>NC_050098.1:85308206-87808206 GCF_902167145.1 Zea mays
AGAACAACCGACGCAGCTCATTTTAACTCAGCGGTTATTTCTAAAAATGCTGACGTTACCAGACTTCACCTGGCCATTGTTTCCAAAGCGGTCGGGGTGGCCCGTTATCACTCGGCTGTTACCTCTAAAACATCGACGTCGCCATCGATCTCTCGGCTATTACCTCTAAGACGCCGATGTCGCCATCAGTCACTCGGTTGTTATTTCTAAAGTGGCGACGTGGCTCCAAAGTATTAAGCTGTTACCTCTAAAACGCCGACATCACCAGTAACCGCTCGGTCGTTACTTCTAAAACACTGACATGGCCCGCTATCACTCAGTCATTATTTCAAAAAGCGCCAACATCACCAATAATAACTCGGCCGCTACCACCAAAGCACTGACATCGCGAATAAAGCGGTCTGAAGCGTGACCCGATGACTCCAAGTTGCTACTCAAGCGTTGCAGACAGAAAACATCATTGGCGGTAAATATTAAAACGATCGACGACTGACCAGAAGGCAAAATAATGCACACAGAAGTGGGGCGGAATCATTCTTCATAAGGGAAGCGTTACTGAACTTACAAATCAACTCATTATGAGCTGATGCCTTCCCTACTACTACATTACATTTCACTAACTATACTACTAGCTATTACTACATTATTTCGCTAATACTATTTCTAGTAATCTACACTAACATCTAAAACCAGTGGCGTCTAGCCACTGGCCTTGTTGCTGCCATTGCTGCTACCCTTGCTGCCGTCGTCACCGTCACCGCTGCCGCCCTTGCCGTTGCCGCCACCGCCCTTGCCGCCGCCGCCGTCACCGTCGCCTCCGTCATCGTTGCCATCACTGCCGTCGCCGCCGCTGCCCTCCTCAGACGGGTCGGAGGAGTTCTCCTCGTCCGAGGAGTACTCCGACTCATCCGAGCCCTCGAGCCCGGTGCGCTCGACGGCCCGGATGTAAGTCCATACCTCGCGGCAATCCCCTAGGAGTCGTCTGAATCATCAGACGACACCGGGGGGAGGCAGGAGCCGGAGAGCCCTCGGACTCTGAGGAGAACTCCTCCGAGTACTCTGAGTCGCCGAAGTCCTCCGAAGGAGGAGTCGGCTCGGGCTTGCGCTTGTCGCCGGAATGATGCGAAGAACTACCACCTTTCTTGCTCTTGCCCATGGTGGAGTGGAAGGAAGAAGAAGAGAGTAAACAGCAAGCAGCAGCAAGAAATGTGAAAATGCCGGAGAAGCAAGAACACTATTTATAGAAGAAGAAGGCAATCGCTCACCTCCTACCACGGTCACCGAACAGTCACAAAAATTCAATATGCAATTCAAACCGTCTGAAGACACGCCATGCGGCTGACGCCAATTCACGTAACACGACACCCATTGGGACTCCAGTCAACTACGCGGGCGATATGATTACACCCGCGGTCACATCAAGTTACTACTCAGAAGCAGTTTGCTAAACGCTCCGCGTACCAAGCCGTCCCTTGCCTACACCCATTGGGGGGACGCCTAGGAATTATCAGTATATTTTCCAAAACTGTCACATCCGTACAGTATATGCAATGAATACTCCAAGACAGAAGAGAGATATGAGCAAGGATCAAAGGAAAGCCAAATATGGTCGATAAGGTACAAGTCTAATCGACAGAAGCATCAAAGCACGAAGTGACATGAAGACTAGTCAGTGACCATCTATCAAACGTCCAATGAGTCGCAGATCAAATAAATTGCAGGACCTAGCAAGATATGGGCAGATTGCGTACTCAGCCTCAAAGACAAAAATGTGTGTTGACCTCTAAAGCATAGTGTTAACAATATAATGTTGATCTCTAAAAGCATTTGACAAAAGAAAAGGATGATTCCCAGAAAAAGGCATGAAATGAAGACCTTCGAGTGGATTATTTTCAAAAATCCACTCGAAGCTCGGGGGCTACACCCATTGGGTGCACATCATCCCCGAAGAAGCAAAATGCTGACCTCTAAAGCAGAAGGCAAAATTAAGACAAGGCTGACATCTGAAAAAGTACAAGTGGAAGATAAAAGTGATTTCTGATAATACTTGAAGTGAAGACCTTCGAGTGGATTGTTTGCAAAAATCCACTCGAAGCTCGGGGGCTACACCCATTGGGTGCACCTTCGGTGCACCCAATGAAGTTCGAAGTCCAACAATACAAAATGCTGACCTCTGAAGCATGAACCTGAGATAGAACACCAAATTTCGAGGAATAATGGCAGAGCAAGACAGTAAAAAAATCGTCTTAACCGGATCGCTTAGAATTCAGAAGCAGTGGCCCGACAGATTTATTTCCAAAGCATTCCCGGTTAAAATCAAAGACTGCAAGCTGGACCTAGGATCTTTGGGCCGTTTATTTCAAAATCAACCCAAAGGTCGGGGGCTTGTGGGGGACAGATATCCCCCGGGTCCACTAGAAGGATAAAAGACCTCACGAAAGGCCCAAGGGCCCCATAATTCATAAGGTCATCCCCTCATGGGCCTGGGAGGAACGACAAGTGGAACGGATTAACACAAGGCCGGGTCGGAGCTAGCCCAGGCGGCCCAACAAATTCGGGCAGTAATCACAACAATGACCCGACCTTCCCGCGCAGGAGCCCCATGCAACAGAACCAAGCGAGGATGGGTCGGCTGAAATATAGGACGATAGATTCAGATGGTTCACTATTTCTTAGGCACGCGTTGTTATCATATCTGCATGTAATGCCCCACGGTCGAGTATATAAGGCCTAGGGGGCACCCCTTCAGAACAGACACTCATTACATAGCCATCCACCCTGATCTCTACGTTTTCCAGCACTAGGGAACTTCCTTGTAACCCATCACATAAAGCACTCTCGCCAGGACGTAGGGTGTTACGCATCTCAAAGCGGCCCGAACCTGTACATCATTGTCCACTATTTCTCGTGCGCCCAGCACGAACCATCGAGCTACAGTCGGTAACACCGTCCTACTCCTAAAAGCACCTTGAGGGGTAACCCCGGGTGCGCGGTCGGACCCAAAACACTGACATGGAGTCTCGCCCTTTGCAGCCCGGGTGGCGTTCCCTTGATTCCGAGACTGTCGGGTTCAGGGCGGACGACACCACTGAGGTCGCAGCGCTAATGTAATACCCAAAATTGTGAACCATGATAATGGAGATGATTCTCTTATTCGCTTTGTTTCAATTTAACTAAGCATGTGAGTAACCACATTTAAAGGGATTAAATGACTAATGTCAACTAAACAACATGTGCATCATAATGGAGTTTTGTTTGTTGTGCATATATAATAGCAACACTATTAATCAAAATATACTAATAAGAAAATTGAATTGGAACATATATTTAACCTCTTAGCAAAGGAACAATTAATAAATAAAATACATAATTAAGCATCTCATTCTCTGTTTTCTGTATTGTTGCATTTGTATCTCAGTGTTGAATATGAAGAAAGAATTTAAAACTTAAATTCGAAATTGATATCAGAAAAAGAAAATAGAAAAGAAAACACAAGAAGCCACTTGGGCCGAATTCCCTCTCCTGGCCCATCCCGTTTCCTTCCCTTCTCTCCTAATTGGGCCATCGCTCGGCCCACCTGCGCCTCACCGCGCGCTCCCGAAGCTGGTCTCTCTCAAAAACACGCCGTAGACTCATACCGCCATGTGGGTCCCACCTTGTCAGCTCATTCCTCTCCATCCTAACAGACCCGCGACATCTCCACCGTTGCTCCGTAACAAACCACAGCTGCGCGTCGGGGTCGGAATTCTGGTAAACCACCATGCGGATACGGCTCCACCTTGCTGCGGATATAAGTACCGAGCTCGCCTCCCCCCCTCTGCCAGGTCGTCATCCCCAACAGAACGCGCGCCTGCGCGGGCGAAATCCCATCCTCCGCCGCGGGATCGGGCACCCGATCCGTGCGACCGCCATGGATCCGCCGCGGTGCTCCCTGCGTCCTGCGAATGTCCGGCCGTATTCGCGGGCGCCACACCAAGCCTATATGTGGCCGCAATCCGATGGCTCGTTATCCCTCTCGCCCATTGATAGTGTCGAACGCCCAATCCACAACCTCGTCGTTGTGCGAATCGAACCATGGCCCCGCTCCTCCTGGGTTGCTGTGCGGATATTGTGTGGTCACGGATGATCACCGGTGTGCAGTCAAGCTTTCCGCGTCGTTGGTGGGCGGGTTATGGCCTCGGGTCACCGGCAATTGCTCACCGGAACCAGCACACCGCCGCGAATCCGCCTATCACCGAGGACCGGCTTCTACCCACGTTCTGGGAAGGTAATAATCTCTCCCCTGTTTTCGCCAAACCCTTGATTTGGGATAGCACCCATCCGTTGATGCGTAGAGCCACGTTTGTACCGAGATAGGGGAGCTCGCCGGCGAGCTCCGTCGCGATGGCCTTTTGGCGCCGCCGTCCGTGTTGCCGGGGGAAGAACAGTAAAAAGGGGGAAACGCGCGGGGCGTAGATTGGCTAATGTGTGGCTAGGATTTAGAACGGGGAAAGTTGCACCACGACCGTTGATCCTTGATCGTGCGGGCGTGTAATGATCCTAGTATTTAAAATCTGCGCCGTCGATCCACGATCCAACGACTAATAATGTGGGCGGGTTCATGGGTGTCTCGGTCTAATCTGGACCGACGATCTTGGATCGGTCGGCTCAGGATGCCTAATACCCCTTCGCGGGTACATTTTGCTAAAGAAACCCTAGGGTATTTGATAATGAACCCGCCATCCCCTCGGGGTGTTTCCTGAGTCTGGGGATTTATTGCACCAGGACCCCTAAACTTCTCTGTATTAGTGCGCCCAGTCCTGAGAGTCAGAAAAATCAGAAAACAAATATAGAATGGGATTTTTAATGTAGAAATAAATGCTAGAATTGGTTTAATTCATAGAAAATTCATATGCAGTCCAAATTAATCCATTTCAGTTTCTATAATTTTGTAATAATGTTATTTATCACCCTGTGTCTCTGTTTTAACATGAAAATGGTATTAAAATTTATTTCTTAGTTAACCTCTTATCAAATACATAAAACCTTAGGAAATTCGTATCTCCTCCGTTTTCACTCCGATTTGATCCATTCAAGTTGCGTTAGTCTCGTAGCAACACGTAGATCATTGTTATACAATATATTCTTATGTATGGTGTGATGTTAATTTTGCCTATACATGTTTGTATGTATTGCTACGTTTAGCAGTGAGGTCACGTGTCATCTGAAGATCATCCTGGTACCTGGAAATCTCAAGTCCCAGGCAAGTTGTGCCCTTGATCACTTCTTTTTACCCACTCATGTTCTAATTAATCATAATGATCTGCATAGGTTAATTTTGATGGGACCCAATAGGTTACCCTAGTTTGATTATCTTTATACCTTGTTTACCACTGAACTTTTTGGGTAGTACTTGCTAGTGCTTTATGTGGTTTTGGGTATGAAGATACATTATTCATGATCACACTTTTATTATCTGTTTATTATTACTATTCATGATAAGATCATTATGTTAATTGGAACATGGAGCGACCACCCGGGAAAACAGTGCTACCACAAGGGTTTAATGGGACGCCCTTGGCTGATTAATTAGGAAAGCTAGTGGAGGACTACCTTACCCGAAAGGGGCAAGGGCAGTAGGGGAGTGGTCAGTGTAGGGAGGCCCTCGGGAGGATTTTGCTGCGATGGCGGTCCTGCAAGGGATTCCTGCATTGGAGCTTCCTATAAACTGTAGCGGGTTTTCTGAAGCTAGTGGAACTTTGTAAAGGCCTCGTAGTGTTACCCTGCCTCGCCTCCTCGGTAGAGGTGTATGGGAAGTCGCGATCCCTTGGCAGATGGGTAACATGACTTGTGGGTAAAGATGCGCAACCTCTGCAGAGTGTAAAACTGGTATACTAGCCGTGCTCACGGTCATGAGCAGCTCGGACCCTCACATGATTAATTTATGGAACTTAAATTCAATTTGTCATATGCATTGCATCGCAGGTGATGTTGTTACTTCTGTTCTACTATTTAATTGGGTTGGTATTTACTTATACTTAGTAATGGCTAATAAAATTTTGACCAACTTTAAAAGCAATGCTCAGCTTCAGCCATCCTCTTTGGTAAGCCTTACACTTCACATGAGCTCCCACCTTTGGCGAGTTCATACACATTATTCCCCACAACTTGTTGAGCGATGAACGTATGTGAGCTCACTCTTGCTGTCTCACACCCCCCCCCCCCACAGGTCAAGAACAGGTACCGCAGGATGTGGCGCATGGAGGATGCTGCGATGAGTTCGTGAGAGAGATCTAGGTCGTCGTCTCCCAGTCAACTTTGGGTTGCTGGACCGTTGTCTCCTTATAATGTAATTATTTATTTATTTTGTACAGAACTCATGTTATATAGTAAAGATGTGACATTCGATCCTGTGCCATGATTCATCATATGTGTGAGACTTGGTCCCAGCACACCTGGTGATTATGTTTACGCCCGGGTCTTGGTGCCCTAAAACCCGGGTGTGACAGAAGTGGTATCAGAGGAATGTTGACTGTAGGACGAAACCTAGATAGAATTGGACAACCATTATCTACTTACCTTTGCTACTCTGATTCTTTTCTAAACTTATCTTAATCTTTTCTCATCTATTTCCGCTTTACTCTGATTATTCATACCTTTTCACTCTAAAGACAAATGTGGATTTCACACTTTGAAATCCTGTACCTATGGTGACCTTTAGGAATAGGAGACCTACCCTTAGGAACAAAAATAAAACTATTTTTATATATATCTATGAATTTGAGTGTTTATTCTTATGATACTTGTTTGATTTGGATCTTTGATTGAGTGTGATCAGTTGTGGAGTAATGTCCACAATTACATCTACATATACGTATAGATATAAATAAATAAAATTCATAAGATAACTACACAACCAAGATTATCCTCCATTAAAATGTATCTATTTCATGGAGATCCCTCTTATCTTAAAAGACTCTCTCTTATCTTAAATGATCCATCTTATCTTAAAAAGATACTCTATTACCTTAGTAAGTTCATCTTATCTTGAAAAGATTTTATGTTATCCTAATAGATCTAAATGATCTCAAAAGATTCTACCTTGACCTCATGGATTCATCTTGCCCTAATTAGCATATTTATCCCTCTCTAGAATAACAACCATGAGCCAATCAAGAATTTATTCAGATCTTATCGAGTCTAAAATAACCCTATCAATTTATTCTAGATCTGATCCAATCTAAAATGAGTTACTTAATGCTGGTACAAGGATAAAGTCATACTCCAAATCCACTTAAACTTAAACTAGTGACCTAGATCAACTCGGCCATACCCAACAACTTGACCTACATAACAGATGTATCTTAGCCTCTTGTCCCAAACCCGGATGGAGACACCAAAGACCAAGACTAGAGAAGAAAAGATCAACATCAAATCAAGGAAGGATAAGAATCAAACCAGATCTTCAAAAGAATCAAGAGCCACAATCTTGGATGGAGTCTTTTCTTATCCTACTCTTTCTTACCCAAACCTATAAATGCTTTAAAGATATCTTTTATCCTGCATAATAAAGTGGCTATACCCATATATATCCATGCTTTCCTAATCACCTGATAAATTGCATTATAGAAAAAAAAGGTTTTGGTATTAAAATCAATTAGAAACTAACCCATAGACTACAAACAATGTCTTCTACATACTTTCTCTTACAAATCTCGAGGACGAAATTTCTGTTAAGGGGGGTAGGATTTGTAATACCCAACATTGTGAACCATGATAATGGAGATGATTCTCTTATTCGCTTTGTTTCAATTTAACTAAGCATGTGAGTAACCACATTTAAAGGGATTAAATGACTAATGTCAACTAAACAACATGTGCATCATAATGGAGTTTTGTTTGTTGTGCATATATAATAGCAACACTATTAATCAAAATATACTAATAAGAAAATTGAATTGGAACATATATTTAACCTCTTAGCAAAGGAACAATTAATAAATAAAATACATAATTAAGCATCTCATTCTCTGTTTTCTGTATTGTTGCATTTGTATCTCAGTGTTGAATATGAAGAAAGAATTTAAAACTTAAATTCGAAATTGATATCAGAAAAAGAAAATAGAAAAGAAAACACAAGAAGCCACTTGGGCCGAATTCCCTCTCCTGGCCCATCCCGTTTCCTTCCCTTCTCTCCTAATTGGGCCATCGCTCGGCCCACCTGCGCCTCACCGCGCGCTCCCGAAGCTGGTCTCTCTCAAAAACACGCCGTAGACTCATACCGCCATGTGGGTCCCACCTTGTCAGCTCATTCCTCTCCATCCTAACAGACCCGCGACATCTCCACCGCTGCTCCGTAACAAACCACAGCTGCGCGTCGGGGTCGGAATTCTG
Organism: Zea mays; assembly: GCF_902167145.1. Classification (NCBI taxonomy): domain Eukaryota; kingdom Viridiplantae; phylum Streptophyta; class Magnoliopsida; order Poales; family Poaceae; genus Zea; species Zea mays. The sequence continues at coordinate 85,316,580 of NC_050098.1, forward strand.
GTAAACCACCATGCGGATACGGCTCCACCTTGCTGCGGATATAAGTACCGAGCTCGCCTCCCCCCCTCTGCCAGGTCGTCATCCCCAACAGAACGCGCGCCTGCGCGGGCGAAATCCCATCCTCCGCCGCGGGACCGGGCACCCGATCCGTGCGACCGCCATGGATCCGCCGCGGTGCTCCCTGCGTCCTGCGAATGTCCGGCCGTATTCGCGGGCGCCACACCAAGCCTATATGTGGCCGCAATCCGATGGCTCGTTATCCCTCTCGCCCATTGATAGTGTCGAACGCCCAATCCACAACCTCGTCGTTGTGCGAATCGAACCATGGCCCCGCTCCTCCTGGGTTGCTGTGCGGATATTGTGTGGTCACGGATGATCACCGGTGTGCAGTCAAGCTTTCCGCGTCGTTGGTGGGCGGGTTATGGCCTCGGGTCACCGGCAATTGCTCACCGGAACCAGCACACCGCCGCGAATCCGCCTATCACCGAGGACCGGCTTCTACCCACGTTCTGGGAAGGTAATAATCTCTCCCCTGTTTTCGCCAAACCCTTGATTTGGGATAGCACCCATCCGTTGATGCGTAGAGCCACGTTTGTACCGAGATAGGGGAGCTCGCCGGCGAGCTCCGTCGCGATGGCCTTTTGGCGCCGCCGTCCGTGTTGCCGGGGAAAGAACAGTAAAAAGGGGGAAACGCGCGGGGCGTAGATTGGCTGATGTGTGGCTAGGATTTAGAACGGGGAAAGTTGCACCACGACCGTTGATCCTTGATCGTGCGGGCGTGTAATGATCCTAGTATTTAAAATCTGCGCCGTCGATCCACGATCCAACGACTAATAATGTGGGCGGGTTCATGGGTGTCTCGGTCTAATCTGGACCGACGATCTTGGATCGGTCGGCTCAGGATGCCTAATACCCCTTCGCGGGTACATTTTGCTAAAGAAACCCTAGGGTATTTGATAATGAACCCGCCATCCCCTCGGGGTGTTTCCTGAGTCTGGGGATTTATTGCACCAGGACCCCTAAACTTCTCTGTATTAGTGCGCCCAGTCCTGAGAGTCAGAAAAATCAGAAAACAAATATAGAATGGGATTTTTAATGTAGAAATAAATGCTAGAATTGGTTTAATTCATAGAAAATTCATATGCAGTCCAAATTAATCCATTTCAGTTTCTATAATTTTGTAATAATGTTATTTATCACCCTGTGTCTCTGTTTTAACATGAAAATGGTATTAAAATTTATTTCTTAGTTAACCTCTTATCAAATACATAAAACCTTAGGAAATTCGTATCTCCTCCGTTTTCACTCCGATTTGATCCATTCAAGTTGCGTTAGTCTCGTAGCAACACGTAGATCATTGTTATACAATATATTCTTATGTATGGTGTGATGTTAATTTTGCCTATACATGTTTGTATGTATTGCTACGTTTAGCAGTGAGGTCACGTGTCATCTGAAGATCATCCTGGTACCTGGAAATCTCAAGTCCCAGGCAAGTTGTGCCCTTGATCACTTCTTTTTACCCACTCATGTTCTAATTAATCATAATGATCTGCATAGGTTAATTTTGATGGGACCCAATAGGTTACCCTAGTTTGATTATCTTTATACCTTGTTTACCACTGAACTTTTTGGGTAGTACTTGCTAGTGCTTTATGTGGTTTTGGGTATGAAGATACATTATTCATGATCACACTTTTATTATCTGTTTATTATTACTGTTCATGATAAGATCATTATGTTAATTGGAACATGGAGCGACCACCCGGGAAAATAGTGCTACCACAAGGGTTTAATGGGACGCCCTTGGCTGATTAATTAGGAAAGCTAGTGGAGGACTACCTTACCCGAAAGGGGCAAGGGCAGTAGGGGAGTGGTCAGTGTAGGGAGGCCCTCGGGAGGATTTTGCTGCGATGGCGGTCCTGCAAGGGATTCCTGCATTGGAGCTTCCTATAAACTGTAGCGGGTTTTCTGAAGCTAGTGGAACTTTGTAAAGGCCTCGTAGTGTTACCCTGCCTCGCCTCCTCGGTAGAGGTGTATGGGAAGTCGCGATCCCTTGGCAGATGGGTAACATGACTTGTGGGTAAAGATGCGCAACCTCTGCAGAGTGTAAAACTGGTATACTAGCCGTGCTCACGGTCATGAGCAGCTCGGACCCTCACATGATTAATTTATGGAACTTAAATTCAATTTGTCATATGCATTGCATCGCAGGTGATGTTGTTACTTCTGTTCTACTATTTAATTGGGTTGGTATTTACTTATACTTAGTAATGGCTAATAAAATTTTGACCAACTTTAAAAGCAATGCTCAGCTTCAGCCATCCTCTTTGGTAAGCCTTACACTTCACATGAGCTCCCACCTTTGGCGAGTTCATACACATTATTCCCCACAACTTGTTGAGCGATGAACGTATGTGAGCTCACTCTTGCTGTCTCACACCCCCCCCACAGGTCAAGAACAGGTACCGCAGGATGTGGCGCATGGAGGATGCTGCGATGAGTTCGTGAGAGAGATCTAGGTCGTCGTCTCCCAGTCAACTTTGGGTTGCTGGACCGTTGTCTCCTTATAATGTAATTATTTATTTATTTTGTACAGAACTCATGTTATATAGTAAAGATGTGACATTCGATCCTGTGCCATGATTCATCATATGTGTGAGACTTGGTCCCAGCACACCTGGTGATTATGTTTACGCCCGGGTCTTGGTGCCCTAAAACCCGGGTGTGACAGCTAAAGGCCTTGACAACCTTCTGCGGATACCATCCCCTGAATATGATGATGCACCCACTTGGACTCTTCCCCATCGAGAAGAGGGATGACCCAATGTGGTGCAACAGAGTGAGTCACGTGAAGGATGTGTGGGCCATGCATCCCGACCAGGTTGGGAGGATCATTGTCCAATGCATGAGTGCACTATATACCGCCTGCAGGACTTGCAGAGCGACGCCATGCACACCTCACTATGCTCGCTCAGGCTACAAAGATCACCCTCGATAATCGGTAGGACTTGGTAGTCAAGTTGTATTCAGAATTGGTGGAGAAAGATATACAGGTGGAACAGATGAACCAGCGCATCCTGACTCTGGAGCAGCAGGTGGAGATCTAGGATAACACCATCGATATCTTGTAGATCCAGCTCCACGATGTGCAGGAAGAGCTTGTAGAGGCCAACGATCAACTGGAAATTCACCACCAAGACATGGAAGCTAATGAGGGAGGCATCGAGGGAGAGGAGGATCCCGAGGAAATAGAGCTTGCTTCCAGACCGAATGTGACTCCCTCTGGAGTGTCCCCTTCATCTGTATCCAGCGTTTCCTTTACCAATCATTGTTAGACGGGTTAGTTTTAACATGTTAGGAGGAAGGGAAACCACGTAAGCTTAGTTTTGGTACCAACTTTTGGACTAGGCTTTAGGGTGGATCCCCTAAAATGTTGTAACCCAGGAAAACTTTTGTGAACGATGCAATGAATGAATGAATGAATGTTATCCTCGTTTGGTTCGATATAATGTTATGTCATTTTTCTTCTCATGATATAAAGATTTTGTTTGGAACCATGAATCGAGGTAACAACGACAGAATTTCTATTTTCAGATGGCAGCTAGACCTCGTCGCGGGCAGAACGAGCAAGTTCCCCCACCACCTCCTCTAGCTCCCATGATGCAGGAGCTATTGGCTCAGTAGAATGAGATCCTGCGGCAGCTGGTGTAGCGCCAACCCCACCCTCAGCTATATGGTGGAGGCCAGTAGCAATGCCAACCGCTATTGTTCACCAAGGCAGAGGACCCGCTAGACACCGATGTGTGGCTCAGGGTTGTGGAGTCCAAGTTCCCACTCCTCACGGGAGCTTGCCCTGACCCCGCGAAGACTCACTTCGCCACATAGCAGCTCCGTGGACCTGCAAGGACATGGTGGGACCATTTCCCATGTTACCCGCTGACCATGTGGTGACATGGGAGGAATTCAAGACGGCTTTTAGAGGACACCACATTCCTGTAGAGATTCTAGATCACAAGCTTAATCAATTCTTGGCACTGACTCAGGAAACCCGCATTATGCTACAATATGCCTAGGCCTTCAACGACCTGTGCCAATATGCGGGTTATCATGCAGATTCAGATAAGAATAAGAGGGACCATTTCTGAAGGGGACTCAACACCAAACATCATGAGCGCCTCAACACTGTTCGTGCTGATAGCTACAATGAACTGGTCAACCTTGCCATATCACAGGAAGACTGCATCGTAGCCCACCGGGCAGAGAAGAAGAGAAAATCACCAATGTCAGGGTTCCCAACTCCAGCTCAGAGGTTCCAGATTGTCACCAACAATCAGAGCATGGGATTCCATCAGCAACCAGGGAGATGGGTCATTAGGCTGCCACAGCAACAGCAAGCACCTAACCATTTCCCCGTGTTGGGGCGAAGGCAAAGACGCCACCCTTCGCTCGAGGCCTTCGCTGCAGCCGCTGGTTCGACGGAGACAAAGCGGGCAGGGACACCCTTCGCAGGACTCGGCACTTCGACGAAGGCCTGCGGCGACGTCCTGCCACGGCGCGTCCTCGTTCAGTCCCAAGGCCCACGTGTGATCTGGCCCATTGTAACGGGCCCCGCGTGGCCGCCTCTGTATTACGGGCCTAACTTGTAAAGAAATACTTGTAATTACGGTTTGTAACCCTGCTTTATGGGAATATTCTGGGGATAAAATAGGTGTCTGAGGGCACATGCGTCCTTAGCACAAGACGCTGGGCACTCAGATACCTATAAATACCCCCGCACAGTGCCCGTGAGAGGCTAGATCAACAGAGCTATTGCCCCCGTGCACGTAACCCTGTTGTCACCACTGTTCACCCTTGTTGGCCTTCTTGCTGCTGAGAGTGAGTTCCAACATTTGGCGCCCACCGTTCGTGCTACGACAAAACCACCCGCGATGGCACCCAAGAGAGCTAACCCCAAGGCTGACGAGGCTGCGAAGGCAGCACTGCTGGCCGCAAGAAAGGGCAAGGCCCTCGTCCTCACCCAATCCACCCACGAAGAGCCCACTGAAGACAATGTTCCCCACACCGGCGAAGACGACACCTTCCGCACCTGCGGAACCGAAGGACAGTCACAGCCGCCCCCAGGCTTCGCCCCACTGGAAGGCGCGGACCTCACCGAGGACGGTGAGGTCCTCGGCGTCTCAACAGAAGAACAGCTGCAGCTGCGCGCCCTGCGCCTCAGGAACCGCAATCTCCAGAGGCAGAAAGAGATACTGGAGGCCAAGCGCCAGCGTGTGTCCGCATTAGCCAAAGTGCGGCAAATGATACGCGACGAGGAACAGAAAGCCCAAGACCTCGAGCGCGAGATCGCGCTGATGCAGCGCGAAGGCCACCTCGGTCTACAGCAAGAGCCACCCCTCCAACAGCGCACGCAACCGGAGGACACGCGCGAAGGCCACCTCGGCCGGCAGCATGGCCCACCCCTGCAGCACCGGGCGCAGCCGGAGAACCCGCGTTTCCCCCAGCATGACTACGTCTCCCAGCACGGCGCGCCATTCCAAGGGGTCAACTACCTCGACGAGCGAAGTCCCCTGGCGCCACACCTACAAGTGACGCCTTGGCCAGCTAACTTTCGAGCGGGGGCATACCCAAAGTACAACGGCAGCACCGACCCGGCGCAGTACATCATGAGTTATCAAGTCGCCGTTGCATCAGCCGGAGGAGACGACGCCACAATGGCGAAGTCTTTCATCATCGCACTAGAGGGCCCAGCACTCACCTGGTTCACCAGATTGCCTCCGCTGTCCATTGATTCGTGGAGAAGTCTCAGGGACAAGTTCCTCCTCAACTTCCAAGGCTACCGTCCAGACACCGACGCTTTGGCCGAGCTCTCGCTTTGCAAACAGCTGGAAAAAGAGACTCTGCGTGAGTATTACCGCAAGTTCTTAACACTCAATTCACAGCTGCCCTCTGTCGACGATCAGATCGCTATCCACTACGCCATCAATGGCCTTTGGGCTGGCGTCCTCTACAGCCATTGTATCAGAGATCCACCAAAGAGCTTGCAGGAGCTATATCAGCTCTTCGAAAAATATGCCAAATCCGAAGAGCTCCACCAGCGCAAGGTTGAGTCACAGCGGAAGCCCAAAGATGCCCCGCAGTCCAGCCGCACCTGGACGAGGACTCCGCAACCAGACTCCGGACGAGATGGCCGCAGTCAACAGCAAGTGCACAACATCGTCAACCAACAACCTGCTGCTGATCCCCCTCGCCGCCAGGAATATCCCCCCCAGGGCCACGGAAACGGAACTCGCGGCAGGGGTCGAGGGCGGGCGCAACAGCCGCCGCGCCGATTCTATTGCCTTTTCCACGGCGAAGACTGCGCCCACCAGACCAAAGACTGCCCCGAGACGAAGGCCACCAGAGACAGAATGGCGCGGGCGCAGCCAGCCGACAATCCCAGAATTGTCGCGCATAATTACCAGCCACCCCCTCCACCATATATTCACGCTCCCGCTCCGCATCCACCGCACCACGCTTACCAACACCATCAGGAAGTACAAATCGTACCTCCTCCACCCCCACCACCACACCAGCAACATCAGAACATCCCCCATGCCCCAAAGCAGGAAGACTTCGCCGATCAACCATATCGCGGAGTCATTCACATGATAACAGGGGGGTCTAGCACCGACTTCGACACCAAGCGGCAGAAGCGGGACCACTACCGCAGCATCAACCATGTCGCCGTCACTGGCCCAGTCATGCAGACGAAGTGGTCCCACATACCGCTAACCTTCGACGCACGAGACGTCGACCTGCGCAGCGCCCCCCACATCGACGCTATGGTCATCAATTGCAGCGTGGCAGGCTGGGACTTACACAAAGTCCTAGTCGACAACGGCAGTCAGGCGGACATCATCTTCCTCCACGCCTTCGACCGCATGGGTATAAGCCATAGCTTGCTGAAGCCTTCGGACAACCCGTTGTATGGTTTCGGCGGCAAGGGCACCTTTCCAGTTGGCAAGATAGAGTTGCCCCTCTCCTTCGGTGTAGCGCCCAATGCCCGAAGTGAGCAAGTAACCTTCGACATTGTCGACATGGTATATCCATACAACGCCATCATGGGCCGAGGCTCCATCAACAAGTTCGAAGCTGCCATCCACGGGTTGTACCTATGTATGAAGATACCAGGCCCGCTAGGCGCCATCACAGTCTACGGCAACCAGCAGACGGCGCGCAACATTGAGCGGGACTTCGTGCCCGGTCAGAGAAACGTACACTGTCTCACGACCCAGCGCGAGGTCCCTGCGCCGGCCAGCCCAACCGACAAGCAGCACGACAAGGCGCAGTTGCAGTGCCAAGACGGGACCAAGACTGTCCCCCTCGATCAGGCCACACCCAAGCAGACAGTAACTATCAGCGAAGACCTCACCTCACTTGAAGAAGAGAAACTTCTCTGCTGCCTGGCCAAGAATAAAGATGTCTTCGCCTGGTCTGCCCTCGATCTGGTCGGAGTCAGCCGAGCCATAATTGAGCATAGCTTGGGCATTGACCCTTCGGTGCGACCCAAAAAGCAGAAGCTTCGCAAAATGTCAGACGAAAAGACAGAGGCCGCCAAGGCGGAGGTGCATCGCCTCCTGGAGGCTAAATTCATCGAGCCGGTGGCTTACCCCACGTGGCTCTCCAATGTTGTGATGGTGCAGAAAAAAGCGGAAAATGGCGCATGTGCATAGACTTCACCAGTCTCAATAAGGCCTGCCCAAAGGACAATTTCCCGTTGCCGCGGATCGACAAAATAGTCGATAGCGCGGCCGGATGCGAGGTCATGTCCCTCCTCGACTGCTTCTCCGGCTATCACCAGATATACATGAAGGAGGAAGACAAGGCTAGCACCAGCTTTATAACACCCTTCGGCACTTATTGCTTTGTCAGAATGCCGGAGGGTCTCAAGAACGCCGGATCCACCTTCTCCAGACTCACCAGAACAGTGCTCGAGGGGCAGATCGGCAGAAACATATTCACATATGTGGACGACATCATCGTCGCCAGCAAGAATAAGGAGGACCATCTCGCCGACCTAGCAGAGACATTCGCGAACATGCGAGATGCACGACTCCGCCTAAACCCGGAAAAGTGCGTTTTCGGTGTTCGCCAGGGCAAGATATTGGGCTACCTGGTGTCCCGCCGCGGCATCGAGGCCAACCCAACCAAGATCCAGGCCATCGTCGATATGTCGCCTCCGCAGTCCGCCAGGGACGTCCAGCGCCTGACAGGCAGGATGGCAGCTCTCAACAGATTCATCTCCAGGTCCGCCGAGCGAAGTCTCCCCTTCCTCAAAACACTCCGCGGTGCGAAGGACTTCGCTTGGGGACCGGAGCAAGCAGCGGCCTTCGCCTCACTAAAACAGTACCTGTCGGAGCTGGCCATCCTCACGAGCCCCGACTCCTCGCTCCCCTTATTGCTCTATGTCGCGGCTTCGCCGCACGCAGTCAGCGCGGCACTGGTGCAGGAGCAGACAGTCGACGGCGCAGTCAGACAGTGCCCTGTCTACTATGTCTCCGAAGTCCTGACACCGTCCAAATGCAACATGACAGAGCTGGAGAAGATAGCCTACACAGTTGTTATGTCCTCGCGCAAGCTGCGTCATTATTTTGAAGCATTCAAGGTCCGAGTCACCTCAAAAAGGGGGCTCGGCGAACTATTCAGGAACCCGGAGGCATCAGTGAGGATTGCCAAGTGGGCAGCCGAACTCTCCGGCTACCACATCAGCTTCGAGCCCAGAACAGCTATCAAGTCGCAAGTCCTGGCAGACTTCGTCGTCGACTGGACTGGGCCAGTAACGCAGCCGGACCCACCCACAGAAAAGGTCTGGACTATCCATTGCGACGGTGCATGGTGTCATGCGGGGGCAGGCGTCGCTGCAGTCGTCACCTCGCCAGCCGGAGTCAAACACAGATATGCAGCACGCCTCAGCTTCGCTCTGGAATCCGACAAATGTACAAACAACATAGCAGAGTATGAAGCAGTCATCCTCGGCCTCCGCAAGCTAAGGGCCCTCGGAGTCACCACATGTATCATCAAAACAGACTCCAAGATAGTTGCCGGTCAGGTCGAGAAAGACTATGCAGCAAAAGACCCCGCCCTCATGCAATACCTCGCGGCTATCCGAAGTCTCGAGAGACAATTCAAGGGATTCACCCTGTAGCATGTGGATAGGGCCAAGAACGAGGAGGCCGATGCCTTAGCCAAGGCCGCCGCCAGGGGCGAGCCCCTGCCCTCCGACGTGTTTTTCCACACCATCGGCACTCCAGCTGTCCGGAGCCCCGAAGGGCTCCAGATAACTAATGATAGCGAAGGCCACCGTATAGTCAACCTAATCATGACAGAAGACTGGAGGGCACCAATAACCCTGTTCCTACAGGGGTACTATCTTCCAGCCGACGTCAGTGAGGCAAAGCGCCTCAGACATCGAAGCCGGGACTTCGCTCTGATCGAGGGCCAACTGTACAAGAAAGGGGTCAGTCAGCCAATGCTCAAATGCGTCACCGAAACCGAAGGCATGCAGATCCTACGCGAAGTCCACAGTGGCACGTGCGGCTCGCACGCAGGGCCAAGGGCCCTGGCTGCCAAGGTGATCCGTCAAGGGTTTTACTGGCCCGCAATGATCTGCGCCGCAAATCGGGTCACGAGGTCCTGCGAAGCCTGCCAGAAGTTCTCCCCTCGGTCAGGCAACCCCTCGCAATATACAAAGCTGATTGCCCATACATGGCCTCTCCAGCGCTGGGGCCTGGACATCGTCGGGCCCCTGCCCACCGCTCAGGGGAACCTTAAGTTCGCCTTCGTAGCGGTCGAATACTTCACCAAATGGATTGAAGCGAGGGCTGTTTCCACAATCACATCAAAGACTGCCCAAAAATTCTTCTGGCAGAACATCGTTTGCCGCTTCGGAGTACCGTCCGAGCTAACAGTCGACAACGGCAAACAGTTCGACAGCCAAGATTTCAAGGATTTTTGTTTTTCCATCGGCACCAAGCTTGCCTTCGCTTCAGTCTATCATCCGCAGTCCAACGGGGTCGTGGAGCGCGCCAATGGGAAAATATTCACAGCTGTCAAAAAGATGCTCCTCGATGAAAGAAAAGGCAGGTGGACCGATTTATTACCAGAGGAAGTCTGGGCGCTAAACACAACCGAGTGCAGAGCGACCGGGTTCACTCCTTTCCGCCTTCTATACGGATCGGAGGCAATGACCCCGCAAGAAATAAAGCATGGGTCCCCGCGTACAGTTCCGTCAGCCGTCCCCGACGTGGATGAGCCAACTTCAAAAGATCTCATTGACGGAGACCGGGTCTTCGCCCTACAGGCCCTAAACAAATATCAGGCCCAGACCAAAGCATGGCGCGACCGCGCAGTTATCCCGAGGGAGTTCAGCGAGGGGGACCTCGTACTCATCCGAACAGCTCGGACGGAGTCCAAGGGCAAATTGGAGCCCAAGTGGGAGGGCCCCTTCATAGTCAAGTCAAAAGCTTCCCCCAGCGCCTACAGGCTCACAACGCCAAATGGCGAGGACCTGGAGCACTCCTGGAACGTCGACAACCTTCGCAAATTTTTTGTTTGATCCACTTAGGGCTGATTTCGCCCTTGTAACTCACCGCAAACACTCTTGTACCGGCCCGCACTCTTTTCCTCCCGGGGGGTGAGGTTTTTAACGAGGCGGAGCCATGTAATATATGTGAGAAAAATCCCCCGCAAAAACATGTGTCGAAAGAAGACCGCAACAACGGTCTTCGGCATTCGACCAATTCGAAGTCACCGCGAGGCTAAGCGCTAGCCACCCTCGCGTGCGACCAATCCGCGCAGAAGTCGCCTAAGGGTGCAGCCGGACTTAGCACAACAAGTGCGCAAAAATCCGAAGTCTATCGCGAAGACTATCCGCGCAGAAGTCGCCTAAGGGTGCAGCCGGACTCAGCACAACAAGTGCGCAAAAATCCGAAGTCTATCGCGAAGACTATCCGCGCAGAAGTCGCCTAAGGGTGCAGCCGGACTCAGCACAACAAGTGCGCAAAAATCCGAAGTCTATCGCGAAGACTATCCGCGCAGAAGTCGCCTAAGGGTGCAGCCGGACTTAGCACAACAAGTGCGCAAAAATCCGAAGTCTATCGCGAAGACTATCCGCGCAGAAGTCGCCTAAGGGTGCAGCCGGACTTAGCACAGCAAGTGCGCAAAAATCCGAAGTCTATCGCGAAGACTATCCGCGCAGAAGCCGCCTAAGGGTGCAGCCGGACTAAGCACAACAAGTGCGCAAAAATCCGAAGTCTATCGCGAAGACTATCCGCGCAGAAGTCGCCTAAGGGTGCAGCCGGACTAAGCACAAGCGCGCAAAAATCCGAAGCCTATCGCAAAGACTTCGCGCAAGAGCCGCCTAAGGGCGCAGCCGACCCAGTACAACAAAAGCGGAAACGACACCAAGACCAATTACAATCATGCTGGCACAGCATAACCAATCACACCAGACAAAGTACACAGCCCTCGCAGGCACAGGCACGCGAGGGCACACAACTCCATTTTACAAGCCCTTACAACATACACAAGCGAGGGCACCGCGCCCTACATCGGCTCAACCTTAGGAATAATCCCCATCTCTCTATAATTAAACAACATTATCCTAAGCTCCTCACCCGCAAAAAGGCTTCGCAGCTCCCCTTCCCCTGCACCAGCGTCGGCCGGCAAAGACAGCAGCTCCTGCCGACCAGCCCTGCTAACGCGAAGCCGGGCCCCTTCCTCCGCACTAATCCTACGCTTTGCAACCGCCCTTCGCCGTCGGTGCCCGGTGCTAGGACCGGGCACGTCTGGCGCGTCCGCAGCATGTGACGCAGCCTCCGCCGCAGCCACGTCCAAGGCCGCAAAATAATCCAAGTCCCCCTCCGAAGACTCCTCAGTCCACTCAACCGAGCTCCCAGAGTCAGTAAAATCAAAAAACTCAGAAACAGACCCACCATATTGATTTCCATCTTCCGCGGTCGAAGCCGCCAAAAACTCAGTAGTAGCGGTTGCGTGCGCAGGCCCAAAATCTTGAACCTGCGCAGCAACCAAAATTCAGTACAACATCCAAAGATTCCTCAACCCTAAACACCACCTATGCCACCTGCGAAGGCCCTGCCGCTGCGGGAGCCTCCGCCGAGGCCTCCGCCGCTGCCTCCGCCCCCACCTCCGCTGGATCTTCAGCGCTCGGCACAGCAGCTGCGGGGGCATCGGGCGCGCCTTCGGCCACCTTTGGGGGAAGGCCTTCGCCGGCCGCAGCAGGTGCAGGGGCGCCTGGTGCATCTTCCACGGTCTCCGGGGTCGGTCCCGGGGCGACTCCAGTCGCGGCCTCCGCAGGGGTCGTCTCCGGGTCAGGCGGCGCGCTGTTCAGCGCCCCGAAGTCGTCCACCCGCTCGCCGCGCTCCGCCTAAGACAAAACGCACAGAAATTCAGCAAACACACGCACAGACAGCATCCAGAAAACGCCGAGCAAACGACAACGTTACCTGAGCCCTCGCAGCCTCGGCCCGCGCCCGAACCACCTCACGACCGTATGAACCCCACATCCGGTCATAGAGGGCCCCGCCGGATTCCTTCACCACGGGGTCTTCGACCTCAAAGATATCTCGCCCAAAATCCTCATCTGCCTGGTCGAGGGCCTCAAAGTGCCGGCAGCCTTCGCGAGAGAGCGCGTTCATCGCTGCCTCGCAGGTGACCAAGGAGGTGAACGACATCAACCCCGCCAAGACAGTGGGGAGCTCCTGCAGTTCCTCCTGCACCCATTCCAGACAGCGAAGTCCGGCCTCTCGCTCCGGCACCTCGAAGTCACCCGTCTGCACACCCAGCTCGCGATATGTAGTCATGAGCTGCGTGCGCGTCCGTTCGGCCTCCGCTCGCATCGCGGCCTCGACCCCCTCCGCGCGGCTCTCTGGGGCAGTAAGCCGCCGCTGCAGCTCTCCGGCGAGCTCCTTGGCGATATTGCCTTCCGCCCGCGCCAGCCTGGCCTCCGCCTGAGCAGCCTGCTCTTTGGCGATGGCTTCGTTGGCCTCCCTCCTCTCCCCCGCCAGCTGGCGCCGGAAGTCAGCCTTCTCCTTCTCCAAGGCGGCCACCTTCTCCGCCAGTTTGCGGCACTTGCTGTCGGAGGCCGACTTCTCACGGACAGCGTCAGCATGTTGCGTCCGAAGTCTCTCGACCTCGGCAGTCAAAGCTGCCGTAAGGGCCCCCGACGCGGTGCGGCTGGTGAAATCAGCCACCTGCAGAACACACGTAAGGCCGTTACGTAAAAAAAAAGTTTGTATATATCGGAGGGCGGAGAGGGAATAGCTCGGCGGACCTGACTCAGCGCCTCCGCCGCTCGACTCAACGCCTCCGTCGCTCCCTTCAGCCGGCGGGTCGCCACGCCCGCCTCGTCCCTGACCAGTGCGAGGGCAGACACCTCGCCTCCGGCGCCAAGGGCCTCTCCCCCCGCCTTCGGCGCTGGCGCAGCCGTCGCGATCGCCGCGCCAGGCATAACTAGAGCAAGCGGGCCCTCGTCCGACCCTGCAACGCGTCAACGAATTAAAAAAAAAACAACAAAAAAAATGTGTGCATATATTTATTTATATAGACTTACCCCCAAGATAATCCTCCACATTAATCTCGGTGCCGAAGTCGGCAACGCGTTTGCCAGGCGGCGGTAGCGATCGGGCCGCCTTCGCAGCCTCCGCCACCCCGCTGACAGACGGCACCACCTTCGACAGCTTGGGGCCTCCGGCGCCCAACGTCGTCTCCGGCGCCTTGCCAGGCGCGGAGGCGCCCACCTTCGTCGGCAGCGGCGGCTTGCCTCCGCCAGAGGCCTCAGCCTTCGCCGTTCCCCGCTGCCTTTTCGGCCGGGCTTCGTGAACCCTCACAGTCGCCTGGCGTTTTCGCGCCGCGCCTTGGCGATCCTTGTCCATCACTGCCCACACAACATGACCGATATTTCGCCCATAAGGAAAAACTTTCCACCGATGAACCATACGAGATGTAAAACAGTCTTCCTCAGCCGCGCAGGGGATAGGAATGTTTTTAGGCCAACAACCCCCGGTAACCCTCAGCATCCGAGCCGAAGACTCTCGGAGCTCGGGCGAAGACATCCTCTCCCCCGGGGCCGCACACGTCCTCATTAAATCTCTAGCGAAACTATCAGACACCCCAAGTCTTCCCATCGCAGTACCTAATTTTCTCTTTTTCGAGGAGGCGGCGGCCACCAGCGCAGGGTCGCCTCCAGCCTCCACCGCTGGTTTCTTCCCACGGCGGTCCGCTTCGTCTTGACCAGGGTAGCCGTCGTACGGCAGTTGATTTAATTCGAAGACCCTGTTCAAACGTTCATTTGACCCGCGGATGTCAAAGCTGCGCTGGCCTTCCGTCCTCGGCACGTAACGCCCCACGAGCCGCACCGCCAAGTCCTCCGCATCACGCACAAAGGCGGCCGGGTCACGGTTTCGCAAATTCAGTGCGAAGGCAGGACTTCGCACCACCCTCCCTCCGTGAAAGGGCATCTGGCGAGGGCATACTTCGCCCAGCGCCCAGCCGTGCGCCAAGGGCCAGACCCCGTACGCCACGAACTCTTCAACTAAATCTCGACCGCTGCTCTGACCGGCGGCGCACCGAAGGGCCCCTTCGTCTGCATCCTCTTCTGCCACTTCATAAGGCGGATACGCAGAGTAATAGTGAGAGCACATTTCGGACACGGGGAGCCCTTTATGGCCTTCGACATTAGCCTCAGCAACATAAAACCAAAATTCATTCCAATTGCCCCACTTGTTGCGGGCGCACGGGACCAACTCCACTGCTGGCATTGTGGTCTTGCCGGTCTTCGGCGTGAATGTGCACGACCCGAATTGGGCAACTCCGTCCTCAACCATCCTTTTCTGCCAATGCAAACAATAATTCTTCGCAAAAACTTCAGCTGACGGCTGTCCGCCGTACGAAGTCGTCGCCCAGACATACTTCGCCAGCGCCACTATGGCGTTCGGTGTCAGCTGATGTATTTGAACGCTGAATCTACGCAGGACTTCGCTGACAAACCGGTGCGCAGGCAAGCGGAGTCCGGCGACGAAGAACGCCTCGAAAACAACCAACTCGCCCTCTGGCTCGGGGATTTCCTCCGTCCCCGGAGCACGAGCGACTCCGCCGCCAAAGTAGCCCAACCGCTGCATGTCTTCAATACGGGCTGACGTCATCCGTGACACACCAAATTCAACAGAGTCGCCAGCGCGCAACTCCTCCACCTCCACGTTACTCAACGTCTCCTCAGACGAGGCGGCGGCCGGCGACGCGGCGTCGGCGGAGGAAGAAGAGGATGGCATTGCTACGTACCGTCGTCGGCGGCGGGCGGTCTGCTTCACTCGAGCCAGAACACCGGCGAGCAAAGGGAGCAGCGGAGGAAAAGGAGCAGCAAGACGGCGGGCGGCTAGGGTTTTTACGGAGCGCGGAAGGCAGAGTTCAAACAGCGCCGCCCCCGCCCCCTTTTATAGGCAGGGCGCGGCTCTTCGGGAAACCCGCAATCCGACAGGCCGCGACGCTTCGGGAAACCCGCAATCCAACAGTACGCCGTCCATCAACGGTCACATCAAAAACCCCCGCGGAACCACTTCGAGCGAGGGCAGCGTCTCCGCCATCTAGCGACGTCTTCGGCACCAGGTGACTTTGTCGAACTGGTCCCTCGGAGGGCAAATGTTGGGGCGAAGGCAAAGACGCCACCCTTCGCTCGAGGCCTTCGCTGCAGCCGCTGGTTCGACGGAGACAAAGCGGGCAGGGACACCCTTCGCAGGACTTGGCACTTCGACGAAGGCCTGCGGCGATGTCCTGCCACGGCGCGTCCTCGTTCAGTCCCAAGGCCCACGTGTGATCTGGCCCATTGTAACGGGCCCCGCGTGGCCGCCTCTGTATTACGGGCCTAACTTGTAAAGAAATACTTGTAATTACGGTTTGTAACCCTGCTTTATGGGAATATTCTGGGGATAAAATAGGTGTCTGAGGGCACATGCGTCCTTAGCACAAGACGCTGGGCACTCAGATACCTATAAATACCCCCGCACAGTGCCCGTGAGAGGCTAGATCAACAGAGCTATTGCCCCCGTGCACGTAACCCTGTTGTCACCACTGTTCACCCTTGTTGGCCTTCTTGCTGCTGAGAGTGAGTTCCAACACCCCGCTCCCGCTCCAAGGAATAATTAGCCCCAGCAGCAGCAGTTCCACCAAGGGAATAGAAACAAATGCTTCACGTGTGGCAACACAGGTCACTATGCCAAGGATTGCCCATAGAATCAGTCAAGGCAAATGCCAGCACCCAACCAAGACAAAGGGAAGAAACAGAAAGTGCAAGTTAGGCAAGGGAAGCTCAACTTCACTACTCTGGAGGAGCTACCTGAAGGAGCACCCGTCATGACTGGTACTTTTTCTATTTTTAATCAACATGCATTGATTCTCTTTGACTCCAGTGCATCACATAGCTTCATTAGCCAGATGTTTAGTGCCAATTGTCAACTGCCTTTCTATCATACCTAAGGGGCTTTCATGATAGCAACGCCTGGGGGCAAAATTGCAACAAACCAACTAAATCGCAGTATACCTATCCAGCTGGGAAGCAAGGTGTGCAAGACCACTGAAAGTCGCCTAGAGGGGGGTGAATAGGGCGAATCTGAAATTTACAAACTTAATCACAACTACAAGCCTGGTTAGCATTAGAAATGTAAACGAGTCCGAGAGAGGGCGAGAAAACAAATCACAAGCAAATAAAGAGTAAGACGCACAGATTTGTTTTACCGAGGTTTGGTTCTCGCAAACCTACTCCCTGTTGAGGTGGTCACAAAGACTGGGTCCCTTTCAACCCTTTCCCTCTCTCAAACGGTCCCTCGGACCGAGTGAGCTTCTCTTCTCAAATCAATTGGGAACGAAACTTCCCGCAAGGATCACCACACGATTGGTGTCTCTTGCCTCAATTACAAGTGAGTTTGATCTCAAGAAAGAATGAAAAAAGGAAGCAATCCAAGCGCATGAGCTCAAAAGAACACAACAAATCTCTCTCACTAATCACTAAAGCCTTGTGTGGAATTGGGAGAGGATTTGATCACTTTGGTGTGTCTTGTATTGAATGCTTAGCTCTTGTAAGTGGTTGGAAGGTGAAAAACTTGGATGACTTGAATGTGGGGTGGTTGTGGGTATTTATAACCCCAACCACCAAACTAGCCGTTTGGTGAAGGCTGCAGTCGATGGGCGCACCGGACAGTCCGGTGCGCCAGCCACGTCACCAGGTTGTTAGGGTTCGACCGTTGGAGCTCTGACTGGTGGGCCCGCCTGGCTGTCCGGTGGTGCACCGGACACGCCCTGTAGGCTGTCCGGTGTGCCACCCGCGCGTGCTCTGCTCCTCTGCGCGCGCTGGCGCGCATTTAAAGCGTTGCAGACGACCGTTGCGCTTGAAGTAGTCGTTGCTCCGCTGTCACACCGGACAGTCCGGTGACTCACCGGACAGTCCGGTGACTCACCGGACAGTCCGGTGAATTTTAGCGGAGCTGATTCCCGAAGCTGGCGAGTTCAGAGTCGCTCTTCCTTGGAGCACCGGACACTGTCCGGTGGGCACCGGACAGTCCGGTGAATTATAGCAGCGCGCCTCTGAGAATTCCCGAAGGTGTTGAGTTCAGCTTGAAGTCCCCTGGTGCACCAGACACTGTGCGGTGGTGCACCGGACACTGTCCGGTGGCGCACCGGACAGTCCGGTGCGCCAGACCAGGGCACACTTCGGTTATCCCTTGCTGTTTTTGTTGAACCCTTTTCTTGGTCTTTTTATTGGCTTTTTGTGAACCTTTGGCACCTGTATAACTTATAGACTAGAGCAAACTAGTTAGTCTAGTTATTTGTGTTGGGCAATTCAACCACCAAAATTAATTGGGAAATAGGTGTAAGCCTAATTCCCTTTCAATCTCCCCCTTTTTGGTGATTGATGCCAACACAAACCAAAGCAAGTATAGAAGTGCATAATTGAACTAGTTTGCATGATGTAAGTGCAAAGGTTACTTAGAATTGAGCAAATAAAACTACTTATAGGATGTGCATGGATTGTTTCTTTATTTTTAACATTTTGGACAACGCTTGCACCACATGTTTTGTTTTTGCAAATTCTTTTTGTAAATTCTTTTCAAAGTTCTTTTGCAAATAGTCAAAGGTAAATGAATAAGATTTTGAGAAGCGTTTTCAAGATTTGAAATTTTCTCCCCCTGTTTCAAATGCTTTTCCTTTGACTAACCAAAACTCCCCCTTAATAAAATCCTCCTCTTAGTGTTCAAGAGGGTTTTAAGATATCACTTTTGAAAATACTACTTTCTCCTCCTTTTGAACACAATGAGATACCAATTTGAAAATCATAAGTTTTAAATTTTGGTGGTGGTGCGGTCCTTTTGCTTTGGGCTAATACTTTCTCCCCCTTTGGCATGAATCGCCAAAAACGGATACTTAAAGTGAAATATAAGCCCTTTTGCTAACTACTTTCTCCCCTTTGGCAAATAAAACATGAGTGAAGATTATACCAAAGACGGAGAATTGCTTGGAGCGGCGGTGAAGTAGAGTTGTGGAGTGGAAGCCTTTGTATTCGCCGAAGAGTCCAATTCCCTTTCAATACACCTATGACTTGGTTTGAAATTCACTTGAAAACACATTAGTCATAGCACATGAAAGAGATATGATCAAAGGTATATTTATGAGCTATGTGTACAAGATATCAAAAGAAATTCCTAGAATCAAGAATATTTAGCTCATGCCTAAGTTTGTTAAAAGTTTGTTCATCTAGTGGCTTGGTAAAGATATCGGCTAATTGATCTTTAGTGTTAATATATGCAATCTCGATATCTCCCTTTTGTTGGTATAAGAAATGATACCGAATGGCTATGTGTTTAGTGCGGCTATGTTCAATGGGATTATCCGCCATGTGGATTGCACTTTCATTATCACATAGAAGAGGAACTTTGGTTAATTTGTAACCGTAGTCCCTAAGGGTTTGCCTCATCCAAAGTAATTGCGCGCAACAATGGCCTGCGGCAATATACTCGGCTTTGGCGGTAGAAAGAGCTACGGAATTTTGCTTCTTTGAAGCCCAAGACACCAAGGATCTTCCCAAGAACTGGCAAGTCCCCGATGTGCTCTTTCTATTAATCTTACACCCTGCCCAATCAGCATCCGAATAACCAATTAAATCAAAAGTGGATCCCCTAGGATACCAAAGCCCAAACTTAGGAGTATAAGCCAAATATCTCAAGATTCGTTTTACGGCCGTAAGGTGAGCTTCCTTAGGGTCGGCTTGGAATCTTGCACACATGCATACAGAAAGCATAATGTCCCGTCGAGATGCACATAAATAGAGTAATGAACCTATCATCGACCGATATACCTTTTGATCGATGGATTTACCTTCCGTGTCGAGGTCAAGATGCCCATTGGTTCCCATGGGTGTCTTGATGGGCTTGGCATCCTTCATCCCAAACTTGTTTAGAATGTCTTGAGTATACTTTGTTTGGCTGATGAAGGTGCCCTCTTGGAGTTGCTTCACTTGAAATCCTAAGAAATACTTCAACTCCCCCATCATTGACATCTCGAATTTTTGTGTCATGATCCTACTAAATTCTTCACATGTAGATTCGTTAGTAGACCCAAATATAATATCATCAACATAAATTTGGCATACAAACAAATCATTGTCAAGAGTTTTAGTGAATAGAGTAGGATCGGCCTTTCCGACTTTGAAGCCATTAGCAATAAGGAAATCTCTTAGGCATTCATACCATGCTCTTGGGGCTTGCTTGAGCCCATAAAGCGCCTTAGAGAGCCTATAGACATGGTTAGGGTACTCACTGTCTTCAAAGCCGGGAGGTTGCTCAACATAGACCTCTTCCTTGATTGGTCCATTGAGGAAGGCACTTTTCATGTCCATTTGATAAAGCTTAAAGCCATGGTAAGTAGCATAGGCAAGTAATATACGAATTGACTCAAGCCTAGCTACGGGTGCATAGGTTTAACCAAAATCCAAACCTTCGACTTGGGAGTATCCCTTGGCCACAAGTCGAGCTTTGTTCCTTGTCACCACACCATGCTCATCTTGTTTGTTGCGGAAGACCCATTTGGTTCCTACAACATTTTGATTAGGACGTGGAAATAAATGCCATACCTCATTCCTAGCGAAGTTCTTGAGCTCCTCTTGCATCACCACCACCCAATCCGAATCTTGTAGTGCTTCCTCTACCCTGTGTGGCTCAATAGAGGAAACAAACGAGTAATGCTCACAAAAATGTGCAACACGAGATCTAGTGGTTACCCCCTTATGAATGTCGCCGAGGATGGTGTCGACGGGGTGATCTCGTTGGATTGCTTGGTGGACTCTTGGGTGTGGCGGCCTTGGTTCTTCATCCTCCTTGTCTTGATCATTTGCATCTCCCCCTTGATCATTGCCATCATCTTGAGGTGGTTCATCATTTTGATTTTCTTCATCAATTTGAGCCTCGTCCTCATTTTGAGTTGGTGGAGATGCTTTCGTGGAGGAGGATGGTTGATCTTGTGCATTTGAAGGCTCTTCGGATTCCTTAGGACACACATCCCCAATGGACATGTTCCTTAGCGCGATGCACGGAGCCTCTTCATCACCTATCTCATCAAGATCAACTTGCTCTACTTGAGAGCCATTAGTTTCATCAAACACAACGTCACAAGAAACTTCAACTTGTCCAGAGGACTTGTTAAAGACTCTATATGCCCTTATGTTTGAATCATATCCTAGTAAAAAGCCTTCTACAGTCTTAGTAGCAAATTTAGATTTTCTACCTCTTTTAACAAGAATAAAGCATTTGCTACCAAAGACTCTAAAATATGAAATATTGGGCTTTTTACCGGTTAGGAGTTCGTATGATGTCTTCTTGAGGATTCGGTGTAGATACAACCGGTTGATGGCGTAGCAGGCGGTGTTGACCGCCTCGGCCCAAAACTGATCCGAAGTCTTGTACTCATCAAGCATGGTCCTTGCCATATCCAATAGAGTTCTATTCTTCCTCTCCACTACACCATTTTGTTGTGGAGTGTAGGGAGAAGAGAACTCATGCTTGATGCCCTCCTCCTCAAAGAAGTCTTCAATTTGAGAGTTCTTGAACTCCGTCCCGTTGTCGCTTCTAATTTTCTTAATCCTTAAGCCGAACTCATTTTGAGCCCGTCTCAAGAATCCTTTTAAAGTCTCTTGGGTATGAGATTTTTCCTGCAAAAAGAATACCCAAGTGAAGCGAGAATAATCATCCACAATAACTAGACAGAACTTACTACCGCCGATGCTTACGTAAGCTATCAGGCCGAATAGGTCCATGTGTAGGAGTTCCAGTGGCCTGTCAGTCGTCATGATGTTCTTTTGTGGATGATGAACACCAACTTGCTTCCATGCTTGGCATGCGCTACAAATCCTGTCTTTCTCAAAATGAACATTTGTTAATCCTAAAATGTGCTCTCCCTTTAGAAGCTTATGTAGATTCTTCATCCCAACATGGGCTAGTCGGCGGTGCCAGAGCCAACCCATGTTAGTCTTAGCAATTAAGCAAGTGTCGAGTTCAGCTCTATCAAAATCTACCAAGTATTTTTGCTAGAGCCAACATGGGCTTTGAACTACAACTCTTATTTAACAGTGGGTAATTCTCCAAAACTTATTTTTGCTGGCTTTTAGGTGTTATGACATGACTTGATACAAATTTCTAGTCATTAATACCTTTTAATTATTTTTCTATGGTTTTCTCAAGTTTTTAGCCAAATGGGTGCTTTCTACTACCACTATATTTGAAAAACAACAAACAACAAAGTTCTTATTTTTCTTGGTTATTATTTTGTGCAAGAGCAGTCATTTTGAGGTTTGGCATCTTTTTGCTTAAGGGAAAGGGTGGTATGCATTATTTGAATTAAGTGGCCTTTCTCTTATGTCATTAGCAATAGGTATGAGTTTGCTTCTTTTTCATGGGTTTGCATTTTTATCTGGTAGTTCATCTCATTATGGACTTAGCAAATTTTTGGTTGCCCATTATTGCATCATTAGGGGTTATTCAAGAATTATTGGGAAAAAGCCTTATTATCACTTTGTATTTATTTTCCTTACTTAAAAAGTTGGGCTGAGGTGCTCTTTATTTTTGTAGTGGGGCTCTGGTGGTTGTAAGTCCACTGGATTTTTATGACTCATTTTGGTTATAGTTTTGCAACTCTATTAATTGATTTTCAGTCCATATAAGGCTAAATAAAACATTTTAAATTAACACTGGTCTGAATTAATGGTCTCTATATTTTTCCTAGGTTCTCTGTTACATAAGCAAACTAGGAAAAATAATTTTAATCACTGTTCATTAATTTCTAATGCCTTTCTGATTTTACCTAAGTTTTGGGCAGAATAGTTTTAAATGAACAACTACATCATATTTTTCAATGCTGGGGTTCCTACTATTTTTAAACAGTGTCTAAATGAGGTTTGAACATCTACAAATTTTCTTAAGTTCAGCACAGATGAAAAACTAATTTTCCTTAATTAAACAAGGTTTGGTGGGTTTCTGTTTTTAATTTTAAACTCTAAAATTTAGAACAGAGAGTATATGGTTTATCATTTTTAAATGATAGTTCATAAGATTCAGGAGCTAGCAAAATTGGTTTGACAACTTTTTATGAAAAATTCATCAAGTTATGGGTTTTCTAAGTTCTCTGGTCATTTTAAAAAGAATAACAGAATTGGTTTAATGGTAGTCCACTTTGCACTGGGGTCCCTGGCGGGTTTTCAAGTTTTCCTCGTAAATCAGTCCTTAAGCTACTATTCACATGAGTCACTGACGTTACAGAAAACCCCTCGGGTTCTACAAATCCTAACCCGAGGTCCTTCTTCTATCTTAAACAGTAACCGCGGCGGAAGAAAGGGCGGATGGGCTTACCGGCGGCGAGATTGCTCCGGTGAAGTGGTCGAGGACGTAGGGGAGGTCTCGGGGATCACAACGGTGTGCGGGTCGCCGTCGGAGATGGCCAGAGTCGGTCGGTCCACGCGCGCAGGCGGGGATGCTCGTCGGCGGCGAGGAGTCCGGCCTGGTCACGGCGAGATAGAGCAATTGGATGGGTCAAAGAGGTTCACGGGATGCCAGAGAAGATATGGGTGCAAGGAATTGGTCGGAGACTCACTGGATAGCTCGGTCCACGCGCGGCGGCGGAAGACCGAAGTCCGGTGAGGTCGATCTCGGGCCTCCAGTGAAGTCCGGCCTGGTCCGAGGGCTTGGCGAGCTTCACGGGCTACTGGCGGAGCTAGCCGAAGCACTGGCTCGACTCGAGGGTGGCTGGAGTGGGCTAGCCACGGTGGCCGAAGCTCTGGCGGCAATGGCGGGCGGAATTGAGCTCGCCAGAGCTAAGGAAAGGGGGCTAGCCGGTGAGGGTGAGTGCAGGGCGAAGTGAGGTGCGCCTGGGGAGGCTTTATAGGCGCGGGCGGGCACGGCCGAGGGCGTGGGCGCGCGGCGGACTTGACCGGACGCCGAGGTGAGCGCGCGCGCGGGTTGGGCGAGCTCTGGCGTGCCGACCAGGGTCGAACACGTGTGCCCGTGCATTCTGCCCAAGTTCTGGCGCGTGTGGTCGCTCATCCGAGCCTGCTCTCGCCTTGGTAAGTGCACAAAACCTCTTCTCCTCCCTACAAGCTACCATTCTTGTGTGGGGGTCATAGGATTTTGCCTACTGGTTGCAGAGATATGGAGCCAGGAAATCCGGTCTGTCTCCCTGCCCAAACCCGAGGCAAATCCAAGGTTTTGTCGTGTCTAGGGCTCGCGTCCCAATGCCATCTTCTGGCACACGATAGAGGGGTTAGTTAGACACAATTTTGTTAATGGGGCCATTAGGATTCGAGTTAGGGATCAAGGTGAACATCCCTGATCTTTGGCTCAAGGTCTGAATTTCAGAATTCTGAAATTCAGAATTCCCATTAAGTCCCCACATGAGAAGCTTGATTTGGGGTTTTATTTGAGTTATTTTGGCTAAGCTTTCTCAACATTTCTTGTTGCTCATTAAATATACTTCAATTTTTATAATTGGCTGTAACACCCGGTTTTAAAGGACAAAGTCGGGTGCATCTCATACATGCGCCAAGAAGACAACATATATAATAACAGAGTGTATAGAGATAAATGTCATAAATCATCAGAGTATTTATTACATAGCGGAAGACTTATTACAAAATAAGAGATAAATATAAAACGAACTAAGGATCGTCGGCGCCAATGTCGACTGGGAAACGCCACCTAGATCAGATCGAACTCCTCAGTGTTAGGCGGCTCCTCCTGAACCACCTGATCATCTCCTGTGGGGGGGGTGTGAGACAGCAAGGGTGAGCTCACACATGATCATCGCTCAACAAGTTGTGGGGAATAATGTGACATGAACTCACCAAAGGTGGGAGCTCATGTGAAGTGTAAGGCTGATCAATGATAGGGGTTAAAGCTGAGCATTGCTTTTAAGTAGTTGGTCAAAATTTTATTAGCAGTTACTAAGTGTAAGTAAATACCAAACCTTAAATAAAGTAATAGAACAAAATTAATAATAAACCCATGCAATGCAAATGACAAAATTGAATTTAAGTTCCATAATTTAAACATCAGAGAGTCCTGAGCTGCTCATGACCGTGAGCTCGGCTAGTATACCAGTTTTACACTCTGCAGAGGTTGTACCCTTTACCCACAAGTCATGTTACCCATCTGCCAAGGGGTCATGAATCCCATACACCTCTACCTAGGAAGCGCGGCAGGGCAACACTACGAGGCCTTTACAAAGTTCCACTAGCTTCCGAAAACCCGCTACAGTTTATGGGAAGATCCAGTACAGGGTTCCTGGCTGACCGCCATCGCAGCAAAATCAACCAGGGACCTCCCCGCACTGACCTCTCCCCTACTGCCCTTGCCCCTTTCGGGTAAGGTAGTCTTCCACTAGCTTTCCTAATTAGTCAGCCAAGGGCGTCCCATTAAACCCTTGTGGTGGCACGTGTTACTCAAGTTAAGCTCTATGTTCCAATTAACATTAATGAACTTGACATGAACATAAACAGAATAACATAAAGAATTGGAACATAGAGGTAATAAGTGATTATCCCAAAACCATGTAAAGCAATAGCAAACTACCCAAGTGATTCAGGGGTAAACAAGGTAATGAGATAAACAATTCTAGGGTGACCTATTGGGTCCCATCAAAATTAACCTATGCATGGATAAGTGATATTAAAGAGCATTATTAGGTAAAAAGTGGTCAAGGGCACAACTTGCCTTCAATGAGCTCATGCTCAGCTACTTCAACCTGCTGCTCACCAGGATCCTCGGCAACGGGCTCTTCTACTCGCCACAATACAAACAAGCACAGTGCATATAGAGAAATTAACATTACACCAAACATATATACAAAATACACAGTAATAATCTACACATTAAAATAAAATCCTAGGAACGGAAATCATAATTTTTGGAGTTATAGATTTTAAGTTATGAATTTTCAAAGGTTTTATGTGCTTAAAATAGGATTAAGTGAGAGATTAAATTTCTTATTGTTTTCATGATAAAACAGAGACACTAAGTGCTAGATAATAAAATTAAAAATTTTTAGAAAGTGGAATGGAGTGGTTTGGAGCTCATATGAATTTTCTATGAATTTTATAAGTTCTAGACATTATTTATACATTGAAAATCAATTTGCAATTTAAATTCTCGGGTTAAATACCATTCTGGACTGGGCCTCATTTTCTGTGAAGTGAAGGGGTCCATCTATAATTGTTCCCGAGACACAAACCGCCTCCCTACTGGACGGCGGGTTGATTTTCTAATTTCATAAGGTCTCTTATGTAAACATGGCAGGGCGAAGGGGTATTAGTAAATTCTGGCCGTTGGATCCAACCCAGAGGGCCAAGATTAGATCCACGTAAATCCGAACCGTTACGCGCCCTAGACCACTGGATCGCCGATCCACGGTCCAGATCCGATTA
This sequence comes from Zea mays, assembly GCF_902167145.1. NCBI lineage: Eukaryota > Viridiplantae > Streptophyta > Magnoliopsida > Poales > Poaceae > Zea > Zea mays. The sequence continues at coordinate 85,342,588 of NC_050098.1, forward strand.
TATCACGAATCAATTGCAACCATCGAATCCTTGATCTATGGCCCAGATATTAAATCACCAAGGAGTGCGCTGGATCAAATCCCCACCGTGCATCACAGATCGACGGCCTACCATACTTCCTGGCCGAGCCGTACCCCAGGCAAAATCTTCACCATCACCTCAGAATCCGAGGGCCACGAGTTCATCACCTACCTCCCGACAGACAACCAACGGTGATCTCCATCGGAGATCGCTGAGCCGCCCCACTGGCCCAGACGCAACCCATCCTATGTACTATGACGCGATGCCATGCTTGATAAAGGCGGATCTACAGGGAATAGTCCATACCATGAATCTGGCGACGGTCTGTCCTGGGTGCGGTGGAGATTGGTTCACGGCGTAGTTCACCGTCGGTGGGAGTACTTCCGAGGTCTTCTTCGCAAAGACCGATACCCCGCTCCCTGCACACGGCAATGCTCCGCACGAGACCGACCCACAGCTCCCTCACGCGGTTGGCGCCTCGGCTCTGCTCAATCCCCTGACCGCGGCGGCGTTTCGCTCAACCCCGGCGGCACTAAACTCTCTGCGCAAGCGTATCGCGTCCGGCCGAAATCCCAGAAGGCCCTGAAGGGAGTTCGTTCATATATATAGGTTGATTTGGTCACCGGGTCCGCAACCAGGGCTCAACTACCCAGCCGATTCCCACGGCATGCCGCGGTGCGCGATCTCCATGGCCGATTCTAGCGGCGGCGACGGCTTCGTTCGCTCGGTATCAACAGAAGGAAGAGGAGTAGTGGAAGCCGTTGGGTCCCGCATGCCAGAGAAATCGGAAGGCGCTATGGACCCGCGGTGTCTTGTTGAACGGGCCCACGGGTCGGCCACACACACGCGACAACGCTCAGAAACGGACGAGCGTGGAGTAATGGGCCGCCTTGGTAACCAAGTTGGACCGAGACAAAGTTTCAGCCCAGCGCCAGACTTTTCTCTTTTTCTTTCTATTTCTTTTTTTTCTTTCCTTCATTCCCAAATTCCAGTTTAAATTCGGATTTAAATTCAAATCTTGTGCCAATTTATCCTTGAATTTTATTTTGAAATTAAAGTACCAATTTTAGAAATATAACTATATATATTATTTATATTTTCATAACCTTTCCCTTTTCTTTTCTCTTCTCTCCTTTAATTTACAAATTGGGGTTAAATCTCCAAATTTTGGATTTTGATATGTTCCTTTTTACACTGTTTTTTTATATTGTCACGAAATGCACACAAAATAAAATACCAGCATGATGCATAATTTGTTTGAGTGCCTTTTATTACTTATTCATTTGTATAAGTGAGGTGTCCACATGAAATGAGAGGTAGAAATAACACACATACATATACACATGAATTTCATTTCTCCTTTTAGATTTTTCTTACAAAGTAGGTATTACAAATCCTACCCCCCTTAACAAGAATCTCGCCCTCGAGATTTAAGAAGATCTAGGGAAAAGGTGGGGAAAATCTATGTGAAGCTCTTCTTCTCTTTCCCAAGTTGCTTAATCTTCACCATGGTGACTCCATTGTACTTTGCATATCTTTATCACCTTATTTCTTGTAACTCTAGTCAAAGTATCAAGAATCTTGATAGGATACTCCGTGCAAGTCAAATCACCCTGAACACTGAGCTCTTCCATCGGTAACTGTTCCTCAGGGACAAAGAGACACTTCTTACGTTGAGACACATGAAATACGTTATGCACATCAGATAGATCATCAGGTAGCTCAAGTTGATAGGCCATCTCTCCAACTCGCCTAAAAGCTCTGAATGGTCCAATAAAACGAGGGGACAATTTGCCCATGACTTTGAATTTCCTCATTCCACGAAGTGGTGACACCTTGGGGTACACTTGATCACCTTCCTCAAACTCCAATGGTCTCCTTCTATTATCAGCATAGCTCTTTTGTCTGGTCCGAGCTACCCTCAAATTCTCTCGAATTATACGAACTTGTTCTTCTGTCTCTTGAATAAGTTTAGGCCCAAAGAATTGTCTTCCTCTAGTCTGACCCAATATAGAGGAGTCCTGCATTTCCTGTCATACAGAGTCTCGAACGGTGACATCTTTTAGACTAGCCTGGTAACTATTATTATATGAGAACTCAGCATAAGGTAGACTCTTGTTCCAACTACTACCATGCTGAAGGGCACAAGCTCTCAACATGTCTTCCAATACTTAATTAGTCCTTTCAGTCTATCCATCATTCTGAGGTAGGCCAAACTAAAAGTCAACTTCGCATCCATATTCTCATGAAAACTTTTCCAAAATCTGGGGGTAAACTATGATCCTCTATCCAAAATGATCTTCTTCGGTATACCATGTAAAGACACAATCCGAGCCATATATAACTCTGCCAATTGAGATACCTTATAAGTAGTCTTGTCCGGAATGAAATGAGCCACTTTGGTCAATCTATCTGTAATAACCCATATAGAATCATATCCTTTCGAGGTGCGAGGCAATCCAGTAATGAAATCCATACTCTTCCATTTGGGTATCTTCAATGGGTATAATAGTCCAGCTTGTCTTTGGTGTCGGCCTTAACTCTTTGACACCCATCGCACATAGCCACATGTGTAGCCACATCTCTCTTCAGTCCATATCACCAATATTTCCGTTTCAAATCCTGATACATCTTGGTACTACCAGGATGAATAGAATAATCCGAATCATGGGCCTCCTTCAATATAGTCTCTCGAAGGCTTTTAATATCAGGAACACACATCCTGTCCTTGAACCATACGGTGCCTTGCTCATCTTCCGTAAATTCCGGAACTCGACCTTCAGTAATCAGATCCTTGATCTCTTTTATTTTAGCATCATCAATTTGTCCTTTGCGGATCTCTTTCTCCAAAGTAGGTTCCACATCAATAGTAACTCCTTCAGTATGAGCAACTATCCCCAGGTTAAGTCTCCTGAAATCCTCAACAATCTCATCGGGTAGCTGGGCAACAATAGCTGAATGAACATGCTCCTTGCGACTCAAGGCATCTGCAACCAAATTAGCCTTGCCCGGGTGATAGTGAATCTCCAAATCATAATCCTTAATAAGCTCCAACCAACGGCGTTGCCTAAGGTTGAGATCCTTCTGGGTGAATATATACTTCAAGCTCTTATGGTCCGTGTATACTTGGCACTTAGTTCCCATGATGTAGTGTCTCCAAATCTTAAGCGCATGCACAACTGCTGCTAGTTCCAAGTCATGAGTGGGGTAGTTCAGTTCATGCTTCCGCAACTGACGAGATGCATAGGCAATCACATGACCTTCTTGCATAAGCACACATCCAAGTCCTTGGCCACATGCATCACAATAAATGTCAAATCCCTTCTGCAGATCTGGCATAATCAGTACTGGAGGTGACATCAATCTCTCCTTCAATTGATCAAAACTCTCTTGGCATTTCTCATCCCACTTAAATTCTCTTCCTTTCTCCAAAAGCGAGGTCATAGGCTTGGCAATCTTAGAGAAACCTTCAATAAATCTCCGATAATATCCTGCGAGTCCCAAGAAACTCCGAATCTCCGTAACTGTAGTGGGCACTCTCCACTCCATTATCTCCTTCACTTTAGCAGGATCCACTGCTATTCCTCCATTAGAAATAATATGACCAAGGAATGGCGCCTTGTCAATCCAAAACTCGCACTTGCTGAACTTAGCATAGAGTTGATTATCTCGTAGCTTCTGTAGCACCAACCTCAGATGTTCCTCGTGATCACTATCACTCTGAGAATAAATAAGAATATCGTCGATGAATACCACGACGAATCTGTCCAAATACTCCATAAACACCTTGTTCATTAAGTTCATAAAATAAGCTGGTGCATTAGTCAATCCAAACGACATAACTGTGAACTCATATAATCCATATCTAGTCGAGAAAGCCGTCTTGGGAATATCCGATGGTCTAATCCTCATCTGATGGTAACCCGATCGGAGATCAATCTTCGAAAATACCCTTGCACCTCTCATTTGATCAAATAAATCTTCAATACGGGGCAACGGATACTTGTTCTTTACTGTAACATCATTAAGAGATCTATAATCCACACACATCCGTTGCGATCCATCCTTCTTCTGTACAAACAAGACCGGTGCTCCCCAAGGTGAGGAACTCGGACGAATGTACCCAGCCTCTTGTAACTCAGTTAACTGCTTCTTAAGTTCCTTCAACTCCTCTACGGACATTCTATATGGCCGTTTAGAAATAGGGGCGGTTCCAGGTAAGAGATCAATAACAAACTCAACTTCTCTATCAGGTGGCATCCCTGGTAACTCCTCTGGAAAGACATCCAGAAAATCTCTAACCACCCGGATGTTATCACCAACAAACTCCTCAGGCATAAAGAACATTGCACGCATGGATGAGGAGGTCACTGCAATATTAACTTGAAATCTTTCTCCTTTAGTGGTAGTGAGCTCTATGGTACCTCTACCACATGCTATAACGGCCTTTGCCTTTCTTAGCCACGACATACCAAGGATCAGATCTATACTGCTTGACTCAGTAGCTCCAAAATCTCTACCCATAATGGTTAATGTCAATCTACGTGTCATTTGATTCGCCTCAATAGGCCCTTTAGGTGTAATTACTCTCACGGGTTTTCTCATATTGTCCAACACATGTGCCCAAACCAAAATCTCAACATGACGCACAATTTTATTAGCCACTCGTGGGGTCAAATAGACCTTTTTATTCCTCCTAAAATAGTATCATACCGAATACTAACTAAAGGAACATGTAGATCTTACAAATAGTAGTAATTTATATATATGTTTATGTAGCTTGGTGGAGCTGGTGGTGGTGGAGATGGTGGTTGTTGTTGTTGTCTCTCCAACCGTGATTGCCTTCTTTCTTGTTGTATCTCCAGACGGGCCTGACGTATTTCCTCGCGTTCTTGTCTTATCTGGTTTTGCATTTCAGTCACCATGTCTGTCAATTGTTGTATTACCAGCCTTTGGGTTGCAATCACTTGATCGGTGTCAACAGGTGGAGGATTTGGAGAATTCATTTCTGTTTGCTGTTGCGTGATAATCTTTCCTTTCCTGGTATTGACCCTCTGAGTTAGATACATATGGTAAGGAAGAGCAGTAGACAAGGCAGTAATCATGTTACCTTGGGGGATTTATTAGCTAAGTAGATTAATGTGTTATCCACTAAAGCTAATACATTACCTTATGGTGGTACATGCTAAGATGCCCGTCTATACTATTTCAATCAATCAAAGAAGCAAATCAGGCATTTAACATCAGCACAATCAAACAACATTTTTAAAGAAAATAGTTTTAATTTTGTCTTAGGTTCCCTATCTCTTAGAAAGATCATAGTCATAGGATTCCAGGGTGTGAAATCCCCCTTGTCTTAGAGTAGAAAAAGGTAAGAATGATCAGAGTAGAACAGTAGAAGGTGAGACAGGGTCAAGATAAGTGTAGAAAGAATCAGAGTAAGGTGAGTGTAGAATGAATCAGAATGAGATAAGTAGGTAAGGGTTTGTCCAGTCTATCTAGGTTCCGTCCTACAGTCAACATTTCCTCTGATACCACTTCTGTAACACCCGGTTTTAAAGGACAAAGCCGGGTGCATCTCATACATGCGCCAAGAAGACAACATATATAATAACAGAGTGTATAGAGATAAATGTCATAAATCATCAGAGTATTTATTACATAGCGGAAGACTTATTACAAAATAAGAGATAAATATAAAACGAACTAAGGATCGTCGGCGCCAATGTCGACTGGGAAACGCCACCTAGATCAGATCGAACTCCTCAGTGTTAGGCGGCTCCTCCTGAACCACCTGATCATCTCCTGTGGGGGGGGGTGTGAGACAGCAAGGGTGAGCTCACACATGATCATCGCTCAACAAGTTGTGGGGAATAATGTGACATGAACTCACCAAAGGTGGGAGCTCATGTGAAGTGTAAGGCTGATCAATGATAGGGGTTAAAGCTGAGCATTGCTTTTAAGTAGTTGGTCAAAATTTTATTAGCAGTTACTAAGTGTAAGTAAATACCAAACCTTAAATAAAGTAATAGAACAAAATTAATAATAAACCCATGCAATGCAAATGACAAAATTGAATTTAAGTTCCATAATTTAAACATCAGAGAGTCCTGAGCTGCTCATGACCGTGAGCTCGGCTAGTATACCAGTTTTACACTCTGCAGAGGTTGTACCCTTTACCCACAAGTCATGTTACCCATCTGCCAAGGGGTCATGAATCCCATACACCTCTACCTAGGAAGCGCGGCAGGGCAACACTACGAGGCCTTTACAAAGTTCCACTAGCTTCCGAAAACCCGCTACAGTTTATGGGAAGATCCAGTACAGGGTTCCTGGCTGACCGCCATCGCAGCAAAATCAACCAGGGACCTCCCCGCACTGACCTCTCCCCTACTGCCCTTGCCCCTTTCGGGTAAGGTAGTCTTCCACTAGCTTTCCTAATTAGTCAGCCAAGGGCGTCCCATTAAACCCTTGTGGTGGCACGTGTTACTCAAGTTAAGCTCTATGTTCCAATTAACATTAATGAACTTGACATGAACATAAACAGAATAACATAAAGAATTGGAACATAGAGGTAATAAGTGATTATCCCAAAACCATGTAAAGCAATAGCAAACTACCCAAGTGATTCAGGGGTAAACAAGGTAATGAGATAAACAATTCTAGGGTGACCTATTGGGTCCCATCAAAATTAACCTATGCATGGATAAGTGATATTAAAGAGCATTATTAGGTAAAAAGTGGTCAAGGGCACAACTTGCCTTCAATGAGCTCATGCTCAGCTACTTCAACCTGCTGCTCACCAGGATCCTCGGCAACGGGCTCTTCTACTCGCCACAATACAAACAAGCACAGTGCATATAGAGAAATTAACATTACACCAAACATATATACAAAATACACAGTAATAATCTACACATTAAAATAAAATCCTAGGAACGGAAATCATAATTTTTGGAGTTATAGATTTTAAGTTATGAATTTTCAAAGGTTTTATGTGCTTAAAATAGGATTAAGTGAGAGATTAAATTTCTTATTGTTTTCATGATAAAACAGAGACACTAAGTGCTAGATAATAAAATTAAAAATTTTTAGAAAGTGGAATGGAGTGGTTTGGAGCTCATATGAATTTTCTATGAATTTTATAAGTTCTAGACATTATTTATACATTGAAAATCAATTTGCAATTTAAATTCTCGGGTTAAATACCATTCTGGACTGGGCCTCATTTTCTGTGAAGTGAAGGGGTCCATCTATAATTGTTCCCGAGACACAAACCGCCTCCCTACTGGACGGCGGGTTGATTTTCTAATTTCATAAGGTCTCTTATGTAAACATGGCAGGGCGAAGGGGTATTAGTAAATTCTGGCCGTTGGATCCAACCCAGAGGGCCAAGATTAGATCCACGTAAATCCGAACCGTTACGCGCCCTAGACCACTGGATCGCCGATCCACAGTCCAGATCCGATTATATCACGAATCAATTGCAACCATCGAATCCTTGATCTATGGCCCAGATATTAAATCACCAAGGAGTGCGCTGGATCAAATCCCCACCGTGCATCACAGATTGACGGCCTACCATACTTCCTGGCCGAGCCGTACCCCAGGCAAAATCTTCACCATCACCTCAGAATCCGAGGGCCACGAGTTCATCACCTACCTCCCGACAGACAACCAACGGTGATCTCCATCGGAGATCGCTGAGCCGCCCCACTGGCCCAGACGCAACCCATCCTATGTACTATGACGCGATGCCATGCTTGATAAAGGCGGATCTACAGGGAATAGTCCATACCATGAATCTGGCGACGGTCTGTCCTGGGTGCGGTGGAGATTGGTTCACGGCGTAGTTCACCGTCGGTGGGAGTACTTCCGAGGTCTTCTTCGCAAAGACCGATACCCCGCTCCCTGCACACGGCAATGCTCCGCACGAGACCGACCCACAGCTCCCTCACGCGGTTGGCGCCTCGGCTCTGCTCAATCCCCTGACCGCGGCGGCGTTTCGCTCAACCCCGGCGGCACTAAACTCTCTGCGCAAGCGTATCGCGTCCGGCCGAAATCCCAGAAGGCCCTGAAGGGAGTTCGTTCATATATATAGGTTGATTTGGTCACCGGGTCCGCAACCAGGGCTCAACTACCCAGCCGATTCCCACGGCATGCCGCGGTGCGCGATCTCCATGGCCGATTCTAGCGGCGGCGACGGCTTCGTTCGCTCGGTATCAACAGAAGGAAGAGGAGTAGTGGAAGCCGTTGGGTCCCGCATGCCAGAGAAATCGGAAGCCGCTATGGACCCGCGGTGTCTTGTTGAACGGGCCCACGGGTCGGCCACACACACGCGACAACGCTCAGAAACGGACGAGCGTGGAGTAATGGGCCGCCTTGGTAACCAAGTTGGACCGAGACAAAGTTTCAGCCCAGCGCCAGACTTTTCTCTTTTTCTTTCTATTTCTTTTTTTTCTTTCCTTCATTCCCAAATTCCAGTTTAAATTCGGATTTAAATTCAAATCTTGTGCCAATTTATCCTTGAATTTTATTTTGAAATTAAAGTACCAATTTTAGAAATATAACTATATATATTATTTATATTTTCATAACCTTTCCCTTTTCTTTTCTCTTCTCTCCTTTAATTTACAAATTGGGGTTAAATCTCCAAATTTTGGATTTTGATATGTTCCTTTTTACACTGTTTTTTTATATTGTCACGAAATGCACACAAAATAAAATACCAGCATGATGCATAATTTGTTTGAGTGCCTTTTATTACTTATTCATTTGTATAAGTGAGGTGTCCACATGAAATGAGAGGTAGAAATAACACACATACATATACACATGAATTTCATTTCTCCTTTTAGATTTTTCTTACAAAGTAGGTATTACATTGGCTCAATTCATAATTTTAAACTTTTCATCCCCTTTTTCTTAAATTCTTGAATTTTGCTCATGGGGCTCACTTAGGGTTTTTCATTAGGGTAGTACATTCTTATCTTTTTAAAGACTCAATTGTTTTGATCATGATACATTTAAGTATATACTTGGTGAATTCTTTCTTACTTAAGTTAATTTGATGCTCATGCTTACTTTGGTTCACATAAAATAATGGCTCTTGGGTTGGTATTTGAGAGAAACCCTAGGTGACACTGGGGTGTCACACCCTACATGTCGTGTGTTTAGGTTTACCTTGCAAGGTTAAACTTGATTCGAATCGTCTGCTTTTCGCAGCTAATGAGACTGCTTGACCCCTTGTACTGTATCGAGTAAAAAGTGAAATGTGGTTTCTTGAGATAACCTATTGATTGCACTAAATGATTGTTACCATGTATGCTTAGAGATGAGCAAACCTAGCTTAATTAAATATGTTAGAACTGGAAAAGCTAAAACTGTTTTTAGACTCAGCTAGTGCTTTTGGCAAACCAAACCCCTCAGCAAACAACTTTATGTTCTAGAGGTAGAGGAGTAGACTCCTCACACCGGGCATCTAGCTGAGTAGTAGTACACTCAGCCTTGCTTGTGGCATATTTTTACAGGTACACTATAGGACATGGTTGATGGTGTGACTTGGCCTTCCACCCTGCCACCAGATTGGACAGTCGAGTGGGATGCCGCCTCGGCAGGAGAGGACCAGGAGGAGTAGTGGGCGAGGCCTTGCCCTATTCCTTAGTATCGTCGTTATCGATTATCCACTGCATTATTAAGAACTTGTTACCTATTATCAAACTCCAATTTATGTAATAACTCTAGTACTTTAATTTTTGGTTTCATGTTTATTGTATTCTCTCTGAGCCTCATCGTCGTGTGAGCTAATGGTACTCGATCCTTGGTAAGTGGCTCTACCGGACGAGATCCGAAGAACTAAATGGTTTATTCCGGTTTAATTGTGTTGCTGCCTTTAAGGGTGCGACTTGGACATTTAAGCTGGAATAATTCGGGTGGTTCTCCCACATATGGTGTAAAGCCCAAAATTGGTAGAAGAAAAAGAAGTATATCATAAAATAATTGTCGGGGACCATAATTAGGGGTACCCCCAAGACTCCTAAACTCGGCTGGTAACCACCATCAGCACAAAGCTGCAAAGGCCTGATGGGCGCAATTCAGGTCAAGGCTCCGTCCACTCAAGGGACACGATCTCGCCTCGCTCGAGCCCAGCCTCGGGCAGGAACAGTAAACCCAGGCAGATTCACGCCTCGCCCGAGGGCCTCCTCAAGTAACGGGCGCACCTTCGACTCGCCCGAGGCCTAGCTCGGGCAGGCTTCGCAGTGAAGCAACCCTGGCCAGATCGCCTCGCCAACTGACCGTATCGCAGGAGCATTCAATGCAAGGATCGCCTGACACCTTATCCTGACGCGCGCTCCTCAGTCGATAAGGCCGAAGTGACCGCAGACACTTCGCCCCTCCACTGACTGACCTGACAGGAAAACAGTGCTGCCTGCACTGCTCCGACTGCTGTGCCACCCGCCAGGGTGAGGTTGACAGCCGCCGAGTCCAACCTCAGGCGCCATAGGAAGCTCCGCCTCATCCGACCCTAGGGCTCGGACTCAACCTCGACCTCGGAAGACGGTCTCCGCCTCACCCGACCCTAGGGCTCGGACTCCACCTCGACCTCGGAAGACGGTCTCCGCCTCGCCCGACCCCAGGGCTAGGACTCCACCTCGACCTCGGAAGACGGTCTCCGCCTCGCCCGACCCCAGGGCTCGGACTCAGCCTCGACCTCGGAGGAGTCACCGCGTCGCCCGACCTTGGGCTCGGACCAACCACGCCACAGGGGGGTACATCATACCCTTCCCCTAGCTAGCTCAGGCTACAGGGAATAAGACCGGCGTCCCATCTGGCTCGCCCCGGTAAACAAGTAATGATGGCACCCCGCGTGCTCCATGACGACGGCGGTTCTCAGCCCCTTACGGAAGCAAGGAGACGTCATCAAGGACCCGACAGCCCCGACAGCTGTGCTTCTACAGGGTTTAAGTGCTCCTCCGACGGCGACGGCATCACATGAACAGGGCACCAACACCTCTCCGACAGCCACGTCGGCATGTACATAGGGCTCTAGCTCCTCTTTGCTAGACACGTTAGCACATTGCTACACCCCCCATTGTACACCTGGGCCTTCTCCTTACATCTATAAAAGGAAGGTCCAGGGCCCTCGTACGAGAAGGTGGCCGTGCGGGAGGACAGGCTGACGGGCAGGCTCTCTCTCACTCTCCCTCGCGAACGCTTGTAATCCCCTACTACAAGCACATCCGCCCTGGGTGTAGGACAACACGAGCCGCGGTTCCCTTTCTTTTGTTCCCCCTTATGTTCCGTCTCGCGCCGACCCATCTGGGCTGGGACACGCAGCGACAATTTACTCGTCGGTCTAGGGACCCCCCGGGGTCGGAACGCCGACAGTTGGCGCGCCAGGTAGGGGCCTGCTGCGTGTTGACGAACAACTTGCCGTCAAGCTCCAGATGGGTAGTCTCCAGCAACCTCTCCAGCCCGGGACGATGCTCCGTTTCGGGAGTCTCGAGTTCATGTCCCTCGCCGGCAGCTACGACATGGTACTCCTTCCTCCGCCGCGCGACAACGACAATGGCGGCCTTCAGCCCGCCCGCCGTCGGCGGAATCGACGACGTCTTCCCCCCGTGGCGGAAGAATAGCATCCAGGCCTGTCCCGTCACTTCCCCACCGCAGGAGGAGGCGGGGCAACCATGGCCAAGCAGGACGCGGCACCTCGTTGGCTGTCGAGCGAGTCGACGACGCCGGCGCCCTAGCGGGGGACACGTAGGGCGTTGACCTCGCGTCTGAGACGAAGACGAGCGTCGCTTCCCCGCAACATGCCAACCCCAAGCGGACGGATGACGCCAGCACGCTCGCGAAGGACTTGCTGGGCATTAGCCTCGTACCTGAGATAACGGTGCAGTCCGTCCCCGACACGACTTCGTCACCATCCGTCGATCAAGAGGTACCGTCCATTTTCCACCTTGTGCCTTTTAGATTTAGCTACGACCCACCAAGCGACCCCGCTTCGGTGGACGCTTGCATAAAGGCATATCCAAACCTTCTAGGGTACCATATGTGGTCAACCTGGGACCGACTGACGACCGTCTCGACCTACGGGCCCCCGGGTTCTGAGGAAGATGATGAGCCCGACTATGGTTAAGATTTCTCCGGGCTCGATAACCCCAGTGCCATGCGGGACTTGATGACCGCATGTGACTACTGCCTCTCTGACTGCTCCGATGTTGGCCACAGCCTCGGCGACGAGGACTGTGGCCCAAGTCGCGAATGTTTCCACGTCGATCTAGGGGGTCTCGACGAAGGAAACCACCTTGGTATGCCGGAGGACGGCGATCCCCCTAGGCCTGCGCCTCGCGTTGACATCCTTCGGGAGCTAGCTGTGGTCCCAGTCCCTGCGGGGGGTCAGGACACACAGCTCGAGCAAATCCGCGAGATGCAGGCCATGCTCGACGAGAAAGCAGGACAACTTGTGCAGCTCCGGCAAAACATCGGGCAGGAGTGGGCAGGCCGAGCACCAGCCGGAGAAGCGCGTCATCTGCCCCAGGACGTCCAGCACCGCATCGCTGATGATGCCAGGGCAAGGCTGCCCTCGGCTTCTGTGGGGTTGGCCAGAACCTGGCTGCAGCAGCAATACTACTTCGAGCGATGCCAGAACCATCCACCACCGAGGGGCGGCATATCCAGGGAGAACTCAAGAATCTCCTGGAGGATGCCGCGGTCCGACGGGCCGAAAGCTCTGCCTTCCGAAGGCAGGGGTACCCCCCGGAGCATCACGCCGCGACTTCCCAATTCATGCGGGAAGCCTCGGTCCACACCGGGCGCACGCGGGACGCAACGCCTGCAGCCCCGGTTCGCCTCGGCCACGAGCACCACCGCCGCGACCGTCGAGCCCACCTCGACGAAAAGGTGCGCCGAGGCTACCACCCCAGGAGTGGGGGATGCTACGACAGCGGGGAGGATCGGAGCCCCTCGCCCGAACCACCCGGTCCCCAAGCTTTCAGCCGGGCCATACGACGGGCGCCGTTCCGTCCCGGTTCCGAACCCCGACTACCATCGCCAAGTACTCGGGGGAAACAAGGCCGGAACTGTGGCTCACGGACTACCGGCTGGCCTGCCAGCTGGGTGGAACGGACGATGACAACCTCATCATCCGCAACCTCCCCCTGTTCCTCTCCGACGCCGCCCGAGCCTGGCTGGAGCATCTGCCTCCTGCGTAGATCTCCAACTGGGACGACCTGGTCAAAGCATTCGCTGGCAACTTCCAGGGCACATACGTGCGCCCTGGGAACTCCTGGGATCTCCAAAGCTGCCGCCAGCAGCCAGTAGAGTCCCTGCGGGACTACATCCGGCGATTCTCGAAGCAGCGCACCGAGCTGCCCAACATCACCGACTCAGATGTCATCGGCGCGTTCCTCGCCGGCACCACTTGCCGTGACCTGGTGAGCAAGCAGGGTCGTAGGGCTCCCACCAGGGCGAGCAAGCTAATGGACATCGCCACCAAGTTCGCCTCTGGCCAGGAGGCGGTCGAGGCCATCTTTTGGAAGGACAAGCAGCCTCAGGGACGTCAGCAGGAAGACGTCCCCAAGGCGTCCACTCAGCGCGGCACGAAGAAGAAGGGCAAGAAGAAGTCGCAAGCGAAACGCGACGCCGCCGACGCAGATCTTGTCGCCGCCGCCGAGCACAGGAACCCCCGGAAGCCTCCCGGAGGGCCAACCAGTTCGACAAGATGCTCAAGGAGTCGTGCCCCTATCATCAGGGTCCCGTCAAGCACACCCTTGAGGAGTGCGTCATGCTTCGGCGCTACTTCCACAAGGTCGGGCCCCCGGCGGAAGGTGGCAAAGGCCACGACAACGACAAGAAGGAGGGCCACAAGGCAGAAGAGTTCCCAGAGGTCCATGACTGCTTCATGATCTACGGTGGGCAAGTGGCGAACACCTCGGCTCGGCACCGCAAGCAAGAGCGCCGTGAGGTCTGCTCGGTGAAGGTGGCGGTGCTAGTCTACCTAGACTGGTCCGACAAGACCATCACCTTCGACCAAGGCGACCACCCCGACCGCATGCCGAGCCTGGGGAAGTACCCGCTCGTTGTCGATCCCGTCATCGGCAACGTCAGGCTTACCAAGGTTCTCATGGACGGAGGCAGCAGCCTCAACATCATCGCCGAGACCCTCGGGCTCTTGCAGATCGATCTGTCCACGGTCCGAGCCGGTGCGGCGCCCTTTCACGGGATCATTCCCGGGAAGCACATCCAGCCCCTTGGACAACTCGATCTACACGTCTGCTTTGGGACTCCCTCCAACTTCCGAAAGGAAACCCTCACATTCGAGGTGGTCGGGTTCTGAGGAACCTACCACGCAGTGCTAGGGAGACCATGCTACGCCAAATTCATGGTCGTCCCCAACTACACCTACCTCAAGCTCAAGATGCCGGGCCCCAACGGGGTCATCACCGTCGGATCCACGTATCGACACGCGTACGAATGCGACGTGGAGTGCGTGGAGTACGCTGAGGCCCTCGCCGAATCCGAGGCCCTCATCGCTGACCTGGAGAGCCTCTCTAAGGAGGTGCTAGATGTGAAGCACCACGCCGGCAACTTCGAGCTAGCAGAGGCGGTTAAGTCCGTCCCTCTCGACCCCAACAACGACGCCTCCAAGCAAGTCTGGATCGGCTCCGAGCTCGACACCAAATAGGAAGCAGTGCTCGTCGACTTTCTCCACGTGAACACCGAGGTTTTTGCGTGGAGTCCCTCGGACATGCCTGGCATACCGAGGGATGTCGCCGAGCACTCGCTGGATATCCGAGCTTGAGCCCGACCGGTAAAGCAGCCTCTGCGCCGATTCGACGAAGAAAAGCGCAGAGCCATAGGCGAGGAAATCCACAAGCTGATGGCTGCAGGGTTCATCAAAGAGGTATTCCATCCCAAATGGCTAGCCAACCCTGTGCTTGTGAAAAAGAAAGGTGGGAAATGGCGGATGTGTGTAGACTACACTGGTCTAAACAAAGCATGTCCGAAGGTTCCCTACCCTCTGCCTCGCATCGATCAAATCGTGTATTCCACTGCTGGGTGCGAAATCCTGTCATTCCTCGATGCCTACTCTGGGTATCACCAAATCAGGATGAAAGAGTCTGGCCAGCTCGCGACTTCTTTCATCACACCCTTTGGCATGTACTGCTATATTACTATGCCATTCGGTTTAAGGAATGCAGGCGCGACATACCAAAGGTGCATCAACCACATGTTTGGAGAGCACATTGGCCGAACGGTCGAGGCTTACGTCGATGACATCGTAGTCAAGACAAGGAAAGCCTCCGACCTCCTCTCTGACCTTGAAACGACATTCAAGTGTCTCAAGGCGAAAGGCGTAAAACTCAATCCCGAGAAGTGTGTCTTCGGAGTCCTTCGAGGCATGCTCCTGGGGTTCATCGTCTCCGAGCGGGGCATCGAGGCCAACCCGGAGAAAATCGCGGCCATCACCAACATGGGGCCTATCAAGGACTTTAAGGGAGTACAGAGGATCATGGGATGCCTTGCGGCTCTGAGCCGCTTCATCTCGCGCCTCGGCGAAAGAGGCCTACCCCTGTACCGCCTCTTAAGGAAGACCGAGCGCTTCACTTGGACCCCCGAGGCCAAGGAAGCCCTCGGGAACTTAAAGGCGCTCCTTACAAGCGCGCCCATCCTGCTGCCCCCCGCTGCCGGAGAAGCCCTCTTGATCTACATAGCCGCAACCACTCAGGTGGTCAGCGCCGCGATCATAGTCGAGAGACGAGAAGAAGGGCATGCATTGCTTGTCCAGAGGCCGGTCTACTTCATCAGTGAGGTACTGTCCGAGACCAAAATCCGCTACCCGCAAATTTAGAAGCTACTGTACGCGGTAATTCTGACGCGGCGAAAGTTGCGACACTACTTCGAGTCTCATCCGGTGACTGTGGTGTCATCCTTCCCCCTGGGGGAGATCATCCAGTGCCGAGAGGCCTCGGGTAGGGTTGCAAAGTGGGCGGTGGAGATCATGGGCGAGACAATCTCGTTCGCCCCTCGGAAGGCCATCATGTCCCAAGTCTTGGCGGACTTCGTGGCTGAATGGGTCGACACCCCGCTTCCAGCAGCTCTGATCCAACCGGAACTCTGGACCATGTTTTTCGACGGGTCGCTAATGAAAACAGGAGCGGGCGCGAGCCTGCTCTTCATCTCACCCCACGGAAAGCACCTCCGCTATGTGTTGCGCCTCCATTTCCCGGTGTCCAACAACGTGGCCGAGTACGAGGCTCTGGTTAACGGGTTGTGCATCACCATCGAGCTAGGGGTTCGGTGCCTCGACGCTCGTGGCGACTCGCAGCTTGTCATCGACCAAGTCATGAAGAACTCCCATTGCCGCGACCCGAAGATGGAAGCCTACTGCGACGAGGTTCGGCGCCTGGAAGACATGTTCTACGGGCTCGAGCTCAACCACGTCGCCCGACGGTACAACGAGACTGCGGACGAGCTGGCTAAAATAGCCTCGGAGCGGACAACGGTCCCCCCGGACGTCTTCTCCCGATACCTACATCAACCCTCCGTCAAGACCGACGACACGCTCAAGCCCGAGAAGGCCTCGGCCATGCCCGAGGTGCCCTCGGCTCAGCCCAAGGCACCCTCGGCCGCCGAGGGTGAGGCACTGCGCGTCGAGGAAGAGCGGAATGGGGTCACGCCTAATCGAAACTGGCAGACCCCGTACCTGCAATATCTCCACCAAGGAGAGCTACCCCTCGACAGAGCCGAAGCTCGGCGACTGGTGCGGCGCGCCAAGTCGTTCGTCTTGCTGGGTGACGAAAAGGAGCTCTACCACCGTAGCCCCTCAGGCATCCTCCAGCGATGCATATCCATCGCCGAAGGTCAGGAGCTATTGCAAGAAATACACTCAGGGGCTTGCGGTCACCACACAGCGCCTCGAGCCGCCTTCCGACAAGGTTTCTACTGGCCAACCACGGTGGCCGACGCCACTAGGATTGTACGCACCTGCCAAGGGTGTCAATTCTACGCAAGGCAGACGCACCTGCCCGCTCAGGCCCTAGAAACAATACCCATCACCTGGCCTTTCGCTGTGTGGGGTCTGGACCTCGTCGGTCCCTTGCAGAAGGCACCCGGGGGCTTCACGCACCTGCTACTCGCTATCGACAAATTCTCCAAGTGGATTGAGGTCCGACCCCTAAACAACATCAGGTCCGAGCAAGCGGTGGCATTCTTCACCAACATCGTCCATCGCTTTGGGGTCCCGAACTCCATCATCACCGACAACGGCACCTAGTTCACTGGCAGGAAGTTCCTGGACTTCTGCGAGGACCACCACATCCGGGTGGACTGGGCCGCCGTAGCTCATCCCATGAAGAATGGGCAGGTAGAGCGTGCCAACGACATGATTCTACAGGGACTCAAGCCGAGGATCTACAACGACCTCAACAAGTTCGGCAGGCGATGATGAAGGAACTCCCCTCGGTGGTCTGGAATCTAAGGACGACGCCAAGCCGAGCCACGGGCTTCACGCCATTTTTTCTAGTCTATGGGGCCGAGGCTATCTTGCCCACAGACTTAGAATACGGTTCCCGAGGACGAGGGCGTACGACGACCGAAGCAACCAGACCAGCCGAGAAGACTCACTGGACCAGCTGGAAGAGGCTCGGGACATGGCCTTACTTCACTCGGCACGGTATCAGCAGTCTCTGCGACGCTACCATGCCCGAGGGGTTCGGTCCCGAGACCTCCAGGTGGGCGACTTGGTGCTTCGGTTACAACAAGACGCCCGAGGGCGCCACAAGCTCACTCCTCCCTGGGAAGGGCCATTCATCATCGCCGAGATTTTGTAGCCCGGAACATACAAGCTGGCCAACAGTCAAGGTGAGGTCTACAACAACGCTTGGAACATCCGACAGCTACGTCGCTTTTACCCTTAAGATGCTTTCAAGTCATGCATATGCCTCGTCCATACACAAATAGAGTCTAACCGTCAAGGAAGGGTCAGCCTTGCCTCGGCAAAGCCTGACCCTCCCTCGGGGGCTAGAAGGGGGGAACCCCCTCTGCGTCAAAATTTTCCTCAAAAAAAGTCCTACCAAAACGACCTTCGTGATTTCCCGGCTATATTAGTAACAGAACCCCACAAAACGAATAAGAGTGCATGCAAGCGGCAAGGCCGACCGAGCCGAGGGACTCCTACGCCTCCGGGATAAGGACACCTCACTCGTCACCTTTCGCGAAAAAATAACTCTTACTCGGATAAGCGATTCTTCTACTGACAAACAAGTCCGGAAACTCGAAACGGGAGGAAAAGAAACACAGCTTTATAACACAACGACAAAGTGTTCAGGCCTCGGCGGCCGCGAAAGACACACACATGTTCAAAACAAACTGCTCCGGTAGAATCAGGCATCGCCCGAGGGATGAGCTGCACCCTCGGCTTCGTCTCCACCCACAGCGCCGTTTCCACCCTCGGCGAGATCCGCCCCGGCCTCGGACGGCGGCGCAAGCGGAAGGATTTCCACCTCGAAGGAGGACGCCAGCACCGTGCTTGGGCCCGCGGCGGCCGCGTCAAGCCTCTGAACTTCGGCCAGGGCAGCTTCATCTTCGTCAAGAAGACAATACCCCTCGCTGACCCGCTCCAGATCCACATCGTAGTGGGAAGCGAGCACGGTGAAGGCCCGCCTAACGCCGTGATGCAGTGCCTCACGGAGTCTGCCGCGCGCGTGGTCACCCAAGGCCTGCAGGCGACTCTTGGGGGAGCTTCCCGAGGGGACGTCGTCAAGACCAAAGACCCGGCAGAAGGCCGAGATAGCTTTGGACATGGCCACGCGGTCGGCCTCCTTCTGCTCAGCCGCCTGGGCAAGTGCCTTGGCGGACTCGTTGAGGCCAGACTCGAACTCTGCAAACAGCCAAAGCAGAATTCTTCAAACACGAGTTGAAGAATGAAGCCGAATCAAAATCTCAAAACAGCTAAGACATACCTTCAGCCCGGGCACGCTGCTCCGAGGCTGCGGCTTGGGCGGACTGAGCAGACCCGACGGCCACGGCCAGGTCCGCCTCAAGGACTCCGGCCCGAGCAGACGCCTCGGCTAGCTGGCCTCCAAGGGCCTCAGCCCGGCTTTCAGCCTGGCGGCCCGGCTCCGAGATTGGTCCCGCTCACCGATGACCTGGCCAAGCTCCAACTGCCGCCGTTGCGCCTCTGCGCGTGCCGCCGCTGCCTCTGCCCCCAGCTCGTCACAGAGCAACCGAAGGTCCGCCGCCTCGGCGCCCCGTTGGGAGAGGCGCTCAGTAGCCTCGGCAAGCGCGACCCTCAGGAACCGCAGCGAACCCCAGACGTCGGCCTCACGGCAGATGAACGACGATTTGGCGGTACTTAGATCTTTCAAATCCTATGGAAAAGAAGCAGGGCGTCACAAAGAGTGCCCTGGTCACGTGAAAGGTATGCCTGAAATCCTTACCTCGAGGATCCTAGGAACGTTCCTGGAAAGGACCTCCATGGTCGACCGAAGCGACCCCATCGCTGTCTCGGCACACTCACGGAGCTCGTCCCGAGACTGCACCTCCCGTACATCGTCAAGGACGAAGAGGGGCTTCGAGGCTCCACGGCTCCAGAACCGGAGCGCCTCCCCACACCGCTCATTGGGATCGCGCCGCGTGAGGATGAGGTCGCCGCTCCCCACGACGGGCCACGGTTCTGCGCCCCTCTCCTCCAAGGCGTCAGGACCCCCTGCAGTCGGCGCATCAGGTACCTCCTCGGCTAAGGGGGGAGGTTTCTGATCACCGACCTCGAGTAGCGATGCCTCAGCCATCTCAGCATCGGCGACGACGGGTGGCTCCACGAGCAAAACGGCAACAGCCTCGGCAGAAGCTGGTGCTGGCACCGACAACACGTCAGGTGGGCCCAAAGCCGCGGTCGCGCCAGCATTCTCCCCCGGCACGATGGTCGCCTTGACGGAGGGGTCAGCCTGTGGAGCACGCCCCACGGCAACTCGTGCCGCCTGAGCCCCCCGCTTTGGGGCATCTTGTGAGGAGGCTAGCCGGCCGGCGTGGCCCGGTGCTGCACTGGCTGCAGAAGCCGGCGCCGTCTTGAGGACCTTCCGGGGAGCCAGACCGGTCGAGCCGTGCCTCCGTTTGCTGGGAGGAAAAGGAAAGGTAGGATCAGGACACATGAAGAAGGAGCCGGGACAGAGGTATCCTCAGATACTTACCCACTCCGGACCAAGGCCAATCGTGCCTGCGGGGAGGCCCCTCGGGCCTCGGCCCCCACAAGCGCCGCCAAGGTTTGCCCCGCTGCCGGCTTCGGCACCATCCCGGCCTCGGGCGCCCGGGGCGCCGAAGGGACGGTCTACCCAGGCGCAGTCACGATGACCTGAGGACCAACCTCCTATGCGGCCGGCACGGGCGACTGCTCTTGGGGGACAGGCGGGTTGGCCTGACTCCCCGGGGTCACCTCAACTACCTCGGCCAAGGGGTCAAGCACCCCCTCGGCCTGCCCATGTTCTTCGGACCGGGACCCTAATGTCCCGGCCCAGGATACCGACGGCGCCAGCCCACTCGGGGGCTGGCTCGATGACCCCTTGCCCAGCCTCAGATCCAGGCTGAGGCCAAGGTGGGCCGCCATGTCGTCGTCTTCGTCATCATCATCGTTGTCGTCATCGTCGTCAGGCGTCTCCGGCGATGGCTCCCTCGGAAGCCCGTCCCTCTCCTGCTTCCGACGACACCTCTCCAAGGCATTCCGAGCCCGCATCTGCTCGCGAGCCCGAGCCTTTTTCGCGTCCTTCTTCTCCTTCTTCCTCTCCGTGGCGACCCTCCGTGCGGCTCGGTCCACCGCGTCCTCCGGGACCGGTGGCAGAGAAGGCTTGTGAAACCCCAACTCCTGGAGACGGACAGAAATCTTGGCTGTGAGAACCAAGGGCAATCTGACACAAGAAAGAAGAAGGAGCGGACACTCACCAGGGATATGCACCCACGCTCCGGACGCATCGAGGGCTGGGTAAGGGCGCCGGCGTCTAGCCTCCCTACCGTGCCGGCTACCCACCTGTGGAGGTCATCGGCGGGGAGGGGGACCGAGGACATCTGCGAACCCCCCAAGTTGACCCCCGGTGTCATCTCCGAAAGCAGCAGCCGCTGCTCCGTCAAGGGGAGCACCCTCCAGCGATGGATGGCGACAACCACCCCCGCGGCGGTGAGCCCTCCGTCTCGTAGCTCCTGGAAGGCCTCCAGAAGGGGCTGGAGATTCTTCTGTCTCTTGCGTGGGGCCCCATAGAGCCTGTTGCTGCCGGCGGCAGTAACCACTCATTGAGAAAACGACGGGAGCCTCCCATCGTCGTTCTGGAGGTAAAACCACCAGCGCTGCAAGCCCTTGTTCGAAGACACAAGGATGGCGGGGATGTACGGTTGCGCACGCGCCTGCCTCAACTAGAGGATGCAGCCACACCACCATGCGGACTCTCTTTTCCCCCGTCGTCGAGGCAAAAGGCTCCGCGGAGAAGAGATGGGTCCACATATCCCAGTGGGGGTCAATCCCCAAAAATCCTTCGCAAACCGCCGCGAAGATGGTTGCTTGCGCGATAGAATTGGGGTTGAGATTGTGCAGCTCCACCCCGTACAAATACAAAATCGCCCGCATGAAACGGCTTGCTGGCACTCCGAACCCCCGCTCATGGAAAGAGACGAAACTCAGCACATACCTCGACGGCGGGGACGGGGCGGCTTCGCTCGGAGGGACCATCCACTCCGGCTACGGGTCACCGGAGAGGGGACGAAGCAAGCCATCGGCAACAAGGGCCTCCAGATCGTCTGCCTTGATGGTGGAGAAAGGCCACGGGTCGCGCGGCGGAACGACGGTTACCCGGTCGGCCATCACCAAGCGAAGGGGGTGGCGGCGGAGTAGACAAGGTGCGCGGTTTTCTTTCTCTGGCTATCCCCTCAGGTTGCGGAAACCAAAGTAGGAGGCGAGCAGCAGAGTAAAAAACCACCACCGGTCCCTCTTCCGAATATATAAAGGCCTGGGCAAGACCCATTCAACACTTCGCCCGAACCCGCCGCGAAATTCAAAACTCGAAGGCGAAACGCCCGTTCCTCGAACGGCTCATGCAACGGCTGCCCCGCAAACCACTCGTCCCGTCGCATTAACTCCGCGGCAGGGCAGGCGACACCTTTGGTAGGCGAAGCGGGCGACGCTTCACCTCCGCCATGATGACCGCGTCAAAAAAGGTGCGCCACGTCGTTCAATTTCGTATCCTTTTCCTCTTCCCCTTTCTCTCTCTTGCTACAGGGACTGGGAAAGAGGATACTCCAAAAGGGATCCTTCACTGCGAAGGAAGCGGGTCCCGAGCCCTCCTACTGATCAGAGGTTCAAAGGCTGGCCCCTCGGAAGGGTTCGACAGCCGCCTCAAAGCAGTCGGGCTCCGCGCCCACTACTGGTTAGAGGTTCGAAGGCTGGCCCCTCGGAAGGGTTTGATAGCCGCATCAGGCCGCTCGGGCTTCGCGCCCACTACTGATCAGGGGTTCAAAGGCTGGCCCCCCCGAAGGGTTTGACAGCCGCCTCAGAACACGCAGAGCGAGGGATGATTCTGGGTACGTCCGATAAATGGTCAAGGCTCAGGCTACGCTCCCGAGGTACCCTAGGACATTTCCGAGACCAGCAGGAGCGATTCTGTAACGGAATCCCATCAGAGGGAGGCATCGAGCCCTCAGACCCTATCAAACGGGACCGGGTCCGGCAAATCACATGCAGGTACTTTTGGAGCGTGCCTCTGGCCCACTAGCCGACCCTTATCGAACGGGGCACGGGCGTCCACTCGGATCACCCGTTAGCAACTCACTAGAGACACCATGTTCGGCGCCCTCCGAGGGCAACATGGCGCTTCCCCCCCCCCTCCTTGCGGAAAGGCGACAAAGGGGTGTATGAAAAAAGCCGAGTCAGTCATTGACCATCCTCTCGCCCTATGCAGAGGCTCGGGGGCTGCTCTCGCAAACCCGGCTCCGGCCAAACCGTTGACAGCGTCAACATACCAGCCCGAGAACTCGGAAACTGACTATGCACCCGGGCTATGACCAGTTCGCATGAGGGAACAACCAGACGGGCCGAGGCATCACGAAAGGCACTAAGACCTCGGAGGAGTCAAACCACTCCTTCGAGGCCTCGGGGGCAACACCCGGCTGTAACACCCCAGGTGTTACGAAGGGCTGGCTTCCTAATAACACATATACCTCTTATCACATGTGGTTAAAACTTGGAGGAGAGGGAGCACTTAAGACCTTGGAAGCATGAGTGAGTTAAGGAATTCCAGGGACCAAGGTAATACCCAAGCTTTAGACAATGATCACCTAGGGCAAGGGAGGATTGAACCTTGGGCCCTCTCTCTTGAAGCCTTTAGTTGAGAGAAAGATTAGGCAAATGCACATTCCATGATTTAAACCCTTAACCAAAGTTTAAGAGTACCAAAATGTTTACAAAAGACAGCAAAGGAACTTTACAAAATGACCCCTAAAGGACCCCTAAATCAGCCCCAAGTGGAGAACACTATGGAATCACCCCATTCCCTCTAAGTCCCAAAATCAGCCCTAATCTAGAGATCAGGGGTGTTCACCTAGCTAATGACACCAAAACCCTAGGGTCTAAATAACAAAAAGGAGCCAAATTATCTAATGAACCCCCTGTAAGAGTTTGAACCCATGCCAAGACCGTTTGACACGGGTTGGCACCTATTTTGTCTGGGTTGAACAGTGCAGACAGACAAGACTTGGCGCCACCATATCTTCTAAACCAGACCCGATCTTCCCTTGGAACTTACATGAACTAGGTAGCCCTAGGTGCAGGGAAGAAATCTTACATAAGCCATAAGGCGAGATTCGCACGCTTGGCAACGGCCACGTGTTCGACGCGCTCTGGACTCGCCAGAGCACGCCCGACGCGCGCCCCGCGTGCCCCGCATCGTGCCAAAGACCAGCCAGCGCCATGGCCCACGTCCGCGCCTATAAAGCCCCCAGGGACCTCGACCGTACCCCTCCGCATGCGTTCGACCTCACCGGAGCCCAAACCCACCGGCGTTTGCCCGTGCACGGCATGTCCGCGGCTGCCCGATCCCCCTGCCACCGTAGACCGGCCAGCAGAACCCTTCCCTGCCCCGTCCAGCCCTCGGAGAAGACTGTGCACACCTCGGTGAAGCTCCCCGAGCGAGGAATCGAAGTTTGCTTCGCCGGAGAGGCCAGTCCACGGTCGCCGGACTCCACCCGACCGCCGGCGAGCGTAGACCGGGTAATCCTCTGCTCCATTCCTCGATTCCTTGTGCACACAGCCTCTACATCACCCCGTGAAGCTCATCGTGCCATTGGATTGAACTAGATCGTCGTGGTTTGGCCGGAGCACCTGCCGCCGACGAGAGCACCCGCCTGCGCACGTGGACCGGGCGATTCCGGCCACCCCTGCCGTCAAGCCGTACATCGTTGTGACCGCCAGAACCTCCCGGAGCCAACCCCGCCCCTCGCCGGACCTCTCTCACCGCCGGTAAGCCGCACCGCCCTTTTCTTTCTCGCGGGTACTGTTTAAACCTAGGGAGGGACCGCAGGGGAGAAGAAGAGAAAGCTAGGGGGTTTTGCGCAATGTCAGTGACTCGGATGAATAGTAGCGCGGGGGTATAACTGAGAGAGTTAGTTTGGAAATAACCCGAGGACTTCGGTGCAAAGTGGTTTTTCCAGGAAACCTTTTAATAAATCTGATTTAAATTTAAACAGAACTGGAATAATTCATATCTTCTGTTTTATTCACCTAAATCAAGTCAAACCAATTTTGCCAGATCTTAAATAATGTAAACTACTTAAGAAAAATATAAAACCCCTAAGTGCTACAGAAAACTTTAGGGTTCTGATTTAATTATTGTTTTGGCCAAAAGCTAAATAATAGGAAGAAAAATAGTTGCACTATTTAACTGAGGTTAAGAAAATTTGGAAAAGTACATGACCACCTGCTAACCTATTTAAAACTGATAAACCCCTCTGTACACCCCATTAAAGTAGAGTTTGCCATTTATTTTACATTGAGCTTAAGGTTAAAGAAAATAGGAAAGGTAAATTAAATAAAGGATCAGGGAGCCCTCATATTTTTGTTAGTATACTTATTCAGTGTAGTTTACTAGAAAAATTTATTATACCCTGGTTTACTATAAAATAAATAGGATACCTTTTATTTTAAGAAAACAAGAAAAACTTAGAAAAACCCTACAAAAATAACCCCAAGGTGAAAACACCCCAACCCTTGGGATAGTTAATGTTTTGCTATGAAGAACATAGGAAAAATATGAAATCTGCTATTTGACATTTTTCAAATAGCAAGGCAGTAGAAAGTGCCTTTTTGGCATTTAACTTTAGAAAATCACAACTAAATGACTATCCATGAACTTTCTGTGATTTTGGGCACAGAAGCTTATTATTACTGTTAGATGCCAACAAAAATAACCCTTAGAACAGAACCCACCCCTAGTTAAGAGTTGTAGTACAAAGTGGCCCATTTACACAACTTTTGTTATTTTTGTCTAAGGCATAGCCTTTTTATTTTTGAACCTCCAATTCCTAGAACATGCTATATTGACCAATGGCAAGCCACTGTAATTTTTACAGAATTTTTGGAAAAAGTTAATCCACTATTGTAGTTCAAACCTACACTAGAATTCATAAATAGAAAATAAAGAAAAGGGAAAAGGAATAATGGAAATTAGTGCCATCCTAAAATCCTTTGTAAATTGTCCACTGAAATATATAAAGGGAATACCAATCCACTATGCTTATCCTTAGCAAAACCTAAACCTAGAGTGATAAGCATAAACTACTAAAAGCCACGTATGACCAAGAAACCCTAAGTTACTAACTAACTTAGTTTTTCTTCCTTTAGCATAATGTTGTTAAATCCTGCATAATCATGACATACATATTCATTGCATTCGATAGATTGCAACCTCGCTGACGGAGAGTATGTCCTCGTGCCGGAGCAAGGAGCTGCTCAGGAGGTAGCCCCGAACCCAGCACCAGAGCCTGCACCAGAGGATCTGCCTGCCACAGCTTTAGAAGGCAAGCCCCGGTTTTATGCATAACCTGTTATTTATGCTATTTTACTACACTTATTGATTGTAGGATTGAATGTGCACTTAAGTGTAGGAGTTGTTTGAAACCCTAGTTGCATGATCTCAGGAATCCTGTTGAGATGAATACTAGTATGCTAGGTCGAGTAGCTGCTTTATTAATTAGGGATCTCGGTAGAAGTCGAGTGATTTTTTTTGCACTCGCGCGAGGTCAGGTCATTGATTGTACCCACTTTCATATCGTACTGATGTTGGTCTATGGACACGAAATCCATGGGGATGCGTGGTCTACGAGATGAAATTGGAATAAGGATTAACGTGCGGATACCTGTGTCAAGCGTTTGAACGTACTAAGCACATGCCGACAAATATGGTAAATCGGTAAGCCTAGTACCTGATTGAACCTGGCAGTGGACATATCCCCTCACGCGACCTGAGACGTGGTCTCCCATTCCGGTTATGGTGGGTACAAGTGCGGTCACTGCACGACGGCATTCGGGGTCAGTGAGGCATTGTACGCGAAGGCGGTGAGCCCTGATCTGCTGACGAGGAATCGAGGGGACGGTTGATGTGTGTGGGGACGGAGTGCCCCTACATGTCGTGTGTTTAGGTTTACCTTGCAAGGATAAAAACTCAATTCGGATATTCTGCTTCTCGCAGCTAATGAGACTGCTTGATCCATTATACTGCATTGAGTAACAAGTGGAAATATGATGAGTTGATACAAGATGTTGATTGCTAAAAATGTTTGCCACTATGTATGAGTAGATAGTACATATTTAGCCTTAAGAGAGTCACACTTAAATTGACAAAGTTAAAACTTGATTTAGAAACTCAGCTAGTGCTTTTGGGCCCCAAACCCCACAGCCAAACAGCTGCATGTCTAGAGGTAGAGGAGTAGACTCCTCACACCGGGTAAGTCTAGCTGAGTATTAGTATACTCAGCCTTGCTTGTGGCACAATTTTTTTATAGGTTCTTTGGAGGACATGGTTGCTGGAGTGACTTGGCCGTCCATCTTGCCACCGGGTTGGACTGTCGAGTGGGACCCCGCCTCGGCCGAGGAGGAGCATGAGGAGTGATGGGACAGGCTTCCCCATCCCTCCATTTATTTATCGTTAGTTTTATTCCGCTGCACTTCGAACAATGATGACTACTTTTGCAAAACTCCGATGGTGATGTAATAATTTAATGTATGGTTTTATGCTTTATTGTATTTGCTCTGTGACTCACCATCGAGTGAGATTGTGGTACTTGATCCTGTCAGTGGCCTCGTCGGGCTAGATCCGAGGGATTGACGGGTTATTCTCATTTAAGTGTGGTCTAGCCTCTAAGGCAGGACTTAGGCACTTAAGTCGGAATAATTCGGGCAGTTCCGCCATAGCTGGTATCGGAGCTTGTACCACCACAGAGGAATCAATAAAATATAAATACCATCCTTTTCCGAAGTAAAACTTGATAGAAACAAATGTTGGATAGATCGTAGGACGATCAGGATAGACCTAGGACGTGAAGCCTTAGAATGATAGAGGGGTAGTTAGGTGGCTAAGTGATTAAGCCCTACAGGCTACTATAAGGGATGAGAGTTCTTCCCTATTCCCTTTACATTAATGTGAGGTCGTTCAGGACGAGCATGCATGCATTCTTAATTAAACAAACGGATAATTGAGTAAGGACTTAAATACAAAATGATGACCAACTAAGTACCCCAGTACCATTGTCATAATTAGAGAGAGGCTGAGTTGTGTTTCCTTTTCTTTTTATAATTCATTTTCTTTTACTTATGCTTAACCGTACACAGATGGCTTCCCACGGATCCTCAGACGACGGGAATGCACTGTCCCACACTGACGGGCTTACACGAGAGGGCTTTCCCCGTATTTTGTGGGAGGTACTTCAGGGGGCCGGATACACGACACCTCCTCAGTATGAGGTGCAGCAGTTCGAGAAGCACCGAGTGCCCCGCTGTAGGGTGAGGATGACCTTGGAGCCTCATCCCCTGCAGCCAGGCTGGCGTTCGCTGGACTCTGAGTCCTTTGGATACCGAGCTGAGGACACGATCGAGGCGATTGCTCTGCACGGGTTGACCACTTTCTGCGGATTCCATCCCTTGGAGCTGTCCACCCACCCCATTGGTTTGTTCCCCGCTGAGAAGGAGGACGACCCAATGTGGAAGGATCGGGTGGAGCATGCCAAGGACATCTGGGCTATCTACCCGGGCCAGACTGCTCACTTGACAGTGCGGTGCATGAATGCCATGTACCGTCTGCAAGTGATGCGTGGTGAGGCAATGTTCCATCTGATGGCACTATTGGAGGCAACTAAGATCACCCTGGACAACAGAGAGGAGCTTGTGGTTGATTTGTCCACTGAGATGGTGGAAAAAGACTTACTAGTGGAGCAGCTGTCAAATGAGATCCAAGAGCTGGAGGAATTAGTGGGAACAAGGGAGAACACCATCGAGGTTCTCGAGGATCAGCTTATCAACACCCAGCAGCAGCTTGCCGAGGCTAATGAGCACCTGGATATGCATCACCAGGAGATCCAGGATATGGAGGCCAACGAGGACGTCGACATTGAGGGAGGAGAGGAGCCTGCCTCCAGCTTGGACACTGTTGGCTCAGGGAGACCACCTTCCCGCGAGTCGAGTGTTGCCTCGTTCGCTCACTAGGTATCAGGGGTAGAGCTAGAAGTCGGTGATGGTGGGACTCCTCAAAGCTAGCTTAGCTTTTGCACCCTTGGGGTACTAGGCTAGATAGAGTTGAGTCTTTTGGGCCATTGATGTAATCATGATGAACTCTTTTGGAAGCATGGTTGATGGATGATGTTGGTCTTAATTTGGGAAGAAAGGTTTATGCCTTGTGAAATCCTTTATGTTTATGCAAGAATCTATCAATTTCGCCTTTTGACTCCTTCACCGCGATTAAACCTTAAACTTGAAGATGTGTTATTGAGAATATATGTGATTTTTCAGATGGCCGGGAGAGCGCGTCGTGGTCAGAATGAGCGCGTTCCTCCACCGCCGCCACCGCCTCCCACTCTGCAGGAGCTAATGGCTCAGCAGAATGAGATCTTTAGGCAGCTAGCTCAGCGCCAACCACCACCTCAGCACTATGGTGGTGGAGATCATCAACGTCACCCCGCGGCAGCCACCTACCAGGAGTTCCTCAGTACCCAGCCTCCATTGTTCACCAAGGTAGAGGACCCACTGGATGCGGATGTATGGTTGAGAGTAGTGGAATCCAAATTCCCGCTACTCCAAGGAGTTTGCTCAGAGGTCAATAAAGTCAGGTTCACCACCCAGCAGCTTCGCAGACCCGCAAGGACTTGGTGGGACCATTTTCTTGCTATGCAGCCAGATGACCGAGAGGTCGAGTGGAGAGAGTTCAAGGCAGCTTTCAGGGGGCACCATATACTAGCCAGAATTATGGACCAAAAGCTCAACGAGTTTCTGGCACTCACTCAGGGCAACAGGACAGTGTTGCAGTATGCTCAGGCTTTTAATGACCTGTGCCAGTATGCCGGGTATCATGCAGACACGGACGAGAAGAAGAGAGACAGGTTCAGGAGGTGGCTCAGCACTAAGCTCCGTGACCGTCTCAACACCGTCAGGGCCAACAGCTATAATGAGTTGGTCAACATGGCCATCTCCCAGGAGGACTGTATCACAGCTCGTCAGGCATAAAAAGAAGAGGAAGACCCCTGTGGCAGAACCTTCAGCTCAGCCACAGCGCTTCAGGATTGTGTCTGACACTCAGAACAAGGGACCTCAGCAGCAGCAAGGGCGATGGGTGATCCGACCACAGCAGCAGCAGCAGGCACCCAACCGTACGTAGTTTCCAGTACAGAGGAACCATCAACAGCAGCAGCAACATCGTCAGGCAAATGCCAACTGGTGTTTCACATGTGGCAACACCGGACATTATGCCAAGAATTGCCCCAGAAACCAGCAAAGGCATGGGCAGAATGTTAATCAGAACCAAGGCAAGAGGCAGAAGGTGCAAGTGAGGCAAGGCAGGCTGAACTTCACCACCATGGCTGATATTCCAGAGGGAGCACCCGTCATGACTAGTATCTTTACAGTTTTGAATTATCCTGCTATTATTCTTTTTTATTCTGGTGCATCACATAGCTTTATCAGTGCCAAATTTAGTGCCAAGTGTCAATTGCCTTTTCACCACACCAATGGGGGTATTACAATTTCAACACCAGGAGGCAGGGTTGCCACCTACCAAATCAACAAGAATGTGCCTATAAAGTTTGGTAGTCTGATAATTAAAACCAACCTCCTCATTTTGGGTTTGGATAGTGTGGATATCATATTGGGAACTGACTGGTTGACCAAACATCAGGCTGTGATTGATATTTCAGCTAGGGCCATTGAAGTGCACTCACCGACCTGTGGTGAAACCACATTATATTTGCCCGACCAGGGATGTACCCGTTCTTGTGCCTTCGTTATGATAGAATCCCAAGTGGAAAAGATCCCAGTGGTTTGTGGCTACCCAGATGTTTTTCCGGATGAATTGCCAGGAATGCCACCTGATAGAGACATTGAGTTCGCCATTGAATTACAACCCGGGACTGCTCCTATCTCCAAGAGACCCTATAGGATGCCTCCCGCGGAATTGGCAGAATTGAAAAAGCAACTGCAGGAGTTGTTGGACAAGGGGTTTATTCGCCCCAGTACTTCACCATGGGGATGTCTTGCTTTATTTGTGAAGAAAAAGGATGAGAGTTTGAGAATGTGTGTCGATTACCGCCCTCTCAATGCGGTGACTATCAAGAACAAATACCCACTGCCCCGCATTGATGTTTTGTTTGATCAGTTGGTGGGAGCCAAGGTATTCTCCAAGATAGATCTTCGCTCGGGTTACCATCAGATCAAGATCTGTGCGAGCGATATTCCCAAGACGGCCTTCTCAACTAGATATGGGCTTTATGAGTTTTTGGTGATGTCTTTTGGGCTAACAAATGCCCCGGCTTATTTTATGTACCTAATGAACTCAGTATTCATGCCAGAGTTAGACAAGTTCGTGGTCGTTTTCATTAATGATATTGTGGTCTATTCCAAGAATGAAGACGAACATACTGAGCATCTGCACATCGTGCTTCAGCGGCTACGCGATCATCATCTTTATGCCAAGTTGTCTAAATGTGAGTTCTGGCTAAGGGAAATTAAATTCTTAGGCCACACAATTTCTCAGGACGGGATATCAGTTGATCCTGAGAAGGTACAAGAGGTAATGGATTGGAAACCCCCGACTACAGTGAGGCAGATTCGGAGTTTTCTAGGATTGGCAGGGTATTATCGACGATTTATTCCAGATTTCTCCAGAATTGCCAAACCAATGACTGAACTATTAAAGAAGGGAGTCAAGTATAATTGGAGCCAAAAGTGCGAAGATGCCTTTCATACATTAAGGCAGCATTTGACAACAGCCCTAGTGCTGGCTCAACCTGACAACACCAAGCCCTTTGAAGTTTATTGTGACGCTTCTGGTACTGGTTTGGGATGTGTCTTAATGCAAGATAACCGAGTAATTGCTTATGCTTCCCGAGCACTCATACCCCATGAGCAGAACTACCCTACACATGATTTGGAGTTAGCAGTCGTGGTTCATGCTCTCAAGATATGGAGGCACTACTTGATGGGAGCTCACTGTAACATTTACACTGATCACAAGAGTCTCAAATACATTTTCACTCAGGCAGATCTGAACATGAGGAAGAGGAGATGGTTAGAATTAATCAAGGACTATGATTTGGAGGTGCATTACCATCCTGGCAAAGCCAATGTTGTGGCAGATGCCTTGAGCAGAAAGGCCCAGTGCAATTGTATGAGCATGGATGCAAGAGTTACCACCCTGTGTGATGAGTTGTGCAAATTGAACCTGGAAGTTGTTTCTTCGGGTGATTTAAATTATATCTCGGTGGAGCCCACACTGCAAGAGCAAATAGTCAGGGCACAGATTGAAGACAAGGGTGTACAGGTTATCAAAGAAATGATCAAGCAGAAGGCGGAGAAATACAAGTGCTTCCATCATGACAGCAAGGGAATTCTATGATTTGGTGATCGATTGGTTGTTCCCAAGGACCCTGAGCTCAGAAAGAAGATATTGGATGAAGCTCACCTTTCAAAATTCTCCATGCACCCTGGCAGCAACAAGATGTACCATTTTCTCAGATCCTTATACTGGTGAACCAGAATGAAGAGGGAAATTGCCAAGTACATATCCGAGTGTGACACCTGCCAGAGGATCAAAGCTAGTCATTTGAAGGCAGCAGGCCCCTTGCAACCCCTTCCCTTACCATCTTGGAAATGGGAGGACATTTGCATGGACTTTATCGTGGGGTTGCCCAATACCTCCAGGCACCATGATTCCATTTGGGTTGTTGTGGACAGATTGACGAAGACCGCTCATTTCTTACCAGTGCATACCACCCACAAGACAGAGAAATATGCAGAAATTTATGTTGATCAAATAGTGCGGTTGCATGGTATCCCAAAGACCATTGTATCTGACAGAGGAGCACTGTTTGTGGCACATTTTTGGGAGCAGTTACAAGAATCACTTGGGACCCAGGTAATACGAAGCTCATCATACCACCCTCAAATAGATGGCCAGACAGAAAGGGTAAACCAGATTTTGGAAGACATGTTGCGAGCATGTGTGCTACACTACGGAAAAGACTGGGACAAGTGTCTTTCTTTGGCAGAGTTTTCTTATAATAACAGCTACCAGTCCAGTCTGAAGATGGCACCTTTTGAAGCCTTATATGGGAGAAGATGTAGAACCCCGCTGAATTGGTCTTAAGCAGGAGAGAGGGAAATATTTGGGCCAGACTTGGTACTTGAAGCAGAGAAAAAGGTCAGAGTTATTACAAAGAACTTAGAAGCTGCTCAGGCCAGGCAAACTAGTTATCATGACAAGAGAAGGAAGCCTCTACAGTTTGAAGTGGGTGAACATGTTTATCTTAAGGTATCACCCACCAAGGGTGTCCAGAGATTCGGGATCAAGGGCAAGTTAGCTCCTCGCTACATTGGACCCTATGAGATCAAAGCAAGTTGTGGACCCGTAGCCTATCAATTGGAATTGCCACCTCGCATGTCAGCAGTTCACAACGTGTTTCATGTATCTCAGCTGCGGAAATGTGTCCGCCTACCCACTGAAGTGCTACCTGAACCAGACTTTGAGATAGAACCAGACTTGTCTTATCAAGAGTACCCCGTCAAGGTATTGGATCAGAAAGAGAGGTCAACGCGGGCAAAGTCGATCAGAATGTATAAGGTTCAGTGGAGTCACCATTCAATAGAAGAAGCTACATGGGAGACTGAGGATTTTCTACGCTCTCGCTTCCCCGACTTTATGCCCAAAGGAGTCGGTACGTAACCCAAAACCCCACCCCCACCTGCCCTTTGAATACAAATATAAGAAAAACTTAGATGACAAGGGTAGTCTAAGTTGTGGATTTAACTTAAAAAGGACTTCCTTCTGAAGTTGCAAAGAGAATGACATTCGAAGAGCAGATAACAAGAGAAACTTGGATAAAGGGAAGGGTAACACACTAGCACACCTTCATAGCACCCCCTATAATCTCAGGGCGAGATTTCTTTAAGGGGGGAGGGCTGTAACACCCCAGGTGTTACCAAGGGCTGGCTTCCTAATAACACATATACCTCTTATCACATGTGGTTAAAACTTGGAGGAGAGGGAGCACTTAAGACCTTGGAAGCATGAGTGAGTTAAGAAATGCCAGGGACCAAGGTAATACCCAAGCTTTAGGCAATGCTCACCTAGGGCAAGGGAGGATTGAACCTTGGGCCCTCTCTCTTGAAGCCTTTAGTTGAGAGAAAGATTAGGCAAATGCACATTCCATGATTTAAACCCTTAACCAAAGTTTAAGAGTACCAAAATGTTTACAAAAGACAGCAAAGGAACTTTACAAAAAGACCCCTAAAGGACCCCTAAATCAGCCCCAAGTGGAGAACACTATGGAATCACCCCATTCCCTCTAAGTCCCAAAATCAGCCCTAATCTAGAGATCAGGGGTGTTCACCTAGCTAATGACACCAAAACCCCAGGGTCTAAATAACAAAAAGGAGCCAAATTATCTAAGGAACCCCCTGGAAGAGTTTGAACCCAAGCCAAGACCGTTTGACACGGGTTGGCACCTATTTTGTCTCGGGTTGAACAGTGCAGACAGACAAGACTTGGCGCCACCATATCTTCTAAACCAGACCCGATCTTCCCTTGGAACTTACATGAACTAGGTAGCCCTAGGTGCAGGGAAGAAATCTTACATAAGCCATAGGGCGAGATTCACACGCTTGGCTGCTCAGTAGGCGCAAGAACAAGGGCAGAAGGCAACGACCACGTGTTCGACGCGCTCTGGACTCGCCAGAGCACGCCCGACGCGCGCCCCGTGTGCCCCGCGTCGCGCCAAAGATCAGCCGGCGCCATGGCCCGCGCCCGCGCCTATAAAGCCCCCAGGGACCTTGACCGTACCCCTCCGCACGCGCTCGACCTCACCGGAGCCCAAACCCACCGGCGTTTGCCCGTGCACGGCGTGTCCACGGCTGCCCGATCCCCCTGCCACCGTAGACCGGCCAGCAGAACCCTTCCCAGCACCGTCCAGCCCTCGGAGAAGACTATGCACACCTCGGTGAAGCTCCCCGAGCGAGGAATCGAAGTTTGCTTTGCCGGAGAGGCCAGTCCACGGTCGCAGGACTCCACCCGACCGCCGGCGAGCGTAGACCGGGTAATCCGCTGCTCCATTCCTCGATTCCTTGTGCACGCAACCTCTACGTCACCCCGTGAAGCTCACTGTGCCATTGGATTGAACTAGATCGCCGTGGTTTGGCCGGAGCACCTGCCGCCGACGAGAGCACCCGCCTGCGCACGTGGATCGGGCGATTCTGGCCACCCCCACCGTCAAGTCGTACATCGTTGTGACCGCCAGAACCTCCCGGAGCCAACCCCGCCCCTCGTCGGACCTCTCTCACCGCCGGTAAGCCGCGCCACCCTTTTCTTTCTCGCGGGTACTGTTTAAACCTAGGGAGGGACCGCGGGGGAGAAGAAGAGAAAGCTAGGGGGTTTTGCGCAATGTCAGTGACTCAGATGAATAGTAGCGCGGGGTTATAACTGAGAGAGTTAGTTTGGAAATAACCCGAGGACTTCAGTGCAAAGTGGTTTTTCCAGGAAACCTTTTAATAAATCTGATTTAAATTTAAACAGAACTTGAATAATTCATATCTTATGTTTTATTCACCCAAATCAAGTCAAATCAATTTTGCCAGATCTTAAATAATGTAAACTACTTAAGAAAAATATAAAACCCCTAAGTGCTATGGAAAACTTTAGGGTTCTGATTTAATTATTGTTTTGTTAAAAAGCTAAATAATAGGAAGAAAAATAGTTGCACTATTTAACTGAGGTTAAGAAAATTTGGAAAAGTACATGACCATCTGCTAACCTATTTAAAAATGATAAACCCCTCTGTACACCCCATTAAAGTAGAATTTGCCATTTATTTTACATTGAGCTTAAGGTTAAAGAAAATAGGAAAGGTAAATTAAATAAAGGATCAGGGAGCCCTCATATTTTTGTTAGTATACTTACTCAGTGTAGTTTACTAGAAAATTTTATTATACCCTGAATTAGTATAAAATAAATAGGATACCTTTTATTTTAAGAAAACAAGAAAAACTTAGAAAAACCCTACAAAAATAACCCCAAGGTGAAAATACCCCAACCCTTGGGATAGTTAATGTTTTGTTATGAAGAACATAGGAAAAATATGAAATCTGCTGTTTGACATTTTTCAAATAGCAAGGCAGTAGAAAGTGCCTTTTTGGCATTTAACTTTAGAAAATCACAACTAAATGACCATCCATGAACTTTCTGTGATTTTTGGCACAGAAGCTTATTATTACTGTTAGATGCCAACAAAAATAACCCTTAGAACAGAACCCACCCTTAGTTAAGAGTTGTAGTACAAAGTGGCCCATTTACACAACTTTTGTTATTTTTGTCTAAGGCATAGACTTTTTATTTTTGAACCTCAAATTCCTAGAACAGGCTATATTGACCAATGGCAAGCCACTGTAATTTTTACAGAATTTTTGGAAAAAGTTAATCCACTATTGTAGTTCAAACCTACACTAAAATTCATAAATAGAAAATAAAGAAAAGGGAAAAGGAATAATGGAAATTAGTGCCATCCTAAAACCCTTTGTAAATTGTCCACTGAAATATATAAAGGGAATACCAATCCACTATGCTTATTGGATCTATATTTTGGTATGGTTTAGTGGAAAAGTTTTTCTGTAGAAATTTGTATTTAAAAACTGGTTTACAAAATAAATGAACTTGCTTCTCTCCATAGTTTTATTTATAAAAATTCAAAAATGATGAAACTTGTTTTGTTAGTTAGATGCTGTCATACTCCATCTAAGAAAAATATAAAACATGTAGGTTGTTCACTGTTTTCTTGGTGTGTTAATTAAAACATGTTAAATAGGAAAAAGATGATTGTTTTGCTTGTTATTTTTAGATCTGTAGCTCTATTGCTCCAAATGGATTCAAATTGTTACAGTAGACTCTTGTTGTGATGCTTGGTAACTGGTAAAAATTTCATGAATTGTTGTGCATGTATGATTAAGTTAGTGATTTAACTTGTTTAATGCACCTTAAGTAGTTTTAAATGATTTATAAAAAATATATGGATGTAAAAATGGGAAATGATGTTCCACTGTCCTTATATGATATTATAGTAGCCTAAGAAAACTTGATATGGTCATGCATCCACAGAAAATAATTAGTTTTAGATTTAACCTTGTCTCATATGCTTTATTGCATCAACAATTTGTTATTTTTGTAGTAAATAAAATATAAAACCTGGGCATGTGAAATTTATACATTAGTCATAATTTGTTATTAACTATGCCTCATAAAAATTCCAGCCCCAAATTAGATAGTTTCATATGGTGCTAAAATAACACCCCTTTTATAATTACACGAGTTAGTGAAAATTAGGAGAAAACAAAATCATGCATGTTTCATGGAATGCTTGAGTTACACCTTAACATCAATTAGAGTTTAAATGGTTATGTCATGATGGTCTAAAGTTAAAAATTAGTATTTCATCACAATTTTGTGTGATGTCGGACATGTGTGCCGAAGTACTTTATTTGGTGCATGTGTTTGTTAATTGTGTGGTAATAACTCTAGCGCACGAAATGACTCGGATAAAATTTATAAGTGACTTGTTGGTCCTAATTTGTTTGTTTCAACTCTAATAAATAGTAAAGTGTTAGAGTAATTTCAGTCTCTAGAACATGACAATTCTTAAAGTAAAAAGGAGCTAAAATTTATAGTTGCTGTTTTGAACTGCACGCACTGTTTTAGTTGTGCTGTTTGTTTGATGAACTAAATCATGTTTTCTGTAGAAAAAACATATAGAAGAGTTGTATAAAACTCTATTATCTTGCTGGTGTTAAAATTTGACAACCATAGGTCTGACAGTTTAGGAGTTATGCTGTTCACAAATTCAGTAACTGAATCTGTCCAAATTCTGTACAGATTTCAGAAACTGCATTGTTTGCTCAATTTAATATTGCAATCTGTTCATGGTCGTTATAAGAAAGTTGTAGATGCTTTTCTGATCTTGCTTGTGTTAAAATTTCATAACCACAGGCCTGATAGTTTAAGAGTTATGAATTTTACAAAATGGTTGTTGTGTTCTGTCCACTGTCAGAACAAATTTCGAAAACTGAATTGTTTGACTTGGTTAAAGATAGAATCGCTTCTTGGTAATTATAAAAGTTGTGTAGTGCTTTTGATGAGCTTTTCAAAAAGTCTTGAATCACTCTTTTTGATGATCTGAAGATTAAGTTGTAGATGTTTGAAGTGTGAAGTCTGAATCTGTCCAAATCTGGACAGCAAAGCCTTCTAGTGTCTTTTACTCTTGATACACTTTAAATCAACCTAAGATGTTTATAAATAATTTGTAGAATGTTTAATTAGCTTTCCAGAAAATCAAGGATCAATTGATTTGAATGCCTGAGTCTCTAGTTATAAATTTTTAAAGTCGCAAGTCTGAATCTGTCTAAAGCTGAACAGAGCTATCGTTTGTCACGATTTAACCTTGTTAAGTTTCTAAACAAATTGAGATAACAGTACCAAAGTTGTAGAGCATTCCTTAAACCTTCCAAAAAGTATTTGATCACTATTTTTGGATGAATGTCTTGTATGTTATAACTGAAACAATCAACTGTTGTGCTGCTGTCACAAACATATTGAATGTGATTGATTGCTCTACTATGTTGTAGTTGTCTTGAGTTGACCGCTTGCTTGTTTTGGGTTTTAATTGAACATGAGTAATAATGATAGTGACTAATATAATTGAGGTTATATATAAGTAAGTAGTACACATCTCACTAAGTTAGTGAACCAAATTGGTTAAGGTCTAATAAGTAGCTTAGCTTAATCAACAGTTAGCAAGTGCAGTTATATATTAGGGAAACAAAATGAATAATGTCATGTCTTTGGCTTTCTGCTAATACTACTAAATAACCAACATCATTAAAGTAGTATAATTTGTAATTGTGAATAAACTATCTCCTCATGTGTGTTCTCTGGGGTGTATGCTTGCAGTAGAAGGTTGTGAATGATTGTAAAACCCGATTAAGCAACTATTCCTTTTTTTAACTAAGTCTGTCTATGTGTAAGTCATCGTAAATTTATGCGTACTTTACTAGTTTAATAATAAGTAACTAATGAATGATAAAAGTGAACGTGGCGAATGCTTGTACTTATGATGTCGCGTTTGCAATAGATAATTATAGGAAGTGTTTGTTGTTTTCCAGTGATGATTGACTACGTATGCCCGATGACGTATAGATAACTAGCGCTTGCGTACGGTTGTCGCGGTGTCTTACAATTTAATGTTTAGTTCGCTACCATCCATGTTGGGATTATCTTGTGACATATTTCATCATATTCATACATATGCATCCTGCATCTCATTTAGGACCGAGAGATGATGATCGTGCAAGTGATGTGGTGTCAACCACAAGATGCAGTTGGTGGACGACCTGAAGAATGGTGGACTTACCCAGTGGATGCTCGCCAAGCGAGTACCTCCCCAGCAAACACTATCTAAGTGTTAAAAATTAAAGGCAAGCCCCGGTTTTATGCATAACCGTTTATATATGCTATTTTACTACACTTAATGTTTGTAGGCTTGTGCTGTGCACTTAAGTGTAGGAGTTGACTGAAACCCTAGTTGCATGAACTCAGGATTCCTTTTTGAAATGGATACTAGTATGCTAGGTCGAGTAGCTGCTTTACTAATTAGGGATCTCGGTAGAAGTCGAGTGATTTTTCTAGCACTCGCGCGAGGTCAGGACATTGATTGTACCCACTTTCATATCGTACTGATGTTGGTTTGTGGGCAACAATCCATGGGGATTTGTTGTCCACGGGATAAAAATTGGAATAAGGATTAAGGTGTGGTACCGTGAGTCAAGCGTTTGAACGTACTAAACATATGCCGAGAAATATGGTAAATCGGTAAGCCTAGTACCTGAGTGAACCTAGCAGTGGACATATCCCCTCACATGACCTGAGACGTGGTCTCCCATTCCGGTTATGGTGGGTACAAGTGCGGTCACTGCACGACGGCAGTCGGGGTCAGTGAGGCATTGTACGCCAAGGCGGTGAGCCCTGATCTGCTGACGGGGAATCGATGGGGACGGTTGATGTGTGTGGGGACGGAGTGCCTCGCCACGTCGTGTGTTTAGGTTTACCTTGCAAGGTTTAAAAACTCGATTCGAATCGTCTGCTTCTCGCAGCTAATGAGATTGCTTGATCCATGCTGCTACATTGAGTAATAAGTGGAAATGAGGTGACTGGCAAAAAGATGTTGATTGATAAAAATGTTTGATATCATGTATGAGTAGCTAGGTACACATCTAGTTTAAAAGGATCATACTAAAACTTGAAAAGCTAAAACTTGATTTTTAGACACAGCTAGTGCTTTTGGCAAACCAAACCCCTCAGCCAAATAGCTGCATGTCTAGAGGTAGAGGAGTAGACTCCTCACACCGGGTAAGTCTAGCTAAGTATTAGTATACTCAGCCTTGCTTGTGGCACAATTTTTGCAGGTACCTCCTTGCTTTGGTTGTTGGTGTGACTTGGCCTTCATCCCTGCCACCGGGATAGATGGTCAAGAGGGTTACTGCTTCCACAGGAGAGGACCAGGAGGAGTAGCGTGGCCAGGCTTCGCCATGTTACTCGGTTTTCTCCGTTAGTTATTTCCGCTGCATTAAAATTTATGGTTATTATTTCTAAAACTCCGATAATGTAATCACTAATGATACTTATTAAATTTGTGGTATTATGTTTTATTGTATTTCTCTGTGCCTCACCTTCGAGTGAGCTAGTGGTATTCGATCCTGGATAAGTGGCTTTATCGGACTAGATCCGAGGGACTGGCGGGTTATTCCTGTTTAAGTGTGTTGCTACCCTTAAGGGTGCGACTTGGGCACTTAAGCTGGAATAATTCGGGCGGTTCCGCCACAAAAAGCTTTACCCTAATCCTTGCACACTTACAACCTTGGAGAAGAGGGGAGAAGAACCCTAGACCTCTCTTAAACCCTATCTCCCAAATCCCTTGATGAGAGGGAAAAGAGAGTGAACAAGTGTGCAAAGCATGAGTAACATTTACCCAAACCTTAAGTAACCTTATAACCAGCACTTAGGGTAGGGAAATATTGCAAAAAGACCCCTGGAGAAACCCTAAATCAAATCTCCAAGTGGAGAGAGAGCTAGAGCTCTCTATTTCTCTCTAAGTCCAATTTTTTTAACCCTAATCTAAAGATCAACCGTGTTCACTTTAAAGATGGCACCAAAACCACTTAGGATCTATACCAAAAATGTGGCATACCACCTAAGGCACCCCCTGGAAAAAGTGGAAATCGAGACTTTGACGTTTGACAGGTTTTGGCATCAGTTTTGTCGCGGTGTGGGCAGTGAGACAAGCCAGATTTGGCGCCCGTCTATCTTCTGATCTAGGGCGTATCCTCCATTGGAACTCACAGATGTGAGATAGCCCTAGGTGCCAGGAAGAGGTCTGCGCCGGATTCATGGCAAGATTCGCACGTTTGCGATCTCTGCAGACGTTTGAACAATGGAAGAAACACACCTCCACGTGTTCGACGCTTCCTGCCCGCGCCAGAGCACGCTCGCGCGCGCCCCCGCATGCCCAGCGCCGCGCCCGAGCCAAGCCAGCGCCATGGCCCGCGCCCGCGCCTATAAAGCCCTCCCAGGCTTCGACTGCACTCTTCCGCGCACCCTCAAACCTCACCGGAGTTTAGCTCGCCGCCGTTTGCCCGTGCGCAGCGTGTCCGCGGCCGCCCAATCCCTCTGCCACCGTAGACCGGCCAATAGAGCCATTCCCAACCCCGTCCAGCCCTCGGAGAAGACTGTGCACACCTCCGTGAAGCTCCCCGAGCGAGGAATCGGAGTTTGCTTCGCCGGAGAGGCCAGTCCACGCTCGCCGGAACTCTCAACCCCGCCGGAGTACGTGGACCGGGTAATCCACTCAACCATCCTTCGATTCCTTGTGCACACGGTCACTACGTTACCCCGTGAAGCTCACCGTGCCCTTGGATTGAACCAGTTCGCCGTGGTTTGGCCGGTACACTCGTCGCCGACGAGAACACCCGCCTGCGCGCGTGGACCGGGCGATTCCGGCCATCCCCGACGTCAAGTCGTACCTCGACGTAACCGCCGGAGCCTCCCCGAGCCAACCCCACCCTTCGCCGGACCTCCCTCGCCGCAGGTAAGCCGCGCCACCCTTTTCTTTCCCGCGGTTACTGTTTGCATAGGGGGAAGGACTGCAGGTGAGAGGGAGAGAAGGTCAGGGGGTTTTGTGAAATGTTAGAGACACAGGGGAATAGTGACGCAAGGGTAGAGTTGCGAAGGTTGATTTAGTTTAAACCCAGGGACCTCGGTGTAAACTGCTTTTTCAGAAAACCTTATTAAACCTGATTTTAAATTTGAACAGAAACTTTGAAAATTCATAACTTCTGTTTAGTTCATCCAAATTTGGTCAAACCAATTTTGTCAGACTCTAAATAATGTAACCCACTTGAGAAAAATATAAAACCCCCTATGTACTATAGAAAACTTTAAAGCTCTGATTTAATTATAGTTTTGGCCAAAAGCTCAATAATAAGGCAAAAATTAGTTGCACTATTTGACTAGGGTTAGAAAATTTGGAGAAGTTTATATCTACCTACTAACCCAAATAAAAATGTTAAACCTCTCTTTCCACTCCATTAAGTTAGTTTTTACCCCTTATTCTATAATATGCTTAAGGATAAGAAAAATAGAAAATGTAATTTAAACAATGAACGAGAGAGCACCCCTATTTTTGTTAGGATACTTATTTAATGTAGTTCACTGGAAAAATATATCATACCCTGTTTTAGTATAAAATAAGTAGGATACCTTTTATTTTAATAAAACAAGGGAAACTTAGAAAAACCCTACAAAAATAACCCCAAGGTGAAAACACCCCCACCCTTGGGATAGCTAATGTTTTGTTATGAAGAACTTAGGAAAAATATGAAATCTGCTGTTTGACATTTTTCAAATAACAATGTAGTAGAAAGTGCCTTTTTGACATTAAACTTTAGAAAAACATAACTAAATAACCACCCCTTAGCTTTTTGTGGTTTTTGGCACAGAAGCCTATTATTACTGGTAGATGCCAATAAAAATAACGCTTAGGACAGACCCCACATCTAATTAAGAGTTGCAGTACAAAGTGGCCCATTTACCCAACTTTTATTCTTTTTGTCTTAAGCATAGCCTTTATATGTTGAGCCTCAAATTCTTAAAACAGGCTAGAATAGCAATTGACAACCCACTGTAATTTTTACAAAATTTTTGGAAAATATTAAACCATTGTCGTAGTTCAAACCTACACTAGAGACCATAAGTAGAAATTAAGAAAAGGAAAATGAATAATGGTAATTAATGTCATCCTAAAACCCTTGTAAATTGTCCACTGAAATCTATAAAGACAATACAAATCCACTAAGTTATCCTAAATGAAAACCTAAGCCTAAAAGGTAATAAGTATATATACCACTAGAAGCCTCGCATGACTAAGAAACCCTAAGTCACTTCTTGACGTAGTTCTTTTTTTAGCATAATGTTATTAAATCTTGCATAATCATGACATACATGTTCACTGCATTCGATAGACTGTAACCTTGCTGACGGAGAGTACATCCTCGTGCCGGAGCAAGGAGCTGCTCAGGAGGTAGCCCCGGATCCAGCACCCGAGCCTGCACCAGAGGACCTGCTTGCCACTGCTTTGGAAGGCAAGCCCCGGTTTATGCATAACCTGTTATTTATGCTATTTTACTTCACTTAATGATTGTAGGGTTGATTGTGCACTTAAGTGTAGGAGTTGTTTGAAACCCTAGTTGCATGATCTCAGGAATCCTGTTGAGATGAATACTAGTATGCTAGGTCGAGTAGCTGCTTTATTAAGTAGGATCTCGGTAGAAGACGAGTGATTTTTCTAGCACTCGCGCGAGGCCAGGAAATTGATTGTATCCACTTCTTATCATAATGATGCTAGTTTGTGGACAACAATCCATGGGGATTGGTTGTTCATGGGATAAAAGAAATTGGATTAAGGATTAAGGTGTGGTACCGTGAGTCAAGCGTTTGAACGTACTAAACATATACCGAGAAATATGGTAAATCGGTAAGCCTAGTACCTGATTGAACCTGGCAGCAGATTGCCCTCCTCACGCGACCTGAGACGAGGTCTCCCATTCCGGTTATGGTGGGTACAAGTGCGGTCACTGCACGACGGCAGTCGGTGTCAGTGAGGCATTGTACGCCAAGGCGGTGAGCCCCTCTCTGCTGACGGGGAATCGATGGGGACGGTTGATGTGTGTGGGGACGGAGTGCCCCTACATGTCGTGTGTTTAGGTTTACCTTGCAAGGTTTAAAAACTCGATTCGAATCGTCTGCTTCTCGCAGCTAATGAGACTGCTTGATCCATGTTGCTACATTGAGTAACAAGTGAAATGGTGCTGAGACGATACAAGATGTTGATTGCTAAAAATGTTTGCTACTATGTATGAATAGATAGTACATGTTTAGCCTTAAGAGAGTCACACTTAATTTTGACAAAGTTAACAACTTGATTTAGAAACTCAGCTAGTGCTTTTGGCAACCAAACCCCACAGCCAAACAACTGCATGTCTAGAGGTAGAGGAGTAGACTCCTCACACCGGGTAAGTCTAGCTGAGTATTAGTATACTCAGCCTTGCTTGTGGCATAATTTTTATAGGTTCTCTGGAGGAAATGGTTGCTGGAGTGACTTGGCCGTCCATCTTGCCACCGGGTTGGACTGTCGAGTGGGACCCTGCCTCGGCTGAGGAGGAGCATGAGGAGTGATGGGACAGGCTTCCCCATCTCTCTATTTAATTACCGTTAGTTTATTTCCACTG
Source organism: Zea mays (assembly GCF_902167145.1). NCBI lineage: Eukaryota > Viridiplantae > Streptophyta > Magnoliopsida > Poales > Poaceae > Zea > Zea mays. Next base: position 85,387,217 of record NC_050098.1, read on the forward strand.
CACTCCGAACAATGATGGTTACTTTTGGCAAAACTCCGATGGTGATGTAATAATTTTAATACTCTTACCTGCATGGTTTTATGCTTTATTGTATTTGCTCTGTGACTCACCTTCGAGTGAGATTGTGGTACTTGATCCTGTCAGTGGCCGTGTCGGACTAGATCCGAGGGATTGACGGGTTATTCCCATTTAAGTGTGGTCTAGCCTCTAAGGCGGGGCTTAGGCACTTAAGTTGGAATAATTCGGGCAGTTCCGCCACAGCTTGTATCGGAGCTTGTACCACCACAGAGGAATCAATAAAATGTAAATACCATCATTTTTCCAAGTAAAACTTGATAGAAACAATGTTGGATAGATAGTAGGACGAGCAGGATAGACCTAGGACGTGAAGCCTTAGGGTAATAGAAGGGTAGCTAGGTGGCTAAGTAACTAGGCCCTACAGGCCACTTTTACAGGATGGGAGTTCTTCCCTATTCCTTTTATCTTGTTGTGAGGTCGTTCAGGACGAGCATGCATGCATTCTTAATTAAGCAAATGGATAACTAAGTAAGGACTTAAACATAAGATAACAACCAACTAGGTCCCCAGTGCCTTTCTTTTTATTTAACTAGAGAAAGGCTGAGTTTTATTTTTCTTGTCTTTTTATAATTCTTTTTCTTTTTACGCTTAACCAGACACAGATGACTTCCCACGGATCCTCCGATGACGGAAATGCACTGTCCCACACTGACGGGCTTGCACGAGAGGGCTTTCCCCGCATTTTGTGGGAGGTACTTCAGGGGGCCGGATACGCGACACCCCCTCAGTACGCGGTGCAGCAGTTCGAGAAGCACCGAGTGCCCCGCTGTAGGGTGAGGATGACCTTGGAGCCTCATCCCCTGCAGCCAGGCTGGCGCTCTTTGGACTCCGAGTCTTTTGGATACCGAGCGGAGGACACGATCGAGGCGATCGCTCTGCATGGACTGACTACTTTCTGCGGATTCCATCCTTTGGAGCTGGCTACCCACCCCATTGGCTTGTTCCCCGCTGAGAGGGAGGACGACCCAATGTGGAAGGATCGGGTGGAGCATGCTAAGGATATCTGGGCCATCTACCCAGTACAGACCGCGCACTTGACCGTACGGTGCATGAATGCTCTGTACCGTCTGCAGGTGATGCGCGGTGAGGCGATGTCCCATCTGATGGCGCTGCTGGAGGCAACAAAGATTACGTTGGACAACAGAGAGGAACTCGTGGTTGACTTGTCCCAAGAGATGGTGGAGAAGGACTTGCAGGTGGAGCAGCTATCCACGGATATCCAAGAGTTGGAGGAGCTAGTGGGCACCAGGGAGAACACCATCGAGGTTCTAGAGGATCAACTCATTAACACTCAGCAGCAGCTTGCTGAGGCTAACGAGCACCTGGATATGCATCACCAGGAGATCCAGGACCTGGAGGCCAACGAGGACGTCGACATCGAGGGAGGAGATGAGCCTGCCTCCAGTGTGGACACTGCTGGCTCGGGAAGACCACCTTCCCCCGAGTCGAGTGTTGCTTCGTTCGCTCACTAGGTGTTCAGGATAGGATTAGAAGTTGGATAGTCGGACTCCTCGCAGCTAGCTTAGCTTTTGCACCCTTGGGGTACTAGGCTAGATAGAGTTGAGTCTTTTTGGAACAATTGATGTAATCGTGCTAAACTCTCTTGGAAGCTTGTTTGATGGATGCTGTCATCAGTTTAAATTTGGAAGGAAGAATTTATGCCTTTTAAAATCCTTTTGTTGAAGTCGGAGTCTATCATGTTGTTTTTAACTTTTTCTCCGCGATAAAATCTTGAACTTGGAAATGTGGTGTTAAGTATGTATGTGGTTTTTCAGATGGCCGGGAGGCAGCGTCGTGGCCAGAACGAGCGCGTTCCTCCACCGCCGCCACCGCCTCCCACTCTGCAGGAGCTCATGGCTCAGCAGAATGAGATTTTGAGGCAGCTAGCTCAGCGTCAGCCACCACCTCAGCACTATGGTGGTGGGGACCATCAGCGTCACCCTGCGGCGGCTACCTATCAGGAGTTCCTCAGCACCCAGCTTCCATTGTTCACAAGGGCAGAGGATCCACTTGATGCAGACGTGTGGTTGCGAGTGGTGGAATCCAAATTCCCACTACTCCATGGAGCTTGCTCAGAAGTCACCAAAGTTAGGTTCGCCACCCAGCAGCTTCGTGGACCCACAAGAACTTGGTGGGATCATTTTCTTGCTATGTAGCCATAGGACCGAGAGGTAGAGTGGAGGGAGTTCAAGGCAGCTTTCAGGGGACACCATATACCAGCCGGGATTATGGACCGGAAGCTCAATGAGTTTTTGGCACTCACTCAGGGCAACAGGACAGTGTTGCAGTATGCCCAGGCTTTTAATGACCTATGGCAGTATGCTGGGTATCACGCAGATACGGATAAGAAGAAGAGAGACAGGTTCAAGAGGGGGCTCAGCACCAAGCTCCGCGACCGTCTCAACACCGTCAGGGCCAACAGTTACAATGAGTTGGTCAACATGGCTATCTCCGAGGAGGACTGCATTACAGCTCGACAGGCGGCGAAGAAGAGGAAGACCCCTGTGGCAGGACCCTCAGCTCAGCCACAGCGCTTCAGGATTGTATCCGACACTCAGAACAGGGGACCCCAGCATCAGCAAGGGCGATGGGTGATCCGACCTCAGCAGCAGCAGCAGCAGGCACCCAACCGCGCCCAGTTTCCAGCTCAGAGGAACAGTCAGCAGCAGCAGCAGTACCGCCAGGCAAATGACAACAAGTGTTTCACATGTGGCAACACCGGGCACTATGCCAAGAATTGCCCCAGGAACCAGCAGAGGCAGGGGCAGAATGTTAATCAGAACCAAGGGAAGAGGCAAAAGGTGCAAGTGAGGCAAGGCAGGCTGAACTTCACCACCATGGCTGATATTCCAGAGGGAGCACCCGTCATGACTGGTATCTTTACAGTTTTGAACTATCCTGCTATTATTCTATTTGATTCTGGTGCATCGCATAGTTTTATCAGTGCCAAATTTAGTGCCAAGTGCCAGTTGCCCTTTCACCACACCAATGGGGGCATTACAATTTCAACACCAGGAGGCAGAGTTGCCACTTATCAAATCAACAGGCAAGTGCCTATAAAATTTGGTAGTCTGGTGATTAGAACCACCCTTCTCATCTTAGGATTGGATAGCGTGGATATTATTTTGGGAGCTGACTGGTTGACCAGGCATCAGGCAGTATTGGATATTGCAGCCCGGGCCATTGAAATTCATTCCCCTGCTTATGGCGAGACTGTTTTGTATTTGCCCGACCAGGGATGTACTCGTTCCTGTGCCTTCATTATGATAGAGTCCCCAGTGGAAAAGATCCCAGTGGTCCGTGACTACCCGGATGTTTTTCCGGAAGAATTGCCAGGGATGCCACCCGACCGAGATATTGAGTTCGCCATTGAATTGCAACCCGGGACTGCTCCTATCTCTAAGAGACCCTATAGGATGCCTCCCGCGGAATTGGCAGAATTGAAGAAGCAATTGCAAGAGTTGTTGGACAAGGGGTTTATTCGTCCAAGCACTTCACCATGGGGATGTCCAGCATTATTTGTGAAGAAAAAGGATGAGAGTTTAAGGATGTGTGTTGACTACCACCCTCTTAATGCAGTGACTATCAAGAACAAATACCCACTGCCCCGTATTGATGTTCTATTTGATCAGTTGGTAGGAGCCAAAGTGTTCTCCAAGATAGATCTTCGCTCAGGGTACCATCAGATCAAGATCCGTGCCAGCGATATTCCCAAGACGGCTTTCTCTACCAGATATGGGTTGTATGAATTTTTGGTGATGTCTTTTGGGCTGACCAATGCCCCGTCTTATTTTATGTACCTGATGAACTCAGTGTTTATGCCAGAATTGGATAAGTTCGTGGTCGTTTTCATTGATGATATTCTGGTCTATTCCAAGAATGAAGACGAACATACTGAGCACCTGCACATCGTGCTTCAGCGGCTGCGCGATCATTATCTTTATGCTAAGTTGTCTAAATGTGAGTTCTGGCTGAAGGAAATCAAATTCTTGGGTCATACAATTTCTCAGGATGGGATATCAGTTGATCCTGAGAAGGTACAAGAAGTGATGGATTGGAAACCCCTGACTACAGTGAGGCAGATTCGGAGTTTTCTGGGATTGGCAGGGTATTATCGACGATTTATCCCGGATTTTTCCAGAATTGCCAAAACAATGACTGAACTATTGAAAAAGGGAGTCAAGTATAATTGGAGCCAAAAGTGTGAAGATGCCTTTCACACTTTGAGACAGCATTTGACAACCGCCCCAGTGTTGGCTCAACCGGACAACACCAAGCCATTTGAAGTTTATTGTGATGCTTCTGGTACAGGATTGGGATGTGTCCTGATGCAAGAGAACAGAGTCATTGCTTATGCTTCCCGAGCACTCAAGCCCCATGAGCAGAACTACCCTACACATGACCTGGAATTGGCAGCTGTAGTTCATTCTCTTAAGATATGGAGACACTACTTGATGGGAGCTCACTGTAACATCTACACTGATCACAAGAGTCTCAAGTACATCTTCACTCAGGCAGATCTGAACATGAGGCAAAGGAGATGGTTGGAGTTAATCAAGGACTACGATTTGGAGGTGCATTACCATCCGGGCAAAGCAAATGTTGTGGCAGATGCCTTGAGCAGAAAAGCCCAGTGCAATTGTATGAGCATGGATGCCAGAGTCACCACCCTGTGCAATGAGTTGTGCAAGCTGAACCTGGAAGTTGTTTCTTTGGGTGACTTAAGTTATATCTCGGTGGAACCCACATTGCAAGAGCAAATAGTAAGGGCACAGATTGAGGATAAAGGTGTCCAAATGATTAAGGAAATGGTCAAGCAAAAGGCAGAGAAATACAAGTGTTTCCGACCGGACAGCAAGGGAATTCTATGGTTTGGAGACCGATTAGTTGTTCCCAAGGACCCTGAACTCAGAAAGAAGATCCTAGACGAAGCTCATCTTTCCAAATTCTCCATGCACCCTGGTAGCAACAAGATGTACCATGATCTCAGGTCTTTATATTGGTGGACTAGAATGAAAAGGGAAATTGCCAAGTACATATCCGAGTGTGACACTTGCCAGAGAATAAAAGCTAGTCACTTGAAGGCAGCAGGCCCTTTGCAACCCCTTCCCATACCATCTTGGAAATGGGAGGACATTTGCATGGACTTTATAGTGGGATTACCCAATACATCCAGGCACCATGATTCTATTTGGGTTATTGTGGATAGATTGACAAAGACTGCGCATTTCTTGCCTTCCAAAGCAGTGGCAGGCAGGTCCTTTGGTGCAGGCTCGGGTGCTGGATCTGGGGCTACCTCCTGAGCAGCTCCTTGCTCCGGCACGAGGATGTACTCTCCGTCAGCAAGATTACAGTCTATCGAAATGCAATGAACATGTATGTCATGATTAAGATGGATTTAATAATATTATGCCAAAGAGAACTAAGTTAAGAAGTAACTTAGGGTTTCTTAGTCATGCGGGGCTTCCAGTGGGTTAGGCTTATTACTCTTTAGGCTTGGGTTTTCAGTGAATATAACATAGTGGATTGGTATTGTCTGGATACATTTTTGTGGACAAATTTACAAAGGTTTTAGGATGACATTAATTTACATTATTCATCTTCCTTTCTTTAATTTCCAATTAGGGTTTCTAGTGTAGGTTGAACTACGACAGTGTTTTAATAGTTTCCAAAAATTCTGTAAAAATCACAGTGGGTTATCATTTGCTATTCTAGCCTGTTTTAAGAATTTGAGGCTTAAAGTACAAAGGCTAGGCCTGAAACAAAAATAACATTAGTTATGCAAAAATAGGCCACTTTACACTACATCTCTTATTTAGGGGTGGTTTCTGTCCTAAAGGTTATTTTTGCTGGCATCCAATAGTAATAATAGGCTTCTGTGCTAAAAATCTCAGAAAACTAAGGGGTGGTTATTTAGTTATGATTTTCTTAAGTTTAATGTCAAAAAGGCACTTTCTACTACATTATTATTTGAAAAATGTCAAACAGCAGATCTCCTATTTTTCCTAAGTTCTTCATAACAAAACATTAGTTATCCCAAGGGTGGGGGTGTTTTTACCTTGGGGTTATTTTTGTAGAGTTTTCCTAAGTTTCACTTGTTTTATTAAAACAAAAGGGATCCTACTTATTTTATACTAAAACAGGGTATGATATATTTTTCCAGTGAACTATATTGAATAAGTATCCTAACAAAAATAGAGGTACTCTCTGGTTCTTTGTTTAAATTGCATTTTCTATTTTTCTTACCCTTAAGCATATTATGAAATAAGGGGTAAAAGCTAACTTAATTGAGGGGAGAGAGAGGTTTAACATTTTTATTTGGTTTAGTAGGTAGATACAAACTTCTCAAAATTTTTCTAACCCTGGTCAAACAATATTCCTATTTTTCCTTCTAATATTGAGTTTTGAATAGTTTTCTTATTTAATTTAAAACTTCAGAAAGAAATACAGAAACCATGGGTTTTATTATTTTTATCTGATAGTCAATAATTTCCAAAATCTAGCAAAATTGGTTTGAACATTTTTGGATGATTATTCTTCAAGTTATGCATTTATTTAGTTATCTGTCATAACAAAAGAAAAATAAATTCGAAAATGGAAAAGAAAACAGGTTTACGCTGAGGCCCCTGGGGTTTACCTCTTTCTTTTCTCACAAAACAGTCCTCGGTCCACTATTGGCATGGGTCACTGACATTGCACAAAACCCCCTGGACCTAACCGAAATCTAACCCGCGCTCCCTGACTGACTTAAACAGTACCCGCGGCATAGATTACGGCGGTGGGGCTTACCGGCAGCAGTAGAGCTCCGGCGGGGTGGTCAGTGACGTCCGGGAGGTCGCGACGGTCACGTCGGTGTGCGGGTCGGCGTCGGAGGTGGTCGGAGCTACCCTGGCCACGAGCACAGGCGACGGGGGTCGTCGGCGGCTCCTGCTCCGGCCAAACCACGGCGGTATAGTTCAATTAAGGTGCACGAGGAGCTCCACTGGGTGATGTAGAGGCCATGCACGCAACGAATTGGAAATCGGTGCAGAGGCTTACCCGGTCCACGTGCGCCGGCGGGTTCTTGAACTCCGGTGAGCACGATTGAGCTATTCCGGTGACGCGGGTCCCCGGGTCAAGCTTGAGCAAGTCTCACGGCCTCACCAGGAAGCTATCTGAGGGCTTGGATCAAACGGAGGAGGACAGAAAAGGGGCTGGCCACGGTGGTTGCTCTCGGGCGGCACTGGCGGGTCGCGGGGAGGTCGCTGGAGCTAATGGCTGGCTCGGGTAAGTCAGGCGAGGTACGGAGGAGGCAACGGGGAAGGCAGCCAAGCACTGGGGCGGGCTTTATAGCCGTGGCGCGGGCGTGGTCACGGGCGGCCGCGGGCGCGCGGGGGTTCGTGCACGGGCGTGCTCTGAGCGCGCCCCCGGATGTCAGCTCGCGCCGAACACGTGGAAGCTTGCTTCTGCCATGGTTCAACGGCGGATTAGAGCACCATAGCGTGCGTATCTTGGCAAAGTCACTGTGTACGGTCGCTTCTCTGCTCCAAATCCTACCTTTTTGCTGTGAGTTCCAAGTCGAGATATGGTCGGGGTAGGGAGATAGAGAGGGAAGAAGTTTGTTGTGTCAGCTAGGTCCGAACCGAGACAAAAGTGGTGTCAAGTCGTGTCTAGCGCCCTAGGGTAGGTGTCATCTCTTTCCAGGGTGTTCTAGGGTTAATTTGGCGCCACTTTGTCAATTGGGTCGAAGGGTTTTGAAAATTGGATTAAGGTGAACATGTGGAATCCTTGTGCAAGGGTTAGTTTTTGCACTTAGGCAAAAACTGAATTCTCCCTTGTGCTGAACCTTAGGTGAACTTTTTAGGACTTTTCTGAAAACTTTTTGGGGGTACTTCCTTACTATTAATTGTAGGTTATTAAGTATATTACAACTTTTATATTTGGCCCAAACCATGATCATAGGGTTTACATGATCTTTTGATCATAGCTTCAATTAGGGTTCCTATTGCCCATGGGGGGTTTTGCTTTACGGTTTTGGGAAATCCCCACTTAGATGTGCATGACAAGCTAGGGCATGATATCCAAGATAGTTTGCACTTGATTAGGACCTTGAATTCAAAGTTTGAGGTACTTTGCCCATACAAATCTTCATGTGATAATGGGTTAAAAGGGGGTAAACCTGGGGTGGACACCCTGAGTAACACCTGGGGTGTTACAGCCCTCCCCCCTTAAAGGAATCTCGCCCCGAGATTTCATGTAGAGTCCTTTGGAGGGATGTTTGAAGGTGTGTGGGTGTGCTACCCTTTTCGTTATACTCAAGTTTCTCTTATTAACTGCTCTTCGAATGTCATCCTCTTTGCAACTTCAGAAGGAAGCCCTTCTTAAGTTAAATCCACAACTTAGACTATCCTTGTTATCTAAGTTTTTCTTATAATTGAATTCAAAGGGCAGGTGGGGTGTGACACCCCAGGTGTCTATTTCGCGTTATGTCGGGAGATTAATCCTAATCTCGGATGCTCAGTGAAAATTTCTATTTCTCGCTCGCGTATGCCTCTGATTATCCCGACTATTCGTACACAGTTCACCGAATTCGGAGTTAATCGATCACGAGAAACAGCCAATTTCGGAGCGTATGAAAACTTTTAATTCTCGGAACTCATGCAGACTCGAAGATCATTCTCGAATTTTAAATCTCATCTGAAGCTCTTTAAATCAAACTCTCGACGACTGTTATCTGATCTGAGCCCGAATCTAATTCCTGAACTTCGATCGATGTCCGACTATTTTAATCCGAGTCCGTCCTCTCAAACGGAATGCTCAACATGTCGTCCTCTAATTAATTCTTACTCGACTCGGCCAAATATCTCATGTCCGAACCGAACTCAAAACCCCGTATCGACAACGATTTTAAAATATCACAAATCACCTTCTCCGACTAAAAATCCGAAAGCCGGTCATATCCCAGGACGAATTATTTTCGAATCATGCGCGAGAAATTATTTTCGAGCGAAATCAAATCCAACTCTCGGCCAAATTAATCGCTCAATCGTCCGTTCGCCGAAATTCTAATTCCCTCTGTTCTCCATAGAAACGGATTTCGCAGAAGCATTTTTATTCCGGAAATAATTTAACCCAACCCAATTTCGTTTTGGGCCAAGCCCATTCCAGCCCATTAGGCCCACTAAGGAACCCTAGCCCATGTCTATAAATAGAACCCCTCTCCCCTTGCAAACTGGATTTTATCCATCTACCCCCCTAGCCGCCATTTTCTTTTCTCCCAGCCATCTCCACTTCTTCTCCCCACGCCATCCTCCTTCCTGCTCCTCACGCACACCAGTGGAGGGCCTCCCATGGCGTCTCCTCCCCTTTCCTCAAGCCAGCCACCCTAGCTTCCATTCCTCTCGCCACCAGCCATGGGGGTCGACATCCCCTCCTCCCCCTCTGCACCATGGCTGGTTCCTTGCTCCCCTCGGAACCCAGCAGGGAGAGCAGGCGCCATTCTCCCAGCACGCATGGAGCTCCCTAGGCTCCCTCGCAGGGAGCTCGACGCCCCTGTGCAGCCCACACCTTCTTCCTCCCGTGGCCGGGCCTCTACCCTTGTGCTCGGCTCCTCCCCTCCCATGGCACCTCCACCTACCAGCTTCGCCCAGCCGCTATGTCGCCCAAGCTCTCTGCTCCCTCCCTCTCCAATGCAGCAGCACATGAGCTCGCCCCCTCCCTCCTCTTCCCTGTCACGGCCAGGAAACACCGGATCTCGCGCCCTCTCTCTGGTTTGGGTGGAGCAGCGCCTCCCCTGCTATCTCCTCCCCGACGCCCCTTCGAGATGGCACCCAACAGCCCCAGCACCTTCCCTACTTCGTCTCGCTGCCACTGCTGTGCGCGTGCCATGTGTTCGGCAAAATGTCGAGGGAGGCGTGTTGTTGCAGCACCGTCGCCGCTCACCGGTTGGTCGCTGTTTTGCGCAGCCCCCAACCGCGCCGTCGAAACCCGTGGTGAGAAACCCCCGCTGTTCTCGATGTTTATTTTCCAATGTGTGTGATGTTCGATGAACTGCCGCCAACAAATTTGTGTGTTTTCGCAGCTAGTGGTCGACGTCGTGCCTTGCCCGTTCGACGAAATACCGAGCCATGTGGACAACCATGCGTCTAGTCACGACCCGTTCAGGTTGATTGATTTGTAGTTTATAATACATATGCTTTGGTTGGTGCCGGTCAATGCATGTATATATGTGGATGTGTGTAATATGTTTCGGCAATACACGTTAGTAGGATCGCATTTGCGGTTAAAGAACAAGCGGTTGATGAGGTGTGCGATTTGTAGTTTGTCTAATTACGTTTTGGGTCGATGTGGTGTATAGTGGTGTTTGATTAGATGTGGGCATAAAATGTTTGGATTATATGCCGTGGCAAGGTCGCATTCACGTTTTGGTAAAACACGTGTGTCGTGCTTGTTTTATGTGATGAGTAAGTTTGGAAATATATGTGTGATGTGAGGATTGAATTAGTATACGTACGTGTGTGTGTGCCGTAGTGTATTATAGTAGTGGTGGCGGGAGATATTTAATTGAGGTGCGCGGGTATATGCCGTAATATGGTTATACTCGCAACAAAGAAATATGTATGTATTGTGTGACCCGATGTTTAGGTTACTATTGTATAATCGTGTGAAGGACTCTCCCGATGGTCACGTGACTAAAGGGTGGTGTAGTGGTAAAGCGGGAAGTAAGTTTAGTTTTTCAATGGTTAGTGGATAGTATCTGTCAGTGTTGTCATGAATTTTTGTTGTATGACGGATCAATGCGTAGCTTTATAAATTATTGCATTCCATTCCCTTTTGATAAATAAATGTCTTGTTGATCGATTAGAAGTCTTATATGAGCGTTATCGTAGCCCAATAATTATTGGAGGTGAGTAGCGTTCATGAGTCAGTCCTTGCTAAAATTGAAGAACAATCCGCTAAGACATACACATAAGTGCTTTAGGTCCCTCAGTAGCCAATGTAGCCTTATGGTGTTTTACGCCATGTGTAAATGCCTTTATGTCAGACCCCAACAATATGCTATTTTAGGTGACTGATATGTTAACTAAATTAAGTTGAGAAATGGTTAAGAAAAGCTAACTAATCTGCTACAACCCATGTTTTTGAGTTGCAATGTCTAAAGTGGTTTGCTAAGTCTTATACTGCGTTAGCCAACTCATATTAAGTAGGAGTCTATTTCGTTAAGTGTTTGTTATATATGTGTTGTCTCGGATTGCGATAATATGCAAGCCGACGCGTAAGATGTGTAGCGGCCTAGATTGTTACTCTGGCTAGCCGACTTCTTAGACGGCTTTGGTTAAGTTTGTAGTCGCGATGAATTGCTTGTTGTGGTCTAAATGTGTATGGTTATGGTTGCGAATGAAAAATAGTAGTGCTCATGTGGTGTCTAAGTTAAAATGCGAACTAGTGGGTAAAAAGCGATTCGATATAAGTATATGCCGGATTTGATGATTGTGGTGAATGCGTTTGTTAACTGAATGTGGTAATTTTAGTGCACTAAATGATTTGGATAAAATTTGTAAGTCTACTTGTAGTCCTCGTTTAATTAATTCAACTCTATCAATTGTCAAAGCGTTAGAACAATTCGAGCATCTAGAACGCCGCAATTCTTGAATTATATAGAAACTGAAATTCATTGATTGCTGTTTTGGACTGCACGCACTGTTTTAGTTGTGCTGTATGTTTGATGAACTAAATTGTGTTTTCTGTAGATATGTGCTATAGAAAAGTGGTAGATAACTTTATTATCTTACTTGTGTTAAAATTTGACAGCCATAAGACTGACAGTTTAGGAGTTGTGCTTTTTACAAATTCAGTGACTGAATCTGTCCAAATTCTGTACAGATTTCAGAAACTGCATTGTTTGCTCAATTTAATGTTGCAATCTGTTCATAGTCGTTATAAGAAAGTTGTAGATGCTTTTCTGATCTTGCTTGTGTTAAAATTTCATAACTAAAGGCCTGACGGTTTAAGAGTTATGAAATTTACAAACTGATTGCTGTGTTCTGTCCTCTGTCAGAACAGATTTCGAAAACTGTAATATTTGATTTGATTAAAACTGGAATCACTTCTTGTTGATTATAAAAGTTATGTAGGGCTTTTTCTAAGCTTTCCAAAAAGTCTTGGATCACTATTTTTGGTGATCTGAAGATTAAGTTAAGGATGTTTAAACTCTGAAGACTGAATCTGTCCAATTCTGGACAGCAAAGCCTTCTAGTGTATTTTATCCTTAGTTAAATATTGAATCACCTTAAGATATTTATAAATGATATGTAGACAATTTTATTACCTTTCCAGAAAGTCTAGGATCACCTTGTTTGGATGCCTAAATCTTCAGTTGTGAATTTTTGAAGTTGCAAGTCAGAATCTGTCCAAATCTGGACAGTGCTGCTGTAATTTTACTTTTTGACCTTGCTAACAGCTGAATCCTGTGGAGGTAAAAATACCAAAGTTGTAGTTCACTTTTTAAGCTTTCCAGAAAGTCTTAGTTGGCTATTTTTGGATTAATATTTGAAGAGTTATGATTAAAACTAGCAACTGCTGTATTGCTGTCCAAGAATTCTGCTAGTGCGCTTTTGATTGTTTAGTTCACCCTTGTCGCTAAAAATGTTTGGTTTGCTCTTAAGTAATGTAGACTTGCCATGTTTAAGCTAGAGATGACATGTGTGTCTTGTTTTATATGTTTCTTCTTTAGTTGATGGTGATATAGAATTTCCATAGCCATTGATGCCTATGTCATCGGTTAAACTTGTGTTGGATGCTTTTGGGTGATAAATAGAAGAACTAATGAAAAGCCGTAGCAAATTAAATAAACGCTTGTACTTATGGGGTCGTATTTGTGTTGCGTAAGTATATGAAATGTTGTCATCTTTTAGTGGTGTTAACATTGTGCGCTCGATGATAGGTAGTTAGCTAACGCTAGTGTGTGTGGTTGCTTGGGATGTCTCGCTACTTAGTGTTTAATTCGCCAGCGTGTACTTAAAGTATCTTGTGCTATTTCATTATATTCATACATATGCATCTTGCACCTCATATAGGACCGAGAGATGATGATCGTGCAAGTGGTGTGGTGCCAACCACAAGATGCGGTTGGTGGACGACCTGAAGAATGATGGACATGACCAGTAGATGCTCGCCAAGCGAGTGCCTCCCCCAGCAAACACTATCTAAGTGTTAAACTAAAGGCAAGCCCCGGTTTTATGCATAACCTTTATATATGCTATTTTACTGCACTTAATGTTTGTAGGCTTGTACCGTGCACTTAAGTGTAGGAGTTGAATGAAACCCTAGTTGCATGAACTCAGGATTCCCTTTGAGATGGATACTAGTATGCTAGGTCGAGTAGCTGCTTTGCTAATTAGGGATCTCGGTAGAAGTCGAGTGATTTTTCTAGCACTCGCGCGAGGTCAGGAATTGATTGTATCCACTTTGATAACAGAATAATGATGGTCTATGGACACGGATCCATGGGGATGCGTGGTCTACGAGATGAAATTGGAATAAGGATTAACATGCGGATACCTGTGTCAAGCGTTTGAACGTACTAAACATATGCCGAGAAATATGGTAAATCGGTAAGCCTAGTACCTGATTGAACCTGGCAGCAGATTGCCCTCCTCACGCGACCTGAGACGAGGTCTCCCATTCCGGTTATGGTGGGTACAAGTGCGGTCACTGCACGACGGCCAGTCGGGGTCAGTGAGGCATTGTACGCCAAGGCGGTGAGCCCCTCTCTGCTGACAGGGAATCGATGGGGACGGTTGATGTGTGTGGGGACGGAGTGCCTCGCCACGTCGTGTGTTTAGGTTTACCTTGCAAGGATAAAAACTCGATTCGAATCGTCTGCTTCTCGCAGCTAATGAGACTGCTTGATCCATTGTACTGCATTGAGTAACAAGTGGAAATGAGGTGACTGAGAAAAGATGTTGATTGGTAAAAATGTTTGATACCATGTATGATTAGCTAGGTACACATCTAGTCTAAAGGATTCTACTAAAACTTGAAAAGCTAAAACTTGTTTTTAGACTCAGCTAGTGCTTTTGGCAAACCAAACCCCTCAGCCAAACAGCTGCATGTCTAGAGGTAGAGGAGTAGACTCCTCACACCGGGTAAGTCTAGCTGAGTATTAGTATACTCAGCCTTGCTTGTGGCACCATTTTTGCAGGTACCTCCTTGCTTTAGTTGATGGTGTGACTTGGCCTCCATCCCTGCCACCGGGATAGATGGTCGAGTGGGTTACTGCTTCCGTAGGAGAGGACCAGGAGGAGTAGCGTGGCCAGGCTTCGCCATGTTACTCGGTTTTCTCCGTTAGTTATTTCCGCTGCAACAAATTTATGTTTATCATTTTTGAAACTCCGATAATGTAATCACTAATGATACTTATTAAATTGTGGTATTATGTTTTATTGTATTTCTCTGTGCCTCACCTTCGAGTGAGCTAGTGGTATTCGATCCTGGATAAGTGGCTTTATCGGACTAGATCCGAGGGACTGACGGGTTATTCCTGTTTAAGTGTGTTGCTGCCCTTAAGGGTGTGACTTGGGAACTTAAGCTGGAATAATTCGGGCGGTTCCGCCACAGCTGGTATCGGAGCGAATACCAGTACAGAGAAGTCAATAAGTCATGATTACCAACCTTTTCAAAAGTAAAACTTGCTTAGAAACCCAGTTGGATAGATGTCAGGACGATAAGGATAGACCTAGGACGTGAAGCCTTAAGAAATAGATGGGTAGCTAGGTGGCTAGTTATTTAGGCCATAAAGGCTACTACTACTATTAATAAGGATGCTATAGCAAGCATCCGAAAAATTAGTTAGGTCTGAAAAGACGACTAGAATGAGCATGCATCATGATTGTTGCATTATAATTGTCTCTTGCGCATCAACATGCTTCTCTTACCTTTATTCCAATAATAAAAACTTGTGAATAATGTGATGTACTATGTTAGGAGCTATAAGAAGTGCCTTGTCCTGTGTTGTCATGATAGTCTTGATTAGGTTGTGTTATGTGTTCTCCTTGTCGTGCTGTCTAGGAGGTACAGTAACTATTTAGTACATTTTGCCTCTAACCAATAAAAAAATTGTTGCTTGTTTGGCCCATAAAAAGACCCCTCCAAAAAAAACCTTGAGTTTAGCAAGTGAAACCTCCAAAAAAAATCATGTTGTGTGAGTGTTTTCTAATACATGTGTGTTTTACCCTTGAATTTACACCTGCACCGTTTGTAGACACCCATAGCTTGACCCCTAAATCGACTAAAACTTCCTTGTGCACTTGTTGTGTCAAAAAAAAATTATTATTGTTGGTGTCTAGTTGCGCAAACCCTACAAAGGCCATGTTTCTTTCCATAAGTCCTTGCCCCTAAAACTTCATAGCATTTTTGTTGATCATCCTAGCAGATCTTGTTTTCCTACCTCTCCTTGTTTCGAAATTGGTAATCATTTTCCTTGTGAATCCTGTTGTGACTTTATCATCCGAATCTCTGGATCCTCTAATTATTCTGCCCTATTATCTGGTTATCTGCTATAACCCGTTCTCAAGTATCAGATGTTGATTTGCTTAAAATCTCTCATTTCTGGTTATTCTCATACCCCCTTCTCCGAGGATCATGACAGTGTTTTATCTAAGCAGTGTATCCCTTTGGTTCGATGGATTATGATGTTGTCTTTAGTTCTCTCATGTCTCAGCAAGTTGCCAATCTTGATCTCATGGTTGGTTCCTTCTCATATCAAATCTCGTACTAATCTCAGGCATGATAATCTCCGTGTTGATCATAAAATAGTTCTCCGAGTTGAAGAAAATTGTCATGTGATGCTCTTTCGACCAACAATCTTTGCTTCAACTCCGGTCACATTTTTATTTTCTGAGCCGGACTCTCATGGGCTCCATCTATCTGTGCTATGTGATTTTCTCATTGGTTGTGTTTGGTAATGGTATTATGACTAACGACCGATGGTGCCACGACGAGACCGAGAGCCTACTATGGTGCACGCATGGTTGAGCTGCTCGGCACGCGCTGGTATCGCGGTCAATAGTCGTGATCCATTATGAGACTATACTGATATGCTATCTTTTGTGGATATTCTCTCAAAGTGATCGCTGCATTTTGTCTCAACATGCCGCGATATTCTATCCAAATCTATCTTCAGTATCTTGTCAGATACCCTTTCACGAATTTTCATCTATCTTCAGCCTGGGCGTTACATGCTTCTCCACCCTTAAAGATCCTCATTCGAATCTCGGGACGAGATTCTTTTTAAGGGGGGAAGGCTGTGACACCCCAGGTGTCTATTTCGCGTTATGTCGGGAGATTAATCCTAATCTCGGATGCTCAGTGAAAATTTCTATTTCTCGCTCGCGTATGCCTCTGATTATCCCGACTATTCGTACACAGTTCACCGAATTCGGAGTTAATCGATCGCGAGAAACAGCCAATTTCGGAGCGTATGAAAACTTTTAATTCTCGGAACTCATGCAGACTCGAAGATCATTCTCGAATTTTAAATCTCATCTGAAGCTCTTTAAATCAAACTCTCGACGACTGTTATCTGATCTGAGCCCGAATCTAATTCCTGAACTTCGATCGATGTCCGACTATTTTAATCCGAGTCCGTCCTCTCAAACGGAATGCTCAACATGTCGTTCTCTAATTAATTCTTACTCGACTCGGCCAAATATCTCATGTCCGAACCGAACTCAAAACCCCGTATCGACAACGATTTTAAAATATCACAAATCACCTTCTCCGACTAAAAATCCGAAAGCCAGTCATATCCCGGGATGAATTATTTTCGAATCATGCGCGAGAAATTATTTTCGAGCGAAATCAAATCCAACTCTCGGCCAAATTAATCGCTCAATCGTCCGTTCGCCGAAATTCTAATTCGCTCTGTTCTCCGTAGAAACGGATTTCGCAGAAGCATTTTTATTCCGGAAATAATTTAACCCAACCCGATTTCGTTTTGGGCCAAGCCCATTCCAGCCCATTAGGCCCACTAAGGAACCCTAGCCCATGTCTATAAATAGAACCCCTCTCCCCTTGCAAACTGGATTTTATCCATCTACCCCCCCTAGCCGCCATTTTCTTTTCTCCCAGCCATCTCCACTTCTTCTCCCCACGCCATCCTCCTTCCTGCTCCTCACGCACACCAGTGGAGGGCCTCCCATGGCGTCTCCTCCCCTTTCCTCAAGCCAGCCACCCTAGCTTCCATTCCTCTCGCCACCAGCCATGGGGGTCGACATCCCCTCCTCCCCCTCTGCACCATGGCTGGTTCCTTGCTCCCCTTGGAACCCAGCAGGGAGAGCAGGCGCCATTCTCCCAGCACGCATGGAGCTCCCTAGGCTCCCTCGCAGGGAGCTCGACGCCCCTGTGCAGCCCACACCTTCTTCCTCCCGTGGCCGGGCCTCTACCCTTGTGCTCGGCTCCTCCCCTCCCATGGCACCTCCACCTACCAGCTTCGCCCAGCCGCTATGTCGCCCAAGCTCTCTGCTCCCTCCCTCTCCAATGCAGCAGCACATGAGCTCGCCCCCTCCCTCCTCTTCCCTGTCACGGCCAGGAAACACCGGATCTCGCGCCCTCTCTCTGGTTTGGGTGGAGCAGCGCCTCCCCTGCTATCTCCTCCCCGACGCCCCTTCGAGATGGCACCCAACAGCCCCAGCACCTTCCCTACTTCGTCTCGCTGCCACTGCTGCGCGCGTGCCATGTGTTCGGCAAAATGTCGAGGGAGGCGTGTTGTTGCAGCACCGTCGCCGCTCACCGGTTGGTCGCTGTTTTGCGCAGCCCCCAACCGCGCCGTCGAAACCCGTGGTGAGAAACCCCCGCTGTTCTCGATGTTTATTTTCCAATGTGTGTGATGTTCGATGAACTGCCGCCAACAAATTTGTGTGTTTTCGCAGCTAGTGGTCGACGTCGTGCCTTGCCCGTTCGATGAAATACCGAGCCATGTGGACAACCATGCGTCTAGTCACGACCCGTTCAGGTTGATTGATTTGTAGTTTATAATACATATGCTTTGGTTGGTGCCGGTCAATGCATGTATATATGTGGATGTGTGTAATATGTTTCGGCAATACACGTTAGTAGGATCGCATTTGCGGTTAAAGAACAAGCGGTTGATGAGGTGTGCGATTTGTAGTTTGTCTAATTACGTTTTGGGTCGATGTGGTGTATAGTGGTGTTTGATTAGATGTGGGCATAAAATGTTTGGATTATATGCCGTGGCAAGGTCGCATTCACGTTTTGGTAAAACACGTGTGTCGTGCTTGTTTTATGTGATGAGTAAGTTTGGAAATATATGTGTGATGTGAGGATTGAATTAGTATACGTACGTGTGTGTGTGCCATAGTGTATTATAGTAGTGGTGGCGGGAGATATTTAATTGAGGTGCGCGGGTATATGCCGTAATATGGTTATACTCGCAACAAAGAAATATGTATGTATTGTGTGACCCGATGTTTAGGTTACTATTGTATAATCGTGTGAAGGACTCTCCCGATGGTCACATGACTAAAGGGTGGTGTAGTGGTAAAGCGGGAAGTAAGTTTAGTTTTTCAATGGTTAGTGGATAGTATCTGTCAGTGTTGTCATGAATTTTTGTTGTATGACGGATCAATGCGTAGCTTTATAAATTATTGCATTCCATTCCCTTTTGATAAATAAATGTCTTGTTGATCGATTAGAAGTCTTATATGAGCGTTATCGCAGCCCAATAATTATTGGAGGCGAGTAGCGTTCATGAGTCAGTCCTTGCTAAAATTGAAGAACAATCCGCTAAGACATACACATAAGTGCTTTAGGTCCCTCAGTAGCCAATGTAGCCTTATGGTGTTTTACGCCATGTGTAAATGCCTCTATGTCAGACCCCAACAATATGCTATTTTAGGTGACTGATATGTTAACTAAATTAAGTTGAGAAATGGTTAAGAAAAGCTAACTAATCTGCTACAACCCATGTTTTTGAGTTGCAATGTCTAAAGTGGTTTGCTAAGTCTTATACTGCGTTAGCCAACTCATATTAAGTAGGAGTCTATTCCGTTAAGTGTTTGTTATATATGTGTTGTCTCGGATTGCGATAATATGCAAGCCGACGCGTAAGATGTGTAGCGGCCTAGATTGTTACTCTGGCTAGCCGACTTCTTAGACGGCTTTGGTTAAGTTTGTAGTCGCGATGAATTGCTTGTTGTGGTCTAAATGTGTATGGTTATGGTTGCGAATGAAAAATAGTAGTGCTCATGTGGTGTCTAAGTTAAAATGCGAACTAGTGGGTGAAAAGCGATTCGATATAAGTATATGCCGGATTTGATGATTGTGGTGAATGCGTTTGTTAACTGAATGTGGTAATTTTAGTGCACTAAATGATTTGGATAAAATTTGTAAGTCTACTTGTAGTCCTCGTTTAATTAATTCAACTCTATCAATTGTCAAAGCGTTAGAACAATTCGAGCATCTAGAACGCCGCAATTCTTGAATTATATAGAAACTGAAATTCATTGATTGCTGTTTTGGACTGCACGCACTGTTTTAGTTGTGCTGTATGTTTGATGAACTAAATTGTGTTTTCTGTAGATATGTGCTATAGAAAAGTGGTAGATAACTTTATTATCTTACTTGTGTTAAAATTTGACAGCCATAAGACTGACAGTTTAGGAGTTGTGCTTTTTACAAATTCAGTGACTGAATCTGTCCAAATTCTGTACAGATTTCAGAAACTGCATTGTTTGCTCAATTTAATGTTGCAATCTGTTCATGGTCGTTATAAGAAAGTTGTAGATGCTTTTCTGATCTTGCTTGTGTTAAAATTTCATAACTAAAGGCCTGACGGTTTAAGAGTTATGAAATTTACAAACTGATTGCTGTGTTCTGTCCTCTGTCAGAACAGATTTCGAAAACTGTAATATTTGATTTGATTAAAACTGGAATCACTTCTTGGTGATTATAAAAGTTATGTAAGGCTTTTTCTAAGCTTTCCAAAAAGTCTTGGATCACTATTTTTGGTGATCTGAAGATTAAGTTAAGGATGTTTAAACTCTGAAGACTGAATCTGTCCAATTCTGGACAGCAAAGCCTTCTAGTGTATTTTATCCTTAGTTAAATATTGAATCACCTTAAGATATTTATAAATGATATGTAGACAATTTTATTACCTTTCCAGAAAGTCTAGGATCATCTTGTTTGGATGCCTAAATCTTCAGTTGTGAATTTTTGAAGTTGCAAGTCAGAATCTGTCCAAATCTGGACAGTGCTGCTGTAATTGCACTTTTTGACCTTGCTAACAGCTGAATCCTGTGGAGGTAAAAATACCAAAGTTGTAGTTCACTTTTTAAGCTTTCCAGAAAGTCTTAGTTGGCTATTTTTGGATTAATATTTGAAGAGTTATGATTAAAACTAGCAACTGCTGTATTGCTGTCCAAGAATTCTGCTAGTGCGCTTTTGATTGTTTAGTTCACCCTTGTCGCTAAAAATGTTTGGTTTGCTCTTAAGTAATGTAGACTTGCCATGTTTAAGCTAGAGATGACATGTGTGTCTTGTTTTATATGTTTCTTCTTTAGTTGATGGTGATATAGAATTTCCATAGCCATTGATGCCTATGTCATCGGTTAAACTTGTGTTGGATGCTTTTGTGTGATAAATAGAAGAACTAATGAAAAGCCGTAGCAAATTAAATAAACGCTTGTACTTATGGGGTCGTATTTGTGTTGCGTAAGTATATGAAATGTTGTCATCTTTTAGTGGTGTTAACATTGTGCGCTCGATGATAGGTAGTTAGCTAACGCTAGTGTGTGTGGTTGCTTGGGATGTCTCGCTACTTAGTGTTTAATTCGCCAGCGTGTACTTAAAGTATCTTGTGCTATTTCATTATATTCATACATATGCATCTTGCACCTCATATAGGACCGAGAGATGATGATCGTGCAAGTGGTGTGGTGCCAATCACAAGATGCGGTTGGTGGACGACCTGAAGAATGATGGACATGACCAGTAGATGCTCGCCAAGCGAGTGCCTCCCCCAGCAAACACTATCTAAGTGTTAAACTAAAGGCAAGCCCCGGTTTTATGCATAACCGTTATATATGCTATTTTACTGCACTTAATGTTTGTAGGCTTGTACCGTGCACTTAAGTGTAGGAGTTGAATGAAACCCTAGTTGCATGAACTCAGGATTCCCTTTGAGATGGATACTAGTATGCTAGGTCGAGTAGCTGCTTTGCTAATTAGGGATCTCGGTAGAAGTCGAGTGATTTTTCTAGCACTCGCGCGAGGTCAGGAATTGATTGTATCCACTTTGATAACAGAATAATGATGGTCTGTGGACACGGATCCATGGGGATGCGTGGTCTACGAGATGAAATTGGAATAAGGATTAACGTGCGGATACCTGTGTCAAGCGTTTGAACGTACTAAACATATGCCGAGAAATATGGTAAATCGGTAAGCCTAGTACCTGATTGAACCTAGCAGCAGATTGCCCTCCTCACACAATTCCTACACCTAAGTGCACAATCAATACTACAATCATTAAGTGAAGTAAAATAGCATAAATAACAGGTTATGCATAAAACCGGGGCTTGCCTTCCAAAGCAGTGGCAGGCAGGTCCTTTGGTGCAGGCTCGGGTGCTGGATCTGGGGCTACCTCCTGAGCAGCTCCTTGCTCCGGCACGAGGATGTACTCTCCGTCAGCAAGATTACAGTCTATCGAAATGCAATGAACATGTATGTCATGATTAAGATGGATTTAATAATATTATGCCAAAGAGAACTAAGTTAAGAAGTAACTTAGGGTTTCTTAGTCATGCGGGGCTTCCAGTGGGTTAGGCTTATTACTCTTTAGGCTTGGGTTTTCAGTGAATATAACATAGTGGATTGGTATTGTCTGGATACATTTTTGTGGACAAATTTACAAAGGTTTTAGGATGACATTAATTTACATTATTCATCTTCCTTTCTTTAATTTCCAATTAGGGTTTCTAGTGTAGGTTGAACTACGACAGTGTTTTAATAGTTTCCAAAAATTCTGTAAAAATCACAGTGGGTTGTCATTTGCTATTCTAGCCTGTTTTAAGAATTTGAGGCTTAAAGTACAAAGGCTAGGCCTGAAACAAAAATAACATTAGTTATGCAAAAATAGGCCACTTTACACTACATCTCTTATTTAGGGGTGGTTTCTGTCCTAAAGGTTATTTTTGCTGGCATCCAATAGTAATAATAGGCTTCTGTGCTAAAAATCTCAGAAAACTAAGGGGTGGTTATTTAGTTATGATTTTCTTAAGTTTAATGTCAAAAAGGCACTTTCTACTACATTATTATTTGAAAAATGTCAAACAGCAAATCTCCTATTTTTCCTAAGTTCTTAATAACAAAACATTAGTTATCCCAAGGGTGGGGGTGTTTTTACCTTGGGGTTATTTTTGTAGAGTTTTCCTAAGTTTCACTTGTTTTATTAAAACAAAAGGGATCCTACTTATTTTATACTAAAACAGGGTATGATATATTTTTCCAGTGAACTATATTGAATAAGTATCCTAACAAAAATAGAGGTACTCTCTGGTTCTTTGTTTAAATTGCATTTTCTATTTTTCTTACCCTTAAGCATATTATGAAATAAGGGGTAAAAGCTAACTTAATGGAGGGGACAGAGAGGTTTAACATTTTTATTTGGTTTAGTAGGTAGATACAAACTTCTCAAAATTTTTCTAACCCTGGTCAAACAATATTCCTATTTTTCCTTCTAATATTGAGTTTTGAATAGTTTTCTTATTTAATTTAAAACTTCATAAAGAAATACAGAAACCATGGGTTTTATTATTTTTATCTGATAGTTCATAATTTCCAGAATCTAGCAAAATTGGTTTGAACATTTTTGGATGATTATTCTTCAAGTTATGCATTTATTTAGTTATCTGTCATAACAAAAGAAAAATAAATTCGAAAATGGACAAGAAAACAGGTTTACGCTGAGGCCCCTGGGGTTTACCTCTTTCTTTTCTCACAAAACAGTCCTCGGTCCACTATTGGCATGGGTCACTGACGTTGCACAAAACCCCCTGGACCTAACCGAAATCTAACCCGCGCTCCCTGACTGACTTAAACAGTACCCGCGGCATAGATTACATCGGTGGGGCTTACCGGCGGCAGTAGAGCTCCGGCGGGGTGGTCAGTGACGTCCGGGAGGTCGCGACGGTCACGTCGGTGTGCGGGTCGGCGTCGGAGGTGGTCGGAGCTACCCTGGCCACGAGCACAGGCGGCAGGGGTCGTCGGTGGCTCCTGCTCCGGCCAAACCACGGCGGTATAGTTCAATTAAGGTGCACGAGGAGCTCCACTGGGTGATGTAGAGGCCATGCGCGCAACGAATTGGAAATCGGTGCAGAGGCTTACCCGGTCCACGTGCGCCGGCGGGTTCTTGAACTCCGGTGAGCACGATTGAGCTATTCCGGTGACGCGGGTCCCCGGGTCAAGCTTGAGCAAGTCTCACGGCCTCACCAGGAAGCTATCTGAGGGCTTGGATCAAACGGAGGAGGACGAAAAAGGGGCTGGCCACGGTGGTTGCTCTCGGGCGGCACTGGCGGGTCGCGGGGAGGTCGCCGGAGCTAATGGCTGGCTCAGGTAAGTCAGGCGAGGTACGGAGGAGGCAACGGGGAAGGCAGCCAAGCACTGGGGCAGGCTTTATAGCCGTGGCGTGGGTGTGGTCACGGGCGGCCGCGGGCGCGTGGGGGTTCGCGCACGGGCGTGCTCTGAGCGCGCCCCCGGATGTCAGCTCGCGTCGAACACGTGGAAGCTTGTTTCTGCCATGGTTCAACGGCGGATTAGAGCACCATAGCGTGCGTATCTTGGCAAAGTCACTGTGTACGGTCGCTTCTCTGCTCCAAATCCTACCTTTTTGCTGTGAGTTCCAAGTCGAGATATGGTCGGGGTAGGGAGATAGAGAGGGAAGAAGTTTGCTGTGTTAGCTAGGTCCGAACCGAGACAAAAGTGGTGTCAAGTCGTGTCTAGCGCCCTAGGGTAGGTGTCATCTCTTTCCAGGGTGTTCTAGGGTTAATTTGGCGCCACTTTGTCAATTGGGTCGAAGGGTTTTGAAAATTGGATTAAGGTGAACATGTGGAATCCTTGTGCAAGGGTTAGTTTTTGCACTTAGGCAAAAACTGAATTCTCCCTTGTGCTGAACCTTAGGTGAACTTTTTAGGACTTTTCTGAAAACTTTTTGGGGGTACTTCCTTACTATTAATTGTAGGTTATTAAGTATATTACAACTTTTATATTTGGCCCAAACCATGATCATAGGGTTTACATGATCTTTTGATCATAGCTTCAATTAGGGTTCCTATTGCCCATGGGGGGTTTTGCTTTAGGGTTTTGGGAAATCCCCACTTAGATGTGCATGACAAGCTAGGGCATGATATCCAAGATAGTTTGCACTTGATTAGGACCTTGAATTCAAAGTTTGAGGTACTTTGCCCATACAAATCTTCATGTGATAATGGGTTAAAAGGGGGTAACCCTGGGGTGGACACCCTGAGTAACACCTAGGGTGTTACATGCTCAGGCCAGACAAAAGAGCTATCATGACAAGAGGCGGAAGCCCCTACAGTTTGAAGTAGGAGATCGTGTTTATCTCAAGGTATCACCAACCAAGGGTGTCCAGAGATTCGGGATCAAGGGCAAGTTAGCTCCTCGCTACATTGGACCCTACGAGATCAAGGAAGCTTGTGGACCCGTAGCCTATCAAGTGGAATTGCCACCTCACATGTCAACAGTTCACAATGTGTTCCATGTATCTCAGCTGCGGAAATGTGTTCGTCTACCCACTGAAGTGCTACCGGAACCGGACATTGAGATAGAACCAGACTTATCCTACCAAGAGTACCCCGTCAAGGTATTAGATCAAAAAGAAAGATCAACTCGGGCAAGGTCCGTCAGAATGTATAAGGTTCAAGTCACCATTCCGCAGAAGAAGCTACATGGGAGACTGAGGATTTTCTATGCTCTCGCTTCCCCGACTTTCTGCCCAAAGGAGTCGGTATGTAACCCCAAAACCCCACCCCCACCTGCCCTTTGAATTCAATTATAAGAAAAACTTAGATAACAAGGATAGTCTAAGTTGTGCATGTAACTTAAGAAGGGCTTCCTTCTGAAGTTGCAAAGAGAATGACATTCGAAGAGCAGTTAATAAGAGAAACTTGAGTGTAAAGGAAGAATAACACAAACACACCTTCAAGAACCCTCCAAGGGCCTCGACCTAAAATCTGGGGGCGAGATTCCTTTAAGGGGGGACGGCTGTAACACCCCAGGTGTTACAATGGCTAGAACCCACCTTGATACTAAGGCTATGAGCACCTGTGGAAGAACTTAAGGAGCAGAAGCATGAGGGCCTTGGAAAGTTAGATGTTAACCAAGGATTGTGAGTGACCAAAAGCTTTACCCTAATCCTTGCACACTTACTACCTTGGAGAAGAGGGGAGAAGAACCCTAGACCTCTCTTAAACCCTATCTCCCAGAACCCTTGATGAGAGGGAAAAGAGAGTGAACAAGTGTGCAAAGCATGAGTAACATTTACCCAAAACTTAAGTAACCTTATAACCAGCACTTAGGGTAGGGAAATATTGCAAAAAGACCCCTGGAGAAACCCTAAATCAAATCTCCAAGTGGAGAGAGAGCTAGAGCTCTCTATTTCTCTCTAAGTCCAATTTTTTAACCCTAATCTAAAGATCAACCGTGTTCACTTTAAAGATGGCACCAAAACCACTTAGGATCTATACCAAAAATGTGGCATAGCACCTAAGGCACCCCCTGGAAAAAGTGGAAACCGAGACTTTGACGTTTGACAGGTTTTGGCATCAGTTTTGTCGCGGTGTGGGCAGTGAGACAAGCCTGATTTGGCGCCCGTCTATCTCCTGATCTAGGGCGTATCCTCCATTGGAACTCACACATGTGAGATAGCCCTAGGTGCCATGAAGAGGTCTGCGCCGGATTCATGGCAAGATTCGCACGTTTGCGATCTCTGCAGACGTTTGAACAATGGAAGAAACACACCTCAACGTGTTCGACGCTTCCTGCCCGCGCCAGAGCATGCTCGCGCGCGCCCCCGCATGCCCAGCGCCGCGCCCGAGCCAAGCCAGCGCCATGGCCCGCGTCCGCGCCTATAAAGCCCTCCCAGGCTTTGACTGCACTCTTCCGCGCACCCTCAAACCTCACCGGAGTTTAGCTCACCGCCGTTTGCCCGTGCGCAGCGTGTCCGCGGCCGCCCAATCCCTCTGCCACCGTAGACCGGCCAATAGAGCCATTCCCAACCCCGTCCAGCCCTCGGAGAAGACTGTGCACACCTCCGTGAAGCTCCCCGAGCGAAGAATCGGAGTTTGCTTCGCCGGAGAGGCCAGTCCACGCTCGCTGGAACTCTCAACCCCACCGGAGTACGTGGACCGGGTAATCCACTCAACCATCCTTCGATTCCTTGTGCACACGGTCACTATGTTACCCCGTGAAGCTCACCGTGCCCTTGGATTGAACCAGTTCGCCGTGGTTTGGCCGGTACACTCGCCGCCGCCGAGAACACCCGCCTGCGCGCGTGGACCGGGCGATTCCGGCCATCCCCGACGTCAAGCCGTACCTCGACGTGACCGCCGGAGCCTCCCCGAGCCAACCCCACCCTTCGCCGGACCTCCCTCGCCGCCGGTAAGCCGCGCCACCCTTTTCTTTCCCGCGGTTACTGTTTGCATAGGGGGAAGGACTGCGGGTGAGAGGGAGAGAAGGTCAGGGGGTTTTGTGAAATGTCAGAGACACAGGGGAATAGTGGCGCAAGGGTAGAGTTGCGAAGGTTGATTTAGTTTAAACCCAGGGACCTCGGTGTAAACTGCTTTTTCAGAAAACCTTATTAAACCTGATTTTAAATTTGAACAGAAACTTTGAAAATCCATAACTTCTGTTTAGTTCATCCAAATTTGGTCAAACCAATTTTGTCAGACTCTAAATAATGTAGCCCACTTAAGAAAAATATAAAACCCCCTATGTACTATAGAAAACTTTAAAGCTCTGATTTAATTATAGTTTTGGCCAAAAGCTCAATAATAAGGCAAAAATTAGTTGCACTATTTGACTAGGGTTAGAAAAATTTGGAGAAGTTTATATCTACCTACTAACCCAAATAAAAATGTTAAACCTCTCTGTCCACTCCATTAAGTTAGTTTTTACCCCTTATTCTATAATATGCTTAAGGATAAGAAAAATAGAAAATGTAATTTAAACAATGAACCAGAGAGCACCCCTATTTTTGTTAGGATACTTATTTAATGTAGTTCACTGGAAAAATATATCAAAGCCTGTTTTAGTATAAAATAAGTAGGATACCTTTTATTTTAATAAAACAATGGGAAACTTAGAAAAACCCTACAAAAATAACCCCAAGGTGAAAACACCCCCACCCTTGGGATAGCTAATGTTTTGTTATGAAGAACTTAGGAAAAATATGAAATCTGCTGTTTGACATTTTTCAAATAACAATGTAGTAGAAAGTGCCTTTTTGAAATTAAACTTTAGAAAAACATAACTAAATAACCACCTTAGCTTTCTGTGGTTTTTGGCACAGAAGCCTATTATTACTGGTAGATGCCAATAAAAATAACCCTTAGGACAGACCCCACCTCTAATTAAGAGTTGCAGTACAAAGTGGCCCATTTACCCAACTTTTATTCTTTTTGTCTTAAGCATAGCCTTTATATGTTGAGCCTCAAATTCTTAAAACAGGCTAGAATAGCAATTGACAACCCACTGTAATTTTTACAAAATTTTTGGAAAATATTAAACCATTGACGTAGTTCAAACCTACACTAGAGACCATAAGTAGAAATTAAGAAAAGGAAAATGAATAATGGTAATTAATGTCATCCTAAAACCCTTGTAAATTGTCCACTGAAATCTATAAAGACAATACAAATCCACTAAGTTATCCTAAATGAAAACCTAAGCCTAAAAGGTAATAAGTATATATACCACTAGAAGCCTCGCATGACTAAGAAACCCTAAGTCACTTCTTGACGTAGTTCTTTTTTTTAGCATAATGTTATTAAATCTTGCATAATCATGACATACATGTTCATTGCATTCGATAGACTGTAACCTTGCTGACGGAGAGTACATCCTCGTGCCGGAGCAAGGAGCTGCTCAGGAGGTAGCCCCGGATCCAGCACCCGAGCCTGCACCAGAGGACCTGCCTGCCACTGCTTTGGAAGGCAAGCCCCGGTTTATGCATAACCTATTATTTATGCTATTTTACTTCACTTAATGATTGTAGGGTTGATTGTGCACTTAAGTGTAGGAGTTGTTTGAAACCCTAGTTGCATGATCTCAGGAATCCTGTTGAGATGAATACTAGTATGCTAGGTCGAGTAGCTGCTTTATTAAGTAGGATCTCGGTAGAAGACGAGTGATTTTTCTAGCACTCGCGCGAGGCCAGGAAATTGATTCTATCCACTTCTTATCATAATGATGCTAGTTTGTGGACAACAATCCATGGGGATTGGTTGTTCATGGGATAAAAGAAATTGGATTAAGGATTAAGGTGTGGTACCGTGAGTCAAGCGTTTGAACGTACTAAACATATACCGAGAAATATGGTAAATCGGTAAGCCTAGTACCTGATTGAACCTGGCAGCAGATTGCCCTCCTCACGCGACCTGAGACGAGGTCTCCCATTCCGGTTATGGTGGGTACAAGTGCGGTCACTGCACGACGGCAGTCGGGGTCAGTGAGGCATTGTACGCCAAGGCGGTGAGCCCCTCTCTGCTGACGGGGAATCGATGGGGACAGTTGATGTGTGTAGGGACGGAGTGCCCCTACATGTCGTGTGTTTAGGTTTACCTTGCAAGGTTTAAAAACTCGATTCGAATCGTCTGCTTCTCGCAGCTAATGAGACTGCTTGATCCATGCTGCTACATTGAGTAACAAGTGGAATGGTGCTGAGACGATACAAGATGTTGATTGCTAAAAATGTTTGCTACTATGTATGAATAGATAGTACATCTTTAGCCTTAAGAGAGTCACACTTAATTTTGACAAAGTTAACAACTTGATTTAGAAACTCAGCTAGTGCTTTTGGCAACCAAACCCCACAGCCAAACAGCTGCATGTCTAGAGGTAGAGGAGTAGACTCCTCACACCGGGTAAGTCTAGCTGAGTATTAGTATACTCAGCCTTGCTTGTGGCATAATTTTTACAGGTTCTCTGGAGGAAATGGTTGCTGGAGTGACTTGGCCGTCCATCTTGCCACCGGGTTGGACTGTCGAGTGGGACCCTGCCTCGGCTGAGGAGGTGCATGAGGAGTGATGGGACAGGCTTCCCCATCTCTCTATTTAATTACCGTTAGTTTATTTCCGCTGCACTTCGAACAATGATGGTTACTTTTGGCAAAACTCCGATGGTGATGTAATAATTTTAATACTCTTACCTGCATTGTTTTATGCTTTATTGTATTTGCTCTGTGACTCACCTTCGAGTGAGATTGTGGTACTTGATCCTGTCAGTGGCCGTGTCGGACTAGATCCGAGGGATTGACGGGTTATTCCCATTTAAGTGTGGTCTAGCCTCTAAGGCGGGGCTTAGGCACTTAAGTTGGAATAATTCGGGCAGTTCCGCCACACACGGCAGGATTTATTAGAGAGGTGTTGCATCCTGAGTGGCTAGCTAATCCTGTTCTTGTACTCAAAAAGAATAAAGTGGATTGGCACATGTGCGTCGACTATACGGATCTCAACAAACAATGTCTAAAGGATCCCTTCGGGCTCCCTAGGATAGATCAGGTGGTAGATTCCACAACCGGATGTTCTGTGTTGTCTTTCTTGGATTGCTACTCTGGGTATCATCAGATTAGTCTGGCAAAAGAAGACGAGGAAAAAACAGCATTCATCACTCCATTCGGAGCTTTCTGCTATACCTCCATGCCGCTAGGCCTCAAAAATGCTGGAGCGACTTATCAGAGAGCTATTCAAACATGCTTAGCCGATCACTGGGGCAAGCATGTGGAAGCTTATGTGGATGATGTGGTGATCAAAACAGAAAATTCAGAAAATTTCATTGAAGATTTACAGCTGGTCTTCAACAGTCTACGACGATATCGATGGAAGCTTAATCCCGAAAAATGTGTTTTCGGAGTACTAGCAGGAAAGTTGCTCGGGTTTATTGTCAGCCATCGAGGGATTGAATCCAATCCAGAAAAGATCGAGGCTATCATGAGGATGGAAGCACCACGATCACAGAAGAAAGTTCAAAGACTTACCGGATGTATGGCAGCTCTGAGCAGATTCATATCAAGGCTGGGAGAGAAAGGCTTACCATTCTATAAGTTGCTCAAGAAGGTAAACAAATTCCAGTGGACTTCAGAAGCACAAGAAGCTCTGGATGCCCTAAAAAAATTCTTGACAACACCACCAGTGCTGAAACCGCCGCGCCGAGCCACGCCGACTCAACCGGCTGAAGATCTGCTATTATACATCTCTTGCACGACTCACGTGGTAAGCACCGCGTTGGTAGTCGAGCGAGCAGAAGAAGGACATGCATACCCAGTTCAGCACCATGTCTATTTCATCAGTGAAGTCCTGGGTCCCTCGAAGAAAAAATACCCTCAAGTCCAAAAGCTATTATATGCAAGACTTCTAACTGCACGCAAGCTCCGTCACTACTTCGACGACCACAAAGTCATAGTAGTCACTGGATTTTCGATATGAGATATTCTTCACAACAAAGAAGCCATCGGGAGAATAGCCAAGTGGGCTTGTGAGCTAGGATCTCATGACATTGAATTTTGACCTCGCACTGCTATCAAAACTCAAGCACTGGTTGACTTTGTATCAGAATGGACTGAGGAGCAGGTGTCGGATAACCCGGAAACCGCTTTAGTGTGGCGAATGTATTTTGATGGTTCATTGAAGCTGCAGGGAGCAGGCGCAAGGATCCTCTTTATTGCACCAACAATGGTGAACCACTCAAGTATGCTCTTCAATTGTTATTCCTGGCATCCAACAATGCAGCCGAATACGAAGCTCTGATTCATGGACTAAACATTGCCATATCACTGGGCATCAAGAGACTGATGGTATATGGAGATTCTCTGGTGGTGATAAGTCAGATAAACAAGGAATGGGATTGCTCGAATGATGCCATGGGAAAATACTGCACTGCTGTTCGGAAACTAGAAGACAAATTTGAAGGTTTGGAATTTCATCATGTGGAGAGAGACCGCAACGCGGCAGTTGATGCATTGTCTAAACTAGGATCCAGTCGGACTCAGGTCCCTCCTGGAGTTTTCGTCCAAAAAGTACCACGCTCGAGCATCTCAATGGATCGGGTAGAAGAATGTAACACTCTGAGCCAACCAGAGTCAAATTCTGATGACTAGAGGGAGTCGATCATTAGATATATAAAGAATGAAGAGGAACCAGATGACAAAAATACAGCTGAGCGCATTGCAAGGCAGTTAGCTCACTATACACTCATTGGGGAAACGCTATACAGAAGGGGCGCATCAGGAGTCCTCATGAAATATATTCTCTCAGCTACTGGAAAACAACTTCTGGATGAGGTCCATGCTGGGCAATGTGGAGTACACGCAGCATCCAGGACCCTGGTCGGGAAGGTCTTCAGGTCGGGTTTCTACTGGCCAACAGCAAAGAGTGACGCAGCCGAGTTAGTCCAGAGGTGCGAAGCCTGCCAGTACTTATCAAAGCAGCAACATCTACCAGCGCAGCAACTGCAAACCATACCTGTAACTTGGCCGTTCGCGTGCTGGGGATTGGATATGATTGGACCTTTCAAGAAAGCTCAAGGAGGATACACTCATGTACTGGTTGCTATCGACAAATTCACTAAATGGATAGAGTTCAAACCCATTGCTTCTCTGACTTCAGCTAAGGCCGTAGAATTCGTACAAGACATAATATTTAGGTTTGGAATACCGAATAGCATCATAACCGACCTGGGATCCAACTTCATAAGTTCAGAGTTCTTCGATTTCTGCGAGCAAAAGAGCATTCAGATCAAATATGCCTCGGTGGCGCACCAAAGAGCCAACGGGCAGGTCGAAGGAGCCAACGGGATGATATTGGAAGCGCTCAGAAAGAAAGTCTTCGACAAGAATGAAAAGTTCGCAGGAAAGTGGATCAGAGAGCTGTCGTATGTTGTTTGGAGCCTGAGAACTCAACCTAGTCGAGCTATGCATGGAAACACACCTTTCTTCATGGTCTATGGTTCGGAAGTAGTGCTACCTGCTGATCTCAAGTTCGGGGCACCAAGGTTAATCTTTGAAAACATAGCAGAAGCTGAAGCTACTAGGCTGGAAGATGTTGATGTACTCGAAGAAGAGCGACTGAACACGGTGATTCAATCGGCACGGTATCAGCAAACTCTAAGGCGCTATCATGATAAGGCCATACGGCATCGATCCTTCGTAGTGGGAGATCTCGTCCTCCACCGAATTCTAATGGGGGAGGGATGGCACAAATTGTCACCTCTATGGGAAGGACCATTCATAGTAGCTAAAGTCACTCGGCCGGGATCATATCGTCTCACTCAGATGGATGGCACGGAAATTGGGAACTCATGGAACATAGAACACCTCAGGAAGTTTTACCCCTAGCTACATCCCCGAATCTATTGGGACGACGATGTAATCTGTAAATTGAGAAATATATCATCAATAAAAAGACTTCAAAGACACTCAAATTGTTCGCTGTCAATTGGCATACTTACTTAACTCAGGGTGACCACTATGCCCTACTAACGGAGCAATCGGCTTAAGTCGGCAATGACTTAAGGCGGTGCGACATGCTCACACTTACTTAACTCGGGGTGACCACTATGCCCTACTAACGGAGCAATCAGCTTAAGTAGGCAATGACTTAAGGCGGTGCGACATGCTCACGCTTACTAAACTCGTGGTGACCACTATGCCCTACTAACGGAGCAATCGGCTTAAGTCGGCAATGACTTAAGGCGGTGCGACATGCTCACGCTTACTAAACCCGGGGTGACCACTATGCCCTACTAACGGAGCAATCGGCTTAAAGTCGGCAATGACTTAAGGCGGTGCGACATGCTCACGCTTACTAAACTCGGGGTGACCACTATGCCCTACTAACGGAGCGGTCGGTTTAAGTTGGCACTGACTTAAATTGACACAGCACACTCGGCACGTTTGCGATCACCCATCTTAGGGCGACCTCTATGCCCCACGACGAAATTTCAAAACCATCACACTACAATTACTTCTACAATTGTAGATACTGTTGAATTCTAACATTGGGAAAACAATAGTAGCATTCAGTATTCAAAAGTGTTCTCTAACAAAACATCCGAGCACATTGACCACACATTCAAAGCATTCAGTGTTTTCTATTTAGTAATGTTCTTTTCAGGAGCAACTTACGAAGAAGGACGACTCGAGGAATCAGGAGCGGCATTCATGTCAGCCACTATGTCGTCAGGAACAACCACGCCAGGTCTCCTCATCAGGATCTGCCCCGCGCGAATAGCTTTGTCCATGGCTTTGTCGCGCTGGGCCCTCAGAGTAGCAGAAGTCTCTTCAGCAGCTTTGACAGCCAACCGAGCAGTTTCTAGCTCCTGGGCGACTGATTTCTTGGAAGCACGCAAATCCTTGATGAAAGTATCCTTAGTCGACACCAACTGTCTGAGGCGAATCACATCATCCAAGGACTCTTGCAGCTTATAACGATGATTATCCAACTCTTCCCTGGTGAAGCGATGACTCCTCTCCAAGATGGTCAACGAGTTGCTGGCATCACGGTATAGCTTGTCAAGGTTGTCACGAGAAGTGGCAAGGGCGAGTTTTTCCTCCTGCAGACAAGAATCAGCTTCTCCAAATATCAAGCAAGCAATAAGAACACAGCAGACAAAGCCAAGTAAAACTTAAATTCACTGGTCACCTTTTCAAAGTCAAGCTGAGCATGGAGAGTGGAGTTCAGCGTGTTAGCATCATTCAGAGAAGCAGAAACCCGGGCCAGTTCAGTCTGACCTTGAGAATATTTTTCTTCAAGATCAGAGCACTGCCGGGCCAGTTCAGTCTGACCTTGGGAATATTTCTCTTCAAGATCAGAGTACCGCCGGGCCATATCTGTCAAGAAATAGTCAAGCAAAGGTGTTCAGTTAAAAAGCAGAATTAATCAAGTAGTCAAAAAAAGAAACAAAGGGTACTAACCAGCGTTGGCCATCTCCAAATCAGACACCCGCCGCTGAAGCAGCACTGGATTCCAATGTGCCAGAGATAGAGCCTTTTCCGGGACAGAAGCACCCTGCGACCTCAGCTGATCAACCATTTCATCAACCAATGCCTGGCATTAAAGACAAATGAGTACCAGAACAATATCACACCTGGGGTACAGCTAGATCAGTAAAAATCAAGTTACCTGGAGGATGGAAAAGAATGAAGGAACTCCCAAGTCGTGGGAAGTTAGTTGATGGCTCGATGAAGGATCACCAACCGGAACAACTCACAGTGCATCAGTGGGGACCAGATCAGTATCATCAGCAGAGGTCAAAACTTTGTCATCAGGAGCGCTGGCCTCTAAGGCGACTTCCTAACCCGAAGCTTGGGCTGCTGCCATGCAACCAGAATGTGGAGGAGAAGACCCTACGTGAACGTTCATGGAAGTGTGAGAGGGAGAACCGACTCGAACACCCTCGGGGGCTGGGTCATAGCTCGCGCTACCCATCCGAGCTGGGTCATCCCCGGCAACACCCTCGGGGGCTGGGTAAGCGCTAGCGCCATCCTTGAGGGCCAAGCTCTCTATAACAGCCACCTCTAAGGCTAAAGGACCTTCACCCACTTCCATGGGTGCAGAACAATCTAGACCAGCCTCCTGACCCTTAAGACCACGCTCCAAGGTCGATGAGGCACGAGACGCCGCCCGGGATAACTCCAGCCCAGCATCAGGCACATCAGTGCAAACATCCATCATGCCACCGTCTGCTGGCTCTGACAACAGATCTTCTGGGACCATGTCTTCAAGAGTCTGATCAAAATTCACCAGAGATAATTCTTGCAGACCAATGAGGGCAAATAAAGCTAGAGAAGGAACACCACTGCTTTCCCCGCTGGCTAGGTAACGCCGGCTGTTCTTCCGAATTAGAGGGATTTCATCCTCTTCTTCCTCATCTTCATCAACAACGCGAACAGTACACCCATTGGGGTCAGCTTTGGCCAGATCACACCCATTGGGATCAATGTCATCTAGGTCACACCCATTGGGATCCGCAGCAGTCGGGTCACACCCATTGGGGTCAGTTTCAGCAAATGCAGGCACTGGCACTTCCTCAGCAGCAGGAACAGAAGGACCGGCATCCTGATCCAAGCTAGACACTCGACGAAGACGTCTCTTCTTCTTTTTCTTCCCCTCAGCAGGAGAAGTGGGCTGGTTGGCTCTGTGAGAACGCTTTGGGCGAACACTGTCAGACCTCTGAATATCCAAAGCTTTGCCGGCCTCAGGGATGGCCACCACCACCAGTGTTTCAGTAGGAGCGACATCAGAAGAATCCTCAGCTAACATATCCAGCATGGCACTTATATCTGCGTCACTTGGATTCAAAGGCACCTCAAAATGAACCTACCTCTCGTCGTCAGGAATTTCTTCGAGTGAAGCAACCAAAGCACTAACTTCTTCGGGAGAGGGTCGCACTCTAAGGCCCAAACCGCTATCACCAGCAGGAGGATTTGACACAAAACTGGTAAAGGCCTTGGAAGGAGGCAGATTCCAGGCCGAGTATGAAATAGGAGCGCCGATGTTCGACACCTTGCCTTTGAGTATCATCTCGAGCCGACTCACCAAGTCCACAGCAGGAATTCTTCTGTTGGTTACCCGGGTTGAATCAGCCAGGCCCCGATACAGATATGCGGGGTATGCTCTGTCTTTCAGTGGCTGAATGTTCTTGAAAATGAAGTCGACAACCATAGCCTTTGCAGTCAAACCCCTCTCTTTCAGCAGCCCAACCTTAGCAAGCAGAGCCCTTGCCTCAGCCACCTCCTGGTCCGTGGGGGATTCGGTCCAGCTCGGAGTGCGAACATCTAACTGTCTCCCTGACCGTGGGGGAGAGAATTCCCATGATTCTCCACGATGAACCATTCCAGGCGCCATCCCTTGATGTTGTCCTTCAGTGGGATGTCGAGATAGTCTTTCTCCCACGGCGCATCTCCAAACTCGCGCCCCCACAAGCTGGTGCTTCCCTCCGGCCATCCCAGGCCGACAGTGGTACAAATGTTTCCAAAGGCCGAATTGAAGCAAAACACCAAGGAAGGCTTCGCATAAATGGACAAAAACAAAAACTTGCAGAATGGAATTGGGATTCAGATGGGTCAGATTCAAGCGATAGAAATCAAGGAGACCACGGAAGAAAGGAGAAATGGGAAGAGCAAAGCCGCAGATAAGAAAAGGAACATAAATGATGGATTCGTGGGTGTCTTCTGTCGGAACAATGACTTCACGGCAGATCCGCCAGGAATAGAGCTCCTTCGGAGGAAGAACTCCGATGGATACGAGATGAAAAATGTCAGATTCAGATACAATGGACATATGGTTACCTACGAAGGGCAACTGACTGTTGGGATCGATGGGTGGAATGATTGCGATGGACGAACTCGAAGCTTTCCGCTTGGGCGCCATCTCAACCTTGCTAGCGAGCGGAGCAGAAGCAATATTGCAGGAGAGCAGAGAAGGCCAGGATGCAGAAAAGCAAAAACTAGGGCACGGAACGCGGAGGCGTGCAGCAGTGCAGTACATATGGGGTTTTCTCGAGCCAGGCGCCACTTCCGAAACGTTGGCATGCCATGTCATCACCCGACCTTTATTTCTAAAACGCGGGCATGCCACATCATCACTCGGCCGTTATTTCCAGAACAACCGACGCAGCTCATTTTAACTCAGCGGTTATTTCTAAAAATGCTGACGTTACCAGACTTCACCTGGCCATTGTTTCCAAAGCGGTCGGGGTGGCCCGTTATCACTCGGCTGTTACCTCTAAAACACCGACGTCGCCATCGATCTCTCGGCTATTACCTCTAAGACGCCGATGTCGCCATCAGTCACTCGGTTGTTATTTCTAAAGTGGCGACGTGGCTCCAAAGGATTCAGCTGTTACCTCTAAAACGTCGACATCACCAGTAACCGCTCGGTCGTTACTTCTAAAACACTGACATGGCCCGCTATCACTCAGTCATTATTTCAAAAAGCGCCAACATCACCAATAATAACTCGGCCGCTACCACCAAAGCACTGACATAGCGAATAAAGCGGTCTGAAGCGTGACCCGATGACTCCAAGTTGCTACTCAAGCGTTGCAGACAGAAAACATCATTGGCGGTAAATATTAAAACGATTGACGACTGACCAGAAGGCAAAATAATGCACACAGAAGTGGGGCGGAATCATTCTTCATAAGGGAAGCGTTACTGAACTTACAAATCAACTCATTATGAGCTGATGCCTTCCCTACTACTACATTACATTTCACTAACTATACTACTAGCTATTACTACATTATTTCGCTAATACTATTTCTAGTAATCTACACTAACATCTAAAACCAGTGGCGTCTAGCCACTGGCCTTGTTGCTGCCATTGCTGCTACCCTTGCTGCCGTCGTCACCGTCACCGCTGCCGCCCTTGCCGTTGCCGCCGCCGCCCTTGCCGCCGCCGCCGTCACCATCGCCTCCGTCATCGTTGCCATCACTGCCGTCGCCGCCGCTGCCCTCCTCAGACGGGTCGGAGGAGTTCTCCTCGTCCGAGGAGTACTCCGACTCATCCGAGCCCTCGAGCCCGGTGCGCTCGACGGCCCGGATGTAAGTCCATACCTCGCGGCAATCCCCTAGGAGTCGTCTGAATCATCAGACGACACCGGGGGGAGGCAGGAGCCGGAGAGCCCTCGGACTCTGAGGAGAACTCCTCCGAGTACTCTGAGTCGCCGAAGTCCTCCGAAGGAGGAGTCGGCTCGGGCTTGCGCTTGTCGCCGGAATGATGCGAAGAACTACCACCTTTCTTGCTCTTGCCCATGGTGGAGTGGAAGGAAGAAGAAGAGAGTAAACAGCAAGCAGCAGCAAGAAATGTGAAAATGCCGGAGAAGCAAGAACACTATTTATAGAAGAAGAAGGCAATCGCTCACCTCCTACCACAGTCATCGAACAGTCACAAAAATTCAATATGCAATTCAAACCGTCTGAAGACACGCCATGCGGCTGACGCCAATTCACGTAACACGACACCCATTGGGACTCCAGTCAACTACGCGGGCGATATGATTACACCCGCGGTCACATCAAGTTACTACTCAGAAGCAGTTTGCTAAACGCTCCGCGTACCAAGCCGTCCCTTGCCTACACCCATTGGGGGGACGCCTAGGAATTATCAGTATATTTTCCAAAACTGTCACATCCGTACAGTATATGCAATGAATACTCCAAGACAGAAGAGAGATATGAGCAAGGATCAAAGGAAAGCCAAATATGGTCGATAAGGTACAAGTCTAATCAACAGAAGCATCAAAGCACGAAGTGACATGAAGACTAGTCAGTGACCATCTATCAAACGTCCAATGAGTCGCAGATCAAATAAATTGCAGGACCTAGCAAGATATGGGCAGATTGCGCACTCAGCCTCAAAGACAAAAATGTGTGTTGACCTCTAAAGCATAGTGTTAACAATATATTGTTGATCTCTAAAAGCATTTGACAAAAGAAAAGGATGATTCCCAGAAAAAGGCATGAAATGAAGACCTTCGAGTGGATTATTTTCAAAAATCCACTCGAAGCTCGGGGGCTACACCCATTGGGTGCACATCATCCCCGAAGAAGCAAAATGCTGACCTCTAAAGCAGAAGGCAAAATTAAGACAAGGCTGACATCTGAAAAAGTACAAGTGGAAGATAAAAGTGATTTCTGATAATACTTGAAGTGAAGACCTTCGAGTGGATTGTTTGCAAAAATCCACTCGAAGCTCGGGGGCTACACCCATTGGGTGCACCTTCGGTGCACCCAATGAAGTTCGAAGTCCAACAGTACAAAATGCTGACCTCCGAAGCATGAACCTGAGATAGAACACCAAATTTCGAGGAATAATGGCAGAGCAAGACAGTAAAAAAATCGTCTTAACCGGATCGCTCAGAATTCAGAAGCAGTGGCCCGACAGATTTATTTCCAAAGCATTCCCGGTTAAAATCAAAGACTGCAAGCTGGACCTAGGATCTTTGGGCCGTTTATTTCAAAATCAACCCAAAGGTCGGGGGCTTGTGGGGGACAGATATCCCCCGGGTCCACTAGAAGGATAAAAGACCTCACGAAAGGCCCAAGGGCCCCATAATTCATAAGGTCATCCCCTCATGGGCCTGGGAGGAACGACAAGTGGAACAGATTAACACAAGGCCGGGTCGGAGCTAGCCCAGGCGGCCCAACAAATTCAGGCAGTAATCACAACAATGACCCGACCTTCCCGCGCAGGAGCCCCATGCAACAGAACCAAGCGAGGATGGGTCGGCTGAAATATAGGACGATAGATTCAGATGGTTCACTATTTCTTAGGCACGCGTTGTTATCATATCTGCATGTAATGCCCCACGGTCGAGTATATAAGGCCTAGGGGGCACCCCTTCAGAACAGACACTCATTACATAGCCATCCACCCTGATCTCTACGTTTTCCAGCACTAGGGAACTTCCTTGTAACCCATCACATAAAGCACTCTCGCCAGGACGTAGGGTGTTACGCATCTCAAAGCGGCCCGAACCTGTACATCATTGTCCACTATTTCTCGTGCGCCCAGCACGAACCATCGAGCTACAGTCGGTAACACCGTCCTACTCCTAAAAGCACCTTGAGGGGTAACCCCGGGTGCGCGGTCGGACCCAAAACACTGACATGGAGTCTCGCCCTCTGCAGCCCGGGTGGCGTTCCCTTGATTCCGAGACTGTCGGGTTCAGGGCGGACGACACCACTGAGGTCGCAGCGCTAAAGGCCTTGACAACCTTCTGCGGATACCATCCCCTGAATATGATGATGCACCCACTTGGACTCTTCCCCATCGAGAAGAGGGATGACCCAATGTGGTGCAACAGAGTGAGTCACGTGAAGGATGTGTGGGCCATGCATCCCGACCAGGTTGGGAGGATCATTGTCCAATGCATGAGTGCACTATATACCGCCTGCAGGACTTGCAGAGCGACGCCATGCACACCTCACTATGCTCGCTCAGGCTACAAAGATCACCCTCGATAATCGGGAGGACTTGGTAGTCAAGTTGTATTCAGAATTGGTGGAGAAAGATATACAGGTGGAACAGATGAACCAGCGCATCCTGACTCTAGAGCAGCAGGTGGAGATCTAGGATAACACCATCGATATCTTGTAGATCCAGCTCCACGATGTGCAGGAAGAGCTTGTAGAGGCCAACGATCAACTGGAAATTCACCACCAAGACATGGAAGCTAATGAGGGAGGCATCGAGGGAGAGGAGGATCCCGAGGAAATAGAGCTTGCTTCCGGACCGAATGTGACTCCCTCTGGAGTGTCCCCTTCATCTGTATCCAGCGTTTCCTTTACCAATCATTGTTAGACGGGTTAGTTTTAACATGTTAGGAGGAAGGGAAACCACGTAAGCTTAGTTTTGGTACCAACTTTTGGACTAGGCTTTAGGGTGGATCCCCTAAAATGTTGTAACCCAGGAAAACTTTTGTGAACGATGCAATGAATGAATGAATGAATGTTATCCTTGTTTGCTTCGATATAATGTTATGTCATTTTTCTTCTCATGATATAAAGATTTTGTTTGGAACCATGAATCGAGGTAACAACGACAGAATTTCTATTTTCAGATGGCAGCTAGACCTCGTCGCGGGCAGAACGAGCAAGTTCCCCCACCACCTCCTCTAGCTCCCATGATGCAGGAGCTATTGGCTCAGTAGAATGAGATCCTGCGGCAGCTGGTGTAGCGCCAACCCCACCCTCAGCTATATGGTGGAGGCCAGTAGCAATGCCAACCGCTATTGTTCACCAAGGCAGAGGACCCGCTAGACACCGATGTGTGGCTCAGGGTTGTGGAGTCCAAGTTCCCACTCCTCACGGGAGCTTGCCCTGACCCCGCGAAGACTGACTTCGCCACATAGCAGCTCCGTGGACCTGCAAGGACATGGTGGGACCATTTCCCATGTTACCCGCTGACCATGTGGTGACATGGGAGGAATTCAAGACGGCTTTTAGAGGACACCACATTCCTGTAGAGATTCTAGATCACAAGCTTAATCAATTCTTGGCACTGACTCAGGAAACCCGCACTGTGCTACAATATGCCTAGGCCTTCAACGACCTGTGCCAATATGCGGGTTATCATGCAGATTCAGATAAGAATAAGAGGGACCATTTCCGAAGGGGACTCAACACCAAACATCATGAGCGCCTCAACACTGTTCGTGCTGATAGCTACAATGAACTGGTCAACCTTGCCATATCACAGGAAGACTGCATCGTAGCCCACCGGGCAGAGAAGAAGAGAAAATCACCAATGTCAGGGTTCCCAACTCCAGCTCAGAGGTTCCAGATTGTCACCAACAATCAGAGCATGGGATTCCATCAGCAACCAGGGAGATGGGTCATTAGGCTGCCACAGCAACAGCAAGTACCTAACCATTTCCCCGCTCCCGCTCCAAGGAATAATTAGCCCCAGCAGCAGCAGTTCCACCAAGGGAATAGAAACAAATGCTTCACGTGTGGCAACACAGGTCACTATGCCAAGGATTGCCCATAGAATCAGTCAAGGCAAATGCCAGCACCCAACCAAGACAAAGGGAAGA
The DNA here is from genome assembly GCF_902167145.1 of Zea mays. NCBI lineage: Eukaryota > Viridiplantae > Streptophyta > Magnoliopsida > Poales > Poaceae > Zea > Zea mays. Next base: position 85,429,127 of record NC_050098.1, read on the forward strand.
AACAGAAAGTGCAAGTTAGGCAAGGGAAGATCAACTTCACTACTCTGGAGGAGCTACCTGAAGGAGCACCCGTCATGACTGGTACTTTTTCTATTTTTAATCAACATGCATTGATTCTCTTTGACTCCAGTGCATCACATAGCTTCATTAGCCAGATGTTTAGTGCCAATTGTCAACTGCCTTTCTATCATACCTAAGGGGCTTTCATGATAGCAACGCCTGGGGGCAAAATTGCAACAAACCAACTAAATCGCAGTATACCTATCCAGCTGGGAAGCAAGGTGTGCAAGACCACTGAAAGTCGCCTAGAGGGGGGTGAATAGGGCGAATCTGAAATTTACAAACTTAATCACAACTACAAGCCTGGTTAGCATTAGAAATGTAAACGAGTCCGAGAGAGGGCGAGAAAACAAATCACAAGCGAATAAAGAGTAAGACGCACGGATTTGTTTTATCGAGGTTTGGTTCTCGCAAACCTACTCCCCGTTGAGGTGGTCACAAAGACTGGGTCTCTTTCAACCCTTTCCCTCTCTCAAACGGTCCCTCGGACCGAGTGAGCTTCTCTTCTCAAATCAATTGGGAACGAAACTTCCCGCAAGGATCACCACACGATTGGTGACTCTTGCCTCAATTACAAGTGAGTTTGATCTCAAGAAAGAATGAAAAAAGGAAGCAATCCAAGCGCATGAGCTCAAAAGAACACAACAAATCTCTCTCACTAATCACTAAAGCCTTGTGTGGAATTGGGAGAGGATTTGATCACTTTGGTGTGTCTTGTATTGAATGCTTAGCTCTTGTAAGTGGTTGGAAGGTGAAAAACTTGGATGACTTGAATGTGGGGTGGTTGTGGGTATTTATAACCCCAACCACCAAACTAGCCGTTTGGTGAAGGCTGCAGTCGATGGGCGCACCGGACAGTCCGGTGCGCCAGCCACGTCACCAGGTTGTTAGGGTTCGACCGTTGGAGCTCTGACTGGTGGGCCCGCCTGGCTGTCCAGTGGTGCACCGGACACGCCCTGTAGGCTGTCCGGTGTGCCACCCGCGCGTGCTCTGCTCCTCTGCGCGCGCTGGCGCGCATTTAAAGCGTTGCAGACGACCGTTGCGCTTGAAGTCCGCTGTCACACCGGACAGTCCGGTGACTCACCGGACAGTCCGGTGACTCACCGGACAGTCCGGTGAATTTTAGCGGAGCTGATTCCCGAAGCTGGCGAGTTCAGAGTCGCTCTTCCTTGGAGCACCGGACACTGTCCGGTGGGCACCGGACAGTCCGGTGAATTATAGCAGCGCGCCTCTGAGAATTCCCGAAGGTGTTGAGTTCAGCTTGAAGTCCCCTGGTGCACCAGACACTGTGCGGTGGTGCACCGGACACTGTCCGGTGGCGCACCGGACAGTCCGGTGCGCCAGACCAGGGCACACTTCGGTTATCCCTTGCTCTTTTTGTTGAACCCTTTTCTTGGTCTTTTTATTGGCTTTTTGTGAACCTTTGGCACCTGTATAACTTATAGACTAGAGCAAACTAGTTAGTCTAGTTATTTGTGTTGGGCAATTCAACCACCAAAATTAATTGGGAAATAGGTGTAAGCCTAATTCCCTTTCAATCTCCCCCTTTTTGGTGATTGATGCCAACACAAACCAAAGCAAGTATAGAAGTGCATAATTGAACTAGTTTGCATGATGTAAGTGCAAAGGTTACTTAGAATTGAGCAAATAAAACTACTTATAGGATGTGCATGGATTGTTTCTTTATTTTTAACATTTTGGACAACGCTTGCACCACATGTTTTGTTTTTGCAAATTCTTTTTGTAAATTCTTTTCAAAGTTCTTTTGCAAATAGTCAAAGGTAAATGAATAAGATTTTGAGAAGCGTTTTCAAGATTTGAAATTTTCTCCCCCTGTTTCAAATGCTTTTCCTTTGACTAACCAAAACTCCCCCTTAATAAAATCCTCCTCTTAGTGTTCAAGAGGGTTTTAAGATATCACTTTTGAAAATACTACTTTCTCCTCCTTTTGAACACAATGAGATACCAATTTGAAAATCATAAGTTTTAAATTTTGGTGGTGGTGCGGTCCTTTTGCTTTGGGCTAATACTTTCTCCCCCTTTGGCATGAATCGCCAAAAACGGATACTTAAAGTGAAATATAAGCCCTTTTGCTAACTACTTTCTCCCCTTTGGCAAATAAAACATGAGTGAAGATTATACCAAAGACGGAGAATTGCTTGGAGCGGCGGTGAAGTAGAGTTGTGGAGTGGAAGCCTTTGTATTCGCCGAAGAGTCCAATTCCCTTTCAATACACCTATGACTTGGTTTGAAATTCACTTGAAAACACATTAGTCATAGCACATGAAAGAGATATGATCAAAGGTATATTTATGAGCTATGTGTACAAGATATCAAAAGAAATTCCTAGAATCAAGAATATTTAGCTCATGCCTAAGTTTGTTAAAAGTTTGTTCATCTAGTGGCTTGGTAAAGATATCGGCTAATTGATCTTTAGTGTTAATATATGCAATCTCGATATCTCCCTTTTGTTGGTGATCCCATAAGAAATGATACCGAATGGCTATGTGTTTAGTGCGGCTATGTTCAATGGGATTATCCGCCATGTGGATTGCACTTTCATTATCACATAGAAGAGGAACTTTGGTTAATTTGTAACCGTAGTCCCTAAGGGTTTGCCTCATCCAAAGTAATTGCGCGCAACAATGGCCTGCGGCAATATACTCGGCTTTGGCGGTAGAAAGAGCTACGGAATTTTGCTTCTTTGAAGCCCAAGACACCAAGGATCTTCCCAAGAACTGGCAAGTCCCCGATGTGCTCTTTCTATTAATCTTACACCCTGCCCAATCAGCATCCGAATAACCAATTAAATCAAAAGTGGATCCCCTAGGATACCAAAGCCCAAACTTAGGAGTATAAGCCAAATATCTCAAGATTCGTTTTACGGCCGTAAGGTGAGCTTCCTTAGGGTCGGCTTGGAATCTTGCACACATGCATACGGAAAGCATAATGTCCCGTCGAGATGCACATAAATAGAGTAATGAACCTATCATCGACCGATATACCTTTTGATCGATGGATTTACCTTCCGTGTCGAGGTCAAGATGCCCATTGGTTCCCATGGGTGTCTTGATGGGCTTGGCATCCTTCATCCCAAACTTGTTTAGAATGTCTTGAGTATACTTCGTTTGGCTGATGAAGGTGCCCTCTTGGAGTTGCTTCACTTGAAATCCTAAGAAATACTTCAACTCCCCCATCATTGACATCTCGAATTTTTGTGTCATGATCCTACTAAATTCTTCACATGTAGATTCGTTAGTAGACCCAAATATAATATCATCAACATAAATTTGGCATACAAACAAATCATTGTCAAGAGTTTTAGTGAATAGAGTAGGATCGGCCTTTCCGACTTTGAAGCCATTAGCAATAAGGAAATCTCTTAGGCATTCATACCATGCTCTTGGGGCTTGCTTGAGCCCATAAAGCGCCTTAGAGAGCCTATAGACATGGTTAGGGTACTCACTGTCTTCAAAGCCGGGAGGTTGCTCAACATAGACCTCTTCCTTGATTGGTCCATTGAGGAAGGCACTTTTCATGTCCATTTGATAAAGCTTAAAGCCATGGTAAGTAGCATAGGCAAGTAATATACGAATTGACTCAAGCCTAGCTACGGGTGCATAGGTTTAACCAAAATCCAAACCTTCGACTTGGGAGTATCCCTTGGCCACAGGTCGAGCTTTGTTCCTTGTCACCACACCATGCTCATCTTGTTTGTTGCGGAAGACCCATTTGGTTCCTACAACATTTTGATTAGGACGTGGAAATAAATGCCATACCTCATTCCTAGCGAAGTTGTTGAGCTCCTCTTGCATCGCCACCACCCAATCCGAATCTTGTAGTGCTTCCTCTACCCTGTGTGGCTCAATAGAGGAAACAAACGAGTAATGCTCACAAAAATGTGCAACACGAGATCTAGTGGTTACCCCCTTATGAATGTCGCCGAGGATGGTGTCGACGGGGTGATCTCGTTGGATTGCTTGGTGGACTCTTGGGTGTGGCGGCCTTGGTTCTTCATCCTCCTTGTCTTGATCATTTGCATCTCCCCCTTGATCATTGCCGTCATCTTGAGGTGGTTCATCATTTTGATTTTCTTCATCAATTTGAGCCTCGTCCTCATTTTGAGTTGGTGGAGATGCTTTCGTGGAGGAGGATGGTTGATCTTGTGCATTTGAAGGCTCTTCGGATTCCTTAGGACACACATCCCCAATGGACATGTTCCTTAGCGCGATGCACGGAGCCTCTTCATCACCTATCTCATCAAGATCAACTTGCTCTACTTGAGAGCCATTAGTTTCATCAAACACAACGTCACAAGAAACTTCAACTTGTCCAGAGGACTTGTTAAAGACTCTATATGCCCTTATGTTTGAATCATATCCTAGTAAAAAGCCTTCTACAGTCTTAGTAGCAAATTTAGATTTTCTACCTCTTTTAACAAGAATAAAGCATTTGCTACCAAAGACTCTAAAATATGAAATATTGGGCTTTTTACCGGTTAGGAGTTCGTATGATGTCTTCTTGAGGATTCGGTGTAGATACAACCGGTTGATGGCGTAGCAGGCGGTGTTGACCGCCTCGGCCCAAAACTGATCCGAAGTCTTGTACTCATCAAGCATGGTCCTTGCCATGTCCAATAGAGTTCTATTCTTCCTCTCCACTACACCATTTTGTTGTGGAGTGTAGGGAGAAGAGAACTCATGCTTGATGCCCTCCTCCTCAAATAAGTCTTCAATTTGAGAGTTCTTGAACTCCGTCCCGTTGTCGCTTCTAATTTTCTTAATCCTTAAGCCGAACTCATTTTGAGCCCGTCTCAAGAATCCTTTTAAAGTCTCTTGGGTATGAGATTTTTCCTGCAAAAAGAATACCCAAGTGAAGCGAGAATAATCATCCACAATAACTAGACAGAACTTACTACCGCCGATGCTTACGTAAGCTATCAGGCCGAATAGGTCCATGTGTAGGAGTTCCAGTGGCCTGTCAGTCGTCATGATGTTCTGTTGTGGATGATGAACACCAACTTGCTTCCATGCTTGGCATGCGCTACAAATCCTGTCTTTCTCAAAATGAACATTTGTTAATCCTAAAATGTGCTCTCCCTTTAGAAGCTTATGTAGATTCTTCATCCCAACATGGGCTAGTCGGCGGTGCCAGAGCCAACCCATGTTAGTCTTAGCAATTAAGCAAGTGTCGAGTTCAGCTCTATCAAAATCTACCAAGTATAGCTGACCCTCTAACACTCCCTTAAATGCTATTGAATCATCACTTCTTCTAAAGACAGTGACACCTACATCAGTAAAAAGACAGTTGTAGCCCATTTGACATAATTGAGATACGGAAAGCAAATTGTAATCTAAAGAGTCTACAAGAAAAACATTGGAAATTGAGTGGTCAGATGATATAGCAATTTTACCCAAACCTTTGACCAAACCTTGGTTTCCATCCCCGAATGTGATCGCTCTTTGGGGATCTTGGTTTTTCTCGTAGGAGGAGAACATCTTATCCCCAGTCATATGGTTTGTGCATCCGCTATCGATAATCCAACTCGAGCCTCCGGATGCATAAACCTACAAAACAAGTTTAGTTCTTGATTTTAGGTACCCAAACAGTTTTGGGTCCTTTGGCATTAGATACAAGAACTTTGGGTACCCAAACACAAGTCCTTGATCCCATGTGTTTGCCCCCAACAAACTTGGCAACTACCTTGCCGGATTTGTTAGTCAAAACATAAGATGCATCAAAAGTTTTAAATGAAATGTTATGGTCATTTGATGCATTAGGAGTTTTCTTCTTAGGCAACTTAGCACGGGTTGGTTGCCTAGAGCTAGATGTCTCACCCTTATACATAAAAGCATGATTAGGGCCAGAGTGAGACTTCCTAGAGTGAATTCTCCTAATCTTGCTCTCAGGATAACCGGCATGGGAGCCTTGCCCTTTACAAAGTTTGATAATCTTTTAGGAGGGGCACTAAGTTTGACATTGTCTCCCTTTTGGAATCCAATGCCATCCTTTATGCCAGGGCGTCTCCCATTATAAAGCATACTACGAGCAAATTTAAAATTTTCATTTTCAAGTTCATGCTCGGCAATTTTAGCATCTAATTTTGCTATATGATCATTTTGTTGCTTAATTAAGACCATATGATCATGAATAGCATCAATATCAACATCTCTACATCTAGTGCAAATAGAAGTATGCTCAACGGTAGATGTAGAGGGTTTGCAAGATTTTAATTCTACAACCTTAGCATGTAATATATCATTTCCACTTCTAAGGTTAGAAATGGAAGCATTGCAAACATCTAGTTCTTTAGCCTTAGCAAGCAATTTCTCATTTTCAATCCTAAGGCTACCAAGAGAATTGTTCAATTCTTCAATCTTAGCAAGCAAATCATCATTATCATTTCTAAGATTGGGAATTGAAACATCACAAGCATTTGAATCAACCTTAGCAATTAAATTTGCATTCTCATTTCTAAGGTTGGTAATAACATCATGGCATGTGCTTAGCTCACTAGTTAAATTCTCACATTTTTCAACTTCTAGAGCATAAGCATTTTTCACCTTAACATGCTTCTTATTTTCTTTAATTAAGAAGTCCTCTTGAGAGTCCAAGAGATCATCCTTCTCATGAATAGCACTAATTAATTCATTTAACTTTTCTTTTTGTTGCATGTTAAGGTTGGCAAAAAGGGTATGCAAATTATCCTCCTCATCACTAGCATTACCCTCATCACTAGAGGTTTCATATTTAGTGGAGGATCTTGATTTTACCTTTTTCCTTTTGCCGTCCTTTGCCATGAGGCACTTGTGGCTGACGTTGGGGAAGAGGAGGCCCTTGGTGACGGCGATGTTGGCGGCGTCCTCGTCGGAGGAGGAGTCGGTGGAGCTCTCGTCGGAGTCCCACTCGCGGCACACATGGGCATCGCCGCCCTTCTTGTGGTACCTCTTCTTTTCCTTTCTTCTCCCCTTCTTGTCGTCGCCCATGTCGCTGTCACTAGAAATAGGGCATTTGGCAATAAAGTGACCGAGCTTACCACACTTGTAGCAAACCTTCTTGGAGCGGGGCTTGTAATCCTTCCCCTCCTTTGCTTGAGGATTTGGCGGAAACTCTTGATGATGAGCGCCATTTCCTCGTTGTCGAGCTTGGAGGCGTCGATGGGTTGTCTACTTGATGTAGACTCCTCCTCCTTCTCCTCCGTCGCTTTGAATGCCACCGGTTGTGCTTCGGGCGTGGAGGGGTTATCTAGCTCGTTGATCTTCTTTGAGCCTTTGATCATCAATTCAAAGCTCACAAAATTCCTGATTACTTCCTCGGGAGTCATTAGTGTATATCTAGGATTGCCACGAATTAATTGAACTTGAGTGGGGTTAAGGAAAACAAGTGATCTAAGAATAACCTTAACCACTTCGTGGTCATCCCATTTTTTGCTCCCGAGGTTGCGCACTTGGTTCACCAAGGTTTTGAGCCGGTTGTACATGTCTTGTGGCTCTTCCCCTTGGCGAAGACGAAAGCGACCGAGCTCCCCCTCGATCGTTTCCCGCTTGGAGATCTTAGTCACCTCGTCTCCTTCGTGTGCGGTCTTTAGCACGTCCCAAATCTCTTTAGCACACTTCAACCCTTGCACCTTATTATACTCCTCTCGACTTATAGAGGCGAGGAGTATAGTTGTGGCTTGGGAGTTGAAGTGTTGGATTTGGGCCACTTCGTCCTCATCATAATCTTCATCCCCTACGGATGGTACCTATTCACCAAACTCAACAACATCCCATATACTTCTGTGGAGTGAGGTTAGGTGATATCGCATCATATCACTCCACCTAGCATAATCTTCACCATCAAACATTGGTGGTTTGCCTAATGGGACGGAAAGTAAAGGTGTATGTTTAGGAATGCGAGGATAGCGTAGAGGGATCTTACTAAACTTCTTGCGCTCATGGCACTTAGAAGTAATGGACGGCGCGTCGGAGCCGGAGGTGGAAGGTGATGAAGTATCGGTCTCGTAGTAGACCACCTTCCTCATCTTCTTTTTCTTGTCGCCACTCTGATGCGACTTGTGGGAAGAGGATTTCTTCTCCTTCCCCTTCCCCTTGTTGCAGGACTCTTCCGATGAAGCCTTCTCGTGGCTTGTAGTGGGCTTGTCGCTGGTCTCCATCTCCCTCTTGGCGTGATCTCCCGACATCACTTCGAGCGGTTAGGCTCTAATGAAGCACCGGGCTCTGATACCAATTGAAAGTTGCCTAGAGGGGGGGTGAATAGGGCGAATCTGAAATTTACAAACTTAATCACAACTACAAGCCGGGTTAGCGTTAGAAATGTAAACGAGTCCGAGAGAGGGCGAGAAAACAAATCGCAAGCGAATAAAGAGTAAGACGCACGGATTTGTTTTACCGAGGTTCGGTTCTCGCAAACCGACTCCCCGTTGAGGTGGTCACAAAGACCGGGTCTCTTTCAACCCTTTCCCTCTCTCAAACGGTCCCTCGGACCGAGTGAGCTTCTCTTCTCAAATCAATTGGGAACCAAACTTCCCGCAAGGATCACCACATGATTGGTGTCTCTTGCCTCAATTACAAGTGAGTTTGACCTCAAGAAAGAATGAAAGAAGGAAGCAATCCAAGCGCAAGAGCTCAAAAGAACACAACAAATCTCTCTCACTAATCACTAAAGCCTTGTGTGGAATTGGGAGAGGATTTGATCACTTTGGTGTGTCTTGTATTGAATGCTTAGCTCTTGTAAGTGGTTGGAAGGTGAAAAACTTGGATGACTTGAATGTGGGGTGGTTGGGGGTATTTATAACCCCAACCACCAAACTAGCCGTTTGGTGAAGGCTACAGTTGATGGGCGCACCGGACAGTCCGGTGCGCCAGCCACGTCACTAGGTCGTTAGGGTTCGACCGTTGGAGCTCTGACTGGTGGGCCCGCCTGGCTGTCCGGTGGTGCACCGGACACGCCCTGTAGGCTGTCCGGTGTGCCACCCGCGCGTGCTCTGCTCCTCTGCGCGCGCTGGCGCGCATTTAATGCGTTGCAGATGACAGTTGCGCTTGAAGTAGCCGTTGCTCCGCTGTCACACCGGACAGTCCGGTGAATTTTAGCAGAGCTGATTCCCGAAGCTGGCGAGTTCAGAGTCGCTCTTCCTTGGAGCACCAGACACTGTCCGGTGGGGCACCGGACAGTCTGGTGAATTATAGCGGCGCGCCTCTGAGAATTTCCGAAGGTGTTGAGTTCAGCTTGAAGTCCCCTAGTGCACCGGACACTGTCCGGTGGTGCACCGGACACTGTCCGGTGGCGCACCGGACAGTCCGGTGCGCCAGACCAGGGCACACTTCGGTTATCCCTTGCTCTTTTTGTTGAACCCTTTTCTTGGTCTTTTTATTGGCTTTTTGTGAACCTTTGGCACCTGTATAACTTATAGACTAGAGCAAACTAGTTAGTCGAGTTATTTGTGTTGGGCAATTCAACCACCAAAATTAATTGGGAAATAGGTGTAAGCCTAATTCCCTTTCAACCACCCTCCTCATTTTGGGGATGGATAATGTGGATATCATTTTGGGCACCGATTGGATGACCCAGCACCAAGTAGTACTAGACATCGCAAATCGCATCGTTGAAGTCCATCCCCGACTTGTGGAAAATTTACCTTATATCTGCCTAGTCAAGAAACCACTCGGTCATGTGCCTTTTCCATGATAGAGCTACCCTTAAAGAAGTTCCAGTGGTCTATGAGTATGCATATGTCTTTCCTAATGAGTTGCTAAGAATGCCGCCGGATCGAGATATCGAGTTCAGCATTGAATTGCAACTAGGAACGACACCAATCTCCAAGAGGCCCTATCGGATGCCACCCATCGAGCTGGCAGAATTGAAAAAGCAGTTGCAAGAATTGTTGGACAAGGGATTCATCCGCCCAAGTATTTCACCTTTGGGATGTCCAGCCTTGTTCGTGAAGAAGAAGGACGAGAGCTTAAGATTATGCATAGATTACCGCCCACTCAATGCGGTGACTATCAAAAACAAGTATCCTTTGCCTCATATTGATGTTCTTTTCGACCAATTGGTTGGAGCTAAGGTGTTTTCCAAAATAGATCTTCGCTCCGGTTATCACCAAATCAAGATATGAGCAAGTGATATTCCGAAGACCACCTTCTCAACGAGATATGGGTTGTATGAATATCTGGTGATGTCGTTTGGGATGACGAATGCACCCGCATACTTCATGTACCGGATGAATTCAGTCTTCATGCCTGAACTGGACAAATTTGTGGTGGTCTTTATCGATGATATCTTAGTATACTCGAGAAATGAAGAAGGGCATGCTGGTCATTTGCATGTAGTGCTCCAATGTTTGAGGGAGCACCGCCTTTATGCCAAATTATCAAAGTGTGATTTCTGGCTGAAGGAGATTAAATTCTTGGGTCACACCATCTCTCAAGAAGGAATCGTAGTTGATCCGAATAAAGTGCAAGAGGTGATGAATTGGAAGCCATCCACCACTGTTCATCATATTCGGAGTTTCCTAGGATTGGCCGGGTATTATTTGCGATTCATTCCGGATTTCTCCCGAATTGCTAAGCCCATGACAGAACTATTGAAGAAGGGTTCAAAGTTTGAGTGGGGCAGAAATGTGAAGATGCTTTTCACACCTTGAGGCAACATCTGACCACAGCACCTGTATTGGTGCAACTTGACAACAACAAGCCATTTGATGTGTATTGTGATGCCTCTAGCACTGGACTGGGTTGTGTTTTAATGCAAGACAACCGAGTCATTGCCTACGCATCAAGAGCACTCAACCTCATAAGCAAAATTATCCTACTCATGACCTAGAGTTGGCAGCCGTGGTTCATGCCCTAAAAATGTGGAGACATTACTTGATGGGAACTCGCTGCAACATCTATACAGATCACAAGAGCCTCAAGTACATCTTTACTAAGGTTGATCTCAACATGAGACAAAAAAGATGGCTGGAATTGATCAAGGACTATGACTTGGAAGTGCATTACCACCCTGGGAAGGCCAATGTGGTAGCAGATGCCCTAAGTCGGAAGTCGCAATGCAATTGTATGATGATGGATTCTCGCATCAATACCCTATATGATGAGTTGAGTAAGATGAGGATTGAAGTAATTCCTTTTGGTACCTTGAATTACATCTCTGTTGAACCAGCCTTGTTAGACCAGATTATTAAGGCCCAACTCTATGACAACGGAGTGCAAATCATCAAGAAAAATCTTAACAAAAAATGGAGAAGTATAGGTGCTTTCGCCAGGACAGCAAGGGGATACTATGGTTCAAAGATAGACTAGTGGTTCCTAAAAATAGGGACCTCAAGAAGAAAATTTTGGATGAGGCTCACCTCTCCAAATTCTCCATGCACACAGGAAGCACCAAAATGTACCATGATCTGAAACCCCTGTATTGGTGGACTAGGATGAAAAGAGAAATAGCCATGTATGTGTCAGAATTTGACACATGTCAGAGGATAAAGGCAAGCCACTTAAAGTCAGCTGGTGCCTTGCAACCCCTATCAATAGCTTCATGGAAATGGGATGACATCAGCATGGATTTCATTGTGGGTCTGCCCAACACCTCTCGACATCATGATTCAATCTGGGTCATTGTGGACCGATTAACAAAAGTGGCTCATTTTCTTCCAGTGCACACCACCGATAAGGCACATAAGTATGCAGAGTTGTGTATTGACCGAATTGTGTGTTTGCATGGATTACCCCGGACAATTGTCTCTGATCGAGGAGCCCAATTCATAGCCAGATTTTGGGAGCAATTGCAAGAGTCCTTGGGAACCAAGCTGGTAAGAAGTTCGGCTTACCACCCTCAAACTGATGGTCAGATAGAAAGGGTAAATCAGATCCTTGAGGATATGCTGAGGGGTTGTGCAATCGATTACGACAAGAACTGGGATAAGTGCCTCTCTTTGGCAGAGTTTGCTTATAACAACAGTTATCAATCGAGTCTAAAGATGGCACCTTTTGAAGCCTTGTATGGAAGAAGGTGTTGAACACCCCTCAACTGGTCACAGCCCGGAGAGAGAGAAATTTTTGGACCCGACCTGGTGTCGGAAGCCGAAAGAAAAGTCAAAGTAATTTGGAAGAACCTAGAAGCTGCTCAGGCCAGGCAAAGAAGTTACCACGACAAAAGGAGTAAACCCCTACAATTTGAGGTGAGAGATTACGTATATCTGAAAGTATCACACACGAAAGGAATGCAAAGATTTGGGATCAAAGGCAAGCTAGCCCCTCGCTACATTGGACCTTATGAGATCATAGAAGCATGTGGACCCGTGGCACACAAATTGAAGTTACCTCCAAAGATGTCTGCCATCCACAATGTGTTCCATGTATCCCAATTGAAGAAGTGTGTTCGGTTACCAACGGAGGTCATAACCGAGCTAGAGGTAGAGATAGAACCAGATCTATCATACCAAGAACACCCCTCCAAGGTTCTAGATTGCAAGGAAAGATCAACTCGTGCAAGGACGATCAAGATGTATAAGATCCAATGGAGCAACCATACGGAATAAGAGGCTACATGGGAGACTGAGGATTTTCTTCGCATGAACTACCCAGATTGTCTACCTAAGGAAGTCGGTACGTAACCATACCCTAGCCCCCTGCCCTCTGAATCCAAATATTAGAAAGATGCTCTTAACAAAAAACAAGTTAAGCTATAAAGCTAGGACAAAAAAGGCTTCCTTCTGAAGTTGCAAAGAGGATGACATTTGAAGAGCAGATTTTCTAGTGAACCTTATAAAGCTAACCAATACCATGAAAGCAAGATATAACCTCTTCCTCACCCCTCGAGGACGCCAACCCGAATCTCGGCGTGAGATTCTTTGAAGGGGGAAGGGCTGTAACACCCCAGGTGTTACTCAGGGTTTTTTCCTTAGTACCCACATTATGACCATAATCACATGAGTTTTAGTTGAAGCAAAAGGCACCAAACTTGTGAAGCCTAGTCTATCTAAGTATTAATCACCCTAGAGGTCATACCCTAACCACATCATGCACCTCAAAGTGGGAAAATGCTCAAACCCTAGAACTACCCTATTTAAGCCATTTGAGTACCAAAAGGAAATCTAGTAAAAAGGCTATGTGAAACACAAAATCATGATTTGGACCAATTAACAAAGTTGTAGTACACTAAATAAACTACAAAATATAGTCACAAAGTTTACCCAAAAGAGTTCTGCAAAATCCTGAAACAAGCCACTCAAGTGGGGACTTCAAATAAAAATCAGGATTTCAAATTTCTGAAATCCAACCCTCTCACAAAGATCAATTGCATTCACCTTGTTCCAAAACTAAAAACACATGGTCCAAATAGAATAATGGCACCAAAACAACCTAGGCACACTCTAGTGAAGTTTGAAATCAAACCAAAATCGTTTGACATGATTTGTCTTGACCTTGGTCTCGGGTTCCAGCTGGGCGACAGACCCAACTTCACCTCCTCATATCTCACCAACCTGAGATCAAATCCACTCGAGCGCTGCATGGGAAACAAAGGGTAAATGACAAGGAAGATATCTTGTGTAGGGATATTGGATAATTACAAGAAGATTGTGGGCCAATTAGCGCTTGAAAATGACTAGACCGAACGCTGCCACGCGCTCGATGCCTTGCCTGACCGGCTGAGCGCAGACTGGCCACTGCAGCGCGCGCCCCCACGTGGTTGACCCACCCCACGGCCACGCCTGTGTCGGGCCCGCGAGCGGCTATAAAGCTTGCCCTCATGCATGGCCACCCTCCCTGTCACTCCCTCCGCACCACTCCTAGCTTTCCCGAGCCAGCCAGCAGCTCCGGCGACCTCCCCAAGACCCACCTCCTCCTCCGTAGACCGGCCACCACGACCAGCTCGCCGTAGTCACTCCCACGCCTAGCTAAGCTCGCCAGCGGCTTTCCAACAACTTCCCATAGCTCGCTGACTGGTTTAATTGAGCCCTACCGTGCCGGTGAGGTCTGCTCTCGTCTGCCACTCGACGTGCGCCCGTCGGTGAATGTGGACAGGCCCACCCGAGCTACCATTGCCGAGTCAAAGCACACATACGACTTCACCAAAGCCTGGTGAAGCTTCCAGGCTTCTCCTTGGAAGCCTACCCCCACCGGAGGCAAAGATCACCGCCACCGGACCTTCCCCGCCCGTCTGTACACGAGGGCCGGACGCCACTGGCCTCCTCCGACCAATCGCCATCATCAACAAGTTTGTCGGATCCCCACAAGACTCCCCGACCTCTTCCCCGACTCTCTACCGCCGCCGATAAGGTACAATCGCTCACTGGAGTTCATGCTATATTGTTCCGATGAGGGTGGAGCGAGGTTAAGAAGGGGAAGAACCCAGGGGGTTTTCCGCAATGTCAGTGACACGAATGAATAGTGCTCTAGGGACCTAGATTTAATATGAACAGTAGAAAAACCTAGGGCCCTAGCACAAGTTTGCTTTTCTTTTCTTTTTCGTTTTAACTTTCCTTTTATTTCAGCAGAGAACTTCAAAAATTGGTAACTTGAGTAATACTAGCCCAAAAACTGTGAAACCAATTTTGCTCCACCACAAATAAAGTGCTCTACCTGTTGAAAATATAAAACTAGGTAGTTTATGTATCTGAGTAAGGACTTTTGATTTAATGTTGAAAACTGCCTAAAACAAGAAAATAGAGGGAAAAATAGAAGAACAATTACACTAGAAATGAGAAATTGTGAAGTTGCTTAGCATGTAGTTACACCATCAAAAAATACTAATTACCCCAGTACACAAGGCTAATCAAGGTTTGTTCACTAAAACCTATTTCTGCCCGAACCTGGGGAAAATAAAAAAGGACACTAAAAATGGAAACCAAAGAGCAATATTTTTTTTCCGAGCATGATTAAGTGATAAAGTTCATAAGAAAAATATATGAAACCCTAGTGTAGTACTGATCTGGAATTTATGATTTTATTTAGGTATTAAGTATTTAAGAAAGATAATGATTAAAAATATGAGGACATATGCAAAAGTGATAAGAAAAATTTAGTAGAACCTTGACCACTATTGTACCACTGTAAAAATAGTAACCACCCCAGAATATCAAAGTAAGTGGGTTAAACAAATAAAACTTGGATTTTGCCAATGCTTCAATTAAATCAAAAGAGAGACTAAAAGTAGGAAACAGTGAGCAAACCTATTTTCCCCAAGTACTTATGATGTGTACTATAAGGGAAAAATATAAAACTAAGGTGAAAATACAGTGGATTACACCCCACCCCATGCCCCATGAGAAAGATCATATATTCTAAGAAATCATACAACCCATCCCATATAAGTACAAATAACCAACTTTAGGAATGATTGCTCTTGCGCAAAGAAGAAACTAGAAAAATTGGGAAATATGTTGTTTGACATTTTCAAATAGAGTGGTAGTAGAAAGCACCACTAAGCCCCCAAACTTTAGAAAATAACCATTAATTAAACATTAGGTATCTTTGGCTAAAATTTGGCATAGAATCATGTTAATACACCTAGATACTAGCAAAAATAACCCATAGGGTAGAATCGAAACCTAGATAAGAGTTGTAGTTCAAAGTACCCCGTCTGCCCTAGGTTTTAATATTTTTGTACAGGGAAAACCATTATCATTTTAGGCCTCCATTTTTGAGATAACCTTATGTGAGCCCGTGGGAAGCCACTGTAATTTTTACATGATTTTTGTAAATTTTTAAATCAATATTGTAGTTCAAATCTTACCCATAATAACTTCAGCAAAAACCTTGATAAGTCTTCACTAAGACATTAAAGGTTAGTTAAGTACTAAATTAATCCAACCTTCTAGTCCTTGGCCACACCTAGTTCTAATCACTAAGTATACTACTAAAGCCTTCAGTAGTAAGACTAAGCTCTGTCGTGCTAACTTAGTTACTTCACCTTGCATCATAGTTACTAAATTTGCATATTATAGCATACATGTATCTTATTCAATGGATTCATTAGATTGCAACCTCGCTGACGGAGAGTATGTGCTCATCCCCGAGCAAGGAGTTGCCCAATAGGAAGTCCAGGAGCTAGCTCCAGAGCCTGCCACCGAGGACGTCCCTGCAGCCCCAACTTTTGAAGGCAAGCCCCGGTTTTATGCATAACCGTTTATATATGCTATTTTACTACACTTAATGTTTGTAGGTTTGTAATGTGCACTGAAGTGTAGGAGTTGCTTGAAACCCTAGTTGCACGAACTCATGATTCCTTTTTGAGATGGTTAATAGTATGCTAGGCTCGTAGCTGCTTTGCTAATTAGGGATCTCAGTAGAAGTCGAGTGATTTTTCTAGCACTCGCGTGAGGTCAGGAATTGATTGTATTCATCTTGTTAACGGGATCTATGATGGTCTATGGACTTGAATCCAGGGTGGATGCCTTGTCTATGAGATGGGAATGGAATTAAGGATTAATGTGCGGATACCTGAGTCAAGCGTTTGAAAGTACTAAACACATGTCAGGAAATATGGTAACCGGTAAGCCTAGTACGTGAGTGAAGCCGAGTATGGGGTCTCCCATGCTAGCTATGGTGGGTGCAAGTGCAGCCACTACACGATGGTAGCCAGGGTCAGTGGGGCATTGCATGCCAAGGCGGTGAGCCCTAGCCGCGAACAGGGAATGAATGGGGACGGCTGATATGTGTGGGACGGAGTGCCCCTACATGTCGTGTGTTTAGGTTTACCTTGCAAGGTTAAAACTCGATTCAAATCGACTGCTTCTCGCAGCTAATGAGACTGCTTGACCCCTTGTACTGCATCGAGTAAAAAGTGAAATGAGGTTTCTTGAGATAACATGTTGATTGAACTAAATGATTGTTACCATGTATGCTTAGAGAGGAGCAAACCTAGCTTAATTAAATATGCTAGAACTGGAAAAGCTAAAACCGTTTTTAGACTCAGCTAGTGCTTTTGGCAAACCAAACCCCTCAGCCAAACAGCTTCATGGTCTAGAGGTATAGGAGTAGACTCCTCAAACCGGGTAAGTCTAGCTGTGTATTAGTATACTCAGCCTTGCTTGTGGCATATTTTTATAGGTACACTACAGGACATGGTTGATGGTGTGACTTGGCTTTCCACACTGCCACCAGGTTGGACGGTCGAGTGGGATGCCGCCTCGGCAGGAGAGGGCCAGGAGGAGTAGTTGGCGAGGCCTTGCCCTATTCCTCAGTATCGTCGTTATCAATGTTGGGGGTATGCTTCGTAGCCAAAGATCCTAAAGAAAGAGAACACCTTCGGAAGATCCTCTCAGGAGCAAGCGCTGAAGCTATTACCTATAGAGCTTCGGCATAATGACAGATCTCAAGACGAAGGGCCAAACCGACTTAAAGATGGATTGACTTAAAGACCCATGATGTTTTGTGTCATTATTGTAGTCAATTGTAAAGGACATAAATGTAATTTTACACAGGCTGCACCCTGTGCCTATAAATAGGTGAACAGTACCCCGACACTGTTCATGCAATCCTATAATCGCTAACGCATTACGCTGGAATTATTTTCTGTCAGAGGCGAAGGTATAAACGTACCTAAATATTATGTTTTGGCATTTAAGTTCATATTATGAAAGATATGAATAATGTAATTTGTTTTTCCTATAATGTTTAATATTTTATATTTTGTTTCGCATTGATGAATGTTTGACCATGAAGGTATGACCTTCGTGGTATTCTGTCCGTGGCCTTCGTTCGAAGTTCATTAAATCCATGGGGAAATAATGCTTCAGAGAACGAAGGGCATTATTACTTAACATTTTTCGTGTTGCCTTGTTCTTAATTCATAGCATTTGAGAACAAGTCCCCAACATTGGTGCCCACCTCCGGTGAACTCACTTCCACTTTTTTGAGCTGATGGCTTCGTTCAACAATCAAGCTGGAGCTACTTCGGCTCCGAAGCTGGTACTCCCGATAACATGTGGTTCATGCTCAGAGCCAGCTAACAAGAAGCAGAAGAAGGAGGCACAGAGAAGGGTACAACATGTCGGGGTGCAAGGACCCTTCATCAAGTCAAGATGGTCCCACATCCCAATTACCTTCTCTCAAGAGGACCTTCAGCTCAAGGATTACCCTAACAATGATGCTATGGTTATTTCTTGTGTTATCAAAGGATTTCTAGTCCATAATGTTCTGGTTGACATAGGCAGTGCAGCGGATATTATATTTGCTAAGGCCTTCAGACAAATGCAAGAGCCTGAAGATAAGATTCATGATCCTACACATCCCCTTTGTGGCTTCGGAGGAAGGCAGATTGTAGCGCTCGGCAAGATCACGATGCCAGTGACCTTCGGATTTATCAATAATACAAGGACTGAACAAGTTGTGTTTGATATTGTTGACATGGAATACCCTTACAACGCAATCATTGGTCGTGGGACACTCAATGCTTTTGAAGCAATTCTTCAACCAGCATATCTTTGCATGAAGATACCTTCGGATCAAGGGCCTATTGCTATTCATGGAAGTCAAGAAGCTGCCAGAAAGGCCGAAGGAAGCTGGACAGATTCAAAAGCAATCCATAATATAGATGGAGCTGAATCTTGTGAGCAATACAAGTACAGAAGGGAGAAGGCTGCTTCGGCTGATCAACCGAAGACCATGCTTTTATGTGAAGATATAACAGAGTAGAAGGTGTTGCTGGGGTCTCAATTGTCTGAGGAACAGGAGAAAACCTTGACAAGGTTTCTGTTCAACAATAAAGATGTCTTCGCATGGTCGACCAATGATCTCTGTGGTGTGAACAGGGATGTCATTGAGCACTCGCTCAATGTTGATCCATCCTTCAGACCCAGGAAGCAGAGACTTCGGAAGATGTCTGATGACAAAGCCGAAGGTGCTCGAAACGAAGTAAAAAGACTTCTTAGTGCTGGCGTCATTAGAGAAGTAAAGTACCCAGAATGGTTAGCCAACACTGTTATGGTGAAGAAGGCCAATGGTAAATGGAGAATGTGCATTGACTTTACTGATCTTAATAAGGCTTGTCCGAAGGATGAATTTCCATTACCAAGAATAGATTCTCTAGTAGACGCAGCAGCTTCGTTAGAGCTCATGAGTCTACTAGATTGTTATTCAGGCTACCATCAATTCTGGATGAAGAAAGAAGATGAGCCAAAAACCAGCTTCATAACCCCCAGTGGTACATATTGTTATCTTCGGATGCCTGAGGGGCTCAAGAATGTTGGAGGAAGCTTCAGCAGAATGACAGCGAATGTCCTTCATTCTCAGATAGGCAGGAACGTGCTAACATATGTTGATGATATCATAGTAAAAAGCACGAAGCAAGAAAATCACATTGCTGATCTGCAGGAGACATTCGCTAATTTTAGGCAAGCTGGTCTGAAGCTGAATCCAGAAAAATGTGTCTTCGGAGTAAAGAAGGGGAAATTCCTTGGTTGTTTGGTTTCAACAAAAGGGATCGAAGCTAATCCAAATAAAATCGAAGCTATCCTTCGGATGGAGCCGCCAAGCACAAAGAAAGGGGCTCAACGGCTAACAGGAAGACTGGAATCTTTGAATCGATTTATATCCAGATCAGCAGAGAGAAATTTACCATTCTTTGAAGTGTTGAAGTCAGCCGAAGTTTTTCAATGGGGATCAGCTCAGCAAAAAGCCTTTGAAGAGCTGAAGTAGTATCTGATAGATTTAACAACCCTAACTCCACCAGCACTAGGGGCTCCTCTGCTATTGTATGTGGCAGCTTCGCACTCTACAGTAAGTGCGGCGCTTGTCCAGGAGAAGCTTGAAGGACAATTGAAAAAGCAGGCTCCAGTATACTTCATCTCCGAAGTTCTCAGTTTATCAAAGAAAAACTATACAGAATTGGAGAAGGTGTTGTATGCTGTCTTAATGGCCTCCAGGAAGCTTCGACATTATTTTCAAGCATACCATATAATTGTTACTTCATCACAGCCTTTCAAGGATATTATGAGAAATAGAGAAGCTACTAGAAGGATTGGAAAGTGGGCTACGGAACTCAACGAGTTCAGCATTGATTATGTGCATAGATCTTCGATTCAGTCCCAGGCGCTAGCAGACTTCATCGCTGACTGGACGCCAGGGGCTCAGGAGGAAGAAGCAAGTAAAGATGCCGAAGCTTGGACAGTGTTCTGCGATGGTTCCTGGGGAACCTTCGGGGCAGGTGCGGCTGCCGTTTTAATTACACATTCCAAAGTCAGAACATGCTATGTAGTGAAACTTGATTTCAGCTGCACAAATAATATTGCTGAATACGAAGCTTTGCTTTTGGGGCTTCGGAAGATGAAGGCAATGGGGATAAGAAGGGTGGTTCTCAAAACTGATTCACAAGTTATTTCTGGTCATGTTGACAAGAGTTGCAAAGCAAAAGATCCGAAGCTTGAGAAATATCTGCATACAGTTCGAAGGCTTGAAGCTTCCTTCGAAGGGTTTTCTGTCAAGAATATTCCACGAGGAGAAAATGAGCACGCTGATCTGCTAGCCAAGTCAGCGGCATAGGGGCTGCCTTTACCTTCGGAAGTACTCTTTGAAACAATAAAAGCACCTTCAATCGACCTTCTTGAAAGAGCAGTGCTCAATATATCTCCTGTTTATAGTGAAGACTGGAGAACTGAGATCATGTCTTTTCTCCAGGGCAATTTCCTTTCAGATGACGAAGCTATAATAAGAGAATAGCGGCAAGAGCCTGTCCATATGTAATAATAGAAGGGGAGTTATACAAGCATGGAGTTTGTTCTCCATTACTCAAATGTTTATCCAGAGCTGAAGGTATAGAGCTGATGAAAGAAATACATACAGGGCTGTGTGGATCTCACATCGGATCTAGGCCCTTGCTGGGTAAAGTCTTTCGTCAAGGATTTTACTGGCCAAAGACAGCTTCGGATGCAGCAGAATTAGTCCAAAAATGTGATGGTTGTCAAAAATGTGCAAGAGATCAGAAACAACGTTCGTCTCTAACTCAATTAATACAACAGACTTGGCCATTGCAAAGGTGGGGCCATGATTTGCTAGGCCCACTTCCACCAGCACAAGGGAATTTAAGATATGTTGTGGTGGCAGTAGAATATTTTTCTAAGTGGATTGAGGTGAAGCCCTTAGCCACAATAACTTCAGTCACTATTCAAAAGTTTTTCTGGCAAAATATTGTGTGTCGCTTCGGAGTGCCGAAGGCTATCACTGTGGACAAGGAACACAGTTTGATGCCGAAGCTTTCAAAGAGTTTTGTGAACAAATTGGCACGAAGATCCATTTTGCATCGGTTCGACATCCGGAGTCAATGGACTTGTCGAAAGAGTTAATGGCATTATAATGACAAGAATAATGAAGTTAATCTTCAACCAGCCCAGGGGGAAGTGGCCAGACGAATTAATCAAAGTGGTGTGGAGCCACAACACAACAATGTCAAGGTCAACAGGTTTTACACCATTCAAAATGTTGTTTGGTGACGAAGCAATAACCCCAGAAGAAGCTAAAGCGGGATCAATAAGAACTTTGGCTTCGGCAGAGGACGAAGCTGATTATTCTATGGCAAAAGATGCTATAGAAGGGATTAGGCTTCAGGTTGTGGAGAATATTAATAAATATCAAGCCGAAATAATAAAATGGCATGACAGAAAAGTTCGGTTAAAAAATATTAAGCCAGGACACTTGGTACTTCGGAGAGTTGCCAACCCAGGTACAGTAGGCAAGCTACAGTTGAAGTGGGAAGGACCTTTTCTGGTAGTATCTTTGTCAAGACCCAGTTCCTACAGGTTGAAGGATATGGACGGCAACGACATTCCTAGATCTTGGAATGCGGATGAGCTTCGGCGGTATTATGTGTAACCTGATGTAATCTTTTTTATTCTTTCTTATGGCACCCTTTTCCTTTCCAAAGGGGAAGAAATGTTTTTAATGGGGCCATAGCATGTAATTTCTCTTTTTCTTATATCAGCTCTACAAGAGCAATATCCCCCGAAGATGTAAATGTAAAAACTGAGCATGCACCATCGAGTGCAAAGAGAAAAGGAAAAACAGGGAGAGGCTCGAAAGACGTCCCTAAGGGGATGCAGATCACGACGAATCTACAAAAAACCATTCCTAAGGGAGCGCAGCATAAGTTTTCTGCTCAAAAGTCGTTCCTAAGGGAATGCAGAGCTTACAACGAAAAGTCAACACTGATTCCGCCGAAGTATAAGGCGAAGCGCGAAAAGTCAACGCAATACCGCCGAAAGTAAAAGGCGAAGAAGTTCAAAAGACGTTCCTAAGGGAATGCAGAACTTACAGCGAAAAGTCAGCGCTGATACACCGAAAAATAAGCGGTGAAGCCGAAAAATAAACGACAAAGATTTGTTATTCCTAAGGGAACAAGAGTTTTGATTATGGTTTCGTATGTGTCTTTGAACATTCATTTGCCTGATATATTACATCATACATTTGCATTCATAAACATTCACTTAGACATACATAGGATCATCATCGTCATAACATACACACTTGCTTCAGCTCTAAAAGAGAAGGTTTCGGAAAAAGGGAAAAGAGGCAATTTTATGCTTCGCTGTGTACGAAAAGAAGGGAAGGTGTTTTTCGCCTTCGGCTCAAAAATACTAATTTCGTCCACACCAAAGCACTTTATACATTGACGGAAAGGTAGGACTATATTACAAGGTATGGATAAAGTCCACCAAGTGAAATTTAATTACATCATACTTTATACAAGTTGTTACAGGATTTTTTTGAGCTATTTCTATAGACTACTTAAGCTTCGTTAGCATTCATGGAGCTTCGTCTTCTTACTCCGTAGCTTCAGCTTCAGCTTCGTCATCATGTATGTAAGTATTATAAGCAAATTCAAATTCAAAGGAAAAGGTAAGCATAAGGTATGATTTTGTTACCGGCTTAAGGTGGCTTCGAGCTTCGTCACCAGCTTTGCTTCGTCCACCCTTTGTCCATACTAATTTTATAAATCTATTTGCAATACTTCGGGCAAGGTTGGGAATGTTATCTAAGTCTGCTGGTGATAAGCTGAAGTTGGGTCTATTGATAACCTTTCCGTGTTCACAGCCAGACTTCAGAAAGGCAACAGCTATGCCCCGAGAAGCTACCAGGGCACAGAAGTCACCATGTCCGGCTATAACTTCGTCAAGATCATCAATTTCAGCTTCAATATGCTCGAATGCACCAGGAAGGTCTTCAACCGAAGGAGTAAATTTCTCGCTACTAGCTCCAACAAAATAGAACACCTGCTTCAGCCGTTGAACGCATCGATTTCTGAATTCCCGACATCTATTCTGAAGGCTTGTCAATGATTTTTTCAGCTCTAAACTTTTTTGGACTTCGGCCTCGAGTTTTGCATTAAGCTTCAGCTTTTCATGTTCGAAGTTTTCTGATTGAGAGAGAAGCTTCGAATTTAATTCTGTTATTTTAGCTTCAGCCTCCGCTAATAAGCCTTCGGTTGTTTGAAGCTCGAAGTCTTTCTTTTCGATAGCAACTAATTGCTCTTTTATCTTGCTCTCTAAATTTTCAATTATAACTTCGTGCTTTTTATCTTCTAAGTCCTGCTACATTTTTAAAGCTTTGCTCAGCAGCATACTCTGTGAACAAATAACCTTCGTTAGAAAACATCTATGTTATTAAAAACAATAAAAGTTAGAGAAAAGTTGTTTACCTTGAAATTGGAATAAAATAGACTACCGACAATGTGTTGTCGTCGATAGCGGCTGATATCTGCTTCGAGCTTCGGGAAACCGATACTCTTTGACAGAGTACCGATAACCTTCGCGCCGGTCTGATCTCGTACGCAGCCCAACCTTTTATCATCAATGCCACCGAAGAGAAGCGCTCCTGGCCGGTACCCGCAAGACATAGCATATTCTTTTAGTTCTTCTTTTTCAGCTTTTGTCAGCTCTTGGCCAACTAAGTTTTGAAAGTTAAATGCTTCATTTTCCGAAGTATCTTCGGTCATTCCTTCCTTCTCGAGGTTTGCGACCGTAGTCTCTTCGGTGGCTGCGACAGCCTCTTCTGCGGCAGCTTCTACCGCGGCCATGTTTAGTAGCATTTTGTTTATATCAGCAACCATGCTTTCTAAATTAATATCTTCGGATTTGGCATCTTCGGCTCTGGCCTCTTCTGCGGCAGCCTCCAAAGGTACAGCTTCAGTAGCTGTCATGCTTTCAATAGCCGGCATCTTCGGAGCTGAAGCTCCTGGTAGTGTTGCTTCAATGACTTCTGTCACAGTAACGATTCTTTGCCTTTTTGGCCTAGGTGCCTTCGTTTTTGTGGGCTCCTTTTCCTTCTGAAAAAGCTTCGTCAGATGTAGTCCCAGTGGACTTAGTTTGACAGGCAAAGTTTCAGTCATTACCTTTAATATTTCCTCTACTTCGGTAGCAGAGGATGTCGCAGAAGTCCTTTCTTTTTCATCAATTGATTTTTGCTTTGGAGTCGAAGCCTTTCTTTTCTTCGGAGGAACTGTTTTCGCCTCAGACTCTTGTTTTTTCTTCTTCGGTTGATCTTCACCGTCCTTATTCAGAGCACTAGCTACTCTCTTCCTTTTTTAGCCTTCGGCACCCTTGTCCAGCCGCTCGTAGTCAGGATATTCAAAACCTATAGCATCCATCACTCGGTTTAGCCTTCGTTTCGGACGGGTGCTGAAGGCCGCAGTCATCAATTGGTCTTCTTTTTTAGAATAATTTCCAAGTATTTCGTTGCACATTACTTCGATTGTATCCAGCCATTCTTGGCAAGGCACTTTGAAATGTCTCTTGAATTTGTAATGGTAGGGCAGCCGGATAAGTTCTCCTTCCTTCTTTTTTCCTTCAAGCTTCGGCATGGCCCACTCTTTCATAGTTGGAAACACTTTGAAAGCCAAAAATTCCTGCACTAAATCCCTAGTGCCGATGTGCTCTGCGACAACCCTAAATTCAGCCAACGCAATTTGGGTTGGACCCTCTGGTGTCATATTGCACGGGGGTCTGGTCTCTTCGAAGATCAACTCTAATGGACTCTGAACCAGCTTCTCCTTATCATCATCAACTTTGACATAGAACCATTCAGATTTCTAGCCAGCTGACCACTTGCTTCGGTAACTGATCACTGGAAATTTTGTAGTCTTGCGGTAGGCAAAATTATAGCAGCCGAAGTTTTCATGTAACCCATCTCCTCTAGCCTTGGTTTGGTAATGCAGCTCATGCACTCGGCAGAAACCTTCGGCAAACGGTTCCACCCCTTGGCTTCGGAGAGCCCAAATGTAAACGCTAAGCCTAACGATAGCGTTAGGAGTTAGCTGATGAAAGTAGATCCCAAACTTCTTCAGCACATCAGCAATCATCTTATTCAAAGGGAATCTCAAACCAGCTTTGAAGAAACTTTTAAAAACTACTACTTCATCTTTTCCTGGCTTTGGAGTAGTTTCCTCCCCACCAAAGCAAACCAGCTCTTTCTTTTCTTCATTAAAATAGCCCAATTTCAACATCTTGGGTAGGTCACCCTCGGAGATGGTGGATTTTCTAAAATCCAGATGGCTGGGTTTGCTCGGCACCGCTCTGCTATAATCATCTTCAGACTCGGTCTCCTCAACATCAGCTTGCTCTGCTTCAGCGGCAGGGACGTCCTCTGATGCTACCAGCCCAGACCGCTTCACTGCTTTGGAAATCGGAATAGTCTCAGTAGCTTCGGTCTCATCTCCCTCACGATCAACCCTAGCAGTGGAGCGAACTCTAGCCATTTGATTATGACTTTCTTGGAATTTTTGTCGTTGACTTTTTTGATTTTCCCAAAGCTCTTCCTCTTGTGACGAAGCAGAATCAAAAGCGAAGTTTCGTCTGAGCACGATGATTAAGCTTTGGCTATGACTAAAATTTTGGCAGCAAAACAATGCAATAGCAATGAATGTTGTGCTAACTTCACACCTACTCGTCTATTTATATAGTGCAGCAGGTGGGAAGGTGAATCGTCAAGGTCTCCCGCACCGAACAAACAGTCACCCGCACTCGCTGAATGGTCGGCCACAGGGTCCGAGAAGGTGAATCACTGGGGTGCGCATAATTGCTGCAAGATGGGGCCAATGCGCGCGCGACGATTATTTTAATCGTTTCTCGCCAACGAGCTCAGGGAAGGTGTTTTTCGGATCTTCGGCGTCCCGAAGCCTAGAAGATTTTTTCACGGATCAAGCTCGTTACGAAAAACGATCTAGCACCGCGAAGGGGCTACTGTTGGGGGTATGCTTCGTAGCCGAAGATCCTAAAGAAAGAGAACACCTTCGGAAGATCCTCTCAGGAGCAAGCGTCGAAGCTATTACCTATAGAGCTTCGGCATAATGACAGATCTCAAGACGAAGGGCCGAACCGACTTAAAGATGGATTGACTTAAAGACCCATGATGTTTTGTGTCATTATTGTAGTCGATTGTAAAGGACATAAATGTAATTTTACACAGGTTGCACCCTGTGCCTATAAATAGGTGAACAATACCCCGGCACTGTTCATGCAATCCTGTAATCGCTAACGCATTACACTGGAATTGTTTTCTGTTAGAGGAGAAGGTATAAACGTACCTAAATATTATGTTTTGACATTTAAGTTCATATTATGAAAGATATGAATAATGTAATTTGTTTTTCTTATAATGTTTAATATTTTATATTTTATTTCGCATTGATGAATGTTTGACCACGAAGGTATGACCTTCGTGGTATTCTGTCCGTGCCCTTCGTTCGAAGTTCATTAAATCCATGGGGAAATAATGCTTCAGCGAACAAAGGGCATTATTACTTAACATTTTTCGTGTTGCCTTGTTCTTAATTCATAGCATTTGAGAACAAGTCCCCAACAATCGATTATCCGCTGCATTATTAAGAACTTGCTATCTTTTATCAAACTCCAATTTATGTAATAACTCCAGTACTTTAATTTGTGGTTTCATGTTTGTTGTATTCTCTCTAAGCCTCACCATCGTGTGAGCTAATGGTACTCGATCCTTGGTAAGTGGCTCTATCGGACGAGATCAGAAGAACTAAACGGTTTATTCCGGTTTAAGTGTGTTGCTGCCTTTAAGGGTGCGACTTGGGCACTTAAGCTGGAATAATTCGAGTGGTTCTACCACATGTTCATCCTCTATGAAGTCTGGACCTCTACCTTCTGCCATCATATCTTTGATCTGACCCTTGCGTATCTCTTGCTCCAAGGTAGGTTCCACTTCTATGGTGATTCCTTCAGCATGTGCAATTATCCCCAAGTTGAGCCTTTCAAAGTCTTCTACTAACTCATTGGGTAATTGGGTGACTACAGCTGCATGAACATGTTCTTTCCGACTCAAGGCATCTGCAACCTGATTCGCCTTGCCTGGATGATAGTGGATCTCCAAGTCATAATCTTTGATGAGCTCCAACCAACGATGGTTCCTAAGGTTGAGATCTTTCTGAGTGAAGATATACTTTAAGCTCTTATGATCAGTATAGACTTGGCACATGGTCCCCATAATATAATGCCTCCAAATCTTAAGAGTGTGCACTACGGCTGCCAGTTCTAAGTCATGAGTGGGGTAGTTTAGCTCATGTTTCTACAACTGGCGAGATGCGTAGGCTATGACATGTCCCTCTTGCATAAGAACACATCCCAAGCCATGGCGACATGCATCACAATATATGTCAAATCCCTTCTATAGATCTGGCATAATCAACACTGAGGGTGACATCAATCTAAATTTCAATTTATTGGAACATTCTTGGCATTCATGAGTCCACTTAAACTATTTTCCCTATTCCAATAGTGAGGTCATAGGCTTCTCTATCTTGGAGACCGAAGTCGTTATTTTCCATCCTACTATCTCCCTTACTTTAACTTGATCCACTGAGATTCCACCATTGGAGATGAAATGCCCAAGAAATGGTACTTCGTGAAACCAGAACTCACACTTGCTAAACTTGGCATAGAGTTGATTATCCCTTAGCTTTTGTAGTACCAATCGCAGATGTTCCTCATGATCACTATCATTCTTGGAATAAATCAGAATGTCGTCGATGAATACCACGACGAATTTATCAAGATACTCCATGAATACCTTGTTCATCAAATTCATGAAGTATGCTGGTGCATTAGTTAAGCCAAATGACATGACAGTGAACTCATATAGACCATATTGGGTATAGAAAGTCGTCTTGGGAATATTAGATGGGCTAACCTTCATTTGATGATAACCCGATCTGAGATCAATCTTAGAGAATACCCTGACACCTCTCACTTGATCAAACAAATCTTCAATACGAGGTAAGGGATACTTATTTTTAATTGTGACCACATTAAGTGATCTATAATCAACACATATCCTCTGCGACCCATCCTTCCTCTATACAAACAGAACCGGTGCTCCCCAAGGTGAGGAACTTGGACGAATGTACCTCGCCTACTACAACTCAACTTCCCTATGCCTTTTGTTCTTTTAATTCTTCCACTAGCATTTTGTATGCCTTTTAAAAATAGGAGCGACCCCAGGTAAGAGATCAATAACAAATTCAACTTCCCTATCTGGTGGCATTCCGGGTATCTCTCTGGAAAGACATCTGGGAACTCTCTAACAATTTTGATGTGATCTCCCACAAATTTACCGTTGATCATGTATACAACAGGTGTGTTAGAAGTGGGTGGTGCAACTGTGATTTCAAATCTATCCCCATCAGGACTAGAAAGTTCTATTGTTCCTCTAGCACAATGTATTACTCCATTCGACTTTTTTAACCAGTTCATGCCAAGGATTAAGTCTATTGTACTATCTTCTAGCACTATAGGCATAGCCCAAAACTTTCTTCCCAAAATTGTTACTTCTATTCTATGACTCATATATGTTGCCTCATAAGCCCCTTTAGGTGTAATGACTATCATTGGACTACGTAGGGCAAGGTAAGGTAGACTATTTGCATGAACATAACGAGCAGATATGAACGAATGCGAAGCTCCAGAATCAAAAAGTATAGCAGCTGGTACGGAATTAATGAAGAACGTACCAATGATGATGTTAGGACCATCCTGAGTAGCTTCAACATTGATTTGATTAACCCTAGCGATGTTGTAACCACAGTTGCTGGCTGGAGTTTGTGTCTGCTTGCTCTGAGAATTACCACTAGCCGGTGTGTTGGGGTTCCTCTTCGGACAAACATTAGCATAGTGACCAACCTCACCACACTTGAAGCATGTGGTGCCTGTACTAGTGCCCTGGCCAGCATGTCTTGCCGGGGTGCCAGTGGGGCTGCCTGATGAGTATGCGGAGTCTACAGTGTCGCCTATGGTGTCTGCTAAGCAGGTCATTGGTAGGATTGTTGGCCTCCTCTAGGATGAGCTGGTGTACCCTGAGGTGAAGCATAGCAAGGGCGATGCTACTGCTCCCCTGTCCCTAGGTGATAGCCTTTGTTGGCCACTTATTCTCGAATGCTGTGGATCAAGAACAAGGCAACACAATTGCTAATTATTAGGGACCTTCGTCTTCCGAAGCATTATTTCCCCATGGGCATAATGATCATCAGACGAAGGTTATGAAGGACATATCTTCATCATTTTAATGTGTAAAGATGAATACAAAGGAATAAAGATAATAACTGCTTCTCGTTAATTCATTCATATTTGCATTCCATAAAACATATATGAATACTAATGAAGTTAATATCACATTGATACCTTCGTCTTGCTCGAAGGTGAAGATGCAAGGGAGTGATTACAATTCAGCGTGAACAGTACGATGTTACGGTTCATCTATTTATAGGCACAGGATGCAACCCGGGTGTAATTACATTCATGACCCTCAACATTTATCTACAGACGACCTGGATTACTAAGGTCTATCTGGTCTTTCCTTCTTCTACTTAAGTTGAACCGAAGCTGATGATAGCTTCGACATTTGGCAATGTTGCCTCTACGCAAGGTCTTCGTCTTGAGAACCTTCAGCAGAAGAAGGGAAGACTTCTGTATCATTTTGCCGAAGGTGTTTTTGTCTTGACGACCTTCGGTGGAGAAGAAGACCCCTAACAGTAGCCCCTTCACGGCGCTAGATCGTTTTTTCGTAACGAGCTCGGTCCACGAAAAACATGTGGCGGGACCGCCCGAATTATTCCAACTTAAGTGCCTAAGTCCTGCCTTAGAGGCTAGACCACACTTAAATGGGAATAACACGTCAGTCCCTCGGATCTAGTCCGGCGAGGCCACTAACAGGATCAAGTACCACGTACTCACTCGATGGTGAGGCACATAGCAAATACAATAAAGCATAAATCCACACATTAAAGAGTATTAAATTTATTACATCATCATTAGAGTTTTAGTAAAAGTAGTCATCATTGTTCGGAATGCAGCGGAAAAATAAACTAACGATAAATGAACGGAGGGATGGGGAAGCCTGTCCCATCACTCCTCATGCTCCTCCTCAGCCGAGGTAGGGTCCCACTCGACTGTCCAACCCGGTGGCAAGATGGACAGCCAAGTCACTCCAGCAACCATGTCTTCCAGAGAACCTGTAAAATTTTGCCACAAGCAAGGTTGAGTATACTAATACTCAGCTAGACTTACCCGGTGTGAGGAGTCTACTCCTCTACCTCTAGACATGCAGCTGTTTGGCTGAGGGGGATTTGGTTGCCAAAAGCACTAGCTGAGTCTATAAATCAAGTTTTAGCTTTGTCAAGTTTTAGTGTGACTCTCTTAAGACTAAATGTATACCTATCTAATCATACATGGTATCAAACATTTAGCAATCAACAACTTTTGCCAAGTCATCACATTTCCACTTGTTACTCAATGTAGCAGCATGGATCAAGCAGTCTCATTAGCTGCGAGAAGCAGACGATTCGAATCGAGTTTTTAAACCTTGCAAGGTAAACCTAAACACACGACATGGCGAGGCACTCCGTCCCCACACACATCAACCGTCCCCATCGATTCCCCGTCAGCAGAGAGGGGCTCACCGCCTTGGCGTACAATGCCTCACTGACCCCGACTGCCGTCGTGCAGTGACCGCACTTGTACCCACCATAACCGGAATGGGAGACCACGTCTCAGGACGCGTGAGGAGGGCAATCTGCTGCCAGGTTCACTCAGGTACTAGGCTTACCAATTTACCATATTTCTCGGCATATGTTTAGTACGTTCAAACGCTTGACACATGGTACCACACCTTAATCCTTATTCCAATTTCCGTCTCGTAGACAACGCATCCCCATGGACCGTTGTCCACAGACCACCATCATTATGATATCAAAATGGATACAACCAATTCCTGACCTCGCGCGAGTGCTAGAAAAATCACTCGACTTCTACCGAGATCCCTAATTAATAAAGCAGCTACTCGACCTAGCATACTAGTATCCATCACAAAAGGATTCCTGAGATCATGCAACTAGGGTTTCAAACAACTCCTACACTTAAGTGCACATTCAATCCTACAATCATTAAGTGTAGTAAAATAGCATAATAAATAGGTTATGCATAAAACCGGGGCTTGCCTTCCAAAGCTGGGGCAGGCAGATCCTCTGGGGCAGGCTCTGGTGCTGGATCCGGGGCTACCTCCTGAGCAACTCCTTGCTCTAGCACGAGGATGTACTCTCCGTCCGCGAGGTTGCAATCTATCGAATGCAATGAATAAGATATATGCATGCTATGATATGTAGAATTTAATAGCAATTATGCCTTAGTGCAGAAAAACTAAGTTAGTTAATCATTTAGGGTTTCCTTGTTATAAGAGGCTCTTAGGGTTTTAGGCTTATCAATTTAGGTTTGAGGTTCTTGCCTAAGCATAATGGATTAAGACCTGGAATGCCCCTTAAATGTTTTAGTGGGTACTCAAGGGGTTTTGCTGGTTTGGTTAGGGTAACATTAGTCTCTACTATTAATTTCCTTTGAGGTCCAGAACAACTAGAATATGCCCTGGACAAAAATAACAAAAGTTGGGGCAAAGGGGTCACTTTGCACTACAACTCTTATCTAGGGGTGGGTTCTGTACTAAGAGTCATTTTTGCTGGTATCTATAGGTAATAACATGCTTCTGTGCCAAAAATCACTAAAGTTACTTAGTGGTTATTTAGTTGTGATTTTCTAAAGTTTAATGCTATAAAGATACCTATAACTAACTTGTTATTTGAAAAATGTCAAACAACAGAACTCATAATTTTTCTATGTTTACAATAACAAAACATTAGTTATCCCATGGTTTGGGGTATTTTCTCCTCAGGGTTATTTTTCTAGGGTTTTTCTAAGTTTTTCTTGTTGTTCTAAATTAAAAGGTATCTCTTTTCTTTTGTACTAAACAAAGGTATACTAAATTTTTCTAGTGAACTACACTGAATAAGGGAGCCAACAAAAATGTGGGTGCTCCCTGGTTCTTATTTTAACCTACCTTTTATATTTTCTTTAACCTTAAGCTGAAAATGATTAAAAGGGCAAACCCTACCTTAATTGGGTGTACAGAGGGGTTTATTATTTTTAAACAGGTTAGGAAGTGGTTAAGTACTTCTCTAAATTTTCTTAATCCCAGTCTAATAGTGTAGCTATTTTTCCTTATTTTCTTTAGCTTTTGACCAGTTAATTAATTAAATCAAAACTTTGAAATTTTCTGCAACACTCAGGGGTTTTATATTTTTCCTCAATAGCTTACATTGTTTAGGATCTGGCAAAATTGGTTTGACTCGATTTGGGTAAACAAAAGTGAAGTTATGAATTTTTCATGTTCTGTTTGTATTTAAATCAGAAATAACAAAAGGTTTTCTGGAAATCCACTTTGCACCGAAGACCCTGGGTTCTTTCTAAACTAATCCGTTCAGTTATACCCCTGCGCCACTATTCCCATGAGTCACTGACAGTGCACAAAACCCCATGGCCTTTTCTTCTTCTCCCCCGAGGTCCCTCCCCTTATGAAAACAGTAACCGCGGAAGGAAAAAGGGCGGCGCGGCTTACCGGCGGCGAGGGAGGTCCGGCGAGGGCCAAGGTTGGCTCCGGGAGGTTCTGGCGGTCACAGCGAGGTACGGCTCGACGACGGGGGTGGTCGGAATCGGCCGGTCCATGTGCGCAGGCGGGTGAACTTGTCGGCGACGAGTGCTCCGGCCTAACCACGGCGACATAGGTCAATCCAAGGGCACGGGAAGCTTCACGGGGTGTTGATGAGTCGACACGTGCAAGGAATTGAAGAACAACTCACCGTGGAGCTCGGTCTACGTTCACCGGCGGTCGAGTGAAGTCCGACGACCGTGGACTGGCTTCTCCGGTGAGGCAAAGTTCGATTCCTTGCTCGGGGAGCTTCACCGAGGCATGCACGGTCTACTCCGAGGGTCGGATGCGGCTAGGAGAGGCTCTGTTGACCGGTCTACGGTGGCGGGGGATCGGGTGGCCGCGGGCATGTCGTGCGCGGGGCAATGCCGGTGATCTGGTGCTCTGGTGAGGTCGAGCATGAGCAGAGGAGTACGATCGACGTCTCTGGGGGCTTTATAGGTGCGGGCGCGGGCAACGGCGCCGGCTCGGCTTTGGCGCGACGCGGGGCACGTGGGGGAGCGTGTCGGGCGTGCTCTAGCGAGCTCACAGCGCGTCGAACACGTGGCTCTTTGTTTCTGTTCTTGTTCAACCCTCTGCTGAGCGGCCAAAATGTGCGCATCTTGCCCTAAGACATGTGAGAGATCTCTTCCCTGCACCTAGGGCTACCTAGTTCATGTGAGTTCCAAGGGGAGATTTGGTCGGGTTAGAGAGATATGGGGGTGGGAAGTTGTCTTTGTCCTAGATGTCCAAACCGAGACAAATCTTGTGCCAAGTCGTGTCAAATGACTTAGGGTTGGGTTCAAACTTTTCCAGGGTGTTCTAGACGTACTTTGGCGCCACTTTGACAATTGGGCCAAGTGGTTTTGAGTTTGCGATCAAGGTGAACATGTTTGATCTTTGGAAAAGGGGTGGTTTTGGACTTAGAAGAATTCTTATTTTTCTCTTATGCTCAACCCTTTTGTGAACCTTTTGGGGGTTTTCTGGAATCTTTTTTGGATCACTTTCTTACTATCATTTGTAGGGTATCAAGTGTACTACAACTTTTATAATTGGCCCAAGTCATTATCATGGGGTTTTCATAGCCTTTTGATCATACTTACCTCTATTGCTCCACTTGTCCAAAGGGGTTTGAATTAGGGTTTGGGCAATTCTCCCCCTTATATGTGCATGACAAGCCAAGGTATGACTTCTAAGATGGGTTGCACTTACTTAGGATCTTGAGCTCCAAATTTGGTGTACTTTTCCCAACTTAAGTCACATGTGATGATGGGCTTACTTGTGTAGCCTTGAGTGGAAAACTCTAAGTAACACCTAGGGTGTTACAGCCCTCCCCCCTTAAAGGAATCTCGTCCCGAGATTTTAGGTAGAGTCCTTTGGAGGGGTGCCATGAAGGTGTGCTGGTGTGTTGCTCCTTCCTTCATCCAAGTTTCTCTAGTTAACTGCTCTTCGAATGTCATTCTCTTTGTGACTTCAGAAGGAAGTCCTTTTTGAGTCATTTTCAAAGCTTATACTACCTTTAACATCTAAGTTTTTCTTATATTTAGATTCAAAGGGCAGGTGGGGGTGGGGTTTTTGATTACGTACCGACTCCTTTGGGCAGAAAATCGGGGAAGCGAGAACGTAGAAAATCTTCATTCTCCCATGTAGCCTCTTCTACTGAATGGTGACTCCACTGAACCTTATACATTCTGATCGACTTTGCCCGCGTTGATCTCTCCTTTTGGTCCAATACCTTGACGGGGTGCTCTTGATAAGACAAGTCTGGTTCTATCTCAATTTCTGGTTCAGGTAGCACTTCAGTGGGTAAGCGGACACATTTCCGTAGCTGGGATACATGGAACACATCATGAGCTGCTGACATGTGGTGTGGCAACTTCAACTGATATGCTACGGGTCCACAAGTTTCCTTGATCTCATAGGGTCCAATGTTGCGAGGAGCTAACTTGCCCTTGATTCCAAATCTCTGGACACCTTTGGTGGGTGACACCTTAAGATAAACATGATCTCCCACTCCAAACTGTAGAGGCTTCCTTCTCTTGTCTTGATAGCTCTTTTGCCTGGCCTGAGCAGCTTCTAAGTTCTTCTTAATAACTCTGACCTTTTCCTCTGCTTCAAGTACCAAGTCTGGTCCAAATATTTCCCTCTCCCCAGCTTGTGACCAATTTAGTGGTGTCCTACACCTTCTCCCATACAAGGCCTCAAAAGGTGCCATCTTCAAACTAGACTGGTAGCTGTTATTATAAGAGAACTCTGCCAATGAAAGACACTTGTCCCAATCCTTTCCATAGTGTAGCACACATGCCCTCAACATGTCTTCCAAAATCTGATTCACCCTTTCTGTCTGACCATCTGTTTAGGGATGGTATGCTGAGCTTCTTATTACATGGGTCCCAAGTGACTCCTGCAACTGCTCCAAAAATCGTGCCACGAACGATGCTCCTCTGTCAGATACTATAGTCCTTGGTATTCCATGCAAGCGAATTATCTGGTCAATGTAAATTTGCGCATACTTTTCCGTCCTGTGGGTGGTGTGTATCGGCAAGAAATGAGCTGTCTTGGTCAATCTGTCCACAATGACCCAAATGGAATCATGGTGCCGGGAGGTATTGGGCAATCCCAGAATAAAATCCATGCAAATGTCCTCCCATTACTGTCACACCCGGGTTTCAGGGGTCCAAGCCCGGGCGCGAACATAATCACCAGGTGTGCTGGGACCAAGTCTCACACATATGATGAATCATGGCACAGGATCGAATGTCAGATCTTTACTACATAACAGGAGTTCTATACAAAAATAAATAAATAATTACATTATAAGGAGACAACGGTCCAGCAACCCAAAGTTGACTGGGAGACGACGGCCTAGAACTCTCACGAACTCATCACAGCATCCTCCAAGCGCCTCATCCTGCGGTACCTGTTCTTGACCTGTTGGGGGGTGTGAGATAGCAAGAGTGAGCTCACATACGTTCATCGCTCAACAAGTTGTGGGGAATAATGTGCATGAACTCGCCAAAGGTGGGAGCTCACGTGAAGTGTAAGGCTTACCAAAGAGGATGGTTAGAGCTGAGCATTGCTTTTAAAGTTGGTCAAAATTTTATTAGCAGATACTAAGTATAAGTAAATACCAACCCAATTAAGAAAAGTAATAACATCACCTGCGATGCAATGCATATGACAAATTGAATTTAGTTCCATAAATTAATCATGTGAGGGTCCGAGCTGCTCTTGACCGTGAGCACGGCTAGTATACCAGTTTTACACTCTGCAGAGGTTGCGCATCTTTACCCACAAGTCATGTTACCCATCTGCCAAGGGATCGCGACTTCCCATACACCTCTACCGAGGAGGCGAGGCAGGGTAACACTACGAGGCCTTTACAAAGTTCGACTAGCTTCAGAAAACCCGCTACAGTTTATAGGAAGCTCCAATGCAGGGATCCCTTGCCTGACCGCCATCGCAGCAAAATCAACCAAGGACCTCCCTACACTGACCACTCCCCTACTGCCCTTGCCCCTTTAGGGTAAGGTAGTCCTCCACTAGCTTTCCTAATTAATCAGCCAAGGGCGTCCATAAACCCTTGTGGTAACACTGTTTTTCCCGGGTGGTCGCTCCATGTTCCAATTAACATAATGATCTTATCATGAACAGTAAATAACAATGGATAACAAAAGTATAATCATGAATAATGTGTATCTCAATGCCCAAATCCGCATAAAGCACTAGCAAGTACTACCCATAAGTTTAGTGGTAAACAAGGCATAAAGATAGTCAAACTAGGGTGACCTATTGGGTCCCATCAAAATTAACCTATGCAGATCATTATGATTAATCAGAACATTAATGGGTAAAAAGAAGTGATCAAGGGCACAACTTGCCTGACACTTGAGATTCCAGGTACCAACTTGCTCTTCAGATGACACGTGTCCTCACTGCTAAACGTAGCAATATAGACAAACGGTGTATAGGAAAAATTAACATTACACCAAACATATATGCAAAATATGTTAGTAATCTACATATTGAAATAAGATCACAGGAACAAGAATTATTAATTTTGGATTTATAGATTTTAAGTCATGGATTTCCAAAGATTCTATGTGCTTTGTACAAGATTAATTAGGATATAAATTTTATTGTGATATTCATGTCAAAACAGTGGTACAAAAGGATAAACAATAATATTACAAAATTATTGGAATTTGAATGGATTATTTTGGACTACATATGAATTTTCTATGGATTATACAAGTTTTACAATTATTTTTATACTCAAAATCAATTTCTAAATCTTTTTTTCCCTATTTTCTTTAATTCCTGGACTGAGCGCACAATTTTATAAGAATGCAGGGGCTAAAACATAATTTTCTGGGCTCGACTGAATTTGTTTTGGCTTAGGATGGATGGCGAGTTGGTTTTTTATAAACAGAGGGTCTTATTCGCAAGGTGGCGCGACCGAAGGGGTATGCAAGCGCGCCAGCCGTTGGATCTCAACCTGACGGTTGCGATTAGATCGGTCCATATAATGAACCGGTATGCGATTGCGGCCACAGGATTCTAAATCTACGGTCAGCATTTAATGGGACGCGATTCAATAAGGACCATCCGATCCGCCCAACGGCTCGGATCAAATCACCGAAAGGGTACACTCTGCTCTTAATCGGAGCCATTACTTCCCCGATCAACGGCTCAAAATCCACCGTGGAACCATCTACTCTTAGCCCTCCGATAATGATCCTATGGCACAGAAGCCATCTTCTACTTCCAGGGCGAGGACACAGCGGCGACCATTGTTCCCGCGACGGACCCTCGCCGTCGCTCAACCAGTGTTCCCCGTACACGCGCCACAGATTCCCCAATCTGAATCCCATAATCGCTGGCACACTACGAATCTGTTGAAGGATTCATACCGAGGGTGATAATGACGGCAAGGCTGGCCACTTAGATGGCGGACTGGCGACGGAGAACCCGCTCCGATGAGCAATTCCCGGCACCACAGCGACTTTCCTCTCGATTAATCCCTTCTACAGCTCTGCTAGGGTCTGGACTACCATCGAATAGCTTTGTTGGCGATCGATTGATGTTGTCAGCGCAGTTCCGCAGTGGCGGCCCTTCCTAGCCCGCGCACCCACACTCCGGTTCGTCCCCCCGGCGGCTGGGGTGGTTT
Organism: Zea mays; assembly: GCF_902167145.1. Lineage (NCBI taxonomy): Eukaryota > Viridiplantae > Streptophyta > Magnoliopsida > Poales > Poaceae > Zea > Zea mays. Next base: position 85,467,314 of record NC_050098.1, read on the forward strand.
GGGATGATTTACGATGCATCGGCTCGGCGCGCCACAACTTTTATGGGGGAAGGGGAGACCCGAGTTGGTCGGGATGGCAACGGTGGTGCGAGAATGCCGTCGCGGCAATTTTGGCCAGGTTGTTGAGGTGCCCGCGTACTGGACCCCACCGGTCATGGTCACGAGCGCGCAGATGGCGGAATCCCGGGCTCCCGGTCGGTCGCCTAGGTTGTTACAGGTCCGGGGAAAACGCAGCCGCGAGCACCGAGCATGGCGGCATCGGAATCGGACTTCGGTTGAAGGGGAAGAAGACGGCGCCGCACAGGAGAGTCTGACGAGCGGGCCCGTCGATCAGCGCAGAGCGGAGGGCGCGCGTGCTTTGATTGGGCTGGGAACGCGCTAGGGGAAAAGGGGTAGTGGGCCAAAATCTATCCCTGGCGGCCGAGTTAGGTTTCCTTTTATTATTATTTTTTATGTTTTTCTGATTTTTTATTCTCTCATCTCTATTTAAATTCAAATACAGTTTGAACTCTCAATTTAATTACAATGCATAGTCAATAAATTCTAGCATGGCTTGAAGTTATTTATTCCATTTATATTAGTTATTCATTGGTTTGGGCAAATGCAACACACATATATTTCCTTTGATGACATGTCCCAAATCAAATAATAAATAGTAACTCATATTTTTTTCATATATTACTTTATCCTTTAAAATATATGTTCCCAGATATAATGGTAAAACAAATAAAACAATATTTAGTTTGGGAGAATATGCCAAGGTATGTTTTTAGCGTAAACCTTTTAGAGAGTACTTTTAACCTTATAGTGGGATGACTAATTTCATGTGGGTCCGTTTTAAGTAACTATTTATTAGGAAGGATATTTATTTTAAGGGATATGACTTCAAAAGTTTCTTTAAAAAATATTCTAACTCAAAATCTTTGGAAAATTTTACCAAATTCTCAAAATGAGATTTTGAGGTGTTACAAATCCTACCCCCCTTAACAAAAATCTCGTCCTCGAGATTTGTAAGGACATGGATGTAAAAAAAACTTTATTTATAGTTTAACTTTTAACTTCTAATTAGGTTAAGAATAAGAAGTTTCATGTTATTTAGAAAGTGGTTATGAAAGCATGGGTATATATATGTATAGTCACCTTTTTGTGTAGTGTAAAAGATAGGTTAGGGCAAGAATAGCATGGGGTGAGAAAGTTTACGGTGAGAAAGAACTCCTTGTTCGGTGGTAATGCCTTTGAAGATCGATTTTGACTTCTCTCCTTCCTTGACGAGGTTGATCTCCTCCTTCTTTCTCTTTGGTGTCTCCATCCAGGTTAGGGATAAGAGGTTAAGATAGATTTGTAGGTCACAGATGGATAGAGGGTTTAGTAGGTAGCTATATGCTAGATGGAATTAGTTATGTAACCTGCTTTCGTAGGTCAAGTTATTGAGTAGGGTCAGGTTGATCTAAGATCTCAAACTCTTATAGGAGCAGGGTCTAATGTATTTCCTTAGCATTAGCTAATCATGTTTGAGCGACACCCATTAGGTTTGATCATAATAGATTAGATAGGATGGGCTATGACTAGAATAGGTTTGATGGATCTACTAGGGTAGAATAAATATTAGGAGGATACATTATAATCTTTTGAGATAAGATGAATTGGTTAGAAATGGGATCTTTTAGGATAAGGTAAATTTCTTAAGTTAGATATATTCCAATGGGGATAATCTAGGTTGTCTAGTTATTTTATAAGTATTTTTTTCGATATGTATATGCAGATGTAATTGTGGACATTACTCCACAACTCATCACACTCAATCAAAGATCCAAATCAGACAAGTATCATAAGAACAAACACTCAAGTATACAAATATTTACAAAAATAGTTTTGATTTTTTTTCCTAAGAGCAGGTTCCTATTCCTAAAGGTCACCTTAGGTACTGGATTTCAAAGTGTGAAATCCACATTTGTCTTTAGAAGGAAAAGGTAAGAGTAATCAGAGTAAGCAGAAATAGATGAGAAAGATTAAGAGAAGTTTAGAAAAGAATCAGAGTAGCAAAGTTAAGTAGATAATGGTTGTCCAGTTCTATCTAGGTTTCGTCCTACAGTCAACATTCCTCTGATACCACTTCTGTCACACCCGGGTTTCAGGGGTCCAAGCCCGGGCGCGAACATAATCAACAGGTGTGCTGGGACCAAGTCTCACACATATGATGAATCATGGCACAGGATCGAATGTCACATCTTTACTACATAACAGGAGTTCTATACAAAAATAAATAAATAATTACATTATAAGGAGACAACAGTCCAACAACCCAAAGTTGACTAGGAGACGACGGCCTAGAACTCTCACGAACTCATCACAGCATCCTCCAAGCGCCTCATCCTGCAGTACCTGTTCTTGACCTGTGGGGGGTGTGAGACAGCAAGAGTGAGCTCACATACGTTCATCGCTCAACAAGTTGTGGGGAATAATGTGCATGAACTCGCCAAATGTGGGAGCTCACGTGAAGTGTAAGCCTTACCAAAGAGGATGGTTAGAGCTGAGCATTGCTTTTAAAGTTGGTCAAAATTTTATTAGCAGTTACTAAGTATAAGTAAATACCAACCCAATTAAGAAAAGTAATAACATCACCTGCGATGTGATGCATATGACAAATTGAATTTAGTTCCATAAATTAATCATGTGAGGGTCCGAGCTGCTCTTGACCGTGAGCACGGCTAGTATACTAGTTTTACACTCTGCAGAGGTTGCGCATCTTTACCCACAAGTCATGTTACCCATCTGCCAAGGGATCGCGACTTCCCATACACCTCTACCGAGGAGGCGAGGCAGGGTAACACTACGAGGCCTTTACAAAGTTCCACTAGCTTCAGAAAACCCGCTACAGTTTATAGGAAGCTCCAATGCAGGGATCCCTTGCCTGACCGCCATCGCAGCAAAATCAACCAAGGACCTCCCTACACTGACCACTCCCCTACTGCCCTTGCCCCTTTAGGGTATGGTAGTCCTCCACTAGCTTTCCTAATTAATCAGCCAAGGGCGTCCATAAACCCTTGTGGTAGCACTGTTTTCCCGGGTGGTCGCTCCATGTTCCAATTAACATAATGATCTTATCATGAACAATAAATAACAATGGATAACAAAACTATAATCATGAATAATGTGTATCTCAATGCCCAAATCCACATAAAGCACTAGCAAGTACTACCCATAAGTTTAGTGGTAAACAAGGCATAAAGATAGTCAAACTAGGGTGACCTATTGGGTCCCATCAAAATTAACCTATGCAGATCATTATGATTAATCAGAACATGAATGGGTAAAAAGAAGTGATCAAGGGCACAACTTGCCTGGCACTTGAGATTCCAGGTACCAACTTGCTCTTCAGATGACACATGTCCTCACTACTAAACGTAGCAATATAGACAAACGGTGTATAGGCAAAATTAACATTACACCAAACATATATGCAAAATATGTTAATAATCTACATATTGAAATAAGATCACAGGAACAAAAATTATTAATTTTGGATTTATAGATTTTAAGTCATGGATTTCCAAAGATTCTATGTGCTTTGTACAAGATTAATTAGGATATAAATTTTATTAGGATATTCATGTCAAAACAGTGGTACAAAAGGATAAACAATAATATTACAAAATTATTGGAATTTGAATGGATTATTTTGGACTACATATGAATTTTCTATGGATTATACAAGTTTTACAATTATTTTTATACTCAAAATCAATTTCTAAATCTCTTTTTCCCTATTTTCTTTAATTCCTGGACTGAGCGCACAATTTTATAAGAATGCAGGGGCTAAAACATAATTTTTTGGGCTCGACTGCAATTTGTTTTGGCTTAGGATGGATGGTGTGACGGAACCTCCCAAGTAATTAGGCCCACCTACAGTTGTCCTTGTCCAACGGACCTCAGACAACCCTGTAGGTGCCCCTGAACTACTTGACAAGTTCGGTATCTTTCCTTACCTTTCCAGGAACGTTTCACCCGTCTTGCAGAAATTACAGAACATCGGAGATAAAGAAATGCGGAAGCGATTACATAACTTACATTTATTAAAAAGTAAGATCAAGTTGTTTATTACAGACCAGAAATATAAGCGAGTGCAGAGTAGTATTATTACATAACTAAGGGAGGCAAAAACTCCTCCCGATAAGTTTTTCACTAAAGTTCTATATGGAGGACCAAGTCCTCCCGCACTTCAGTCTTGCTTCTCCTCCTTAGGAACCACCTTGGTACAGAAGCAACAGAAATCTGCTACTTCCTCACCTAAAAACAACGAAGGGATAAACCCTGAGTATGGAATTACTCAGCAAGTCTTACCCGACTAAAGAAAAGACTCTCAAGGGTATGCTGGCTTAAGGGAGTCAAGGTAAGGCTTTTCAATAATCAAAAGACTCTGTTTTGCAGAAATGCTTACTAAAGTGGATCCTTAAAAATCCAATTTTACTTGTCAAGTTAAGTACAATTACCTGCAACTAGAGTTCTTTCTACCCTAGTTCAATCACTGGTCCTGCACTAGCCAATTTCTTAACAAAAACCCATCATCTTTAGTGGAATGCTACGTGTAGGGCAGTGACCAAGTCTTCATAACCGCGAAGGTACGGCGATCTGAATCGATTATACTCAGCTGAGGATCTCCAATCACACGACATATGTAGCACTTAACCCTTGCATATGTCAACCCGCCACCGGGGTTCTTAAGACCAGATCAGGTTCACACAAACCGAGAGCACAGATACACCACCGTCCAGCCTCTTGCCACGGAGGGTACACGCTACTCTCGCCACCGCTCCACGCCCATTTCGTGTTATCTTATTCTGGCCTTAGTCTGCCCGAGGCAAGGCTTACCCATGACGAGGCATGTGACCAGTTAAAGGGTCCTCGATCATCAAGCCTACATCGAGACGGTCCTTAATCGACTCAGACAGAGACACTACACCGAGACTCTCTTCTCGTGCAAGTCACCCGCCCGGTCTCAGCTTAATCATTTAAACCCAAATCTTGGTACCTGGCAGAGGTACATCTTTTCCGATGTTGAACCCATCAGGGCCCTGATGGATCCACCATCAAATTTTATTTTCGAAAACAACCCTCCCACTTTGCCAAACATCTTTTGTAAACAAATCCTTTTGTTTTTCTAAAGCAATACTAAGCATAGAAAAAACCTTTTTGTAAAAACAGGGTTTCAAGGAAGGTAATCAAATTCAAGGAAGGTAATGCAGGAATTGTTTAATCAAGCAACTCCTATCACCTAATGCAGCAAGCAAGTGAGAAAGATTTTAAAAACATCAAGGGAGGTGGCAAATGCACCGGGGCTTGCCTTCGTTCACAGGTGAGTCTGGCTCGGATCCACAAATATCAAAGTAGAAGCAGTTGCCTGCTTGAGAATCCGAGGGTGGTGGTGTCCTTTCTTCAGTGACTTCCACTTCTTCTTCGCGTTCTAACATAACCATATATATATAAGAATGAATGCCATGTAATGCTCATGAGAGTGCGAAGATAATAAAGATTTATTATCTAAGTCTTGATATAACTTTCCTTCACGGAACTCCGAGAACTTAGGATTTTCGGAGTCGGTAAAGGAGCTCAAAGGGCAGGGGGGTGGTTTTGGGTTCTAGTTATCAAACATGGTCCAAATCAATTCAAATTCTACCCAAGTCTTTTAAATAATGTTTTAAGTTCATATAAAAAGTTTGGGCATTTTTGGACTTATCACCTATTTTCTAAAAATCCAGAACTAAGACTTTAAACTATTTAAAATGCTTAAAAATTCATTATTTCCTCTAAAAATCACAATACTATTTTTATTAAATTCTAGGGAAAATAATAAGCCTAGGAAAATTGGTTTCACAATTTTAGGATTTTTCTACATTTTATAAAAAATTTCCCAAGTTCTTCTGAAAAAGAAAAAGAAAAAGACTCAACAGTGTTGGGCCCAAACTACCTTAAGCGGCCCAAGTCCACGCAGAAGCGTGCGCGCGCCCGCGCTGGCGGTTTTGCAGAACGGCCCTCAGCGTTTTGGATAACTCAAAGTGGGCTCCGTTACTGTTTTCTCAAGTCTCTGACAGTTTGCAGAACAGTCCCTGAGGTTCTATTTCTTTACCGCGCTAGGTCCCCGACGACGGTGAGCACAGGGAGCGCAACACCGACGAGCTAGACCGGCCGGAGGGGGCCAAGACCGGCGCTCCCGAGCTGCGGACATCACATCGGACCTACCCCGAGTGTTTCCCCTAACCTAATTGCACAAATGGTGAGCTATCAAGCTCTGTCCGCGTGAACCGAATGGGTGGCAGACAGTTGATCGTGTTCCCGGTGATTGGTGAGCCCGCAGTTCAAATTGGTGGTTCAGCAAGCATCGTAGGCATGTGAGAAAGCTTAAACGAGGAAGCAGGGGACGGGGACTGACCGAAAAAGGGCTGGCGACGGTGAAGCTCGTTTCATGGTGGCGGAAGCTTGAATTGGGGGAAATTGGAAATTGGGACTCACTGGGGGATGATAGCTAACGATTCTTCGCGTCTGGGTTCGCGATAATCTAACGCAGCTAGGGGAGGGCTCAATTTATAGGCATCGCAAGCGGTGGCCGGGAATTTTACGATGGACGCGCGGCAGCCGGAGGTGGAAGAAAGCACTGGCGCACGTGAATTCGTGGCTAACGGCGTGGCAACCTCCCCGGCGACGATGGGATGGCCCAAGGGAGTCATGACGACGCGGTATAAAAGCTTAGCCACGCGGCGCACAGCCGGGAGGCGGCGGTCGCCGGTGAGCTAATCCGCACCAGCCGCAAAGAAGAAGGGGCAGCCATGGTGAGTCACCGGAGTTATCCTCAGGGGGTGGCTTTTACCTGGCGGCCTTATCAGGTCATCGGCGACGCGAATCCGACAGAGGTGGCGTGAATCACGGCGAGGGTCGTCGGCGGTGAAGATTTTTCTGCCGCGGTCGATCTGATCCACAACCGAGTACTGTACCATGGCGAGTGTTCGTCAGACAGCCTGATAGAGCATCTTCAGGGCAATTTCTCTCTATATTTCTCTTGACAACTTCATCATCCCTCTGCACCAAAGTTGTAGACCAATGTTCCGGCTATAATGTTGCCATAACAACAATAGCCAAATTCCTACTAAATCATGTTCAAATATGTGCTCAAAGTTCTTGTAGTACACTGTCAGTCTGAAAATTCAGACCTTAGCAGCCTGACAGCCTAATTTTGGGCTTAATTATCTCTGGATTTTTCTTAACAACTGAGCTCACAATCTTAAGCAAAGTTGTTCTCCTTAGTTTGCTCTACAATTTTGATGTGGTGACTTAGGGCAAACACCCTTTTGTTTAGAAGTTACAAGGTCACAAAGATGAGCACAATACTCTGAAATCCAGACTTAATCAAAAGGGTACAAATGAGACTCTTTTGCATATAAGTCCAAAACTCAGGGTTTGGCTTGCAAATTTACATATGATTGACCCAAATGACTTAATATACTTATTTAACTTGGTTTTTGCACTTTAGTCCAAAAGTGGACTAATTTTGCACATAGGTCCCTAGGGTTTGGTTTAAGGGTTTTCCAGGGTTCTAATTGAGATTTTTGGTATCCTAGGGGTATAAATGTGATTTAAGTTTATGTTTGGGAACATTTTATGACTATTTCCCTAAAGCCTTTAGGTTTTCTCAATTTGGGTTAGGTCTTACCCCTTTAATCCCTATTTAGGGTTGAGTTCCCTATCCAGGGTTCTATTTGCAAAACATCAAAACAATACAACTTGTTTAAAAATTTTGCCTAGTGAATGCACTCTAGGTGTATCAAACATATGCAATGCTAATGCTTATGATGCCATGCTCAAGTTTTAGTTATAGTAACACCAGGGGTGTTATAGATGGCGGGTTTGTTTTTTATAAAACAAAGGGTCTTATTCGCAAGGTGGCGCGACCGATGGGGTATGCAAGCGCGCCAGCCGTTGGATCTCAACCTGATGGTTGTGATTAGATCGGTCCATATAATGAACCGGTATGCGATCGCGGCCACAGGATTCTAAATCTACGGTCAACATTTAATGGGACGCGATTCAATAAGGACCATCCGATCCGCCCAACGGCTCGGATCAAATCACCGAAAGGGTACACTCTGCTCTTAATCGGAGCCACTACTTCCCCGATCAACGGCTCAAAATCCACCATGGAACCATCTACTCTTAGCCCTCCGATAATGATCCTATGGCACAGAAGCCATCTTCTACTTCCAGCGCGAGGACATGGCGGCGGCCATTGTTCCCGCGACGGACCCTCGCCGTCGCTCAACCAGTGTTCCCCGAACACGCGCCACAGATTCCCCAATCTGAATCCCATAATCGATGGCACACTACGAATCTGTTGAAGGATTCATACCGAGGGTGCGGATGACGGCAAGGCTGGCCACGCAGATGGCGGACTGGCGACGGAGAACCCGCTTCGATGAGCAATTCCCGGCACCACAGCGACTTTCCTCTTGATTAATCCTTTCTACACCTCCGTCAGGGTCTGGACTACCACCGAATAGCTTTGTTGGCGATCGATTGATATTGTCAGCGCACTTCCGCAGTGGCGGCCCTTCCTAGCCCGCGCACCCACACTCTGGTTCGTCCCCCCCGACGGCTGGGGTGGTTTGGGATGATTTACGATGCATCGGCTCGGCGCGCCACAACTTTTATGGGGGAAGGGGAGATCCGAGTTGGTCGTGACGGCAACGGTGGTGCGAGAATGCCGCCGCGGCAATTTCGGCCAGGTTGTTGAGGTGCCCGCGTACTGGACCCCACCGGTCATGGTCACGAACGCGCAGATGGCGGAGTCCCGGGCTCCCGGCCGGTCGCCCAGGTTGTTACAGGTCCGGGGAAAACGCAGCCGCGAGCACCGAGCATGGCGGCATCGGAATCGGACTTCGATTGAAGGGGAAGAAGACGGCGCTGCACAGGAGAGTCTGACGAGTGGGCCCGTCGATCAGCGCAGAGCGGAGGGCGCGCGTGCTTCGATTGGGCTGGGAGCGCGCGAGGGGAAAAGGGGTAGTGGGCCAAAATCTATCCCTGGCGGCCCAGTTAGGTTTCCTTTTATTATTATTTTTTTGTGTTTTTCTGATTTTTTATTCTCTCATCTCTATTTAAATTCAAATACAGTTTGAACTCTCAATTTAATTACAATGCATAGTCAATAAATTCTAGCATGGCTTGAATTTATTTATTCCATTTATATTAGTTATTCATTTGTTTGGGCAAATGCAACACACATATATTTCCTTTGATGACATGTCCCAAATCAAATAATAAATAGTAACTCATATTTTTTTCATATATTACTTTATCCTTTAAAATATATGTTCCCAGATATAATGGTAAAACAAATAAAACAATATTTAGTTTGGGAGAATATGCCAAGGTATGTTTTTAGCGTAAACCTTTTAGAGAGTACTTTTAACCTTATAGTGGGATGACTAATTTCATGTGGGTCTGTTTTAAGTAACTATTTATTAGGAAGGATATTTATTTTAAGGGATATGACTTCAAAAGTTTCTTTAAAAAATATTCTAACTCAAAATCTTTGGAAAATTTTACCAAATTCTCAAAATGAGATTTTGAGGTGTTACAATTTCCAAGATGGTATGGGAAGGGGTTGCAAAGGGCCTGCTACCTTCAAATGACTAGCCTTGATTCTCTGGCAGGTGTCACATTCTGATATATACTTCGCAATTTCCCTCTTCATTCTGGTCCACCAGTATAAAGATCTGAGATCATGATACATCTTGTTACTGCCGGGGTGCATGGAGAATTTTGAAAGGTTAGCTTCATCCATATCTTCTTTCTGAGCTCAGGGTTCTTGGGAAGAACCAATCGGTCTCCAAACCATAGGATTCCTTTGCTGTCCTGACGGAAGCATTTGTATTTGTCCACCTTCTGTTTGATCATTTCCTTGATAACTTGAACACCCTTGTCACCAATATGTGCCATGACTATTTGCTCTTGTAATGTGGGCTCCACTGAAATATAATTTAAAGCTCCGGAGGAAATGACTTCTAGGTTCAGCTTGCATAACTCATCACATAAGGTGGTGATTCTTGCATCCATATTCATACAATTGCACTGGGCCTTCCTGCTTAAGGCATCTGCCACAACATTGGCTTTGCCAGGATGGTAATGCACCTCCAAATCATAGTCCTTGATTAGCTCTAACCATCTTCTCTGCCTCATATTAAGATCAGCCTGGGTGAAGATATATTTGAGACTCTTATGATCAGTGTAAATGTTACAGTGAGCTCCCATCAAGTAATGTCTCCATATCTTGAGAGCATGAACCACAGCTGCTAACTCCAGATCATGCGTGGGGTAGTTCTGCTCATGGGGTCTGAGTGCTCGGGAGGCATAAGCAATGACTCTGTTGTCCTGCATTAAGACACATCCCAATCCAGTACAGGAAGCATCGCAATAAACTTCAAAGGGCTTGGTGTTGTCAGGTTGAGCTAGCACTGGTGCTGTTGTCAAGTGCTGCCTCAGTGTATGAAAGGCATCCTCACACTTCTGGCTCCATTCATACTTGACTCCCTTCTTCAACAGTTCATTCATTGGCTTGGCAATTCTGGAGAAATCTAGAATAAATCGTCGATAATACCCTGCCAATCCTAGAAAACTTCGAATTTGCCGCACTGTGGTAGGAGGTTTCCAATCCATTACTTCTTGTACCTTCTCAGGGTCAACTGATATCCCATCCTAAGAAATTGTGTGACCCAAAAATTTAATTTCCCTTAGCCAGAAATCACACTTAGACAACTTAGCATAAAGACGATGATCGCGCAGTCGCTGAAGCACGATGTGTAGATGCTCAGTATGCTCGTCTTCAGTCTTGGAATAGACCAGAATATCATCAATGAAAACCACCACAAATTTGTCCAGCTCTGGCATGAATACTGAGTTCATCAGGTACATGAAATAAGCCGGGGCATTGGTCAGCCCAAAAGACATCACAAAAAACTCATAGAGCCCATATCTGGTGCAGAAAGCCGTCTTCGGAATATCACTGGCACGGATCTTGATTTGATGGTAGCCCGAGCGAAGGTCTATCTTGGAGAACACTTTGGCTCCCACCATCTGATCAAACAAAACATCAATGCGGGGCAGTGGGTATTTGTTCTTGATGGTCACCGCATTGAGAGGGCGGTAATCGACACACATTCTCAGACTTTCATCCTTCTTCTTTACAAACAAGGCTGGGCAGCCCCAAGGTGAAGTACTTGGGCGAATGAACCCCTTGTCCAACAACTCTTGTAGCTGCTTTTTCATCTCCGCTAATTCCGCGGGAGGCATCCTATAGGGTCTCTTGGATATAGGAGCAGTCCCGGGATGCAATTCAATCGTGAACTCGATGTCTCTATCGGGTGGCATTCCTGGCAATTCGTCAGGAAAGACATCTGGGTAGTCACAGACCATAGGGATTCTTTCAACCGGTGACTCTATCATGGTGAATGCACAAGAACGGGTACAACCCTGATCAGGCAAATATAAAGTAGTCTCGCCATAAGTAGGGGAGTGAATCTCAATGGCCCTTGCTACAATATCCAATACTGCCTGATGCCTGGATAACCAATCAGTTCCCAATATAATGTCCACGCTATCCAATCCTAAGATGAGAAGGGTGGTTCTAATCACAAGACTACCATGTTTTATAGGCACTTGCCTGTTGATTTGATAGGTGGCAACCCTGCCTCCTGGTGTTGAAATCGTAATACCCTCATTGGTGTGGTGAAAAGGTAATTGGCACTTGGCACTAAATTTGGCACTGATAAAACTGTGTGATGCACCAGAATCAAAAAGAATAATAGCAGGATAATTCAAAACTGAAAAGATACCAGTCATGATGGGTGCTCCCTCTGGAATGTCAGCCATGGTGGTGAAGTTCAGTCTGCCTTGTCTCACTTGCACCTTCTGCCTCTTGCCTTGGTTCTGGTTGACATTCTGTCCCTGCCTCTGCTGGTTTCTGGGGCAATTCTTAGCATATTGTCTGGTGTTACCACAAGTGAAACACCTGTTGTCATTTGCCTGACGGTACTGCTGCTGCTGATTGTTCCTCTGCACTGGGGCCTGAGAGCGGGTGGGTGCCTGCTGCTGCTGTTGTGGTCGGATCACCCAACGTCCTTGTTGCTGCTGAGGTCCCCTATTTTGAGTGTCAGACACGATCCTGAAGCGATGTGGCTGAGCTGAAGGTCCTACCACAGGGGTCTTCCTCTTCTTCTCTGCCTGACAAGCTGTGATACAGTCCTCCTGAGAAATGGCCATGTTGACTAACTCATTATAGTTGTTGGCCCTGACTGTGTTGAGACGGTCGCGGAGCTTAGTGCTGAGCCCCCTCCTGATCCTGTCCCTCTTCTTCTCGTCGGTGTCTGCATGATATCCGGCATACTGGCACAAGTCATTGAAGGCCTGAGCATACTGTAACACTGTTCGGTTCCCTTGAGTGAGTGCCAGAAACTCATTGAGCTTTTGGTCCATAATGCCTGCTGGTATATGATGCCCCCTGAAAGCTGCCTTGAACTCTCTCCATTCCACCTCATGGTCAGCTGGCTGCATAGCAAGGAAATGATCCCACCATGTCCGCGCAGGTCCGCGAAGCTGCTGGGTGGCGAACCTGACCTTAGTTACCTCTGAACAAACTCCATGGAGTAGCGGGAATTTGGATTCCAATACCCTCAGCCATACATCAGCATCAAGTGGGTCCTCGGCCCTGGTGAACAACGGTGGCTGAGTACTGAGGAACTCCTGATAAGTGGCTGCTGCGGGGTGACGCTGATGATCACCACCACCATAATGCTGAGGTGGTGGCTGGCGCTGAGCTAACTGTCGCAAGATCTCGTTCTGCTCAGCCATCAGCTCCTGCAGAGTAGGAGGTGGTGGCGGTGGTGGAGGAATGCACTCATTCTGTCCACGACGCGCTCTTCCTGCCATCTGAAAAATCATGTATATTCTCAATGTCATACTTCTGAGGCTCAAGGTTCAATCATGGTGAAAGAATCGAAGGGGTAAAACCAATATATTCTTGCATAATTATAAAAGATTCCACATGGCATAAACTTTTCTTCTTAAAATAAAACTGGCATCATTCATCATCCATGCTTCCAAAAGAGTTTGTCATGATTACATCAGTAACTCAAAAGACTCAACTCTATCTAGCCTAGTACCCAAAGGGTGCAAAAGCTAAGCTAGCTTCGAGGGGTTTTACCGCCACAGACTTCTAACTCTATCTCTGCGACCTAGTGGGCAAACGAGGCAACGCTCGACTCGAGGGAAGGTGGTCTCCCTGAGCCAGCAGTGTCCAAGCTAGAGGCAGGCTCCTCTCCTCCCTCGATGTCGACATCCTCGTTGGCCTCCATGTCCTGGATCTCCTAGTGGTGCATATACATATGCTGGTTAGCCTCCGCAAGCTGCTGCTGAGTGTTGATTAGCTGATCCTCGAGAACCTCGATGGTGTTCTCCCTGGTGCCCACTAGCTCCTCAAGCTCTTGGATCTCATTTGATAATTGTTCCACTTGTAAGTCTTTTTCCACCATCTCAGTGGACAAGTCTACCACAAGTTCCTCCCTGTTATCCAAGGTGATCTTGGTAGCCTCCAACAGTGCCATCAGATGAGACATGGCCTCTCCTTGCATCACTTGCAGACGATACAGGGCATTCATGCACCGCACCGTTAAGTGAGCAGTCTGACCTGGGTAGATAGCCCATATATCCTTGGCATGCTCCACTCGATCCTTCCACATTGGGTCGTCCTCCTTTTCCCTAGGGAACAAACTAATGGGGTGAGTGGACAGCTCCAAGGGGTGGAAACCACAGAAGGTGGTCAGTCCATGAAGGGCATTCGCCTTGATAGTATCCTCAGCCCTGTATCCAAAAGACTCAGAGTCCAGCGACTGCCAGCCTGGCTGCAGGGGATGAGGCTCTAGGGTCATCCTCACCCTACAGCGGGGCACTCGGTGCTTCTCAAACAGCTGCACTGCGTACTGGGGAGGCGTCGTGTAACCAGCTCCCTAAAGTACCTCCCACAAGATACAGGGGAAACACTCTCGTGCAAGCCCGTCCGTGTGGGACTGTGCATTCCCTTCGTCCGAGGATCCATGAGAAGTCATCTGTGTACGGTTAAGCGTAAGTAAAAGAAAAGGAATTATAAAATGAAAAGGGATCGCAACTCAGCCTCTCTATAACTACGACAATGGTACTGGGGGTACTTAATTTGTCATCATTATGTGTTGGTGACTTGTTCTCAAATGCTATGAGTTAAGAACAAGGCAACATAGAAAATGTTAATCGTTAAAGTCCTTCGTCCCTCGAAGCATTATCTCCCTTAGGATATAATGGTGTACGGACGAAGGTTATGAAGGACGTACCTTCATAAACTCATTAAACAATGACGAAGGATGAAACGTAAAGAATATAAAAGACAACATGAACCATTATATATTATCATCAGGCATAAGCAGGAATATCGTTGTATTACAAGTGTACCTTCAATTGGAAGGAGATGACAGTACAAGCGTGACGCAAAAAAGCGAATGCCAAGTCAGCGTGAACAGTACGGGGGTACTGTTCACCTATTTATAGGCACGGGACACAACCCATACAGAATTACATTCATGCCCTTTACACTTGGTAATAATTCTATAGTAATCTGTCGAGGTCTAAATAGCCTTTTCATCTTTAAGTCGGTTTCACTTCTTGTTGTCGCGCCGAAGCTTTCCTGCTCACACCTTCGGCGCTGTATCAACCTTCGTATTACTCTGGTCTACTGTGGTGCCGACTTGGATCCGAAGATACCTGTTCACACATTATACTCCAGAAATACTGTTAAATCCTGTTTTTGAGGACCTTCGGAGGCCGAAGGTCCCCAACATTAGCCCCTCGCAATATTAATTTGCTTAAAATAATAAATTTAAATTGCGACATGGACGAAGGCTTTTCGCCGAAGGTCCGAAAAAACACCTTCCCTTTGCTAGAATAGCAACATTCACTGACAAGCGGGGTCTTTCAATTTTCAACGCCCTTGGCGTATATATACGGCCATACCGCAGACTCATTTGATACGCTCTCTGGCCCACTGCTCCCGCTCACTCAATTTTTAGCTCTTGTGCATTACGATTTGCTAAGCTTTTTGTTTTGAAGCTTCGGCTTTGAAAATAGTTTTTTAGTGCCTCCGAAGATGTCTGAAGATAAGAAGACTGCTGCTGAGACGAAGCTGAGCCTCGACGAAGAGAAAAACTTGGGGTTTCTCATAGCGATGTCCAAGACCAATACAGAAAAAATCACCAAGGAGATTCTGGAAGGTTTGTCTGAGGATACTGGTGACAGTGATAGCTATGATGTGGACAGTGGCGGTGAAGACTCCGAAGATCGCCCCTGGCGACCAAGTCATGCGGTTTTCGGCAAATCAGCTATCAAAGAAAACCATCTTGCCAATATGAGGGGAAGGTATTTCCGGGATCTGTCCATTGTGAGGGCGGACGAAGGGGAAAGGACTTGTCCACACCCTGAAGAGAATGAAGTTGTGGTGTACCGAAGCTTTTTGAAAGCTGGATTGCGATTCCCCTTGAGCAGCTTCGTCGTGGAGGTGCTAAAAATCTTCGAAGTTTATCTGCACCAACTAACCCCTGAGGCAATCATAAGGTTGAATATCTTCGTTTGGGCCGTGAGAAGCCAAGGTCTGAAGCCTGACGCAAAAAGCTTCTGCAATATTCACGAATTATCATATGAAACAAAACCTTGGGGTAAGGAACAGTACCATAATAATTTCGGCTGCTACAGTTTCGTTTCTCGGTCTGGGTCAAGCTGCCCCGTGCCAACCTTTCGGAAGAGATGGCCCGGCGACTGGACAACAGAATGGTTTTATGTGAAAAATGATCTGTCAGTTCGAGAAGATATCAAAGGTGTAATTATGCGCCCTATTTGGCAGAGCTTCGGCCTTCGGAGGCCGAAAAAAGAAGAGGCTGAATCGGGTATTTGATGCAATCGGGTTTGTCTACCCTGACTATAGCTATCCCATTCGAAGGCAAAAGAGAAAAAACACAACCTCTGCAAAAGAAGAAGCTGCCACTGCTCCTAGCGAGCCAGAACCGAAAAGAAAGAAGATAAAGGTCCTCACACATCGGCCGCGCTATATTGAACCAGCTTCGGTGCCTGAGTTTATCGGAGAAACTTCTTCGGCCACCGAAACTGAAAAACCAGCCGAGCCAACTTTGCTGCCAGAAGTCGCAGAAACGGCCGAAGCGCCAACAAAGATAGAATTGGAACAATCAAAGATTTTGTTATCAGAAACGAAAGAGAAAGCCGAAGAGCCGTCTACAGAAAAAATGGAGGAGGCAAAAGAAGCAACTGAGGGATCAAAAACATCAGAAGTTTTGAGTCCTGCATCAAACATTGAGACATTAAAAAATCAAAAAGTGCCAGCAGTAACTCCGAAAAGAAAGAGGATGGCTAATGTGCTAGATGTGCTGGAAACGATCAACTCTTCAAGCATACCTCCGAAGAAGGCTGCTATCATTCCTGAAACAACAACTGAAATTTCTGGTACCGAAGCTCCAGAGCAAAAAACTGAAGCCGAAGCTGGGCCTTCAGAGCCCGCAAAGATAAAATCCTTGGAGAGTGAGGTAGAAAAAATAACAAAGCCAACTTTTGTTGAAGAAATCGGTGTCATTGCCCCCGAAGCATCCCCCAAAGTTCGTGATTATATTGTTCGTCATGCTTCGGGGAGAAAATTATCAGAAAAAGAAGAGCAAGAGGCCCAGCACTATGCCCGAAAACTGAAGTATCCAAAGGGGGCATTAATATTCAATGGCAGTGGAGAAGAAGACTTCTTGTATTGTCTCCCTGACAGCAAGGAGATTTCTGTCTGTCGGGAGATGAGCAAGAGCTTCGGATTCCCAACCTTAGAAGACGGGCTCTCGGTGCTGTCGAAGAATGATCTGGCCGACAGCCTGGCTTACAATAGCTTAAAGGTGCGACAAATGCAATCCTTGTATTTTTTTGTTGAGTCAAAAAATTTTTTGTTTGATTAATCCTACTGACACACACATATTTCTCTGCGTAGGGCCTGATACTTAGCAATGCCCTCAGGGCTCAGAAAGATGCTGAAGACGAAGGGTGTTCTATAGCCCTGAGCAACCTTCGTTCCGAAGTTATTGAACTGAGGAACGAAGGTCTTGAAAAAGATAAAATATTACACTCATTGATAAATAAAATAAAGGAAGACGAAGCTGCTTTCAAAGGTCAAGCTGAAGTTCAAAAACGTGAAATTGAAGATCTTCGGAAACAACTGGCCAGAGCTAAGGAAGAACGCATGCTTGAAGAAACAAGGCGAGAACTCAGCGACCAATGGGCAGATCACCTAGAAGTAACTGTTGAAGAGCTTCGTTCGTCCAAAAAGAGATGCTACAATAAATCTATAGAGTGTGTTAAGAAGTTAAAAACTAGCTTCGCCAGAGTCGGTGCCTTCTCAAGCGAAGAAAACTTTACGAGAGGCAATCCCGAAGGTCCCATCGAATGGATCGACCACGAAGCTGAGGCCTTCGAAGAAATTTTAAATAGCCATGGAGATATATGTGCTTTCTCTGGTGCCAGAGGAATTGCCACCATTTTAGAGAAGAAGGGCTGCGAACACGTAAAAACTTTAGCACAATCCGAAGCAGCTTTGTCTTTTGAAGATGCAAGAGATCCTTCGACCGAAGCTAGTATAATTGGTGGAAAATTTTTTAATGATATCTGGGAAAATGGTGGCCGAGAAATGGCCGGTGAAATTATTCGAAAAAGTGAAAAGGGGATTCACGATGCTAGAGAAGTAGCTGACGCTGCTGTAAAGAGCGTAGAGGCCGAAGGTCAATTAGGTATTAACTAATAGTTTTTATTGTGTTGTAATCTTAAGCTTTACGATTTGTTTGCGATTTGTAATAGCAATGTAGCCGTGTCCTGTCCTACTTCAGATCCTGCTGAAGCGTCTTCGGGCCCTCAGCCGAAAGGAGACGACGAAATTAAAAAGATGGCTGAAGATATCATGGACGAAGTCGTCAATCGGCTTCTGAACGAGGCTGCAGAAGTCGTTTTGAGAGAAGATTGAGTATTTGTGTAAAAACTTCTGGAATGTAATATACTGTAACATTTTGTAACCCCAAATGTAATATACCTATTTTTGTTAGTCAATTCTTTACGATGCATGAAACTTTATACGTACCGCTTTTGAGTCTTTGACGAAAAAACACCTTCCCTTCTTTTCATGCTTCGTGAAGAAGAATTTTTCTTTGTCACAACAATATCCAGTGTTCTGATGAATAATATCCAAGCTTCGTAAAGATATTTTCCGAAGCTACACTTCCGAAGATCAATGATGTATCTTTTTGTACATTGATAATGTGTCCACCTCTTGTGCCATATGCAAAATGATGTATGATGCTTATGCTATGCGAAATGGTGCGATGATGTTATGTTATGCGAGGTGATGTTTATTCCGAAGATACAGACACATCCCTGCAATAAAATATAATTCTTTTATAAGCCTCCCTTAGGAGCTTCTTCGCCTTTTACTTCGGCGGAATCAGCGTTTATTTTTCGCTGTAAGCCTCCCTTAGGAGCTTCTTCGCCTTTTACTTTCAGCGGTATTCGCGTTGACTTTTCGCGCTTCGCCTTTTACTTAGGCGGTATCAGCGTTGACTTTTCGCTGTATGCTCTGCATTCCCTTTGGAACGACTTTGGAGCAGAAAACTTACACTGCGCTCTCTTTGGAACGACTTTTTTGTGACTTCGGCAAACTTACTCTGCGTTCCTTAGAACGACTTTTTGTTGCTTCGAAGAATTTTCGATAGTTCGAAGGTCCTTTTTATTATCACAAGTCTTTGAACTTCAATCAATTTAAACCTGTGAAGAAAACATATTTTCCTTGTAGGAATCAACGAAACTAATTACATGAAATCCAAACAATGTCCTTTATTACAGAAAATAAAACTGAATGAAAAAGATTGCTTATCAAGGTAGGATATTTGTCAATAGATGTGCTTTGACTCTGGCACAGTGCTATTGACTGTACGAGCTTCGGACTGCTCTCTGAAGTCCCTCTGGTGTGGAGCATACTGGCTCCCTTCTGGCTGCTGGCCTTGTTGCAACGGAGGTGGAGGCGGAGGCTGTTGCCAGGAAGCTTGAGGCTGACTCGCCGAAGCAACAGAAACTGCAGGGTGATTGCCCACATATTCTGGGATGTAGGGCGAATGATACGAAGCTGTATGCATGACCTGCTTCGGCTGAGCTTGTTGCGCTGCGGCTTCGGCTATTTCCTTTTGCTTCTGAATAGTAACATGGCACATCCTGGTGGTATGGCCTTTGTTCTCACCGCAGAATAAGCAAAAGATTCTTCTCGGTTGATCGCCAAATCTTCCTCCGAAGCCCCTGGCGCCTCTGCCTCTTGGAGCTGGTGGTCGGAATGAGCTTTGCTGTTGCCCCGAAGCCTGTGAGGAACATTGTGGCCTTTGCTGTTGGCTTCCTCTATCATCATTTTGTGTAGAGTTATGAATTGATCTTACGTGCCTCGGGTAAAACCTCCCTCCGAAGCCCCTGGTCATTTCAGAAAACCTGAAAGCCTCCTCCCTTCTTTGGCGAAAATCATTATCGGCCCGAATGTACTCGTCCATCTTCTGGAGCAGCTTCTCCAAAGTTTGAGGGGGCTTCCTAGCGAAGTACTGAGCTGACGGACCTGGCCGAAGCCCCTTGATCATGGCCTCAATGACAATTTCATTGGGCACCGTTGGTGCCTGTGCCCTCAAACGCAAGAACCTTCGGACATACGCCTGAAGGTACTCTTCGTGATCCTGGGTGCACTGGAACAGAGCATGAGCAGTGACTGGCTTCGTCTGAAATCCTTGAAAGCTAGTTAACAACAAGTCCTTCAGCTTCTGCCATGAAGTGATCGTTCCTGGTCGAAGGGAGGAGTACCAGGTTTGAGCAACACTCCTGACAGCCATGACGAAAGATTTGGCCATGACTGAAGCATTGCCACCATATGAAGATACTGTTGCTTCGTAGCTCATCAAAAACTGCTTCGGGTCCGAGTGACCATCGAATACGGGAAGTTGAGGCGGCTTGTAAGACGGAGGCCAAGGTGTAGCCTGCAGCTCAGCGGACAGAGGAGAAGCATCATCAAAAACAAAATTCCCATGATGGAAATTGTCATACCAATCATCGTCGTTGGGAAAGCCCTCCTGATGAAGATCTTGGTGCTGAGGCCTTCGGTGCTGCTCATCCTGGGCAAGATGACGAACTTCTTCAGAGGCTTCGTCTATCTGCCTCTGCAGTTCAGCTAGCCTGGCCATCTTTTCTTTCTTCCTCTTTACTTGTTGATGAAGCATCTCCATATTTCTGATTTCTTGATCTATCTCGTCCTCTGGTGGTGTTGGGCTGACAGCCTTCCTTTTCTGGCTTCGGGCCTCCCGCAGGGAGACTGTCTCCTGATTGTGATCCAGTGGTTGCAGAGCTACAGCCCCGGTCGCTGAAGCTTTCTTCGGCGCCATAACGAAGGTTTATGATTGCCGAGGGTGTTCAAAAAACTTCAATGAGTGGAAGTGAGTTCACCGGAGGTGGGCGCCAATGTTGGTGACTTGTTCTCAAATGCTATGAGTTAAGAACAAGGCAACATAGAAAATGTTAATCGTTAAAGTCCTTCGTCCCTCGAAGCATTATCTCCCTTAGGATATAATGGTGTACGGACGAAGGTTATGAAGGACGTACCTTCATAAACTCATTAAACAATGACGAAGGATGAAACGTAAAGAATATAAAAGACAACATGAACCATTATATATTATCATCAGGCATAAGCAGGAATATCGTTGTATTACAAGTGTACCTTCAATTGGAAGGAGATGACAGTACAAGCGTGACGCAAAAAAGCGAATGCCAAGTCAGCGTGAACAGTACGGGGGTACTGTTCACCTATTTATAGGCACGGGACACAACCCATACAGAATTACATTCATGCCCTTTACACTTGGTAATAATTCTATAGTAATCTGTCGAGGTCTAAATAGCCTTTTCATCTTTAAGTCGGTTTCACTTCTTGTTGTCGCGCCGAAGCTTTCCTGCTCACACCTTCGGCGCTGTATCAACCTTCGTATTACTCTGGTCTACTGTGGTGCCAACTTGGATCCGAAGATACCTGTTCACACATTATACTCCAGAAATACTGTTAAATCCTGTTTTTGAGGACCTTCGGAGGCCGAAGGTCCCCAACATTATGTATTAAAAGTTCTTACCCAATTATTTAATAGTTTAATTAAGGATGCATGCATGCTCGTCCTAAACGACCTCACATCAACTTAGAGGGAATAGGAAGGAACTCCCATCCCTTATAGTAGCCTATAGGGCTTACTCAACTAGCCACCTAGCTACCCCTCTATCATCCTAAGGCTTCACGTCCTAGGTCTATCCTGATCGTCCTACGATCTATCCAACATTTGTTTCTACCAAGTTTTACTCTGGAAAAGGATGGTATTTATAGTTTATTGATTCCTCTGTGGTGGTACGAGCTCCGATATCAGCTATGGCGGAACCGCCCGAATTATTCCAACTTAAGTGCCTAAGTCCTGCCTTAGAGGCTAGACCACACTT
Source organism: Zea mays (assembly GCF_902167145.1). Classification (NCBI taxonomy): domain Eukaryota; kingdom Viridiplantae; phylum Streptophyta; class Magnoliopsida; order Poales; family Poaceae; genus Zea; species Zea mays. The sequence continues at coordinate 85,488,965 of NC_050098.1, forward strand.
AAATGTGAATAACACGTCAGTCCCTCGGATCTAGTCCGACGAGGCCACTAACAGGATCAAGTACCACGTACTCACTCGATGGTGAGGCACAAAGCAAATACAATAAAGCATAAATCCACACATTAAAGAGTATTAAATTTATTACATCATCATCGGAGTTTTAGCAAAAAGTAGTCATCATTGTTCGGAATGCAGCGGAAAAATATACTAACGATAAATGAACGGAGGGATGGGGAAGTCTGTCCCATCACTCCTCATGCTCCTCCTCAGCCGAGGTAGGGTCCCACTCGGCTGTCCAACCCGGTGGCAAGATGGACGGCCAAGTCACTCCAGCAACCATGTCCTCCAGAGAACCTGTAAAATTTTGCCACAAGCAAGGCTGAGTATACTAATACTCAGCTAGACTTACCCGGTGTGAGGAGTCTACTCCTCGACCTCTAGACATGCAGCTGTTTGGCTGAGGGGGGTTTGGTTGCCAAAAGCACTAGCTGAGTCTATAAATCAAGTTTTAGCTTTGTCAAGTTTTAGTGTGACTCTCTTAAGACTAAATGTATACCTATCTAATCATACATGGTATCAAACATTTAGCAATCAAAAACTTTTGCCAAGTCATCACATTTCCACTTGTTACTCAATGTAGCAACATGGATCAAGCAGTCTCATTAGCTGTGAGAAGCAGACGATTCGAATCGAGTTTTTAGACCTTGCAAGGTAAACCTAAACACACGACGTGGCGAGGCACTCCGTCCCTACACACATCAACCGTCCCCATCGATTCCCCGTCAGTAGAGAGGGGCTCACCGCCTTAGCGTACAATGCCTCACTGACCCCGACTGCCGTCGTGCAGTGACCGCACTTGTACCCACCATAACCGGAATGGGAGACCACGTCTCAGGTCGCGTGAGGAGGGCAATCTGCTGCCAGGTTCACTCAGGTACTAATCTTACCGATTTACCATATTTCTCGGCATATGTTTAGTACGTTCAAACGCTTGACACACGGTACCACACCTTAATCCTTATTCCAATTTCCGTCTCGTGGACAACACATCCCCATGGACCGTTGTCCACAGACCACCATCATTATAATATCAAAATGGATACAACCAATTCCTGACCTTGCGCGAGTGCTAGAAAAATCACTCGACTTCTACCGAGATCCCTAATTAATAAAGCAGCTACTCGACCTAGCATACTAGTATCCATCACAAAAGGATTCCTGAGATCATGCAACTAGGGTTTCAAACAACTCCTACACTTAAGTGCACATTCAATCCTACAATCATTATGTGTAGTAAAATAGCATAATAAATAGGTTATGCATAAAACCGGGGCTTGCCTTCCAAAGCTGGGGCAGGCTCTGGTGCTGGATCCGGGGCTACCTCCTGAGCAACTCCTTGCTCTGGCACGAGGATGTACTCTCCGTCCACGAGGTTGCAATCTATTGAATGCAATGAATAAGATATATGCATGCTATGATATGTAGAATTTAATAGCAATTATGCCTTAGTGCAGAAAAACTAAGTTAGTTAATCATTTAGGGTTTCCTTGTTATAAGAGGCTCTTAGGGTTTTAGGCTTATCAATTTAGGTTTGAGGTTCTTGCCTAAGCATAATGGATTAAGACCTGGAATGCCCCTTAAATGTTTTAGTGGGTACTCAAGGGGTTTTGCTGGTTTGGTTAGGGTAACATTAGTCTCCACTATTAATTTCCTTTTTTCTTTTTCTATTTATGCTTTTAGGGTGGGTTTGAACTACAACAGTGATTTAACTTTTTCCAAAAATTCTGTAATAATTACAGTGGGTTATTATTTGTCACTGTAGTCTGTCCTATAAATTGGAGGTCCAGAACAACTAGAATATGCCCTGGACAAAAATAACAAAAGTTGGGGCAAAGGGGTCACTTTGCACTATAACTCTTATCTAGGTGTGGGTTCTGTACTAAGAGTCATTTTTACTGGTATCTATAAGTAATAACATGCTTCTGTGCCAAAAATCACAGATGGTTACTTAGTGGTTATTTAGCTGTGATTTTCTAAAGTTTAATGCTATAAAGATACCTATAACTAACTTGTTACTTGAAAAATGTCAAACAACAGAACTCATAATTTTTCTATGTTTACAATAACAAAACATTAGTTATCCCAAGGTTTGGGGTAATTTCTCCTCAGGGTTATTTTTCTAGGGTTTTTCTAAGTTTTTCTTGTTGTTCTAAATTAAAAGGTATCTCTTTTCTTTTGTACTAAACAAAGGTATACTAAATTTTTCTAGTGAACTACACTGAATAAGGGAGCCAACAAAAATGTGGGTGCTCCCTGGTTCTTATTTTAAACTACCTTTTATATTTTCTTTAACCTTAAGCTGAAAATGATTAAAAGGGCAAACCCTACCTTAATTGGGTGTACAGAGGGGTTTATTATTTTTAAACAGGTTAGGAAGTGGTTAAGTACTTCTCTAAATTTTCTTAATCCCAGTTTAATAGTGTAGCTATTTTTCCTTATTTTCTTTAGCTTTTAACCAGTTAATTAATTAAATCAAAACTTTGAAATTTTCTGCAACACTTGGGGGTTTTATATTTTTCCTCAATAGCTTACATTATTTAGGATCTGGCAAAATTGATTTGACTCAATTTGGGAAAACAAAAGTGAAGTGATGAATTTTTCAAGTTCTGTTTGTATTTAAATCAGAAATAACAAAAGGTTTTCTGGAAATCCACTTTGCATCGAAGACCCTGGGTTCTTTCTAAACTAATCCCTTCAGTTATACCCCTGCGCCACTATTCCTTTGAGTCGCTGACAGTGCACAAAACCCCCTGGCCTTTTTTTCTTCTCCCCCGAGGTCCCTCCCCTTATGAAAACAGTAACTGTGGAAGGAAAAAGGGTGGCGCGGCTTACCGGCAGCGAGGGAGGTCCGGCGAGGGGCGGGGTTGGCTCCGGGAGGTTCTGGCGGTCACAGCGAGGTACGGCTCGACGGCGGGGGTGGTCGGAATCGGCCGGTCAACGCCTTCAACAAGCTCCTGCTCAGCACTTTTCACCTGCTGAACACCTGGGTCCTCATTTGCTTGCTCGTCTACTCACAACAATATAAATAAACATGGTACAAGAGAAATTAACATCACACCAAACATGAGAACATACTGCATAATAATATTCTACACATCGTAATGAGATCGTAGGCTCGAGAACCACTAAATTCAAAGTTACGGTTAGAGAGTTATGATTTCTAATGATTTAAGTGTTTGACATAGAATAAATTAAGTGCATAAATTTTAATATATGTTTCATAACGAAATAAAGTTATCATATGATAAATAATCTTGTTATGAATTTAATACAACTGGAATGGTTCATTTTGGAGTTAAATTAAAGGAGTTGTGAGTTTATTAAGATCTAGGAATTAATTTCTATATAAAACTCATTTTTCTAATTTATTCTATTAAGAGTATGTTCGGTTTGGACTGCAGATATAAAAACCCGAGAGCTCAGGGGACGCTTTATAAAATTCTAGGGCTTATCTTATATTATTTTCCACTGCATCCGGATGACAGGTTAATTTCGAAGAAAGCTAGGGCCTCTTTAGAAAAAGGGCACGACGAAGGGGTATGAGTCAATCCCGGCCGCCGGATCAAAGGTGGATGGCACGGACTCCTGAACCGGTACACGATACAACACGTTGGAATGGAGATCAATGGCGTGGATTTTAAACATTAGAGATCTGCTTCTGCGCAAAACGCTTCCCTCCATCTAATCTAAGCCAATCATCTCTAGATCAACGATACTGGTTTCTCTCCCTCTCCTGTCACTCTTGCTCGTAGAGGCAAAGGTTCCACACGGCGGCGCCATTGCCTGGGGTCATCCCCATGAGGCCCCCTACATCCAAACTCGACACCCATGGTGCTATAGGAAGAGTGCGACCCGACGAATAGGGTTAAGGGAATTGTGTTGCGGATCGCGCACTCATATGCACCAACCACAACACACGGCGGAAGCTCAGGGATGTCCTACCCTGATGAGGAATTGTGCTCCCCCCATAACCAAAACTCAACCTCCGATGGCTACTAAGCGCTACCATAACCTTACTAGAGACCATGGAGCAATGGCCCTGTCCACGACGAGATGTAGAGCGGCAGTGAGGTTCCTGCTCCGATGAGCAATCTCCCGCACATCGATGGGCAATCCCAACCGAGTGAACCACGATCACGCGCGGTGAGTGCCGGCAAATCCCTAAGTTCACCCTCCAATGGTGCGCCGATGCCGAGGTTCACAGCCATCGATGGCGGTGAAGTCCTCTCGTTTCCCCATCTCAATTGTTGTCCAACGACGATGATGATTGAGTCACGACGGGGAGAGAGGATTTGGGACCCAAGGTACTCGAATTTTATGGTTCCCGTAGGCCGGTCCGGCGCAGGCAATGGACTCCATGAGTCTTCGATGAGGTTCCACCATGGTCGGGCGTGGTTGTTGGAGGGATGGGCTGACGGCTTGGGTCAACCTGCTGGTGATGAACCAGTGCCACATGGACTAGCCGAGCTGACTAACCCACCGGGCCCGCATGTAAGTCACTAAGAGGGGGAAAAGGAAAATGGAGGAAGAGTCTGACACCATGGTCCCAGTAGTCGGCGTTGATGAAGCTGAGGTGCCCGATCTTTCGGCGAGTAGAGATAATTCCGATTTGTCGGAAGATGACCCTTGCGATCCGACTACGACGAGCAAGCCCGAGGCACCAATGCAATCGCTGAACCAACTCCCTGTGGTTACCGACCTTGCTGATGCGAGATCGGCCTGATCACGAAGATCGTTTCCTGTGCGCAATCGAAGAACGAACAAGAACAAGATGCGAGCAATCTAATCTATTACTCGAGGGTGGAGTTCTGAATACACGAAGACAGCGCAGATTTGCGCGTGTTCGAGAGTAGCTAAGGCTAACGTAAAACAAAACTCAGGAAATAAAGGAGGCGCAGCTCCTGAATAAATAGAGAGGGGGCGCAGCCCCTAGGGGCGGCCAACCCTAGGTCGTCCATTATGGGCCGCAATTGGGCTGGTCGTCTATTCTTCCGGGCCTTCGTTCTTTAACAACATGATGTAGTTCAATTCTCTTGCACGGGCCCGAGTCACTGGCCCAGGTGGAAGGGGTGGCGCCTGGGCTGGAGAAGGTGCTGCTGGTGTAGATGTGCTCGTGTTGGTGTTGATGTCCGCATCATCCTCCCCTTCTTGAACTGAAGTCGTCCTCGACGGCAACTCCTCATCTTCTCCCGCATACGGTTTCAAATCTGCAACATTAAAACTAGTGGAAACACCAAACTCCGCAGGTAGGTCGAGGGTATAAGCATTATCATTAATCTTGGTTAGTATCTTAAAAGGACCAGCAGCACGAGGCATCAATTTAGAACGGCGCAAAGTAGGAAAACGATCCTTTCTCAAATGCAACCAAACCATATCACCAGGTTCAAAAGTAACATGTTTTCTTCCTTTACTACCAGCAACCTGATTTTTTGTATTAGTAGCAGCAATGTTCTGTTTCGTTTGTTCATGTATGGTAATCATTTGTTCAACATGTGCAGAAGCATCTACATGTGGGGCGTTCGCAGCATTAAGTGAAATCAAATCAATAGGTGCCCTAGGAATGTAACCATAAACAATCTGGAAAGGGCACATCTTTGTAGAAGAATGCGTGGCATGATTGTAAGCAAATTCAACATGAGGCAAGCAATCCTCCCAACGTCTCAAATTCTTGTCTAAAACAGCCCTAAGCATGGTAGATAAAGTTCTATTTACTACCTCAGTTTGTCCATCAGTCTGAGGGTGACAAGTAGTGCTAAACAACAATTTAGTTCCCAATTTATTCCAAAGAGATCTCCAAAAATGGCTTAGAAACTTAGCATCGCGATCAGAGACTATTGTTTTTGGAATACCATGTAAACGAATAATTTCTCTAAAGAACAATTCAGCAACAATGCTAGCATCATCAGTTTTATGACAAGGTATAAAATGAGCCATTTTAGAGAATCTATCAACAACCACAAAAATACTATCCCTTATGAACTCACGATGCCAAAGATAATGCTGCCAAGTATGCAAAGTGCGCACTAAAGCGTAAAGCTCCTTATCATAAGTAGAATATTTCAGACTAGCACCGCTTAATTTTTCACTAAAATAAGCAACTGGTTTTCCTTCTTGTAACAAAACAGCACCTAGCCCAATACCGCTAGCATCGCATTCAAGCTCAAAAACTTTATTAAAATCAGGCAATTGCAAGAGGGGAGCTTGGGTTAACTTATCTTTCAAAGTGCTGAACGCTACCTCCTGCGAATCACTCCAAGCAAACGGCACATCTTTCTTTGTAAGCTCATGTAGAGGCGCTGCAATGGAGCTAAAATCACGAACAAATCTGCGGTAGAAACCGGCAAGTCCAAGAAAGCTCCGAATTTGTGTGACCGTCGTCGGTGTAGGCCACTCCCGAATGGCAGCAATCTTGCTGCTATCCACCTCAATGCCCTGCGGAGTAACCACATAACCAAGAAACGAGACACGTTGCGTGCAAAATGTGCATTTTTCCATGTTACCAAACAAGCGAGCAGCACGCAAAGCGTCAAAAACAGCACGCAAATGTTCTAAATGCTCCTCTATAGACTTGCTGTAAATAAGGATATCATCGAAATAAACAACAACAAACAAACCTATGAAGGCCCGTAGAACTTCGTTCATTAAACGCATAAAGGTGCTGGGAGCATTAGTCAATCCAAATGGCATAACCAACCATTCATATAAACCAAATTTCGTTTTAAAAGCCGTTTTCCATTCATCACCGAGTTTCATTCTAATCTGATGGTAACCGCTACGCAAATCAACCTTAGAGAAAATAACGGCACCACTAAGCTCATCTAGCATATCATCAAGGCGTGGAATAGGATATCGATAACGAACTGTGATGTTATTAATAGCACGACAATCTACGCACATACGCCATGACCCATCTTTCTTTGGAACGAGTAAAACAGGAACCGAGCAAGGGCTAAGAGACTCACGAATGTAACCCTTATCAAGCAACGTCTGCACCTGGCGCTGGATCTCCTTCGTCTCATCTGGATTTGTACGGTACGGGGCGCGGTTCGGAAGAGAAGCGCCGGGGATGAGATCGATCTGATGCTCAATGCCACGGAGGGGAGGAAGACCCGGTGGTAAGTCCGTAGGATAAACATCAGCATACTCCTGCAAAAGGTTAACAACAGCAGGGGGTATATCCAAAGACGGTGCATCATCAAGCGGAACAAGCATTCGCGAGCATACAAGTGCATAACAGGGCATATGAGCTTCATGGAGATCATCAAAATCAGCACGTGTAGCAAGTAAAACAGGAGAGTGCAACTTGATTTCAGATTTAATAGGTGCGGCTGATGTCGATTTGACTTGTTGTGCAGTTTTAGCAGCCCTAGTAAGATCATCTTTCAAAATTTGGTCAGGGGTCATTGGATGTATAATTATTTTCTGGCCTTTAAACATGAAAGAATAATGATTTGAACGACCATGATGTAAACTATCAGTATCATATTGCCAAGGTCGACCTAATAACAAAGAGCATGCTTCCATAGGAATAACATCGCAATCAGCATAATTAGAATAAGAACCCAGCGAGAAGGGGACACGTACCGAACGTGTTACCTTTATTTTACCACCATCATTAAGCCATTGAATGTGATACGGATGTGGATGTGTGCGAGTGGGCAAAGATAATTTCTCTACCAACGCTGTACTTGCCAAATTGTTGCAGCTGCCACTATCGATGATGATGCGAATCGACCGTTCGTGCACGACGCCCTTGGTATGGAATAGAGTGTGTCGCTGATTTTTTTCGGCCTGGGCAACCTGTGTGCTGAGAACACGCTGCACAACAAGACTCTCATACCTATCGGCGTCGATGGGATCAACGTGGACTTCCTCATTTTCTGCATGGTTAGTGGCAATCATAGCATGACTAGTTTCCTCAGAATCACTGGCTGAAGAGTACTCACCATTGTCACGTATAAGCAAGGTACGCTTGTTTGGGCAGTCCCGAATCATGTGCCCAAACCCTCTGCAACGATGGCACTGAATATCCCGTGTACGTCCTGTGGAAGAAGCGGCGCCTTTGGCAGGGGGTGCCACTGGCTTGGCCGGCCCTGTGCGCGATGTAGTGCTAGGCGTAGGAGGTGCAGGGCTGGAAGGAGTTGAGCTGTGTGTTGGACCCCGGCCTGCAAAAGAGTTAGTATATGTCTTTGATCGTCGTCCCTGCACTTCACGTTCAGCTTTGCAAGCATATTCAAACAATGTGGTTATATCAAAATAATCCTTATAATCAAGTATATCCTGAATTTCCCTGTTCAAACCACCACGAAAACGCGCCATAGCAGCGTCATCTGACTCAACCAAACCACAACGAAGCATACCCTTTTGCAACTCCTGGTAATATTCCTCAACAGATTGTGAACCTTGTTGAAAACGCTGCATTTTGTTAAGCAAATCACGAGCATAATAGGAAGGAACAAATCTGTGGCGCATGGCAGGTTTTAATTGGGTCCAAGTAATGACACTGTTAATGGGAAGTTTTTGTTTATACTCACGCCACCAAATTAAAGCAAAATCAGTAAATTCACTAATGGCAGCCTTCACTTGGCTATTAGCAGGAATATCATGGCATGAAAATTTCTGTTCTACCTCTAATTCCCAATCAAGATATGCAGCAGGATCATATTTACCATTAAAAGATGGAATTTTAAATTTAATCTTAGAAAATAAGTCATTAGGGGGATGACGAACCACACGACGTGCACGACCACGACGATCTCCATCGTCCTGCTCAGTGTCACCGCCGTATTCCTGCTCCATCTTTGTGGTCAATGCATCAAGGCGTGCAAGGATGGTGTCGAGTGTGGTGCGAGTCGCCGTTTGAGCAAGGTCAAGTTGGTTGAAACGCTCGGTCGTCGAAGTGATCGTTGAATCAAGCCGTTCATGCATCGTCCTAATGTCAGCAGCAAGTCCATCAACTTGTCCCCTTACTTCCTGCAACTGGGCGTCCACCATGTCGTGTGCTCCTGCCATAGTTAGCGCAAACACCAAAAGAAGAAAAACCAACGACAAAAACAGGGGTGTACTGCTCACAAGGCGCTCACACTAGTGCTGTTATCAAGTTCTTATCCGTTCTTACCAAGCCACAGTGGTGAACTGCAATCAACAGGTGGAACCGGTGAAAGATTGGATGAGCGATTGCGTGGAGAAACAGAAACCTGCTCGTCGTAGAAATATGTGGAGTTGTGGGTAGGCTGCACTCAAGTCAAGGATTAGCACGATCAAACAATAATGCAAAGTTGAATTATAGTGCAAAACACGAAACTATATTGCTGGCCACAGGTGCAAAAGATGGATGGAACTAGCAGAATGGCAGTACCGTAAATATTGTACTAGTGATGCCAAAAAGGCACTAGTAGAAATCACAGGTGATTTTGTTTTTCTTTTTTGTATGATTTTTTTGATATTTTTCTCAGCACAAGAAGCAACAAGATAGGAGCTAGACGAAGTTTCACCTAAAACAGAGATCAGATGTGGTCTACAGAAAATCAGGAAGTTCTCTGAAAAGCGTGCGAGAACTTTGACGGATTTTTTTCTTTATTTTCCTGAATTTTTTTGACAATTTCCTGAATTTTTTTGACAATTTTGACAATTTTTGACAAGTTTGGCCGGGCTCAGAATGGTGTCAACAAGCTCCTGTAAAAATTTCAGATTTTTTGGACACCCGAGCGAAAAGTTATGCCCGTTTTACGGAAGGTACCTCAAGTTATGTTCTAAAAACGACCGGGATGAAGCAACTGTATCCTTTCTCCTTCGTTATCTTTTTTTTCTGTTTTTTTGACGTAACCGAAGGAGAAAAACAAGGAAGCGGCCATTGACTCGGTATGTTTTTTTTTCTGTTTTTTTTTCGTAACCGAAGGAGAAAATCAAGGAAACGGCCGTTGACTCGGTTTGTTTTTTCTGTTTTTTTTTTTGACGTAACCGAAGGAGAAAAATAAGGAAACGATGTTGACTCGGTTTGTGGCGTGATCAAACGGGAGATGGTGGCGGCGCTAGGGTTTGAATGGTGGAAGAACACAATGCAACCAGCAACAAATGACGCGAAAGCACACAAATTCAACAATGCAGATTATTGAAAGAAAGTGCGAGGCTCAAAAGGGTGCTGGGATAAGATCTAACCTGAATTTTTATGTGGTTTTGTGGACTGTAGGAAAAAAAAACGCTCGATAAACTCACCGATCAACCTGGAAATCTGATACCAATTGATGAAGCTGAGGTGCCTGATCTTTCGGCGAGTAGAGATAATTCCGATTTGTCGGAAGATGACCCTTGCGATCCGACTACGACGAGCAAGCCCGAGGCGCCAATGCAATCGCTGAACCAACTCCCTGTGGTTACCGACCTTGCTGATGCGAGATCGGCCTGATCACGAAGATCGTTTCCTGTGCGCAATCGAAGAACGAACAAGAACAAGATGCGAGCAATCTAATCTATTACTCGAGGGTGGAGTTCTGAATACACGAAGACAGCGCAGATTTGCGCGTGTTCGAGAGTAGCTAAGGCTAACGTAAAACAAAACTCAGGAAATAAAGGAGGCGCAGCTCCTGAATAAATAGAGAGGGGGCGCAGCCCCTAGGGGCGGCCAACCCTAGGTCGTCCATTATGGGCCGCAATTGGGCTGGTCGTCTATTCTTCCGGGCCTTCGTTCTTTAACAACATGATGTAGTTCAATTCTCTTGCACGGGCCCGAGTCACTGGCCCAGGTGGAAGGGGTGGCGCCTGGGCTGGAGAAGGTGCTGCTGGTGTAGATGTGCTCGTGTTGGTGTTGATGTCCGCATCAGGCGTGATCCTCCCTAGTTGGACACCGGACTACGACTAACATGTGGGACCCAGATGTCGGCGCCGATGCGCTAACTGGGCCACGCAGCTGAGGGGGGTGATGGGCTGAAGTGCAGACTTTGAGCCCAGGTTCGGTTTGGATGTCTTCTTTTCTTTTTTATTTTATTATTTCTATTCTTTTTTCAATTTCTATTTTCAAAATTTAAAGTTGTCTCACTAATTTGAATACATATGCAAAAATACAAGATTTCAGCATGAAATGCATATTTCATTATTTATTTATTTGTTATTTGCCTATTTTATTCCCATCAATTGTATATGCAAACATAAGAAAAAGTAACCAAATAATCCATAGTGTTCCATAATCCCAAATTACCAACTTATAAATATATTTATTTACTTTCTTTATTATTTTTTATACAAATTTTTGGGCTTTATAGTCGTCCACGAGAATTTTCATCTCTACCTTTGCTCTTTACCTTCTGCATTTACATTCGAGTACTTAAGTTGCATTCTCTCTATTCCTAGTTAGAATTGTTAGGATTGGATCTTAGGTTGCAAAACTCCTTTTGTGGTATAGATAACAACACTTAGACAAAACCTAGTTTGCACATTATAGTTTGCTTATTTGCATAGGTTTTATTCTAGGGATTAATTTGTGGCCTAGATCAGAGAATGTTTTTAAACGTTCTAATTCACCCTAACCCTTAAGTGTCACTGTTTCCTACAAGTGGTATCATAGGAGGTTTGGCTCATTTGAAATGTTTTAGCTTCACCGCTAATAGAGCCAACGCTTTTTAGAGGAACGGGATGGATACCCATATGACACCACACTTCGATGGCACTAACTTCTCATATTATAGTGCTAGAATGGTTTGTTACCTAGAAGCAGTTGATCTAGGTGTTTGAAGAGTTAGTCGTGACTGGATGAAACCACCTAAGAATCCCAAGAAGCTCATCACGAGTGATGAAAAAGGAATACATTTGAATGCTAGAGCCAAAAATTGCTTGTATGAATCTCTTAGCATAGATATTTTTAATCAAGTATTCACTTTGAAAAATTCTAATGAGATTTGGCTTAAATTAAATGAGCTCCATGACAGAAAATCAAAATGTCCGTGAGTGTTGGGGGCCTTCCTCTTCTGAAGGTCCTCAAAAACATGACTAACCATTTATTTTCAGCATGATATGGATTATTATATGGAGCTTCGGCTTCAAGACGGAGGTTTTCCCCCATGACAAAGGCATACGAGGTGAAGATATAATCCGAAGTTGATAAGAATGAACGACAAAGCAAAGAGAAATAGCTTCGGCTTATAATGGTGATGAAGACTGGACATGACGTTGGCCGGAAGGGAATAAGACTAACTAGTCCTTAATGATTTAGGTTATGGTCATAAGTAAATGTCAAGGACACAACTGTACTTTTACCCAGGCTGCGTCCCATGCCTATAAATAGATGAACAGTAGCACTGTACTGTTCACGTTGTTTCATAATCGCTCTCGCATCAGCACCTTCGAGCAAGACGAAGGTATCAATGTACTATAAACTTTGATGATATTCATGTGTATTTTATGAAATATAAATGTGAATGAACCAATAAATTATATTCTTCATCTTTATGTATTCTTACTTGTCCATGAAATAATGAAGGCATGACCTTCATGTCCTTTTATCCAATGATCATTAAATCCGAGAGGAGGCAATGCTTCAAAGGACGAAGGTCCTTAATACTTAACAATCGTGTTGCCTTGTTCTTGATTCACAGTATTTGAGAACAAGTGACCAACATTGGTGCCCACCTCCGGTGAACTCACTTCCACAACCTTCGGCAAGCATTCACCTTCGCCATGCCACCGAAGAAGGCAATAGCGCTAGGGGTTGCCCTGCAGCTGCTGGACACCAACAAGACCATGAAGAGTACTTGCAGGCATACGTCTAAAGCTATGATCAAGGGGCTCTGGCCAGGACTGACAGCGCAATATTTTGCTACGAAGCCACTACAAACTCTGGAGAAGCTCCTCCAGAAGATGGATGAATATATCCGAGCCGATAATGATTTTCGCCAGAGAAGGGAGGAGGCTTACAGGTATTTTGAGATGACTAGGGGCTTCGTAGGAAGATTCCACCCCAAACATGTTAGAACAATCCACAATCCCAACACAAATGATGACAGGGAAAACCAGACCCAAGGCAGCCAGCAAAGCTGACAATCTTCGGGAATGCAGCAAACCACTTATAGGCCACCAGCTCTAAGAGGCAAAGGGGGAAGAAGCTTTGGAGGAAGGTTCAGCACTCAACCTAGGAGATTGTTCTACTTTTTCTATGGGGAGGATAAGGGACACACAACAAGGACATGCCAAGTCACGATCCAAAAGCAGAAGGAGATCGCTGAAGCCGAAGCACAACAGAATCAGCCGAAGCAAGTCTTGCATACTGCTTCATGCTATTTGCCATATATCTTTGAATATGTGGGCAACCAGCAACCCACGACATCAGTTGCTTTGGCAAGTCATTCTCAAGCTGCTTGGGCTCAGTTACCACCGCCACCACCACTGGCACCTACCTTGGTTCATAACCAGCAGCCAGAAGGGCATCACCAGGCGCAACAACAGCGCGACACTCAGGAGGAGTCCGAAGCTTGTACAGTCAACATCACTGTGCCCGAATCAAGACATATTTACTAAAGCAACATAGGGGCTTAACCAGAAAGTTTCCATGTTCAATGTATTTTTACTATGTTGTCTTTAATTTTTCCTCTCTGAAGACAATATAAGAAGGTCTAACCTTTGGTCTGCTATAATAAATCTGTGGTTACACCATCGAGTGTAGCAAGGGTGACAAAAGCTCCAAAGTCATCCCTAAGGCGATGTAGAGCTAAAATACCACCTAAGTAAAAGGTGAAGAACCTCCAAGGTCGTTCCTAAGGGGATGTAGAGCTAAAAACCACCTAAGTCAAAGCTGAAGAAGCTCCAAATTTGTTCCTAAGGAGATGCAGAGCTTAGCTCCAAAGTCGTTCTTAAGGGGATGAAGAGCTGAAATACCACCTAAGTAAAAGGTGAAGAGACTCCAAAGTCGTTCCTAAGGGAATGCAGAGTCTTGGTTTTTCTTTGATGATTTGTGCGTAAACATCATTTGCATCATATCATCATACCATATTGCATAGCTTCGCATCATACATCATTTTGCATCGACAAAATCAGTAAAAAACAAGGAAAATTGCTCCTTCAGCTTCGATAAAGACTCAAGAGAGAGCATATTAATAAGGCATGATCCATGCTTGCGATAGATGTACTCTCATATGAAATTATGCCTTTGACAATGGTATTCTTATGCAACGTCTACAGCAAAAACTGCATAGACGCTTCTGCAAAGAAGGGGGATTTCTTTCTCAAGCGTGAAAAGAAGAGAAATTGTTTTTTCGCCACCGACTCAAAAAACATTATGTACAAAGTTTCACACATCACAAAGAAATATATTACATCAACATACATGCAAGTTGTTGATAATTGTTTCTTACAAAAACAAAAGCTATGTACAAGGACACTAAACTATCAAATATACACAACTTCAATCTTCTTTTAGGATTTTGTCGGCAGCTTCGTTTAACAGCTTCTCGACAACTTCGTCAATATCCTCATTAGCAATCTTAATCATATCGAGCGCCTCCTTCACAGATGGATCAGTTTCAGAATCATATGGCTCTAGAGGGTGAGAAAGCTCAACTGCAATAAAACACAAACTTAAGCACACACTACAAGTCGGGGTTAGCGTTAGAAAGCTCAACTGCAATAAAACACAAACATCTGTTAGTACCGAAGCTACAAAAATTTATGAAGCTAAGTTGAAACTCGCCTAGAGAGGGGTGGATAGGCGGAATCTAAAATTTATAAACTTAAGCACACACTACAAGTCGGGGTTAGCGTTAGAATTAAATCGGAGTCCGAAAGAGAGGAAAAACAAATCAACCAAGAGATAAAGCGAATGAACATGGTGATTTGTTTTACCGAGGTTCGGTTCCAAAGAACATATTCCCCATTGAGGTGGTCACAGAGACCGGGTCTCTTTCAACCCTTTCCCTCTCTCAAATGGTCACTTAGACCGAGTGAGCTTTCTCCTTAATCAAACGGGTCACTTAGACCCCACAAGGACCACCACACACTTGGTGTCTCTTGCTTTGATTACAAGTCACTTGAGAATAAGAATGGGAATAGAAGAAAGCACGATTGCAAAAGCCAAGCGACAAGAGCGACAAATAACACACAAATCACTCTCTCTCTCAAGTCACTAATCACTAATGACCACTTGTCTCAATTGTGGAACTTGGAGAGATTGGAAGCTTTGATTGTGTCTTGAAATGGATTGCTAGCTCTTGTATTGAATGTGAGAGATTGGAGTGCTTGGGTGAAGTGAATGGAGGTGGTTGGGGTTGTATTTATAGCCCTCAACCACTTCCTAGCCGTTGCTCCTTTTCTGCCAACCGCGGACGGTCCACGCCCCTGGTCCGGACAGTCCGCCCTTGCACATCAACGGCTGAAATCGCAACGGTCAGCAGTAACGGCTATATCAACAGCTATATAGCATTTAATGCGTCATCAGATGTCAGATAAAGGCAATCGCGGATGGTCCGGTCGTGCACCCCGGACGGTCCGCGAGGATGCTATAATTCATTTTACTGAACTAGTCACCTTCGGGGTTTTCGGTTCTGCGTCGACCGGACGGTCCGCACCTGAGGCCGGATGGTGCTTGCTTTTCCATCGGACGGTCCGTAGTGTAGACTCGCGTTTATGCAGTGTTCGTGTCCAAGGGTCACCTTGGTGTTGCGGACGGTCTGCCGCAAGGGCCCTGACAGTCCGCGCTTAGGTGATTTTCCAAAAAGTTTCTCCTGTTCGGAATAATCTAGGGCATTCCGGACAGTCGACTTTAGAATAGTTGTAGATAAACTTATGCACCTAGAAATGATCAACTGGGCAAACTGGTTAGTCCACAAGGTTTGTGATGGTCGTCAAACACCAAAATCTATTATAGGAAATGTTTTGAGACTATTTCCCTTTCAATCTCCCCCTTTTTTGGTGATTGATGCCAACACAAACCAAAGCAAATATATAAGTGCAAAATTGAACTAGTTTGCCTGAGGCAAGTGCAAAGGTTGCTTGAAATTAAACCAATTTATACTTTCACTAGATATGCATGGATTGCTTTCTTTCTGTTAACATTTTGGACCACGCTTGCACCACTTGTTTTGTTTTTGCAAAATCTTTTTGGAAAATCTAGATTTGAAATTTTCTCCCCCTGTTTCAAATGCTTTTCCTTTGACTTAAACAAAACTCCCTCTAAATGAAATTCTCCTCTTAGTGTTCAAGAGAGTTTTACCAATATGAAAAAGATTTAGATACCAATTAAAAACTCCTTTTAGATACCAATTGAAAACTTTTTTAAATTTTTTTGAAATTGGTGGTGGTGCGGTCCCTTTGCTTTGGGCTTAATATTTCTCCCCCTTTGGTATTAATCGCCAAAAACGGAGTCTTTTGAGAGCCCTTTTTACTTTCTCCTCAATGGTATGAGTAATAAGAGTGAAGATTATACCAAAGTGGAGAGCGGTGCTGAGTGACGGCGAAGGGTAAATAATACCGATAGAGTGGAGTGGAAGCCTTGTCTTCGCCGAAGACTCCATTTCCCTTTCAATCTATGACTTAGCATAGAAATACACTTGGAAACACATTAGTCGTAGACATAAAAGAGATATGATCAAAGGTATATGAATGAGCTATGTGTGCAAAGTATCAATCAATGTTCCGAGAATCAAGAATGTTTAGCTCATTCCTAAGTTTGGTAAAGGTTTTCTCATCTAGTGGTTTGGTAAAGATATTGGCTAGTTGTTCTTTGGTGCTAACATAAGCAATCTCGATATCCCCCCTTTGTTGGTGATCCCTCAAAAAGTGATACCGAATGGCTATGTGTTTAGTGATGCTGTGTTCAACGGAATTATCCACCATGTGGATTGCACTCTCATTATCACATAGGAGAGGGACTTTGCTCAATTTGTAGCCATAGTCCCTAAGGGTTTGCCTCATCCAAAGCAATTGCGCGCAACAATGGCCTGCGGCAATATACTCAGCTTCAGCGGTAGAAAGAGCTTCTGAATTTTGTTTCTTTGAAGCCCAAGACACCAGGGATCTCCCCAGAAACTGACAAGTCCCTAGTGTGCTCTTCCTATCAATTTTGCACCCTGCCCAATCAGCATCTGAATAACCTATTAAATCAAAGGTGGATCCCTTGGGGTACCAAAGACCAAACTTAGGTGTATGAACTAAATATCTCAAGATTCTTTTCACGGCACTAAGGTGAACTTCCTTAGTGTTGGGGACTTGTTCTCAAATGCTAAGACTTAAGAACAAGGCAACATAAAAAGTGTTAAATGTTAAATTCCTTCGCCCTTTGAAGCATTATCTCCCTTCGGATATAATGAATTCCGGACGAAGGTTATGAAGGACAAACCTTCATAAGCACAATAAATGATGAAGAAGGATTCATATGCAAGATATGAAAAATAACATAAACACTTTAAACATTGTTATCAACTTATTTTTATTTGCATTACTGTATCAACAATAACAAATTATAAATGTACCTTCGGCTCGAAAGAAAGCAGGGGTACAAGTGTGACGCGAAAGCAAATGCCAAGTCAGCGTGAACAGTACGGGAGCACTATTCATCTATTTATAGGTACGGGACGCAACCCATGTAAAATTACACCCATGCCCTTTACATTTGCTAATAACTCTATAGCAATCCATCGGGGTCTAAATAGCCTTTTTCCTTTTAAGTCGGTTTCTTTTTCTGCTATCACGCCGAAGCTCCCCTGCGCATAGCTTCGGCTCTGCGTCATCCTTCATATTCTTTGTGCATCTTCACGCTGTGGTTTTGATCTAAGTCCGAAGGTACCTGTTTACACATTATACTCCAGAGACATTGTTAAATCATGTTTTTGAGGACCTTCGGAAGCCGAAGGCACCCAACAGTAGCCCCTCGCAATATTAATTTGTTAGAGTGATAAATTCAGATTGCGACATGGACGAAGGCCTTAAGCCGAAGGTCCAAAAAAACACCTTCCCTTTGCTAGAATAGCAACAGTCATTGACAAGCGGGACCCTCCAGTTTTCAACGCACTAGGCGTATAAATAAGAGCTCACCACGAGTTCATTTGGCACGCTTTCTTGCCATTTGCTCTTGCTCACCCAACTTTTAGCCCTTGCGCACCAACACTTGCTTGGCTTTTTAAATTTTTAAGCTTCGGTTTCGAGAGCACTTTCTCAGCATTTTCTAAGATGTCTGAAGATAAGAAAGTTGTCGCTGAATCGAAGCTGAGCCTTTCTGAGGAGATGAATCTCGGCTTTCTTGAATCAATAGCAAAGACAAATACAGAGAAGATTACTAGAGAGATTTTAGAGGGTTTATCTGTGTCACACCCGGGTTTCGGGGACACCAAGACCCGGGGCGAACATAAACACCAGGTGTGCTGGGACCAAGTCTCACACATATGATGCATAGTGGCACAGGATCGAATGTCACATCTTTACTACATAACAGGAGTTTTATACAAAATAAATAAATATTTACATCATAAGGAGACAACGGTCCAGCAACCCAAAGTTGACTGGGAGACGACGGCCTAGACCTCTCACGAACACATCGCAGCATCCTCCAAGCGCCTCATCCTGCGGTACCTGTTCTTGACCTGTGGGGGGGTGTGAGACAGCAAGAGTGAGCTCACATACGTTCATCGCTCAACAAGTTGTGGGGAACAATGTGCATGAACTCGCCAAAGGTGGGAGCTCACGTGAAGTGTAAGGCTTACCAAAGAGGATGGTTAGAGCTGAGCATTGCTTTTAAAGTTGGTCAAAATTTTATTAGCAATTACTAAGTATAAGTAGATACCAACCCAATTAAGTAGTAGAACAAAAGTAACAACCTACCTGCGATGCAATGCATATGACAAATTGAGTTTAAGTTCCATAATTTAATCATCAGAGAGTCCTGAGCTGCTCATGACCGTGAGCTCGGCTAGTATACCAGTTTTACACTCTGCAGAGGTGGTACCCTTTACCCACAAGTCATGTTACCCATCTGCCAAGGGATCGCGACTTCCCATACACCTCTACCGAGGAGGCGAGGCAGGGTAACACTACAAGGCCTTTACAAAGTTCCACTAGCTTCAGAAAACCCGCTACAGTTTATAGGAAGCTCCAATGCAGGAATCCCTTGCAGGACCGCCATCGCAGCAAAATCCTCCCGAGGGCCTCCCTACACTGAACACTCCCCTACTGCCCTTGCCCCTTTCGGGTAAGGTAGTCCTCCACTAGCTTTCCTAATTAATCAGCCAAGGGCGTCCATAAACCCTTGTGGTGGCACGTGTTTCTCAAGTTAAGCTCTATGTTCCAATTAACATTTAATGATCTTGTCATGAACATAAATGAAATAACAACGTAATTGGAACATAGATATAATGAAATATTAACCCAAAACCATATAAAGCAGTAGCAGAACTACCCAAGTGATTCAGGGGTAAACAAGGTATTCAGGATAAACAAACTAGGGTGACCTATTGGGTCCCATCAAAATTAACCTATGCAGATCATTATGATTAATTAGAACATGAGTGGGTAAAAGAAGTGATCAAGGGCACAACTTGCCTGGGACTTGAGATTCCAGGTACCAGGATGATCTTCAGATTCTCGTGACCTCACTGCTAGTCGTAGTAATACAAACATACATGGTATAGGATCAGAAATCCATGGCCCAGATCTGCACGCGCGAAGGTGTTCACCAGATCGATTTTCCACCTCACATCTCTGGATCAACGGTCCACCCATCGTCTAATCCTAGCCGCAAAGTGAACCGGGATGCGATCCTGCCCGCTGGATCTGAGATCCATGGCCAGCCATCGCCCAAGCCCCCTACCATCTGATCCCATTTTGACGCTCCAGATCTAATGCGGCGAAGGGTTACGTGGTGTTTTAATCTCAGCCGCCCAGGCCAGACCAACGGTCTACGTTCATCTTCCCCCACCAACCAAGCAGGGGCGCCTCCGCCGTGACCGCGCGATGGGGAAGAACGACCGTGTCACCAATCGGCCTCCCCCGAGCTTCATTATCAAATTAAACAGAGCTACACGAAGCTAGTCGGATGGTGAGAAGGTTGAGGTAGTCCTTACCAGCGATTGGGTCATGATGGTCTCCGCCCACGGAGTTGCGCGGATTGCGGTGACCGCGACGCGTCGATGAGAAATTAGAGATGACCGGAGAGACCGCGTGCCCGGAAGATGATACCGGAGGTTTCAATTCACGAAGGCGACCCGATTGGTAGCACGTCGAGACCCAAAACGAGACTGGACGTTGATGCCCGCGAAGATCGACCGCGGCGGTGCACTGCTTCTCCCTCACGGCTCTAATCGACCGTATACATGGCTAGGGGTTCCATGACTGGTTACTTATACGCCCCGAGAGTCCGAACTGAGCGGGGCGAGCTTCAGGCATCGGAGCTCCGAGTTCCGCGGGCGCACTCCGCCATGGCCGGGCTCCGTTGAGGCGAATCCGCGGAGTCGTTGAAGCAACTGACAATGGGTCGATTTGTCAGCGACACATCGCAACCGCACGTGCCAGGGGGACAGACAACTGGCCCCCACGCGACAGTGCACGGTCATCGCCGAGCTCGGAGGAATCCGTTGAGGAAGGTGGGAACGGGCTGACTTGCGGGCCCCGCGGACCAGAGGAAGGGAGGGAGGAGCGAGTGCGGTGTAGACCGACGAGTAGGGCCCACGCGTAAGTGAGCGCCCGCGGTGGGACTTGGGCTGGCGCGAGTTAGATTTCCTTCAGTGGGCCGAATTGTTAGTCTGGGCCCAACCGCGCACAGTTCACTTCTCTATTTTTTTTCTCTATTTCCACATTTAGATTTGAATTCAAACTTAAATTCAAACTTCTATGGCTCATCACTGCAACTTATATTTGTGAAATTAGGGGTATTAATTCTGGATATATATTTATTTATATATATATATTTTTTATATTTTCATAGCCTTTATCTTTTGCTTATTTCCAACCATAATTTTCAATTTAGGGTTAACTCTAACTTCTAGTAATTATTATCTTATATTTTTTTATCCTTACTATGTTATTTAATGTGCAAAAATATAAACTCCAATATGATGCATTTTATTTTTATTTTAATATCATTGGTTTTAATTAATCACTCTCAATTATATGTGTGTTCTTTTTATGATGCAAATATGGCACATGACATGAAGAGACCTCTCTATATTCTTTGCATACAAAATTGAGTATTACAAATCCTACCCCCTTAAAAATAATCTCGTCCTCGAGATTTGTAAGAAAAGGGATGTAGCTTTTTTTTCAACACATATGCACAAAAAGAATCTCAACATGATACATAATCTATTAGCAAAATATACGGTCAAATAGACCTTATTATTCCTTCTTAAAATCATATCATCTACTAACTAAAGTAACATCTAGATCTTACAAATGGTAGTAATTTATATATATGTTTATGTAGCTTGGTGGAGCTGGTGGTGGTGGTGGAGGTTGTTGTTGTTGTTGTCTCTCCAACCGCGCTTGCCTTATTTCTTGGCGGACCTGACGTATTTCCTCACGTTCTTGTCTTATCTGATTTTGCATCTCGATCACCAGGTCTGTTAATTGTTGTATTACATGTCTTTGGGCAGCAACCACTTGATCGGTTTCAACAGGTGGAGGATTTGGAGAATTCATTTCTGTTTGCTGTTGCGTGATAATCTTTCCTTTCCTGGTATTGACCATGAAAGTTAGAAGCATATGATAATAGTTTTGCAAAGGAAATTATTCAATAGGCGGAATGAATAAGCTAGTAGCTGGTTATAATCTGAAGATTCTTTAGTAGGGCTTAATCTTTGTTTTATGTCCAGATTGGGGTAACCAGTCGTATAAGGTGAATATCCAAGGGTAAGATAAAATCTGTCAAGATGAGGGATATATATGGGTGAGATAGACTACAAGATGTAGGTTAAAAGTTTGTTTGTTGTTAGGTGGGAATAGATCATATTCGTTAGAAGGTTATGATATAAGCCAAGTGGTTGGGATAAGTATGCTTGTTAGAACAAGACAAGTCTCTACGAATAAGACATAATCTTTTGAGATTAGTTAGATCTATTAAGATGAGATAAAATCTTTTTAAGATAAGATGAATCTATTAAGATAAGAGAGAATCTTATTAAGATAAGATGGATCTATGAGGCTTTGATATATTCTAGTGGTGGTATTCTTAATTTGTACAATCATCTTATGATTTTTTTTATTTATTTATATTTATGTCTATATGTATATGTAGATGTAATTGTGGACATTACTCCACAATTCATCACACTCAATCAAAGATCCAAATCAGGCAAGTATCATAAGAACAATCATTCAAGCATATAAAAAAATAGTTTTGTTTTTGTTCCTAAGATTAGGTCTCCTATTCCTAAAAGTCACTTTAGGTACAGGATTTCAAAGTGTGAAATCCATATTTGTCTTTGGAAAAGAAAGGATAAGAGTAATCAGAGTAAAGCGGAAATAGATGAGAAAGGATTAAGAGAAGTTTAGAAAAGAATCAGAGTAGCAAAGGTAAGTAGATAATGATTGTCCAGTTCTATCTAGGTTTCGTCCTACAGTCAACATTCCTCTGATACCACTTCTGTCACACCCGGGTTTCGGGGACACCAAGACCCGGGGCGAACATAAACACCAGGTGTGCTGGGACCAAGTCTCACACATATGATGCATAGTGGCACAGGATCGAATGTCACATCTTTACTACATAACAGGAGTTTTATACAAAATAAATAAATATTTACATCATAAGGAGACAACGGTCCAGCAACCCAAAGTTGACTGGGAGACGACGGCCTAGACCTCTCACGAACACATCGCAGCATCCTCCAAGCGCCTCATCATGCGGTACCTGTTCTTGACCTGTGGGGGGGGTGTGAGACAGCAAGAGTGAGCTCACATACGTTCATCGCTCAACAAGTTGTGGGGAACAATGTGCATGAACTCGCCAAAGGTGGGAGCTCACGTGAAGTGTAAGGCTTACCAAAGAGGATGGTTAGAGCTGAGCATTGCTTTTAAAGTTGGTCAAAATTTTATTAGCAATTACTAAGTATAAGTAGATACCAACCCAATTAAGTAGTAGAACAAAAGTAACAACCTCACTTGCGATGCAATGCATATGACAAATTGAGTTTAAGTTCCATAATTTAATCATCAGAGAGTCCTGAGCTGCTCATGACCGTGAGCTCGGCTAGTATACCAGTTTTACACTCTGCAGAGGTGGTACCCTTTACCCACAAGTCATGTTACCCATCTGCCAAGGGATCGCGACTTCCCATACACCTCTACCGAGGAGGCGAGGCAGGGTAACACTACGAGGCCTTTACAAAGTTCCACTAGCTTCAGAAAACCCGCTACAGTTTATAGGAAGCTCCAATGCAGGAATCCCTTGCAGGACCGCCATCGCAGCAAAATCCTCCCGAGGGCCTCCCTACACTGAACACTCCCCTACTGCCCTTGCCCCTTTCGGGTAAGGTAGTCCTCCACTAGCTTTCCTAATTAATCAGCCAAGGGCGTCCATAAACCCTTGTGGTGGCACGTGTTTCTCAAGTTAAGCTCTATGTTCCAATTAACATTTAAAGATCTTGTCATGAACATAAATGAAATAACAACATAATTGGAACATAGATATAATGAAATATTAACCCAAAACCATATAAAGCAGTAGAAGAACTACCCAAGTGATTCAGGGGTAAACAAGGTATTCAGGATAAACAAACTAGGGTGACCTATTGGGTCCCATCAAAATTAACCTATGCAGATCATTATGATTAATTAGAACATGAGTGGGTAAAAGAAGTGATCAAGGGCACAACTTGCCTGGGACTTGAGATTCCAGGTACCAGGATGATCTTCAGATTCTCGTGACCTCACTGCTAGTCGTAGTAATACAAACATACATGGTATAGGCAAAATTAACATCACACCAAACATAAGAACAACTGAATAATAATAATCTACGCGTTGCTACGAGACTAACGGAACTTGAACGGATCAAATCGGAGTTAAAACGGAGGAGATACGAATTTCCTAAGGTTTTATGTATTTGATACGAGGTTAATTAAGAAATCAATTTTAATACCATTTTCATGTTAAAACAGAGATACAGGGTGATAAACAACATTATTACAAAATTATAGAAACTGAAATGGATTAATTTGGACTTAGTATGCATTTTCTATGAATTAAACAAATTCTAGCATTTATTTTTGCATAAAAAATCATTTTCTAATTCCTTTTATCTGATTTCTTAACTCCTTGAACTGGGCGCACAAAACGAGAGGACTGCAGGGGGCTCTGCGCAATGCTTCCTAGACTCAAAGAACAGCACCCGAGGATTGCGGGTTGTTTTTAAATAAACAGAGTGGCTCTTTTAAAAGACTGCCAGAGCGAAGGGGTACGGGTGAACCACAGCCGCCCGATCATCAACTATCGCTCCAGATTAGATCTGCTATCAAATTCAACCGGTATGCCACCAGAGCCGATGGATCCGCGATCTACGGTCAGAAGACACTCCCACCAGCACTAACCGCTCCATCCATCGGATCAGAAATCCATGGCCCAGATCTGCACGCGCGAAGGTGTTCACCAGATCGATTTTCCACCTCACATCTCTGGATCAATGGTCCACCCATCGTCTAATCCTAGCCGCAAAGTGAACCGGGATGCGATCCTGCCCGCTGGATCTGAGATCCATGGCCAGCTGTTGGGGACTTGTTCTCAAATGCTAAGAATTAAGAACAAGGCAACACAAAAAATGTTAAGTGTTAAAATCCTTCGTCCTCCATAACGATATATCCCTTCGGGATATAAAGCATCTCGGACGAAGGTTACGAAGGACATACCTTCGTAAGCATAACAACGAAGAATGAAGCATTCACATAAATCATAGAATATGAAATAAGCATTTAAATATTGTCATAGAATTATCTCTACTTGTATTAATGAATATAAATGACTTTGATTTACAAATGTACCTTCGGTCCTGCGGAAGGCAAAAGTACAAGCGTGGTGTGAAAGCAAATGACAGGTTCACGTGAACAGTACAGAGGTACTGTTCATCTATTTATAGGCACAGGTCGCAGCCTGTGACAAATTACAATTATGCCCCTTGCGAAAGTTTACAGCATTGACTCAGACCTATATGTATAAAAAGGTCATTCTATCTCTATGTCGGTTTAAAACGCCGAAGCTCCATGAAAAGGGACCTTCGGCCATCTCTTGGAGACGACTTCAGCCGAAGCTGCTTCTTCGTGTGAGACCTTCGGCGCACCGAAGCACGACCCCAACAGTAGCCCCTTTCGCGGTGCTAGATCGTTCTTCGTAACGAGCTTGACCCGTGAAAAAAGCCTCTTCAGCTTCGGGAAGCCGAAGGTCCAAAAAACACCTTCCCTGAGCTCGTTGCGGAGAAACGATCCGACTTCCGAGCGCGTGTCGGTCCCACCTTGCAGAGTTACTGTTTGATCCTTGCGGTCCACTGCGCAGCGGGTACAAGTTACTGCGCGCCTGGTGTAACAATTCCGCCGCTTCGCCTTCTTACCTGCAGCACTATATAAACTGACAAGTAGTTGTGAAGTTACCACAGCATTCATTGCTATTTGCACTGTTTTGCTGCCGAAATTTTCCATCATAGCCGAAGCTTAAGTCCCAAAATCGAACGAAGGTGCTTCTCAACGTCTGCTTCGTCAGAAAGAAGAGCTTCGGAGAAAAGAAAAAAGGAAAAAGTTTTTGACTTCCTAAACTTAGAATCAAATGGCAAGAATACGATCTACTGCCAAAGTTGTACGTGAGGGAGACGAAGCCGAAGGTTCAGACACTGTGCCCATCTCCGAAGCAATGCAGCGGTCCGGGCTAGTGATTTCGGAAAAGATTCCTATTGATGATGCAGAACAAGCAATCGCTGAAGCAGAAGGAGAAGAAGCTGAGGAAACAGACTCCGAAGATGATTATCACCTTGCCACACCAAGCAAACCCAGCCATTTGGACTTCGGGAAATCTACTGTTTCGAAGGCTGATTTGTCCAAGATGGTAAAGTCAGGCTATTTTACTGAAAATCAAAAGAAGCTACTACGCTTCGGAGGAGAAGAGACTACCCCAAAGCCGGAGAAAGATGAAATTGTTATTTTTAAAAGCTTCTTAAAGGCTGGGTTGAGATTCCCCCTTCATGGGATTATTGCAGAGATATTGAAGAATTTTGGAATCTATTTTCACCAGCTAACCCCTAACGCTATCGTTAGGCTTAGTGTTTATATTTGGGCACTCCGAAGCCAGGCGGTGGAACCGTTTGCGGACAGCTTTTGCCGAGTTCATGAACTGCACTATCAGACAAAGGCTAGAAAGGATGGATTACATGACAACTTTGGTTGCTATAATTTTGCTTATCGGAAAACTACAAAGTATCCTGTGATCAGCTACCGAAGCAAATGGGCAGCAGGGTGGAAATCGGAATGGTTCTATGTTAAGGTTGATGATGATAAAGAAAAGCTTGTGCAAAGCCCACTGGAACTGACCTTCGGAGAAACCCGCCCCCAGTGCCACATGTTACCAGAGGGTCCAACTCAAAAAGCAATGTATGAATTCAAAATAATTGCAGAAAATATCAGTACAAGGGACCTGGTCCAGGAATTCTTGGCTTTCAAAGTTTTCCCTAGTGTAAAAGAGTGGGAAATGCCGAAGCTGGAGGGGGAAAAGAAAAAGGGTGAACTTGTACGCTTGCCTTACTACTTCAAATTTAAGAAATTCTTTAAAACTCCTTGCCAAGAGTGGCTAGATACGATTGAAGTGATGTGCAACGAAATACTTGGTAATTATTCCAAGAAAGAAGATCAATTGATGACTGCAGCCTTCGGCAGCCGTCCAAAACGAAGGCTGAATCGAGTATTGGACGCCCTGGGCTTCGAATATCCAGACTACGAAGATCTGAACAAAGGTGCCAAGGGCCAAAAAAGGAAAAGGGCAACTGAAGCCTTAGATGAAGGTGAAAAAGAACCAATAAAGAAGAAAATTCAAAAGAAAAAGAAAACTTCTTCTCCGAAGCAACAAATATCCGAAGCAGAAGAAACCCCCGCATCGCCTTCTGCTGCTGTTGTTGGGGAAATTCTGAAGGTAATGACTGAATCCTTACCTGCGAAGCTAAGTCCACTGGGTCCTCAACTGACAAAGTTTTTTCAGAAGGACAAGGAGCCCGAGAAATCAAGGAAAACAATCAAGGCAAAGAAACAAAGAATCATTACCGTGACAGAGGTAATTGACAAAACGCCGCCAAGAGCTTCGGCCCAAAAAACACGAGCGGCTGCAGAGGGAGCAGATATTGAAATTGCACCTTCGGAGGCCGCAGCCGCCGAAGTTACCTCAGCTGAAGATTTTAATTTAGAGAGCACAATTGAACATATTGACCAAATGCTGCTAGACATGGCTGCAGAAGAAGCTGCTACTGCTGTCGGAGAAACTGTGACCGTAGCGTCAAAGAAAGGAAAAGAAATTGCTGACGAAGCTTCAAAAAACGAAACCTTCGCGTTCCAAAACTTAGTTGGAGAACATCTAACAAAAGCTGAAATAGAAGAGCTTAAAGAGTATGCCCAATCCTGCGGATACAAATCTGGGGCACTCCTCTTCGGAGGTGTTGATGATGAGAAATTAGAGTGTATTCGGGACCAAACAGGGGCCAGAGTTATTAGTACTCTGTCCAAGAGTATTGGATTTCCGAAGCTAGAAGCAGATATCAGCCGCTACCGACGACAGCATGTCGTTGGTAGTTTGTTTTACTCCAACTTCAAGGTAAATGACTTGTCCCCTAACTTTTATTGCTCCTAACAAAAACATGTCTGATGAAGGTTGTGTTTGTGTAGAGTATGCTATTGAGCAAAGCCTTGCAAATGCAGCAGGATCTTGAAGATAAAAAGCATGAAGTTATAATTGAAAATTTGGAAAACAAAATAAAGGAGCAATCAGATGCTTTTGAGAAAAAGAACTTTGAACTCCAGGCAGCCGAAGGTTTACTGGCGGAAGCTGAAGCAAAAATATTAGAACTGAACACGAAGCTTCTCCGCCAGTCTGAGCAGTTCGAACAAGAAAAACAAGATCTCAATGCAAAATTTGAAGCCGAAGCTCAGCAAAATTCGGATTTGAGAAAACTACTGACAAATCTTCAAGAAAAATGCCTAGAATTTAGCAACAAGTGCATTCAGCGACTAAGAAAGATTTTTCATTCAGTTGGAGCTAGCAGCGAAAAATTTACCCCCTCAGCTGAAGACCTACCACAAACCTTCGAACACATTGAGGGGGAAATTGACGAGCTCGACGAAGTCATAGCTGGGCATGGTGATTTCTGTGCCTGGGTGGCTTCTCGAGGGACTGCTGCAGCCTTCATGAAGGCTGGCTGTGAACATGGAAAAGTTGTCAACAGGCCCAACTTCACCTTATCTCCATCAATCCTGGATGATATGCCTGACCTTGCCCGAAGTATCTCCAATAGATTTATAAAAATGATATGGACAAAAGGCGGGCGGGAGAAGGCTGGAGATGAAGCACGAAGTCATCTTGAACCAGTAAGAGATAATACTTCGTACTTACCTTTTTCTTTGCACTTGATTTTTACTCACGATTCCTTGATTTATGTAGGATGACGAAGGTGAAGATGATGCCTAAGTTATGTCGCCGAAACTGTCGCCGAAGCTGAAGCTTAATGAAGATCAGTAGAAATGTACTATAGGAAAAAACTCAGGATACTTTTGTAACAAGTTTTGTAAATACAATTGAACTGTTCTCAAGGAACTTTGTACATACCTTGTAATATATCCTTACCCTTCGATTGAGTCGCTTTGATGTGGACGAAATCAGTATTTTGAGCCGAAGGCGAAAAAACACCTTCCCTTCTTTTCGTACACAACGAAGCCTAAACGGTCGCTTCCTCTTTTTGCCAAAGCTTTTCTTCACATAGCAAAACATAAAAAACTACTTCTTCTTTCTGCCGAAGCTTTTACATAGCAAGACATAAAAGACTACTTCTTCTTTCTGCCAAAGCTTTTACATAGCAAAACATAAAAGACTACTTCTTCCTTCTGCCGAAGCTTTTACATAGCAAGACATAAAAGACTACTTCTTCTTTCTGCCAAAGCTTTTACATAGCAAAACATAAAAGACTGCTACTCTTATATACAACGATTCATAAAAAACCACTTCTTCGAAACCTTTCTTTTACATAACAAACCATTTATCCGAAACTTTTCTCTGTGCCGAAGCAACCATTTAGGAACACAAATGCTATGAATGAATGCTTATGCATGCAAATGCCATGATGCAATGTGCAAATGAATGTCCGAAGCGTATGTCCGAAGCCACACTCATCCATCATTTTCTTAGGAGCAAACACACGTCAGCTCTGCATTCCCTTAGGAACGACTTTGGAGCATCTTTGCCTTTTACTTAGGCAGTATCAGCGTTGACTTTTCGCTGTAAGCTCTGCATCCCCCTAGGGACGTCTTTGGAGCTTCTTCGTCTTTTACTTAGACGGTATAAGCTCTGCATTCCCTTAGGAACGACTTTGGAGCTTCTTCGCCTTTTACTTTCGGCGGAATCAGCGTTGACTTTTCGCTGTAAGCTCTGCATCCCCTTAGGGACGTCTTTGGAGCTTCTTCTCTTTTTTAGTTTCGGCACTCGATGGTGCGCTCTCAGCTTTTACATTTACATTCTTTGGGGGATTTTGCTCTTATAAAACTAAAAAGGAAATTACATAAGATGGCCCCATTAAAAACCTTTCTCCCCCTTTAGAAAGGAAAAGGGTGCCATGAAAAAGAAAAGAAAAGTCAAAATTACATCGAATTATACATAAAACCGCCGAAGCTCATCTGCATTCCAAGATCTTGGAATTTCATTGCCATCCATGTCCTTCAGTCTGTACGAACCAGGCCTTGACGAAGATGCTACTAAGAAAGGCCCTTCCCATTTCAGTTGCAATTTGCCCACTGTATCCGGATTGGCCACTCTCCGAAGCACCAAGTGTCCTGGCTCAATATTTTTTAGCCGGACCTTTCTATCTCGCCATTTAACTGTTTCAGCCTGGTACTTATTGATATTCTCCACGGCCTGAAGCCTGATCCCTTCTAAGGCATCTTTTTCCACGAGACAAGTATCTTCGGGACCTGATTCTGCCGAAGCTACCACTCTTATTGATCCAGCTTTGGCTTCTTCCGGGGTTATTGCTTCGTCACCAAATAACAACTTAAATGGGGTAAAGCCTGTAGATCTTGATGTTGTTGTGTTATGGCTCCATACCACTTTGGTAAGCTGATCTGGCCACTTTCCCCTTGGTTGATTAAAGATTAACTTCATTATTCCTGTCATTATGATGCCGTTGGCCCTTTCAACAAGCCCATTCGACTCCGGGTGCCTGACTGACGCAAAGTGGATCTTCGTGCCAATTTGATCACAAAAATTTCTGAATTCTTCGGAGTCAAATTGTGTTCCATTATCTACAGTTATAGCCTTCGGCACTCCGAAGCGACAGACAATATTCTGCCAGAAAAATTTTTGGACAGTGGCCGAAGTTATTGTAGCTAATGGCTTCGCCTCAATCCACTTGGAAAAATATTCCACAGCAACTACAACATATTTCAGATTGCCTTGAGCCGGTGGTAATGGGCCCAGCAAATCGAGGCCCCACCTTTGCAATGGCCAGATGGGTTGTATTAGCTGTGTCAAAGACGAAGGTTGTTTTTGATCTCTTGCACATTTCTGACAACCTTCGCACTTTTGAACTAACTCAGCTGCATCCGAAGCTGCCTTCGGCCAATAAAATCCTTGACGGAACACTTTTCCAAGTAACGGCCTGGATCCGATATGGGATCCACAAAGGCCTGCATGTATCTCCTTCATCAACTCTATACCTTCGGCTCTAGACAAGCACTTGAGCAGCGGGGCACAAACTCCATGCTTGTATAACTCCCCTTCTATAATGATATATGGACGAGCTCTTGCCTCTATTCTTTTATTATAAGCTTCATCATCTGATAGGAAGTTGCCCTGAAGGTAAGAAATTATTTCAGTTCTCCAATCTTCACTGTACACAGGAGAAATAGTAAGAACTGCTCTTTCAAGTAACTCCACTGAAGGTGCCTTTATTGTTTCGAAGAATACATCCGAAGGTAACGGCAGCCCCTGTGCTGCAGACCTGGCTAACAAATCAGCATGCTCATTTTGCCCTCGAGGGATATTCTTAACAGAAAATCCTTCGAAGGAAGCTTCGATCCTTCGGACTGTGTCTAGGTATTTTTCAAGCTTCGGGTCTTTAGCCTTGCAACTTTTGTCAATATGACCCGAAACAATCTGAGAATCAGTTTTGAGGATCGCCCTCCTGATCCCCATCGCCTTTAGTTTCCGAAGACCCAGGAGCAAGGCTTCGTACTCAGCAATATTATTTGTGCAGCTGAAGTCCAGTCTTGCTGCATAGCAAGTTTTAACCTTGGACGGTGAAACCAAAACAGCAGCTGCTCCTGCTCCGAAGGTTCCCCAGGAGCCATCACAAAACACTGTCCATGCTTCGGCATCTTTATTCGCTTCTTCGCCCTGAGCCCCTGGCGTCCAGTCGGCAATAAAATCTGCCAATGCTTGAGACTGGATCGAGGATCTGTGCACATAATCAATGTAAAATTCATTAAGCTCCGCAGCCCATTTTCCAATTCGGCCAGTAGCTTCTTTATTTCTCATGATATCTTTCAACGGCTGCGAAGAAGGAACAATAATATTATATGCCTGAAAATAATGCCGAAGCTTCCTGGATGCCATTAGAACGGCATACAACACCTTCTCCAATTCTGTATAATTTTTCTTTGAGACACTAAGGACCTCAGATACAAAATATACTGGGACCTGCTTCTTGATTTGTCCATCAAACTTCTCCTGCACAAGTGCCGCACTTACTGCTGAGTGCGAAGCTGCCACATACAACAACAGAGGAGCCCCTGGCATTGGTGGAGTTAATGTTGTTAGATCTATCAGGTATTGCTTGAGTTCTTCGAAAGCTTTTTGTTGAGCTGGGCCCCATTGAAAGACTTCAGCTGATTTTAGCACCTCGAAGAAGGGTAGATTTCTTTCCGCTGATCTGGATATAAATCTGTTAAGAGATGCCAGTCTTCCTGTCAATCTTTGGGCCCCCTTTCTTGTGGTTGGTGGCTCCATTCGAAGTATAGCTTCGATTTTATTTGGGTTAGCTTCAATTCCCTTTGTTGAAACCAAGCATCCAAGGAACTTACCCTTCTTTACTCCGAAGACACATTTTTCTGGATTCAGCTTCAGACCAGCTTGTCTGAAGCTGGCGAAGGTCTCCTGCAGATCAGCAATATGGTCTTCTTGCTTCGTGCTTTTTACAATAATGTCATCAACATAGGTCAACACATTTCTGCCTATCTGAGATTGGAGAACCTTTGCAGTCATCCTGCTGAAACTCCCTCCAGCATTCTTAAGCCCCTCAGGCATCCGAAGATAGCAATATGTACCACTTGGGGTTATGAAACTAGTCTTCGGCTCATCCTCCTTTTTCATCCAGATTTGATGATAGCCTGAGTAACAATCCAGGAGACTCATGAGTTCCGAAGAAGCTGCTGCATCAACTAAAGAGTCTATCCTTGGCAGCGGGAACTCATCCTTCGGACAAGCCTTGTTGAGATCTGTGAAATCAATACACATTCTCCACTTTCCATTGGCCTTCTTCACCATAACAGTGTTAGCTAGCCATTCTGGATACTTCACTTCTCTGATAACTCCTGCACTTAGGAGTCTTTTTACTTCGTTGTGAGCCCCTTCGGCCTTGTCATCAGACATTTTCCGAAGCCTCTGCTTGCGGGGTCTGAAGGATGGGTCAACATTGAGCGAATGTTCAATAACATCCCGATTCACTCCACAAAGATCATTGGCTGACCATGCAAAAACATCTTTATTGTTGAATAAAAACCTTATCAAGGTTTTCTCTTGATCTTCAGATAATTGCGAGCCCAATAGCACCTTCTGCTCTGCTATATCCTCACACAGCAGCATGGGCTTCGGCTGATCAGCCGAAGCTGCTTTTTCCCTCCTGAACTTGTACTGTTCACAAGCTTCAACTCCATCTATATTATGGATTGCCTTGGAATCAGTCCAGCTTCCTTCGGCCCTTCTGGCAGCTTCCTGACTCCCATGAATAGCAATAGGCCCTTGGTCCGAAGGTATCTTCATGCAGAGATAAGCTGGGTGAAGAATTGCTTCAAAAGCATTTAGGGTACCACGACCAATGATGGCGTTGTAGGGGTATTCCATGTCAACAATATCAAACACAATTTGCTCAGTCCTTGTGTTATTAACAAATCCGAAGGTTACCGGCATGGTAATCTTCCCGAGTGCCACAATCTGCCGCCCTCCGAAGCCACAAAGAGGGTGCGTAGCATCATGAATCTTGTCTTCAGGCTCTTGCATCTGTCTGAAGGCTTTGGCAAATATAATGTCAGCTGCACTGCCTGTGTCAACTAGGACATTGTGAACCAGAAACCCTTTGATCACACAAGAAATGACCATAGCATCATTGTGAGGATAGTCCTTGAGCTGAAGATCTTCCTGAGAGAAGGTAATTGGAATGTGAGACCATTTTGACTTAATAAAGGGTCCCTGCACTCCAACATGCTGCACCCTTCTCTGAGCCTCCTTCTTCTGCTTTTTGTTAGCTGGCTCTGAGCAAGAACCGCCTGTTATCGGGAGCATCAGTTTCGAAGCCGAAGCAGCTCCAGCTTGAGTGTTGAACGAAGCCATCAGCTCAGAAAGGTGGAAGTGAGTTGACCGGAGGTGGGCGCCAATGTTGGGGACTTGTTCTCAAATGCTAAGAATTAAGAACAAGGCAACACAAAAAATGTTAAGTGTTAAAATCCTTCGTCCTCCATAACGATATATCCCTTCGGGATATAAAGCATCTCGGACGAAGGTTACGAAGGACATACCTTCGTAAGCATAACAACGAAGAATGAAGCATTCACATAAATCATAGAATATGAAATAAGCATTTAAATATTGTCATAGAATTATCTCTACTTGTATTAATGAATATAAATGACTTTGATTTACAAATGTACCTTCGGTCCTGCGGAAGGCAAAAGTACAAGCGTGGTGTGAAAGCAAATGACAGGTTCACGTGAACAGTACAGAGGTACTGTTCATCTATTTATAGGCACAGGTCGCAGCCTGTGACAAATTACAATTATGCCCCTTGCGAAAGTTTACAGCATTGACTCAGACCTATATGTATAAAAAGGTCATTCTATCTCTATGTCGGTTTAAAACGCCGAAGCTCCATGAAAAGGGACCTTCGGCCATCTCTTGGAGACGACTTCAGCCGAAGCTGCTTCTTCGTGTGAGACCTTCGGCGCACCGAAGCACGACCCCAACACCAGCCATCGCCCAAGCCCCCTACCACCCGATCCCATTTTGACGCTCCAGATCTAATGCGGCGAAGGGTTACGCGGTGTTTTTTATCTCAGCCGCCCAGGCCAGACCAACGGTCTACGTTCATCTTCCCCCGCCAACCAAGCAGGGGCGCCTCCGCCGTGACCGCGCGATGGGGAAGAACGACCGTGCCACCAATCGGCCTCCCCCGAGCTTCATTATCAAATTAAACAGAGCTACACGAAGCTAGTCGGATGGTGAGAATGTTGAGGTAGTCCTTACCAGCGATTGGGTCGTGATGGTCTCCGCCCACGGAGTTGCGCGGATTGCGGTGACCGCGACGCGTCGATGAGAAATTAGAGATGACCGGAGAGACCGCGTGCCTGGAAGATGATACCGGAGGTTTCAATTCACGAAGGCGACCCGATTGGTAGCACGTCGAGACCCAAAACGAGACTGGACGTTGATGCCCGCGAAGATCGACCGCGGCGGTGCACTGCTTCTCCCTCACGGCTCTAATCGACCGTATACATGGCTAGGGGTTCCATGACTGGTTACTTATACGCCCCGAGAGTCCGAACAGAGCGGGGCGAGCTTCAGGCATCGGAGCTCCGAGTTCCGCGGGCGCACTCCGCCATGGCCGGGCTCCGTTGAGGCGAATCCGCGGAGTCGTTGAAGCAACTGACAACGGGTCGATTTGTCAGCGACACATCGCAACCGCACGTGCCAGGGGGACAGACAACTGGCCCCCACGCGACAGTGCACGGTCATCGCCGAGCTCGGAGGAATCCGTTGAGGAAGGTGGGAACGGGCTGACTTGCGGGCCCCGCGGACCAGAGGAAGGGAGGGAGGAGCGAGTGCGGTGGAGACCGACGAGTAGGGCCCACGCGTAAGTGAGCGCCCGCGGTGGGACTTGGGCTGGCGCGAGTTAGATTTCCTTCAGTGGGCCGAATTATTAGTCTGGGCCCAACCGCGCACAGTTCACTTCTCTATTTTTTTCTCTATTTCCACATTTAGATTTGAATTCAAACTTAAATTCAAACTTCTATGGCTCATCACTGCAACTTATATTTGTGAAATTAGGGGTATTAATTCTGGATATATATTTATTTATATATATATTTTTTATATTTTCATAGCCTTTATCTTTTGCTTATTTCCAACCATAATTTTCAATTTAGGGTTAACTCTAACTTCTAGTAATTATTATCTTATATTTTTTATCCTTACTATGTTATTTAATGTGCAAAAATATAAACTCCAATATGATGCATTTTCTTTTTATTTTAATATCATTGGTTTTAATTAATCACTCTCAATTATATGTGTGTTCTTTTTATGATGCAAATATGGCACATGACATGAAGAGACCTCTCTATATTCTTTGCATACAAAATTGAGTATTACAATCTGAAGACACTGGTGACAGTGACAGCTATGATGTGGAAAGTGGTGGTGAAGATTCCGAAGATCGACCTTGGCGACCAAGCCATGCAGTTTTTGGAAAATCAAGCATTAAACAAAGCCATCTTGTCAATATGAGGGGTAGATATTTTTGGGATTTATCTATTGTGAGGGCTGACAAAGGAGAGAAAACTTGTCCAACTCCCGAGGAGAATAAAGTCGTGATATTCCAAAGTTTCTTCAAGGCTGGACTTCGGTTTCCTTTGAGCAGTTTCGTGGTAGAAGTTTTGAAGATATTTGAAATCTGCCTTCATCAAATTACTCCCGAAGCAATCATAAGGATGAGAATCTTCGTATGGGCCGTGAAGAGCCAAGGTTTGGAGCCAAATGCAAAAAGTTTCTGCAGTATGCATGAGTTATTATATGAGACGAAACCATGGGGTAAAGAGCAATATCATAACAATTTTGGCTGTTATAGCTTCGGTGCCCGCTCTGGGTCAAGATGTCCCGTGCCAACTTTTCGGAAGAGATGGCCCGGGGACTAGATGAAGGAATGGTTCTATGTGAAAACCGACTTGAAGACACGAGAAGATATTAAAGATATCATCATGCGCCCCATCTGGCAGCGTTTTGGCCTTCGGAAACCGAAGGTGGATATTGACGAAGCAGCCGAAGAATGCCGGAGAGCCTTCGGTGTAGTTTGCTCTTTCATCGGGACAAGGGATTTGATCCAGGAACACATTGCCTTCAGAGTATGGCCACTTGTAGAAAAGTGGGAAATGCCAAAGGAAACCATCAGCAAACCTGACGAAGGTGGACTAATTAAGTTAAAATATACCTTCAGATATGGAGATAAGTTTGTCGAGCCAGATGATGACTGGCTGAAATGTATTGAGGCCACAAGCGATGAACTGCTTCGACCATACTCGAAGGCAGAAGATACTGCAGTGTCTGTGGCCTTCGGAGGCCAGAAGAAGAAAAGACTCAACCGAGTATTTGATGCCATTGGGTTCGTCTATCCTGACTACCGTTACCCAACACAGGGTCAAAAAAGGAAAGATACGGCTTCTGTGAAGGAAGTTGCTTCATCCGCTCCTAGTGAGCCAGCGCCGAAGAGGAAAAAGATGAAGGTTCTTACGCACCGACCACGCTATATTGAACCGGCCATAGTGCCTGAGTTTGTCGGTGAAACCTCTTCGGCCACCGAAGCCAAGGAGCCAACTCCCCTGTCGAATATTGAAGAGCCGGCCAAAATGCCGGAGATGGAAAAAATAGAAGAACCGAGGGCTGAAGAGAAAAGACATCAGAAATTTTAAGTCCTTCAGCAAGAGTTGAGGTGCCAATGCCAATGCCGAGGGCACAAAAAGACCTTACAACAACCCCCAAGAGGAAAAGAATGGTTAACGTGCTAGATGTACTGGAAACAATAAAATCTTCAAGCTCTACTTCGAAGATAGCTGCCGAAGTTCCAAAGACACAAACTGAGGCCGAAGCTGCCAAAAGTCAAGCGAAAACTGAAACTGGGCTTTCAGAGCCTACCAAGAGGGAATTCTTGGAAATTGAAAAAGAAGCGGAAAAAGAATTTGCAGAAGAAACTTTATCTGAGAAAATCGCCACACCTATTCCCGAAGCATCTTCTGAAGCTTCTGACTATGTATTACGTCATGCTTCGGGTAAAAATCTGAGCGAAAAAGAAAAAAGAGAAGCTCAGTTCTATGCGCAAAAATTGAAATATCCAAAAGGGGCGCTGATATTCAACGGCAGCGGAGAAGAAGACTTCTTGTATTGTCTCCCTGACAGCAAGGAGATTTCTGTCTGTCGGGAGATGAGTAAGAGCTTCGGATTCCCAACATTAGAAGACGGACTCTCGGTGTTGTCAAAAAACAAGCTGGCCGACAGCTTAGCGTACAATAGTTTAAAGGTGAAAAAATGAGATCTTTGTATTATTCCTTGAAACCAAAAATTTTCATTTGCTTAAACTTATTAACACATTTTTTTGCAGGGCCTTATACTTAGCAATGCCCTCAGGGCACAAAAAGATGCCGAAGACGAAGGGTGTGCCATAGCCTTGAGCAACCTTCATTCCGAAGTAATTGAACTAAGGAACGAAGGTCTCGAAAAAGATAAAATATTACATTCGTTGGTGAATAAAATAAAAGAAGACGAAGCTGCTTTCAAAGCTCAAGCTGAGGCTCAGAAGCGCGAAATTGAGGATCTTCGGAAACAGCTAGCCAGAGCTAAAGAAGAATGCACAGTTGAAGAAGCAATACGAGAAATTAGTGAACAATGGGCAAATCATTTAGAAAAAACGTTGAAGAGCTTCGTGCATCCAAGAAAAGGTATTATGAAAAATCTATAGAATGTGTTAAGAAAATAAGAACCAGCTTCGCCAGCGTTGGCGCGTTCTCAAGTGAAGAAAATTTCATAAGGGGCGACCCCGAGGGCCCAATTGGATGGATCAGCCACGAAGCTGAAGCTTTTGAAGAAGTTTTGAATGGCCGCGGAGACATATGTGCCTTCTCGGGTGCTAGGGGGATTGCCACTATTTTGGAGAAAAAAGGCTGCGATCATGTGAAATCCTTGGCACAAACCGAAGCCGACTTATCTTCTGAAGACATAAAAGACCCTTCGGCCGAGGCAAGTTTGGTTGGTGGAAAAATTTTCACCGACATCTGGGAAAATGGTGGCCGGGAGATGACTCAAGAAATTATACGAAGAAGCGAAAAAGGTATTCATGACGCTAGAAAAGTAGCAGAGGCCGCTGAGAAAAGTGCAGATCTCGAAGGGCGAATAGGTATTAACTACTAGTTTTTGGCTTTTTGTTGTAACTTTTTGATTTCGGACTTGTTTACACTTTGTAACATAGCTGCACTTTCTCCTCCCTCAGAGCCCGCCGAGCCATTAGCGGACCCCAACGTAAAGGGGGATGAGGAGATTAGAAAAATGGCCGAAGCTATCATGGACAAAGTTGTTGATCAACTACTAAACGAAGTTGCAGAAGTAGTTCTATGGGAAGATTAGATGTTATTGTAAAAACATTTGGAATGTAATATTTGTTGAACAATATGTGTAATATTTTGTAACTTTAAATGTAATATATAAGCTATTTATGGTTCAATTCTTTACGATGCATGAAACTTTACATACATACTGTTTTTGAGCCTTCGGCGAAAAAACACCTTCCCTTCTTTTCATGCTTCGTAAATAATATCCGTGTTTTCATAAAAACATCCAATCTTCGTAAAATCAGTAACCAATAGATCTTTTCATTTCAGAGTTTGACGAAGGTATGCTTCTTCAGTAATTATTTTTGTGCCTTGGCATTGTTTCTTCGAAACAATCTCCGAATATCAACATTGAACCCCCTTCTTGCGTCATTGATGCAATATGATGTATGATGTTATGCTATGCAAATGATGTGATGATGTGATGTTATGCAAAATGATATTTGCCAAAGATCGACGTTTATTTTTCACTGTAAGCCTCCCTTAGGAGCTTCTTCGCCTTTTACTTCAGCGGAATCAGCGTTTATTTTTCGTTGTAAGCCTCCCTTAGGAGATTCTTCGCCTTTTACTTCAGCGGAATCAGCGTTTATTTTTCGCTGTAAGCCTCCCTTAGGAGCTTCTTCGCCTTTTACTTCAGCGGAATCAGCGTTTATTTTTCGTTGTAAGCCTCCCTTAGGAGCTTCTTCGCCTTTTACTTCAGCGGAATCAGCGTTTATTTTTCGCTGTAAGCTCTGCATTCCCTTCGGAATGACTTTTGAGCAGAAAACTTACACTGCGCCCCCTTAGGAACGACTTTTTGTTATTTCGGAGGTTCTCCCTGTAACCATAAGTTCTTATGCTTCGGCAACTTTTTGGACTCCGTTATTCTGTGGAGAAAGTATATTTGTACTATGGCAAAGGCGAAGGTATTACAAGAAATTGAAAACGACAAAAAACACTTAGGCTTTCAATAATTGTTCCTTATTAAAAAGAAAATGATACTGAATGCAAAAACTGCTGCCGAGGTAGGATATTTGTTAGTAAATGTGCTTCGATTCTGGCACAGTACTATTGACTGTGTGAGCTTCGGACTCTTCTCTGAAGTCTCGTTGGTGTTGAGTATGCTGACTCCCTTCTGGCTGCTGGCCTCGTTGCATTGGTGGTGGAGGTGGAGGCTGTTGCCAAGATGCCTGAGATTGACTTGCCGAAGCAACAGAAGCTGCAGGGTGGTTGCCCACATATTCTGGGATATAAGGCGAGTGGTACGAAGCAGTATGCATAACTTGCTTCGGTTGGGTCTGTTGGGCTGCAGCTTCTGCTATTTCCTTTTGTTTCTGGATAGTGACATGGCACATCCTGGTGGTGTGGCCCTTGTCCTCACCATAGAATAGGCAATAAAGTTTCCTGGGCTGATCCCCAAATCTTCCTCCGAAGCCCCTGGCACCTCTGCCCTTTGGAGCTGGAGGCCGAGGATAGCTCTGCTGCTGCCCCGAAGCCTGGGAGGAATATTGCGGCCTCTACTGCTGGCTTCCCCTGTCATCATTCTGAGTGGAATGAATCGATCTGACATGTCTAGGATGAATTCTCCCTCCGAAGCCCCTAGCTATTTTGGTAAACCTGTAAGCTTCCTCCCTTCTCTGTCGAAAGTCGTTGTCAGCGCGGATGTATTCATCCATCTTCTGAAGCAGTTTCTCCAGAGTCTGAGGGGGCTTCCTGGAAAAGTATTGGGCTGAAGGTCCCGGCCGAAGCCCTTTAATCATGGCCTCAATGACAATTTCATTGGACACTGTTGGCGTTTGTGCCCTCAGGCGTAAGAACCTTCGGACATACGCCTGAAGATATTCTTCGTGATCTTGGGTGCACTGGAATAAAGCTTGAGCGGTGACCGGCTTCGTTTGAAACCCTTGGAAACTGGTGATCAACATATCCTTCAGCTTCTGCCATGATGTGATTGTTCCTGGCCGAAGGGAGGAGTACTAGGTTTGTGCAACATTCTTGATGGCCATGACGAAAGACTTTGCCATAACTGCAGTATTGCCACCATAGGAAGATATCGTTGCTTCGTAGCTCATCAGAAACTGCTTCGGATCTAAGTGTTCGTCGTACATGGGAAGTTGAGGTGGCTTGTAGGACGGAGGCCAAGGTGTAGCCTGCAGTTCTGCTGACAGAAGAGAAGCATCATCAAAAGCAAAATTTCCATGATGGAAATCCTCATACCAGTCATCCTCGTTGAAAAAGCCCTCTTGATGAAGCTCTCTGTGTTGAGGCCTTCGGTTCTGCTCATCTTGAGCAAGATGGCGAACTTCTTCAAAGGCTTCGTCTATCTGCCTTTGCAGGTCAGCTAGCCTAGCCATCTTTTCCTTCTTCCTTTGCACCTGCTGATGAAGCATCTCCATATTTCTGATCTCTTGATCCAAGTCGTCCTCCAGAGGCGTTGGGCTAGTGGCCTTCCTCTTCTGGCTTCGGGCCTCCCGAAGAGAGAGGGTCTCCTGGTTGGGGTCCAGCGGCTGCAGAGCGGTAGCCCCTGTTGCTGAAGCTTTCTTTGGCGGCATGACGAAGGTCTATGCTTGCCGAAGGTGTTCGAAACTCAAAAAGTGGAAGTGAGTTCAACGGAGTTGGGCGCCAATGTTGGGGACTTGTTCTCAAATGCTAAGACTTAAGAACAAGGCAACATAAAAAGTGTTAAATGTTAAATTCCTTCGTCCTTCGAAGCATTATCTCCCTTCAGATATAATGAATTCCGGAGGAAGGTTATGAAGGACAAACCTTCATAAGCACAATAAATGATGAAGAAGGATTCATATGCAAGATATGAAAAATAACATAAACACTTTAAACATTGTTATCAACTTATTTTTATTTGCATTACTGTATCAACAATAACAAATTATAAATGTACCTTCGGCTCGAAAGAAAGCAGGGGTACAAGCGTGACGCGAAAGCAAATGCCAAGTCAGAGTGAACAGTACAGGAGCACTGTTCATCTATTTATAGGTACGGGACGCAGCCCATGTAAAATTACACCCATGCCCTTTACATTTGCTAATAACTCTATAGCAATCCATCAGGGTCTATATAGCCTTTTCCCTTTTAAGTTGGTTTCTTTTTCTGCTATCACGCTGAAGCTCCCCTGCGCATAGCTTCGGCTCTGCGCCATCCTTCATATTCTTTGTGCATCTTCACGCTATGGTTTTGATATAAGTCTGAAGGTACCTGTTTACACATTATACTCCAGATACATTGTTAAATCATGTTTTTGAGGACCTTCGGAAGCCGAAGGCCCCCAACACTTAGGATCGGCTTGGAACCTTGCACACATGCATACGGAAAGCATAATATCCAGTCGAGATGCACATAAATAGAGTAGAGATCCTATCATCGACCGATATACCTTTTGATCTACGGATTTACCTCCCGTGTCGAGGTCGAGATGCCCATTGGTTCCCATGGGTGTCTTGATGGGCTTGGCATCCTTCATTCCAAACTTGGTAAGTATGTCTTGAATGTACTTAGCTTGGCTGATGAAGGTGCCCTCTTGGAGTTGCTTGACTTGAAATCCTAGAAAATACTTCAACTCCCCCATCTTAGACATCTCGAATTTTTGAATCATTATCCTACTAAACTCTTCACAAGTAGATTTGTTAGTAGAACCAAATATGATATCATCAACATAAATTTGGCATACAAACAAATCATTTGCAATGGTTTTAGTAAAGAGTGTAGGATCGGCTTTGCTGACTTCGAAACCATTAGTGATAAGGAAATCTCTTAGGCATTCATACCGTGCTCTTGGGGCTTGCTTGAGCCCATAAAGCATCTTAGAGAGTTTGTAAACATGATTAGGATACTCACTATCTTCAAACCTGGGAGGTTGCTCAACATAGACCTCTTCCTTGATTGGTCCATTGAGGAAGGCACTTTTCACGTCCATTTGATAAAGCTTATGTGTAACACCCCAGGTGTTACTGACACAAACTTGAGCATAACATCATAAGCATTGGCATATCATGTGTTTGTCACACCTAGAATGCATTCACTAGGCAAAAAGTTCAAACAAGTTGTATGGATGTGACATGTTATTAGTGAAACCCTAGGGAACAATGCTTAACCCTAGATTGGGCTTAAAAGAGTAAACAAAGCCTAATAAGAGAAAACTTCAAAACTTAGTAGAAATGATCATAAAATATCACCATGGATGGACTAAAATAACATCCCAACCCTAAGAGTACCAAAAACCCTAAATGGACCCCTAAGAAACCCTGGACTGAAACCCTAGGGGGTTATATGTAAAAATGTGCACATTTTTGGACCTAAGTGCAAAAACCATAAAATTAGGGTACCTTAACTCATATGATTCATCTGTATGAGGATTTGCAACT
The DNA here is from genome assembly GCF_902167145.1 of Zea mays. Classification (NCBI taxonomy): domain Eukaryota; kingdom Viridiplantae; phylum Streptophyta; class Magnoliopsida; order Poales; family Poaceae; genus Zea; species Zea mays. The sequence goes on from NC_050098.1 coordinate 85,532,157, forward strand.
TAAAACCTATGTTTTGGGCCTATTTGCAAAAAGCCACATTTGAGCTCTATTGAGTTAAGTCTGAAATTCAGTGGAATTGGCTCAATTTGGGGCCCTATATGTTCCAAATTATGAAGATTTTGCCCTAGGTCACCACATCAAGTTTGTAGAGCTATAAAAGGGGAACAACTTTGCTATAGAGATTAAGCCCTGGTACTATGAAAAGTTTTGAGAAAATTGGACCCAAAGATGGGCTGTCAAACTGTCTAAAGTCTGAATTCAGACTGACAGTGTGATTGAGCCACCTTTGAGCTGGGATTTGAGCTTGATCCATTAAGAATTTGGGAGTGACTGCTATAGTAAGACTGAAGCTGGATAGTAGAGCAACAACTTTCCTAAAGATGGATTAGGGAGTCACCGCATGAAAAATTAAGATCCAGGCCTTGCAAGTTGGGCTGTCAGGCTGACTGAAGAACCATCCCATGGTACAGTAACTGAAACAGATCACGGATTCATCCCCCCTCGCTGCCGGTGACCTTTGCTCCGTGATTTGCGCCGTCACCGCGATTTGTGCTCTCTGGTAAGTAGATAACCACGACGGAGTAAAGATCTTGGCACCAGATCAGCTCGGGCTCGGTCGCGGATGAGTTTCACCGTACCCACTTGCTCGTCGTGCAGTCGGGATAGACCTCGCCGCCGTTGGCCGCTCACCGCTGTGCGCCACGTGCTAAAGCACTAGACCACGTCGCAGTGAAACACGTCATGCATGCTCGGTGATTGCCGGAGAGCTGCCACGGTGAAAGCCACTAACCCCAAGCGCTAGTAACCTTTTTCCTCTCTGGCCGCCAGCACATCGTTGTGAAATTGGACACCACCACTCAAGCCTGCTATAAATTGCCGACCCCGCATTCTCCGCTAGGTAGTTGTGCAACCAGTGAATCCACCCGTGCCTCGAATCATCCCCTAGAACTCCCCAATTTGGGATTTCCCCCAAATCACTCAAGAACACCGAGCGGTTTGACCTCGTCGTGGCCAGCGCATCTCAGGTCCGTTCATGTCCTCTGAGTCCTCGTTTTAGTATCCTTGGATGCTCCTGATACTCACTGACCCATCCAATTAGCTAGAGTCCCTAGGATCACCAGGAACGTGTTCGGTTACCCGTGGTGTCAGCTGTCACCGTGAACAGAGCGTGTTAGGGTCCCATTAATGAAATTAGTTGAGGGGAAACACACATTAGGGCTTGAATTAGGTTTAAACCGAAGAAGAGCACCAGCCGTTGCGGGATCCGGCCGGCATGGGTTCGTCGGAGCTCGGTTCTCCACCGGGCCGCGATGTGGACTTCGAGTTGCGAAGAAATAAATGCGGGGGGGGGGGGGTGTTCCTACATATGTCAGTGAGACATAAGAATATTACCGTGAACCTTTTCCTGTTATTCAAATTGAGAAGGGCATTTTTGCAAAACCAGCAGCGCAGGCGCGTGCTTCTGCCTGTTGATGGGCCGGCTCATGCCAATTTCAGCCTAGCACTGTAGAGTCTTTTTCTTTTTCCTTTTCTCCCAGAGCTAAAGAAATTCTAGAAAATTACAGAAAAATGCTAATAATACCAAACCAATTTTGCTAGGCTTCTAATTTCCTATAGTATTTAATAAAAATAGTTTCATGATTTTTAGTTCTAATAGGGAATTTTGGGACATTTAAAACAGCCAAAAACCATACTTCTGGAATTTTAGAGAGTAATTAATAATCCCAAAATTCACCAAACTTTTTAGGTAAACTTTAAATATTATTTAGAAGCCTTGGGTAAAATTTGGTATGTTTTGGACCATGTTTGATACTTAGAACCCAAAACCCTAGCCCCCTGCCCTATGAACTTCACTATAGACTCCAAAAACCCTAATTTCTCGGAGATCCGTGAAGGAAAGTTATATTCAAGACATTAGATAATAAACTTTTATTATCTTAGCATTTTCATGAGCAATACATGAGCATTCATGATTATATATGGCTATATCTAGAAAACGAAGAGGAAATAGAAGTTGAAGAAGCGAAGACCTCACCACCACCACCTGAAGAACCTCACGCAGGAAACTGCTTCTACTTTGATATCTGTGGAGCAGAGCCTGACTCACCAGTAACACAAGGCAAGCCCCGGTGCATTTGCCACCCCCTTGTTATTTTGAAATCCTTCTCACTTACTTAATGCGTTAGGTAATAGGAGTTGTGTGCTAAACCAGTTGCTGCATTTCCTTCCTTGGATTTGATTACTTCTCCTTAAATCCCTGTTTTACAAAAGGTTTTTCTTATGATTAGCTTTGCTTTAGAAAAACAAAATGTTTTGTTTTCACAAAAGATGATGCTTCAAAGTGGGTGGGATGTTTTCGAAAATAAAACTTGATGGTGGATCCATCATGGCCATGATTGGTTCAACATCAGAAAAGATGTACCTCTGCCAGGTACCAAACTTTGGGTTGAAATGATAAAGCTGAAACTGGGCGGGTAACTTGCACAAGAAGAGAGTCTCGATGTAGTGTCTCCGTCTGAGTCGATTAAGGACCGTGTCGATGTAGGCTTGATGATCAAGGACCCTTTAACTGGTCACATGCCTCATCATGGGTAAGCTTTGCCTCGGGCAGACTAATACCAGAATAAGAAAACACACAATGGGAGTGGAGAGATGGCGAGAGTAGCGTGTACACTCTGTGGCAAAAGGCTAGATGGTGGTGTATCTGTGCTCTCGGTTGGCATGAACCTGATCGGGTCTTATGAACCCCGGTGGCGAGTTGGCATTGTAACACCATAGGTGTTACTATGGCCATGGCACATCTATGCACTAATGACTGTGATCACATGTGGAAGAAACTTAAGGAGAAGAGCATAAGAACCTTGGAGACCATGTATTAACTAAGAATGTTAATGACCTAAAAGCACTACCCAAGCTTTTGTGCAATTATCACCTTGGGCAAGAGGGGAGAAAACCCTAGACCCCTCTTCAACCCCTATCTCCTAAAACCTTGGTTGAAGTGGGGGGAGATTAAGCAAATGTGCAAATCATGACCTAACCTTTGGCCAAAGTTAAGTAACATATTAATCTACAAATATAGAGAGGAAACATTGCAAAAAGACCCCTTAAGAAACCCCATATCCATTACTTAAATAGAGAGAGAGAGCTAGAGCTCTCTAATTCTCTCTAAGTCAAAATTCTACACCTTATCTAAAGATCCACAGTGTTCACCTTGTAGATGGCACCAAAACCACCTAAGTTGTATACCAAAAATGTGGCATACCACCTAAGGCACCCCCTGGAAAAAGTTGATACCGAGCCCTTGACATTTGACATGTCTTGGCATCACTTTTGTCGCGAAGTGGGCTAGGAGACAAGCCAGATTTGGCGTCCGCATATCTTCTGACCTAGGGCTTATCTTCCCTTGGAACTCACATACAAGAGATAGCCATAGCTGCCAGGAAGAGGTCTGCACCGGATTTTTGCCAAGATTCGCACGTATGCGATCTCAGCAAGCTTTTGAACATGGGCAGAAGAACACCTCCACGTGTTCGACGCGCTCTGCGCGCGCCAGAGCACGCCCGCGCCCGACCCCTCGCGCCTCGCGCCACGCCAAGCCACGCTCGCGTCTCCTGCTCGCGCCTGCGCCTATAAATCACCCTCAGGCGTCGACAGTACTCCTCCGCGCACGCTCGACCTCACCGGAGCCCGAAATCACCGGCGTTTGCCCCGCGCACGGCGTGCCCACGGCGACCCGAGCACCTGCCACCGTAGACCGGCCAGCAGAGCCCTTCCTAGCCACGCCCGACCCTTGGAAGAGACTGTGCATGCCTCGGTGAAGCTCCCCGAGCAAGGAATCGGACCATGCTTCGCCGGAGAAGCCAGTCCACAGTCGCCGGACTTCGCCCGACTGCCCAAAACGGAAACCGGGTAAACCTCTGCTCCATTCTTCGATTCCTTGTGCACATAGCCTGTACGTCACCCCGTGGAGCTCATCGTGCCTTTTGATTGAACTAGATCGCCGTGGTTTAGCCGGAACACCCGTCGCCGACGAGATCACCCGCCTGCGCACGTAGACCGGACGATTCCGACCACCTGCGCCATCGAGTCGTACACCGCTGTGAACGCCAGGACCTCCCGGAGCCAACCCCGCCCCTCGCCGGACCTCTCTCACCGCCGGTAAGCCGCGCCGCCCTTTTCTTTTCCGCGGGTACTGTTTGCATTAGGGGAAGGAGCTCGGGGAAGAAGAAGGAAAGGTCGGAGGATTTTTGAACTGTCAGTGACTCAGGGGAATAGTGGCGCAGGGGTAGATTTGAGTGGGTTGATTTGGATTAAACCCAGGGTCCTCGGTGTAAACAGTTTTTCCAGGAAACCTTTTTATTAATCTGATTTAAATTCAAACAGAACTTGAAAAATTCATATCTTCTATTTTGTTCACCCAAATTGAGTCAAACCAATTTTGCCAGATCTTAAATAAAGTAAACCACTTAGGAAAAATATAAAACCCCTCAGTGTTACATAAAACTTTAGAGTTTTGAATTAAATGATTAACTGGCCAAAAGCTAAAAGAAATAAGGAAAAATAGTTGCACTATTTGACTGAGGTTAAGAAAATTTAGAGAAGTACATGATTACCTACTAACCTGTTTAAAAATGATAAACCCCTCTGTATACCCCATTAAGGTAGAGTTTGCCATTTATTTCACCTTGTGCTTAAAGTTAAAGAAAATAAAAAAGGTAATTTAAATAGAGAACCAGGAAGCACCCACATTTTTGTTAGTCTACTTAGTTCACTAGAAAAATTTATTATACTCTGGTTTAGTATAAAATAATTGGGATACCTTTTATTTTAAGAAAACAAGGAAAACTTAGAAAAACCCTAGAAAAATAACCCCAAGGTGAAAACACCCTAAACCTTGGGATAATTAATGTTTTGTTATTAAGAACATAGGAAAAATATGAAATCTGCTGTTTGACATTTTTCAAATAACAAGATAGTAGAAAGTGCTTTTTTGACATTAAACTTTAGAAAATCACAACTAAATAACCACCAATTAACCTTCTGTGATTTTTGGCACAGAAGCATGTGATTACTGTTAGATACCAACAAAAATGACCCTTAGGACAGAACCCACACCTAGTTAAGAGTTGTAGTGCAAAGTGACCCCCCTTTTGCCCAACCTTTGTTATTTTTGTCCAAGGCATACTCTTTTTATTCTGGACCTCAAATTCATAGAACAGACTATAGTGACCAATAGTAACCCACTGTAATTTTTACAAAATTTTTGGAAAAAGCTAAACCACTGTTGTAGTTCAAACCCACACTAGAATTCATAAATAGAAAATAAAGAAGGGGAAAAGTAATGGTGGAAATTAGTGTCACCCTAACCCAACCAGCAAAACCCTTTTAAATTGCCCACTGAAATATATAAGGGAAATACAAATCCACTATGCTTATCCTTAACAAAACCCAAACCTAGAGTGATAAGCATAAACCACTAAAAGCCACGTATGACCAAGGAAACCCTAAGTTACTAACTAACTTAGTTTTTCTTCCTTTAGCATAATGTTTGTTAAATCCTGCATAATCATGACATACATATTCCTATTCATTGCATTCGATAGACTGCAACCTCGCTGACGAAGAGTACGTCCTCGTGCCGGAGCAAGGAGCTGCTCAGGAGGTATCCCCGGATCCAGCATCAGAGCCTGCACCAGAGGATCTGCCTGCCCCAGCTTTGAAAGGCAAGCCCCGGTTTTATGCATAACCTGTTCTATATGATATTTTACTACACTTAATGTTTGTAGGCTTGTATTGTGCACTTAAGTGTAGGAGTTGATTTAAACCCTAGTTGCATGATCTCAGGAATCCTATTGAGATGAATACTAGTATGCTCGGTCGAGTAGCTGCTTTATTAATTAGGACCTCGGTAGAAGTCGAGTGATTTTTCTAGCACTCGTGCGAGGTCAGGAATTGGTTGTACCCACTTTCATATCATAATGATGCTGGTCTGTGGACAACAATCCATGGGGATTGGTTGTCTACGAGATGGAAAATTGGAATAAGGATTAATGTGCGGATACCTGTGTCAAGCGTTTGAACGTACTAAACACATACCGAGAAATATGGTAAATCGGTAAGCCTAGTACCTGAGTGAATGAAAGGGAAATGTGCTCTTGGGCCATTTCTAAGTGTTTTGGTGATATAGTGTCCAACACAAGTGCCTAAGTGTCAAATGGTGGACGAAGTACAAATCAAGTATAAAGGTATGTTTCTCAGACTTAGTACATTGTTTTAGAGACTAATGTATTGTGTCTAAGTGCTGGAAACAGGAGAAATCGAATTGGAGAAGAGATGGCCTTGTTCAGCCAAAGCTAGCTCTGTCTGGGTGCACCGGACTGTCCGGTGGTGCACCGGACCGTGTCCGGTGGTGCACCGAATAGTGTCCGGTGCGTCAGGCAGACTCAGGCGAACTTGCTGCTCTCGGGAAGTAATTAACGGCGTACGGCTAAAATTCACCGGACTGTCCGGTGAGCCAACGGTCGGCCGGGCCAACGGTCGGCCGCGCGATCCGCGCGGGACACGTGGCCGAGCCAACGGCTAGTAGGGGGTACCGGACTGTCCGGTGTGCACCGGACAGTGTCCGGTGCGCCAACGGCTCCAAGGCGCCAACGGTCGGCTCCGCCAAATAAGGAAAGAGATCCGCACCGGACACTGTCCGGTGCGGATCTCTTTCCTTATATGGCGGAGCCGACCGTTGGCGCCTTACCGGACTGTCCGGTGCGCCAGTCGACAGAAGGCAAGAAATGCCTTCCTGGAATGCACTCAACGGCTCCTAGCTGCCTTGGGGCTATAAAAGGGACCCCTAGGCGCATGGAGGACAACAACAACATTCTCAAAGCATTACTAAGCACTAAGACATCGATTCTGCGCTTTTGATTTCCTGCAATAGCAATTAGAGCTATAGTTGAGTTGTGAATTCATTGAGTCGTGTTGTGAGCTCTTGTTGCAACCTGTGTGCATGGTGTTGCTGTGATTTCGTGTCTTGAGTGTGTTGCTCATCCCTCCCTTACTCCGTGCTTCTTTGTGAATTTCAAGTGTAAGGGCGAGAGGCTCCAAAGTGTGGAGATTCCTCGCAAACGGGATATAGTAAAGCAAGCAAAACACCGTGGTATTCAAGTGGGTCTTTGGACCGCTTGAGAGGGGTTGATTGCAACCCTCGTCCGTTGGGACGCCACAACGTGGAGTAGGCAAGCGTTGGTCTTGGACGAACCACGGGATAAACCATTGTGCCTTCTCTGTGATTGATCTCTTGTGGTTATTGTGTTTTGTTGAGACTCCTCTCTAGCCACTTGGCATTATTGTGCAAACGTCTAATCAAGTTTTTTGTGGATTAAGTTTCGAGTTTCACAGGATCACCTATTCACCCCCCCCTCTAGGTGCTCTCAATTGGTATCGGAGCCGTTCTCTTCACAAAGGGACTAATAGCCCGAAGAGATGGATCCTAAGGGGAAGGGAGTCGTGATCAACGATAAAGAGAAGGAGTCCTTCGTCAACGAGCCAAAGGATGACAAGCCTACCGACTCGGGCTCGGGCCACAAACGCAAAGATGGGAAGAAGAAGACAAGACGCATCAAGGAGATCGTCTACTACGACGACAGCGATGAGTCCACTTCTTCCCAAAAGTACAACGACGACAACGACTACGACAAAAGAAAGACGGTTAATTCAAACTTTTCTTTCGATTACTCTCGTATTCCGCATAGCTCAAATGCACATTTGCTTTCCATCCCTCTTGGCAAACCTCCACACTTTGATGGGGAGGACTACGGATTTTGGAGTCACAAAATGTGTAGTCACCTATTCTCTCTCCATCCAAGTATATGGGAGATTGTTGAGAATGGAATGAAATTTGATAGCTTGGATAGTCCTATATTTATTAATGAACAGATTCATAAAAATGCACAAGCTACTACTGTGTTGTTAGCCTCTTTGTGCAGGGACGAGTACCATAAGGTGAGCGGCTTGGACAATGCCAAGCAGATCTGGGACACCCTCAAGATCTCTCATGAGGGGAACGACGTCACCTTGCTCACCAAGATGGAGTTGGTAGAGGGCGAGCTCGGGAGATTTGCAATGATAAGGGGCGAGGAGCCAACCCAAACATACAACCGGCTCAAGACCCTCATCAACAAAATAAGGAGCTACGGAAGCACGCGATGGACGGACCACGACGTCGTTCGCCTAATGCTAAGGTCCTTTACTGTACTTGATCCACATCTGGTGAACAATATTCGTGAAAATCCTAGGTACACCAAGATGTCACCCGAAGAAGTTCTTGGGAAGTTCATGAGCGGGCGAATGATGATCAAGGAGGCGAGATACATGGACGACGCATTGAATGGTCCAATCAATGAACCTCAACCCTTTGCTCTTAAAGCAACAAGAAGCAAGGAGGCGCTACCTAGCAAGGTGGCACAAGTTGAGGCGGCAGGGCTAAATGATGAAGAGATGGCTCTCATCATCAAGCGCTTCAAGACGGCGCTAAAAGGTCACAAGGGACAGCCAAGCAAGACCAAGACAAAGGGGAAGCGCTCATGCTTCAAGTGTGGTAATATTGGTCATTTTATCGCTAACTGCCCCGATAATGATAGTGACCAGGAACAGGGGAACAACAGGGAGAAGAAGAAGGCATACAAAAAGGCTAAGGGCGAGGCACACCTTGGCAAGGAGTGGGACTCGGATTGTTCGTCATCCGACTCCGACAATGAAGGACTCGCCGCCACTGCCTTCAACAAGTCATCCCTTTTCCCCCAACGAGCGCCACACATGCCTCATGGCGAAGGAGAAGAAGGTATGTACTCGAAACAATGCCACTTATGATTCTTCTAGTGATGATGAGTCCAGTGATGAAGAAATAGATTACTCTAGTTTGTTCAAGGGATTGGATAGAACTAAAATAGTTAAGATTAATGAATTGATTGATGCCTTGAATGAAAAGGATAAACTTTTAGAGAAACAAGAGGACCTTTTATATGAAGAGCATGACAAATCTGTAGAGGCACAAACATCTCATGCTTTAGAAGTTAAAAGAAATGAAATGCTTTCTTGTGAACTATCTTCTTGCCACGAGACAATTTCTAGCTTAAGGAGCATAAATGATGATTTAAATGCTAAGCTAGAAATAGCTAGTAAATCTAACTCTTGTGTAGAACATGTTATGATTTGTAATAGGTGTAAAAATTTTGACATTGATGCCTGTAGCGAACACCTAGTTTCAATTTCCAAATTGAATGATGAATTGGCTAGTCTTAATGCCCAACTTAAGACTAGCAAGAATGAATTTGACAAGCTAAAATTGCAAGGGATGCCTACACGATTGGTAGACATCCCTCAATTAAGGATGGACTTGGCTTCAAGAGGGAAGCCAAGGACTTAACAAGTCATAAGGCTCCCATCTCCGCCAAGGAGAAAGGGAAGGCCCCTATGGCTAGTAGTGCTAAAAAGAACCATGCTTTTATGTACCATGATAGAAGACAGTCTTATAGGAGTTGTAATGCTTATGATGCTTTTGACTCTCATGCCATGTTTGCTTCTAGTTCTACCTATATGCACAGTAGAGATATTTCTCGGAGATATGTTGTTCATATGCCTAGGAGAAATGTTGTTAATGTTCCTAGGAAAGTTGATGAACCTTCTACAATATATCATGCTTGCAATGCTTCATTTGCCATTTGTAGAAAGAATAAGAAGGTGATTGCTATGAAGTTAGGGGCAAGATGCAAGGGAGATAAAACTTGCATTTGGGTCCCTAAGACAATTATGACTAACCTTGTAGGACCCAACAAGAGTTGGGTACCTAAGACCCAAGCCTAAATTTGCCTTGCAGGTTTATGCATCCGGGGGTTCAAGCTGGATTATCGACAGCGGATGCACAAACCATATGACAGGGGAGAAGAAGATGTTCACCTCCTACGTCAAAAACAAGGATTCCCAAGATTCAATAATATTCAGTGATGGGAATCAAGGCAAGGTAAAAGGGTTAGGTAAAATTGCTATTTCATCCGAGCACTCTATATCTAATGTGTTTTTAGTTGAGTCTCTTGGATATAATTTGTTATCTGTTAGTCAATTATGCAAAATGGGATATAATTGTCTATTCACAAATGTAGATGTGTCTGTCTTTAGAAGAAGTGATGGTTCATTAGCTTTTAAGGGTGTATTAGACGGCAAACTTTATTTAGTTGATTTTGCAAAAGAGGAGACCGGTCTAGATGCATGCTTAATTGCTAAGTCTAGCATGGGCTGGCTGTGGCATCGCCGCTTAGCACATGTGGGGATGAAGAACCTTCACAAGCTTCTAAAGGGAGAACACGTGATAGGTCTAACCAATGTTACTTTCGAAAAAGATAGACCTTGTGTAGCTTGTCAAGCAGGTAAACAAGTGGGAGGAGCGCATCACAGCAAGAATGTGATGACCACATCAAGACCTCTGGAGCTGCTACATATGGACCTCTTCGGACCCGTCGCCTATCTAAGCATATGAGGAAGTAAGTACGGACTAGTTATTGTTGATGACTTTTGCCGCTTCACTTGGGTATTCTTTTTGCAGGATAAATCTGAAACCCAAGGGACCCTCAAGCGCTTCCTAAGGAGAGCTCAAAATGAGTTTGAGCTCAAGGTGAAGAAGATAAGGAGCGACAATGGGTCCGATTTCAAGAATCTTCAAGTGGAGGAGTACCTTGAGGAGGAAGGGATCAAGCACGAGTTCTCCACTCCCTACACACCACAGCAAAATGGTGTGGTAGAGAGGAAGAACAGGACGCTTATAGACATGGCGAGGACGATGCTTGGAGAGTTCAAGACCTTTGAGCGCTTTTGGTTGGAAGCCGTGAACACGGCTTGCCACGCCATCAACAGGGTCTACCTTCATCGCCTCCTCAAGAAGACGTCGTATGAGCTACTAACCGGTAACAAACCAAATGTTTCGTATTTTCGAGTTTTTGGGAGTAAATGCTACATTCTAGTGAAGAAGGGTAGGAATTCCAAATTTGCTCCCAAAGCCGTAGAAGGGTTTTTGTTAGGTTATGACTCAAATACAAAGGCGTATAGAGTCTTCAACAAATCATCGGGTTTGGTTGAAGTCTCTAGCGACGTTGTATTTGATGAGACTAATGGCTCTCCAAGAGAGCAAGTTGTTGATTTTGATGATGTAGATGAAGAAGAAGTTCCAACAGCCGCAATACGCACCATGGCGATTGGAGATGTGCGGCCACAGGAACAAGATGAACAAGATCAACCTTCTTCCTCAACATTTGTGCATCCCCCAACTCAAGATGATGAACAGGAGGCGTGTGATCAAGGGGGAGCACAAGATGATCATGTAATGGAGGAAGAAGCGCAACCGGCACCTCCAACCCAAGTTCGAGCAATGATTCAAAGGGATCATCCCGTCGACCAGATTTTGGGTGACATTAGCAAGGGAGTAACTACTCGATCTCAATTAGTTAATTTTTGTGAGCATTACTCTTTTGTCTCCTCTATTGAGCCTTTCAGGGTAGAGGAGGCCTTGCTAGATCCGGACTGGGTGTTGGCCATGCAAGAGGAGCTCAATAACTTCAAGAGAAATGAAGTTTGGACACTGGTGCCTCGTCCCAAGCAAAATGTTGTGGGAACCAAGTGGGTATTTCGCAACAAACAAGACGAGCATGGGGTGGTGACAAGGAACAAGGCTAGACTTGTGGCAAAAGGTTATGTCCAAGTCGCAGGTTTGGACTTTGAGGAGACATTTGCTCCTGTGGCTAGGCTAGAGTCCATTCGCATTTTGCTAGCATATGCCGCTCACCATTCTTTCAGGTTGTTCCAAATGGATGTGAAGAGCGCTTTCTTCAACGGGCCAATCAAGGAGGAGGTGTATGTGGAGCAACCACCTGGCTTCGAGGATGAACGGTACCCCGACCATGTGTGTAAGCTCTCTAAGGCGCTCTATGGACTTAAGCAAGCCCCAAGAGCATGGTATGAATGCCTTAGAGACTTTTTAATTGCTAATGCTTTCAAGGTTGGGAAAGCCGATCCAACTCTTTTTACTAAGACTTGTGATGGTGATCTTTTTGTGTGCCAAATTTATGTCGATGACATAATATTTGGTTCTACTAACCAAAAGTCTTGTGAAGAGTTTAGCAGGGTGATGACTCAAAAGTTTGAGATGTCGATGATGGGCGAGCTAAGCTATTTCCTTGGGTTCCAAGTGAGGCAACTTAAGGATGGGACCTTCATCTCCCAAACAAAGTACACACAAGACTTGATCAAGCGGTTTGGGATGAAGGACGCCAAGCCCGCAAAGACTCCAATGGGAACCGACGGACACACAGACCTCAACAAAGGAGGTAAGTCCGTTGATCAAAAGGCATACCGGTCTATGATAGGGTCTTTACTTTATTTATGTGCTAGTAGACCGGTTATTATGCTTAGCGTATGCATGTGTGCTAGATTTCAATCTGACCCTAAAGAGTGTCACTTAGTGGCCGTGAAGCGAATTCTTAGATATTTAGTTGCTACGCCTTGCTTTGGGATCTGGTATCCAAAGGGGTCTACCTTTGACTTGATTGGATATTCAGACTCCGATTATGCTGGATGTAAGGTTGATAGGAAGAGTACACAAGGGACGTGCCAATTCTTAGGAAGGTCCCTGGTGTCCTGGAGTTCTAAGAAACAAACCTCCGTTGCCCTATCCACCGCTGAGGCTGAGTATGTTGCCGCTGGACAGTGTTGCGCGCAACTACTTTGGATGAGGCAAACCCTCCGGGACTTTGGCTACAATCTGAGCAAAGTCCCACTCCTATGTGATAATGAGAGTGCTATCTGCATGGCAGATAATCATGTTGAGCACAGCCGCACAAAGCACATAGACATCCGGCATCACTTTTTGAGAGGCCACCAACAAAAGGGGGATATCAAAGTGTTTCATGTTAGCTCTGAGAACCAGCTAGCCGATATCTTTACCAAGCCTTTAGATGAGCAGACCTTTTGCAAGTTGCGTAGTGAGCTAAATGTCTTAGATTCGCGGAACTTGGATTGATTTATAGCATACATGTGTTTTATGCCTTGATCATATTCCTTAATACATTTTGTGTGTTTATGGTGCTCAAGTTGTACAAGCACTCCCCGGACCTCACAAGTCCTTTGCAAGTGATGCACAAATTTAGGGGGAGATGTGCTACAACTTGACCCTTTGAGACTAACCGTGTGCTTGAGTCTGCTTATTTTAGTCTCAAAGGAGGTTTGAAAGGGAAAAGGTGGACTTGGATCATGCAAGACTTCCACTGCACTCCGATGAAAGAGTAACTTTTCCATGTTCATCTTTGTACTCTTATTGCCTTTTTACTCTTAGTTGAAGATTTTGGTGAGACAATGCGGTTGAAGGGCCAAAATTGATCCCGTTTTGGTGCTTGATGCCAAAGGGGGAGAAAATAAGGCCAAATCAATAAATGGATCAGCTACCACTTGTGAATTTTGAAACTTGTGAATTTTGAAAATAGTAGTACTCTTATTTGCTCTTATTGTCAAGAGTTTGTCTCCTGTGGGGAGAAGGTTTAATTATGGGAAAAAGGGGGGAGTTTTTGAATCCTTGTTCAATTTCTCGTGAAATATCTCTCTTTAGGTTTCAACATGTGTGTTTGACTTAGAAATAGGAAATTGAGTCTGATTTGCAAAAACAAACCAAGTGGTGGCAAAGAATGATCCATATATGCCAAATTTGATTCAAAACAAATTTGAGTTCTTATTTGAACTGATTTTGTACTTGTTCTACTTGCTTTATGTTGTGTTGGCATAAATCACCAAAAAGGGGGAGATTGAAAGGGAAATATGCTCTTGGGCCATTTCTAAGTGTTTTGGTGATTTAGTGTCCAACACAAGTGCCTAAGTGTCAAATGGTGGACGAAGTACAAATCAAGTATAAAGGTATGTTTCTCAGACTTAGTACATTGTTTTAGAGACTAATGTATTGTGTCTAAGTGCTGGAAATAGGAGAAATCGAATTGGAGAAGAGATGGCCTTGTTCAGCCAAAGCCAGCTCTGTCTGGGTGCACCGGACTGTCCGGTGGTGCACCGGACAGTGTCCGGTGCGCCAGGCAGACTCAGGGGAACTTGCTGCTCTCGGGAAGTAATTAACGGCGTACGGCTAAAATTCACCGGACTGTCCGGTGAGCCAACGGTCGGCCGCGCGATCCGTGCGGGACACGTGGCTGAGCCAACGGCTAGTAGGGGGCACCGGACTGTCCGGTGTGCACCGGACTGTCCGGTGTGCACCGGACTGTCCGGTGTTCACCGGACTATGTCCGGTGCGCCAAACGGCTCCAAGGCGCCAACGGTCGGCTCCGCCAAATAAGGAAAGAGATCCGCACCGGACAGTGTCCGGTGGTGCACCGGACTGTCTGGTGCGCCAGTCGATAGAAGGCAAGAAATGCCTTCCTGGAATGCACTCAACGGCTCCTAGCTGCCTTGGGGCTATAAAAGGGACCCCTAGGCGCATGGAGGAGAACAACAAGCATTATCAAAGCATTCCTAAGCACTAAGACATCGATTCCGCGCTTTTGATTTCCTGCGATAGCAATTAGAGCTCTAGTTGAGTTGTGAACTCATTGAGTCGTGTTGTGAGCTCTTGTTGCAACTTGTGTGCGTGGTGTTGCTGTGATTTCTTGTCTTGAGTGTGTTGCTCATCCCTCCCTTACTCCGTGCTTCTTTGTGAATTTCAAGTGTAAGGGCGAGAGGCTCCAAAGTGTGGAGATTCCTCGCAAACGGGATATAGTAAAGCAAGCAAAACACCGTGGTATTCAAGTGGGTCTTTGGACCGCTTGAGAGGGGTTGATTGCAACCCTCGTCCGTTGGGACGCCACAACGTGGAGTAGGCAAGCGTTGGTCTTGGCCGAACCACGGGATAAACCACTGTGCCTTCTCTGTGATTGATCTCTTGTGGTTATTGTGTTTGGTTGAGACTCCTCTCTAGCCACTTGGCATTATTGTGCTAACGTCTAATCAAGTTTTTTGTGGATTAAGTTTCAAGTTTCACAGGATCACCTATTCACCCCCCCTCTAGGTGCTCTTAGTGAACCTGCCCGCAGACTTTACCCCTCACGTGACCTGAGACGTGGTCTCCCATTCCGGTTATGGTGGGTACAAGTGCGGTCACTGCACGACGGCAGTCGGGGTCAGTGAGGCATTGTATGCCAAGGCGGTTAGCCCTGATCTGTTGCCAGGGAATCGATGGGGACGGTTGATATGTGTGGGGACAGAGTGCCCCTACATGTCGTGTGTTTAGGTTTACCTTGCAAGGATAAAAACTCGATTCGAATCGTCTGCTTCTCGCAGCTAATGAGACTGCTTGATCCATTGTACTGCATTGAGTAACAAGTAGGGATGTCAACGGGGATGATCCCCGGTGGGGAGTGCACCCCGTACCCGTCCCCGCCAAATTAAACATTCCTCGTTCCCCGTCCCCGCCTGCGGGGGGGGGGGGGGATTTTCCCCGTACCCGTTCCCCATCGGGTATACGGGGATCCAATGGGGAAAAATCCCCACCAACAACCCACATAAAAATTCTATCCACCACAATAAATCAACAGCTTATTACATTTGCAGATATATAAACAACACAAATCATTTGCAGATCTGTGCGTGATACTACTAAACTTATTTGCTACTTAAGTTGCTCTGCAAATCCGAGCAGGAGGCGTTGCTCACCTGAATATCTAGAAATGGAATCCGAGCAGCAGGGCCCAACGAGCAGGCGAGCAGCAGGGGACAGGCCGGCCGAACCTCCGAGGAGCAGGCGGGCAGCAGGGACAGGGTCGGCCGAACCGCCGAAGAGCAACCGAGCAGCAATAGTCCGACGAGCGACGGAACGGATGGAGTTGGAGGGCTGCTGGACGCCTGGACGGTGGACGCCGGCCTGGTGCCCTGGTCGCCTGGACGGCTGGACTCCTGGAGCAGTGGAGCGTGCGTCCGCTACTCAGCTGGAGTTGGGAGGCTAGGAGTAGAGCACCGGAGCAGGCACGGACGATCGGTCGCACCGTCGCACTCGCCGCTAGAGCACCGGAGCAGCCACCAGAGCAGCCGCCGCAAAAAGAAGCTAGGGTTACTGCGCTACGCACCAGCCAAACATTTGAGGAATTAAGGCACTGCGCTACGCTGGCTGAGACATTTGACACACTAACTAATGGTCCCACCTGTCATAACGGGGCCCCGACGGGTAGCGGGTATGGGGGCGATAAACCGTACCCGTCCCCGCCATCCCCGATGGGGATTGATTCTTGCCTATATCTTTCCCCGTGGGGACTATTATCTCCCCATCACCATCCCCTAATGGAGGAATTCCCCACCGGGGATCGGGGAATGGGGCCCCATTGCCATCCCTAGTAACAAGTGGAAATGTGATAATGTGGCAAAAGATGTTGATTGTTAAATTTGCTTGATACCATGAATGAGTAGATAATACACATTTAGTCTTAAAAGAGTCACACTTAAACTTGACAAAGCTAAAACTTGATTTTTAGACTCAGCTAGTGCTTTTGGCAACCAAACCCCACACCCAAACAGCTGCATGTCTAGAGGTAGAGGAGTAGACTTCTCACACCGGGTAAGTCTAGCTGAGTATTAGTATACTCAGCCTTGCTTGTGGCATAATTTTATAGGTTCTTTGGAGGACATGGTTGCTGGAGTGACTTGGCCGTCCATCTTGCCACCGGGTTGGACAGTCGAGTGGGATCCTGCCTCGGCTGAGGAGGAGCATGAGGAGTGATGGGACAGGCTTCCCCATCTCTCTGTTTATTTCCCGTTAGTTTTATTTTGCTGCACTTCGAACAATGATGACTACTTTTGCAAAAACTCCGATGATGATGTAATAAATTTAATACTCCTTAATGTATGGTTTTATGCTTTATTGTATTTGCTCTGTGACTCACCATCGGGTGAGATTGTGGTACTTGATCCTGTCAGTGGCCTCGTCGGACTAGATCCGAGGGATTGACGGGTTATTCCCATTTAAGTGTGGTCTAGCCTCTAAGGCGGGACTTAGGCACTTAAGTTGGAATAATTCGGGCGGTTCCGCCATAGCTGGTATCGGAGCTTGTACCACCACAGAGGAATCAATAAACTATAAATACCATCCTTTTCCAAAGTAAAACTTGATAGAAACAAATGTTGGATAGATCGTAGGACGATCAGGATAGACCTAGAATGTGAAGCCTTAGGATGATAGAGGGGTAGCTAGGTGGCTAATTGGGTCAGCCCTACAGGCTACTATAATGGATGGGAGTTCTTCCCTATTCCCTCTAAGATTGATGTGAGGTCGTTCAGGACAAGCATGCATGCATCATTAATTTAACAAATGGATAATTGGGTAAAAACTTTGATACAAATGATGACCAAATAAGTACCCCCAGTACCGCTGCCATGGTTATAGAGAGGCTGAGTTGTGATTCCATTTTCTTTTTATAATTCTTTTTCTTTTACTTACGCTTAACCATACACAGATGACTTCTCACGGATCCTCGGACGAAGGGAATGCACTGTCCCACACTAACGGGCTTGCACGAGAGGGTTTTCCCCGTATTTTGTGGGAGGTACTTCAGGGAGCTGCTTACAGGACACCTCCCCAGTACGCGGTGCAGCTGTTCGAGAAGCACCGAGTGCCCCGCTGTAGGGTGAGGATGACCCTGGAGCCTCATCCCCTGCAGCCAGGCTGGCGTTCGCTGGACTCTGAGTCCTTTGGATACCGGGCTGAGGATACGATCGAGGCGATTGCTCTTCACGGATTGACCACTTTCTGCGGATTCCACCCCTTGGAGCTGTCCACTCACCCCATTGGCTTGTTCCTCGCTAAGAAGGAGGATGACCCAATGTGGAAGGACCGAGTGGAGCATGCCAAGGACATCTGGGCTATCTACCCAGGCCAGACTGCTCACTTGACGGTGCGGTGCATGAATGCCCTGTATCGTCTGCAAGTGATGCGTGGTGAGGCAATGTCCCATCTGATGGCGTTGTTGGAGGCAACTAAGATCACCTTGGACAACCGAGAGGAGCTTGTGGTTGACTTGTCCACTGAGATGGTGGAAAAGGACTTACAGCTAGAGCAACTGTCAAATGAGATCCAAGAGCTTGAGGAACTAGTGGGAACAAGGGAGAACACCATCGAGGTTCTCGAGGACCAGTTGATTAACACCCAGCAGCAGCTTGCAGAGGCTAACAAGCACCTGGATATGCATCACCAGGAGATCTAGGACATGGAGGCCAATGAGGATGTCGACATCGAGGGAGGAGAGGAGCCTGCCTCCAGCTTGGACACTGCTGGCTCAGGGAGACCCCCTTCCCCCGAGTCGAGTGTTGCCTCGTTTGCTCACTAGGTCGCAGGAATAGAGTTAGAAGTCGGTAATGGTAGAACTCCTTGAAGCTAGCTTAGCTTTTGCACCCTTAGGGTACTAGGCTAGATAGAGTTGAGTCTTTTGGGGTATTGATGTAATCGCGATGAACTCTTTTGGAAGCATGGTTCATGAATGATGTCAGTCTTAATTTAAGAAGAAAAGTTTATGCCATGTGAAATCTTTTATGCTTATGTAAGAATCTATCGGTTTTGCCTTTTGACTCTTTCACCACGAGTGAACCATGAACCTCAAAGTTGTGTTATTGAAAATATATCTGATTTTTCAGATGGCCGGGAGAGCGCGTCGTGGTCAAAATGAGCGTGTTCCTCCACCGCTGCCACCGCCTCCTACTCTGCAGGAGCTGATGGCTCAGCAGAATGAGATCTTGAGATAGCTAGCTCAGCGTCAGCCACCACCTCAGCACTATGGTGGTGGTGATCATCAGCGTCACCCCACGGCAGCCACCTACCAGGAGTTCCTCAGTACCCAGCCACCATTGTTCACCAGGGCAGAGGACCCACTGGATGCGGATGTATGGTTGAGAGTAGTGGAATCCAAATTCCCGCTACTCCATGGAGTTTGTTCAGAGGTCACTAAGGTCAGGTTCGCCACCCAGCAGCTTCGCGGACCCGCGTGGACATGGTGGGACCATTTTCTTGCTATGTAGCCAGATGACCGAGAGGTGGAATGGAGAGAGTTCAAGGCAGCTTTCAGGGGACACCATATACCAGCAGGCATTATGGGTCGAAAGCTCAACGAGTTCCTGGCACTCACTCAGGGAAACCAGACAGTGTTACAGTATGCTCTGGCCTTCAATGACCTGTGCTAGTATGCCGGGTATCATGCAGACACGGACGAGAAGAAGAGGGACAGGTTCAGGAGGGGGCTCAGCACTAAGCTCCGTGACCGTCTCAACACAGTCGGGGCCAACAGCTATAATGAGTTAGTCAACATGGCCATTTCTCAGGAGGACTGTATCACAGCTCGTCAGGCAGAGAAGAAGAGGAAGACCCCTATGGCAGGACCTTCAGCTCAGCCACAACGCTTTAGGATTGTGTCTGACACTCAGAACAGGGGACCTCAGCAGCAGCAAGGGCGTTGGGTGATCCGACCACAGCAGCAGCAGCAGGCACCCAACCGCACCCAGTTTCCAGCTCAGAGGAACAATCAACAGCAGTAGCAATATCGTCAGGCAAATGACAACAGGTGTTTCACTTGTGGTAACACTGGACATTATGCCAAGAATTGCCCTAGAAACCAGCAGAGGCAGGGACAGAATGTTAACCAGAACCAAGGCAAGAGGCAGAAGGTGCAAGTGAGGCAAGGCAGGCTGAACTTCACCACCATGGCTAATATTCTAGAGGGAGCACTTGTCATGACTGGTATCTTTTCAGTTTTGAATTATCCTGCTATTATTCTTTTTGATTCTGGTGCATCACATAGTTTTATCAGTGCCAAATTTAGTGCCAAGTGTCAATTGCCTTTTCACCACACCAATGGGGGTATTACAATTTCGACACTAGGAGGCAGGGTTGCCACCTATCAAATCAACAGACAAGTTGATATCATATTGGGAACTGACAGGTTGACAAGGCATCAGGCAGTTATTGATATTGTAGCTAGGGTCATTGAGGTGCACTCACCGACTTGTGGTGAAACCACATTATATTTGCCCGACCAAGGCTGTACCCGTTCTTGTGCCTTCATTATGATAGAGTCCCCAGTGGAAAGGATCCTAGTGGTCCGTGACTACCCAGATGTTTTTCCGGATGAATTGCCAGGGATGCCACCTGATAGAGACATTGAGTTCGCAATTGAATTGCAACCCGGGACCGCTCCTATCTCCAAGAGACCCTATAGGATGCCTCCCGCGGAATTGGCAGAACTGAAAAAGCAACTGCAAGAGTTGTTGGACAAGGGGTTCATTCGCCCAAGTACTTCACCGTGGGGATGTCCGACCTTATTTGTGAAGAAAAATGATAAGAGTTTGAGAATGTGTGTCGATTACCGCCCTCTCAATGCGGTGACCATCAAAAACAAATACCCACTACCCCGCATTGATGTTTTGTTTGATCAGTTGGTGGGAGCCAAAGTGTTCTCCAAAATAGACCTTCGCTCGGGTTACCATCAGATCAAGATCCGTGCCAGTGATATTCCCAAGACGGCCTTCTCTACCAGATATGGGCTCTATGAATTTTTGGTGATGTCTTTTGGGCTGACCAATGCCCTGGCTTATTTTATGTACCTGATGAACTCAGTATTCATGCCAGAACTGGACAAATTCGTGGTCGTTTTCATTGATGATATTCTGGTTTATTCCAAGAATGAAGCCGAGCACACTAAACATTTGCATACTGTACTTCAGAGACTACGTGACCATCAGTTGTATGCCAAATTGTCTAAATGTGATTTCTGGCTAAGAGAAATTAAATTCTTGGGTGACACAATTTCTCAGGATGGGATATCAGTTAATCCTGAGAAGGTACAAGAAGTAATGGATTGGAAACCTCCTACCACAGTGCGGCTGATTCGGAGTTTTTTGGAATTGGCAGGGTATTATCGACGATTTATTCTGGATTTCTCCAGAATTGCCAAGCCAATGACTGAACTGTTGAAGAAAGGAGTCAAGTATTATTGGAGCCAGAAGTGTGAAGATGCCTTTCATACACTAAGGCAACATTTGACAACAGCCCCAGTGCTCGCTCAACCTGACAACACCAAGCCCTTTGAAGTGTATTGCGATGCTTCCGGTACTGGATTGGGATGCGTCTTAATGCAAGATAACAGAGTGATTGCTTATGCCTCCCGAGCACTTAGACCCCATGAGAAGAACTACCCTACCCATGATTTGGAGTTAGCAGCTGTGGTTCATGCTCTCAAGATTTGGAGACATTATTTGATGGGAGCTCACTGTAATATTTACACTGATCATAAGAGTCTCAAATACATTTTCACTCAGGCAGATCTAAATATGAGGAAGAGGAGATGGTTAGAGTTAATCAAGGACTATGACTTGGAGGTGCATTACCATCCTGGCAAAGCCAACGTTGTGGCTGATGCCTTGAGCAGAAAGGCCCAGTGCAATTGTATGAGCATGGATGCAAGAGTTACCACCCTGTGTGATGAGTTGTGCAAGCTAAACCTGGAAGTTGTTTCTTCAGGTGCCTTAAGTTATATCTCGGTGGAGCCCACATTACAAGTGCAAATAATGAGGGCACAAATTGAAGACAAGGGTGTTCAGGTTATCAAGGAAATGATCAAGCAGAAAGCAGAAAAATACAAATGCTTCTGTCAGGACTGCAAAGGAATTCTCTGGTTTGGAGATCGATTAGTTGTTCCCAAGGACCCTGAGCTCAGAAAGAAGATATTGGATGAAGCTCACCTTTCAAAATTCTCCATGCAACCCGGCAGCAACAAGATGTATCATGATCTCAGATCCTTATACTGGTGGACCAGAATGAAGAGGGAAATTGCCAAGTACATATCCGAATGTGACACCTGCCAGAGAATCAAGGCCAGTCATTTGAAGGCAGCAGGCCCTTTGCGACCCCTTCCCATACCATCTTGGAAATGGGAGGACATTTGCATGGATTTCAACGTGGGATTGCCCAATACCTCCCGGCACCATGATTCTATTTGGGTCATTGTGGATAGGTTGACCAAGACAGCTCATTTCTTGCCGGTACACACCACCCACAAGACAGAGAAATATGCAGAAATCTATGTTGATCAAATCGTGCGTTTGCATGGCATTTCGAAGACCATTGTTTCTGACAGGGGAGCACTGTTTGTGGCACGCTTTTGGGAGCAGCTGCAGGAATCACTTGGGACCCATGTAATACGAAGCTCAGCATACCATCCTCAAACAGATGGCCAGACTGAAAGGGTAAATCAGATTTTGGAAGACATGTTGAGGGCATGTGTGCTACACTATGGAAAGGATTGGGACAAGTGTCTTTCTTTGGCAGAGTTCTCCTATAATAACAGCTATCAGTCCAGTTTGAAGATGGCACCTTTTGAAGCCTTATATGGGAGAAGATGTAGAACCCCACTAAATTGGTCGCAAGCTGGAGAGAGAGAAATATTTGGACCAGACTTGGTACTTGAAGCAGAGGAAAAGGTCAGAGTCATTAAGAAGAACTTAGAAGCTTCTCAGGCCAGGCAAAAGAGCTATCATGATAAGAGGCGGAAACCTCTGCAGTTTGAAGTGGGAGGGCATGTTTATCTTAAGGTGTCACCCACCAAGGGTGTCCAGAGATTTGGAATCAAGGGCAAGTTAGCTCCTCGCTACATTGGGCCCTATGAGATCAAAGCAAATTGTGGGTCAGTAGCATATCAATAGAAGTTGCCACCACACATGTCAGCTGTTCACGATGTGTTCCATATATCTCAGTTGCAAAAATGCGTACGCTTACCCATGGAAGTGCTACCTGAACCAGAAATTGAGATAGAACCAGACTTGTCCTATCAAGAGTACCCCGTCAAGGTATTGGATCAGAAAGAGAGATCAACGCGGGCAAGATCGATCAGAATGTATAAGGTTCAGTGGAGTCACCATTCAGTAGAAGAAGCTACATGGGAGACTGAGGATTTTCTACGCTCTCGCTTCCCCGACTTTCTGCCCAAAAGAGTCGGTACGTGACCCAAAACCCCACCCCCACCTGCCCTTTGAATACAAATATAAGAAAAACTTAAATGATAAAGGGTAGTATAAGTTGTGGATTTGACTTAAAAAGGACTTCCTTCTGAAGTCGCAAAGAGAATGACATTCGAAGAGCAGTTAACTAGAGAAACTTAAATAAAAGAAGGAACAACACACTAACACGCCTTCATGGCACCCCTCAAGAGGACTCTACCTAAAATCTCGGGGCGAGATTCCTTTAAGGGGGGAGGGCTGTAACACCCCAGGTGTTACTATGGCCATGGCACATCTATGCACTAATGACTGTGATCACATGTGGAAGAAACTTAAGGAGAAGAGCATAAGAACCTTGGAGACCATGTATTAACCAAGAATGTTAATGACCTAAAAGCACTACCCAAGCTTTTGTGCAATTATCACCTTGGGCAAGAGGGGAGAAAACCCTAGACCCCTCTTGAACCCCTATCTCCTAAAACCTTGGTTGAAGGGGGGAGATTAAGCAAATGTGCAAATCATGACCTAACCTTTGGCCAAAGTTAAGTAACATATTAATCTACAAATATAGAGAGGAAACATTGCAAAAAGACCCCTTAAGAAACCCCAAATCCATTCCTTAAATAGAGAGAGAGCTAGAGCTCTCTAATTCTCTCTAAGTCAAAATTCTACACCTAATCTAAAGATCCACCGTGTTCACCTTGTAGATGGCACCAAAACCACCTAAGTTGTATACCAAAAATGTGGCATACCACCTAAGGCACCCCCTGGAAAAAGTTGAGACCAAGCCCTTGATATTTGACATGTCTTGGCATCACTTTTGTCGCGAAGTGGGCAGGGAGACAAGACAGATTTGGCGTCCGCATATCTTCTAACCTAGGGCTTATCTTCCCTTGGAACTCACATAAAAGAGATAGCCATAGGTGCCAGGAAGAGATCTGCGCCGGACTTTTGCCAAGATTCGCACGTATGCGATCTCAGCAAGCTTTTGAACATGGGTAGAAGAACACCTCCACGTGTTCGACGCGCTCTGCGCGCGCTAGAGCACGCCCGCGCCCGACCCCGCGCGCCCCGCGCCACCCCAAGCCACGCCCGCGTCTCCTGCTCGCGCCCGTGCCTATAAATCACCCTCAGGCGTCGACCGTACTCCTCCGCGCACGCTCGACCTCACCGGAGCCCGAAACCAACGGCGTTTGCCCCGCACACGGCGTGCCCGCGGCCACCCGAGCCCCTGCCACCGTAGACCGGCCAGCAGAGCCCTTCCCAGCCACGCCCGACCCTTGGAAGAGACTGTGCACGCCTCGGTGAAGCTCCCCGAGCAAGGAATCGGACCTTGCTTCGCCAGAGATGCCAGTCCACGGTCGCCGGACTTCGCTCGACTGCCGGTTAACGTAGACCGGGTAAACCTCTGCTCCACTCTTCGATTCCTTGTGCACATAGCCTCTACATCACCCCGTGGAGCTCATCGTGCCTTTTGATTGAACTAGATCGCCGTGGTTTAGCCGGAACACCCGCCGCCGACGAGATCACCCGCCTGCGCACGTGGACCGGACGATTCCGGTCACCTCCGCCGTCGAGCCGTACACCGCTGTGACCGCCAGGACCTCCCAGAGCCAACCCCGCCCCTCGCCGGACCTCTCTCGCCGCCGGTAAGCCGCGCCGCCCTTTTCTTTCCTGCGGGTACTGTTTGCATTAGGGGAAAGACCTCGGGGAAGAAGAAGGAAAGGTCGGGGGGATTTTTGAACTGTCAGTGACTCAGGGGAATAGTGGCGCAGGGGTAGATTTGAGTGGGTTGATTTGGATTAAACCCAGGGTCCTTGGTGTAAACTGTTTTTCTAGGAAACCTTTTTATTAATCTGATTTAAATTCAAACAGAACTTGAAAAAATCATATCTTCTGTTTTGTTCACCCAAATCGAGTCAAAACAATTTTGCCAGATCTTAAATAAGGTAAACCACTTAGGAAAAATATAAAACTCCTTAGTGTTACAGAAAACTTTAGAGTTTTGAATTAAATGATTAACTGGCCAAAAGCTAAAAGAAATAAGGAAAAATAGTTGCACTATTTGACTGAGGTTAAGAAAATTTAGAGAAGTTCTTGATTACCTACTAACCTGTTTAAAAATGATAAACCCCTCTGTATACCCCATTAAGGTAGAGTTTGCCATTTATTTCACCTTGTGCTTAAAGTTAAAGAAAATAAAAAAGGTAATTTAAATAGAGAACTAGGAAGCACCCACATTTTTGTTAGTCTATTTAGTCAGTATAGTTCACTAGAAAAATTTATTATACTCTGGTTTAGTATAAAATAATTGGGATACCTTTTATTTTAAGAAAACAAGGAAAACTTAGAAAAACCCTAGAAAAAAACCCCAAGGTGAAAACACCCCAAACCTTGGGATAATTAATGTTTTATTATTAAGAACATAGGAAAAATATGAAATCTGCTGTTTGACATTTTTCAAATAACAAGATAGTAGAAAGTGCCTTTTTGACATTAAACTTTAGAAAATCACAACTAAATAACCACCAATTAACCTTCTGTGATTTTTGGCACAGAAGCATGTGATTACTGTTAGATACCAACAAAAATGACCCTTAGGACAGAACCCACCCCTAGTTAAGAGTTGTAGTGCAAAGTGACCCCCCTTTTGCCCAACCTTTGTTATTTTTGTCCAAGACATACTCTTTTCATTCTGGACCTCAAATTCATAGAACAGACTATAGTGACCAATAGTAACCCACTGTAATTTTTACAAAAATTTTGGAAAAAGCTAAACCACTGTTGTAGTTCAAAACCACACTAGAATTCATAAATAGAAAATAAAGAAGGGGAAAATTAATGGTGGAAATTAGTGTCACCCTAACCCAACCAGCAAAACCCTTTTAAATTGCCCACTGAAATATATAAGGGAGATACAAATCCACTATGCTTATCCTTAACAAAACCCAAACCTAGAGTGATAAGCATAAACCACTAAAAGCCACGTATGACCAAGGAAACCCTAAGTTACTAACTAACTTAGTTTTTCTTCCTTTAGCATAATGTTTGTTAAATCCTGCATAATCATGACATACATATTCCTATTCATTGCATTCGATAGACTGCAACCTCGCTGACGGAGAGTACGTCCTCATGCCGGAGCAAGGAGCTGCTGAGGAGGTAGCCCCGGATCCAGCACCAGAGCCTGCACCAGAGGATCTGCCTGCCCCATCTTTGGAAGGCAAGCCCCGGTTTTATGCATAACATGTTCTATATGATATTTTACTACACTTAATGTTTGTAGGCTTGTATTGTGCACTTAAGTGTAGGAATTGATTTAAACCCTAGTTGCATGATCTCAGGAATCCTATTGAGATGAATACTAGTATGCTAGGTCGAGTAGCTGCTTTATTAATTAGGACCTCGGTAGAAGTCGAGTGATTTTTCTAGCACTCGTGCGAGGTCAGGAATTGGTTGTACCCACTTTCATATCATAATGATGTTGGTCTGTGGACAACAATCCATGGGGATTGGTTGTCTACGAGATGGAAAATTGGAATAAGGATTAACGTGTGGATACCTGTGTCAAGCATTTGAACATACTAAACACATACCGAGAAATATGGTAAATCGGTAAGCCTAGTACCTGAGTGAACCTGCCCGCAGACTTTACCCCTCACGCGACCTGAGACGTGGTCTCCCATTCCGGTTATGGTGGGTACAAGTGCGGTCACTGCACGACGGCAGTCGGGGTTAGTGAGGCATTGTACACCAAGGCGGTGAGCCCTGATCTATTGCCAGGGAATCGATGGGGACGGTTGATATGTGTGGGGACGGAGTGCCCCTACATGTCATGTGTTTAGGTTTACCTTGCAAGGATAAAAACTCGATTCGAATCGTCTGCTTCTCGCAGCTAATGAGACTGCTTGATCCATTGTACTGCATTGAGTAACAAGTGGAAATGTGATAATGTGGCAAAAGATGTTGATTGTTAAATTTGCTTGATACCATGAATGAGTAGATAATACACATTTAGTCTTAAGAGAGTCACACTTAAACTTGACAAAGCTAAAACTTGATTTTTAGACTCAGCTAGTGCTTTTGGCAACCAAACCCCACAGCCAAACAACTGCATGTCTAGAGGTAGAGGAGTAGACTCCTCACACCGGGTAAGTCTAGCTGAGTATTAGTATACTCAGCCTTGCTTGTGGCATAATTTTATAGGTTCTTTGGAGGACATGGTTGCTGGAGTGACTTGGCCGTCCATCTTGCCACCGGGTTGGACAGTTGAGTGGGATCCTGCCTCGGCTGAGGAGGAGCATGAGGAGTGATGGGACAGGCTTCCCCATCTCTCTGTTTATTTCCCGTTAGTTTTATTCCGCTGCACTTCGAACAATGATGACTACTTTGGCAAAAACTCTGATGATGATGTAATAAATTTAATACTCCTTAATGTATGGTTTTATGCTTTATTGTATTTGCTCTGTGACTCACCATCGGGTGAGATTGTGGTACTTGATCCTGTTAGTGGCCTCGTCGGACTAGATCCGAGGGATTGACGGGTTATTCCCATTTAAGTGTGGTCTAGCCTCTAAGGTGGGACTTAGGCACTTAAGTTGGAATAATTCAGGCGGTTCCTCCACAGGCATATGCAAGGGTTAAGTGCTACATATGTCGTGTGATTGGAGATCCTCAGCTGAGTATTATCGATTCGGATCGCCGTAACTTCGCGGATATGAAGACTTGGTCACTGCCCTACACGTAGCAATCCAGTGAAGATGAAAGGTTGTTAAGAAATTGGCTAGTATAGGTCAAGTAAATGAATTAGGGTAGAAATAACTCTAGCTGCAGGTAATTTTACTTAACCTGACAAATAAAACTGGATTTTTAAGGATCCACTGTTAGTAAGCATTTCTGCAAACAGAGTCTTTGATTATTGATAAGCCTTACCTTGATTCCCAAAGGCCAGCATATCGTTCAGAGTCTTTTACTTTGACGGGTAAGTCTTGCGAAAGTACACTTCGTACTCAGGGCTTTGTCCCATGTTGTTTTAGGTGAGGAAGCGGTAAATTTTTGCTGCTTTTGTTGAAGGTGGTGCCCAAAGAAGAAAATCAAGACTGAAGACTCTGGAGGAAGTGTCCTCCGTTAAGTAAAACTTTTTACTGTTATCGGGAGGGGTTTTTGCCTCCCAGGTTATGTAATAATAATACTCAGCACTCCTATATTTCGTTCTGGTCTGTAATAATCCAACTCTTTCTTACTTTAATATAAGGTAAGTTATTGTAACTGCTTCCGCATTTTCGTACCTCTGATGTATTGTAATGTCTGCGTGATGGGTGAAACGCTCTTGGGAAAGGTAAAGAATACAGATACCGAACTTGTCAAGTGATTAGGGGCACCTGCAGGGTTGTCTGAGGTCCGTTGGATAAGGACTACTGTAGGTGGGCCTAATGACTTGGGAGGTTCTATCACAGCTGGTATCGGAGCGAAGCCCATCTCTGCAGATGTTATGAGACATTTTCAAAAAAATGAATTTTCAAAGATTTATCTAGAAAATTTCTTTCCTTCTTATCTAACTACATTCTGTACTTAAAGACCAGATAGTTGAGTGCAATGTATAGAAGGGTGTGAATCAACTAAGGTTGATTCTGTAATTATACATGCATCATACTAAAAACTATGTTAATAAGATTTTCCCCCATGGAGATATGCCACCGTGAACAAGAAAAACCGCACGCAAGTCTACCAGACCGATTGGTGTACCCCGTCATCAACTAGCTCCAAAGCATGAAGACAGTAGTAATGGTAGCAATGATCCAATCGGAGAGCTGGAAGCTCAAGTAGAACAGCTTCGATCAGAGCTCCGTCACAGGAATGAAGTATGGGTCGAGGATGGTCAGCGAATAAACGAGTTGAGAACTGACATCCGCCACCTGCAAGACCAACTTGCTGAACGAGATCTAGCGCTCGATTGGGCGGTTAACTCACGTTCACTTGCTTGGGCCAAGGAAGCCAAAGCTCGAGCCCGCGTGGAGGAGCTTAGCACAGCCGTGGACAACTTGCAGGTTTACTGTAATACACTACATGAGGAAGTTCATGTATTGTATTCACAACTGCACACTAACGTACCTGCGGATCCTGTCGGGATGGAAGCCGGACCTTCTGGAGCAGCGGGTGAAGCCCTTGGTGGGGAACTAGACCTTTTCAGGCCCCCTCCTTCGATAAATTTGGTCGACGAATGGTCTCCTACCCCTGACAGCGAGGCTACCAAAAGTGATAAGAAGCTAGAGTAGTGTAGTATACAAATAGTGATAATGTGTAATAGGTAATATAATCCTGTTGTAAATTCGAGTCTGTATCATTACCTTTTTAAGTAATGTAAAATGGATGGTTTGCTTTGGCATATTATATTTTTCCAAATGTTCTTTGCCTCAGATGCCTTCCAAGACTCGTGCAC
Source organism: Zea mays (assembly GCF_902167145.1). NCBI lineage: Eukaryota > Viridiplantae > Streptophyta > Magnoliopsida > Poales > Poaceae > Zea > Zea mays. Next base: position 85,561,630 of record NC_050098.1, read on the forward strand.
AGGATGGTGCAGGAACCTCCCGTGGGAGGGAAGCAACTCTTAATCCACCCCCAGTACCTCTAACATTAGCTGAGGCCATCGCTGCCTTAGTGAATGCCACGGCCGACAACACCCGCTTTCTATGGGAAATGGCGGGACAACAAATGCAACGGCAAGGCGGGCGGGCGTATCCGCAAGGACCCCACGAAACTTCATATCTGGATTTCTCAGAGACACGTCCCCCATTATTTGTTAAGGCGGAAGATCCTCTTGAAGCAGATGAGTGGATCCGGGTTATCGAACAAAAGTTCGGGCTTCTCCGATGTACGGAGACTCAAAAGCCCTTATTTGCGACGCAACAGTTGCGAGGCCCTGCCAGCACCTGGTGGGGAAATTATGTAGCCGTTCAGCCCGCCGACCATCAAATTACATGGGATGAATTCAAACTGGTTTTTCGGGAGCACTATATTCCTGAAGGGGTGCTCCATATGAAACAGGAAGAATTTATGAAGCTCAAACAAGGTGGGGATACTGTCACTCAGTATCTCAACAAATTCAACCACTTGTCCCAGTATGCTATTGATCAAGTCAACACGGATCTGAAGAAGAGAAATTGCTTCATGAGAGGCCTTAATGACCGAATGCAACGGAAGATGGCCACCTGCATTGATCATTCTTACGGAAGGGGTCAGCACGACAATGGCAGTTGAAGCCATATATGCAGGCCCGGGAAAATCAAAGGGCTATGGAGGCGATAGGCCCAATTAGGGGCCTGAGAAAAGATAAAGGTTGGTAATCCGACCTTTTAATCAAAATCGTTCTTCAGCACATCCACCCTCCTACCCTTTTTAAACAACCGGTCTTTATCCGTCCCGCCCCTGCCCCCACCTCAACAAATCAGCCGAGTGCCCCTGGTACTCGTTTCCCCGCTCTCCCAAGCTCTTCAACAGGCTGCTTTAATTATGGAAAGTCCGAGCATTTTATCAAGGACTGTCCATACCCGAAGCAGAATAGATCAAATAATCAGCAGAGTTCAGGGAGTTCCACTCAAGGCAAGGGAAATGCGGCAAACAATACCACCGGCAAAAATATGAGGAAAACTGGGCGGATTTATTATACTCAAGTGGCCACAACACCGGAAGGAGAATCGGTTATGATGGGTACGTTTCTCGTGGCTAATCACCCTGCATTTATTATTTTTGATTCTGGCGCTTCACATACATTCATAAGCAAGAAGTTTGTGGAGCAACATTGCATTCCATACAAAGAATCAAGGGAAGGGTTTATAATTCATTCTCCTGGGGGACAAATATTTACTAAAGAGGTAGCTTACCATGTGCACGTAACATTGGCTGAACGGGACTTTCCTACAAACATGATTGTTCTAAAAGGCCAAGATATAGATGTAATTTTGGGCATGAATTGGTTAGCCCAGCATAAAGCAATCCTCAACACTGATCTGAGAACCATCAGGTTGAGTTATGGCCAAGAAGAGGTTCTTTTGTCCATCCTTGTAGCTATTGCAGCTAAACAGTGTGGCAGAGTATATGAAGCCATCATACCGGAGATCCATGATATTCCGGTAGTATGTGAATTCCCGGACGTCTTCCCGGAGGATCTGCCTGGATTGCCTCCAGAAAGAGATGTAGAATTTGTGATTGAGTTGAAGCCTAGTACGACTCCTATTTCTAGAAGGTCATACTGAATGCCTCCGAATGAACTGGCAGAACTCAAGACCCAATTACAAGATCTACTAGAAAAAGGATTCATCCGACCATGCTCATCAGCTTAGGGTTGTCCAGCCATCTTTGTCAAGAAGAAGGATCAAACACTTCGGATGTGCGTGGATTATAGACCCCTTAATGAGGTCACCATCAAGAATAAGTACCCTCTTCCTCGGATTGACATCCTATTTGATCAACTTACTGGAGCCCAGGTATTTTCCAAGATTGACCTCAGGTCGGGTTATCATCATATCCGTATCAGACCCGAAGATATACCCAAGACCGCATTCACTACGCGGTATGGATTATTTGAATATTTGGTTATGTCTTTTGGACTAACAAATGCTCCTTCCCACTTCACTTATCTTATGAACTCGGTATTCATGCCCGAGTTGGATAAATTTGTGGTGGTATTCATCGATGATATCTTGATATATTCTAAGGATGAAGAGGAGCATGCTCGGCATTTGCGGATCATATTAACGCGCTTAAGGGAGCACCAATTATATGCTAAGTTTAGTAAGTGCACGTTCTGGCTGGAGGAGATCCAATTTCTAGGACATGTATTATCTGCCAAGGGGATTGCGGTGGATCCCAGCAAAGTCAAGGATATTTTGGAGTGGAAACCCCCAACCACTGTACATCAAGTCCAAAGTTTCCTTGGACTGGCTGGATATTACCGCCGATTCATTCCAGATTTTTCCAAGCTTGTGAAACCAATCACAAGTTTATTGAAGAATGATACTAAATTTAATTGGTCTTCAAGATGTAATGAAGCCTTTGAGCAGCTGAAGGTATTATTGACCACTGCTCCGGTATTGGCTCAACCGGACATTGAAAAGCCCTTTGATGTGTATTGTGATGCATCAGGCAGTGGTCTCGGCTGTGTTCTATTGCAAGAAGACCGAGTGATAGCCTATGCTTCAAGGCAGTTGCGCCGGCATGAGGAACAATATCCAAGTCATGGCCTAGAGTTAGCTGTTGTGGTTCATGCCCTAAAATTATGGTGTCATTATCTGCTAGGGAATGTCTGTCACATTTATACAAATCATAAAAGTTTGAAGTACATCTTTACCCAGTCAGAGCTTAATATGAGACAAAGGAGATGGCTTGAGCTGATCAAGGATTATGAATTGGAGATTCACTATCACCCAGGCAAAGCTAATGTAGTGGCAGATGCGTTAAGTCGCAAGGCTTCCTGCCATTGTTTGGCGCTGAAGACTTCTGACATTATGTTATGCCAAGAAATGGAGAAGTTGAACCTAGGAATGAGACAACACGGAACTGTAAATCACTTGAGGCTTGAGTCAGTCCTCCTGCAAAGAATAATTGACGCACAAAGAAATGATGAGGGAATGAAACACATTCATGAGAAGATGGAGGCCGGTAAAGCCAACTGCTTCTGAAGAGATGATCAAGGTGTTGTATGGTTTAACAACCGCATAGTTGTGCCTAAGAATGAGGAGATCCGCCAGCAAATTCTAGATGAAGCACATCTTAGTCGCTATTCTATTCATCCTGGAAGCACTAAGATGTATCATGATCTAAAACACCATTATTGGTGGACAAAGATGAAGATTGAAATCGCACGCTATGTGGCAAGATGTGACACTTGTAGACGTGTCAAGGCCATACACATGAAACCTGCTGGTCCATTACAATCTTTGCCTATCCCTACATGGAAATGGGAGGATATAAGCTTGGACTTTATTGTGGGATTGCCCAGGACGGCAAAAGGATTCGACTCTATTTGGGTTATCATTGATCGACTTACGAAGATCGCCCATTTTCTCCTAGTCAAAGTAAAGTATCTAGTAATCGCATATGCAGAACTGTATATTGCTCGAATCCTCAATTTGCACGGTGTTCCGAAAACAATAGTGTCAGATCGTGGACCTCAATTTGTATCCAAATTCTGGGAAGAACTTCACAAATCTTTTGGTACTAAATTGCTCCACAATTCGGCCTATCATCCTCAAACTAGTGGGCAAACTGAAAGAGTAAATCAAATACTTGAAGATATGTTGCGAGCATGTGTTCTGGAATTCCCACAGAAATGGGATGATTGTTTACCATTAGCGGAGTTCTCATATAATAATAGCTATCAAGAAGGCATTAAGATGGCACCCTTCGAAGCTTTATATGGACAACGGTGTCGTACACCGTTAAACTGGTCTGAACCATGTGAAAGAAATTTTTTCAGGCCTAATATGGTAAAGGAAACAGAAGAGAAAGTTCAACGAATAATTCATAATTTGAAGGAAGCCCAAGTCCGACAGAAGAGTTACGCAGACAAACGCCGGATACCCTTGTACTTTCTAGTTGGAGATTATGTCTACGTGAAAGTTTCACCAATGAAGGGTGTATCACGTTTCGGGGTAAAAGGGAAGCTTCCACCCCGGTACATTGGTCCTTTTCCTGTTCTTGAACAATGTGGACCAGTAGCATACCGACTTCAGTTACCCGAAACGTTGTCTGTTGTGCATAATGTGTTCCACGTGTCTCAATTAAAGAAGTGTCTTCGGATTCCCGATCGAACCATTGAAGTAACGAATGTTGCCTTAGAACCAGACTTGACATATTCAGAACATCCTATTCGAGTCTTGGATCAAAAGGACAGGATTACCCGAAGAAAAACTCTCAAGTTTTACAAGATACAGTGGAACCAACATTCAGAAGATGAGGCTACACGGGAAACTCAAGACTTTTTAGAAAAGAATTTCCCAGGCTTTTTAGCCTCATGCAATTTGTAAAGTATGTACATTTGTTGTAATAAAGAAATGAGCCCCATACCACCTCTGCCTTGTACCAAAAATTAGGAAATAAAGATATGTCGTGTTTCCTTTTCCATTACTTGCCCTAGGACTTTTAATCTCGGGACGAGATTCTTTTATGGGGGGAAGGATGTAACACCCCTAGTGTTACTGACACTAAAACTTGAGCATAACTTCATAAGCATTGGCATATCATGTGTTTGTCACACCTAGAATGCATTCACTAGGCAAAAAGTTCAAACAAGTTGTATGGATGTGACATGTTATTAGTGAAACCCTAGGGAACATTTCTTAACCCTAGATTGGGCTTAAAAGAGTAAACAAAGCCTATTAAGAGAAAACTTCAAAACTTAGTAGAAATGGTCATAAAATATCACCATGGATGGACTTAAATAACATCCCAACCCTAAAGTACCAAAAACCCTAAATGAACCCCTAAGAAACCCTGGACAGAAACCCTAGGGGGTTATCTATAAAATTGTGCACATTTTTGGACCTAAGTGCAAAAACCATAAAATTAGGGTACCTTAACTCATATGATTCATATGTATGAGGATTTGCATCTTAAACCCTAAGTTTTGGGCCTATTTGCAAAAAGCCACATTTGAGCTCTATTGAGTTAAGTCTGAAATTCAGTGGAATTGGCTCAATTTGGGGCCCTATATCTTCCAAATTATGAAGATTTTGCCCTAGGTCACCACATCAAGTTTGAAGAGCTATAAAAGGGGAACAACTTTGCTATAGAGATTAAGCCCTGGTACTATGAAAAGTTTTGAGAAAATTGGACCCAAAGATGGGCTGTTAGACTGTCTAAAGTCTGAATTCAGACTGACAGTGTGATTGAGCCACCTTTGAGCTGGAATTCGAGCATGATCTATTAAGAATTTGGGAGTGATTGCTATAGTAAGATTGAAGCTGGATAGTAGAGCAATAACTTTCTTAAAGATGGATTAGGGAGTCACTGCATGAAAAATTAAGATCCAGGCCTTGCAAGTTGGGTTGTCAGGCTGACTTAAGAACCATCCCATGGTACAGTAACTGAAACAGATCACAGATTCATCCCCCCCTCGCCGTCGGTGACCTTTGCGCCGTGATTTGCGCCGTCGCCGCGATTCGTGCTCTCTGGTAAGTAGATAACCACGGCGGAGTAAAGATCTTGGCACCAGATCAGATCGGGCTCGGTCGCGGATGAGTTTCAGTGTACCCACTTGCTCGTCGTGCGGCCGGGATAGACCTCGCCGCCGTTGGCCACTCACCGCTGTGCGCCACATGCTAAAGCGCTAGACCACTTCGCAGTGAAACACGTCATGCATGCCCGGTGATCGCTGGAGAGCTGCCACGGTGAAAGGCACTAACCCCGAGCGCCAGTAACCTTCTTCCTCTCTGGCCGCCAGCACATCGTCGTGAAATTGGACGCCACCGCTCAAGCCTGCTATAAATTGCCGACCCCGCCTGCTACGCTAGGTAGTTGTGCAACCAGTGAAGCCACCCGTGCCTCGAATCATCCCCTAGAACTCCCCAATTTGGGATTTCCCCCAAATCACTCAAGAACATCGAGCGGTTTGACCTCGCCGTGGCCAGCGCATCTCAGGTCCGTTCATGTCCTCTGAGTCCTCGTTTCAGTATCCTTGGATGCCCCTGATACTCTCTGACCCATCCAATTGAGCTAGTGTCCCTAGGATCACCGGGAACGTGTTCGGTTACCCGTGGTGTCCACTGTCACCGTGAACAGAGCGTGTTAGGGTCCCGTTAAAGAAATTAGTCGAGGGGAAACACTCATTAGGGCTTCAATTAGGTTTAAACCGAAGAAGAGCACCAACCGTGACCCTTAACCTTTTCTACCAGAGCTAAAGAAATTCTAGAAAATTAAAGAAAAATGCTAACAATACCAAACCAATTTTGCTAGGCTTCTAATTTCCTATAGTATTTAATAAAAATAGTTTCATGTTTTTTAGTTCCAATAGAGAATTTTGGGACATTTAAAACAGCCAAAAACCATACTTCTAGAATTTTAGAGAGTAATTTATAATCCCAAAATTCACCAAACTTTTTAGGTAAACTTTAAATTATATTTATAAGCCTTGGGTAAAATTTGGTATGTTTTGGACCATGTTTAATACTTAGAACCCAAAACCCTAGCCCCCTGCCCTATAAACTTCACTATAGACTTCGAAAACCCTAATTTCTCGAAGATCCGTGAAGGAAAGTTATATTCAAGACATTAGATAATAAACTTTTATTTTCTTAGCATTTTCATGAGCATTACATGAGCATTCATGATTATATATGGCTATATCTAGAAAACGAAGAGGAAATAGAAGTTGAAGAAGCGAAGACTTCACCACCACCACCTGAAGAACCTCAGGCAAGAAACTGCTTCTACTTTGATATCTGTGGAGGAGAGCCTAACTCACCAATAACACAAGGCAAGCCCCGATGCATTTGCCACCCCCTAGTTATTTTGATATCCTTCTAACTTACTTGATGCATTAGGTAATAGGAGTTGTGTGCTAAACCATTTGCTGCATTTCCTTCCTTGGATTTGATTACTTCTCCTTAAATCCCTTTTTTACAAATAGTTTTTCTTATGCTTAGCTTTGCTTTAGAAAAACAAAATGTTTTGTTTTCACAAAAGATGATGCTTCAAAGTGGGTGGGATGTTTTCGAAAATAAAACTTGATGGTCGATCCATCATGGCCATGATGGGTTCAACATCGGAAAAGATGTACCTCTGCCAGGTACCAAACTTTGGGTTGAAATGATAAAGCTGAGACCGGGCGGGTGACTTGCACGAGAAGAGAGTCTCGGTGTAGTGTCTCCGTCTGAGTCGATTAAGGACTGTGTCGATGTAGGCTTGATGGTCAATGACCGTTTAACTGGTCACATGCCTCATCATGGGTAAGCTTTGCCTCGGGCAGACTAATACCAGAATAAGATAACACACAATGGGAGTGGAGAGATGGCGAGAGTAGCTTGTACCCTCCGTGGCAAGAGGCTGGACGATGGTGTATCTGTGCTCTCGGTTGGCGTGAACCTAATCTGGTCTTAAGAACCCCGGTGGCGAGTTGGCATATGCAAGGGTTAAGTGCTACATATGTCGTGTGATTGGAGATCCTTAGCTGAGTATAATCGATTCGGATTGCCGTAACTTCACGGATATGAAGACTTGGTCACTGCCCTACACGTAGCCATCCACTGAAGATGAAGGGTTGTTAAGAAATTGGCTAGTATAGGTCAAGTAAATGAATTAGGGTAGAAAAAACTCTAGCTGCAGGTAATTTTACTTAACCTGACAAATAAAACTGGATTTTTAAGGATCCACTGTTAGTAAGCATTTCTGCAAATAGAGTCTTCGATTATTGATAAGCCTTACCTTGATTCCCAAAGGCCAGCATATCCTTGAGAGTCTTTTACTTTGATGGGTAAGTCTTGTGAAAGTACACTTCGTATTCAGGGCTTTGCCCCATGTTGTTTTAGGTGAGGAAGCGGCAAATTTTTGCTGCTTTTGTTCGAAGGTGGTGCCCAAAGAAGAAAATCTAGACTAAAGACTCGGGAGGAAGTGTCCTGCGTTAAGTAAAACTTTTTACTATTATCGGGAGGGGTTTTTGCCTCCCAGGTTATGTAATAATAATACTCAGCACTCCTATATTTCGTTCTGGTCGTAACTGCTTCCGCATTTTCGTACCTCTGATGTATTGTAATGTCTGAGTGACAGGTGAAACGCTCTTGGGAAAGGTAAAGAATACAGATACCGAACTTGTCAAGTGATCATGGGCACCTGCAGGGTTGTCTGAGGTCCGTTGGACAAGGACAACTGTAGGTGGGCCTAATGACTTGGGAGGTTCTGTCACATTATGTAAGCTATCGAGCCGAATAGATCCATGTGGAGTAACTAAAGCGGCCTGTCGGTCGTCATGATGTTCTTGTGTGGATGATGGGTACCAACTTGCTTCCCTGCCTGACATACGCTACAAACCCTGTCTTTCTCAAAATGAACATTGGTTAGTCCCAAAATGTGTTCTCCCTTTAGAAGCTTGTGAAGATTCTTCATCCCAACATGGGCTAGTCGGCGGTGCCAGAGCCAACCCATATTAGTCTTAGCAATTAAGCAAGTATCAAGTTCAGCTCTATTGAAATCAACTAAGTATAGCTGGCCCTCTAATACTCCCGTAAATGCTACTGAGTCATCACTTCTTCTAAAGGCAGTAACACCTATATCTGTAAAAAGACAGTTGTAACCCATTTTGCATAATTGAGAAATTGAAAGCAAGTTATAATCTAAAGAGTCTACAAGAAAAACATTGGAATGGAATGGTCAGGTGATATAGCAATTTTACCAAGTCCTTTGACCAAACCTTGATTTCCATCCCCGAATGTGATAGCTCTTTGGGGATCATTATTTTTCTCGTAGGAGGAGAACATCCTTTTCTCCCATGTCATGTGGTTTGTGCATCCGCTATCAATGATCCAACTTGAGCCCCCGGATGCATAAACCTACAAAACAATTTAGGCCTTGTTCTTAGGTACCCAAACGGTCTTGGGTCCTTTCACATTAGAAACAAGTACCTTGGGTACCCAAACACAAGTCTTGGAGCCCTTGTGTTTGCCCCCAACATATTTGGCAACTATTTTGCCTGATTTGTTAGTTAAAACATAAGCAACATCAAAAGTCTTAAATGAAATGTTATGATCATTTGATGCAATAGGAGATTTCTTTTTAGGCATTTTATCATGGGTAGAGTGCCTAGAACTAGGTGTCTCGTTCTTATACATAAAAGCATGATGAGAACTAGAATGAAACTTCCTTGAATGAATTCTCCTAATCTTGTGCTCAGGATAACCAGCAGGATATAAAAGGTAACCCTCGTTATCCTCAGCCATGGGAGCCTTGCCCTTAACAAAATTGGACAATCTCTTAGGGGCATTAAGCTTGACATTGTCTCCCTATTGGAAGCCAATACCATCCTTAATGCCAGGGCATCTCCCATTATAGAGCATGCTCCTAGCAAATTTAATTTTTTCATTCACTATCTCATGCTCATTAATTTTAGCAGTTAGTTGAGCTATGTGATCATTTTGTTCTTTAATTAAAGCTAGGTGATCATGAATAGCATCAACATTAATATATGTACATATAGTACAAATAGAAACATGATCAACACTAGAAGTAGAAGGTTTGCAAGATTTTAATTCATCAATCTTAGCATGCAAAATGGCGTTCTCATTTCTAAGATTGGAAATACATATATTACAAACATTTAAATCTTTAGCCTTAGAAATTAATTTGTTATTTTCAATTTTAAGGCTAGAAAGTGATTCATTCAATTTATCGATCTTAGCAATTAAACTAGCATTATCATTTTTAAGATTGACAAGAGAATCATCACAACCATTTAACTTCTTAACCTTAGCAAGTAATTTGGCATTCTCAGTTCTAAGGTTAAAGATAGTGTCATGGCAAATGCTAAGCCCCTTAGACAAGTTTTCATTTTTCTCTACTTCCTGAGCATAAGCATTTTTAACTTTAACATGCTTTTTGTTTTCCATAATAAGGAATTCCTCTTGGCTATCCAAGAGTTCATCCTTCTCATGAATGGCACCTATCAATTCATTCAATTTTTCTTTTTGTTGCATGTTTAAGTTGGCAAAAAGAGCAAGCAAATCGTCTTCATCATCACTAGAGCTACCCTCATCACTAGATGTCGTATATTTAGTGGAGGCTCTAGATTTTACCTTCTTCTTTTTGTCGTCCTTTGCCATGAGGCACTTGTGGCCGATGTTGGGGAAGAGGAGGCCTTTGGTGACGGCAATGTTGGCGGCGTCCTCGTCAGAGGAGGAGTCGGTGGAGCTCATGTCGGAGCCCTATTCCCGACACACGTGGGCATCGCCGCCCTTCTTCTTGTAGTACTTCTTCTTTTACTTCCTCCTTCCTTTCATGTCGTCGCCCCTATCACTGTCACTAGAAATAAGACATTTTGCTATAAAGTGACCAGGCTTACCACACTTGTAGCACACCTTCTTGGAACGGGGTTTGTAGTCTCTCCCCTTCCTTTGCTTGATGATTTGGCGAAAGCTCTTGATGATGAGCGCCATTTCCTCGTTGTCGAGCTTGGAGGCATCGATGGGGAGCCTACTTGATGTAGACTCTTCTTTCTTCTCCTCCGTCGCTTTGAATGCGACGGGTTGCACCTCGGGTGTGAGGTGCCGCCTTGCTCAATGATTTGTTTAGAGCCTTTGATCATCAACTCAAAGATCACAAACTTTCCTATCACTTCCTCGGGAGACATTAGCTTATATCTAGGATCACCACGTATTAATTGAACTTGAGTAGGATTACGAAATACGAGTGATCTAAGAATAACCTTGACCATTTCATGGTCATCCCATTTTGTGCTCTCGAGGTTGCGCACTTGGTTGACCAAGGTCTTGAGCCGGTTGTACATGGCTTGTGGCTCTTCTCCTTGGTTGAGGATGAATCGACCGAGCTCCCCCTCGATCGTCTCCCATTTGGTGATCTTGGTCACCTCGTCCCCTTCGTGCGCCGTCTTGAGGACGTCCCAAATTTCTTTGGTTGTCTTTAACCCTTGCACCTTATTATACTCCTCTCGACACAAGGAGGCGATGAGTATAGTTGTGGCTTGGGAGTTAAAGTGCCGAATTTGGTCGGCCTCGTTCGAATCGTAGTCCTTGTCCCCTACCTTTGGTACCTGCGCTCCATACTCAACAATATCCCATATGCTTTTGTGGAGTGAGGTTAGATGATGCCTCATTTTATCACTCCACATACAATAATCCTCACCATCAAAAAATGGTGGTTTTCCTAAGGGAACATAAAGTAATGGAGTGTGTTTGGAAATGCGAGGATAGCGGAAGGGCATCTTACTATACTTCTTGCGCTCATGGCGCTTAGAAGTGACGGACGCTGATTCGGAGCTGGAGGTGGAGGGTGACGAAGAGTCGGTCTCGTAGTAGACCACTTTCTTCATCTTCTTCTTCTTGTCACCTCTCTGTTGTGTCTTGATGGAGGAAGAGGATTCCTCCTTGAGCTTGTGGTCAGACTCCCTCGAATGGGTTCTCCCCGAGCTTGCGAACTTGTCACCGCCGGTCACGATCTCCCTCTTGGCGTGATCTCCCGACATCACTTCGAGTGGTTAGACTCTAATGATGCACCAGGCTCTGATACCAATTGAAAGTCGCCTAGAGGGGGGTGGATAGGCGGAATCTAAAATTTATAAACTTAAGGACACACTACAATCCGGGGTTAGCGTTAGAATTAAATCAGAGTCCGAAAGAGAGGAAAAACAAATCATCTAAGAGATAAAGGGAATGAACATGGTGATTTGTTTTACCGAGGTTCGGTTCCAAAGAACCTAGTCCCCGTTGAGGTGGTCACAAAGACCGGGTCTCTTTCAACCCTTTCCCTCTCTCAAACGGTCACTTAGACCCAGTGAGCTTTCTCCTTAATCAAACGGGTCACTTAGACCCCACATGGACCACCATACACTTGGTGTCTCTTGCTTTGATTACTAGTCACTTGAGAATAAGAATGGGAATAGAAGAAAGCACGAGTGCAAAAGCCAAGTGACAAGAGCGACAAATAACACACAGATCACTCTCTCTCTCTCTCTCAAGTCACTAATCACTAATGATCACTTGTCTCAATTGTGGAACTTGGAGAGATTGGAAGCTTTGATTGTGTCTTGGAATGGATTGCTAGCTCTTGTATTGAATGTGAGAGATTGGAGTGCTTGGGTGAAGTGAATGGAGGTGGTTGGGGTTGTATTTATAGCCCTCAACCACTTCCTAGCCGTTGCTCCTTTTCTGCCGACCGCGGACGGTCCGTGCCCCTGGTCCGGACGGTCCGCCCTTGCACATCAACGGCTGAAATCTCAACGGTCAGCAGTAACGGCTATATCAACGGCTATATAGCATTTAATGCATCGTTAGATGTCAGATAAAGGCAATCGCGGACGGTCCGGTCGTGCACCCCGGACGGTCCGCGAGGACGCTATAATTCATTTTACCGAACCCGTCACCTTCGGGTTTTTCGGTTCTGCGTCGATCGAACGGTCCGCGCTTGAGGTTGGACGGTGCTTGCTTTTCCATCGGACGGTCCATAGTGTAGACTCTCGTTTATGCAGTGTTCCTGTTCAAGTGTCACATTGGTGTTGCGGACGGTCTACCGCAAGGGCCCGGACGGTCCGCGCTTAGGTGATTTTCCAAAAAACTTCTCCTATCCGGAATAATCTACGGTATTTCGGACAGTCGACTTTAGAATAGTTGTAGATAAACTTATGCACCTAAAAATGATCAACTGGGCAAACTGGTTAGTCCACAAGGTTTGTGATGGTCATCAAACACCAAAATCTATTATAGGAAAAGTTTTGAGACTATTTCCCTTTCATAAGTTATAAAGGATATACCTATAAGTCTAGCCCGCTCAGCAGCTTCTTCGACTCTTTTAGCCTCTTCTAAGGCGTCATGAGACTCTTTCTCATTTTTTCTAATGGCTTCATGAGCTATTTCTCGGCCACCCTTCTGTCATACTTCGGAATAAAACTTCCCACCTAGTGTAGTAGCTTTGGCTGAAGGGTTTCTAACATCGTTGGCTGAAAAGACAAAATCCGGCTGAGCTACAACCTTGGCATGATCACAGCCAGCCTTTTCCAAAATAGACACGGCCCCACGGGCACCGGCAAAAGCACAAAAATCCCCACTGTCACTAAGAATCTCCTCGAAGGCTTCGGCCTCACCGTTAGTCCATTGGATAACTCCATCGGGGTCACCACTGATGATTTTTTGCTCAGAAGAAAATGCACAAACTTTAGAAAAGCTGCTCTTCAGATTCTTAGCGCATTCCATAGCCACTTTGTAGCATTTTTCCTCAGCTGCGGGAAGCTCGTCAACATTTTTCTATGCCGTTGATCGCTTGATTTCACATATTTCATGCTTTGTCAACTCCACATTAAAATTTTTAGTTGCTTCGACAACTTTCGTTTCTAACTCTTGCACTTCAGTTTTGAGTGCTTTTGCTTAGGCAGATAGCATAGCTTCGCTGGATTTCAACCTTTCAACCAAAGATAGCAAAATCCTGTCTTTTGCGAGAGCTTCGTTTCTCAAGGTTATAACCTCTGATCGGAGGTTTCCAAGTGCTATTTAACAGCTCTCGTCTTCGACATCCTTTTGAGCCTTCAGAGCTTTAAACAAAAGGGCAAGCAAACAATAAAAGTAAGAATTAGCAAAAAAATAGCTCCAAAAATACCAAATACGAAGCCAAAATGTGCAAACCTTCAAGCTATTGTAAGCAAGGCTGTCCGCAAGCTGGTCATTTGACATAGCAGACAAACCGAGCTTGAGCTTCGGAAATCCCATGTTGTTCATCATTTCGCAGCAAACATTAACTTCGTTGATGTCGGGAAGACAGTAGAGGAAGTTGTCTTCGTCATCCTCTCCATATACCAAGGACCCTCGAGGGTATTTTAAGTCCATGGCATAGTGCTCTACTTCGGCAATTTGTTCTAAGGATAGCTGCTTTCCCAAAGAGTGTCGAATAATGAATTCTAAGTCACCATGAGGAGGTGCTTCGTGTAACACCCCTGGTTTTACTGTCAATAAAACTTGAGCATAACATCATGAGCATTAGCATATCATGTGTTTGTTACATTTAGAGTGCATTCACTAGGCAAAAATTTCAAATAAGTTGTATTGATCTGACTTGTTATGTGTGAAACCTTAGGGTAGGGTATTTAACCCTAAACTAGGCTTAGGAGTGTCAATAAAGCCTAAATAAGTTAAAAACTCAAAAATCATTAGAAATGATCATAAGATATCACCATTAATGGACTTGGATAGCACCAAAACCCTAAAGTGTTAAAAACCCTAAAAACCCCCCCTAAAAACAATGAATTGAAACCCTAGGGGGTTATGTGTAAATTTTGCATACTTTTGGACCCAAGTGCAAAAACCAAGGTATTAGGGCACCACAAATCATATGGTTCACATATTTGAGGATTTGCAAATCAAACCATGAGGTTTGGGCTTATTTGCAAAAAGCCACTCTATACCTCTCATATGCCCAAGTCCAAAACCAGTGAACATGGCTGACTTTGGAGCTCGGTGTTTTTAAAAAATATAAGGAATTTGCCTAGGGTCAACACATCAAACTTGTAGAGCTATAATAGGAGTACAACTTTTCTTAAGTGATTAAGCATTGTTGTTACACAAAACGTGGAGATAATGAGCCCTAAAGTCTGGCTGTCAGACCACCCTGAGACTGAACACTGACTGACAGTGAGTTCTGAGGAACTTTGGGCTCGATTCTTGTGCAAGGAGATAAGCAAATGGGCAAGATCCCTATAGCAAAATTGTAGCTGGTATATAGAGCTACAAGTTTGTTACAGATGAATTAGCAAGTTCTCACATGAAAATCCAAGATCTGGGCACTGCAATTCGGTCTGTCAAGCGTTCTAAACAAGTTTCCCATGGTACAGTAGCTGAAAAAGATCCTGGGTTTAGATCCCCTCGCCGCCGGTGATCCCACGCCGTGATCCTCATCGCCGTTGCAATTCATGCTCTGTGGGGTGCAGATAACTCTTAAGGGTAAGAAATATCGCATCGTGGATGAACTCAGGCCACTGTTCCGCTTCGGCCGCCGTGCCCGCCTGAGTCACGGCCGATTCGGATGAACTCACCGGAGGTAGCCATCTATCGACCATGCGCCACGTGCCTTGGTGTCTTACCACGTCGTAGTAGCTCATATTACACATGTCCGGTGATCGCCGGTGAGCTAGCCACGGTGAAAGCCACCAATCTCTTGCGATAGTGCTCTCCTCACTCTCCGACCGTCACCGTGCCATCTCAAATTCACGGGACACCACTCGAGGATCCTATAAATTGAGCATGCCATCGGTTCCGCAAGGTAGTCAAGCACCCAATCCATCAACTCGTGCCTTCAATTGTTAACCAGAGCCCCCAAATTGCTCACTTCCCCCAAATCGGTCTAGAACACCACGCGAAGTGACCTCGCCGTGGCCAGCATGCTACAGGTCCGTTCATGTTCTCTGGTTCCTCGTTTCAGTATCCTTAGGTGCCCTTGATACTCCCTAACGCATCCAATTAAGCTAGGACCCATAAGATCACTGGGAACACTTCTTGTTATCCATTGATCACGCTGTCACCGTGGACAGGGTGATTTAGAGCTCAAATCTAGCAATTAAGCGAGGGGAAACGGTCGTTTAGGATTGAATTTGGTGTCCAGCAAAGGGGAGGGCTAGCCGTTGCTTATTCTGGCCAATACAAGCTCACCAGAGCTCGGTCCGCCGTTCGCCGTCAAGGATCGCGGGCTGTGAAGAAATAGAAGTACGGGGGCCTATCTGCATTTGTCAATGACCCAAACAAATAGTGCGCGGGGTTCTTCGCTAGAGGGCTGTTGGAACTTGCTCTCAATCGCAAGGAGGCCAACAAGGGTGAACAGTGGTGACAACAGGGTTACGTGCTAGGAGGCAATAGCTCTGTTAATCTGCCCTCCCACGGGCACTGTGCAAGGGTATTTATAGGTACCTGAGCGCCCAGCGCCTTGTGCTAAGGACGCATGTGCCCTCAGCTACCTAGGTTATCCCCGGAATATTCCCATAAAGTGGGGTTACAGACTGTAATTACAGGGATGCCTTTACAGATCAGGCCCGTAACTCGCGGCGGCCACGCAGGGCCCGTTACAATGGGCCGGAACGCACGTGGACCTCTGAGCCAGACGAGGCCGCACTGTTGGATGGCTTCGTCGCCGGTCTTCGTCTGGTGCCGATCAAGCGAAGGGTGTCCCTGCCTGTTCTGTCCCTGTCTGACCAGCGGTTATCAGCGAAGACTTCGAGCGAGGGGTGGCGCCTTTGCCTTCGCCCCAACATTTGCCCTCCGAGGGACCGGTTCGACAAAGTCACCTGGTGCCGAAGACGTCGCTAGATGGCGGAGACGCTGCCCTCGCTTGAAGTGGTTCCGCGGGGGTTTTTGATGTGACCGTTGATGGACGGCGTACTGTTGGATTGCGGGTTTCCCGAAGCGCCGCGCCCTGTCGGATTGCGGGTTTCCCGAAGAGCCGCGCCCTGCCTATAAAAGGGGGCGGGGGTCGGCGCTTTTTGAACTTTGCCTTCCGCGCTCCGTGAAAACCCTAGCCGCCCCCTGTCTTGCTGCTCGTCTGCCCGCTGTGCTCTTGTTCGCCGGAGATCTGGCTCGAGTGAAGCAGACCGCCCGCCGCCGCCGACGGTACGTAGCGATGCCGTCCTCTTCTTCTTCCGCTGCCGCTACGCCGCCGGCCGCCGCCTCGTCTGAGGAGACGCTGAGTAGTTTGATGGTGGAGGAGTTGCGCGCCGGCGATTCTGTTGATTTTGGCGTGTCGCGGATGACGTCAGCCCGCGTTCAAGATATGCAGCGGTTGGGTTACTTTGGCGGCGGAGTTGCTCGTGCTCCGGGGACGGAGGAAGTCCCCGAGCCAGAGGGTGAATTGGTCGTTTTCGAGGCGTTCTTTGCCGCCGGTCTCCGCTTGCCTGCGCACCGGTTTGTTGGCGAAGTCCAGCGTAGGTTCAACGTTCAAATACATCAGCTGACACCGAATGACGTGGTGGCGCTGTCGAAGTATGTCTGGGCGACGACTTCGTATGGCGGACAGCCATCGGTTGAAGTTTTTGCGAAGTATTATTGTTTGCACAGGCAGAAGAGGATGATTGGGGACGAAGTTGCTCAGTTTGGATCATGCACATTCACGCCGAAGACCGGCAAGACCACAATGCAAGTAGTGGAGTTGGTTCCATGCGCCCGCAACAAGTGGGGCAACTGGAATGAATTTTGGTTTTACGTTGCTGAGGGTACCGTCGAAGGCCATGAGGGACTCCCCGTGTCCGAGATGTGCTCTCATTATTACTCAGCGTATCCGCCCTTTGAAGTGGCAGAGGAGGATGCGGACGAAGGGGCCCTTCGGTGCGCCGCCGGTCAGAGCAGTGGGCGTGATTTAGTTGAAGAGTTCGTGGTGTACGGGGTGTGGCCCTTGGCGCATGGTTGGGCGCTAGGCGAAGTGTGCCCTCGCCAGATGCCTTTTCACGGAGGAAGGGTGGTGCGAAGTCCTGCCTTCGCACTAAATCTGCGAAACCGCGACCCGGCCGCCTTTCTGCGCGATGCGGAGGATGGGGCGGTGCGGCTCGTGGGACGTTACGTGCCGAGGACGGAAGGCCAACGCAGCTTTGATATCCGCGGGTCAAATGACCGTTTGAACAGGGTTTTCGAATTAAATCAATTGCCGTACGACGGCTATCCTGGTCAAGACGAAGCGGACCGCCGTGGAAAGAAGCCGGTGGTGGAGACTGGAGACGACCCTGCGCCGGCGGCCGCCCCTCCTCCAGAAAGAGAAAATTAGGTACTGCGATGGGAGGACTTGGGGTGTCTGATAGTTTTGCTAGAGAGTTGATGAGGACGTGCGCGGCCCCGGGGGAAAGGATGTCTTCGCCCGAGCTCCGGGAGTCTTCGGCTCGGATGCTGAGGGTTACCGGGGGTTGCTGGCCTAGGAATGTTCCTATCCCCTGTGCGGCTGACGAGGACTGTTTTACGTCTCGCATGGTTCGTAAATGGAGAGTTTTTCCTTACGGGTGGAATATTGCTGCTGTTGTGTCGGCAGTGATGGACAAGGATCGCCAAGGGGCAGCGCAAAAACGCCAGGCGGCTGTCAGGCCTCATGAAGCTAGGCCGAAAAGGCAGCGGGGGACTGCGAAGGCTGCGGCCTCCGGCGGAGGCAAGCCGCCGCTGGCGGCGAAGTCGGGCGCCTCTGCATCTAGCAAGGCGCCGGAGGCTCCAAATCGACGAAGGTGGTGCCGCCGGTCAGCGGAGTGGCGGAGGTCGCGAAGGCGGCCCGAGCGTTGCCGTTGTCGGGCAGGCGTGTTGCCGACTTCGGCACCGATATTAATGTGGACGACTATCTTGGTGGTAAGTCGTTGGCTCGTTTTTTTTAATTCGTTGATACGTTGCAGGGTCGGACGAAGGAAAACTTGCTATAGTTGCGCCTGCCGCGGCGATCGCGACGGCTGCCATAGTGCCGAAGGCGAGGGGCGAGGCTCTTGGCGCCGGAGGCGAGGTGTCGGCCCTCGCGGTTGTCAGGGACGAGGCGGGCGCAGCGACCCGCCGGCTGAAGGAGGTGACGGAGGCGCTGAGTCAGGTCCGCTGAGCTATACTCTCTCCCTTTTTATTTGGGCAACGGCCTTACGTGTGCTCTGCAGGTGGCTGACTTCGCCAGCCGTACTGCGTCGGGGGCCCTCACGGCAGCTGTGTCTGCCGAAGTCGAGAGACTTCGGACGCAACATGCTGACGCTGTCCGTGAAAAATCGGCCTCCGACAGCAAGTGCCGTAAACTGACGGACAAGGTAGCGGCACTGGAGAAGGAGAAGGCTGACCTCCGGCGCCAACTGGCGGGGGAGAGGAGGGAGGCCAACGAGGCCATCGCCAAGGAGCAGGCTGCGCAGGCGGAGGCCAAACTGGCGCGGGCGGAAGGCAATCTTGCCAAGGAGCTCGCCGAACATCTGCAGGAGCGGCTCACCGCCCTGGAGAGCCGCGTGAAGGGGGCCGAGGCCGCGATGCGTGCGGAGGCCGAACGGACGCGCACACAGCTTATGGATACATATCGTGAGCTGGGTGCGCGGACCGGTGACTTCGAGGTGCCGGACCGAGAGCCCGGGCTTCGCTGTCTGGAATGGGTGCAGGAAGAGCTGCAGGAACTCCCCACTGTCTTGGGGGGGTTTATGTCGTACGCCTCCCTGGTCACCTGCGAGGGGGCGATGAACGCACTCTCCCGCGAAGGGTGCCGGCACTTCGAGGTCTTCGACCAGGCAGATGAAGATTTTGAGCGAGATGTCTATAAGGTCGAAGACCCCGTAGTGAAGGAATCCGCCGGGGCCCTCTATGACCGGATGTGGGGTCCGCACGGTCGTGAGGTGGTCAGGGAGCGGGCCGAGGCTGCGAGGGCTCAGGTAACGTTGTCATTTGTTTGGCGTTTGCTGGATGTGGGCTGTGCATATGTTTGCTGAATTTTGTGTGTTTTGTCTTAGGCGGCGCGTGGCGAGCGGGTGGACGACTTCGGGGCATTGAACAGCGCGCTGCCTGACCCGGAGCCGACCCCTGCGGAGGCCGTGTCTGGGGTCGCATGGGAGCCAACCCCGAAGTCCGCGGAAGACGCACCGGATGCCCCCACATCTGCTGCGGCCGGCGAAGACCTGCCCCCAAAGGTGGCCGAAGGCGCACCTGATGCCCCCGCAGCTGCTGTGCCGAGTGCTGAAGATCCCGCGGCGGTGGCGGCGGAAACAACGGCGGAAGCAGCGGCGGAGCCAACGGCGGAGGCTCCCGCAGCGTTAGGGCCTTCGCAGGTGGCGTAGTGGGTGTATAGGGTTGGGGAATTTTGGATATTTTGCTGAATTTTGGTTGCTGCGCAGGTTCAAGATTTTGGGCCTGCGCACGCAACCGCTACTACTGAATTTTTGGCGGCTTCGACCGCGGAAGGTGGTAATGAATATGGTGGATCTGCATCTGAGTTTTTTGATTTTACTGACTCTGGGAGCTCGGTTGAGTGGACTGAGGAGTCGTCGGAGGAGGACATGGATTATTTTGCGGCCTTGGACGTGGCTGCGGCGGAGGCTTCGCCACACGCCGCGGACGCGCAAGACGTGCCAGGTCCTAGCACCGGGCGCCGACGACGAAGGGCGGTTGCAAAGCGTAGGGTTAGTACGGAGGAAGGGGCTCGGCTTCGTGTGAGTAGGGCTGGTCGGCAGGAACTGTTGTCTTTGCCGGCCGCCGCGAGTACAGGGGAAGGGGAACTGCGAAGTCTTTTTGCGGGTGAGGAGCTTAGGATAATGTTGTTTAATTATAGGGAGATGGGAATTATTCCTAAGGTTGAGCCGATGTAGAGTGTGGCGCCCTCGCTTGTATATGTGTAAAGGCTTGTACGATGAAGTTGTGTGCCCTCGCTTGCCTGTGCCTGCGAAGGCGTTGTGTACTTTGTCTGGTATGTTTTGTTATGCTGTGCTGGTGTGATTATAGTCGGTCTTGGCGCGGACGGTTTGATGCTGTCGTTTCTGCTTTTGTTGTACTAGTCCGGCTGCGCCCTTAGGCGGCTTCTGCGCGGGTACTCTTCGCGGTTAACTTCGGTTTTTTCGCACTTGTTGTGCTAGTCCGGCTGCACCCTTAGGCGACTTCTGCGCGGATAGTCTTCGCGGTAGACTTCAGGTTTTTTCGCACTTGTTGTGCTAGTCCGGCTGCACCCTTAGGCGACTTCTGCGCGGATAGTCTTCGCGGTAGACTTCTGTTTTTTCGCACTTGTTGTGCTGGTCCGGCTGCACCCTTAGGCGACTTCTGCGCGGATAGTCTTCGCGGTAGACTTCGGGTTTTTTCGCACTTGTTGTGCTAGTCCGGCTACACCCTTAGGCGACTTCTGCGCGGATAGTCTTCGCGGTAGACTTCTGGTTTTTCCGCACTTGTTGTGCTATTCCGGCTGCACCCTTAGGCGACTTCTGCGCGGATAGTCTTCGCGGTAGACTTCTGTTTTTTCGCACTTGTTGTGCTGGTCCGGCTGCACCCTTAGGCGACTTCTGCGTGGATAGTCTTCGCGGTAGACTTCGGGTTTTTTCGCACTTGTTGTGCTAGTCCGGCTGCACCCTTAGGCGACTTCTGCGCGGATTTGTCGCACGCGAGGGTGGCTAGCGCTTAGCCTCGCGGTGACCTCGAATTGGTCGAATGTCGAAGACCGTCGTCGCGGTCTTTTTTCGACGTGAGCTTTGGCGGGGGATTTTTCTCACATATATTACATGGCTCCGCCTCGTTAAAAACCTCACCCCCCGGGAGGAAAAGAGTGCGGGCCGGTACAAGATTGTTTTTGGCGAATTACAAGGGCGAAATCAGCCCTAATGAGTCAAACAAAAAATTTGCGGAGGTTGTCGATGTTCCAGGAGTGCTCCAGGTCCTCGCCGTTTGGCGTTGTGAGCCTGTAAGCGCTGGGGGAAGCTTTTGTCTTGACTATAAAGGGGCCCTCCCACTTGGGCTCCAGCTTGCCCCTGGACTCCGTCCGAGCTGTTCGGATGAGTACGAGGTCCCCTTCGCTGAACTCCCTCGGGATGACTGCGTGGTCGCGCCATGCTTTGGTCTGGGCTTGGTATTTGTTTAGGGCCTGTAGGGTGAAGACCCGGTCTCCGTCAATGAGATCCTTTGAAGTTGGCTCGTCCACGTCGGGGACGGCTGACGGAACTGTTCGCGGGGACCCATGCTTTATTTCTTGCGGGGTCATGGCCTCCGATCCGTATAGAAGGCGGAAAGGAGTGAACCCAGTCGCCCTGCACTCAGTTGTGTTTAGCGCCCAGACTGCCTCAGGTAACAAATCGGTCCATCTGCCTTTTTTTCATCGAGGAGCATTTTCTTGACAGCTGTGAAGATTTTCCCATTGGCGCGCTCCACGACCCCGTTGGACTGCGGATGATAAACTGAAGCGAAGGCAAGCTTGGTGCCGATGGAGAAACAAAAATCCTTGAAATCTTGGCTGTCAAACTGCTTGCCGTTGTCAACTGTTAGTTCGGACGGTACTCCGAAGCGGCAAACAATGTTTTGCCAGAAGAATTTTTGGGCAGTCTTTGATGTTATTGTAGAAACAGCCCTCGCCTCGATCCATTTGGTGAAGTATTCGACGGCTACGAAGGCGAACTTAAGGTTCCCCTGAGCGGTGGGCAGGGGCCCGACAATGTCCAGGCCCCAGCGCTGGAGAGGCCATGTATGGGCAATCAGCTTTGTATACTGCGAGGGGTTGCCTGACCGAGGAGAAAACTTCTGGCAGGCTTCGCAGGACCTTGTGACCCGATTTGCGGCGCAGATCATTGCGGGCAGGTAAAACCCTTGGCGGATCACCTTGGCAGCTAGGGCCCTTGGGCCTGCGTGCGAGCCGCACGTGCCACTGTGGACTTCACGTAGGATCTGCATGCCTTCGGTTTCGGTGATGCACTTAAGCATTGGCTGACTGACCCCTTTCTTGTAAAGTTGGCCCTCAATCAGTGCGAAGTCCCGGCTTCGATGTCTGAGGCGCTTGGCCTCGCTGACGTCGGTTGGATGATAGTACCCCTGTAGGAACAGGGTTATTGGTGCCCGCCAGTCCTCAGTCATGAATAGGTTGACTATGCGGTGGCCCTCGCTATCATTAGTTATTTGGAGCCCTTCGGGGCTCCGGACGGCTGGCGTGCCGATGATGTGAAAGAACACGTCGGAGGGCAAGGACTCGCCCCTGGCGGCGGCCTTGGCCAATGCGTCGGCCTCCTCGTTCTTGGCCCTATCCATATGCTGCAAGGTGAATCCCTTGAACTGTCTCTCGAGACTTCGGATGGCCGCTAGGTATTGCATGAGCGCGGGGTCTTTTGTTGCGTAGTCTTTCTCGACCTGGCCGGCAACTATCTTGGAGTCTGTTTTGATGATACATGTGGTGACTCCGAGGGCCCTTAGCTTACGGAGGCCGAGGATAACTGCTTCATATTCTGCTATATTGTTTGTGCATCTGTCGGATTCCAGAGCGAAGCTGAGGCGTGCTGCATATCTGTGCTTGACTCCGGCTGGTGAGGTGACGACTGCGGCGGCGCCTGCCCCCGCATGGCACCATGCGCTGTCGCAATGGATAGTCCAAACCTTCTCTGTGGACGGGTCTGGCTGTGTTATTGGCCCAGTCCAGTCGACGACGAAGTCTGCCAGGACTTGTGACTTGATGGCTGTCCTGGGCTCGAAGCTGATGTGGTAGCCGGATAGTTCGGCTGCCCACTTGGCAATCCTCACCGATGCCTCCGGGTTTCTGAATAGTTCACCGAGTCCCCTGTCCGAGGTGACTCGGACCTTGAATGCTTCAAAGTAATGGCGCAGTTTGCGCGAAGACATAACGATTGCGTAGGCGATCTTCTCCAGCTCTGTCATGTTGCACTTGGACGGTGTCAGTACCTCGGAGACATGGTAAACAGGGCACTGTCTGACCGCGCCCTCAACTGTCTGCTCCTGCACTAGTGCCGCGCTGACCGCGTGCGGCGAAGCCGCGACATAGAGCAATAGGGGGAGCGAGGAGTCGGGGCTTGTGAGGATGGCCAGCTCCGACAGGTACTGTTTTAGTGAGGCGAAGGCCGCTGCCTGCTCCGGTCCCCAGGCGAAGTCTTTCGCACCGCAGAGTGTTTTGAGGAAGGGTAGACTTCGCTCGGCGAACCTGGAGATGAATCTGTTGAGGGCGGCCAATCTGCCTGTCAGACGCTGGACGTCCCTGGCGGACTGCGGAGGCGACATGTCTACGATGGCCTGGATCTTGGTTGGGTTGGCCTCGATGCCGCGGTGTGACACCAGGTAGCCCAATATCTTGCCCTGGCGAACACCGAAGACGCACTTTTCCGGGTTTAGGCAGAGTCGTGCATCTCGCATGTTCGCGAATGTCTCGGCGAGGTCGGCGAGATGGTCCTCCTTATTCTTGCTGGCGACGACGATGTCGTCCACATATGTAAATATATTTCTGCCAACCTGCCCTTCGAGTACTGTTTTGGTGAGTCTGGAGAAGGTGGACCCGGCATTCTTGAGTCCCTCCGGCATTCTGATGAAGCAATATGTGCCGAAGGGTGTTATAAAGCTGGTGCTAGCCTTGTCTTCCTCCTTCATGTATATCTGGTGATAGCCGGAGAAGCAGTCAAGGAGTGACATGACCTCGCATCCGGCCGCGCTATCGACTATTTTGTCGATCCGTGGCAACAGGAAATTGTCCTTTGGGCAGGCCTTATTGAGACTGGTGAAGTCTATGCACATTCGCCATTTCCCGCTTTTTTTCTGCACCATTACAACATTGGAGAGCCATGTGGGGTAAGCCACTTGCTCGATGAATTTAGCCTCTAGGAGGCGATGCACCTCCGCCTTGGCGGCCTCTGTCTTTTCGTCGGACATTTTGTGAAGCCTTTGCTTTTTTGGTCGCACCGAAGGGTCAATTCCCAAGCTGTGCTCAATTATGGATCGGCTGACTCCGACCAGGTCAAGGGCGGACCAGGCGAAGACATCTTTATTCTTGGACAGGCAGCAGAGAAGCTTCTCTTCTTCAAGTGATGTAAGGTCTTCGCTGATAGTGACTGTCTGCTTGGGCGTGGCCTGATTGAGGGGGACAGTCTTGGTCCCGTCTTGGCTCTGCAGCTGTGCCTTGTCGTGCTGTTTATTGGTTGGGCTAGCGAGCGCAGGGACCTCGCACTGGGTCGTGAGACAGTGCACGTTCCTCTGACCGGGCACGAAGTCCCGCTCTATGTTGCGCGCCGTTTGCTGGTTGCCGTAGACCGTAATAGCGCCTAGCGGACCTGGTATCTTCATACATAGGCACAGTCCGTGGATGGCAGCTTCAAACTTATTGATGGAGCCCCGGCCCATGATGGCGTTGTATGGATATACCATGTCGACGATATCGAAGGTTACTTGCTCACTTCGAGCATTGGGTGCTACACCGAAGGAGAGGGGCAACTCTATTTTGCCGACGGGAAAGGTGCCCTTGCCGCCGAAGCCATACAACGGGTTGTCCGAAGGCTTGAGCAGGCTGTGGCTTATACCCATGCGGTCGAAGGCGTGGAGGAAGATGATGTCCGCCTGACTGCCGTTGTCGACTAGGACTTTGTGTAAGTCCCAGCCTGCCACGCTGCAATTGATGACCATAGCGTCGATGTGGGGGGCGCTGCGGAGGTCGACGTCTCGTGCGTCGAAGGTTAGCGGTATGTGGGACCACTTTGTCTGCACAACTGGGCCAGTGACGGCGACATGGTTGATGATGCGGTAGTGGTCCCGCTTCTGCCTCTTGGTGTCAAAGTCAGTGCTGGACCCTCCCGTTATCATGTGAATGACTCCGCGATATGGTTGATCGGCGAAGTCTTCCTGCTTTGGGGCATGGGGGATGTTTTGATGTGGCTGGTGTGGTGGTGGGGGTGGAGGAGGTACGAATTGTACTTCCTGATGGTGTTGGTAAGCGTGGTGCGGTGGATGCGGGGCGGGAGCGTGGATGTATGGTGGAGGGGGTGGCTGGTAATTATGCGCGACAATTCTGGGATTGTCGGCTGGCTGCGGCCGCGTCATTCTGTCTCTGGTGGCCTTCGTTTCGGGGCAGTCTTTGGTTTGGTGGGCGCAGTCTTCGCCGTGGAAAAGGCAGTAGAATCGGCGCGGTGGCTGTGCGCGCCCTCGGCCCCTGCCACGAGTTCCATTTCCGCGGCCCTAGGGGGGATATTCCTGGCGACGAGGGGGGTCAGCAGCAGGCTGGTGGTTGGCGATGTTGTGCACTTGCTGCTGACTGCGGCCGTCTCGACCGGAGTCTGGCTGCGGAGTCCTCGTCCACGTGCGGCTGGACTGCGGGGCATCTTTGGGTTTCCGCTGTGACTCAACCTTGCGCTGGTGGAGCTCTTCGGATTTGGCATATTTTTCAAAGAGCTGATATAGCTCCTGGAGGTTCTTGGGTGGATCTCTGATACAGTGGCTGTAGAGGACGCCGACACGAAGGCCACTGATGGCGTAGTGGATAGCGATCTGATCATCGACGGAGGGCAGCTGTGACTTGAGTGTTAAGAATTTGCGGTAATATTCCCGCAGAGTCTCCTTTTCCAGCTGCTTGCAAAGAGAGAGCTCAGCCAAGGCGTCAGTGTCTGGGCGGTACCCTTGGAAGTTGAGCAGGAACTTGTCCCTGAGACTTCTCCATGAATCAATGGACAACGGAGGCAATCTGGTGAACCAGGTGAGTGCTGGGCCCTCTAGGGCGATGATGAAAGACTTCGCCATTGTGGCGTCGTCCCCTCCGGCGGATGGAACGGCGACCTGATAACTCATTATGTATTGCGCCGGGTCGGTGCTGCCGTTGTACTTGGGATAGGTCCCTGCTCGGAAGTTAGCTGGCCAAGGCGTCACTTGCAGGTGTGGCGCCAGGGGACTTCGCTCGTCGAGGTAGTTGACCTCTTGGAATGGCGCGCCGTGCTGGAAGGTGTAGTCACACTGGGGGAAACGTAGGTTCTCCGGCTGTGCTCGGTGTTGCAGGGGTGGGCCATGCTGCAGGCCGAGGTGGCCTTCGCGCGTGTCTTCCGGTTGTGCGCGCTGCTGGAGGGGTGGCTCTTGCTGCAGGCCGAGGTGGCCTTCGCGCTGCATCAGCGCGATCTCGCGCTCGAGGTCTTGGGCCTTCTGCTCCTCGTCGCGTATCATTTGCCGCACCTTGGCTAGTGCGGACACACGCTGGCGCTTGGCCTCCAGTATCTCTTTCTGCCTCTGGAGATTGTGGTTCTTGAGGCACAGGGCACGCAGCTATAGCTGTTCTTCTGTTGAGACGCCGAGGACCTCACCGTCCTCGGTGAGGTCCGCGCCTTCCAGTGGGGCGAAGCCTGGGGGCGGCTGCGATTGTCCTTCGGGCCCGCAGGTGCGGAAGGTGTCGTCTTCGCAGGTGCGGGGAACATTGTCTTCAGTGGGCTCTTGGTGGGTGGATTGGGTGAGGGCGAGGGCCTTGCCCTTTCTTGCGGCGAGCAGTGCTGCCTTCGCAGCCTCGTCAGCCTTCGGGTTAGCTCTCTTGGGTGCCATCGCGGGTGGTTTTGTCGTAGCACGAACGGTGGGCGCCAAATGTTGGAACTTGCTCTCAATCGCAAGGAGGCCAACAAGGGTGAACAGTGGTGACAACAGGGTTACGTGCTAGGAGGCAATAGCTCTGTTAATCTGCCCTCCCACGGGCACTGTGCAGGGGTATTTATAGGTACCTGAGCGCCCAGTGCCTTGTGCTAAGGACGCATGTGCCCTCAGCTACCTAGGTTATCCCCGGAATATTCCCATAAAGTGGGGTTACAAACTGTAATTACAGGGATGCCTTTACAGATCAGGCCCGTAACTCGCGGCGGCCACGCAGGGCCCGTTACAATGGGCCGGAACGCACGTGGGCCTCTGAGCCAGACGAGGCCGCACTGTGGGATGGCTTCATCGCCGGTCTTCGTCTGGTGCCGATCAAGCGAAGGGTGTCCCTGCCTGTTCTGTCCCTGTCTGACCAGCGGTTATCAGCGAAGACTTCGAGCGAGGGGTGGCGCCTTTGCCTTCGCCCCAACAAGGGCCTCGGTGCAAACCCGCCAGCGCGGGCGCGGTTGCGGGCGCGCATGTTTCGCCTGGGCATGGGTTGTATTGGGCTAGTTTCAGCCCAATACTATTCATGCTTTTCCCTTTTCTTTTTCTTCCAGGATTAGAGAATTTCTAGAAAATTGTAGAAAAATGATAAAAATATGAGACCAATTTTGCTAGGCTCCTAAATTTCTATAGTATTTAATAAAAATGGTTTTATGATTTTTAGTCCAAATAAGGAATTATGGAGTATTTAAATAGCCAAAACCTCTACTCTTGGAATTTTAGAAATTGATTAATAACTCCAAAAATCACTAAACTTTTTGGAGAAGCTTAAAATTATATTTAGAAGCCTTGGGTAAACTTTGGCTTGGTTTGGACAATATTTGGTACTTAAACCCCAAAACCCTAATCTTCTAAGTAGTGCGTGCCCTATGAACTAAAATACTGACTCCACAAACCCTAGTTTTCTGGAGTACTGTGAAAGAAAATTATATTCATGACCCAATATGATGTACCTTTATTATTGCATTTTCATAAGCATTACATGAGCATTAATGGTTATATATGATATACATAGAGAACGAAGAAGAAGTAGAGGTTGAATAAGGAAGAGCTACACCACCACCACCCGAAGACTCACCTGCCGGGAACTGCTTTTATTTTGTTATTTGTGGAGCACAGCCCCGGTGCATTTGCCACCTCCTTGCTATTTTCAAATATTTCTCACTTGCTTGATGCATTAGGTGACAGGAGTTGTGTGCTAAACAATTGATGCATTTCCTTCCTTGGAAGATTGATTACCTTTCCTTGATCCCTGTTTTATGAAAGGTTTTTCCTGATGCTTAGTTTTGCTGTAGAAAAACAAAATGTTTTGTTTTGACAAAATATGATGCTTCAAGTGGGATGGGATGTTTTCAAAATTATAACTTGATGGTGGATCCATGATGGTCGTGATGGGTTCAACATTGGAAAAGATGTACCTCTGCCAGGTACCAAACTTTGGGTTTGAAATGATAAAGCTGAGACCAGGCGGGTGACTTGCACGAGAAGAGAGTCTCGGTGTAGTGTCTTCGTCTGAGTCGATTAAGGACCGTCTCGATGTAGGCTTGATGATCAAGGACCTTTTAACTGGTCACATGCCTCATCATGGGTAAGCTTTGCCTCGTGCAGGCTAATACCAGAATAAGATAACACGCAATGGGAGTGGAGAGATGGCGAGAGTAGCGTGTACCCTCCGTGGCAAGAGGCTGGACGGTGGTGTATCTGTGCTCTCGGTTGGCGTCAACCTAATCTGGTCTTAAGAACCCCGATGGTGAGTTAACATATGCAAGAGTTAAGTGCTACATATGTCGTGTGATTGGAGATCCCGAGCTGGGTATTAATCGATTCGGATCGCCATTACTTCTTGGACATGAACACTTGGTCACTTCCCTACACGTAGCATTCTAGTGAACAAGAAGGGTTGATAACAAGATGACTAGTATAGGCCAAGTGCTTGAACTAGGGTAGAAAGAACTCTAGATTAAGGTAATGACTTAACTTGCTGATAAAACTGGATTTTTTAGGATCCACTATTAGTAAGCATTTCTGCAAACAGAGTCTTGATTCTTGATTAAGCCTTACCTTGACTCCATCAAGCCAGCATATCCTTGAGAGTCTTTTATTTTGATGGGTAAGACGTGCGAAAGTACACTTTGTACTCACGGTTTTCGAACCCATGTTGTTGTAGGTGAGGAAGCAGCAAACTTTTGTTGCTTTTGTTCTAAGGTGGTGCCAAAGGAAGAAACTCAGGAATGAAAGCCTTAGGAGGATGTTGTCCTCCTTTTAAAAAAACACTTTACTGTTAAGCGGGAGGGGTTTTTGCCTCCCGGGTTTGCAATAATATTACTTCTGCACTCCTTTCTGACTGGTATGTAATAATAATACACTTCTATATTTTAATGTAAATTACATTACTGTAATTGCTTCCTCTTATTCGTTCCTCCGATGTGTTGTAATATCTGCGTGACGAGTGAAACGCTCTTGGGAAAGGTAAAGAATTCAGATACCGAACTTGTCAAGTGATCAGGTGCATCTACAGGGTTGTTTAAGGCCCGATGAACAAGGATAATTGTAGGTGGGCCTAATGACTTGGGAGGTTCCGTCACAGCTGGTATCGGAGCGAAGCCCATCTCTTCAGATATTATGAGACAGTTCAAAAAGAATTTTCAAAGACTTATCTAAAGAAAATGTCTTTCATTCTTATCTTACTACTTTCTGAAGTACTCATAAGACCAGGTAGCAGAGTGCAATGTATAGGAGGTTGTGAATCAACGAAAGTTGATTCTGTAATTATGCATGCATCATGTTAAAAACTATACTAATAAAGTTTTTCCCCCTTATGGAGATATGCCGCCGCGCACGAGGAAAACCGCGCGTAAGTCCATTGGACCGATTGGTGTGCCTCGGCACCAGCTGGCTCCAAGGCATGAGGAGAGCAGCAGCGGCAGGAATGACCCCATTGGAGACCTAGAAGCCCAAGTGGAGCAGCTTCGAACGGAGCTACATCCCAGAAACAGGGTGTGGCTAGAAGATGGTCATCGTATAAATGAGTTAAGAGCTAACGTCCAACATCTGCAAGACGAGCTTGCTGAACGAGATTTGGTAATCGATTGGACTGTCAATTCATGTTCCATTGCTTGGGACCGGGAAGCCAAAGCTCGAGCCCGTGTGGATGAGCTTAGCACGGCCGTTGACAACTTGCATGTGTATTGCAAAACATTACATGAGGAGGTTCATGAACTGTATTCGCGACTGCACCTAGACATACCGGCCAACCCTGTTGGAATGGGAGCCGGACCTTCTGGAACAGCAGGTGAAGCACTTGGTGGGGAATTGGACCTTTTCAAGCCCCCTCCTTCTATGAACCTGGCTAACAAACGGTCCCCTACAACAGACAGTGAAGCAACCAAAGACGATAAATACTAGAGTAGTATAGTCTAGCTTTAATACTAATGTAAAATAGGTAATGAAGTCGTGTTGTACATTTGAGTCTGTATCATTACATCTTGGTAATGTAAAATGATGGTATATGTCATCATGTTATATTTTTCGAAATATTTCTTTGCTTCAGATGCCATCGAGGACTCGTGCACATGACAGTGACGGTACTTCCTGTGGTCGGGAAGACACGCCCAATCCAAAGCATGTACTGCCAACGTTGGCCGAGGCTATCGCTGCCTTGGTCAATGCAACCGCCGACAACACCCACTTTCTATGTGAAATGGTGGGAAATCAATTTCAGCAACAAGGCCGGAGGGCTTATCCACAGGGACCCCGTGAAACTTCGTACCTAGATTTGTCGGAAACCCGTCCCCCACTATTCGTTAAAGTTGAAGACCCTCTCGAAGCCGACGAATGGGTACAGGTTATTGAGCAGAAATTTGGACTCATCCACTGCACTGAGACCCATAAGTCGTTGTTCGCGGCTCAACAGCTAAGAGGCCCTGCCAGTACTTGGTGGAGAAATATTGCATTCCTTGCATCGAATCAAGGGAAGGGTTTATTATTCATTCGCCTAGGGGACAAATATTCACTAAAGAAGTGGCTTTCCATGTGTCCGTAACATTGGCTGAACGGGACTTTCCTACCAATATGATTGTTCTGAAAGGCCAAGATATAGATGTAATTCTGGGCATGAATTGGTTAGCCCAGTAGAAAGCTATCCTCAACACTGATTTGAGAACCATCAGGTTGTGTTATGGCCATGAAGAGGTTCTCTTGTCCATCCCTGTAGCTATTCCAGCTAAACCATTTGGTAGAGTTTATTAAGCTATCATACCAGAAATCCAAGAAATTCCGGTAGTATGTGAATTCCTGGACGTCTTTCTGGAAGATCTGCCTAGATTACCTCTAGAAAGAGATGTAGTGTTTGTGATTGAACTAAAGCCTGATACGGCTCCTATTTCTAGAAGGTCGTACCGAATGCCCCCAAATGAGTTGGCAGAGCTCAAGACTCAATTACAAGATCTACTGGAGAAGGGATTTACCCAACTTAGTTCGTCACCTTGGGGTTGTCCCGCAATCTTTATCAAGAAGAAGGATCAAACGCTTCGGATGTGCGTGGATTACAAACCCCTTAATGAGGTCACAATCAATAATAAGTACCCTCTTCCCTGGATTGATATCTTATTCGATCAGCTTACCGGAGCTCGGGTATTTTCCAAAATTGACCTCAGGTCAGGCTATCATCAGATCTGTATCCTTCCCGAAGATATACCCAAGACCGCATTTACTACGCAGTACGGATTATTCGAATATTTGGTTATGTCTTTCGGATTAACAAATGTTCCTGCCCACTTCACATATCTAATGAACTCGGTATTTGTGCCCGAGTTGGACAAATTTGTGGTGGTCTTCATTGATGATATCTTGATATATTCCATGAATGAAGAGGAGCATGATCAACATCTATGGATCGTATTAACGTGCTTAAGGGAACATCAATTATATGCAAAATTCAATAAGTGCGTGTTTTGGCTGGAGGAAATCCAATTTCTGGGACATGTACTCTCTACGAATGGGATTGCGGTTGATCCCAGCAAGGTCAAAGATATTTTAGAGTGAAAACCACCAACCACTGTACATCAAGTTCAAAGTTTCCTTGGACTGGCTGGTTATTACCGCCGATTTCTCTAAACTTGTGAAGCCAATCACAAGTCTATTGAGGAATGATACAAAATTTAACTAGTCCTCAAGATGCAATGAAGCCTTCGAGCAGCTGAAGGTGTTATTGACCACTGCTCCGGTATTAGCTCAATCGAACATTGAAAAGCCTTTTGATGTGTATTGTGACACATCAGGCAGTGGCCTCGGATGTGTCTTGATGCAAGGGGGCCGAGTTATAGCATACACTTCAAGACAGTTGCGTCGGCATGAAGAACATTATCCAACTCATGACTTAGAATTAGCTGTCGTGGTTCATGCCCTTAAAATATGGCGTCATTATCTGCTAGGAAATATCTATCATATATATACAGATGATAAAAGCTTGAAGTACATTTTTACCCAGTCAGAACTAAATATGAGGCAGAGGAGATGGCTTGAGCTGATTAAGGATTATGAATTAGAAATTCACTATCACCTAGGCAAGGCCAACATGGTGGTAGATGCACTAAGTCGCAAGGCTTCCTGCTATTGTCTTACTGTGAAAACTTCTGACATCATCTTATGCCAGGAAATGGAAAAGTTAAACCTGGGAATGATTCAACATGGAACATTAAATCAATCGAAGCTTGAGTCGGTTCTTCTGCAAAGAATAATTGATGCACAAAGAAGTGATGAGGGTATAAAACACATTCATGAGAAAATAAAAGCCGGTAAAGAAAACTATTTCAGAAAGGATGATCAAGGTATAGTATGGTTTAATAACCGCATAGTTGTGCCCAAGAATGATGAAGTCCGCTAGCAAATTTTAGATGAAGCACATCTTAGTCGCTATTCCATTCATCCCGGAAGCACTAAGATGTATCATGATTTAAAGCCACATTATTGGTGGACAAAAATGAAGATCAAAATTGCACGCTATGTGGAAAGATGCGACACTTGTAGACGTGTCAAAGCCATACACATGAAAACTGCTGGTCCATTGCAATCTTTACCTATCCCGACCTGGAAATGGGAGGACATTAGCATGGACTTCATTGTGGGATTACCCAGGACAGCAAAAGGGTTTGATTCCATCTGGGTTATCATTGATAGACTTACAAAGATTGCCCACTTCCTCCCAGTTAAGGTAAAGTATCCAGTAATCACATATGCGGAACTTTACATTGCTCGTATTCTCAGTCTGCGCAGGATTCCGAAAACAATTGTGTTAGACAGTGGACCACAATTTGTATCCAAATTCTAGGAAGAACTCCACAAATCTTTGGGTACTAAGTTGCTTCACATTTCGGCCTATCATCCCCAAACAAGTGGGCAGACTGAGAGAGTGAACTAGATACTTGAAGACTTGTTGCGAGCATGTGTTCTAGAATTTCCGCAGAAATTGGATGACTGTTTACCATTGGCAGAGTTTCATATAACAACAGTTATCATGAAAGTATCAAGATGGCACCCTTTGAAGCTTTATATGGACGATAGTGCCGTACTCCATTAAATTGTTTTGAACCAGGGGAAAGGTGGTTCTTCAGGCCTGATATGGTTAAAGAAATGGAAGAAAAAGTTCAACAAATTATACATAATTTGAAAGAAGCGCAAGCTCGCCAAAAGAGTTATGCAGACAAATGACGCCAACCCTTATATTTTCAAGTTGAAGACTATGTGTACCTGAAGGTATCACCAATGAAGGGTGTATCTCGTTTCGGGGTAAAAGGAAAACTTGCACATTGATACGTTGGTCTGTTTCCTATCCTTGAAAGATATGGACCAGTGGCGTATCGACTCCAACTACCCGAAACATTGTCTGCAGTACACAATGTGTTCCATGTGTCCCAATTGAAGAAGTGTCTTCGGGTTACAGATCGAACTGTTGAAGTGACAGATGTTGCCTTAGAACCTGACTTGACATATTCAGAACATCCTATTCGAGTCCTGGATCAAAAGGACAGGGTTATCCGAAGGAGAACTCTCAAATTTTATAAGACACAATGGAATCGACACACGGAAGATGAAGCTACATGGGAAACTCAAGAAAAGAATTTCCCAGGCTTTTTAGCTTCACGTAAATTGTGAAATATGTACAATTTTTGTAATAGAGGAGTAGACCCCATACCACCCCCTGCCTTGTACAAGAAATAAGGAAATAAAAATATGTTGCGTTTCCTTTTCCACTACTTGCCCTAGGATTTTTAATCTCGGGACGAGATTCTTTTATGAGGGCAAGGATGTAACACCCCTAGTGTTCCTGTCACTAAAACTTGAACATAACATCATGAGCATTAGCATATCATGTGTTTGTTACATTTAGAGTGCATTCACTTGGCAAAAATTTCAAACAAGTTGTATTGATGTGACTTGTTATGTGTGAAACCCTAGGGTAGGGTATTTAACCCTAAACTAGGCTTAGGAGTGTCAATAAAGCCTAAATAAGTTAAAAACTCAAAACTCATTAGAAATGATCATAAGATATCACCATTAATGGATTGGATAGCACCAAAACCCTAAAGTGTTAAAAACCCTAAAAAGCCCCCTAGAAAACCCTGAATTGAAATCCTAGGGGGTTATGTGTAAATTTTGCACACTTTTGGACCCAAGTGCAAAAACCAAGGTATTAGGGCACCTCAAATCATATGGTTCACATATTTGAGGATTTGCAAATCAAACCATGAGGTTTGGGCTTATTTGCAAAAGCAACTCTATACCTCTCATATGCCCAAGTACAAAACCAGTGACTTTGGTGCTCGGTATTTTTAAAAAAAATATAAGGAATTTGCCTAGGGTCAACACATCCAACTTGTAGAGCTATAATAGGAGTACAACTTTGATTAAGTGATTAAGCATTGTTGTTACACAAAAAGTGGAGATAATTAGCCCTAAAGTCTGGTTGTCAGACCACCCTGAGACTGAACACTGACTGAAAGTGAGTTCTGAGGAACTTTGGGCTTCATTCTTGTGCAAGGAGATAAGCAAATGGGCAAGATCCCTATAGCAAAATTGTAGCTGGTATATAGAGCTACAAGTTTGTTACAGATGAATTAGCAAGTTCTCACACGAAAATCCGAGATCTGGGCATTGCAATTCAGTCTGTCAGGCGTTCTAAACAAGTTTCCCATGGTATAGTAGCTAAAAAAGATCATGGGTTCAGATCCCCTTGCCGCCGGTGATCCCATGTCGTGATCCTCATCGCCGTTGCGATTCGTGCTCTGTGGGGTGCAGATAACTCTTAAGGGTATGAAATATCACATCGTTGATGAACTCAGGCCACTGTTCCGCTCCGGCCGCCGTGCCCGCCTGAGTCACAACCGATTCGGATGAACTCATCAGAGATAGCCATCTATCAACCAAGCGCCACGTGCCTTGGTGTCTTACCACGTCGCAGTAGCTCATATTACACACGTCCGGTGATCGCCGGTGAGCCCACAACGGTGAAAGCCACCAATCTCTTGCGACAGTGCTCTCCTCACTCTCCGACCGCCACCGTGCCATCTCAAATTCACGGGCCACCGCTCGGGGATCCTATAAATTGAGAATGTCGTTGGTTCCACAAGGTAGTCAAGCACCCAATCTGTGGCAGAACCTCCCAAGTTATTGGGCCCACAGGCACCTGTCCTTTTCTCAAAGACCTCAGACGGCTATGCATGTGCACCAGATAACTTAACAGGATTTGTCCGAATGCCCCAAGGACCTCAGATAAACCACTTACAACCAGATCCGCGGGATAAAGTAAACACAAATCACATACCAACATTTTTGCAGCCGAAATCTTATTACCAAATGTGACGGAACCTCCCAAGTAATTAGGCCCACCTACAGTTGTCCTTGTCCAACGGACCTCAGACAACCCTGTAGGTGCCCCTGAACCACTTGACAAGTTCGGTATCTTCTTTCTTACCTTTCGAGGAACGTTTCACCTGTCTTGCAGACATTACAGATCATCGGAGATAAAGAAATGCGGAAGCGATTACATAAACTTACATTTATTTAGAAAGTAAGATCAAGTTACTTATTACAGACCAGAGTTATCCTAGGAGTGCATAGTAATATTATTACAATACCAAGGGAGGTAAAAACTCCTCCCGATAGTTCTTTCATAAAAGTTCTATATGGAGGACCAAGTCCTCCCGCGGCTTCACTCTTGTTTTTCTTCCTTGGGAACCACCTTGGAGCAGAAGCAACAAAAATTTGTCGCTTCCTCACCTAAAAACAACGGAGGGATAAACCCTGAGTATGGAATTACTTAGCAAGTCTTACACGACTAAAGAAAAGACTCTCAAGGGTATGCTGGTTAAGGGAGTCAAGGTAAGGCTTTTCAATAATCAAAGACTCTGTTTTGCAGAAATGCTTACTAAAGTGGATCCTTAAAAATCCAGTTTTATTTGTCAAGTTGAGTAAAATTACCTGTAACTAGAGTTCTTTCTACCCTAGTTCAATCACTTGTCCTGCACTAGCCAATTTCTTAACAAAACCATCATCTTTAGTGGATTGCTACGTATAGGGCAGTGACCAAGTCTTCATAACCGCGAAGGTACGGCGATCCGAATCGATTATACTCTGCTGAGGATCTCCAATCACACGACATATGTAGCACTTAACCCTTGCATATGTCAACCCGCTACCGGGGTTCTTAAGACCAGATCAGGTTCACGCAAACCGAGAGCACAGATACACCACCGTCTAGCCTCTTGCCACGGAGGGTACACGCTACTCCCGCCACCGCTCCACGCCCATTTCGTGTTATCTTATTCTGGCCTTAGTCTGCCCGAGGCAAGGCTTACCCATGATGAGGCATGTGACCAGTTAAAGGGTCCTCGGTCAGCAAGCCTACATCGACACGGTCCTTAATCGACTCAGACGGAGACACTACACCGAGACTCCTTTCTCGTGCAAGTCACCCACCCGGTCTCAGCTTAATCATTTAAACCCAAATCTTGGTACCTGGCAGAGGTACATCTTTTCCGATGTTGAACCCATCATGGCCATGATGGATCCACCATCAAGTTTTATTTTTGAAAACAACCCTCCCACTTTGCCAAACATCTTTTGTAAAACAAATCCTTTTGTTTTTCTAGAGCAATACTAAGCATAGAAAAACCATTTTGTAAAAACAGGGTTTCAAGGAAGGTAATCAAGTTCAAGGGAGGTAATGCAGGAATTGTTTAAGCATTCAACTCCTATCACCTAATGCATCAAGCAAGTGAAAAAGGTTTTTAAAACACATGGAGGTGGCAAATGCACCGGGGCTTGCCTTCGTTAGTAGGTGAGTAAGGCTCGGACCCGCAGATATCGAAGTAGAAACAATTTTCGGCCTGAGATTCCGAAGGTGGTGGTGTCTTCTCTTTGGTCACTTCAATCTCTTCTTCGTTTTCTAAATATAACCATATAGGTATATATAAGAATGAATGCCATGTAAGGCTCATGAGAGTGCGAAGATAATAAAGATTTATTATCTAAGTCTTGAATACAACTTTCCTTCACGGAACTCTGAGAACTTAGGGTTTCCGGAGTCAGTAAAGGAGTTCAAAGGACAGGGGGGTTTTGGGTTCTAATTATCAAACAAGGTCCAAATCAACCCAAACTCTACCCAAGGCTTCTAAATAATGTATAGAACTCATATAAAAAGTTTGGACATTTTTGGAATTACTATATGTTTTCTAAAAATCCAGAACTAATACTTTAAACTACTTTAAATGCCTTAAAATTCCTTATTTAACCTAAAAATCATACCACTATTTTTATTAAATTCTATGGAAAATAAGAAGCCTAGGAAAATTGGTTTCACGATTTTAGGATTTTTCTACAATTTTCTATAGATTTTCAATGCTTTACAGAAAAAGAAAAAAAGGAAAAGGTTGAAACAGTGATGGGCTGGTTTCAGCCCAGCGGCCCAGTCCAGAGGGAAAGCGCGCCCGTGCCCGCGCGTGCGCTGGCGGCTTTGCAAAAATAACCTCAGGGTTCTAGCTAACTAGAGACAGGTTCTTCCACTATTTAAATGAGTCGCTGACAAATTGCAGAGAAATCCTCAAACTTTTATTCCTTCGCAGAGGGAGGTCCCCGACGGCGTTCACGCCCAGCCGAGCTCCGGCGAGCTAGCAGACCGGCCGAACGGGGCCATGACCGGCGCTCAGCTTTGGACTAAACCAAATCCATGACCTAAAGAGTATTTCCCCTAACTTAATTGCACTATTGACCAACTAATGAGCTCTAGCCACGGTGACCGAGAGCATGGCGGACGGATGAAGGTGTTCCCGGCGATCTAAGGCTACTCCGTGCAAATTGAGGGTTCGGTAAGCATCACAGAGCTGTGAGAGTGCTCAAACGAGGAAGCAGAGGACAGGGGCTGACCTGTGGAGGGCTGACCACGGTGAACTTAGTTTCACGGTGTTCTTCGACTGATTTGGGGGAAATCTTAAATTCGAGCTCACTGGTGGACGATTGCTAGTGATTCTCGGTGGCTGGGTGGGTGATGACCTTGCGAAGTTGGTGGGGGCTTCAATTTATAGGGAGAGCGAGCGGTGGCTGGGAATTTTAAGAAGGACGCGCGGCGGTTGGAGGTAGAAGAAGGCACTGGCGCACGTGAATCCGTGGCTAACGTCGTGGCAACCTCACCGGCGATGATGGGATGGCGGTAGGGAGTCACGGTGACGCGGTAGATGGACAGAGACACTCGGCGGGCTACGGCGAAGGTTTGACGACGGTGAGAACCTTATCCACGGGTGGTGAGCAAAGGGGAAGGGATTACGGTTGGCCGGAGTGGCTTCCAGGTCACCGGCGGCGAGGATCCCCTTACCCCACGATGCTATCAATCCGCCCCGAGCGTGAATCTTGACGTCGGCGACACGAATCACGGCGGGGAGTCACCGGCGGTGGGATTTTTCTGGCGCTGGCGATCTGATCCACAATAGTCACTGTACCATGGCGATGGTCATTCTGATGAACTGACAGAGCAAGTTTAGGTCACATTTTCTCTCAATTTCAAATGGCAACTCATCCAGTGACCTGCAGCAATGTTGTAGAGCTACAATCCAGCTATAACTTTGCTACAATGTGCTCCCACAAAAAGTCATTGGATCTTGCTTAAAATTAAGCCCTAAGTTCATGTCATCCCACTGTTAATCTGAAATTCAGACTGAATCAGCCTGACAGCCTGACTTCAGGCTTAATTATCTCCAATATTTTCTTAACAACTATGCTCACACTCTTAAGCAAAGTTATTCTCCTTTGTTAGGTCTACAAGTTTGATGTGGTGACCTAGGGCAAATTCTTACTGATTTGGAAGTTAATAAGCTCCAAAGTTGAGCTTACAACACTGAAATTTAGACTTAACATGAAATCTCAATTAGGGTCCTTTTTGCAAATGAGCCCAAAACTTAGGGTTTGGCTTGTAAATTTACATATGAGTGGCCCAATTGACTTAAGATACTTATTTAACTTGGTTCTTGCACTTTAGTCCAAAAGTGGACTAATTTTGCACATGGGTCCCTAGGGTTTGGTTTTAGGGTTTTCCAGGGTTCCAATTAGGGTTTTTGGTATCCCAGGGGTATAAATGTGATTCAAGTTTATTTTTGGGAATATTTCATTATTATTTCTCAAAAGTTTTTGGTTTTTCTCAATTTGGGTTATGTCTTACCCCTTTAATCCCTATTTAGGGTTAAGTTCCCTACCCAGGGTTCTATTTGCAAAACACTAAAACAATACAACTTGTTTGAAATTTTTACCTAGTGAATGCACTCTAGGTGTGTCAATCATATGCAATGCCAATGTTTATGATGCCATGCTCAAGTTTTTGTTACAGTAACACCAGGGGTGTTACATCCTTCCCCCCATAAAAGAATCTCGTCTCGAGATTAAAAGTCCTAGGGTAAGTAATGGAAAAGGAAATGTGTCACATTCTTATTTCCTTATTTCTGGTACAAGGCAGGGGTGGTTTGGGAATCACTCCTTTATTACAACAGCTATACATGCTTTACAAATCACAAGAGGCTAAAAAGCCTGGGAATTTCTTATCTAAAAAGTCTTGAGTTTCCCATGTAGCCTCATCTTCGGAATGTTGGTTCCACTGTATCTTGTAAAACTTGAGAGTTTTTCTTTGGGTAATCCTGACCTTTTGGTCCAAGACTCGAATAGGGTGCTCGGAATATGTCAAGTCTGGTTCAAGGACAACATCTATCACTTCAATGGTTCGATCGGGAACCCGAAGACACTTCTTAAATTGTGACACGTGGAACACATTATACACAGTAGACAAAGTTTCGGGTAGTTGGAGTCGGTATGCCATTGGTCCACATTGCTCAAGTATAGGGAATGGACCAATGTACCTGGGTGCAAGCTTTCCTTTAACCCTGAAACGCGATACTCCCTTCATTGGTGAAACCTTCAGGTAGACATAGTCCCCTTCAAGAAAATATAATGGCATTCGCCATTTGTCTGCATAACTCTTTTGACGAGCTTGAGCTTTCTTCAAATTATGAATTATCCTTTGAACTCTTTCTTCAGTCTCTTTCACCATATCAGGCCTGAAGAAGTACCTTTCACCAGGTTCAGACCAATTTAGCGGAGTACGACATCGTCGTCCATATAAAGCTTCAAAGGGTGCCATCTTGATACTTTCTTGATAGCTATTATTATATGAAAATTCCGCTAACGACAAACATTCATCCCATTTTTGTGGAAATTCCAGAACACTTGCCCGCAGCATATCTTCAAGTATTTGGTTCACTCTCTCAGTCTGTCCACTGGTTTGAGGATGATAGACCGAACTGTGGAGCAGTTTAGTACCCAGGGATCTATGAAGTTCTTCCCAGAATTTGGATACAAATTGTGGTCCACGATCCGACACTATAGTCTTCGGAACACCATGCAAACTGAGAATACGGGCAATGTATAATGCTGCATAAGTGGCCACTGAATACTTTGCCTTAACAGGTAAAAAGTGGGCAATCTTTGTAAGTCGATCGATGATAACCCAAATGGAGTCAAAGCCTTTTGCTGTTCTGGGTAATCCCACAATGAAGTCCATACTAATATCTTCCCATTTCCATGTAGGGATCGGCAAAGATTGTAATGGACTAGCAGTCTTCATGTGTATGGCCTTGACACGTCTGCAAGTGTCACACTTAGCCACATAGCGTGCAATTTCAATCTTCATCTTCGTCCACCAGTAGTGCTGCTTTAGATCATGATACATCTTAGTGCTTCCCGGATGAATAGAATAGCGACTAAGATGTGCTTCATCTAAAATTTGCTGGCGGAGTTCTTCATTCTTCGGCACTACTATGCGGTTATTGAACCATATCACACCTTAATCGTTTTCTTTGAAACATTTGGCTGTTCCAGCCCTTATCTTCTCACGTATGTGCTTCATACCCAAAATGACATCTATATCTTGGCCTTTCAGAACGATCATATTAGTAGGAAAGTCCCGTCCGGCCAAAGTTACGGGCACTTGATAGGCCACTTCTCTAGTAAATATTTGTCCCCCTGGTGAGTGAATTTTAAACCCCTCTTTTGATTCATGGCATGAGATGCAATGTTGCTCCACAAATTTCTTGCTGATGAATGTATGCGAAGCACCAGAATCAAAGAGAATAACTGCGGGATGATTGGCCACAAGAAACGTACCGATCATTACCGGCTCACCGTCCGGTGTAGTGTCCACTTGCGTATAATATATGTGTCTCGTCTTCTTTGTATTTTTGCCCTTAGCATTTCCCTTGGCTTGAGATGAATTCCCAGATCCTTGCTGATTATTTGACTGGTTCTGCTTTGGATAAGGGCAATCATTGATAAAATGCCCAGACTTCCCACAATTGAAATAGTTGATGAGCTGGGAAGGGCAGGGAATCGAGTGCCTGGGGCACCCGGCTGACTTGATGCAGTAGGGGCATTATTGGGACGAATAAAGACTGGCTGCTTAAAAGGGAAGGAGGGTGGACGAGAGAAAGAACGATTCTGGTTGGAAGGCCGGATGACGAACCGTTGCCTCTTCATCGGGCCCTGACTAGGCCTGTCACCTCCAAAACCCGTGGATTTTCCTGCGCTTGCATACTTTGCTTCTACTGCCAGTGCTGTACTGACAACTCTTCCATAAGTAAGATCTATGCAGGTTGCCATCTTTCTTTGCAGTCGATCATTTAAACCTCTCATAAAGCAATTCTTCTTCTTCAAATCAGTGTTCACTTGATC
Organism: Zea mays; assembly: GCF_902167145.1. Lineage (NCBI taxonomy): Eukaryota > Viridiplantae > Streptophyta > Magnoliopsida > Poales > Poaceae > Zea > Zea mays. The sequence continues at coordinate 85,604,048 of NC_050098.1, forward strand.
GATTGCATATTGTGACAAATAATTGAACTTATTGAGATACTGATTAACAGTATCCCCTCCTTGTTTCAGCTTCATAAATTCTTCTTGCTTCATGTGAAGAACACCTTCTGGTATATAGTGTTCGCGGAAGGCCACCTTGAATTCTTCCCAAGTTATCCGATGATTGGCCGGTTGGACGGCCACAAAATTTCCCCACCAAGTGCTGGCAGGGCCGCGCAGTTGCTGGGCTACGAATAAAGGCTTCTGGGTTTCTGAACATCGCAGAAGTCCGAACTTTTGCTCGATAACACGAAGCCATTCGTCTGCCTCCAACGGGTCTTCAGCTTTGACAAACAGCGGTGGTCGCGTCTCTGAGAAGTCCAAGTAAGAGGTTTCACGGGGACCCTGTTGATAACCCCGCCCACCTTGCTGTTGAAACTGTTGACCCGCCATCTCTCTGAGAAAACGGGTATTATCCTCGGTTGCATTTACCAAGGCGGCAATTGCCTCGGACAGTGTGGGAGGAACAGGAGGTGGATTTGGGGTAGACTCCCTCCCACTGGAAGTTCCAGCTGCATCCTGTGATCGGGTCTTGGACGGCATCTGTGGCAACAACATTTGGAAACAATATGATATGCCAAAGGAAAAACCATCCATTTTACATTACCAAAAAGAGTAATGTACAGACTCGGATTTTTACAACAGGATACATTACCTATTATACAAATACACTACCTATTATACAATAGTACAACCTATTATACAATATACTACTTCTATTTCAACTACTACACCATTATTCCTGCTTCCCGTTGCTTTTGGCAGCCTCGTCGTCGGGTGTGGGAGACCATTCGTCGACCAGCCTCATAGAAGGAGGGGGCTGAAAAAGGTCTAACTCACCACCAAGCGCTTGTCCCGCAACATGCGAGGGTTCGGCTTCCGACTCGACAGGATTCGTAGGATCACTGGGATGCAGTTGCGAATATAATACATGAACTTCTTCATGTAAGGTATTGCAATATGTCTGGAGGTCATCAACGGCCAAGTTGAGCTCGGCTACTCGAGCTTGAGCTTTTTGCTCCTTGTCCCATGCAAGCGAACGGGATTGAACAACCCAGTCGAGTGCCAAATCTCGGTCCGCGAGCTGATCTCGCAGATGGCGAACATCTCTTCTCAACTCATTTATGCGGTCGCCATCTACGACCCATATAGCCGTCCTACGGCGGAGTTCCACTTGGAGCCGACTTACTTCAGCTTCGAGATCCCCTATAGGATCATTGCTTCCGCTACTACTATTATCATGCCTTGGGGCCAGCTGGTGACTCGGCACACCAATCGGTCCAGTATGTTTGCGCGCTGTTCTCCTTGTGCGCGGCGGCATTTTCTAAGGGGGAAAATTTGATTAGTATGGTTCTTAGCATGATGCATGTATAATTACAGAATCAACCTTAGTTGATTCACACCTTCTATATGTTGCACTCTTACTACCTGGTCTTTAAGATAGACTCTTCAGAATACTTAGGTAAGAAGGGAAGAGAGTTTCTAGATAAGTCTTTTTAGAAAATCCTTTTGAAGATGCCTCATAATAGCTGCAAAGAAGGGCTTCGCTCCGATACCAGCTGTGATGGAACCTCCCAAGTAATTAGGCTCACCTACAGTTGTTCTTGTCCAACGGACCTCAGACAACCCTGTAGGTGCCCCTGAACCACTTGACAAGTTCAGTATCTTCTTTCTTACCTTTCCAGGAACGTTTCACCCGTCTTGCAGACATTACAGATCATCGGAGATAAAGAAATGCGGAAGCGATTACATAAACTTACATTTATTTAGAAAGTAAGATCAAGTTACTTCAGACCAAAGTTATCCTAGGAGTGCAGAGTAATATTATTACAATACCAAGGGAGGTAAAAACTCCTCCCGATAGTTCTTTCATAAAAGTTCTATATGGAGGACCAAGTCCTCCCGCGGCTTCACTCTTGTTTTTCTTCCTTGGGAACCACCTTGGAGTAGAAGCAACAAAAATTTGTCGCTTCCTCACCTAAAAACAACGGAGGGATAAACCCTGAGTATGGAATTACTCAGCAAGTCTTACTCGACTAAAGAAAAGACTCTCAAGGGTATGCTGGTTAAGGGAGTCAAGGTAAGGCTTTTCAATAATCAAAGACTCTGTTTTGCAGAAATGCTTACTAAAGTGGATCCTTAAAAATCCAGTTTTATTTGTCAAGTTGAGTAAAATTACTTGTAACTAGAGTTCTTTCTACCCTAGTTCAATCACTTGTCCTGCACTAGCCAATTTCTTAACAAAACCATCATCTTTACTGGATTGCTACGTATAGGGCAGTGACCAAGTCTTCATAACCGCGAAGGTACGGCGATCCGAATCGATTATACTCAGCTGAGGATCTCCAATCACACGACATATGTAGCACTTAACCCTTGCATATGTCAACCCGCCACCGGGGTTCTTAAGACCAGATCAGGTTCACGTAAACCGAGAGCACAGATACACCACCGTCCAGCCTCTTGCCACGGAGGGTACACGCTACTCCCGCCACCGCTCCACGCCCATTCCGTGTTATCTTATTCTGGCCTTAGTCTGCCCGAGGCAAGGCTTACCCATGATGAGGCATGTGACCAGTTAAAGGGTCCTCGGTCAGCAAGCCTACATCGACACGGTCCTTAATCGACTCAGACGGAGACACTACACCGAGACTCATTTCTCGTGCAAGTCACCCGCCCGGTCTCAGTTTAATCATTTAAACCCAAATCTTGGTACCTAGCAGAGGTACATCTTTTCCGATGTTGAACCCATCATGGCCATGATGGATCCACCATCAAGTTTTATTTTTGAAAACAACCCTCCCACTTTGCCAAACATCTTTTGTAAAACAAATCCTTTTGTTTTTCTAGAGCAATACTAAGCATAGAAAAACCATTTTGTAAAAACAGGGTTTCAAGGAAGGTAATCAAGTTCAAGGAAGGTAATGCAGGAATTGTTTAAGCATTCAACTCCTATCACCTAATGCATCAAGCAAGTGAAAAAGGTTTTTAAAACACAAGGAGGTGGCAAATGCACCGGGGCTTGCCTTCGTTAGTAGGTGAGTCAGGCTCGGACCCGCAGATATCAAAGTAGAAACAATTTCCGGCCTGAGATTCCGAAGGTGGTGGTGTCTTCTCTTTGGTCACTTCAATCTCTTCTTCGTTTTCTAAATATAACCATATAGGTATATATAAGAATGAATGCCATGTAATGCTCATGAGAGTGCGAAGATAATAAAGATTTATTATCTAAGTCTTGAATACAACTTTCCTTCACGGAACTCCGAGAACTTAGGGTTTCCGGAGTCAGTAAAGGAGTTCAAAGGGCAGGGGGGTTTTGGGTTCTAATTATCAAACAAGTTCCAAATCAACCCAAACTCTACCCAAGGCTTCTAAATAATGTATAGAACTCATATAAAAAGTTTGGACATTTTTGGAATTACTATATGTTTTCTAAAAATTCAGAACTAATACTTTAAACTACTTTAAATGCCTTAAAATTCCTTATTTAACCTAAAAATCATACCACTATTTTTATTAAATTCTATGGAAAATAAGAAGCCTAAGAAAATTGGTTTCACGATTTTAGGATTTTTCTACAATTTTCTATAGATTTTCAAAGCTTTACTGAAAAACAAAAAAAGGAAAAGGTTGAAACAGTGATGGGCTGGTTTCAGCCCAGCGGCCCAGTCAAGAGGGAAAGCGCGCCCGCGCCCGCGCGCTTGCTGGCGGCTTTGCAAAAATACCCTCGGGATTCTAGCTAACTAGAGACAGGTTCTTCCATTGTTTCAATGAGTCGCTGACAAATTGCAGAGAAGTCCTCAAACTTTTATTCCTTCGTAGAGGGAGGTCCCCGACGGCGTTCACGCACAACCGAGCTCCGGCGAGCTAGTAGACCGGCCGAACGGGGCCATGACCGGCGCTCAGCTTTGGACTAAACCAAATCCATGACCTAAAGAGTATTTCCCCTAACTTAATTGCACTAATGACCAACTAATGAGCTCTGGCCACGGTGACCGAGAGCATGGCGGACGGATGAAGGTGTTCCTGGCGATCTAAGGCTACTCCGTGCAAATTGAGGGTTCGGTAAGCATCACAGAGCTGTGAGAGTGCTCAAACGAGGAAGCAGAGGACAGGGGCTGACCTGTGGAGGGCTGACCACGGTGAACTTAGTTTCACGGTGTTCTTCGACTGATTTGGGGGAAATCTTAAATTCGAGCTCACTGGTGGACGATTTCTAGTGATTCTCGGTGGCTGGGTGGGTGATGACCTTGCGGAGCTGGTGGGGGCTTCAATTTATAGGGAGAGCGAGCGGTGGCCGGGAATTTTAAGAAGGACGCGCGGCGGTTGGAGGTAGAAGAAGGCACTAGCGCACGTAAATTCGTGGCTAACGTCGTGGCAACCTCACCGGCGACGATGGGACGGCGGTAGGGAGTCACGGTGACGCGGTAGATGGACAGAGACACGCGGGGGGCTACGGCGAAGGTTTGACGACGGTGAGAACCTTATCCACGGGCGGTGAGCAAAGGGGAAGGGATTACGGCTGGCCGGAGTGGCTTCCAGGTCACCGGCGGCGAGGATCCCCTTACCCCATGATGCTATCAATCCGCCCCGAGCGTGAATCTTGACGCCGGCGACACGAATCACGGCGGGGAGTCCCCGGCGGTGGGATTTTTCTGGCGCTGGCGATCTGATCCACAATAGTCACTGTACCATGGCGATGGTCATTCTGATGAACTGACAGAGCAAGTTTAGGTCACATTTTCTCTCAATTTCAAATGGCAACTCATCCAGTGACCTGCAGCAATGTTGTAGAGCTACAATCCAGCTATAAATTTGCTACAATGTGCTCCCACAAAAAGTCACTGGATCTTGCTTAAAATTAAGCCCTAAGTTCGTGTCATCCCACTGTTAATCTGAAATTTAGACTGAATCAGCCTGACAGCCTGACTTCAGGCTTAATTATCTCCAATATTTTCTTAACAACTATGCTCACACTCTTAAGCAAATTTATTCTCCTTTGTTAGGTCTACAAGTTTGATGTGGTGACCTAGGGCAAATTCTTACTGATTTGGATGTTAATAAGCTCCAAAGTTGAGCTTACAACACTGAAATTCAGACTTAACATGAAATCTCAATTAGGGTCCTTTTTGCAAATGAGCCCAAAACTTAGGTTTTGGCTTGTAAATTCACATATGAGTGGCCCAATTGACTTAAGATACTTATTTAACTTGGTTTTTGCACTTTAGTCCAAAAGTGGACTAATTTTGCACATAGGTCCCTAGGGTTTGGTTTTAGGGTTTTCCAGGGTTCCAATTAGGGTTTTTGGTATCCCAGGGGTATAAATGTGATTCAAGTTTATTTTTGGGAATATTTCATTATTATTTCTCAAAAGTTTTTGGTTTTTCTCAATTTGGGTTATGTCTTACCCCTTTAATCCCTATTTAGGGTTAAGTTCCCTACCCAGGGTTCTATTTGCAAAACACTAAAACAATACAACTTGTTTGAAATTTTTACCTAGTGAATGCACTCTAGGTGTGTCAATCATATGCAATGCCAATGTTTATGATGCCATGCTCAAGTTTTTGTTACAGTAACACCAGGGGTGTTACACCAAATTTTACAAGTTACATCAAGTTTACATTGTATTTATCGGAGTGATTACAAATGTGGTTCGAAGGAGTAAACTTTGAAATGTTATAAATTATTTGTATGTTTGAAATATATGCTAGCTCAAGTGACCATCCTCAATAAGAAGTATAGAAGGGTTACTTAGACTTATCAAAAGGCCGAGCCCACCGGCACTTAACACCATCATCAGCAGCACAAAACTATAACCTGAAAAACAACAGGGAATAAAACCGTGAGTACGGAATTACTCAGCAAGACTTACCCGACTAAAGAAATGCCTCTCAAGGGTATGCTGGCTAGAGGGATTCAAGGTATGGCTTATCAAGAATCAAAGACTCTGTTTTGCAGAAAAGCTTACTATGAGTGGATCCTTAAAATCCATTTTTACTTGTTAGGTTAAGTAAAATTACCTTCATCTATAGTTCTTTCTACCCTAGTTCAAGCACTTGGCCTATACTAGTCGTCTTTTTATCATCCCTTCAGTTCACTGGATTGCTACGTGTAGGTCAGTGACCAAGTCTTCATGTCCCAGAAGTAACGGCGATCCGAATCGATTAATACCCAGCTGGGGATCTCCGATCACACGACATATACATATGTAGCACTTAACCCTTGCATATGTCAACTCGCCACCGGGGTTCTTAAGACCAGATTAGGTTCACGCCAACCGAGAGCACAGATACACCACCGTCCAGCCTCTTGCCACGGAGGGTACACGCTACTCTCGCCATCTCTCCACTCCCATTGTGTGTTATCTTATTCTGGTATTAGTCTGCCCGAGGCAAAGCTTACCCATGATGAGGCATGTGACCAGTTAAAAGGTCCTCGATCATCAAGCCTACATCAACAAGGTCCTTAATCGACTCAGACGAAGACACTACACCGAGACTCCTTTCTCGTGCAAGTCAACCACCCGGTCTCAGCTTTATTGTTTTCAATCCAAAGTTTGGTACCTGGCAGAGGTACATCTTTTCCGATGTTGAACCCATCAAGGCCTTTGATGGATCCACCATCAAGTTTTATTTTTGAAAACATTCCCACCCACTGAACCATCACTTTTGTGTTAAAACAAAACATTTTTGTTTGCTAAAGCAAGGCTAAGCATCATAAAATTCTTTTCAAAACGGGTATCAAGGAAGGGTAATCAATTTTCAAGTAAGGAAATGCATCAACGGTTTAGCACACAACTCATATCACCTAATGCATCAAACAAGGTGATAAAGATTTTAAAACACAAGGAGGTGGCAAATGCACCGGGGCTTTCCTGAATAACACTAGGTTAGTGTTTGTTAGGCGACCACTTGGCAAGTATCCTTTGGCTTGGCACTCGTTCAGATCATCCATCTTCCGGTTTGTTCATCAGCATCATCTTGCAAAGTAGCCCGCGCTTGGGGTCGACTTGGGTCGTTTTCCGCATCACGCGATTATTTATCGTACCGCATGAGATGCACGATGCACATGTATGAGCACATGTATAACGAGTATAATATAGATAATCTACACTAAAAAGGATGCAACACTTAAAACCAAGCATTAAGCATCATGGATATCACAGCAGGGCATCGACTACATCCATTAACCAAATTGACATAATAACACTAAAACATCTATTTTTATTCCTAGCTTTTTATTAACTCTTTAAACTGTGTATCTTAATTACTTGATTTACCATGAAATCGACGACGCCTTTCAGCTCAGCATTTCACCAAAAATAGGGTGAGTGCTGCGTCGAATCGCGCTTCATCTTTATCCGTATCGAGTATTCTCCGGCCACATAATGATTTATTTTCTTCTATGCCTAATCTTCTTGGATCTTGGTGTAGATGAGGATGACGATCGATGACTTGTTCGAGCTTTTGTCGAGCACTTGGTGAATATCACCCTGCTAGCTTCGTCTTCACCTGATTCTTGGGATTTCATAGGGATGCACGAACGATGACGACCTTCGATTGAAGTCTTCGACCGAGCACTAGATAAGTGATGCACACGGACCTTGCTTATTTTTGCCTAACGTCTGGGATTCAGGGTTCAACGAGGTCGGGCAGGGAAGAATGATGTTCGACGGGCTCGACGACGATACGGGAGGGTGACATATATAGAGATGCAGGTCTGGCGAGCTGACGCAAGTGACAGAGACAGCCATGTATGGCAGCAGTGCGTCGACAGTCTATGGATTTGGGTGTTTTATCGAATAGGTGGGATGCGAGGAGCCGAGCAATCACTTGAACATGGTCGACGGCGAAGTCTGCCAGGAGAGAATATCGGCACACAACGCGGCACGACGAACACACAGAGCTTCAAAACCACACGCGCGAGATCCAACTACTACGTGATGCACCCTAGGAACAAGCGCATGTGGCAGCGGACAAGGTCAACGAGCCAAACGACACAGGGCCAAGCGACGAATGCATTTGGCGAGGTCGCGACCATGGATGACGGCGTTGGGGGTTCTGTGACAAGGCAACGGTGGCTGACGAGCTCGCAACGGCGTGCTCAGGGAGCTAGAGACCGAGCGCGGCGAAATGGACAGGGCCGAGCTCGGCAGGAGCGTGCGCGCGCAGGGGAGCAGGGACGCGCAGAGGCTAATCCTGACGAGCACAACGTCGACAAGAACATCGTGCGCAGCCATGGGTGACTTGGGCGAGCTGGGCGACGGCGCCATAGACGGGGAATAGGAGCACCACGAGACTCCATTGTTGGGCGCACGACCAATAGGAGAGCTTGAGGGAGCTCGACTGCGCGGCGACCAGGGAGCGATTCACCGGACCAGCAAGGAGCCGAGGCAGGGAGGGAGACGCGCTAGAGAAGACGGGAAGGCGCCGAATGAGCTGTGCAGCAGGGATCGAGCTCCGCGGAGCGCGAGCGAGCAAAGAGAGGCGCGCGGGGGAGCCACTCGGCTGGGCGCCATGGAGGCCGAGCAGGTGAAGCGGCACGCGGCACCGGGGGCGAGCAGAGCTGGACGCCATGGGAGAGGGAGATCCGAGCTAGGAGGGTCCAAGGCGCGGTGAGCAGGACGCCATGCGCTGGCCATGGGAGATGGAGCCGAGCTAGAGCAAGAAGAAGGAGGCGCGACGCTGGGAGAACGCACGGTCGAGCAGGGGCCCGACGACGAACACCCGTGCGACCGGGCGAGCAGAGGCAGGATCCATGGGCGCGTAGGCATCTAGGCGCGCGGCCATGAACAGGAAGTCGCGTCGCCGGAGCTCGGCTGGAAGGGGATGAAGGAGGGGATCCGAGCTAGGGCCATTGACGCGCAGAGGGAGCCGCTCGGTAGGGAGTTGGGCGTGGGCGCGGCCGACGAGCAGAGGGGAGAGAAAGGGGCTTGAGCGGAGCCTAGGCATGACCATGGCAGGGAGATGGGGAGGAGAAAGGTTTGTGCGCCATGGAGACGAGCAGTCGGCGTGGGGGCTGGGAGAATCGCGGCTGCGCGCAGCTGGAGGAGCAGAGCGCGCGTCCATGTTGAAGATCAGTAGAGAGGAGCGCGTAGGGGATAAGTATCACGCGCCAAAAAAATCAGCAGAGCGGTGGCCAGATTTTCATCACTGCGCGAGCGGACGAGGACGACGGCTGGGAAGATAAGGCAGAGGAGGAAGAAGGAGATAAGCACACGCGCGCGCGGTGAGATTTTTTTCCTGTGGCTGGAGCTAATCGGCGCAGGGATAAGCTCCACGGGGAAGAAAAGATTAGGGAAAGAAGAGAGAGAGTGGCTCGGAGTAAGATATTTTCCGGAACCATGAAAATCAGCTCATGTTGAAAAGAAATTGAAGTAGATAGATATGTAGAGGATATATTGGGCGCTCAGATTAAGGTTTAACAGAGGCATAAATGGATTGGACCAAAATGAGAGCGATTTTAATTTTTTTATGAGACTTGATGTGATAAATACTATGGAGTCAGATGAATTTGTACCGTTAATTTACCTTTTTAGATCGAAGCGAGAAGCAATGGACCGAATTAAACGGACTTCGGCATCGGTATTTTAATCTGCGTGATTCGTCTAATATTAGCCGAAACCATATCTGCTGATGCACACGCGATTTTGTCGTCAAAACAGCGTGCGGAAGGGTAAATTGAATCATATTCGCGCGCACAATTTCACTTAGAGGACGCGCGATCCTAATTATTATGTCCCGAATATTTAGTCGTCGAGTTCAAATTAATTTGCTCGGGATAAAACCGTACAAGTGTGTCGAGCTTCCGAATTCGTATTCGCGCGAGCAATGAATTTTAAATAATCACCGGACGCACCGATTTTCGGAACGACAATGTTCCGAACATCACGAAAATTTAGGTAGAGCCCGGATTAATAAATACGATGTCGAACTCGCGACTGACGAAACAGATGCAATATTAAAATCTTGATAGGTGAAGATGGTTAAAATTTAGCATCCATTTTATCTACTGATATTACGCGCTTAAATCCGTACTCGTTGTCGAGCGGAATATAAACACCTGGGGTGTTACAACCCTCCCCCTTAAAAGAATCTCGTCCCAAGATTCGGAGGGAAAGACTTCTAAGGGTAGAGAAGCATGTAACCCAGTCCATATCAGCGATAATCATAAGACAGCTTGAAGCAAAGATGAGTGTCTAAGGATGTCGTTCTCTAGTGGACATAACATGTATCGCCTTAGGCTAATTTAGAAATGTTCACCAATAGAGACGATGTCTGCCAAAAGAACACATAAGGTTCCATGTGTGCAGTTTGCTTTTTCTGATGACACTGTACTATCTGAGTCTGTTGAGCGAGTGACTATTACACGATCTTACCCAGACAGAACCAGATGCAACCTCTTGGGTAAAACACACAGAAGGAGGTTTACCAGCAAGTGGTCATTGGAATTTCATAGCACACAAGATGAGTGTGGATGTCGAACAGCATCACAGTTAACTCGTGTTAGCTAGAAAATCCAAGTCCATGAAAAATGATAAAGACTCGGAAAATATCAACGAAGAGATCCGTTGATGTTGACTTCGCAACCAATCCATTTTATCAAGCACTAGGCATGGCTCGACTTGATCACCCATGCTAGAAAAGCACATGTGAGACGATCGAGGCATGACTAGAACGATGATTAGATGGTTACTGGTCGACTTAATCTCGATTCTTATAAACACTTCCTTACGAGGGTTGTACAAAAGTGAGTTTAGACAACTCGACAAAACGATCTCTAAACTCAACCTTTGTTCATTAGGCAGTTACAAGTTAGTAAAACTAGCTTGTTGAACTACTTTTGACATCGAGCAAGTCCTCTTAGTACCATCGGTAAGCCAAGGGTTGAGAGTTCACTCATACTAACAGTTGATCATGCATCTAGGTAGAAATCCATTTGGTCAGGTCGTTCACCCGTTTCTTCATGCGAAATGAACCAACTTGGTCCAGTAATACAAGGATTACATAAGAGAGCGAATGAACAAACTCCTGCATATCAGCAGCAGGAAAAGTCAATCTCCATTTCGAGAGCTAATCAGTTGTTTCTCAACACTAAAAAGCTCCAAGGCTTCACCTTTACAAGAAGAATGTAAAGGGAAGTTGTATGAGTAACCACTACCAAGATCAAAAGAAATAAGACCACACATGAAAGTGGTATGCCCTTTTGATCAAATAGAGATGATAGATATTGCTTGATCACTTCACAATCAACATACAAATTGTTTTCAAGGAAGAGGTCTACGGAAGATAACATATTGATATAATCTCATAATGGATTATGACTACTAACTGTGATACTAGTGTGTGCCGAGTAGCGCAACCATGTGCGCACACACAGAAGGCCCTCGGTTTTGTCACGGCACCACTGGTTTTAGTCATAACACCAGTATCAGACATAATCAATAAGAAATCTCACACGACACAAATGAATTGGGCAAGGGTGACAATATACAAGGAGATATTCCACCTATAAGGATAGTTACAAGTAGAGAGCCAAATAGATTATGGCCCGATGAAATGAACAGGGCATGGACATAACCTAAATTTGTTAATGAAGGGAGTATGATGGGAGACTGTTAATTCAGCCACAAGCATATTTCTATGCCCATCGCAGAGATTACATGGTCAAGGATTAATATCCAATTAGATACGGAGGAAAACAATCATAAGATTAAGTTGGTATGCCTTCGAAAGACATAAGGAAACCAAAGGTATCAAACTTTAAGAAAATGGTTGGACAAGCCTTTCCTAGGTTAGGTTGATAAGGCAACAAGATGATCCACAAGGAGAGGCCGAATACAATAGGGACCTCACCCTGCATCAACTGAACAAGGGAATGGTTCTAGAAAGAGACATGACTTGAGATTCTTGTTTTAAGCTTGGGTACATTTTATGCCCAACAAGAAATTATCTAAGCATTCATTTGCATGGGCTTGGTCATGGAGTGATAATGGAAAATTCAGATTTGGGTCTTGGTTCACTAAATAAGAACATGGCCTAGATTTGGGTTTAGGCAATCAAGTCACCAACTCTCTATTGGCACATCAAGTACAAGAGCAGACACATATAACACCTAAACATATTCCTAAAGAATGGAGGACAACTATTTCATTGAAGTCCATAATACAACATTACACCACATTATCTACAATCACTGGTTACTGGAATAAAGATGAGAGAAGCATCTTGGGTGTATAGGTGACAAACATAATGCAACAATCAGGATGCATGCTGTTGGGGGCCTTCGTCTTCCGAAGGTCCTCAAAAATATGATTTAACAATGTTTCCGGAGTGTAATACATGAACAGGTACCTTCGACTCGGATCAGAACCACAGTGTCAAAAGCACGAACAATACGAAGGTTGACGCAGTGCTGAAGCTACGCGCAAGGGAGCTTCGGCATGACAGCAGGAAAGGGAACCGACTTAAAGGGGAAAAGGCTAATTAGACCTCGATGGATTACCTTAGAGTCATTACCAAATGTAAAGGGCATGGATGTAATTTCACATGGGTTGCGTCCCGTGCCTATAAATAGATGAACAGTATTCCCGTATTATTCACGCTGACTTGGCATTTGCTTTTGTGTCACGCTCTTATCTTTGTTTTCTGTCAAGCCGAAGGTACCAAATGCAATTCAATATTATCCTTATATTAATTTACGATTATATACTAAGAAATATATATGATAATGTTATTGTTCACATTGTTTCTTATGCTTTACATGCTCCATTCGTTGTTAATATTTATACATATTTGTATGTTGAGATGATGAGGGTATGTCCTTCATGACCTTCGTCCGAAGATCATTATATCCTTGGTGAAATAATGCTTCGAAGGATGAAGGGCATTAACACGTAACCTGTTTTGGTGTTGCCTTGTTCTCAATTTATAGCATTTGAGAGCAAGTCCCCAACATTGGCGCCCACCTCCGGTGAACCTTTTTCGACAACCTTCGGCAAGCACTGACCTTCGTCATGCCACCGAAGAAAGCTTCGGCGTCAGGGTTTGCCGCGCTTCAGCCACTAGACCCGAACCAGGAGACCCTTTCTCTTCGAGAGGCCTGAAGCCAGAAGAGGAAGGCCACTAGTCCAACACTCCAGGAGGAGGAGTTGGACCAAGAAATCAGAAACATGGAGATAATCCATCAGCAAGTGCAAAGGAAGAAGGAGAAGATGGCTCGACTAGCTGATCTTCAAAGGCAGATCGATGAAGCCACTGAAGAAGTACGCCATCTTGTTCAAGACGAACAAGATCGGAGGCCCCAACATAGGGAGCTTCATCAAGAAGGCTTGTTCAATAACGATGGATGGTATGATGATTTTAATCATGATACCTTTACTTTTGATGATGCTTCTCCCTTGGCAGCAGAACTGCAGGCTATCCCATGGCCCCCATCATACAAGCCACCTCAGCTTCCCGTGTATGATGGGCATTCAGACCCGAAGCAGTTTTTGATGAGTTATGAAGCAACCATATCTTCATATGGAGGCAATGCAGCTAGCATGGCCAAGTCCTTCGTCATGGCAGTTTGGAATGTGGCCCAAACATGGTATTCTTCTCTTCGGCCAGGAACCATTACTTCGTGTTAGAAGCTCAAGGATATGCTGGTGACAAATTTTCAAGGCTTCTAGACGAAGCCAGTCACAGCTCAAGCCTTGTTTCAGTGCACGCAAGATCATGAGGAATATCTCCAGGCATATGTCCGAAGGTTCTTGCGTCTCAGAGCACAAGCGCCTACAGTGCCTAATGAAATTGTCGTTGAAGCCAGGGCTTCATCCAAGACCTACTGCTCAGTATTTCGCTAGAAAGCCCCCACAGACTCTGGAGAAGCTGCTTCAGAAGATGGATGAGTATATTCGGGCTGACAATGACTTCCGCCAAAGAAGGGAGGAAGCATACAGGTTCTCTGAAATGACCAGGGGCTTCGGAGGAAGAATCCACCCGAGGCACGTCAGGTCAATTCAGAACTCCATCCAGAGTGATGACAGAGGAAGTCAACAGCAGAGGCCGCAGTATTCTTCGCAAGCTTCGGGACAGCAACAAAGCTCTTTCCGGCCGCCAGCTCCAAGAGGTAGAGGCGCTAGGGGCTTTCGGAGGAAGATATGGGGACCATCCCAGGAAAATCTACTGCCTATTTTCTGGTGAAGACAAGGGCCACAACATAAGAACGTGTCAAATCACCATCCAAAAGCAAAAAGAAATTGCAGAAGCCGAAGCCCAGAAAAATCAGCCGAAGCAGGTCCTGCACACTGCTTCGTGTCATTCACCCTACATACTAGAATATGTGGGTAATCATCCCGCAGCTTCTGTTGCTTCGGTTAGTCAGCCGCAAGTTTCTTGGCCACAGCTCCCACCTCCGCCGCCACTACATCCTGCCTACTCACGAGGTCAGTAGCCAGAAGGGAGCCAACAGACCCATCAGCAGCGAGATTTCAGGGAGGGGTCCGAAGCTCGCACAGTTAATAGCACTGTGCCAGAATCAAAGCATGTATATTGAGAGATATCCTACCTTTGGCACAGTTTTACATTCACTGTCGTTTTCTTTTTAATAAGGAACAATCAATGTAAACCTAGTTTTCTTGCTATTTTTTAATTCTCTATACTAGATTCGTTTATGTCAAAATGAAATATACCTTCGTCACAGACTTACGAGAATGCCGAAGCTACAAAGAGATATTCCTTCCAGAATGCAGAACTAAAAATCGCATTAAAATTTCACCGAAGCTACAAAAATTCGTTCTTAAAGAGGGCAGTGTAAGTTTGCTGAAGCTTCAAAAAGTCGTTCCTAAGGGAGCTCAGCGTAAGTTTTCTGCTCAAAAGTCGTTCCTTAGGGAATGCAGAGCCAAATACCGTCAAAATATAAGGCGAAGCGCGAAAAGTCAACGCCAATACTGCCGAAATAGAAGGCGAAGAAGTTCAAAAGACGTTCCTTAGAGAATGCAGAACTTACACCAAAAAATAAATGGTGCAGCCGAAAAGTAAACGGCAAAGAGATTTCAGTCATTCCTTAGGGAATGAAGGTTGTGGATGAAGCTTCGGATGTGTGTGTTTGGGCATTCATTTGCACGATACATTAGCATCATTCTTTGCATCATATCATCGCATCATACATCATAGCATCACATCAAACATTGTATCACATCAATGATATCAATTGAAAACAAGACCGATCTTCGGGCAATGCTTTACAAAAAATAAAAAGATGCCAAGGCACAAAGTAAGCTGAAAATCACAGCTTCATCAGTTCTGATGCGGAAAAAGCTTTTCTTTACGAAGCATTGATGTTTTACAAAGTACAGATGATTTTTACGAAGCATAAAGGCTCTTCTTTACGAAGCATGAAAAGAAGGGAAGGTGTTTTTTTGCCGCAGACTCAAAAATATTTTACAATAGCTACTCTTCCTTCAGAACTTTTTCTGTAGCTTCGGTTAGCAGCTTGGTAACAACTTCATCTACAATAGCTTCGGCCATATTAATAATTTCTATTGTTTTCTTTGTCTCTGGATTGACCAGTGGGTCGAATGGCTCTGGTGGAGGAGATAGTTCAGCTGCGGTAGAAGACATAAATTAGTTCGAAGTCACAAAAATAAACAACAAAGTTAAAAGTTATTAAGTGATACCTATTCGTCTTTTGAGTTTCGCAGCTCTTTCAGCTTCTTTTGTTGCTTCTCGAGCGTCATGAATATCTTTTTTGCTTTTCTTCATTATTTCATGGGCCATCCCTCGGCCACCATTTTCCCATATATCAGTGAAAATATTTCCGCCTATTGAGCTTGCTTCGGCCGAGGGGTCCTTCGTATCGTCAATAGAGAAGGCAGCTTTGGCCTGGGCCAAAGTTTTAACATGTTCGCACCCTGCCTTCTCCAAAATAGCTGCAACTCCCCTCACGCCAGAGAAGGCACAGACGTCCCCGCGATCACTCAAAATCTCTTCAAAGGCTTCGGCCTCACCGTTGATCCACTCGATTACGCCCTCAGGATCGCCCCTTATGAAGTTCTCTTCACTCGAGTATGCGCCCACATTGGCGAAGCTAGTTTTTATCTTTTTAACGCATTCTAAAGATTTTTCAAAACATCTTTCTTTTGATGCGCGAAGCTCTACAACTGTTTTTTCAAAGTAATTTTTCCAGTACTCACTAGCATCTCGGTCAGCTTTGGCAACAGCGCATTTTAATTTGGTCTCAGTCAGTTGTTTTCGAAGGTCTTCAATCTCATTCTTTTGAATTTCAGATTGAGCCTTGAAGTTAGCTTCATCCCCCTTTACTTTGTCCACCAGTGTAAGTAGAATTTTGTCTTTTTCCGTGGCTTCGTTTCTTAGCCTGATAACCTCTGTTCGAAGGTTGCTGAGAGCAATAGTGCAGCTCTCGTCTTCAGCATTCTTTTGCGCCTTTAAGGCGTTGCTAAGTATTAAGCCCTACAAGAAAAAATGAATGGATTAACAAGAGAACAAAAGACTCTAATATAGAATCCACAAACTTCAAAATTCACAATTTTTGTACCTTCAGGCTATTGTATGCAAGGCTATCCGCAAGATCGTCCTTCGTCATGGCACAGAGGCCAGCTTCGAGCTTCGGATACCCCATACTTCTGGCTATTTCTCGGCAGACGGATAATTCTTTGTTGTCTGGGAGGCAATATAAGAAATCATCTTCATCTGTACCATTAAACAATAAGGCCCCTTTCGGGTACTTCAGTTCTCGGGTATAGTGTTTAGATTCAAAAATTTCTTCTTCAGATAATCTTTTTCCCGAAGCATGTCGAATAATATAACCAAGGTCTTCGGAAGGTGCTTCGGGAGTAGGAGCGACAGCTTTTTTAGGCAAAATCTGTTCTATAGCTTCTTCCTCTACTGCCTTTTCTCCAATTTCCAAGGGTTTCTCCTTGGCAGGCTCTAAAGGCCCAGCTTCGGTGCTAGCCTGGCTCATTGTAGCTTTGGCTTCGGTCAATTTTGTTTCGGTTTCAATTGGTACTTTCAAAGCCTTGGCAATTTTCCCTGGAGTAGAGCTTGAAGCCTTTACCGTCTCTAGCACATCTAGTACACTGGCCATCCTTTTTCTTTTGGGGGTCGCCGCAAGACCTTTTTGTCCCTTCGGCATTGTCACTTCTACCGAAAGGCTTAAAACTTCTAATGTTTTTGTTCCCTCGATTCTTGGCTCCTCAGCTTTATCAGTCTTCGGCTTAGCTAACTTGGCTGAGGGTGCCTTCGGCAAGGTGGCTGGTTCGTTAGCTTTCTGTGTAGAAGGAATTAGTTCCTTTGGCGTAGCAGCTGAAGAAGTTTCCCCGCCAAACTTGGGCACCACAGCCGGCTCAATGTAACTTTTTACTCTTTGGCGCAGGCTCGCTTGGAGCAGGCAAAGAAGCAACCTTTCCAGAGGTTGCACCCTTTCTTTTCTGCCCCCGTGGCGGGTAGCGATAGTTAGGGTACATAAATCCAATAGCATCAAAAACCCTATTTATTTTTTTCTTTTTTCGGCTCCCGAAGGCCACAGACAGTGCATTATCTTCGGACTTGGAATATGCTCCAAGTAACTCATCGCTAGTATTTTCAACACACTTCAGCCAGTCGTCATCTGGTTCGACAAATTGGTCTCCAAACCGGAAGGTGTATTTCAATCGAACCAGGCTGCCTTCGCTAGGGTTAGTGATGGTTTCTTTCGGCATTTCCCAGCTGTCTATCAGTGGCCATATTCTGTAGGCTACATGTTCTTGAACTAAGTCTCTTGTCCCAATAAAGGAGCAAACTGTGTTGAAGGCCCTCCGGCATGCTTCGGCTGCCTCATCAATTTCTACCTTCGGCTTTCGGAGGCTGAAGCGGGTCCAGATGGGGCGCATGATGATTTCTTTAATGTCTTCTCTCGCTTTCAAATCATTTTTCACGTAAAACCACTCTTCCATCCAGGCCCCAGGCTGTGGCAGAACCTCCCAAGTTATTGGGCCCACATGCACCTGTTCTTGTCTCAAAGACCTCAGACGGCTATGCATGTGCACCAAGTAACTTAACAGGATCCGTCCGAGTGCCCCAAGGACCACAGATAAACCACTTACAACCAGAACCGCGGGATTAAGTAAACATAAATCACACACCAACAATTTTGCAGCGGAAATCTTATTACCAAATTTTACATGTTACAAAAATTTTACATTATTTTATTGTAGTGATTACAAAAGTATAAGTTTGAAATATATGCTAGCTCAAGTGACCATCCTCATTAAGAAGTATAGAAGAAGTACTTAGACTTATAAGAAGGCTGAGCCCACCGGCACTTAACACCATCAACAACAGCACAAAGTTAAAACCTAAAAAACAACAGGGAATAAAACCCTGAGTATGGAATTACTCAGCAAGACTTACCCGACTAAAGAAAAGACTCTCAAGGGTATGCTGGTTAAATAGGAATCAAGGAAAAGGCTTTAGCAAGGATCAACTTAGATATTTTTGCAGAAATAGCTTACTAAAGTGAGTCCTTACTTTCAACATTTTAATGCCAAATTAAATATTAATAGACTCTGTTTGCATCTGGTCTAATTTCACCATCTCATCAATACAACATCATTTTTATTCATGAGGTTCACATCCTGACTTAGGTTGTAGGGCAGTGACCAAGTCTTCATAACCGCGAAGGTACGGTGATCCGAATCGATTATACTCAGCTGAGGATCTCCGATCACACGACATATGTAGCACTTAACCTTTGCATATGTCAACTCGCCACCGGGGTTCTTAAGACCAGATCAGGTTCACGCCAACCGAGAGCACAGATACACCACCGTCTAGCCTCTTGCCACGGAGGGTACACGCTACTCTCGCCATCTCTCCACTCCCATTGTGTGTTATCTTATTCTGGTATTAGTCTGCCCGAGGCAAAGCTTACCCATGATGAGGCATGTGACCAGTTAAAGGGGTCCTCGGTCAGCAGACCTACATACGCATCCAATCCTTAATCAACCTGGGTAGAACATCACATGTTCCTAGCTCAAGTCCCGATTTAAGTACTTCCACCCTTAGGATTTTTTGTATTCCTTAGGATGAAAAGAGCATCAAGGGGAACTTTGCAGTAAGATCCCACCACGCTCTCAATGAAAATATTCTTACAGGTAGAAGCCATATTTCCTCAGGATAACCCCTGAGCTAGGCCTTAATGCAAAAGACAACCTCTATCCACAAGATCTGAGCTAGGCTAAGCATTTTTTTGTAAATCATATTTTGATACTTCACCAGAAGTATCTATAAAGGTATGGATATCAAGGACGGCAATGCATCAAGTAGTTTCCAAGCAATTCCTATAAACTTAATGCACATTTCACTAGACTTAAAGTGTGCAAAAAATTATTTAAAAACACAAGGAAGGGGTTGCATGCATCGGGGTTTGCCTGAATAACACTAGGTTAGTGTTTGTTTGGCGATGTCCGCTTGACGACCATCTTCTGTCTTGACATTCGCTAGATTTTCCATCTTCGATTCCGTCCATCAACATCATCCTGCGGGTTAGCCCGCGCTTGGGGTCGACTTGAGTCATCTTCCGCATCACGTGATTAATTATCGCACCTGAATGAAATGCATTATGCACATGAATGAATATAGACAGGAATATCAAAACCCTAAATAGTGCTACGCGATGGCGAATTTAAACACCTAGCGGCGAGGCATTGTACATTTTTGTACGGAAACACTAGCAATTTATCAAGCACCTTAATGAGCATCGCACTAGCACATTAATTTATTCATCGATCGAACTATTCTGAATAATTTATCAGCTTACCGTTTCCACAGCTGACACGAATCCGCGAGATCGGTAGCGATTTTCCGATCCAGGCAATTGGTTGAGCGCTTGGGGAAAATCGCGCTGCTAACTTCGTCTTCACCCGATTCTTGGGTTTTCTTGGGGATGCACGAACGACGACGACCTTCGATTGAAGTCTGGGGTAAGCTGGTGAGGTGGGGATCGAGCCGGGGATGACGTGTTTGACGACTCGACGGCAAACGACGAGATCGACGACGCGATTGGGAATTAAAGCCGAGCGAGCCGAGAGGGCATGCTGGCGAGCAGGAAACCGCGCGAGCACAAGACAGAGAAAACGACGGGCTCGACAACACGCGAAGCGACGATAGTCGAATCGACAACAAAGCGTTGGCGAATTCGATGAACACAACCACAGTCGCGAACTGTGACCAACGAGCTTGCGACAGAAGCGATGATGGTGTGGGAACTCGACACGCTGTGACGAGCAGATAAAATTTATGCGCGCGGCAACAAAGAAAGAGCGAGCTGCCCATGAGCAGAGAGCTCCACACGAAAACTCGACGCGCGCAGAGACTACGACGAGCTAGAGCAGATAGTCATGGGAGATGTAGAGCCAAGCTGGGTGACAGGGAGAGATGTCGACCACGGCGAGCAGAGGAGCGCGCATGTCTGAAGCTGAGCTGGGGCGAGCGCGACCGTTGTCGCCGGTGAGGAGTCGAGCAGTCGGGCATGACTTCCATGGAAGCAGGGACAGAGACGCTCGGCGAACAAAGGAAGGGACGTGCGCAATCGCGAGCCGGAGGCAGAACGCCGGCCAGGGAGGACTGAGAAATTCGGCCGAGCGCTGCGAGCAGAGGAAGGAACGCACTGGCAAGCACATGGCAGCCATGGGGACGAGCTTGACTAGGGGTGCGACCGACGAGCCGAAGCCGAGCGCGAGGAAGAACGAAGGAGACGAGGACGCGCCAGTCAGGGAGCATCCGCGAGCAGGGAGATGGAGCTCGAGGATGCGACTGCCATGGGCGAGGAACGAGCCAAGGGAGCTGGGCGCAGTGCAATGGAGCTCCGGCACGACGGCTGAGCAGGAGAGAGCAGAGCAGAGGGCGAGCAGGACGTCGTGGTGGAGTGCTGCGCAGAGAGAGAGAAGCAGAGGAACTCTGGTGGGATAACAATGAGGAAGAAAGAGATGGCACACTCAGCGGATGAAATATCAGAGTATAGAGCGGCTGGGCGGCGGTAGAGGATAGGGCTGGGGGATTTTTTTGATTTTTCTGTTTTCTGATTTTTAATTTCCTTACCGAAAAATCTCAGATATTTGTGGATCGAGATTTTTAGTGACAATAAAAGGATCAACGCACTAGGCGACAATTGGCTACACACTTTATTTTCCGAATCGAGAAACGAAAAATCCGAGGTATACGATTCTGACTAAATCTTGTTCGGACAGTTTTCGTGACTGTTTCGGGTAACACGGAAACGGACTGGATATCAGATACATTATTCTGAGACAATACTGGTTTAGTCGAACTCGGATAAAAATTTATCCGATGTCTAAACATAGTTGATTTGATTCGAAACTTAATAATTCATTTGTAGTCTGAATTATTGCGACATGAGCCACGAAAAACTAATTTGAGACCGAGACGAGAAATAACATACCGAATCAAATGGATTTCGGCTTTGGTATTTTAAGTTACGACTGATTTCGTTGAAGTTAAACCGATTAGAAATTATTCGAGTTCAGCTCTAATTACCTTTATCTGTTTTGATCGATTTATTACCCAATATTCCTGATTATTAATCTCGCGCATGATTTCTATCGGATAGTGCGCGATCCAAATTGTGTTGCCCCCAACATTTAGTTGTCGAGCGGAATATAAACTCCTGAGGTGTTACAGCCCTCCCCCTTAAAAGAATCTCATCCCGAGATTCAGAGCGAAAGACTTCTAAGGGTAGAGAAGTATGTACCCCATATCCATATCAACGGTAATCGCAAGGCAGTCCCAAGCGAAGACGAGTGTCTCAGAATGTGGTTTCTCTAGCGGACATAACATATATCGATTTAAGCCAATTTAGAGATGTCCACCAATAGAGACGATGTCTGCTAGAGGAACACATAAGGTTCCATGTGTGCAGTTTGCTTTCTCTGATGACACTGTACTATCTGAGTCTGTTAGGCGAGCGGTAGATATGCGACCTTACCCAAACATAATCAGATGCAACCTCTTGGGTAAAACACACAAAAGGAGGTTTACCAACAAGTGGTTACGGTAAGTTCATAGCACAGGGATCGGGTGTGGATGTCGAATACTGTCGCGGTTAACATGTGGCTAAACCGAGAATTCAAGTCCACGAAAGATGGTATAGATTCAAAGAATCACCAGCGAAGGGACATGTAGATGCGGACTTTACAACTAGTCCATTTTACCCAGTACTAATCACGGCTCGACTTGATCACCTATGCTGGGAAAACACACGTGATGCGATCGAGGCATGACTAGAGCGATAATTAGGTGGTTATTAGTCGACTTAACTGGATCTGTGTAAGTACTTTCTTAGAATGGTTTGAACCAAAGTGAGTTTAGATAACTCGATAAAACGATCTCTAAACTCACCCTTTGTTCATTGGGCAGTTACAAGTTAGTAAAACCAACTTGTTGAACTACTTTTGACATTGAGCAGGTCCTCTCATTACCATCGGTAAGCCAAGGGTTGAGAGTTCACTCATGTTAATAGTTGATCATGCATTTGGGTAGAAATCCATTTGGTCAGGTTGTTCATCCGTTTCTTCATACGAGATGAATTATCCACTTGGTTAGGGAATACATGGATTAAATAAGAGGGTGAATGAACAAACTCCTGCATCTCAGCAGCAGGGGAAATAGATCTCCATTTTGAGAGCTAATCAGTTGTCTCTCGACACTAAAAAGCTCCAAGGCTTCACCTTTACATAAAGAATGTAAAGGGAACTTGTATAAGTAGTCACTACTAAGATCAAAGGAAAGAGACCACATAGGAAAGTGGTATGCCCCTTTTTTCCCAATGGAGATGACAGATGTTGCTTGGTCACTTCGACAAACAACACCGAAATCGTTTCAAGGAAGGAGTCCACGGAAGATAACACATCAGTGTAGTTCCACAATGGATCATGACTAGAGACCTCGATACCAGCATGCGCCAAGCAGCATAACCTTGCGTGTACATTCACAAGGGTCTCTCAGTTTCGCTGCGGCACCATAAGTCCTTAATCATGACACCATTACCGAACTGGCACCAATAAAGAATATCACGTGGCGAAAACAGATTGTGCCAAGATAACACATTGACATAGTCTCATAATGGATTACAACTACTAACAGTGATACCAGCGCGTGCCGAGTAGCACAACCATGTGTGGGCACCCACAGAAGGACCTCGGTTTCGTCACGGCACCATCAGTTTTCGTCATAGCACCATTACCAGACATAACCAATAAGAAATCTCGCACAACACAAATAGACTGGGCAAGGGTGATAATATACAAAGAGATACTCCACCTGTATGAATGGTTACAAGTAGAGAGCCAAATAGATCATGGCCCGATGAAATGAACAGGGTATAGCCATAACCTAAACTTGATGAAAGGAGTACGATGGGAGACTGTTATTTCAGCCCCAAGCATATTTCTATGCCATCGCAACAATTACAAGTCAAGGATTAGTACATGATTAGATATGTAGGGAAAACAATCACAAGATTAAGTTGGTATGCCTTCGATAGATATAAGAAAACCAAAGGCATCAAACTCAAGAAAATGATCAGACATGTCTTTCCTGGGTTAGGTTGATAAAGCAACATGGCGATCCTTAAGAACAGGCGAACTGGATAAGGTACATCAGCTTGCACCAACTGAACAAGGGAATGGTTTTGGTTGGAAACATGACTTGAGATTCTTGTTTTAAGCTTGGGTACACTTTATGTCCAATAAGGAAATTGTCTACGCATTTATTTGCATGGGCTTGGTCAGGGAGTGATAATGGAAAATTCAATTTTTGGGTCATGGTTCACTGATAGTCGCCTAGAGGGGGGGTGAATAGGGCGAAATTGAATTTTACAAATATAAACACAACTACAAGCCGGGTTAGCGTTAGAAATAAAAACGAGTCCGCGAGAGAGGGCGCAAAACAAATCGCAAGCAAATGAAGAGTGTGACACGTGGATTTGTTTTACCGAGGTTCGGTTCTCGCAAACCTACTCCTCGTTGAGGAGGCCACAAAGGTCGGGTCTCTTTCAACCCTTCCCTCTCTCAAACGGTCCTTCCGACCGAGTGAGCTTCTCTTCTCAAATCAAAGCCGGGAACAAAACTTCCCCGCAAGGGTCACCACACAATTGGTGCCTCTTGCCTTGATTACAATGGAGTTTTGATCACAAGAACAAGTGAGGAAGAAAAGAAGCAATCCAAGCGCAAGAGCTCAAAAGAACACGGCAAATCTCTCTCGCTAATCACTAAAGCCTTTTGTGGAATTGGAGAGGATTTGATCTCTTTGGTGTGTCTAGAATTGAATGCCTAGCTCTTGTAAGTGGTTGAGAAGTGGAAAACTTGGATACAATGAATGGTGGGGTGGTTGGGGTATTTATAGCCCCAACCACCAAAAGTGGTCGTTGGGAGGCTGTATGTTCGATGGCGCACCGGACAGTCCGGTGTCCCCGCCACGTCATCACTGCCATTGGATTCTGACCGTTGGAGCTTCAGACTTCTGGGCCCGCCTGGATGTCCGGTGCACACCGGACATCTACTGTTCCTTGTCCGGTGCGCCAGTATGGGCGCGCCTGCCTTCTGCGCGCGCAGAGCGCGCATTAAATGCGCCGCAGGTAGCCGTTGGCGCCGAAATAGCCGTTGCTCCGAGGATGCACCGGACAGTCCAGTGCACACCGGACATGTCCGGTGAATTATAGCGGAGCTGCTGTAGTGAAATCCCGAGGCTGGCGAGTTCCTGAGGCCGCACTTCCTTGGAGCACCGGACACTGTCCGGTGTACACCGGACAGTCCGGTGAATTATAGCGCGCCGGCCTGAGAAATTGCCGAAGGTGGCGAGTTCGAGTTGGAGTCCTCTGGTGCACCGGACAGTCCGGTGCCCCCAGACCAGAGGTGCCTTCGGTTGCCTCTTTGCTCCTTTGTTAAATCCAAAACTTGATCTTTTTATTGGCTGAGTGTGAACCTTTAACACCTGTATAATCTATAACTTGGGCAAACTAGTTAGTCCAATTATTCGTGTTGGGCAATTCAACCACCAAAATTAATTAGGGACTAGGTGTAAGCCTAATTCCCTTTCAATCTCCCCCTTTTTGGTGATTGATGCCAACACAAACCAAAGCAAATATGGAAGTGCATAATTGAACTAGTTTGCATAATGTAAGTGCAAAGGTTGCTTGGAATAGAGCCAATATAAATACTTTACAAGATATGCATGGATCGTTTCTTTCATTCTTAATATTTTGGACCACGCTTGCACCACATGTTTTGTTTTTGCAAACTCTTTTGTAAATCCTTTTCAAAGTTCTTTTGCAAATAGTCAAAGGTAAATGAATAAGATTTTGCAAAGCATTTTCAAGATTTGAAATTTTCTCCCCCTGTTTCAAATGGTTCTCCTTTGACTAAACAAAACTCCCCCTAAATGAGATCCTCCTCTTAGTGTTCAAGAGGGTTTTGATATATCCTTTTTGAAATACTACTTTCTCCCCCTTTTGAACACAATAGGAAGACCAATTGATAATATTCTTGGAAACACGAAGTTTTTGAAATTGGTGGTGGTGCGGTCCTTTTGCTTTGGGCTCTTACTTTCTCCCCCTTTGGCATGAATCGCCAAAAACGGAATCACTAGAGCCCTCAAAGTGCTTTCTTCCTCTTTGGTCATAAATAAATGAGTTAAGATTATACCAAAGACGAAGTCCTTTTGCTTTGTGCTCATGCTTTCTCCGACAAGAATGGAGAGTTGCTTGGAGTGACGGCGAATGATGAGTTACGGAGTGGAAGCCTTTGTCTTCGCCGAAGACTCCAATTCCCTTTCAATATTCCTATGACTTGGTTTGAAATTCACTTGACAACACATTAGTCATAGCATATGAAAGAGATATGATCACAGGTATATAAATGAGCTATGTGTGCAATTTAACAAAAGAAGTTCCTAGAATCAAGAATATTTAGCTCATGCCTAAGTTTGCTAAAAGATTGTTCATCAAGTGGCTTGGTAAAGATATCGGCTAATTGATCTTTAGTGTTAATATATGAAATCTCGATATCTCCCTTTTGTTGGTGATCCCTTAAAAAGTGATACCGAATGGCTATGTGTTTAGTGCGGCTATGCTCGACGGGATTATCCGCCATCTTGATTGCACTCTCATTATCACATAGCAAAGGGACTTTGGTCAATTTGTAACCGTAGTCCCGCAGGGTTTGCCTCATCCAAAGTAATTGCGCGCAACAATGGCCTGCGGCAATGTACTCGGCTTCGGCGGTGGAAAGAGCGACCGAATTTTGCTTCTTTGAAGCCCAAGACACCAAGGATCTTCCCAAGAACTGGCAAGTCCCCGATGTGCTCTTCCTATTGATTTTACACCCCACCCAATCGGCATCCGAATAACCAACCAAATCAAATGTGGATCCCCTAGGATACCAAAGCCCAAACTTAGGAGTATAAGCCAAATATCTCAAGATTCGTTTTACGGCCGTAAGGTGAGCTTCCTTAGGGTCGGCTTGGAATCTTGCACACATGCATACGGAAAGCATAATGTCCGGTCGAGATGCACATAAATATAGCAAAGAACCTATCATCGACCGGTAAACCTTTTGATCCACGGACTTACCTCCCGTGTCGAGGTCGAGATGCCCATTAGTTCCCATGGGTGTCTTGATGGGCTTGGCATCCTTCATCCCAAACTTGTTTAGAATGTCTTGAGTATACTTGGTTTGGCTTAGGAAGGTGCCTTCTTGGAGTTGCTTCACTTGAAATCCTAGAAAATACTTCAACTCCCCCATCATAAACATCTCGAATTTTTGTGTCATGATCCTACTAAACTCTTCACATGTAGACTCGTTAGTAGACCCAAATATAATATCATCAACATAAATTTGGCATACAAACAAGTCATTTTCAAGAGTTTTAGTAAAGAGTGTAGGATCGGCCTTTCCGACTTTGAAGCCATTAGCAATAAGGAAATCTCTAAGGCATTCATACCATGCTCTTGGGGCTTGCTTGAGCCCATAAAGCGCCTTAGAGAGCTTATAGACATGGTTAGGGTACTCACTATCTTCAAAGCCGGGAGGTTGCTCAACATAGACCTCTTCCTTGATTGGTCCATTGAGGAAGGCACTTTTCACGTCCATTTGATAAAGCTTAAAGCCATGGTAAGTAGCATAGGCCAATAATATGCGAATTGACTCAAGCCTAGCTACGGGTGCATAGGTTTCACCGAAATCCAAACCTTCGACTTGAGAGTATCCTTTGGCCACAAGTCGAGTTTTGTTCCTTGTCACCACACCATGCTCATCTTGCTTGTTGCGGAAGACCCATTTGGTTCCTACAACATTTTGATTAGGACGTGAAACTAAATGCCATACCTCATTCCTAGTGAAGTTGTTGAGCTCCTCTTGCATCGCCACCACCCAATCCGAATCTTGGAGTGCTTCCTCTACCCTGTGTGGCTCAATAGAGGAAACAAAAGAGTAATGTTCACAAAAATGTGCAACACAAGATCTAGTAGTTACCCCCTTATGAATGTCGCCGAGGATGGTGTCGACAGGATGATCTCGTTGGATTGCTTGGTGGACTCTTGGGTGTGGCGGCCTTTGCTCTTCATCCTCCTTGTCTTGATTATTTGCATCTCCCCCTTGATCATTGCCGTCATCTTGAGGTGGCTCATTTGATTGATCTTCTTCTTCATCAACTTGAGCCTCTTCCTCATTTTGAGTTGGTGGAGATGCTTGCATGGAGGAGGACGGTTGATCTTGTGCTTTTGGAGGCTCTTCGGATTCCTTAGGACACACATCCCCAATGGACATGTTCCTTAACGCGATGTACGGAGCATCTTCAATACCTATCTCATCAAGATCAACTTGCTCTACTTGAGAGCCGTTAGTCTCATCAAACACAACGTCACAAGAAACTTCAACTTGTCCAGTGGACTTGTTAAAGACTCTATATGCCCTTGTGTTTGAATCATATCCTAGTAAAAAGCCTTCTACAGTCTTAGGAGCAAATTTAGATTTTCTACCTCTTTTAACAAGAATAAAACATTTGCTACCAAAGACTCTAAAATATGAAATGTTGGGCTTTTTACCGGTTAGGAGTTCATACGATGTCTTCTTGAGGATTCGGTGTAGATACAACCGGTTGATGGCGTAGCAGGCGGTGTTGACCGCCTCGGCCCAAAACCGATCCAAAGTCTTGTACTCATCAAGCATGGTCCTTGCCATATCCAATAGAGTTCGATTCTTCCTTTCCACTACACCATTTTGTTGTGGCGTGTAGGGAGAAGAGAACTCATGCTTGATGCCCTCCTCCTCAAGGAAGCCTTTGATTTGAGAGTTCTTGAACTCCGTCCCATTGTCGCTTCTAATTTTCTTGATCCTTAAGCCGAACTCGTTTTGGGCTCGTCTTAAGAATCCCTTTAAGGTTTCTTGGGTTTGAGATTTTTCCTGCAAAAAGAATACCCAAGTGAAGCGAGAATAATCATCCACTATTACAAGACAATACTTACTCCCGCCGATGCTTATGTAAGCAATCAGGCCGAATAGATCCATGTGGAGTAGCTCAAGCGGCCTGTCGGTCGTCATGATGTTCTTGTGTGGATGATGGGCACCAACTTGCTTTCCTGCTTGGCATGCGCTACAAACCCTGTCTTTCTCAAAATGAACATTTGTTAGTCCTAAAATGTGTTCTCCCTTTAGAAGTTTGTGAAGATTCTTCATCCCAACATGTGCTAGTCGGCGATGCTAGAGCCAGCCCATGTTAGTCTTAGCAATTAAGCAAGTGTCGAGTTCAGCTCTATCAAAATCTACCAAGTATAGCTGACCCTCTAACACTCCCTTAAATGCTATTGAATCATCACTTCTTCTAAAGACAGTGACACCTATATCAGTGAAAAGACAGTTGTAGCCCATTTTGCATAATTGGGATACAGAAAGCAAATTGTAATCTAATGAATCTACAAGAAAAACATTGGAAATAGAATGGTCAGGAGATATAGCAATTTTACCCAATCCTTTGACCAAACCTTGATTTCCATCCCCGAATGTGATAGCTCTTTGGGGATCTTGGTTTTTCTCATAGGAGGAGAACATTTTCTTCTCCCCTGTCATGTGGTTTGTGCACCCGCTGTCGAGTATCCAACTTGAGCCCTCGGATACATAAACCTACAAAACAAGTTTAGTTCTTGACTTTAGGTACCCAAATGGTTTTGGGTCCTTTGGCATTAGACACAAGAACTTTGGGTACCCAAACACAAGTCTTTGACCCCTTGTGCTTGCCCCCAACATATTTGGCAACTACTTTGTCGGATTTGTTAGTCAACACATAAGATGCATCAAAGGTTTTAAAAGAAATGTCATGATCATTTGATGCACTAGGAATTTTCTTCTTAGGCAACTTAGCACGGGTTGGTTGCCTAGAGCTAGATGTCTCACTCTTATACATAAAAGCATGGTTAGAACCAGAGTGAGATTTCCTAGAATGAATTTTCCTAATTTTGTCCTCGGGATAACCGGCAGGGTATAAAATGTAACCCTCGTTATCCTGAGGCATGGGAGCCTTGCCCTTAACAAAGTTGGACAATTTTTTAGGAGGGGCATTAAGTTTGACATTGTCCCCCCTTTGGAAACCAATGCCATCCTTGATGCCCGGACGTCTCCCATTATAGAGCATACTTATAGCAAATTTAAATTTTTCATTTTCTAAGTTATGCTCGGCAATTTTAGCATCTAATTTTGCTATATGATCATTTTGTTGTTTAATTAAAGTCATGTGATCATGTATAGCATCAATGTTAACATCTCTACATCTAGTACAAATAGATACATGCTCAACAGTAGATGTAGAGGTTTTGCAAGATTTTAATTCAACAACCTTAGCATGTAACATATCATTCTTAGTTCTAAGGTCGGAAATTGTAGCATTGCAAACATCAAAATCTTTAGCCTTAGCAAGCAATTTTTCATTTTCATTTCTAAGGCTAGCAAGAGTAATGTTTAATTCTTCAATCCTAGTAAGCAAATCATCATTAACATCTTTAGAATTGGAAGTTGAAACATTACAAACATGAGAATCAACCTTAGCTAACAAATTAGCATTTTCATTTCTAAGGTTGTCTATAGTCTCATGACAAGTGCTTAGTTCACTAGATAATTTTTCACATTTTTCTAATTCTAGAGCATAAGCATTTTTAACCTTAACATGCTTCTTATTTTCTTTAATAAGGAAGTCCTCTTGAGTGTCCAAGAGATCATCCTTTTCATGGATGGCACTAATCAATTCATTGAGTTTTTCTTTTTGTTGCATGTTGAGGTTGGCAAAAAGAGTGCGCAAATTATCTTCCTCATCACTAGCATTATCATCACTAGAGGATTCATATTTAGTGGAGGATTTAGATTTAACCTTCTTTTTGCCGTCCTTTGCCATGAGGCACTTGTGGCCGACGTTGGGGAAGAGAATCCCTTTCGTGACAGCGATGTTGGCGGCGTCCTCATCGTCGGAGGAGTCGCTTGAGCTTTCGTCGGAGTCCCACTCCCGACAAACATGGGCATCGCCGCCCCTCTTCTTGTAGTACCTCTTCTTCTCCTTTCTTCTTCCCTTCTTGTCGTCGCCCCTGTCACTATCACTTGATAATGGACATTTAGCTATAAAGTGACCGGGCTTACCACACTTGTAGCAAACCTTCTTGGAGCGGGACTTGTAGTCTTTCCCCCTCCTTTGTTTGAGGATTTGGCGGAAGCTCTTGATGACGAGCGCCATTTCCTCATTGTCAAGCTTGGAGGCGTCGATTGGTTGTTGACTTGGTGTAGACTCCTCCTTCTTTTCCTCCGTTGCCTTGAATGCGACGGGTTGAGCTTCGGATGTGGAGGGATCATCAAGCTCGTTGATCTTCCTCGAGCCTTCGATCATGCACTCAAAACTTACAAAATTCCCGATTACTTCCTAGGGGGTCATTAGTGTATACCTTGGGTTGCCACGGATTAATTGAACTTGAGTAGGGTTAAGAAAAATAAGAGATCTTAGAATAACCTTAACCACCTCATGGTCATCCCACTTTTTGCTCCCGAGGTTGCGCACTTGGTTCACCAAGGTCTTGAGCCGGTTGTACATGTTTTGTGGCTCCTCCCCTTTGCGAAGCCGGAACCGACCGAGCTCCCCCTCGATCGTTTCCCGCTTGGTGATCTTTGTGAGCTCATCTCCCTCGTGCGCGGTTTTGAGCACATCCCAAACCTCCTTGGCGCTCTTCAACCCTTGAACTTTGTTATACTCCTCTCTACTTAAAGAGGCGAGGAGTATCGTTGTTGCTTGAGAGTTGAAGTGCTCGATTTGGGCCACCTCATCCTCATCATAGTCTTCATCCCCTATGGATGGTACCTGTGCACCAAACTCAACAACATTCCATATACTTTTGTGGAGTGAGGTTAGATGAAATCGCATTAAATCACTCCACCTAGCATAATCTTCACCATCAAAAGTTGGTGGTTTTCCTAATGGGACGGAAAGTAAAGGTGTATGTTTGGAAATGCGAGGGTAGCGTAGGGGAATCTTACTATACTTCTTGTGCTCTTGGCGCTTAGAAGTGACGGAAGCCGTGTCGGAGCCGGAGGTGGATGTTGATGAAGAGTCGGTCTCGTAGTAGACCACTTTCCTCATCTTCTTTTTCTTGTCCCCACTCCGACGAGGCTTGTGAGAGGAAGACTTCTCCTTCTTCTCTTTGTGTGAAGAAGATTCCTTCTCCTTTCCTTTGGAGGAGTCCTTCTTCCTCTCCTTTCTCTTGGTGCGGGACTCTTCCGATGAAGCGCTCCCGTGGCTTGTAGTGGGCTTTTCGCCGGTCTCCATCTCCTTCTTGGCGTGATCTCCCGACATCACTTCAAGCGGTTAGGCTCTAATGAAGCACCGGGCTTTGATACCAATTGATAGTCGCCTAGAGGGGGGGTGAATAGGGCGAAACTGAATTCTACAAATATAAACACAACTACAAGCCGGGTTAGCGTTAGAAATAAAAACGAGTCCGCGAGAGAGGGCGCAAAACAAATCGCAAGCAAATGAAGAGTGTGACACGTGGATTTGTTTTACCGAGGTTCGGTTCTCGCAAACCTACTCCCCGTTGAGGAGGCCACAAAGGCCGGGTCTCTTTCAACCCTTCCCTCTCTCAAACGGTCCTTCCGACCGAGTGAGCTTCTCTTCTCAAATCAAAGCCGGGAACAAAACTTCCCCGCAAGGGTCACCACACAATTGGTGCCTCTTGCCTTGATTACAATGGAGTTTTGATCACAAGAACAAGTGAGAAAGAAAAGAAGCAATCCAAGCGCAAGAGCTCAAAAGAACACGGCAAATCTCTCTCGCTAATCACTAAAGCCTTTTGTGGAATTGGAGAGGATTTGATCTCTTTGGTGTGTCTAGAATTGAATGCCTAGCTCTTGTAAGTGGTTGAGAAGTGGAAAACTTGCCATTGGGAGGCTGTCTGTTCGATGGCGCACCGGACAGTCCGGTGCACACCGGACATGTCCGGTGCCCCCGCCACGTCATCACTGCCGTTAGATTCTGACCGTTGGAGCTTCTGACTTCTGGGCTCGCCTGGATGTCCGGTGCACACCGGACATCTACTGTTCCTTGTCCGGTGCGCCAGTATGGGCGCGCCTGCCTTCTGCGCGCGCAGAGCGCGCATTAAATGCGCCGCAGGTAGCCGTTGGCGCCGAAATAGCCGTTGCTCCGAGGATGCACCGGACAGTCCGGTGCACACTGGACATGTCCGGTGAATTATAGCGGAGCTGCTGTAGTGAAATCCCGAGGCTGGCGAGTTCCGGAGGCCGCGCTTCCTTGGAGCACCGGACACTGTCCGGTGTACACCGGACAGTCCGGTGAATTATAGCGCGCCGGCCTGAGAAATTGCCGAAGGTGGCGAGTTCGAGTTGGAGTCCTCTGGTGCACCGGACACTGTCCGGTGCCCCCAGACCAGAGGTGCCTTCGGTTGCCTCTTTGCTCCTTTGTTGAATCCAAAACTTGATCTTTTTATTGGCTGAGTGTGAACCTTTAACACCTGTATAATCTATAACTTGGGCAAACTAGTTAGTCCAATTATTCGTGTTGGGCAATTCAACCACCAAAATTAATAAGGGACTAGGTGTAAGCCTAATTCCCTTTCATTCACTAAATAAGAACATGGCCTAATTCTGGGTTTAGGCAAACAAGTCACTAACCTTCTATCGACACATCAAGCACAAGAGCAAACACCATATAAGACCTTAATAGGTTACCTAAAGAATGGAGGACACCTATTTCATCGAAGTTCATAATTCAGCATTACACCACATTATCTACAATCAATGGTTACTGGAATAAAGATGAGAGAAGCATTTTGGGTGTATAGGTGACAAACATAATGCAACAATCAGGATGCATGCTCGTCCTATTCGTCCTCACTGATTTTGCCAACATAATGTGGCAATAACGTTCTATATCGGTGGCATTCTTACGACTCTCACTGTATTTTGCTAGTCGTCAACTACACATACGATTTCGAGGTTAGTGTACCTGCAGAAAATTCCATCACAGCCCAATTTCCCATGATGCAGTTCACACATGACAGTTTATCACAGTTTATACTCCATATATTGCTATATGGAGGCTAGCTCATCATTAAGCGCTGAGCCACGCATAGGCGTCGTTGCCACACTTTAACCATAGGGCAACTCATTATGGTAAGTTGGTAACTCACCTTCTTACCTGAGCGTAGGTGCGTCGTTACAAGTACATTACACTTCTCAATATTCTCATGTCTGTATACCCATACACGTCTATGGGGCACTGAATTCCCAGAAAAGTAATTACTCCACATCGCAGCCTTCATATATATAACAGTTCAAAGTTTCTTTCTTTGAATTACTGTAGTAATCACTCCGATCATGTACGAAGTAAAATTTGTTGTAACACCCCAGGTGTTTATATTCCGCTCGACAACTAAATGTTGGGGGCAACACAATTTGGATTGCTCAGTATCCGAGAGAAATCATGCGCGAGATTAATAATCAGGAATATTGGGTAATAAATCGACCAAAATAGATAAAGGTAATTAGAGTCGAACTCGAATAATTTCTAATTGGTTTAACTTCAACGAAATCAGTCGTAACTTAAAATACCAAAGCCGAAATCCATTTGATTCGGTATGTTATTTCTCGTCTCGGTCTCAAATTAGTTTTTCGTGGCTCGTGTCGCAATAATTCAGACTACGGATGAATTATTAAGTTTCGAATCAAATCAACTGTGTTTAGACATCGAATAAATTTTTATCCGAGTTCGACTAAACCAGTATTGTCTCAAAATAATGTATCCGATATCCAGTCCGTTTCCGTGTTACCCGAAACAGTCACGAAAACTATCCGAACGAGATTTAGTCAGAATCGTATACCTCAGATTTTTCGTTTCTCGATTCGGAAAATAATGTGTGTAGCCAGTTGTCGCCTAGTGCGTTGATCCTTTTGTTGTCACTAAAAATCTCGATATACAAATATCTGAGATTTTTCGGTAAGGAAATTAAAAATCAGAAAACAGAAAAATCAAAAAAAAAACCCAGCCCTATCCTCTACCGTCGCCTAGTCGCTCTATACTCTGATATTTCTTCCGCTCAGTGTGCCATCTCTTTCTTCCTCATTGTTATCCCACCGGAGTTCCTCTGCTTCTCTCTCTCTACGCAACACTCCACCACGGTGTCCTGCTCGCCCTCTGCTCTGCTCTCTCTTGCTCAGCCGCCGTGCCGGAGCTCCACTGCACTGCGCCCAGCTCCCTCGGCTCGTTCCTCGCCCATGGCAGTCGCGTCCTCGAGCTCCATCTCCCTGCTCGCGGATGCTCCCTGACTGGCGCGTCCTCGTCTCCTTCGTTCTTCCTCGCGCTCGGCTTCGGCTCGTCGGTCGCGCCCATGGTCAAGCTCGTCCCCATGGCCGCCATGTGCTTGCCAGCGCATTCCTTCCTCTGCTCGTAGCGCTCGGCCGAATTTCTCAGTCCGCCCTGGCCGGCGTTCTGCCTCCGGCTCACGATTGCGTGCGTCCCTTCCTTTGTTCGCCGAGCGTCTCTGTCCCTGCTTCCATGGAAGTCACGCCCGACTGCTCGACTCCTCACCGGCGACAACGGTCGCGCTCGCCCCAGCTCAGCTTCGGACATGCGCGCTCCTCTGCTCGCCGTGGTCGACATCTCTCCCTGTCGCCCAGGTTGGCTCTACATCTCCCATGACTGTCTGCTCTAGCTCGTCATAGTCCCTGCGCGCGTCGAGTTTTCATGTGGAGCTCTCTGCTCACGCGCAGCTCGCTCTTTCTTTGTTGCCGCGCGCACGAATTTTATCTGCTCGTCACAGCGTGTCGAGTTCCCACACCATCATCGCTTCTGTCACAAGCTCATTGGTCACAGTTATCTTGACCGCGTCAGCTCGCGACTGTGGTCGTGTTCATCGAATTCGCCAACGCTTTGTTGCCGATTCGACTGTCGTCGCTTCGCGTGTTGTCGAGCCTATCGTTTTCCCTGTCTTGTGCTCGCGCGGTTTCCTGCTCGCCAGCGTGCCCTCTCGGCTCGCTCGGCTTTAATTCCCAATCGCGTCGTCGATCTCGTCGTTTGCCGTCGAGTCGTTAAAAACGGCATCCCCGGCTCGATCCCCACCTCACCAGCTTACCCCAGACTTCAATCGAAGGTCGTCGTCGTTCGTGCATCCCGAAGAAAACCCAAGAATCGGGTGAAGACGAAGTTAGCAGCGCGATTTTCCCCAAGTGCTCCACCAATTGCCTGGATCGGAAAATCGCTACCGATCTCGCGGATTCGTGTCAGCTGTGGAAACGGTAAGCTGATAAATTATTCAGAATAGTTCGATCGATGAATAAATTAATGTGCTAGTGCGATGCTCATTAAGGTGCTCGATAAATTTCTTAAGTCACGAAACTCTCGTCGACTTCGCAGTTCTTGCGATTATCGAGCCAGGTTCAGTTATAGCGAGTTATTTCGCTATTCCGGCCAATTAGCGGAATTAGTGTACCGAATAGAATATTAATAGGCCCGTGTGATGAGGAAATAGTTTAATCACTAATACAGCTGTGTATATATTTATGATAAAGAAATATTAGAGTAATTGTTGACATGAAAAACATGTGAGGAGTAAAATAAAATTAAAAAAGTTCTTTGTGAGCGATGTAGTATAATTCATAAAACGAGGGATAAGTTTAGAATTCAATTAATTAACTGATAAGTTGTGGTTAGGCTAATTGTATTAAAGGTGTATAATTTGTTGTTTTGTGATGTTCGTTAGGTTCGGTTAATCTAGAGAAGCGTAATTATTGCGTGTAGTCATATATTAATAACTAGTGTTTCCGTACAAAATTGTACAACGCCTCACCGCTAGGTGTTTAAATTCGCCATCGCGTAGCACTATTTAGGGTTTTTGATATTCCTGTCTATATGCATTCATGTGCATAATGCATTTCATTCAGGTGCGATAATTAATCACGTGATGCGGAAGATGACTCAAGTCGACCCCAAGCGCGGGCTAACCCGCAGGATGATGTTGATGGACGGAATCGAAGATGGAAAATCTAGCGAATGTCAAGACAGAAGATGGTCGTCAAGCGGACATCGCCTAACAAACACTAACCTAGTGTTATTCAGGCAAGCCTCGGTGCATGCAACCCCTTCCTTGTGTTTTTAAATAATTTTTTGCACATTTTAAGTCTAGTGAAATGTGCATTAAGTTTATAGGAATTGCTTGGAAACTACTTGATGCATTGCCTTCCTTGATATCCATAC
Organism: Zea mays; assembly: GCF_902167145.1. Taxonomy (NCBI): domain Eukaryota; kingdom Viridiplantae; phylum Streptophyta; class Magnoliopsida; order Poales; family Poaceae; genus Zea; species Zea mays. The sequence goes on from NC_050098.1 coordinate 85,640,875, forward strand.
CTTTATAGATACTTCTGGTGAAGTATCAAAATATGATTTACAAAAAAATGCTTAGCCCAGCTCAGATCTTATGGATAGAGGTTGCCTTTTGCATTAAGGCCTAGCTCAGGGGTTATCCTGAGGAAATATGGCTTCTACCTGCAAGAATATTTCATTGAGAGCGTGGTGGGATCTTACTGTAAAGTTCCCCTTGATGCTATTTTCATCCTAAGGAATACAAACAATCCTAAGGGTGGAAGTACTTAAATTGGGACTTAGGCTAGGAACATGTGATTTTCTACCCAGGTTGATTAAGGATTGGATGCGTATGTAGGCCTACTGACCGAGGACCCTTTAACTGGTCACATGCCTCATCATGGGTAAGCTTTGCCTCGGGCAGACTACTACCAGAATAAGATAACACGCAATGGGAGTGGAGAGATGGCGAGAGTAGCGTGTACCCTCCGTGGCAAGAGGCTGGACGGTGGTGTATCTGTGCTCTCGGTTGGCGTGAACCTGATCTGGTCTTAAGAACCCCGGTGGCGAGTTGACATATGCAAGGGTTAAGTGCTACATATGTCATGTGATCGGAGATCCTCAACTGAGTATAATAGATTCGGATCGCCGTACCTTCGCGGTTATGAAGACTTGGTCACTACCCTACAACCTAAGTCAGGATGTGAACCTCATGAATAAAAATGATGTTGTATTGATGAGATGGTGAAATTGATCCAAATGCAAACAGAGTCTATTAATATTTAATCTGGCATTAAAATGTTGAAAGTAAGGACTCACTTTAGTAAGCTATTTCTGCAAAAATATCTAAGTTGATCCTTGCTAAAGCCTTTTCCTTGATTCCTATTTAACCAGCATACCCTTTAGAGTCTTTCCTTTAGTCGGGTAAGTCTTGCTGAGCAATTCCATACTCAGGGTTTTATTCCCTGTTATTTTTCAGGTTTTAACTTTGTGCTGCTGTTGATGGTGTTAAGTGCCGGTGGGCTCGGCCTTCTTATAAGTCTAAGTACTTCTTCTATACTTCTTAATGAGGATGGTCACTTGAGCTAGCATATATTTCAAACTTATACTTTTGTAATCACTCCGATAAAATAATGTAAAATTTTTGTAACATGTAAAATTTGGTAATAAGATTTCCGCTGCAAAATTGTTGGTGTGTGATTTATGTTTACTTAATCCCGCGGTTCTGGTTGTAAGTGGTTTATCTGAGGTCGTTGGGGCACTCGGACGGATCCTGTTAAGTTATTTGGTGCACATGCATAGCCGTCTGAGGTCTTTGAGACAAGAACAGGTGCATGTGGGCCCAATAACTTGGGAGGTTCTGCCACACAGGCCATCTCTTCCGAAACGTCGGCACTGGGTAGCTTGCGCCACAGCGAGCAATGAAGCTGTAGCAACAAAAATTGTTATGATATTGTTCTTTACCCTAGGGCTTCGTCTCATAAGAGAGTTCATGCATACTGCAAAAGCATCTTGCACTTGGCTCTAGACCTTGACTTCTCACAGCCCAGACGAAGATACCCATTCGAATAACTGCTTTAGGAGTGATTTGGTGAAGGAAAATCTGGTATGTCTTCAAAACTTCAACCACAAATCTGCTCAACGGAACCGAAGCCTAGCTTTGAAGAAGCTTCGGAAGATCACAACTTCGTTTTCTTCAGGAGCAGGAACGGCCCTGTCTACGTCAGCCCTCACAATAGACATATCTCGAAAATACCTTCCTCTCATATTATCAAGATGACTCTGTTTGATAGTTGATTTCCCGAAGACAGCATGACTTGGTCGCCAGGGCCGATCTTCAGAGTCTTCGCCTCCACTCTCCACATCATTGTTGTCACTATCATCAGTATCTTCAGACAAGCCTTCCAGAATTTCTTTAGTAATCTTCTCTGTATTCGTTTTTGCTATTGATTCAACAAATCCAACAGTCTTCTCCTCGAGGAGCTTCTCCTCTTCGGCTAGCTTCGTCTCAGCAACTATCTTCTTGACATCTTCGGAAATGACGAAATCATGTCCTTCAAACCGAAGCCAAAAAGCTTGAGAGCTATCAAGTGCTAGTAAGCACAAGTTAACAAATTGAGAAAATAAGGCAAATGGAACAAGTAGTGTAACAAATTTATACGCCCAGCACGCTCCAAGATGGAGGGCCCCTTCTGTCATTGACTGTTGCTATTCTAGCAAGGGAAAGGTGTTTTTTTGGACCTTCGGCTTAGGGCCTTTGTCCATATCGCAATCTGAATTCGTTATTCTAACAAATTAATATTGCGAGGGGCTACTGTTGAGGGCCTTCGTCTTCTGAAGGTCCTCAAAAACATGATTTAACAATGTTTCCGGAATGTATTACATGAACAGGTACCTTCGGACTCGGATCAGAACCACAGTGTCAAAAGCACGAACAATACGAAGGTTGACACAGCGCCGAAGCTACGCGCAAGGGAGCTTCGGCATGACAGCAGGAAAGGGAACCGACTTAAAGGAGAAAAGGCTATTTAGACCTCGATGGATTACCGTAGAGTCATTACCAAATGTAAAGGGCATGGATGTAATTTCGCATGGGCTGCGTCCCGTGCCTATAAATAGATGAGCAGTACTCTCGTACTATTCACGCTGACTTGGCATTTGCTTTTGCGTCACGCTCGTATCTTTGTTTTCTGTCAAGCCGAAGGTACCAAATGCAATTCAATATTGTCCTTATATTAATTTACGATTATATACTGAGAAATATATATGATAATGTTATTGTTCACATTGTTTCTTATGCTTTACATGCTCCATTCGTTGTTAATATTTATACATATTTGTATGTTGAGATGATGAGGGTATGTCCTTCATGACCTTCGTCCGAAGATCATTATATCCTTGGGGAAATAATGCTTTGAAGGATGAAGGGCATTAACAAGTAACCTGTTTTGGTGTTGCCTTGTTCTCAATTTATAGCATTTGAGAGCAAGTCCCCAACACATGCTCGTCTTATTCGTCCTCACTGATTTTTGCCAACATCATGTGGCAATAGCGTTCTATCTCGGTGGCATTTTTACGACTCTCATGATATTTTGCTAGTCGTCAACTACACATACGTTTTCGAGGTTAGTGTACCTGCAGAAAAATCCATCACAGCCCAATTTCCCAATGATGCGGCTCACACATGACAGTTTATCAGAGTTTATACTCCATATATTGCTATATGGAGGCCAGCTCATCATTAAGCGCCGAGCCACACATAGGCGCCATTGCCACACTTTAACCATAGGGCAACTCATTATGGTAACTCACCTTCTTACCTGAGCGTAGGTGCGTCGTTACAAGTACATTACACTTCTCAGTATTCCCATGTCTGTATGCCCATACACATCCACGGGGTACTCAATTCCCAGAGAAGTAAATATCCACATCGCAGCCTTCATATATACATATGTGGAACATGTATATAATCAAGCGCTTTTTATACTCTTCCCTAGACCGACGGTTGTTCGGTCATGCTCTCACATCTCACCTTACCTGAGCGTCGATCCATTCAGAACTGAATGGTCTCAAAAATAACAATACACATGTATGCAATACCCACCCGGTTGTGGGTTAGTGTTTTGAACTAAGCCACCTGATGGTCCTTAGTTTAGGGCTTAACAGAGGATGTCGCTAGCATTATAGTTTTTCAAAACTGTTTTTCAAAGCCAAACAATGTGTTGAGTTGAAAATAGGTTTTTCGAAACCAAAACTTTTGTTTTGAAAATATGTATGTGACCGTATATACTTAATCCTACTCCGATACCAGATGTGGCAGAACCTCCCAAGTTATTGGGCCCACATGCACTTGTCCTTGTCTCAAAGACCTCAGACGGCTATGCATGTGCACCAGATAACTTAAAAGGATCTATCCAAGTGCCCCAAGGACCTTGGATAAACCACTTACAACCAGAACCGCGGGATAAAGTAAACACAAATCACATACCAACATTTTGCAGCGGAAATCTTATTACCAAATTTTACAAGTTACATCAAGTTTACATTGTATTTATCGGAGTGATTACAAAAGTGGTTCAAAGGAGTAAACTTTGAAATGTTATAAATTATTTGTAAGTTTGAAATATATGTGTTGGGGATTTGTTCTCAAATGCTTCGAATTAAGAACAAGGCAACACAGAAAATGTTAAATGAAATTGACCTTCGTCCGCGGAAGCATTATATCCCCATGGATTTAATGAACTTCGAACGAAGGCCACGGACAAGATACCATACCTTCATGGTTAACGTGAAATAAAATATAAAATACTGGACATTATAGGAAATATAAATTACATTATTATACATCTCATAATATAAATTTAAATGTTGAAATAATATTTAGGTACATTTATACCTTCGTCTCTGACAGAAAATGATTCCAGTACAATGCGTTAGCAATTACAGGATCGCGTGAACAGTGCCAGGATACTGTTCACCTATTTATAGGCACAGGATGCAACCTGCGCAAAATTACATTTACGTCATTTACAATCGACTACAATGACACAAAACATCATGGGTCTTTAAGTCAATTCATCTTTAAGTCGGTTCGGCCCTTCAACTTGAGATCTGTCTTTGTGCCGAAGCTTTATAGATAATAGCTTCGGCGCTTGCTTCTGAGAAAACCTTTCGAAGGTGTTCTCTCTCTTTAGGATCTTCGGCTACGAAGCATACCCCCAATAGTAGCCCCTTTGCGGTGCTAGATCGTTTTTTGTAATGAGCTTGATCCGTGAAAAAGTCTTCTAGGCTTCGGGACGCCGAAGATCCAAAAAACACCTTCCCTGAGCTCGTTGGCGAGAAACGATTAAAATAATCGTCGCGCGCGCCTCATCTTGCACCAATTGCGCGTGCGCCAACGATTCACCTTCTCGAACCCTGTGGCCCACCGTTCAGCGAGTGCGGGTGACTGTTTGTTTGGTGCGGCACTATATAAACAGACGGGTAGGTGTGAAGTTACCACAGCATTCATTGCTATTGCACTGTTTTGCTGCCAAAATTTTAGTCATAGCCGAAGCTTAAACATTGTGCTCAGACGAAACTTCGGTTTTGGTTTTGGTTCTGCTTCGTCACAAGAGGAAGAGCTTCGGGAAAATCAGAAAAGTCAACAACAAAAATTTCAAGAAAGTCATAATCAAATGGCTAGAGTTCGCTCCACTCCTAGGGTTGATCGCGAGGGAGATGAGACCGAAGCTGCTGAGACTGTTCCAATTTCTGAAGCCATGAGGCGGTCTGGGCTGGTAGCACCGGAGGACGTCCCTGGCGCTGAAGCAGAGCAAGCTGATGTTGGAGAGACGGATTCTGAAGATGATTACAGCAGCGCGGTGCCAAGCAAACCCAACCACCTGGATTTTGGAAAATCCACGATCTCCGAAGGCGACCTAGCTAAGATGTTAAAATTGGGCTATTTTAATAAAGAGAAGAAAGAGCTGATTCGCTTCGGTGGAGAGGAAACTAATCTGAAGCCAGGAAAAGATGAAATAGTAGTTTTTAAGAGTTTTTTCAAAGCTGGTTTGAGATTCCCTTTGAATAAGATGATTGTTGATGTGCTAAAGAAGTTTGGGATCCATTTCCACCAGCTAACTCCTAACGCTATCGTTAGGCTTAGCGTTTACATTTGGGCTCTCCGAAGCCAAGGGGTGGAGCCGTTTGCCGAAGGTTTCTGTCGGGTGCACGAGCTGCATTACCAAACCAAGGCCAAAAAAGATGGATTACATGAAAACTTCGGCTGTTACAATTTTGCTTACCGGAAGACTACAAAATTTCCCGTGATCAGCTACCGAAGCAAGTGGCTGGCAGGCTGGAAATCGGAATGGTTCTACGTCAAATTTGACGATGATAAGGAGAAGTTGGTCCAGAGCCCGCTAGAGCTGATCTTCGGAGAGACCAGACCCCAATGTAATATGACACCAGAGGGTCCAACCCAAACTGCACTGGCTGAATTCAGGATTATTGCGGAGCACATTGGCACTAGGGACTTGGTGCAGGAATTTTTGGCTTTCAAAGTATTTCCAACTATGAAAGAGTGGGCCATGCCGAAGCTTGAAGGAAAGGAGGGAGAACTCATCCGGCTGCCCTACCACTACAAGTTCAAGAAACATTTCAAAGTACCCTACCAAGAATGGCTGGATACAATCGAAGTGATGTGCAACGAAATTCTTGAAAATTATTCTAAAAAGGAAGATCAATTGATGACAGCGGCCTTCGGCACCCGTCCGAAACGAAGGCTAAACCGAGTGATGGATGCTATAGGCTTTGAATATCCTGACTATGAGCGACTGGACAAGGGTGCCGAAGGGCAAAAAAGAAAAAGAGTGGCTAGTGCTCTAAATAAGGACGACGAAGATCAATCAAAGAAGAAGAAACAAGAGTCTGAGGTGAAAACAGTTGCTTCGCAAAAAAGAAAAGCTTCAACTTCGAAGCAAAAATCAATTGATGAAAAAGAAAAGACTTCTGCGACATCTTCTGCTGCTGAAATAGAAGAAATCTTAAAGGTAATGACTGAAACTGTGCCTGTCAAACTAAGTCCATTGGGGCTACATCTGGCGAAGCTTTTTCATAAGGAAAAGGAGCCCACAAAAACAAAGGCACCTAGGCCAAAGAGGCAAAGGATTGTTACTGTGACAGAAGTTATTGAAGCAACACCGCCAAGGGCTTCAGCACCGAAGCCCGGCTACTGAAGCTGTACCTTCGAAAATTGCCGCAGCATAAACCAGAGTCGAAGATGCTAAATCCGAAGATATTAATTTAGAAAGCATAGCTGCCGATATAGACAAAATGTTGTTAAACATGGCTACGAAAGAAGCTGGCGCAGCCACCGAAGAGACCACGGCCGCAAAACCCGGGAAAGAAGAAATGACCGAAGATACTTTGGAGGATGAAACTTTTGACTTCCAAAACTTAGTTGGCCAAGAGCTGACAGAAGCTGAAAAAGAGGAACTAAAAGAGTATGCTATATCTTGCGGGTACCGGCCGGGGGCGCTTCTCTTCGGTGGCATCGATGATGAAGGGTTAGGCTGCATACGAGATCAAACCGGTGCGAAGGTTATCGGTACTCTATCAAAGAGTATCGGTTTCCCGATGCTCGAAGCGGATATCAGCCGCTACCGACGACAACACATTGTCGGCAGTTTGTTCTATTCCAATTTTAAGGTAAACATCTTGTGTCTAACTCTTATTATTTGTAATAACAGAAATATTTTCTAACGAAGGTTATTTGTCCACAGAGTATGCTTTTGAGCAAGGCCTTTAAAATGTAGCAGGACTTAGAGGACAAAAGGCACGAAGTTATAATTGAGAACTTGGAAAACAAGATAAAAGATCAATCATCTGCAATCGAAAAGAAAGACTTCGAGCTTCAGACAGCCGAAGGCTTATTAGCGGATGCTGAAGCAAAAATAACAGAATTAAATTCGAAGCTTCTTTCCCAATCAGAAAATTTCGAACAAGAAAAGCTGAAACTTGATGCAAAGCTTGAAGCCGAAGTTCAAAGAAGTTCGGAGCTGAAAGAATCCTTGAAAAATCTTCAGAATAAGTGCCTGGAGTTCAGCACTCGATGCATTCAACAATTGAAGCAGGTGTTCCATTTTGTTGGAGCCAGTAGTGAAAAGTTCACTCCTTCGGCTGAAGATCTGTCTGGTGCCTTCGAGCATATTGAAGGTGAAATTAATGATCTTGACAAAGTTATAGCTGGGCATGGCGACTTCTATGCCCTGGCAGCTTCTCGGGGCACAGCTGTTGCCTTTTTGAAGTCTGGCTGTGAACACGGCAAGATTGTTAATAGACCCAACTTCAGCCTGTCACCAGTAGACCTAGATAACATTCCCAGTCTGGCTCGAAGTATTGCAAATAGATTTATAAAATTAGTGTGACAAAGGGTGGACAGAGCAAAGCTGGTGACGAAGCTCGAAGCCACCTTAAGCTGGTAACAAAATCATACCTTATGCTTACCTTTTCTTTTGAATTTTGAATTTAGCTTATAATACTTTCATACAGGTTGACCAAACCGAAGCTGAAGCTGCAGAGTAAAAGGACGAAGCTCCAGAGATGCTGTTAAAGCTCGAATAATCTATAAAAATAGCTCAAAAAACTCCTGTGATAACTTGTATAAAGTATGATGTAATTGAGTTTCACTTTGTAATATAATCTTACTTATCCGTCCATGTATGAAATGCTTTGGTGTGGACGAAATTAATACTTTTGAGCCATAGGCGAAAAACACCTTCCCTTCTTTGCGTACACAGTGAAGCATAAAATTGCCTCTTTTTCTCTTTTTTCCGAAGCCTTCGCTTTCGAAGCCGAAGCAAGTTTGTATGTTATGATGATGATGATCCTATGTATGTCTAAGTGAATGTTTATGAATGCAAATGTACGATGTAATGTATCGTGCAAATGAATGTTCGAAGACACATATGAAACCATAATAACAAATCTTTGTCGTTTATTTTTGGGCTTCACCGCTTATTTTTCGGTGTATCAGCGCTGACTTTTCGCTGTAGGCCTCCCTTAGGAGCTTCTTCGCCTTTTATTTCAGCGGAATCAGCGTTGACTTTTCGCTGCAAGCCTCCCTTAGGAGCTTCTTCGCCTTATATTTCGGTGGAATCAACGTTGACTTTTCGCTGTAAGCTCTGCATTCCCTTAGGAACGACTTTTGAGCAGAAAACTTACGCTGCGCTCCCTTAGGAATGGCTTTTTGTAGCTTCGTCGTGCTCTGCATCCCCTTAGGGACGTCTTTCGAGCTTCTCCCTGTTTTTCTTTTTTTTTCGTTGCACTCGATGGTGCATGCCCAGTTTTTACATTTACATCTTTGGGGGATACTGCTCTTGTAGAGCTGATATAAGAAAAAGAGAAATTATATGCTATGGCCCCATTAAAAACCTTTCTCCCCTTTGGAAAGGAAAAGGGTGCCATAGGAAAGAATAAAAAAGATTACATCAGGTTACACATAGTACCGCCGAAGCTCATCCGCATTCCAAGATCTAGGAATGTCGCTACCGTCCATATCCTTCCACCTGTAGGAACAGGGTCTTGACGAAGATACTACCAGGAAAGGCCCTTCCCATTTCAACTGTAGCTTGCCTACTGTGTCTGGGTTGGCAACTCTCCGAAGTACCAAGTGTCCTGGCTTAATATTTTTTAACCGAACCTTTCTGTCACGCCATTTTATTGTTTCGGCTTGATATTTATTGATATTCTCTACAGCCTGAAGCCTGATCCCTTCTATGGCATCTTTTGCCACAGAATAATCAGCTTCGTCTTCTGCCGAAGCCACTGTTCTTATTGATCCCGTTTTAGCTTCTTCTGGGGTTATTGCTTCGTCACCAAATAGCAGTTTAAATGGTGTAAAACCTGTTGACCTTGATATTGTTGTGTTGTGGCTCCACACCACTTTGATTAATTCGTCCGGCCACTTCCCTCTGGGCTGGTTGAAGATTAACTTCATTATTCCTGTCATTATAATGCCATTAGCTCTTTCGACAAGTCCATTTGACTCCGGGTGCCGAACTGATGCAAAATGAATTTTCGTGCCAATTTGTTCACAAAACTCTCTGAAAGCTTCGGCATCAAACTGCGTTCCATTGTCCACGGTAATTGCCTTCGGCACTCCGAAGTGACACACAATATTTTGCCAGAAATTTTTTTGAACAGAGACCGAAGTTGTTGTGGCTAAAGGTTTCGCCTCAATCCATTTAGAAAAATATTCTACTGCCACTACAACATATCTTAAATTCCCTTGTGCTGGTGGAAGTGGGCCTAGCAAATCAAGGCCCCATCTTTGCAATGGCCAAGTGGGCTATATTAATTGAGTTAGAGACGAAGGTTGTTTTTTATCTCTTGCACATTTTTGACAACCTTCACATTTTTGGACTAATTCTGCTGCATCCGAAGCTGCCTTCGGCCAATAGAATCCTTGACGAAAAACTTTACCCACAAAGGCCTAGATCCGATGTGAGATCCACACATGCCTGCATGTATTTCTTTCATCAACTATATACCTTCAGCTCTGGATAAACATTTGAGTAATGGAGAACAAACTCCATGCTTGTATAACTCCCCTTCTATTATTACATATGGACGGGCTCTTGCCGCTATTCTCTTATGATAAGCTTCGTCATCTGAAAGAAAATCGCCCTGAAGAAAAGACATGATCTCAGTTCTCCAATCTTCGCTATAAACTGGAGATATATTGAGCACTGCTCTTTCAAGAAGGTCAACTGAAGGTGCTTTTATTGTTTCAAAGAATACTTCCGAAGGTAATGGCAGCCCTTGTGCCGCTGATTTGGCTAGTAGATCAGCGTGTTCATTTTCTCCTCGTGGAATATTCTTGACAGAAAACCCTTCGAAGGAAGCTTCAAGTCTTTGAACTGTATCTAAGTATTTCTCAAGCTTTGGATCTCTTGCTTTGCAACTTTTGTCAACATGGCCAGAAATTACTTGGGAATCAGTTTTGAGAACGGTCCTTCTTATACCCATTGCCTTCAACTTTCGAAGACCCAAAAGCAAAGCTTCGTATTCAGCAATATTATTTGTACAACTAAAGTCAAGTTTACTGCGTAGCATGTTTTGACTTTGGAAGGTGCAATTAAAACGGCAGCTGCACCTGCCCCGAAGGTTCCCCAGGAACCATCGCAGAATACTGTCCATGCTTCAGCATCTTTAGTTGCTTCTTCTTCGTGAGCCCCTGGCGTCCAGTCAGCGATGAAATCTGCTAGCGCTTGGGACTGAATCGAAGATCTATGCACATAATCAATGCAGAACTCATTGAGTTCCATAGCCCACTTTCCAATCCTTCCAGTAGCTTCTCTGTTTCTCATAATATCCTTCAAAGGCTGTGAAGAAGGAACAATTATATGGTATGCTTGAAAATAATGTCGAAGCTTCCTGGAGGCCATTAAAACAGCATACAACACCTTCTCCAATTCTGTATAATTTTTCTTTGATAAACTGAGAACTTCGGAAACAAAGTATACCGGAGCCTGCTTTTTCAATTGCCCTTCAAGCTTCTCCTGAACAAGTGTCGCACTTACTGCAGAGTGTGAAGCTGCCACATACAGCAGCAGAGGAGCCCCTGACGTTGGTGGAGTTAGAGTTGTTAAATCTATCAAATACTGTTTTAGTTCTTCGAAGGCTTTTTGCTGAGCTGATCCCCATTGAAAAACTTCGGCTGACTTCAGCACTTCAAAGAATGGTAAATTTCTCTCTGCCGATCTAGATATAAATCGATTCAAAGATGCCAATCTTCCTGTCAGCCGTTGAGCCCCTTTCTTTGTGCTTGGCGGCTCCATCCGAACGATAGCTTCGATTTTATTTGGATTAGCTTTGATCCCTTTTGTTCAAACCAAACAACCAAGGAATTTCCCCTTCTTTACCCCGAAGACGCATTTTTCCGGATTCAGCTTCAGACCAGCTTGCCTAAAATTAGCGAATGTCTCCTGCAGATCAGCAATGTGATTTTCTTGCTTTGTGCTTTTTACTATGATATCATCAACATATGTTAGAACGTTTCTACTGAAGCTTCCTCCAGCATTCTTGAGCCCCTCAGGCATCCGAAGGTAACAATATGTACCACTGGGGGTGATGAAACTGGTTTTTGGCTCGTCTTCCTTCTTCATCCAGATTTGATGGTAGCTTGAATAACAATCTAGTAAACTCATGAGCTCTAACGAAGCTGCTGCATCTACCAGAGAATCTATCCTCGGTAATGGAAATTCATCCTTCGGACAAGCCTTGTTGAGATCAGTAAAATCAATGCACATTCTCCATTACCATTGGCTTTCTTTACCATAACAGTGTTGGCTAGCCATTCTGGGTATTTCACTTCTCTGATGACTCCGGCGCTGAGGAGTCTTTTCACTTCATTCCGAGCACCTTCGGCCTTGTCATCAGACATCTTCTGAAGCCTCTGCTTTCTAGGTCTGAAGGATGGATCAACATTGAGCGAGTGTTCAATAACATCCCTGTTGACTCCACAGAGATCATTAGCTGACCATGCAAAGACATCTTTGTTGTTAAACAGAAACCTAATCAGGGTTTTCTCCTGTTCCTCAGACAATTGAGATCCCAATAGCACCTTCTGCTCTGCTATATTGTCACATAAGAGCATGGGCTTCGGCTGATCGGCCGAGGCAGCTTTTTCCCTTCTATACTTGTATTGCTCACAAGCTTCAACTCCATCTATGTTATGGATTGCTTTTGAATCTGTCCAGTTTCCTTCGGCCTTTCTGGCAGCTTCCTGACTTCCATGAATAGCAATAGGCCCTTGATCCGAAGGTATCTTCATGCAAAGATATGCTAGATGAAGAATTGCTTCAAAAGCATTAAGAGTACCACGACCAATGATTGCGTTGTAAGGGTACTCCATGTCAACAATATCAAACACAACTTGTTCAGTCCTTGTGTTGTTGATAAATCCGAAGGTCACTAGCATCGTGATCTTGCGAAGTGCTACAATATGCCTTCCTCCGAAGCCACAAAGGGGGTGTGTGGCGTCATGGATCTTATCTTCGGGCTCTTGCATCTGTCTGAAGGCCTTGGCAAATATAATATCTGCTGCACTGCCTGTGTCAACCAAAACATTGTTGACCAGAAATCCTTTGATAACACAAGAGATAACCATAGCATCATTGTGGGGGTAATCCTTGAGCTGAAGATCCTCTTGGGAGAAGGTAATCGGGATGTGAGACCATCTTGACTTGATGAAGGGTCCTTGCACCCCTACATGATGTACCCTTCTCTGTGCCTCCTTCTTCTGCTTCTTGTTAGCTGGCTCTGAGCATGAACCGCCTGTTATCGGGAGTACGAGCTTCGGAGCCGAAGCAACTCCAGCTTTGAACGAAGCCATCAGCTCAGAAAGTGGAAGTGAGTTCACCGGAGGTGGGCGCCAATGTTGGGGATTTGTTCTCAAATGCTTCTAATTAAGAACAAGGCAACACAGAAAATGTTAAATGAAATTGACCTTCGTCCGCGGAAGCATTATATCCCCATGGATTTAATGAACTTCGAACGAAGGCCACAGACAAGATACCACGAAGGTTATACCTTCGTGGTTAACGTGAAATAAAATATAAAATACTAGACATTATAGGAAATATAAATTACATTATTTATACATCTCATAATATAAATTTAAATGTTGAAATAATATTTAGGTACATTTATACCTTTGTCTCTAACAGAAAATGATTCCAGTACAATGCGTTAGCAATTACAGGATCGCGTGAACAGTGCCGAGATACTGTTCACCTATTTATAGGCACGGGATGCAACCTGCGCAAAATTACATTTACGTCCTTTACAATCGACTACAATAATGACACAAAACATCATGGGTCTTTAAGTCAATTCATCTTTAAGTCGGTTCGGCCCTTCATCTTGAGATCTGTCTTTGTGCTGAAGCTTTATAGATAATAGCTTCGGCGCTTGCTTCTGAGAAGACCTTTCGAAGGTGTTCTCTCTCTTTAGGATCTTCGGCTACGAAGCATACCCCCAACAATATGCTAGCTCAAGTGACCATTCTCAATAAGAAGTATAGAAGGGTTACTTAGACTTATAAAAAGGCCGAGCCCACCGGAACTTAACACCATCATCAGTAGCACAAAACTATAACCTGAAAAACAACAGGGAATAAAACTGTGAGTACGGAATTACGCAGCAAGACTTACCCGACTAAAGAAAAGACTCTCAAGGGTATGCTGGCTAGAGGGATTCAAGGTATGGCTTATCAAGAATCAAAGACTCTGTTTTGCAGAAAAGCTTACTATGAGTGGATCCTTAAAAATCCATTTTTACTTGTCACGTTAAGTAAAATTACATACATCTAGAGTTCTTTCTACCCTACTTCAAGCACTTGGCCTATACTAGCCGTCTTTTTATCATCCCTTCAGTTCACTGGATTGCTATGTGTAGGTCAGTGACCAAGTCTTCATGTCCGAGAAGTAACGGCGATCCAAATCGATTAATACCCAGCTGGGGATCTCCGATCACACGACATATGTAACACTTAACCCTTGCATATGTCAACTCGCCATCGGGGTTCTTAAGACCATATCAGGTTCACGCCAACTGAGAGCACAGATACACCACCGTCCAGCCTCTTGCCACGGAGGGTACACGCTACTCTCGCCATCTCTCCACTCCCGTTGCGTGTTATCTTATTCTGGTATTAGTCTGCCCGAGGCAAAGCTTACCCATGATGAGGCATGTGACCAGCTAAAAGGTCCTCTATCATCAAGCCTACATCGATAAGGTCCTTAATCGACTCAGACGGAGACACTACACCGAGACTCCTTTCTCGTGCAAGTCAACCGTCCGGTCTCAGCTTTATTATTTTCAATCCAAAGTTTGGTACCTGGCAGAGGTACATCTTTTCCGATGTTGAACCCATCAAGGCCTTTGATGGATCCATCATCAAGTTTTATTTTCGAAAACATTCCCACCCACTGAAGCATCACTTTTGTTTTAAAACAAAACATTTTTGTTTGCTAAAGCAAGGCTAAGCATCATAAAATTCTTTTCAAAACGGGTATCAAGGAAGGGTAATCAATTTTCAAGGAAGGAAATGCATGAATGGTTTAGCACACAACTCCAATCACCTAATGCATCAAACAAGGTGATAAAGATTTTAAAACACAAAGAGGTGGCAAATGCACCGGTGCTTGCCTGAATAACACTAGGTTAGTGTTTGTTAGGTGACCACTTGGCGAGTACCTTTGGCTTGGCACTCATTCAGATCATCCATCTTCCGGTTTGTTCATCAGCATCATCCTGCGGAGTAGCCCGCGCTTGGGGTCGACTTGGGTCGTTTTCCGCATCACACGATTATTTATCGTACCTCATGAGATGCACGATGCACATGTATAACTAGTATAATATAGATAATCTACACTAAAAAGGATAAAACACTTAAAACCAAGCATTAAGCATCATGGATATCACAGCAGGGCATCGACTACATCCATTAACCAAATTGACATAATAACACTAAAACATCTATTTTTATTCCTAGCTTTTTATTAACTCTTTAAACTGTGTATCTTAATTACTTGATTTACCTATTTATCTAAATCGATCATCACAATATACGCATGCTAAATTAATAACATTTATTGAGACCAACAATTCTATTTAATCTATTTATAGACCTAGTTGACTGGAATACGAATCAACTTACCCTTATGATATCCGACTTGAAACCAGAAATCGACGACGCCTTTCAGCTCAGCATTTCACCGGAAATAGGGTGAGTGCTGTGTCAAATTGCGCTTCATTTTTATCCGCATCAAGTATTCTTCGGCAGCATACTGATTTATTTTCTTCTGCGCCTAATCTTCTCGGATCTTGGCGTAGACGAGGATGACGATCGACGACTTGTTCGAGCTTTTGTCGAGCACTTGGTGAATATCACCCTGCTAGCTTCGTCTTCACCTGATTCTTGGGATTTCTTGGGATGCACGAACGACGATGACCTTCGATTGAAGTCTTCGACCGAGCACTGGATAAGCGATGCACACGGACCTTGCTTATTTTTGCCTAACGTCTGGGATTCAGGGTTCGACAAGGTCGGGCAGGGAAGAACGAGGTTCGACGGGCTTGACGATGATACGGGAGGGTGACGTATATAGAGCTGCAGGTCTGGCGAGCTGACGCAAGAGACGGAGACAGCCGTGTATGGCAGCAGTGCGTCGACAATCTATAGATTTGAGTGTTTTATCGAATAGGCGGGATGCGAGGAGCCAAGCAATCACTTGAACATGGTCGACGGCGAGGTCTGCTGGGAGATAATATCGGCACACCACGCGGCACGACGAACGCGCAGAGCTTCAAAACCACGCGCGCGAGATCCAACTACTGCGTGATGCGCCTTAGGAACAAGCGCACGCGACAGCGCACAAGGTCGACGAGCCAAACGACACAGGGCCAAGAAATGAACGCATTTGGCGAGGTCGCGACCATGGATGACGGCGTTGGGGGTTCTGTGACAAGGGAACGGTGGCTGACGAGCTTGCAACGGCGCGCACCGGGAGCTAGAGACCGAGCGCGACGAAATGGACAGGGCCGAGCTCGGCAGGAGCGTGCGCGCGCAGGGGAGCAGGGACGCGCAGAGGCTAATCCTGACGAGCACATCGTCGACAAAAACACAGTGCGCAGCCATGGGTGACTTGGTCGAGCTAGGCAATGGCGCCATAGACGGGGAATAGGAGCACCGTGAGACTCCATTGCTGGGCGCGCGGCCAACCGGAGAGCTCGAGGGAGCTCGACTGTGCGGCGACCAGGGAGCGATTCACCAGACTAGCAAGGAGCCGAGGCAGGGAGGGAGACACGCTGGAGAAGACGGGAAGGCGCCGAAGGAGCTGCGCAGCAGGGATCGAGCTCCGTGGAGCGCGAGCGAGCAGAGAGAGACGCGCGGGGGAGCCACTCGGCTGGGCGCCATGGAGGCCGAGCAGGTGAAGCAGTGCGCGGCACCGGGGGCGAGCAGAGCCGGACGCCATGGGAGAGGGAGATCCGAGCTAGGAGGGTCCAAGGCGTGGCGAGAAGGAAGCCAAGTGCCGGCCATGGGAGATGGAGCCGAGCTAGAGCAAGAAGAAGGGGGCGCAACGCTGGGAGAACGCGCGGTCGAGCAGGGGCCCGACGATGAACACTCGTGCGACCCGGCCAGCAGAGGCAGGAACCAGGGGCGCGCAGGCATCTGGGTGCGTGGCCATGAACATGAAGTCGCATCGCCTGAGCTCGGCTGGAAAGGGATGAGGGAGGGGATCCGAGCTGGGGTCATTGACACGCAGAGGGAGCCGCTCGGTAGGGAGTTGGGCGTGGGCGTGGCCAACGAGCAGAGGGGAGAGGGAGGGGCTTGAGTGGAGCCTAGGCATGACCATGGCAGGGAGATGGGGAGGAGAAAGGTCTGTGCGCCATGGAGACGAGCAGTCGGCGCGGGGGCTGGGAGAATCGCGGCTGCGCGCAGCTGGAGGAGCAGATCGCGCTCCCATGGTGAAGCTCAGCAGAGAGGAGCGCGTAGGGGATAAGTATCACGCGCCAAAAAAAGCAGCAGAGCGGCGGCCAAATTTTCATCACTGCGCGAGCGGACGAGGATGACGGCTGGGAAGATAAGGCAGAGGAGAGGAGGAAGAAGGAGATAAGCACACGCGCGCGTGGTGAGATTTTTTTCCTGTGGCTGGAGCTAATCGGCGCAGGGATAAGCTCCACGGGGAAGAAAAGATCACGATAAAAAGAGAGAGAGAGCGGCTCGGAGTAAGATATTTTCCGGAACCAAGAAAATCAGTTCATGTTGAAAATAAATTGAAGTAGATTGATATGTAAAGGATATATTGGGCGCTGAGGCATAAACGGATTGGACCAAAACGAGAGCGATTTTAATTTTTTAGACGAGACTTGATGTGATAAATACTCTGGAGTCAGATGAATTTGTATCGTTAATTTACCTTTTTAAATCGAAGCGATAAGCAATGGACCGAATTAAACGGACTTCGGCTTCAATATTTTAATCTGCGTGATTCGACTAATATTAGCTGAAACCATATCTTCTGATGCACACGCGATTTTGTCGTCAAAACAACTTGCGAAAGGGTAAATTGAATCATATTCGCGCGCACGATTTCACTCAGACGACGCGCTATTCTAATTATTCTGCCCCAAATATTTTAGTCGTCGAGTTCAAAATTAATTTGCTTGGGATAAAACAGTCCGAGTGCGTCGAGCTTCCGAATTTGTATTCGCGCGAGCGATGAATTTTAAATAATCGCCGGACGCACCGATTTTCGGAACGACAATGTTCCGAACATCACGAAAATTTAGGAAGAGCCCGGATTATAAAAACGATGTCGAACTCGCGACCGACGAAACAGATGCGATATTAAAATCGCGATAGGTGAAGATGGTTAAAATTTAGCATCCGTTTTATCTACTGATATTATGCGCTTAAATCCGTACTCGTTGTCGAGCGGAATATAAACACCTGGGTATTACACAATCCATCAACTCGTGCCTTCAATTGTTCACCAGAGCCCCCGAATTGCTCACTTCCCCCAAATAAGTCCAGAACACCGCGTGAAGTGACCTCGCCGTGGCCAGCGTGCTACAGGTCCGTTCATGTTCTCTGGTTCCTCGTTTCAGTATCCTTAGGTGCTCTTGATACTCCCTGACCCATCCAATTAAGCTAGGACCCATAAGATCGCCGGGAACACTTCTTGTTATCCATTGATCACGCTGTCACCGTGGACAGGGTGATTTAGAGCTCAAATCTAGCAATTAAGTGAAGGGAAACAGTCTTTTAGGATTGAATTTGGTGTCCAGCAAAGGGGAGGGCTAGTCGTTACTTATTCTGTCCAGGACAACCTCGCCGGAGCTCGGTCCGTCGCCGTTCGCTGTCAAGGACCGCGGGCTGTGAAGAAATAGAAGTACGGGGGCCTATCTGCATTTGTCGCGGGGTTCTTCGCTAGTTATTCAAACCGCTGAGAGCCTCAGTGCAAACCCGCCAGCGCGGGCACGGGTACGCGTATTTCGCCTAGGCATGGGATGTATTGGGCCAGTTTCAGCCCAATACTATTCATGCTTTTCCCTTTTCTTTTTCTTCCAAGATTAGAGAATTTCTATAAAATTGTAGAAAATGATAAAAATATGAGACCAATTTTGGTAGGCTCCTAAATTTCTATAGTATTTAATAAAAATAGTTTTATGATTTTTAGTCCAAATAAGGAATTATGGAGTATTTAAATAGCCAAAACCTATACTCCTGGAATTTTAGAAATTGATTAATAACTCCAAAAATCACTAAACTTTTTGGATAAGCTTAAAATGATATTTAGAAGCCTTGGGTAAAGTTTGGCATGGTTTGGACAATGTTTGGTACCTAAACCCCAAAACCCTAATCTCCTAAGTAGTGTCTGCCCTATGAAGTAAAATACTGACTCCACAAACCCTAGTTTTCTGGAGTACCGTGAAGGAAAATTGTATTCAAGACCCAATATGATGTACCTTTATTATTGTATTTTCATAAGCATTACATGAGCATTCATGGTTATATATGATATATATAGAGAACGAAGAAGAAGTAGAGGTTGAAGAAGGAAGAGCTACACCACCACCACCTGAAGACCCACCTGTCGGGAACTTCTTTTATTTTGATATTTGTGGAGCAGAGCCCGACTCTCCTATAACACAAGGCAAGCCCCGGTGCATTTGCTACCTCCTTGCGATTTTAAAATCTTTCTAACTTGCTTGATGCATTAGGTGATAGGAGTTGTGTGCTAAACAATTTATGCATTTCCTTCCTTGGAAGATTGATTACCTTTCCTTGATCCCTGTTTTATGAAAAGGTTTTTCCTAATGCTTAGTCTTGCTCTAGAAAAACAAAATGTTTTCTTTTGACAAAATATGATGCTTCAAGTGGGATGAGATGTTTTCAAAAATAAAACTTGATGGTGGATCCATCATGGCCGTTATGGGTTCAACATCGGAAAAGATGTACCTCTTCAAGGTACCAAACTTTGGGTTTGAAATGATAAAGCTGAGACCGGGAGGGTGACTTGCACGATAAGAGGGTCTCAGTGTAGTGTCTCCGTCTGAGTTGATTAAGGACCGTCTCGATGTAGGCTTGATGATCGAGGATATTTTAACTGGTCACATGCCTCATCATGGGTAAGCTTTGCCTCGAGCTAACTAATACCATAATAAGATAACACGCAATGGGAGTGGAGAGATGGCGAGAGTAGCGTGTACCCTCCGTGGCAAGAGGCTGGACGGTGGTGTATCTATGCTCTTGGTTGGCGTGAACCTGATCTGGTCTTAAGAACCCCGGTGGCGAGTTGACATATGCAAGGGTTAAGTGCTACATATGTCGTGTGATTGGAGATCCCCAGATGGGTATTAATCAATTCGGATCACCGTTACTTCTCGGACATGAAGACTTGGTCACTGCCCTACATGTAGCATTCCAGTGAACAAGAAGGGTTGATAACAAGATGGCTAGTATAGGCCAAGTGCTTGAACTAGGGTAGAAAGAACTCTAGATTCAGGTAATGACTTAACTTGCTAATAAAACTGGATTTTTAAAGATCCACTATTAGTAAGCATTTCTGCAAATAGAGTCTTGATTCTTGATTAAGCCTTACCTTGACTCCCTCAAGCCAGCATATCCTTGAGAGTCTTTTATTTTGACGGGTAAGACTTGCGAAAGTACACTTCATACTCAGGGTTTTTGAACCCATGCTGTTGTAGGTGAGGAAGCAGCAAACTTTTGTTGCTTTTGTTCTAAGGTGGTGCCAAAGGAAGAAACTCAGGAATGAAGTCTCAGGAGGATGTTGTCCTCCTTTTAAAAAAACACTTTACTGTTAAGAGGGAGGGGTTTTTGCCTCCCGGGTATGTAATAATATTACTTCTGCACTCCTTTATGACTGGTCTGTAATAACAATACTCTTCTATATTTTAATGTAAATTAAGTTACTGTAATTGCTTCCGCTTATTCGTTCATCCGATGTGTTGTAATATCTGCGTGACGGGTGAAACATTGTTGGGAAAGGTAAAGAATTCAGATACCGAACTTGTCAAGTGATCAGGTGCATCTAGAGGGTTGTCTAAGGTTCGATGGACAAGGACAACTGTAGGTGGGCCTAATGACTTGGGAGGTTCCGTCACACTTCGAGAGCAGGAGATTTAGATTTTCCAGGAGAACTTTCTTCCACTAGCCCTATTGGCGCGGCTTCATAAGGTCTGGCTTCGGCAAGAACTTTAGTCGTACTTGCAGTACTTGCTTCTTTTGCGTCTCCAGATGTTTCACGAGATGCTTCGGCAGAAGCAGAAACTGGTGCTTTCATGGATTCCAAAATGGCATGTAAAACGCTAGCCATTCTTTTTTCCTTGGAGTCGCTGTTGTAGTGCTCGTTGGCTTAGGCAGCCCTGTTACGGCTGGTGGGCTCAACACCTTTAGATGTTCTGCTGCCTTTTCTGATTCCGACTCTTTGACCGAGCCAACACTAGTTTTGATCGGCATTGTAGGAGCTATTTCTGTGACTAATGGGGCTGCCTCTACACTTTCAATAAGCTTCGGAACTTCGGCCATCTCAATAGACTTTGGACTCCGTGTTAAGACCTTGGCCCTGTTTACCTTCGGCGCACTAGAAGAGGCTAAAGTAGCAACTTTCCTCTTTCCCCCTTGCCTTCGGACAGAAAACAATAATTAGGGTCGACAAACCCAATAACATGAAAAACCCTGTTGAGCCTCCTTTTCCCTCGAGCACCGAAGGCAACTATCAGGGCTTCATCTTCTGTCCTCGAGTAGGCTCCAAGTAGCTCATCACTCGTTGCCTCTATAGCGTCTAGCCAGTCATCATTTGGCTCATCAAATTGGCTTCTGTACCGGAAGGTGTACTTGAGATAAACCAAGCCACTTTGGCTGGAGCCAGCGGCAGCTTCCTTCATATGCTCTTGAACTAAATCTCTGGTACCAATGTAGGTACATATGGTGTTGAAGGCCATTAGGCACGCTTGCACTTCATTCCCAAGTGTGATTGATGGCCTTCTAATGCCAAAGCGTGACCATATAGGACATTGAATGATGTCCCTCACATCCTCCCTCTGATTTAGATCATTCTTCACATAAAACCATTGCTTCATCCAAGAGCCCGACCACTTCTTCAGAAATGTAGGCACAGGGTAATTTGCCTCAGAGCGGAGCACGAAGCTATAACAACCGAAGTTGTTATGGTATTGTTCTTTTCCAGTCGCCTTCATCTGGTAAGATAACTCATGAATGTTGCAGAAGCACCTAGCATCCGGCTCCAGTCCCTGACTCCTCATGGACCATATAAAAACCCCCACTTTGATAAGAGCTTCGGGAGTAAGTTGATGAAGGAATATCTCGAATGTCTTCAAAACCTTAACCAAATTCATGTGGACCGGAAATGGAAGCCAGCTTTCATGAAGCTCTTGAAGACCACTACCTCATTAGCTTCAGGAAGTGGAACAATGTTTTTTCCCTCAGCCCTCACTATGGAAACATCATGAAAATATTTGCCTTTCATCGCTTCAATTTGCCCTTGTTTGACAGTTGACTTCACAAAAACAACATGGCTCGGCCTCCACGCCCGATCTTCGATATCTTCATTCCCACTCTCCATGTCAAAACTGTCGCTATCGCTGGAGTCCTTAGACAACCCAGCCAGCATCTCATTGGTGATCTTTTCTGTGTTGGTCTTCTCCATAGCTTCGTAAAACCTAGACAGTGTGGGGTCTATGATCTTCTTCTCCTCAGCCATTCGGGTGATGATTGCGGCAGATGCTGAACCTCAAAAGTAAATCGAGCTTGCAAAAGAGAAGAAGGCTAGAATGGCAAACACAGTGCAAATAGCTAGATGGCATGAAAAATATTCGCGACATAGCCTTCTATATATATACTCATTGGCCACAGCTCAGTGGGTCCCACGGTTCGGAATGATTCCCTATTCTAGCGAAGAGAAGGTGTTTTCTCGGACCTTTGGCTAAAGGTGGTTCATGTCGTAGTCTGAATTTGTTACAAAGAAACAAATTAATACTGTGAGGGGCTACTGTTGGGGGCCTTCCTCTTCCGAAGGTACTCAGAAACATGACTAACCGTTTATTTTCAGCATGATATGGATTATTACATGGAGCTTCAGCTTCAGGACAGAGGTTTTCTCCATGACAAAGGCATACGAGGTGAAGATATAATCCGAAGATGATAAGAATGAACGATGAAGCTATAAGCAATGAGTAATAGCTTCGGCTTATAATGGTGATGAAGACTAACATGATGTTGGCCGGAAGGGAAAAAGACTAACTAGTCCTCAATGATTTAGGTTATAGTCATAAGTAAATGTCAGGGACACAACTGTACTTTTACCTGGGCTGTGTCCTGTGCCTATAAATAGATGAACAGTAGCACCATACTATTCACGCTGTTTCATAATCGCTCTCGCATTAGCACCTTCGAGTAAGCCAAAGGTATCAATGTACTATAAAGTTTGATGACATTCATGTGTATATTATGAAATATAAATGTGAATAAACCGATAAATTATATTTTTCATCTCTATGTATTCTTACTTGTCCATGAAATAATGAAGGCATGACCTTCATGACCTTTGTCTGATGATCATTAAATCCGAGAGGAGGTAATGCTTCAAAGGACGAAGGTCCTTAATACTTAACAATCGTGTTGCCTTGTTCTTGATTCACAGTATTTGAGAACAAGTGACCAACAGTGAGCAAAAACATTGCCTAATATTAAATGAGTACAATTCTTTTCAAATGAAAAAATGAGCTTGTTATATATATGTACTCTCGCTTGAATCTAATTATCAATGAGCTCAATTCTATTGGAATTAATAAAATAGGTGATGCAGATATTGTAAGAAAGATCATCTCCTTATTACCACAAAGGAAACATGGGAGCATTATCACCATACTTCATAATTTGGAGGACTTGAGCCAAATGAGTCAAGCCATTGTAATTGGGAAAATTGTGGCATTCGAGATGTCTTTGAAAATGGGTTAAGAGGAGAAGCCAACTTCTTCAAAGCCATATGCTTTTGCATGTAATGAACACAAAAGGATGAAAGACAAGAAGAATACTCCAAGCTCAAGTGAAGAAGAGGAATATAATAATGATGATGAAGAAGATGACCAAGCCTCAACATCATCCGAAACACTTCTGATAACCAAAAGAATGTCCTGTAAATTTTAGAAATTAGAAAACCATTTTAATTTCTCATAAAATGATGACCAAACATATATAATACCTCCGTTCTTAAATATTTGTTGTACGCTAGTTATTTTTGAACTAGAACGTGACAAATAAAAAAGAATGGCCGGAGTATTAATTTGGATGTCTTCGTCAGCAAGAAATTGGTGCGAGTAGTGTATGTCATTGCATTAAAAAGGCAAACGCCGTACAAGGTTCCAATACAATGCCTGACCCCTCACAGAGGAGAAAGGACCTCATGGTAAGGTATAGTGATGTAAAAATACAACATAACGCCCTGTTATATCTAATAATATTACAGTGCTCTAAACCAGCTGGGAAGGCAGACAAACGCCCAGATATATGTGTCGTCTCCACCATTAATATAATTGCCTGCATATATATATATATATATATATATATATATATATATATATATATATATATATATATATATATATATATATATATAAAAGAAACAAGATGCTTGGCTGGAACGCAATAGAATATGGAAAAGTGAAACGGAAGAAGAATGCATGCAAATGCAAGGTCATCGATCAGACGAGGCAATCCAGGGCCTGGAGGCTTCCCTTGGCGGTTCCCTTGGCGTTGCTGCACACAGCCATGGTCTTGTTGTTCTTGCCGGCGTACTCGACGTTGACATCGATGAGCGAGACGCCGCTGCACGGCTGCGTCTCGGAGCAGAGCAGGCTGACGGCTTCGGGCGTGGACGACGTGCCGGAGATGTTGCGGAAGGTGACGTTCTTGATGGAGACATGCGAGGAGTTGCTTCGCTTGCCGGGGCAGACCTTCTGGGGGCAGAAGTACTGGTCGATGATGATGGGGTTGGCCACCTCCTCCATCCTGATGTTCTCGAAGGTGAGATGGGACGCCGTGAGCACAGACTCGGCATCCTCGTACGACTTGATGCGCACGCCGTTGGTGGTGTTCCTAAGCACGCAATCCCGCACCGTCACGTCGCTCACGTCCTTCTCATCCTTGTAGCGGCCTAGGCAGCCCACACTGATGCCCTGCCCGGGGCCACAGGTGATGTTGTTCACCATGACACCGTCGCTCCCGGGGCCGATGGAGACGCAGTCGTCGCCGGTGCCAATGGTCGAGTTGGTGATGCGTACATTGGAGGACCCGCCGACATGGACGCCGTCCGTGTTCTCGACGTCCGCGGGCGCCGTGATGTTCACATCCTTCACGGTGATGTCCTTAGAAGTGTCGATGTTGATGTGGAAGAATTTGGAGTTGAGTAGTTTAATTCCGGAAACAGTGCCGTTGGTCACGTAGAACAACACTAGTGTCTGCATCATGCATGAGTCCGTACGTGGCATTAATTGTTATATAATAGATTAATGCACATGCATGCATGCACGCATACGTACGTTGGGCATCGCCTTGACGACGTCGGTCTTGCTCTTGGTATATACTGCGGTGCCCTGGCCATCGAGCGTGCCGGAGCCGTTGATGACGATGTTGTTAACGTGCGACACCTGGATCCAACTCGCCGTGTACTTGGCCAGGTCGTTGGATCCCAGCAGGATGCCATCGAGCTGGATGGTGATGTCCCCCATGCACGGGCCACTGAAGTAGAGAGGGCCCACCAGGTAGTCGCCCTTGGGGATGAGCATCGTTGCGTCTCCCATCGCTCCGCACGCTGACGTCCACGTGTCCTGGACTGCCTGATAGATCATTGAACCAGTGCATCAGTCACACCACCGTGCCAACATGCAATGCAATGCAATGCAATGCAATGCAACCTGTGTCGAGTCCGTCTTGCCGTCGCTGGTCGCGCCGAACTTCGATATGTCGAACGTCCTGCTGGCTCTAGCCGCACCTTCTGGGGCTGCGGTGGCGCCTCCTGCTCCTAACGGAGCAGGGGCTGGCGCCAAGTCTCCTGCCTTTGCTACAGTCCTTTTCGCTGTGCATACTGCGGCGCATACAACCATTAGGGTGAACAGCACCCTGAGAGTGTTGTTTGTGGAAGCAGCCATTTCCCCTTTGCTAGTTCTCTCCTCGCCTTTGGGGATTGGGGATGGATGGATGTTCCCGAAGATATCCTTTCTTGAGAGAGAGGAGCACCGTTTGCTATGTACACGAAATGATCGTTTGGCCTTTGCTATTTTTAGGCAATGCTTGAATAGGGCACTCCTGTGTCCTCTGCTTTTTATAGGTCATTGACCAACTCTTCCGGCTTCCAAGGCAACCTCGCTCATGATATGTCTTAAGGATCGCCGGTGCAAATGAGATTTCCTCTAGCGGTTCGCTTAAAAAACCTCCAGTGAAAATGAACAATTTGCATTTGCGGTTTTTTAAGTGAACCGTATGTGCAAAGACATTTAGAGTGGATGTTTCTTAGGGAAACCGCCTGTGAAGGTTGTAGCATAAAATTCTCTCTACCTCCTCGATTATAACCGTTTCTCGTAGCCACCTTCCATTGTAGGCAATTTTGGAGATCCAGTTTTCACAAAATACAAGGGTACATGTTTTGATCTTCTTTTTTTGGAAGAATGTTGCTAAGAAAGGTTGGTTTATGTTCCTCTTACCAACTTTTGTTCATTCTTGCTCAATTTTAGCCTCTTTTCGGATCTTGGGTTTAACCATGTGTTAGTCACTTGCTTTTAATTGCTAAATGAAATAAAAAACAAGACAACACAATGTTAAAAAGTAGAAGCCTTCATCCTTGAAGTGTTAAGTCTTTGGGATAACTACTCAAGGACGAAGGTTGGATGTAATCGACTAGAATACATAAAAACATGACGAAGATATGAGAACTCATCTCATGTGCCTTAGAATTTCATTTCTCTTATAGAAAACAAGTTTACAATCATACCATTGACTTCTTAGTGCAAGATAGCACGAATGTGTTTTGGAGCCTGAGCTATACAAAGCTGTAGCACCTGGCAAAATGTAATTTATGCGGGTTACTGTTCATCTATTTATAGGGGAGACGAACCGACTTAGTACATAATTACAATTGTACCCCTCACTGTTTACAAATGTTGTTAGGGCAGTAGCGTATTTTCCCCATCTTCGGCTGCTCGGATTTAGGTCTTCGTCGCCTTTTCCTTTGGCTTGTATCTGAAGCTCCTTTGCTGTCATCGAAGCTATCAACTTTGGTTAATACCCTTTCACCTTTCATGTGCAATGCTTCTCTGCACGCCTTCCCGACCGAAGGTTGGCTTCGTGCATCAGTAGAGATATTCCTGAAACACACTAGCTTGTGTCAAAGTAAAAGTTTAAGCAAGTGATCTTCAACATAGAAGGTCCCCAAAAGTAGCCCATTGCGATATGAGTTTGTTTTCTTTGCAAAGAGCTTAGATTGCAAAAATTATAACTTGGAGGCCCAATTCCAAAGATCCGAAAAACAACTTCCTAAAGCTTGTTTAAGAAGAAGGTGATACATTTGAAGTAAAAACGGTTGACCTAGAAGTTAAATCATCGAGGGGGGACTTGGGACGCTGCGCGGGAACAATTTCCATGACCCGTGTCGCTTCATGTGCATTTTCAGTATAAAAGTGGCTGAGGAGGTGAGGGCAGATCACATTTACTGCCTTCACCTAACAATTGCCAAAATTCACTTTGCTCCAAAGTTATTTGTTTAGGAGCACTTCAAGAGTTAACTTTGGCTGAATCAGTCTTAGTGAAAGATCATTGCCTCTGCTCAGATGGCCTACATAGGTGTCACTAGGGAGTTGATTAGTCCTACCTCCTTAGAGGTGCAATAGGACACTTTGCCTACCGATGAGGCGACGAAGACCTCATCGTCGAGAGTAGCTACAGAAATGCCGAAGGACAGGCCTTCGAAGCCGAGTTATAATGAGATTGAGCGATCTACATTGAAAGAGAAAGATTGGCAATCCATGAGGAGACTTGGATACTTTAGTAATAGAGTGAACGTGTGTCTTCCCGGGGATGAAACAACGCCGATGCCCAGGAAAGACAAAGTTGTTGTGAACAAGAGTTTCTTTAAGGCTAGACTTTGGCTCCAAATGTACAAGATGATTGCGAAGGTGCTACAACGTTATGAAGTGTTTATGCACTACCTGACTCATAACGCCATTGTTCGGCTGAGTGTCTTTATTTGTGTCGTTCGAAGCCAGGGGGCGCACTGATGCCAATGCATTCTTCAAGGCTCATGATCTTCATTATCAGATGAAGGTCAAAGAGGGATCGGGTCTTCACAACAACTTTAGATGTTATAATTTTGCATATCACAAGGATGCGAGTGGTCTAGTCCTAGCCTACCAAACGAAGTGGCACAGCGACTGGACAAAAGAATGGTTTTATGTTGAAGTAGACTCAGATCAACGTGAAGACTTTAAGTGGATGGTAATGAGCCCTTTGGAGATATGCTTTGCTTTGAAAAGGCCATAGTGCGATGCGAGCGAAGATGCTGATGAATGCCTTAAGGCTTTTGGTGAGGTTGTGAAGAAGATTGGGTCCCGAGACCTTATTCAAGAAGCTCTCACGTACAAAATTTATCCAACCCGGACTAGGTGGAAGCTACCGAAGGAAGTGAAGGGCTTGTTACCTTGGCTTTTAGTTTTAAGGAGCGTCGATGTTTGTTGCCCGACCACACACACTGAGGTTACCCTCGTGGTGCTTTTGGGTAGGATGGTGTCGTTGATTGTGACTCAATGGTTCCTGCGGTAGCACAATGAGGGAGATACACAAGCTTGAGCACGTTTGGGCCGCTCGAGAGGCTTAATACCCCACGTCCTGTGGCTTTGAGAATGGTGGGCTGAGGGTGAGATGAAAATGGTAGTGATGTGTAATGCCCAAAATTGGTAGAAGAAAAAGAAGTATATCATAAAATAATAAAATAAAGAAATAAAAATAATTATGATAGTGGTTATGAAATTTTTAGAAACCCTTGGAATTTATTAGGACCTTTTTCTCTTCATAAACAATTGAGAATACTAAATTAGTTAAGTGACCAACAAATAGATAAAGAGAGGTTGATTTCTTGCCAATAATTTTGGGTGATTCATTTTATTAAAAATATAATTTAAATTTGACCTCAACTTATAGATATAAAAAAAGAGAGAGAAAGAGCTTGAGAAAGGTAATTATGATAATCACTTATTCCTTTTAGAATTAAATGGTTAGGAAAAAGATAAATATTAATAATAATAATAATAATAATAACAATAAATATGATGATAGGATTTCTATCCACATTAGAATTATGATTGAAATTCAAAGTTGTATCATGTTGAATTTGAAATTTGGAATTTTGAATTTGAAGTAATAACTTGAAATAGAAAATAAAAATAAAAGAAAACCTTGGTGGGCCTCGTTTCTCACTCCTCGGCCATCGGCTTCAACACCCGCGAGGCCCACCTCTGTCATAACAGCACTGTCACCCAGACCCCCTGCGCCAGCACACTCACCATTCTCTCCCTCGCGCGGTCACTAGGTCTCTGACCCCACTTGCCAGCTCTGGTCACGCGCAGGGCGCCGTCTGCGGAGGCTGACAAATGGGGCCACTGCCCAGTCTTCCACCGCGTGAGTGACTGAGTCTTTCTCACTAGTTGGTGGGCCTGTGATGCCAGACCCTCGCGCCATCGTGGCCACAACGCCTGCGCTTGTCGCTTTCATTGGTGTGTGGGCCCTAGTTGTCAGGTTCATCTCCTGTTGGCCACTGCAACAAACCGCGACGAATTCGGCGTTGCCCGGTCGTGCGCCACTGCGCGGACTCCATCCTTGCCGCACGCTCGATTGTTCTGACCACCGACGCGTGGGCTGCCCCTGTCAGGTTTATCCCTTACCCTCGATACACGGACTGTTCTAGGAAGCCCGGGTCAGCCTCTACCATTGTTACGACACCGACAATACCCCTCGGTCTATGACCTCCGGGTATAAATGGAGCCCATGGCGACCCCCTCAGCCATATAGATGCACCAAGCAGAGAGAGAGGGAGTGGGAGAAGCTCATGAGCGTTCGCCGGTGGAAGAAAAGGAAGCCGCCGCGACCGCACTATTGACCACATCGAGCGGGTCCTTGGAGAATTGCGGGTGGCCGTGGTGCATCGTCAGGTCACGTAGGTGTTGGTGTGTGAGACCGCGCGCGGGGGCTCGTGGGGTGTGGGGAATTCCTCGCCGCAGTTAACTCGCCGCCGCAGGTCCGCCTGGTGCCGTGGACCACTTTCTGGTCGCCATCTCTGCCTACAGTGAGTCCCTAGTCTGTTTTGCCACGCTCGTGCACTATTGGGATTGGGGTTCGGTCAGCGGGCATAGACCTCGCCGGGCTCCTCCGCCGTGCAAAGGGCGGCGGCGCCGCCGTCGGGCTGGTTAGGGAGGGAAGACGGAGTGCGACCATAGGTACTGGGATTAATGGTCGAGATCTAATTCGTGTTCTAGTTTGGGATGATACATCCGTGGCCGTTCGATCTAGATCGGGTGCGTAGAAAACAATTTGGTCATTTTAAATCTGTGTTGTTGATCTCTGATCCAACGGTGCACGGAGCGTACCGGTTCGATGAAAGCGGCATCTAATCTGGGCTGCCAGTGTCCGATCGGACGGTGGGGATATCACGATAGCCCTTCGACTCGCCCGTATTGCAAAAGAGCCTCTAGATAATTAGATAATAAATTTTAGAAAATGATTTTTAATACAAAAACAATACTAGAAGCTTGTATAATTCATAGAAAATTCATATTAAGTCCAAATTGATCCATTCCAGTTTCTATAATTTTGTAATATTATTGTTTATCAACTAGTGCCTCTGTTTTGATATGAAAACCATATTAAAATTCATCTCCTAAATAATCTTGTACCTAGCACCTAGAACTTTTGGAAATTCATAACTTAAAATCCATAACTCCAAAATTAATGATTCCTAATCCTATAATCTTATTTTAATATGTAGATTATTATTATGTATTTTGTACTTATGTTTGGTGTGATGTTAATGTTGCTTATACACTGTTTGTCTATATTGCTACATTTAGCAGTGAGGTCACGAATCACCTGAAGAGCAAGTTGGTACCTAGAATCTTAAGTCACAAGAAAGTTGTGCCCTTGATCACTTCTTATTACCCAATCAAGTTCTTATTAATCATAATGGTCTGCATAGGTTAATTTTGATGGGACCCAATAGGTTACCCTAGTTTGACTATCTTTATACCTTGTTTACCACTGAATTTTTGGGTAGTATCTGCTATTGCTTTACGTGGTTTTGGGTATAGAGATACACATTATTCATGATTATACTTTTATTATCAGTTGTTATTTACTGTTCATGTTAAGATCATTATGTTAATTGGAACTGTTGGTCACTTGTTCTCAAAGGCTATACATCAAGAACAAGGTAACACAAATGTTTATAGTTAGAGACCTTCGTCCTTCGTAGCATTATTTCCTTTAGGATATAATGATCTTCGGACGAAGGTCATGAAGGACGTACCTTCATCATCTCAAAGTATAGGTATATAAACAGGGACATATAAAACATAGAAAAGGGTATGGATAATCATTTTAAATCATTAGATTATTCACACTATCTTTATATAATCATAAATAAATATCAATGATATTTAAATTACATTTGTACCTTCGGCTTGACAGAAGGTAAAAATCCGAGAGTGACGTGCGAGTGATTACAAGTCGGCGTGAACAGTATGGTGTTACTGTTCATCTATTTACAAGCACAGGACGCAGCTTGGGTAAAATTACAATCATGTCCCTGACATTACTATTAGCCAAAAGGTAATTTGTCGAGGACTGAGCAGTCTTTTCCTTTTAAGTTGGTTTCAATCCATCCTTCTAGGTCACACTTTTTCGTACCATGCACGCCTTCATCTTAATGCTGAAGCTTCCTGTGACAGTACTATACTAGAAAACATGTTAGTTGTATTTTTGAGGACCTTCGAAAGATGAAGGTCCCCAACAGGAACATAGAGCGACCACCCGGTAAAACAATGCTACCACAAGGGTGGTATGGAACGCCCTTGGCTGACTAATTAGGAAAGCTAGTGGAGGACTACCTTACCAAAAAGGGGCAAGGGCAGTAGGGGAGTGGTCAGTGTAGGGAGGCCCTTGTGTTGATTTTGCTGCAATGGCTGTTAGGCGAGGGGTCCCTGCATTGGAGCTTCCTAGAAACTGTAGCGGGTTTTCTGAAGCTAGTGGAACTTTGTAAAGGCCTTGTAGTGTTACCCTGCCTCGTGTAATACCCAGTTTGTAATTTGTAAGAGATAATATAAAAAGGAGACACAATTTCACTTTATTTATATGCGAGTTTGACCTTTATGCATCATCACATGTGAACACCATATGTAAAAACAAATAATTAATAAGATAAATGCCACTAAATTATGCATCATGCTGGTTTTCATTTTTGTGTGCATTTTTTACAATATAAAAAATAATGTAAAAAGAAATATGTCAATACCCAAATTGGAATATAAGTTCTAAAGGAAATTCTATAACTTGAGAAAAGAGAGGAAAATACTAAGCAAATGAGATAAAATAAAATATATTTCTTTACTCTAAATTTTGAATTTGGTACACTTTGATCCTTGATGAATCTTATAACTAAATTTAAATATAAATTTGAATTCTAAAGACAAAAAAAAAGAAAAGAAAAAGAAAACAGAAAAGGAAAAAGAAAAGAAATGAGTAAGTGGGCTCCCTGCGCCATTTCGGCCCACTAACTCCTCCACACCGCGTGGCCCAGCTCTGGTAATGGCGCCGACAAGCGGGCCCTGCGTATTGGTCACACGCGCGCACACAGGAACCAAAACCTGGCTCACTGACGCCGCTGTGCCACCACCCAGTCTCTCCCCCTCCACCTTGCCACGACCGCGCAGACCGCTTCCCTGCGAACTGCCTGGGAGCCTTAGCTTCATGGATAAAGCCAACACATCGTTCTTTCCTTTTCCCCGCTTCCCCAAACCGTACGGTAGACACTAGTACCCGAGAGAAAGCGAGGGCCAAGTGCTGGGTGGGGCGCCGGTGTTGACCTCGCCCACGGCTGGTGTCCTGGAGTCCGTGGTGTGCCGCGGTGCTTCGGATGCTTGTCGGTGGATCACCCATTGACGGATTGGGGGGAAATCAATTCAGTGGCGGCCGGAATTCGTTAACGCGCCCATTGATCCGTCGTGGGAAGTCTAGAGCCAATTCGACCTCCGCGTTCGGTGAGCCCTCGATTCTTTACCCTCGCCATATTCCCTTACCTAGCTAATGTCGTGTCGTTATTAATCATGGGCAAACTGGTCACGAATTTGGCCTTTGTGCGGGGAATGTCTTTTGGGCGCTGCCTGTATCGCGGTCGGGGGTGTTCAACTGCGTGGCGGTCGATGAAATCATTCCCATGTGTTCATCCGTGGGCTAGCTCCATGTTGCGCCAACTCCCTTCAAGGTTGATGCAGTCGTACCCCGCAGAGATTTCTCCGGCCATGGCGTCCACTGTGGATTTGCCTACGCCGCCGCGCTCGCCCATCGGAGTAGGGAGGAGAGATCTTGGCCGTTGATCTCTCAGGCAACGGTGACGATTAGAACCGAAACATACATATTTGGGACTTCGGTTTGGGTCGTGGATCAGTGATCCTGCGACCGTGGGCATGTGAGAGATAGTGCGTCGTCCGATTAAGATCTAGTGGTAGTCTGAGGATGACCCTTTTAAAATAATCGTGATCTAATCTTGGCCTCTGGATCAGGATCCTACGGCTGAAATGAGAGAATACCCCTTCGGCCGAGAACTTTTACTAAAGAAACCCTGGATCTATTAGAAATCAAACTGCGACCCATTTACGGCTGTTCACTATGTCTAAGACATTTTACCCAGTGGGCCCTATCTTTCCTGGTAAATGAGGCCCAGTTCAGAGCCTATTTAAATTGAATAAATGAATTAGAAAATAGATTTTTAATATAAAAATAAGTGCTAGAACTTATAAAATTCATGGAAATTTCATTTTTAGTTCAAATTACTTCATTCCAGTTTCTAAAATTTTGTAATATTATTCTCTATCACTTAGAGTCTCTGTTTTGACATGAAAACAGTAAGAAAATTAATTTCCCACTTAATCATAT
Source organism: Zea mays (assembly GCF_902167145.1). Taxonomy (NCBI): domain Eukaryota; kingdom Viridiplantae; phylum Streptophyta; class Magnoliopsida; order Poales; family Poaceae; genus Zea; species Zea mays. Next base: position 85,674,617 of record NC_050098.1, read on the forward strand.
TTTAAGCACATAAAACCTTTGGAAATTCATATCTTAAAATCTATAACTCCAAAATTTATGATTCATGTTCCTAGGGTTTTATTTTAATTTGTAGATTATTATTATGTATTTTGTTTACATGTTTGGTGTGATGTTAATTTTCTCTATATATTATGCTTGTTTGTATTGTGGCGAGTAGAAGAGCATGTGACTGAGGATCCAGGTGCCTAGCAGATAGAAGTTGCTGAGCAGGTGCTCATTGAAGGCAAGTTGTGCCCTTGACCACTTTTGTTACCCAATAATGTTCTTTATATTCATGTACCATGCATAAGCTTAATTTTGATGGGACCCAATAGGTCACCCTAGACTGTTTATCACTTTACCTTGTTATCCCTGAATCACTTGGGTAGTTTTGCTATTGCTTTACATGGTTTTGGGATAATATTTCATTATATCGATGTTCCAATTATTTTGTTATTCTATTTATGTTCATGTCAAGATCATTAATGTTAATTGGAACATGGAGCTTAACTTGAGAAACACGTGCCACCACAAGGGTGGAATGGGACGCCCTTGGCTGACTAATTAGGAAAGCTAGTGGAAGACTACCTTACCCGAAAGGGGCAAGGGCAGTAGGGGAGTTGCATGCAAAAAGGTTCTCGGGTTGATTTTTGCTGCGATAGCGGTCAGACGTGGGATTCTTGCAAGTGCTCTTCCCATAAACTATAGCGAGTTTTCGGAAGTTAGTGGAACTTTGTAAAGGCCTCATAGTGTTGTCCTGCCTCGCTTCCTTGGTAGAGGTGTATGGGAGTCGCGATCCCTTGGCAGATGGGTAACATGACTTGTGGGTATAGGGTACAACCTCTTCAGAGTGTAAAACTGGTATACTAGTCGAGCTCACGGTCATGAGCAGCTCAGGACTCTCGCATGATTAATTTATGGAACTTAAATTCAATTTGTCATTTGCATTTGCATGGGATTATTTATTAATTTTGTTCTATTATTTTTATTATGGTTTGATATTCACTTACATTTAGTAACTGCTAATAAAATTTGACCAACTTATTAAAAGCAATGCTCAGCTGTAACCCCTATTGCTGATCAGCCTTACACATCACATGAACTCCCACCTTTGGTGAGTTCATGCCCACTGGTTTCCCACAACTTGTTGAGCTATGATCATGTGTGAGCTCACCCTTGCTGTCTCACCCCCACAGGAGAAGAACAGGTGGTTCAAGAGGAGCCACACAACGAGGAGTTTGATCTGATCTAGGTGGCGTCTCCCAGTTGACTTTATTGGCGCCAAAGATGGAGTTTAGTTCGATTTATATTTATCTTTTATTTTGTAATAAGACTTCCACTATGTAATAAATACTCTCATGTTATTGTGACATTTATTTCTATACACTCTGTTATTATATATGTTGTCTTCTTGGCGCATGTATGAGATGCACCCGGCTTTGTTCCTTAAATCCGGGTGTGACAGAAGTGGTATTAGAGGAAATGTTGACTGTAGGACGGAACCTAGATAGAAATGGACAAAACCCTTACCTACTTACCTTACTCTGATTCATTCCATACTTATCTTATCTTGATCCTGTCTCACCTTTTGCTGTCATACTCTGATTACTCTTATCTTGTCCACTCTATGACAAGATGGGTTTCACTTTGGAATCCTACATTTAGGACATTCTTAATAGATAGGGAACCTAAGACGAAATTAAAACTATTTTCTCTATTAAAAAAATGTTGGTTGCTTGTTCTGATGATAAATGCATGATTTGCTTCTTTGATCGATTGAGATATTATAAATGGGCATCTTAGCATGTACCACCATAAGGTAATGAATTAGCTTTGGTAGGTAAAACATTAATCTGCCTAGCTAATAAATCCCTCAAAGTAATATGATTCGTAATTACCTGCCTTGTCTACAATCCTTTCTCTCTTACCATATGTTTCTAACTCAGATGGTCAATATCAGGAAGGGTGGTGTAATTGATCTACCTCCCAATCGACACACTCGAAGGATATATAGACAACCACAAAAACAACAACCTGAGATGGATCCTCCACTGCCTCCACCAGCAGGAGTTGACCCAGCTGTTGCAGCACAGATAAGGATAATGCAACATATGGCAGACACCATGGCGGATATGCACGCGCAGATGCGGCAGGAACGCCAAGAGATGCGCCAAGAGTACGACAGGAGATGCACCAAGAGCGAGAGGAGATACGCTAGGAGAGAAGGGCGCAGCAGCAACAGCAACAGCAACATCAGCAAGCACCACTGCCTCCACCTCCACCACAATTTCCACCCCGAGATAAGCACCGGGAGTTCATGAGCCATAAGCCACCGACATTCGCTAGGTCCCCTGATCCACTAGACGCTGATGATTGGCTGAAGTCTGTGGAAAAGATGTTGATTATTGCACAATGTTCAGACTGGGAGAAGGTTCTATATGCTTCTGGTCGTCTGACAGGTCCTGCTGCTGATTGGTGGGATTCATATACTGCTACCCACGATGCTGCTGATACTATCACATGGGCGGAGTTCGCTACATAGTTCAGGAACTATCATATACCAGCTGGATTGATGAAGATTAAGAAGAAAGAATTTCTATCGCTGAAGCAGGGAAGCATGTTAGTCAGCGAGTACCGCGACAAGTTCATCTAGCTATCCAGATATGCACATGATGAAGTTGCTGAAGATGAGAGGAAAATTGAGCACTTTATTGAAAGACTCAATGGACCCCTGCAGTATGCTCTAGTGGCACATACATTTCCATCATTCTAGAGGCTGCTTGACAAGGCCCTAGCTATTGAACACAAGCGTGTTCAGCTAGGAGATTTGAAGAGGAAGGCGATATCCCAAGGACAGGGAAGCAGCAGTATTCGTCCCCGCTACAGTTCACCCCAGGGTACACTAGTTCGCACTGGTGGAGGCCAGCGCCCAGCTCAGCACTAACCTCAGGGGACTCCACTGACTCGTCAGGCTACCCTCACTGGCACCCCGACGAAGTTTTCAGGACAGAGTGCATGCACTACTTGCTACAAGTGTGGGAAGACTGGGCATTATGCAAATGTTTGCCCACAGAGGATTGCTACTACCACAGTTCAAAATAAGCAGCAGACTCTAGAATCTGGCAAGGGATTCTCTATTGCCAGGGTTAATCAAGTCAGCGCTGATGCTACTCCTGATGGAGCTGACATTGCACTTGGTATGTTTTACATTAATGATATTCCTGCAACAATATTATTTGATTCTGATGCTACACATTCGTTCATGTCTGCTCGATATGCCAACACAAATGAGTTACCACTGAAAAATATGAAAACACCAATGGTAGTAATAACACCTAAAGGGCCTGTTGAGGCAAATCATATGACACATAAATTGACATTGACAATTATGGGAAGAGAATTCGGGGCTACTGCTATAATATTAGAGGCAAGCAGCATAGATCTAATTCTTGGTATGTCATGGTTAAGAAAGGCAAAAGCCATTATACAATGTGGTAGGGGTACTGTAGAACTCACCAGCCCTAAAGGAGAAAGATTTCAAGTTGAAATTGCAGTAACTACCTCTTCCAGACGTGCGATGTTCTTTATAGCCGAGGAGTTTGTTGGTGACAACATCCGTGTGGTTGGGGATTTTCCGGATGTCTTTCCAGAGGAGTTGCCAGGGATGCCACCAGATAGGGAAGTGGAGTTTGTCATTGATCTCTTACCTGGGACTGCTCCTATTTCTAAACGGCTATACAGGATGTCGGTAGAAGAGTTAAAAGAAATTAAGAAGCAATTAACGGAGTTACAAGAGGCTGGGTACATTCGTCCGAGTTCCTCACCTTGGGGAGCGCCAGTCTTGTTTGTACAGAAGGATGGATCGTAGCGAATGTGTGTGGATTATAGATCCCTTAATGATGTTACTGTGAAGAAGAAATATCCGTTACCCCATATTGAGAATTTATTTGATAAGATGAGAGGTGCTAGGGTATTCTCGAAGATTGATCTCCGATTGGGTTACCATCAAATGAGGATTAGGCCATCGGATATTCCCAAGACGGCTTTCTCGACTCGATATGGATTATATGAGTTCATGGTTATGTCATTTGGACTAACTAATGCACCAGCTTATTTTATGAATTTGATGAATAAGGTGTTTATGGAGTATTTGGACAGATTCGTCGTAGTATTCATCGACAATATTCTTATTTATTCCAAGAGTGAGAGCGATCATGAGGAACATCTGAGATTCGTGCTACAGAAGCTACGGGATAACCAACTCTACGCCAAGTATAGCAAATGCGAGTTTTGGATTGATGAGGTGCCATTCCTTGGACATATCATTTCTAATGGAGGGATATCAGTGGATCCTGCTAAAGTTAAGGAGATAATGGCGTGGAGCATACCCACTACAGTTACGGAGATTCGGAGTTTCTTGGGACTAGCAGGATACTATCAGAGATTTATTGAAGGATTTTCTAAGATTGCCAAGCCTATGACCTCACTTCTGGAGAAGGGAAGAGAGTTTAAGTGGGACGAAAAGTGCCAAGATAGCTTCGATCAATTAAAGAAGAGATTGATGTCACCACCGGTGTTCGTTATGCCAGATCTATAGAAGGGATTTGACATTTATTGTGATGCATGTGGCCAAGGCTTGGGATGTGTGCTTATGCAAGAGGGACACATGATTGCCTACGCCTCTCGTCAGTTGTGGAAACATGAGTAGAACTACCCCACTCATGACTTAGAACTGGAAGCCGTAGTGCACACACTTAAGATATGGAGACATTATATCATAGGAACCAAGTGTCAAGTATATACAGATCATAAGAGTTTGAAGTATATATTCACACAGAAGGATCTCAACCTTAGGCAACGCCGTTGGTTGGAGCTTATTAAGGATTATTATTTGGAGATTCACTATCACCCAGGCAAGGCGAATTTGGTTGCAGATGCCTTGAGTCGGAAGGAACACATTCATTCAGCTATTGTGGCACAGCTACCTGATGAGATTGTTGAGGATTTCAGGAGACTGAACCTAGGGATAGTTGCTCACAGAAAAGGAGTTACTATTGATGTGGAACCTACCTTGGAACAAAAAATCGGTAAAGGTCAGGTTGGTGATGCTAAGTTACAAGAGATCAAGGATCTTATTACGGAAGGTAGAGGTCTAGAGTTCACGGAGGATGAGCAAGGCACCATATGGTTCAAGGACAAAATATGTGTTCCTGATATTGATAGCCTTCGTGAGGCTATTTTAAAGGAGGCCCATGACTCGGATTATTCTATTCATCCTGGTAGCACTAAGATGTATCAGGATTTGAAGCAGAAATACTGGTGGTGTGGATTGAAGAGAGATGTGGCCGCACATGTGGCTATGTGCGATGTGTGTCAAAGAGTTAAGGCTGAACACCAGAGGCCAGCTGGACTACTGCATCCACTAAAGATACCCGAGTGGAAGTGGGAAGAGATTGGTATGGATTTCATTACTACATTGCCTCGCACCTAGAAAGTATATGACTCTATATGGCTGATTGTGGATAGATTGACTAAAGTAGCTCACTTCATTCCTATCAAGACTACTTATAAAGACTCACAACTGGCAGAATTATATATGGCTCGGATTTTGTGTTTACATGGAGTACCAAAGAAGATCGTGTCTGATCGAGGTTCACAGTTTACCTCAAGATTCTGGAGAAGTTTTCATGAGATTGAATACAAAGTTGAACTTTAGTACAACCTATCACCTTCAGACTGATGGACAGACTGAAAGGACTAATCAAGTACTAGAGGATATGTTGAGAGCTTGTGCCCTTCAGCATGGAGGAAGTTGGGATAGAAGTTTACCCTATGAGGAGTTCTCATATAATAATAGTTATCAGGCCAGTCTGAAGATGTCACCTTTCGAGGCTTTGTATGGCAGGAAGTGCAGGACTCCTCTATACTGGGATCAGACTGGAGAAAGACAGTTTTTTGGGCCTGAACTTATTCAAGAGGCAGAAGAATTGGTCCGTATAATTCGGGAGAATTTGAGGGTAGCTCAGACCAAGCAAAAGAGCAATGCTGATAATAGAAGACCACTGGAATTTGAGGAAGGAGATCATGTACCTCAAGGTGTCACCATTCATGGAATGAGGAGATTTAAAGTTAAGGGAAAATTGTCCATTCGCTTTATTGGACCATTCATGTTCTTTAGGCGAGTTGGGGAGATGGCAAACCAACTCGAGCTACCTGATAATCTATCTGACGTGCACAATGTGTTTCACGTGTCTCAACTAAAGAAGTGTCTTTGTGTCCTTGAGGAACAGTTACCAATGGAAGAGCTTAGTGTTCAGGGTGATTTGACTTACACGGAGTACCCTGTCAAGATTCTTGATAGATTGACTCGAGTTACAAGAAATAAGGTGATAAAGATGTGTAAACTACAATGGAGTCACCATGGAGAAGATGAAGCAACATGGGAAAGGGAAGAAGAGCTTCGCATAGATTTTCCACATCTTTTCCCTAGTCTTTCCTCAATCTCGAGGACGAGATTCTTTTTAAGGGGGTAGGATTTGCAATACCGAATTTGTAATTTGTAAGAGATAATATAAAAAGGAGACACAATTTCACTTCATCTATATGTGAGTTTGACCTTTATGCGTCATCACATGTGAACACCATATGTAAAAACAAATAATTAATAAGATAAATGCCACTAAATTATGCATCATGCTGGTTTTCATTTTTGTGTGCATTTTGTGACAATATAAAAAATAATGTAAAAAGAAATATGTTAATACCCAAATTGGAATATAAGTTCTAAAGGAAATTCTATAACTTGAGAAAAGAGAGGAAAATACTAAGCAAATGAGATAAAATAAAATATATAAATAAAATATATTACTTTACTCTAAATTTTGAATTTGGTACACTTTGATCCTTGATGAATCTCATAACTAAATTTAAATTTAAATTTGAATTCTAAAAATAAAAAAAGAAAAAAAGAAAACAGAAAAGGAAAAAGAAAAGAAATGAGTAAGTGGGCTCCCTACGCCATTTCGACCCACTAACTCCTCCACACCGCGCGGCCTGGCTCTGGTAATGGCGCCGACAAGCGGGCCTTGCGTGTCGGTCACACGCTCGCACGCAGGAACCAAAACCCAGCTCACTGACGCCGCTGGGCCACCACCTAGTCTCTCCCCCTCCACCTCGCCACGATTGCGCGGACCGCTTCCTTCGCAGGCGAAGACGGAATCCGTTCAACCATCTACGCACCTTCCCTGCAAACTGCCCAGGAGCCTCAGCTTCGTGGATAAAGCCAACGCGCCGTTCTTTCCTTTTCCCCGCTTCCCCAAATCGGACCGTAGACACTAGTACCTGAGAGAAAGTGAGGGCCAAGTGCTGGGTGGGGCGCCGATGTTGACCTCGCCCACGGCTGGCGTCCGGGAGTCCGTGGTGTGCCGCGGTGCTTCGGGTGCTTGCCGGTGGATCACCCGTTGACGGATTAGGGGGAAATCAATCTAGTGGCGGCCGGAATTCGTCATCACACCCATTGATTCACCGAGGGAAGTCTAGCGCCAATTCGACCTCCACGTTCGGTGAGCCCTCGATTCTTTACCCTCGTCGTATTCCCTTACCTAGCTAATGTCGCGTCGTCGTTAATCGTGGGCGAATTGGGCACGAATTTGGCCTTTGTGCGGGGAATGTCGTTCGGGCACCGCCCGTATCATGGTCGGGGGTGTTCAACTGTGTGGAGGTCGGCAAAATCATTACCCATGTGTTCGTCCTTGGGCTAGCTCCGTGTTGCGCCAACTCCCTTCAAGGTTGATGCAGTCGTACCCCGCAGAGATTTCTCCGGCAATGGCGTCCGCCGTGGATTTGCCTACGCCGCCGCGCTCGCCCGTCGGAGTAGGGAGGAGAGATCTTGGCCGTTGATCTCTCAGGCAACGGTGACGATTAGAACCGCAACATACCGGTTCGGGACTTCGGTTTGGGCCGTGGATCAGTGATACTGCGACCGTGGGCGTGTGAGAGATATTGCGTCGTCCGATTAAGATCCAGTGGTAGTCTGGGGACGACCCTCTTAAAATAACCATGATCTAATCTCGGCCTCTGGATCAGGACCTAATGCTGAAATGAGAGAATACCCCTTCGGCCGAGAACTTTTACTAAAGAAACCCTGGATCTATTAGAAATCAACCCGCGACCCATTTACGGTTGTACACTGTGTCTAGGACATTTTACCCTGTGGCCCCTGGCTTTCCTGGTAAATGAGGCCTAGTCCAGAGCCTATTTAAATTGAATAAATGAATTAGAAAATATATTTTTAATATAAAAATAAGTGCTAGAACTTGTAAAATTCATGGAAAATTCATTTTTAGTCCAAATTACTTCATCCCAGTTTCTAAATTTTTTTTAATATTATTCTCTATCACTTAGAGTCTCTGTTTTGACATGAAAACAGTAAGAAAATTAATTTCCCACTTAATCCTATTTTAAGCACATAAAACCTTTGGAAATTCATATCTTAAAATCTATAACTCCAAAATTTATGATTCCTGTTCCTAGGGTTTTATTTTAATGTGTAGATTATTATTATGTATTTTGTTTACATGTTTGGTGTGACGTTAATTTTCTCTATATACTGTGCTTGTATGTATTGTGACGAGTAGAAGAGCCTGTGAGTGAGGATCCTGGTGCCCAGCAGATAGAAGTTGTTGAGCAGGAGCTCATTGAAGGCAAGTTGTGCCCTTGACCACTTTTGTTACCCAATAGTGTTCTTTATATTCATGTACCATGCATAGGCTTAATTTTGATGGGACCCAATTGGTCACCCTAGACTGTTTATCACTTTACCTTGTTATCCCTGAATCACTTGGTTAGTTTTGCTATTGCTTTACATGGTTTTAGGATAATATTTCATTATATCCATGTTGCAATTATTTTGTTATTCTATTTATGTTCATGTCAAGATCATTAATGTTAATTGGAACATGGAACTTAACTTCAGAAACACGTGCCACCACAAGGGTGGAATGGGACGCCCTTGGCTGACTAATTAGGAAAGCAACTGGAAGACTACCTTACCCGAAAGGGGCAAGGGCAGTAGGGGAGTTGCATGCAAGGAGGTTCTCGAGTTGATTTTTGCTGCGATGGCGGTCAGACGGGGGATTCTTGCAAGTGCTCTTCCCATAAACTGTAGCGGGTTTTTGGAAGCTAGTGGAACTTTGTAAAGGCCTCATAGTGTTGCCCTGCCTCGCTTCCTTGGTAGAGGTGTATGGGAGTCGCGATCCCTTGGCAGATGGGTAACATGACTTGTGGGTACATGGTACAACCTCTGCAGAGTGTAAAACTGGTATATCAGCGGTGCTCACGGTCATGAGCAGCTCGAACCCTCACATGATTAATTTAAGGAACTAAATTCAATTTGTCATATGCATTGCATCGCAGGTGTTGTTATTACTTTTGTTCTACTACTTAATTAGGTTGGTATTTAATTATATTTAGTAATTGATAATAAAATTTTGACCAATTTTAAAAGCAATGCTCAGCTCTAGCCATCCTCTTTGGTAAGCCTTACACTTCACATGAGCTCCCACCTTTAGCGAGTTCATGCACATTATTCCCCACAACTTTTTCAGTGATGAACGTATGTGAGCTCACTCTTGCTGTCTCACAACCTCCACAGGTCAAGAACAGGTACAGCAGGATGAGGCGCATGGAGGATGCTGTGATGAGCTCGTGAGAGGTCTAGACCGTCGTCTCCCAGTCAACTTTGGGTTGCTAGATCGTTGTCTCCTTATGATGTAATTATTTATTTATTTTATACAGAACTCATATTATATAATAAAATATGACATTCGCTTTTGTACATGCAAGGCCCAAAATCTGTATAATAATTTTTTTTAATTATAATAAAATAAATATATGAAGAAATAAAATAGTAAATTCAGATATCTCAAATTATACTTGAGTATTTAAAATTGAGGACTGAATTTTGAAAACCAAGAATTATTTTAGAAAAGAAGTAATAGAAAAGTTTTCTATTCAACCAAATGATTATGCATAACATTAAATGGTGCACCATAAGCATTTATTTACATGAATATTTAATTCTGAAGTAACATTTAATTCTTATCCCACCTTCAAAATACTATTTTTTCTAAAATGAAAGAAAGCAATATGAGAGTGTGTTTCATAACTCAAACATCTACTAAACAAATAAATTAATTAAACTAAATATATATCTATTGCATCATAATTGTTTTTGAGTATGTATTAAAAATTTGAATTCTTAATCTTTATTTTGGATTCGAACTTGAAATTTGTAAATCAAATATAGAATAGAACATGAAAAAGGAAAATGTTTATGGACCATTTATTCCTCCCCAAAATAAGTGACAAGAAACATAATATTAATATAAACAGTAGATGTTATATTTTCATTAGGGAGATGACTGGTATTTGGAATTTGAAAATTTGAATCTGAAATGAATTGGAAATTTGAAAAAGAAAATAGGAAAATAAAACACAAAATAAATAAGAAAAGAATTAGAAAAGAAAAGAGAAAATAGAAAAAAAAACTTTCCGATGTGTCCATTTTCCCTAGCAAACCGACATGCACTTTCTATATATGTTTTTTAATCTTTCTTTATCCTCCTCGCCAGAATTTGCATGCATGATCTGCATGCACATCTATACTACTAATTAAGGCTGTAAGGGGTAGGCTGCCTCCCTTGGTTCTGCCTTCAGCCAATCTACACCGTCCATCTATATGCGTCAAATCATCATCGTCCGTCTGGTCGCCTCCGCTTTAAGCCTCCTCCCTCCATCGATCGTAACTGCTCCTCTCTCCGCTCCCCTCTTCCTTGACAGCTAGATCCTCCATCAGCCTTCATTCGCGTCGTCGTCGGCAACGGCTCCGGCCTTCCCACGCCGCCGTCCAACCTCCCGCCGACTCTCCTCCCCACACCGCTGCCGCTCCCACCGCCCGCAAAAACACCACGCACACGGGCGCGGGCGCAGAGACCGACCACCACGGCACCACCTCCTCCTCTGGTTGCCTCCGGCCTCGCCATCCCTTTGTCCTCGACTTCCCTCCGTCCTCCCGGTCTCCAGCCTCCCGAACCGGAAGCTCCACGTGGCGCGACATCTCGTCTCTGTCGTCTATGGCGGCGACAGAGGTGTACTCGCCGACCGCGGCGGCGGCGGCGAGCAGTAGCGGGAGAAGGCGGCGTCGCAGGTGTGGCGGGCGGTGGTGGGGTGGATCGGCTTCCTTGTTCAGGTTCTACTTCAGATCCTTCGGGGCACGCCGTCCTGCGCCCAGCTCTTTCCTTCGTCGGCGTCCTGTACTCGCTCCTCTCCGGGCCCGCGGCCTCGAACCCGTCGGCGGAGGTGGCCTCCGTCCGTCCAGCTCTGAGCCGGGCCCTTGGAAATCGTTGCCATATCAGATCAGCTTCGCCATGGACCCCATATGCGACCCCCGGTGACGCGCTCCGCCCACCGCCCTCCGCCGCCTGGGAATGGCTCGAGCGCTGCTCCTGCTGCGAGTAGCTATAGCTCGCTACCCTCCTCTCCCGGCCTCACCCGCGCTCCTCCAGCCGCAGCCGCTGCCGCTGCTGCGCTGCCACGCGCCCTCCCAGTACAAATCCCAGCTCCGCTTCCTATCCTCCCTCTCCTCCTCGTCCGTGCCGACCAGCTCAGATGCTCCCAGCGACGGCAGGGGCGGCCGTGACGGGGAAGAGGATGGCGCGAAGAGCGGCGGCCACGTCGATTACTTGGAGATGAGCGACGAGGAGCTCATGGAGCAGTGTGATATGGGCACGTTCAAGGCGTCCGGCCCCGGCGCCAGCGACGCCCTCGCCGACGCGCACGGTGCATTCCTGGAGGCGCTGCTCGACCTAAGGCGTGGCCACGCCGCACTCTGGCTGTGCGACACGGCGGGCGCCCAGCGGCACGCTGAGAGTGACCTTGTCCGCCTCGTGTCCCCCGCGCGCCCCGGCGTCAGGCTCCCGCAGGCGGCAGTGCCCGTGGCGCCAGCGAGCGAGCGAGGAATAGCACTTCCTGTTGGCCATAGATGGCGATGAAAGCCAACTGCATCATCCGCACCTTTCCCCTAAGTTGCCCGCATACGCTCTGTAGTGGCGGACCATGGCCTCCCGCTTCACCTGCTGGACGTCGCCGACCGAGCGTGCCTGTGGCAGGAGCCGCTCGCTTAGACCAGATTGGCGCCCCTTCAGCAGCGTGACTTCTGTCCTTCAAGCTATAAAGGTGAATCACATGCCCTCTTCCTCATCAGATTGTTCAGGTTAGATGCTTTGTTTTTCTTTTTCTTTTCCTTAGCAGTACCTAATTTTGTTCTGTTATTGGTTTGTTCACGCAACAGCTCGTCGTGTTTGTATATGATGCCCGACAACTCGTTGTGTTCATATCTGATTCCAGGGCTTCATCTGTATGCTAAAACTGCATGATTATGAAAGATGTTATCCTGGATCTGAATCGCCTAAATGAAAAGCACTAACTTAAACCTGAATTGGAAATTGATGTTGCGATAGTTTTTGAAAACTTCACTAATTAGTTTATTTATATCTTTTCTCACTCCAGATCTGTGCAGACTGCAAATCTCATAAAATTTACAATATTGCTAGACTAAGTTCATTGAATCTGGACAAATTCATGATTATGTATCTGCTAAAATAAATCCATGCTATTTAGTAAGGTCATTATCATGTTGCCTCTTGCATTACATTTAGATTATTTAAGATTGTGGATGCTTGTGTCATACTGTAACTGTAACTGAAACAATAGCTGTGCAGAAACATAGAAAGGTTATCTGCAACTGCGAGACACAAGCATTTCCTATGGCATGACAAGGACACGTATTTGGGCAGTGGTGGTTCATGGCCAAGGCACAATTCCATGACCAGGGCGACGTGCACAACATCGCCATCGAGTGCAGTGGTGGTGTGAGGACGTGATACCAATGTGGAAATTACTATTGCCATCGACGACGAGAGCACTTTACTAGATCTTCTTAGGTAAATTTCTTACATTCTGTTGGTTAATTGGTTGGTTCTTATATTATTTATAATGTTCAGTTGTGTGACAAATGTTGTAGCATAAATAAATAACTATAAACTTCTCCCCTGATTACTATGTCTAAAGACCATCATAAATTATGATATTTAAAATGTAATTAGTTAAGAAAGTGCAAAACCTATCATATAGCTGCCTTAACTTCCCAAGAAAAGCTTAAAAAATGACAGGCACAATGCAGGCATATCTGATATGAGAAGTGGAGGACGTCCTGGGCTCCTAAGGATTTTTGAGTGCTTGTTTATGAAGACTTCATATATTGTTGCATAATACACCTACTTCTGTAGATGACTAATATCTTTTTTCCGAGTGGCAAAGAGCTTAACTTTAACATTATGCTAGGATAACTTACTAATTTGTTCTTTACAAGTTGTTTTGTTCTGACTGATGTTATAATGATCCATTCAACTTATGTTAAGCTACAAGCACCACCATATAGTTTCATGAAAAAAAACTTCATTTGAAATGTTTGGCATCTTTATTTATATATGTCTAGGTCATCTATAGATCATTTTCACTTTAGATGATCGACAATCTCTTTTTTATATAGCATACAACAGCTTTTGGTTGAGGGGCCTATTCTCGTTCATGAACCAAATCCAGTAGTTAATGCAATTACAATTGGTGTTGGTTTTGTTGTATTTCAATGAGTTTCATGTTCTCTTGCCTGATCTCATATTTTGGATATTGTGAGGTAAGAAGAGGAAACTGAACGATGGGCACATTGTGGGTGATCAGGTGGCAGCGATGTGAGGACGGTCAGCATGGCCATGGAGATGCTGATGAAGCCTAGGTTGGTCATCCTAGATGAGCCCACCGTTGGTTTGGATAGGTATGCACTTCTATTTCATCTCTTTTGGAAGCTACCGTTTGCTAGAGTGACTCATTTGGAACAAAAAAATAATATATGCAGTGCTTCAACACTGCTAAGGTTGGTGAGAGACAACGGTCGAACAATCATAGCCAAGATGAATCCAGACTGGGAGTGTTAGTACTTATTTTATTGAGTTGACTAATAATTCTGTTATCTTAAAAGGATTATTAGAACCTTCCTCGCGATCTTGAAAGAAAACCCCCAGACCAGCTTTGTTTAGGATGCAAATATATGCGCTCAGCTTTTTTTGGAAGAAATATCTGTGCTCAGTTACCAATGACATTTTTACTTAATTATATACTCTAGGCAAAATCGATGTATCAAAAAGTTAAAGTGACTTATAATTTGCAATGGAGGGAGTATAAGAATGTCTCTCTTTTGTTTCAGAAACTCTTTCAGGCATGAACTAACTGTACTGGAGAAGGTTCGACACTGTACTATGTTGTTCAGTTCGTCGGAGCTGTCACTCAGGACATACCTATGATGATTGTTTCTGAACTCCATGAAGAGGTATATAGCACCATGGCTTTTTCCCATGGAAATCGAAGTTAATATAATCTTAAGACCAAGTAATTATAAGTATGGCACTATTTATTAGTGTATATGAAAATTGTTCTCTGATGGGTTGACTTCATTCTTTTTTCTTCGAACTCAAAAAGACTTATGAGATGTATCCAGAAGAAAGCAAAGTTACGTGCGCAAAAGGTGCTAAGAAATGGCCTTGATATTTCTAGGTACTTCTAGGTTCTGACCCCGACAAGGGCTGAAGAATCCAAATATGCATCTTATATGAATAGCTCTTTTACAGTTTCAGAAAAAAGATAACAATGCACTTCTTGCTATCAACTAGGTAAGTACCCGTGCGTTGCAACGGAAAAAAAATAGTGTAACAATAACATATATATGGCTATATGTTGTGTTGTTAATTAAAATTAAGCTGCATCTGGACTTAATTACTACAAAGTCCAGATGCAACTTAATTTTAATTAACAACACAACATATAGCCATATATATGTTATTGTTACACTATTTTTTCCGTTGCAACGCACGGGCACTTACCTATAAACTAATGAACATACACAAGAATTTGTATCAGTGCAGTATTAATGTTAGGAACTAGAAAATGAAGAGTAAATTCTACAGGACAACGGTGAAACCTAGCAAACTACTAGAATGGAACAGATTGCTTCTTTTAAGACAAAAAAACCAACTAGAGACACTATTTACTTATAATAAATACTTCTGAAGACAGAATAATGTTTTGCACTCACACTGCATTTTGAGTGTCGTATAGGCGGATTGATTCATCGTCACTAGCTGTCACAAGATAGTTGGTAGCCTTGCTATGAAAATCCATAGAACTAATTCTACCATTCTGAAATAGAATTATGATATACCAAAAGAATCAAATGAGTATAGTTGTAGTATGTCCAATGTATATATAGAGATGTGCACTTGAAAGGGATGGGCATAGAAAATATAAATCAAACAAACTTTCAAGTCATAGAACACACCATGAAACCTATTTAATGTTTTCTTTCAACTGGGCATGGCCATTACAACATATTGATAGTTACAGGCTCCAGTTTGAAATCTCAGTGCTGCTAGCCTATTATGTGCCAAGTTTATTGAAAAATTCATAGTGGTACTTTATTCAATACATCTTGCATTATGCATATACATAGTTGTACCATTGCAAGTACAGCTAATGAATATGAACTCCAATCTCATCAGGCCATGGCATATGGCTAAACCCGTCAGGAAGTTATAGGGTCCAATGCACCTTCTTAGCCCTCTCATTCACATTCCTACAGCAATCTAAACTGGACTAACATTTTCAACAAATCAAAGTAATTCAATTACCCGGGGGGGAGGTCAAAATAAGTATCCCTTTAAAAAACTTTTGTTAGCCCCTGGGTTATCTTACATTGCAAAAAGTAGGATTTATGCAATCAACAATTTCTTTACCCGCCGCAGAAGCATCCGTACGCGTCGCCGTACACCAAGATGTCGGTGCCGCGAGCGCCCTCCCCCAACCTTTGCAACTTCACTTTCTGGTTCACCTGCAACCACCATGTGCATGGAGGAAAAAGGAGACAGCGACGAGGGGTCAACGGGAAGTCTTCGAGCACGGTAAGATAACCTATGTGGCATCTTTGGTAACCCATCAACATAATTGTTATTTGTTTATTCTGTTTTACTTTCATATAAAAATGAGTGGTAATGCATATTATCTGCCTGTAAGATTCACTCTCTTTGGATCGGTCTTGCTGCCCTCATTCTGGTAACCATTTCGGATACTGGGAGGAGTAAAATCTTAGGTTTGAGATCTCTTTCAAGTCAAACTAATCATGGCGGTTAGCTTGGCTTTGTGATTCAATGGATGCGGACCTGTGTGCAGAGTCACAAATTAGTTAAACTGAATTAGGCTCTTAGTTTTTTCATTTTCTTTTTGAGATTTGCATTAGGACCTGTGTGCATTTGGATAGTTGCTAGATTTAGTAGAGTGCCATCCAGTTCGGTTGGTGATATTTGCAGGTGTGTGTCCACACAACTTCTGTGGGTTCTTTACTGAATTGTTTGTGATTTTGGGACTCTTTGATGGCTACTGATTTGCCTGCAAATAGGCTTTGTTAGACAAGTGGATTATATTTTCCATGAAATTTGTAGTATTTTTACTGGAACACTTGTTTTTTCTATCTACAGCGACAGATGACGAGGAGGCATACAACCTGCCTATGTTCCAAGGGTTCAGCTTTCGGGCAGTTGCGGCTGGCTGCATCAGGGTTTGGGATGGAGAACATCGTGTATGAGCATGGTGAGAAGGAGCCCAATGTGGTATACAAGGGGAAGCTCGATGCCCAACGCCACATTGTTGTTAAGCTCTCCAACCACTCTGCCTGGGCAAAAAAGAAGGCGAATGCCCAGAGCCACATCGTTCCCGGTATTCCATTCGCCTTCTTTTTTACGCTTTCTAATTATGTGCATCTTGTGGTGGGTGTAATTGGTAGTTCAAAACCTGGTTGTTTATTTTGAGTATTGTAGATACAATGATAGTTTAGAACATCGTGTTTGAGCATCGATAGAACCGACATCCCATGGTATTATTTTGTCAACTCCAAAACTTTTCTTCAACCTACGCATAACCATTTTGAAGCAGATATGTTGAATTGATTAATTGACGAGGGGAGGAGCTAACAATTTTGGTGTCTTCAGAGTTCAGCATGATTTGCCGAGATTATACAATGGCCAAGTGCTGTGAAAAACAGACTGACGACTACTGGAGATTATACTATGGCCATGCAGATGTGTGCCGATATGATCTATATAACCATCAAAACTACTAAATGAGGGCTCTAACCTTAGTACGAAGCCCAGACAGCTGCATCAGGGAATGAGACACCTGCAGGAGCAAGTTCTGATGCACCAGGTTCCATAGCATAATGCATTGAGGCAATCTGCTACTGTCTGCATTTAGCAACAGTTTTCGAACACAATCTGCAGCTTTATTAGCAACTACAATCAGGTTTCCATAAGGTTTCATAGATATAATCTACAACTCTAACATGCTTCATCTATTTTTTTCTCATGGCATTGTTCATCCACCTAAAAATACTGGAGAGTATGTGCACCTTTAAATCCACATGAACCTGGCAACTTAAATATTCGGCCTTACATGAGAGGTACATGAAGCTATTGTTTCTGGATATATCTCTTTTTGTTTAGTGCCTTGTAAAGTTATTTTGATGACCTATTTATTGAACTGTCTTTACTGATCTGTTTTGGAGTAGTGAAAGTTTCTCTATGTGGGGGTGGGTTATTGGCACTTCGAGAAAGAAAACTCTCACATCTCTGTTTTCTATGGCAAAAATGGTTGGCATCGTCATACCTGAACATACTCAGCAGGAGCAACATTATGGTTTCCAATCACCCTCTCGTTTGAAAAGGTACTTAACATTGTTACAGTGCCCATATAAATTAGGCATGTCTGATCTTTTGAGTTATTTAATTTCTATTTTTTGGTGAAATAGAAATTATTAAATTTGTTAACCATGCACCATGCAGTATTTCGCATCATTTGAATTTGGAGAAGAAATTTCCAATGTGTTTGGAGATTTGAAAGATGACAATGGATCCGATACTGGCATTAATTTTGATAACATTTTTTTTGGGCAATAGTCCATTTTACGCATATACATTACCAAAGAAAATAATGCATATTGATAATTATTTTAGCCAAAAAAGAAGGGGATGATAGTATATCATTTTAACACATGGTAGGGGAATGCTTCCAATTATTTACTTGGTGCTTATCGGGATGTTTGTTGTCACAGGAGCTTCTGAAGTATAGGGATGCAGCAAAAATGGTTGCTGTTGAAACCACGCAAGAAACTGCTATGGCAGAGATCCTTGTTCGATGTTTAAGGTAATTTTTTCCAAGCATATAACTTGTATTATCTTGCCACTACTAATTTATCTGTAGTTCGAGCCTTTAAGGCGTCCAAAACTGCCACCATATGAACACTCTCTACTTGATAGGTATGCTCTGCAATTTATAAAAAAGAAATGAACAAAACATGTCAATATTGTAAAATTTGGTATTATGCAATTTGAGGTTGGTCTGACCATTGTATTCCTTACCCACTTAGACCTTATGGAATTGTAGGAACAAATGCCTCTGTGGAATTGTAGGAACAAATGCATCATGTCCAGCACCACCAGATGTAGTGGAAGTGCGGCGGCTCCAATCCCATCGTGTCCAAGGCCGTAGACGAGATGATTGGTGTCACTGTCCCGAGGAAAGCCCGCTCCGGTAGGCACTCGTACCATGCTCAAAGAGCAGAGTTTTCACTCCGGCGGTTTCATCTGGATGGCTGATGATATTCTTGGCTGTGCTTTTGTGCTCTTGACAGCTTCAACGAAACGTTCTTCGCATGAGTGGCCTGTCCCTGGCGGCGGAACCAGTTGAAGCAGCACCGGTGCAGGAGACGGCTCGCAAATTCAACGGCCTTTGTCATGGCCAATCTCTCCAGCGTCAGCCTCCACATCGCTGCCCTTTTAATCATTAGATGTGTGAATTATCTTAATGACACCATGTTTTTCGCAGGAATCGTTTGGGTGGGTGGTGACGGAATTGTATCGTTCCTCCTTCATTCTTTTTTGTTTTCCAATTATTTACTAATACGCTCCCAGACTTACTTATAACTGCTCTCTTTGCACCGTTGTAGCACTGCTCAGCTACGACACTAGCGTTGGGGCAGGCGTCCTAATCATGTACTGCTCTTTCAGTGCAGAGTGTTTTAAGGTAGGCTTGCCACTATGCGTTGGTCCTCATGTGTGTTTTGCGTTGTCAATCCTCTGCTTTGTCCATGCAAGTTTGTTGTTTCAAATAAATCAGGATTCATGGTTTTGTGTTTGCCTATTTTTTATTTCAGCTGGTTCTCAGGTAGCATAACATTGTGGCGATTTTTCGCTACGGAAGGTTATGCGTTTGTCATCATGTGTGTTTTACGTCTGGTGTGTGTACTGCTAGACGCACGCGCTTGAGCCGTTGATTTACACAACAGAAGAACGAAGCTTTGCTGGTTGTCACCTATGGTGTCGTTGGACTGAAATGTGCTGGCAGCCTGCCAACCCGCCAATGCACGCGAATGTGCTCTATATGGACCCCAGCTTAGCGGTTGTGATCTTGCTAAAGTCCACAAGCAGCTTGCAATTCTCCTTGTTCTATCCTTTTTTTCCTGATTATGTATGTGATGCTGAAAGAGGGTGTCAACATTCAGTAATGAAGCTAATTTCTGTATTTTTTAATGTTAATATGGTGGCGGTGGCCTGGCCTACATTTTCTCAGCAGGAGGCCATGGCTGATGTTGGAGTTGCTGCTGGGCTTCCTCAGGACCTTGGCCTTGCATCTCAAACAGTGAGTGTTCATTCCATTAAGATATTGTTGTGATCCACTCTTTGCATATGCTATGTGATCCACTCTTGGATTTATGGTTAGCTTTTCATGAGATTGAAATCTTGTGCCACATGATGCAACATATGCTAAATTAGATCAGTATTGCTATTACTGAAGTAATCATGAGCTAGAATTTACTTTACCTAAGTATTCAAATGGTGGCCTCATAAATAATGTCGTGACACTTGAACTTTAGTGATGCTTTCCACTGATAAGCTGAATAGGATTGATTAAGTTGTGTGATAGAGCAACATGGGTCTTCTAATACAAGTTTGTTACACATGAATCCGGAAGTTCTCAAGTATACCGGAATATGTGCTTTATTTATTCAAAATAATTTCATGTATAATTTACTTCTCAGAAGATGAGATGTCATCATGTATCACATATGAAAGAAGTACTATCCAAGTTGTCATATGTGTGTGTTTCATTCGACATGACATGCTAAGGGTTGCATTTTAAATGTGGTTTTAATATGCTGAAAGTAACCTACAGACTGTCCATTAGTTATCTCGCATCATATTTTGACATTATTACAAGCTGGATTTCAGCATTAGGAGTATCAGATAGTTGTCCTAACATTCTCGAGCAAAACATAATAAATTGTATGAATGCTGCCGATTTATTTCATTGTGGTTTTAATATGCTAAAAGTAACTGGCAGACTGTGCATTAGCTGTCTCTCATCCTATAAATATTGGCCACACTCCAGTTTCTCTTATTAAGTGCTCCATTGTTCCTTGACATCTCTGTTTGAGTTGCCTTTTTTCATCTCTGTTTCAATCTGCCTTTTGAATGTCTGGCATAGTGGCATCCTTGGAGTTACGAGATTACTCTTATTTTGTTACAGAGCCGAAGAGCATTTACCAAATACATTGCGACAAGCTCTAATATACAAAGTTAATACTCTAGCTTCTTTTATCTTGTTTTTCATAATCGTTATCCCTGACACTTCATAAATATGTTTGTTGTAATGTTATGTCCTATAGGATCTTGGATTTGCAATGCCTTCAGTTGCTCATGTTTCGCTTATTTTGGCTTCTTATAGAAATAAAGGGCAGGTAACTTACTGCTTGCCTGTAAAAAGCTGCTACAATTTTATCTATCCTTCTCTGTCCAAAGTTGATAAAGTACTCACAATGGTATGTTATTCCTTCCCACTAAGCTTACTTAGTTGCTCTTAGGAAGGTCCGCAGGTTGCTTGTGGATTTGCCATGCCCAATCTATCCAAATCAAACTTGACATCGACCAAAAAATGACTTCCGGTATGTTCAATTACACAAGATCTGTTTAGTATGTTCAAATATTTTCACAAGTTCTCAGTTGTCATGCTTTTAAAATGATCTCCTTTTATAGTTTAAAATGTGATAGAGCCAAACATTTTTTCGCTCAATTGCACTATGATATATCATTTGGTTAGCTATTTTCTGTTTTTTAAGTCTATCCTTTTCGTGGTTTAAGCAAGCGAACCAAACACTAATCAAAAGATTCAAAACTATATGGAGCAGGTGCTGGGTGGGTCGGTGCCAAGCGCCAGGCAACGGCAGCAACGCGACCTCAAATGAAGTGCTCCTCGGGGAATCGCACCACTATTAGGAAGTATCAGGAGAAGAAGGCCGACACTGTGTCGCTGAAGGAGGATGTGGTACATCTCAGGACGCTCAACCAACAGCTCATGAAGAAGCTCCATAGCCACACAACGCTTGAGGCAGAGGCTCCGCTGCCTGCCGTCAACGTTAGGGGCAGATCGAGGGGGAGATTGGCACGTTTCTATACTAGATCCCAAAGGCCACCACCTTACGCAATCAAGCTTGACAAGAAGAGGATAAGAAATCCCCACATCAATGTTATTGAGTCCTTTACCAATTCATCTATTATCTGGATATAGTTACGTGTCCATGCATATATCTCTACTACTATGAAGAATCTAAGGGGTAAGCTTCCTCCCCTGGTTCTGCCTCCCGTTTGAATTGTAAGATCTTGGGATATTTTCTAAAGATTTGTATATGTTTGTAATTTATTGTGACAGTCTTAGCATTGAAATGATGCAATTGACATGACATTATTAAAATCATATATAGAAGTCCGTGTGATACTAATGGTTGCAATGTAGTGGTGAAACAACTAGATTAAAATAACAAAATTTATGTATGGCTAGGATCATAAATAGATTACGAAACATTTTCTCACAATAATATAACACACATTTGTACATAAGTCATTATGGTATTATGTGTTCCCGTTGCAACGCACGGGCACTCACCTAGTTTTCTTTTAAGTGGTCAACCGTCCGTGCATGCTTTCTCGCGGAAGCTCACGCTGACATGCGGGCCCACGAACCATATGCTTCTTTCGTTTGTAACAAACCGCAATGAACGCCGCAGACTCCGCCGGCTTCGTAGCGCTCTGAACTCCTGCATTCCTAAGCGTCGTCGAAGTTGTTGCAATTCGAGTGCATCCTGCTGGGTATAAATACGCCACCGTGACCCCTCAAATCTCCAAGCCACAGCCTAGAATAATTCCTACGCACGCTGAGAGCCCAAGCTTGCTAATCACATGCAGCCGTGCGCAAATAATGCCATAGCAAACTCGACAGTTACAACCGAATGCTAAATCCCTGGGCTCGGACTATGGCTATCTGGGCACCCACTGCCCATATATTTTTTTCCCTCAGCGTTCGTTTGGGTCACGAGCACGTAACCACCTCACCTGGAATCCTAGGAAGCGTCCATCTCGGCCGGGCATTGGCTATATATAAGTTCCTCGACTGCCCCACGCCGAACCAAGGAGAGAGGAAGAGACCCGTGACGACGTTGCTGGCACCGACAGTAGTCAAGCAGCACCTGCCGCCGCGACGGCACAGTCGACGGGAAGGCGGAGGAGTAGCGCACAGTTGTGGGGCTCCGACGACTTCGTCGGTGTCGACGGCGTACCACGGCACAAGGACGCTTGGGTCCACCTCCATATCTATAGGATCAAGCTGACGACTGTTGACCAGCACCTGATCGCCTCAGCCCTTGAGTATTTACCCTTATCACAAGTTGAAGTATACGAGTTGTTGATAGAAGTGGCGATGCAGTTCGTGCGGCATATGATCTCCGAAATAGTAAATTTCTAGATCCTTGGTGAGGACTATCTCTGTCTCGCATTTTTGTGTGCAGATCGTTTTTTTAATTAATTTTTACGCTAAGTATGGAAGCCAAGCACTACAGTAAACGGAGAAACGTCCGACGGCCAAAACCGTCGGACATTAGAATTAAACCGTCGGAAATAGCTTATCTCCGACGGCAAAGACTTATCTCCGACGGCTTTAAGCCGTCGGAGATAACTCGTCGGAAATAATGCAATGTCCGACGGCAGCCGTCGGACATAGCCTATCTCCGACGGCTGCTAGAGCCCGTCGGAAATAGTAAATCTCAACCGTTTTACCGGTCAGTCAGTGGGCCCCACAAGCTTAAGTCCGACGGCCCAGCGATAAGTCGTCGGACATAAGGTAAGGTTATGTCCGACGGTATTTAATGCCGTCGGAGATAAGTCAAGGTTATGTCCGACGGCTACGACTAGGCCGTCGGACATAACAAATTACAGAATTACACAAAATTCTGTTTTTTAAAAAATCTGACATTTACAAAACAAAAACAGATTCATGCACATATACACATTCACATTCACAATCACAAATATACACATTCTAATAAGTATTCACAATCACAAATATTCTCACATAAATATTAACATTCACAAATTTAACATCAACATATAGGTTCGACCAACATATAGGTTCGACGGTTGTTGCAAACTGAAATTGTGTCTCACAAACAAGTGTTGCAAAGTGTTTCATAAATAAACATCACGACACATCAATCATATCCATCGTCTGGATGGTTCGAGTAGCCACCTCCTCCGGCTGGACTCTGCGTGTTGAAAAGGTTGTTCACCCACGAATGTGTTGTGTCGTCTTGACCAGACCCATCTCCAGGTGCGGCAACTGAAGCGGGTGGTGTCTGAAATCCCTATAACACAAGCACATGAAATAGTAACCACTCAGTTGTTCATTTAAACACATAAGACATCTATGAACATGTCACACACGCATATGTGTACATACCATAGGGAATTGTGACGGAGGCGGAGGCGGAGGTGGAGGCGCCAACATTGGCATTGGCAGTGCAAAGTCCGGAGGCGGCATCCCATATGTCGGCATCGGGACGCCCGCTTGTTGGGCTAGTTGCTACAAATTATATACAAGTCATTGTTGAACAAACAAGACACACATCAAGTGTTTTGCAAAATAAGCTACAAAATGTTACTTTAACGTACCGAGAGAAGAGCTTGATTTTGGGCCTGGAGGCTTGCATAATACTCGTCCCTCTTCTTCTGGTACTCGGCTTGTTGTCTCTGGTATTCAGATTGTTGCCTCTGGTACTCCAATTGATCCCTCAAGACTGATTGATGGTACTCTGCCTGTTGACGCAACACCGCAAGCTCTATCTCATGGGCTGCTGATCGTGAACGAGACGACTGTGAAGACGACGATGTGGATTGTCGTCCACGGCGTCTCAGCTCTCTGGAATCAATCGTAGAATCAAAAATACCCAACCTACAAGAGTGAACCATGCACTTAGTATAGTAACTCATGCCTCAGTTGAATCGCAAGCATATGATGACAATTTTGAAAACCAAATCAAATAATCTCACCGTCCATGGGCTTGTCCTCCTGCACTAGCATATGCTGCCTGAGGGTCGATTGGCTGGCTCCTCCAATCGTACTCCTCCCCATGGCGTTGAACCATCTCCTGCCCATACGAAGCCTGGAGGCAAACAATATCAAATATAAGTGCATAACCCCTATGCCATTGCAAACAATATCAAACACATAATAGAGTATCAAAAACTCATTAGACGGTCGGTGGCCGTCTGAGTGCATAACACATCAGGATTCTGAGGATCAGAACCCCTATGGCCTTGCATATACACCTCCACATCCGTGGGCGTACGGCCGGATTTGACTTCCTGTACATAAAAGTTATATTGACACATTTCTATGTAATTCAAAGTTACGACAAACCGAGACTTACCATTCGCTTAGCCAAGCGCACATGACCATCACCGCCGTAGTTGTGGAACGACTCAGTTCCACGGTTTCCCCTGTTCCTTTCGGAAATGGCACGAAACTCAGGGGAACCCCACCATTTGCACAATGCCCGATAACCGTCTGATCGGGTGGCCATCCATGGCACCGACACCTACATGAAATTTTTTAAATAAAGCAAGCAAATACATGGCTTCGTGCGATATGAGAGGCAACAACCTGTTTACCTCTAGGTATTGCTCCTCCGTCAAGTAAATTGATGACCACTCGGCCTTTGTATTTGGCATCTGTCGATCATCAGCATTTGCTCTATACCATGCCTTTATAGCCTGAATTCGTGCATAGTACATTGCATCTGCAACGACATCGTTCGCGTTATACTCAAACACGTAACGAGCGTTCATATCATATGATCCATCGTCCGACAACTTGTACCGTTTCTGCAAAAACCATAGTGTTATCATAAAAGCAAACATATATGGAATAACTAAAATAGTATAAACAAGTCATACCCAGAATGCATCTACGATTTATATGGCTTGCACAGGACCTCCTACCTTAGCTTCTTTAGTGTCCTTTCGATGTGATACATCCATCTATATTGCACAGGACCTCCTACCTTAGCTTCGAATGGTAGGTGAACAAGTAGATGTTGCATCGGATTGAAGAAACCTGGTGGAAATATTTTTTCAAGTTTGCATACCAAAATCGGTATTTCTTGCTCAAGCTTCTCCATCATCTCTTTCTTTATTTCTTTGGCACAAAGATGTCTATAAAAGTAGCTTAGCTCCGCTAATGCTTTCCAGACATCATTTTTTACAAAACCACGAAACATAACAGGAAGGAGTCTTTCCATTATTATGTGGTAGTCATGACTCTTCAACCCAGAAAACTTGCCCGTCTTCAAATTCACAGACCTTCTAAAGCCCGCGGCGTAACCATCTGGGAACTTTAAGTTTTTCAACCATTTCATCAATTGTTTCTTCCTTTTAGGTTTAATACTGAAAGGAGCACGTGGCTTCTTCTGATTCTCTCCTATCTCCATAGTTGGTCTTCTACAGATTAAGGCCAAGTCTTTCCTTGCCTTAGGGTTGTCTTTTGTTTTGTCGGTGATATTCATGCAAGTGCTGATAATGCTTTCACCCATATTTCGTTCCTGGTGCATGACATCAATGTTATGCATTAGAATCAAGGCTTTCATATAAGGGAGTTCCCATAGACCACATTTGTGAGTCCAATTATGCTCGGTTCCATAACCTTCAAAACGATTTCCATGTTCGTTTAGTTTCAAATCATTAAGTCTCGCGAGAATCTCTGGACCACTTAGACGCTTGGGTGGTCCCCTCGTCACAATCGTGTCCTTTTTAAAAGCGTTCCTATCGAACCTGAACGGGTGATCCTCTGGCAAAAAACATCTATGGCAATCGAAGTAACATATCTTTCCACCAAACTTTAGTCGAAAGCATAAAGTGTCTTCAACGCATATAGGACATGTCAAAATCCCATGACAACTCCATCCAGCAAAGATACCATAAGCCATAAAATCATGAATAGACCATAAAAACGCGGCTCTCAGGTTGAACTTCTGTTTCTTGTAACAATCGTACGCCTCGACTCCTTCCCACAAAATTTTCAATTCTTCAATCAGGGGTCTCATCATCACATCGATCTTTGTTCCAGGATGATCCGGACCAGGTATTATAAGACACAAGAAAATAAATTCATATTTCATGCAAAGAGCTGGTGGAAGGTTGTATGGAACAGCAAAGACGGGCCAACATGAGTACGACGTTGCAGTTACATTGAATGGCGAGAAACCATCTGTTGCCAAACCGAAGCGGACATTCCGCACTTCATCAGCAAAGCTGGAATCAAAAGCATCTAGTGCCTTCCATGCATCTGTATCAGCTGGGTGCACCATGACATTTGGATTCTCACGTACCCCTTCTTTGTGCCACCTCATGTGTCTGGCTGTATTCTTGGAGATGAACAAACGTTTCAACCGAGGTATGAGAGGCATGTAACGAAGCTGCTTACGTGCAATCTTCGTAGTCACGGTCATACCATCGTCGTTTTCAACCTCAACGAATCTACGCTCACCACATACATTACACTTCTTCTCACCTGCGGTCTCCTTCCAGAAAAGCATACAATTATTTTCACAGACATCGATTTTTTCGTAGTCCATACCCAGGCCAGATAACAGCTTTTTAGACTGATACATGTCCTTTGGCATCTTGTGATTCTCCGGAAGTACATCACTGATCAAGTTCAAAAGTTCCTTGTAACAGTTGTTTGAGAATGCAAACTTAGACTTAATAGCCATAAGTCGAGTCACAAATACAAGGACGGTAACTTTTGTGTGCTCATGCAACGGCTCTTCGGCAGCTTTAAGGAGCTCGAAGAACTTCTGAACCTCAGGTGTAGCTGGATCCTCAAACTCGGTGGGTTGACCGGGGTTCTCCGAATCGACAGTTAGAAACTCATGGCGTACATCGTCAAGCATCTCTTCCATCCTATCGTAGTCCTCCTCTTCATGTGACTGAACTTCCGATACAATACGAGGAGGTGGGTCCTCACCGTGGTGCACCCACACCTCATAGCCTGGCATATAACCGTTCTTGCAAATATGTATCGACATAGTCCTCCTGTCAAGGAAATTAATGTTCCGACACTTGCTACAAGGGCACCTAACATCGGTTCCAGTCTCTGACCGAGCAAAAGCATGGTCGAGAAAAGCGTCAGTCTTGGCCACCCACTCACTTGATAGAGCACCTCTTTTCTTCCAACCTTCATACATCCATCGACGATTCTCCTCCATACTAGATACGAGACGTTAACTTAATTAGATAAGTAATGCACGGACCATCCGTTTTTATGAAGAAATCACGCCCCTACATCTGTAGGAAAGGATAGGTCCTAAACCCACCCAGGAGTGACCGACGAGGCCGTGTTTATGACAAGACATGTGGTCGTGCGAAATTTCGGCAGCATAACCCCGCTGTTCTCCAATCGCACGCCTAAAAATGGTGCAATTGGAGAACATAGGGGTTATGCTTCCGAAACTAAGCACGAGCACATGCTTTTGTCATAAACCCGAACTCTGTCGGTCACCCCTAGGCTGTCCAATAAAGGGACAATTCCGGCCCAACACACCTTACATGCGTCGCTTGTAAGGTGTGTTGGGCCGAAACGGGTGACGCCTAGGTTTCGTTTGTTCACACTACGATACACTATGATTAACTAGAATCATCGTGTATTATTAAATAATTAAACTAATAAACCACAATACAATATTACATATGAAATAACATTGTTATGAATGACAAATCATATAAATTGACCTTATTTCCGAGGGCATAATAATTACCCTCGGAAATTTAAAATTTAAATTATCTAAAGCACCACTAAATAAACTAAAACAAGGTAATTTAATTACGTAATCAAATTTAGGCCATATAATCAAATTTCGCCAAATAATCAAATTTAGGCCATCGGATATAGTAAGATAAACATTATTTAACATACTAATTATTTAATTACAACATTAGAAACTACAAAACAATATTAATATATACAAAATAAATCTAAAAATACTTACTTTAATAATATGGCGGACGGAGATGTAGCCGGCGGGGCGAGCTGGGCGGGGAGGCGACGGCGGCTGGGCGAGCGGGGCGAGCGGGGTGGCCACCGGCGGCCGGCGGCCGGCGGCCGGCGGCGACGGCGGCCTCGCGGGGAGGCATGTGGGCGGGGCTTTGGGAGGCGGGGCGGCCGGCGGCGCGGCGGCGCGGCGGCGCAGTGGGCGACGGCGGCGGCGCAGTTGACGGCGGCGGCGCGTGGGGAGAGACAGAGGAGAAGAGAAGCGCGCGCGTGGAAATGAACCGCGCGCCGGTTTCCTGGGGGATTAAAAAATCTTACCTCCGACGGCTACGCTGCCAGCCGTCGGACATAACCTTATCTCCGACGGCGGCCTACGAGGCCGTCGGAGATAAGTACTATTTCCGAGGGCCCTTTGTGGCCGTCGGACATAAACTAATCTCCGACGGCCTCGTAGGCCGCCGTCGGAGATAAGGAGGCCGTCGGATGTTTATCAGTTTACTGTAGTGAAGGTAGTTTGAGAATCCCAATAGTGGGAAGGGACATGACCTACGATTGCTAATCACTACTGGCAACCACGTGTGGTTGCATAGATGGGATCTTTTGCGCCATGAAACTTTTCCGTTATAAGTCTATTTTAATCCATTCAAATTAGGTTATGTTCATATTAATTTTGCCCATACGATAATAACATTGTTTAAATCATATACTATGTTTTTAAAATATTTAATTAGTTATTTAATCTATATTATTTGGATTTTTGTAGTGTTTTAATCAGGTCCGTCAATATTTATAGATTGTCTAATTTTTGTAATGTGGTTCCTAATTCAAATATATTTCGTATTAGGTTTAGATTAGATGTTTCTCATCTCGGCGCGTAGAATATTCCTACGCTGTTTGTTCTCATGTTTGGTGTACTGTTATCTTCATGTACTTCTTGTTTATATGTATGTATTGCTACGAGTAGCAGCGAGGTCACGTAAAATCGAAGACCAATTTGGTGATGTACTAGGATTCTCAAGTCTAAGGCAAGTTGTGCCCTTGATCACATTTATTTACCCAATAATATTCTTTATAATCATTTATTCCGGCATAGGTTTAATTTTGATGTGACCCAATAGGTCATCCTAGTCTGATTACCTTTTACCTTGTTTACCCCTGAATCATTTAGGTAGTTATGATATTGCTTTACATGGTTTTGGGTTAATATTTCATTATATCCATGTTCCAGTTATTCTGTTATTTTATTTATGTTCATGTCAAGATTATTATATTATTTTAATTCGAACATGTTGCTTAACTTGAGAAACACGTGCCACCACAAGGGTGGAATGGGATGCCCTTGGCTGACTAATTAGGAAAGCTAGTGGAAGACTACCTTACCCGAAAGGGGCAAGGGCAGTAGGGGAGTTGCATGCACGGAGGTTCTCGGGTTGATTTTGCTGCGATGGCGGTCAGACGAGGGATTCTTGCAAGTGCTCTTCCCATAAACTGTAGCGAGTTTTCGGAAGGTAGTGGAACTTTGTAAAAGCCTCATAGTGGATCCCTAGCCATTCACCTCGCTAGTGTCTAAGGGTCTAGCTAAACCTGGCGACATGGGATACACGATTTATGGGTACAGGGTACAACCTCTGCAGAGTGTATAACTGGTATATTAGTCGAGCTCACGGTCAAGAGTTGCTCAGTACTCTCGCATGATTAAATTATGGAACTAAATTAAATTTGTCATATGCATTGCATGGGATTATTCATTAATTTTGTTCTATTATCTTTATTGTGGCTTGGCGCCAGAGAGTCAACTAGGAGACGCCACCTAGATCGAATCGAACACCTCGTGGTGTGGCTCCTCTTGAACCACCTGTTCATCTCCTGTGGAGAGGGTGTGACACAGCAATGGTGAGCTCACATACGTTCATATCTCAACAAGTTGTGGGGAATAATGTGTATGAACACACTAAAGGTGGGAGTTCATGTGAAGTGTAAGGTTAATCAACAAAATAAAGGTTGAAGCTGAGCATCGGTTTTATAAGTTGGTCAAAATTTTATTAGTAATTACTAAGTTTAAGTAAATACCAAACCTTAGTAATAATAAGTAAAAGTAATAATAAAATAATCCCAATGCGATGCAAATGACAAATTGAGTTTTAATTCCATAGATTAATCATGTGAGGGTCTGAGCTGCTCATGACCGTGAGCACGGCTAGTATACCAGTTTTACACTCTACAGAGGTTGCGCATCTTTACCAACAAGTCATGTTACCCATCTGCCAAGGGGTCATGAATCCCATACACCTCTACCAAGTAAGCGAGGTAGGGTAACACTACGAGGCCTTTAAAAAGTTCCACTAGCTTTAGAAAACCCGCTATAGTCTAGGAAGCTCCAATGCAGGGATCCCTCGCTTGACCGCCATCGCAGCAAAATCAACCCAAGGACCTCCCTACACTGACCACTCCCCTACTGCCCTTGCCCCTTTAGGGTAAGGTAGTCTTCCACTACTACCCTTGTGGTAGCGCTGTTTTCCCGGGTGGTCGCTCCATGTTCCCATTAACATAATGATCTTAACATGAACAGTAATTATAAACTGATAATAAAAGGGTGATCATGAATATTGTATCTCCATACCCAGAACCACATAAAGCAATAACAAGTACTACCCAAAAAGTTCAGTGGTAAACAAGGTATAAAGATAGTCAAACTGGGGTAACCTATTGGGTCCCATCAAAATTAACATATGCAGATCATTATGATTAATAAGAACATGACTAGGTAAAAAGAAGTGATCAAGGGCACAACTTGCCTGGCACTTGAGATTCCAGGTACCAGGTGATTCTTCAGATCCTCGTGACCTCACTGCTAGTCGTAGCAATACAAATAAACATGGTATAGATAAAATTCACATCACACTAATCATAAGTACAAACTGAATAATAATAATCTATACGTTGCTACGAGATCGTGGGAACGAGAACCACTAAAATCGGAGTCATGGTTAAGAAGTTATGATTCTATAGAGGATCTATGTGATTAAAATATTAAACTATATTATAAATTGGTTAGTGTAAATCATATGAGTGGTTATTCTATAAATAATTGTCTCAACTTTAATCTAAGTTATAACTTTACCATAAATTATATTTTGGTAGATAATGATGAGCACATTAACAAGACTAACCAACATGAGTTAAGTAAAGATCTAATCATTAAATAATGAGACATGGCATAATAAATGTTGTTATTGCATAGTAAATATTTATACGAGACTAACACAACTTGAACGGATCAAATCGGAGTTAAAACGGAGGAGTTATGAATTTCCTAAGGTTTTATGTACTTGATATAAGATTAATTAAGAAATAAATTTTAAAGTGGCTTTCATGTCCAGTGGCACTATTTGATAAAAAATAATATTATAAAATTATAGGAATTGGA
This sequence comes from Zea mays, assembly GCF_902167145.1. Classification (NCBI taxonomy): domain Eukaryota; kingdom Viridiplantae; phylum Streptophyta; class Magnoliopsida; order Poales; family Poaceae; genus Zea; species Zea mays. The sequence continues at coordinate 85,706,631 of NC_050098.1, forward strand.
ATGAATTAATTTGGACTAAGTATGCATTTTCTATGAATTAAACAAATTCTAGCATTTATTTTTGCATTAAAAATCATTTTCTAATCCCTTTTTCTGGATTTTATAATTCTCTGGACTGGGCCTCAATTCTATAAAACACAGGGGCAATGGCGCAAAAGTTTCTAAGACAATGTGAACAATCCCTGTGGACCACGGGTTCATTCTGAACTAACCGAGGGGCTCTTATGCTAAACTGCCCTAGCGAAGAGGTATCGCCCAATCTGGGCCGTTAGATTCTAAATCAACAGATCAAATTAGATCTGAATCCGCAAGCGCTGCTAGCCCATGGATCTAAGATCTACGGCCCAAGTTTTAAGTAGCTAAAATCGATCCACATACACCAGATCAAGATCGCACGGACCAAATCTGATCCCGCAAACCGGTACGTCACGAGATCTATTGGATTCAAATCTAACGGTGCTAACATAATACACGGAGATCTAATCTTGGCCTTTGCTTTCGGATCAAGCGACCAAGACATCATCCCTGCCCCCCCCCCCCCCCCCCCGGCGGCACAGGCCACATCGCCAGACCCACCCCGGCGGCGACCATGGCCGACGAAATTAATGCCAGCAACCCAGCGCTTGAATCCGAAATTAACTAGGTGCTTCGCCAAGGGGAGAACTATGTGGACAAGCGGAAAGGGAGACTCACCGGCGACACGCAGTGGCCTCACAGCTCACGGAGGAGGGTGGATCCGTGGCGGCAGAGAAACTCTGGCGAGGAATTATCGCCCTTCCGAAGGCGCCCAAGGGAAACCACCCACACCACTAGCTTCGTGGGATCGGACCGAGCACCAAGAACCCAATCCCAGGGCTTGACGACCAGGAATTAAAGTCTGACCTCGTGGTGGGGTGGTCCTTGTCTTTCGCACCGGCGTGCACGCACAGTCGCTCGCGGAGGTGGTCGTGGGGATGAAAAAGGAGAGAGCCGAGACCCTCCCGGTACCTAAATAGCGCCCAAGGGGGAAAAGTTCGCAACGGATTCCGTGGCTTGCGGCCCGCCCCCCGCCATGCTTGGCGTGGTCGTTGGAAGGGAGACGGCCGACAGCACGGGTCCATCGGACAGAGAGGGCGAGGATGAGGCAGTGGGCACAGCTGACGCATGGGGCCGCATTGCCGGCACTTCTTTGTGAGGCGCGCGGAGAGGTTTCCCTGTGGGCCCGCCTAGTCAGTACTCAGACGCGACCATGTGGGGATCCGCTGATAGGCCGACCGGAGTGAAATCAGCCAGTGCAATGTCTAATCTTTTTGTTTTCCTTTTTCGGTTTCTTTTCCTTTTAATTTCTAGAATTCAATTTCCATTCCAATTGTGAACTTTGTACCTAGATTCAAATGTACAAATTGGACAAACAAGTATGGAAGGATTTTATTTATTTATATATTTATTTTCTTTATTTCGTATAGTATTTTCCTTCTCCTTCTCCAATTCTAACATTGTACGTTTGGGTTAAAATCCAATTCTCATCATATTACTATATTCCCATATTATTCCTTTTTGACATTACAAAATCCTAATTCCAATCTAAGATAAAGTTTAAGATTTCAAATTTAATACCCGCTAAAATCAATCATGATATAGTAGAATCTATTTATTCTAATTAATTTATTTGTTTGATAAATGTTTGAAATATGAAGCACACTCATATTGTTTCTTTCATTTTAGGAAAATAGTATTTTGATTATGGGACAAGAATTTAAAGTTACTTCAAAATTAACTATTCATGCAAATAAATGCTTATGGTGCGTCATTTAATGATATGCATCCTCATTTAGTTGAATAGAAAACTTTTCTATTACTTCTTTTCTAAGATAATTCTTTATTTTCAAAATCTAGTCCTCAATTTTCAATACTCAAGTATAATTTGAGATATCTGAATTTGCTATTTTATCTCTTCATGTATTTATTTTTTTTTTGTTATACAAATTTTGGGCCTTACAAATCCTACTCCCCTTAACAGAAATCTCGTCCTCGAGATTTGTAAGAAAAGGGCGTATAATCATATTGTCTCAGAACATATGCACAAACAAAATCTCAGCATGATGCACAATTTATTAGCAACACATGGGGTCGATTAGACCTTATTATTCTCCTAACATAGTATCATACCAACTACTAACTAAAGTAACACTTAGATCTTACAAATAGTAATATATATATATATATATGGTTATGTAGCTTGGTGGACCTGGTGGTGGTGGAGGAGGTAGTGGGCGTTGTTGTTGTTGTCTTTCCAACCGTGCTATTTCTTGGCGTATCTTCAGCCGGTCCTGACGTATTTCCTGGCGTTCTTGTCTTATCTGATTTTGCATTTTGGTAACCATGTCTGCCATTAGTTGTATTACTAGCATTTGGGCAGCAACCATTTGATCGATTCTAACAAGTGGAGGATTTGGAGGATTCATTTCTGTTTATTGTTGTGTGATAATCTCCCCTTCCTGGTATTGACCATGAGAGTTAGAAGCATATGGCAAAATAGTTTTGCAAGGGAAATTATTCGATAAGCGGAATGAATAAGCTAGTAGTTGGTTATGATCTGAAGATTCTTTAGTAGGGCTTAATCTTTGTTTTATATCAAGATTGGGATAACTAGTCGTATAAGGTCAATGTCCAAAGGTATGATAGAATCTATCATAATGACATAGATATGGGTTGAATAGACTACATGATGTAGATCAAAAGTTTGCTTGATGTTAGGTGGGGATAGATAGATTATGCAATCCATCATGACTCTACTGGTTGAGTTAGATCTTCTGTTCATGGTTGAGTTGGTCTAATATGCTAAGTTTAGTTAACACCTGGCTAGAAGGGTCCAAGTACCACTAATTTGTTTAAGCAGACCACATTAGATTTGATCACATTAGAATATCATTTATTTAAGCATATCAAGCTAACTTTATCTTTATGAAAATCTAGTATGTATTTTTTTCTAAGTGGAACTTCCAATTAGTATAATCCCTTTTTTATACACCCAAAATTCTTCATGCCATTAGCGGGTGTAGCATAGAAAACAAGGGTACATCATGCTTTAGCTATTTAGTGAGTGTAGAAAAGATTTTGGGGCAGAAGAAAGTTTGGTAGTAGAGATTTTTTATTCCGGGTGGTGGATCTTGATTCATCTGAAGATCTGTTTCTACTAATATCCTTCCTTGTCAAAGTTAACCTTCTTCTTGAGTTTGATTTAGGGATCCTCGGTCGTGGTGTTAGATGCTATTATCTAAGTTGGGATAACAATTGCGGGTACATGGGGTAGGTAGATTAAACAGAGTTTTACTTTGCTTTTGAGATAAATGGGTTGGGCAACCATAACATAGGATAGGTCGTGGTTTTACTAACGAGTGGGTCAAAGATACCAATTTAGGTATAAAGCTCATTTATAGGGACATGGTTTATCTATATTACCAGTATTAACTGACTTGTTTAAGTCACTTCCTTTATATTAGATCATATTAGACTAGGTAGGGTCTGGATTATATTGGATATAACTAGATTAGACTAGTTTGAGTTAGATAGATCTACCAGGGTAGAATATATATTATTAGGATATGTTAGAATGTTTTGAGATAGGAGGGATTATATGGTGTAGGAAGGTCAAAATCTCTGTTGGGTTCAAACAGAGGGGTTATACAGCCATCGAATGGTTAGGGTAGTTGCATGTGGCCAAGTTGGACTAAGACTCCAATTTAGGTTAAAACATATTTACAAGAGTAGGATCCAATCTTATTTTACCAGTATTATCTAACATGTTTGTCCATTAGATTAGATCTGATGAGATTGGATGGGATCAGAAATAAATTGGTGTAATCAGATTAGACTAGATAAGATCTACTTAATTTATTTTGGAACAGATCATGTTTGTTACACTATTATGAGATAAGCAAAGTGGTGGGGATAAGTATGCTTATTAGTTAGATCTATTAGGATAGGATAGAATCTTTTCGAGATAAGATGGATCTATTATGATAAGAAAGAATCTTTTAAGATAAGAGAGAATCTTTTAAGACAAAATGGATCTATTAAGATAGGAGAGTATCATTTAAGGTAAGATGGATCTATTTGACATATTCTAGTGGGGGATATTCTTAGTTGATCTAATTTATCTTATAAATATATCTAGTTTAATAGATCCACTTTTAATAGGGAATATTCTGTGTTGGCTATTTTGTAATTATTTTCCCCTCTGTCTAGGTGTATATGTTGATGCAATTATGGACATTACTCCACAACCCATCACACTCAATCAAAGGTCCAAATCAGACAAGTATCATAAGAACAAACACTCAAGCATATATATACCTATAAAAATAGTTTTGTTTTTGTTCCTAAGAGTAGGTCTCCTATTCCTAAAGTCACTTTAGGCACAGGATTTCAATGTGTGAAATCCACTTTTGTCTTTAGAAGGAACAGGTAAGAATAATCAGAGTAAAGCAGAAATAGACGAGAAAAGATTAAGATAAGTTTAGAAAAGAATCAGAGTAAGGTAAGTAGGTAATGGTTGTCCAGTTCTATCTAGGTTTCGTCCTACAGTTAACATTCCTCTGATACCACATCTGTCACACCCGAATTTAAGGGGCAAAGCCGGGTGCATCTCATACATGCGCTAAAGAAGACAACATATATAATAACAGAGTGTATAGAGATAAATGTCACAATATAATCAGAGTATTTATTACATAGCGGAAGTCTTACAAAATAAATTATAAATATGGATCGAACTAAAATCCATCCTTGACACCAGAGAGTCAACTGGGAGACGCCACCTAGATCGAATCGAACTCCTCGTGGTGTGGCTCCTCTTGAACCACCTGTTCTTCTCCTGTGGGGGTGTGACACAGCAAGGGTGAGCTCACATACGTTCATAGCTCAACAAGTTGTGGGGAATAATGTGCATGAACTCACCAAAGGTGGGAGTTCATGTGAAGTGTAAGGTTGATCAAAAAAATAAAGGTTGAAGCTGAGCATTGCTTTTATAAGTTGGTCAAAATTTTATTAGCAATTACTAAGTATAAGTAAATACCATACCTTAGGAATAATAAGTAAAAGTAATAATAAATTAATCCCAATGCGATGCAAATGACAAATTGAGTTTTAATTCCATAGATTAATCTTGTGAGGGTCCGAGCTGCTCATGACCATGAGCACGGCTAGTATACTAGTTTTACACTCTGCAGAGGTTGCGCATCTTTAGCCACAAGTCATGTTACCCATCTGCCAAGGGGTCATAAATCCCATACACCTCTACCAAGGAAGCGAGGCAGGGTAACACTACGAGGCCTTTACAAAGTTCCACTAGCTTCAGAAAACCCGCTACAGTTTCTAGGAAGCTCCAATGCAGGGATCCCTCGCTAGACCGCCATCGCAGCAAAATCAACCCAAGGACCTCCCTACACTAACCACTCCCCTACTGCCCTTGCCCCTTTCAGGTAAGGTAGTCATCCACTAGCTTTTCTAATTAGTCAGCCAAGGGCATCCCATACTACCCTTATGGTAGCACTGTTTTCCCGGGCGTCTGCTCCATGTTCCCATTAACATAATGATCTTAACATGAACAGTAATAATAAACTGATAATAAAAGGGTGATCATGAATATTGTATCTGCATACCCAGAACCACATAAAGCAATAGCAAGTACTAACCAAAAATTTTAGTGGTAAACATGGTATATAAAGATAGTCAAACTGGGGTAAACTGTTGGGTCCCATCAAAATTAACCTATGCAGATCATTAATAGTAACCTTGTCAGACACGTGCCCTCAAGCGTCCGCGCGCACACCGTGGACTCCGCGCCCACGACGCACGCCGAGGCCGTGTGGCAGAACCGCCCAAATTATTCCAGCTTAAGTGCCCAAGTCACACCTTAGAGGCAGCAACACACTTAAATCGGAATAACCCGTCAGTCCCTCATATCTAGTCTGATAAAGCCACTTCCCTGGGATCAAATACCACTAGCTCACTCGAAGGTGAGTCACAGAGAGAATACAATAACACATGAAACCACACTTTAAAGTACTGGAATTATTACATGAACCGAAGTTTTAGGTAAAAGGGAACAAGTTCATAAACAAAATGCAGCGGATAATCGATAACGTCGAATGCCGAGGAATAGGGCAAGGCCTAGCCCACTACTCCTCCTACTCCTCTCATGCCGGAGCAGCATCCCACTCGACGGTTGTCGGGGACCATAATTAGGGGTACCCTCAAGGCTCCTAATTCTCAGCTGGTAACCCCCATCAGCATAAAGCTGCAAAGGCCTGATGGGTGCGATTAAGTCAGGGATCAGTCCATTCGAGGGACTCGATCGCGTCTCGCCCGAGCCTAGCCTCGGACAAGGGCAGCCGACCCCGGAGGATCTCCGTCTCGCCCGAGGCCCCCCTCCAGCGGCGAACATATTTCCGGCTCGCCCGAGGCCCTGTCTTCGCCAAGAAGCAACCCTGACCAAATCGCCACACCGACCGACCAAATCGCAGGAGCATTTAATGCAAAGGTGGCCTGACACCTTTATCCTGACGCGCACCCCTCAGCCAACAGAGCCGAAGTGACCGCCGCCACTTCGCCGCTCCACTGACCGGTCTGACAGAAAGACAGCGCCGCCTGCGCCGCTCCGACTGCGGTACCACTTGACAGAGTGAGGCTGACAGGCAGTCAGGCCCGGCCGCAGGCACCATAGGAAGCTCCGCTTCGCCCGACCCAGGGCTCGGACTCGGGCTAAGTCCCGGAAGACGGCGAACTCCGCTCCGCCCGACCCAGGGCTCGGACTCGGGCTAAGTCCCGGAAGACGACGAACTCCGCTCCGCCCGACCCAAGGCTCGGACTCGGGCTAAGTATCGGAAGACGGCGAACTCCGCTCCGCCTGACCCAGGGCTCGGACTCGGGCTAAGTCCCGGAAGACGACGAACTCCGCTCCGCCCGACCCAGGGCTCGGACTTGGGCTCAGCCCCAGAAGACGACGAACTCCGCTTCGCCCGACCCCAGGGCTCGGACTCCGCCCTGGCCTCAGCCGACGGCCTCCGCCTCGCCCGACCCAGGGGCTCGGACTCGACCTCGGCCACGGAAGACAGACTCAACCTCGGCTTCGGAGGAGCTTCCACATCGCCCAACCTAGGGCGCAGACCAGCCACGTCAACAGGAGGCGCCATCATCACCCTACCCCAAGCTGACTCGGGCCACAGGGAACAAGACCGGCGTCCCATCTGGCTCGCTCCACCAGATAGGCAATGATGGCGTCCCGCATACTCTGTGACGACGGAGGCTCTCAGCCCCCTTACGGAAGCAAGAGGACGTCAGCAAGGACTCAACAGCTCCGACAGCTGTCCCTCCGCAAGGCTCCTGCGCTCCTCCGACGGCCACGACATCACACCAAGCTGGGTGCCAAAATCTCTCCGGCTGCCACAACGGCATGTACTTAGGGCGCTGGCTCTCCCCCGCTAGACACGTAGCACTCTGCTACACCCCCCATTGTACACCTGGATCCTCTCCTTACGCCTATAAAAGGAAGGACCAGGGCCCTCTTAGAAAGGGTGGGCCGCGCGGGGACGAGGACGGGACAGGCGCTCGCGTGAGGCCACTTGCTCCCTTTCCCGCGTGGACGCTTGTAACCCCCTACTGCAAGCGCACCCGACCTGGGCGCGGGACGAACACGAAGGCCGCGGGATTTCCACCTCTCTTACGCCCGTCTCCGGCCGCCTCACTTCCCCCCTTCGCGCTCGGCCTCGCGTCGACCCATCTGGGCTGGGGCACGCGACGACATTTCACTCGTCGGCTTAGGGACCCCCCGGTCTCGGAACACCGACAGTTGGCGCGCCAGGTAGGGGCCTGCTGCGTGTTGACGAACAGCTTCCCGTCAAGCTCCAGATGGGCAGTCTCCAGCAACCTCTCCAACCCGGGACGGTGCTCCATTTCGGGAGTCTTGAGTTCATGTCCCTCGACGGTAGCTACGACATGATACTCATTCCACCGCCGGGCGACAGCGACAATGGCGGCCGACAGCCCGCCCGCCGGCGGCGGAATCGACGACGTCTTCCCCGTGTGGTGGAAGAACAACCTTCGAGCTCACCCCGCCCTCTTCCCCGCCGACGGAGGGGAAGGCGGGGCAACCAAGGCCAAGCGGGAGGCAGCGCCTCGTCGACTGTCGAGCGAGTCGACGGCCCCAGCGCTCCAACTGGGGGCGCGCCGGACATCGACCTCGCGCTTGAGATGAAGACAAGCGCTATCTCCCCACGACACGCCAATCCCGAGCAAGCGGACGACGCCAGCACGCTCGCGGAAGGCTTGCTGGGTGTCACCCTCGTACCTGAGACGACGGTGCAGTCAGTCCCCGACGTGACTTCATCACCGCCCGTCGACCAAGAGGTACCGACCGATTCCCATCCCACGTCTTTCGGATTCAGCCTCGACCCGCCTAGCGGCTTCGCTTTGGCGGGCGCTCTCGTAGAGGCGAGTCCAAACCCTCTGGGGTTTCGTATGCGGTCACCTTGGGACCGGCTGACAGACGTCTCGACCTACGGGCCCTCTGGGTCCGAGGAAGACGACGAGCCCAGCTTCTGTTGGGATTTCTCTGGACTTGGCAACCCCAGTGCCATGCGGGACTTCATGACCGCATGCGACTACTGCCTTTCCGACTGTTCCGACGGTAGCCGTAGCCTCGGCGACGAGGACTGCGGCCCAAGCCGCGAATGTTTCCACGTCGATCTAGGGGGTCCCTCCGAAGGCAACCATCTCGGCATGCCGGAGGACGGTGATCTCCCTAGGCCGGTGCCTCGCGTTGACATCCCACGGGAGCTAGCTGTGGTCCCCGTTCAGGCGGGGGGCCATGACCCACAGCTTGAGCAAATCCGCGGGGTGCAGGCCAGGCTCGACGAGGGAGCAGGAGCGCTTGAGCCGATCAGCCGGGACGTCGGGCAGGAATGGGCGGGCCAGCCTCCGGCTGGAGGAATACGTCATCTACCCCAGGGCTTCCAGCACCGCATCGCCGACGTCCAGTGGGGTTGGCCAGAACCTGGCTGCAGCAGCAATGCTCCTCCGCGCGATGCCAGAGCCATCAACCACCGAGGGGCGGCGAATCCAGGGAGAGCTCAAGAATCTCCTGGAAGGCGCCGCGGTCCGACGGGCCGAGAGCTCCGCCTCCCGAAGGTAGGGGTACCCCTCAGAACCTCATGCCGCGACTTCCCGATTCATGCGGGAAGCCTCGGTCTACACCGGGCGCACGCGCAACACAGCGCCTGCGGCCCCGGGTCGCCTCGGCAACGAGCACCATTACCGCGACCGTCGGGCCCACCTTGACGAGAGGGTGCGCCGAGGCTACCACCCCAGGCGTGGGGGACGCTACGACAGCGGGGAGGATCGGAGTCCCTTGCCCGAACCACCCGGTCCGCAGGCCTTCAGCCGGGCCATACGACGGGCGCCGTTCCCGACCCGGTTCCGACCCCCGACTACTATCACAAAGTACTCGGGGGAGACGAGACCGGAACTGTGGCTCGCGGACTACCGTCTGGCCTGCCAACTGGGTGGAACGGACGATGACAACCTCATCATCCGCAACCTCCCCCTGTTCCTCTCCGACACCGCTCGCGCCTGGTTGGAGCACCTGCCTCTGGGGCAGATCTCCAACTGGGACGACCTGGTCCAAGCTTTCGCCGGCAATTTCCAGGGCACGTACGTGCGCCTCGGGAATTCCTGGGACCTCCGAAGCTGCCGACAGCAGCCGGGAGAATCTCTCCGGGACTACATCCGGCGATTCTCGAAGCAGCGCACCGAGCTGCCCAACATCACCGACTCGGATGTCATCGGCGCGTTCCTCGCTGGCATCACCTGCCGCGACCTGGTGAGCAAGCTGGGTCGCAAGACCCCCACTAGGGCGAGCGAGCTGATGGACATCGCCACCAAGTTCGCCTCCGGCCAAGAGGCGGTCGAGGCTATCTTCCGGAAGGACAAGCAGCCCCAAGGCCGAGAGGCACCCCGAGGCGTCAGCTCAGCGCGGCGCCAAGAAGAAGGGCAAGAAGAAGTCGCAAGCGAAACGCGACGCCGCCGACGCGGACCTTGTCGCCGCCGCCAAGTACAAGAACCCTTGGAAACCCCCCGGAGGTGCCAACCTCTTCGACAAGATGCTCAAGGAGCCGTGCCCCTATAACCAGGGGCTCGTCAAGCACACCCTTGAGGAGTGCATCATGCTTCGGCGCCACTTCCACAGGGCCGGGCCACCCGCGGAGGGTGGCAGGGCCCACGACGACGATAAGAAGGAAGATCACCAAGCAGGAGAGTTCCCCGAGGTCCGCGACTGCTTCATGATCTACGGTGGGCAAGCGGCGAATGCCTCGGCTCGGCACCGCAAGCAAGAGCGCCGGGAGGTCTGTTCGGTGAAGGTGGCGGCGCCAGTCTACATAGACTGGTCCGACAAGCCCATCACCTTCGACCAAGCCGACCACCCCGACCATGTGCCGAGCCCGGGGAAATACCCGCTCGTGGTCGACCCCGTCATCGGCGACGTCAGACTCACCAAGGTCCTCATGGACAGAGGCAGCAGCCTCAACATCATCTACGCCGAGACCCTCGGGCTCCTGCGTGTCGATCTGTCCTCCGTCGGGGCAGGCGCTGCGTCCTTCCATGGGATCATTCCCGGGAAGCGCGTCCAGCCCCTCGGACAACTCGACCTTCCCGTCTGCTTCGGAACACCCTCCAACTTTCGAAGGGAGACCCTGACGTTCGAGGTGGTCGGGTTCCGAGGAACCTACCACGCGGTACTGGGAAGACCATGCTACGTGAAGTTCATGGCCGTCCCCAACTACACCTACCTGAAGCTCAAGATGTCGAGCCCCAACGGGGTCATCACCGTCGGCCTCACGTACAAACACGCGTTCGAATGCGACGTGGAGTGCGTAGAGTACGCCGAGGCCCTCGCCGAGTCCGAGGCCCTCATCGCCGACCTGGAGAGCCTCTCTAAGGAGGTGCCAGACGTGAAGCGTCATGCCGGCAACTTTGAGCCAGTGGAGACGGTTAAGGCCGTCCCCCTCGACCCCAGCAGCGACGCCTCCAAGCAGATCCGGATCGGCTCCGGGCTCGATCCCAAATAGGAAGCAGTGCTCGTCGACTTTCTCCGTGCGAACGCCGACGTCTTCGCGTGGAGTCCCTCGGACATGCCCGACATACCGAGGGATGTCGCCGAGCACTCGCTGGACATCCGAGCCGGAGCCCGACCCGTCAAGCAGCCTCTGCGCCGATTCGACGAGGAGAAGCGCAGAGCCATAGGCGAGGAGATCCACAAGCCAATGGCGACAGGGTTCATCAAAGAGGTATTCCATCCCGAATGGCTTGCCAACCCTGTGCTTGTGAGAAAGAAAGGAGGGAAATAGCGGATGTGTGTAGACTACATTGGTCTAAACAAGGCATGTCCGAAGGTTCCCTACCCTCTGCCTCGCATCGATCAAATCGTGGATTCCACTGCTGGGTGCAAAAGCCTGTCTTTCCTTGATGCCTACTCAGGGTATCACCAAATAAGGATGAAAGAGTCCGACCAGCTCGCGACTTCTTTCATCACACCCTTCGGCATGTACTGCTATGTCACCATGTCGTTCGGCTTGAGGAACGCGGGCGCGACGTACCAGCGGTGCATGAACCATGTGTTCGGCGAACACATTGGCCGCACGGTCGAGGCCTACGTCGATGACATCGTAGTCAAGACGAGGAAAGCCTCCGACCTCCTTTCCGACCTTGAAGTGACATTCCGATGTCTCAAGGTGAAAGGCGTCAAGCTCAATCCCGAAAAGTGTGTCTTCGGGGTGCCCCGAGGCATGCTCTTGGGGTTCATTGTCTCCGAGCGGGGCATCGAAGCCAACCCGGAGAAGATCGCAGCCATCACCGGCATGGGGCCCATCAAGGACTTGAAAGGCGTACAGAGGGTCATGGGATGTCTCGCGGCTCTGAGCCGCTTCATCTCACGCCTCGACGAAAGAGCTCTACCTCTGTACCGCCTCTTGAGGAAGGCCGAGTGCTTCACTTGGACCCCTGAGGCCGAGGAAGCCCTCGGGAACCTGAAGGCGCTCCTCACGAAGGCGCCTATCTTGGTGCCCCCAGCTGTCGGAGAAGCCCTCTTGGTCTACGTCGCCGCAACCACTCAGGTGGTTAGCGCCGCGATTGTGGTCGAGAGGCAAGAAGAGGGGCATGCATTGCCCGTTCAGAGGCCAGTCTACTTCGTCAGCGAGGTACTGTCAAAAACCAAGATCCGCTACCCACAAGTTCAGAAGCTGCTGTATGCGGTGATCTTGACACGGCGGAAGTTGCGACACTACTTCGAGTCTCATCCGATAACTGTGGTGTCATCCTTCCCCCTGGGGGAGATCATCCAGTGCCGGGAGGCCTCGGGGAGGATTGCAAAGTGGGCGGTGGAAATCATGGGCGAGACAATCTCGTTCGCCCCTCGGAAGGCCATCAAGTCCCAGGTCTTGGCGGACTTCGTGGCCGAATGGGTCGACGCCCAGCAACCAACGGCTCTGATCCAACCGGAGCTCTGGACCATGTTCTTCGACGGGTCATTGATGAAGACAGGAGCCGGCGCAGGCCTACTCTTCATCTCGCCCCTCGGGAAGCACATACGCTATGTGCTACGCCTCCATTTCCCCGCGTCCAATAATGTGGCCGAGTATGAGGCTCTGGTCAACGGTTTGCGAATCGCCATCGAGCTAGGGGTCCGACGCCTCGACGCTCGCGGTGACTCGTAGCTCGTCATCGACCAAGTCATGAAGAACTCCCACTGTCGCGACCCGAAGATGGAGGCCTACTGCGACGAGGTTCGGCGCCTGGAAGACAAGTTCTACGGGCTCGAGCTCAACCACATCGCTCGGCGCTACAACGAGACTGCGGACGAGCTGGCTAAAATAGCCTCGGGGCGAACCACGGTTCCCCCGAATGTCTTCTCCCGAGATCTGCATCAACCCTCCGTCAAGATCGACGACACGCCCGAGCCTGAGGCACCCTCGGCACAGTCCGAGGCACCCTCGGCTTGGCCCGAGGCACCCTCGGTTCGGCCCGAGGTACCCTCGGCCCCTGAGGGTGAGACGCTGCGCGTCGAGGGGGAGCAAAGCGGGGTCACGCCTGATCAAAACTGGCAGACCCCGTACCTGCAATATCTCCACCAAGGAGAACTACCCCTCGACCGAGCCGAAGCTCGACGGTTGGCGCGGCGCGCCAAGTCGTTCGTCTTGCTGGGAGATGGGAAGGAGCTCTACCACCGCAGCCCCTCAGGCATCCTCCAGCGATGCATCTCCATCACCGAAGGTCAGGAACTCCTTCGAGAGATACACTCGGGGGCTTGCGGCCATCATGCAGCACCTCGAGCCCTTGTCGGAAATGCTTTCCGACAAGGTTTCTACTGGCCGACGGCGGTGGTCGACGCCACTAGAATTGTCCGCACCTGCGAAGGGTGTCAGTTCTACGCAAGGCAGACCCACCTGCCCGCTCAGGCTCTGCAGACGATACCCATCACCTGGCCTTTTGCTGTGTGGGGTCTGGACCTCGTCGGCCCCTTGCAGAAGGCACCCGGGGGCTACACGCACCTATTGGTCGCCATCGACAAATTCTCCAAGTGGATCGAGGTCCGACCCCTAAACAGCATCAGGTCCAAGCAGGCGGTGGCGTTCTTCACCAACATCATCCATCGTTTCGGGGTCCCAAACTCCATCATCACCGACAACGGCACCCAGTTCACCGGCAGAATGTTCTTGGGCTTCTGCGAGGATCACCACATCCGGGTGGACTGGGCCGCCGTGGCTCATCCCATGACGAATGGGCAAGTAGAGCGTGCCAACGGCATGATTCTACAAGGGCTCAAGCCTCGGATCTACAACGACCTCAACAAGTTCGGCAAGCGATGGATGAAGGAACTCCCCTCGGTGGTTTGGAGTCTGAGGACAACACTGAGCCGAGCCACGGGCTTCACGCCGTTCTTTCTAGTTTATGGGGCTGAGGCCATCTTGCCCACAGACTTAGAATACGGTTCCCCGAGGACGAGGGCCTACACCGACCAAAGCAACCAAGCTAGTAGAGAGGACTTGTTGGACCAGCTGGAGGAGGCTCGGGACAAGGCCTTACTACACTCGGCGTGGTACCAGCAGTCCCTGCGACGCTACCACGCCCGAGGGGTCCGGTCCCGAGACCTCCAGGTGGGCGACGTGGTGCTTCGGCTGCGACAAGACGCCCGAGGGCGGCACAAGCTCACGCCCCCCTGGAGGGGCCGTTCGTCATCGCCAAAGTTCTGAAGCCCGGAACGTACAAGCTGGCCAACAGTCAAGGCGAGGTCTACGGCAACGCTTGGAACATCCAACAGCTACGTCGCCTCTACCCTTAAGATGTTTTCAAGTTGTTCATATACCTCGCTCCCACGCAAAGTTTAGTCATCAAGGAAGGGTCGGCCTCGCCTTGGCAAAGCCCGACCCTCCCTCGGGGGCTAAAAGGGGGGAACCCCCTCTGCGTCGAATTTTTTCCTCGAAAAAAGATCCTTTCTGCCAGAATGTCTTTCGTGCTTTTTGACTACTTCGAAAGTGGATCCTTAAAACGACGGAGTACACGTAAGCAGCCAAGGCTGACCGAGCCGAGGGACTCCTACACCTCCGAGATATGGATACCTCACTCATCACCTTCTGCAATAAGTAACTCACGTTCGGATAAGTGATTCCGCGGACCGAACAAGTCTTCACGTTCGGAAGCTCTTCTGCCGAAGCGATTCTTCGAGCCTTCTCGACTGCGTCGGTGACAGAACCCCATGGACGGGTAAGAGTGCGCGTAAGCGGCAAGGCCGACCGAGCCGAGGGACTCCTACGCCTCTGGGATACGGATACCTCACTCATCACCTTCCGCGAGAAGCAACTCTCGCTCGCACAAACATTTCTGTTACCGACAAAAAAAGTCCAGATACTCGGAACAAGAGGAAAAGAGACGCAACTTTACAACACGGCGAGGGTGTGTGTTGGCCTCTGCGGCCACAGAAAACACACGCTACAAGATGATCCGATCCTGCAGGCTCGGATCTTGACGCTTGAAGGGAGCAGCAGCACCCTCGGCGTCGACAACACCTTCGGCGAGGGCCGACCTGGCCTCGGACGGCGACACGATCCAAGGGTCTCCGCTCTGAAGGACAACGTCATCACCAAGCCCGAGCCATCGCCGCCAGGGTCTTCTCCGAGAATCCGGCCCGAGCAGGCGGCTCGGCCGATCACCCCGGGGCCTCAGCCAGCTGTCCTCCGAGGACATCAGCCCGGCCCGAGGCCTAGGCAGTTTATTTCCGGCGTCGATCCCGCTAACGGACGACCCGGCCAAGCTCCGGCCGACCAGATCTTCTTTTCGAGCCAACTCCGCCTCTGTTCGCGCTGACACCGCTACCCCTGGCCTCGGCTCATCGAAGAGCGGCCGAGGGGTTCCTCTAACTAAGCAAGGGAAGCCTCGGACAACAAGGCTGACCGAGCCGAGGGACTCCTACGCCTCCGGGATACGGATACCTCACTCGTCACCTTTACACGGGGCGACCCACGCTTGGTGAAGCGGTTCAGACAACCAACAGGCGAGTCTTAGTGCTCAAAAATGAGGAAAAAACACGGCTTCGTGCCGAAATTACATACATGTTCAGGCCTCGACAGCCACGATGAACAAAAACACTGGCATTCAAAGTGCCATTACAAAACGGAACTCCGGTTCCGCCTCCGCAGGCACGAACAACCCCACTCGATGGGGGGGGCCCTGCGGAGCAACAGAAGACCGACGAACGGCGCGCCGTCGCCCGCTCCGGCAGTGGCGATGACGACGACTTCTGCTCCGGGGGGCCGAACGGCGGCAGCGATGACCTCAGGGCGGATGCTGCTGCCAGGAGGCCCCCGCCCATGCCCAAACTCGTGAGGCAAGGACGGGCAGAAGGCCGTAGAGTTGGAGGTCGGTCCTTGGGCGGCCCTGGCTATCTCGTCGGCGGAAGAACCTCTTCCAGCTGCCGTGGCAGAAGCCGGCGCCGAGAGCGGCTCCGAAGCCACCTGCGTCCGAGAGCCAGGCACGCGGCAGCTGCCAGCGCCACGGACAACAACCGCCCTTCCCCCCGATCACTGAGGGAAGGAGCGGGCCGCCGCCCACGCAGGGGCCGACCCCAACTCGGCACACTCCCCTCCCCAGCCCTGGTGATGAAAATCCTTGAGGCTGAGGGAGGGGCAGAGGCCGCGGCCCGGTTTGCTTTCCCCCGCCATCGAACTGGAGGTCACCATCTTGGGTGACCGCCGGTGGAGGGGTGCAACCGGGCTGCATGATGAAAATCCTTGAAGCCGAACGATGGCTGAAAGGTACCAACTCCCACGGAGTTGCGTTCCTCCAACGACAAGGCGGAAAGACGGCGGGTATCCCCCATCCGGGGGCTTGGAAGGTGGAAAGACACGATGCATAAGGAAGCGCGAAGACATGGTCGCCTTCTAAGGGGGTCACCCTCCTTTTAAAGGCGACTTTCCTTACTTGCGTCCCCAGCCGTCGCGGGCTGAGTCTTCTCCAACACGCTCCAAGGCCCTCCTCCTACGGCGCGGGGGCTGGGTCCCACACGTCATGCAAGCCGGCTCAAAGCAGAAGAAGCCAAACCGTCGGGCGCGATGCGTACAACCACCCAGCGGTTACAAGCGGCTCTCCACTTTTGCCCAGACCAGCGGGCGAAAGGGCGGGCAACCATGCAGGCGGCATGCAACCGCGCCAAGTGGGCGCACTTCTCCGACTCCCAACACGCCCAGCATGGAGGCCCAGGCCCACGCGTCATGCAACCGGCGCGCCGAATGCTTCGTGCATGCAACTGCACCGCCACTTGCGCCACCACCGCGCCTCCTCGACTGTGGAACCAATACCGCGACTCGAGGCGACCCAGAGCACGACCCAGCAGCGCCAGCCTGGCGCGACGGTCAATGCGGCCAAAAATGGGCCGGCAGTAATGGCGGTGGCAGGCGGGCAGGAGCAGCGGTCACGTCGTCAGCCAAGCCTACGTCCCATCCAGGGGCGACGAGAGAACCCTC
The DNA here is from genome assembly GCF_902167145.1 of Zea mays. Taxonomy (NCBI): domain Eukaryota; kingdom Viridiplantae; phylum Streptophyta; class Magnoliopsida; order Poales; family Poaceae; genus Zea; species Zea mays. Next base: position 85,723,682 of record NC_050098.1, read on the forward strand.
TCCCACGGCGTGAAGACAACGCGCCCGTGTTCCGTTCCTCGAATGGCTCGCGCACGCGCAATGGCCGCCCCGCGGACCACTCGCCCCGTCGCATTAACTCCGCGACGGAACAGGCGGCGCCTCTGGCAGGAGAAGCGGGCGACGCTTCGCCTTCGCCATAATGACCGCGTCAGAAAAGGTACGCCACGTCGTTCGATTTCGTATCCTTTTCCTTTTTTCCTCTTTCTCTCTCTTGCAACAGGGACCGAGAAAGGGGGATACCCCAAAAAGGATCCTTCCCCGTGAAGGAACCAGGCTCCGAGCCTCCCTACTGATCAGAGGTTCGAAGGCTGGCCCCTCGGAAGGGTTCAACAGCCGCCTCAGAGCGCGTGGGCTCCACACCCACTACTGGTTAGAGGTTCGAAGGCCGGCCCCTCGGAAGGGTTCAACGGCCGCCTCAGGCTACTCGGGCTCCGCGCCCACTACTGATCAGGGGTTCGAAGGCTGGCCCCCGAAGGGTTCACAGCTGCCTCAGACACAGAGCGAGGGATGACCATGGGTACGTTCGATACATAACCAAGGCTCGGGCTGGGCTCCCGAGGTACCCTAGGACATTTCCGAGACCAGCGGGAACGATCTTGTAACGGAATCCCATCGGAGGGAGGCATCGAGCCCTCGGACCCCGTCGCCAGGGGACCGGGTCCGGCAGATCACCCGCAGGTACTTTTGGGCGCGCCTCCGGGCCTCTAGCCGACCCCTAACGAATGGGGCACGGACGTCCACTCGGATTACCCGCCTGCAGCTCACCGGAGACACCATGTTCGGCGCCCATCGTGGGCAACATGGCGCTTTCCCCCCCTCCTCCTTGCGGAAAGGCGACACAGGGGCGTATGTAAAAAAGTCGAGTCTATCCCTGATCGCCCTCTCACCCAGTGCAGAGGCTCGGGGGCTGCTCTCGCAAACCCGGCTCCGGCCGAACCGTTGACAGCGTCAACATACCAGCCCGAGAACTTGGGACCCGACCGTACACCCGGGCTACGGCCAGATCGCATGAGGGAACGACCAGACCAACCGAAGCATTGCGCAAGGCATTAAGACCTCGGAGGAGTCAAACCACTCCTCCGAGGCCTCGGGGGCTACACCCGGCGGGTGCGCTCGCGCGCACCCACCGGAACAAAACGCAACCGAGAAAGGCTGGTCCCCTTGCAAAAAAGTGCGACGAAAGCCTCCAAGTGAGTGCTAACACTCCCTTCGAGGCTCGGGGGCTACTGTCGGTGACCATAATTAGGGGTACCCTCAAGGCTCCTAATTCTCAGCTGGTAACCCCCATCAGCATAAAGCTACAAAGGCCTGATGGGTGCGATTAAGTCAGGGATCAGTCCATTCGAGGGACTCGATCGCGTCTCGCCCGAGCCTAGCCTCGGACAAGGGCAGCCGACCCCGGAGGATCTCCGTCTCACCCGAGGCCCCCCTCCAGCGGCGAACATATTTCCGGCTCGCCCGAGGCCCTGTCTTCGCCAAGAAGCAACCCTGACCAAATCGCCGCACCGACCGACCAAATCGCAGGAGCATTTAATGCAAAGGTGGCCTGACACCTTTATCCTGACGCGCGCCCCACATCCAACAGAGCCGAAGTGACCGCCGTCACTTCGCCGCTCCACTGACCGGTCTGACAGAAAGACAGCGCCGCCTGCGCCGCTCCGACTGCGGTACCACTTGACAGAGTGAGGCTGACAGGCAGTCAGGCCCGGCCGCAGGCACCATAGGAAGCTCCGCTTTGCCTGACCCAGGGCTCGGACTCGGGCTAAGTCCCGAAAGACGGCGAACTGCGCTCCGCCCGACCCAGGGCTCGGACTCGGGCTAAGTCCCGGAAGACGACGAACTCCGCTCCGCCCGACCCAGGGCTCGAACTCGGGCTAAGTCCCGGAAGACGGCGAACTCCGCTCCACCCGACCTATGGCTCGGACTCGGGCTAAGTCCCGGAAGACGACGAACTCCGCTCCGCCCGACCTAGGGCTCGGACTCGGGCTAAGTCCCGGAAGACGGCAAACTCCGCTCCGCCCGACCCAGGGCTCGGACTCGGGCTAAGTCCCGGAAGACGACGAACTCCGCTCCGCGCCGACCCAGGGCTCGGACTTGGGCTCAGCCCCAGAAGACGACGAACTCCGCTTCGCTCGACCCCAGGGCTCGCACTCCGCCCTGGCCTCAGCCGACGGCCTCCGCCTCGCCCGACCCAGGGGCTCGGACTCGACCTCGGCCACGGAAGACAGACTCAACCTCGGCTTCGGAGGAGCTTCCACATCGCCCAACCTAGGGCGCAGACCAGCCACGTCAACAGGAGGCGTCATCATCACCCTACCCCAAGCTGACTCGGGCCATAGGGAACAAGACCGGCGTCCCATCTGGCTCGCTCCACCAGATAGGCAATGATGGCGTCCCGCATACTCTGTGACGACGGCGGCTCTCAGCCCCCTTACGGAAGCAAGAGGACGTCAGCAAGGACTCAACAGCTCCGACAGCTGTCCCTCCGCCAGGCTCATGCGCTCCTCCGACGGCCACGACATCACACCAAGCTGGGTGCCAAAATCTCTCCGGCTGCCACAACGGCATGTACTTAGGGCGCTGGCTCTCCCCCGCTAGACACGTAGCACTCTGCTACACCCCCCATTGTACACCTGGATCCTCTCCTTACGCCTATAAAAGGAAGGACCAGGGCCCTCTTAGAAAGGGTGGGCCACGCGGGGACGAGGACGGGACAGGCACTCGCGTGAGGCCGCTCGCTCCCTCTCCCGCGTGGACGCTTGTAACCCCCTACTGCAAGCGCACCCGACCTAGGCGCGGGACAAACACGAAGGCCGCGGGATTTCCACCTCTCTCACGCCCGTCTCCGGCCGCCTCACTTCCCCCCTTCGCGCTCGGCCTCGCGTCGGCCCATCTGGGTTGGGGCACGCGGCGACATTTCACTCGTCGGCTTAGGGACCCCCCGGTCTCGGAACGCCGACAACCGTCCAACTCGGTGGCAGGGTGAAAGGCCAAGTCAGACCATCAACCATGTCCTGTAGCGTAGCTGCAAAAATTATGCCACAAGCAAGGCTGAGTATACTAATACTCAGCTAGACTTACCCGGTGTGAGGAGTCTACTCCTCTACATCTAGACCATGCAGCTGTTTGGCTGAGGGGTTTGGTTTGCCAAAAGCACTAGCTGAGTCTAAAATCAATTTTAGCTTTTCCAGTTCTAGCATAATTAATTTAGCTAGGATTGCTCCTTTCTAAGCATACATGGTAACAATAATTTAGTACAATCAACATGTTATCTCCAGTAAAACCTCATTTCACTTCTTACTCAATGCAGTACAAGGGGTCAAGCAGTCTCATTAGCTGCAAGAAGCAGACGATTCGAATCGAGTTTTTAAACCTTGCAAGGTAAAACTAAACACACGACATGTAGGGGCATTCTGTCCCCACACATATCAACCGTCCCCATCGATTCCCCGTTCGCGGCCAGGGCTCACCGCCTTGGCATACAATGCTCCACTGACCCCGGCTCCCACCGTGCAGTGACCGCACTTGTACCCACCTTAGCTAGCATGGGAGACCTAGTCTCTGGACAAGTGAGGGGAAAGTCTACGCTCAGCTTCACATAGGTACTAGGTTTACCGGTTACCATATTTCTCGATATGTGTTTAGTACTTTCAAACGCTTGACTCAGGTATCCACACATTAATCCTTAATTCCATTTCCATCTCATGGACAAGGCATCCACCCTAGATCCAAGTCCATAGACCATCACAGATCCTGTTATCAAGATGAATACAATCAATTCCTGACCTCGCGCGACTGAAAAAATCACTCGACTTCTACCGAGATCCTAATTAGTAAACAAGCTACTCGACCTAGCATACTAGTATCCATCTCAAAAAGGAATCATGAGTTCATGCTACTAAGGGTTTCAAGCAACTCCTACACTTAAGTGCACATTACAAGCCTAAAACATTAAGTGTAGTAAAGTAGCATATATAAATTGGTTATGCATAAAACCGGGGCTTGCCTTCAAATGCTGGGGCTGCAGGGAGATCCTCTGTGGCAGGCTCGGGAGCTGGCTCCTAGTCTTCCTCGTGGACAACTCCTTGCTAGGGAATGAGCACGTACTCTTCGTCGGCGAGGTTGCAGTCTAATGAATTCAATGAGTGAGATATATGTATGCCATGATATGCAATGTGGTAGTAATAGAAATAATTAAATTGATAAAGTAGAGTTAAATCTTACAACGGGAATTCTAGTGGTATACTTAGCTAATTTAGGGTCAAGTTTCGTTAAGTTAAATGGTCAGATTATTTTAGTGCCCCACTGATTTCCTTTTAGTGTCTTAGTGAAAGTTTATTATGATCCTTGCAGAATTCATTGGGGTGAGACTCAATATCCTTACTAATTCTCTCTTCTTCTCTTTCTCTTATGTTTTTATGGTGGGCTTGAACTACAACATAGCTTTATAAATTTCAAAAAAATTCTGCGAAAATTACAGTAGCTTCTCACTAGTGTATAACTCTCAGTCACAAAAATTGAGGCTTAAAATGTTAAGGGTTTACTCTGTACAAAATTGTCAAGTTGTAGGGCAGAGGGGGTGCTTTGAACTACAACTCTCTTCTAACAGTGGATTATGTGGCAGAACCTCCCAAGTTATTGGGCCCACATGCACCTGTCCTTGTCTCAAAGACCTCACACGGCTATGCTTATGTACCAGATAACTTAACAGGATCCGTCCGAGTGTCCCAAATACCCCGGATAAACCACTTATAACCAGGATCACAAGATTAAGTAACACAAATCACACACCAACATTTTTGCAGCGGAAAATCTTATTACCAAATTTTACAAGTTACAACAAGTTTACATTGTATTTATCGGAGTGATTACAAAAGTGATTCAAAGGAATAACTTTGAAATGTTATAAATTATTTGTAAGTTTGAAATATATGCTAGCTCAAGTGACCATCCTCAATAAGAAGTATAGAAGAGTTACTTAGACTTATAAGAAGGCCGAGCCCACCGGCACTTAACACCATCATCAGCAGCACAAAACTATAACCTGAAAAACAACAGGGAATAAAACCCTGAGTATGGAATTACTCAGCAAGACTTACCCGACTAAAGAAAAGACTCTCAAGGGTATGCTGGCTAGAGGGATTCAAGGTATGGCTTATCAAGAATCAAAGACTCTCTTTTGCAGAAATGCTTACTTAAAGTGGATCCTTAAAAATCCATTTTTACTTGTCAGGTTAAGTAAAATTACCTGCATTTAGAGTTCTTTCTACCCTACTTCAAGCACTTGGCCTACACTAGCCGTCTTTTCATCACCCCTTTAGTTCGCTGGATTTCTACGTGTAAGTCAGTGACCAAGTCTTCATGTCCGAGAAGTAACGGCGATCCGAATCGATTAATACTCAGATGAGAATCTCCAATCACACGACATATGAAGCACTTAACCCTTGCATATGTCAACTTGCCACCGGGGTTCTTAAGACCAGATCAGGTTCACGCCAACCGAGAGCACAGATACACCACCGTCCAGCCTCTTGCCACGGAGGGTACACGCTACTCTCGCCATCTCTCCACTCCCATTGCGTGTTATCTTATTCTAGTATTAGTCTGCCCGAGGCAAAGCTTACCCATGATGAGGTATGTGACCAGTTAAAGGGTCCTCGGTAAGCAGGCCTACATCGACAAGGTCCTTAATCGACTCAGACGGAGACACTACACCGAGACTCCCTTCTCGTGCAAGTCAACCGCCCGGTCCCAGCTTTATTATTTTTAACCCAAAGTTTGGTACCTGGCAGAGTTACATCTTTTCTGATGTTGAACCCATCACGACCATGATGGATTCACCATCAAATTTTATTTTTGAAAACATTCCCACCCACTGAAGCATCACCTTTATTTTTAAACAAAACATTTTTGTTTGCTAAAGCAAGGCTAAGCATCATAAATTTCTTTTCAAAAAGGGTATCAAGGAAGGGTAATCAATTTTTCAAGGAAGGAAATGTATCAATGGTTTAGCACATAGCTCCTATCACCTAATGCGTCAAACAAGGTCATAAAGATTTTAAAACACAAGGAGGTGGCAAATGCACCGGGGCTTGCCTGAATAACACTAGGTTAGTGTTGTTAGACGATGTCCACTTGATGATCATCCTTGTCCTAGCACTTGATCGGGCATGTTCGTCTACCAGCACCACCATGCGGAGTAGCCCGTGCTTGGGGTCGACTTGGCTCGTCTTCCATATCGCGTGATTAATTAACGTACCTGAATGATATGCATAATGCACATGTATGCATATAAGGAGGAACATCGCAAACCTAAATAATACTTATACGACATAAAATTAAACACCAAACCTTGAATAAGCTGACTAATTAAGTAGGGCATCGACTTCATCCATTAACCAAATTGACATAATAACACTAGAAAATCTATTTTTATTCCTAGCTTTTTATTAACTCTTTAAACTGTGTATCTTAATTACTTGATTTACTGATTTATCTAAATTGATCATCACAATATACGCATGTTAAATTAATAACATTTATTGCGACCAACAACTCTATTTATAGACCTAGTTGACTGGAATACAAATTAACTTACCCTTATGACATCTGACTTGAAACCACGAAATCGACGACGCCTTTCAGCTCAGCATTTCACCGAAAATAGGGTGAGTGCTGCGTCGAATCGCGCTTCTTCTTTGTCCACATCGAGAATTCTTCGGCCGCGTACTGATTTATTTTCTTCTACGCCTAATCTTTTCAGAGCTTGGCGTAGACGAGGATGACGATCGACGACTTGTTCGAGCTTTTGTCGAGCACTTGGTGAATATCACCCGGTTAGCTTTGTCTTCACCTGATTCTTGGGATTTATTGGGGATGCACGAACGACGATGACCCTCGATTAAAGTCTTTGATCGAGCACCTGATAAGCGATGCACACGGACCTCGCTTATTTTTGTCTAACATCCGGGATTCGGGGTTCGACGAGCTTGACGATGATACAGAAGGGTGACGTATATAGAGCTGCACACACGACGCGACGGCGAGCTGGGCAGGATCCGAGCTAATAGGCATAGCATGGGACAGCGACCAGCACGACAGACGAACTAAGTCACGGCGAGGTCGGCCGATGAGGGAAAACAAGAAACATGATGGTCAGTCGGCGAGCTGAAGATTGGGAACGACAGCCTGTTGAGGAGCTTATCCCCAGAGAGCCGAGAAGGGAGCGGCCGACGAGCTCCAAATTGGGGCCAGAGACACGCGTGCACGGACTCAGGGAGATGGGCTGCGGCCACAGGGGTCGCCCATCGGAGCAGTTTCGCGCCACGACTACAAGAAAAAAATGAGCGGCACGCGGCCAACAGGGAAGCTTCGCGCGCGCCATGGGAGAGCTGGAGATGGCCGGCGAGCACGCGCGCGCAGCAACGAATGGACACCAGGGCGTGCGCACAGGGAATTTTGGCTGGGCGCGAGCACAGGGATCGAGCTTGAGGGCGAGCACCATGGGAAGCAGAGGAGCTCCACGGCGAGCTCGAGCACACAAAATTCGAGCAGAGGTCGCAGACAAATCCGAGGGAGAGAAAGAGAAGCAGGGAGGGAGCCGAGCAGGAAATCAATGGAAGGACGCCCTGCTCACCACCGCACGTCTCCACATGGCAGGACAGCCAACATGCTGACCACCACGGCCAGACCCGCGCCGCTGGCCTAGAGCACGCACCTGGCGCGGATTGCTCCTCGGTCTGCAATCATGCGGCGTGGAGAGGAGCAGGAACGCGCGCACCAGGGAGCTGAGCGGCTGAAGACGAAGCTGCGGGAGGGGCGGCCATTGGAGAGGAGCTTGGAAAACTGAGCGCCGTGGAAGATGAGCGTCGGCCGAGGAGGGCGCGGTCCGAGCCTGAAGTCGGTTGAGTAGAAGCTGGGAACTGACGTCGAGGGGATAGAGGTTTTAGGCAAATCCCAGGGTGCAGCTTGAGGTGGAGGACGAGCACAGCCATGGACGGAAAGGAGCAGGGGCATGATTCGGCGAGATTGCGGAACAAGGGGCGCTCGGCCGGGCGCCAGAGCTGGAGGAGAGGAGCGCCGGTAGAGAGAGCGGAGGCCGAGGCGAACTAGAAGCTGGGCGAGCTGCTCGGCAGAGGAGGAAATGGAGACGGAGCCAGCAGCTGTGAGCGGATGAGGCTGAGGGAGAAGTTCGGCTGGGGAAAGAAGTACGCACGCGTGAAAAAAAATCAAGCGTGGGGCGACTGGAGGATTGAGCCGACTGGGATTTTTTTTAGATTTTTTTGTTTTCTTCTTAATTTTTTTAATAAAGAAAATTGCAAATATATTAGAACGAGATTTTTAGTGATGTAAAGTGGGTCTGCCAGCTATACGGATACATATTTCCTTCTCTAAATTTAGCGAACCAACTTATTTACTAATTACTTATATCCAAAGATTTGGGTCCGGACAAGAAACGACAGACCGAAATAAACTGATTTCAGCACTGATAAATTGTTCTGCGTGATTCGACCGAACTTAGCCGAAACCCGATCCGCTAATGCACACTCGTTTTCGTCGCCAAAACAGCGTGCAAAAAGATAAATTGGACCATAATCTCGCACACGATTTCTCGGACGATGCGCGATTCGGATTATTTTACTCCGAACATTTTTGTCGTCGAGTTCAAATTAATTTGTCCGAGATAAAAATCACCCAGTGGGTCGAGCTTCCGAATTCGTATTCGCGCGAGCGATGAGTTTTAAATAATCACCGGACGCACCGATTTTCGGAACAACGATGTTCCAAACATCACAAAAATTTAGGAAGAGCCTGGATAAATAAAAATGGTGTCGAACTCGCGATAGATGAAACAGATGCGATATTAAAATCGCGATAGGCAAAGTTGATTGAAATTTAGCATCCGTTTTATCCACTGATATTACGTGCTTAAATTCATACTCGTTGTCGAGCAGACGGTCAACACCTGGGGTGTTACAACCCTCCCCCCTTAAAAGAATCTCGTCCTGAGATTCGGAGCGAAAGACTTTTAAGAGTGGAGAAGCATGTAACCCTTGTCCATATCAGCGATAATCATAAAGCAGTCTTGAGCGAAGGCGAGTGCCTCAGGATAGGGTTTCTCTAGTGGACATAACATGTATCGACGTAAGCCAATTTAGAAATGTCCATTAGTAGAGACAATATCTGCTAGAAGAACACATAGGGTTCCATGTGTGCAGTTTGCTTTTTCTGATGACACTGTACTATCTGAGTCTGTTGAGCGAGCGGTATATATGCGACTTTACTCAAACAGAACCAGATGCAACCTCTTGGGTAAAACACACAGAAAGAGGTTTACCAACAAGTGGTCGCGATAAGTTCATAGCACACGAGACAGGTGTGAATGTCGAATAACACCACAGTTGATTCGTGTTAGCCAGAGAATCCAGGTCCAAGAAAAATGATAAAGACTCGGAAAATATCAACGAAGAGATCCGTTGATGCTGATTTCATAACCAATCCATTTTATCAAGCACTAGGCATGGATCGACATGATCACACATGCTGGAAAAGCACGCGTGAGGCGGTCGAGGCGTGGCTAGAGCGATAATTAGGTGGTTACTGGCCGACTTAATTTGATTTTTGTAAGTACTTTCTTTAGGGTGGGTTGAACCAAAGTGAGTTTAGACAACTCGATAAAACGATCTCTAAACTCAACCTTTGTTCATAATGCAGTTACAAGTTAGTAAAACCAACTTGTTGAACTACTTTTGACCTTGAGTAGGTCCTCTCAGTACCATCGGTAAGCCAAGGGTTGAGAGTTCACTTTTGTTAATAGGAGATTATGCACTTGGGTAGAAATCTATTTGGTCATGTTGTTCATCCGTTTCTTCATGCGAAATGAATTATCCACTTGGTTAGGAAATACATAGATTAAATAAGAGAGCGAATGAACAAACTCCTGCATTTTAGCAGCAGGGGAAACCGATCCCCATTTTGAGAGCTAATCAGTTGTCTCTCGACATTAAAAAGCTCCAAGGCTTCACCTTTACACAAAGGATGTAAAGAGAACTTGTATGAGTAGTCACTACCAAGATCAAAAGAAATAAGACCACACATGAAAGTGGTATGCCCTTTTGATCCAACGGAGATGACAGATGTTGCTTGATCACTTCACAAACAACATAGAAATTGTTTCAAGGAGGAGGTCTACGGAAGATAACATATTGATATAATCTCATAATGGATTATGACTACTAACTGTGATACTAGCGTGTGCCAAGTAGCGCAACCATGTGCGCACACACAGAAGGCCCTCGGTTTCGTCATGGCACCACTGGTTTTAGTCATAACACCATTATCAGACATAACCAATAAGAAAATCTCACGCGACACAAATGAATTGGGCAAGGGTGACAATGTACAAAGAGATACTCCACCTGTAAGGATGGTTACAAGTAGAGAGCCAAACAGATCATGGCTCGATGAAATGCACAAGGCATGGCCATAACCTAAATTGGTTGGTGAGGGTGTACGATGGGAGACCATTAATTCAGCCCCAAACATATCTCTATGCCCATCGCAGAGAGTACAAGGTCAAGAATTAATATCTGATTAGACACGGAGGGAAAACAATCATAAGATCGAGTTGGTATGCCTTCGATAGATATGAGGAATTCAAAGGCATCAAACTAAAGAAGATGATGAGGCAGGACGTTCCTAGGTTGGGTTGATAAAGCGACAAGATAATCGGCAAGGAGAGACCGAATACACTAGAGACGTCAACCTACATCAACTGAGCAAGGGTAGAATCTAGGATGGAGACATGACTCGATATTGTTGTTTTAAGCTCGGGTACACTTTATGTCCAACAAATAAATTATCTAAGCATTCATTTACATGAGTTTGGTCATGGAATGATAAAAGAAAATTAAATTTTGGGTCATGGTTCACTAAATAAGAACAGGGCCTAGTTTTGGGTTTAGGGAACAAGTCACCAACTCTCTATTGGCACATCAAGTTCAAGGGCAAACACATATAACACCTAAACATATTACCTAAAGAACAGAGGACAACTATTTCATTGAAGTTCATAATTTAGCATTACACCACATTATCTACAATCACTGGTTACTGGAATAAAGATGAGAGAAGCATCTTAGTGCATAGGTGACAAACACGATGCAACAATCAGGATGCATGCTCGTCTTATGCGTCCTCACGAGTTTTGCCAACTTACTGTGGCAATAACGTTCTATATCGGTGACATATTTACGACTCTCACAGTATTTTGCTAGTCGTCAGCTACACATACGTTTTCGAGGTTAGTGTACCTGCAGAAAAATTCCATTACAGCCCATTTTTCCCATGATGCAGTTCACACATGACAGTTATCATAGTTTATACTCCATATATTGCTATATGGAGGCCAGCTCATCATTAAGCGCCGAGCCACGCATAGGCGCCGTTGCCACACTTTAACCATAGGGCAACTCATTATGGTAACTCACCTTACCTGAGCGTAGTTGCGTCGTTACAAGTACATTACACTTCTCAGTATTCCCATGTCTGTACACCCATACACATCCATGGGGTACTGAAATCCTGGAAATGTAAATACTCCACATTGCAGCTTTCGTATATACATATGTGGGACATGTATATAGTCAAGCACCACAATTAAGCACTCCCCTAGACCGACGTTTGTTCGGTCATGCTCTCACATCTCACCTTACCTGAGCGTCGATCCATTCAAAACTGAATGGCCTCAAAAATAACAATACACATGTATGCAATATCCACCCGATTGTGGGGTATGGTTTTAAACTAAGCCACCTGATAGTCCTTAGTTTAGGGCTTACAGAGGATGTCGCTAGCATTATAGTTTTTCAAAACTATTTTTCAAAGCCAAACAATGTGTTTAGTTGAAACTAGGTTTTCTAAAACCAAAACTTTGTTTTTAAAATACGTATGTGACCGTATTATACTTAATCCTGCTCCGATACCAGCTGTGGCAGAACCTCCTAGGTTATTGGGCCCAGATGCACCTGTCCTTGTCTCAAAGACCTCAGACGGCTATGCATGTGCACCAGATAACTTAACAGGATCTGTCCGAGTATCCCAAGGACCCCAGATAAACCACTTATAAACAGGATCGCAAGATTAAGTAACACAAATCACACACCAATATTTTTGCAGCGGGAAATCTTATTACCAAATTTTATAAGTTACAACAAAGTTTACATTGTATTTATCGGAGTGATTACAAAAGTGGTTCAAAGGAATAACTTTGAAATGTTATAAATTATTTGTAAGTTTGAAATATATGCTAGCTCAAGTGACCATCCTCAATAAGAAGTATATAAGAGTTACTTAGACTTATAAGAAGCCCGAGCCCACCGACAATTAACACCATCATCAGCAGCACAAAACTATAACCTGAAAAACAACAGGGAATAAAACCCTGAGTATGGAATAACTCAGCAAGACTTACCCGACTAAAGAAAAGACTCTCAAGGGTATGTTGGCTAGTGGGATTCAAGGTATGGCTTATCAAGAATCACAGACTCTCTTTTGCAGAAATGCTTACTAAAAGTGGATACTTAAAATCCATTTTTACTTGTCAGGTTAAGTAAAATTACCTGCATCTAGAGTTTTTTCTACCCTACTTCAAGCACTTGGCCTACACTAGCTGTCTTTTCATCACCCCTTTAGTTCACTGGATTTCTACGTGTAAGTCAGTGACCAAGTCTTCATGTCCGAGAAGTAACGACGATCCGAATCGATTAATACTCAGCTGAGGATCTCCAATCACACGACATATGTAGCACTTAACCCTTGCATATGTCAACTCGCCACCGGGGTTCTTAAGACCAAATCAGGTTCACGCCAACCGAGAGCACAGATACACCACCGTCTAGCCCCTTGCCACGGAGGGTACACGCTACTCTCGCCATCTCTCCACTCCCATTGCGTGTTATCTTATTCTGGTATTAGTCTGCCCGAGGCAAAGCTTACCCATGATGAGGCATGTGACCAGTTAAAGGGTCCTCGGTCAGCAGGCCTACATCGACAAGGTCCTTAATCAACTCAGACGGAGACACTACACCAAGACTCCCTTCTCGTGCAAGTCAACCGCCCGGTCTGAGCTTTATTATTTTCAACCCAAAGTTTGGTACCTGGCATAGGTACATCTTTTCCGATGTTGAACCCATCACGGCCATGATGGATTCACCATCAAGTTTTATTTTTGAAAACATTCCCACCCACTGAAGCATCACCTTTGTTTTTAAACAAAATATTTTTGTTTGCTAAAGCAATGCTAAGCATCATAAATTTCTTTTCAAAAAGGGTATCAAGGAAGGGTGATCAATTTTTCAAGGAAGGAAATGCATCAACGGTTTAGCACACAACTCCTATCACCTAATGCATCAAACAAGGTGATAAAGATTTTAAAACAAAAGGAGGTGGCAAATGCACCGGGGCTTGCCTGAATAACACTATATTAGTGTTGTTAGACGACGTCCACTTGACGATCATCCTTGTCCTAGCACTTGATCGAGCAGGTTCGTCTACCAGCACCACCATGCGGAGTAGCCCGCGCTTGGGGTCGACTTGGTCGTCTTCCATATCGCGTGATTAATTAACGTACCCGAATGATATGCATAATGCACATGTATGCATATAAGGAGGAATATCGCAAACCTAAATAATACTTATGCGACAGCAGATTAAACACCAAACCTAGAATAAGCTGACTAATTAAGGAGGGCATCGAGTTCATCCATTAACCAAATTGACATAATAACACTAGAAAATCTATTTTTATTCCTAGCTTTTAATTAACTTTTTAAACTGTGTATCTTAATTACTTGATTTACTTATTTATCTAAATCGATCATCACAATATACACATGCTAAATTAATAACATTTATTGCGGTCAACAATTCTATTTATAGACCTAGTTGACTGGAATATGAATTAACTTACCCTTATGACATCCGACTTGAAACCATGAAATCGACGACGCCTTTCAGCTCAGCATTTCATCGAAAATAGGGTGAGTGCTGCGTCGAATCGCGCTTCTTCTTTGTCCACATCGAGAATTCTCTGGCCGTGTACTGATTTATTTTCTTCTGCGCCTAATCTTTTCAGAGCTTGGCGTAGACGAGGATGACGATCGACGACTTGTTCTAGCTTTTGTCGAGCACTTGGTAAATATCACCCAACTAGCTTCGTCTTCACCTGATTCATGGAATTTCTTCGGAATGCGCGAACGACGACGACCCTCGATTAAAGTCTTTGATCGAGAACTTGATAAGCGATGCACACAGACCTCGCTTATTTTTGTCTAACATCCGGGATTTGGGGTTCGACGAGCTTGACGATGATACATGAGGATGACGTATATAGAGCTGCACACACGACGCGACGGCGAGCTGGGCAGGATCCGAGCTAATAGGCACAGCATGGGACAACGACCAACACGACGGACGAACTAAGTCACGACGAGGTCGGCCGACGAGGGAAAACAAGAAACACGACGGTCAGTCAGCGAGCTGAAGATTGGGAGTGACAGCCGGTGAGGAGCTTATCCCCAAAGAGCCGAGAAGGGAGCTGATGAGGACATCACTATGAGTACGACTACACCAGCAGCACCTCCACATCAAGCGCCACTTCCTTCAATAGCTGGGCCAATCACTCGGGCCCGTGCTAGAGATCTTAACTTCGTCATGCTACTGAAGAATGAGGGCCCAGAAGAATAGACGACCAGCCCAACTGCGGCCCATAGTGGACGACCTAGGGTTGGCCGCCCTAGGGGCTGCGCCCCCTCTATTTATGCAGGAGCTGCGCCTCCTTTATTTTCGAGTTTTGTTTTACGTTAGCCTTAGCTACTCTCGAACACGCGCAAATCTGCGCTGTCTTCGTGTATTCAGAACTCCACCCTCGAGTAATAGATTAGATTGCTCGCATCTTTTTCTTGTTCGTTCTTCGATTGCGCACAGGAAACGATCTTCGTGATCAGGCCGATCTCGCATCAGCAAGGTCGATAACCACAGGGAGTTGGTTCAGCGATTGCATTGGCGCCTCGGGCTTGCTCGTCGTAGCCGGATCGCAAGGGTCATCTTCCGCCAAATCGGAATTATCTCTACTCGCCGAAAGATCGGGCACCTCAGCTACATCAATTGGTATCAGATTTCCAGGTTGATCGGTGAGTTTATCGAGCCTTTTTTTTCCTACAGTCCACAAAACCACATAAAAATTCAGGTTAGATCTTATCCCAGCACCCTTTTGAGCCTCGCACTTTCTTTCAATAATCTGCATTGTTGAATTTGTGTGCTTTCGCGTTTCCTTGTTGTTGGTTGCATTGTGTTCTTCCACCATTCAAACCCTAGCGCCGCCACCATCTCCCGTTTGATCACGCCACAAACCGAGTCAACATTGTCTCCTTGTTTTTCTCCTTCGGTTACGTCAAAAAGAAAACAGAAAAAACAAACCGAGTCAACGGCCGTTTCCTTGTTTTTCTCCTTCGGTTACGAAAAAAAACAGAAAAAAAAACAAACCGAGTCAACAACCGCTTCCTTGTTTTTCTCCTTCGGTTACTCAAAAAAAACAGAAACAAAAAAAAGAAAACGAAGGAGAAAGGATACGGTTGTTTCATCCCGGTCGTTTTTAACACATAACTTGAGGTACCTTCCGTAAAACGGGCATAACTTTTCGCTCGGGTGTCCAAAAAATCTGAAATTTTTACAGGAGCTTGTCGACACCATTCTGAGTCCGGCCGACAAAATTGTCAAAAAAATTCAGGAAAATAAAGAAAAAAATTCGTCAAAGTTCTCGCACGCTTTTCAGAGAACTTCCTGATTTTCTATAGACCACATCTGATTTCTGTTTTAGGTGAAACTTCGTGTAGCTCCTATTTTGTTGCTTCTTGTGCTGAGAAAAATATCAAAAAAATCATACAAAAAAGAAAAACAAAATCACTTGTGATTCCTACTAGTGGCCTCGCTAGTACAATATTTACGGTACTGCCATTCTGCTAGTTCCATCCGTCCTTTACACTTGTGGCCAGCAATATAGTTTCGTGTTTTGCACTATAATTCAACTTTGCATTATTGTTTGATCGTGCTAATCATTGACTTGGGTGCAGCCTACCCAAAACTCCACATATTTCTACGACGAGAAGGTTTCTGTTTCTCCAGGCAATCGCTCATCCAATCTTTCACCGGTTCCACCTGTTGGTTGCAGTTCACCACTGTGGCTTGGTAAGAACGGATAAGAACTTGATAACAGCACTAGTGTGAGCGCCTTGTGAGCAGTACACCCCTGTTTTTGTCGTTTGTTTTTCTCCTTTTGGTGTTTTGGTGTTGCGCTAACTATGGCAGGAGCACACGACATGGTGGATGCCCAGTTGCAGGAAGTAAGGGGACAAGTTGATGGACTTGCTGCGGACATTAGGACGATGCATGAACGGCTTGATTCAACGATCACTTCGACGACCGAGCGTTTCAACCAACTTGACCTTGCTCAAACGGCGACTCACACCACACTCGACACCATCCTGGCACGCCTTGATGCATTGACCACAAAGATGGAGCAGGAATACGGCGGTGACACTGAGCTGGACGATGGAGATCGCCGTGGTCGTGCACGTCGTGTGGTTCGTCATCCCCCTAATGACTTATTTTCTAAGATTAAATTTAAAATTCCATCTTTTAATGGTAAATATGATCCTGCTGCATATCTTGATTGGGAATTGGAGGTAGAACAGAAATTTTCATGCCATGATATTCCTGCTAATAGCCAAGTGAAGGCTGCCATTAGTGAATTTACTGATTTTGCTTTAATTTGGTGGCGTGAGTATAAACAAAAACTTCCCATTAACAGTGTCATTACTTGGACCCAATTAAAAACTGCCATGCGCCACAGATTTGTTCCTTCCTATTATGCTCGTGATTTGCTTAACAAAATGCAGCGTTTTCAACAAGGTTCACTATCTGTTGAGGAATATTACCAGGAGTTACAAAAGGGTATGCTTCGTTGTGGTTTGGTTGAGTCAGATGACGCTGCTATGGCGCGTTTTCGTGGTGGTTTGAATAGGGAAATTCAGGATATACTTGATTATAAGGATTATTTTGATATAACCACATTGTTTGAATATGCTTGCAAAGCTGAACATGAAGTGCAGGGACGACGATCAAAGACATATACTAACTCTTTTGCAGGCCGGGGTCCAACACACAGCTCAACTCCTTCCAGCCCTGCACCTTCTACGCCTAGCACTACATCGCGCATAGGGACGACCAAGCCAGTGGCGCCCCCTGCCAAAGGCGCCGCTTCTTCCACAGGACGTACACGGGATATTCAGTGCCATCGTTGCAGAGGGTTTGAGCACATGATTCGGGACTGCCCAAACAAGCGTACCTTGCTTATACGTGACAATGGTGAGTACTCTTCAGCCAGTGATTCTGAGGAAACTGGTCATGCTATGATTGCCACTAACCATGCAGAAAATGAGGAAGTCCACGTTGATCCCATCGACGCTGATAGGTATGAGAGTCTTGTTGTGCAGCGTGTTCTCAGCACACAGGTTGCCCAGGCCGAAAAAAATCAGCGACACACTCTATTCCATACCAAGGGCGTCGTGCACGAACGGTCGATTCGCATCATCATCGATTGGCAGCTGCAACAATTTGGCAAGTACAACGTTGGTAGAGAAATTATCCTTGCCCACTCGCACACATCCACATCCATATCACATTCAATGGCTTAATGACGGTGGTAAAATAAAGGTAACACGTTCGGTACGTGTCCCCTTTTCGCTGGGTTCTTATTCTGATTATGCTGATTGCGATGTTATTCCTATGGAAGCATGCTCTTTGTTATTGGGTCGACCTTGGCAATATGATACTGATAGTTTACATCATGGTCGTTCAAATCATTATTCTTTCATGTTTAAAGGCCAGAAAATAATTATACATCCAATGACCCCTGACCAAATTTTGAAAGATGATCTTACTAGGGCTGCTAAAACTGCACAACAAGTCAAATCGACATCAGCCGCACCTATTAAATCTGAAATCAAGTTGCACTCTCCTGTTTTACTTGCTACACGTGCTGATTTTGATGATCTCCATGAAGCTCATATGCCCTGTTATGCACTTGTATGCTCGCGCATGCTTGTTCCGCTTGATGATGCACCGTCTTTGGATATACCCCCTGCTGTTGTTAACCTTTTGCAGGAGTATGCTGATGTTTATCCTACGGACTTACCACCGGCTCTTCCTCCCCTCCGTGGCATTGAGCATCAGATCGATCTCATCCCCAGCGCTTCTCTTCCGAACCGCGCCCCGTACCGTACAAATCCAGAGGAGACGAAGGAGATCCAGCGACAGGTGCAGACGCTGCTTGATAAGGGTTACATTCGTGAGTCTCTTAGCCCTTGCTCGGTTCCTGTTTTACTCGTTCCAAAGAAAGATGGGTCATGGCGAATGTGCGTAGATTGTCGTGCTATTAATAACATCACAGTTCGTTATCGATATCCTATTCCACGCCTTGATGATATGTTAGATGAGCTTAGTGGTACCGTTATTTTCTCTAAGGTTGATTTGCGTAGCGGTTACCATCAGATTAGAATGAAACTCGGTGATGAATGGAAAACGGCTTTTAAAACAAAATTTGGTTTATATGAATGGTTGGTTATGCCATTTGGATTGACTAATGCTCCCAGCACCTTTATGCGTTTAATGAACGAAGTTCTACGGGTCTTCATAGGTTTGTTTGTTGTTGTTTATTTCGATGATATCTTTATTTACAGCAAGTCTATAGAGGAGCATTTAGAACATTTGCGTGCTGTTTTTGATGCTTTGCGTGCTGCTCGCTTGTTTGGTAACATGGAAAAGTGCACATTTTGCACGCAACGTGTCTCGTTTCTTGGTTATGTGGTTACTCCGCAGGGCATTGAGGTGGATAGCAGCAAGATTGCTGCCATTCGGGAGTGGCCTACACCAACGACGGTCACACAAATTCGGAGCTTTCTTGGACTTGCTGGTTTCTACCGCAGATTTGTTCGTGATTTTAGCTCCATTGCAGCGCCTCTACATGAGCTTACAAAGAAAGATGTGCCGTTTGCTTGGAGTGATTCGCAGGAGGTAGCGTTCAGCACTTTGAAAGATAAGTTAACCCAAGCTCCCCTCTTGCAATTGCCTGATTTTAATAAAGTTTTTGAGCTTGAATGCGATGCTAGCGGTATTGGGCTAGGTGCTGTTTTGTTACAAGAAGGAAAACCAGTTGCTTATTTTAGTGAAAAATTAAGCGGTGCTAGTCTGAAATATTCTACTTATGATAAGGAGCTTTACGCTTTAGTGCGCACTTTGCATACATGGCAGCACTATCTTTGACATCGTGAGTTCATAATTCATTCTGATCATGAGGCTTTAAAACATATTCGTACCCAAACAAATCTGAACCGTCGTCATGCTAAATGGGTCGAATTCATTGAGTCCTTTCCTTACATTATTAAACACAAGAACGGGAAGGACAATGTTATTGCTGATGCTTTGTCTCGTCGCTATACCATGCTGTCACAATTAGATTTTAAAATCTTTGGTTTGGACACTAAGAAGGATCAATATGTTGACGATGCTGATTTTAAAGATGCTTTCGGCCATTGTATTAATGGGATACCATGGGGCAAATTTCACATACAGGATGGGTTCCTGTTTCGCGCTAACAAGCTGTGTGTTCCAGCTAGTTCGGTTCGTCTTTTGTTGTTACAGGAGGCGCATGGAGGCGGTCTCATGGGGCATTTTGGCGTCTACAAAACGCATGAGGTGTTGGCTGCCCACTTCTTTTGGCCTCGGATGCGCGCTGATGTTGAGCGCCTTGTTGCACGCTGCACTACTTGTCAGAAAGCTAAGTCACGGTTGAACAACCATGGTTTGTATATGCCTTTGCCTGTCCCTTCTTCTCCTTGGCTTGATATCTCTATGGACTTTGTTTTGGGCTTGCCTAGAACTAAGAAGGGGAGGGATAGTATTTTTGTGGTTGTTGATAGATTCTCTAAAATGGCTCACTTTATACCTTGTCATAAAACTGATGATGCTAGCATTGTTGCTGAATTGTTCTTTAGAGAAATTATTAGTTTACATGGTATTCCAAAAACAATAGTCTCTGATCGCGATGCTAAGTTTCTAAGCCATTTTTGGAAATCTCTTTGGAATAAATTGGGAACTAAATTGTTGTTTAGCACTACTTGTCACCCTCAGACTGATGGACAAACTGAGGTAGTAAATAGAACTTTATCTACCATGCTTAGGGCTGTTTTAGACAAGAATTTGAGACGTTGTGAGGATTGCTTGCCTCATGTTGAATTTGCTTACAATCATGCCACACATTCTTCTACAAAGATGTGCCCTTTCCAGATTGTTTATGGTTACATCCCTAGGGCACCTATTGATTTGATTTCACTTAATGCTGCGAACGCCCCACATATAGATGCTGCTGCACATGTTGAACAAATGATTACCATACATGAACAAACGAAACAGAACATTGCTGCTACTAATGCAAAAAATCAGGTTGCTGGTAGTAAAGGAAGAAAAGATGTTACTTTTGAGCCAGGTGATATGGTTTGGTTGCACTTGAGAAAGGATCGGTTTCCTACTTTGCGCCGTTCTAAATTAATGCCTCGTGCTGCTGGTCCTTTTAAGGTGCTAACAAAGATTAATGATAATGCTTATATTCTTGACCTGCCTGCGGAATTTGGTGTTTCCACTAGTTTTAATGTTGCAGATTTGAAACCATATATGGCCGAGGATGAGGAGTTGTCGTCGAGGACGACTTCACTTCAAGAAGGGGAGGATGATGAGGACATCACTATGAGTACGACTACACCAGCAGCACCTCCACATCAAGCGCCACTTCCTTCATTAGCTGGGCCAATCACTCGGGCCCGTGCCAGAGATCTTAACTTCGTCATGCTACTGAAGAATGAGGGCCCAGAAGAATAGACGACCAGCCCAACTGCGGCCCATAGTGGACGACCTAGGGTTGGCCGCCCTAGGGGCTGCGCCCACTCTATTTATGCAGGAGCTGCGCCTCCTTTATTTTCGAGTTTTGTTTTACGTTAGCCTTAGCTACTCTCGAACACGCGCAAATCTGCGCTGTCTTCGTGTATTCATAACTCTACCCTTGAGTAATAGATTAGATTGCTCGCATATTTTTCTTCTTCGTTCTTCGATTACACACAGGAAACGATCTTCGTGATCAGGCCGATCTCGCATCAGCAAGGTCGGTAACTACAGGGAGTTAGTTCAGCGATTGCATTGGCGCCTCAGGTTTGCTCGTCGTAGTCAGATCGAAAGGGTCATCTTCTGCTAAATCGGAATTATCTCTACTCGCCGAAAGATCGGGCACCTCAGCTACATCAGGAGCGGCCGACGAGCTCCAAATTGGGGCCAGAGACGCGCGTGCACGGACTCAGGGAGATGGGCTGCGGCGACAGCAGTTTCGCGCGCACGGCTACAAGAAAAAAAAGGAGCGGCGCGCGGCCAATAGGAAAGCTTCGCGCGCGCCTTGAGAGAGCTGGAGATGGCCGGCGAGCACGCGCACGCAGCAACGTATGGACACCAGGGCGCGCACACAGGGAACTTCGGCTGGGCACGAGCACAGGAGCGAGCTTGAGGGCGAGCACCATGGGAAGTAGAGGAGCTCCACGGTGAGCTCGCGCACACAAAATTCGAGCAGAGGCCGCTGACAAATCCGAGGGAGAGAAAGAGAAGCAGGGAGGGAGCCGAGCAGGAAATCAATGGAAGAACGCCCTGCTCACCACCGCACGTCTCCACATGGCTGGACAGCCAACGTGCTGACCACCACGGCCAGACCTGCGCCGCTGGCCTGGAGCACGCACCTGGCGCGGATTGCTCCTCGGTCTGCAGTCGCGCGGTGTGGAAAGGAGCAGGAACACGCGCACCAGGGAACTGAGCGGCTGAAGATGAAGCTGCGGGAGGGGGCGGCCATGGGAGAGGAGCTGGGCAAACTGAGTGCCGTGGAAGATGAGCGCCGGCTGAGGAGGGCGCGGTCCGAGCCTGAAGCCGTTTGAGTAGAAGCTGGGAACTGGCGTCGAGGCGATTGAGGTTTTGGGCAAATCCCAGGGCGCAACTTGAGGGCTTGTTCGGTTTCATCTCAATCCATGTGGGTTGGAGGGGATTGAGTGAGTTTAAATCCATAGCAAGTCATATTGTCTACTAAAATTTTCCAATCCCATCCAATCCATATGATGTAGGAATAACCGAACAAGCCCTGAGGTGGAGGACGAGCAGAGCCATGGACAAAAAGGAGCAGGGGCACGATTCGGCGACATTGCGGAATAAGGGGCGCTCGGCCGGGCGCCTGAGCTGGAGGAGAGGAGCACCGGCAGAGAGAGCGGAGGCCGGGGAGAACTGGCGGCTGGGCGAGCTGCTCGGTAGAGCAGGAAATGGAGACGGAGCTAGCAGCTGTGAGCGGATGAGGCTGAGGGAGAAGTTCGGCTGGGGAAAGAAGTCCGCACCCGTGAAAAAAATCAAGCTAGGGCCGGCTAGAGGATAGAGCCGACTAGGATTTTTTTAGATTTTTCTGTTTTCTTCTTAATTTTTTTAATAAAGAAAATTGCTGATATATTGGATTAAGATTTTTAGTGATGTAAAGTGGGTCTGCCAGCTATACGGATACATATTTCCTTCTCCAAATTTAGCGAACCAACTTATTTACTAATTACTTATATCCAAAGATTTGGATCCGGGCAAGAAACAACACACCAAAATAAACTGATTTCGGCACTGATAAATTGTTCTGCGTGATTCGACCGAACTTAGCCGAAACCCGATCCGCTAATACACACTCGTTTTCGTTGCCAAAACAGCGTGCAAAAAGATAAATTGGACCATAATCTCGCACACAATTTCTCGGACGATGCGCGATTCGGATTATTTTACTCCGAACATTTTTGTTGTCGAGTTCAAATTAATTTGTCCGAGATAAAAATCACCCAGTGGGTCGAGCTTCCGAATTCGTATTCGCGCGAGCGATGAGTTTTAAATAATCACCGGACGCACCGATTTTCGGAACAACGATGTTCCGAACATCACAAAAATTTAGGAAGAGCCCGGATAAATAAAAATGGTGTCGAACTCGCGATAGATGAAAGAGATGTGATATTAAGATCATGATAGGCGAAGATGATTGAAATTTAGCATCCGTTTTATCCACTGATATTACGTGCTTAAATTCATACTCGTTGTCGAGCAGACGGTCAACACCTAGGGTGTTACAGATTAATCCCTAAAGCTTATTTTTGCTGGCATTTAGGTGTAATAATATGAGTTTGTACCAAGTTTTAGCCACTAATACCTATTGGTCATCTTATTGTGATTTTCTAAAGTTCTTGGCCATGGGGTGCTTTCTATTACCACTATACTTGAAAAATGTCAAACAACCGATTTCTAATTTTTCCTATCTTCTTTTTTGTGCAAGAGCAATTGTTCTAGAATTTGGCAACTTTTTGCTTAGGGAAAGAGTGGTAGAAATTCTTGGAATATATGGTCTTTTTATGGGGTAGGGGGTAATATGTGTTACCTTGCATTTTTAATTGGGTTTCCTATTTTTCTCTGGTGGTTTACTTTATAAGTAATTGGGTAAAAAATTGTTTGCCCACTGTTGCACAATTTTAGGCTTCCTCGTGATTTAATTAAAACATAAGTCAAATCCAAGTCCTAATTATTCAACTCACTTATTGTTATGGGTTGGGGTGTTTATTATTTTTGGAGTGGGGTTCTAGCAGTTAGGAGTCTACTGAAATTTCCTCATCATTTTTATAATGGTCCTTATAATTTTAATCATGGTATTCCTTGATTTCTTAGTGCCTAATAAAATAAATATCCTTGGATTAGCTCTAGACTAGGATTCTCTATATTTTTCCTATGTTTTTTATCCCTTAGGTATTCTAGAAAAAATAGGTTCATCCTCTGTTTATTATTTTCCATTGCCTTTCTTAATTTTCTAAGTTTTGGGCAGAAACAGTTTTTAATAGACATTCTTGAGTTATTCTTGTATACTGGGGTGCTTAGTATTTTTAAATAATGTGTATGTTGGGTATGTATCTCTACAATTTTTCTTCGGCCTAGTATAGAAGTATTTCTATTTTTCTCTAGTTTAATAAGTTTTGGGTATTTTCCTAATTTAAATCAAAACACTAAAAAGTATTGCAGAAGCCATGGGGTTTACTATTTTTGCTGGATAGTCTATAATATGTAGGTTCTAGCAAAATTGGTTTGACCAAATTTGGTTGAATCATATTCAAGTTATGAATTTTCTAAGTTCTCTGCTCATTTAAAAATAATAAACAGAAATGGTTAAAGGAAAATGACTTCACATCGGGGTCCTTGGGTTTATTTCTATCTGAGTCGTTTAAACCGTGCCCCTGAAGCACTATTCACCTGAGTCTTTGACTTTGCACTTAACCCTCAAGGTTTTTATCCCATCTAACCCGCGCTCCTCCTTCTCCTGAACGGTGACCGAAGAAGAAAAAGCGGTGGCGCGGTTTACCGGCGGCGGTAGAGGTCCGACGAAGGGTCGAGTGAGGTCCGGGGTTCTCTGGCGATCACGTTGAGGTGCGGATCGTCGACGGTGGTGGCCGCGTGCGCAGGTGGTCGGGCTCGCTAGCGGTGCGTGCTCCGACCTGCTCACGGCGGTAGAGCTAAATTAAATTGCTCAGGTATCTTTAGGGAAGGTCAGCAATGGTGTGGGTGCAAGCAATTGGAAAATGACTCACCGGGTGACCCGGTCCACGCGCGGTGGCGGTCGGCTGAAGTCCGGTGAGGTCGAGTTCGCTTCTCCGGTGAGGCAATGCCTCGGCTCAAGCTTGGGAAAGCTTCTCCGTCCCTCGGGGAAGCTGTCCAGGGGCTAGGGCGAGGTTGGGGGTCATCGGGAAGAGCTGGACACGGTGGTCGAGCGCTCGGCTGACTTGGCTGGGACAGTGAGAGCAAGCGTGGAGTGAAGTGTTGCGCGTCCGGGGGTGGCCTTTAAAGGCGCGGCGCGTTGCACGGGCGGCATGGACTAGAGCGGGCGCGCGGGCGTGCACGGCTCGGCGCGGGTGCATGGGCTGGCGTGCACCGGGCATGTGAGCGGCGGTCGAGCACGTGGCATGGTTTCTTCTACTCCTGTTCTAATGTTGATAGGGCGCAGATCTTTGCGAATTTGGGCAAGATCGCCATGTAGGATTTGTTCCCCCGACTGAGCTCTGTCGTTTGTGTGTGGACGTTTTGCGGTTTTGGGCTATGGACAGGGAGTTGTCGCATCGCAAAATCGCCATTGTCACATGGCCGGGTTCTGAGGAAAATCTGCGCCAAAATCGTGTCAAGCATTTGAGAAACTTTCTCAAACTTTGCCAGGGCGTGTTCAAGGTATTTTGGCGCCATTTTGGTATTTGGACTTATTTGATTCAAGTTTTGAAAAATAGAGAACACAGTTAATCTTTGAAAAGGGGCTGAAATTCAGATTTCTGAATTTCCCCATAGGGCATTACTTCATGGGCTGTTTTGTGGATTTTGGAAAATTCAAATGACCAATCTTCCTTACTACATTTTGTAGATTATTTAGTGCACTAAAACTTTGTTAATTGGTTCATATCAAAATTTTGTATTTTTCCCAAGTCTTTTCTCCAATTCCCTTTGTGTGCTTAAATGGCCCATTTAAAAGGTGTTAGGGTTTTAGATGTTTTTTCTCACTTAAAGTGCATGATGCGCCTAGGGTATAATTCTTGAGCTCAAAAGATTTGCTTAGGCATTTAACCCTTTGAGTTTGGTGTTTCTTGCATCATTAGAACCACATGTGATAATGGTCACAAGTTGGGGTACTGGAAAACCCTAGGTAACACTGGGGTGTTACAACCTTCCCCCCATAAGGAATGTCGTCCCGAGATTCGGGTCGGAGTCCTCCGGGGTGAAGAGAAGGTTATGGCTTGCTTGTATATTGTGGGTTTGTTTATTAAGGTTCTCTAGTAACTGCTCTTCGAATGTCACCCTCTTTGCAACTTCAGAAGGAAGTCCTTTTTTTATTTAGTTTACAACTAACTCATCTCATGTTAAGATTATTCTTCTTATATTTAGATTCAAAGGGCAGGGGGAGGGGCTGGATATGGTTGCATACCAATTCCCTTAGGTAGACAATTGGGGAAGTTCGAACGTAGAAATTCCTTGGTCTCCCAAGTAGCTTCTTCCTCTGAGTGATTGCTCCACTGGATCTTATACATTTTGCTCGACTCGGTACAAGTTGATCTTTCCTTGCAATCCAGAACCTTGGAAGGGTACTCTTGATATGATAGATCTGGCTCTATCTCCACTTCTGGTTCGGTTATGACCTCGGTTGGCAATCGAATACATTTCTTCAATTGGGATACATGGAACACATTGTGGATGGAAGAAATTTTTAGAGGTAGCTTCAATTTGTATGCCATGGGTCCACATGCTTCCACGATCTCATAAGATCCAATGTAGTGAGGGGATAACTTGCCTTTGATCCCAAACCTTTGCACTCCTTTGGTGGGTGAAACTTTCAGATATACAAAATCTCCCACTTCAAACTGGAGGGGTTTTCTTCTCTTATCATGGTAACTCTTCTGCCTGGCCTGAGCAGATTCTAGATTCTTTCTGATTAGTTTGACTTTCCTTTTGGCTTTAGTCACTAAGTCAGGTCCAAAGATTTCTCTTTCTCCAGGCTGAGACCAGTTGAGGTGTGTTCGACACCTTCTTCCATATCGGGCTTCGAAGGGTGCTATCTTTAGGCTGGATTGATAACTGTTGTTATAAGCAAACTCTGCCAAAGAGAGGTACTGTTGGGGACTTGTTCTCAAATGCTATGAATTAAGAACAAGGCAACATAAAATGTTAAACATTAATGCCCTTCGTCCGCGGAAGCATTATCTCCCCAAGGATTTAATGAACTTCGGACGAAGGCCATAAACAAAATATCACGAAAGTCATACCTTCGTGATCAGACTTAAAAAACAATATGAAGTAAAATGTAAAACATAAGGCATTATAGAAAGACATGCCGAAAATGAATAACAATATTCACATATATTTTATTTTATGAACCTAAATATTAAAACATAATATTTAGGTACATTTATACCTTCGTCTTAGCAGAAAGCAATAATTCCAGCGTAATGTGTCAGTGATTACAAGATTGCGTGAACAGTACAGAGGTACTGTTCACCTATTTATAGGCACAGAGCGTAGCCTGTGAGGAATTACAATTATGCCCCTCATAAGGGATTACAACGGTGACTCAAACATTTATGGACTAAAAGGTCATTCTACTTTTATGTCGGTTTGTAAATTCTGAAGCTTCATGAAGAAGAACCTTCGGTCATCTCATACGAACAGCTTCAGCCGAAAACTGCTTCTTCCTACAAAACCTTCGGCAACGAAGCGTAGTCCCAACAGTAGCCCCTTTCGCGGCGCTAGATCGTTTTTCGTAACGAGCTTGATCCGTGAAAAAAGTCTTCTAAGCTTCAGGAAGCCGAAGGTCCGAAAAACACCTTCCCTGAGCTCGTTGTCGAGAAACGATTTAGTTTCCCAGCGCATAGCGGTCCCACCTTGCAGAGTTACTGTTTGGTCTGTGCGGTCCACCGCGCAGCGAGTGCAAGCGGCTGTCCGCCTGGTGTAAAAATCCTGGCGCTTCGCCTTCTTACCTGCAGTACTATATAAACAGACGAGTAGGTGTGAAGTTACCACAGCATTCATTGCTATTTGCACTGTTTTGCTGCCAAAATTTTTAACCATAGCCGAAGCTTGACTCTCGGAATCGAACGAAACTCCAGCTTGAAGCCTGCTTCGTCAGAAGAAAAAACTTCGGAAGAAAAAATATTTAATTCCCACAAATTCAGAATTAAATGGCCAGAGTGCGTTCTACCGCTAGGGTTGAGCGTGAGGGAGGCGAAGCTTAAGGTTCGGAGACTATTCCCATCTCCGAAGCGATGCAACGATCCGGGCTGGTAACTTCGGAAAAAATCCCCAGTGCTGATGCAGAACAAGCAGAACAAACAACTGCCGAAGCAGAAGAAGAAAACATTGAGGAAACTGATCCCGAAGATGATTATCGTATTGCCATGCCAAGTAAACCCAGCTACTTGGACTTCGGAAAGTCTACTGTTTCAAAGGCTGATCTCTCCAAGATGGTAAAGTCGGGTTATTTCAGTGAAAGTCAGAAGAAGCTACTACGCTTCGGGGGGAAGAAACTACCCCAAAGCCGGGGAAGGATGAAATAGTCATTTTCAAGAGCTTTCTAAAGGCTGGGTTAAGATTCCCCCTACATGGGATTATTGCAGAGGTACTGAAGAGGTTTGGTATCTACTTTCATCAGTTGACTCCTAACGCTATCGTTAGGCTTAGTGTTTATATCTGGGCCCTCCGAAGCCAAGCGGTGGAGCCGTTTGCGGACAGCTTTTGTCGAGTTCACGAGCTGCACTATCAGACGAAGGCTAGAAAAGATGGATTGCATGACAATTTTGGTTGCTATAATTTTGCTTATCGGAAAACCACAAAGTTTCCTGTAATCAGCTACCGAAGCAAATGGGCAGCAGGCTGGAAGTCGGAGTGGTTCTATGTCAAGGTTGATGACGACAAGGAGAAGCTTGTGCAAAGTCCACTTGAACTAATCTTCGGAGAAACCCGACCTCGTTGCAACATGACACCAGAAGGTCCAACCCAACAAGCGTAGGATGAATTCAGAATTATTGCAGAACATATCAGTACAAGAGACCTGGTTCAGGAGTTTTTGGCTTTCAGAGTTTTTCCTAGTTTAAAAGAATGGGAAATGCCGAAGCTAGAGGGGGAGAAGAAAGAAGGAGAACTTGTGCGGTTACCTTACTATTACAAGTTTAAAAAATACTTCAAAACACCTTGCCAAGAGTGGTTGGAAACAATTGAAATAATGTGCAATGAAATACTTGGCAATTACTCCAAAAAAGAAGATCAGTTGATGACTGCGGCCTTCGGCACCCGTCCGAAGCGAAGACTGAATCGAGTGCTAGACGCCTTGGGTTTTGAATACCCTGACTACGAAAATCTGAATAAAGGTGTCGGAGGCCGGAAAAGGAAAAGGATAACCGAAGCCTTAAATGAAGATGAGAAAGAACCATCAAAGAAGAAAATTCCGAAGAAGAAGAAAGTGTCTTCTCCGAAGCAAAAAGCATCCGACGAAGAAGAAACTCCCGCATCACACTCTGCCACTGACGTGGAGGAAATTTTGAAGGTAATGACTGAATCCCTGCCTGCGAAGCTAAGTCCATTGGGGCCTCAACTGACAAAGTTTTTTCAGAAGGAAAAGGAGCCCGAAAAAACGAAGAAAACAACTAAAGCAAAGAGACAAAGAATCATCGCAGTGACAGAGGTCATTGACAAGACACCATCGAGAGCTTCAGCTCAGAAGATACCAGCGACTGAGGAAATGACAAATATTGAAATCACACCTTCGGAAGTCGCGGCTGCCGAAGCTACCTCAATTGAAGATTTGAACTTGGAAAGCACAATCGAACACATCGACAAAATGCTGCTAGACATGGCCACAGAAGAAGCTACTACTGCCGCCAAAGAGGCCATGGCCGCAGTGTCGGGGAAAGAAAAGGAAATTGCTGACGAAGCTTCAGAGGACGAGGCCTTCATGTTTCAAAATTTAGTTGGAGAAAAATTGTCAAAATCCGAAATAGAAGAGCTTAAAGAGTATGCCAAGTCTTGCGGATATAAACCAGGAGCACTCCTCTTCGGAGGTATTGATGATGAAAAATTAGACTGTATCCGGGATCAGACTGGAGCTAAGGTTATCGGTACTCTGTCAAAGAGTATCGGTTTTCCGAAGCTAGAAACGGACATTAGCCGCTACCGACGACAACATATCGTTGGTAGTTTATTTTATTCCAATTTCAAGGTGAACTACTTTTCCCTTGACTTTTATTGTTTTTAATAATGAAGACATGTCTAACGAAGGTTGTTTTCGTGCAGAGTATGCTGTTGAGCAAAGCTTTGAAAATGCAACAAGATCTGGAAGACAAGAAACAAGAGGTTATAATTGAAAATTTAGAAGGCAAAATAAAAGAGCAATCAGCTACTATTGAAAAGAAGAACTTCGAACTTCAAGCAACTGAAGGCTTATTGGCGGAAGCCGAAACTAAAATAACAGAACTGAACACGAAGCTTCTCTGCCAATCTGAACAGTTTGAACAAGAAAAGCAAGAACTTAATGCAAAACTTGAAGTCGAAGTCCAACAAAATTCAGATTTGAAAAAACTATTGGCGGGCCTTCAAGACAAATGTTTGGAATTTAGCAACAAATGTATTCAACGACTGAGAAAAATTTTCCACTCAGTTGGAGCTAGCAGTGAGAAATTCACCCCGTCAGCTGAAGATTTACCAAAGACCTTCGAACATATTGAGGGTGAAATTGATGAGCTTGACGAAGTTATAGCCGGGCACGGTGACTTCTGCGCCTGGGTAGCTTCTCGGGGCACTGCTGCAGCTTTCCTAAAAGTTGGCTGCGATCATGGAAAAATTGTCAATAGGCCCAATTTCACTTTATCACCATCAATTCTAGATGACATTCCTGATCTCGCCCGAAGCATTTCTAATAGATTTGTAAAGATGATATGGACAAAAGGCGGGCGAGAAAAGGCTGGAGACGAAGCTCGGAGTCATCTTGAACCAGTAAGAAATCATACCTTGTGCTTACCTCCTCCTTCAAGCTCGATTTTGACTTACAACAACTTAATTCACGTAGGATGACGAAGCCGAGGCCGATGGTTAAAGAGAATGACGCCGAAGCTGAGGTCCCTTGAAGATTAAATAGGAGTAGACTGTAGACAGACTCAAGAAACTTTTGAGATAACTTTTGTAAATGTGACTAAACTTGTCTTTAATGAATTCTGTTCATACCTTGTAATATTCTCTTACTCTTCTATTAATGTATGAGGGGTGCTTTGATGTGGACGAAATTATCTTTTTGAGCCGAAAGCGAAAAAACACCTTCCCTTCTTTTCGTACACAGCGAAGCATAAAAAACAACATTTCCCTTTTTTCCGAAGCTCTTCTTTTCGTACACGAAGAAGTACAAAAGACAATTTTTTCTTTTTGCCGAAACAACCACTTATGCTATGATGATGGTTATCCTACATATGCCTGGATGAATGTTTATGAATGAAAATGCTTATGATGTAATGTGATGTGCAAATGAATGTCCAAACACATATCCGAAGCCATAATCACAGCCATTATTTCCTTAGAAACAATCACATATCAGCGCTGACTTTTCGCTGTAAGCTCTGCATTCCCTTAGGAACGACTTTGGAGCTTCTTCGCCTTTTACTTTCGGCGGAATCAGCGTTGATTTTTCGCTGTAAGCTCTGCATTCCCTTAGGAACGACTTTGGAGCTTCTTCGCCTTTTACTTTCGGCGGAATCAGCGTTGATTTTTCGCTGTAAGCTCTGCATTCCCTTAGGAACGACTTTGGAGCTTCTTCGCCTTTTACTTTCGGCACTCGATGGTGCGTTCTCAGCTTTTACATTTACATCCTTGGGGGATTTTGCTCTTATAGAACTAAAAAAGGAAATTACATATGATGGCCCCATTAAAAACCTTTCTCCCCCTTCAGAAAGGAAAAGGGTGCCATAAAAGAAAAAATATAAAAAATTACATCAAGTTACACATAATATCGCCGAAGCTCATCCGCATTCCAAGATCTAGGAATGTCGTTGCCGTCCATATCCTTCAATCTATATGAACCGGGTCTTGACGAAGATGCTACCAAAAAAGGTCCTTCCCATTTCAACTGCAACTTGCCCACTGTATCTGGGTTAGCCACTCTCCGAAGCACCAAATGCCCTGGCTCAATATTCTTTAGCCGAACCTTTCTATCACGCCATTTGATTGTTTCGGCTTGATATTTATTGATGTTCTCCACAGCTTGAAGCCTGATCCCTTCTAAAGCATCTTTTTCCACAGAATAAGCAGCTTCAGAGTCCGACTCTGCCGAAGCTACTACTCTTACTGATCCAGTTTTAGCTTCCTCCGGAGTTATTGCTTCGTCACCGAACAATAATTTGAATGGAGTAAAGCCTGTTGACCTTGATGTTGTTGTGTTGTGGCTCCACACCACTTTGATTAATTGATCTGGCCACTTTCCTCTGGGTTGATTGAAGATTAACTTCATTATTCCTGTCATTATAATGCCATTGGCTCTTTCAACGAGTCCGTTTGACTCCGGATGCCTGACTGATGCAAAATGGATCTTCGTACCAATTTGATCGCAGAATTCTCTGAAGGCTTCGGAGTCGAACTGTGTTCCATTATCTATAGTGATGGCCTTTGGTACCCCAAAACGACAAATAATATTCTGCCAGAAAAACTTTTGAATGGTGGCCGAAGTTATTGTGGCTAAAGGCTTTGCCTCAATCCATTTAGAAAAATATTCCACAGCCACTACAACATATCTTAAGTTCCCTTGGGCCGGTGGTAACGGACCTAACAAGTCAAGGCCCCACCTTTGTAATGGCCAGATGGGTTGTATGAGTTGAGTTAAGGACGAAGGTTGTTTTTGATCTCTTGCACATTTCTGACAACCTTCGCACTTTTGAACTAATTCCGTTGCATCCGATGCCGCCTTCGGCCAATAAAACCCTTGACGGAAAACCTTTCCAAGTAACGGCCTAGATCCAATGTGAGATCCACACAGACCTTCATGTATTTCTTTCATCAATTCTATGCCTTCGGCTCTAGATAAACACTTGAGTAATGGAGCACAAACTCCACGCTTGTACAACTCCCCTTCTATCATGACATATGGACGAGCTCTTGCTTCTATCCTCCTGTTACAAGTTTCGTCATCTGAAAGGAATTTACCCTGAAGATAAGAGATGATCTCAGTTCTCCAGTCTTCGCTATAAACAGGAGATATATTGAGGACTGCTCTTTCAAGAAGTTCTACTGAAGGTGCTTTTATTGTTTCGAAGAACACATCCGAAGGTAAGGGCAGCCCCTGTGCTGCTGACTTAGCTAGCAAATCAGCATGCTCATTTTGTCCTCGAGGGATATTTCTGACAGAAAATCCTTCGAAGGAAGCTTCGACTCTTCGGACCGTGTCTAGATATTTTTCAAGCTTCGGATCTTTAGCCTTGCAACTCTTGTCGATATGACCCGAAACAATCTGGGAATCAGTTTTAAGAATGGCCCTTCTGATTCCCATTGCTTTTAACTTCCGAAGGCCCAAAAGCAGGGCTTCGTACTCAGTAATATTGTTTGTACAACTAAAATCGAGTCTTGCCGCATAACAAGTTTTAACTTTAGATGGTGAGATCAACACAGCGGCTGCTCCTGCTCCGAAGGTTCCCCAAGACCCATCGCAAAACACCGTCCATACTTCGGCATCTTTATTTGTTTCTTCATCCTGAGCCCCTGGCGTCCAATCGGCGATGAAATCTGCCAACGCTTGAGACTGGATCGAAGATCTATGCACATAATCAATGCAAAATTCATTGAGCTCTGCAGCCCATTTTCCAATCCGCCCAGTAGCTTCTCTATTTCTCATAATATCCTTCAACGGCTGCGAAGAAGGAACAACAATATTGTATGCTTGAAAGTAATGCCGAAGCTTCCTGGATGCCATCAAAACAGCATATAACACCTTCTCCAATTCTGTATAGTTTTTCTTTGATATACTAAGAACTTCAGATACAAAATACACTGGGACCTGCTTCTTGACTTGGCCATCAAGCTTCTCCTGAACAAGTGCTGCACTTACCGCTGAGTGCGAAGCTGCCACATATAATAACAAAGGAGCCCCTGACGTTGGTGGAGTTAATGTTGTTAAATCTATCAAATATTGCTTCAGTTCCTCGAAGGCTTTTTGTTGGCTTGGTCCCCATTGAAAGACTTCGGCTGATTTCAGTACTTCGAAGAATGGTAAATTTCTTTCTGCTGATCTGGATATAAATCTATTAAGAGATGCCAGCCTCCCTGTCAATCTTTGGGCCCCCTTCTTTGTAGTTGGTGGCTCCATTCGAAGTATAGCTTCAATTTTACTTGGATTAGCTTCAATTCCCTTTGTCGAAACCAAGCATCCAAGAAATTTCCCCTTCTTTACTCCGAAGACACATTTTTCTGGATTCAACTTTAGGCTAGCTTGTCTAAAACTGGCGAAGGTCTCCTGCAAATCAGCAATATGATTTTCCTGTTTCGTGCTTTTTACAATGATGTCATCAACATAAGTTAGCACATTTCTGCCTATCTGAGACTGGAGAACCTTCGCAGTCATTCTGCTGAAACTTCCTCCAGCGTTCTTGAGCCCCTCGGGCATCCGAAGGTAACAATATGTTCCACTAGGGGTTATGAAACTGGTCTTTGGCTCATCCTCCTTCTTCATCCAAATTTGATGATAGCCTGAATAACAATCGAGAAGACTCATAAGCTCTGACGAAGCTGCTGCATCAACTAAGGAGTCTATCCTTGGCAATGGGAATTCGTCCTTTGGACAGGCCTTGTTGAGATCTGTAAAATCGATACACATTCGCCATTTGCCATTGGCCTTTTTTACCATAACAGTGTTAGCTAGCCATTCTGGGTACTTTACTTCTCTGATAACTCCTGCACTGAGGAGTCTTTTGACTTCATTACGAGCACCTTCGGCCTTGTCATCAGACATTTTCCGAAGCCTCTGCTTTCTGGGTCTGAAGGATGGGTCAACATTGAGCAAATGTTCAATAACATCCCTGTTAACTCCACAAAGATCATTGGCTGACCATGCAAAAACATCTTTGTTGTTGAACAAAAACCTTATCAAGGTTTTCTCCTGTTCTTCGGATAATTGAGAGCCCAACAGTACCTTTTGCTCTGCTATGTCCTCACATAAGAGCATGGGCTTCGGCTGATCTGCTGAAGCTGCTTTCTCCCTTCTGAATTTGTACTGTTCACAAGCTTCAGCTCCATCTATGTTATGGATTGCTTTTGAGTCAGTCCAGTTTCCCTCGGCCCTTCTAGCAGCTTCCTGACTTCCATGAATAGCAATGGGTCCTTGATCCGAAGGTATCTTCATGCAAAGGTAAGCAGGATGAAGAATTGCTTCGAAAACATTGAGGGTGCCACGACCAATAATTGCATTGTAAGGGTATTGCATGTCAACAATGTCAAACACAACTTGCTCAGTTCTGGTGTTGTTGATGAATCCGAAGGTCACTGGCATGGTGATCTTGCCCAGTGCTACAATCTGTCTTCCTCCGAAGCCACAGAGAGGGTGTGTAGCATCATGAATCTTATCTTCTGGCTCTTGCATTTGTCTGAAGGCCTTAGCAAATATGATATCAGCTGCACTGCCTGTGTCAACCAAGACATTGTGGACCAGAAACCCTTTGATAACGCAAGAAATAACCATATCATCGTTATGAGGAAAATCCTTGAGCTGAAGGTCCTCCTGGGAGAAGGTGATTGGAATGTGGGACCACCTTGACTTGATAAAGGGTCCCTGCACTCCAACATGTTGTACCCTTCTCTGCGCCTCTTTCTTCTGCTTTTTGTTGGCTGGCTCTGAGCACGAACCACCTGTTATCGGGAACACCAGCTTCGGGGCCGAAGCAGCTCCAGCTTGATCGTTGAACGAAGCCATCAGCTCAAAAAAGTGGAAGTGAGTTCACCGGAGGTGGGCGCCAATGTTGGGGACTTGTTCTCAAATGCTATGAATTAAGAACAAGGCAACATAAAATGTTAAACATTAATGCCCTTCGTCCGCGGAAGCATTATCTCCCCAAGGATTTAATGAACTTCGGACGAAGGCCATAAACAAAATATCACGAAAGTCATACCTTCGTGATCAGACTTAAAAAACAATATGAAGTAAAATGTAAAACATAAGGCATTATAAAAAGACATGCCGAAAATGAATAACAATATTCACATATATTTTATTTTATGAACCTAAATATTAAAACATAATATTTAGGTACATTTATACCTTCGTCTTAGCAGAAAGCAATAATTCCAGCGTAATGTGTCAGTGATTACAAGATTGCGTGAACAGTACAGAGGTACTGTTCACCTATTTATAGGCACAGAGCGTAGCCTGTGAGGAATTACAATTATGCCCCTCATAAGGGATTACAACGGTGACTCAAACATTTATGGACTAAAAGGTCATTCTACTTTTATGTCGGTTTGTAAATTCCGAAGCTTCATGAAGAAGAACCTTCGGTCATCTCATACGAACAGCTTCAGCCGAAAACTGCTTCTTCCTACAAAACCTTTGGCGACGAAGCGTAGTCCCAACATGTACTTATCCCAGTTCTTGCCGCAATCGATCGCACAAGCCCTTAGCTTATCTTTGAGAATTTGATTTACCCTTTCGGTCTGACCGTCAGTCTGGGGTGGTAAGCTGAACTCTTTATTAGCTTGGTTCCCAAAGACTCTTGCAATTGCTCCCAAAATCTGACAACGAATTGGGCTCCTCGGTTAGAAACAATTGTCCGGGGTAACCCATGCAAACACATGATTCGGTCAATATACAGTTTTGCATACTTCTGAGCCTTATCGGTGGTATGCACTAGAAGGAAATGTGCCACTTTCATCAATCGGTCCACAATGACCTAAATCGAATCATGATGCCGAGAGGTGTTGGGCAGACCCACAATGAAATCCATGCTGATGTCATCCCATTTCCATGAAGGTATCGATAGGGGTTGCAAGGCACCAACTGATTTTAAGTGGCTTGCCTTTATCCTCTGACATGTGTCACATTTCAAAATGTAATGAGCTATTTCCCTCTTCATTCTGGTCCACCAATATAGGGGCTTCAGATCATGGTACATCTTGGTGCTTACCGGATGCATGGAGAATTTGGAGAGATGAGCCTCATCCAAAATTTTCTTCTTGAGGTCCTTATTTTTAAGAATCACCAATCTGTCAAACCATAATATCCCCTTGCTGTCTTGGCAAAAACACTTATACTTCTCCGCTTTCTAATGGAGGTTCTCCTTAATGATTTGCACTCCCTTGTCACTGAGTTGGGCCATGATTATCTGATCTTGCAGGGTTGGCTCAATGGAGATGTGAGATAAGGCACCAGAAGGAATCACTTCGATCATCATCTTGCTCAACTCATCACACAGGGTATTGATACGAGAATCCATCATCACACAGTTGCATTGTGACTTCCGACTCAGTGCTTTCCCTGGGTGGTAGTGTACTTCCATGTCATAGTCCTTGATCAATTCTAGCCATCTTCTCTGCCTCATGTTAAGATTAGCCTGAGTAAAGATGTACTTGAGGCTCTTGTGATCTGTGTAGATGTTGCCGTGGGTTCCCATCAAGTAGTGCCTCCACATTTTTAATGCATGAACCACGACTGCCAACTCTAAGTCATGAGTGGGATAATTTTGCTCATGAGGCCTGAGTGCCCTTGATGTGTAGGCAATGACTCGGTTGTCTTGCATCAAAACACAACCCAGTCCAGTGCCAGAGGCATCACAGTACACATAAAATGGCTTGTTGTTGTCGGGTTGCGCTAACACAGGTGCTGTGGTCAGATGTTGCCTCAAGGTGTGGAAAGCATCTTCGCACTTCTGACCACTTTAGAATGTGGCTCCCTTCTTCAACAATTTAGTCATGGGCTTTGCAATTCGAGAGAAGTCTGGAATGAATCTTCGATAATAACCGGCCAATCCCAGAAAACTTCAAATCTGACGGACAGTTGTTGGCGGCTTCCAATTCATCACCTCTTGCACTTTATCTGGATCAACAGCTATTCCCTCTTGAGAGATAGTGTGACCCAAGAATTTGATTTCTTTCAGCCAAAAATCACATTTAGACAGTTTGGCATAAAGACGATGCTCTCGAAGACGTTGGAGCACTACATGCAAATGATTGTCATGCTCTTCTTCATTTCTTGAGTACACCATGATATCATCAATGAAAACCACCACAAACTTGTCCAGTTCAGGCATGAAGACTGAATTCATCAGATACATGAAGTATGCTGGTGCATTTATTAACCCAAACGACATCACCAATTACTCATACAGTCCGTATCTGGTTGAGAAAGCAGTCTTCGAAATATCACTTGCTCGTATCTTGATCTGATGATAGCCGGAGCGAAGGTCTATCTTGGAAAACACTTTGGCTCCGACCAATTGATCAAAAAGAACATCAATATGAGGCAAAGGATACTTGTTTTTTATAGTCACCGCATTGAGTTGGTGGTAATCTATACATAGCCTCAAGCTTTCATCTTTCTTCTTCACAAACAAGGCTGGACATCCCCAAGGCGAAGTACTTGTGCGGATGAAACCCTTGTCTAACAACTCTTGCAGCTATTTCTTCAGTTCTGCCAATTCAGCGGGTGGCATCCGGTAAGGCCTCTGGGAAATAGGTGTCGTTCCCGGTTGCAACTCGATGGCGAATTCAATATCCCGGTCTGGTGGCATTCCTGGCAACTCATCAGGAAAAACATCTGCATAGTCACAAACCACTAGAATTTTCTTCAAGGGTAACTCTAACATAGCAAAAGCACAAGATTGAGTGGGTTCTTGGCTAGGCAGATACAATGTAAGGGCTCCAAAGGTAGGAGAACGGATTTCTAGAGCTCTGGCAGCTACATCCAACACGACCCGGTGTTGAGTCATCCAGTCAGCTCCGAGAATGATGTCCATGCTCTCTAATCCCAAAATCAGGAGTGTGGTTTTAAAGATTTTACTTCCCATTAAGATAGGCACACTTCGATTTAATTGGTTTGTTGCAATTTTGCCCCTAGGTGTTGCTATCATGAAAGACCCTTTTGTATGATTGAAAAGGCAGTTGGCATTTAACGCTGAACTTCTGGCTAATGAAGCTATGTGATGCACCAGAATCAAACAGAATTAATGCAAGTTGATTAAAAATTGAGAAGATACCGGTCATGACGGGTGCTCCTTGAGGTAGCTCCTCTAGAGTAGTGAAATTGAGCTTCCCTTGTCTGACTTGCACATTCTGCTTTCTCCCTCTATCTTGATTTGGTGCTAGCATCTGCCTCTGTTGATTCCTTGGGCAATTCTTGGCATAATGACTCACATTGCCACATGTGAAGCACTTGTTTCCATTTCCCTGGCGGAACTGTTGTTGTTGCTGCTGGGGTTGATTGTTCCTTGGGGCGGGAGCTGGAAAACGGTTGGGTGCTTGCTGCTGCTGAGGCGGCCTGATAACCCATCTTCCTGCCTGCTACTGAAATCCTCTGCTCTGATTGTTGGAGACAATCCTAAACCTCTAGGCTGGAGATGAGGGTCCTGACATTGGTGCTTTCCTCTTCTTCTCTGCCCGGTGAGCTACAATATAGTCTTCCTGTGATATGGCCAGGTTGACCAACTCATTGAAGCTGTCAGCCCGAACAATGTTGAGACGCCCACGCAACTTGGTGTTGAGACCCCTGTGGAAGCGGTCTCTCTTCTTCTCATCAGAATCTGCATGATAACCCGCATACTGGCACAGGTCGTTGAAGGCCTGGGCATACTGCAACACAGTGCGGGTTCCTTGAGTCAATGCCAGAAACTCATTCAGCTTGCGATCCAGAATCCCTGCTAGAATGTGGTGTCCCCTGAAAGCAGTCTTGAACTCCTCCCATGTCACTTCATGATCGGCTGGTAGCATGGTGCGGAAATGGTCCCACCATGTCCGAGCAGGTCCGCGAAGCTGCTGCGCGGCGAAGCATGTATTGGTGTCATTAGGGCAAGCTCCCGTGAGGAGGGGAAACTTGGACTCCATGACTCATAGCCACACATCGGCATCAAGCAGATCCTCTGCCTTGGTGAACAAGGGCGGCTGCGTGCTCAGGAATTCCTGATAGGTTGGCGTAGCCGGAGGACGCTGCGGCTGGCCTCCACCATACTGCTGAGGGTGGGGCTAACGCTGCAATAGTGTCGTAGAATCTCATTCTGCTGAGCCATCAGCTCCTGCACTGTGGGAGCTGGAGGAGGTGGCAGGGGAACTTGCTTGTTTTGCCCGCGACGCTGCCTAGCTGCCATCTGAAAACAAAGATTATCGCCATTG
Source organism: Zea mays (assembly GCF_902167145.1). Classification (NCBI taxonomy): domain Eukaryota; kingdom Viridiplantae; phylum Streptophyta; class Magnoliopsida; order Poales; family Poaceae; genus Zea; species Zea mays. The sequence continues at coordinate 85,763,768 of NC_050098.1, forward strand.
TTATCCCAATTCACCATTCCGAACAATATTCTTTATATCATACGGAAAGAAATGCCATAACATCAAATCGAACGATGAAAACATGATTACATTCACTTCATTACTCACAAAAGATCTTCTGGGTTACATCAATTTAGGGGACTACCCATAAGCCTAGTCCAAAATCTGATGCCAACTAAGCTCGAGCGGGTTTCTATCCTCCTAATGCATCAAGTTAACCCATCTACCCTGAGTAGTAGAAGTGACACTAGATACGGGCGACGGGGGCATCTGGGAGGGAGTCGCATTGGTAACAGGGGCTGGTTCTAACTCCTCGGGAGCCTCCTCTCCCTCGCTTTTGGCCTCGTTTGCCTCCATATGCTGGTGGTGCATTTCCAGGTGGTCGTTAGCTTCCTCAAGCTCCTCCTGCACATTACAGAGCTAGTTCTCCAGGACATCAATGGTGTTGTCCCGGATCTCCACCTGCTGCTCCAGGGTGGTAATGCGCTGGCTCAACTGTTCCACCTGTAGGTCTTTCTCCACCAATTCTGAAGACAAGCCGACCACAAAGTCCTCTTGGCTGTCGAGGGTGAGCTTAGTGGTCTGAGCGAGGTTAGCAAGGTGTGCCATGGCGACGCTCTGCAGAGCCTGAAGGTGGTACAGTGCGCTCAAGCACTGAACAGTGATCCTCCCAACTTGGTCGAGATACATAGCCCACACGTCCTTCACATGGCTCACACGGTTGCACCACATGGGGTCATCCCTCTTTTCAGCGGGGAAGAGTCCCAGTGGGTGCATTACCATCTCCAAGGGATGGTAGCCGTAGAAAGTTGTCAGTGTCTTCATAGCCGCAGCCTCAGTGGTGTCGTCTGACCTGAATCCAATAGTCTCGGAGTCAAGGGAAGCCAACCAGGCTGTAGGGGTGAGCCTCCAGAGTCAACAAGACTCGACAACGTGGCACCCGATGCTCCTCGTACAGCTGCACCGTGTATAGAGGGGGTGTAGGGTAACCGACGGAGCTGAGCACCTCCCACAAGATGGAAGGGAAACCCATGTGGGAAAGAAAATCGGAACTGAAACGAGTGTCTCCTCCGTTGGCGGGGGTGGGTGAAGTCATCTGTGGAAGAGGATTAGATGCAAATGTTATGGTAGTGGAAAGGAAAAACATGTGCCCGAGTTGTTAAAAGGAGGTGGGTTAGATTAGATTTTACTCCTTAGATTATTTATTACTATCCCTATTTGCTACATTCATGCTTAGATGCATTTTCCTTTAATTTCTAATCCTTTCATGTTTTATAATGCATGCATGTTGAAAGAACGTCTCCTCTCCGATTAGAAGAGTGCTTTTAGGGCATCCTTGCAATTCTATAACTGGCCCATATGGCCTACTTAATTAGCCACCTATTTTCCCCACTATTCCTAAAGCCTTTCGTCCTAGGTCTAGCGTTCTAGTCCTGACGGTTTCAATACTGGTTTCTAAGCAAATTTTATTTTCGAAAAGTTGGTATTCACGACTTATTGATTTCTCTGTGGTGGAATTTGCTCCGATACTAACTGTGGCAGAACCGTCCGAATTATTCTAGCTTAAGTGCCCAAGTCAAGCCTTAGAGGTAGCAACACACTTAAATCGGAATAACCCATCAGTCCCTCAGATCTAGTCTGATAAATCCACTTCCCCGGGATCAAATACCACTAGCTCACTAGAAGGTGAGTCACAGAGAGAATACAATAAAGCATGAAACCACAATTTAAAGTATTGGAGTTATTACATAAATCGGAGTTTTAGGTAAAATGAACAAGTTCATAAATAAAATGCAGCGGATAATTGATAACGTCGAATGCTAAGGAATAGGGCAAGGTCTGGCCCACTACTCCTCCTACTCCTCTTCTGTCGGAGCAGCATCCCACTCGACTGTCCAACCCGGTGGCAGGGTGGAAGGCCAAGTCACACCATCAACCATGTCCTGTAGCCTACCTGCAAAAATTGTGCCACAAGCAAGGCTGAGTATACTAATACTCAGCTAGACTTACCCGTTGTGAGGAGTCTACTCCTCTACCTCTAGACCATGCAGCTATTTGGCCGAGGGGTTTGGTTTGCCAAAAGCACTAGCTGAGTCTAAAATCAATTTTGGCTTTTCCAGTTCTAGCATAATTAATTTAGCTAGGTTTGCTCCTTTCTAAGCATACATGGTGATGTGCACCCGTTGGGTGAATGCTTGATCTTTCGATGAGAGGGTGTGGGATAACTCGATTGGTGGAGGAGGCGACGTTCACGGCCCGACTACAGCCTTCCAAAGACGCTGTGCCTTAGCAACCGATACACCACCTCCTATGGCTGTCACTATCTTGTGGAGCGTGGCACCCCGGCCACTAGGGCACTCGTCTTGCAAGAAATCGAAGAACTAGCAAGAACAAGTAGAACAAGTACTAAATTACCAGATGTAAATATAGGTTTAAAAATCAAACTCCAATATGGTGGGGATCCGAAGACAAGAAGACGGGCGGCTGAACCAGCATGCGCGCTTACAAGCAAGTAGCGAGAGCTAAACTTGATCTAAACAAAACCCGCTGTTCTTGTTGGCAGCTAGGGGGTTTATAAACATGGGAGGACGACCACAAGGGTATTGGGGTCGTGCTGCAACCCTAGGATGCGTCCCTAATGGACCCAACTCGATACACGACCCATTAGGCCAAAATAGAGTGACGCAGCACCATGGGCAGAAAAGGCTAGAAATGTCTCGGTAAGGAAACAATGATTACAGCGGCCTCAGAACAGATATGACTATGATTCCGGAACCATATGAAAGTAGACTTGATAAGCTTTCCATGTTGTGCTTGAACATTCCAATCCAAGCCCGCATGTGACCGTGGTGACCGTCACAAGTTGGTGTTATTCTGCAGTCCGAATCCAGCATGTTCAAATCCTTTTCCCTTTTGGTCTTCTCCCTGGTTCCTAAGCAAAACAAGAGTGTACGGGTCTCCATGGTCTAAATATGATGGACATGAACTCAAGAGTGTAATCACCTGATGGTTGAGTTGACATGTACGAGCGCGAGTAATGGGACCAGAAATTGGTACTTGTATTGGCATAGATGTATCAGTAGTGTGGATGTCTTCATCATTCTCCCCTTCTTGCATTTGAGTCGTCCTCGACTCAAGCTCAACTTCCTCTCCCAAGTAGGGCTTTAAATCCTATGGATTTAATCGTGACTTTGCCTTTTGACATGTCGGGCAACGAGCAACCAATCTCGCCACATCTCTTCTCATCTTGGGCCAAAAGAAACGACCAGCAAGTATGTCCTCCGTTTTATTTGCTCCAAAATGTCCCATTAAGCCACCTCCATGCGCTTCCTGTAACAACAACAAACAAACGGAGCTAGCTGGGATGCATAGCTTGTTAGCTCTAAACACAAACCCATCACTAACGATATATTTGTTCCATCATTTCCCATCTTTACAATGCAGCAACACATCTTTAAAATCAGCATCATGAACATATTGGTCTTTAATCGTCTCTAATCCAAAGATTTTGTAGTCAAGTTGATTCAGCAAAGTATATCTCCTAGACAAAGCGTCAGCAATGATATTCTCTTTTCCTTTCTTGTGCTTAATAACATAAGGAAAAGATTCGATAAATTCAACCCACTTAGCATGTCTATGGTTCAGTTTTCCTTGACTACGAATATGTTTCAAAGATTCATGATCAGAATGAATAACAAACTCTTTGGGCCACAAATAATGCTGCTATGTTTCTAATGTTCGCACAAGAGCATATAATTCCTTATCATAAGTAGAATAATTTAGAACAGATCCACTCAATTTTCACTAAAATATGCAATAGGTTTGCCTTCTTGTAACAAAACACCACCCAATCCAATTCCACTAGCATCACATTCAAGCTCAAAAGTCTTATTAAAATCAGGAAGTTGGAGGAGAGGTGCATGTGTCAACTTATCTTTCAGCACATTGAAAGAGTGCTGTTGTACTTTTCCCCAACTAAAATGCACTCCCTTCTTCGTAAGCTCAGTCAAAGGTGCAACAATAGTACTAAAGTCGTTCACAAAACGATGAAAGAAGCCAGCAAGTCCTAGGAAACTCCACACCTGTGTGATAGTCTTTGGCATAGGCCATCCATGTATCGCTTCTACCTTGGCCTGATCAACCTCAATTCCCTGTGGAGTCACAACATAGCCAAGAAACGACACTCGATCGGTGCAAAATGTGCACTTCTCAAGGTTTCCAAATAAACGTGCATCTCGTAAAGCATTAAAAATAGCACGCATATGATCAACATGTTCATCCATAGATTTGTTGTAGATCAATATGTCATCAAAGTATACTACCATAAATTTTCCAATGAAGGCACGCAAAACCTTGTTCATTAATCTCATGAAAGTGCTAGGTGCATTAGTTAACCCGAAAGTCATGACTAACCACTCATACAATCCGAACTTAGTTTTGAAAGTAGTTTTCCATTCATCTCCCAATTTCATACGAATCTGGTGGTACCCACTACGCAAATCAACTTTAGAAAACACGATAGCATCACTCAATTCATCAAGTCTATCATCTAAACGTGGAATAGGGTGTCGATACCGTATGGTGATATTATTAATAGCTCTACAATCAACACACGTACGCCATGTTCCATCTTTTTTAGGCACTAAAATAACCGGAACAGCACACGAACTAAGAGACTCACGCACGTAACCTTTGTCGAGTAGTTCTTGCACTTGTCGCTGAATTTCTTTTGTTTCCTCCGGATTTGTTCTATATGGCACACGGTTTGGCAAAGATGCACCAGGAATAAGATCAATTTGGTGCTCAATCCCTTGTATAGGTGGCAGCCCCTCTGGTATCTCACTTGGAAATACATCAAAATACTCCTGCAAAATGTTTGTAACAACAGGAGGCAAAGAATGATGCGTATCTTGAATTGAAATCAAAGCATCCTTGCATACCAAAGCGTAGGCAACAGAAGTGGAAGCAAATAATTCATTAACATCAGATTTTGTCGCAAGCAAGCAATGTCCTTTCAATTTAATCCCATCTTTGTTATTACCAACAACTTTAATATTCTTGTTGTTCTTAGTTTTAGCTTTTGTAGCTTTAGCAACATCATCACGCACAATAGCCTCAGGGGACATGGGAAGCAAAATAATTTTCTTATCATGGTATATGAGATAATATTGATTTGATCTACCATGATGCATATAATCTATATCAAATTGCCATGGTCTACCTAGCAGAATATTATAAGCTGTAGGCACAACGTCACAGTCAACAACATCACGATATGAACCAATAGCAAAATTAATTCATACCAGCTTGGTTACCTTGACCTTACCACTATTGTTAAGCCATTGAATGTGATACGGATGGGGGTGGTTTGGTCGTAAGTGCAAGCTTCTCCACCATGTCGCTGCTAGCCAAGTTGTTGCAGCTACCTCCATCAATGATCAAACGACATGAACACTCCTTAATGACACACTTTGTTTGAAACAACGTATGTCGCTGATTCTGCTCTGCCTTCTCCATTTGTGCACTAAGAACACACTATATAATGAGGCTCTCATAATGCTCTGCATCATCTGCACCAATCTGTTCTTCGGGTGGTTCCTTAGTGCCTGCATCATTAGCCGCAAGCAAAGCAAGTGTAGCTTCATCCAAATCACTAGCAGAGGAATACCCACCATCATATTTTACCACCAAAACACGCTGATTAGGACAATCACGCTGCACATGTCCATAGCCCTTGAATCGATAACACAGAACATCTCTTGTTCTACCCGTGGAGGCTACTGAAGAGGCACCACCTGGTGGTTTTTGGGCAGATTTGGTTGCTAAATTTGTGGAAGATGCACGTGGTTTGTCGCCGGAGAAAGGCAGTGGTGCTGGTCGACTCAGCGAGGGAGTTGGTGCTGGTGTACGGCCGGTCATGGACGTAGTCGTGCGCTGCTGCCATGGTGTAGATTTTCCTGCAGAAACATTAGACCTTGCACTAGCACGTCGTCCCTGCACTTCCCTTTCAGCTTTGCAAGCAAGATGAAACAATCGGGTTACATTAGCATAATCTTTATAAGCAAGGATGTCCTAAATTTCCCTATTTAACCCGCCCAAAAATCTAGCCATAGCAGATTCCTCACCCTCCTCTATGTTACACTGCAACATACCCATTTGTAATTCCTGATAATATTCTTCTACACTTTTAGTACCCTGTCTCAATTGTTGCAACTTGTTTAACATATCACGTGCATAATAAGAAGGAACAAATCTAGCCCGCATGACCCGTTTCAACGCATCACAAGTTTGTGGCATGTTATTAGGATTCTTCTTACCATGTTCTATCCACCAAACAAAAGCAAATTCAGTAAACTCACTAGTAGCAGCTCTAACCCGTGCATTCTCATGAAATTCATGACATGCGAACTTTTGATCAACCGCAATCTCCCAAGTAATGTAAGCATCAGGGCCATATTTACCATCAGAAGGAGGTATTTTAAATTTAATCTTACTAAAAGCATCATCATGACCATGTACCTCATGTCGGCGAAAACCACCCATACCTCTACGGTTAGTACGTAGTCGGCGGCGATTAGGTGCTTCTTGGTCATCTTGTTCAATATCAGCAACATAGTCATCCCAATTACCTTCGGCGCCCTCATCACGCCCACGCCATTGGTATTAGCATGCATCTCATCAAATCGCCTCAAGAGTGCGACAAGGCTCTTGTCAATATGAGCAACTGTCATTTCCACATTTGCAAGTTTGGTGTTTGTGTCGATCTGTGTGGCCTCCAATTGCCCCATCTTTTCATTCGTCACCTGCAAGTCATTATCAAGACCTTCCGTGTGCGTCTTCACCAACCTTACAAAGTGTTGTATGATGCCATTGGTGCGAGGAGAGTGTGGCATATTACGAGAAGCATCATCAAACTCCAATCCTGCCATGGTTAGACGAATAGAGGTAACAAGATAAAAAAAAGAAGTGAAGGAATAAAAACTCTACAACTATTAGGATGTAGCTACTGCAAGGCACTCACTCTCAACCTATCACACTTCTCTTACCAATTCTTACCTTGCTAAACAGGAGGGGTCAGCAACCAACAAGTCTGCAACCGTGGAATAAGTGTATCGGTGCCGCAGCAACACGACCTGTCAAGCTGTAGTCGAAATATGTAGAGTTGTAGGTGGGCTAAAGCAAGGAACACACTAGTACCACATTAGTTACAAAAGCAAGCTGAATAATCGTTCAACGGTGGTACTGTGCTGGTCCTAGGCTAAACCATGCTAGAGACATGAGCCTAGGCACAAAGGTAGTCACTGGAAAAGAACAACTAGCACAACACAAAGAGAAACAATAGATTCAGAGATTCAGCCCCCTTCTTTCTTCTTCTTTTTCCTTTTTTTCTTTTTTTTCTTCTTTTTTTTCTGCAGGGGTCTAAACCCTTTTTTTACTATAACAACCCAAACAATAAGGCTATTGCTAACAGCCCCTTTGAAACCAGATTTAACAAATCTTGTTAATACAGAAGGACCAAAAATCTCTACGATGATTGCAGAGCGCTCAGAATGAATTTTGAGGCAAGGTTAGATCTGTTGGAAAGAAGATAAGATAAGCTTTCCAGATTGTATTTAAACTTGCAAATCCGACATGAGATGTATTCGCGGTGGCAAAAACGAGCTAGAGATGTTTATGGTTGGTGGATCTCGTGGTGACCAAAACGTGGTAGAACTCAAAACTCTAAATGAATAAACTAAGACCAACAACTCAACACAACCGATGCAACCGAAACTCAACAAGCCCTAGCTAAGTAGTACAAGTAAAGGCTCAATGGTTTATAGGATTGCGGTAAAACTAATCTACTATTTTTTGGCTTTTTCTGGATTATAGGAGATAAGAAAACGGCGAAGAAAAGTAAATCTCTCACCGATAAACCTTGCTCTGATACCAACTGATGTGCACCCGTTGGATGAATGCCCGATCTTTCGATGAGAGGGTGTGGGATAACTCGATTAGTGGAGGAGACGACGTTCACAGCCCGACTACAGCCTTCCAAAGACGTTGCGCCTTAGCAACCGATACACCACCTCCTATGGCTGTCACGATCTTGTGGAGCGTGACACCCCGGCCACTAGGGCACTCCTCCTGCAAGCAATCGAAGAACTAGCAAGAACAAGTAGAACAAGTACTGAATTACCAGATGTAAATGTAGGTTTAAAAATCAAACTCCAATATGGTGGGGATCCGAAGACAAGAAGACAGGCGCCTGAACCAGCACGCGCGCTTACAAGCAAGTAGCGAGAGCTAAACTTGATCTAAACAAAACCTGCTGTTCTTGGTGGCGGCTAGGGGGTTTATAAACATGGGAGGACAACCACAAGGGTATTGGGGTCGTGCTGCAACCCTAGGATGCGTCCCTAATGGACCCAACTTGATACATGACCCATTGGGCCAAAATAGGGTGACGCAGCACCATGGGCAGAAAAGGCAGGAAATGTCTCGGTAAGGAAACAATGATTACGGCGGCCTCAGAACAGATATGACTATGATTCCGGCACAAATGAAAGTAAACTTGATAAGCTTTCCATGTTGTGCTTGAACATTCCAATTCGAGCCCGCATGTGACCGTGGTGACCGTCACAAGTTGGTATTATTCTGCAGTCCGAGTCAAGCATGTTCAAATCCTTTTCCCTTTCTATCTTCTCCCTGGTTCCTAAGCAAAACAAGAGTGCACGGGTCTCCATGGTCTAAATATGATGGACATGAACTCAAGAGTGTAATCACCTGATGGTTGAGTTGACGAGCACGAGCGCGAGTAATGGGACCAGAAATTGATACATGGCATAGATGTATCAGTAGTGTGGATGTCTTCATCATTCTCCCCTTCTTGCATTTGAGTCGTCCTCGACTCAAGCTCAACTTCCTCTCCCAAGTAGGGCTTTAAATCGTGTGGATTTAATCGTGACTTCGCCTTTTGACATGTCGTGCAACGAGCAACCAATCTTGCCACATCTCTTCTCATCTTGGGCCAAAGAAATGACCAGTAAGTATGTCCTCCCTTTTCTTTTCTCCAAAATGTCCCATTAAGCCACCTCTATGTGCTTCCTGTAACAACAACAAATGAACGGAGCTAGCTGGAATGCATAGCTTGTTAGCTCTAAACACAAACCCATTACTAACGATATATTTGTTCCATCCTTTGCCATCTTTACAATGCAGCAACACATCTTTAAAATCAGCATCATGAACATATTGGTCTTTAATCGTCTCTAATCCAAAGATTTTGTAGTCAAGTTGATTCAGCAAAGTATATCTCCTAGACAAAGCGTCAGCAATGATATTCTCTTTTCCTTTCTTGTGCTTAATAACATAAGGAAAAGATTCGATAAATTCAACCCACTTAGCATGTCTACGGTTCAGTTTTCCTTGACTACGAAAATGTTTCAAAGATTCATGATCAGAATGAATAACAAACTCTTTGGGCCACAAATAATGCTGCCATGTTTCTAATGTTCGCACAAGAGCATATAATTCCTTATCATAAGTAGAATAATTTAGAACAGACCCACTCAATTTTTCACTAAAATATGCAACAGGTTTGCCTTCTTGTAACAAAACACCACCCAATCCAATTCCACTAGCATCTCATTCAAGCTCAAAAGTCTTATTAAAATCAGGAAGTTGGAGGAGAGGTGCATGTGTCAACTTACAAGCAAGTAGCAAGAGCTAAACTTCATCTAAACAAAACCCATTGTTCTTGGTGGCGGCTAGGGGGTTTATAAACATGGGAGGACGACCACAAGGGTATTGGGGTCGTGCTGCAACCCTAGGATGCGTCTCTAATGGACCCAACTCGATACACGACCCATTGGGCCAAAATAGGGTGACACAGCACCATGGGCAGAAAAGGCAGGAAATGTCTCGGTAAGGAAACAATGATTACAGCGGCCTCAGAACAGATATGACTATGGTTCCGGATCCATATGAAAATAGACTTGATAAGCTTTCCATGTTGTGCTTGAACATTCCAATCCGAGCCCGCATGTGACCGTGGTGACTGTCACACGTTGGTGTTATTCTGCAGTCCGAATCCAGCATGTTCAAATCCTTTTCCCTTTCAGTCTTCTCCCTGGTTCCTAAGCAAAACAAGAGTGCACGGGTCTCCATGGTCTAAATATGATGGACATGAACTCAAGAGTGTAATCACTTGATGGTTGAGTTGACGAGCACGAGTGCGAGTAATGGGACTGGAAATTGGTACTTGTATTGGCATAGATGTATCAGTAGTGTGGATGTCTTCATTACATGGTAATAATCATTTAGTACAATCAACATGTTATCTCCAGTAAAACCTCATTTCACTTCTTACTCAATGCAGTACAAGGGGTCAAGCAGTCTCATTAGATGTGAGAAGCAGACGATTTGAATCGAGTTTTTAAACCTTGCAAGGTAAACCTAAACACACGACATGTAGGGGCACTCCGTCCCCACACATATCAACCGTCCCCATCGATTCCCCGTTCGCAGCCAGGGCTCACCACCTTGGCATACAATGCTCCACTGACCCCGGCTGCCGCCGTGCAGTGACCGCACTTGTACCCACCATAGCTAGCATGGGAGACCCAGTCTCAGGACAAGTGAGGGGAAAAGTCCGCCCAACTTCACTCAGGTACTAGGTTTACCGGTTACCATATTTTCCAACATGTGTTTAGTACTTTCAAATGCTTGACTCAGGTATCCACACATTAATCCTTAATTCCATTTTCGTCTCATGGACAAGGCATCCACCCTAGATCCAAGTCCATAGACCATCACTGATCCCGTTATCAAGATGAATACAATCAATTCCTGACCTTGCGCGAGTGCTGGAAAAATCACTCGACTTCTACCGAGATCCTAATCAGCAAACTAGCTACTCGACCTAGCATACTAGTATCCATCTCATAAAGGAATCTTGAGTTCATGCAACTAAGGTTTTCAAGCAACTCCTACACTTAAGTGCACATTACAAGCCTACAAACATTAAGTGTAGTAAAGTAGCATATATAAATTGGTTGTGCATAAAACCGGGGTTTGACTTCAAATGCTGGGGCTGCGGGGATATCCTCTGTGGCAGGCTCGGGAGCTGGCTTCTGGTCTTCCTCGTGGACAGCTCCTTGCTCGAGAATGAGCATGTACTCTCCGTCAGCAAGGTTGTAGTCTAATGAATGCAATGAGTAAGATATATGTATGCCATGATATGCAATGTGGTAGTAATAGAAATGATTAAATTGATAAAGTAGAGTTAAATCTTACACGGGAATTCTAGTGGTATACTTAACCAATTTAGGGTCAAGTTTGGTTAAGTTAAATGGTCAGATTATTTCAGTGCCCCACTGATTCCCTTTTAGTGTCTTAGTGAAAGTTTATTATGATCCTTGCTGAATTCATTGGGGTGAGACTCATTATCCTTACTAATTCTCTCTTCTTCTCTTTTTCTCTTATGTTTTTAAGGAGGGCTTGAACTACAACATAGCTTTATAAATTTCCAAAAATTTCTACAAAAATTACAGTAGCTTCTCACTGGTGTATAACTCTTATTCTCAAAAATTGAGGCTTAAAAAGTTAAGTGTTTACTCTGTACAAAATTATCAAGTTGTAGGGCAGAGGGGGTGCTTTGAACTACAACTCTCTTCTAACAGTGAATTAATCCCTAAAGCTTATTTTTGCTGGCATTTAGGTGTAACAATATGACTTTGTACCAAGTTTTAGCCACTAATACCTATTGGTCATCTTATTGTGATTTTCTAAAGTTCTTGGCCATAGGGGTGCTTTCTATTACCACTATACTTGAAAAATGTCAAACAACAGATTTCTAATATTTCCTATCTTCTTCTTTGTGCAAGAGCAGTTGTTCTAGAATTTGGCAACTTTTTGCTTAGGGGAAAGGGTGGTAGAAATTCTTGGAATATATGGTCTTTTTCATGGGGTAGGGGGTAATGTGTGTTACCTTGCATTTTTAATTGGGTTTCCTATTTTTCTCTGGTGGTTTACTTCATAAGTAATTGGGTAAAAATTTGTTTTCCCACTTGTTGGGGACTTGTTCTCAAATGCTATGAATCAAGAACAAGGCAACACAGAAATTGTTAAATGTTATAGTCCTTCGTCCTTCGAAGCATTATTTCCCTCAGGATATAATGGATTCCGGACGAAGGTTATGAAGGTTATACCTTCATAAACACAACAAATAATGAGGAAGGATAAAAATATGTAAAATAATTTAAACACATGATTATTATTATTAACTCATTTCTATTTCATTATAAAGATGATAACAAATTACAAATGTACCTTCGGCTCGAAGGAAAGCAAAAATACCAGCGTGAAGCAAAAACAAATGCCCAATGCGCGATTACAGGAGAGCACGTGAACAGTACAGGGGTATTGTTCACCTATTTATAGGCACAGTTCACAGCCTGTATATAATTACATTTATACCCTTTACAATGAACTATAATAATGACACAGAATATCATGGGTCTTTAAGTCATTTCATCTTTAAGTCGGTTCACCCCTTCGTCTTGAGACATGTCACTGTACCGAAGCTTTATAGTTGATAGCTTCGGCGCTGTTTTGGAGAGGATCTGCCGAAGGTGTTTATTTCTTTAGGATCTTCGGCTACGAAGCATACCCCCAACAGTAGCCCCTTCGTGGCGCTAGATCGTTTTTCGTAACGAGCTTGTTCCGTGAAAAATCTTCTAAGCTTCGGGATGTCGAAGATCCAAAAAACACCTTCCCTGAGCTCGTTGGCGAGAAACGATTAAAATAATCATCGGACGCACGACCCATCTTGCACCGATTACACTCTTGCCAGTGATTCACCTTCTCGAGCTATGTGGCCCACCGTTCAGTGAGCGCGGGTGATTGTTTGTTCGGTGTTGGAGACCTTGCCGATTCACCTTCCCACCTGCAGCACTATATAAACAGACGGGTAGGTGTGAAGTTACCACATCATTCATTGCTATTGTGCTGTTTTGCTGCCAAATTTTTAGTCATAGCCGAAGCTTGATCATTGCGCTCATACAAAATCTGCTTCGGCGCAAGTGTAAGAGCTTCGGAAAAGACAAAAAAGCCAATTCAAAAAATTTCAAGTAAATCATAATCAAATGGCCAGAGTCCGCTCTACTGCAAGAGTCGATCGCGAGGGAGACGAAACCGAAGCTGTGGAAACTGTTCCTATCTCGGAAGCAATGAAGCGATCTGGGTTGATGACACCGGAAGACGTCCCTGCTGTTGAAGCAGAGCAAGCAGATATTGAAGAGACCGATTCTGAAGATGATTACAACATTGCAGTGCCGAGCAAGCCTAGCCACCTGGACTTCGGAAAGTCGACCATCTCCAAAGCTGATTTTCCTAAGATGGTGAAGTCGGGCTACTTTAGTGAAGATAAAAAATAGCTGATTCGCTTCGGTGGAGAAGAAACTACTCCGAAGCCACAGAAAGTTGAAATAGTGATTTTCAAGAGTTTCCTCAAAGCTGGTTTGAGATTTCCTTTGAATAGGATGATTGCCGATGTGCTAAAGAAGTTTGGGATCCACTTTCATCAACTAACTCCTAACGCTATTGTTAGGCTTAGTGTTTATATTTGGGCTCTCCGAAGCCAGGGGGTGGAACCATTTGCCGAAGGTTTCTGCCTGGTGCACGAGCTACATTACCAAACCAAGGCCAGAAAGGATGGATTACATGAAAATTTTGGTTGTTACAATTTTGCCTATCGGAAAACTACAAAATTTTCTGTGATCAGCTACCGAAGCAAGTGGCCGGCAGGCTGGAAATCGGAATGGTTCTACGTCAAAGTTGATGATGACAAGGAGAAGCTGGTCCAGAGTCCGCCTGAACTGATCTTCGGGGAAACCAGACCCCAATGCAATATGACACCAGAAGGCCCAACCCAAACTGCGTTGGCTGAATTTAGGATTATCGCAGAGCACATTGGCACTAGAGATTTAGTGCAGGAATTTCTGGCTTACAAAATATTTCCAACTATGAAGGAATGGGCTATGCCGAAGCTTGAAAAAGAGAAGAAAGAGGGGGAGCTTGTCCGACTGCCCTACCACTATAAGTTTAAGAAATATTTCAAAGCACCCTGCCATGAATGGCTCGAAACAATCGAAGTAATGTGCACTGAAATTCTTGGGAACTATTCTAAAAAGGAGGATCAATTGATGACAGCAGCCTTCGGCACCCGGCCAAAATGAAGGCTAAACAGAGTGCTTGATGCTATAGGCTTTGAATATCTTGATTATGAGCGACTCGACAAGGGTGCCGAAGGGCAGAAAAGGAAAAGAGTAGCTGACGCTTTGATCAAAGACGACGAAGATCAATCAAAAAAGAAGAAAGAAAAGTTTGAATCGAAAGTGTTAACTTCGAAGAAAAGAGAGGAATCAATCTAGGAACAAAAATCAATTGATGAAAAAGAGAAGACTTCTGCGACATCTTCTGATGCTGAAATAGAGGAAATTCTAAAGGTAATGACTGAAACTTTGCCTGTCAAACTAAGTCCATTGGGGCTTCATCTTACGAAGCTTTTTCATAATGAAAAGGAGCCCACAAAGACAAAGGCATCTAGGCCAAAAAGACAAAGGATTGTTACCGTGACTGAAGTGATTGAAACAACAACACCAAGAGCTCCAACTCTGAAGATGCCGACAATTGAAATCATGACAGCTACTGAAGCTGTACCTTCGGAGGCTGCCGCAGAAGAGGCCAGAGCCGAAGATGCTAACTCCGAGGGTATTAATTTAGAGAGCATAGCCGCTGATATAGATAAAATGCTGCTAAACATGGCCGCTGAAGAAACTGCTGCAGCCACCGAAGAGACCACAGCTGCCAAACCCGAGAAAGGAGGAATAACCGAAGATACCTCGGAAGATGAAACTTTTGACTTCCAAAACTTAGTTGGCCAGGAGCTAACTGAAGCTGAAAAAGAGGAATTAAAAGAGTATGCTATATCTTGTGGATATCGGTCGGGGGCGCTTCTCTTTGGTGGTATTGATGATGAAGGGTTAGGCTGTATATGAGACCAAACCGGTGCGAAGGTTGCCGGTACCTTATCAAAGAGTATCGGCTTCCCGAAGCTTGAAGCGGATATCAGCCGCTACCGTCGACAGCATATTGTCGGCAGTTTATTCTATTCAAATTTCAAGGTAAACATTTTGTGTCTAACTCTTATTACTTGTGGTACGAAAATATTTTCTGACGAAGGCTATTTGTGCACAGAGCATGCTTTTGAGCAAGGCATTAAAAATGCAACAAGATTTAGTGGATAAAAGGCAAGAAGTTATAATTGAAAATTTAGAAAACAAAATAAAGGAGCAATCTGCTGCCATTGAGAAGAAAGACCTCGAGCTACAAACAGCCGAAGGCTTATTAGTGGATGCTGAAGCAAAAATAACAGAATTAAATTCGAAGCTTCTTTCCCAGTCAGAAAATTTTGAACAAGAGAAACTGAAGCTTGATGCAAGACTTGAAGCTGAAACTCAAAGAAACTTGGAATTGAAAGAATCTTTGAAAAATCTTCAAAATAAATGTTTGGAGTTCTGCACTCGATGCATTCATCAGCTAAAGCAAGTGTTCCATTTTGTCGGAGCCAGTAGTGAAGAGTTTACTCCTTCGGCCGAAGACCTGCCTGGTGCCTTCGAGCACATTGAAGGTGAAATTAATGATCTTGACGAAGTTATAGCTGGGCATAGCGACTTTTGTGCCCTGGCAGCTTCTCGAGGCACAACTGTTGCTTTTTTGAAGTCTGGCTGTGAACACGGCAAGATTGTTAATAGACCCAACTTCAGCCTGTCATCGGCAGACTTAGATGATGTTCCGAATCTGGCTCGAAGTATTGCAAACAGATTTATAAAGTTAGTATGGCAAAGGGTGGTCGGAGCAAAGCTGGTGACGAAGCTCGGAGTCACCTCAAGCTGGTAACAAAATCATACCTTATTCTTACCTTTCCCTTTGAATTTTTGAATTTGACTTATAATACTTTCGTACAGATTGACTAGGCCGAAGCTGCAGCTGCAGAGTAGAAGAACGAAGCTCCAGAGATAGTGTCGAAGCTTGAATGGTCTTGTAAAAGTAGCTCAAAAAACTCCTATAATGACTTGTACAAAATATGATGTAATCTGAGTTTTACTTTGTAATATAATCTTACTTTTTCGTCCATGTATGAAATGCTTTGGTGTGGACGAAATTAATACTTTTGAGCCATAGGCGAAAAACACCTTCCCTTCTTTGCGTACACAACGAAGCATAAAATTGCCTTCCTTTTGGGACCGAAGCATGTTTGTACGTTATGCTGATGATGATCCTATGTATGTCTAAGTGAATGTTTATGAATGCAAATGTCATGATGTAATGTATCGTGCAAATGAATGTTCAAATACATATTCGAAGCCATATTCCCTTGAGAATGACTCAAACCTTCTTTGCCGCTTATTTTTCGGCTTCACCGTTTATTTTTCGGTGTATCAGCGCTGACTTTTCGCTGTAAGCCTCCCTTAGGAGCTTCTTCGCCTTTTACTTTCGGCGGCATCAGCGTTTATTTTTCGCCGTAAGCCTCCCTTAGGAGCTTCTTCGCCTTTTACTTTCGGCGGAATCAACGTTTATTTTTCGCTGTAAGCCTCCCTTAGGAGCTTCTTCGCCTTTTACTTTCGGCGGAATCAGCGTTTATTTTTCGCTGTAAGCTCTGCATTCCCTTAGAAACGACTTTTGAGCTTCTCCCTGTTTTCTTTTCTTTTTCCTTTGCACTCGATGGTGCGTTGTCGACTTTTACATTTACATCTTTGGGGGATATCACTCTTATAGAATTGAAATAAGGAAAAGAAAAATTACATGTTGTGGCCCCATTAAAAACCTTTCTACCCCTTTGGAAAGGAAAAGGGTGCCACAAGAAAAAATGGAAAAAAAATTACATCAAGCTAAACATAATATTGCCGAAGCTCATCCGCATTCCATGATCTAGGAATGTCGTTGCCGTCCATATCCTTCAACCTGTAAGAACCTGGTCTTGACGAAGATACTACCAGAAAAGGTCCTTCCCACTTCAGCTGTAATTTGCCTACTGTCTCTGGGTTGGCTAATCTTCGAAGCACCAAATGTCCTGGTTCGATGTTCTTTAGCCTAACCTTTCTATCACGCCATTTTATTGTTTGAGCTTGGTATTTGTTGATGTTTTCCACAGCTTGAAGCCTGATTCCCTCTATAGCATCTTTTTCCACAGAGTAATCAGCTTCAGCTTCGCCTTCTGCCGAAGCTACTATTCTTATTGATCCTGCTTTGGCTTCTTTCCGGAGTTATTGCTTCGTCAGCAAACAATAGTTTGAATGGCGTAAAGCCTGTTGATCTTGATATTGTTGTGTTGTGGCTCCACACCACTTTGATTAATTCGTCTGGCCACTTTCCCCTAGGCTGATTGAAGATTAACTTCATTATTCCTGTCATTTTGATGCCATTAGCTCTTTCAACAAGTCCATTTGACTTCGGATGTCGAACTGATGCGAAATGGATCTTCGTGCCAATTTGATCACAAAATTCTCTGAAAGCTTCGGAATCAAACTGTGTCCCATTATCTACAGTAATAGCCTTCGGTACTCCAAAACGACAAACAATGTTTTGCCAGAAAAACTTTTGAATAGTGACCGAAGTTATTGTGGCTAAAGGCTTTGCCTCAATCCATTTATAAAAATATTCCACTGCCACTACAACATATCTTAAGTTCCCTTGTGCTGGTGGTAACGGACTTAACAAATCAAGGCCCCACCTTTGCAACGGCCAAGTGGGTTGTATTAACTGAGTTAGAGACGAAGGTTGTTTTTGATCTCTTGCACATTTCTGACAACCTTCGCACTTTTGGACTAATTCCGCTGCATCTGAAGCTGCCTTTGGCCAATAAAATCCTTGACGAAAAACTTTTCCAAGCAAAGGCCTAGATCCAATGTGAGATCCACACAGTCCTGCGTGTATTTCCTTCATCAGTTCTATACCTTCGTCTCTGGATAAACACTTGAGTAACGGAGAACAGACCCCACGCTTGTATAGCTCCCCTTCTATTATAACATATGGTCGAGCTCTTGCCTCTATCCTCCTGTTATAAGCTTCGTCATCTGAGAGAAAGTTACCCTGAAGGAAGGAGATGATCTCAGTTCTCCAGTCTTCACTATAGACAGGGGATATGTTGAGGACTGCTCTTTCAAGAAGCTCAACCGAAGGTGCTTTTATTGTTTCAAAAAATACTTCCGAAGGTAAGGGCAGCCCCTGTGCTGCTCACTTGGCTAATAAATCAGCATATTCATTTTCTCCGCGAGGAATATTTTTAACAGAAAACCCCTCAAAGGAAGCCTCAATCCTTCGGACCGTGTCTAAATATTTTTCAAGCTTCGGATCTCTTGCTTTATAACTTTTGTCAATATGACCAGAAATAACCTGGGAATCAGTTTTAAGAACCGCCCTTCTGATTCCCATTGCCTTTAACTTTCGAAGACCCAAGAGCAAAGCTTCATACTCAGCAATGTTATTTGTGCAACTGAAATCAAGTCTTGTTGCGTAACAAGTTTTAACTTTGGAAGGTGCAACCAACACAACAGCTGCTCCTGCTCCGAAGGTTCCCCAAGATCCATCGCAAAATACTGTCCAAACTTCGGCATCTTTACTTGTTTCTTCTTCCTGAGCCCCTGGCGTCCAGTCAGCAATGAAGTCTGCCAACGCTTGGGACTGAATTGAAGATCTATGCAGATAATCAATACAAAATTCATTGAGCTTTGCAGCCCATTTTCCAACCCTTCCAGTAGCTTCTCTATTTCTCATAATATCCTTCAACAGTTGTGAAGAAGGAATGACTATATTGTATGCTTGAAAGTAGTGCCGAAGCTTCCTGGAGGCCATCAAAACAACATATAGTACCTTCTCCAATTCTGTATAATTTTTCTTTGATAAACTAAGAACTTCGGATATAAAGTATATTGGGGCTTGCTTTTTGACTTGGCCTTCAAGCTTCTCCTGAACAAGTGTTGCACTCACCGCTGAGTGCGAAGCTGCCACATATAACAACAGAGGAGCCCCTGGCGTTGGTGGAGTTAGTGTTGTTAGGTCTATCAAATATTGCTTCAGCTCTTCAAAGGCTCTCTGCTGGACTGGTCCCCATTGAAAAACTTTGGCTGACTTCAGCACTTCGAAAAATGGTAAATTTCTCTCTGCTGATCTAGATATGAATCTGTTGAGAGATGCCAGTCTTCCTGTTAATCTTTGAGCCCCCTTCTTTGTACTTGGTGGCTCCATTCGAAGGATAGCTTCGATTTTATTTGGATTAGCCTCAATCCCTTTTGTTGAAACTAGGCATCCAAGAAATTTCCCTTTCTTCACCCCGAAGACACATTTTTCTGGATTCAACTTTAAACTGGCATGTCTAAAATTAGCGAAGGTCTCCTTGCAGATCAGTAATGTGATTCTCTTGCTTCGTGCTTTTTACAATGATATCATCAACATAAGTTAGCACATTTCTGCCTATCTGAGATTGAAGAACCTTCGCTGTCATCCTGCTGAAGCTTCCTCTAGCATTCTTGAGCCCCTCAGGCATCCGAAGGTAACAATATGTTCCACTAGGGGTTATGAAGCTGGTCTTCGGCTCATCCTCCTTCTTCATCCAAATTTGATGATAGCCTGAATAACAATCCAGCAGACTCATAAGCTCTGATGAAGCTGCTGCATCAACTAGGGAATCTATCCTTGGCAATGGAAACTCGTCCTTCGGACAGGCCTTGTTGAGATCAGTAAAATCGATACACATCCTCCATTTACCATTGGCCTTCTTTACCATAACAGTGTTAGCCAGCCATTCTGGGTATTTTACCTCTCTGATAACTCCGGCACTGAGGAGTCTTTTCACTTCATTCCGAGCACCTTCGGCCTTGTCATCAGACATCTTAAAAAGCCTCTGCTTTCTGGGTCTGAAGGATGGATCAACATTGAGCGAGTGTTCAATAACATCCCTGTTAACCCCGCAAAGATCATTAGCTGACCATGCAAAAACATCTTTGTTGTTGAACAGAAACCTTATCAAGGTTTTCTCCTGTTCTTCGGACAGTTGGGATCCCAACAGCACCTTCTGCTCTGCTATGTCCTCGCATAAGAGCATGGGCTTCGGCTGATCGGCCGAAGCAGCTTTCTCCCTTCTGAACTTGTATTGCTCACAAGCTTAAGCTCCATCTTTGTTATGGATTGCTTTTGAGTCTGTCCAGTTTCCTTCGGCCCTTCTGGCAGCTTCCTGACTTCCATGAATAGCAATGGGTCCTTGGTCCGAAGGTATCTTCATGCAAAGATATGTTGGATGAAGAATTGCTTCGAAGGCATTGAGAGTACCACGACCAATGATTGCATTGTAAGGGTATTCCATGTCAACAATATCGAATACAACTTGTTCAGTCCTTGTGTTGTTGATAAATCCGAAGGTTACTGGCATTGTGATTTTTCCGAGTGCTACAATCTGCCTTCCTCCGAAGCCACAAAGGGGATGTGTGGCATCATGGATCTTGTCTTCGGGCTCTTGCATCTGTCTGAAGGCCTTAGCAAATATGATATCAGCTGCACTGCCTGTATCAACCAAAACATTATGGACCAGAAATCCTTTGATCACACAAGAGATAACCATAGCATCATTATGTGGGTCATCCTTGAGCTGAAGATCCTCTTGAGAAAAGGTAATTGGGATGTGAGACCATCTTGATTTGATGAAGGGTCCTTGTACCCCTACATGTTGTACTCTTCTCTGTGCCTCCTTCTTCTGTTTCTTGTTGGCCGGCTCTGAGCATGAACCGCCTGTTATCGGGAGAACCAGCTTCGGAGCCGAAGCAGTTCCATCTTGATTCTTGATCGAAGCCATCAGCTCAAAAAAGTGGAAGTGAGTTCACCGGAGGTGGGCGCCAATGTTGGGGACTTGTTCTCAAATGCTATGAATCAAGAACAAGGCAACATAGAAATTGTTAAATGTTATAGTCCTTCGTCCTTCGAAGCATTATTTCCCTCAAGATATAATGGATTCTGGACGAAGGTTATGAAGGTTATACCTTCATAAACACAACAAATAATGAGGAAGGATAAAAATATGTAAAATAATTTAAACACATGATTATTATTATTAACTCATTTCTATTTCATTATAAAAATGATAACCAATTACAAATGTACCTTCGGCTCGAAGGAATGCAAAAATACCAGCATGAAGCAAAAACAAATGCCCAATGCGCGATTACAGGAGAGCACGTGAAAAGTACAGGGGTACTATTCACCTATTTATAGGCACAGTTCACAGCCTGTATATATTTACATTTATACCCTTTACAATGAACTATAATAATGACACAGAATATCATGGGTCTTTAAGTCATTTCATCTTTAAGTCGGTTCACCCCTTCGTCTTGAGACATGTCACTGTACCGAAGCTTTATAGTTGATAGCTTCGGCGTTGTTTTGGAGAGAATGTGTCGAAGGTGTTTATTTCTTTAGGATCTTCAGCTACGAAGCATACCCCCAACACCACTGTTACACAATTTTAGGCTTCCTAATGATTTAATTAAAACATAAATCCAATCCAAGTCCTAATTATTCAACTCACTTATTGTGATGCGTTGGGGTGTTTATTATTTTTAGAGTGGGGTTCTTGCAGTTAGGAGTCTACTGAAATTTCCTCATCATTTTGTAATGGTCCTTATAATTTTAATCATGGTTTTTCTTTGATTTCTTAGTGCCTAATAAAATAATTATCCTTGGATTAGCTCTAGACTAGGGTTCTCTGTACTTTTCCTATGTTTTTTATCCCTTAGGTATTCTAGGAAAAATAGATTCATCCTCTGTTTATTATGTTCCATTGCCTTTCTTAATTGTCTAAGTTTTGGGCAGAAATAATTTTTAATAGACATTCTTGAGTTATTCTTGTATACTGTGTGTTTAGTATTTTTAAACAGTGTGTATGTTGGGTATGTATCTCTACAATTTTTCTTCAGCCTAGTATAGAAGTATTTCTATTTTTCTCTGGTTCAATAAGTTTTGAGTATTTTCCTAATTTAAATTAAAACTCTAAAAAGTATTGCAGAAACCATGGGGTTTACTATTTTTGCTGGATAGTCTATAATATGTAGGTTCTAACAAAATTGGTTTGCCAAATTTGGTTGAATCATACTAAAGTTATGAATTTTCTAAGTTCTCTGCTCATTTAAAAAGAATAAACAGAAATGGTTAAAGAAAAATGACTTTGCATCGGTGTCCCTAGGTTTATTTCTATCTGAGTCGTTTAAACCGTGCCCCTGAAGCACTATTCACCTGAGTATCTGACTTCGCACTTAACCCCCTAGGTTTTATCCCATCTAACCCATGCTCCTCCTTCGCCTGAACAGTGAATGAAGAAGAAAAAGCGGTGGCACGGCTTACCGGCGGCGGTAGAGGTTCGACGAAGGGTCGGGTGAGGTCCGGGGGTCTCTAGCGATCACGTCGAGGTGTGAATCATCGACGGTGGTGGTCGGAGATGGGCTAGCCGCGTGCGCAAGCGGTCGGGCTCGTCGGCGGTGTGTACTCCAGCCTGCTCATGGCGGTAGAGCTCAATTAAAGTGCTCGGGGATCTTCAGGGAAGGTCAGCGATGGTGTGGGTGCAAGGAATCGGAAAATGACTCACCGGGTGACCCGATCCACGCGCAGTGGCGGTTGGCCAAAGTCCTGTGAGGTGGAGTTCGCTTCTCCGGTGAGGTAATGCCTCAGCACAAGCTTGGGAAAGCTTCTCCTTCCCTTGGCAGGCGGCGCAGACCTCGCCGGAGCTAAGGACTAGGCTGGGATAGTGAGGGCAAGCGTGGAGTGAAGTGTTGTGGCGGAACCGCCCGAATTATTCCAGCTTAAGTGCCCAAATCACGTCTTAGAGGCAACAACACACTTAAATCGGAATATCCCGTCAGTCCCTCAGATCTAGTCTGATGAAGACAATTTTTCTAGGATCAAATACCACTAGCTCACTCGAAGGTGAGTCACATAGAAAATACAATAAAGCAGGAAACCACAAATTATGGTACTGGAGTTATTACATAACTCAGAGTTTTTAAGTAATCGGAAACAAGTTCATAATTTAAAATTGCAGAGGATAGTCGATAACGGCGAATGATGAGGAATAGGGCAAGGCCTAGCCCACTACTCCTGCTCCTCTCCTGCTAGAGCAGCATCCCACTCGACAGTCCAACCCGGTGGCAGGAGGGAAGGCCAAGTCACAACATAAACCATGTCCTGTAGCATACTTGCAAAAATTGTGCCACAAGCAAGGTTGAGTATACTAATACTCAGCTAGACTTACCCGGTGTGAGGAGTCTACTCCTCTACCTCTAGACCATGCAGCTATTTGGCTGAGGGGTTTGTTTTCCTAAAAGCACTAGCTGAGTCTAAAAACAGTTTTAGCTTTTCCAGTTCTAGCATAATTAATTTAGCTAAGTTTGCTTCTTCTAAGCATAAATGGTTGCAATCATTTAGTAAAATCAACATGTTATCTCGAGTAAAACCACATTTCACTTTTTACTCAATGCAGTACAAGGGGTCAAGCAGTCTCATTACCTGCGAGAAGCAGATGATTCGAATCAAGTTTTTAAATGCTTGCAAGGTAAACCTAAACACACGACATGTAGCGGCACTCCGTCCCCACACACGTCAACCGTCCTCATCGATTCCCCATTCACGGCTAGGGCTCATCGCCTTGGCATACAATGCTCCACTGACCCTGGCTGCCGACGTGCAGTGACCGCACTTGTATCCACCATGGCTAGCATGGGAGACCCAGTCTCAAGACAAGTGAGGAGGAAAGTCCGCGCCTGGCTTCACTTAGGTACTAGGTTTACCGGTTACCATATTTCCCGACATGTGTTTAGTACTTTCAAATGCTTGACTCAGGTATCCACACATTAATCCTTAATTCATTTTCCGTCTCATGGACAAGGCATCCTCCCTGGATCCAAGTCCATAGACCATCATAGATCCCGTTATCAAGATGAATACAATCAATTCCTGACCTCACGCGAGTGCTAGAAAAATCACTCGACTTCTACCGAGATCCTAATTGGCAAAGCAACTACTCGACCTAGCATACTAGTATACATCTCAAAAAGGAATCCTGAGATCATGCAACTAATGGTTTCAAACAACTCCTACACTTAAGTGCACATTACAAGCCTACAAACATTAAGTGTAGTAAAATAGCATATATATATTGGTTATGCATAGAACAAGGGCTTGCCTTCAAATGCTAGGGCTGCGGGGAGATCCTCTGTGGCAGGTTCGGGAGCTGGCTCCTGGTCTTCCTCGTGGACAACTCCTTGCTCAGGAATGAGCACGTACTCTCCGTCAGCGAGGTTGCAATCTAATGAATGCAATGAGTGAGATAAATGTATGGCATGATATGCAATGTGGTAGTAATAGAAATGATTAATTTGACAAAGTAAGGTTAAATCTTACTACGAGTATTTTGTAGGTATACTTAGTCAATTTAGGGTCAAGCTGGGTTAAGTTAAATGGTCAGATTATTTTGGTGTCCTACTGATTTCCTTTTAGTGTCTTAGTGAAGGTTCATTATGATCCTTGTTGAATTCATTGGGGTGAGATTCATTATTCTCTCTTCTTCTCTTTTTCTCTTATGCTTTTAAGGTGGGTTTGAACTACACTATGGCTCTATAAATTTCCAAAAATTATGTACAAATTACAGTAGCTTCTCACTGGTGTACAACTCTCATTCTCAAAAATTGAGGCTTAAAACGTTAAGGGTTCACTCTATACAAAATTATCAAGTGTAGGGCAAAGGAGGTGCTTTGAACTATAACTCTCTTCTAACAGTGAATTAACCCCTAAAGCTTATTTTTGCTGGCTTTTAGGGGCTATAATATGGCCTTGCACCAAGTTTTAGCCACTAAAACCTATTGGTCATTTTTTGTGATTTTCTAAAGTTCTTGGCCATTGGGGTGCTTTCTACTACCACTATACATGAAAAATGTCGAACAACATATTTCTAATTTTTCCTACCTTCTTCTTTGTGCAAGAGCAATCATTCTTAGAATTTGGCAACTTTTTGCTTAGGGGAGAGGGTGGTAGAATTTTTTGGAGTATATGGCCTTTTTCATGGGGTAGGGGGTAATGTGTGTTATCTTACCTTTTTAATTGGGTCTCATATTTTTGTCTGGTGGTCTACTTTATAAATAATTGGGTAAAAATTTGTTTGCCCACTGTTGCCCAATTTTAGCCTTTCTTATGATTTAATTAAAACATGGGCCAAAATCAAGTTTTAATTGTTCAACCCACTTATTATGATGGGTTGGGGTGTTTATCATTTTTGTAGTGGTGTTCTATTAGTTAGGAGTCTACTGAATTTTTCTTGTCATTTTTGCATTGGTCCTTTTATTTTTAATTATGGCTTTTCATGATTTATTAGTGCCTAACAAAATATTTAACCATGGATTGGCTCTGGACTAGGGTTCTCTGTATTTTTCCTATGTTCTTTGTCACTTAAGTATACTAGGAAAAATATGTTCCTTCTCTGTTTGTTATTTTTCACTGCCTTTCTTAATTTTCTAAGTTTTGGACATATATGGTTTTTAATAGACAACCTTGAGTTATTTTTTATATACTGGGGTGCTTAGTATTTTTAAACAGTGCATATGTTGGATATGTACCTCCAAAATTTTTCTTAAGCCTAGTATATGAATATTTCTATTTTTCTCTATTTTAATAAGGTTTGGGCAGTTTTCTTATTTAATTTGAAACTCAAAATTAATATAGAAAAAATGGGGTCCAATATTTTTGTCTGATAGTTCATAATATTTTGAATCCAGCAAAACTGGTTTGACTAAATTTGGATAAGTATTTCTCAAGTTATGAATTTCCTAAGTTTTTGGTTCATTAAAAAGGAATAACCAGAAATGGTTAAATGGAAACTAACTTTGCATCGGGGTCCCTAGCGAGTACTTTATAAATTCCTTACAGACTAGTCCTCGGGTCACTATTCAAATGTGTCTCTGACAATTCAGAAAACCCCCTGGGGTTTTACTAAACCTAGCCCGAGGTCCTTCCCCCAATTAAACAGTGCTCGTGGCGGAGGAAAGGGTGGAGGGGCTTTTCGGCGGTGCGATTGCTCCGGTGAGGTGGTCGAGGACATAGGGGAGATCGCGACGGTCATATTGGTGTGCGGATCGTCGCCGGGGATGGTCGAAGTCGGCGGTTCCACGTGCGCAGGCAGGGGAGCTCATCGGCGGCGAGGAATCCGGCCTGCTCAAGGCAAGATAGCTCAGTCCAGTGAGTCAAGAGGCTTCACGAGAGGTCAGGGAAGTCGTAGGCGCAAGGAATTGAAGAATGGTTCACCTGGTAGCTTGGTCTAGGTGCGGTGGCGGGCGGCCGAAGTCCGGAGAAGGTGATCTCGCTGTTCCGGTGAGGCAGGGCCTTGATCCTTGCTTGGAGAAGCTTCACGACTCCACAAGGACACTGTCCAGAGGCTCGGGTGAGGCTAGGGGTCTCTAGAAATGGCTGGCCACGATGGCCGGCACTCGGGTGGCTTGGGCGGGCAGCGCAGAGCTCGCCGGAGCTAAGGACGGGGTCAGGACAGCGGGGGTAAGCGTGGAGTGGAGTGTTGCACGTCCGGGGGTGGTCTTTAAGGGCGCGAGCGAGCTCGGCTGAGGGTGGCTCCAACACGCGCTCGGGGTGTGCGTGGGGGAGCACTAGTGCGCGCTCTGGCGCCTAGGCAAGGCATCGAGCATAAGGCAGCGCAGAGAATGGTCAAGTTCAAGCGCGGATTGGCTCCAAATCTTCGCGATTATGGCCATGATCCTGTTGAGAGATCTCTTCACCAGACCTTCTTTTGTCGTTTATGTGTGGCATCTTATGGGTTTTGTTGACTAGAGCCAAAGATATGGGGTGATCAAATCGGGTTTGTCTCTCTGCTGAAATCCGAGATGAAATCCCTGACTTGACGTGTCTAGGGCATGAATCTCAATGCCATCTTCACACACGTTGTTGAGGGGTTAATTTAGCACAACTCTGTCAATAGGGGCTTAAGGATTTGAGCTAGGGATCAAGGTGAACGTGCTCGAGTTCTAGGTGAGGGCTGAAATTTAGAAATCTGAAGATTTCCCTAGAGAGCTCCCACTTGCATGGCCTTTTTGGGGATTTTAAACAATTATTTTTGCCAAACTTTTCTAATAGTTATTGTAGCTTAATTAGTGTATTTCAACTTTTATAATTGGCCTAAGCCATGATTCCATGTTTTTCATGGTCCTTTTACCAATTTCCCCCTTTTTACTTAAATGTCCTAATTAAGGTTATTCTAGGGTTTAGACATTTTTCTCACTTTGAGGTACATGATATGATCAAGGCATAATCCTTAAGATGAAAAAGACTTAATTAAACCTTTGTTCCTAAATTTTGATGTCTTTTGCTCAATTTGATTCACATGTGATAATGGTCTTGAGTTAGCACTGAGAAGAAACCCTAAGTAACACTGGGGTATTACAGCCTTCCCCCCTTAAAGGAATCTCGTCCTGAGATTCGGGTCGAAGTCCTCCGGGGTGGAGAGAAATTTTATAGCTTGATCTCTTGGGGGTGGTTGTGTAGTAAGGTTCTTTAGTAAACTGCTCTTCGAATGTCACCCTCTTTGCAACTTCAGAGGGAAGTCCTTTTTGACATAGTTTTACAATTAACTTATTTTTGGATAAGGTCATTCTTCTTACATTTAGATTCAAAGGGCAGGGGGAGGGGGCTGGGCATGGTTACGTACCGATTCCCTTAGGTAGACAATCGGGGAAGTTTGAACGTAGAAATTCCTCAGTCTCCCAAGTAGCCTCTTCCTCTGAGTGATTGCTCCATTGGATCTTATACATTTAATCGACTTAGCCCGAGTTGACCTTTCCTTGCAATCTAGAACCTTGGAAGGGTGCTCTTGTTATGATAGATCTGGCTCTATCTCCACTTCTGGTTCTGCTATGACCTCGGTTGGCAATCGAACACATTTCTTCAATTGGGACACATGGAACACATTGTGGATGGCAGCCATTTTCAACGGTAGCTTCAATTTGTATGCCACGGGTCCACATGTTTGCACGATCTCATAAGGTCCAATGTAGTGAGGGGCTAACTTGCCTTTGATCCCAAACCTTTGCACTCCTTTGGTGGGTGATACTTTCAGATATACGAAATCTCCCACTTCAAACTGGAGGGGTTTTCTTCTCTTGTCATGGTAACTCTTCTGCCTGGCCTGAGCAGCTTCTAGACTTTTCCTGATCAATTTGACTTTGCTTTCGGCTTCAGTTACTAAGTCAGGTCCAAAGATTTCTCTTTCTCTAGGCTGAGACCAGTTGAGGGGTGTTCGACACCTTCTCCCATATAGGGCTTCGAAAGGTCTCATCTTTAGGCTAGATTGATAACTGTTGTTATACGCAAACTCTGCCAAAGTGTAAGGCCCAAAATTGGTATGGGAAAAAATATAAATAATAAAATAAATATATGAAGAGATCAAATAGTGAATTCAGATATCTCAAATTATACTAGAGTGTTAAAATTTGAGGACTGAATTTTGAAACCAAGAATTATCTCAGCTAAATGATTATGCATATCATTAAATGATGCACCATAAGCATCTATTTACAAGAATATTTAATTTTGAAGTAACTTTTACTTCTTATCCCACATTCAAACTGGTATTTTTTCTAAAAACAAAGAAAACAAAATGAGAGTTTTCATATTTCAAACATCTACCAAACTAATAAATCAACTAAAATTAATATATATTGCTTCATAATTGATTTTGAGTATGTATTAAAATTTTCTTTCCTAAACTTTATCTTGGGTTTAAATTTTTGTAAATCAAAAGTGTAACACCCCAGGTGTTACCAAGGCCCTAAATCCCTACTCACACTTATGACTTGTTATCACATATGTTTAAGTGGAGGAGAAGGAGCACCAAAACCTTGGAAACTTGGGTTTAACTAAAGAAGGTTCATGACAAAAGCATTACCCAAGCATTTATGGAATTATCACCATGGACAAGAGAAGATTAAACCCTAGACCCTTCTTGAGCCCTTAGCTCCCAAAACCCTGGTTTAAGGGAAAGGTTAAGCAAATGTGCAAATCATGAGTTAACCTTTAAACAAAGTTTAAGTACACAGTAAAATCTACAAAATGCAGAGGGGAAACATTACAAAAAGGCCCATTAAAGACCTCAAATCCATTCTTTAAGTAGAGAGCACACTTGAGCTCTCCAATTTTCTCTAGGTCACAAATGAACCCTAATCTAAAGATCAGAAGTGTTCACCTAGTTGATGGCGCCAAAACCACTTGTTCTGAATATCAAAGAAGAGCCCAACTACTTAAGGAACCCACTGGAAAAATTTGAACCCGAGCCAAATTCCCGAGCCAAATTCGTTTGACATGATTCGACACCACATTTGTCTCGGGGTGAACAGTGAGACAACCCAGATTTGGCGTCCGCATATCTCCCTAGCTAGGGCATATCTCCCATTGGAACTCACATACAAGAGATAGCCCTAGGTGCCAGGAAGAGGTCTGCGCATGATTTTTGCCAAGATTCGCACGTTTGCGATCTCAGCAAGCGTTAGAACACGGGCAGAAACAAACGCCCACGTGTTCGACGCGTTCTAGCGCCAGAGCACGCCCCGACGCTCAGCCCCGCGCGCACCGCGCCGCACCGAGCCAAACCCGTGCCCCTGCACGCGCCCGTGCCTGCGCCTATAAAACCAGCCAAGGCTTCAGCCGTACGCCCCCGCTCGCTCTCGACCTCGCCGGAGCACAAGATCACCGGCGTTTGCCCTGCACACGGCGTGCCAGCGGCCGCCCGAGCACCCACCACCATAGACCGGCCAACTGAGACATTCCCAGCCCTGTCCGATCCTCGAGAGAGACTCTACGTGCCTCGGTGAAACTCCCAGAGCAAGGAATCAAGCTCTGCCTCACCGGAGACACCGATTCAGGGTAACCGGACATCACCAGATCGCCGGCGTACGTAGATTGAGCTCCACGGTGAGTCTTTCTTCAATTCCATGCACGGGTACCCTCCTTAGCACCTCGTGAAGCTTTCCGTGCCCTTGGATTGAACTATATCGCCGTGGATAGGCGGGAGCACCCGCCGCCGACGAGCTTGCCCGCCTGCGCACGTGGACCGGCCAATTCCGGCCATCACCGTCGTCGAGTCGTACCTCGTCGTGACTGCAAGGACTTCTCGGAGCCAACTCGCCCTTCGCCGGACCTCCCTCGTCGCTGGTAAGTCGCGCCGCCCTATTTACTTCCGCGAGTACTATTCAGAAGGGGGAGGGACCTTGGGGAAGAAGGAAGAGAAGTCAGGGGGTTTTTGAATGGTCAGAGACTCAGATGAATAGTTGCGCAGGGGTTTAAGTTAAAGGATTGTTTTAGGAAAAGCCCAGAGTCCTCGGTGTAAACTGGTTTTCCAGAAAACCTTTTAAACATTTCTCATTTAAATACAAACAGAGCTTGTAAAATTCATAACTTCAGTTTTATTCAACCAAATTAAGTCAAACCAATTTTTCTAGGTTTTGAATAATGTGAACTGCTTAGGAAAAATACAAAACCCCTAAGTGTTGCAGAAGATTTTAAAGTTTTTAATTAAATAGTAAACTGGCCAAAAGCTAAATAAAAGAGGGAAAAATAGCTACACTGTTAGACTGGGGTTAAGAAAAATCAGAGAGCACTACAACAAAAACCCCCCTATAGCAACGCATCCGTAGCAACACATGTTTTTATGCGTTGTAAGAAATTAGTGGGCAACACTTAATATATGTTGCAAGCATCATCTGTTAAGTTATTAGGGTGGTGGCAACACTTAATATGTGTTGCTAGCACCATTCGTTGATTTACTAGGATGTGACAACACATAATATGTGTTGCTAGCGGCATCCATTATTTAATCATGATACGACAACACTTAATATGCATTGCTAGCGGAATGCATTGATTAACTAGGATGTGGCAACAGTTAATCACTATAAAACAAACCAAATCAATGTCGGCCACACTAATTTATGTTGGTCTAAACTAAACCTGACATAAATAAGTTAACTTATGTCAGTTAAATTTAGCCATCGTAACTCGTAAATAAGAAATTTATTTTCGTCGACACAAAAGAAACAGACGTAAATAATTTAATTTACGGCCGTTAATTTATTCAGAGCTGATGTAAAATCATATATATATATAATTTATTATTCTATATATTAGAGCAGGGAGAAAAAGACG
The DNA here is from genome assembly GCF_902167145.1 of Zea mays. Taxonomy (NCBI): domain Eukaryota; kingdom Viridiplantae; phylum Streptophyta; class Magnoliopsida; order Poales; family Poaceae; genus Zea; species Zea mays. Next base: position 85,795,043 of record NC_050098.1, read on the forward strand.
CGCAACGGCCGTTACGATGGCTTGAAAATGCAGATACAATTATTTTCTTTACAACCATGACCTGAAATTTACCATATAGAAAGTGATTGCTATCGCAATAGTTTTGACCATAGTTTGAAAAATCGTGAATCTAAAATGAAGCATATCATCTAGATATAATAATCTAATTAATAGTTTGACATGTAAGAATTGGCGATATACATTCTGATTAACAAGTTTCACTTTGTAAACACGTACGTCCTAACGAAATCTCACACACATAAGACTATCAGGACTAAAATTGCCTGCTGTCACCTGAGCTAGGGTCTGCCAAAGATGAAATTGAATTCAGCCCGTCACCCAGTTCAATTCACTTGACCAATTTTCAAGGAAAGTGAAAGAAGTTTCAGAACTTCCTCTAGCAATTACTCTGAGCGCCTTTTGGGGCTTGGGCCTGGAGGAGGCTGTCATCCACTGCCTCCCGATGGCCACCAGCTTGGAGGATTCAGGATCTCCTCTGTCGCTGCGCTGCCGTCAGCCGCCCTTCCTTCTCCACCACTCACTCACTCATCCATCTCCACTCTGTGTTGGACGCACAACATTTCACTTCCTTTGAAACATAAATATTTGGTGGGAGACGGGAGGAAATGCCCTTACTGATTTCGATTCAATACAATACATACACAAAGCATAGCTTGTACAGTACAGACCAAGGCACAAAGAATGTAACAAAGAAAATAAAAAATATATATACACAAAGGCTCCTACCTATTGGCTAATTACTATGGTTCATTCATAACCTTTCTTTAACCTGACCAGACTCCTTTTTAAAAAGTATGTTGATAAAAATTTTCGATGCTGAAAATGAGTCTGAACTGAATACTGCCCATATGTCCATCAGAAAAAAAACTACGTACCACTGAAACCTATCAAGAATCTGAAAAGGTTGAGAGCGCCCAACCCAACATAATTTGAAAATGAGTCATGTTACATAGAACGACTCTGGATTTCTAAAATGTTTTAATTCCTTAACGAAATTCGATTGTTTTTGCTAATTTCTTTGGAGGGAAACATATAGCCAATGCCCAGGTATCCTATTCCTAGTAGGAAGTAGTAATAGGCTGTCAAAACGCTGACAAAGAAGGTAATGGAGAAAACAAACCAAGTTACACAAAAGCTCCTAGTCGTTGGCTAATTAATGTGGTTCATTCATAACCCTTCTTTGCTGTGCTGTAAGAATAACCTGTGCTGCACAAGGCGCGCGCGACAGTTACTAGTTTATTTATTTATTTATTATTAAAGACAGGAGCAAACCTGGAAGCAGGTGCGTTCACGTCATCCTTTTCTTTCTCGGCCGCACGATCCTCATCCGACGTTCACAAGCCGGAATCCATTTACTCCACAAAACGAGAGCCTTCCAGACGAAGAGTCCGCCCTCCATGTCGGCGCCGTAGGAGGGGTTCAATCGCCAACATCTAGATGCGGCGGAGGAGATCGCCGGCACGCTCCCGCTCGCCCTCCCGTGGCTTCGCCCCCTGATCGGCCTGTACCTCCACCCAGTATTGCGTCGTCTTCGTGGGGACGAGGCGGCGCTGGTCAGCGACAACGACGGCGACTACAGTCCTCGCTCCACAGCCTCCCTCTCTGCACCGCGTCGCCGCTTCTCACAGGTAACCAATCTCATTCATCACGCTTAGTAAGATCAGTTGATTTTCCTTCGTTAGGGTTATTCCGTTGCTTTCTTCTTCGTGTGCACATCCGCCGTTGTCTTCTTCGTGCCCCTCCCCCGCCCTAACATGAGTATGGTATGGATGACCCAGTTCTTCTTTAACCACACTGTTACTGTCTTCTTGGCGACGACAACATTCATGCCCGTTCCCATCCTTGCTTGCGGAGATGCAACAGTTCCACTGGCACATTACTTACTGCTATTACTGCATTCGGTTTTATTTTGTTTTTTAGCTCAGTTGTGCGATTCGCGCGTGCTAACAGCACAAAATTATCTTTTTTTTCTTTAGTGTAAAAATAGTAAGTGGATTAAAAGTCTCGCAAATTCAAGAGGCTTATAGCAAAGTGGATTTAGTTGCCTATACAAATTACTCTTACCAACTGAATCCCCTCCCCCAAAGCCTGTCGTCTACCTCTCTACTTCCCAGTTCCTCTGCTCCATTAACTAATGGCAATCCCTGCATAATCTGACCATCCATAGTTGCTATTAAATCTTTTTATCTCATTGCCCTGATGGGGTTCAGAGCAACCTCTACATAGAGTAGTTGCCCACTATGCGGCTATAGAGCAAGCTTATGAATCATTCCAAACTAAGTACGTTGCCTACAGCAATATTACTGCTCCTAGCGGCCCATTCAATCAGCTAATGACCACAATTGACCTATTAAATATTTGTAGCTGTTTATTATAACCCTTCGATGCTGCAATCTTCAACAAAGCTGCTCTCAATGAATATGTGATGCCTTGTTTTATATAGTCTCTAACTATCGGTAACTTTTTAGGTATCTGTTTCTGCTGCATTTGAAGGACAACTTTAGGACTGCAATGGCGCTTCAATATAACCAAAGATTTAGATAAAACAGGTGAGGTTATATGGTTTCTTTATTACTTTTTTTTAAAAAAAGTTTGCCACCTACATCAGTGGTTTTTATTGCAACGAGTTGAATACTAATGTTTTCCCTTACCTCTTTATCACATAAACATTTTATTACTCCCCCGATCATTCTATTTACTCTAAAGAAAACAAAAACAGGACAACGCTGCAAGATAGGTATGCATTTCAATCTTCTAAAATTATGTTTCTTTCTCCATCGGGGCTTTTTAGGTTATATTCATTTTCTTTGTTCCTTTTAAAGTCATACACATATCTTAAGTAAATCGAGGCACGCCGCTCCATGTTTCATCAGCTCTAAACTACTTTTTTACTTCTATAGCCGTGCTCAAATAATTCCATGTTTGCTATTATTTTGTAGGCTAGTCTCCCCGAGAACAAGGAATTGCTAGAATCCCTTAACTCGGAACAAAAAGACAGTGGATGTTACGTTTATGAAGAATGGTCCTTTTATTTTCTTGCAAGGAAACAAGTTTAAGCACTTAAAAAGGCTGGAAGGGAATCTGAAATGGATCACCACTTTGGCTTTTCAGATGGTGATGGAATAAGGGAAAAACACAGTGGCGAAGAGAGTCAAGTACAGTTTATTTGATGATCATCAAGGTAGCCACAATAGAATTTGACTTCCTTCTATATTTTTGAATCATAATGTGTAATATTTCTTATTTGTAGGAGGAAGAGATTAATATTTCTTATTTGTAGGAGGAAGAGATTTTAAAAAGGACACCATGACAAGCAGCAGGTACATTGTTTTTTATTTTTTAATCTATAAATCCAAAATTTTGGCTAAATCTTTCAGATGTACATAACTTGCTTTTATCATTTTAATATTTATAGTCTTGCTGCCAGATTAAGACAGAAAATAAAGTACTACACTTTGATTCTATCCGAAATTCTCATGTGTGATCCTTTTTTCCCCTCCTGATCACAGGCAAGCAGCTTATTGAAGCATGTAACTGGCACCGCAAGTTTGCAAGGCTATGCGGATAGCTTGTTGGATGCGACAGCCAGACATTTTGGTTCAGCACTGTCTGCTCAGCCTGAAGAAAATGGGTACTCAGTCCTTTCCTCTTGTCTGGAACCGGAATAATTGGGCTCAAGGGCCATGTCACCACTGTCTATTTCTGATCTACAAGGTGATTCTTCCTGGTTCAAGGGCCACGGCATGCTGGCGCCTTTTACAGCTGGCTGGCAGAGCCATGATTTGCACCCTCTGATCATTGAGAGATCTGAGGTTGTCGCTCTGAATCTGAACTTTACACCATAGTTTCTGTTACATCTCTTGAAATGCAGTGTTCAGTTGTGGAGAAGTAGATTTTAATCTTTACATTTACAGAATATATTTCACAGTCTAGCTTATCACCATTTTGATTATGCAGGGTTCCTATGTCTATGACATTAATGGGAACAAGTATCTGGACTCTCTTGCAAGATTATGGTGCACAACTTTAGGTATGTGCACGCGACTTTTGTGTTTGTTTCTGGGCTTTAGCAATGTCTTTGCACCTGTCACTTCTGCATCATCTGTGTTCGTTATGTCTTTAGGTGGTAGCGAGCCTCGATTAGTCAAAGCAGCAACTGAGGGTGCATGGTTATGTTGTGCGATTAGATCCATCTATGAATTGTTTGTGCTTCTACATTTAGGAACAATGGGCAATTAGGATTTTTTATGTATGTTTTGAATGATTCTTAATTGTTGCAGTAACAGTGACAAGATAGGTTGTTTAATTATGTCCTCATTGCAATATCATTGGTAAAGTAGGCAGTAGTCATAGGATATTCTGTACCAAGGTTGCTTTTTATATGAATTACTTGAACTAAATAACAACAATGTATGATCTGTCTAGGAATAAGATTGTTTATATCATATTGTATACATGCTGAAAGTAGCAGCAAGCAGCAGATTTCCTAAACTATGTTCCCAAGTAGTTCACATGTAATTGTGTGTTCTTGAAGTGCAGAGCAATCCACCACAACCACGACGCGAAGGACTCCAAGCTACAATTTCTGCATCACTAAAACAAAAAAACAACAGTAATGCATCCAAGGTGCTCACTCAGGTCCTTCTGTTCTCTTAAAATTTTATATGTGTAAAATATCATGCTGACTGTAGTTAATAATCAAGTGCATTAGTCCTAGGAAAGCTTTGGGCATTTGGTGAGGAGCGCAAGCAAAATACGGCAAAAACATCATGGCTGGTGTCTAAATTTGTTTCCAATCTTCCTATCACTAATGCGTTGCCCTTGCACTATTGGGCTCACCTTGCCATGCCATGCTGGGGCAGTGCAGTTGTGAAGGCTTAGAGCTGAAGTTTGGGAGTTGAAGGCAAAGAGGCAGGGACTATGTGCAGAAATACGAAATAATGATTAGATCAGTCTAGGCTATACATGCTTCCCATTGTATGAATTTTTGTGCTATAATATTTTTCCTTCCCCTTCTTTGAAATGCGATATTGCACATCTCTTCTCAACTTTGCATTACTTATTCCTGTCATTTTGTATATATTAACCTGTTATATTTTCTATGCTTCATTTTTCAGTTCTGAACCTGGAACACTATGAAGATGCAAGGGCTTGCTGCATATGGATATTTGTTTTGCCTATTGGTTTATTTAGGATCTAGATCACCGATGACTGAGTCATATGTAAATATATTTTTATCATACCAAAAGTGTCTCGAACATATATTATATATGAAACTATGGATCAACTTCTTGTAATGCAATTATTGATTTTTAATATATATTATTTTTTCTTCTTTCCCATGTGTGTCTGGATGATTCTAGAAATATCATATGTGCATTGTTCAACATGTTATACTCCTAACCTCAAAATAATTCAAATATTTATTTATTGGTTTATTGTTTGCAACGCATAAAAATGTTGCCACAACATGAATCTAAACGTTGTAGCATTCTATGATGACGAGATAGTCACGGGCCGCACCAACACATGTAAGCGTTGTTGTATCTTATAAAAATCTGTTGCAGTTTACCAACACTTGTTTATATGACTTACCAACGTATGTATAAGTGTTGCAATAGCCCACAGCAACGGCAGTATAGGCAACACATAATTATGTGTTGGTATAGACCATATCAACGCTTATATATATTTGTACCAACACATATATGCATTGCTAAAGGGGGGGTCATTTTGTAGTGGAGGTACTTAGCCATTCCCTAACCTGTTTAAAAATAGTACACCCCTCAGTACACCAAATTAAGGAAGGGTTTACCATTTAAACTCATTTTGGCCCAAAGTTAAAGAAAATAGAAAAGGTAGTTTAAAACAAGAACCAGGGGGCAACCACATTTTTGCTAGCCCAGTTATTCAATATAGTTCACTAAATTTTTTTGTTAGACCCTCTGTTAGTACAAAAGAAATGCATTACCTTTTATTTTATGAAAACAATGAAAACTTAAGAAAATCTTAGAAAAATAATCCTGAGGAGAAACCACCCCAAGCCTTGGGATAACTCATAATATGTTATTAAGAACCTAGGAGAAATGTAAGTTCTGTTGTTTGATATTTTTCAAATAGCAAGTTAGTTATAAGTACCTTTTTGGCATTAAACTTTAGAAAATCACAACTAAATATTCAGTAGGCCTTTTTCTGTGATTTTTAAAACAAAGACCTATTATTCCCTAGGAATCTTGGCAAAAAATAAATGTTGACCCAGAAACCCCACATTAACTAGAGCTATGGTGTAAAGTGCCCTTTTACCCTTACTTTTGTTAATTTTGCACAAGTAGTATCTGAATTAATTTCAACCTCAAATTTTTAGAATAACCCACAGAGGTCAATGTTCACCCACTGTAATTTTTATAACATTTTTGGAAAATGTTAAATTGCCCTGATAATTCAAAAATACTTAATAAGAAGCACAATAGCAAGAAAAAGGGAAATCTTAGGAGAAATAGATAATGGGCATGTTTGGTTCAGCTTTTTTCTGACCAGCTTTTCTGAGAATCTGGTTGTGGGAAGAATCTGGCTGTGTAGAGAATCTGAGTATCATTAGAATTACGTGCGGAGGAAGATAAAGGTGTCCATAGGACTCAGGATGTAGAAAGTGACGGATTCCTACTATTGCAACGAATCAACCGATTATGTGTTTATATTGATTTTGAATGATTTTTACTCAAACGAACTGTATAGAAGCTTACTGAAAAGCTGAGTGTTTGGCAGTCCGCAGCAGCTTTTGATGGCCAGAAGCTCCAAAAAGTTGAAACAAACAGGGGCAATGTACCACCAAAACTTTCCCAAGGATCTCATGGAACATAAAGATATAATTATAGAATGTAAGTTCATTCAAAATTCCAAAGGTGAAGGTATAAAACCCTTAAGTATACCCAAAGGAAACCCTAGAGTACCACTTAAACTGAGTACTGTTCTACTATGCATAGCCTTTACAAATTACCATGTCATTATTATGCATATATCTTATTCGTTGCATTCGATAGACTGTAATCTCGCTGACGGGGAGTACATCCTCGTTTCGGAGCAAGGAGTTGCTCAGGAGGTAGCCCAGGAACCAGCACCAGAGCCTACCATCAAGGATCTGCCTGCCCCAGCTGTGGAAGGCAAGCCCCGGTTTTATGCATAACCAATTATATTATGCTATTTTACTGCACTTAATGTTTGTAGGGTTGTACTGTGCACTTAATTGTAGGAGTTGAATGAAACCATAGTTGCATGAACTCAGGATTCCTTTGAGATGGATACTAGTATGCTAGGTCGAGTAGCTGCTTTACTAATTAGGGATCTCGGTAGAAGTCGAGTGATTTTTCTAGCACTCGCGCGAGGTCAGGAATTGATTGTATCCATTTTATATTGGAATGATGATGGTCTGTTGACAACGGTCCATGGGGATGCGTTGTCTACAAGACGAAAATTGGAATAAGGATTAAGGTGTGGTACCGTGTGTCAAGCGTTTGAACGTACTAAGCACATGCCGAGAAATATGGTTAATCGGTAAGCCTAGTACCTGAGTGAACCTGCCCACAGACTTTACCCCTCATGCGACATGAGATGTGGTCTACCATTACGGTTATGGTGGGTACAAGTGCGGTCACTGCACGACGGCAGTCGGGGTCAGTGAGGCATTGTACGCCAAAGCGGTGAGCCCTGATCTGTTGCCAGGGAATCGATGGTGACGGTTGATGTGTGTGGGGATGGAGTGCCTCGCCGCGTCGTGTGTTTAGGTTTACCTTGCAAGGATAAAAACTCGATTCGAATCATCTGCTTCTCGCAGCTAATGAGACTGCTTGATCCATGCTGCTACATTGAGTAACAAGTGAAAATGTGTTGACATTGGCAAAAGATGTTGATTGCTAAATGTTTGATACCATGTATGATTAGCTAGGTACACATTTAGTCTTAAGAGAGTCACACTAAAACTTGAAAAGCTAAACTTGATTTTAGACTAAGCTAGTGCTTTTGGCAAACCAAACCCCTCAGCCAAACAGCTGCATGTCTAGAGGTAGAGAAGTAGACTCCTCACACCGGGTAAGTCTAGCTGAGTATTAGTATACTCAGCCTTGCTTGTGGCATAATTTTACAGGTCCTCTGGAGGACATGATTGTTGGAGTGACTTGGCCGTTCATCTTGCCAGCGGGTTGGACAGTCGAGTGGGACCCTACCTCGGCACAGGAGGAGCATGAGGAGTGATGGGACAGGCTTCCCCATCTCTCCATTTATTTTCCATTAGTTTTATTCCGCTGCATTCCGAACAATGTGTGACACCCCAGTGTCACCTAGGGTTTCTCTCAAATGCCAAACCCAAGAACCATTATTTCATGTGAATCAAAGTAAGCATGAGCATCAAATTAACTTAAGTAATAAAGAATTCACCAAGTATATACTTAAAAGTGTCATGATCAAAACAATTGAGACTTTTGAAAGATAAGAATGTGCAACCCTAATTCAAAACCCTAAGTAAACCCCCATGAACAAAATTTAAGGAAATAAGAAAAAGGGAATGAAAAGTTTAAAATTTTGACTTGAGCCAATTATAAAAATTAAAGTATACTTAATGAGCAACAAGAAAGATTGAGAAGGCTTAGCCAAAATAACTCAACTAAATCCCCAAATCAGCCCTTGATCTATGAACCCTTAGAGAAATTCAGATTTCTGAATTTCTGAATTTCAGACCTCTTCTCAAGGATCATCTGTGTTCTCTGCTTTTCCAAACTCAAAGCCAGAAGATCCAAATATCAAAGTCGTGCCAGATTACCTTGAACACATTCTGGGAAAGTTTGAACTCAAACCAAATTCATTTGACACGGTTTTGGCGCAGCTCAACCTCGGGACCAGGCATTCTGACACTGGCACCTTGGTGACGCTACAACTCCCTGTCCTTAGCCTAAAACCGCACGTCGTCCATACACAAAAGACAAAGCTTGGTCTGGTGAACAAATCCCTTGCAGTGATCTTGCCCAAATTCGTGAAGATTTGCTCCCAATCGGCGCTTGAACAGGGGCAGAGGCAACGGGAACACGTGTTCGACCGCGGCTGACACCCCCGGTTCACGCCCGTTCGCGCACCGCGCCTTCCCAGTGCACGCCCGCGCGCACTCGCCGGTCCACGACCGCCCGTGCACCGCGCCGCGCCTATAAAGCCTTCCCAAGCGCGCCCCACTTCGCCCCGCACTCACCCTCACCGGCTAGCCACTTCCCCTTAGCTCCGGCGAGCTTAATTCCGCCCGCCATTGCCGCCAGAGCTTCGGCCACCGTGGCCAGCCCACCCCAGCCATCCTCTGGGCAGGCCAGTGCTTCGGCTAGCTCCGCTAGTAGCCCGTGAAGCTCTCCAAGCCCTCGGACCCGACCGGACTTCACCGGAGGCCCGAGATCAACCTCACCGGACTTCGGTCTTCCGCCGCCGCGCGTGGACCGAGCTACCCAGTGAGTCTCCGACCGATTCCTTTCGCTCATAGTTTCTCTGGCATCCCGTGGACCTCCCTGACCTATTTGATTGAACTATCTCGCCGTGACCAGGCCGGTCTCCTCGCCGCCGACGAGCATCCCCGCCTGCGCGCGTGGACCGACCGACTCCGGCCATCTCCGACGGCGTTCCGCACACCGTTGTGATCCCCGCGACCTCCCCTTCATCCTCGACCACTTCACCGGAACAGTCTCGCCGCCGGTAAGCCCCTCCGCCCTTTTCTTCGCCGCGGCTACTGTTTAAGGTAGAAGAAGGACCTCAGGTTAGGATCTGTAGAACCCGAGGGGTTTTCTGTAATGTCAGCGACTCATGTGAATAGTAACCTAAGGACTGATTCGCAAAGGAAACTTAGAAAACCGCCAGGGACCCCAGTGCAAAGTGGATTTCCATTTAATCAATTCTGTTATTCTTTTTAAAATGACTAGAGAACTTAGAAAATCCATAACTTGATGAAATCTTAATAAAAAGTTGTCAAACCAATTTTGCTAGCTCTAGAATATTGCAATCTGTCATTTAAAAATAGTGAACCCTATGCTTTCTGTTCTAAATTTTAGAGTTTAAAATTAAAAACAGAAACCCACTAAACCTTGTTTAACTAAGGAAAATTAGTTTTTCTTTTGTGCTGAGCTTAAGAAAATTTGTAGATGTTTATACCCTATTTAGACACTGTTTAAAAATAGTAGGAACACCAGCATTGGAAAATATGAGGTAGTTATTCATTTAAAGCTATTTTGTCCAAAACTTAGAGAAAATCAGAAAGGCCTTAGAGATTAATGAACAGTGATTAATAATATTTTTTCTAGTTTACTTATGCAACAGAGAACCTAGGAAAAATACAGAGACCATTAATTTGGACCAGTTCTTAATTAAGATGATTTAATTAACCTTATATAGACTGAAAATCAATTATTATAATTGCAAAAATATAACCAAAGTGGTTAGTAAAAATCCAGTGAACTTTTAACCACCAGAGCCCCACTACAAAAATACAGAACACCCCAGCCCAACTTTTTAAGTAGGGAAATAAATACAGAGTGATAATAAGGCATTTTTCCAATAAATCATAAACAACCCCTTTTAATGTGATAATGGGCAACCAAAAATTAGCTAAGTCCATGATGAGACAGTCCACCAGAGAAAAATGCAAACCCATGAAAAAGAAGTAAACTCATACCTTTTGCTAGTGATTAAAGAGAAAGGCCATTTAATTCAAATAATGCAAACCACCCCTTCCCTTAAGCAAATAGAAGCCAAACTTCAGAATGATTGCTCTTGCACAAAATACCAACTAAGAAAAATAAGAACTCTGTTGTTTGATGTTTTTCAAATATAGTGGTAGTAGAAAGCACCCCTTTGGCTAGAAACCTTAAGAAAATCATAGGGAAAGAATTAAAAGGTATTAATGACTAGAAATTTGTATCAAGTCATTTTATAACACCTAAAAGCCAGCAAAAATAAGTTTTAGAGAATTACCCACTGTTAAATAATAGTTGTAGTTCAAAGTACCCCTTCTTCCCTAAAATTTGGTAATTTTGTCCAGAGAAAACCATTCACTTTCTGACCCCCAAATTTTGAGACAGAGAATCATACACCAGTAACAAGCCACTGTAATTTTTGCAGAATTTTTGGAATTTTATAAAAGCAACTTGTAGTTCAAACCTACTCCAAAACATTAAAAGAATAAAAGAAAAGGAAAGAAGAAATAAACCCCACCTCAATAAGTCTAACTTGAGAACTTATCATTTATCACTAAGACTTAAAAAGAATTCAGTGGAACCCCAAAAATAAACCTACCCCTTACCTTAACTAAGTTTAACCCAATTTACCAAGTATACCACCCAAGGGTTTTACATAAGTAAAGTTAACTTGTTTAAACTCAAAAGCCCATACACCGTTAAAGTTGTAATTTCTAAAAGCACATATCCTATCATGCATATATCTTACGCATTGCATTCATTAGATTGTAATCTTGCCGACGGAGAGTACATGCTCATCCCCGAGCAAGGACCTGTCCAAGAGGAGGACCAGGAGCAGGCTTCAGAGGCTGCTATTGAGGATCTCCCCGCAGCCCCAGCAATTGAAGGCAAGCCCCGGTTTTATGCATAACCATGTTATTATATGCTACTTTACTACACTTAATGCTTGTAGGATTGCAATGTGCACTTAAGTGTAGGAGTTGCTTGGAACCTCTAGTTGCATGAACTTAGGATTCCTTTTTGAGATGAATACTAGTATGCTAGGTCGAGTAGCTGCTTGCTAATCAGGATCTCGGTAGAAGTCGAGTGATTTTTCTAGCACTCGCGCGAGGTCAGGAATTGATTGTATTCATCTTGATAACGGGATTTATGTTGGTCTATGGACTTGGATCTAGGGAGGATGCCTTGTCCATGAGACGAGAAAAATGAATTAAGGATTAATGTGTGGATACCTGAGTCAAGCTTTTGAACGTACTAAGCACATGCCGGGAAAAATGGTAACCGGTAAACCTAGTACCTGAGTGAAGCCGGGCGCGGACTTTATCCCTCATGCGACCTGAGACTGGGTCTCCCATGCTAGCTATGGTGGGTACAAGTGCGGTCACTGCACGGCGGCAGCCGGGGTCAGTGGAGCATTGTATGCCAAGGCGGTGAGGCCTGGACGCGAACGGGGAATCGATGGGGACGGTTGTCTTGTGTGGGGTCGGAGTACCCTGACTTGACGTGTGTTTAGGTTTACCTTGCAAGGTTAAAACTCGATTCGAATCGTCTGCTTCTCGCAGCTAATGAGACTGCTTGATTCCTTGTACTGCATCGAGTAAGAAGTGAAATGTGGATTATCTGAGATAACTTGTTGATTGAACTAATTGATTGTTACCATGTATGCTTAGAAGGAGCAAATCTAGCTAAGTTAAGGATGGTAGAATTTGAAAAGCTAAAAATTGATTTTAGAAACAGCTAGTGCTTTTGGCAAACCAAACCCCTCAGCCAAACAGCTGCATAGTCTAGAGGTAGAGGAGTAGACTCCTCACACCGATTAAGTCTAGCTGAGTATTAGTATACTCAGCCTTGCTTGTGGCACCATTTTTGTAGGTACCATGCAGGATTTGGTTGATGGTGTGACTTGGCCTACCACCCTGCCACCGGGTTGGACGGTCGAGTGGGATGTTGCTCTGGCAGGAGAGGAGCATGAGGAGTAGTGGGCTAGGCCTTGCCCATTTCCTCATTACCGACGACATCGATTATCCGCTGCACTTTAATTTATGAACTTTATTTGCTACTCAGAAACTCCGATTTATGTAATAACTCAGCACTTAATTTGAGGTTTCCTGTTTTATTGTATTTCTTCTGTGACTCACCTTCGAGTGAGATTGTGGAATTTGATCTTGGTTAAGTGGCTTCATCAGACTAGATCTGAGGGACTGACGGGTTATTCCGATTTAAGTGTGTTACGGCCCCTGAGGCGTGACTTAGGCACTTAAGCTGGAATAATTCGGGTGGTTCTGCCACAGCTGGTATCAGAACAAATTCCACCACAGAGAAGGACAATAAACCATGAATACCGATTTTCAAAATCTAAAACTTGCCTAGAAACTACTACGGATCGTCAGGACTAGATCGCTAGACCTAGGACGAAAGGCCTTAGGCATAGAGGGAGAAATAGGTGGCTAATTAAATAGGCCCTGTGGGCCAATACTTATATTTTTAAGGATGCCCTAAAAAGGCAGCCTATTTTCTTTTGAGAGGCAACGTTTCTTACAGCATGCATGCATTATAAAACACAAAGAGGAATTAAAATTTGAGCTAACCCCTTTTCTTTAAAATCATCCGGGCTCTCTTTTTCTTTTTTCCTTCCACCATAATCTTTATCTTTGATTCCCTTCCGCAGATGAATTCACCCACCCCCATAGTGGAGGAGACTCTCGTTTCAGTTCTGACTTCCTTTCTCGCGATGGCTTTCCTTCCATCTTGTGGGAAGTACTTAACTCTGCCGGTTACCCTACGCCCCCTTTGTACACAGTGCAGTTGTATGAGGAGCATCGGGTACCTCGTTGTCGGGTCTGGCTAACTTTGGAGGCTCATCCCCTTCAGCCAGGTTGGCGTTCTCTTGACTCTGAGACGATTGGACTCAGGACGGACGACACCGTTGAGGCAGCAGCCATGAAGACTCTGACGACTTTCTGTGGCTACCATCCCCTGGAGATGGTGATGCACCCCTTGGGACTCTTCCCTGCTGAGAAGAAGGATGATCCCATGTGGTGTAACCGCGTGAGCCATGTGAAGGATGTGTGGGCGATGTATCCTGACTTGGTTGGGAGGGTCACTGTTCAGTGCATGAGTGCGCTGTACCGTCTTCAGGCCCTTCAGAGCGATGCTATGACACTTCTTGCTAACACCGCTCAGACTGCCAAGCTCACTCTCGACAGTCGGGAAGATTTTGTGGTCGACCTATCCACAGAGTTGGTGGAGAAGGATCTGCAGGTGGAGAGGCTGAGCCAGCGTATCGCCACCCTGGAGCAGCAAGTGGAGATCCGAGACAACACTATTGATGTCTTGGAGAACCAGCTTCACGACGTGCAGAGGGAACTCGAGGAAGCCAATGACCACTTGGACAAGCACCACCTGGAGATGGAGGCCAATGAAGCAGGAAGCGAGGGAGAAGAGGCTCCCGAGGAGCTAGGACCAGCCCCTGGTGCCAATGGGACTACCTCCGCGATGCCTCCTTCACCCGTATCCAGTGTCGCTTCCACCGCTCAGGGTTAAGTAGTCACTTCGACGTTTTTAGGCGGATAGAAACCTATGCGAGCTTAATAGTATCACATTTTGGACTAGGCTTGTGGGTACCTTCCCCTGATTAATGTAACCCTGTAAACTTTTGATATCTGTGGGATCCTTGTCACCATGTTACCTTCATTTCGAACCTAATATTATGATTATGGCATTTTCCTTCCATATGAGATGATATCTTGTCGTTCGAAAATGTGAGTTGGGATAACAATGGCGACAATCTCTGTTTTCAGATGGCAGCTAGGCAGCGTCGCGGGCAAAATGAGCAAGCTCCCCCGCCACCTCCCCCAGCTCCCACAGTGCAGGAGCTGATGGCCCAGCAGAATGAGATTCTGCGACAGCTCTTGCAGCGCCAGCCCCACCAACAGCATCATGGTGGAGGCCAGCATCAGCGACCTCCGGCTATGGCAACTTACCAAGAGTTTCTGAGCACGCAGCCGCCCTTGTTCACCAAGGCAGAGGATCCGTTGGACGCCGACGTGTGGCTTCGCGTCGTCGAGTCCAAGTTTCCCCTCCTCACAGGAGACTGCCCTGATGAGGCCATGGCTCGCTTCGCCGCACAGCAGCTTCGCGGCCCTGCTCGAACTTGGTGGGACCACTTCCGTGCTATGCTCCCCGCTAATCGTGAAGTATCTTGGGAGGAATTCAAGACTGCCTTCAGAGGACACCACATTCCAGCTGGCATTCTTGATTGGAAGTTGAATGAATTCCTGGCCCTCAATCAAGGAACCCGCACGGTACTGCAGTATGCGCAAGCCTTCAACGACTTATGCCAGTATGCAGGGTATCATGCTGATTCTGATGAGAAGAAGAGGGATCGCTTCCGCAGGGGTCTCAATACCAAGCTGCGGGAACGACTCAACACTGTCCGGGCTGATAGCTTCAATGAGTTGGTCAACATGGCCATCTCTCAGGAGGATTGCATTGTTGCTCACCGGGCAGAGAAGAAGAGAAAGGCACCAATGGCAGCACCATCCGCTCAGGCTCACAGGTTCCGGATTGTTTCTCACAATCAGAGCAGGGGTTTTCAGCAGCAGGCAGGCAGATGGGTGATCAGGTCACCTCAGCAGCAGCAGCAGCCGGCACCCAACCGCTATCCAGCTCCCGCCCCAAGGAACAATCAGCCTCCGCAGCAGCAGCAGTTCCGCCAGGGCAATAGGAACAAGTGTTTCACTTGTGGCAATGTGGGCCACTATGCCAAGAATTGTCCCAGGAACCAGCAGAGGCAGATGCCAGCCCCAAATCAAGACAAGGGAAGAAAGCAGAAGGTGCAAGTCAGGCAAGGGAAGCTCAACTTCACTGCTCTAGAGGAAGTGCCAGAAGGAGCTCCTATCATGACCGGTATCTTTTCAGTTTATAATCAACCTGCTTTAATTCTGTTTGATTCTGGTGCATCTCATAGTTTCATTAGCCAAAAGTTCAGTGCTAATTGCAAACTGCCATTCTCTCACTCAAAAGGGTCATTCGTGATAGTCACACCTGGGGGTAAAATTGCAACTAATCAATTAAACCAAAGTGTGCCTATTCAACTGGGAAGCCACATTATCAAAACCACTCTTCTTGTATTGGGATTGGAAAATGTGGACATTATTCTAGGAGCAAATTGGATGACCTTGCACCAAGTTGTGCTTGATGTAGCCAGTCGTACCGTGGAAGTTAATTCTCCTTTCTGCGGGAATTTCACTTTGATTCTGCCTAGTCAGGGTTCTTCTCAGTCATGTGCTTTCTCTATGACGGAGTTACCCCTGAAGAAGATCCCAGTGGTCTGTGAGTATGCAGATGTCTTTCCTGATGAATTGCCAGGAATGCCACCGGACCGGGATATTGAGTTCGCCATCGAGTTGCAACCGGGAATGGCCCCGATTTCCAAGAGGCCCTACCGAATGCCACCCGCTGAGTTGGCAGAGTTGAAGAAGCAGTTGCAAGAGTTGCTGGATAAGGGTTTCATTCGCCCAAGCACTTCGCCTTGGGGATGTCCAGCACTGTTTGTGAAGAAGAAAGATGAAAGCTTGAGGCTGTGTATAGATTACCGCCCTCTTAATGCGGTAACTATCAAGAACAAGTATCCTTTGCCTCGTATTGATGTTCTCTTTGACCAGTTGGTCGGAGCCAAGGTGTTTTCCAAGATAGACCTTCGCTCTGGCTACCATCAGATCAAAATACGAGCAAGTGATATTCCGAAGACGGCATTCTCAACCAGATATGGGCTATATGAATTCTTTGTGATGTCATTCGGGCTGACAAATGCACCAGCATATTTCATGTATCTGATGAATTCTGTTTTCATGCCGGAATTGGACAAGTTCGTGGTGGTTTTCATCGATGATATTCTGGTATACTCAAAGAACGAAGAAGAACATGCCGGGCATTTGCATGTAGTGCTTCAACGTTTGCGAGAGCACCACCTTTATGCCAAGTTATCCAAGTGTGATTTTTGGCTAAAGGAAATCAAATTCTTGGGTCACACTATCTCTCAGGCTGGAATAGCTGTTGATCCTGACAAAGTGCAAGAGGTGATGAACTAGAGGCCACCAACGACTGTTCGCCAGATTCGGAGTTTTCTGGGATTGGCTGGTTATTACCAAAGATTTATTCTGGACTTCTCTCGAATTGCGAAGCCTATTACTGAGTTGCTGAAGAAAGAAGTCAAATTTGTGTGGAGTCAAAAGTGCGAAGATGCCTTCCATGCATTAAGGCAGCATCTGACCACGGCACCAGTATTGGCGCAACCCGACAGCAGCAAGCCTTTTGATGTGTATTGTGATGCCTCTGGCACCGGGCTAGGTTGTGTCTTGATGCAAGACAACCGAGTCATTGCTTATGCCTCAAGAGCACTCAGGCCTCATGAGCAAAATTATCCCACTCATGACCTTGAGTTAGCAGCAGTGGTTCATGCATTGAAGATGTGGAGGCACTATCTAATGGGAACCCACTGCAACATCTTCACTGATCATAAGAGCCTTAAGTACATTTTACTTAGGCTGATCTCAACATGAGGCAGAGGAGATGGCTAGAGCTGATCAAGGATTATGACCTGGAGGTACATTATCACCCAGGGAAGGCTAATGTAGTAGTAGATGCCTTGAGTTGGAAGTTGCAATGCAATTGTATTCTGATGGATTCTCGCATTACCACCTTCTGTGATGAGTTGAGCAGGATGCAAATTGAAGTGATTCCTTCTGGTTCTTTGTCTCAAATTGCTGTTGAGCCAGCTTTGCAAGACCAGATCATCATGGCCCAGCTCAGTGACAAGGGAGTGCAGATTATCAAGAAGAATCTCCATCAGAAGGTTGAGAAGTATAATTGTTTCCACCAGGATGAGAAGGGTGTGTTATGGTTCAAAAGCAGATTGGTAATTCCTAAGGACCAGGATCTCAAGAGGAAAATTTTGGATGAGGCTCATCTCTCCAAATTCTCTATGCATCCGGGAAGCACCAAGATGTACCATGATTTGAAGCTTTTGTACTGGTGGACCAGAATGAAGAGGGAGATAGCCCAGTATGTATCAGAGTGTGACACCTGTCAGAGGATTAAGGCAAGCCACTTGAAGTCCGCTGGAGCTTTGCAACCACTGTCCGCACCTTCATGGAAGTGGGACGACATCAGCATGGATTTCATTGTGGGTCTGCCCAACACCTCTCGTCATCATGATTCAATTTGGGTTATTGTAGACCGATTGACGAAGGTAGCACATTTTCTTCCTGTGCACACCACTGATAAGGCTCAGAAATATGCAGAATTGTACATTGACCGGATCGTGTGTTTGCATGGATTACCTCGGATCATTGTTTCTGACCGAGGAGCCCAATTTGTTGCCAGATTTTGGGAACAATTGCAAGAGTCTTTGGGAACCAAGCTAATCAGGAGTTCAGCTTACCACCCACAAACTGATGGTCAGACGGAAAGGGTAAACCAGATTCTGGAGGATATGCTGAGAGCTTGTGCGATCGATTGTGGCAAGAACTGGGATAAGCACCTCTCCTTGGCAGAGTTTGCTTATAACAATAGTTATCAATCCAGCCTAAAGATGGCACCTTTTGAAGCTCTCTATGGAAGAAGGTGCAGGACACCACTCAATTGGTCTCAGCCTGGTGAAAGAGAAGTTTTTGGACCTGACTTAGTGACTGAAGCTGAAAGGAAGGTCAAGCTAATCAGGAAGAATCTAGAAGCTGCTCAGGCCAGGCAGAAGAGCTATCATGATAGAAGAAGGAAACCTCTCCAGTTCGAGGTGGGAAGTTTTGTATACCTCAAGGTATCACCCACCAAGGGAGTGCAGAGGTTTGGGATCAAAGGCAAGCTAGCCCCTCATTACATTGGACCTTATGAGATCATAGAAGCATGTGGACCCGTGGCATACAAGCTGGAGTTACCTTCAAAGATGTCTGCCATTCACAGTGTATTCCATGTATCTCAGCTAAAGAAGTGTGTTCGATTGCCGACTGAGATCATAGCAGAGCCAGAATTGGAGACAGAGCCAGATCTCTCGTACCAAGAGTACCCCTCCAAGATTCTGGATTGCAAGGAAAGATCAACTCGGGCTAAATCGATCAAGATGTTTAAGGTCCAGTGGAGTAATCACTCAGAGGAGGAAGCTACTTGGGAAACCGAGGAATTCTTAAGATCCAACTTCCCCGATTGCCTACCTAAGGAAGTTGGTATGTAATCACCCCCAACCCCTCCTCCTGCCCTTCGAATCTAATTTCCAAAAATATGATCTTAATTCAGAATGAAGTAACTAAAAGATAAAACTTAAAAGGACTTCCTTCTGAAGTTGCAAAGAGAATGACATTCGAAGAGCAGTTTTGCCCTAATAATAACAATCATCACCCTTTTTCCTGTCAGTCTCACCCTTCGCTTCACCCCGGGAGGACTCTGGCTCGAATCTCGGGACGAGATTCCTTTAAGGGGGAAGGCTGTGACACCCCAGTGTCACCTAGGGTTTCTCTCAAATGCCAAACCCAAGAACCATTATTTCATGTGAATCAAAGTAAGCATGAGCATCAAATTAACTTAAGTAATAAAGAATTCACCAAGTATATACTTAAAAGTGTCATGATCAAAACAATTGAGACTTTTGAAAGATAAGAATGTGCAACCCTAATTCAAAACCCTAAGTAAACCCCCATGAACAAAATTTAAGGAAATAAGAAAAAGGGAATGAAAAGTTTAAAATTTTGACTTGAGCCAATTATAAAAATTAAAGTATACTTAATGAGCAACAAGAAAGATTGAGAAGGCTTAGCCAAAATAACTCAACTAAATCCCCAAATCAGCCCTTGATCTATGAACCCTTAGAGAAATTCAGATTTCTGAATTTCTGAATTTCAGACCTCTTCTCAAGGATCATCTGTGTTCTCTGCTTTTCCAAACTCAAAGCCAGAAGATCCAAATATCAAAGTCGTGCCAGATTACCTTGAACACATTCTGGGAAAGTTTGAACTCAAACCAAATTCATTTGACACGGTTTTGGCGCAGCTCAACCTCGGGACCAGGCATTCTGACACTGGCACCTTGGTGACGCTACAACTCCCTGTCCTTAGCCTAAAACCGCACGTCGTCCATACACAAAAGACAAAGCTTGGTCTGGTGAACAAATCCCTTGCAGTGATCTTGCCCAAATTCGCGAAGATTTGCTCCCAATCGGCGCTTGAACAGGGGCAGAGGCAACGGGAACACGTGTTCGACCGCGGCTGACACCCCCGGTTCACGCCCGTTCGCGCACCGTGCCTTCCCAGTGCACGCCCGCGCGCACTCGCCGGTCCACGACCGCCCGTGCACCGCGCCGCGCCTATAAAGCCTTCTCAGGCGCGCCCCACTTCGCCCCGCACTCACCCTCACCGGCCAGCCACTTCCCCTTAGCTCCGGCGAGCTTAATTCCGCCCGCCATTGCCGCCAGAGCTTCGGCCACCGTGGCCAGCCCACCCCAGCCATCCTCTGGGCAGGCCAGTGCTTCGGCTAGCTCCGCCAGTAGCCCGTGAAGCTCGCCAAGCCCTCGGACCCGACCAGACTTCACCGGAGGCCCGAGATCAACCTCACCGGACTTCGGTCTTCCGCCGCCGCGCGTGGACCGAGCTACCCAGTGAGTCTCCGACCGATTCCTTTTGATTGAACTATCTCGCCGTGACCAGGCCGGTCTCCTCGCAGCCGACGAGCATCCCCGCCTGCGCGCGTGGACCGACCGACTCCGGCCATCTCCGACGGTGTTCCGCACACCGTTGTGATCCCCACGACCTCCCCTTCATCCTCGACCACTTCACCGGAACAGTCTCGCCGCCGGTAAGCCCCTCCGCCCTTTTCTTCGCCGCGGCTACTGTTTAAGGTAGAAGAAGGACCTCGGGTTAGGATCTGTAGAACCCGAGGGGTTTTCTGTAATGTCAGCGACTCATGTGAATAGTAACCTAAGGACTGATTCGCAAAGGAAACTTAGAAAACCGCCAGGGACCCCAGTGCAAAGTGGATTTCCATTTAATCAATTCTGTTATTCTTTTTAAAATGACCAGAGAACTTAGAAAATCCATAACTTGATGAAATCTTAATAAAAAGTTGTCAAACCAATTTTGCTAGCTCTGGAATATTGTAATCTGTCATTTAAAAATAGTGAACTCTATGCTTTCTGTTCTAAATTTTAGAGTTTAAAATTAAAAACAGAAACCCACTAAACCTTGTTTAATTAAGGAAAATTAGTTTTTCTTTTGTGCTGAGCTTAAGAAAATTTGTAGATGTTTATACCCTATTTAGACACTGTTTAAAAATAGTAGGAACACCAGCATTGGAAAATATGAGGTAGTTATTCATTTAAAGCTATTTTGTCCAAAACTTAGAGAAAATCAGAAAGGCCTTAGAGATTAATGAACAGTGATTAATAATATTTTTCCTAGTTTACTTATGCAACAGAGAACCTAGGAAAAATACAGAGATCATTAATTTGGACCAGTTCTTAATTAAGATGATTTAATTAACCTTATATAGACTGAAAATCAATTATTATAATTGCAAAACTATAACCAAAGTGGTTAGTAAAAATCCAGTGAACTTTTAACCACCAGAGCCCCACTACAAAAATACAGAACACCCTAGCCCAACTTTTTAAGTAGGGAAATAAATACAGAGTGATAATAAGGCATTTTTCCAATAAATCATAAACAACCCCTTTTAATGTGATAATGGGCAACCAAAAATTAGCTAAGTCCATGATGAGACAGTCCACCAGAGAAAAATGCAAACCCATGAAAAAGAAGTAAACTCATACCTTTTGCTAGTGATTAAAGAGAAAGGCCATTTAATTCAAATAATGCAAACCACCCCTTCCCTTAAGCAAATAGAAGCCAAACTTCAGAATGATTGCTCTTGCACAAAATACCAACTAAGAAAAATAAGAACTCTGTTGTTTGATGTTTTTCAAATATAGTGGTAGTAGAAAGCACCCCTTTGGCTAGAAACCTTAAGAAAATCATAGGGAAAGAATTAAAAGGTATTAATGACTAGAAATTTGTATCAAGTCATTTTATAACACCTAAAAGCCAGCAAAAATAAGTTTTAGAGAATTACTCACTGTTAAATAATAGTTGTAGTTCAAAGTACCCCTTCTGCCCTAAAATTTGGTAATTTTGTCCAGAGAAAACCATTCACTTTCTGATCCCCAAATTTTGAGACAGAGAATCATACACCAGTAACAAGCCACTGTAATTTTTGCAGAATTTTTGGAATTTTATAAAAGCAACTTGTAGTTCAAACCTACTCCAAAACATTAAAAGAATAAAAGAAAAGGAAAGAAGAAATAAACCCCACCTCAATAAGTCTAACTTGAGAACTTATCATTTATCACTAAGACTTAAAAAGAATTCAGTGGAACCCCAAAAATAAACCTACCCCTTACCTTAACTAAGTTTAACCCAATTTACCAAGTATACCACCCAAGGGTTTTACATAAGTAAAGTTAACTTGTTTAAACTCAAAAGCCCATACACCGTTAAAGTTGTAATTTCTAAAAGCACATATCCTATCATGCATATATCTTATGTATTGCATTCATTAGATTGTAATCTTGCCGACGGAGAGTACGTGCTCATCCCCGAGCAAGGACCTGTCCAAGAGGAGGACCAGGAGCAGGCTTCAGAGGCTGCTATTGAGGATCTCCCCGCAGCCCCAGCAATTGAAGGCAAGCCCCGGTTTTATGCATAACCATGTTATTATATGCTACTTTACTACACTTAATGCTTGTAGGATTGCAATGTGCACTTAAGTGTAGGAGTTGCTTGGAACCTCTAGTTGCATGAACTTAGGATTCCTTTTTGAGATGAATACTAGTATGCTAGGTCGAGTAGCTGCTTGCTAATCAGGATCTCGGTAGAAGTCGAGTGATTTTTCTAGCACTCGCGCGAGGTCAGGAATTGATTGTATTCATCTTGATAACGGGATTTATGTTGGTCTATGGACTTGGATCCAGGGAGGATGCCTTGTCCATGAGACGGGAAAAATGAATTAAGGATTAATGTGTGGATACCTGAGTCAAGCTTTTGAACGTACTAAGCACATGCCGGGAAAAATGGTAACCGGTAAACCTAGTACCTGAGTGAAGCCGGGCGCGGACTTTATCCCTCATGCGACCTGAGACTGGGTCTCCCATGCTAGCTATGGTGGGTACAAGTGCGGTCACTGCACGGCGGCAGCCGGGGTCAGTGGAGCATTGTATGCCAAGGCGGTGAGGCCTGGACGCGAACGGGGAATCGATGGGGACGGTTGTCTTGTGTGGGGTCGGAGTACCCTGACTTGACGTGTGTTTAGGTTTACCTTGCAAGGTTAAAACTCGATTCGAATCGTCTGCTTCTCGCAGCTAATGAGACTGCTTGATTCCTTGTACTGCATCGAGTAAGAAGTGAAATGTGGATTATCTGAGATAACTTGTTGATTGAACTAATTGATTGTTACCATGTATGCTTAGAAGGAGCAAATCTAGCTAAGTTAAGGATGGTAGAATTTGAAAAGCTAAAAATTGATTTTAGAAACAGCTAGTGCTTTTGGCAAACCAAACCCCTCAGCCAAACAGCTGCATAGTCTAGAGGTAGAGGAGTAGACTCCTCACACCGGTTAAGTCTAGCTGAGTATTAGTATACTCAGCCTTGCTTGTGGCACCATTTTTGCAGGTACCATGCAGGATTTGGTTGATGGTGTGACTTGGCCTACCACCCTGCCACCGGGTTGGACGGTCGAGTGGGATGTTGCTCCGGCAGGAGAGGAGCATGAGGAGTAGTGGGCTAGGCCTTGCCCATTTCCTCATTACCGACGACATCGATTATCCGCTGCACTTTAATTTATGAACTTTATTTGCTACTCAGAAACTCCGATTTATGTAATAACTCAACACTTAATTTGAGGTTTCCTGTTTTATTGTATTTCTTCTGTGACTCACCTTCGAGTGAGATTGTGGAATTTGATCCTGGTTAAGTGGCTTCATCAGACTAGATCTGAGGGACTGACGGGTTATTCCGATTTAAGTGTGTTACGGCCCCTGAGGCGTGACTTAGGCACTTAAGCTGGAATAATTCGGGTGGTTCTGCCACACAATGGTCACTGCTTTTGCTAAACTCTAATGATGTTGTAATAAATTTAATACTCCTTAATGTATGGTTTTATGTTTTATTGTATTTGCTCTGTGCCTCACCATCGAGTGAGTACGTGGTACTTGATCCTGTTAGTGGCCTCGTCGGACTAGATCCGAGGGACTGATGTTTTATTCCCATTTAAGTGTGGTCTAGCCTTTAAGGTGGGACTTAGGCACTTAAGTTGGAATAATTCTGGAGGTTCCGCCACAAAAAGAAAATAGAAAATAGAAGAGAATTTTAGATGGAACCATTTATTCCTTTCATAAATACATAATAGGGAAAAGAATAAAAATAATGATAACAATAATATTGTATACAGTAAAGTTTATATTCACATTAGGAATTTTGGAAACTTGGAAAATTGAAGTTCAAGACATGTGTTTGAATTAGAGTGGGATTTGAAAGAGAAAATAGAAAAGAAGGGAGAATTCGGTTTGGGCCAGGCAGAACCTTTTCGGCCCACTTCACATTATCTGCCTAGCCTGCTCCCACTCTTCTCCGCACACTCGGCCCAACCTTTTGCGCTGACAGCTGGGGCCCTAGGTCCTCAGCTTCACTGCCATGCGGGCCCCACTGTCAGATTGATGGCTCGTGTGCAGTGGTGCTCTTGTTCCGCTGTCTGTCGTGTGGACCCACGGGCCATGCCTACCGCCATGCTTCCGATGGATGCGACGATCACGGGAAAAATCCGGAACCACCTTCCTCGCATGCACGCTGGTAGTTGGGATTGAGAGCTGGGGATAAAACCGTGTGCCGGTTCCTCTCTTTCACCCAACTGCAAATTAAGGAACCGATGACCTCTATCGCCGATAGTTTCCACATCGCGGAGATCTAGAGGGTCGACTGCTCGTGGGAGCGGTCGTCGTGGATTCGCTTAGGCTGGGGGCTGATCCGGTCGTGTGCGGAATTCCGAAGCGTATTTACGGTCGGGGCGTTTGTAATACCCAAATATTTGGAGTTGTAGAATGTATAATTATTGGGAGTGACAACAAATTTTATTTGATTACTTGTTTGTTTTCCCCCCATTTTTTGCATATTCAAATCATGGGGCCACATGGCTACTAACAATTGTATTAAATAAATAGAAATAGTGCATCATGTTGGAGTTCATTGGTTTGTGCATAATGATAATAGTAGTAAAATATACTAATATTGAAATTAGAGTTTAGCTCAAATTGAACTCTAGAAATTTAAAATGACATAGGAAAGAAAAGGAAACCCTATGCAATATAAAGAAAATATGTATATAAATAAATTTAACCTTTCATATTGGAATTTTATTTATTGCACGGTTAATCTAAGTATGAAACTCACAACAAAAATTTGAATTTAAATGTGAAATCAAAAAATAAAGAGAATAGCCAACAGAATAAAAAAATGGGAGAGGGGGACCGCTTGGGCTCAATTCTTCAGCTGGGCCAAACTCTCCATCCCGCTGGCCCATTTTGGCCTTAAGCCTTTAGTTTTTCCTCCACGCCACTGACTGATTGGGCCCACGTACTGGGTCATCGTCTTCCTGAAATCCACGACACCCTCCTCGTCGTGGGCATGCAGCCGTCGTTGTGTGACTCTGGTAGGTTGTTAGGATGCTAACAAACTCGCCCCAAACCCTTTACTATAACCCAGCGCGCCGCACACCTTGCCTCGTGCTCCAATCCCCCAACCGGCGCGGCGCCATGGACAAAGAAAAAAAGCAGTGCGCCGTCGTGTGTGAGGGTGTGAGCGTCGTCTCTGCCGCACGGTGGGAGTCGGGTTCTCCAACAACTTGCGCGCGGTGTCCAGCTGTGAATCACCGCCATACCCTTCGCCCGCTGTAATACCCAAATTATGATTTTTAGACAAAAACAACCATCAATTATATATTATGTGGGTTTTCTATTTTTTGTTGTTGTTTATTTTATTTAGCATTACTCATCATGGGTAAGAGAATAGCATAGTCAATAAACCAAAATGAACTTATGCATACATGTTGGTATATTTTGTGTGTGCATTTAAACTTTCATAATGACTCACGAATTTGAAATTAAATATTAGAAATTTCGAAATTAGAAAAAAATACAAAAAAAAGAAAAACCAACCCACGTTTATGCAAACACTGGCCCACACCCCTACGTGATCAATGGATCCAGGTTCTTTGTTTTTTTGTTGTTTTTATTATTTTATTATATCATGCCGGAGTGACGTCATGCTGATGTCATGAATGAGGTCATCATGCAAATCACACCGCTCGGCCGTGCGTTTCTCCGTGTCGCTGCTGGGCTCTAGAAGCTTTCGTCCTTCCGGCTCAGAACAAAAATGCTAGCTCGGCGTAACCGCCTCCCGGTAGATTCGATGCAGTATATATCTATCTCTATTAGCTTTCCGCTTGTCATCATTCAGCGCCGTCAGGCTAACAACCAGGCGGACCTCGCGGCGGCTTCTGTTCTTCT
Source organism: Zea mays (assembly GCF_902167145.1). Classification (NCBI taxonomy): domain Eukaryota; kingdom Viridiplantae; phylum Streptophyta; class Magnoliopsida; order Poales; family Poaceae; genus Zea; species Zea mays. The sequence goes on from NC_050098.1 coordinate 85,821,377, forward strand.
CCCCCAAAATCGGAACCGAAGTGGGTTGTTTGGACACGGAGAGATCTACGCGGTATTCATTCGCTCTGGGCGTCACCTCCATACTATAAAACCTTGGCACCTCCCTCGACGCCTCATTCACCTCATTCAAGTTCGCCGTGCACCAAGCAGGGAGAGAGAAAAAAAATTGGGTGAGATAGGAGTGTAGCGCCTGGGCATGTTGCTGCTCGGGGATTCAGTGAAGCGTTGAAGAACATCGAAGCCTTGGCAGATTTTCCCCTTGGTTCCGAGATTCATCGCTGGGTCGCGGCGAGCTGTGGTCGGCGTCTTTGCCGGCTTGTCATCGGTGAGTGCTTTTCCGCCTGTGTTGGCACTGTCTCCGTTTCCTGGGTCTACGACTGTGGTTAGGCTAGTGCTCGGGCCATCACAACAATTGGGTTCCGTGCACCAGTGGTCATCGGGGCATCTGTGGTCAGGTGCTCGGTCAGGGGCCGCCTCGGTTGGGGCAAGGCGTCACCCAGCTCGGACTGAGGAAGAAGAATAGAGCTTGGCCGTTGGATTTGGAACCTGTGACCACAGTTAGTTTTGCGGCTTGAATAGGTCTGAGCCGTGGGGATAGGAATCAACCGCCACAATTAGATCTAGATGAGTCATGCGTTCCGGCCTTCGGATCGAATCTCGGCGGCCAAGATCTGTTTGCGCGCACCGCTTCGGTGTGTGTGCGTGGTGAGCCATCCGATGCGGATCGGACGTGGGAGAATCGATCACCCTGTTTTAAGTCTTGTCCGTCCATAGTGGATCCTGCGACTAGTACTGCGTACCGGTTCATATCAGGCCGATCTAATCTGGTCGGTCAGATTGTGATCAAATGGCTGATAATCAAGGATACCCCTTCGTGGTGTAACAATTGCTAAAGAGACCATAGGGAATCAACTAATAAACCCGCAGTCCGCCTCTGAGTTGTTTGAGTCTGGGGAAAAATTTCTGGATTTGCCCCCGGAGTTCTCTGTAATTAGCGCTCGGTCCGGAGAACAATGAAAATTGATAATTAGTTACAGAAATTCATTTTTAATACAAAAATAATTCTAGAAACTTGTATAATTCACATTAAATTCACTTTAGCTCCAAATTGATTCATTCCAGAGACATTAATTTTATTTTTATATTGTCTACCACTTAGTACCTCTGTTTAGCAATAAAATATGAATTAAAATTATTCATCTAAATTAATCTATACCATGTACTAAATAACTCCAGAAAATCATAACTCTGTAATCGTAACTCCGATTTTAGTGATTCTCGAACCCACGATCTCGTAGCAGCGCGTAGAATATTATTACGCAGTTTATTATTATGTTTGGTGTGATGTTAATTTTGCCTATACCATGTTTGTCTGTATTGCTACGTTTAGCAGTGAGGACACGTGTCATCTGAAGAGCAAGTTGGTACCTGGAATCTCAAGTGCCAGGCAAGTTGTGCCCTTGATCACTTCTTTTTACCCAGTCATGTTCCGATTAATCATAATGATCTGCATAGGTTAATTTTGATGGGCCCAATAGGTTACCCTAGATTTGACTATCTTTATACCTTGTTTCACCACTGGTTTTACTACTAAATTTTTGGGTAGTACATGCTATTGCTTTATGTGGTTTCGGGTATAAAGATACATATTATTCATGATTATATTTTATTATCTGTTCATTATTTACTGTTCATGATAAGATCATTATTGTAATGGGAACTTGGAGAACCACCCGGGAAAACAGTGCTACCACAAGGGTTTATGGACGCCCTTGGCTGATTAACTAGGAAAGCTAGTGGATGATTACCTTACCCGAAAGGGGCAAGGGCAGTAGGGGAGTGGTCAGTGTAGGGAGGTCCTTGGTTGATTTTGCTGCGATGGCGGTCAGTCGAGGGACTCCTGCACTGGAGCTTCCTATAAACTGTAGCGGGTTTTCTGAAGCTAGTGGAACTTTGTAAAGGCCTCGTAGTGTTACCCTGCCTCGCCTCCTCGGTAGAGGTGTATGGGATTTGCCGTCTCTTGGCAGACGGGTAAAATGACTTGTGGGTAAAGATGTGCAACCTCTGCAGAGTGTAAAACTGGTATACTAGTCGTGCTCACGGTCATGAGCAGCTCGAACACTCACATGATTAATTTATGGAATTAAATTCAATTCGTCATATGTTGGGGACTCGTTCTCAAATGCTATGAATTAAGAATAAGGCAACATAAAATGTTAAATGTTAATGCCCTTCGTCCGCTGAAGCATTATTTCCTTAAGGATTTAATGAACTTTGGACGAAGGTTAAAGACGGTACAATTACGAAGGTTGAATCTTCGTAATTGAACTCTCAGAGATTGTATGAAATAATTCGAGATATGAAGCATTAACGACAAGTAAATTATAAATAAAAAACATCATTCTCATATTATACAAACTTGATGTATTCAAATGTTAGATACATTTATACCTCTGCCTTGGCAAAGAATAATTTCCGAGTGATGCGATTGCAATTGCAAGAATGCGTGAACAGTAAAGGAATACTGTTCACTATTTATAGGCACAGGACACAGCCTGTGATGAATTACAATCATGCCCCTCATAAAAGTTTACAACATTGATTCAGACCTTTATGGACTAAAAGGTCATTCTATCTTTAAGTTGGTTCGTCCCTTCACCTTCGGATATGTTGTATTATCAAAGCTTCATGAATGATACCTTCGGCATCATGTACGGGCAGCTTCAGCCGAAGCTGTCTCTTTCTGCAGGACCTTCGGCGACGAAGCATGGTCCCAACAGTAGCCCCTTCGCGGTGCTAGATCGTTTTTCGTAACGAGCTTGATCCGTGAAAAAAGTCTCTTAGGCTTCAGGAAGCCGAAGGTCCGAAAAACACCTTCCCTGAGCTCGTTGTCGAGAAACGATAGCGGTCCCACCCTGCAGGGTTACTATTTGGTCTCTGCGGTCCACCGCGCAGTGGGTGTGAGCAGCTGTTTGCCTGGTGTAAAAATCCTGACGATTCACCTTCTTACCTGCAGTACTATATAAATAGACGAGTAGGTGTGAAGTTACCACAGCATTCATTGCTATTGCACTGTTTTGCTGCCAAAATTTTTAACCATAGCCGAAGCTTGACTCTCGCAATTAGACGAAGCTCCAGTTTAAAGCCTACTTCGTCAGAAGAAAAAGCTTCGGAAGAAAACGTTTTTTAGTTCCCAAGAAATTCAGAATTAAATGGCCAGAGTGCGCTCTACCGCTAGAGTTGAGCGTGAGGGAGGCGAAGCCGAAGGAGCGGAGACTGTTCCTATCTCCGAAGCGATGCAACGATCCGGACTGGTGACCTCGGAAGGAATCCGCACTGCCGAGATAGAGCAGACTGTTGCCAAAGCGGAAGAAGGAGATATTGAGGAAGCTGATTCCGATGATGATTACCATATTGCCGTACCAAGCAAGCCCAGCCATTTGGACTTCGGAAAGTCGACTGTCTCCAAGGCTGATTTCTCCAAAATGGTGAAGTCGGGCTATTTCAGTGAGAATGAGAAGAAGCTGCTTCGCTTCGGGGGGGGAAGAAACTACCCCGAAGCCAGAAAAGGATGAAATAGTTATTTTCAAGAGCTTTCTAAAAGCTGGGTTGAGATTCCCCTTAAATAGGATGATCTCTGATGTGCTGCAAAGATTTGGTATCTATTTTCACCAACTAACTCCCAACGCGATTGTCAGGCTCAGCGTCTATATCTGGGCTCTCCGAAGCCAGGCGGTGGAGCCGTTTGCCGACAGCTTCTGTCGAGTTCATGAGCTGCATTACCAAACTAAGGCCAGAAAAGATGGATTGCATGAAAATTTTGGTTGCTATAATTTTGCTTATCGGAAAACCACGAAGTTTCCCGTGATCAGCTACCGAAGCAAATGGCCGGCAGGCTGGAAATCAGAATGGTTTTATGTCAAAGTTGACAAAGACAAAGAGAAGCTGGTTCAGAGCCCTCTTGAACTAATCTTCGGAGAAACAAGACCCCGATGCAAAATGGCAGTAGAAGGTCTAACTTGGGCTGCCCTGGGCGAATTCAAAATTATTGCAGAACATATTGGCACTAGAGATTTAGTGCAGGAATTCCTGGCCTTCAGAGTTTTTCAAACTATGAAAGAGTGGACAATGCCGAAGCTTAAAGGGGAAAAGAAAGAGGGGGAACTCGTCCGACTGCCGTACTATTATAAGTTCAAGAAATATTTTAAAGTACCCTGCCAAGAATGGCTTGATACAATTGAAATAATGAGTAATGAAATTCTTGGGAATTACTCTAAAAAAGAGGACCAACTGATGACAGCGGCCTTCGGCACTCGGCCGAAACGAAGGCTGAATAGGGTGCTTGATGCCATAGGATTTGAATATGCTGACTACGGCCGACTGGGCGGAGATGCTGGAGGCCCGAAGCGAAAAAGGATTGCCAGCGCTACTGACGAAGAAGTCGTCAAGGTAGCCAAAAAGAAAAAGAAAGATTCTGAAAATCTTAGCACTGAAGAGTTAAATCCTGAGCCGAAGGTGGCCACTACAAGAAAGAGAAAAATTGCATCCCCAGAGCCGGAAACGCCGGTCCGAGAAGAAGATACTCCTGCTTCTCCTTCTGCTGTTGAAGTAGAAGAGATTATGAAGGTAATGACTGAACCCTTGCCTATCAGGCTAAGTCCGCTAGCACTGGAACTGACGAAGTTTTTTCAGAGGGACAAGGCAGCTTCGGCAGCAAAAAATCATGTGAAGCCAAAAACGGAGAATTATTCAAGTGACAGATGTGATCCATCAGACACCGCCACCGGCAACGGTGTCAAAAATTGTCTTTGCCGAGACTGCCGAAGCCGAAGTCGCCGCAGCCGAAGCTACTGGAGTGGAAACCACTGAAGATGAGACCGGCGAAGCCAAAGCTACCGGGGCCGAAGCCAGGACCACCGAAGAGTCAAACCTGGAAACCACACTTGAGGTTATTGACAATATACTCCTGAAAATGGCTGAAGAAGAAACTACTGCAGCTGCGGTGAGCACGGCAATTGAAAAGGGGAAAGAGCAAATTGATGAAATTTCGGAAGAAGAAGATTTTAACTTTCAAGATCTACTTGGACAAGAGTTAACAGACGCTGAGAAAGAGGAGTTGAAAAATATGCCATATCTTGCGGATATAAATCAGGGGCTATGCTATTTGGTGGGGTGAATGAAGGGAAACTAAGATGCCTTCGGAACCATACCGAGGCCAAAATTGTTAGAACCCTCTCCAAAAGCATTGGCTTGCCGAAGCTGGAAACTGACTTGTGCCGTTATCAACGACACCAAATCGCCGGAAGCTTGCTTTATGCTAACTTCAAGGTAACGAATATTTTTGTTATTTTATTACTATTATTACTATCTTTTAGGTCGCGTTCTAACGAAGATCGTTTCGACAGAGCATATTATTAAGCAAGGTTCTAAAAATGCAACAAGATCTGGAAGAAGAGAAAAACAAAGCCGTCATTCAAGATTTGGCTGAAAAAGTTGAAAATCACGAAGCCAATCTGAAAAAGAAAGACTTCATAATCCAAGACCTTGAAATCATGGTCAAAGAGCACGAAGGTGCATTAGAAAAGAAGGATTTTGTTATTCAGACCATGGAGGGCTCTTTGGCTGAAGTCCAAACTGAGAATGACAAATTAAAGAATGAATTGCTCCGACAATCAGAAAAATTCGAGCAAGAAAAGAAATATCTTGAAGCAAGCCTGAAAACTGAAGTGGATAAATACTCAAATTTGCAGAAATCCTTTAAAGAACTTCAGGAGAAATGCTTAAGCTTCGGCAGCCGATGTGTGCAGCGGCTGAAGGACGTGTTTCACTCTGTCGGAGCTAGCTCTTCGAAATTTACACCTTCAGCTGAAAATCTGCCAAGAACATTAGAATATATTGAAGGCGAAGTTGATGCCCTTGACGAAGTTATTGGTGGGCACGCCGACTTCTGCGCCCTGGTAGCTTCTCGGGGCACAGCTACTGCTTTTTTGAAGGCTGGCTGCACGCATGGAAACATTGTGAACAGACCAAACTTCGGCTTGTCAGCTTCAGATTTGATAGATATCCCAAGCTTAGCCAGAAGCATCGGAAATAGATTCATGACCCAGATCTGGGTAAGTGGCGGGCGGAAAATGGCAGGCGACGAAGCTCGAAGCCATCTTAAGCCGGTAAGAAACTTATGTTTGTTACTTTTACCTTCTCCTTTAAAATTTGTACCTTTCTTACTCTGCTGTTTGGTATATATAGGATGACGAAGCTGAAGATTGACAATGCTGATGTTTAGCAAAACTGAAAACGAAGCCTTAGCTGAAGCTTAAAGTTGCTTATAATGTGCTTTCCTGCAAAAATTCTTGGAGAAACTCTTGTAATATAGATATGGAACAACTCATGTAAATTTGTACATACCTTGTAATATATCCTGTCTCCCTTATCCGTATTCAGTCTGCTTTGCTGTGGACGAAACTTCTCTTTTGAGCCGAAGGCGAAAAACACCTTCCCTTCTTTTCGTACACACCGAAGCATAAATTTTTTTTCTTCGAATCTTTTCCTTATTTTCTGAAGCACCTGTCTTCTTTGTGTAGCATGATGATGATTCTATATATGTCTAAATGGATGTTTATGAATGAAAATGACATGATGACATGTAATGTGCAAATAAATATTAGGACACATGTTCAAAAACCATAAGCACGACCCTTCATCCCCTCAAGAATGATACAAATCTTTTTGCCGTTTACTTTTCGGCTTCACCGTTTACTTTTCGGTGTATCAGCGTTGACTTTTCGCTGTAAGCCTCCCTTAGGAGCTTCTTCGCTTTTTACTTTCGGCGGAATCAGCCTTTATTTTTCGCTGTAAGTCTCCCTTAGGAGCTTCTTCGCCTTTTACTTTCGGCGGAATCAGCGTTTATTTTTCGCTGTAAGCTCTGCATTCCCTTAGGAACGACTTTTGAGCTTCTCCCTGTTTTCTTTTCTTTTTCCTTTGCATTCGAAGGTGTGTTTTCAGCTTTTACATTTACATTTTTGGGGGATATCGCTCTTATAGAATTGAAATAAGAAAAAGAAAAATTACATGTTGTGGCCCCATTAAAAACCTTTCTCCCCCTTTGGAAAGGAAAAGGGTGCCACAAAAAAGAATATAAAAAATTACATCGAACTAAACATAATATCGCCGAAGCTCATCCACATTCCACGATCTAGGAATGCCATTGCCGTCCATATCCTTCAATCTGTAAGAACCGGGTCTTGACGAAGATACTACCAAAAAGGGACCCTCCCACTTCAGCTGTAATTTGCCTACTGTTTCAGGGTTAGCTACTCTTCGAAGTACCAAGTGTCCTGGTTCAATGTTCTTCAGCTTGACCTTTCTATCACGCCATTTTATTGTTTCAGCTTGATATTTATTGATGTTTTCCACAGCTTGAAGTCTGATCCCTTCAATAACATCTTTTTCTGCAGAGCAATCAACTTCGTTTTCGCCCTCTGCCGAAGCTACTGTCCTTATTGATCCTGTTTTGGCCTCTTCTGGGGTTATTGCTTCGTCACCAAACAATAGTTTAAAGGGTGTAAAGCCTGTTGATCTTGACATGGTTGTGTTATGACTCCACACCACTTTGATTAACTCATCTGGCCACTTTCCCCTAGGCTGATTGAAGATTGACTTCATTATTCCTGTCATTATGATCTCATTGGCTCTTTCGACAAGTCCATTTGACTCTGGGTGTCGGACTGATGCAAAATGAATCTTCGTGCCAATTTGATTACAAAATTCTCTGAAGGCTTCAGAATCAAACTGTGTCCCATTATCCACAGTGATAGCCTTCGGCACTCCGAAGCGACAAACAATGTTTTGCCAGAAAAACTTTTGAATAGTAAATGAAGTTATTGTGGCTAAGGGCTTCGCCTCAATCCATTTGGAAAAATATTCCACTGCCACCACCACATATCGTAAGTTCCCCTGTGCTGGTGGTAATGGACCTAGCAAATCCAGACCCCACCTTTGCAACGGCCAAGTGAGTTGTATTAATTGAGTTAAAGACGAAGGTTGTTTTTGATCTCTTGCACATTCCTGACAACCTTCGCACTTTTGAACTAAATCCGTTGCATCCGAAGCTGCCTTTGGCCAATAAAACCCTTGGCGAAAAACTTTCCCAAGCAAGGACCTAGATCCAATGTGAGATCCACACAGACCTGCATGTATGTCCTTCATTAATTCTATACCTTCGGATCTGGATAAGCACTTGAGCAATGGGGAACAGACCCCGCGCTTGTACAACTCTCCTTCTATTATGACATATGGTCGAGCTCTTGCTTCTATTCTCCTGTTATAAGCTTCGTCGTCTGAAAAAAAATTACCCTGAAGGAAAGAGATGATCTCAGTTCTCCAATCTTCACTATAAACAGGGGATATGTTAAGGATTGCTCTTTCAAGAAGCTCGACCGAAGGTGCTTTTATTGTTTCAAAAAATACTTCCGAAGGTATAGGCAGCCCCTGGGCTGCTGACTTAGCCAATAGATCAGCGTATTCATTTTCTCCACGAGGAATATTTTTGACAGAGAAACCTTCGAAGGAAGCCTCAATCCTTCGGACTGTATCTAGATACTTTTCAAGCTTCGGGTCTCTTGCTTTGTAACTTTTGTCAATATGACCAGAAATAATTTGAGAATCAGTTTTAAGAATGGCCCTTCTGATTCCCATTGCTTTTAATTTCCGAAGACCCAAAAGCAGAGCTTCATACTCGGCGATGTTATTTGTGCAACTAAAATCAAGTCTTGCCGCATAACAAGTTTTAACTTTGGAAGGTGAAACCAACACAACAGCCGCTCCCGCTCCGAAGGTTCCCCAAGACCCATCGCAAAACACTGTCCATGCTTCGGCGTCTTTATTTGTTTCTTCCTCCTGAGCCCCTGGCGTCCAGTCAGCAATGAAGTCTGCTAACGACTGGGACTAAATCGAAGATCTATGAACATAATCAATACAAAATTCATTGAGCTCTGCAGCCCATTTTCCAATCCTTCCAGTAGCTTCTCGGTTCCTCATAATATCCTTCAGAGGTTGTGAAGAAGGAACAATTATGTTGTAAGCTTGAAAATAGTGCCGAAGCTTCCTGGAGGCCATCAAGACAGCATACAGTACCTTCTCCAACTCTGTATAATTTTTCTTTGATAAACTAAGAACCTCGGATACAAAATATATTGGGGCCTGCCTCTTAACTTGGCCTTCAAGCTTCTCTTGAACAAGTGCTGCACTTACCGCTGAGTGCGAAGCTGCCACATATAATAACAAAGGAGCCCTGGCGTAGGTGGAGTTAATGTTGTTAGATCTATCAAATATTGCTTCAGCTCTTCGAAGGCCTTCTGCTGGATTGGTCCCCATTGAAAGACTTCGGCTGTCTTCAGCACTTCGAAGAATGGTAAGTTTCTCTCTGCTGATCTAGATATGAATCTGTTGAGAGACGCCAGCCTTCCTGTCAATCTTTGAGCCCCCTTTTTTGTACTTGGTGGTTCCATTCGAAGTATTGCTTCGATTTTGCTTGGATTAGCCTCGATTCCCTTTGTTGAGACTAGGCAACCGAGAAATTTCCCCTTCTTTACTCCGAAGACACATTTTTCTGGATTTAATTTTAGACCAGCCTGTCTAAAATTAGCGAAGGTCTCCTGCAAATCAGCAATGTGGTTATCTTGCTTCGTGCTTTTTACAATGATATCATCAACATAAGCTAGCACATTCCTTCCTATCTGAGAGTGAAGGACCTTTGCTGTCATTCTGCTGAAACTTCCTCCAGCATTTTTAAGCCCCTCAGGCATTCGAAGGTAGCAATATGTCCCACTAGGGGTTATGAAGCTGGTTTTTAGTTCATCTTCCTTCTTCATCCATATTTGATGATAGCCTGAATAGCAATCCAGCAAACTCATAAGCTCTGATGAAGCTGCTGCATCAACTAAGGAATCTATCCTTGGCAATGGAAACTCGTCCTTCGAACAGGCTTTATTGAGGTCAGTAAAATCGATACACATTCTCCATTTACCATTGGCCTTCTTCACCATAACAGTGTTAGCCAACCATTCTGGGTATTTTACCTCTCTAATAACTCTGGCACTGAGGAGTCTTTTTACTTCATTCCGAGCACCTTCGGCCTTGTCTTCAGACATTTTGCGAAGCCTCTCCTTTCTGGGCCTGAAGGATGGATCAACATTGAGCGAATGCTCAATAACATCCCTGTTAACTCCACAAAGATCATTAGCTGACCAAGCAAAAACATCTTTATTGTTGAACAAAAACCTTATCAAGGTTTTCTCCTGCTCTTCGTACAATTGAGATCCCAATAGCACCTTCTGCTCTGCTATATCCTCACATAGAAGCATGGGTTTCGGCTAGTCAGCCGAAGCAGCTTTTTCCCTTCTGAACTTGTATTGCTCACAAGCATCAGTTCCATCTATATTATGGATTGCTTTTGAGTCTGTCCAATTTCCTTCGGCCCTTCTGGTAGCTTCTTGACTTCCATGAATAGCAATGGGCCCTTGGTCCGAAGGTATCTTCATGCAAAGATAAGCTGGATGCAGAATTGCTTCGAAGGCATTAAGAGTACCACGACCAATGATTGCATTGTAAGGGTACTCCATGTCAACGATATCAAACATAACTTGTTCAGTCCTTGTGTTGTTGATGAATCCGAAGGCCACTGACATTGAGATTTTGCCGAGTGCTACAATCTGCCTTCCTCCGAAGCCGCAGAGGGGATGTGTGGCATCAAGAATTTTATCTTCGGGCTCTTGCATCTGTCTGAAGGCCTTAGCAAATATGATATCAGCTGCACTGCCTGTATCAACCATAACATTGTGGACCAGAAATCCTTTGATAACACAAGAGATAACCATAGCATCATTTTGTGGGTAATCCTTGAGTTGAAGGTCCTCTTGAGAGAAGGTAATAGGAATGTGAGACCATCTTGACTTGATGAAGGGTCCTTGCACCCCGACATGATGTACCCTTCTCTGTGCTTCCTTCTTCTGCTCCTTGTTGGCTGGTTCTGAACATGAACCGCCTGTTATCGGGAGTACCAGCTTCGGAACCGAAGCAGCTCCAGCTTGAATATTGAACGAAGCCATCAGCTCAGAAAAGTGGAAGTGAGTTCACCGGAGGTGGGCGCCAATGTTGGGGACTCGTTCTCAAATGCTATGAATTAAGAATAAGGCAACATAAAATGTTAAATGTTAATGCCCTTCGTCCGCTGAAGCATTATTTCCTTAAGGATTTAATGAACTTTGGACGAAGGTTAAAGACGGTACAATTACGAAGGTTGAATCTTCGTAATTGAACTCTCAGAGATTGTATGAAATAATTCGAGATATGAAGCATTAACGACAAGTAAATTATAAATAAACAACATCATTCTCATATTATACAAACTTGATGTATTCAAATGTTAGATACATTTATACCTCTGCCTTGGCAAAGAATAATTTCCGAGTGATGCGATTGCAATTGCAAGAATGCATGAACAGTAAAGGAATACTGTTCACTATTTATAGGCACAGAACACAGCCTGTGAGGAATTACAATCATGCCCCTCATAAAAGTTTACAACATTGATTCAGACCTTTATGGACTAAAAGGTCATTCTATCTTTAAGTCGGTTCGTCCCTTCACCTTCGGATATGTTGTATTATCAAAGCTTCATGAATGATACCTTCGGCATCACGTACGGGCAGCTTCAGTCGAAGCTGTCTCTTTCTGCAGGACCTTCGGCGACGAAGCATGGTCCCAACATCATATGCATTGCATCACAGGTGATGTTGTTACTTTTGTTCTACTACTTAATTGGGTTGGTATTTACTTATACTTAGTAATTGCTAATAAAATTTTGACCAACTTTAAAAGCAATGCTCAGCTCTAACCATCCTCTTTGGTAAGCCTTACACTTCACATGAGCTCCCACCTTTGGCGAGTTCATGCACATTATTCCCCACAACTTGTTGAGCGATGAACGTATGTGAGCTCACTCTTGCTGTCTCACACCCCCCCACAGGTCAAGAACAGGTACCACAGGATGAGGCGCATGGAGGATGTTATGACGAGTTCGTGAGAGGTCTAGGTTGTCGTCTCCCAGTCAACTTTGAGTTGCTGGACCGTTGTCTCCTTATAATGTAATTATTTATTTTGTATAGAACTCCTATTATATAGTAAAGATGTGACATTCGATCCTGTGCCATGATTCATCATATGTGTGAGACTTGGTCCTAGCACACCTGGTGATTATGTTCACGCCCGGGTCTTGGTGCCCCTGAAATCCGGGTGTGATAGAAGTGGTATCAGAGGAATGTTGACTGTAGGACGAAACCTAGATAGAACTGGACAACCATTATCTACTTACTTTTGCTACTCTGATTCTTTTCTAAACTTCTCTTAATCTTTCTCATCTATTTCCGCTTACTCTAATTACTCTTACCTTTTCACTTCTAAAGACAAAAGTGGATTTCACACTTTGAAATCCTGCACCTAAAGTGACCTTTAGGAATAGGAGACCTACTCTTAGGAACAAAAACAAAACCATATTTTCTTTAAAAGCATCTATGCACTTGAATGTTTGTTCTTATGATACTTGTTTGATTTGGATCTTTTATTGAGTGTGATGAGTTGTGGAGTAATGTCCACAATTACATCTTCATATGCATATAGGAAAAAATGCTTATAAAAATAAACTAGATTATCACTCATTAAAGTGTCTAGCCAAACAATATCCATCTCATCTTAAAAAGATCTATCTTATCTTAATAGATCCAATTTATCTTAAAAGATACTCTATTACTTTAATAGATTCATCTTATCTTGAAAAGATAGATCTAACTGACCTCAAAAGATTCTACCTTATCCTTATGGATTCATCTTACCCTCATTAGTATATGTATCCCACTCTAGAATAACCACCATGAGATAATCCAAAATTTATGTAGATTTTATCTAGTCTAAAATAGTCATATTAATTTATTCTAGATCTGATCCAATCTAATAGGTTAATCAAACCTAACGAAGTCTAACCTTAAGTTGAGCTAACCTAAGGACAATAACTTAAGAAGTTAACACTAGTGAAATAAACTATATCCTACTCCTATAAACCTTGTCCTCCCCTCATGCACTTAAACCTAAATTAGTGCATTAGACCAACTCAACCGTGAGCATAAGAGCTAACCCAACCAATAGTGTCATGATGGATTGCCTAATCTGTCTATCCTCGCCTAACATCAAACAAGATTTTGACCTACATCATGTAGTCCAACTCACCCATACCTACTTCGGCCATATGCCCCAACTCCCATGATATATACTCACCTCGAATCAATGAGACCAAAACCGGAGATGAAACGATCAACATCGACGAAGAAGGATATAACAGTCAAGGCGAATCTCGAGATGAATCAAGACTTAAACGGTTCAGATGAAGTCTTTTCCTTGCCATAATCTTCCTTAACTCAACCTGTCCAGCTTATATTCCACAGAAATAATAGCGGGATAAGTATGCTCTCCTAGTCACCCACTATGGAAAAAAATGTGAGACCCTGAATTTTCGAACCAATTAGAAATTAAAGACTAAAATCACAAACCAATTCTTTTGTATCTCTTTTCTTACAAATCTCGAGGACGAGATTTCTGTTAAGGGGGTAGGATTTGTAATACCCAAATTATGATTTTTAGACAAAAACAACCATCAATTATATATTATGTGGGTTTTCTATTTTTTTGTTGTTGTTTATTTTATTTAGCATTACGCATCATGGGTAAGAGAATAGCATAGTCAATAAACCAAAATGAACTTATGCATACATGTTGGTATATTTTGTGTGTGCATTTAAACTTTGATAATGACTCACGAATTTGAAATTAAATATTAGAAATTTCGAAATTAGAAAAAAATACAAAAAAGAAAAAACAGCCCACGTTTATGCAAACACTGGCCCACACCCCTACGTGATCAATGGATCCAGGTTCTTTGCTTTTTTTGTTGTTTTTATTATTTTATTATATCATGCCGGAGTGACGTCGTGCTGATGTCATGAATGAGGTCATCATGCAAATCACACCGCTCGGCCGTGCGTTTCTCCGTGTCGCTGCTGGGCTCTAGAAGCTTTCGTCCTTCCGGCTCAGAACAGAAATGCTAGCTCGGCGTAACCGCCTCCCGGTAGATTCGATGCAGTATATATCTATCTCTATTAGCTTTCTGCCTGTCATCATCCAGCACCATCAGGCTAACAACCAGGCGGACCTCGCGGCGGCTTCTGTTCTTCTCCCCCAAAATCGGAACCGAAGTGGGTTGTTTGGACACGGAGAGATCTGCGCGGTATTCATTCGCTCTGGGCGTCACCTCCATACTATAAAACCTTGGCACCTCCATCGACGCCTCATCCACCTCATTCAAGTTCGCAGTGCACCAAGCAGGGAGAGAGAAAAAGAAATTCGGTGAGATAGGAGTGTAGCGCCTGGGCATGCTGCTGCTCGGGGATTCACTGAAGCGTTGAAGAACATCGAAGCCTTGGCGGATTTTCCTCTTGGTTCCGAGATTCATCGCTGGGTCGCGGCGAGCTGTGGTCGGCGTCATTGCCGGCTTGTCATCGGTGAGTGCTTTTCCGCCTGTGTTGGCACTGTCTCCGTTTCCTGGGTCTACGACCGTGCTTAGGCTAGTGCTCGGGCCATCACAGCAATTGGGTTCCGTGCACCAGTGGTCATCGGGGCATCGGTGGTCAGGTGCTCGGTCAGGGGCCACCGCGGTTGGGGCAAGGCGTCACCTAGCTCGGACTGAGGAAGAAGAATAGAGCTTGGTCGTTGGATTTGGAACCTCTGACCACAGTTAGTTTTGCGGCTTGAATAGGTTTGAGCCGTGGGGATAGGAATCAACCGCCACAATTAGATCTAGATGAGTCATGCGTTCCGGCCTTCAGATCGAATCTCGGTGGCCAAGATCTGTTTGCGCGCACCGCTTCGGTGTGTGTGCGTGGTGAGCCATCCGATGCAGATCGGACGTGGGAGAATCGATCACCCTGTTTTAAGTCATGTCCGTCCATAGTGGATCATGCGGCTAGTACTGCGTACCGGTTCATATCGGGCCGATCTAATCTGGTCGGTCAGATTGTGATCGAATGGCTGATAATCAAGGATACCCCTTCGTGGTGTAACAATCGCTAAAGAGACCCTAGGGAATCAACTAATAAACCCGCAGTCCGCCTCTGAGTTGTTTGAGTCTGGGGAAAAATTTCTGGATTTGCCCCCGGAGTTCTCTGTAATTAGCGCTCAGTCCGGAGAACAATGAAAATTGATAATTAGTTACAGAAAGTCATTTTTAATACAAAAATAATTCTAGAAACTTGTATAATTCACATTAAATTCACTTTAGCTACAAATTGATTCATTCCAGAGACATTAATTTTATTTTTATATTGTCTACCACTTAGTACCTCTGTTTAGCAATAAAATATGAATTAAAATTATTCATCTAAATTAATCTATACCATGTACTAAATAACTCCAGAAAATCATAACTCTGTAATCGTAACTCCGATTTTAGTGATTCTCGAACCCACGATCTCGTAGCAGCGCGTAGAATATTATTACGCAGTTTATTATTATGTTTGGTGTGATGTTAATTTTGCCTATACCATTGTTGGGACCATGCTTCGTCGCCGAAGGTCCTGTAGGAAGAAACAGCTTCGGCTGAAGCTGTCTGTACGTGACGCCGAAGGGTGCCGTTCATGAAGCTTCGGAATTACAAACCGACTTAAAGATAGAATGACCTTTTAGTCCATAAGAGTTTGAGTCGTTGTTGTAAACTTTTATGAGGGGTATGATTGTAATTGCTTACAGGCTGTGTCCTGTGCCTATAAATAGTGAACAATATTCTTTTACTGTTCACTCATTCCTGTAATTGCAATCACATTACTCGGAAATTATTCCTTGCCAAGGCAGAGGTATAAATGTATCTAAACATTATATTTGAATACATCAAGTTTATATAATATGTAAATGATGTTGTTTACTTCTAATTTACTTGTCTGTAATGCTTTATGTCTCGTGTTATTTTATATTATCTCTGAGAGTTCAATTACGAAGATTCAACCTTTGTAATTGTATCATTATAACCTTCGTCCGAAGTTCATTAAATCCTTGGGGGAAATAATGCTTCAGCGGACGAAGGACATTAATATTTAACATTTTATGTTGCCTTGTTCTTAATTCATAGCATTTCAGAACAAGTCCCCAACATTGGCGCCCACCTCCGGTGAACTCACTTCCACTTTTTTGAGCTGATGGCTTCGTTCAACATTCAAGCTGGAGCTGCTTCGGCTCCGAAGCTGGTACTCCTGATAACAGGCGGTTCATGCTCAGAGCCAGCTAACAAGAAGCAGAAGAAGGAGGCACAGAGAAGGGTATAGCACGTCGGGGTGCAAGGACCTTTCATCAAGTCAAGATGGTCTCACATTCCTATTACCTTCTTGTTGGAACTTGCTCTCAGCGGCAAGGAGGCCAACAAGGGTGAACGGTGGTGACAACAGGGTTACGTGCTCGGGGGCAATAGCTCTGTTTATCTACCCTCTCACGGGCACTGTGCGGGGGTATTTATAGGTATCTGAGTGCCCAGCGCCTTGTGTTAAGGACGCATGTGCCCTCAGACACCTAGTTTATCCCCAGAATATTCCCATAAAGCAGGGTTACAAGCTGTAATTACAAGAATGCCTTTACAAACTAGGCCCGTAACACAAAGGCGGCCACGCGGGGCCCGTTACAATGGGCCAGATCACACGTGGGCCTCAGAGCGGGACGAGGCCGTGCTGCGGGGAGACGTCACCGCAGGCCTTCGTCTGGTGCTGAATGAAGCGAAGGGTGTCCCTGCCCGTTTTGTCTTTGTCAGACCAGCGACTACAGTGAAAGGCGACGAGCGAAGGGTGGCGTCTTTGCCTTCGCCCCAACATTTGCCCTCCAAGGGACCAGTTCGACAAAGTCACCTGGTGCCGAAGACGTCGATAGATGGCGGAGACGCTACCCTCGCTCGAAGTGGTTCCGCGGGGGTTTTTGACATGACCGTTGATGGACGGCGTACTGTTGGATTGCGGGTTTCCCGAAGCGCCGCGCCCTGTCGGATTGCGGGTTTCCCGAAGAGCCGCGCCCTGCCTATAAAAGGGGGCGGGGGTCGGTGCTTTTTGAACATTGCCTTCCGCGCTCCGCGAAAACCCTAGCCGCCCGCCGTCTTGCTGCTCGTCTGCCCGCCGTGTTCTTGATCGCCGGAGACCTGGCTCGAGTGAAGCAGACCGCCCGCCGCCGCCGACGGTACGTAGCAATGCCGTCCTCTTCTTCTTCCGCCGACACCACGCCGCCGGCGGCCGCCTCGTCTGAGGAGACGTTGAGTAGCTTGATGGTGGAGGAGTTGCGCGCCGGCGACTCTGTTGATTTTGGTGTGTCACGGATGACGTCAGCCCGCGTTGAAGATATGCAGCGGTTGGGCTACTTTGGCGGCGGAGTTGCTCGTGCTCCGGGGACGGAGGAAGTCCCCGAGCCGGAGGGTGAGTTGGTCGTTTTCGAGGCGTTCTTCGCCGCCGGTCTCCGCTTGCCTCCGCACCGGTTTGTTGGCGAAGTCCTGCGTAGATTCAACGTTCAAATACATCAGCTGACATCGAATGCCATGGTGGCGCTGGCGAAGTATGTCTGGGCGACGACTTCGTACGGCGGACAGCCGTCTGTTGAAGTTTTTGCGACGAATTATTGTTTGCATTGGCAGAAGAGGATGGTTGGGGACGGAGTTGCCCAGTTCGGGTCATGCACATTCACGCCGAAGACCGGCAAGACCACAATGCCAGTAGTGGAGTTGGTTCCGTGCGCCCGCAACAAGTGGGGCAATTGGAATGAATTTTGGTTTTACGTTGCTGAGGGTGCTGTCGAAGACCATGAGGGACTCCTCGTGTCTGAGATGTGCTCTCATTATTACTCTGCGTATCCGCCCTTTGAAGTGGCAGAAGAGGATGCAGACGAAGGGGCCCTTCGGTGCGCCGCCGGTCAGAGCAGTGGGCGTGATTTAGTTGAAGAGTTCGTGGCGTACGGGGTCTGGCGCTTGGCGCATGGCTGGGCGTTGGGCGAAGTGTGCCCTCGCCAGATGCCTTTTCACGGAGGAAGGGTGGTGCGAAGTCCTGCCTTCGCACTGAATTTGCGAAACCGTGACCCGGCCGCCTTTGTGCGTGATGCGGAGGACTTGGCGGTGCGGCTCGTGGGACGTTACGTGCCGAGGACGGAAGGCCAGCGCAGCTTTGATATCCGCAGGTCAAATGACCGTTTGAACAGGGTCTTCGAATTAAATCAATTGCCATACGACGGCTATCCCGGTCAAGACGAAGCGGACCGCCGTGGGAAGAAACCGGCGGTGGAGACTAGAGACGACCCTGCGCCGGCGGCCGCCCCTTCCTCGAAAAAGAGAAAATTAGGTACTATGATGGGAGGACTTGGGGTGTCTGACAGTTTTGCTAGAGAGTTGATGAGGACGTGTGCGGCCCCGGGGGAAAGGATGTCTTCGCCCGAGCTCCGGGAGTCTTCAGCTCGGATGCTGAGGGTTACCGGGGGCTGCTGGCCTAGAAATGTTCCTATCCCCTGCGCGGCCGAGGAGGACTGTTTTACATCTCGTATGGTTCATCGGTGGAGAGTTTTTCCTTACGGGCGAAATATCGGTGCTGTTGTGTGGGCAGTGATGGACAAGGATCGCCAAGGTGCGGTGCAAAAACGCCAGGCGACTGTCAGGCTGCATGAAGCTAGGCCGAAGAGGCGGCGGGGGGCTCCGAAGGCTGCGGCCTCCGGCGGAGGCAAGCCGCCGCTGGCGGCGAAGGCGGGCGCCTCTGCACCTAGCAAGGCGCCGGAGGCAACGGCGGGCGCTGGAGGCTCCAAGTCAACGAAGGTGGTGCCGCCGGCCAGCGGAGTGGCGGAGGCCTCGAAGGCGGCCCGAGCGTTGCCGTTGTCGGGCAAGCGCGTTGCCGACTTCGGCACCGATATTACTGTAGACGACTATCTTGGTGGTAAGTCTTTGGCCTATTATTATTATTATTATATATATATATTTTTTAATTCGAAGATGCGTTGCAGGGTCGGACGAGGGGCAGCTTGCTATGGTTGCGCCTGGCGCGGAGACCGCGACGGCGGCCATAGTGCCGAGGGCGAGGGGCGAGGCCCTTGGCGCCGGAGGCGAGGTGTCGGTCCTCGCGGTGGTTAGGGACGAGGCGAGCGCAGCGACCCGCCGGCTAAAGGGAGTGACGGAGGCGCTGAGTCAGGCGACGGAGGCGCTGAGTCAGGTCCGCTGAGTTATACTCTCTCCCCCGCCTCTTTCTTTTGGGGCAACGGCCTTACGTGTGCTCTGCAGGTGGCTGACTTCGCCAGCCGTACTGCATCGGGGGCCCTCACGGCAGCTGTGTCCGCCGAAGTCGAGAGACTTCGGACACAACATGCTGATGCTGTCCGTGAGAAATCGGCCTCCGACAGCAAGTGCCATAAGCTGACGGACAGGGTGGCCGCCCTGGAGAGGGAGAAGGCCGACCTCCGGTGCCAACTGGCGGCGGAGAGGAGGGAGGCAAACGAGGCCATCGCCAAGGAGCAGGCTGCGCAGGCGGAGGCCAAACTGGCGCGGGCGGAGGCCAAACTTGCCAAGGAGCTCGCCGAACATCTGCAGGAGCGGCTTACCGCCCTGGAGAGCCGCGCGAAGGGGGCCGAAGCCGCGATGCGTGCGGAGGCTGAACGGACGCGCGCTCAGCTTACGGATACATATCGCGAGCTGGGCGCGCGGACCGGCGACTTCGAGGTGCCGGACCGAGAGCCCGGGCTCCGCTGTCTGCAATGGGTGCAGGAGGAGCTGCAGGAACTCCCCACTGTTGTGGGGGGGTTGATGTCGTACGCCTCCCTGGTCACCTGCGAGGGGGCGATGAACGCACTCTCCCGCGAAGGGTGCCGGCACTTCGAGGTCTTCGACCAGGCAGATGAAGATTTTGAGCGAGATGTCTATAAGGTCGAAGACCCTGTTGTGAAGGAATCTGCCGGGGCCCTCTACGACCGGATGTGGGGTCTACATGGTTGTGAGGTGGTCAGGGAGCGGGCCGAGACTGCGAGGGCTCAGGTAACGTTGTTGTTTGCTTGGCGTTTGCTGTATGCGGGCTGTGCGTGTGTTTGCTGAATTTGTGTGTCTTGTCCTAGGCGGAGCGCGGCGAGCGGGTGGACGACTTCGGGGCTCTGAACAGCGCGCTGCCAGACCCGGAGCCGACCTTTGCGGAGGCTGTGACTGGGGTCGCCCTGGAGCCAACCCCGGAGACCGCAGCGATCACGACGGCTGCCTCCACATCCGCTGCGGCCGGCGAAGACCTGCCCCCGAAGGTGGCCGAAGGCGCCCCTGATGCCCCCGCAGCTGCTGTGCCGAGTGCTGAAGGTCCCGCGGCGGTGGCGGCGGAAACAACGGCGGAGGCAGCGGCGGGACCAACGGCGGAGGCTCCCGCAGCGTCAGGGCCTTCGTAGGTGGCGTAGTGGTTGTTTAGGGTTGGGGAATTTTTGGATGCTGTGCTGAATTTTGGTTGCTGCGCAGGTTCAAGATTTTGGGCCTGCGCACGCAACCGCTACTACTGAGTTTTTGGCGGCTTCGACCGCGGAAGGTGGGAATGAATATGGTGGGTTTGCATCTGAGTTTTTTGATTTTACCGACTCCGGGAGCTCGGTTGAGTGGACTGAGGAGTCGTCGAAGGAGGACTTGGATTATTTTGCGGCCTTGGACGTGGCTGCGGCAGAGGCTTCGCCACACGCCGCGGACGCGCCAGACGTGCCAGGCCCTAGCACCGGGCGCCGCCGACGAAGGGCGGTTGCAAAATGTAGGGTTAGCGCGGAGGAGGGGGCTCGGCTTCGTGTGAGTAGGGCTGGTCGTCAGGAACTGTTGTCTTTGCCGGCCGCTGCGAGTACAGGGGAAAGGGAACTGCGAAGTCTTTTTGCGGGTGAGGAGCTTAGGATAATGTTATTTAATTATAGAGAGATGGGAATTATTCCTAAGGTTGAGCCGATGTAGAGTGTGGTGCCCTCGCTTGTATATGTGTAGAGGTTTGTACGATGAAGTTGTGTGCCCTCGCGTGCCTGTGCCTGCGAGGACGTTGTGTGCCTTTGTCTGGTATGGTTGGTTATGCTGTGCTGTTGTGATTATAGTCGTTCTTAGCACGGATGGTTTGATGCTATCGTTTCTGCTTTTGTTGTACTAGTTCGGCTGCGCCCTTAGGCGGCTTCTGCGCGGAGTCTTTGCGATAGACTTCGGGTTTTTTCGCACTTGTTGTGCTAGTCCGACTGCACCCTTAGGCGACTTCTGCGCGGATAGTCTTCGCGATAGACATTGGATTTTTTCGCACTTGTTGTGCTTAGTCCGGCTGCACCCTTAGGCGACTTCTGCGCGGATAGTCTTCGCGATAGACATCGGATTTTTTCGCACTTGTTGTGCTTAGTCCGGCTGCACCCTTAGGCGACTTCTGCGCGGATAGTCTTCGCGATAGACATCGGATTTTTTCGCACTTGTTGTGCTTAGTCCGGCTGCACCCTTAGGCGACTTCTGCGCGGATAGTCTTCGCGATAGACATCGGATTTTTTCGCACTTGTTGTGCTTAGTCCGGCTGCACCCTTAGGCGACTTCTGCGCGGATAGTCTTCGCGATAGACATCGGATTTTTTCGCACTTGTTGTGCTTAGTCCGGCTGCACCCTTAGGCGACTTCTGCGCGGATTTGTCGCACGCGAGGGTGGCTAGCGCTTAGCCTCGCGGTGACTTCGAATTGGTCGAATGCCGAAGACCGTTGTCGCGGTCTTTTTTCGACACATGTTTTTGCGGGGGATTTTTCTCACATATATTACATGGCTCCGCCTCGTTAAAAACCTCACCCCCCGGGAGGAAAAGAGTGCGGGCCGGTACAAGATTGTTTGCGGCGAATTACAAGGGCGAAATCAGCCCTAAATGGGTCAAACAAAAAATTTGCGAAGGTTGTCGATGTTCCAGGAGTGCTCCAGGTCCTCGCCATTTGGCGTTGTGAGCCTGTAAGCGCTGGGGGAAGCTTTTGACTTGACTATGAAGGGGCCCTCCCACTTGGGCTCCAACTTGCCCTTGGACTCCGTCCGAGCTGTTCGGACGAGTACGAGGTCCCCCTCGCTGAACTCCCTCGGGATGACTGCGTGGTCGCGCCATGCTTTGGTCTGGGCTTGGTATTTGTTTAGGGCCTGTAGGGCGAAGACCCGGTCTCCGTCAATGAGATCTTTTGAAGTTGGCTCGTCCACGTCGGGGACGGCTGACGGAACTGTACGCGGGGACCCATGCTTTATTTCTTGCGGGGTCATTGCCTCCGATCCGTATAGAAGGCGGAAAGGAGTGAACCCGGTCGCCCTGCACTCATTTGTGTTTAGCGCCCAGACTGCCTCCGGTAATAAATCGGTCCATCTGCCTTTTTTCATCGAGGAGCATCTTTTTGACAGTTGTGAATATTTTCCCATTGGCACGCTCCACGACCCCGTTGGACTGCGGATGATAGACTGAAGCGAAGGCAAGCTTGGTGCCGATGGAGAAACAAAAATCCTTGAAATCTTGGCTGTCGAACTGCTTGCCGTTGTCAACTGTTAGCTCGGACGGTACTCCGAAGCGGCAAACGATGTTCTGCCAGAAGAATTTTTGGGCAGTCTTTGATGTGATTGTGGAAACAGCCCTCGCTTCAATCCATTTGGTGAAGTATTCGACGGCTACGAAGGCGAACTTAAGGTTCCCCTGAGCGGTGGGCAGGGGCCCGACGATGTCCAGGCCCCAGCGCTGGAGAGGCCATGTATGGCCGTATGGGCAATCAGCTTTGTATATTGCGAGGGGTTGCCTGACCGAGGAGAGAACTTCTGGCAGGCTTCGCAGGACCTTGTGACCCGATTTGCGGCGCAGATCATTGCGGGCCAGTAAAACCCTTGTCGGATCACCTTGGCAGCCAGGGCCCTTGGCCCTGCGTGCGAGCCGCACGTGCCACTGTGGACTTCGCGTAGGATCTGCATGCCTTCGGTTTCGGTGACGCATTTAAGCATTGGCTGACTGACCCCTTTCTTGTATAATTGGCCCTCAATCAGTGCGAAGTCCCGGCTTCGATGTCTGAGGCGCTTTGCCTCACTGACGTCAGTTGGATGATAGTACCCCTGTAGGAACAGGGTTATTGGTGCCCGCCAGTCTTCGGTCATGATTAGGTTGACTATACGGTGGCCCTCGCTATCATTAGTTATTTGGAGCCCTTCGGGGCTCCGGACGGCAGGCGTGCCGATGGTGTGAAAGAACACGTCGGAGGGCAAGGGCTCGCCCCTGGCGGCAGCCTTGGCCAATGCGTCGGCCTCCTCGTTCTTGGCCCTATCCACATGCTGCAAGGTGAATCCCTTGAACTGTCTCTCGAGACTTCGGATAGCCGCGAGGTATTGCATGAGCGCGGGGTCCTTTGCTGCATAGTCTTTCTCGATATGGCCGACAACTATCTTGGAGTCTGTCTTGATTATACATGTGGTGACTCCGAGGGCCCTTAGCTTGCGGAGGCCGAGGATAACCGCTTCATACTCTGCGATGTTGTTTGTGCATCTGTCGGATTCCAGAGCGAAGCTGAGGCGTGCTGCATATCTGTGTTTGACTCCTGTTGGTGAGGTGACGATTGCAGCGACGCCTGCCCCCGCATGGCACCATGCGCCGTCGCAATGGATGGTCCAGACCTTTTCTGTGGACGGGTCCGGCTGTGCTACTGGCCCAGTCCAGTCGACGACGAAGTCTGCCAGGACTTGCGACTTGATGGCTGTCCTGGGCTCGAAGCTGATGTGGTAGCCGGAGAGTTCGGCTGCCCACTTGGCAATCCTCACCGATGCCTCCAGGTTTCTGAATAGTTCGCCGAGCCCCCTGTCAGAGGTGACTCGGACCTTGAATGCTTCAAAGTAATGGCGCAGTTTGCGCGAGGACATAACAACTGCGTAGGCGATCTTCTCCAGCTCTGTCATGTTGCATTTGGACGGTGTCAGGACTTCGGAGACATAGTAAATAGGGCACTGTCTGACTGTGCCTTCAACAGTCTGCTCCTGCACTAGTGCCGCGCTGACCGCGTGCGGCGAAGCCGCGACATAGAGCAATAGGGGGAGCGAGGAGTCAGGGCTTGTGAGGATGGCCAGCTCCGATAAGTACTGTTTTAATGAGGCGAAGGCCGCTGCTTGCTCCGGCCCCCAAGCGAAGTCTTTCGCACCGCTTTTTGAGGAAGGGGAGACTTCGCTCGGCGGACCTGGAGATGAATCTGTTGAGAGCGGCCAATCTGCCTGTCAGACGCTGGACGTCCCCGACGGACTGCGGAGGCGACATGTCGACGATGGCCTGGATCTTGGTTGGGTTGGCCTCGATGCCGCGGTGTGACACCAGGTAACCCAATATCTTGCCCTGGCGAACACCGAAGACGCACTTTTCCGGGTTCAGGCGGAGTCGTGCATCTCGCATGTTCGCGAATGTCTCGGCGAGGTCGGCGAGGTGGTCCTCCTTATTCTTGCTGGCGACGACGATGTCGTCCACATATGTAAATATGTTTCTACCGACCTGCCCTTCGAGTACTGTTTTGGTGAGTCTTGAGAAGGTGGACCCCGCATTCTTGAGTCCCTCCGGCATCCTGATGAAGCAATAAGTGCCGAAGGGTGTTATAAAGCTGGTGCTAGCCTTGTCTTCCTCCTTCATGTATATCTGGTGATAGCCGGAGAAGCAGTCGAGGAGTGACATGACCTCGCATCCGGCCACGCTATCGACTATTTTGTCGATCCGCGGCAACGGGAAATTGTCCTTCGGGCAGGCCTTATTGAGACTGGTGAAGTCTATGCACATTCGCCATTTCCCGCTTTTTTTCTGCACCATTACGACATTGGAGAGCCACGTGGGGTAAGCCACTGGCTCGATGAATTTAGCTTCTAGGAGGCGGTGCACTTCCGCCTTGGCGGCCTCTGTCTTTTCGTCGGACATTTTGCGGAGCCTTTGCTTTTTTGGTCGCACCGAAGGGTCGATTCCCAAGCTGTGCTCAATTATGGATCGGCTGACTCCGACCAGGTCTAGGGCGGACCAGGCGAAGACATCTTTATTCTTGGCCAGGCAGCAGAGAAGCTTCTCTTCTTCATGTGACGTAAGGTCTTCGCTGATAGTGACTGTCTGCTTGGGCGTGGCCTGATCAAGGGGAACAGTCTTGGTTCCGTCTTGGCTCTGCAACTGTGCCTTCTCGTGCTGCTTGTTGGTTGGGCTGGCGGGCGCAGGGACCTCGCGCTGGGTCGTGAGACAGTGTACGTTCCTCTGACCAGGCACGAAGTCCCGCTCTATGTTGCGCGCCGTCTGCTGGTTGCCGTAGATCGTGATAGCGCCTAGCGGACCTGGTATCTTCATACATAGGTACAGTCCATGGATGGCAGCTTCGAACTTATTGATGGAGCCCCGGCCCATGATGGCATTGTACGGATATACCATGTCGACAATGTCGAAGGTTACTTGCTCACTTCGGGCATTGGGTGCTACACCGAAGGAGAGGGGAAGCTCTATTTTGCCAACAGGAAAGGTGCCTTTGCCGCCGAAGCCATACAACGGATTGTCCGAAGGCTTGAGCAGGCTGTGGCTTATACCCATGCGGTCGAAGGCGTGGAGGAAGATGATGTCCGCCTGACTGCCGTTGTCGACTAGGACTTTGTGTAGGTCCCAGCCTGCCACGCTGCAATTGATGACCATAGCGTCGATGTGGGGGGCGCTGCGCAGGTCGACGTCTCGTGCATCGAAGGTTAGCGGTATGTGGGACCACTTCGTCTGCACGACTGGGCCAGTGACCGCGACATGGTTGATGCTGCGGTAGTGGTCCCGCTTCTGCCGCTTGGTGTCGAAGTCAGTGCTGGACCCCCCTGTTATCATGTGAATGACTCCGCGATATGGTTGATCGGCGAAGTCTTCCTGCTTTGGGGCATGGGGGATGTTTTGGTGTTGCTGGTGTGGTGGTGGGGGTGGAGGAGGTACGATTTGTACTTCCTGATGGTGTTGGTAAGCGTGGTGCGGTGGATGCGGGGCGGGAGCGTGGATATATGGTGGAGGGGGTGGCTGGTAATTATGCGCGACAATTCTGGGATTGTCGGCTGGCCGCGCCCGCGCCATTCTGTCTCTGGTGGCCTTCGTTTCGGGGCAGTCTTTGGTTTGGTGGGCGCAGTCTTCGCCGTGGAAAAGGCAGTAGAACCGGCGCGGCGGCTGCGCGCGCCCTCGGCCCCTGCCACGAGTTCCGTTTCCGCGGCCCTGGGGGGGATATTCCTGGCGACGAGGGGGGTCAGCAGCAGGCTGCTGGTTGGCGATGTTGTGCACTTGCTGTTGACTGTGGCCATCTCGACCGGAGTCTGGTTGCGGAGTCCTCGTCCACGTGCGGCTAGACTGCGGGGCATCTTTGGGCTTCCGCTGTGATTCAACCTTGCGCTGGTGGAGCTCTTCGGATTTGGCATATTTTTCAAAGAGCTGATATAGCTCCTGGAGGTTCTTGGGTGGATCTCTGATACAGTGGCTGTAGAGGACGCCGGCCCGAAGGCCACTGATGGCGTAGTGGATATCGATCTGATCATCGACGGAGGTCAGCTGTGACTTGAGTGTTAAGAATTTACGGTAATACTCCCGCAGAGTCTCCTTTTCCAGCTGTTTTCAAAGCGAGAGCTCGGCCAAAGCGTCGGTGTCTGGGCGGTACACTTGGAAGTTGAGAAGGAACTTGTCCCTGAGACTTCTCCACGAATCAATGGACAGCGGAGGCAATCTGGTGAACCAGGTGAGTGCTGGGCCCTCTAGGGCGATGATGAAAGACTTCGCCATTGTGGCGTCGTCCCCTCCGGCGGATGCAACGGCGACTTGATAACTCATTATGTATTGCGCCGGATCGGTGCTGCCGTTGTACTTGGGATATGCCCCTGCTCGGAAGTTAGCTGGCCAAGGCGTCACTTGCAGGTGTGGCGCCAGGGGACTTCGCTCGTCGAGGTAGTTGACCTCTTGGAATGGCGCGCCGTGCTGGAAGGCGTAGTCATGCTGGGGGAAACGCGGGTTCTCCGGCTGCGCCCGGTGTTGCAGGGGTGGGCCATGCTGCAGGCCGAGGTGGCCTTCGCGCGTGTCTTCCGGTTGCGGGCGCTGCTGGAGGGGTGGCTCTTGCTGTAGACCGAGGTGGCCTTCGCGCTGCATCAGCGCGATCTCGCGCTCGAGGTCTTGGGCCTTATGCTCCTCGTCGCGTATCATTTGCTGCACCTTGGCTAGTGCGGACACACGCTGGCGCTTGGCTTCCAGTATCTCTTTCTGCCTCTGGAGATTGCGGTTCTTGAGGCACAGGGCGCGCAGCTGTAACTGTTCTTCTGTTGAGACGCCGAGGACCTCGCCGTCCTCGGTGAGATCCGCGCCCTCCAGTGGGGCGAAGCCTGGGGGCGGCTGCGATTGTCCTTCGGGCCCGCAGGTGCGGAAGGTGTCGTCTTCGCAGGTGCGGGGAATGTTGTCTTCAGTGGGCTCTTGGTGGGTGGATTGGGTGAGGGCGAGGGCCTTGCCCTTTCTTGCGGCCAGCAGTGCTGCCTTCGCAGCCTCGTCAGCCTTCGGGTTAGCTCTCTTGGGTGCCATCGCGGGTGGTCTTGTCGTAGCACGAACGGTGGGCGCCAAATGTTGGAACTTGCTCTCAGCGGCAAGGAGGCCAACAAGGGTGAACGGTGGTGACAACAGGGTTACGTGCTCGGGGGCAATAGCTCTGTTTATCTAGCCTCTCACGGGTAGTGTGCGGGGGTATTTATAGGTATCTGAGTGCCCAGCGCCTTGTGTTAAGGACGCATGTGCCCTCAGACACCTAGTTTATCCCCAGAATATTCCCATAAAGCAGGGTTACAAGCTGTAATTACAAGAATGCCTTTACAAACTAGGCCCGTAACACAAAGGCGGCCACGCGGGGCCCGTTACAATGGGCCAGATCACACGTGGGCCTCAGAGCGGGACGAGGCCGTGCTGCGGGGAGACGTCACCGCAGGCCTTCGTCTGGTGCTGAATGAAGCGAAGGGTGTCCCTGCCCGTTTTGTCTTTGTCAGACCAGCGACTGCAGAGAAAGGCGACGAGCGAAGGGTGGCGTCTTTGCCTTCGCCCCAACACTTCTCCCAAGAGGATCTTCAACTCAAGGATTACCCACACAACGATGCTATGGTTATCTCTTGTGTCATCAAAGGATTTCTGGTCCACAATGTTTTGGTTGATACAGGCAGTGCAACTGATATCATATTTGCTAAGGCCTTCAGACAGATGCAAGAGCCCGAAGATAAAATTCTTGATGCCACACATCCCCTTTGCGGCTTCGGAGGAAGGCAGATTGTAGCACTCGACAAAATCTCAATGCCAGTGACCTTCGGATTTATCAACAACACAAGGACTGAACAAGTTATGTTTGATATTGTTGACATGGAATACCCTTACAATGCAATCATTGGTCGTGGTACTCTCAATGCCTTCGAAGCAATTCTTCATCCAGCTTATCTTTGCATGAAG
Source organism: Zea mays (assembly GCF_902167145.1). Classification (NCBI taxonomy): domain Eukaryota; kingdom Viridiplantae; phylum Streptophyta; class Magnoliopsida; order Poales; family Poaceae; genus Zea; species Zea mays. The sequence continues at coordinate 85,849,933 of NC_050098.1, forward strand.
ATACCTTCGGACCAAGGGCCCATTGCTATTCATGGAACTCAGGAAGCTGCCAGAAGGGCCGAAGGAAATTGGACAGACTCAAAAGCAATCCATAATATAGATGGAACTGAAGCTTGTGAGCTATACAAGTTCAGAAGGGAAAAGGCTGTTTCGGCTGATCAGCCGAAGCCCATGCTCTTATGTGAGGATATAGCAGAGCAGAAGGTGCTATTGGGATCTCAATTGTCTGAAGAGCAGGAGAAAACCTTGATAAGGTTTCTGTTCAACAATAAAGATGTTTTTGCTTGGTCAGCTAATGATCTTTGTGGAGTTAACAGGGATGTTATTGAGCACTCGCTCAATGTTGATCCATCCTTCAGACCCAGAAAGCAGAGGCTTCGGAAGATGTCTGATGACAAGGCCGAAGGTGCTCGGAATGAAGTGAAAAGACTCCTCAGTGCCGGAGTTATTAGAGAGGTAAAATACCCAGAATGGTTGGCTAACACTGTTATGGTGAAGAAGGCCAATGGTAAATGGAGAATGTGTATCGATTTCACTGATCTCAATAAGGTCTATCCAAAGGACGAGTTTCCATTGCCAAGGATAGATTCCTTAGTTGATGCAGCAGCTTCATCAGAGCTTATGAGTCTGCTAGATTGCTATTCAGGCTATCATCAAATCTGGATGAAGAAGGAGGATGAACCGAAAACCAGCTTCATAACCCCTAGTGGGACATATTGTTACCTTCGGATGCCTGAGGGGCTTAAGAATGCCAGAGGAAGTTTCAGCAGAATGACAGCGAAGGTCCTCCATTCTTAGATAGGCAGGAATGTGCTAACTTATGTTGATGATATCATTGTAAAAAGCACGAAGCAAGATAACCACATTGCTGATTTACAGGAGACCTTCGCTAATTTTAGACAGGCTGGTCTAAAGCTGAATCCAGAAAAATGTGTCTTCGTAGTAAAGAAGGGGAAATTTCTTGGTTGCCTAGTTTCAACAAAGGGAATTGAGGCTAATCCAAACAAAATCGAAGCTATACTTCGAATGGAACCACCAAGTACCAAAAAGGGGGCTCAAAGATTGACAGGAAGGCTGGCATCTCTCAATAGATTCATATCCAGATCAGCAGAGAGAAACTTACCATTCTTCGAAGTGCTGAAGTCAGCCGAAGTCTTTCAATGGGGACCAATCCAGCAGAAAGCCTTCGAAGAGCTGAAGCAATATTTGATAGATCTAACAACATTAACTCCACCAACGCCAGGGGCTCCTTTGTTATTATATGTGGCAGCTTCGCACTCAGCGGTAAGTGCAGCACTTGTCCAGGAGAAGCTTGAAGGCCAAGTTAAGAGGCAGGCCCCAATATATTTCGTATCCGAGGTTCTTAGTTTATCAAAGAAAAATTATACAGAATTGGAGAAGGTACTGTATGCTGTTTTGATGGCCTCCAGGAAGCTTCGACATTATTTTCAAGCTTACAACATAATTGTTCCTTCTTCGCAACCTCTGAAGGATATTATGAGAAACCGAGAAGCTACTGGAAGGATTGGAAAATGGGCTGCAGAGCTCAATGAATTTTGTATTGATTATGTCCATAGATCTTCGATTCAGTCCCAAGCGTTGGCAGACTTCATTGCTGACTGGACGCCAGGGGCTCAGGAGGAAGAAACGAATAAAGATGCCGAAGCATGGACAGTGTTTTGCGATGGGTCTTGGGGAACCTTCGGAGCAGGAGCGGCTGCTGTGTTGGTTTCACCATCCAAAGTTAAAACTTGTTATGCGGCAAGACTTGATTTTAGTTGCACAAATAATATCGCTGAGTATGAAGCTCTGCTCTTGGGTCTTCGGAAGTTAAAAGCAATGGGAATCAGAAGGGTTATTCTTAAAACTGATTCTCAAGTTATTTCTGGTCATGATGACAAGAGCTATAAAGCAAGAGACCCGAAGCTTGAAAAGTATCTAGATATAGTCCGAAGGATTGAGGCTTCCTTCGAAGGTTTCTCTGTCAAAAATATTCCTCGTGGAGAAAATGAATATGCTGATTTATTGGCCAAGTCAGCAGCTCAGAGGCTGCCTACACCTTTGGAAGTATTTTTCGAAACAATAAAAGCACCTTCGGTCAAGCTTCTTGAAAGAGCAATTCTTAACATATCCCCTGTTTATAGCGAAGATTGGAGAACTGAGATCGTCTCTTTCCTTCAGGGTAATTTTCTTTCAGATGACGAAGCTTATAACAGGAGAATAGAAGCAAGAGCTCGACCATATGTCATAATAGAGGGGGAGTTATACAAGCATGGGGTCTGTTCCCCATTGCTCAAGTGTTTATCCAGATCCGAAGGTATCGAATTAATGAAGGAAATACATGCAGGCCTGTGTGGATCTCACATTGGATCTAGGCCCTTGCTTGGGAAAGTTTTTCGCCAAGGATTTTATTGGCCAAAGGCAGCTTCGGATGTAGCGGATCTGGTCCAAAAGTGTGAAGGTTGTCAGAAATGTGCAAAAGATCAAAAGCAACCTTCGTCTTTAACCCAATTAATACAACCCACTTGGCCGTTGCAAAGGTGGGGTCTCGATTTACTAGGCCCATTACCACCAGCACAGGGGAACCTAAGATATGTAGTAGTGACAGTGGAATATTTTTCCAAGTGGAATGAGGCAAAGCCCTTAGCCACAATAACTTCATTTACTATTCAAAAGTTTTTCTGGCAAAACATTGTTTGTCGCTTCGGAGTGCCGAAGGCTATTACTGTGGATAATGGGACACAGTTTGATTCTGAAGCCTTTAGAGAATTTTGTGATCAAATTGGCACGAAGATCCATTTTGCATCAGTCCGACACCCAGAGTCAAATGGACTTGTCGAAAGAGCTAATGGGATCATAATGACAGGAATAATGAAGTCAATCTTCAATCAGCCCAGGGGAAAGTGGCCAGACGAGTTAATCAAAGTGGTGTGGAGCCATAACACAACCATGTCAAGGTCAACAGGCTTTACGCCCTTTAAACTATTGTTCGGTGACGAAGCAATAACCCCAGAAGAGGCCAAAGCAGGATCAATAAGGACAGTAGTTTCGGCAGAAGGCGAAGACGAAGCTGATTGCTCTGTAGAAAAAGATGCTATTGAAGGGATAAAACTTCAAGCTGTGGAAAACATCAATAAATATCAAGCTGAAACAATAAAATGGCGTGACAGAAAGGTCAAGCTGAAGAACATTGAACCAGGACACTTGGTACTTCGAAGAGTAGCCAACCCTGAGACAGTAGGCAAATTACAACTGAAGTGGGAAGGCCCCTTTTTGGTAGTATCTTCGTCAAGACCCGGTTCCTACAGATTGAAGGATATGGACGGCAACGATATTCCTAGATCATGGAATGCGGATGAGCTTCGGCGATATTATGTTTAGTTTGATGTAATTTTTTATATTCTTTTTTGTGGCACCCTTTTCCTTTCCAAAGGGGGAGAAAGGTTTTTAATGGGGCCACAACATGTAATTTTCCTTATTTCAATTCTATGAGAGTGATATCCCCCAAAAAATGTAAATGTAAATGCAAAGGAAAAAAGAAAAGGAAACAGGGAGAAGCTCAAAAGTCGTTCCTAAGGGAATGCAGAGCTTACAGCGAAAAATAAACGCTGATCTCGCCGAAAGTAAAAGGCGAAGAAGCTCCTAAGGGAGGCTTACAGCGAAAAATAAACGCTGATTCCGCTTAAAGTAAAAGGCGAAGAAGCTCCTAAGGGAGGCTTACAGCGAAAAATAAACGCCGATTCCGCTGAAAGTAAAAGGCGAAGAAGCTCCCAAGGGAGGCTTACAGCGAAAAGTCAACGCTGATACACCGAAAAGTAAATGGTGAAGCCGAAAAGTAAACGACAAAAAGATTTGTATCATTCCTAAGGGGATGAAGGGCTGTGCTTATGGTTTTTGAACATGTGTCCCAATATTCATTTGCACAGTACATTTCATCATGTCATTTGCATTCATAAACATTCATTTAGACATAAATAGAATCATCATCATACTACACAAAAAAGACAGGTGCTTCAGCAATGAGGAAAAACTTCGAAGGAAATTTTTTTTATGCTTCGTTGTGTACGAAAAGAAGGGAAGGTGTTTTTCGCCTTCGGCTCAAAAGAGAAGTTTCGTCCACAGCAAAGCAGACTGTATGCGGATAAAGGAGACAAAATATATTACAAGGTATGTACAAATTTACATGAGTTGTTCCATAACTATATTACAAGAGTTTCTTCAGAATTTTTACAGGAAAGTATATTGTAAGCAACTATTAAGCTTCAGGCTAGGCTTCGTCAAACTTCAGCTTCGTCAAACTTCAGCTTCGTCATTCTTCAGCTTCGTCATCCTGCGTATATCAAACAGCAGAATAAAAAAGGTGCAAATTTCAAGGAGAAGGTAAAAGTAACAAACATAAGTCTCTTACCGGCTTAAGATGGCTTCGAGCTTCGTCACCTGCCATTTTTCGCCCGCCACTTACCCAGATCTGGGTCATGAATCTATTTCCAATGCTTCGGGCTAGGCTTGGGATATCTATCAGATCTGATGCCGACAAGCTGAAGTTTGGTCTGTTCACAATATTTCCATGCGTGTAGCCAGCCTTCAGAAAAGCAGTAGCTATGCCCCGAGAAGCTACCAGGGCGCAGAAGTCGGCGTGCCCACCAATAACTTCATCAAGGGCATCAACCTCGCCTTCAATATATTCTAATGTGCTGGGCAGATTTTCAGCTGAAGGTGTAAATTTCGCAGAGCTGGCTCCAATAGAATGAAACACATCCTTCAGCCGCTGCACGCATCGGCTGCCGAAGCTTAAGCATTTCTCTTGAAGTTCTTTAAAGGATTTCTGCAAATTTGAATTTTTGTCCACCTCAGTTTTCAAGCTTGCTTCAAGATATTTCTTTTCTTGCTCAAATTTTTCTGACTGTTGGAGCAATTCATTCTTTAAGTTGTTATTCTCAGTTTGGACTTCAGCCAAAGAACCCTCCATAGTCTGAATAACAAAATCTTTCTTTTCTAATGCACCTTCGTGCTCTTTAACCATGATTTCAAGGTCCGGGATGGTGAAGTCTTTCTTTTTCAGATTGGCTTCGTAATTTTCAACTTTTTCAGCCAAATCTTGGATGACGGCTTTGTTCTTCTCTTCTTCGAGATCTTGTTGCATTTTTAGAACCTTACTTAATAATATGCTCTGTCGAAACGATCTTCGTTAGAAAACGACCTAAAAGATAATAATAATAATAGTAATAAAATAACAAAAATATTTGTTACCTTGAAGTTAGCATAAAGCAAGCTTCCGGCAATATGGTGTCGTTGGTAACGGCAGAGGTCCGCTTCTAGCTTCGGCAAGCCAATGTTTTTGCAGAGAGTTCTAACAATTTTAGCTTCGCTGCGGTTTCGAAGGCACCTCAACTTTTCTTCGTTAACCCCACCGAACAGTGTAGCCCCTGGCTTATATCCGCAGGCTATGGCACATTTTTTAAGCTCTGCTTTTTCAGCGTCTGTCAGTCCTTGCCCAAGTAAATCTTGAAATTCAAAATCTTCTTCCTCCAAAATGTCTTCAGCTTGTTTTTCCCCTTTTCACTAGCTGTGCTCGCCGCGGCTACAACAGATTCTTCCTCAGTCATTTTTAGGAGTATGTTATCAATAACTTCAAGTGTCTCTTCCAGGTTCGGATCTTATGTGGCCTCGGTTTCAGCCCCGGCAGCTTCGGCTGCGCCAGTTTCAGCTTTGAAGGTTTCTGCTCTGGTGGCTTCGGCTGCGGCGCCTTTAGCTTCGGCGGTTTCGGCAGTCTGGTCAATGGCAATTCTTGATTCCGGTGTCGGTGACGGTGTCCCATGAATTACATCTGCTATTTGAATAATCCTTCGTTTTTTCGGCAGTGTAGGACCTTCGTCTGCCGAAGCTGCCTTGTCCAGGAAAAAACTTCGTCAGTTCCAGCGCCAGCGGACTTAGCTTGACAGGCAAAGGTTCAGTCATTACCTTCATAATCTCTTCTACTTCAACAGTAGAAGGCGTTGCAGGAGTACCTTCTTCTCGAACCAACGTTTTTGGTTCTGGAGATGCAGTTTTCCTCTTTCTTGCAGTGGCCACCTTCGGCTCAGGGTTCAACTCTTCAGGGCTAAGTTTTTCAGAATCTTCCCTTTTCTTTTTGGCTACCTTGGCGACCTCTTCGTCAGCAGCGCTGGCAATTCTTTTTCGCTTCGGGCCTCCAGCATCTCCGCCCAGTCGACCATAATCAGCATATTCAAACCCTATAGCATCAAGCACTCTGTTCAGCCTTCGCTTCGGCCGAGTGCCGAAGGCTGCTGTCATCAGCTGGTCCTCTTTTTTGGAGTAATTTCCAAGAATTTCGTTACTCATTACTTCGATCGTGTCGAGCCATTCTTGGCAGGGTGCTTTAAAATATTTCTTAAACTTATAATAATAGGGTAGTCGGACAAGCTCCCCTCTTTCTTTTCTCCTTTAAGCTTCGGCATAGTCCACTCCTTCATAGTCGGAAATACTCTGAAGGCCAGAAATTCCTGCACTAAATCCCTAGTGCCAATGTGTTCTGCAATAATTTTGAATTCAGCCAGTGCGGTCCAAGTTGGACCTTCTGCTGCCATATTGCATCGGGGTCTGGTTTCTCCGAAGATCAGTTCAAGAGAGCTCTGTACCAGCTTCTCTTTGTCATCATCAGCTTTGACATAAAACCATTCTGACTTCCAGCCTGCCGACCATTTGCTTCGGTAGCTAATCACAGGAAATTTTGTGGTTTTCCGATAGGCAAAATTATAACAACCAAAATTTTCATGCAACCCATCCTTTCTGGCCTTAGTCTGGTAATGTAGCTCATGTACTCGAAAGAAGCTGTCGGCAAGCGGCTCCACCGCCTGGCTTCGGAGAGCCCAGATATAAACGCTAAGCCTGACAATGGCATTAGGAGTCAGTTGGTGAAAATAGATCCCAAACCTTTGCAGCACATCAGAAATCATTCTATTTAAAGGAAATCTCAACCCAGCTTTTAGAAAACTCTTCAAAATAACTATTTCATCCTTTTCTGGCTTCGGGGTAGTTTCCTCTCCCCCGAAGCGAATCAGCTTCTTCTCATCTTCACTGAAATAGCCCGACTTCACCATTTTGGAAAAATCAGCCTTCGAGATAGTCGACTTTCCGAAGTCCAAATGGCTGGGCTTGCTCGGTACTGCGATATGGTAATCACCGTCAGAATCAGCTTCCTCAATATCTCCTTGTTCCGCTTCGGCAGCAGCTTGTTCTGTTTCGGCAGTGGGGATTCTTTCCGAGGTCACTAGTCCGGATCACTGCATTGCTTCGGAAATAGGAACAGTCTCCGCTCCTTCGGCTTCGTCTCCCTCACGCTCAATTCTAGCAGTAAAACAGTGCAATAGCAATGAATGCTGTGGTAACTTCACACCTACCTGTCTGTTTATATAGTGCTGCTGGTAAGAAGGTGAATCGTCAGGATTTTTACACCAGGCAAACAGCTGCTCGCACCCGCTGCGCGGTGGGACGCAAAGACCAAAATAGTGAACCTGCATGGTGGGACCGCTACGCGCTCAGAAACTGTATCGTTTCTCGACAACGAGCTCAGGGAAGGTGTTTTTCGGACCTTCGGCTTCCTGAAGCCTAAGAGACTTTTTTCACGGATCAAGCTCGTTACGAAAAACGATCTAGCACCGCGAAGGGGCTACTGTTGGGACCATGCTTCGTCGCCGAAGGTCCTGCAGGAAGAAACAGCTTCGGCTGAAGCTGTCTGTACGTGATGCCGAAGGGTGCCGTTCATGAAGCTTCGGAATTACAAACCGACTTAAAGATAGAATGACATTTTAGTCCATAAGAGTTTGAGTCGTTGTTGTAAACTTTTATGAGGGGTATGATTGTAATTGCTTACAGGCTGTGTCCTGTGCCTATAAATAGTGAACAATATTCTTTTACTGTTCACGCATTCCTGTAATTGCAATCACATTACTCGGAAATTATTCCTTGCAAGGCAGAGGTATAAATGTATCTAAACATTATATTTGAATACATCAAGTTTATATAATATGTAAATGATGTTGTTTACTTCAATTTACTTGTCTTTAATGCTTTATGTCTCGTGTTATTTTATATTATCTCTGAGAGTTCAATTACGAAGATTCAACCTTCGTAATTGTATCATTATAACCTTCGTCCGAAGTTCATTAAATCCTTGGGGGAAATAATGCTTCAGCGGACGAAGGACATTAATATTTAACATTTTATGTTGCCTTGTTCTTAATTCATAGCATTTGAGAACAAGTCCCCAACAACCATGTTTGTCTGTATTGCTATGTTTAGCAGTGAGGACACGTGTCATCTGAACAGTAAGTTGGTACCTGGAATCTCAAGTGCCAGGCAAGTTGTGCCCTTGATCACTTCTTTTTACCCAGTCTTGTTCTGATTAATCATAATGATCTGCATAGGTTAATTTTGATGGGACCCAATAGGTTACCCTAGATCTGACTATCTTTATACCTTGTTTCACCACTGGTTTTACTACTAAATTTTTGGGTAGTACATGCTATTGCTTTATGTGGTTTCGGGTATAAAGATACATATTATTCATGATTATATTTTATTATCTGTTCATTATTTACTGTTCATGATAAGATCATTATGTTAATGGGAACATGGAGAACCACCCGGGAAAACAGTGCTACCACAAGGGTTTATGGATGCCCTTGGCTGATTAACTAGGAAAGCTAGTGGATGATTACCTTACCTGAAAGGGGCAAGGGCAGTAGGGGAGTGGTTAGTGTAGGGAGGTCCTTGGTTGATTTTGCTGTGATGGCGGTCAGTCGAGGGACTCCTGCACTGGAGCTTCCTATAAACTATAGCGGGTTTTCTGAAGCTAGTGGAACTTTGTAAAGGCCCCGTAGTGTTACCCTGCCTCGCCTCCTCGGTAGAGGTGTATGGGATTGGTCGTCTCTTGGTAGACGGGTAACATGACTTGTGGGTAAAGATGTGCAACCTCTGCAGAGTGTAAAACTGGTATACTAGCCGTGCTCACGGTCATGAGCAGCTCGAACACTCACATGATTAATTTATGGAATTAAATTCAATTCGTCATATGCATTGCATCACAGGTGATGTTGTTACTTTTGTTCTACTACTTAATTGGGTTGGTATTTACTTATACTTAGTAATAGCTAATAAAATTTTGACCAACTTTAAAAGCAATGCTCAGCTCTAACCATCCTCTTTGGTAAGCCTTGCACTTCACATGAGCTCCCACCTTTGGCGAGTTCATGCACATTATTCCCCACAACTTGTTGAGCGATGAACGTATGTGAGCTCATTCTTGTTGTCTCACACCCCCCACAGGTCAAGAACAGGTACCACAGGATGAGGCGCATGGAGGATGTTATGACGAGTTCGTGAGAGGTCTAGGCCGTCGTCTCCCAGTCAACTTTGGGTTGCTGGACCGTTGTCTCCTTGTAATGTAATTATTTATTTTGTATAGAACTCCTATTATATAGTAAAGATGTGACATTCGATCCTGTGCCATGATTCATCATATGTGTGAGACTTGGTCCCAACACACCTGGTGATTATGTTCGCGCCCGGGTCTTGGTGCCCCTGAAATCCGGGTGTGACACCCGCATCAACCATACGGATGCACCAAGCAATGAGAGAGAGTGGAATGGGAGATCTGCCGCAGCCACCAGTGCCAGCAAAGTACAGGGAGAGGTGAGGGATTCATACGAAGAGGTGGAGTGATGTGAGGTAGCCGATCATCGTTGGGTCATCGCGAACCTTCTGCTACCGCCAGAATTACGAATGCGGTGGCAGAGCTCGGTGAATTTCTCGCCAGGATTCCGCCGCCGTCGAGATTCCGCCTGTCGTCGTGGATCGTCGTCCCCTCTGCGAGCATTGTGGTAAGTGACCCAGAATCCGTTTCGCTTTGTTTCTATCTGCGCATAGCACGTTTTGGGGAAGGAAGTTGTTAACTGTAGGGCCGGTTCTGGGTTCGCTAGCAGAGGGAGCACCACGCAGCAGACCTTTGTCGTCGGCTGACCTGGGCGGCGGAGGAAGACGGCGCCTGGTCCATTGGATCCACAGTGGACGCACACGATTAGATCTGGGCGGCGTCTTGGCATCGGGCACCGTGGACCGTTGATCGCTCATCGATGGGAGGGGATTGATTTTGGCTTCATTGAACTTGGGCCCTCGGATCTTGATCCAGTGGCCTTTATTCAATACCGGTTCATATAACGCTTGATCTAATTTGAGCCCTAGATTCCTGATCGGACGGCCATGATAGATCGATACCCCTTCGTGGGTACGTTTTACAAAAGAATCCCTGCTGTTTCAAAAAACAACCCGCCATCCTCGCCAGGGGCACTCTGTGTCACAGGAAAACTTATGTAGAGGCCCCTGCTCTTTTCTGTTTTTATGAGCCCAGTCCAGAGATGATTAAAAACAGAGAAATAATTATAGAAATTCATTTTTAATACAAAAACAAATCTAGAAACTTGTAAAATGCATAGAAAATTCATTTTTAATCCAAATCGATCCATTCCAATTTCTAAAATTCTGTAATATTGATGTATATCACCTAGAGTCTCTATTTTGACATGAAAACAGAAAGAAAATTTATTTTTCATGTAATTCCATTTCAAGCACATTTAACCTTTGGAAATTCATAATTCAAAATCTATAACTCCAAAATTAACGATTCCTGTTCCTAGGTTCTTATTTTAATGTATAGATTTTTATTGTGTATTTTATTCACATGTTTGGTGCAATGTTAATTTTTGCTATACTATGTATGTATTGTGTTGATGCGAGTAGACGAGCAAGCCACTGTGGATTCTGATGTTCAGCAAGTAGAAGTAGCTGAGCAGGAGATCATTGAAGGCAAGTTGTGCCCTTGATCATTTACTTTTTCCCAGCCATGTTCTTGTTAATTATAATGATCTGCATAGGTTAATTTTGATGGGATCCAATAGGTTACCCTAGTTTTGGTTATCTTTATACCTTGTTTACCACTGAAATATTTTTGGGTAGTACCTGCTATTGCTTTATATGGATTTGGGTATGGAGATACACTATTCATGATTACACTTTTATTATCTTTTATTATTATTGTTCATGTTAAGATCATTATGTTAATGGGAACATGGAGCGACCACCAGGGAAAATAGTGCTACCACAAGGGTTTAATGGGACGCCCTTGGCTGATTAACTAGGAAAGCTAGTGGATGTCTTCCTTACCCGAAAGGGCAAGGGCAGTAGGGGAGTGATCAGTGTAGGGAGGTCCTTGGGTTGATTTTGCTGCGATGGCGGTCAGGCGAGGGATTCCTGCACTGGAGCTTCCTATAAACTGTAGAGGGATTTCTGAAGCTAGTGGAACTTTGTAAAGGCCTCGTAGTGTTACCCTGCCTCGCCTCCTCGGTAGAGGTGTATGGGATTAGCCATCTCTTGGCAGATGGGTAACATGACTTGTGGGTAAAGATGTGCAACCTCTTCAGAGTGTAAAACTGGTATACTAGTCGTGCTCTTGGTCATGAGCAGTTCGGACCCTCACATGATTAATTTATGGAACTTAAATTTAATTTGACATTTGCATCGCATTTGGGAATATTTTATTATTACTTTTCTTTATTATTATTAAGGTTTGGTATTTACTTACACTTAGTAATTGCTAATAAAATTTTGACCAACTTATAAAAGCAATGCTCAGCTTCAGCCTCTATTTTGTTGATCAGCCTTACACTTCACATGAACTCCCACCTTTGGTGAGTTCATGCACATTATTCCCCACGACTTGTTGAGCTATGAACGTATGTGAGCTCACTCTTGCTGTCTCACCCCCCCACGGGAGAAGAATAAGTGGTCGAAGAGGAGCTGCCTAACATTGAGGCATTCGACTTGATCTAGGTGGCGTCTCCCAGTCAGCTTTCTGGCGCCAAGGATAGATTTTAGTTCCTGCTATATTCATCTTTTACTTTGTAAGACTTCCGCTATGTAATAAGTACTCTGATTTTATTGTGACATTTATCTCTATACACTCTGTTATTATATATGTTGTCTTCTTTGGCGCATGTATGAGATGCACCCGGCTTTGTTCCTTAAAACCCGAGTGTGACAAAAGTGGTATCAGAGGAAATGTTGACTGTAGGACGAAACCTAGATAGAAATGGACAAAACCCTTATCTACTTACCTTATTCTGATTCCTTCTATACTTACCTTACCTTACTCTGATTCTCTCTATACTTATCTTGATTCTGTCTCACTTTCTACTGTTCTACTCTGATGATTCTTACCTTTTCTACTATGAGACAAGATGGATTTCACACCTTAGAATCCTACATTTATGACTTTTTTAAAGAGATAGGAGACCTAAGACAAAAATTAAAATTATTTTCTCTATTAAAAATGTTGGTTGATTGTTCTGATGATCAATGCCTGATTTGCTTCTTTGATTGATTGAAATAGTATAGACGGGCATCTTAGCATGTACCACCATAAGGTCATGAATTAGCTTTAGTAGGTAACACATTAATTTGCTTAGTTAATAAATCCCCCATAGTAACATTTCTTGTAATTACTCGCTTTGTCTACAATTCTTCCTTTATTACCCTGTGTTTCTAACCCAGATGGCCTACCCCTATAGTGTTAGAAGAGAGCACTATAGATGTGATCCTTGGTATGTCATGGTTAAGAAAGGCAAAGGCAGTTTATACACTGTGCTAAAGGAACCATAGAACTCACCAGTTCCAAAGGAGAAAGATTTGAAGTTGGAATTGCAGTAACTACCGCCACCAGACTAGCGGCATTCTTAGTAGATGGGAAGTTTGTTGGTGTCAACATCCGTGTGGTTAGAGATTTTCTGGATGTCTTCCCAGAAGAGTTACCAGGGATGCCACCATATAGGGAAGTTGAGTTTGTCATTGATCCCTTACCTGGGACTGCCCCTACTTTCAAACGGCCATACAGGAGGTCTGTAGAAGAGTTAAAGGGACTGAAGAAGCAGTTAACGGAATTACAAGAGGCTGGTTACTTACGTTTGAGTTCCTTACCTTGGGGAGCACCGGTACTGTTTGTATAGAAGAAGGATGGATCGCAAAGGATGTGTGTGGAGTATAGGTCCCTTAATGATGTTACCGTGAAGAACAAGTATCCGTTACCCCGCATTTTGGATTTATTGATTAGATGAGAGACGCAAGGGTATTCTCAAAGATTGATCTCCGATCGGGTTACCATCAAATGAAGATTAGGCCATCGGATATTTCCAAGACGAATTTTTCGACTCGATATGGATTATATGAGTTTACTTTTATGTCATTTGGATTAACTAATGCACCAGCCTATTTTATGGATCTGAAGAATAAGGTGTTCATAATCTGGACAGATTCATCGTGGTTTTCATCGATGATATTGTTATTTATTCCAAGAGTGTTAGTGATCATGAGAAACATCTGAGATTGGTGCTACAGAAGCTATGAGACAATCAACTCTACGCCAAGTACAGTAAATGCGAGTTCTGGATTGACGAGGTGCCATTCCTTGGACATATCATTTCTAATGGAGATATATCAGTGGATCCTGCTAAAGTCAAGGAGATAGTGGCGTGGAGCATACCCACTATAGTTACGGAGATTCTGAGTTTCTTGGGACTTGTAGGATATTATCGTAGATTTATTGAAGGATTTTCTAAGATTGCTAAGCCTATGACCTCACTCCTGGAGAAGGGAAGAGAGTTTAAGTGGGATGAGAAGTGCCAAGTATACACGGATCACAAGAGTTTGAAGTATATATTCACTCAAAAGGATCTCAACCCTAGGCAACGCCGTTGGATGGAGCTTATTAAGGACTATGATTTGGAAATTCACTATCACCCGGGCAAGGCGAATTTGGTTGTAGATGCCTTTAGTCGAAAGGAGCATGTTCATTCAGCTGTTGTTGCGCAGCTACCCGATGAGATTGTTGAGGATTTCAGGAGACTTAACCTGGGGATAGTTGCTCACACTGAAGGAGTTATTATTGATGTGGAACTTACTTGGAGAAAGAAATCCGCAAAAGGACAGATTGATGATGCTAAAATACGAGAGATTAAGGATCTGATTACTGAAGGTAGAGGTCTAGAATTCACGGAGGAAGAGCAAGGCACGGTATGGATCAAGGACAGGATATGTGTACCTAATATTGAAAGCCTTCGTGAGACTATATTAAAGGAAGCCCATGACTCGGATTATTCTATTCATCCTGGTAGTACCAAGATGTATCAGGATTTAAAGAGGAAGTATTGGTGGTATGGATTGAAGAGAGATGCGGCTGCACATGTGGCTATGTGCGATGTGTGTCAAAGAGTTAAGGCTGAACACCAGAGACTAGCTGGACTAATGCACCCACTTAAGATACCCGAGTGGAAGTGAGAAGATATTAGTATGGACTTCATTACTGGATTGCCTCGCACCTCGAAAGGATATGATTCTATATGGGTTATTGTGGATAGACTGACCAAAGTGGCTCATTTCATTCCCGTCAAGACTACTTATAAGTGATCTCAATTGGCTGAGTTATATATGGCTCGGATTGTGTCTCTACACAGTGTACCGAAGAAGATCATTTTGGATAGAGGATCACAGTTTACCTCCATATTTTGGAAAAGTTTTCATGAGAATATGGATATGAAGTTGAATTTTAGTTTGGCCTACCATCCTCAGACTAGTGGACAGACTAAAAGGACTAATCAAGTATTGGAGGACATGTCGAGAGCTTGTGCCCTTCAGCATGGTAGTAGTTGGGACAAGAGTCTACCTTATGCTGAGTTCTCATATAATAATAGTTACTAGGCCAGTCTGAAGATGTCACCGTTTCGAGACTCTGTATGGCAGGAAATGCAGGACTCCTCTATATTGGATCAGACTAGGAGAATGCAGTTCTTTGGACCTGAACTTGTTCAAGAGGCAGAAGAACAAGTCCATATAATTCGGGAGAATTTGAGGGTAGCTCAGACCAGACAAAAGAGCTACACTGATAATAGAAGAAGACCACTGGAGTTTGAGGAGGGTGATCATGTGTACCTCAAGGTGTCACCACTTCGTGGAATGAGGAGATTCAAAGTTAAGGGCAAGTTGTCCCCTCGCTTCATTGGACCATTTGTGATCTTTAGGCGAGTTGGGGAGATGGTATACCAACTCGAGTTACCTGATAATCTATCTGATGTGCATAATGTATTCCATGTGTTTCAACATAAGAAGTGTCTCTGTGTCCCTGAGGAACAGTTACCAATGGAAGAGCTCAGTGTTCAAGGTGATTTGACTTACACGGAGTATCCTGTCAAGATTCTTGATACATTGACTCGAGTTACAAGAAATAAGGTGATAAAGATGTGCAAAGTACAATGGAGTCACCATGGAGAAGATGAAGCTACTTGGGAGAGAGAATAAGAGCTTCGCATAGATTTATTCCCCATCTTTTCCCTCGTTCCTCCTAAATCTCGAGGACAAGATTATTTTTAAGGGGGGTAGGATTTGTAATACCCAAATATTTGGAGTTGTAGAATGTATAATTATTGGGAGTGACAAAAAATTTATTTGATTACTTGTTTGTTTTCCCCCATTTTTTGCATATTCAAATCATGGGGCCACATGACTACTAACAATTGTATTAAATAAAAAGAAATAGTGCTTCATGTTGGAGTTCATTGGTTTGTGCATAATGATAATAGTAGTAAAATATACTAATATTGAAATTAGAGTTTAGCTCAAATTGAACTCTAGAAATTTAAAATGACATAGGAAAGAAAAGGAAACCCTATGCAATATAAAGAAAATATGTATATAAATAAATTTATCCTTTCATATTGGAATTTTATTTATTGCACGGTTAATCTAAGTATGAAACTCACAACAAAAATTTGAATTCAAATGTGAAATCAAAAAATAAAGAGAATAGCCAACAGAATAAAAAATGGGAGAGGGGGACCGCTTGGGCTCAATTCTTCAGCTGGGCCAAACTCTGCATCCCGCTGGCCCATTTCGGCCTTAAGCCTTTAGTTGTTCCTCTGCGCCACTGACTGACCGGGCCCACGTACTGGGTCATCGTCTTCCCGAAATCCACGGCACCCTCCTCGCCGTGGGCATGTAGTCGTCGCTGTGTGTCTCTGGTGCGTTGTTAGGATGCTAACAAACTCGCCCCAAACCCTTTACTATAACCAAGCGCGCCACACACCTTGCCTCGTGCTCCAATCCCCAACCGGCGCGGCACCATGGACAAAGAAAAAAAAGCAGTGCGCCGTCGTGTGTGAGGGTGTGAGCGTCGTCTCTGCCGCACGGTGGGAGCCGGGTTCTCCAATGACTTGCGCGCGGTGTCCAGCTGTGAATCACCGCCATACCCTTTGCCCGCCTCAACCATACGGATGCACCAAGCAGTGAGAGAGTGGAATGGGAGATCTGCCGCAGCCACCATTGCCAGCGAAGTACAGGGAGAGGTGAGGGATTCATACGAAGAGGTGGAGTGATGTCAGGTAGCCGGTCATCGTGGGTCATCACGAACCTTCTGCTACCGCCAGAACTATGAATGCGGTGGCAGAGCTCGGTGAATTTCTCGCCAAGATTCCGCCGCCGTCGAGATTCCGCCTGTCGTCGTGGATCGTCGTCCCCTCTGCGCGCATTGTGGTAAGTGACCCAGAATCCGTTTCGCTTTGTTTCTATCTGCGCATAGCACGTTTTGGGGAAGGAAGTTGTTAACTGTAGGGCCGGTTCTGGGTTCGCCGGCAGAGGGAGCACCGCGCGGCAGACCCTTGCCGTCGGCTGACCTAGGCGGCGGAGGAAGACGGCGCCTGGTCCGTTGGATCCACAGTGGACGCACACGATTAGATCTGGGCGGCGTCTTGGCATCGGGCATCGTGGACCGTTGATCGCTCATCGATGGGAGGGGATTGATTTTGGCTTCATTGAACTCGGGCCCTCGGATCTTGATCCAGTGGCCTTTATTCAATACCGGTTCATATAACGCTTGATCTAATTTGAGCCCTAGATTTCTGATCGGACGGCCAGGATAGATCGATACCCCTTCGCGGGTACGTTTTACAAAAGAATCCCTGCGGTTTCAAGAAAACAACCTGCCATCCTCGCCAGGGGCACTCTGTGTCACAGAAAAACTTATGTAGAGGCCCCTGCTCTTTTCTGTTTTATGAGCCCAGTCCAGAGATGATTAAAATCAGAGATATAATTATAGAAATTCGTTTTTAATAAAAAAACAAATCTAGAAACTTGTAAAATGCATAGAAAATTCATTTTTAATCCAAATCGATCCATTCCAATTTCTAAAATTATGTAATATTAATGTATATCACCTAAAGTCTCTGTTTTGACATGAAAACAGAAAGAAAATTTATTTCTCATGTAATTCCATTTCAAGCACATTAAACCTTTGGAAATTCATAATTCAAAATCTATAACTCCAAAATTAATGATTCCTGTTCCTAGGTTCTTATTTTAATGTATAGATTTTTATTGTGTATTTTATTCACATGTTCGGTGCAATGTTAATTTTTGCTATACTATGTATGTATTGTGTTGATGCGAGTAGACAAGCAAGCCACTGTGGATTCTGATGTTCAGCAAGTAGAAGTAGCTGAGCAGGAGCTCATTGAAGGCAAGTTGTGCCCTTGATCACTTACTTTTTCCCAGCCATGTTCTTGTTAATTATAATGATCTGCATAGGTTAATTTTGATGGGATCCAAAAGGTTACCCTAGTTTTGGTTATCTTTATACCTTGTTTACCACTGAAATATTACCTGCTATTGCTTTATATGGATTTGGGTATGGAGATACACTTTTCATGATTACACTTTTATTATCTTTAATTATTATTGTTCATGTTAAGTTCATTATGTTAATTGGAACATGGAGCGACCACCCGGGAAAACAGTGCTACCACAAGGGTTTAATGGGACGCCCTTGGCTGATTAACTAGGAAAGCTAGTGGATGTCTTCCTTACCCGAAAGGGGCAAGGGCAGTAGGGGAGTGGTCAGTGTAGGGAGGTCCTTGGGTTGATTTTGCTGCGATGGCGGTCAGGCGAGGGATTCCTGCACTGGAGCTTCCTATAAACTGTAGTGGGATTTCTGAAGCTAGTGGAACTTTGTAAAGGCCTCGTAGTGTTACCCTGCCTCGCCTCCTCGGTAGAGGTGTATGGGATTGGCCATCTCTTTGCAGATGGGTAACATGACTTGTGGGTAAAGATGCGCAACCTCTGCAGAGTGTAAAACTGGTATACTAGCCGTGCTCACGGTCATGAGCAGCTTGGACCCTCACATGTTTAATTTATGGAACTTAAATTTAATTTGACATTTGCATCGCATTTGGGAATATTTTATTATTACTTTTCTTTATTATTATTAAGGTTTGGTATTTACATACACTTAGTAATTGCTAATAAAATTTTGACCAACTTATAAAAGCAATGCTCAGCTTCAGCCTCTATTTTGTTGATCAGCCTTACACTTCACATGAACTCCCACCTTTGGTGAGTTCATGCACATTATTCCCCACGACTTGTTGAGCTATGAACGTATGTGAGCTCACTCATGCTGTCTCACACCCCCCCCACAGGAGAAGAACAGGTGGTCGAAGAGGAGCTGCCTAACATTGAGGCATTCGACTTGATCTAGGTGGCGTCTCCCAGTCGGCTATCTGGCGCCAAGAATAGATTTTAGTTCCTGCTATATTCATCTTTTACTTTGTAAGACTTCCGCTATGTAATAAGTACTCTGATTTTATTGTGACATTTATCTCTATACACTCTGTTATTATATATGTTGTCTTCTTTGACGTATGTATGAGATGCACCCGGCTTTGTTTCTTTAATGACAGCGTTGATCGACGGTGGGGGACGACCATCTCGGCGCTTTACCTCGGTGAGTCCAACCCTCCCCTCTGCGGTGACCAGGGGCTCCCCAGAATATGGCTTGCGAATGGTGAATGCGAGGTTAGGTGCGGGCTTGGGGTTTGTGTGGTGCCGTTTGAATTTTTTTGGCGTGCTGTGGCTAGGAGGATGGCGCGTCCACCGCTGTGCGCATCGTCGGCCGACCTGGATGCACCGTCGTGCTCAGCTGTCGTTCGTAGGGAGGAAGAAACGTAGTGGCCGTCAGATGTTAAATGGAGGGCTGGGATTAGAAGTAGCATTTACCCCTTCGCGTATTGAATCCAAGCATTTGGCGCCTGATCGAGTGGATGGGGTGGAATCATGTTGGGACCGTCTGGAACCATGGATGCCGCATCCAAGGGTTGTGGGTTATACCTGTTCACTTTAGGGGGGATCTAATCTCGACGGTTGATGCGCGATCGGACGGATCTGGATCATCGATACCCTTTTGGCTGTGTAGTATTGCTAAAGAGCCCCTGGATGTTTGGGAAACCAAACCACAGTCCATTGTACTATGCACTGTGTATTAGTTATTTAGCGCCAGGGCCCCTGCATTTCCTTAATTTTGGTGCGCAGTTCAGAGATCCGAGGAAATTAGTTAATTAATTATATAAATGAAATTTTAATATAAAAACAATTCCTAGAATTTCTTTAATTCATATAAAATTCATATTAAGTCCAAATGAGTCCATTTCAGTTCCTATAATTTTATAATATTATTGTTTATCCAATAGTGCCACTGATTTGACATGAAAGTCACTTTAAAATTTATTTCCTAATTAATCTTATATCAAATACATAAAACCTTAGGAAATACATAACTCCTTTGTTTTAACTTCGATTTGATCCGTTCCAGTTGCGTTAGTCTCGTACGAATATTTACTATGCAATAACAACATTTAGTATACCAAATCTCATTATTTTATAATTAGATCTGTATTTAACTGATGTTGGATAGCCTTGTTAATCTGCTTATCATTATAATCTATTAAAATATAATCTATGGTCCATTTATAACTTAGATCAAAGTAAGTTAATTAATTATAAGATATTCTCTCGTATGATTTATACTAACAAATTTATAATATAGTTTAATATTTTAATCACGCAGATCTTCTATAAAATCATAACTCCTTAAGCATAACTCCGATCTTAGTAGTTCTCGATCCCATGATCTCGTAGCAACGCGTAGATTATTATTATTCAGTTTGTTCTTATGTTAGTTGTGATGTTAATTTTATCTATACCATGTTTGTTTGTATTTCTACGACTAGTAGTGCGGCCACGAGGATCCGAAGAATCACCCTGGTAACTGGAATCTCAAGTGCCAGGCAAGTTGTGTCCTTGACCACTTTTGTTACCCAATAAGGTTCTTTATTATCACTTATTCATGCATAGGCTTAATTTTGATGGGACCCAATAGGTCACCCTAGACTGTTTATCTTTTTACCTTGTTTACCCTTGAGTCATTGGGTAGTTATGTTATTGCTTTATATGGTTTTGGGATAATATTTCATTATATCCATATTCCAATTATTTCGTTATGTTACTTATGTTCATGATAAGATCATTATGTTAATTGGAACATGGAGCGACCACCCGGGAAAACAGTGCTACCACAAGGGTAGTATGGGATGCCCTTGGCTGACTAATTAGGAAAGCTAGTGGATGACTACCTTACCCGAAAGGGGCAAGGGCAGTAGGGGAGTGGTTAGTGTACGGAGGTCCTTGGGTTGATTTTGCTGCAATGGCGGTCAGGCGAGGGATCCCTGCATTGGAGCTTCCTATAACTGTACCGGGTTTTCTGAAGCTAGTGGAACTTTGTAAAGGCCTCGTAGTGTTACCCTGCCTCGCTTCCTTGGTAGAGGTGTATGGGATTCATGACCCCTTGGCAGATGGGTAACATGACTTGTCGGTAAAGATGTGCAACCTTTACATAGTGTAAAACTGGTATACTAGCCTTGCTCACGGTCATGAGCAGCTCGGACCCTCACATGATTAATTTATCGAATTAAACTCAATTTGTCATTTCATTGCATTGGGATTATTTTATTACTACATTTACTTATTATTACTAAGGTTTGGTATTTACTTATACTTAGTAATTGCTAATAAAACTTTGACCAACTTATAAAAGCAATGCTCAGCTTCAACCTTTATTTTGTTGATCAGCCTTACACTTCACATGAACTCCCACCTTTGGTGAGTTCATGCCACATTCTCCCCACAACTTGTTGAGCGATGAACATGTGTGAGCTCACCCTTGCTGTCTCACACCCCCTACAGGAGAAGAACAGGTGGTTCAAGAGGAGCCACATATCGAGGAGTTCGATTCGATGTAGGTGGCGTCTCCCAGTTGACTTTCTGGCGCCAAGGATGGATTTTAGATCCTTTTATATTTTTTTGTAAGACTTCCGCTATGTAATAAGTACTCTGATGTTAATGTGACATTTATCTCTATACTCTCTGTTATTATATATG
Organism: Zea mays; assembly: GCF_902167145.1. Classification (NCBI taxonomy): domain Eukaryota; kingdom Viridiplantae; phylum Streptophyta; class Magnoliopsida; order Poales; family Poaceae; genus Zea; species Zea mays. Next base: position 85,871,299 of record NC_050098.1, read on the forward strand.
TTGTCTTCTTTGGCGCATGTATGAGATGCACCCGGCTTTGTTCCTTAAATCCGTGTGTGACACAAAGAGAGGTACTTATCCTAGTTCTTGCCACAATCGCTCGCACAAGCCCTTAGCATATCTTTGAGAATTTGATTTACTGTTTCGGTCTGACCATCAGTCTGGGGTGGTAAGCTGATCTCCTTATTAGCTTGGTTCCCAAAGACTCTTGCAATTGCTCCCAAAATCTAGCAACGAATTGGGCTCCTCGGTCAGAAACAATGGTCCGGGGTAACCCGTGCAAAAAGACGATTCGGTCAATATACATCTCTGCATACTTCTGAGCCTTATCGGTGTTGTGCACTGGAAGAAAATGTGCCACTTTCGTCAATCGGTCCACAATGAACCAAATCAAATCATGATGCCGAGAGGTGTTGGGCAGACCCACAATGAATCCATGCTGATGTTATTCCATTTCCATGAAGGTATTGATAGGGGCTGCAAGGCACCAGCTGATTTTAAGTGGCTCGCCTTTATCCTTTGACATGTGTCACATTCCGATACATACTGAGCTATCTCCCTCTTCATTCTGGTCCACCAATATAGGGGCTTCAGATCATGGTACATCTTGGTGCTTCCCGGATGCATGGAGAATCTGGAGAGATGAGCCTCATCCAATATTTTCTTCTTGAGATCCTTATTTTTAGGAACCACCAATCTGGCTTCAAACCATAATATCCCCTTCTTATCTTGGCAAAACACTTGTACTTCTCTATCTTCTGATGGAGGTTCTCCTTAATGATTTGCACTCCCTTGTCACTAAGTTAGGCCATAATTATCTAGTCTCGCAATGTTGGCTCAATGGAAATGTGAGACAAAGCACCAGAAGGAATTACTTTGATCTTCATCTTACTCAACTCACCACATTGGCTTTCCCCTAGTGGTAGTGTACCTCCAAGTCGTAGTCCTTGATCAGCTCTAGCCATCTTCTCTGCCTCATGTTGAAATTAGCCTGAGTAAAGATGTACTTCAGGCTCTTATGATCTGTGTAGATGTTGTAGTGGGTTCCCATCAAATAGTGTCTCCACATCTTCAATGCATGAACCACGGCTACTAACTCCAAGTCATGAGTGGGGTAATTGCATCAGAACACAACCTAGTCTAGTGCCAGAGGCATCACAGTACACATCAAATGGCTTGTTGTTGTCGGGTTGCGCTAACACGTGTGCGGTGGTCAGATGCTGACGCAAGGTGTGGAAAGCATCTTCGCACTTCTGACCCCAATCAAATCTGGCTCCCTTCTTCAACAATTCGGTCATGGGCTTTGCAATTCGAGAGAAGTCTGGAATGAATCTTCGAAAATAACCGGCAAATCCTAGAAAACTCCGAATTTGACGGATAGTTGTTGGCGGCTTCCAATTCATACCTCCTACACCTTATCTGGATCAACAACTATGCCAGCTTTGAGAGATAGTGTGTCCCAAGAATTTGATTTCCTTTAGCCAAAAATCACAATTAGACAGTTTGGCATAAAGGCGGTGCTCTCGCAGACGTTGGTGCACTACATGCAAATGACCAGCATGCTCTTCTTCATTCCTTGAGTATACCAAGATATTATCGATGAAAACACCACGAACTTGTCCAGTTCTGGCATGAAGACTGAATTCATTAGATACATGAAGTATGCTGGCGCATTTGTCAACCCAAACGACATCACCAAATACTCATATAGCCCATATCTAGTTGAGAAGGCAGTCTTCGGAGTATCACTTGCTCGTATCTTGATCTGATGATAGCCGAAGCGAAGGTCTATTTTGGAAAACACTTTGGCTCCGACCAACTGATCGAAAAGAACATCAATACGAGGCAAATGATACTTGTTTTTGAGAGTCACCGCATTGAGTGGGCGGTAATCTATACATAGCCTCAAGCTTTCATCCTTCTTCTTCACAAACAAGGCTGGACATCCCCAAGGTAAAGTACATGGGCGGATGAAACCCTTGTCCAACAACTCCTGTAGCTGTTTCTTCAATTCTGCCAATTCAGCGGGTGGCATCCGATAAGGCCTCTTGGAAATAGGTGCCGTTCCCGGTTGCAACTCGATGGCAAATTCAATATCCCGGTCTAGTGGCATTCCTAGCAATTCATGAGGAAAAACATCTGCATACTCATAGACCACTGGAATTTTCTTCAAGGGTAACTCTATCATAGCAAAAGCACATGATCGAGTAGGTTCTTGGCAGGGCAAATACAATGTAAGGTCTCCAAAGGTAGGAGAACGGATTTCCAGAGCTCTGGCAGCTACGTCCAACACCACTTGGTGTTGAGTCATCCAGTCAGCTCCATGAATGATGTCCATACCTCTAGTCCCAAAATCAGGAGTGTGGTTTTGAAGATTTTGCTTCCTAGGTGTTGCTATCATGAAAGACCCTTTTGTATGATAGAAAGGCAATTGACATTTAGCATTGAACTTCTGGCTAATGAAGCTATGTGATGCACCAGAATCAAACAGAATTAATGCAGGTTGATTAAAAACTGAAAAGATACCAGTCATGAAGGGTGCTCCTTCAAGTAGCTCCTCTAGAGTAGTGAAATTGAGCTTCCCTTGCCTGACTTGTACCTTCTACTTCCTTCCTCTGTCCTGATTTGGTGCTGGCATCTGCCTCAGCTGATTCCTTGGGCAGTTCTTTGTATAATGACCCACATTGCCACAAGTGAAGCACTTGTTTCCATTTCCCTAGCGTAACTGCTGCTGCTGCTGAGGTTGATTGTTCCTTGGTGCGGGAGCTAGAAAGCGGTTGGGTGCTTGCTGCTGCTGAGATGGCCTGATCAGCCATCTTCCTGCTTGCTACTGAAATCCTCTGCTCTGATTGTTGGAGACAATCCTGAACCTCTAGGGTGGAGCGCAGGGTCCTGACATTGGTGCCTTCCTCTTCATCTCTGCCTGGTGAGCTACAATACAGTCTTCCTGTGATATGGCCAGGTTGACCAACTCATTGAAGCTGTCAGCCCAAACAATGTTGAGACGCTCACGCAACTTGGTGTTGAGACCCCTGCGGAAGCGGTCTCCCTTCTTCTCATCAGAATCTCCGTGATAACCCGCATACTGGCACGGGTCATTGAAGGCCTAGCATACTGCAACACAGCGCGGGTTCCCTGAGTTAATACCAGGAACTCATTTAGCTTGCGATCCATGATCCCTGCTGGAATGTGATATCCCCTAAAAGCAGTCTTGAACTCCTCCCATGACACTTCATGATCAGCAGGTAGCGTGGCGTGGAAATGGTCCCACCATGTCCGAGCAGGTCCGCGAAGCTGCAGCGCAACGAAATGAGCTTTGGTGTCATTAGGGAAAGCTCCCGTGAGGAGGGGGAACTTGGATTCCATGACTCGTAGCCACACATCGACGTCAAGCAGATCCTCTGCCTTGGTGAACAAGGGCGGCTGCGTGCTCAAGAACTCCTGATAGGTGGCCGCGGCCGGTGGTCGCTGCGTTTGGCCTCCACCATACTGCTGAGGGTGGGGCTGGCGCTGCAAAAGCTAGCGCAGAATTTCATTCTGCTGAGCCATCAGCTCCTGCACCGTGGGAACTAGAGGAGATGGCGGGGGAACTTGCTCGATCTGCCCACGATGTTGCCTAGCTACCATATGAAAACAGAGATTGTTGCCAATGTTATCCCAATTCACGATTCCAAACAATATGCTTTATATCATATGGAAAGAAAATGTCATAACATAACATCAACTTGAACGAGGATAACATGATTTCATTCACTCTGTCACTCACAAAAGTTTTCCTGGGTTACATCAATTTAGGGGAAAGTACCCATAAGCCTAGTCCAAAATCTGATGCCAACTAAGCTCGCCCGGGTTTCTATCCTCCTAATGCGTCAAGTTAACCCATTAACCCTAAGTGGTAGAAGCGACACTAGATACAGGCGAAGGGGGCATCTCGGAGGGAGTCGCATTGGTACCAGGGGCTGGTCCTAACTCCTCGGGAGCCTCCTCTCCCTCGCTTTTGGCCTCGTTTGCCTCCATCTCCAGGTGGTGCATGTATAGGTGGTAATTAGCTTCCTCAAGCTCCTCCTGCACATTGCGGAGCTGGTTCTCTAGGATATCAATGGTGTTGTCCCGGATCTCCACCTACTGCTCCAGGGTGGCAACGTGCTGGCTCAACTGCTCCACCTGTAGGTCCTTCTCCACCAACTCTAAAGACAAGTCAACCACGAAGTCCTCTTGGCTATCAAGGGTGAGCTTGGTGGTCTGAACAGGGTTAGCAAGGTGTGCCATGGCGTCGCTTTGCAGGGCCTGTAGGCGGTACAGTGCACTCATACACTGAACAGTGATCCTCCCAACTAGGTAAGGATACATAGCCCACACATCTTTCACATGGATCACACGGTTGCACCACATGGGGTCGTCCCTCTTCTCAGCGGGGAAGAGTCCTAGTGGGTGCATCACCATCTCCAGGGGATGGTAACCGCAGAAAGTCGTCAGAGTCTTCATTGCTGCCGCCTCGGTGGTGTCATCCGCCATGAATCCAATAGTCTCGGAGTCAAGGGAACGCTAACCCAGCTGAACGGGGTGAGCTTCCAGAGTCAGCCAGACTCGGCAACGTGGCACCCGATGCTCCTCGTACAACTGCACTGTGTACAAAGGGGGCGTAGGGTAATCGGTGGAGTTGAGCACCTCGCAGAAGATGGAAGGGAAACCCTCATGAGAAAGGAAATCGGAACTGAAACGAGTGTCTCCACCATTGGCGGGGGTGGGTAAAGTCATATATGGAAGATGATCAGATGTAAAGGTTACCGTAGCGGAAAGGAAAAACATGTGCCCGGGTGGTTAAAAGAAAGTGGGTAGAGTTTGATTTTACTCCTTATGTTACTTATTATTATTATTATCCCTAATTGCTATATTCGTACATAGATGCATTTTTCCTTTAATTTCTAATCCTTTCATGTTTTTATAATGCATGCATGTTGAAAAGAACGTCTCCTCACTGACCAGAAGGGTGCTTTTAAGGGCATCCTTGAAATCCTAAGACTGGCCCATAGGTCCTACTTAATTAGCCACCTATTTTCCCCACTATTCCTAAGGACTTTCGTCCAAGGTCTAGCGTTCTAGTCCTGACGATTCCAATACCAGTTTCCAAGCAAGTTTTTTGTTTGAAAAGTTGGTATTCTCGATTCATTGCTTGCTCTGTGGTGGTATTTGCTCCGATACCAGCTGTGTTGGAACCGCCCGAATTATTCCAGCTTAAGTGCCCAAGTCAAGCCTTAGAGGCAACAACACACTTAAATCGGAATAACCCGTCAGTCCCTCGGATCTAGTCTGATAAAGCCACTTTTCCCGGGATCAAATACCACTAGCTCACTCGAAGGTGAGTCATAGAGAAAATACAATAAAGCAGAAAACCACAAATTAAGGTACTGGAGTTAATACATAAATCAGAGTTTTAAAGTAATCGGAAACAAGTTCATAATTTAAAATTGCAGCGGATAGTCGATAACTTCGAATGCTGAGGAATAGGGCAAGGCCTAGCCCACTACTCCTCCTACTCCTCTCCTGCTGGAGCAGCATCCCACTCGACCGTCCAACCCGGTGGCAGGAAGGAAGGCCAAGTCACACCATCAACCATGTCTTGTAGCCTACCTGCAAAAATTGTGCCACAAGCAAGGCTGAGTATACTAATACTTAGCTAGACTTACCCGGTGTGAGGAATCTACTCCTCTACCTCTACCTCTAGACCATGCAGTTGTTTGGTTGAGGGGTTTGTTTTGCCAAAAGCACTAGTTGAGTCTAAAGTCTAAAAAAGTTTTAGCTTTTCCAGTTCTAGCATAATTAATTTAGCTAAGTTTGCTCCTTCTAAGCGTACATGGTAGCAATCATTTAGTAAAATCAACATGTTATCTCGAGTAAAACCTCATTTCACTTCTTACTCAATGCAGTATAAGGGTTCAAGCAGTCTCATTAGCTGTGAGAACCAGACGATTCGAATCGAGTTTTTAAATCCTTGCAAGGTAAACCTAAACACACGACATGTAGGGGCACTCTGTCCCCCCACATGTAAATCGTCCCCATCGATTCCCCGTTCGCGGCCAGGGCTCACCGCCTTGGCATACAATGCTCCACTGAGCCCGGCTTCCACCGTGCAGTGACTGCACTTGTATCCACCATAGCTAGCATGGGAGACCCAGTCTGAGGACAAGTGAGGGGGAAAGTCCACGCCCAGCTTCACTCAGGTACTAGGTTTACTAGTTACCATTTTTCCCGACATGTGTTTAGTACTTTCAAACGCTTGACTCAGGTATCCACACATTAATCCTTAATTCCTTTTCCGTCTCATGGACAAGGCATCCTTCCTGGATCCAAGTCCATAGACCATCATAGATCCCGTTATCAAGATGAATACAATCAATTCTTAACCTCGCGCGAGTGCTAGAAAAATCACTCAACTTCTACCGAGATCCTAATTGGCAAAGCAGCTACTCGACCTAGCATACTAGTATCCATCTCAAAAAGGAATCCTGAGTTCATGCAACTAAGGGTTTCAAACAACTCCTACACTTATGTGCACATTACATGTCTACAAACATTAAATGTAGTAAAGTAGCATATTTATATTGGTTATGCATAAATCCAGGCTTGCCTTAAAATGCTGGGGCTGCGGGGAGACCCTCTGTGGCAGGTTCGGGAGCTGGCTCCTGGTCTTCCTCGTGGACAGCTCCTTGCTTAGGAATGAGCACGTACTCTCTGTCAGCGAGGTTGCAATCTAATGATTGCAATGTGTGAGATATATGTATGCCATGATATGCAATGTGGTAGTAATAGAAATGATTAATTTGACAAAGTAAGGTTAAATCTTACTACGGGTATTTTGGTGGTATACTTAGTCAATTTAGAGTCAAGCTGGGTTAAGTTAAATGGTCAGATTATTTTGATGTCCTACAGATTTCCTTTTAGTGTCTTAGTGAAGGTTCATTATGATCCTTGCTCAATTCATTGGGGTGAGATTCATTATTCTCTCTTCTTCTCTTTTTCTCTTATGCTTTTAAGGTGGGTTTGAACTACACTATGGCTCTATAAATTCCCAAAAATTCTGTACAAATTACAGTAGCTTCTCACTGGCGTACAACTCTCAGTCTCAAAAATTGAGGCTTAAAACGTTAAGGTTTCACTCTGTACAAAATTATCAAGTGTAGGGCAGAAGAGGTGCTTTGAACTACAACTCTCTTCTAACAGTGGATTAATCCCTAAAACTTATTTTTGATGGCTTTTAGGTACTATAATATGGCCTTGCACCAAGTTTTAGCCACTAACACCTATTGGTCAGTTTTCTGTGATTTTCTAAATTTCTTGGCCATAGGGGTGCTTTCTACTACCACTATACAAGAAAATGTCAAACAACATATTTCAAATTTTTCCTACCTTTTTCTTTGTGCAAGAGCAATCATTCTAGAATTTGGTAACTTCTTGCTTAGGGGAGAGGGTGGTAGAAATTTTTGGAGTATATGGCCTTTTTCACGGGGTAGGGGTAATGTGTGTTATCTTACCCTTTTAATTGGGTCTCATATTTTTCTCTGGTGGTCTACTTTATAAATAATTGGGTAAAATTTTGTTTGCCCACTGTTGCCCAATTTTAGCCTTTCTTATGATTTAATTAAAACATGGGCCAAAATCAAGTTTTAATTGTTCAACCCACTTATTATGATGGGTTGGGGTGTTTATCCTTTTTGTAGTGGTGTTCTATTAGTTAGGAGTCTACTGAATTTTTCTTGTCATTTTTGCATTGGTCCTTGTATTTTTAATTATGGCTTTTCATGATTTCTTAGTGCCTAAAAAAATATTTAACCATGGATTGGCTCTGGACTAGGGTTCTCTATATTTTTCCTATGTTCTTTGTCACTTAAGTATACTAGGAAAATATGTTTATTATTTTCCAATGCCTTTCTTAATTTTCTACGTTTTGGACATATATGGTTTTTAATAGACAACCTTGAGTTATTTTTTGTATACTAGGGTGCTTAGTATTTTTAAACAGTGCATATGTTGGGTATGTACCTCCACATTTTTTCTTAAGCCTAGTATAGGAATATTTCTATTTTTCTCTATATTAATAAGGTTTGGGAAGTTTCCTTATTTAATTCAAAACTCTAAAAATTAATACAGAAAACATGGGGTTCAGTATTTCTCTCTGATAGTTCATAATATTTTGAAACCAGCAAAATTGGTTTGACTAAATTTGGATAAGTATTTCTCAAGTTATGAATTTCCTAAGTTCTCTGTTCATTAAAAATGAATAATCAGAAATGGTTAAATGGAAACTGACTTTGCATCGGGGTCCCTAGCGTGTACTTTCTAAATTCCTTACAGACTAGTCCTCGGGTCACTATTCAAATGTGTCTATGACAATTCAGAAACCCGCTAGGGTTTTACTAAACCTAACTCGAGGTCCTTCCCCCAATTAAACAGTGCCCGCGATGGAGGATAGGGCGGAGGGGCTTACCACACTTGTTACTCAATGTAGCAGCATGGATCAAGCAGTCTCATTAGCTGCGAGAAGCAGACGATTCGAATCGAGTTTCAACCTTGCAAGGTAAACCTAAACACACGACGTGGCGAGGCACTCCGTCCCCACACACATCAACCATCCCCATCGATACCCTGGCAACAAAAAGTGGCTAACCGCCTTGGCGTACAATGCCTCACTGACCCCGACTGCCGTCGTGCAGTGACCGCACTTGTACCCACCATAACCGGAATGGGAGACCACGTCTCAGGTCGCGTGAGGAGGGCAATCTGCGGGCAGGTTCAATCAGATACTAGTTTTACCGATTTACCATATTTCTCGGCATATGTTTAGTACGTTCAAACGCTTGACACACGGTACCACACCTTAGTCCTTATTCCAATTGCTGTCTCGGAGACGACGCATCCCCATGGACCGTCGTCAACAGACCATCATCATTACGATATAAAAATGGATACAATCAATTCCTGACTGCGCGCGAGTGCTAGAAAAATCACTCAACTTCTACCGAGATCCCTAATTAGTAAAGCAGCTACTCGACCTAGCATACTAGTATTCATCACAAGGGAAAAGCCTGAGTTCAAGCAACTAGGGTTTCAGTCAACTCCTACACTTAAGTGTACAGTACAAGCCTACAAACAATAAGTGTGGTAAAATAATATATAGAACTGGTCATGCATAAAACCGGGGCTTGCCTTCCAAAGCTGGGGCAGGCAGATCCTCGATGGCAGGTTTTGGTGCTGGATCCTGGGCTACCTCCTGAGCAACTCCTTGCTCTGGCACGAGGATGTACTCTCCGTCAGCGAGGTTGCAATCTATCGAATGCAATGAATAAGATATATGTATGCTATGATATGTAGAGTTTAGTAACCATTATGCATAGTGAAGAAAAAAACTAAGTTAGTTGATAACTTAGGGTTTCCTTGTTATAATAAGCTCTCAGTGGTTTATGCTTAGCAATTTAGGTTTGATGTTTTGCTTAGAGGCAAACATAGTGGATAAAGACTTGGATTGCCCTTTAAAGGTTCTATTAGGTACTCAAGAGTTTTGTTGTTTTGGTCAGGGTAACATTAATCTCCACTACTAATTCCTCTTTTTATTTTTTTATGCTCTCACGGTGGATTTGAACTACAACAGTGATTTCAAATTTCCAAAAATTCTGTAAAAATTACAGTGGGTTAATATTGGTCACTGTAGTCTGTCCTATAAATTTGAGGTCAAAAATAAATAGATTATGCCCTGGACAAAAATAACAAAAGTTGGGGTAGAGGGGTTACTTTGCACTACAACTCTTACCTAGGTGTGGGTTCTGTACCAAGAGTTATTTTTGCCGGTATCTATGGGTAATAACATGCTTCTGTGCCAAAAATCACAGAGGGTTACTTAGTGGTTATGTAGTTATGATTTTCTAAAGTTTAATGCCAAAAAGACACTTATAACTAACTTGCTATTTGAAAAATGTCAAACAACATAACTTGTATTTTTCCTAGGTTCTTCTTAGCACAAGAACAATCATTCCTAAGGTAGGGGTGTTTTCTCCTTAGGATTATTTTCTTATGACTTTTCAAAGTTTTCTCTGTTTTTCATGAATAATTGTGAGTGCAATTTCTTTTCACTGGACTATGGTTCAACAGATTTTTCTTGTGAACTACATAATTTAGGCATGCTAGGAAAAATATGGTTGCCCTCTGGTTTCCATTTTCAATCCCTTTTCTTAATTTTCCTAAGTTTGAGCATAAACAAGCTTTAGTGAATAAACCTTCCTTAACCTTGTATACTGGGGTGTTTATTAATTTTAAACAGTGTAACTACTAGGTTAGTGTCTCCACTATTTTTCTCAACCGTCGTCTAACAATATTTCTATTTTTCCCTTTATTATTAAGTTTTGGAAAATTTTCTTATTTAAATCAAAACTCTATAAAATATTACAGGAACCATGGTGTTTTCCATTTTTGCTTGATAGTTTATATTTCATAAAGTCTAGCAAAATTGGTTTGACTAATTTTGGATGATTATTCTTCAAGTTATGTATTTATTAAGTTCTCTGCAATATTTTAAAACAAAAGTAAATTCGAAATGGGAAAAGAAATACAGATTTGCGCTGAAGTCCCTGAGTTTTCTTCCCTCTTTTCTCTCACAAAACAGCCCTCGATCTACTATTTGCATGAGTCACTGACCTTGCACAAAACCCCCTAGACTTAACCTAAATCTAACACGCGATCCTTGGCTGGCTGGAACAGTAACCGGGGCAAAGATTACGGCGGCGAGGCTTACCGGCAGCATTAGGGCTCAGGTGGGGTGGTCAGTGACGTCGGGGAGGTCACGGCGGTCACATCGGTGTGCGGGTCGGCGTCGGTGGTGGCTGGAGCTACTCTGGCCACGAGCGCGGGCGGCGGAGGTCGTCGGTGGCTCCTGCTCCGGCCAAACCACGGCAGTAGGGTTCAATCAAAGTGCACGAGGAGCTCCACGAGGTGATGTAGAGGCTATGCGCGCAAAGAATTGAGAAATGGTGCAGTGGGTTACCCGTTCCACACGCTCCGGCGGGGTTACGAACTCCGGCGAGCATGAGCGCACTGTTCCGGTGGGGCTGGTCCTCGGCTCTAGCTCGGGAAAGCTTCACAGCCTCTCGATGAAGCTATCTGAGGGCTCGAATCGAGTGGAGGTGGGCGGGAATGGTCTGGCCACGGCGGGCACCCTCGGGCGGCTCTGGCGGGTCGCGGGGAGGTCGCCGGAGCTACAGGCGAGCACGGGAAAGTTAGGCGCGGTGCAGAGGGGGTAACGGGGAAGATGGTCGTGCATGAGGGTGGGCTTTATAGCCACTCGTGGGCACGGCACGATCGTGGGCACGGGGGTGGTTGAGGGCGCGCGGGGGTGCGCGTGCGGGCGTGCTCTAGGCGTGTTCCCGAGCGTCTGCCCACGTCGAACACGTGGTGGTTTACTTCTGCCAGTGTTCAACATCCTGTTTGGTCGCCTTAGCTTGCAGATCTCAGCAAAAATCCCGTGTTCGGTCTCTTCTCTGCACCATATCTTATCTTTTCCATGTGAGTTCCAAGCAAAGATATGGTCGGGATTGAGAGATATTGAGGTGTGAAGTTGGCTCTGTCCGAGCTGTCCAGACCGAGACAAAAACCGTGTCAAGTCGTGTCAAACGACTTTGGGTTGGGTTCAAATTTTTCCAGGGTGTTCTAGGGGTCTTTAGGCGCCATTTTGTCAATTGGGCCATATGGTTTTGAGGTTTGGAAAAAGGTGAACATGTTTGATCTTTGAAAGAGGGCTGGTTTTGAAATTGAGAAAAATCTGATTTTTCTTTTATGTTCTTCTCTTTGGTGACCTTTTAGGGGTTTTTTCTGAAATCTTTTTGGGTCACTCTCTTACTATTTTTTGTAGGGTATTAAGTGTACTACAACTTTTATAATTAGCCCAAGTCATGACAATGTGGTTTACATAGCCTTTTTGCTAAACTCCCCTCTAGGGCTCCATTTGCCTAAGGGAGTTGAACTAGGGTTTGAGTCATTCTCTCCGCTTTAGGTGCATGATAAGGCCAAAGCATGACTTCTAAGATGGGTTACACCTACTTAGGATCTTGACCCCAAGTTTGGTGTCTTTTGCTCAAACTAAACCACATGTGATGATGGGTTCAAAAGTGTAGGCTTGAGTGAAAACCCTAAGTAACACCTGGGGTGTTATAGCCCTCCCCCCTTAAAGGAATCTCGTCCCGAGATTTTGGGTAGGGGTCCTTTAGAGGGGGTACCAAGAAGGTGTGCTGAGGTGTTGCATTTTCCTTTATCCAAATTTCTCTAGTTAACTGCTCTTCGAATGTCATTCTCTTTGCAACTTCAGAAGGAAGCCCTTTTAAAGTCATTTTCAAAGCTTACAATACCTTTAATATCTAAGTTTTTCTTATATTTAGATTCAAAGGGCAGACGGGGTGGGGCTTTGGATTACGTACCGACTCCTTTGGGCAGAAAGTCGGGGAAGCGAGAACGTAGAAAATCCTCAGTCTCCCATGTAGCCTCCTCTACTGAATGGTGACTCCACTGAACCTTATACATTCTGATCGACCTTGCCCGCGTTGATCTCTCCTTTTGATCCAATACCTTGACGGGGTGCTCTTGATAGGACAAGCCTGGCTCTATCTCCAATTCTGGTTCAGGTAGCACTTCTGTGGGTAAGCGGACACCCTTTTGTAGCCGAGATACGTGGAATACATCATGAATTGCTGACATATGGGGTGGCAACTTCAATTGATATGCTACAGGCCCACAAGTTTCTCTGATCTCATAGGGCCCAATGTAGCGAGGAGCTAACTTGCCTTTGATTCCAAATCTCTGAACACCTTTGGTGGGTGACACCTTAAGATAAACATGATCTCCCACTTCAAACTGTAGAGGCTTCCTCCTTTTATCATGATAGCTCTTTTGTCTAGCCTGAGCAGCCTCCAAATTCTTCTTAATTACTCTGACTTTCTCCTCTGTTTCAAGAACCAGGTCAGGTCCAAAAATTTCCCTTTCTCCAGCTTGTGACCAATTTAGTGGTGTCCTACACCTTCTCCCATACAAGGCCTCAAAAGGTGCCATCTTTAAACTTGATTGGTGTAACACCCCAGGTGTTGCCATGGCTAGAGCACACCTTGTCACTAAGGACTGTGGATTATATGAGGTAAAGGCTTAGGGCAACACATAAGAACTTGGAGGTCATGTGCTAATCAAGTTGCCAATGACATAAGAAGCATTACTCTAATCCTTGCTCACTTACTACCTTGGATAAGAGGGGAGAAGAACCCTAGACTCTCTTAAACCCTATCTCTCAAAACCCTAGATAAGAGGGGAAAGAGAGTGAGCAAGTGTGCAAAGTATGAGTAATTTTTACCCCAAACCTTAACTAACCTTATAACCATCAATTAGGGGGGGGAGATTGCAAAAAGACCCCTGGAGAAACCCCAATTCAAATCTCCAAGTGGAGAGAGAGCTAGAACTCTCTAGTTCCCCCTAAGTCAAATTCTAACCCTAATCCAAAGACCAACCGTGTTCACCTTGAAGATGGCGCCAAAACCACTTAGGTTCTATACCAAAAATGTGGTATACCACCTAAGGCACCCCCTGGAAAAAGTGGACACCGAGACTTGGACGTTTGATAGGATTTGGCATCAGTTTTGTCGCGGGGTGGACAGTGAGACAAGCCAGATTTGGCGCCCGTCTATCTCCTGATATAGGGCGTATCCTCCTTTGGAACTCACACATGTGAGATAGCCCTAGGTGCCAGGAAGAGGTCTGCGCTGGATTCATGGCAAGATTCGCACGTTTGCGATCTCTGGAGACGTTTGAACAATGGAAGAAACACACCTCCACGTGTTCGACGCTTCCTGCCCGCGCCAGAGCACGCTCACGCGCGCCCCCGCACGCCCAGCGCCGCGCCCGAGCCAAGCCAGCGCCATGGCCCGCGCCCGCGCCTATAAAACCCTCCCAGACTTCGACTGTACTCTTCCGCGCACCCTCGAACCTCACCGGAGTCTAGCTCGCCGCCGTTTGCCCGTGCGCAGCGTGTCCGCGGCCGCCCAATCCCTCTGTCACCGTAGACCGGCCAATAGAGCCATTCCCAACCCCGTCCAGCCCTCGGAGAAGACTGTGCACCCCTCCGTGAAGCTCCCCGAGCGAGGAATCGGAGTTTGCTTCGCCGGAGAGGCTAGTCCCCGCTCGCAGGAGCTCTCAACCACGCCGGAGTACGTGGACCGGGTAATACACTCAACCATCCTTCGATTCCTTGTGCACACGGTCGCTACGTTACCCCGTGAAGCTCACCGTGCCTTCGGATTGAACCAGTTCGCCGTGGTTTGGCCGGTACACTCGCCGCCGACGAGGACACCCGCCTGCGCGCGTGGACCGGGCGATTCCGGCCATCCCCGACGTCAAGTCGTACCTCGACGTGACCGCCAGAGTCTCCCCGAGCCAACCCCGCCCTTCGCCGGACCTCCCTCGCCGCCGGTAAGCCGCGCCAACCTTTTCTTTCCCGCGGTTACTGTTTGCGTAGGGGGAAGGACTGCGGGTGAGAGGGAGAGAAGGTCAGGGGGTTTTGTGAGATGTCAGAGACACAGAGGAATAGTGGCACGAGGGTAGATTTGCGAAGGTTGATTTAGTTTAAACCCAGGGACCTCGGTGTAAACTGTTTCTCCAGAAAACCTTTATTAAATCTGTTTTTAATTTGAACAGAAACTTTGAAAATCCATAACTTCGGTTTAGCTCATCCAATTTTGGTCAAACCAATTTTGTCAGACTCTAAATAATGTAACCTACTTAAGAAAAATATAAAACCCCCTGTGTACTATAGAAAACTTTAAAGCTCTGATTTAATTATAGTTTTGGCCAAAAGCTCAATAATAGGGCAAAAATTAGTTGCACTAATTGACTATGGTTGGAAAAATTTGGAGAAATTTATATCTACCTACTAACCCAAATAAAAATGTTAAACCTCTCTGTCCACTTCATTAAGTTAGTTTTTACCCCTTATTCTATAATATGCTTAAGGGTAAGAAAAATAGAAAATGCAATTTAAACAATGAACCAGAGAGCACCTCTATTTTTGTTAGGATACTTATTTAAGGTAGTTCACTGGAAAAATATATCATACCCTGTTTTAGTATAAAATAAGTAGGATCCCTTTTGTTTTAATAAAACAAGTGAAACTTAGAAAAACTCTACAAAAATAACCCCAAGGTAAAAACACCCCCACCCTTGGGATAACCATTGTTTTATTAATAAGAACTTAGGAAAAATATGAGATCTGCTGTTTGACATTTTTCAAATAATAATGTAGTAGAAAGTGCCTTTTTGACATTAAACTTAAGAAAATCATAACTAAATAACCACCCCTTAGTTTTCTGTGATTTTTAGCACAGAAGCCTATTATTACTATGGGATGCCAGCAAAAATAACCTTTAGGACAGAACCTACCCCTAACTAAGAGATGTAGTGTAAAGTGGCCCATTTTGCATAACTCTTGTTATTTTTGTTGAAAGCCTAGCCTTTGTACTTTAAGCCTCAAATTCTTAAAACAAGCTAGAATAGCAAATGACAACCCACTGTAATTTTTACAGAATTTTTGGAAATTATTAAAACACTGTCGTAGCTCAAACCTACACAAGAAACCCTAAATGGAAATTAAAGAAAGGAAAATGAATAATGTAAATTAATGTCATCCTAAAACCCTTGTAATCTTTCCACTGAATTATATCAAGACAACACCCATCCACTATGTTATCTTCACTGAAAACCCAAGCCTAAAGAGTAATAAGCCTAAACCACTGGAAGCCCCGCATGACTAAGAAACCCTAAGTTACTTCTTAACTTAGTTCTCTTTAGCATAATGTTATTAAATCCTGCATAATCATGACATACATGTTCATTGCATTTCGATAGACTGTAACCTTGCTAACGAAGAGTACATCCTCGTGCCGGAGCAAGGAGTTGCTTAGGAGGTAGCCCCGGATCCAGCACCCGAGCCTGCACCAGAGGACCTGTCGGCCACTGCTTTGGAAGGCAAGCCCCGGTTTTATGCATAACCTGTTATTTATGCTACTTTACTTCACTTAATGATTGTAGGATTGATTGTGCACTTAGGTGTAGGAATTGTTTGAAACCCTAGTTGCATGATCTCAGGAATCCTTTTGAGATGAATACTAGTATGATAGGTCGAGTAGTTGCTTTATTAAGTAAGATCTCGGTAGAAGACGAGTGATTTTTCTAGCACTCGCGCGAGGTCAGGAAATTGATTGTATCCACTTTCTTATAAGAATGATGCTGGTTTGTGGACAACAATCCATGGGGATTGGTTGTCCACGGGATAAAAAATTTTGAATAAGGATTAAGGTGTGGTACCGTGAGTCAAGCGTTTGAACGTACTAAACACATACCGAGAAATATGGTAAATCGGTAAGCCTAGTACCTGAGTGAACCTGCCCGCAGATTGCCCTCCTCACATGACCTGAGACGAGGTCTCCCATTCCGGTTATGGTGGGTACAAGTGCGGTCACTGCACGACGGCCAGTCGGGGTCAGTGAGGCATTGTACGCCAAGGCGGTGAGCCCCTTTCTGTTGCCAGGGAATCGATGGGGACGGTTGATATGTGTGGGGACGGAGTGCCCCTACATGTCGTGTGTTTAGGTTTACCTTGCAAGGTTTAAAAACTCGATTCGAATCGTCTGCTTCTCGCAGCTAATGAGACTGCTTGATCCATGCTGCTACATTGAGTAACAAGTGGAATTGTGCTGGGATGATACAAGATGTTGATTGTTAAAAATGTTTGCTACTATGTATGAATAGATAGTACATCTTTAGCCTTAAGAGAGTCACACTTAATTTTGACAAAGTTAAAAACTTGATTTAGAAACTCAGCTAGTGCTTTTGGCAACCAAACCCCACAGCCAAACAACTGCATGTCTAGAGGTAGAGGAGTAGACTCCTCACACCGGGTAAGTCTAGCTGAGTATTAGTATACTCAGCCTTGCTTGTGGCATAATTTTTTTTACAGGTTCCCTGGAGGAAATGGTTGCTGGAATTACTTGGCCGTCCACCTTGCCACCGGGTTGGACTGTCGAGTGGGACCCTGCCTCGGCTGAGGAGGAGCATGAGGAGTGATGGGACAGGCTTCCCCATCTCTCTATTTATTTACCGCTAGTTTATTTCCGCTGCACTTCGAACAATGATGGTCACTTTTGCAAAAACTCCGATGATGATGGTGATGATGATGTAATAATTTAATACTCTGACATGCATGGTCTTATGCTTTATTGTATTTGCTCTGTGACTCACCATCGAGTGAGATTGTGGTACTTGATCCTGTCAGTGGCCGTGTCGGACTAGATCCGAGGGATTGACGGGTTATTCCCATTTAAGTGTGGTCTAGCCTCTAAGGCGGGGCTTCGGCACTTAAGTTGGAATAATTCGGGCAGTTCCGCCACAGCTGGTATCGGAGCTTGTACCACCACAGAGGAATCAATAAAACATGAATACCATCCTTTTTAAAAGTAAAACTTGATAGAAACAATGTTGGATAGATAGTAGGACGAGCAGGATAGACCTAGGACGTGAAGCCTTAGGATGATAGAAGGGTAGCTAGGTGGCTAAGTAACTAGGCCCTACAGGCCACTTTTACAGGATGGGAGTTCTTCCCTATTCCTTTTATCTTGTTGTGAGGTCGTTCAGGACGAGCATGCATGCATTCTTAATTAAGCAAATGGATAACTGAGTAGAGGACTTAAAAACAAGATAACAACCAACTAGGTCCCCAGTGCCTTTTCATTTAACTAGAGAAAGGCTGAGTTTTATTTTATTTTTCCTTGTTCTTTTATAATTCTTTTTCTTTTACTTACGCTTAACCGTACACAGATGACTTCTCACGGATCCTCCGATGACGGAAATGCACTGACCCACACTGACGGACTTGCACGAGAGGGCTTTCCTCGCATTTTGTGGGAGGTACTTCAGGGGGCCGGATACGCGACACCCCCTCAGTACGCGGTGCAGCAGTTCGAGAAGCACCAAGTGCCCCGCTGTAGGGTGAGGATGACCTTGGAGCCTCATCCCCTGCAGCCGGGCTGGCGCTCTTTGGACTCCGAGTCTTTTGGATACCGAGGGGAGGATACGATCGAGGCGATCGCTCTGCATGGATTGACTACTTTCTGCGGGTTCCATCCTTTGGAGCTGGCTACCCACCCCATTGGCTTGTTCCCCACTGAGAGGGAGGACAACCCAATGTGGAAGGATCAGGTGGAGCATGCCAAGGACATCTGGGCCATCTACCCAGGACAGACTGCGCACTTGACCGTATGGTGCATGAATGCTCTGTACCGTCTGCAGGTAATGCGCGGTGAGGCGATGTCCCATCTGATGGCACTGCTGGAGGCAACAAAGATTACGTTGGACAACAGAGAGGAACTCGTGGTTGACTTGTCCCAAGAGATGGTGGAGAAGGACTTGTAGGTAGAGCAGCTATCCACGGATATCCAAGAGTTGGAGGAGCTAGTGGGCACCAGGGAGAACACCATCGAGGTTCTAGAGGATCAGCTCATTAACACTCAGCAGCAGCTTGCTGAGGCTAACGAGCACCTGGATATGCATCACCAGGAGATCCAGGACCTGGAGGTCAACGAGGACGTCGACATCGAGGGAGGAGATGAGCCTGCCTCCAGTGTGGACACTGCTGGCTCGGGAAGACCACCTTCCCCCGAGTCGAGTGTTGCTTCGTTCGCTCACTAGGTGTTTAGGATAGGCTTAGAAGTTGGATAGTCGGACTCCTCGCCGCTAGCTTAGCTTTTGCACCCTTGGGGTACTAGGCTAGATAGAGTTGAGTCATTTTGGAACAATTTGATGTAATCGTGCTAAGCTCTCTTGGAAGCTTGTTTGATGGATGCTATCATCAGTTTAAATTTGGAAGGAAGAATTTGTGCCTTTTCAAATCCTTTTGTTGAAGTCGGAATCTATCATGTTGTTTTAACTTTTTCTACGCGATAAAATCTTGAATTTGGAGAAGTGGTGTTAAGCATGTATATGGTTTTTCAGATGGCCGGGAGGCAGCGTCGTGGCCAGAATGAGCGCGTTCCTCCACCGCCGCCACCACCTCCCACTCTGCAGGAGCTCATGGCTCAGCAGAATGAGATCCTGAGGCAGTTGGCTCAACGTCAGCCACCACCTCAGCATTATGGTGGTGGAGACCATCAGCGTCACCCTGCGGCGGCTACCTATCAGGAGTTCCTCAGCACCCAGCCTCCATTGTTCACAAGGGCAGAGGACCCGCTTGATGCAGATGTGTGGCTGCGAGTGGTGGAATCCAAATTCCCACTGCTCCATGGAGCTTGCTCAGAGGTCACCAAAGTCAGGTTTGCCACCCAGCAGCTTCGCGGACCCGCAAGGACTTGGTGGGATAATTTTCTTGCTATGCAGCCAGAGGACCGAGAGGTGGAGTGGAGGGAGTTCAAGGCAGCTTTCAGAGGACACCATATACCAGCCGGGATTATGGACCGGAAGCTCAATGAGTTTTTGGCACTCACTCAGGGCAACAGGACAGTGTTGCAGTATGCCCAGGCTTTTAATGACTTGTGCCAGTATGCGAGATATCACGCAGATACGGATGAGAAGAAGAGAGATAGGTTCAGGAGGGGGCTCAGCACTAAGCTCCGTGATCGTCTCAACACCGTCAGGGCCAACATTTACAATGAGTTGGTCAACATGGCTATCTCCCAAGAGGACTGCATTACAGCTCGACAGGCAGAGAAGAAGAGGAAGACCCCTGTGGCAGGACCCTCAGCTCAGCCACAGCGCTTCAGGATTGTGTCCGACACCCAGGGCAGGGGACCCCAGCAGCAGCAAGGGCGATGGGTGATCCGACCGCAGCAGCAGGCACCCAACCGCACCCAGTTTCCAGCTCAAAGGAGCAATCAGCAGCAGCAGCAGTACCGCCAGACGAATGACAACAGGTGCTTCACATGTGGCAACACCGGGCACTATGCCAAGAATTGCCCAAGGAACCAGCAGAGGCAGGGGCAGAATGTCAATCAGAACCAAGGCAAGAGACAGAAGGTGCAAGTGAGGCAAGGCAGGCTGAACTTCACCACCATGGCTGATATTCCAGAGGGAGCACCCATCATGACTGGTATCTTTACAGTTTTGAATTATCCTGCTATTATTCTATTTGATTCTGGTGCATCGCATAGTTTTATCAGTGCCAAATTTAGTGCAAAGTGTCAGTTGCCCTTTCACCACACCGATGGGGGCATTACAATTTCAACACCAGGAGGCAGAGTTGCCACTTATCAAATCAACAGGCAAGTGCCTATAAAATTTGGTAGTCTGGTAATTAGAACCACCCTTCTCATCTTAGGATTGGATAGCGTGGATATTATATTGGGAGCTGACTGGTTGACCAGGCATCAGGCAGTATTGGATATTGCAGCCAGGGCCATTGAAATTCATTCCCCTGCTTATGGCGAGACCGTATTATATTTACCTGACCAGGGATGCACCCGTTCTTGTGCCTTCTTCATGATAGATTCCCCAGTGGAAAAGATCCCAGTGGTCCGTGACTACCCGGATGTGTTTCCGGATGAGTTACCAGGGATGCCACCTGATCGAGGCATTGAGTTCGCAATCGAATTGCAACCCGGGACTGCTCCTATCTCTAAGAGACCCTATAGGATGCCTCCCGCGGAATTGGCAGAATTGAAGAAGCAACTGCAAGAACTGTTGGACAAGGGGTTTATTCGTCCAAGCACTTCACCATGGGGATGTCCAGCATTATTTGTGAAGAAAAAGGATGAGAGTTTGAGGATGTGTGTTGACTACCGCCCTCTTAACGCGGTGACTATCAAGAACAAATACCCACTGCCCCGTATTGATGTTCTGTTTGATCAGTTGGTAGGGGCCAAAGTGTTCTCCAAGATAGATCTTCGCTCAGGATACCATCAAATCAAGATCCGTGCCAGCGATATTCCCAAGACGGCTTTCTCTACCAGATATGGGCTCTATGAGTTTTTGGTGATGTCTTTTGGGCTGACCAATGCCCCGGCTTATTTTATGTATTTGATGAACTCGGTATTCATGCCAGATTTAGACAAGTTCGTGGTCGTTTTCATTGATGACATTCTGGATTATTCCAAGAATGAAGTCGAGCACACCAAACATTTGCATACTGTACTTCAGAGACTGCGTGACCACCGGTTGTATGCTAAGTTGTCTAAGTGTGAATTCTGGCTGAAGGAGATTAAATTCTTGGATCACACAATTTATCAGGATGGGGTATCCGTTGATCCTAAGAAGGTGCAGGAGGTGATGGATTGGAAACCCCCGACTACAGTGAAGCAAATTCGGAGTTTTCTGGGATTGGCAGGGTATTATCGACGATTTATTCCGGATTTCTCCAGAATTGCCAAACCAATGACTGAACTATTGAAGAAGGGAGTCAAATTTGACTGGAGCCAAAAGTGCGAAGATGCCTTTCATACCTTGAGGCAGCATTTGACAACAGCCCCAGTGTTGGCTCAACCTGACAACACCAAGCCATTTGAAGTTTATTGTGATGCTTCTGGTACAGGATTGGGATGTGTCTTGATGCAAGAGAACAGGGTCATTGCTTATGCTTCTCGAGCACTCAGGCCCCATGAGCAGAACTACCCTACCCATGATTTAGAATTGGCAGCTGTGGTTCATGCTCTTAAGATATGGAGACACTACTTGATGGGAGCCCACTGTAACATCTACACTGATCACAAGAGTCTCAAATACATCTTCACTCAGGCAGATCTGAACATGAGGCAGAGGAGATGGTTAGAGTTAATCAAGGACTATGATTTGGAGGTGCATTACCACCCTGGTAAGGCCAATGTTGTGGCAGATGCTTTGAGCAGAAAGGCCCAGTGCAATTGTATGAGCATGGATGCAAGAGTCACCACCCTGTGTGATGAGTTGTGCAAGCTGAACCTGGAAGTTATTTCTTCGGGTGACCTAAGTTATATCTCGGTGGAGCCCACATTGCAAGAACAGATAGTCAGGGCACAGGTTGAGGATAAGGGTGTTCAGGTTATCAAAGATATGATCAAGCAAAAGGCAGAAAAATACAAGTGTTTCCGACAGGACAACAAGGGAATTCTATGGTTTGGAGATCGATTGGTCGTTCCCAAGGACCCTAAGCTCAGAAAGAAGATACTGGATGAAGCTCACCTATCCAAATTCTCCATGCACCCTGGTAGCAACAAGATGTACCATGATCTCAGATCCTTATATTGGTGGACTAGAATGAAAAGGGAAATTGCCAAGTACATATCCGAGTGTGACACCTGCCAGAGAATCAAAGCTAGTCATTTGAAGGCAGCAGGCCCTTTGCAACCCCTTCCCATACCATCTTGGAAATGGGAGGACATTTGCATGGACTTCATAGTGGGATTACCCAATACCTCCAGGCACCATGATTCTATTTGGGTTATCGTGGACAGGTTGACAAAGGCTGCACATTTCTTGCTAGTGCACACCACCCACAGGACAGAGAAATATGAAGAGATCTACATTGATCAAATAATTCGTCTGCATGGGATACCTAAGACTATAGTCTCGGACAGAGGAGCACCATTCGTGGCACGATTTTGGGAACAATTGCAAGAATCACTTGGGACCCATATCATCCGAAGCTCAGCATACCACCCCCAAACAGATGGCCAGACAGAAAGGGTGAATCAGATTTTGGAAGACATGTTGCGAGCATGTGCACTACACTATGGAAAGGAATGGGACAAGTGTCTGTCTTTAGCAGAGTTTTCTTACAATAACAGCTATAAGTCCAGTCTGAAGATGGCACCTTTTGAGGCATTATATGGGAGAAGGTGTAGGACCCCACTAAATTGGTCTCAAGCAGGAGAAAGGGAAATTTTTGGGCCAGACTTGGTACTCGAGGAAGAGGCAAAGGTCAAGGTTATTACCAAGAACTTAGAAGCTGCTCAGGCCAGGCAAAGGAGCTATCATGATAAGAGGCGGAAGCCTCTACAATTTGAGGTGGGAGATCATGTCTATCTTAAGGTATCACCCACCAAGGGTGTCCAAAGATTCGGGATCAAGGGCAAGTTAGCCCCTCGCTACATTGGACCCTATGAGATCAAGGCAAGTTGTGGACCCATAGCCTACCAATTGGAACTACCACCTCACATGTCAGCAGTTCATAATGTGTTCCATGTATCTCAGCTGCGGAAATGTGTTCGCCTACCCACTGAAGTGCTACCGGAACCAGACCTTGAGATAGAACCAGACTTGTCCTACCAAGAGTACCCCGTCAAGGTAATAGAACAAAAGGAGAGATAAACTCGGGCAAGGTCGGTCAGAATGTACAAGGTTCAGTGGAGTCACCATTCAGCAGAAGAAGCTACATGGGAGACCGAGGATTTTCTACGCTCTCGCTTCCCCGACTTTCTGCCCAAAGGAGTCGGTACGTAACCCCAAAACCCCACCCCCACCTGCCCTTTGAATTCAATTATAAGAAAAACTTAGATAACAAGGATAGTCTAAGTTGTGGATTTAACTTAAGAAGGGCTTCCTTCTGAAGTTGCAAAGAGGATGACATTCGAAGAGCAGTTAATAAGAGAAACTTAAGTATAAAGGAAAAATAACACCAACACACCTTCAAGCACCCTCCAAGGGACTCTACCTAAAATATCGGGACGAGATTCCTTTAAGGGGGGAGGGCTGTAACACCCCAGGTGTTGCCATGGCTAGAGCACACATTGTCACTAAGGACTGTGGATTATATGAGGTAAAGGCTTAGGGCAACACATAAGAACTTGGAGGTCATGTGCTAATCAAGTTGCCAATGACATAAGAAGCATTACTCTAATCCTTGCTCACTTACTACCTTGGATAAGAGGGGAGAAGAACCCTAGACTCTCTTAAACCCTATCTCTCAAAACCCTAGGTAAGAGGGGAAAGAGAGTGAGCAAGTGTGCAAAGTATGAGTAATTTTTACCCCAAACCTTAACTAACCTTATAACCATCAATTAGGGGGGGGAGATTGCAAAAAGACCCCTGGAGAAACCCCAATTCAAATCTCCAAGTGGAGAGAGAGCTAGAACTCTCTAGTTCCCCCTAAGTCAAATTCTAACCCTAATCCAAAGACCAACCGTGTTCACCTTGAAGATGGCGCCAAAACCACTTAGGTTCTATACCAAAAATGTGGTATACCACCTAAGGCACCCCCTGGAAAAAGTGGACACCGAGACTTGGACGTTTGATAGGATTTGGCATCAGTTTTGTCACGGGGTGGAAAGTGAGACAAGCCAGATTTGGCGCCCGTCTATCTCCTGATCTAGGGCGTATCCTCCTTTGGAACTGATGCGGACATCAACACCAACACGAGCACATCTACACCAGCAGCACCTTCTCCAGCCCAGGCGCCACCCCTTCCACCTGGGCCAGTGACTCGGGCCCGTGCAAGAGAATTGAACTACATCATGTTGTTAAAGAACGAAGGCCCGGAAGAATAGACGACCAGCCCAATTGCGGCCCATAATGGACGACCTAGGGTTGGCCGCCCCTAGGGGCTGCGCCCCCTCTCTATTTATTCAGGAGCTGCGCCTCCTTTATTTCCTGAGTTTTGTTTTACGTTAGCCTTAGCTACTCTCGAACACGCGCAAATCTGCGCTGTCTTCGTGTATTCAGAACTCCACCCTCGAGTAATAGATTAGATTGCTCGCATCTTGTTCTTGTTCGTTCTTCGATTGCGCACAGGAAACGATCTTCGTGATCAGGCCGATCTCGCATCAGCAAGGTCGGTAACCACAGGGAGTTGGTTCAGCGATTGCATTGGCGCCTCGGGCTTGCTCGTCGTAGTCGGATCGCAAGGGTCATCTTCCGCCAAATCGGAATTATCTCTACTCGCCGAAAGATCGGGCACCTCAGCTTCATCAATTGGTATCAGATTTCCAGGTTGATCGGTGAGTTTATCGAGCGTTTTTTTTTCCTACAGTCCACAAAACCACATAAAAATTCAGGTTAGATCTTATCCCAGCACCCTTTTGAGCCTCGCACTTTCTTTCAATAATCTGCATTGTTGAATTTGTGTGCTTTCGCGTCATTTGTTGCTGGTTGCATTGTGTTTCCACCATTCAAACCCTAGCGCCGCCACCATCTCCCGTTTGATCACGCCACAAACCGAGTCAACATCGTTTCCTTATTTTTCTCCTTCGGTTACGTCAAAAAAAAAACAGAAAAAACAAACCGAGTCAACGGCCGTTTCCTTGATTTTCTCCTTCGGTTACGAAAAAAAAAACAGAAAAAAAAACAAACCGAGTCAACGGCCGCTTCCTTGTTTTTCTCCTTCGGTTACGTCAAAAAAACAGAAAAAAAAGATAACGAAGGAGAAAGAATACGGTTGTTTCATCCCGGTCGTTTTTAGAACATAACTTGAGGTACCTTCCGTAAAACGGGCATAACTTTTCGCTCGGGTGTCCAAAAAATCTGAAATTTTTACAGGAGCTTGTTGACACCATTCTAAGGCCGGCCAAACTCACCTTCGGTCTGTTTGGTTTCGACAAAATTGTCAAAAAAAAATCAGGAAAATAAAGAAAAAAATTCGTCAAAGTTCTCGCACGCTTTTCAGAGAACTTCCTGATTTTCTATAGACCACATCTGATATCTGTTTTAGGTGAAACTTCGTGTAGCTCCTATCTTGTTGCTTCTTGTGCTGAGGAAAATATCAAAAAAAATCATACAAAAAAGAAAAACAAAATCACCTGTGATTTCTACTAGTGCCTTTTTGGCATCACTAGTACAATATTTACGGTACTGCCATTCTACTAGTTCCATCCATCTTTTGCACCTGTGGCCAGCAATATAGTTTCGTGTTTTGCACTATAATTCAACTTTGCATTATTGTTTGATCGTGCTAATCCTTGACTTGAGTGCAGCCTACCCACAACTCCACATATTTCTACGACGAGCAGGTTTCTGTTTCTCCACGCAATCGCTCATCCAATCTTTCACCGGAAACCTGCCAAGAAAATTCGGCCAAGGAAAGACACTTGTCCCAATCCTTCCCATAGTGTAGCACACATGCCCTTAACATGTCTTCCAAAATCTGATTTACCCTTTCTGTCTGACCATCCTTTGAGGGTGGTATGCTGAGCATCGAATTACGTGGGTCCCAAGTGATTCTTGCAATTGCTCCCAGAAACCTGCTACAAACGGTGCTCCTCTGTCAGACACAATAGTCCTTGGTATTCCATGCAAACGAACTATCTGGTCGATATAAATTTCTGCATACTTTTCTGTCCTGTGGGTGGTATGTGCTGGCAAGAAATGAGCTGTCTTGGTCAACCTATCCACAATGACCCAAATAGAATCGTGGTGCCGGGAGGTATTGGGCAATCCCACAATGAAATCCATGCAAATATCCTCCCACTTCCACGAGGGTATGGGAAGGGGTTGTAAGGTGCCTGCCACCTTCAAATGACTGGCCTTGACTCTTTGGCAAGTGTCGCATTCCGATATATACTTAGAAATTTCCCTCTTCATTCGGGTCCACCAGTACAAGGATCTGAGATCATGATACATCTTGTTACTGCCTGGGTGCATGGAGAATTTGGAAAGGTGAGCTTCATCCATTATTTTCTTTCTGAGTTCGGGGTTCTTGGGAACAATCAATCGGTCTCCAAACCATAGAATTCCTTTGTTGTCCTGTCGGAAACATTTGTATTTGTCCACCTTCTGTTCGATCATTTCCTTAATGACTTGAACACCCTTGTCACCAATTTGTGGCACGACTATCTGCTCACGTAAAGTGGGCTCCACTGAAATATAACTTAAAGTACCTGAAGGAATGACTTCAAGATTCAATTTGCACAACTCATCACATAGAGTGGTGATTTTTGCATCCAGATTTACACAGTTGCACTGGGCCTTCCGACTTAGGGCATCTGCCACAACATTGGCTTTGCCAGGATGGTAATGCACCTCCATATCTTAGTCCTTGATTAATTCTAACCATCTTCTCTGCTTCATATTAAGATCAGCCTTAGTGAAGATATATTTGAGACTCTTATGATCAGTGTAGATATTACAATGAGCTCCCATCAAGTAATGTCTCCAAATCTTGAGAGCATGAACTACGACTGCTAACTCCAGGTCATGTGTGGGGTAGTTCTGCTCATGGGGTCTGAGTGCTCGGGTGGCATAAGCAATGACTCGGTTGTCTTGCATCAAGACACATCCCAATCCTGTACCGGAAGCATCGCAGTAAACCTCAAAGGGTTTGGTGTTGTTCGGCTGAGCTAGCACGGGTGCTGTTGTCAAATGTTGCCTTAGTGTATGAAAGGCATCCTCACATTTACGGTCTGTTTGGTTTCGACAAAATTGTCAAAAAAAATCAGGAAAATAAAGAAAAAAATTCGTCAAAGTTCTCGCACGCTTTTCAGAGAACTTCCTGATTTTCTATAGACCACATCTGATATCTGTTTTAGGTGAAACTTCGTGTAGCTCCTATCTTGTTGCTTCTTGTGCTGAGGAAAATATCAAAAAAAATCATACAAAAAAGAAAAACAAAATCACCTGTGATTTCTACTAGTGCCTTTTTGGCATCACTAGTACAATATTTACGGTACTGCCATTCTGCTAGTTCCATCCATCTTTTGCACCTGTGGCCAGCAATATAGTTTCGTGTTTTGCACTATAATTCAACTTTGCATTATTGTTTGATCGTGCTAATCCTTGACTTGAGTGCAGCCTACCCACAACTCCACATATTTCTACGACGAGCAGGTTTCTGTTTCTCCACGCAATCGCTCATCCAATCTTTCACCGGAAACCTGCCAAGAAAATTCTGCCAAGGAAAGACACTTGTCCCAATCCTTCCCATAGTGTAGCACACATGCCCTTAACATGTCTTCCAAAATCTGATTTACCCTTTCTGTCTGACCATCCTTTGAGGGTGGTATGCTGAGCATCGAATTACGTGGGTCCCAAGTGATTCTTGCAATTGCTCCCAGAAACCTGCTACAAACGGTGCTCCTCTGTCAGACACAATAGTCCTTGGTATTCCATGCAAACGAACTATCTGGTCGATATAAATTTCTGCATACTTTTCTGTCCTGTGGGTGGTATGTGCTGGCAAGAAATGAGCTGTCTTGGTCAACCTATCCACAATGACCCAAATAGAATCGTGGTGCCGGGAGGTATTGGGCAATCCCACAATGAAATCCATGCAAATATCCTCCCACTTCCACGAAGGTATGGGAAGGGGTTGTAAGGTGCCTGCCACCTTCAAATGACTGGCCTTGACTCTTTGGCAAGTGTCGCATTCCGATATATACTTAGAAATTTCCCTCTTCATTCGGGTCCACCAGTACAAGGATCTGAGATCATGATACATCTTGTTACTGCCTGGGTGCATGGAGAATTTGGAAAGGTGAGCTTCATCCATTATTTTCTTTCTGAGTTCGGGGTTCTTGGGAACAATCAATCGGTCTCCAAACCATAGAATTCCTTTGTTGTCCTGTCGGAAACATTTGTATTTGTCCACCTTCTGTTCGATCATTTCCTTAATGACTTGAACACCCTTGTCACCAATTTGTGGCACGACTATCTGCTCACGTAAAGTGGGCTCCACTGAAATATAACTTAAAGTACCTGAAGGAATGACTTCAAGATTCAATTTGCACAACTCATCACATAGAGTGGTGATTTTTGCATCCAGATTTACACAGTTGCACTGGGCCTTCCGACTTAGGGCATCTGCCACAACATTGGCTTTGCCAGGATGGTAATGCACCTCCATATCTTAGTCCTTGATTAATTCTAACCATCTTCTCTGCTTCATATTAAGATCAGCCTTAGTGAAGATATATTTGAGACTCTTATGATCAGTGTAGATATTACAATGAGCTCCCATCAAGTAATGTCTCCAAATCTTGAGAGCATGAACTACGACTGCTAACTCCAGGTCATGTGTGGGGTAGTTCTGCTCATGGGGTCTGAGTGCTCGGGTGGCATAAGCAATGACTCGGTTGTCTTGCATCAAGACACATCCCAATCCTGTACCGGAAGCATCGCAGTAAACCTCAAAGGGTTTGGTGTTGTTCGGCTGAGCTAGCACGGGTGCTGTTGTCAAATGTTGCCTTAGTGTATGAAAGGCATCCTCACATTTACGGTCTGTTTGGTTTCGACAAAATTGTCAAAAAAAATCAGGAAAATAAAGAAAAAAATTCGTCAAAGTTCTCGCACGCTTTTCAGAGAACTTCCTGATTTTCTATAGACCACATCTGATATCTGTTTTAGGTGAAACTTCGTGTAGCTCCTATCTTGTTGCTTCTTGTGCTGAGGAAAATATCAAAAAAAATCATACAAAAAAGAAAAACAAAATCACCTGTGATTTCTACTAGTGCCTTTTTGGCATCACTAGTACAGTATTTACGGTACTGCCATTCTGCTAGTTCCATCCATCTTTTGCACCTGTGGCCAGCAATATAGTTTCGTGTTTTGCACTATAATTCAACTTTGCATTATTGTTTGATCGTGCTAATCCTTGACTTGAGTGCAGCCTACCCACAACTCCACATATTTCTACGACGAGCAGGTTTCTGTTTCTCCACGCAATCGCTCATCCAATCTTTCACCGGAAACCTGCCAAGAAAATTCTGCCAAGGAAAGACACTTGTCCCAATCCTTCCCATAGTGTAGCACACATGCCTTAACATGTCTTCCAAAATCTGATTTACCCTTTCTGTCTGACCATCCTTTGAGGGTGGTATGCTGAGCATCGAATTACGTGGGTCCCAAGTGATTCTTGCAATTGCTCCCAGAAACCTGCTACAAACGGTGCTCCTCTGTCAGACACAATAGTCCTTGGTATTCCATGCAAACGAACTATCTGGTCGATATAAATTTCTGCATACTTTTCTGTCCTGTGGGTGGTATGTGCTGGCAAGAAATGAGCTGTCTTGGTCAACCTATCCACAATGACCCAAATAGAATCGTGGTGCCGGGAGGTATTGGGCAATCCCACAATGAAATCCATGCAAATATCCTCCCACTTCCACGAGGGTATGGGAAGGGGTTGTAAGGTGCCTGCCACCTTCAAATGACTGGCCTTGACTCTTTGGCAAGTGTCGCATTCCGATATATACTTAGAAATTTCCCTCTTCATTCGGGTCCACCAGTACAAGGATCTGAGATCATGATACATCTTGTTACTGCCTGGGTGCATGGAGAATTTGGAAAGGTGAGCTTCATCCATTATTTTCTTTCTGAGTTCGGGGTTCTTGGGAACAATCAATCGGTCTCCAAACCATAGAATTCCTTTGTTGTCCTGTCGGAAACATTTGTATTTGTCCACCTTCTGTTCGATCATTTCCTTAATGACTTGAACACCCTTGTCACCAATTTGTGGCACGACTATCTGCTCACGTAAAGTGGGCTCCACTGAAATATAACTTAAAGTACCTGAAGGAATGACTTCAAGATTCAATTTGCACAACTCATCACATAGAGTGGTGATTTTTGCATCCAGATTTACACAGTTGCACTGGGCCTTCCGACTTACGGCATCTGCCACAACATTGGCTTTGCCAGGATGGTAATGCACCTCCATATCTTAGTCCTTGATTAATTCTAACCATCTTCTCTGCTTCATATTAAGATCAGCCTTAGTGAAGATATATTTGAGACTCTTATGATTAGTGTAGATATTACAATGAGCTCCCATCAAGTAATGTCTCCAAATCTTGAGAGCATGAACTACGACTGCTAACTCCAGGTCATGTGTGGGGTAGTTCTGCTCATGGGGTCTGAGTGCTCGGGTGGCATAAGCAATGACTCGGTTGTCTTGCATCAAGACACATCCCAATCCTGTACCGGAAGCATCGCAGTAAACCTCAAAGGGTTTGGTGTTGTTCGGCTGAGCTAGCACGGGTGCTGTTGTCAAATGTTGCCTTAGTGTATGAAAGGCATCCTCACATTTACGGTCTGTTTGGTTTCGACAAAATTGTCAAAAAAATCAGGAAAATAAAGAAAAAAATTCGTCAAAGTTCTCGCACGCATTTCAGAGAACTTCCTGATTTTCTATAGACCACATCTGATATCTGTTTTAGGTGAAACTTCGTGTAGCTCCTATCTTGTTGCTTCTTGTGCTGAGGAAAATATCAAAAAAAATCATACAAAAAAGAAAAACAAAATCACCTGTGATTTCTACTAGTGCCTTTTTGGCATCACTAGTACAATATTTACGGTACTGCCATTCTGCTAGTTCCATCCATCTTTTGCACCTGTGGCCAGCAATATAGTTTCGTGTTTTGCACTATAATTCAACTTTGCATTATTGTTTGATCGTGCTAATCCTTGACTTGAGTGCAGCCTACCCACAACTCCACATATTTCTACGACGAGCAGGTTTCTGTTTCTCCACGCAATCGCTCATCCAATCTTTCACCGGAAACCTGCCAAGAAAATTCTGCCAAGGAAAGACACTTGTCCCAATCCTTCCCATAGTGTAGCACACATGCCCTTAACATGTCTTCCAAAATCTGATTTACCCTTTCTGTCTGACCATCCTTTGAGGGTGGTATGCTGAGCATCGAATTACGTGGGTCCCAAGTGATTCTTGCAATTGCTCCCAGAAACCTGCTACAAACGGTGCTCCTCTGTCAGACACAATAGTCCTTGGTATTCCATGCAAACGAACTATCTGGTCGATATAAATTTCTGCATACTTTTCTGTCCTGTGGGTGGTATGTGCTGGCAAGAAATGAGCTGTCTTGGTCAACCTATCCACAATGACCCAAATAGAATCGTGGTGCCGGGAGGTATTGGGCAATCCCACAATGAAATCCATGCAAATATCCTCCCACTTCCACGAGGGTATGGGAAGGGGTTGTAAGGTGCCTGCCACCTTCAAATGACTGGCCTTGACTCTTTGGCAAGTGTCGCATTCCGATATATACTTAGAAATTTCCCTCTTCATTCGGGTCCACCAGTACAAGGATCTGAGATCATGATACATCTTGTTACTGCCTGGGTGCATGGAGAATTTGGAAAGGTGAGCTTCATCCATTATTTTCTTTCTGAGTTCGGGGTTCTTGGGAACAATCAATCGGTCTCCAAACCATAGAATTCCTTTGTTGTCCTGTCGGAAACATTTGTATTTGTCCACCTTCTGTTCGATCATTTCCTTAATGACTTGAACACCCTTGTCACCAATTTGTGGCACGACTATCTGCTCACGTAAAGTGGGCTCCACTGAAATATAACTTAAAGTACCTGAAGGAATGACTTCAAGATTCAATTTGCACAACTCATCACATAGAGTGGTGATTTTTGCATCCAGATTTACACAGTTGCACTGGGCCTTCCGACTTAGGGCATCTGCCACAACATTGGCTTTGCCAGGATGGTAATGCACCTCCATATCTTAGTCCTTGATTAATTCTAACCATCTTCTCTGCTTCATATTAAGATCAGCCTTAGTGAAGATATATTTGAGACTCTTATGATCAGTGTAGATATTACAATGAGCTCCCATCAAGTAATGTCTCCAAATCTTGAGAGCATGAACTACGACTGCTAACTCCAGGTCATGTGTGGGGTAGTTCTGCTCATGGGGTCTGAGTGCTCGGGTGGCATAAGCAATGACTCGGTTGTCTTGCATCAAGACACATCCCAATCCTGTACCGGAAGCATCGCAGTAAACCTCAAAGGGTTTGGTGTTGTTCGGCTGAGCTAGCACGGGTGCTGTTGTCAAATGTTGCCTTAGTGTATGAAAGGCATCCTCACATTTACGGTCTGTTTGGTTTCGACAAAATTGTCAAAAAAAATCAGGAAAATAAAGAAAAAAATTCGTCAAAGTTCTCGCACGCTTTTCAGAGAACTTCCTGATTTTCTATAGACCACATCTGATATCTGTTTTAGGTGAAACTTCGT
The DNA here is from genome assembly GCF_902167145.1 of Zea mays. Lineage (NCBI taxonomy): Eukaryota > Viridiplantae > Streptophyta > Magnoliopsida > Poales > Poaceae > Zea > Zea mays. The sequence continues at coordinate 85,904,239 of NC_050098.1, forward strand.
GTAGCTCCTATCTTGTTGCTTCTTGTGCTGAGGAAAATATCAAAAAAAATCATACAAAAAAGAAAAACAAAATCACCTGTGATTTCTACTAGTGCCTTTTTGGCATCACTAGTACAATATTTACGGTACTGCCATTCTGCTAGTTCCATCCATCTTTTGCACCTGTGGCCAGCAATATAGTTTCGTGTTTTGCACTATAATTCAACTTTGCATTATTGTTTGATCGTGCTAATCCTTGACTTGAGTGCAGCCTACCCACAACTCCACATATTTCTACGACGAGCAGGTTTCTGTTTCTCCACGCAATCGCTCATCCAATCTTTCACCGGAAACCTGCCAAGAAAATTCTGCCAAGGAAAGACACTTGTCCCAATCCTTCCCATAGTGTAGCACACATGCCCTTAACATGTCTTCCAAAATCTGATTTACCCTTTCTGTCTGACCATCCTTTGAGGGTGGTATGCTGAGCATCGAATTACGTGGGTCCCAAGTGATTCTTGCAATTGCTCCCAGAAACCTGCTACAAACGGTGCTCCTCTGTCAGACACAATAGTCCTTGGTATTCCATGCAAACGAACTATCTGGTCGATATAAATTTCTGCATACTTTTCTGTCCTGTGGGTGGTATGTGCTGGCAAGAAATGAGCTGTCTTGGTCAACCTATCCACAATGACCCAAATAGAATCGTGGTGCCGGGAGGTATTGGGCAATCCCACAATGAAATCCATGCAAATATCCTCCCACTTCCACGAGGGTATGGGAAGGGGTTGTAAGGTGCCTGCCACCTTCAAATGACTGGCCTTGACTCTTTGGCAAGTGTCGCATTCCGATATATACTTAGAAATTTCCCTCTTCATTCGGGTCCACCAGTACAAGGATCTGAGATCATGATACATCTTGTTACTGCCTGGGTGCATGGAGAATTTGGAAAGGTGAGCTTCATCCATTATTTTCTTTCTGAGTTCGGGGTTCTTGGGAACAATCAATCGGTCTCCAAACCATAGAATTCCTTTGTTGTCCTGTCGGAAACATTTGTATTTGTCCACCTTCTGTTCGATCATTTCCTTAATGACTTGAACACCCTTGTCACCAATTTGTGGCACGACTATCTGCTCACGTAAAGTGGGCTCCACTGAAATATAACTTAAAGTACCTGAAGGAATGACTTCAAGATTCAATTTGCACAACTCATCACATAGAGTGGTGATTTTTGCATCCAGATTTACACAGTTGCACTGGGCCTTCCGACTTAGGGCATCTGCCACAACATTGGCTTTGCCAGGATGGTAATGCACCTCCATATCTTAGTCCTTGATTAATTCTAACCATCTTCTCTGCTTCATATTAAGATCAGCCTTAGTGAAGATATATTTGAGACTCTTATGATCAGTGTAGATATTACAATGAGCTCCCATCAAGTAATGTCTCCAAATCTTGAGAGCATGAACTACGACTGCTAACTCCAGGTCATGTGTGGGGTAGTTCTGCTCATGGGGTCTGAGTGCTCGGGTGGCATAAGCAATGACTCGGTTGTCTTGCATCAAGACACATCCCAATCCTGTACCGGAAGCATCGCAGTAAACCTCAAAGGGTTTGGTGTTGTTCGGCTGAGCTAGCACGGGTGCTGTTGTCAAATGTTGCCTTAGTGTATGAAAGGCATCCTCACATTTACGGTCTGTTTGGTTTCGACAAAATTGTCAAAAAAAATCAGGAAAATAAAGAAAAAAATTCGTCAAAGTTCTCGCACGCTTTTCAGAGAACTTCCTGATTTTCTATAGACCACATCTGATATATGTTTTAGGTGAAACTTCGTGTAGCTCCTATCTTGTTGCTTCTTGTGCTGAGGAAAATATCAAAAAAAATCATACAAAAAAGAAAAACAAAATCACCTGTGATTTCTACTAGTGCCTTTTTGGCATCACTAGTACAATATTTACGGTACTGCCATTCTGCTAGTTCCATCCATCTTTTGCACCTGTGGCCAGCAATATAGTTTCGTGTTTTGCACTATAATTCAACTTTGCATTATTGTTTGATCGTGCTAATCCTTGACTTGAGTGCAGCCTACCCACAACTCCACATATTTCTACGACGAGCAGGTTTCTGTTTCTCCACGCAATCGCTCATCCAATCTTTCACCGGAAACCTGCCAAGAAAATTCTGCCAAGGAAAGACACTTGTCCCAATCCTTCCCATAGTGTAGCACACATGCCCTTAACATGTCTTCCAAAATCTGATTTACCCTTTCTGTCTGACCATCCTTTGAGGGTGGTATGCTGAGCATCGAATTACGTGGGTCCCAAGTGATTCTTGCAATTGCTCCCAGAAACCTGCTACAAACGGTGCTCCTCTGTCAGACACAATAGTCCTTGGTATTCCATGCAAACGAACTATCTGGTCGATATAAATTTCTGCATACTTTTCTGTCCTGTGGGTGGTATGTGCTGGCAAGAAATGAGCTGTCTTGGTCAACCTATCCACAATGACCCAAATAGAATCGTGGTGCCGGGAGGTATTGGGCAATCCCACAATGAAATCCATGCAAATATCCTCCCACTTCCACGAGGGTATGGGAAGGGGTTGTAAGGTGCCTGCCACCTTCAAATGACTGGCCTTGACTCTTTGGCAAGTGTCGCATTCCGATATATACTTAGAAATTTCCCTCTTCATTCGGGTCCACCAGTACAAGGATCTGAGATCATGATACATCTTGTTACTGCCTGGGTGCATGGAGAATTTGGAAAGGTGAGCTTCATCCATTATTTTCTTTCTGAGTTCGGGGTTCTTGGGAACAATCAATCGGTCTCCAAACCATAGAATTCCTTTGTTGTCCTGTCGGAAACATTTGTATTTGTCCACCTTCTGTTCGATCATTTCCTTAATGACTTGAACACCCTTGTCACCAATTTGTGGCACGACTATCTGCTCACGTAAAGTGGGCTCCACTGAAATATAACTTAAAGTACCTGAAGGAATGACTTCAAGATTCAATTTGCACAACTCATCACATAGAGTGGTGATTTTTGCATCCAGATTTACACAGTTGCACTGGGCCTTCCGACTTAGGGCATCTGCCACAACATTGGCTTTGCCAGGATGGTAATGCACCTCCATATCTTAGTCCTTGATTAATTCTAACCATCTTCTCTGCTTCATATTAAGATCAGCCTTAGTGAAGATATATTTGAGACTCTTATGATCAGTGTAGATATTACAATGAGCTCCCATCAAGTAATGTCTCCAAATCTTGAGAGCATGAACTACGACTGCTAACTCCAGGTCATGTGTGGGGTAGTTCTGCTCATGGGGTCTGAGTGCTCGGGTGGCATAAGCAATGACTCGGTTGTCTTGCATCAAGACACATCCCAATCCTGTACCGGAAGCATCGCAGTAAACCTCAAAGGGTTTGGTGTTGTTCGGCTGAGCTAGCACGGGTGCTGTTGTCAAATGTTGCCTTAGTGTATGAAAGGCATCCTCACATTTACGGTCTGTTTGGTTTCGACAAAATTGTCAAAAAAAATCAGGAAAATAAAGAAAAAAATTCGTCAAAGTTCTCGCACGCTTTTCAGAGAACTTCCTGATTTTCTATAGACCACATCTGATATCTGTTTTAGGTGAAACTTCGTGTAGCTCCTATCTTGTTGCTTCTTGTGCTGAGGAAAATATCAAAAAAAATCATACAAAAAAGAAAAACAAAATCACCTGTGATTTCTACTAGTGCCTTTTTGGCATCACTAGTACAATATTTACGGTACTGCCATTCTGCTAGTTCCATCCATCTTTTGCACCTGTGGCCAGCAATATAGTTTCGTGTTTTGCACTATAATTCAACTTTGCATTATTGTTTGATCGTGCTAATCCTTGACTTGAGTGCAGCCTACCCACAACTCCACATATTTCTACGACGAGCAGGTTTCTGTTTCTCCACGCAATCGCTCATCCAATCTTTCACCGGAAACCTGCCAAGAAAATTCTGCCAAGGAAAGACACTTGTCCCAATCCTTCCCATAGTGTAGCACACATGCCCTTAACATGTCTTCCAAAATCTGATTTACCCTTTCTGTCTGACCATCCTTTGAGGGTGGTATGCTGAGCATCGAATTACGTGGGTCCCAAGTGATTCTTGCAATTGCTCCCAGAAACCTGCTACAAACGGTGCTCCTCTGTCAGACACAATAGTCCTTGGTATTCCATGCAAACGAACTATCTGGTCGATATAAATTTCTGCATACTTTTCTGTCCTGTGGGTGGTATGTGCTGGCAAGAAATGAGCTGTCTTGGTCAACCTATCCACAATGACCCAAATAGAATCGTGGTGCCGGGAGGTATTGGGCAATCCCACAATGAAATCCATGCAAATATCCTCCCACTTCCACGAGGGTATGGGAAGGGGTTGTAAGGTGCCTGCCACCTTCAAATGACTGGCCTTGACTCTTTGGCAAGTGTCGCATTCCGATATATACTTAGAAATTTCCCTCTTCATTCGGGTCCACCAGTACAAGGATCTGAGATCATGATACATCTTGTTACTGCCTGGGTGCATGGAGAATTTGGAAAGGTGAGCTTCATCCATTATTTTCTTTCTGAGTTCGGGGTTCTTGGGAACAATCAATCGGTCTCCAAACCATAGAATTCCTTTGTTGTCCTGTCGGAAACATTTGTATTTGTCCACCTTCTGTTCGATCATTTCCTTAATGACTTGAACACCCTTGTCACCAATTTGTGGCACGACTATCTGCTCACGTAAAGTGGGCTCCACTGAAATATAACTTAAAGTACCTGAAGGAATGACTTCAAGATTCAATTTGCACAACTCATCACATAGAGTGGTGATTTTTGCATCCAGATTTACACAGTTGCACTGGGCCTTCCGACTTAGGGCATCTGCCACAACATTGGCTTTGCCAGGATGGTAATGCACCTCCATATCTTAGTCCTTGATTAATTCTAACCATCTTCTCTGCTTCATATTAAGATCAGCCTTAGTGAAGATATATTTGAGACTCTTATGATCAGTGTAGATATTACAATGAGCTCCCATCAAGTAATGTCTCCAAGTCTTGAGAGCATGAACTACGACTGCTAACTCCAGGTCATGTGTGGGGTAGTTCTGCTCATGGGGTCTGAGTGCTCGGGTGGCATAAGCAATGACTCGGTTGTCTTGCATCAAGACACATCCCAATCCTGTACCGGAAGCATCGCAGTAAACCTCAAAGGGTTTGGTGTTGTTCGGCTGAGCTAGCACGGGTGCTGTTGTCAAATGTTGCCTTAGTGTATGAAAGGCATCCTCACATTTACGGTCTGTTTGGTTTCGACAAAATTGTCAAAAAAAATCAGGAAAATAAAGAAAAAAATTCGTCAAAGTTCTCGCACGCTTTTCAGAGAACTTCCTGATTTTCTATAGACCACATCTGATATCTGTTTTAGGTGAAACTTCGTGTAGCTCCTATCTTGTTGCTTCTTGTGCTGAGGAAAATATCAAAAAAATCATACAAAAAAGAAAAACAAAATCACCTGTGATTTCTACTAGTGCCTTTTTGGCATCACTAGTACAATATTTACGGTACTGCCATTCTGCTAGTTCCATCCATCTTTTGCACCTGTGGCCAGCAATATAGTTTCGTGTTTTGCACTATAATTCAACTTTGCATTATTGTTTGATCGTGCTAATCCTTGACTTGAGTGCAGCCTACCCACAACTCCACATATTTCTACGACGAGCAGGTTTCTGTTTCTCCATGCAATCGCTCATCCAATCTTTCACCGGAAACCTGCCAAGAAAATTCTGCCAAGGAAAGACACTTGTCCCAATCCTTCCCATAGTGTAGCACACATGCCCTTAACATGTCTTCCAAAATCTGATTTACCCTTTCTGTCTGACCATCCTTTGAGGGTGGTATGCTGAGCATCGAATTACGTGGGTCCCAAGTGATTCTTGCAATTGCTCCCAGAAACCTGCTACAAACGGTGCTCCTCTGTCAGACACAATAGTCCTTGGTATTCCATGCAAACGAACTATCTGGTCGATATAAATTTCTGCATACTTTTCTGTCCTGTGGGTGGTATGTGCTGGCAAGAAATGAGCTGTCTTGGTCAACCTATCCACAATGACCCAAATAGAATCGTGGTGCCGGGAGGTATTGGGCAATCCCACAATGAAATCCATGCAAAAATCCTCCCACTTCCACGAGGGTATGGGAAGGGGTTGTAAGGTGCCTGCCACCTTCAAATGACTGGCCTTGACTCTTTGGCAAGTGTCGCATTCCGATATATACTTAGAAATTTCCCTCTTCATTCGGGTCCACCAGTACAAGGATCTGAGATCATGATACATCTTGTTACTGCCTGGGTGCATGGAGAATTTGGAAAGGTGAGCTTCATCCATTATTTTCTTTCTGAGTTCGGGGTTCTTGGGAACAATCAATCGGTCTCCAAACCATAGAATTCCTTTGTTGTCCTGTCGGAAACATTTGTATTTGTCCACCTTCTGTTCGATCATTTCCTTAATGACTTGAACACCCTTGTCACCAATTTGTGGCACGACTATCTGCTCACGTAAAGTGGGCTCCACTGAAATATAACTTAAAGTACCTGAAGGAATGACTTCAAGATTCAATTTGCACAACTCATCACATAGAGTGGTGATTTTTGCATCCAGATTTACACAGTTGCACTGGGCCTTCCGACTTAGGGCATCTGCCACAACATTGGCTTTGCCAGGATGGTAATGCACCTCCATATCTTAGTCCTTGATTAATTCTAACCATCTTCTCTGCTTCATATTAAGATCAGCCTTAGTGAAGATATATTTGAGACTCTTATGATCAGTGCAGATATTACAATGAGCTCCCATCAAGTAATGTCTCCAAATCTTGAGAGCATGAACTACGACTGCTAACTCCAGGTCATGTGTGGGGTAGTTCTGCTCATGGGGTCTGAGTGCTCGGGTGGCATAAGCAATGACTCGGTTGTCTTGCATCAAGACACATCCCAATCCTGTACCGGAAGCATCGCAGTAAACCTCAAAGGGTTTGGTGTTGTTCGGCTGAGCTAGCACGGGTGCTGTTGTCAAATGTTGCCTTAGTGTATGAAAGGCATCCTCACATTTACGGTCTGTTTGGTTTCGACAAAATTGTCAAAAAAAATCAGGAAAATAAAGAAAAAAATTCGTCAAAGTTCTCGCACGCTTTTCAGAGAACTTCCTGATTTTCTATAGACCACATCTGATATCTGTTTTAGGTGAAACTTCGTGTAGCTCCTATCTTGTTGCTTCTTGTGCTGAGGAAAATATCAAAAAAAATCATACAAAAAAGAAAAACAAAATCACCTGTGATTTCTACTAGTGCCTTTTTGGCATCACTAGTACAATATTTACGGTACTGCCATTCTGCTAGTTCCATCCATCTTTTGCACCTGTGGCCAGCAATATAGTTTCGTGTTTTGCACTATAATTCAACTTTGCAATTTGTTTGATCGTGCTAATCCTTGACTTGAGTGCAGCCTACCCACAACTCCACATATTTCTACGACGAGCAGGTTTCTGTTTCTCCACGCAATCGCTCATCCAATCTTTCACCGGAAACCTGCCAAGAAAATTCTGCCAAGGAAAGACACTTGTCCCAATCCTTCCCATAGTGTAGCACACATGCCCTTAACATGTCTTCCAAAATCTGATTTACCCTTTCTGTCTGACCATCCTTTGAGGGTGGTATGCTGAGCATCGAATTACGTGGGTCCCAAGTGATTCTTGCAATTGCTCCCAGAAACCTGCTACAAACGGTGCTCCTCTGTCAGACACAATAGTCCTTGGTATTCCATGCAAACGAACTATCTGGTCGATATAAATTTCTGCATACTTTTCTGTCCTGTGGGTGGTATGTGCTGGCAAGAAATGAGCTGTCTTGGTCAACCTATCCACAATGACCCAAATAGAATCGTGGTGCCGGGAGGTATTGGGCAATCCCACAATGAAATCCATGCAAATATCCTCCCACTTCCACGAGGGTATGGGAAGGGGTTGTAAGGTGCCTGCCACCTTCAAATGACTGGCCTTGACTCTTTGGCAAGTGTCGCATTCCGATATATACTTAGAAATTTCCCTCTTCATTCGGGTCCACCAGTACAAGGATCTGAGATCATGATACATCTTGTTACTGCCTGGGTGCATGGAGAATTTGGAAAGGTGAGCTTCATCCATTATTTTCTTTCTGAGTTCGGGGTTCTTGGGAACAATCAATCGGTCTCCAAACCATAGAATTCCTTTGTTGTCCTGTCGGAAACATTTGTATTTGTCCACCTTCTGTTCGATCATTTCCTTAATGACTTGAACACCCTTGTCACCAATTTGTGGCACGACTATCTGCTCACGTAAAGTGGGCTCCACTGAAATATAACTTAAAGTACCTGAAGGAATGACTTCAAGATTCAATTTGCACAACTCATCACATAGAGTGGTGATTTTTGCATCCAGATTTACACAGTTGCACTGGGCCTTCCGACTTAGGGCATCTGCCACAACATTGGCTTTGCCAGGATGGTAATGCACCTCCATATCTTAGTCCTTGATTAATTCTAACCATCTTCTCTGCTTCATATTAAGATCAGCCTTAGTGAAGATATATTTGAGACTCTTATGATCAGTGCAGATATTACAATGAGCTCCCATCAAGTAATGTCTCCAAATCTTGAGAGCATGAACTACGACTGCTAACTCCAGGTCATGTGTGGGGTAGTTCTGCTCATGGGGTCTGAGTGCTCGGGTGGCATAAGCAATGACTCGGTTGTCTTGCATCAAGACACATCCCAATCCTGTACCGGAAGCATCGCAGTAAACCTCAAAGGGTTTGGTGTTGTTCGGCTGAGCTAGCACGGGTGCTGTTGTCAAATGTTGCCTTAGTGTATGAAAGGCATCCTCACATTTACGGTCTGTTTGGTTTCGACAAAATTGTCAAAAAAAATCAGGAAAATAAAGAAAAAAATTCGTCAAAGTTCTCGCACGCTTTTCAGAGAACTTCCTGATTTTCTATAGACCACATCTGATATCTGTTTTAGGTGAAACTTCGTGTAGCTCCTATCTTGTTGCTTCTTGTGCTGAGGAAAATATCAAAAAAAATCATACAAAAAAGAAAAACAAAATCACCTGTGATTTCTACTAGTGCCTTTTTGGCATCACTAGTACAATATTTACGGTACTGCCATTCTGCTAGTTCCATCCATCTTTTGCACCTGTGGCCAGCAATATAGTTTCGTGTTTTGCACTATAATTCAACTTTTCAATTTGTTTGATCGTGCTAATCCTTGACTTGAGTGCAGCCTACCCACAACTCCACATATTTCTACGACGAGCAGGTTTCTGTTTCTCCACGCAATCGCTCATCCAATCTTTCACCGGAAACCTGCCAAGAAAATTCTGCCAAGGAAAGACACTTGTCCCAATCCTTCCCATAGTGTAGCACACATGCCCTTAACATGTCTTCCAAAATCTGATTTACCCTTTCTGTCTGACCATCCTTTGAGGGTGGTATGCTGAGCATCGAATTACGTGGGTCCCAAGTGATTCTTGCAATTGCTCCCAGAAACCTGCTACAAACGGTGCTCCTCTGTCAGACACAATAGTCCTTGGTATTCCATGCAAACGAACTATCTGGTCGATATAAATTTCTGCATACTTTTCTGTCCTGTGGGTGGTATGTGCTGGCAAGAAATGAGCTGTCTTGGTCAACCTATCCACAATGACCCAAATAGAATCGTGGTGCCGGGAGGTATTGGGCAATCCCACAATGAAATCCATGCAAATATCCTCCCACTTCCACGAGGGTATGGGAAGGGGTTGTAAGGTGCCTGCCACCTTCAAATGACTGGCCTTGACTCTTTGGCAAGTGTCGCATTCCGATATATACTTAGAAATTTCCCTCTTCATTCGGGTCCACCAGTACAAGGATCTGAGATCATGATACATCTTGTTACTGCCTGGGTGCATGGAGAATTTGGAAAGGTGAGCTTCATCCATTATTTTCTTTCTGAGTTCGGGGTTCTTGGGAACAATCAATCGGTCTCCAAACCATAGAATTCCTTTGTTGTCCTGTCGGAAACATTTGTATTTGTCCACCTTCTGTTCGATCATTTCCTTAATGACTTGAACACCCTTGTCACCAATTTGTGGCACGACTATCTGCTCACGTAAAGTGGGCTCCACTGAAATATAACTTAAAGTACCTGAAGGAATGACTTCAAGATTCAATTTGCACAACTCATCACATAGAGTGGTGATTTTTGCATCCAGATTTACACAGTTGCACTGGGCCTTCCGACTTAGGGCATCTGCCACAACATTGGCTTTGCCAGGATGGTAATGCACCTCCATATCTTAGTCCTTGATTAATTCTAACCATCTTCTCTGCTTCATATTAAGATCAGCCTTAGTGAAGATATATTTGAGACTCTTATGATCAGTGTAGATATTACAATGAGCTCCCATCAAGTAATGTCTCCAAATCTTGAGAGCATGAACTACGACTGCTAACTCCAGGTCATGTGTGGGGTAGTTCTGCTCATGGGGTCTGAGTGCTCGGGTGGCATAAGCAATGACTCGGTTGTCTTGCATCAAGACACATCCCAATCCTGTACCGGAAGCATCGCAGTAAACCTCAAAGGGTTTGGTGTTGTTCGGCTGAGCTAGCACGGGTGCTGTTGTCAAATGTTGCCTTAGTGTATGAAAGGCATCCTCACATTTACGGTCTGTTTGGTTTCGACAAAATTGTCAAAAAAAATCAGGAAAATAAAGAAAAAAATTCGTCAAAGTTCTCGCACGCTTTTCAGAGAACTTCCTGATTTTCTATAGACCACATCTGATATCTGTTTTAGGTGAAACTTCGTGTAGCTCCTATCTTGTTGCTTCTTGTGCTGAGGAAAATATCAAAAAAAATTATACAAAAAAGAAAAACAAAATCACCTGTGATTTCTACTAGTGCCTTTTTGGCATCACTAGTACAATATTTACGGTACTGCCATTCTGCTAGTTCCATCCATCTTTTGCACATGTGGCCAGCAATATAGTTTCGTGTTTTGCACTATAATTCAACTTTGCATTATTGTTTGATCGTGCTAATCCTTGACTTGAGTGCAGCCTACCCACAACTCCACATATTTCTACGACGAGCAGGTTTCTGTTTCTCCACGCAATCGCTCATCCAATCTTTCACCGGAAACCTGCCAAGAAAATTCTGCCAAGGAAAGACACTTGTCCCAATCCTTCCCATAGTGTAGCACACATGCCCTTAACATGTCTTCCAAAATCTGATTTACCCTTTCTGTCTGACCATCCTTTGAGGGTGGTATGCTGAGCATCGAATTACGTGGGTCCCAAGTGATTCTTGCAATTGCTCCCAGAAACCTGCTACAAACGGTGCTCCTCTGTCAGACACAATAGTCCTTGGTATTCCATGCAAACGAACTATCTGGTCGATATAAATTTCTGCATACTTTTCTGTCCTGTGGGTGGTATGTGCTGGCAAGAAATGAGCTGTCTTGGTCAACCTATCCACAATGACCCAAATAGAATCGTGGTGCCGGGAGGTATTGGGCAATCCCACAATGAAATCCATGCAAATATCCTCCCACTTCCACGAGGGTATGGGAAGGGGTTGTAAGGTGCCTGCCACCTTCAAATGACTGGCCTTGACTCTTTGGCAAGTGTCGCATTCCGATATATACTTAGAAATTTCCCTCTTCATTCGGGTCCACCAGTACAAGGATCTGAGATCATGATACATCTTGTTACTGCCTGGGTGCATGGAGAATTTGGAAAGGTGAGCTTCATCCATTATTTTCTTTCTGAGTTCGGGGTTCTTGGGAACAATCAATCGGTCTCCAAACCATAGAATTCCTTTGTTGTCCTGTCGGAAACATTTGTATTTGTCCACCTTCTGTTCGATCATTTCCTTAATGACTTGAACACCCTTGTCACCAATTTGTGGCACGACTATCTGCTCACGTAAAGTGGGCTCCACTGAAATATAACTTAAAGTACCTGAAGGAATGACTTCAAGATTCAATTTGCACAACTCATCACATAGAGTGGTGATTTTTGCATCCAGATTTACACAGTTGCACTGGGCCTTCCGACTTAGGGCATCTGCCACAACATTGGCTTTGCCAGGATGGTAATGCACCTCCATATCTTAGTCCTTGATTAATTCTAACCATCTTCTCTGCTTCATATTAAGATCAGCCTTAGTGAAGATATATTTGAGACTCTTATGATCAGTGTAGATATTACAATGAGCTCCCATCAAGTAATGTCTCCAAATCTTGAGAGCATGAACTACGACTGCTAACTCCAGGTCATGTGTGGGGTAGTTCTGCTCATGGGGTCTGAGTGCTCGGGTGGCATAAGCAATGACTCGGTTGTCTTGCATCAAGACACATCCCAATCCTGTACCGGAAGCATCGCAGTAAACCTCAAAGGGTTTGGTGTTGTTCGGCTGAGCTAGCACTGGGTGCTGTTGTCAAATGTTGCCTTAGTGTATGAAAGGCATCCTCACATTTACAGTCTGTTTGGTTTCGACAAAATTGTCAAAAAAAATCAGGAAAATAAAGAAAAAAATTCGTCAAAGTTCTCGCACGCTTTTCAGAGAACTTCCTGATTTTCTATAGACCACATCTGATATCTGTTTTAGGTGAAACTTCGTGTAGCTCCTATCTTGTTGCTTCTTGTGCTGAGGAAAATATCAAAAAAAATCATACAAAAAAGAAAAACAAAATCACCTGTGATTTCTACTAGTGCCTTTTTGGCATCACTAGTACAATATTTACGGTACTGCCATTCTGCTAGTTCCATCCATCTTTTGCACCTGTGGCCAGCAATATAGTTTCGTGTTTTGCACTATAATTCAACTTTGCATTATTGTTTGATCGTGCTAATCCTTGACTTGAGTGCAGCCTACCCACAACTCCACATATTTCTACGACGAGCAGGTTTCTGTTTCTCCACGCAATCGCTCATCCAATCTTTCACCGGAAACCTGCCAAGAAAATTCTGCCAAGGAAAGACACTTGTCCCAATCCTTCCCATAGTGTAGCACACATGCCCTTAACATGTCTTCCAAAATCTGATTTACCCTTTCTGTCTGACCATCCTTTGAGGGTGGTATGCTGAGCATCGAATTACGTGGGTCCCAAGTGATTCTTGCAATTGCTCCCAGAAACCTGCTACAAACGGTGCTCCTCTGTCAGACACAATAGTCCTTGGTATTCCATGCAAACGAACTATCTGGTCGATATAAATTTCTGCATACTTTTCTGTCCTGTGGGTGGTATGTGCTGGCAAGAAATGAGCTGTCTTGGTCAACCTATCCACAATGACCCAAATAGAATCGTGGTGCCGGGAGGTATTGGGCAATCCCACAATGAAATCCATGCAAATATCCTCCCACTTCCACGAGGGTATGGGAAGGGGTTGTAAGGTGCCTGCCACCTTCAAATGACTGGCCTTGACTCTTTGGCAAGTGTCGCATTCCGATATATACTTAGAAATTTCCCTCTTCATTCGGGTCCACCAGTACAAGGATCTGAGATCATGATACATCTTGTTACTGCCTGGGTGCATGGAGAATTTGGAAAGGTGAGCTTCATCCATTATTTTCTTTCTGAGTTCGGGGTTCTTGGGAACAATCAATCGGTCTCCAAACCATAGAATTCCTTTGTTGTCCTGTCGGAAACATTTGTATTTGTCCACCTTCTGTTCGATCATTTCCTTAATGACTTGAACACCCTTGTCACCAATTTGTGGCACGACTATCTGCTCACGTAAAGTGGGCTCCACTGAAATATAACTTAAAGTACCTGAAGGAATGACTTCAAGATTCAATTTGCACAACTCATCACATAGAGTGGTGATTTTTGCATCCAGATTTACACAGTTGCACTGGGCCTTCCGACTTAGGGCATCTGCCACAACATTGGCTTTGCCAGGATGGTAATGCACCTCCATATCTTAGTCCTTGATTAATTCTAACCATCTTCTCTGCTTCATATTAAGATCAGCCTTAGTGAAGATATATTTGAGACTCTTATGATCAGTGTAGATATTACAATGAGCTCCCATCAAGTAATGTCTCCAAATCTTGAGAGCATGAACTACGACTGCTAACTCCAGGTCATGTGTGGGGTAGTTCTGCTCATGGGGTCTGAGTGCTCGGGTGGCATAAGCAATGACTCGATTGTCTTGCATCAAGACACATCCCAATCCTGTACCGGAAGCATCGCAGTAAACCTCAAAGGGTTTGGTGTTGTTCGGCTGAGCTAGCACCGGTGCTGTTGTCAAATGTTGCCTTAGTGTATGAAAGGCATCCTCACATTTACGGTCTGTTTGGTTTCGACAAAATTGTCAAAAAAAATCAGGAAAATAAAGAAAAAAATTCGTCAAAGTTCTCGCACGCTTTTCAGAGAACTTCCTGATTTTCTATAGACCACATCTGATATCTGTTTTAGGTGAAACTTCGTGTAGCTCCTATCTTGTTGCTTCTTGTGCTGAGGAAAATATCAAAAAAAATCATACAAAAAAGAAAAACAAAATCACCTGTGATTTCTACTAGTGCCTTTTTGGCATCACTAGTACAATATTTACGGTACTGCCATTCTGCTAGTTCCATCCATCTTTTGCACCTGTGGCCAGCAATATAGTTTCGTGTTTTGCACTATAATTCAACTTTGCATTATTGTTTGATCGTGCTAATCCTTGACTTGAGTGCAGCCTACCCACAACTCCACATATTTCTACGACGAGCAGGTTTCTGTTTCTCCACGCAATCGCTCATCCAATCTTTCACCGGAAAACCTGCCAAGAAAATTCTGCCAAGGAAAGACACTTGTCCCAATCCTTCCCATAGTGTAGCACACATGCCCTTAACATGTCTTCCAAAATCTGATTTACCCTTTCTGTCTGACCATCCTTTGAGGGTGGTATGCTGAGCATCGAATTACGTGGGTCCCAAGTGATTCTTGTAATTGCTCCCAGAAACCTGCTACAAACGGTGCTCCTCTGTCAGACACAATAGTCCTTGGTATTCCATGCAAACGAACTATCTGGTCGATATAAATTTCTGCATACTTTTCTGTCCTGTGGGTGGTATGTGCTGGCAAGAAATGAGCTGTCTTGGTCAACCTATCCACAATGACCCAAATAGAATCGTGGTGCCGGGAGGTATTGGGCAATCCCACAATGAAATCCATGCAAATATCCTCCCACTTCCACGAGGGTATGGGAAGGGGTTGTAAGGTGCCTGCCACCTTCAAATGACTGGCCTTGACTCTTTGGCAAGTGTCGCATTCCGATATATACTTAGAAATTTCCCTCTTCATTCGGGTCCACCAGTACAAGGATCTGAGATCATGATACATCTTGTTACTGCCTGGGTGCATGGAGAATTTGGAAAGGTGAGCTTCATCCATTATTTTCTTTCTGAGTTCGGGGTTCTTGGGAACAATCAATCGGTCTCCAAACCATAGAATTCCTTTGTTGTCCTGTCGGAAATATTTGTATTTGTCCACCTTCTGTTCGATCATTTCCTTAATGACTTGAACACCCTTGTCACCAATTTGTGGCACGACTATCTGCTCACGTAAAGTGGGCTCCACTGAAATATAACTTAAAGTACCTGAAGGAATGACTTCAAGATTCAATTTGCACAACTCATCACATAGAGTGGTGATTTTTGCATCCAGATTTACACAGTTGCACTGGGCCTTCCGACTTAGGGCATCTGCCACAACATTGGCTTTGCCAGGATGGTAATGCACCTCCATATCTTAGTCCTTGATTAATTCTAACCATCTTCTCTGCTTCATATTAAGATCAGCCTTAGTGAAGATATATTTGAGACTCTTATGATCAGTGTAGATATTACAATGAGCTCCCATCAAGTAATGTCTCCAAATCTTGAGAGCATGAACTACGACTGCTAACTCCAGGTCATGTGTGGGGTAGTTCTGCTCATGGGGTCTGAGTGCTCGGGTGGCATAAGCAATGACTCGGTTGTCTTGCATCAAGACACATCCCAATCCTGTACCGGAAGCATCGCAGTAAACCTCAAAGGGTTTGGTGTTGTTCGGCTGAGCTAGCACGGGTGCTGTTGTCAAATGTTGCCTTAGTGTATGAAAGGCATCCTCACATTTACGGTCTGTTTGGTTTCGACAAAATTGTCAAAAAAATCAGGAAAATAAAGAAAAAAATTCGTCAAAGTTCTCGCACGCTTTTCAGAGAACTTCCTGATTTTCTATAGACCACATCTGATATCTGTTTTAGGTGAAACTTCGTGTAGCTCCTATCTTGTTGCTTCTTGTGCTGAGGAAAATATCAAAAAAAATCATACAAAAAAGAAAAACAAAATCACCTGTGATTTCTACTAGTGCCTTTTTGGCATCACTAGTACAATATTTACGGTACTGCCATTCTGCTAGTTCCATCCATCTTTTGCACCTGTGGCCAGCAATATAGTTTCGTGTTTTGCACTATAATTCAACTTTGCATTATTGTTTGATCGTGCTAATCCTTGACTTGAGTGCAGCCTACCCACAACTCCACATATTTCTACGACGAGCAGGTTTCTGTTTCTCCACGCAATCGCTCATCTAATCTTTCACCGGAAACCTGCCAAGAAAATTCTGCCAAGGAAAGACACTTGTCCCAATCCTTCCCATAGTGTAGCACACATGCCCTTAACATGTCTTCCAAAATCTGATTTACCCTTTCTGTCTGACCATCCTTTGAGGGTGGTATGCTGAGCATCGAATTACGTGGGTCCCAAGTGATTCTTGCAATTGCTCCCAGAAACCTGCTACAAACGGTGCTCCTCTGTCAGACACAATAGTCCTTGGTATTCCATGCAAACGAACTATCTGGTCGATATAAATTTCTGCATACTTTTCTGTCCTGTGGGTGGTATGTGCTGGCAAGAAATGAGCTGTCTTGGTCAACCTATCCACAATGACCCAAATAGAATCGTGGTGCCGGGAGGTATTGGGCAATCCCACAATGAAATCCATGCAAATATCCTCCCACTTCCACGAGGGTATGGGAAGGGGTTGTAAGGTGCCTGCCACCTTCAAATGACTGGCCTTGACTCTTTGGCAAGTGTCGCATTCCGATATATACTTAGAAATTTCCCTCTTCATTCGGGTCCACCAGTACAAGGATCTGAGATCATGATACATCTTGTTACTGCCTAGGTGCATGGAGAATTTGGAAAGGTGAGCTTCATCCATTATTTTCTTTCTGAGTTCGGGGTTCTTGGGAACAATCAATCGGTCTCCAAACCATAGAATTCCTTTGTTGTCCTGTCGGAAACATTTGTATTTGTCCACCTTCTGTTCGATCATTTCCTTAATGACTTGAACACCCTTGTCACCAATTTGTGGCACGACTATCTGCTCACGTAAAGTGGGCTCCACTGAAATATAACTTAAAGTACCTGAAGGAATGACTTCAAGATTCAATTTGCACAACTCATCACATAGAGTGGTGATTTTTGCATCCAGATTTACACAGTTGCACTGGGCCTTCCGACTTAGGGCATCTGCCACAACATTGGCTTTGCCAGGATGGTAATGCACCTCCATATCTTAGTCCTTGATTAATTCTAACCATCTTCTCTGCTTCATATTAAGATCAGCCTTAGTGAAGATATATTTGAGACTCTTATGATCAGTGTAGATATTACAATGAGCTCCCATCAAGTAATGTCTCCAAATCTTGAGAGCATGAACTACGACTGCTAACTCCAGGTCATGTGTGGGGTAGTTCTGCTCATGGGGTCTGAGTGCTCGGGTGGCATAAGCAATGACTCGGTTGTCTTGCATCAAGACACATCCCAATCCTGTACCGGAAGCATCGCAGTAAACCTCAAAGGGTTTGGTGTTGTTCGGCTGAGCTAGCACGGGTGCTGTTGTCAAATGTTGCCTTAGTGTATGAAAGGCATCCTCACATTTACGGTCTGTTTGGTTTCGACAAAATTGTCAAAAAAAATCAGGAAAATAAAGAAAAAAATTCGTCAAAGTTCTCGCACGCTTTTCAGAGAACTTCCTGATTTTCTATAGACCACATCTGATATCTGTTTTAGGTGAAACTTCGTGTAGCTCCTATCTTGTTGCTTCTTGTGCTGAGGAAAATATCAAAAAAAATCATACAAAAAAGAAAAACAAAATCACCTGTGATTTCTACTAGTGCCTTTTTGGCATCACTAGTACAATATTTACGGTACTGCCATTCTGCTAGTTCCATCCATCTTTTGCACCTGTGGCCAGCAATATAGTTTCGTGTTTTGCACTATAATTCAACTTTGCATTATTGTTTGATCGTGCTAATCCTTGACTTGAGTGCAGCCTACCCACAACTCCACATATTTCTACGACGAGCAGGTTTCTATTTCTCCACGCAATCGCTCATCCAATCTTTCACCGGAAACCTGCCAAGAAAATTCTGCCAAGGAAAGACACTTGTCCCAATCCTTCCCATAGTGTAGCACACATGCCCTTAACATGTCTTCCAAAATCTGATTTACCCTTTCTGTCTGACCATCCTTTGAGGGTGGTATGCTGAGCATCGAATTACGTGGGTCCCAAGTGATTCTTGCAATTGCTCCCAGAAACCTGCTACAAACGGTGCTCCTCTGTCAGACACAATAGTCCTTGGTATTCCATGCAAACGAACTATCTGGTCGATATAAATTTCTGCATACTTTTCTGTCCTGTGGGTGGTATGTGCTGGCAAGAAATGAGCTGTCTTGGTCAACCTATCCACAATGACCCAAATAGAATCATGGTGCCGGGAGTTATTGGGCAATCCCACAATGAAATCCATGCAAATATCCTCCCACTTCCACGAGGGTATGGGAAGGGGTTGTAAGGTGCCTGCCACCTTCAAATGACTGGCCTTGACTCTTTGGCAAGTGTCGCATTCCGATATATACTTAGAAATTTCCCTCTTCATTCGGGTCCACCAGTACAAGGATCTGAGATCATGATACATCTTGTTACTGCCTGGGTGCATGGAGAATTTGGAAAGGTGAGCTTCATCCATTATTTTCTTTCTGAGTTCGGGGTTCTTGGGAACAATCAATCGGTCTCCAAACCATAGAATTCCTTTGTTGTCCTGTCGGAAACATTTGTATTTGTCCACCTTCTGTTCGATCATTTCCTTAATGACTTGAACACCCTTGTCACCAATTTGTGGCACGACTATCTGCTCACGTAAAGTGGGCTCCACTGAAATATAACTTAAAGTACCTGAAGGAATGACTTCAAGATTCAATTTGCACAACTCATCACATAGAGTGGTGATTTTTGCATCCAGATTTACACAGTTGCACTGGGCCTTCCGACTTAGGGCATCTGCCACAACATTGGCTTTGCCAGGATGGTAATGCACCTCCATATCTTAGTCCTTGATTAATTCTAACCATCTTCTCTGCTTCATATTAAGATCAGCCTTAGTGAAGATATATTTGAGACTCTTATGATCAGTGTAGATATTACAATGAGCTCCCATCAAGTAATGTCTCCAAATCTTGAGAGCATGAACTACGACTGCTAACTCCAGGTCATGTGTGGGGTAGTTCTGCTCATGGGGTCTGAGTGCTCGGGTGGCATAAGCAATGACTCGGTTGTCTTGCATCAAGACACATCCCAATCCTGTACCGGAAGCATCGCAGTAAACCTCAAAGGGTTTGGTGTTGTTCGGCTGAGCTAGCACGGGTGCTGTTGTCAAATGTTGCCTTAGTGTATGAAAGGCATCCTCACATTTACGGTCTGTTTGGTTTTGACAAAATTGTCAAAAAAAATCAGGAAATTAAAGAAAAAAATTCGTCAAAGTTCTCGCACGCTTTTCAGAGAACTTCCTGATTTTCTATAGACCACATCTGATATCTGTTTTAGGTGAAACTTCGTGTAGCTCCTATCTTGTTGCTTCTTGTGCTGAGGAAAATATCAAAAAAAATCATACAAAAAAGAAAAACAAAATCACCTGTGATTTCTACTAGTGCCTTTTTGGCATCACTAGTACAATATTTACGGTACTGCCATTCTGCTAGTTCCATCCATCTTTTGCACCTGTGGCCAGCAATATAGTTTCGTGTTTTGCACTATAATTCAACTTTGCATTATTGTTTGATCGTGCTAATCCTTGACTTGAGTGCAGCCTACCCACAACTCCACATATTTCTACGACGAGCAGGTTTCTGTTTCTCCACGCAATCGCTCATCCAATCTTTCACCGGAAACCTGCCAAGAAAATTCTGCCAAGGAAAGACACTTGTCCCAATCCTTCCCATAGTGTAGCACACATGCCCTTAACATGTCTTCCAAAATCTGATTTACCCTTTCTGTCTGACCATCCTTTGAGGGTGGTATGCTGAGCATCGAATTACGTGGGTCCCAAGTGATTCTTGCAATTGCTCCCAGAAACCTGCTACAAACGGTGCTCCTCTGTCAGACACAATAGTCCTTGGTATTCCATGCAAACGAACTATCTGGTCGATATAAATTTCTGCATACTTTTCTGTCCTGTGGGTGGTATGTGCTGGCAAGAAATGAGCTGTCTTGGTCAACCTATCCACAATGACCCAAATAGAATCGTGGTGCCGGGAGGTATTGGGCAATCCCACAATGAAATCCATGCAAATATCCTCCCACTTCCACGAGGGTATGGGAAGGGGTTGTAAGGTGCCTGCCACCTTCAAATGACTGGCCTTGACTCTTTGGCAAGTGTCGCATTCCGATATATACTTAGAAATTTCCCTCTTCATTCGGGTCCACCAGTACAAGGATCTGAGATCATGATACATCTTGTTACTGCCTGGGTGCATGGAGAATTTGGAAAGGTGAGCTTCATCCATTATTTTCTTTCTGAGTTCGGGGTTCTTGGGAACAATCAATCGGTCTCCAAACCATAGAATTCCTTTGTTGTCCTGTCGGAAACATTTGTATTTGTCCACCTTCTGTTCGATCATTTCCTTAATGACTTGAACACCCTTGTCACCAATTTGTGGCACGACTATCTGCTCACGTAAAGTGGGCTCCACTGAAATATAACTTAAAGTACCTGAAGGAATGACTTCAAGATTCAATTTGCACAACTCATCACATAGAGTGGTGATTTTTGCATCCAGATTTACACAGTTGCACTGGGCCTTCCGACTTAGGGCATCTGCCACAACATTGGCTTTGCCAGGATGGTAATGCACCTCCATATCTTAGTCCTTGATTAATTCTAACCATCTTCTCTGCTTCATATTAAGATCAGCCTTAGTGAAGATATATTTGAGACTCTTATGATCAGTGTAGATATTACAATGAGCTCCCATCAAGTAATGTCTCCAAATCTTGAGAGCATGAACTACGACTGCTAACTCCAGGTCATGTGTGGGGTAGTTCTGCTCATGGGGTCTGAGTGCTCGGGTGGCATAAGCAATGACTCGGTTGTCTTGCATCAAGACACATCCCAATCCTGTACCGGAAGCATCGCAGTAAACCTCAAAGGGTTTGGTGTTGTTCGGCTGAGCTAGCACGGGTGCTGTTGTCAAATGTTGCCTTAGTGTATGAAAGGCATCCTCACATTTACGGTCTGTTTGATTTCGACAAAATTGTCAAAAAAAATCAGGAAAATAAAGAAAAAAATTCGTCAAAGTTCTCGCACGCTTTTCAGAGAACTTCCTGATTTTCTATAGACCACATCTGATATCTGTTTTAGGTGAAACTTCGTGTAGCTCCTATCTTGTTGCTTCTTGTGCTGAGGAAAATATAAAAAAAATCATACAAAAAAGAAAACAAAATCACCTGTGATTTCTACTAGTGCCTTTTTGGCATCACTAGTACAATATTTACGGTACTGCCATTCTGCTAGTTCCATCCATCTTTTGCACCTGTGGCCAGCAATATAGTTTCGTGTTTTGCACTATAATTCAACTTTGCATTATTGTTTGATCGTGCTAATCCTTGACTTGAGTGCAGCCTACCCACAACTCCACATATTTCTACGACGAGCAGGTTTCTGTTTCTCCACGCAATCGCTCATCCAATCTTTCACCGGAAACCTGCCAAGAAAATTCTGCCAAGGAAAGACACTTGTCCCAATCCTTCCCATAGTGTAGCACACATGCCCTTAACATGTCTTCCAAAATCTGATTTACCCTTTCTGTCTGACCATCCTTTGAGGGTGGTATGCTGAGCATCGAATTACGTGGGTCCCAAGTGATTCTTGCAATTGCTCCCAGAAACCTGCTACAAACGGTGCTCCTCTGTCAGACACAATAGTCCTTGCTATTCCATGCAAACGAACTATCTGGTCGATATAAATTTCTGCATACTTTTCTGTCCTGTGGGTGGTATGTGCTGGCAAGAAATGAGCTGTCTTGGTCAACCTATCCACAATGACCCAAATAGAATCGTGGTGCCGGGAGGTATTGGGCAATCCCACAATGAAATCCATGCAAATATCCTCCCACTTCCACGAGGGTATGGGAAGGGGTTGTAAGGTGCCTGCCACCTTCAAATGACTGGCCTTGACTCTTTGGCAAGTGTCGCATTCCGATATATACTTAGAAATTTCCCTCTTCATTCGGGTCCACCAGTACAAGGATCTGAGATCATGATACATCTTGTTACTGCCTGGGTGCATGGAGAATTTGGAAAGGTGAGCTTCATCCATTATTTTCTTTCTGAGTTCGGGGTTCTTGGGAACAATCAATCGGTCTCCAAACCATAGAATTCCTTTGTTGTCCTGTCGGAAACATTTGTATTTGTCCACCTTCTGTTCGATCATTTCCTTAATGACTTGAACACCCTTGTCACCAATTTGTGGCACGACTATCTGCTCACGTAAAGTGGGCTCCACTGAAATATAACTTAAAGTACCTGAAGGAATGACTTCAAGATTCAATTTGCACAACTCATCACATAGAGTGGTGATTTTTGCATCCAGATTTACACAGTTGCACTAGGCCTTCCGACTTAGGGCATCTGCCACAACATTGGCTTTGCCAGGATGGTAATGCACCTCCATATCTTAGTCCTTGATTAATTCTAACCATCTTCTCTGCTTCATATTAAGATCAGCCTTAGTGAAGATATATTTGAGACTCTTATGATCAGTGTAGATATTACAATGAGCTCCCATCAAGTAATGTCTCCAAATCTTGAGAGCATGAACTACGACTGCTAACTCCAGGTCATGTGTGGGGTAGTTCTGCTCATGGGGTCTGAGTGCTCGGGTGGCATAAGCAATGACTCGGTTGTCTTGCATCAAGACACATCCCAATCCTGTACCGGAAGCATCGCAGTAAACCTCAAAGGGTTTGGTGTTGTTCGGCTGAGCTAGCACGGGTGCTGTTGTCAAATGTTGCCTTAGTGTATGAAAGGCATCCTCACATTTACGGTCTGTTTGGTTTCGACAAAATTGTCAAAAAAAATCAGGAAAATAAAGAAAAAAATTCGTCAAAGTTCTCGCACGCTTTTCAGAGAACTTCCTGATTTTCTATAGACCACATCTGATATCTGTTTTAGGTGAAACTTCGTGTAGCTCCTATCTTGTTGCTTCTTGTGCTGAGGAAAATATCAAAAAAATCATACAAAAAAGAAAAACAAAATCACCTGTGATTTCTACTAGTGCCTTTTTGGCATCACTAGTACAATATTTACGGTACTGCCATTCTGCTAGTTCCATCCATCTTTTGCACCTGTGGCCAGCAATATAGTTTCGTGTTTTGCACTATAATTCAACTTTGCATTATTGTTTGATCGTGCTAATCCTTGACTTGAGTGTAGCCTACCCACAACTCCACATATTTCTACGACGAGCAGGTTTCTGTTTCTCCACGCAATCGCTCATCCAATCTTTTACCGGAAACCTGCCAAGAAAATTCTGCCAAGGAAAGACACTTGTCCCAATCCTTCCCATAGTGTAGCACACATGCCCTTAACATGTCTTCCAAAATCTGATTTACCCTTTCTGTCTGACCATCCTTTGAGGGTGGTATGCTGAGCATCGAATTACGTGGGTCCCAAGTGATTCTTGCAATTGCTCCCAGAAACCTGCTACAAACGGTGCTCCTCTGTCAGACACAATAGTCCTTGGTATTCCATGCAAACGAACTATCTGGTCGATATAAATTTCTGCATACTTTTCTGTCCTGTGGGTGGTATGTGCTGGCAAGAAATGAGCTGTCTTGGTCAACCTATCCACAATGACCCAAATAGAATCGTGGTGCCGGGAGGTATTGGGCAATCCCACAATGAAATCCATGCAAATATCCTCCCACTTCCACGAGGGTATGGGAAGGGGTTGTAAGGTGCCTGCCACCTTCAAATGACTGGCCTTGACTCTTTGGCAAGTGTCGCATTCCGATATATACTTAGAAATTTCCCTCTTCATTCGGGTCCACCAGTACAAGGATCTGAGATCATGATACATCTTGTTACTGCCTGGGTGCATGGAGAATTTGGAAAGGTGAGCTTCATCCATTATTTTCTTTCTGAGTTCGGGGTTCTTGGGAACAATCAATCGGTCTCCAAACCATAGAATTCCTTTGTTGTCCTGTCGGAAACATTTGTATTTGTCCACCTTCTGTTCGATCATTTCCTTAATGACTTGAACACCCTTGTCACCAATTTGTGGCACGACTATCTGCTCACGTAAAGTGGGCTCCACTGAAATATAACTTAAAGTACCTGAAGGAATGACTTCAAGATTCAATTTGCACAACTCATCACATAGAGTGGTGATTTTTGCATCCAGATTTACACAGTTGCACTGGGCCTTCCGACTTAGGGCATCTGCCACAACATTGGCTTTGCCAGGATGGTAATGCACCTCCATATCTTAGTCCTTGATTAATTCTAACCATCTTCTCTGCTTCATATTAAGATCAGCCTTAGTGAAGATATATTTGAGACTCTTATGATCAGTGTAGATATTACAATGAGCTCCCATCAAGTAATGTCTCCAAATCTTGAGAGCATGAACTACGACTGCTAACTCCAGGTCATGTGTGGGGTAGTTCTGCTCATGGGGTCTGAGTGCTCGGGTGGCATAAGCAATGACTCGGTTGTCTTGCATCAAGACACATCCCAATCCTGTACCGGAAGCATCGCAGTAAACCTCAAAGGGTTTGGTGTTGTTCGGCTGAGCTAGCACGGGTGCTGTTGTCAAATGTTGCCTTAGTGTATGAAAGGCATCCTCACATTTACGGTCTGTTTGGTTTCGACAAAATTGTCAAAAAAAATCAGGAAAATAAAGAAAAAAATTCGTCAAAGTTCTCGCACGCTTTTCAGAGAACTTCCTGATTTTCTATAGACCACATCTGATATCTGTTTTAGGTGAAACTTCGTGTAGCTCCTATCTTGTTGCTTCTTGTGCTGAGGAAAATATCAAAAAAAATCATACAAAAAAGAAAAACAAAATCACCTGTGATTTCTACTAGTGCCTTTTTGGCATCACTAGTACAATATTTACGGTACTGCCATTCTGCTAGTTCCATCCATCTTTTGCACCTGTGGCCAGCAATATAGTTTCGTGTTTTGCACTATAATTCAACTTTGCATTATTGTTTGATCGTGCTAATCCTTGACTTGAGTGCAGCCTACCCACAACTCCACATATTTCTACGACGAGCAGGTTTCTGTTTCTCCACGCAATCGCTCATCCAATCTTTTACGGGAAACCTGCCAAGAAAATTCTGCCAAGGAAAGACACTTGTCCCAATCCTTCCCATAGTGTAGCACACATGCCCTTAACATGTCTTCCAAAATCTGATTTACCCTTTCTGTCTGACCATCCTTTGAGGGTGGTATGCTGAGCATCGAATTACGTGGGTCCCAAGTGATTCTTGCAATTGCTCCCAGAAACCTGCTACAAACGGTGCTCCTCTGTCAGACACAATAGTCCTTGGTATTCCATGCAAACGAACTATCTGGTCGATATAAATTTCTGCATACTTTTCTGTCCTGTGGGTGGTATGTGCTGGCAAGAAATGAGCTGTCTTGGTCAACCTATCCACAATGACCCAAATAGAATCGTGGTGCCGGGAGGTATTGGGCAATCCCACAATGAAATCCATGCAAATATCCTCCCACTTCCACGAGGGTATGGGAAGGGGTTGTAAGGTGCCTGCCACCTTCAAATGACTGGCCTTGACTCTTTGGCAAGTGTCGCATTCCGATATATACTTAGAAATTTCCCTCTTCATTCGGGTCCACCAGTACAAGGATCTGAGATCATGATACATCTTGTTACTGCCTGGGTGCATGGAGAATTTGGAAAGGTGAGCTTCATCCATTATTTTCTTTCTGAGTTCGGGGTTCTTGGGAACAATCAATCGGTCTCCAAACCATAGAATTCCTTTGTTGTCCTGTCGGAAACATTTGTATTTGTCCACCTTCTGTTCGATCATTTCCTTAATGACTTGAACACCCTTGTCACCAATTTGTGGCACGACTATCTGCTCACGTAAAGTGGGCTCCACTGAAATATAACTTAAAGTACCTGAAGGAATGACTTCAAGATTCAATTTGCACAACTCATCACATAGAGTGGTGATTTTTGCATCCAGATTTACACAGTTGCACTGGGCCTTCCGACTTAGGGCATCTGCCACAACATTGGCTTTGCCAGGATGGTAATGCACCTCCATATCTTAGTCCTTGATTAATTCTAACCATCTTCTCTGCTTCATATTAAGATCAGCCTTAGTGAAGATATATTTGAGACTCTTATGATCAGTGTAGATATTACAATGAGCTCCCATCAAGTAATGTCTCCAAATCTTGAGAGCATGAACTACGACTGCTAACTCCAGGTCATGTGTGGGGTAGTTCTGCTCATGGGGTCTGAGTGCTCGGGTGGCATAAGCAATGACTCGGTTGTCTTGCATCAAGACACATCCCAATCCTGTACCGGAAGCATCGCAGTAAACCTCAAAGGGTTTGGTGTTGTTCGGCTGAGCTAGCACGGGTGCTGTTGTCAAATGTTGCCTTAGTGTATGAAAGGCATCCTCACATTTACGGTCTGTTTGGTTTCGACAAAATTGTCAAAAAAAATCAGGAAAATAAAGAAAAAAATTCGTCAAAGTTCTCGCACGCTTTTCAGAGAACTTCCTGATTTTCTATAGACCACATCTGATATCTGTTTTAGGTGAAACTTCGTGTAGCTCCTATCTTGTTGCTTCTTGTGCTGAGGAAAATATCAAAAAAATCATACAAAAAAGAAAAACAAAATCACCTGTGATTTCTACTAGTGCCTTTTTGGCATCACTAGTACAATATTTACGGTACTGCCATTCTGCTAGTTCCATCCATCTTTTGCACCTGTGGCCAGCAATATAGTTTCGTGTTTTGCACTATAATTCAACTTTGCATTATTGTTTGATCGTGCTAATCCTTGACTTGAGTGTAGCCTACCCACAACTCCACATATTTCTACGACGAGCAGGTTTCTGTTTCTCCACGCAATCGCTCATCCAATCTTTCACCGGAAACCTGCCAAGAAAATTCTGCCAAGGAAAGACACTTGTCCCAATCCTTCCCATAGTGTAGCACACATGCCCTTAACATGTCTTCCAAAATCTGATTTACCCTTTCTGTCTGACCATCCTTTGAGGGTGGTATGCTGAGCATCGAATTACGTGGGTCCCAAGTGATTCTTGCAATTGCTCCCAGAAACCTGCTACAAACGGTGCTCCTCTGTCAGACACAATAGTCCTTGGTATTCCATGCAAACGAACTATCTGGTCGATATAAATTTCTGCATACTTTTCTGTCCTGTGGGTGGTATGTGCTGGCAAGAAATGAGCTGTCTTGGTCAACCTATCCACAATGACCCAAATAGAATCGTGGTGCCGGGAGGTATTGGGCAATCCCACAATGAAATCCATGCAAATATCCTCCCACTTCCACGAGGGTATGGGAAGGGGTTGTAAGGTGCCTGCCACCTTCAAATGACTGGCCTTGACTCTTTGGCAAGTGTCGCATTCCGATATATACTTAGAAATTTCCCTCTTCATTCGGGTCCACCAGTACAAGGATCTGAGATCATGATACATCTTGTTACTGCCTGGGTGCATGGAGAATTTGGAAAGGTGAGCTTCATCCATTATTTTCTTTCTGAGTTCGGGGTTCTTGGGAACAATCAATCGGTCTCCAAACCATAGAATTCCTTTGTTGTCCTGTCGGAAACATTTGTATTTGTCCACCTTCTGTTCGATCATTTCCTTAATGACTTGAACACCCTTGTCACCAATTTGTGGCACGACTATCTGCTCACGTAAAGTGGGCTCCACTGAAATATAACTTAAAGTACCTGAAGGAATGACTTCAAGATTCAATTTGCACAACTCATCACATAGAGTGGTGATTTTTGCATCCAGATTTACACAGTTGCACTGGGCCTTCCGACTTAGGGCATCTGCCACAACATTGGCTTTGCCAGGATGGTAATGCACCTCCATATCTTAGTCCTTGATTAATTCTAACCATCTTCTCTGCTTCATATTAAGATCAGCCTTAGTGAAGATATATTTGAGACTCTTATGATCAGTGTAGATATTACAATGAGCTCCCATCAAGTAATGTCTCCAAATCTTGAGAGCATGAACTACGACTGCTAACTCCAGGTCATGTGTGGGGTAGTTCTGCTCATGGGGTCTGAGTGCTCGGGTGGCATAAGCAATGACTCGGTTGTCTTGCATCAAGACACATCCCAATCCTGTACCGGAAGCATCGCAGTAAACCTCAAAGGGTTTGGTGTTGTTCGGCTGAGCTAGCACGGGTGCTGTTGTCAAATGTTGCCTTAGTGTATGAAAGGCATCCTCACATTTACGGTCTGTTTGGTTTCGACAAAATTGTCAAAAAAAATCAGGAAAATAAAGAAAAAAATTCGTCAAAGTTCTCGCACGCTTTTCAGAGAACTTCCTGATTTTCTATAGACCACATCTGATATCTGTTTTAGGTGAAACTTCGTGTAGCTCCTATCTTGTTGCTTCTTGTGCTGAGGAAAATATCAAAAAAAATCATACAAAAAAGAAAAACAAAATCACCTGTGATTTCTACTAGTGCCTTTTTGGCATCACTAGTACAATATTTACGGTACTGCCATTCTGCTAGTTCCATCCATCTTTTGCACCTGTGGCCAGCAATATAGTTTCGTGTTTTGCACTATAATTCAACTTTGCATTATTGTTTGATTGTGCTAATCCTTGACTTGAGTGCAGCCTACCCACAACTCCACATATTTCTACGACGAGCAGGTTTCTGTTTCTCCACGCAATCGCTCATCCAATCTTTCACCGGTTCCACCTGTTGGTTGCAGTTCACCACTGTGGCTTGGTAAGAACGGATAAGAACTTGATAACAGCACTAGTGTGAGCGCCTTGTGAGCAGTACACCCCTGTTTTTGTCGTTGGTTTTTCTCCTTTTGGTGTTTGCGCTAACTATGGCAGGAGCACACGACATGGTGGATGCCCAGTTGCAGGAAGTAAGGGGACAAGTTGATGGACTTGCTGCTGACATTAGGACGATGCATGAACGGCTTGATTCAACGATCACTTCGACGACCGAGCGTTTCAACCAACTTGACCTTGCTCAAACGGCGACTCGCACTACACTCGACACCATCCTGGCACGCCTTGATGCACTGACCACAAAGATGGAGCATGAATACGGCGGTGACACTGAGCAGGACGATGGAGATCGCTGTGGTCATGCACGTCGTGTGGTTCGTCATCCCCCTAATGACTTATTTTCTAAGATTAAATTTAAAATTCCATCTTTTAATGGTAAATATGATCCTGCTGCATATCTTGATTGGGAATTAGAGGTAGAACAGAAATTTTCATGCCATGATATTCCTGCTAATAGCCAAGTGAAGGCTGCCATTAGTGAATTTACTGATTTTGCTTTAATTTGGTGGCGTGAGTATAAACAAAAACTTCCCATTAACAGTGTCATTACTTGGACCCAATTAAAAACTGCCATGCGCCACAGATTTGTTCCTTCCTATTATGCTCGTGATTTGCTTAACAAAATGCAGCGTTTTCAACAAGGTTCACAGTCTGTTGAGGATTATTACCAGGAGTTACAAAAGGGTATGCTTCGTTGTGGTTTAGTTGAGTCAGATGACGCTGCTATGGCGCGTTTTCGTGGTGGTTTGAACAGGGAAATTCAGGATATACTTGATTATAAGGATTATTTTGATATAACCACATTGTTTGAATATGCTTGCAAAGCTGAACGTGAAGTGCAGGGACGACGATCAAAGACATATACTAACTCTTTTGCAGGCCGGGGTCCAACACACAGCTCAACTCCTTCCAGCCCTGCACCTCCTACGCCTAGCACTACATCGCGCACAGGGCCGGCCAAGCCAGTGGCGCCCCCTGCCAAAGGCGCCGCTTCTTCCACAGGACGTACACGGGATATTCAGTGCCATCGTTGCAGAGGGTTTGGGCACATGATTCGGGACTGCCCAAACAAGCGTACCTTGCTTATACGTGACAATGGTGAGTACTCTTCAGCCAGTGATTCTGAGGAAACTAGTCATGCTATGATTGCCACTAACCATGCAGAAAATGAGGAAGTCCACGTTGATCCCATCGACGCCGATAGGTATGAGAGCCTTGTTGTGCAGCGTGTTCTCAGCACACAGGTTGCCCAGGCCGAAAAAAATCAGCGACACACTCTATTCCATACCAAGGGCGTCGTGCACGAACGGTCGATTCGCATCATCATCGATAGTGGCAGCTGCAACAATTTGGCAAGTACAGCGTTGGTAGAGAAATTATCCTTGCCCACTCGCACACATCCACATCCGTATCACATTCAATGGCTTAATGATGGTGGTAAAATAAAGGTAACACGTTCGGTACGTGTCCCCTTTTCGCTGGGTTCTTATTCTGATTATGCTGATTGCGATGTTATTCCTATGGAAGCATGCTCTTTGTTATTAGGTCGACCTTGGCAATATGATACTGATAGTTTACATCATGGTCGTTCAAATCATTATTCTTTCATGTTTAAAGGCCAGAAAATAATTATACATCCAATGACCCCTGACCAAATTTTGAAAGATGATCTTACTAGGGCTGCTAAAACTGCACAACAAGTCAAATCGACATCAGCCGCACCTATTAAATCTGAAATCAAGTTGCACTCTCCTGTTTTACTTGCTACACGTGCTGATTTTGATGATCTCCATGAAGCTCATATGCCCTGTTATGCACTTGTATGCTCGCGAATGCTTGTTCCGCTTGATGATGCACCGTCTTTGGATATACCCCCTGCTGTTGTTAACCTTTTGCAGGAGTATGCTGATGTTTATCCTACGGACTTACCACCGGGTCTTCCTCCCCTCCGTGGCATTGAGCATCAGATCGATCTCATCCCCGGCGCTTCTCTTCCGAACCGCGCCCCGTACCGTACAAATCCAGATGAGACGAAGGAGATCCAGCGCCAGGTGCAGACACTGCTTGATAAGGGTTACATTCGTGAGTCTCTTAGCCCTTGCTCGGTTCCTGTTTTACTCGTCCCAAAGAAAGATGGGTCATGGCGTATGTGCGTAGTTTGTCGTGCTATTAATAACATCACAGTTCGTTATCGATATCCTATTCCACGCCTTGATGATATGCTAGATGAGCTTAGTGGTGCCGTTATTTTCTCTAAGGTTGATTTGCGTAGCGGTTACCATCAGATTAGAATGAAACTCGGTGATGAATGGAAAACGACTTTTAAAACGAAATTTGGTTTATATGAATGGTTGGTTATGCCATTTGGATTGACTAATGCTCCCAGCACCTTTATGCGTTTAATGAACGAAGTTCTACGGGCCTTCATAGGTTTGTTTGTTGTTGTTTATTTCGATGATATCCTTATTTACAGCAAGTCTATAGAGGAGCATTTAGAACATTTGCGTGCTGTTTTTGACGCTTTGCGTGCTGCTCGCTTGTTTGGTAACATGGAAAAGTGCACATTTTGCACGCAACGTGTCTCGTTTCTTGGTTATGTGGTTACTCCGCAGGGCATTGAGGTGGATAGCAGCAAGATTGCTGCCATTCGGGAGTGGCCTACACCGACGACGGTCACACAAATTCGGAGCTTTCTTGGACTTGCCGGTTTCTACCGCAGATTTGTTCGTGATTTTAGCTCCATTGCAGCGCCTCTACATGAGCTTACAAAGAAAGATGTGCCGTTTGCTTGGAGTGATTCGCAGGAGGTAGCGTTCAGCACTTTGAAAGATAAGTTAACCCAAGCTCCCCTATTGCAATTGCCTGATTTTAATAAAGTGTTTGAGCTTGAATGCGATGCTAGCGGTATTGGGCTAGGTGCTGTTTTGTTACAAGAAGGAAAACCAGTTGCTTATTTTAGTGAAAAATTAAGCGGTGCTAGTCTGAAATATTCTACTTATGATAAGGAGCTTTACGCTTTAGTGCGCACTTTGCATACATGGCAGCACTATCTTTGGCATCGTGAGTTTATAATCCATTCTGATCATGAGGCTTTAAAACATATTCGTACCCAAACAAATCTGAACCGTCGTCATGCTAAATGGGTAGAATTCATTGAGTCCTTTCCTTACATTATTAAACACAAGAACGGGAAGGACAATGTTATTGCTGATGCTTTGTCTCGTCGCTATACCATGCTGTCACAGTTAGATTTTAAAATCTTTGGTTTGGACACTGTGAAGGATCAATATGTTGACGATGCTGATTTTAAAGATGCTTTCGGCCATTGTATTAATGGGAAACCATGGGGCCAATTTCACATACAGGATGGGTTCCTGTTTCGCGCTAACAAGCTGTGTGTTCCAGCTAGCTCGGTTCGTCTTTTGTTGTTACAGGAAGCGCATGGAGGCAGTCTCATGGGGCATTTTGGCGTCTACAAGACACATGAGGTGTTGGCTGCCCACTTCTTTTGGCCTCGGATGCGCGCTGATGTGGAGCGCCTTGTTGCACGCTGCACTACTTGTCAGAAAGCTAAGTCACGGTTGAACAACCATGGTTTGTATATGCCTTTGCCTGTCCCTTCTTCTCCTTGGCTTGATATCTCTATGGACTTTGTTTTGGGCTTGCCTAGAACTAAGAAGGGGAGGGATAGTATTTTTGTGGTTGTTGATAGATTCTCTAAAATGGCTCACTTTATACCTTGTCATAAAACTGATGATGCTAGCATTGTTGCTGAATTGTTCTTTAGAGAAATTATTCGTTTACATGGTATTCCAAAAACAATAGTCTCTGATCGCGATGCTAAGTTTCTAAGCCATTTTTGGAGATCTCTTTGGAATAAATTGGGAACTAAATTGTTGTTTAGCACTACTTGTCACCCTCAGACTGATGGACAAACTGAGGTAGTAAATAGAACTTTATCTACCATGCTTAGGGCTGTTTTAGACAAGAATTTGAGACGTTGGGAGGATTGCTTGCCTCATGTTGAATTTGCTTACAATCATGCCACGCATTCTTCTACAAAGATGTGCCCTTTCCAGATTGTTTATGGTTACATTCCTAGGGCACCTATTGATTTGATTTCACTTAATGCTGCGAACGCCCCACATGTAGATGCTTCTGCACATGTTGAACAAATGATTACCATACATGAACAAACGAAACAGAACATTGCTGCTACTAATACAAAAAATCAGGTTGCTGGTAGTAAAGGAAGAAAACATGTTACTTTTGAACCTGGTGATATGGTTTGGTTGCATTTGAGAAAGGATCGTTTTCCTACTTTGCGCCGTTCTAAATTGATGCCTCGTGCTGCTGGTCCTTTTAAGATACTAACCAAGATTAATGATAATGCTTATACCCTCGACCTACCTGCGGAGTTTGGTGTTTCCACTAGTTTTAATGTTGCAGATTTGAAACCGTATGCGGGAGAAGATGAGGAGTTATCGTCGAGGACGACTTCAGTTCAAGAAGGGGAGGATGATGCGGACATCAACACCAACACGAGCACATCTACACCAGCAGCACCTTCTCCAGCCCAGGCGCCACCCCTTCCACCTGGGCCAGTGACTCGGGCCCGTGCAAGAGAATTGAACTACATCATGTTGTTAAAGAACGAAGGCCCAGAAGAATAGACGACCAGCCCAATTGCGGCCCATAATGGACGACCTAGGGTTGGCCGCCCCTAGGGGCTGCGCCCCCTCTCTATTTATTCAGGAGCTGCGCCTCCTTTATTTCCTGAGTTTTGTTTTACGTTAGCCTTAGCTACTCTCGAACACGCGCAAATCTGCGCTGTCTTCGTGTATTCAGAACTCCACCCTCGAGTAATAGATTAGATTGCTCGCATCTTGTTCTTGTTCGTTCTTCGATTGCGCACAGGAAACGATCTTCGTGATCAGGCCGATCTCGCATCAGCAAGGTCGGTAACCACAGGGAGTTGGTTCAGCGATTGCATTGGCGCCTCGGGCTTACTCGTCGTAGTCGGATCGCAAGGGTCATCTTCCGCCAAATCGGAATTATCTCTACTCGCCGAAAGATCGGGCACCTCAGCTTCATCAGGAACTCACACATGTGAGATAGCCCTAGGTGCCAGGAAGAGGTCTGCGCCGGATTCATGGCAAGATTCGCACGTTTGCGATCTCTGGAGACGTTTGAACAATGGAAGAAACACACCTCCACGTGTTCGACGCTTCCTGCCCGCGCCAGAGCACGCTCACGTGCGCCCCCGCACGCCCAGCGCTGCGCCCGAGCCAAGCCAGCGCCATGGCCCGCGCCCGCGCCTATAAAACCCTCCCAGACTTCGACTGTACTCTTCCGCGCACCCTTGAACCTCACCGGAGTCTAGCTCGCCGCCGTTTGCCCGTGCGCAGCGTGTCCGCGGCCGCCCAATCCCTCTGTCACCGTAGACCGGCCAATAGAGCCATTCCCAACCCCGTCCAGCCCTCGGAGAAGACTGTGCACCCCTCCGTGAAGCTCCCCGAGCGAGGAATCGGAGTTTGCTTCGCCGGAGAGGCCAGTCCCCGCTCGTCGGAGCTCTCAACCCCGCCGGAGTACGTGGACCGGGTAATCCACTCAACCATCCTTCGATTCCTTGTGCACACGGTCGCTACGTTACCCCGTGAAGCTCACCGTGCCTTCGGATTGAACCAGTTCGCCGTGGTTTGGACGGTACACTCGCCGCCGATGAGGACACCCGCCTGCGCGCGTGGACCGGGCGATTCCGGCCATCCCCGACGTCAAGCCGTACCTCGACGTGACCGCCAGAGTCTCCCCGAGCCAACCCCGCCCTTCGCCGGACCTCCCTCGCCGCCGGTAAGCCGCGCCACCCTTTTCTTTCCCGCAGTTACTGTTTGCGTAGGGGGAAGGACTGCGGGTGAGAGGGAGAGAAGGTCAGGGGGTTTTATGAGATGTCAGAGACACAGGGGAATAGTGGCACGAGGGTAGATTTGCGAAGGTTGATTTAGTTTAAACCCAGGGACCTCGGTGTAAACTGTTTCTCCAGAAAACCTTTATTAAATCTGTTTTTAATTTGAACAGAAACTTTGAAAATCCATAACTTCGGTTTAGCTCATCCAATTTTGGTCAAACCAATTTTGTCAGACTCTAAATAATGTAACCTACTTAAGAAAAATATAAAACCCTCTATGTACTATAGAAAACTTTAAAGCTCTGATTTAATTATAGTTTTGGCCAAAAGCTCAATAATAGGGCAAAAATTAGTTGCACTAATTGACTAGGGTTGGAAAAATTTGGAGAAATTTATATCTACCTACTAACCCAAATAAAAATGTTAAACCTCTCTGTCCACTTCATTAAGTTAGTTTTTACCCCTTATTCTATAATATGCTTAAGGGTAAGAAAAATAGAAAATGCAATTTAAACAATGAACCAGAGAGCACCTCTATTTTTGTTAGGATACTTATTTAAGGTAGTTCACTGGAAAAATATATCATACCCTGTTTTAGTATAAAATAAGTAGGATCCCTTTTGTTTTAATAAAACAAGTGAAACTTAGAAAAACTCTACAAAAATAACCCCAAGGTAAAAACACCCCCACCCTTGGGATAACCAATGTTTTATTAATAAGAACATAGGAAAAATATGAGATCTGCTGTTTGACATTTTTCAAATAATAATATAGTAGAAAGTGCCTTTTTGACATTAAACTTAAGAAAATCATAACTAAATAACCACCCCTTAGTTTTCTGTGATTTTTAGCACAGAAGCCTATTATTACTATGGGATGTCAGCAAAAATAACCTTTAGGACAGAACCTACCCCTAACTAAGAGATGTAGTGTAAAGTGGCCCATTTTGCATAACTCTTATTATTTTTGTTGAAAGTCTAGCCTTTGTACTTTAAGCCTCAAATTCTTAAAACAAGCTAGAATAGCAAATGACAACCCACTGTAATTTTTACAGAATTTTTGGAAATTATTAAAACACTGTCGTAGCTCAAACCTACACAAGAAACCCTAAATGGAAATTAAAGAAAGGAAAATGAATAATGTAAATTAATGTCATCCTAAAACCCTTGTAATCTTTCCACTGAATTATATCAAGACAACACCCATCCACTATGTTATCTTCACTGAAAACCCAAGCCTAAAGAGTAATAAGCCTAAACCACTCGAAGCCTCGCATGACTAAGAAACCCTAAGTTACTTCTTAACTTAGTTCTCTTTAGCATAATGTTATTAAATCCTGCATAATCATGACATACATATTCATTGCATTTCGATAGACTGTAACCTTGCTGACGGAGAGTACATCCTCGTGCAGGAGCAAGGAGTTGCTCAGGAGGTAGCCCCGGATCCAGCACCCGAGCCTGCACCAGAGGACCTGTCGGCCACTGCTTTGGAAGGCAAGCCCCGGTTTTATGCATAACCTGTTATTTATGCTACTTTACTTCACTTAATTATTGTAGGATTGATTGTGCACTTAGGTGTAGGAATTGTTTGAAACCCTAGTTGCATGATCTCAGGAATCCTTTTGAGATGAATACTAGTATGATAGGTCGAGTAGTTGCTTTATTAAGTAAGATCTCGGTAGAAGACGAGTGATTTTTCTAGCACTCGCGCGAGGTCAGGAAATTGATTGTATCCACTTTCTTATCAGAATGATGCTGGTTTGTGGACAACAATCCATGGGGATTGGTTGTCCACGGGATAAAAAATTTTGAATAAGGATTAAGGTGTGGTACCGTGAGTCAAGCGTTTGAACGTACTAAACACATACCGAGAAATATGGTAAATCGGTAAGCCTAGTACCTGAGTGAACCTGCCCGCAGATTGCCCTCCTCACGCGACCTGAGACGAGGTCTCCCATTCCGGTTATGGTGGGTACAAGTGCGGTCACTGCACGACGGCCACTCGGGGTCAGTGAGGCATTATACGCCAAGGCGGTGAGCCCCTTTCTGTTGCCAGGGAATCGATGGGGACGGTTGATATGTGTGGGGACGGAGTGCCCCTACATGTCGTGTGTTTAGGTTTACCTTGCAAGGTTTAAAAACTCGATTTGAATCGTCTGCTTCTCGCAGCTAATGAGACTGCTTGATCCATGCTGCTACATTGAGTAACAAGTGGAATTGTGCTGGGATGATACAAGATGTTGATTGTTAAAAATGTTTGCTACTATGTATGAATAAATAGTACATCTTTAGCCTTAAGAGAGTCACACTTAATTTTGACAAAGTTAAAAACTTGATTTAGAAACTCAGCTAGTGCTTTTGGCAACCAAACCCCACAGCCAAACAGCTGCATGTCTAGAGGTAGAGGAGTAGACTCCTCACACCGGGTAAGTCTAGCTGAGTATTAGTATACTCAGCCTTGCTTGGGGCATAAATTTTTTTTTACAGGTTCCCTGGAGGAAATGGTTGCTGGAATTACTTGGCCGTCCACCTTGCCACCGGGTTGGACTGTCGAGTGGGACCCTGCCTCGGCTGAGGAGGAGCATGAGGAGTGATGGGACAGGCTTCCCCATCTCTCTATTTATTTACCGCTAGTTTATTTCCGCTGCACTTCGAACAATGATGGTCACTTTTGCAAAAACTCCAATGATGATGGTGATGATGATGTAATAATTTAATACTCTGACATGCATGGTCTTATGCTTTATTGTATTTGCTCTGTGACTCACCATCGAGTGAGATTGTGGTACTTGATCCTGTCAGTGGCCGTGTCGGACTAGATCCGAGGGATTGACGGGTTATTCCCATTTAAGTGTGGTCTAGCCTCTAAGGCGGGGCTTCGGCACTTAAGTTGGAATAATTCGGGCAGTTCCGCCACAATTGGTAGCTGTTATTGTAAGAAAATTCTGCCAAGGAAAGACACTTGTCCCAATCCTTCCCATAGTGTAGCACACATGCCCTTAACATGTCTTCCAAAATCTGATTTACCCTTTCTGTCTGACCATCCTTTGAGGGTGGTATGCTGAGCATCGAATTACGTGGGTCCCAAGTGATTCTTG
This sequence comes from Zea mays, assembly GCF_902167145.1. Classification (NCBI taxonomy): domain Eukaryota; kingdom Viridiplantae; phylum Streptophyta; class Magnoliopsida; order Poales; family Poaceae; genus Zea; species Zea mays. Next base: position 85,942,685 of record NC_050098.1, read on the forward strand.
CAATTGCTCCCAGAAACCTGCTACAAACGGTGCTCCTCTGTCAGACACAATAGTCCTTGGTATTCCATGCAAACGAACTATCTGGTCGATATAAATTTCTGCATACTTTTCTGTCCTGTGGGTGGTATGTGCTGGCAAGAAATGAGCTGTCTTGGTCAACCTATCCACAATGACCCAAATAGAATCGTGGTGCCGGGAGGTATTGGGCAATCCCACAATGAAATCCATGCAAATATCCTCCCACTTCCACGAGGGTATGGGAAGGGGTTGTAAGGTGCCTGCCACCTTCAAATGACTGGCCTTGACTCTTTGGCAAGTGTCGCATTCCGATATATACTTAGAAATTTCCCTCTTCATTCGGGTCCACCAGTACAAGGATCTGAGATCATGATACATCTTGTTACTGCCTGGGTGCATGGAGAATTTGGAAAGGTGAGCTTCATCCATTATTTTCTTTCTGAGTTCGGGGTTCTTGGGAACAATCAATCGGTCTCCAAACCATAGAATTCCTTTGTTGTCCTGTCGGAAACATTTGTATTTGTCCACCTTCTGTTCGATCATTTCCTTAATGACTTGAACACCCTTGTCACCAATTTGTGGCACGACTATCTGCTCACGTAAAGTGGGCTCCACTGAAATATAACTTAAAGTACCTGAAGGAATGACTTCAAGATTCAATTTGCACAACTCATCACATAGAGTGGTGATTTTTGCATCCAGATTTACACAGTTGCACTGGGCCTTCCGACTTAGGGCATCTGCCACAACATTGGCTTTGCCAGGATGGTAATGCACCTCCATATCTTAGTCCTTGATTAATTCTAACCATCTTCTCTGCTTCATATTAAGATCAGCCTTAGTGAAGATATATTTGAGACTCTTATGATCAGTGTAGATATTACAATGAGCTCCCATCAAGTAATGTCTCCAAATCTTGAGAGCATGAACTACGACTGCTAACTCTAGGTCATGTGTGGGGTAGTTCTGCTCATGGGGTCTGAGTGCTCGGGTGGCATAAGCAATGACTCGGTTGTCTTGCATCAAGACACATCCCAATCCTGTACCGGAAGCATCGCAGTAAACCTCAAAGGGTTTGGTGTTGTTCGGCTGAGCTAGCACGGGTGCTGTTGTCAAATGTTGCCTTAGTGTATGAAAGGCATCCTCACATTTACGGTCTGTTTGGTTTCGACAAAATTGTCAAAAAAAATCAGGAAAATAAAGAAAAAAATTCGTCAAAGTTCTCGCACGCTTTTCAGAGAACTTCCTGATTTTCTATAGACCACATCTGATATCTATTTTAGGTGAAACTTCGTGTAGCTCCTATCTTGTTGCTTCTTGTGCTGAGGAAAATATCAAAAAAAATCATACAAAAAAGAAAAACAAAATCACCTGTGATTTCTACTAGTGCCTTTTTGGCATCACTAGTACAATATTTACGGTACTGCCATTCTGCTAGTTCCATCCATCTTTTGCACCTGTGGCCAGCAATATAGTTTCGTGTTTTGCACTATAATTCAACTTTGCATTATTGTTTGATCGTGCTAATCCTTGACTTGAGTGCAGCCTACCCACAACTCCACATATTTCTACGACGAGCAGGTTTCTGTTTCTCCACGCAATCGCTCATCCAATCTTTCACCGGTTCCACCTGTTGGTTGCAGTTCACCACTGTGGCTTGGTAAGAACGGATAAGAACTTGATAACAGCACTAGTGTGAGCGCCTTGTGAGCAGTACACCCCTGTTTTTGTCGTTGGTTTTTCTCCTTTTGGTGTTTGCGCTAACTATGGCAGGAGCACACGACATGGTGGATGCCCAGTTGCAGGAAGTAAGGGGACAAGTTGATGGACTTGCTGCTGACATTAGGACGATGCATGAACGGCTTGATTCAACGATCACTTCGACGACCGAGCGTTTCAACCAACTTGACCTTGCTCAAACGGCGACTCGCACTACACTCGACACCATCCTGGCACGCCTTGATGCACTGACCACAAAGATGGAGCATGAATACGGCGGTGACACTGAGCAGGACGATGGAGATCGCCGTGGTCGTGCACGTCGTGTGGTTCGTCATCCCCCTAATGACTTATTTTCTAAGATTAAATTTAAAATTCCATCTTTTAATGGTAAATATGATCCTGCTGCATATCTTGATTGGGAATTAGAGGTAGAACAAAAATTTTCATGCCATGATATTCCTGCTAATAGCCAAGTGAAGGCTGCCATTAGTGAATTTACTGATTTTGCTTTAATTTGGTGGCGTGAGTATAAACAAAAACTTCCCATTAACAGTGTCATTACTTGGACCCAATTAAAAACTGCCATGCGCCACAGATTTGTTCCTTCCTATTATGCTCGTGATTTGCTTAACAAAATGCAGCGTTTTCAACAAGGTTCACAGTCTGTTGAGGATTATTACCAGGAGTTACAAAAGGGTATGCTTCGTTGTGGTTTAGTTGAGTCAGATGACGCTGCTATGGCGCGTTTTCGTGGTGGTTTGAACAGGGAAATTCAGGATATACTTGATTATAAGGATTATTTTGATATAACCACATTGTTTGAATATGCTTGCAAAGCTGAACGTGAAGTGCAGGGACGACGATCAAAGACATATACTAACTCTTTTGCAGGCCGGGGTCCAACACACAGCTCAACTCCTTCCAGCCCTGCACCTCCTACGCCTAGCACTACATCGCGCACAGGGCCGGCCAAGCCAGTGGCGCCCCCTGCCAAAGGCGCCGCTTCTTCCACAGGACGTACACGGGATATTCAGTGCCATCGTTGCAGAGGGTTTGGGCACATGATTCGGGACTACCCAAACAAGCGTACCTTGCTTATACGTGACAATGGTGAGTACTCTTCAGCCAGTGATTCTGAGGAAACTAGTCATGCTATGATTGCCACTAACCATGCAGAAAATGAGGAAGTCCACGTTGATCCCATCGACGCCGATAGGTATGAGAGCCTTGTTGTGCAGCGTGTTCTCAGCACACAGGTTGCCCAGGCCGAAAAAAATCAGTGACACACTCTATTCCATACCAAGGGCGTCGTGCACGAACGGTCGATTCGCATCATCATCGATAGTGGCAGCTGCAACAATTTGGCAAGTACAGCGTTGGTAGAGAAATTATCCTTGCCCACTCGCACACATCCACATCCGTATCACATTCAATGGCTTAATGATGGTGGTAAAATAAAGGTAACACGTTCGGTACGTGTCCCCTTTTCGCTGGGTTCTTATTCTGATTATGCTGATTGCGATGTTATTCCTATGGAAGCATGCTCTTTGTTATTAGGTCGACCTTGGCAATATGATACTGATAGTTTACATCATGGTCGTTCAAATCATTATTCTTTCATGTTTAAAGGCCAGAAAATAATTATACATCCAATGACCCCTGACCAAATTTTGAAAGATGATCTTACTAGGGCTGCTAAAACTGCACAACAAGTCAAATCGACATCAGCCGCACCTATTAAATCTGAAATCAAGTTGCACTCTCCTGTTTTACTTGCTACACGTGCTGATTTTGATGATCTCCATGAAGCTCATATGCCCTGTTATGCACTTGTATGCTCGCGAATGCTTGTTCCGCTTGATGATGCACCGTCTTTGGATATACCCCCTGCTGTTGTTAACCTTTTGCAGGAGTATGCTGATGTTTATCCTACGGACTTACCACCGGGTCTTCCTCCCCTCCGTGGCATTGAGCATCAGATCGATCTCATCCCCGGCGCTTCTCTTCCGAACCGCGCCCCGTACCGTACAAATCCAGATGAGACGAAGGAGATCCAGCGCCAGGTGCAGACACTGCTTGATAAGGGTTACATTCGTGAGTCTCTTAGCCCTTGCTCGGTTCCTGTTTTACTCGTCCCAAAGAAAGATGGGTCATGGCGTATGTGCGTAGATTGTCATGCTATTAATAACATCACAGTTCGTTATCGATATCCTATTCCACGCCTTGATGATATGCTAGATGAGCTTAGTGGTGCCGTTATTTTCTCTAAGGTTGATTTGCGTAGCGGTTACCATCAGATTAGAATGAAACTCGGTGATGAATGGAAAACGGCTTTTAAAACGAAATTTGGTTTATATGAATGGTTGGTTATGCCATTTGGATTGACTAATGCTCCCAGCACCTTTATGCGTTTAATGAACGAAGTTCTACGGGCCTTCATAGGTTTGTTTGTTGTTGTTTATTTCGATGATATCCTTATTTACAGCAAGTCTATAGAGGAGCATTTAGAACATTTGCGTGCTGTTTTTGACGCTTTGCGTGCTGCTCGCTTGTTTGGTAACATGGAAAAGTGCACATTTTGCACGCAACGTGTCTCGTTTCTTGGTTATGTGGTTACTCCGCAGGGCATTGAGGTGGATAGCAGCAAGATTGCTGCCATTCGGGAGTGGCCTACACCGACGACGGTCACACAAATTCGGAGCTTTCTTGGACTTGCCGGTTTCTACCGCAGATTTGTTCGTGATTTTAGCTCCATTGCAGCGCCTCTACATGAGCTTACAAAGAAAGATGTGCCGTTTGCTTGGAGTGATTCGCAGGAGGTAGCGTTCAGCACTTTGAAAGATAAGTTAACCCAAGCTCCCCTATTGCAATTGCCTGATTTTAATAAAGTGTTTGAGCTTGAATGCGATGCTAGCGGTATTGGGCTAGGTGCTGTTTTGTTACAAGAAGGAAAACCAGTTGCTTATTTTAGTGAAAAATTAAGCGGTGCTAGTCTGAAATATTCTACTTATGATAAGGAGCTTTACGCTTTAGTGCGCACTTTGCATACATGGCAGCACTATCTTTGGCATCGTGAGTTTATAATCCATTCTGATCATGAGGCTTTAAAACATATTCGTACCCAAACAAATCTGAACCGTCGTCATGCTAAATGGGTAGAATTCATTGAGTCCTTTCCTTACATTATTAAACACAAGAACGGGAAGGACAATGTTATTGCTGATGCTTTGTCTCGTCGCTATACCATGCTATCACAGTTAGATTTTAAAATCTTTGGTTTGGACACTGTGAAGGATCAATATGTTGACGATGCTGATTTTAAAGATGCTTTCGGCCATTGTATTAATGGGAAACCATGGGGCCAATTTCACATACAGGATGGGTTCCTGTTTCGCGCTAACAAGCTGTGTGTTCCAGCTAGCTCGGTTCGTCTTTTGTTGTTACAAGAAGCGCATGGAGGCGGTCTCATGGGGCATTTTGGCGTCTACAAGACACATGAGGTGTTGGCTGCCCACTTCTTTTGGCCTCGGATGCACGCTGATGTGGAGCGCCTTGTTGCACGCTGCACTACTTGTCAGAAAGCTAAGTCACGGTTGAACAACCATGGTTTGTATATGCCTTTGCCTGTCCCTTCTTCTCCTTGGCTTGATATCTCTATGGACTTTGTTTTGGGCTTGCCTAGAACTAAGAAGGGGAGGGATAGTATTTTTGTGGTTGTTGATAGATTCTCTAAAATGGCTCACTTTATACCTTGTCATAAAACTGATGATGCTAGCATTGTTGCTGAATTGTTCTTTAGAGAAATTATTCGTTTACATGGTATTCCAAAAACAATAGTCTCTGATCGCGATGCTAAGTTTCTAAGCCATTTTTGGAGATCTCTTTGGAATAAATTGGGAACTAAATTGTTGTTTAGCACTACTTGTCACCCTCAGACTGATGGACAAACTGAGGTAGTAAATAGAACTTTATCTACCATGCTTAGGGCTGTTTTAGACAAGAATTTGAGACGTTGGGAGGATTGCTTGCCTCATGTTGAATTTGCTTACAATCATGCCACGCATTCTTCTACAAAGATGTGCCCTTTCCAGATTGTTTATGGTTACATTCCTAGGGCACCTATTGATTTGATTTCACTTAATGCTGCGAACGCCCCACATGTAGATGCTTCTGCACATGTTGAACAAATGATTACCATACATGAACAAACGAAACAGAACATTGCTGCTACTAATACAAAAAATCAGGTTGCTGGTAGTAAAGGAAGAAAACATGTTACTTTTGAACCTGGTGATATGGTTTGGTTGCATTTGAGAAAGGATCATTTTCCTACTTTGCGCCGTTCTAAATTGATGCCTCGTGCTGCTGGTCCTTTTAAGATACTAACCAAGATTAATGATAATGCTTATACCCTCGACCTACCTGCGGAGTTTGGTGTTTCCACTAGTTTTAATGTTGCAGATTTGAAACCGTATGCGGGAGAAGATGAGGAGTTATCGTCGAGGACGACTTCAGTTCAAGAAGGGGAGGATGATGCGGACATCAACACCAACACGAGCACATCTACACCAGCAGCACCTTCTCCAGCCCAGGCGCCACCCCTTCCACCTGGGCCAGTGACTCGGGCCTGTGCAAGAGAATTGAACTACATCATGTTGTTAAAGAACGAAGGCCCGGAAGAATAGACGACCAGCCCAATTGCGGCCCATAATGGACGACCTAGGGTTGGCCGCCCCTAGGGGCTGCGCCCCCTCTCTATTTATTCAGGAGCTGCGCCTCCTTTATTTCCTGAGTTTTGTTTTACGTTAGCCTTAGCTACTCTCGAACACGCGCAAATCTGCGCTGTCTTCGTGTATTCAGAACTCCACCCTCGAGTAATAGATTAGATTGCTCGCATCTTGTTCTTGTTCGTTCTTCGATTGCGCACAGGAAACGATCTTCGTGATCAGGCCGATCTCGCATCAGCAAGGTCGGTAACCACAGGGAGTTGGTTCAGCGATTGCATTGGCGCCTCGGGCTTGCTCGTCGTAGTCGGATCGCAAGGGTCATCTTCCGCCAAATCGGAATTATCTCTACTCGCCGAAAGATCGGGCACCTCAGCTTCATCAGGAACTCACACATGTGAGATAGCCCTAGGTGCCAGGAAGAGGTCTGCGCCGGATTCATGGCAAGATTCGCACGTTTGCGATCTCTGGAGACGTTTGAACAATGGAAGAAACACACCTCCACTTGTTCGACGCTTCCTGCCCGCGCCAGAGCACGCTCACGTGCGCCCCCGCACGCCCAGCGCCGCGCCCGAGCCAAGCCAGCGCCATGGCCCGCGCCCACGCCTATAAAACCCACCCAGACTTCGACTGTACTCTTCCGCGCACCCTTGAACCTCACCGGAGTCTAGCTCGCCGCCGTTTGCCCGTGCGTAGCGTGTCCGCGGCCGCCCAATCCCTCTGTCACCGTAGACCGGCCAATAGAGCCATTCCCAACCCCGTCCAGCCCTCGGAGAAGACTGTGCACCCCTCCGTGAAGCTCCCCGAGCGAGGAATCGGAGTTTGCTTCGCCGGAGAGGCCAGTCCCCGCTCGTCGGAGCTCTCAACCCCGCCGGAGTACGTGGACCGGGTAATCCACTCAACCATCCTTCGATTCCTTGTGCACACGGTCGCTACGTTACCCCGTGAAGCTCACCGTGCCTTCGGATTGAACCAGTTCGCCGTGGTTTGGCCGGTACACTCGCCGCCGATGAGGACACCCGCCTGCGCGCGTGGACCGGGCGATTCCGGCCATCCCCGACGTCAAGCCGTACCTCGACGTGACCGCCAGAGTCTCCCCGAGCCAACCCCGCCCTTCGCCGGACCTCCCTCGCCGCCGGTAAGCCGCGCCACCCTTTTCTTTCCCGCAGTTACTGTTTGCGTAGGGGGAAGGACTGCGGGTGAGAGGGAGAGAAGGTCAGGGGGTTTTGTGAGATGTCAGAGACACAAGGGAATAGTGGCACGAGCGTAGATTTGCGAAGGTTGATTTAGTTTAAACCCAGGGACCTCGGTGTAAACTGTTTCTCCAGAAAACCTTTATTAAATCTGTTTTTAATTTGAACAGAAACTTTGAAAATCCATAACTTCGGTTTAGCTCATCCAATTTTGGTCAAACCAATTTTGTCAGACTCTAAATAATGTAACCTACTTAAGAAAAATATAAAACCCTCTGTGTACTATAGAAAACTTTAAAGCTCTGATTTAATTATAGTTTTGGCCAAAAGCTCAATAATAGGGCAAAAATTAGTTGCACTAATTGACTAGGGTTGGAAAAATTTGGAGAAATTTATATCTACCTACTAACCCAAATAAAAATGTTAAACCTCTCTGTCCACTTCATTAAGTTAGTTTTTACCCCTTATTCTATAATATGCTTAAGGGTAAGAAAAATAGAAAATGCAATTTAAACAATGAACCAGAGAGCACCTCTATTTTTGTTAGGATACTTATTTAAGGTAGTTCACTGGAAAAATATATCATACCCTGTTTTAGTATAAAATAAGTAGGATCCCTTTTGTTTTAATAAAACAAGTGAAACTTAGAAAAACTCTACAAAAATAACCCCAAGGTAAAAACACCCCCACCCTTGGGATAACCAATGTTTTATTAATAAGAACATAGGAAAAATATGAGATCTGCTGTTTGACATTTTTCAAATAATAATGTAGTAGAAAGTGCCTTTTTGACATTAAACTTAAGAAAATCATAACTAAATAACCACCCCTTAGTTTTCTGTGATTTTTAGCACAGAAGCCTATTATTACTATGGGATCTCAGCAAAAATAACCTTTAGGACAGAACCTACCCCTAACTAAGAGATGTAGTGTAAAGTGGCCCATTTTGCATAACTCTTATTATTTTTGTTGAAAGTCTAGCCTTTGTACTTTAAGCCTCAAATTCTTAAAACAAGCTAGAATAGCAAATGACAACCCACTGTAATTTTTACAGAATTTTTGGAAATTATTAAAACACTGTCGTAGCTCAAACCTACACAAGAAACCCTAAATGGAAATTAAAGAAAGGAAAATGAATAATGTAAATTAATGTCATCCTAAAACCCTTGTAATCTTTCCACTGAATTATATCAAGACAACACCCATCCACTATGTTATCTTCACTGAAAACCCAAGCCTAAAGAGTAATAAGCCTAAACCACTGGAAGCCCCGCATGACTAAGAAACCCTAAGTTACTTCTTAACTTAGTTCTCTTTAGCATAATGTTATTAAATCCTACATAATCATGACATACATGTTCATTGCATTTCGATAGACTGTAACCTTGCTGACGGAGAGTACATCCTCGTGCAGGAGCAAGGAGTTGCTCAGGAGGTAGCCCCGGATCCAGCACCCGAGCCTGCACCAGAGGACCTGTCGGCCACTGCTTTGGAAGGCAAGCCCCGGTTTTATGCATAACCTGTTATTTATGCTACTTTACTTCACTTAATTATTGTAGGATTGATTGTGCACTTAGGTGTAGGAATTGTTTGAAACCCTAGTTGCATGATCTCAGGAATCCTTTTGAGATGAATACTAGTATGATAGGTCGAGTAGTTGCTTTATTAAGTAAGATCTCGGTAGAAGACGAGTGATTTTTCTAGCACTCGCGCGAGGTCAGGAAATTGATTGTATCCACTTTCTTATCAAAATGATGCTGGTTTGTGGACAACAATCCATGGGGATTGGTTGTCCACGGGATAAAAAATTTTGAATAAGGATTAAGGTGTGGTACCGTGAGTCAAGCGTTTGAACGTACTAAACACATACCGAGAAATATGGTAAATCGGTAAGCCTAGTACCTGAGTGAACCTGCCCGCAGATTGCCCTCCTCACGCGACCTGAGACGAGGTCTCCCATTCCGGTTATGGTGGGTACAAGTGCGGTCACTGCACGACGGCCAGTCGGGGTCAGTGAGGCATTATACGCCAAGGCGGTGAGCCCCTTTCTGTTGCCAGGGAATCGATGGGGACGGTTGATATGTGTGGGGACGGAGTGCCCCTACATGTCGTGTGTTTAGGTTTACCTTGCAAGGTTTAAAAACTCGATTTGAATCGTCTGCTTCTCGCAGCTAATGAGACTGCTTGATCCATGCTGCTACATTGAGTAACAAGTGGAATTGTGCTGGGATGATACAAGATGTTGATTGTTAAAAATGTTTGCTACTATGTATGAATAAATAGTACATCTTTAGCCTTAAGAGAGTCACACTTAATTTTGACAAAGTTAAAAACTTGATTTAGAAACTCAGCTAGTGCTTTTGGCAACCAAACCCCACAGCCAAACAGCTGCATGTCTAGAGGTAGAGGAGTAGACTCCTCACACCGGGTAAGTCTAGCTGAGTATTAGTATACTCAGCCTTGCTTGGGGCATAAATTTTTTTTTACAGGTTCCCTGGAGGAAATGGTTGCTGGAATTACTTGGCCGTCCACCTTGCCACCGGGTTGGACTGTCGAGTGGGACCCTGCCTCGGCTGAGGAGAAGCATGAGGAGTGATGGGACAGGCTTCCCCATCTCTCTATTTATTTACCGCTAGTTTATTTCCGCTGCACTTCGAACAATGATGGTCACTTTTGCAAAAACTCCAATGATGATGTAATAATTTAATACTCTGACATGCATGGTCTTATGCTTTATTGTATTTGCTCTGTGACTCACCATCGAGTGAGATTGTGGTACTTGATCCTGTCAGTGGCCGTGTCGGACTAGATCCGAGGGATTGACGGGTTATTCCCATTTAAGTGTGGTCTAGCCTCTAAGGCGGGGCTTCGGCACTTAAGTTGGAATAATTCGGGCAGTTCCGCCACAATTGGTAGCTGTTATTGTAAGAAAATTCTGCCAAGGAAAGACACTTGTCCCAATCCTTCCCATAGTGTAGCACACATGCCCTTAACATGTCTTCCAAAATCTGATTTACCCTTTCTGTCTGACCATCCTTTGAGGGTGGTATGCTGAGCATCGAATTACGTGGGTCCCAAGTGATTCTTGCAATTGCTCCCAGAAACCTGCTACAAACGGTGCTCCTCTGTCAGACACAATAGTCCTTGGTATTCCATGCAAACGAACTATCTGGTCGATATAAATTTCTGCATACTTTTCTGTCCTGTGGGTGGTATGTGCTGGCAAGAAATGAGCTGTCTTGGTCAACCTATCCACAATGACCCAAATAGAATCGTGGTGCCGGGAGGTATTGGGCAATCCCACAATGAAATCCATGCAAATATCCTCCCACTTCCACGAGGGTATGGGAAGGGGTTGTAAGGTGCCTGCCACCTTCAAATGACTGGCCTTGACTCTTTGGCAAGTGTCGCATTCCGATATATACTTAGAAATTTCCCTCTTCATTCGGGTCCACCAGTACAAGGATCTGAGATCATGATACATCTTGTTACTGCCTGGGTGCATGGAGAATTTGGAAAGGTGAGCTTCATCCATTATTTTCTTTCTGAGTTCGGGGTTCTTGGGAACAATCAATCGGTCTCCAAACCATAGAATTCCTTTGTTGTCCTGTCGGAAACATTTGTATTTGTCCACCTTCTGTTCGATCATTTCCTTAATGACTTGAACACCCTTGTCACCAATTTGTGGCACGACTATCTGCTCACGTAAAGTGGGCTCCACTGAAATATAACTTAAAGTACCTGAAGGAATGACTTCAAGATTCAATTTGCACAACTCATCACATAGAGTGGTGATTTTTGCATCCAGATTTACACAGTTGCACTGGGCCTTCCGACTTAGGGCATCTGCCACAACATTGGCTTTGCCAGGATGGTAATGCACCTCCATATCTTAGTCCTTGATTAATTCTAACCATCTTCTCTGCTTCATATTAAGATCAGCCTTAGTGAAGATATATTTGAGACTCTTATGATCAGTGTAGATATTACAATGAGCTCCCATCAAGTAATGTCTCCAAATCTTGAGAGCATGAACTACGACTGCTAACTCCAGGTCATGTGTGGGGTAGTTCTGCTCATGGGGTCTGAGTGCTCGGGTGGCATAAGCAATGACTCGGTTGTCTTGCATCAAGACACATCCCAATCCTGTACCGGAAGCATCGCAGTAAACCTCAAAGGGTTTGGTGTTGTTCGGCTGAGCTAGCACGGGTGCTGTTGTCAAATGTTGCCTTAGTGTATGAAAGGCATCCTCACATTTCTGACTCCATTCATACTTGAGTCCTTTCTTCAATAATTCAGTCATTGGCTTGGCAATCCTGGAGAAATCCGGAATAAATCGTCGATAATACCGTGCCAGTCCCAGAAAACTACGGATCTGCAGTACTGTGGTAGGAGGCTTCCAATCCATCACTTCTTGTACCTTCTCATGATCAACTGATACCCCATCCTGAGAAATGGTGTGACCCAAAAATTTAATCTCTCTCAGCCAAAATTCACATTTGGATAGTTTAGCATACAACTGATGCTTGCGTAGTCTCTAAAGTACGGTATGCAAATGTTTAGTGTGCCCTGCTTCATTTTTGGAATAAACCAAGATATCATCAATGAAGACCACCACAAACTTGTCCAGCTCTGGCATAAACACTGAGTTCATCAACTACATGAAGTAAGTCGGGGCATTGGTCAGCCCGAAAGACATCACCAAATACTCATAAAGCCTAGAGAAAGCCGTCTTCGGAATATCATTAGCCCTGATCTTGATCTGATGGTAGCCCGAGCGAAGGTCTATCTTGGAGAATACTTTGGCTCCCACCAACTGATCAAACAATACATCAATGCGAGGCAATGAGTACTTGTTCTTGATGGTCACCGCATTGAGAGGGCGGTAATCGACACACAATCTCAGACTCTCATCCTTCTTCTTCACAAATAAGGATGGACATCCCCATGGTGAAGTACTTGGGCGAATGAACCCCTTGTCCAACAACTCTTGTAGTTGCTTTTTCAATTCTACCAATTCTACTGGAGGCATCCTATAGGGTCTCTTGGATATCGGTGCAGTCCCGGGTTGCAACTCAATCGCAAACTCGATGTCCCGGTCGGGTGGCATTCTTGGTAATTCACCCGGAAAAACATCAGGGTAGTCACAGACCATTGGGATTTTCTCAACTGGCGACTTTATCATAGTAAAGGCACAGGATCGGGTACAACCCTGGTTTGGCAAATATAATGTAGTCTCGCCATAAGTAGGGGAGTGAATCTCAATGGCCCTTGCTGCAATATCAAGTACTGCCTGATGCCTGGATAACCAGTCAGTTCCCAATATGATGTCCACACTATCCAAACCCAAGATGAGGAGGGTGGTTCTAATCATAAGACTACCAAATTTCATAGGCACCTGCCTGTTGATTTGATAGGTGGCAACCCTGCCTCCTGGTGTTGAAATCGTAATACCCCCATTGGTGTTGTGGAAAGGTAATTGGCACTTGGCACTAAATTTGGTACTGATAAAATTGTGTGATGCACCAGAATCAAAAAGAATAATTGCAGGATAATTCAAAACTGAAAAGATACCAGTCATGACGGGTGCTCCCTCTGGAATATCAGCCATGGTGGTGAAGTTCAGCCTGCCTTGCCTCACTTGCACCTTCTGCCTCTTGCCTTGGTTCTGGTTGGAATTCTGTCCCTGCCTCTGCTGGTTCCTAGGGCAATTCTTGGCATAATGTCCAGTGTTACCACAAGTGAAACACATGTTGTCATTGGCCTGATGGTACTGTTGCTGCTGCGGCTGATTGTTGTTCCTCTGAACTGGGAGCTGAGAGCGGTTGGATGCCTGCTGCTGCTGTTGCTGTGGTTGGATTACCCAACGTCCTTGCTGCTACTAAGGTCAGATACAATCCTGAATCGCTGTGGCAGAGCTGATGATCCTACCACAGCGGTCTTTCTCTTCTTTTCGGCCTGACGGGCTGTGATGCAGTCCTCCTGGGAAATGGCCATGTTGACTAACTCATTGTAACTGTTGGCCCTGACGGTGTTGAGACGGTCGTGGAGCTTAGTGCTGAGCCCCCTCCTGAACCTGTCCCTCTTCTTCTCATCAGTGTCTGTGTGATATCCGGCATACTGGCACAGGTCATTGAAGGCCTGAGCGTACTGCAACACTATCCGATTTACCTGAGTGAGTGCCAAAAACTCGTTGAGCTTGCGGTCCATAATGCTTGCTGGTATATGATGCCCCCTGAAAGCTGCCTTGAACTCTCTCCATTCCACCTCATGGTCAACTGGCTGCATAGCAAGGAAGTGGTCCCACCATGTCCGCGCGGGTCCACGAAGCTGCTGGGTGGCGAACCTGACCTTAGTCACATCTGAACAAACTCCATTGAGTAGTGGGAATTTGGATTCCACTACCCTAAGCCATACATTAGCATCCAGCGAATCCTCATCCTGAATGAACAACGGGGACTGCGTACTGAGGAACTCCTGATACGTGGCGGCTGATGGGTGATGCTGATGATCACCACCACAGTAATGCTGAGGTGGCGGCTGACGCTGAGCCAACTATCACAGAATCTCATTCTGCTAGGCCATCAGTTCTTGCAGGGTAGGAGGCGGTGGAGGTGGTGGAGGAATGCGTTCATTCTGTCCACGATGCACTCTTCCTGCCATCTGAAAAATTAGAGTGCTCTCAATATCACATTTCTGATGTCAGGGTTCATACGCGGTGAAAGATTTGCAAGGGTAAAACCACCACTTTCTTGCATAATTCATAAAAAGATTCTACATGGCATAAAACTTTTCTTCATAAAATTAAAGCTGACATCATTCATCATCCAAACTTTCAAAGGAGTTTGTTAAGGTTACATCAGTGACCCAAAAGACTCAACTCCGTCTAGCCTAGTACCCCAAGGGTGCAAAAGCTAAGCTAGCCTCGAGGAGTTCTACCGCCACACTCTTCTAACTCTATCCCTAGGACCTAGTGAGCAAACGAGGCAACGCTCGACTCGGGGGAAGGTGGTCTCCATGAACCAGCAGTGTCCAAGCTGGAGGCAGGCTCCGGCTCCTCTCCTCCCTCGATGTCGACATCCTAGTTGGCCTCCATGTCCTGGATCTCCTGGTGGTGCATATTCAAATGTTGGTTAGCCTCCGCAAGTTGCTGCTGAGTGTTGATGAGTTGATCCTCGAGAACTTTAATGGTGTTCTCCCTGGTTCCCACTAGCTCCTCAAGCTCCTGGATCTCATTGGACATTTGTTCCACCTGTAGGTTCTTTTCCACCATCTCAGTGGACAGGTCTACCACAAGTTCCTCTCTGTTATCCAAGGTGATCTTGGTAGCCTCCAATAATGCCATCAGATAAGACATTGCCTCTCCTCGCCTCACATGCAGATGATACAGAGCATCCATGCATCGCACCGTCAAGTGCGCGGTCTGCCCTAGGTAAAGAGCCCATATATCCTTGGCATGCTCCACTCGGTCTTTCCACATTGGGTCGTCCTCCTTTTCAGCAGGGAATAAGCCAATGGGATGAGTAGATAGCTCCAAGGGGTGAAAACCACAGAAGGTGGTCAGCCCGTGGAGAGCAATAGCCTCGATAGTATCCTCAGCCTGGTATCCGAAAGTCTCGGAGTCCAACAAACGCCAACCTAGCTGTAGGGGATGAGGCTCTAGGGTCATCCACACCCTACAGCGGGGCACTCGGTGCTTCTCGAACAGCTGCACCGCGTACTGGGGAGGCGTCGTGTAACCGGCTCCCTGAAGCACCTCCCACAAGATACGGGGAAAACCCTCTCGTGCAAGTCCGTCCGTGTGGGACTGTGCGTTCCCTCCGTCTGAGGATCCGTGAGAAGTCATCTATGTATGGTTAAGCGTAAGTGAAAAAGAAAAAGAATTATAAAATAAAAGGGGATCAAAACTCAGCCTCTCTATGGCTATGACAATGTCACTGAGTGTACTTGATCTGTCATTATCATGTATTAAAGTTCTTACCTAATTATCAAGTAGTTTAAGTAAGGATGCATGCATGCTCGTCCTAAACGACCTCATTTCAATTTTAGAGGGAATAGTGAAGAACTCCCATCCCTTATAGTAGCCAGTAGGGCTTACTCAAATAGCCACCTAGCTACCCCTATACCATCCTAAGGCTTCACGTCCTAGGTCTATCCTGATTGTCCTAACGATCTATCCAACTTTTGTTTCTATCAAGTTTTACTTTTGAAAAGGATGGTATTTATAGTTTATTGATTCCTCTGTGGTGGTACGAGCTCCGATACCAGCTGTGGTGGAACCGCCAGAATTATTCCAACTTAAGTGTCTAAGTCCCACCTTAGAGGCT
Organism: Zea mays; assembly: GCF_902167145.1. Classification (NCBI taxonomy): domain Eukaryota; kingdom Viridiplantae; phylum Streptophyta; class Magnoliopsida; order Poales; family Poaceae; genus Zea; species Zea mays. Next base: position 85,958,669 of record NC_050098.1, read on the forward strand.
ACACCACACTTAAATAGGTATAACACGTCAGTCCCTCGGATCTAGTCCGACGAGGCCACTAACAGGATCAAGTACCATGTACTCACTCGATGGTGAGGCACAGACCAAATACAATAAAACATAAAACCATACATTATGGAGTATCAAATCTATTACATCATCATCGAAGTTTTAGCAAAAGTAGAGATCATTGTTCGGAATGCAGCGGAATAAAACTAACGATAAATAAATGGAGGGATGGGGAAGCCTGTCCAATCACTCCTCATGCTCCTCCTCAGCCGAGGTAGGATCCCACTCGACTGTCCAACCCGGTGGCAAGATGGACGGCCAAGTCACTCCAGCAACCATGTCCTCCAGAGAACCTGAAAAATTATGCAACAAGCAAGGCTGAGTATACTAATACTCAGCTAGACTTATCCGGTGTGAGGAGTCTACTCCTCTACCTCTAGACATGAAGCTGTTTGGCTGAGGGGTTTGCTTGCCAAAAGCACTAGCTGAGTCTAAAAATCAAGTTTTAGCTTTTTCAAGTTTTAGTGTGACTCTCTTAATACTAAATGTGTATCTATCTAATCATACATGGTATCAAACATTTCGCAATCAACAACTTTTGCCAAGTCAACACATTTCCACTTGTTACTCAATGTAGCAGCATGGATCAAGCAGTCTCATTAGCTACGAGAAGCAGATGATTCGAATCGAGTTTCAACCTTGCAAGGTAAACCTAAACACACGACGTGGCGAGGCACTCCGTCCCCACACACATCAACCGTAACCGGAATGGGAGACCACGTCTCAGGTCGCGTGAGGAGGGCAATCTACGGGCAGGTTCAATCAGGTACTAGTTTTATCGATTTAGCATATTTCTCGGCATATGTTTAGTACGTTCAAACGCTTGACACACGGTACCACACCTTAGTCCTTATTCCAATTTCTATCTCGGAGACGACGCATCCCCATGGACCATCGTCAACAGACCATCATCATTACGATATAAAAATGGATACAATCAATTCCTGACCGCGCGCGAGTGCTAGAAAAATCACTCGACTTCTACTGAGATCCCTAATTAGTAAAGCAGCTACTCGACCTAGCATACTAGTATTCATCACAAGGGAAAAGCCTGAGTTCATGCAACTAGGGTTTTAGTCAACTCCTACACTTAAGTGCACAGTACAAGCCTACAAACAATAAGTGTGTAAAATAATATATAGAACTGGTCATGCATAAAACACGGGCTTGCCTTCCAAAGCTGGGGCAGGCAGATCCTCGATGGCAGGTTCTGGTGCTGGATCCTGGGCTACCTCCTGAGCAACTCCTTGCTCCGACACAAGGATGTACTCTCCGTCAGCGAGGTTGCAATCTATCGAATGCAATGAATAAGATATATGTATGCTATGATATGTAGAGTTTAGTAACCATTATGCATAGTGAAGGAAAAAACTAAGTTAGTTGATAACTTAGGGTTTCCTCGTTATAATAAGCTCTCAGTGGTTTATGCTTAGCAATTTAGGTTTGAGGTTTTGCTTAGAGACAAACATAGTGGATTAAGACTTGGATTGCCCTTTAAAGGTTCTATTAGGTACTCAAGGGTTTTGCTGTTTTGGTCAGGGTAACATTAATCTCCACTACTAATTCCTCTTAAGGTGGGTTTGAACTACAACAGTGATCTCAAAATTTCCAAAAGTTCTGTAAAAATTACAGTGGGTTAATATTTGTCACTGTAGTCTGTCCTATAAATTTGAGGTAAAAAATAAATAGATTATGCCCTGGACAAAAATAACAAAAGTTGGGGCAGAGGGGTTACTTTGCACTACAACTCTTACCTAGGTGTGGGTTCTGTACCAAGAGTTATTTTTGCTGGTATATATGGGTAATAACATGCTTTTGTGCCAAAAATCACAGAGGGTTACTTAGTGGTTATGTAGTTATGATTTTCTAAATTTTAATGCCAAAAAGACACTTATAACTAACTTGCTATTTGAAAAATGTCAAACAACAGAACTTGTATTTTTCCTAGGCTTTTCTTAGCACAAGAGCAGTCATTCCTAAGGTAGGGGTGTTTTCTCCTTAGGATTATTTTCTTATGACTTTTCAAAGTTTTCTATGTTTTTCATGAATAATTGTTAGTGCAATTTCTTTTCACTGGACTATGGTTCAACAGATTTTTCTTGTGAACTACATAACTTAGGCATGCTAGGAAAAATATGGTTGCCCTCTGGTTTCCATTTTCAAACCCTTTTCTTAATTTTCCTAAGTTTGAGCATAAACAAGCTTTAGTGAATAAACCTTTCTTAACTTTGTATACTGGGGTGTTTATTAATTTTAAACAGTGTAACTACTAGGTTAGTGTCTCCACTATTTTTCTCAACCCTGGTCTAACAATATTTCTATTTTTCCCTTTATTATTAAGTTTTGGGAAATTTTCTTATTTAAATCAAAACTCTAGAAAACATTACAGGAACCAAGGCTGTTTTCCATTTTTGCTTGATAGTTTATATTTCATAAAGTCTAGCAAAATTGGTTTGACTAATTTTGGATGATTATTCTTCAAGTTATGTATTTATTAAGTTCTCTGCAATATTTTAAAAGAAAAGTAAATTCGAAATGGGAAAAGAAATACAGATTTGCGCTGAATTCCCTGGGTTTTCTTCCCCCTTTTCTCTCACAAAACAGCCCTCGGTCTACTATTTGCATGAGTCACTGACCTTGCACAAAACCCCCTGGACTTAACCTAAATCTAACCCGTGATCCCTGGCTGGCTGGAACAGTAACTGGGGCAAAGATTACGGCAGCGAGGCTTACCGGCGACAGTAGGGCTCCGGTGGGGTGGTCAGTGACGTCGGGGAGGTCACAGCGGTCACGTTGGTCTGCGGGTCGGCGTCGGTGGTGGCTGGAGCTGCTCTGGCCAAGAGCGCTGGCGGCAGAGGTCGTCGGCGGCTCCTGCTCTGGCCAAACCACGGTGGTAGGGTTCAATCAAAGTGCATGAGGAGCTCCATGGGGTGATGTAGAGGCTATGCGCGCAAGGAATTGAGAAATGGTGCAGTGGGTTACCAGGTCCACGCGCTCCGGCGGGGTTACGAACTCCGGCGAGCGTGAGCGCATTGTTCCGGTGGGGCTGGTCCTTGGCTCAAGCTCGAGGAAGCTTCACGGCCTCTCGATGAAGCTATCCGAGGGCTCGGATCGAGCGGAGGTGGGCGGGAATGGTCTGGCCACGACGGGCGCCCTCGGGCGGCTCTGGCGGGTCGCGTGGAGGTCGCCGGAGCTGCGGGCGTGCTCGGGAAAGTTAGGCGCGGTGCGGACGGGGTAACGGGGAAGATGGCCGTGCATGAGGGTGGGCTTTATAGCCACTCGCGGGCATGGCACGGGCGTGGGCACGGGGGTGGCCGAGGGCGCTCGGGGTGCGCGTGCGGGCGTGCTCTAGGCGCGTTCCCGAGCGTCTGCCCACCTCGAACACGTGGTGGTTTACTTCTGCCAGTGTTCAACGGCCTGTTTGGTCGCCTTAGCATGCAGATCTCAGCAAAAATCCCATGTACGGTCTCTTCTCTACACCATATCCTATCTTTTCCATGTGAGTTCCAAGCAAAGATATGGTCGGGATTCAGAGATATTGTGGTGTGAAGTTGGCTCTATCCGAGCTGTCTAGACCGAGACAAAAACCGTGTCAAGTCGTGTCAAACGACTTTGGGTTGGGTTCAAATTTTTCCAGGGTGTTCTAGGGGTCTTTAGGCGCCATTTTGTCAATTGGGCCATATGGTTTTGAGGTTTGAAAAAAGGTGAACATGTTTGATCTTTGAAAGAGGGCTGGTTTTGAAATTGAGAAAAATCTGATTTTTCTTTTATGTTCTTCTCTTTGGTGACCTTTTTGGGGTTTTTCTAAAATCTTTTTGGGGTCACTCTTTTACTTTTTTGTAGGGTATTAAGTGTACTACTTTTATAATTAGCTCAAGTCATGACAATGTGGTTTACATAGCCTTTTTGCTAAACTCCCCTCTAGGGCTCCATTTGCCTAAGGGAGTTGAACTAGGGTTTGAGTCATTCTCTCCTCTTTAGGTGCATGATAAGGCCAAAGCATGACTTCTAAGATGGGTTACACCTATTTAGGATCTTGACCCCCAAGTTTGGTGTCTTTTGCTCAAACTAAACCACATGTGATGTTGGGTTCAAAAGTGTAGGCTTGAGTGAAAACCCTAAGTAACACCTGGGGTGTTACAGTCGCGACGGTCACGTTGGTGTGCGGATCGTTGCCGAGGATGGTCGGAGTCGGCCGATCCACGTGCACAGGCGGAGGAGCTCGTCGGTGGTGAGGAATCTAGCCTGCTCATGGCGAGATAGCTCAGTCCAGTGAGTCGATAGGCTTCACGGGAGGTTAGGGAAGTCGTAGGCGCAAGAAATTGAAGAATGGTTCACATGGTAGCTCAGTCTACGTGCGGTGGCAGGCGGCCGAAGTCCGGCGATGGTGATCTCGATGTTCTGGTGAGGCAGGGCCTCGATCCTTGCTTGGAGAAGCTTCACGGCTCCACGGGGACACTGTCCAGAGGCTCGGGTGAGGCTAGGGGTCTCTGGAAATGGCTGGCCACGATGGCCGGCGCTCGGGTGGCTCGGGCGGGCGGCGCAAAGCTCGCCGGAGCTAAGGACGGGGTCGGGATAGCGGGGGTAAGCATGGAGTGCAGTGTTGCGCGTCCGGGGGTGGTATTTAAGGGTGCGGGCGAGCTCGACTGAGGGTGGCTCTGACACTCGCTCATGGTGTGCGCGGGGTAGCGCCAGTGCACGCTCTGGCGCCTGGGCACGGCGTCGAGCACGAGGCAGCGCAGAGAATGGTCAAGTTCAAGCGTGGATTGACTCCAAATCTTCGTGATTATGGCCATGATCCCATTGAGAGATCTCCTCATCGGACCTTCCTTTGTCATTTATATTTGGCGGCTTGAGCCAAAGATATGGGGTGATCAAATCGGGTTTGTCTCACTGCTAAAATTTGAGATGAAATCCCTAATTTGACGTGTCTAGGACACGAATCTCGATGCCATCTTCACACACGTTGCAGAGGGCTTAAATTAGCACAACTTTGTCAATAGGGGCTTAAGGATTTGAGCTAGGGATCAAGGTGAACGTGCTTGAGTTCTAGGTGAGGGCTGAAATTCAGAAATCTGAATTTTCATATTTCCCTAGAGAGCTCCCACTTGCATGGCCTTTTTGGCCAAACTTTTCTAATAGTTATTGTAGCTTAATTAGTGTATTTCAACTTTTATAATTGGCCTGAGCCATGATTCAATGTTTTTCATGGCCTTTTTACCTATTTCCCCCTTTTTACTTAAATGGTCTAATTAAGGTAAATGATATGATCAAGGCACAATCCTTAAGATGAAAAAGAATTAATTAAACCTTTGTTCCGAAATTTTGATGTCTTTTGCTCAATTTGATTCACATGTGATAATGGTCTTGAGTTAGCACTGAGAAGAAACCCTAAGTAACATTGGGGTGTTACAAGTGTTGCGCGTCCGGGGGTGGCCTTTAAAGGAGCGGCGCGGTGCACAGGTGGCGTGGACCAGAGCGGGCACGTGGGCGTGCACGGCTCGGCGCGGGTACGCGGGCTGGCATGTACAGGCATGTCATCCGCGGTCGAGCACGTGGCATGGTTTCTTCTGCTCCTGTTCTAACGCCGATAGGGCACAGATCTTTGCGAATTTTGGCAAGATCACCATGTAGGATTTGTTCCCCCGACTGAGCTCTGTCGTTTGTGTGTGGATAGGGATTTGTCATGTTACCAAATCGCAAGTGTCACACGGCCGAGTTCCGAGGAAAATCTGTGCCAAAATCGTGTCAAACGTTTGAGAGACTTTCTCAAACTTCGCCAGGGCGTGTTCAAGGTAGTTTGGCGCCATTTTGGTATTTGGACTTATTTGATTCAAGTTTTGAAAAATAGAGAACAAAGTTGATCTTTGAAAAGGGGCTGAAATTCAGATTTCTGAATTTCTAAATTTCCCTATAGGGCATTACTTCATGGGTTGTTTTGGGGATTTTGGAAAATTCAAATTGTAACACCCCAGGTGTTACCGTGACCATGGTACATTTATGCCCTAATGACTATGATCACATGTGGGAGAGAAGATGAGCATAAAACCTTGGAAACATGGGTTATCTAAGAGAAGTTAATGGCAAGGGTTTCCAACCACAATTGGAACAATGGTCATGTGGAGCCAAGATGATTAAACCCTAAAAGGCACCTAAGAGCACTAGATTCCCAAGCAAGGGATGAGTGGATAAGTCAATCAAATTGCCAAAGCATGATCTTAGTTCTCAAACAAGTTTTAGTAGCTTTGAAACCTAACAAATGCAGAGAGGGAACATTTCAAAAAGACCCCTTGAAGACCCCAATTTCACCCCCTTAAGGAGAGAGAGCACTAGAGCTCTCTAATTATTTCTAAGTTAAATTTTGAACCTAATCTAAAGATCCACCGTGTTCACTTAGTAAATGGCACCAAAACCACTTGGGTTGTATACCAAAAAGGTGTCATACCACCTAAGGCACCCACTGGAAAAGTTTGAAACCGAGCCCAAGACATTTGACAAGATTTGGCATGGTTTTTGTCGCGGGGTGGACAGAGGGACAAGCCAGATTTGGCGTCCGTAAATCTCCCTACCTAGGGCATATCTGCCATGGGGACTCACATACAAGAGACAACCCTAGGTGCTAGGAGGAGGCCTACGCCGGATTTTTGCCAAGATTCGCACGCTTGCGATCTCAGCGAGCTGTTGAACAAGGGTAGAAGAACACTTCCACGTGTTCGACGCGCTCTGAGCGCGCCAGAGCATGCCCAGCGCCCGACCCCGCGCGCCCCGCGCCGAGCCGTGCACGTGTCTCCTGCTCGCGCTCGCGCATATAAAGCCCCCAGAGACTTCAACCGTACTCCCCCGCACGCGCTCGACCTCACCGGAGCACTAGATCACCGGCGTTGCCCCACGCACGGCGTGCCCGCGACCACCCGAACACCCGCCACCGTAGACTAGCCAGCAGAGCCTCTCCTAGCCGCGTCCGACCCTCGGAGTAGACCGTGCATGCCTCGGTGAAGCTCCCCGAGCAAGGAATCGAACTTTGCCTCGCCGGAGAAGCCAGTCCACGGTCGCCGGACTTCACCCGACCGCTAGTGAACGTAGACCGAGCTCCACGGTGAGTTGTTCTTCAATTCCTTGCACGAGTTGATTCATCAACACCTCGTGATGCTCCCCGTGCCCTTGGATTGACCTATGTCGCCATGGTTAGGCCGGAGCACTCGCCGCCGACGAGTTCACCCGCCTGCGCACGAGGACCGGTCGATTCCAGCCACCCCCGTCGTCAAGCCGTACCTCGCTGGGACCGCCAGGACCTCCCGAAGCCAACCCTGCCCCTCGTCGGACCTCTCTTGCCGCCGGTAAGCCGCGCCACCCTTTTTCTTTCCGCGGTTACTGTTTACATAAGGGGAGGGACCTCGGGGGAGAAGAAGAAAAGGCCAGGGGGTTTTGTGCGCTGTCAGCGACTCAGGGGAATAGTAGCGCAGGGGTATAACTGAAAGGATTAGTTTAGGAAGAACCCAGTGTCTTCGGTGCAAATGGGTTTTCCAGGAAACCTTTTTAATTATTCTGATTTAAATTCAAACAGAACTTGAAAAATTCATAACTTCAGTTTGGTTTACCCAAATCAAGTCAAACAAATTTTGCGAGACCCTAAATGATGTAAACTACTTAAGAAAAATATAAAACCCCTAAGTGTTGCAGAAAACTTTAAAGTTTTGATTTAAATGGTTAACTGGTCAAAAGCTAAAAGAAATAAGGAAAAGTAGCTACACTATTAGACTGGGGATAAGAAAATTTAGAGGAGTACTTAATCACTTCCTAACCTATTTAAAAATAATAAACCCCTCTGTACACCCCAATAAGGTAGAGTTTGCCATTTAAATCACTTTTTGCTTAAAGTTGAAATAAATATAAAAGGTGGTTTAAGTACAGAACCAGGGAGCACCCATATTTTTGTTAGCTTTCTTATTCAGTATAGTTCACTAGAAAATTTTGTTATACGCTTGTTTGGTACAAAAGAAATGAGATACCTTTATTTTTAGGAAAACAAGGAAAACTTAGAAAAACCCTAGAAAAATAACCCTAAGGAGAAAGCACCCCAACCCTTGGGATAACAAATGTTTTGTATTTATAAACCTAGAAAAGTTATGAGTTCTGTTGTTTGATATTTTTCAAATAACAAGTTAGTTATAAGTATCTTTTTAGCATTAAACTTTAGAAAATCATAACTAAATAACCACTAAGTAACCTTCTGTGATTTTTGGCACAGAAGCATGTTTTTACCTATAGATACCAGCAAAAATGACTCTTAGTACAGAACCCACATCTAGTTAAGAGTTGTAGTGAAAAGTGACCCCTTTGCCCCAACTTTTGTTATTTTTGTCCAAGGCATATTATAATTTTTCTGGACCTCACACTTTTAGGGCAGACCACAGTAAGAAATAGTAACCCACTGTAATTTTTACAGAATTTTTGGAAAAACATAAATCACTGTTGTAGTTCAAATCCACCCTAAAAGCATAAATGCGAAAAGAAAAGGGAAATTAATAGTGGAGACTAATGTTACCTTAACCAAACCAGCAAACCCCTTGAGTGCCTACTAGAGCATTTAAGAAAGCAATCCAAGTCTTAATCCATTATGCTTAGGCAAAATCTCAAACCTAAATTGGTAAGTATGAACCACTAAGAGCCTCTTATAACCAGGAAAACCTAAGTTACTCACTAACTTAGTTTTCTTCACTTAGCATGATGATTTCTAAATTCTGCATAATCATAGCATACATGTTCTTACTCATTGCATTCGATAGATTGCAACCTAGCTGACGGAGAGTACATCCTCGTGCCGGAGCAAGGAGTTGCTAAGGAGGTAGCCCTGGATCCAGTACCAGAGCCTGCCCCAGAGGATCTGCCTACCCCAGCTTTGGAAGGCAAGCCCTGGTTTTATGCATAACCTATTTATTATGCTATTTTACTACACTTAATGATTCTAGGATTGAATGTGCACTTAAGTGTATGAGTTGCTTGAAACCCTAGTTGCATGATCTCAGGAATCCTTTTGTGATGGATACTAGTATGCTAGGTCGAATAGCTTCTTTATTAATTAGGGATCTCGGTAGATGTCGAGTGATTTTTCTAGCACTCGCGCGAGGTCAGGAATTGGTTGTATCCATTTTGATATCTTAATGATGATAGTCTATGGACAACGGTCCATGGGGATGCGTTGTCTACGAGACGGGAATTGGAATAAGGATTAAGGTGTGGTACCGTGTGTCAAGCGTTTGAATGTACTAAGCACATGCCGAGAAATATGGTAAATCGGTAAGCCTAGTACCTGAGTGAACCTGGCAGTGGACATATCCCCTCACGCAACCTGAGACGTGGTCTCCCATTCCTGTTATGGTGGGTACAAGTGCGGTCACTGCACGACGGCAGTCGGGGTCAGTGAGGCATTGTACGCCAAGGCGGTGAGCCCTGATCTGCTGACGGGGAATCGATGGGGACGGTTGATGTGTGAGGGGACGGAGTGCCTCGCCACGTCGTGTGTTTAGGTTTACCTTGCAAGGTTTAAAAAAACTCGATTCGAATCGTCTGCTTCTCGCAGCTAATGAGACTGCTTGATCCATGCTGCTACATTGAGTAACAAGTGGAAATGTGGTGACTTAGCAAAAGTTGTTGATTGATAAATGCTTGATACCATGTATGATTAGATAGGTATACATTTAGTCTTAAGAGAGTCACACTAAAACTTGACAAAGCTAAAACTTGATTTATAGACGCATCTAGTGCTTTTGGCAACCAAACCCCTCAGCCAAACAGCTGCATGTCTAGAGGTAGAGGAGTAGATTCCTCACACCAGGTAAGTCTAGCCGAGTATTAGATTACTCAGCCTTGCTTGTGGCATAATTTTACAGGTTATCTGGAGGACATGGTTGCTGGAGTGACTTGGTCGTCCATCTTGCCACCGGGCTGGAGAGTCGAGTGGGACCCTACCTCGGCTGAGGAGGAGCATGAGGAGTGATGGGACAGGCTTCCCCATCTCTCTGTTTATTTATCGTTAGTTTTATTCCGTTGCATTTCGAACAATGATGACTACTTTTGCTAAAACTTCGATGATGATGTAATAAGTTTAATACTCCTTAATATATGGTTTTATGCTTTATTGTATTTGCTCTGTGCCTCACCATCGAGTGAGTACGTGGTACTTGATCCTGTCAGTGGCCTCGTCGGACTAGATCTAAGGGATTGACGGGTTATTCCCATTTAAGTGTGGTCTAGCCTCTAAGGCGGGACTTAGGCACTTAAGTTGGAATAATTCGGGCAGTTCCGCCATAGCTGGTATCGGAGCTCGTACCACCACAGAGGAATCAATAAACTATAAATACCATCCTCTTTCAAAGTAAAACTAGTTAGAAACAAATGTTGGATAGATCGTCAGGGCGATAAGGATAGACCTAGGACGTGGAGACTTAGGATAATAGAGTGGTAGCTCGGTGGTTAATTGAGTAAGCCCTACAGGCTACTATAAGGGACGGGAGTTCCTTCCTATTCCCTCTAAGTTGATGTGAGGTTGTTTAGCCCGAGCATGCATGCATTCTTAATTAAACTATTAAATAATTGGGTAAGAACTTTAATACACAATGATGACAAATTAAGTACCCTGGTACCCTTGTCGTAGTTATAGAGAGGCTGAGTTGTGATCCCTTTTCATTTTATAATTCTTTTTCTTTTACTTATGCTTAACCGTACACAGATGACTTCTCACGGATCCTCGGATGAAGGGAATGCACAGTCCCACACTGACGGGCTTGCACGAGAGGGTTTCCCCCGTATCTTGTGGGAGGTCCTTCAGGGAGCTGGTTACACGACGCCTCCCTAGTACACGGTGCAGCTGTTCGAGAAGGACTAAGTTCCCCGCTGTAGGGTGAGGATGACCTTAGAGCCTCATCCCCTGCAGCCAGGTTGGCGTTCGCTGGACTCTGAGTCTTTTGGATACAGGGCTGAGGATACTATGGAGGCAATTGCTCTTCACGGACTGACCACCTTCTGCGGATTCCACCCCTTGGAGCTATCCACTCACCCCATTGGTTTGTTCCCCGCGGAGAAGGAGGACGACCCAATGTGGAAGGACCGAGTGGAGCATGCCAAGGATATCTGGGCTATCTACCCAAGTCAGACTGCTCACTTGACGGTGCGGTGCATGAATGCCCTGTATCGTCTGCAAGTGATGCGTGGAGAGGCAATGTCCCATCTGATGGCATTGTTGGAGGCGACCAAGATCACTTTGGATAACAGAGAGGAACTTGTGGTTGACTTGTCCACTGAGATGGTGGAAAAGGACTTACAAGTGGAACAATTGTCAAATGAGATCCAAGAGCTAGAGGAGCTGGTGGGAACCAGGGAGAACACCATCGAGGTTCTCGAGGATCAGCTTATCAACACTCAGCAGCAACTCGCGGAGGCTAACCAGCATCTGGATATGCACCACCAGGAGATCTAGGACATGGAGGCCAACGAGGATGTCGACATCGAGGGAGGAGAGGAGCCTGCCTCCAGCTTGGACACTGCTGGCTCAGGGAGACCACCTTCCCCCGAGTCGAGCGTTGCCTCGTTTGCTCACTAGGTCGTCGAGATAGAGTTAGAAGTCTATGGCGGTAGAACTCCTCGAAGCTAGCTTAGCTTTTGCACCCTTGGGGCACTAGGCTAGATAGAGTTGAGTCTTTTGAGTTACTGATGTAATCATGACAAACTCTTTTGGAAGCATGGATGATGAATGATGCCGGTTTAATTTAAGAAGAAAAGTTTATGCCATGTGGAATCTTTTATAATTATGCAAGAATATATTGGTTTCACCCTTTTGACTCTTTCACCACGATTGAACCTTGAACCTCAAAATGTGATATTGAGAATATACATGACTTTTCAGATGGCGGGAAGAGCGCGTTGTGGTTAGAATGAGCGCGTTCCTCCACCACCGCCACCGCCTCGTACTCTGCAAGAGTTGATGGCTCAGCAGAACGAGATTCTGCGACAGTTGGCGCAGCGTCAGCCGCCACCTCAGCATTATGGTGGTGGTGATCATCAGCGTCACCCCGCAGCAGCCACTTATCAGGAGTTCCTGAGTACCCAACCACCGTTGTTCACCAGGGAAGAGGACCCACTTGATGCTGATGTATGGCTGAGAGTAGTGGAATCCAAATTCCTGCTACTCCTTGGAGTTTGTTCAGAGGTGACTAAGGTCAGGTTCGCCACCCAACAGCTTCGCGGACCCGCACGGACATGGTGGGACCACTATCTTGCTATGCAGCCAGCTGACCATGAGGTGGAATGGAGAGAGTTCAAGGCAGCTTTTAGGGGGCACCATATACCAGCAGGCATTATGGATCGCAAGCTTAATGAGTTTCTGGCACTCACTCAGGGAAACCGGACAGTGTTATAGTATGCTCAGGCCTTCAATGACCTGTGCCAGTACACCGGATATCATGCAGACACTAACGAGAAGAAGAGAGACAGGTTCAGGAGGGGGCTCAGCACTAAGCTCCGTGACCGTCTCAACACAGTCAGGGCCAACAGCTATAATGAGTTAGTCAACGTGGCCATTTCTCAGGAGGATTGTATCACAGCTCGTCAGGCAGAGAAGAAGAGGAAGACCCCTGTGGCAGGACCCTCAGCTCAGCTACAGCGGTTCCAGATCGTATCTGACACTCAGAACAGGGGACCCCAGCAGCAGCAAGGACGTTGGGTGATCCGACCACAGCAGCAGCAGCAGGCACCCAGCCACACCCAGTTTCTAGTTCAGAGGAACAATCAGCCACAACAGCATCAGTACCGTCAGGCCAATGACAACAAGTGTTTCACTTGTGGTAACACCGGGCATTATGCTAAGAATTGCCCCAGAAACCAGCAGAGGTAGGGACAGAATGCCGACCAGAATCAAGGCAAGAGGCAGAAGGTGTGATGAGGACATCACTATGAGTACGACTACACCAGCAGCACCTCCACATCAAGCGCCACTTCCTTCATTAGCTGGGCCAATCACTCGGGCCCGTGCCAGAGATCTTAACTTCGTCATGCTACTGAAGAATGAGGGCCCAGAAGAATAGACGACCAGCCTAACTGCGGCCCATAGTGGACGACCTAGGGTTGGCCGCCCTCTATTTATGCAGGAGCTGCGCCTCCTTTATTTTCGAGTTTTGTTTTACGTTAGCCTTAGCTACTCTCGAACACGCGCAAATCTGCGCTGTCTTCGTGTATTCAGAACTCCACCCTCGAGTAATAGATTAGATTGCTCGCATCTTTTTCTTGTTCGTTCTTCGATTGCGCACAGGAAATGATCTTCGTGATCAGGCCGATCTCGCATCAGCAAGGTCGGTAACCACAGGGAGTTGGTTCAGCGATTGCATTGGCGCCTCGGGCTTGCTCGTCGTAGTCGAATCGCAAGGGTCATCTTCCTCCAAATCGGAATTATCTCTACTCGTCGAAAGATCGGGCACCTCAGCTACATCAATTGGTATCAGATTTCCAGGTTGATCGGTGAGTTTATCGAGCGTTTTTTTCCTACAGTCCACAAAACCACATAAAAATTCAGGTTAGATCTTATCCCAGCACCCTTTTGAGCCTCGCACTTTCTTTCAATAATCTGCATTGTTGAATTTGTGTGCTTTCGCGTCATTTGTTGCTGGTTGCATTGTGTTCTTCCACCATTCAAACCCTAGCGCCGCCACCATCTCCCGTTTGATCACGCCACAAACCGAGTCAACATCGTTTCCTTATTTTTCTCCTTCGGTTACGTAAAAAAAAAACAGAAAAAACAAACCGAGTCAACGGCCGTTTCCTTGTTTTTCTCCTTCGGTTAGAAAAAAAACAGAAAAAAAAACAAACTGAGTCAACAACCGCCTCCTTGTTTTTCTCCTTCGGTTACTCAAAAAAAACAGAAACAAAAAAAAGGAAAACGAAGGAGAAAGGATACGGTTGTTTCATCCCGGTCGTTTTTAAAACATCACTTGAGGTACCTTCCGTAAAACGGGCATAACTTTTCGCTTGTGTGTCCAAAAATTCTGAAATTTTTACAGGAGCTTGTTGACACCATTCTGAGGCCGGCCAAACTGACCTATGGTCTGTTTGGGGTTCGACAAAATTGTCAAAAAATTCAGGAAAATAAAGAAAAAAATTCATCAAAGTTCTCGCACGCTTTTCAGAGAACTTCCTGATTTTCTATAGACCACATCTGATTTCTGTTTTAGGTGAAACTTCGTGTAGCTCCTATTTTGTTGCTTCTTGTGCTGAGAAAAATATCAAAAAAATCATACAAAAAAGAAAAACAAAATCACTTGTGATTCCTACTAGTGCCTTTTTGGCATCACTAGTACAATATTTACGGTACTGCCATTCTGCTAGTTCCATCCGTCCTTTACACTTGTGGCCAGCAATATAGTTTCGTGTTTTGCACTATAATTCAACTTTGCATTATTGTTTGATCGTGCTAATCCTTGACTTGAGTGCAGCCTACCCAAAACTCCACATATTTCTACGACGAGAAGGTTTCTGTTTCTCCAGGCAATCGCTCATCCAATCTTTCACCGGTTCCACCTGTTGGTTGCAGTTCACCACTGTGGCTTGGTAAGAACGGATAAGAACTTGATAACAGCACTAGTGTGAGCGCCTTGTGAGTAGTACACCCCTGTTTTTGTCGTTGGTTTTTTCTCCTTTTGGTGTTTTGGTGTTTGCGCTAACTATGGCAGGCTGCACACGACATGGTGGATGCCCAGTTGCAGGAAGTACGGGGACAAGTTGATGGACTTGCTGCTGACATTAGGACGATGCATGAACGACTTGATTCAACGATCACTTCGACGACCGAGCGTTTCAACCAACTTGACCTTGCTCAAACGGCGACTCGCACCACACTCGACACCATCCTGGCACGCCTTGATGCATTGACCACAAAGATGGAGCAGGAATACGGCGGTGACACTGAGCTGGACGATGGAGATCGCCGTGGTCGTGCACGTCGTGTGGTTCGTCATACCCCTAATGACTTATTTTCTAAGATTAATTTTAAAATTCCATCTTTTAATGGTAAATATGATCCTGCTGCATATCTTGATTGGGAATTGGAGGTAGAACAGAAATTTTCATGCCATGATATTCCTGCTAATAGCCAAGTGAAGGCTGCCATTAGTGAATTTACTGATTTTGCTTTAATTTGGTGGCGTGAGTATAAACAAAAACTTCCCATTAACAATGTCATTACTTGGACCCAATTAAAAACTGCCATGCGCCACAGATTTGTTCCTTCCTATTATGCTCGTGATTTGCTTAACAAAATGCAGCGTTTTCAACAAGGTTCACTATTTGTTGAGGAATATTACCAGGAGTTACAAAAGGGTATGCTTCGTTGTGGTTTGGTTGAGTCAGATGACGCTGCTATGGCGCGTTTTCGTGGTGGTTTGAACAGGGAAATTTAGGATATACTTGATTATAAGGATTATTTTGATATAACCACATTGTTTGAATATGCTTGCAAAGCTGAACGTGAAGTGCAGGGACGACGATCAAAGACATATACTAACTCTTTTGCAGGCCGGGGTCCAACACACAGCTCAACTCCTTCAAGCCCTGCACCTTCTACGCCTAGCACTACATCGCGCACAGGGACGACCAAGCCAGTGGCGCCCCCTGCCAAAGGCGCCGCTTCTTCCATAGGACGTACACGGGATATTCAGTGCCATCGTTGCAGAGGGTTTGGGCATATGATTCGGGACTGCCCAAACAAGCGTACCTTGCTTATACGTGACAATGGTGAGTACTCTTCAGCCAGTGATTCTGAGGAAACTAGTCATGCTATGATTGCCACTAACCATGCAGAAAATGAGGAAGTCCACGTTGATCCCATCGATGCTGATAGGTATGAGAGTCTTGTTGTGCAGCGTGTTCTCAGCACACAGGTTGCCCA
This sequence comes from Zea mays, assembly GCF_902167145.1. Classification (NCBI taxonomy): domain Eukaryota; kingdom Viridiplantae; phylum Streptophyta; class Magnoliopsida; order Poales; family Poaceae; genus Zea; species Zea mays. The sequence continues at coordinate 85,974,669 of NC_050098.1, forward strand.
GGCCGAAAAAAATCAGCGACACACTCTATTCCATACCAAGGGCGTCGTGCACAAACGGTCGATTCGCATCATCATCGATAGTGGCAGCTGCAACAATTTGGCAAGTACAGTGTTGGTAGAGAAATTATCCTTGCCCACTCGCACACATCCACATCCGTATCACATTCAATGGCTTAATGATGGTGGTAAAATAAAGGTAACACGTTCGGTACGTGTCCCCTTTTCGCTGGGTTCTTATTCTGATTATGCTGATTGCGATGTTATTCCTATGGAAGCATGCTCTTTGTTATTGGGTCGACCTTGGCAATATGATACTGATAGTTTACATCATGGTCGTTCAAATCATTATTCTTTCATGTTTAAAGGCCAGAAAATAATTATACATCCAATGACCCCTGACCAAATTTTGAAAGATGATCTTACTAGGGCTGCTAAAACTGCACAACAAGTCAAATCGACATCAGCCGCACCTATTAAATCTGAAATCAAGTTGCACTCTCCTGTTTTACTTGCTACACGTGCTGATTTTGATGATCTCCATGAAGCTCATATGCCCTGTTATGCACTTGTATGCTCGCGCATGCTTGTTCCGCTTGATGATGCACCGTCTTTGGATATACCCCCTGTTGTTGTTAACCTTTTGCAGGAGTATGCTGATGTTTATCCTACGGACTTACCACCGGGTCTTCCTCCCCTCCGTGGCATTGAGCATCAGATTGATCTCATCCCCGGCGCTTCTCTTCCGAACCGCGCCCCGTACCGTACAAATTCAGAGGAGACGAAGGAGATCCAGCGCCAGGTGCAGACGCTGCTTGATAAGGGTTACATTCGTGAGTCTCTTAGCCCTTGCTCGGTTCCTGTTTTACTCGTTCCAAAGAAGGATGGGTCATGGCGAATGTGCGTAGATTGTCGTGCTATTAATAACATCACAGTTCGTTATCGATATCCTATTCCACGCCTTGATGATATGTTAGATGAGCTTAGTGGTGCCGTTATTTTCTCTAAGGTTGATTTGCGTAGCGGTTACCATCAGATTAGAATGAAACTCGGTGATGAATGGAAAACGGCTTTTAAAACGAAATTTGGTTTATATGAATGGTTGGTTATGCCATTTGGATTGACTAATGCTCCCAGCACCTTTATGCGTTTAATGAACGAAGTTCTACGGGCCTTCATAGGTTTGTTTGTTGTTGTTTATTTCGATGATATCCTTATTTACAGCAAGTCTATAGAGGAGCATTTAGAACATTTGCGTGCTGTTTTTGATGCTTTGCGTGCTGCTCGCTTGTTTGGTACAATGGAAAAGTGCACATTTTCCACGCAACGTGTCTCGTTTCTTGGTTATGTGGTTACTCCGCAGGGCATTGAGGTGGATAGCAGCAAGATTGCTGCCATTCGGGAGTGGCCTACACCAACGACGGTCACACAAATTCGGAGCTTTCTTGGACTTGCCGGTTTCTACCGCAGATTTGTTCGTGATTTTAGCTCCATTGCAGCGCCTCTACATGAGCTTACAAAGAAAGATGTGCCGTTTGCTTGGAGTGATTCGCAGGAGGTAGCGTTCAGCACTTTGAAAGATAAGTTAACCCAAGCTCCCCTCTTGCAATTGCCTGATTTTAATAAAGTTTTTGAGCTTGAATGTGATGCTAGCGGTATTGGGCTAGGTGCTGTTTTGTTACAAGAAGGAAAACCAGTTGCTTATTTTAGTGAAAAATTAAGCGGTGCTAGTCTGAAATATTCTACTTATGATAAGGAGCTTTACGCTTTAGTGCGCACTTTGCATACATGGCAGCACTATCTTTGGCATCGTGAGTTCATAATTCATTCTGATCATGAGGCTTTAAAACATATTCGTACCCAAACAAATCTGAACCGTCGTCATGCTAAATGGGTCGAATTCATTGAGTCCTTTCCTTACATTATTAAACACAAGAACGGGAAGGACAATGTTATTGCTGATGCTTTGTCTCGTCGCTATACCATGCTGTCACAATTAGATTTTAAAATCTTTGGTTTGGACACTGTGAAGGATCAATATGTTGACGATGCTGATTTTAAAGATGCTTTCGGCCATTGTATTAATGGGATACCATGGGGCAAATTTCACATACAGGATGGGTTCCTGTTTCGCGCTAACAAGCTGTGTGTTCCAGCTAGTTCGGTTCGTCTTTTGTTGTTATAGGAGGCGCATGGAGGCGGTCTCGTGGGGCATTTTGGCGTCTACAAAACGCATGAGGTGTTGGCTGCCCACTTCTTTTGGCCTCGGATGCGCGCTGATGTTGAGCGCCTTGTTGCACGCTGCACTACTTGTCAGAAAGCTAAGTCACGGTTGAACAACCATGGTTTGTATATGCCTTTGTCTGTCCCTTCTTCTCCTTGGCTTGATATCTCTATGGACTTTGTTTTGGGCTTGCCTAGAACTAAGAAGGGGAGGGATAGTATTTTTGTGGTTGTTGATAGATTCTCTAAAATGGCTCACTTTATACCTTGTCATAAAACTGATGATGCTAGCATTGTTGCTGAATTGTTCTTTAGAGAAATTATTCGTTTACATGGTATTCCAAAAACAATAGTCTCTGATCGCGATGCTAAGTTTCTAAGCCATTTTTGGAGATCTCTTTGGAATAAATTGGGAACTAAATTGTTGTTTAGCACTACTTGTCACCCTCAGACTGATGGACAAACTGAGGTAGTAAATAGAACTTTATCTACCATGCTTAGGGCTGTTTTAGACAAGAATTTGAGACGTTGGGAGGATTGCTTGCCTCATGTTGAATTTGCTTACAATCATGCCACGCATTCTTTTACAAAGATGTGCTCTTTCCAGATTGTTTATGGTTACATCCCTAGGGCACCTATTGATTTGATTTCACTTAATGCTGCGAACGCCCCACATATAGATGCTGCTGCACATGTTGAACAAATGATTACCATACATGAACAAACGAAACAGAACATTGCTGCTACTAATGCAAAAAATCAGGTTGCTGGTAGTAAAGGAAGAAAACATGTTACTTTTGAGCCAGGTGATATGGTTTGGTTGCACTTGAGAAAGGATCGGTTTCCTACTTTGCGCCGTTCTAAATTAATGCCTCGTGCTGCTGGTCCTTTTAAGGTGCTAACAATGATTAATGATAATGCTTATATCCTTGACCTGCCTGCGGAATTTGGTGTTTCCACTAGTTTTAATGTTGCAGATTTGAAACCATATATGGCCGAGGTTGAGGAGTTGTCGTCGAGGACGACTTCACTTCAAGAAGGGGAGGATGATGAGGACATCACTATGAGTACGACTACACCAGCAGCACCTCCACATCAAGCGCCACTTCCTTCATTAGCTGGGCCAATCACTCGGGCCCGTGCCAGAGATCTTAACTTCGTCATGCTACTGAAGAATGAGGGCCCAGAAGAATAGACGACCAGCCCAACTGCGGCCCATAGTGGACGACCTAGGGTTGGCCGCCCTAGGGGCGGCGCCCCCTCTATTTATGCAGGAGCTGCGCCTCCTTTATTTTCGAGTTTTGTTTTACGTTAGCCTTAGCTACTCTCGAACACGCGCAAATCTGCGCTGTCTTCGTGTATTCAGAACTCCACCCTCGAGTAATAGATTAGATTGCTCGCATCTTTTTCTTGTTCGTTCTTCGATTGCGCACAGGAAACGATCTTCGTGATCAGGCCGATCTCGCATCAGCAAGGTCGGTAACCACAGGGAGTTGGTTCAGCGATTGCATTGGCGCCTCGGGCTTGCTCGTCATAGTCGGATCGCAAGGGTCATCTTCCGCCAAATCGGAATTATCTCTACTCGCCGAAAGATCGGGCACCTCAGCTACATCAAGGTGCAAGTGAGGCAAGGCAGACTGAACTTCACCACCATGACTGACATTCCAGAGGGAGCACCCATCATGACTGGTATCTTTTCAGTTTTGAATTATCCTGCTATTATTCTTTTTGATTCGGGTGCATCACATAGTTTTATTAGTGCAAAATTTAGTGCTAAGTGCCAATTACCTTTTCACCACACCAATGGGGGTATTACAATTTCAACGCCAGGAGGTAGGGTTGCCACCTATCAAATCAACAAGAATGTGCCTATAAAGTTTGGTAGTTTGATAATCAAAACCAACCTCCTCATTTTGGGTTTGGATAGTGTGAATATCATATTGGGAACTGATTGGTTATCTAGGCATCTGGCAGTACTTGATATTGCAGCAAGGGCCATTGAGATTCACTCCCCTTCTTGTGGCGAGACTACTTTATATTTGCCTGAGCAGGGTTGTACCCGCTCTTGTGCATTCACCATGATAGGGTCCCCGGTTGAGAAAATCCCTGTGGTCTGTGACTACCCATATGACTTTCCGGACGAATTGCCGGGAATGCCACCTGACAGAGACATAGAGTTCGCAATTGAATTGCAGCCTAGGACTGCTCCTATATCCAAGAGACCCTACAGGATGCCTCCCGCGGAATTGGCGGAATTGAAAAAGCAACTACAAGAGTTGTTGGACAAGGGGTTCATTCGCCCAAGTACTTCACCTTGGGGATGTCCGGCCTTATTTGTGAAGAAAAAGGATGAGAGTTTGAGAATGTGTGTCGATTACCGCCCTCTCAATGCGGTGACCATCAAGAACAAATACCCACTGCCCCGCATTGATGTTTTGTTTGATCAGTTGGTGGGAGCCAAAGTGTTCTCCAAGATAGACCTTCGCTCGGGCTACCATCAGATCAACATCCGTGCCAGCGATATTCCCAAGACGGCTTTCTCTACCAGATATGGGCTTTATGAGTTTTTGGTGATGTCTTTTGGGCTGACCAATGCACCGACTTATTTCATGTATCTAATGAACTCATTATTCATGCCAGAACTGGACAAATTTGTCGTGGTTTTCATTGATGATATTCTGGTCTATTCCAAGAATGAAGATGAGCATACTGAGCATCTACACATCATGCTTCAGCGACTGCGTGATCATCGTTTATATGCTAAGTTGTCTAAATGTGAATTCTGGCTAAGGGAAATTAAATTTTTGGGTCACACAATTTCTCAGGATGGGATATCAGTTGATCCTGAGAAGGTACAAGAAGTAATGGATTGGAAACCTCCTACCACAGTGCGGCAGATTTGGAGTTTTCTAGGATTGGCAGGGTATTATCGACGATTCATTCCGGATTTCTCCAGAATTGCCAAGCCAATGACTTAATTGTTGAAGAAGGGAGTCAAGTATGATTGGAGCCAGAAGTGTGAGGATGCCTTTCATACACTAAGGCAACATTTGACAACAACACCAGTGCTAGCTCAGCCTGACAACACTAAGCCCTTTGAAGTTTATTGCGATGCTTCCGGTACTGGATTGGGATGTGTCTTGATGCAAGACAACAGAGTCATTGTTTATGCTTCCCGAGCACTCAGACCTCATGAGCAGAACTACCCCACACATGATCTGGAGTTAGCAGCTATGCTTCATGCTCTCAAGATATGGAGACATTACTTGATGGGAGCTCACTGTAACATTTACACTGATCATAAGAGTCTCAAATATATCTTCACCCAGGCTGATCTTAATATGAGGCAGAGAAGATGGTTACAGCTAATCAAGGACTATGATTTGGAGGTGCATTACCATCCTGGCAAGGCCAATGTTGTGGCTGATGCTTTAAGTAGGAAAGCCCAGTGCAATTGTATGAATATGGATGCAAGAGTCACCACCTTATGTGATGAGTTGTGCAAGTTGGAAATAGAAGTCGTTTCCTCCGGTGCTTTAAGTTATATTTCAGTGGAGCCCACCTTGCATGAGCAAATAGTCATGGCACAAATTGGTGACAAGGGTGTTCAAGTCATTAAGGAAATGATTAAACAAAAGGTGGACAAATACAAATGCTTCCGTCAGGACAGCAAAGGAATCCTATGGTTTGGAGACCGATTGGTTGTTCCCAAGAACCCTGAGCTCAGAAGGAAGATATTGGATGAAGCTCAACTTTCAAAATTCTCCATGCACCCCGGTAGTAACAAGATGTATCATGATCTCAGATCCTTATACTGGTGGACCAGAATGAAGAGGGAAATTGCCAAGTATATATCCGAATGTGACACCTGCCAAAGAGTCAAGGCCAGTCATTTGAAGGCAACATGCACTTTGCAACCCCTTCCCATACCATCTTGGAAATGGGAGGATATTTGCATGGATTTTATCGTGGGATTGCCCAATACCTCCCGGCACCATGATTCCATTTGGGTCATTGTGGACAGATTGACCAAGACAGCTCATTTCTTGCCGGTACACACCACCCACAGGACGGAAAAGTATGCTGAAATTTACATTGACCAGATAATTCGCTTGCATGGAATACCAAGGACTATAGTATCTGACAGAGGAGCACCATTCGTGGCACGATTTTGGGAGCAATTGCAGGAGTCACTTGGGACCCATGCGATAAGAAGCTCAGCATACCATCCTCAAACAGACGGTCAGACAGAAAGGGTGAATCAGATTTTGGAAGACATGTTGAGGGCATGTGTGCTACACTATGGAAAGGATTGGGACAAGTGTCTTTCATTGGCAGAATTCTCTTATAATAACAGCTACCAGTCCAGTTTGAAGATGGCACCTTTTGAAGCCTTGTATGGGAGAAGGTGTAGGACCCCGCTGAATTGGTCTCAAGCAGAAGAGAGGGAAATATTTGGACCAGACTTGGTACTTGAAGCAGAGGAAAAGGTCAGAGTCATTAAGGAGAACCTAGAAGCTGCTCAGGCCCGGTAGAAGAGCTATCATGATAATAGGAGGAAGCCTCTACAGTTTGAAGTGGGAGATCATGTTTATCTTAAGGTGTCACCCACCAAGGGTGTCCAGAGATTTGGAATCAAGGGCAAGTTAGCTCCCCACTACATTGGACCCTATGAGATCACAGAGACTTGTGGACCTGTAGCATATCAATTGAAGTTGCCACACCACATGTCAGCTATTCATGATGTGTTCCATGTATCTCAGCTACGGAAATGTGTCCGCTTACCCACTGAAGTACTACCTGAACCAGAAATTGAGATAGAACCAGACTTGTCTTATCAAGAGCACCCCATCAAGGTATTGGATCAAAAAGAGAGATCAACGCGGGCAAGGTCGATCAGAATGTATAAGGTTCAGTGGAGTCACCATTCAGTAGAAGAGGCTACATGGGAGACTGAGGATTTTCTACGCTCTCGCTTCCCCGACTTTCTTCCCAAAGGAGTTGGTACTGTGGCGGAACTGCCCGAATTATTCTGAATTAACTGCTTAAGTCCCGCCTTAGAGGCTAGACCACACTTAAATGGGAATAACCCGTCAATCCCTCGGATCTAGTCCAACGAGGCCACTGACAGGATCAAGTACCACAATCTCACTCGATGGTGAGTCACAGAGAAAATACAATAAAGCATAAAACCATACATTAAGGAGTATCAAATTATTACATTAGCATCTGAGTTTTTGCAAAAGTGGTCATCATTGTTCGAAGTGCAGCGGAATAAAACTAACGATAAATAAACAGAGAGATGGGGAAGCTTGTCCCATCACTCCTCATGCTCCTCCTCGGCCGAGGCGGGGTCCCACTCGACAGTCCAACCTGGTGGCAAGATGGACGACCAAGTCACTCCAGCAACCATGTCCTCCAGAGAACCTGTAAAAATTATGCCACAAGCAAGGCTGAGTATACTAATACTCAGCTAGACTTACCCGGTGTGAGGAGTCTATTCCTCTACCTCTAGACATGCAACTGTTTGGCTGTGGGGTTTGGTTGCCAAAAGCACTAGCTGAGTTTCTAAAACAAGTTTTAGCTTTGTCAAGTTTAAGTGTGACTCTCTTAAGGCTAAATATGTACTATCTACTCATACATAGTAGCAAACATTTTTAGCAATCAACATCTTGTATCAACTCATCATATTTCCACTTGTTACTCAATGCAGTACAATGGATCAAGTAGTCTCATTAGCTGCGACAAGCAGACGATTCGAATCGAGTTTTTATCCTTGCAAGGTAAACCTAAACACACGACGTGGCGAGGCACTCCATCCCCACACACATCAACCATCCCCATCGATTCCCCGTCGGCAGAGAGGGGCTCACCGCCTTGGCGTACAATGCCTCACTGACCCCGACTGTCGTCGTGCAGTGACCGCACTTGTACCCACCATAACCGGAATGGGAGACCACGTCTCAGGTCGCATGAGGAGGGCAATCTGCTGCCAAGTTCAATCAGGTACTAGGTTTACCGATTTACCATATTTCCCGGTATGTGTTTAGTACATTCAAACGCTTGACACAGGTATCCGCACGTTAATCCTTATTCCAATTTCCCATCTCGTAGACAACCAATCCCCATGGATTGTTGTCCATAGACTAATATCATGATGATATGAAAGTGGGTACAACCAATTCCTGATCTCGCGCGAGTGCTAGAAAAATCACTCGTCTTCTACCGAGATCCTAATTAAATAAAGCAGCTACTCGACCTAGCATACTAGTGTCCATCTCAAAAGGATTCCTGAGATCATGCAACTAGGGTTTGAAACAACTCCTACACCTAAGTGCACATTCAATCCTACTATCATTAAGTATAGTAAAATAGCATAAATAACAGGTTATGCATAAACCGGGGCTTGCCTTCCAAAGCAGTGGCAGGCAGATCCTCTAGTGCAGGCTCTGGTGCTGGATCCGGGGCTACCTCCTGAGCAGCTCCTTGCTCCGGCACGAGGACGTATTCTCCGTCAGCGAGGTTACAGTCTATCAAAATGCAATGAATATGTATGTCATGATTATGCAGGATTCAATAACATTATGTTAAAGGAAGAAAAACTAAGTTAGTTGGCAACTTAGGGTTTCTTGGTCATACGTGGCTTTTAGTGGTTTATGCTTATCGCTCTAGGTTTAGGTTTTGTTAAGGATAAGCATAGTGGATTGGTATTTCCTTTATATATTTTAGTGGACAAATTACAAAGGGTTTTAGGATGACACTAATTTCCATTATTCATTTTCCCTTTCTTTATCTTCTATTTATGAATTCTAGTGTAGGTTTGACTACAACAGTGAATTAAAATTTTTCCAAAAATTCTGTAAAAATTACAGTGGGTTGCCAATGTTCACTATAGCTTGTTCTAGGAATTTGAGGTTCAAAATAAAAAGGCTATGCTTTAGACAAAAATAACAAAAGTTGTGTAAATGGGCCACTTTATACTACAACTCTTAACTAGGGGTGGATTCTGTCCTAAGGGTTATTTTTGTTGGTATCTAACAGTAATAATAAGCTTCTGTGTCAAAAATCACAGAAAGCTAACGGATGGGCTCGCGGAAAAATGGGAAATGCCGCAAGAGACCATAAAAGAGGCTAACGAAGGTGGACTTATCAGGCTGAAGTATACTTTCAAGTTCGGAGATAAATTCGTTGAGCCAGATAATGACTGGCTAAAAAGCATTGAAAATTTAAGTGATGAACTACTTGGGGTTTATTCAAAGGCCGAAGATACTGCATTGTCAGCAGCCTTCGGAGGCCAGAAAAAGAAAAGACTGAACCGAGTGTTTGACGCAATTGGGTTCGTGTACCCCGACTACCACTATCCAGCGCGAGGCCAAAAAAGAAAAAGCGCAACTTCTGCACAGGAAACTGCTTCAGCCGCTCCCAGCGAGCCAGCGCCAAAGAGACAAAGGGTAAAGGTTCTCACACACCGGCCACGCTACATTGAACCAGCTTCAGTGCCTGAGTTCGCCGGTGAAACCTCTTCGGCCACCGGTATTAAAGAACCAACTTCAGTGTCGAAGATCGAAGAAAAAGCTGAAGCACCCTCAGCAGAGAAAGCAGAAAAACCGAGTACTGAAGGAACAAAAATATTGGAAATTTTAAGTCCTTCAGCAAGTGTTGAGACATTAAAAAACCAAAAGGGCCCAGCAGTGACCCCGAAAAGAAAAAGAATGGTCAATGTGCTAGATGTATTGGAGACAATTAAGTTCTCAAGCACGACTCCGAAGAAGACTGTTGAAACTTCCGAAGCGGAAATTGAAATTTTTGATACTAAAGCTCCAAAGCAACAAGCTGAAACTGAAGCTGGGCCTTCAGAGCCCACGAAGGTAAAATCCTTGGAAACCGAGGAAGAAAAAAATGACGGAGCCAATTCTTGTTGATGAAACCAGTGCTGTTGCCCCCGAAGCATCCCCAAAGTCCTTGATTATATTGTTCGACATGCTTCGGGGAAAAGTTGTCTGAAAAAGAAAAGCAAGAGGCCCAGTTTTACGCCCAAAAACTGAAATATCCAAAGGGGGCGTTGATATTCAACGGCAGCGGAGAAGAAGACTTTTTGTATTGTCTCCCTGACAGCAAGGAGATTTCTGTCTGTCGGGAGATGAGCAAGAGCTTCGGATTCCCAACACTAGAAGACGAGCTCTCGGTATTGTCGAAAAACGAGCTGGCCGACAGCTTGGCGTACAATAGCTTAAAGGTGCAAAAAAAATGAGGTCTTTGTATTTTTTCTTGAGACCAAAATTTTTCGTTTGCTTAAATTTATTGACGCACACACATTTTTCTTTACAGGGCCTTATACTTAGCAATGCCCTCAGGGCCCAAAAAGATGCCGAAGACGAAGGGTGTGTTATGGCCCTGAGCAACCTTCGTTCCGAAGTAATTGAACTAAGGAACGAAGGTCTCGAAAAAGATAAAATATTACATTCATTGATAAATAGAATAAAAGAAGACGAAGCTACTTTTAAAGGTCAAGCTGAGGCTCAGAAGCGTGAAATTGAAGATCTTCGAAAACAACTAGCCAGAGCTAAAGAGGAACGCATACTTGAAGAAACGAAGCGAGAACTTAGCGACCAATGGGCAAATCATTTAGAAGGAACTGTTGAAGAGCTTCGTTCGTCCAAGAAAAGATGCTATGACAAATCTATGTAGTGTGTTAAGAAAATGAAAGCTAGCTTCGCCAGCGTTGGCGCATTCTCGAGCGAAGAAAACTTTACAAGAGGCAACCCTGAAGGTCCCATCGAATGGATTAATCACGAAGCCGAGGCCTTTGAGGAAATTTTAAATAGCCGCGGAGACATATGTGCTTTTTCGGGTGCCAGGGGGATTGCCACCATTTTGGAGAAAAAGGGCTGCGAACATGTAACGATTTTAGCGCAATCCGAAGCTACCTTGTCCTTCGAAGATGCAAAAGATCCTTCAGCCGAAGCTAGCATGGTTGGTGGAAAATTTTCACCGATGTCTGGGACAATGGTGGTCGAGAAATGGCCCGAGAAATTATCCAGAAAAGCGAAAAAGGCATCCATGACGCTAGAAAAGTAGCAGAGGCTGTTGAGAAAACCGCAGAGCCCGAAGGGCAAATAGGTATTAACTAATGGTTTCTATTGTGTTATAATTTTTGATTTTAAACTTCGTTCGCAATTTGTAATAGCAATGTAGCCGTATCCTGTCCTCCCTCAGATCCTACTAAAGCGCCTCCAGGCCCTCAACCGAAAGATGACGATGAAATTAAAAAGATGGCTGAAGCTATCATGGATCAAGTTGTCAATCAACTCCTGAACGAAGCAGCAGAAGTAGTACTTAGGGAAGACTAGGTGCCATTGTAAAAACATCTGAAATGTAATATGTGTAATATCTTGTAACCCTGATTGTAATATACTTGTTTTTTATGGTTCAATTCTTTACGATGCATGAAATTTACATACATACCGTTTTTGAGTCTTTGACGAAAAAACACCTTCCCTTCTTTTCATGCTTCGTGAAGAAGAATTTTCATTTATCACAACTATATCCATAGTGTTCTGATGAAGAATATCCAAGCTTCGTGAAAATATTTTCCGAAGCTACACTCCGAAGATCAATATTGTATCTCCTTGTGACTTAGCATGATTTTCCCTTTTTCAAAGCATTCTTTTGAAGATCAATATTGTGTCCCTTTCTTGTATATGCAGCATGATGTATGATGCTTATGCTATGCGAAATGATATGATGATGTTATGCTATGTAAAATGGTATTTATTCCGAAGATACACGCACATCCCTGCAATAAAACACATAATCTTTTTAAATCAGCGTTGATTTTTCGCTGTAAGCCTCCCTTAGGAGCTTCTTCGCCTTTTACTTCAGCGGAATCAGCGCTTATTTTTCGCTGTAAGCCTCCCTTAGGAGCTTCTTCGCCTTTTACTTTCGGCGGTATTCGCGTTGACTTTTCGCGCTTCGCCTTTTTACTTAGGTGGTATCAGCGTTTATTTTTCGCTGTAAGCTCTGCATTCCCTTTGGAACGACTTTTGAGCAGAAAACTTACACTACGCTCCCTTTGGAACGGCTTTTTGTAACTTCAGCAAACTTACTCTACGTTCCTTGGAACGACTTTTTGTTGCTTCGAAGAATTCATGCCATGCCTTTTAAAATAAACTCTTTATAATTCGAAGGTCCTTCTTGCTATCGCAAATCTTTAAGCTTCAACAACTTAAGCCTGTAGAGGAGATATATTTTCCTTGTGGCAGACAACGAAATCATTACGTGAGATTTAAAAAGTGTTCTTTATTACACAGAAAATAAAACTGAATGGAAAAGACTACTATCAAGGTAGGATATTTGTCAATAAATGTGCTTCGACTCTGGCACAGTGCTATTGACTGTGCGAGCTTCGGACTGTTCTCTGAAGTCCCTTTGGTGTTGAGCATATTGGCCCCCTTCTGGCTGCTGGCCTTGTTGCAGCGGTGGTGGAGGCAGAGGCTGTTGCCAGGAAGCTTGAGGTTGACTCGCCGAAGCTACAGAAACTGCAGGGTGGTTGCCTACATATTCTGGGATATAAGGCGAATGATACGAAGCAGTGTGCATGATCTGCTTCGGCTGACCCTGTTGTGCTGCAGCTTCGGCTATCTCCTTTTGCTTCTGGATGGTAACATGGCACATCCTGGTGGTATGGCCCTTGTTTTCACCACAGAACAAGCAAAATGTTCTCCTTGGTTGATCTCCAAATCTTCCGCCGAAGCCCCTGGCGCCTCTGCCTCTTGGAGCTGGCGGCCGGAAGGAGCTTGGCTGTTGCCCCGAAGCCTATGAAGAGCCCTGTGGCCTTTGCTGCTGACTCCCCTTATCATCATTTTGAATAGAGTTGTGAATTGACCTGACGTGCCTCGGATAAAATCTTCCTCCGAAGCCCCTGGTCATTCCGGAAAACCTGAAAGCCTCCTCCCTTCTTTGACGAAAATCATTGTCGGCCCGAATATACTCGTCCATCTTCTGGAGCAGCTTCTCCAAAGTTTGAGGAGGCTTCCTAGCAAAGTACTGAGCTGAAGGTCCTGGCCGAAGTCCCTTGATCATGGCCTCAATGACAATTTCGTTGGGCACTGTTGGCGCCTGTGCCCTCAAACGCAAAAACCTCCGGACATACGCCTGAAGGTATTCTTCGTGATCCTGGGTGCACTGGAATAGAGCTTGAGCAGTGACCGGCTTCGTCTGAAACCCTTGGAAGCTGGTTAACAACATGTCGTTCAGCTTTTGCCATGAAGTGATCGTTCCTGGTCGAAGGGAGGAATACCAGGTTTGAGCAACACTCCTGACAGCCATAACAAAAGATTTTGCCATGACTGCAGTATTGCCACCATACGAAGATACTGTTGCTTCGTAGCTCATCAAAAACTGCTTCGGGTCTGAATGGCCGTCAAATATAGGAAGCTGGGGCGGCTTGTAGGACGGAGGCCAAGGTGTAGCCTGCAGCTCAGCGGACAGAGGAGAAGCATCATCAAAAGCAAAATTTCCATGGTGGAAATTCTCATACCAGTCATCTTCGTTGAAGAAATCCTCCTGATGAAGATCTTTGTGCTGAGGTCTTCGGTTCTGCTCATCCTGAGTAAGATGACGAACTTCTTCAGAGGCTTCGTCTATCTGCCTTTGCAGTTCAGCTAGCCTGGCCATCTTTTCCTTCTTCCTCTGCACCTGTTGATGAAGCATCTCCATGTCTCTGATTTCTTGGTCTAGCTCATCCTCTTGCAGTGTCGGGCTGACAGCCTTCCTCTTCTGGCTTCGGGCCTCCCGAAGGGAGAGAGTCTCCTGATTGGGGTCCAGCGGTTGCAGAGCTGCAGCCCCAGTTGCTGAAGCTTTCTTCGGCGCCATAGCGAAGGTTTATGAGCGCCGAAGGTGTTCAAAACTCAAAGAGTGGAAGTGAGTTCACCGGAGGTGGGCGCCAATGTTGGGTACTTGTTCTCAAATGCTATGAGTTAAGAACAAGGCAACACAAAAAATGTTAAACGTTAAAGTCCTTCGTCCTTCGAAGCATTATTACCCTTGGGGATATAATGATTTTCGGACGAAGGTTATGAAGGACATACCTTCATAAACACAACATATAATAATGAAGAAGAAAGCATATGAAATGTAAAGGATAACGTAAACAATTATATATATATTATTATCAACTCATTTCTATATTATATTATGGAAAAATAGAAACGATATCAAATTACAAATGTACCTTCGGCTTAAAAGAAGGTAAAAGTACAAGCGTGACGCAAAAACGAGTGCCAAGTCCTCGTGAACAGTACGGGGGCACTGTTCACCTATTTATAGGCACGGGACATAGCTCATATAAAATTACACCCATGCCCTTTACATTTGGTAGTAATTCTATAGTAATCCACCGAGGTCTGAATAGCCTTTTCATCTTTAAGTCGGTTTCCTTTTCTGCTATTACGCCGAAGCTTTCCTGCTCACAGCTTCGGTGCTGTGTCGACCTTCGTATTCTTTGGGCTTCTCCCACTGTGGTACCGATTCGAGTCCGAAGATACCTGTTCACACATTATACTCCAGAAACATCGTTAAATCATGTTTTTGAGGACCTTCGGAGGCCGAAGGCCCCCAACAGCAACGAATATCATATTTGCTAAGGCCTTGAGACAGATGCAAGAACCAGAGGATAAGATTCATGATGCTACACATCCTCTATGTGGCTTCGGAGGAAGGCAAATTGTGGCACTCGGCAAAATCACAATGCTAGTAACCTTTGGCTTCGTTCATAACACAAGGACTGAACATGTCGTATTTGACATTGTTTACATGGAATACCCATAGAATGCAATCATTGGTCGTGGAACACTTAATGCTTTCGAAGCAATACTTCATCCAGCATATCTTTGCATGAAAATACCTTCGGAACAAGGGCCCATTGCTATTCATGGGAGTCAAGAAGCTTCCAGAAAGGCCTAAGGAAACTGGACAGATTCAAAGGCAATCCATAATATAGATGGAGCTGAAGCATGTGAACAGTATAGATACAAAAGAGAGAAGGCTGCTTCGGCGGATCAGCCGAAGCCTATGCTTCTGTGTGAAGATATAGCAGAACAAAAGGTACTGCTGGGGTCTTAGTTATCTGAAGAGCAGGAGAAAAAATTGTTAAGATTTTTATTCAACAACAAAGATGTCTTCGCTTGGTCAGCCAATGATCTTTGTGGTGTCAAGAGAGATGTCATTGAACATTCGCTCAATGTGGATCCATCTTTCAGGCCAAGAAAACAAAGGCTTCGGAAAATGTCTGACGACAAAGCTGAAGGTGCTCGGAACGAAGTAAAGAGGCTTCTTAGTGCTGGCATTATCAGAGAGGTGAAGTACCCAGAGTGGTTAGCTAACACTGTTATAGTGAAGAAGGCCAACGGTAAATGGAGAAAGTGCATTGATTTTACAGATCTTAACAAGGCTTGTCCAAAGGATGAGTTTTCATTACCAAGAATAGATTCTCTAGTAGATGCAACAGCTTCGTCAGAGCTCATGAGTCTACTATATTGTTACTTAGGCTACCACCAAATCTGGATGAAGAAGGAAGAAGAGCTGAAGACTAGCTTCATAACCCCTAGTGGTACATATTGCTATCTTTGGATGCATGAGGGGCTTAAAAATGCTGGAGGAAGCTTCAGTAGAATGAAAGCCAGAGTCCTTCATTCTCAAATAGGCAAGAATGTGCTGACTTATGTTGATGATATCATAGTTAAAAACACGAAGCAAGAAAATCACATTACTGATTTGCAAGAGACATTCGCCAATTTCAGGCAAGCTGGTTTGAAGCTAAATCCAGAAAAGTGTGTTTTGTGGGTAAAGAAGGGTAAGTTCCTTGGATGTCTGGTATCAATGAAGGGAATTGAAGCCAACCCAAGCAAGATTGAAGCTATCCTTCGGATGGAACCGCCAAGTACAAAGAAAGGGGCTCAACGGCTAGCAGGCAGATTAGCATAATTAAACAGATTTATATCCAGATCAGCAGAAAGAAATCTGCCATTTTTTGAAATACTGAAGTCAGCCGAAGTCTTTCAATGGGGCCCGGCTCAGCAAAAAGCCTTCGAAGAATTGAAGCAATATTTGGTTGATTTAACAACATTAACTCCACCTTCGCCAGGGGCTCCATTGCTCTTATATGTTGTAGCTTCGCATTCTGCAGTAAGTGTGGCACTTGTGCAGGAGAATCTAGATGGCCAAGTCAAAAAGCAAGCTCCAGTATACTTCATCTCCAAAGTTTTAAGTTTGTCAAAGAAAAATTATACAGAATTGGAGAAGGTGCTATATGCTGTGTTAATGGCCTCGAGAAAGCTTCGGCATTATTTTCAAGCATATCGCATAATTGTTCCTTCGTCACAACCTCTGAGGGACATTATGAGGAACACAAAAGCTACTGGAGGATTGGGATATGGGCTGCAGAACTTAATGAATTCACCATTGACTATGTGCATACATTCTCAATTCAGTCCCAGGCGTTAGCAGACTTCATTGCCGATTGGACACCAGGGGCTCAGGAAGAAGAAATAAACAAAGACGCCGAAGCTTGGACGGTGTTTTGCGATGGATCCTGGGGAACCTTCGGTGCAGGAGCGACTGCTGTCCTAGTCGCACCTTCAAAAGTTAGAACATGTTATGTAGCCAAGCTTGACTTCGGTTGCATAAATAATATTGCTGAGTACGAAGCACTTCTGTTGGGGCTTCGGAAGTTGAGAGCAATGGGCATAAGAAGGGTCATCCTGAAAACTGATTCTCAAGTCATTTCTGGACATGTAGACAAAAGTAGCAAGGCCAGAGACCCGAAGCTTGAAAAATATCTGGATACAGTCCGAAGATTGGCGGCTTCCTTCGAAGGGTTTACTGTCAAGAATATCCCAAGAGATGAAAATGAGCATGCAGATTTGCTAGCCAAATCAGCGGCTCAGGGGCTCCCTCCACCTTCGGAAGTATTTTTTGAAACAATAAAGGCACCTTCAGTTGAACTCATGGCGAGAGTAATGCTTACTATTTCTCCAGTACATAGTGAAGATTGGAGGACTGAAATTATATCTTTCCTTCAAAGTAATTGCCTTTCAGATGACGAAGCTTATAATAAGAGGATGGAGGCAAAGACAAGACCGTATGTGATAATAGAAGGGGAATTATATAAACATGGAGTCTGTTCTCCACTTCTCAAGTGTTTATCAAGAGCTGAAGGTGTTGAATTAATGAAGGAGATACATGCAGGTCTGTGTGGATCTCATATTGGGTCTAGGCCATTGCTGGGAAAAGTGTTTAGACAAGGATTCTACTGGCCGAAGGCAGCTTCGAATGCAGCAAAGTTAGTTCAAAAATGTGAAAATTGTCAAAAATGCGCAAGAGACCAGAAACAACCTTCATCTCTCACTCAGTTAATACAGCCCACCTGGCCATTGCAAAGATGGGGCCTGGATTTGCTAGGCCCACTTCCACCAGCGCAAGGCAATTTGATATATGTTGTGGTGGCTGTAGAATATTTTTCTAAGTGGATTGAAGCGAAGCCTTTGGCAACAATAACTTCGTTCACAGTCCAGAAATTCTTCTGGCAGAATATTGTTTGTCGCTTCGGTGTGCCGAAGGCTATAACTGTGGACAATGTAACACAGTTTGATGCCGAAACTTTCAAGGATTTCTGTTATCAGATTGGCACGAAGATTCATTTTGCATCAGTTAGGCACCCGGAGTCAAACGGGCTGGTCGAAAGAGCAAATGCCATTATAATGACGGGAATAATGAAGCTAATCTTCAATCACCCCAGAGGAAAGTGGCTAGATGAGTTGATTAAAGTGGTGTGGAGCCACAATACAACCATATCAAGATCGACAGGTTTTACACCATTCAAATTATTATTTGGTGATGAAGCTATAACCCCAGAAGAAACTAAAGCAGGGTCAATAAGAACAGCAGCTTCGGCAGAAGACAAAGCTGATTATCACGTGGCAAAAGATACTATAGAAGGGACCAGACTTCAGGCTGTGGAGAATATCAATAAATATCAAGCCGAAACAATAAAATGGCGCGACAGAAAAGTTTGGTTGAAAAATATTAAGCCAGGGCATTTGGTGCTTCGGAGAGTGGCTAATCTGGACACAGTAGGCAAACTACAGCTGAAGTGGGAAGGACCTTTTCTGGTGGTATCTTCGTCAAGGCCCGGTTCTTACAGATTGAAGGATATGGACGACAACGACATCCCTAGATCTTGGAACGCGGATGAGCTTCGACGATATTATGAGTAATTTGATGTAATCTTTTTTCATTTTTTTTACTATGGCACCCTTTTACTTTCCAAAGGGGGAGAAAAGTTTTTAATGGGGCCATAGCTTGTAATTTTTCCTTCTTATTTAGCTCTACGAGAGCAAAATCCCCCAAAAGATGTAAATGTAAAATCTGAGCATGCACCATCGAGTGCAAAGAAAAAAACCAGAGAGAAGCTCAAAAGTCGTCCCTAGGGGGATGCAGAGCACGACGAAGCTACAAAAAGTCGTTCCCAAGGGAGCGCAGCGTAAGTATTCTGCTCAAAAGTCGTTCCTAAGGGAACGCAGAGCCAAATACTGCCGAAATATAAGGCGAAGAAGTTCAAAAGACGTTCCTAAGGGGATGCAGAACTTATACCACCGAAATAGAAGGCAAAGGAGTTCAAAAGACGTTCCTAAGGGGATGCAGAACTTACACCGAAAAGTCAACGGTGAACACCGAAAAATAAACGGTGAAGAAGACTCCAAAGTCGTTCCTAAGGGGATGCAGAGTCTGGGTGTGGCTTTGTAAGCGTGTGTTTGGACATTCATTTGCACATTACATCACATCATTCATTGCATTACATTCATTTAGACATTCGTAGGATCATCATCATCATCATATCATAGTGTACAGACAGTTGCTTCGGCTCTAATGATAAGGCTTCAATGAGTACAAAACAAGCAAAATTTACGCTTCGTTGTGTACGAAAAGAAGGGAAGGTGTTTTTCGCCTTCAGCTCAAAAAATACAAGTTTCGTCCACATCAAAGCAGTTCATACATGGAGGGAAAGGTAAAAGTATATTACAAGGTATGGACAAATTTACAGAGTAGTGTTTGATTCCTAAATTACAGTATCTTTTACAAGGTTAATTCAACAAATTTTCTAGAGCTTTTTCGCAGCAGTGTCTTCAGCTTCATCACTTCATCACTATCCACCAAGCTTTGGATCATTGCTCTTCGGCTTCGGCATCCTGTATATAACGAAGCTGTATAAGGTAAACACAAATCTCAAGGACACGGTAAGCAATAGGTACAAGTGTATTACCAGCTTGAGATGACTTCGAGCTTCGTCACAAGCTAAGTCTTGCCCACCCTTCGTCCAGATTTGAGTTATGAATCTATTTCCAATGCTTCGGGCTAGACTAGGTGTAACACCCCTGGTGTTACTGTAACTAAAACTTGAGCATAACATCATAAACATTGGCATTGCATATGTTTGATACACTTAGATTTCATTCACTAGGCAAAAATTTCAAACAAGTTGTATTGTTATAGCATTTTGCAAATAAGACCCTAGTGTAGGGTACTTAACCCTAAATAAGGACCAGGAGGGTAAAACACGACCCAAATTGAGAAAACCCTAAGGTTTAAGTAAAACAATCATAAAATGTTACCAAAGATGGATCTACAATACATTCATACCCCTGAGACACCAAAAACCCTAGTTGAAACCCTGGAAAACCCTAAATCCAAACCCTAAGGGGTTAAGTGCAAAACTAGTGCACTTGTGGACTAAAGTGCAAAAACCATGTTAATAAAGCATCTTAAGTACTATGGTTCACAAATGTGTGGATTTGTAAGCTAGACCTTGGATTTTGGGCTTATTTGCAAAATGGACCTCATTTGAGTTCTATGCTAAGTCTGAAATCAGGGTTATAGGCTCAACTTTGGAGCTTCATAACTTTCAAATCAGTGAGAATTCACCTTAGGGCACCACATCAAATTTGTAGACCTAACATAGGGGAACAATTTTGCTTAAGAGTGTAAGCAAGGTTGTTATGAAGAATTTGGAGATAATCCCACTTAAAGTCAGGCTGTCAGGCTGACTGATGACTGAAACTTGGTCTGACAGTGTGGTGGGTCAATCTTTGAACCTATATTTAAACGTGATCCAGTGCAAGTTTGGGCATGATTCCCATAATAAAATTGTAGCTGGAACATGGGGCTATAACTTTGGCACAGAGGGTTGATGAAGTTCTCATGCAAAATCTGGAGAAAAGTTGCCCTGAAAATGCTCTGTCAGATGAACTGAAGAAGGGTCCCATGGTACATTGTCTGATGAAGATCAGATCGACAGCTCTGCTCACTGCCGATGAGCCCCGCCGCGACTCGTGCCGTCGACGTCCCGATTCGTGCCCGGGGTGGATAGATAACATCGCGGGGTCAAAAGATCT
The DNA here is from genome assembly GCF_902167145.1 of Zea mays. NCBI lineage: Eukaryota > Viridiplantae > Streptophyta > Magnoliopsida > Poales > Poaceae > Zea > Zea mays. The sequence continues at coordinate 85,995,338 of NC_050098.1, forward strand.
TCACCGCCGGTGAGCTGGACGCCACTCCGGCTCGCCGCCGTGCCTCCCCCTTGCTCACCGAACCCGTGGACAAGGTTCTCACCACCGTTAAGCCATCACTGGCGTCCGCCGCGTGGCTCTACATTTCCACCGCATCGCCGTGACTCACTCTAGCTCCCCGTTGATCGCCGGAGCAATTGCCACGGCGCTGGACACCAAGCCATTGCGCAAGTAAACTTCCCCTTCCTCCGACCATCGTGCGTCGTCATCCAAAATTCCCGGCCGCCGCTCAAGTATCCTATAAATTGATCCCACCCTCAGCTCCGCAAGATCATCATGCACCCAGCCGCCCATTATTGCCCCCAGCCGATCACTAGTGTGCCCGAATTTCTTGTTTCCCCCAAAACAGTTTTCCGCCGCCGTGAAAGCACCCTCGCCGTGGCCAGCCCTCCACAGGTCTGATCATGCCCTCTTTGTTTTCGTTTTAGCATCTTTGTATGCTGGTGATGCTCACCAACCCGCCCAATTGAGCTAGACAGCCACCCATCGCCGGGAACACGAGCAAATGTCCATAGCCTTCGTTGTCCTCATGGGCAGAGCGGAATAGGTCACCAATCGTGCAATTAACTTAGGGGAAATGCTCGGAGGGGGTGTGATTCGGTGTCTGCCACTCGAGAGCACCAGTCCTTACGTAATCCGACCGGTCTAACCTCGCCGGTGATCGGACCTCCGCCGTGCGACATCGGGGACGTACCACTGTGAAGAATTAGAAGTCTGGGGGTCTTTCTGCAAGATGTCAGCGACTCATAGCAATAGTGCGGCGAACCCAGTTCTAGTTAGTCAAAACCCCGAGGGCCTTTCTGCAAAGCCTCCACCACGGGCGCGGACGCGCGCGCTTCTGCTGTAGTTGGGCCGGTTCGGGCCAGAATCAGCCCAGGTGATGTAGCTGAGGTGCCCGATCTTTCGGCGAGTAGAGATAATTCCGATTTGGCGGAAGATGACCCTTGCGATCTGACTACGACGAGCAAGCCCGAGGCGCCAATGCAATCGCTGAACCAACTCCTTACCGACCTTGCTGATGCGAGATCGGCCTGATCACGAAGATCGTTTCCTGTGCGCAATCGAAGAACGAACAAGAAAAAGAAGCGAGCAATCTAATCTATTACTCGAGGGTGGAGTTCTGAATACACGAAGACAGCGCAGATTTGCGCGTGTTCGAGAGTAGCTAAGGCTAACGTAAAACAAAACTCCAAAATAAAGGAGGCACAGCTCCTGCATAAATAGAGGGGGCGCAGCCCCTAGGGCGGCCAACCCTAGGTCGTCCACTATGGGCCGCAGTTGGGCTGGTCGTCTATTCTTCCGGGCCCTCATTCTTCAGTAGCATGATGAAGTTAAGATCTCTGGCACGGGCCCGAGTGATTGGCCCAGCTAATGAAGGAAGTGGCGCTTGATGTGGAGGTGCTGCTGGTGTAGTCGTGCTCATAGTGATGTCCTCATCATGATGGAGGTGAAAAACTTGTTGGAGAACGACGTTGGCTGCCCGACTACCACAACCAAGATGGTGTGGCGCCTTGAGCGACAGGTACACCGTCTCCTGATAACTACGATTTGGGGTGGAGGTCGACGTTGTGCTATCCGACTACAACAACCACATGGGTGCTGCGCCTTAGCGATAGTTACACCGGCTCCTATTGTTGCTGCTCTTGCCGTGCCAAGAACAGCCTTGAACCTGCAAGCAATCGAGAACAAGCAAGAACAAGATAAAAAGCAGACGCTCACGGATCTGATAGAGTTGGGGTTCTGTTTTAAGTATCCGGGTGGTCTAGCCGACACACGCGTTTACAAGGAAGTAGCAAAGGCTAAACTTACATCAAACAAAAACCCCAAGTTCTTTGGTGGCTGCTAGTTGCTTAAATAGAGGAATAGAAAGGAGTTCTAATGGAGAACGAAACTCTCTCGGCAGTTTCTGGACGCCTCGTTTGGTTTCTATCATTGATTCTTGATGCACATGAAAGTAGACGAAGAGAGCTTTCCAACAAGTAGTTATTTGCACTAAACAACCTTGGGAGTGGAAAGTTATGCTCCATTTAATTTGGTGCATGCTGCAGTTACGAAATTGACTTGGGTAGAGCAGGAGTTCACTCGGCAGTTTTTGGACGCTTAGTGTCGGATCTCTCGTTAATTCTTCATGCACTAGAAAGTAGACGAAGAGAGCTTTTCAACAAGTGCTTATTTGCTTTAAACAACCTTGGGAGTTGAAAAATATGCCCTCTTTAACATGCACTTGCTGGAGTTACGAAATTATCTCGGGTGCAACAGCTTTTATTGCTTTGTTGTTTTCTCCACTCCAAGATGGTTCACCTCCCAAACACCTGAGCATAGTAAAGTCGTAGCAAGGCTTTAGTACCTCATTTAAAGAAGAATTAGCTTCAACAGCAAGGAACGAGTTCACGTGATAATTAATTTTACGTGCACGGGCTCGTGTCATTGGTCCTTGATTAGCTACGAAAGGTGTAGGGGTCACTGGTGTGGTTGTATCAATAATAGTGATGTCCTCATCAGAGGTACTCGCTTGGCGAGCATCTACTGGTTATGTCCATCCTTCCTTAGGTTGTCCACCATCTGCAACTTGTGGTTGGCACCACATCACTTGCACGATCATCACCTCTCGGTGCTAAATGAGATGCAAGATGCATATATATGAATATAATGAAAAGTTATCACAAGATAGATAAATACACACGGTAGCGAGCTAGACACTTAATCTTAAGACACCGTAAACAACCATATGCTAGCATTAGCTATCTACACTTCATTGAGCGCACCACATCAATACCACTGGAAGGACGACGATTATTACTTATAATTAACCAACACAAACAGGATACCACAAGTATGAGCATTTATTTAATTAGTTACGGCTTTTCATTAGTTCTTCTATTAAGCACACAAAAAGCATCCCAACACAAGATTTAATAGAGGACCTATGCATCAATGTCGATAGACTCCTATATCACAATCAACTACAGCAAGAAACATACAAAACATGACACACGTGCATTATTAAGCTTAGTCATGGCAAGTTTACATTACTTAAGTGTTAACCAAATATTTTTAGCAAACAGGGTGAACTAAACAATCAAATGTGCACATGCAGATTTTTTGGACAGCAGCACAGCAGTCACTTGTTTTAATCATAACTCTTCAAATATTAATCCAAAAATAGCAAACTAAAACTTTCTGGAAAGTTTAGAAAGTTCTCGACAACTTTGGTATTGTCATCACAACATGATTCAACACTTAGCAAGGTCAAAACGTGCTAATACAACAGCTCTGTCCAGATTTGGACAGATTCAAACTTGCAACTTCAAAAATTCATAACTAAAGATTCAGATATCCAAACAAATTGATCCTAGACTTTCTGGAAAGCTAATTAAATGTTCTACAAATTATTTATAAACATACCTGGCTGGTTTATTATGTATCAAGGGTAAAATACACAATGAAGGCTGTTCTGTCCAGAACTGGACAGATTCAGTCTTCACACTTTAAACATCCATAATTTAATCTTCAGACCACCAAAAAGAGTGATCCAAGACTTTTTGGAAAGCTTAGAAAAAGTACTACACAACTTTTATAATCACCAAGAAGTGATTCCAGGTTTAACTAAATCAAACATTACAGTTTTCGAAATCTATTCTGACAGTGGATAGAAAACAGCAACCAGTTTGTAAAATTCATAACTCTTAAACTGTCAAGCCTATGGTTATGAAATTTTAACACAAGAAAGATAAGAAAAGTATCTACAACTTTATTATAACGACCATGAACAGATTGTAAAATTAAATTAAGAAAACAATACAGTTTCTGAAATCTGTACAGAATGTGGACAGATTCAGTTACTGAAATTTTAAAAAGCATAACTCCTAAACTGTCAGACCTATGGCTGTCAAATTTTAACACAAGTAAGATAATACATTTATCTACAACTTTCTTGTGACCACCAATAACTTATTTCAACATTAACTTAAGCAATCATTGCAATTTCTAAAATCTGTTTAAAAATTCAACAGATTCACGTGCTGGGCTTGTGAAAAGCACAACTCCTAAACGATCAGGTTTATGGTTGTCAAATTTTAGTACAAGCAAGATAATCATTTTATCTACAACTCTTCTATATGACTTTTCTACAGAAAACATGATTTTATTTATCAAACAAACAGCACAACAAAAACAATGCGTGCAGTCCAAAACAGCAATCAATAAATTTCAGCTCATATATAATTCAAGAATCGCCGCATTCGAGAGACTTGAATTACTCTAACGATTTACTATTTGTTCAAGTTAAGACAATCAATTTAGAACCAACAATTTGACTTGCAAATTTTATTCAAGTCATTAGTGCACTAAAATTACTACAACCAATTAACAACGCATTCTCCACGATAATCACCCAACAATTTGCATTTTAAATTAGACATCACATGAGCACTACTACTTTTCATCCGCGACCATAATCATGCGCAATTTGGCTACAACATCCTAAACGGGTGCAAGAACACTAGTTTCTAGTTTTAACCCCATGATTGTTCCATTAATCATTTTAACTACTTAATCGGCATCGACCGACTTAACCTTTATCTCGACGGTCCAAGCACCACAATTCACGAAAGTCTACCTAGACATCTAGCATCACATAGAGAGTCTACTAATTAACTTGTAACCACTTGAAGTACTAGAAACACCTACATATAACAATTACTTAACGCAATTGAATTCCTCTATTTAACAAGGGTTGGCTAACACAGCATGAAAAAATAGTAATTCATACACAAGTTCATATTTTTCTCAATCATAACACAATGAGACCAACAAAACTAGTTTCACCATTTTAGACATCTTAACTTAAAATATAGCTAAAAGTAATTCGATTAGTTTTCTTAACTACTTTTCTATATTAGGTCACTTAGCTCCAAATTAATCAACACACCATATTTCATTTGACGCAATAGGTGGAGCACGACTACTTGTTTCTAACAATCTTTGGGTATCAACAATTAATTGCCTATGGTATTTATCCGACTCAAAAACATAGAGAAGGCGACGACTACTACGGCATATCGTCACCTCATCCTAATCGCACAATCAATTTTAGCTTTGTTGATCGAGTCTGCCGACTAACCGTTTAAACTAGTAAAACCTATCCTTCGCATCAAACAACACATCGCACATCTTCCTATCGAAACGTAAAAACATCTGAGTTCTTTTCTACTTCTTTTTCTTTCGCCACAAACTTCAATCCATACCAATACAATTTTTAAACACGCACCACATCGACCAATTTATACGAATCGACAACCACCAATCTCTAACTCGAAATCATGAGCATGACCATATTACGACCTACCGCCAAAACATTTCAACCACATCTATATAATTTATTAATCAAGTCAATCGAGAGCGACATGCATCGGCTCACCATAAACAAAACCCAATCGGTGTTTGTAAGAACGTTGGCGATTCGATATGTGCATAGCTCCGCACATCGACGAGTGTTGAACGACTTGCCTTCTTCTCCACGCAAAACACGGGGTTTCTCTCTGTGGCGGAACTGCCTGAATTATTCCAACTTAAGTGCCTAAGCCCTGACTTAGAGGCTAGACCACACTTAAATGGGAATAACCCATCAATCCCTCGGATCTAGTCCGACAAGGCCACTGACAGGATCAAGTACCACAATCTCACTCGATGGTGAGTCACAGAGCAAATACAATAAAGCATAAAGCCATGCATTAAAGAGTATTAAATTATTACATCATCATCGGAGTTTTTGCAAAAGTAGTCATCATTGTTCGAAGTGCAGCGGAATAAAACTAACGGTAAATAAACAGAGAGATGGGGAAGCCTGTCCCATCACTCCTCATGCTCCTCCTCAGCCGAGGTAGGGTCCCACTCGACAGTCCAACCCGGTGGCAAGATGGACGGCCAAGTCACTCCAGCAAACATGTCCTCCAGAGAACTTGTAAAATTATGCCACAAGCAAGGCTAAGTATACTAATACTCAGCTAGACTTACCCGGTGTGAGGAGTCTACTCCTCTACCTCTAGACATGCAGCTGTTTGGCTGTGGGGTTTGGTTGCCAAAAGCACTAGCTGAGTTTCTAAGTCAAGTTTTAACTTTGTCAAATTTAAGTGTGACTCTCTTAAGGCTAAATGTGTACTATCTACTCATACATAGTAGCAAACATTATTAGCAATCAACATCTTATATCAACTCATCCTATTTCCACTTGTTACTCAATGCAGTACAATGGATCAAGCAGTCTCATTAGCTGCGAGAAGCAGACGATTCGAATCGAGTTTTTATCATTGCAAGGTAAACCTAAACACACGATGTGGCGAGGCACTCCGTCCCCACACACATCAACCGTCCCCATCGATTCCCTGGCAACAGATCAGGGCTCACCGCCTTGGCGTACAATGCCTTACTGACCCCGACTGCCGTCGTGCAGTGACCGCACTTGTACCCACCATAACAGGAATGGGAGACCTCGTCTCAGGTCGCGTGAGGGGATATGTCTGCGGGCAGGTTCACTCAGGTACTAGGCTTACTGATTTACCATATTTCTCGGTATGTGTTTAGTACGTTCAAACACTTGACACAGGTATCCGCACGTTAATCCTTATTCCATTTTCCCATCTTGTAAACAACCAATCCCCATGGATTGTTGTCCACAAACTAGTATCATGATAGTATGAAAGTGGGTACAACCAATTCCTGATCTCGCGCGAGTGCTGGAAAAATCACTCGTCTTCTACCGAGATCCTAATTAAATAAAGCAACTACTCGACCTATCATACTAGTATCCATTTCAAAAGGATTCCTGAGATCATGCAACTAGGGTTTCACGCAACTCCTACACTTAAGTGCACAATACAAGCCTACAAACATTAAGTGCAGTAAAATAGCATATATAATGGTTATGCATGAAACCGGGGCTTGCCTTCCAAGGCTGTGGCAGGCAGATCCTCTGATGTAGGCTCGGGTGCTGGATCTGGGACTACCTCCTGAGCAGCTCCTTGCTCCGGCACGAGGACGTACTCTCCGTCAGCGAGGTTACAGTCTATCGAAATGTAATGAACATGTATGTCATGATTATGCAGGATTTAATAACATTATGCTAAAGAAGAAAACTAAGTTAAGGAGTAACTTAGGGTTTCTTGGTCATGCGGGGCTTTTAGTGGTTTATGCTTATCACTCTAGGTTTAGGTCTTTGTTGAGGATAAACATAGGGAATTGGTATTGCCTTTATATACTTCAGTGGACAAGTTATTAAGAATTTTAGGATGACACTAATTTCCTATTATTCACTTTTCCCTTTCTTTATTTTCTACTTATGGTTTCTAGTGTAGGTTTGAACTGTAACAGTGGTTTACTATTTTCCAAAAAATTCTGTAAAAATTACAGTGGTTTGCCATTTGCTATTCTAGCCTGTTTTAAGAATTTGAGGCTTAAAATATAAAGGCTATGCTTTAAACAAAAATAACAAGAGTTGTGTAAAATAGGCCACTTTACACTACATCTCTTGATTAGGGTGAGTTCTGTCCTAAGGGTTATTTTTGTTGGCATCTAACAGTAATAATAGGCTTCTGTGCTAAAAATCATAGAAAGCTAAGGCATGGTCATTTAGTTATGATTTTCTAAAGTTGAATGCCAAAAAGGCACTTTCTACTACATTATTATTTGAAAAATGTCAAACAGCAGATTTCATATTTTTCCTAAGTTCTTACTAACAAAACATTAGTTATCCCAAGGGTTGGAGTGTTTTCACCTTGGGGTTATTTTTGTAGGGTTTTTCTAAATTTTCCTTGTTTTATTAAAATAAAAGGTATCCTACTTATTTTATACTAAACCAGGGTATAATAGATTTTTCCAGTGAACTACATTGAATAAGTACCCTAACAAAAATAAGGGTGCCCTCTGGTTCATTATTTAAATCACATTTTCTATTTTTCTTAATCTTAAGCATATTGTAAAATAAGGGGTAAAAACTAACTTAATGGGGTGGACAGAGAGGTTTAGCATTTTTAATTAGGTCAGTAAGTGGACATAAACTTCTCCAAATTTTTCTAACCCTAGCCAAATAGTACAACTATTTTTCTTTCTATTATTGAGCTTTTAGCCAAAACTATAATTAAATCAGAACCTTAAAGTTTTCTATAATACATAGGGAGTTTTATATTTTTATTAAGTAGGTTACATTATTTAGAGTCTGACAAAATTGGTTTGACCCAATTTGGATGAACTAAACAGAAGTTATGGATTTTCAAAGTTTCTGTTCAAATTTAAAATCAGGTTTAATAAGGTTTTCTGAAAAAGCAGTTTGCACCGAGGACCCTGGGTTAAAACTAAATCAACCCACTCAAATCTACCCCTGTGCCACTATTCCCCCGAGTCTCTGACAGTTCAAAAAGCCCCCTGACCTTTCCTTCTTCTTCCCCGAGGTCCTTCCCTTAATGTAAACAGTACCCACGGGAAAGAAAAGGGCGGCGCGGCTTACCGGCGGCGAGAGGGGTCCGGCGAGGGGCGGGGTTGGCTCGGGGAGGTTCTGGCTGTCACAGCGATGTACGGCTCGACGACGGGGATGGCCGGAATCGCTCGGTCCTCGTGCGCAGGCGGGTGTTCTCGTCGGCAGCGGGTGTGCCGGCCAAATCACGGCGGTCTGGTTCAATCCAAGGGCATGGTGAGCTTCACGGGGTGACTTAGAGACCGTGTGCATAAGGAATCGGAAAATGGTTTAGTGGATTACCCGGTCCACGCACTCCAGCGGGTTGTGAACTCCGGCGACCGTGGACTGGCCTCTCCGGCGAAGCAGGCTTCGATTCCTCGCTCGGGGAGCTTCACTGGGGCATGCACACTCGTCTCCAAGGATCGGACGGGGTTGGGAAAGGCTGGGCTGGCCGGTCTACGGCGGCAGTGGCTCGGGTGGCCGCGAACACGTCGCGCACGGGCAAACGACGGCGAGTTTAGCTCCGGTGAGGTTTGAGTGTGCGCGGAAGAGTGTGGTCGACGCCTGAGCGGGCTTTATAGGCGCGGGCGCGGGCCATGGCGTTGGCTGGCCGTTGGCGCGACGCGGGGCGCGCGCGGGCGTGCTCTGGCGCACACAGAGCGCGTCGAACACGTGGAGCTTTTCTTCTGCCCGTGTTCAACAGCTCGCCCAAGTCGCAAACGTGCGAATCTTGGCAAAAATCCGGCGCGAGTCTTTTCCTGGCACCTAGGGCTGTCTCTCATCCGTGAGCTGCCATGGCAGATATGGCCTAGGTAGGGAGATCTTCGGTCGCCAAATCGGGTGTGTCACACTGCCCACCTCGCGACAAAAACCATGCCAAGGCATGTCAAACGTCAAGGTCTCAGGCTCAACTTTTTCCAGTGGCTGCCCTAGGTGGTATGCCACATTTTTGGTATAGAACATAGGTGGATTTGGTGCCAGCTTCGAGGTGAACACGGCTGATCTTTAGTGTAGGTGTAGTTTTTAACTTAGAGAGAATTAGAGAGCTCTAGCTCTCTCTCTACTTAGGGAATGGATTTGGGGTTTCTCCAGGGGTCGTTTTGCAATATTTCCTTCCCCTAATTGCTGGTTATAAGGTTACTTAAGGTTTGGTTAAAGATTACTCATGTTTTGCATATTTGCTCACCCTCTCCCTCCTCTTATAGGCTTTGGGAGATAGGGTTCAAGAGAGGTCTAGGGTTTTCTCCCCCTTGTCCAAAGTGATAGTTGCACTCAATTAGGGTAATGCTTTTGGTCATTCACATCTCTTGGTTAAAACCTAGTTTCCAAAGCCCTTACACTTTTGCTCCTTAAGTTTCTTCCACATGTGATCATAGTCCTGAGCACCAAGTGTGCTCTAGCCATGGTAACACCTGAGGTGTTACAGCCCTCCCCCCTTAAAGGAATCTCGTCCCGAGATTTTATGTAGAGTCCCTTGGAGGGGTGCTTGAAGGTGTGTTGGTGCGCTACTCTTTCTTTATACTCAAGTTTCTCTTGTTAACTGCTCTTCGAATGTCATTCTCTTTGCAACTTCAGAAGGAAGCCCTTTTTAAGTTAAATCCACAACTTAGACTATCCTTGTTATTTAAGCTTTTCTTATAATCGAATTCAAAGGGCAGGTGGGGGTGGGGTTTTGGGGTTACGTACCGACTCTTTTGGGTAGAAAGTCGGGGAAGCGAGAGCGTAGAAAATCCTCAATCTCCCATGTAGCTTCTTCTGCTGAATGGTAACTCCACTGAACCTTATACATTCTGACTGATCTTGCCCGAGTTGATCTCTCCTTCTGATCTAATACCTTGACGGGGTACTCTTGATAGGACAAGTCTGGTTCTATCTCAATGTCTGGTTCTGGCAGCACTTCAGTGGGTAGGCGGACACATTTCCGCAGCTGAGATACATGGAACACATTGTGAACTGCTGACATATGAGGTGGCAATTCCAATTGATAAGCTACTGGTCCACAACTTGCTTTGATCTCATAGGGTCCAATGTAGCGAGGAGCTAACTTGCCCTTGATCCCGAATCTCTGGACACCCTTGGTGGGTGATATCTTAAGATAAACATGATCTCCCACCTCAAACTGTAGAGGCTTCCGCCTCTTGTCATGATAGCTCTTTTGCCTGGCCTGAGCAGCTTCTAAGTTCTTTGTAATAACCCTGACCTTTGCCTCTGCCTCAAGCACCAAGTCTGGCCCAAATATTTCCCTTTCTCCCGCTTGAGACCAATTCAGCGGGGTTCTGCATCTTCTCCCATATAAAGCCTCAAAAGGTGCCATCTTTAGACTAGACTGATAGCTGTTATTGTAAGAAAACTCTTCCAAAGAAAGACACTTGTCCCAATGCTTTCCGTAGTGTAGAGCACATGCTCGCAACATGTCTTCCAAAATCTGATTCACCCTTTCTGTCTGGCCATCTGTTTGGGGATGGTATGCTGAGCTTCGTATTACTTGGGTCCCAAGGGATTCTTGTAGCTGCTCCCAAAAGCGTGCCACAAACAGTGCTCCTCTGTCAGATACAATGGTTTTTGGAATACCATGCAACCGCACTATTTGATCAACATATATTTCTGCATACTTCTCAGTCTTGTGGGTGGTATGCACTGGCAAGAAATGAGCAGTCTTAGTCAATCTGTCCACAATAACCCAAATGGAATCATGGTGCCTGGAGGTATTTGGCAATCCCACTATGAAGTCCATGCAAATGTCCTCCCATTTCCAAGATGGTATGGGAAGAGGTTGCAAAGGGCCTGCTGCCTTCAAGTGACTAGCTTTCATCCTCTGGCAAGTGTCACACTCAGATATGTACTTGGCAATTTCCCTCTTCATTCTGGTCCACCAATATAAAGATCTGAGGTCATGGTACATCTTGTTGCTACCAGGGTGCATGGAGAATTTTGAAAGATGAGCTTCGTCCAGTATCTTCCTTCTGAGCTCTGGGTCCTTGGGAACAACCAATCGATCTCCAAACCATAGAATTCCCTTGTTGTCCTGTCGGAAGCACTTGTATTTTTCTGCCTTTTGCTTGACCATTTCCTTGATAACCTGAACACCCTTATCCTCAATCTGTGCCCTGACTATCTGCTCTTGCAATGTGGGCTCTACCGAGATATAACTTAAGTCACCCGAAGAAACAACTTCCAGGTTCAGCTTGTACAATTCATCGCACACGGTGGTAATTCCTGCACCCATGCTCATACAATTGCACTAGGCCTTTCTACTCAAAGCATCTGCCACCACATTGGCTTTACCAGGATGGTAATGCACCTCCAAATCATAATCCTTGATCAACTCCAACCATCTTCTCTGCCTCATGTTCAGATCTTCCTGAGTGAAGATGTATTTGAGACTCTTGTGATCAGTGTTGATGTTACAGTGAGCTCCCATCAGGTAGTGTCTCCATATCTTAAGAGCATGAACCACAGCTGCCAATTCCAGATCATGTGTAGGGTAGTTCTGCTCATGGGGTCTGAGTGCTCGGGAAGCATAAGCAATGACTCTGTTATCTTGCATCAAGACACAACCCAATCCAGTACCGGAAGCATCACAATAAACTTCAAATGGCTTGGTGTTATCCGGTTGAGCCAGCACTGGGGCTGTTGTCAAATGCTGCCTCAAAGTGTGAAAGGCATCTTCGCACTTGTGGCTCCAAACATACTTGACTCCCTTCTTCAACAGTTCAGTCATTGGTTTGGCAATTCTGGAGAAATCCGGAATAAATCGTCGATAATACCTTGCCAATCCCAGGAAACTCCGAATCTGCCTCACTGTAGTCGGGGGTTTCCAATCCATTACTTCTTGTACCTTCTCAGGATCAACTAATATCCCATCCTGAGAAATTGTGTGACCCAAGAATTTAATTTCCTTCAGCCAGAATTCACATTTAGACAACTTGGCATACAACTGGTGGTCACGCAGTCTCTGAAGTACAGTATGGAAATGTTTGGTGTGCTCGGCTTCATTCTTGGAATAAACCAAAATATCATCAATGAAAACGACCACGAATTTATCCAACTCTGGCATAAATACTGAGTTCATCAGGTATATGAAATAAGCTGAGGCATTGGTCAGCCCAAAAGACATCACCAAAAACTCATACAGCCCATATCTGGTCGAGAAGGCCGTCTTGGGAATATCACTGGTCCGGATCTTAATCTGGTGGTAGTTTGAGCGAAGATCTATCTTGGAGAACACTTTGGCTCCCACTAACTGATCAAACAGAACATCAATGCGGGGCAGTGGGTATTTGTTCTTGATAGTCACCGCATTGAGAGGGCGGTAATCAACACACATTCTCAAACTCTCATCCTTTTTCTTCACGAACAAGGCAGGACATCCCCATGGTGAAGTACTTGGGCGAATGAATCCCTTGTCCAGCAACTCCTGCAGTTGCTTTTTCAATTCTGCCAATTCCGCGGGAGGCATCCTATAGGGTCTCTTGGAGATAGGAACAGTCCCGGGTTGCAATTCAATGGCGAACTCAATGTCTCGGTCAGGTGGCATCCCTGGCAATTCATCCGGAAACACATCCGGGTAGTCACAGACCACTGGGATCTTTTCCACTGGGGATTCTATCATAACGAAGGCACGGGAACGGGTACAACCCTGGTCAGGCAAATATAGTGTGGTTTCACCACAAGTTGGTGAGTGCACCTCAATGGCCCTATCTGCAATATCCATCACAGCCTGATTTCAGGTCAACCAGTCAGTTCCCAATATGATATCCACACTATCCAATCCCAAAATGAGGAGGTTGGTTTTAATTATCAGACTACCAAACCTTATAGGCACATTCTTGTTAATTTGGTATGTGGCAACCCTGCCTCCTGGTGTTGAAATTGTGATACCCCCATTGGTGTGGTGAAAAGGTAATTGGCACTTGGCACTAAATTTGGCACTGATAAAACTATGCGATGCACCAGAATCAAAAAGAATAATGGCGGGATAATTCAAAACTTTAAAGATACCGGTCATGACGGGTGCTCCCTCTAGAATATCAGCCATGGTGGTGAAGTTTAGCCTGCCTTGCCTCACTTGCACCTTCTGCCTCTTGCCTTGGTTCTGATTAACATTCTGCCCCTGCCTCTGCTGGTTCCTGGGGCAATTTTTGGCATAATGTCCGGTGTTGCCACATGTGAAACACCTGTTATCATTTGCCTGGCGGTACTGCTGCTGCTGCTGATTGTTCCTTTGAGCTGGAAACTGGGTACGGTTGGGTGCCTGCTGCTGCTGCTGTGGTCGGATCACCCACCTCCCTTGCTGCTGCTGGGGTCCCCTGTTCTGAGTGTTAGACACAATCCTGAAGCGCTGTGGCTGAGCTGAGGGTCCTGCCACAAGGGTCTTCCTCTTCTTTTCTGCCTGTCGAGCTGTAATGCAGTCCTCCTAGGAGATAGCCATGTTGACCAACTCATTGTAACTGTTGGCCATGACGGTGTTGAGACGGTCACGGAGCTTAGTGCTGAGCCCCCTCCTGAACCTGTCTCGCTTCTTCTCATCTGTATCTGCATGATATCCCGCATACTGGCACAAGTCATTAAAAGCCTAGGCATACTGCAACACTGTCCTGTTGCCCTGAGTAAGTGCCAGAAACTCGTTGAGCTTTCGGTCCATAATCCCGGCTGGTATGTGGTGTCCCCGGAAAGCTGCCTTAAACTCTCTCCATTCCACCTCTCGATCCTCTGGCTGCATGGCAAGAAAATGGTCCCACCAAGTCCTTGCGGGTCCGCGAAGCTGCTGGGTGGCGAACCTGACTTTAGTGACCTCTGAGCAAGCTCCATGGAGTAGCGGGAATTTGGATTCCACCACTCGCAACCACACATCTGCATCAAGTGGGTCCTCTGCCCTTGTGAACAATGGAGGCTGAGTACTGAGGAACTCCTGGTAGGTAGCTGCCGCGGGGTGACGCTGATGGTCTCCACCACCATAGTGCTGAGGTGGTGGCTGACGTTGAGCTAGCTGCCTCAAGATCTCATTCTGCTGAGCCATTAGCTCCTGCAGAGTGGGAGGCGGTGGCGGCGGTGGAGGAACACGCTCATTCTGGCCACGACGCTGCCTCCCGGCCATCTGAAAAACCACATATATACTTAACACCATATCTCCAAGTTCAAGGTTTAATCGCAGCGAAAAGAGTCAAAAGCAAATCGATAGATTCCGACTTGAACCAAAAAGGATTTAAAAAGGCATAAATTTTTCCTTTCAAATTTTAAAACTGATAGCATCCATCATCCATGCTTCCAAAAGAGTTTAACATGATTACATCATTGGTCCCAAAAAGACTCAACTCTATCTAACCTAGTACCCCAAGGGTGCAAAAGCTAAGCTAGCTGCGAGGAGTCCTACCATCACCGACGTCTAACTCTATCCTAGACACCTAGTGAGTGAACGAGGCAACACTCGACTCGGGGGAAGGTGGTCTCCCTGAGCCAGCAGTGTCCACACTAGAGGCAGGCTCCTCTCCTCCCTCGATGTCGACGTCCTCGTTGGCCTCCATATCCTGGATCTCCTGGTGATGCATATCCAAGTGCTCATTAGCCTCGGCAAGCTGCTGCTGGGTGTTAATGAGCTGATCCTCGAGAACCTCGATGGTGTTCTCCCTGGTGCCCACTAATTCCTCCAACTCTTGGATATCCGTGGATAGCTGCTCCACCTGCAAGTCCTTTTCCACCATTTCAGTGGACAAATCAACCACGAGCTCCTCCCTGTTGTCCAAAGTGATCTTTGTCGCCTCCAATAGTGCCATCAGATGGGACATCGCCTCACCGCGCATCACTTGCAGACGGTACAGAGATGCACCGTACGGTCAAGTGTGCAGTCTGTTCTGGGTAGATGGCCCAGATATCCTTGGCATGCTCCACCCGATCCTTCCACATTGGGTCGTCCTCCCTCTCGGCGGGGAACAAGCCAATGGGGTGGGTAGACAGCTCCAAGGGATGGAATCTGCAGAAAGTGGTCAATCCATGCAAAGCAATCGCCTCGATTGTGTCCTCAGCTCGGTATGCAAAAGACTCAGAGTCCAATGAACGCCAGCCTGGCTGTAGAGGATGAGGCTCCAGGGTCATCCTCACCCTACAGCGAGGCACTCGATGCTTCTCGAACTGCTGCACCGCGTACTGAGGAGGCGTCGTATATCCGGCCCCCTGAAGTACCTCCCACAAAATGCGGGGAAAGCCCTCTCGTGCAAGCCCGTCAGTGTGGGACAGTGCATTTTCGTTGTCTGAGGATCCGTGGGAAGTCATCTGTGTACGGTTAAGCGTAAGTAAAATAAAGAGAATTATAAAAAGAACAAGAAAAATAAGACTCAGCCTTTCTCTAGTTAAATAAAATGGGACTGGGGACTTAATTGGTTATCATTTTGTTTTTAAGTCTTTACTCAATTATCCATTTGTTTAAATTAAGAATGCATGCATGCTCGTCCTGAACGACCTCACCAATATAAAGGGGATAGGGAAGAACTCCCATCCTTTAAGGTGGCCTGTAGGGCCTAATTACGTAGCCACCTAGCTACCCTTCTATCATCCTAAGGCTTCACGTCCTAGGTCTATCCTGCTCGTCCTACTATCTATCCAACATTGTTTCTATCAAGTTTTATTTTGGAAAAAGATGGTATTTACATTTTATTGATTCCTCTGTGGTGGTACAAGCTCCGATACCAGCTGTGGCGGAACTGCCCGAATTATTCCAACTTAAGTGCCTAAGCCCTGCCTTAGAGGCTAGACCACACTTAAATGGGAATAACCCGTTAATCCCTCGGATCTAGTCCGACAAGGCCACTGACAGGATCAATTACCACAATCTCACTCGATGGTGAGTCACAGAGCAAATACAATAAACCATAAAGCCATGCATTAAAGAGTATTAAATTATTACATCATCATCGGAGTTTTTGCAAAAGTAGTCATCATTGTTCGAAGTGCAGCGGAATAAAACTAACGGTAAATAAACAGAGAGATGGGGAAGCATGTCCCATCACTCCTCATGCTCCTCCTCAGCCGAGGTAGGGTCCCACTCGACAGTCCAACCCGGTGGCAAGATGGACGGCCAAGTCACTCCAGCAACCATGTCCTCCAGAGAACCTGTAAAATTATGCCACAAGCAAGGCTGAGTATACTAATACTCAGCTAGACTTACCCGGTGTGAGGAGTCTACTCCTCTACCTCTAGACATGCAGCTGTTTGGCTGTGGGGTTTGGTTGCCAAAAGCACTAGCTGAGTTTTAAGTCAAGTTTTAACTTTGTCAAATTTAAGTGTGACTCTCTTAAGGCTAAATGTGTACTATCTACTCATACATAGTAGCAAACATTATTAGCAATCAACATCTTATATCAACTCATCCTATTTCCACTTGTTACTCAATGCAGTACAATGGATCAAGCAGTCTCATTAGCTGCGAGAAGCAGACGATTCGAATCGAGTTTTTATCCTTGCAATGTAAACCTAAACACACGACGTGGCGAGGCACTCCGTCCCCACACACATCAACTGTCCCCATCGATTCCCTGGCAAAATATCAGGGCTCACCGCCTTGGCGTACAATGCCTCACTGACCCCGACTGCCGTCGTGCAGTGACCGCACTTGTACCCACCATAACCGGAATGGGAGACCTCGTCTCAGGTCGCGTGAGGGGATATGTCTGCGGGCAGGTTCACTCAGGTACTAGGCTTACCGATTTACCATATTTCTCGGTATGTGTTTAGTACGTTCAAACACTTGACACAGGTATCCGCACGTTAATCCTTATTCCATTTTCCCATCTTGTAAACAAACAATCCCCATGGATTGTTGTCCACAAACTAGTATCATGATAGTATGAAAGTGGGTACAACCAATTCCTGATCTCGCGCGAGTGCTGGAAAAATCACTCGTCTTCTACCGAGATCCTAATTAAATAAAGCAACTACTCGACCTATCATACTAGTATCCATTTCAAAAGGATTCCTGAGATCATGCAACTAGGGTTTCACGCAACTCCTACACTTAAGTGCACAATACAAGCCTATAAACATTAAGTGCAGTAAAATAGCATATATAATGGTTATGCATAAAACCGGGGCTTGCCTTCCAAGGCTGTGGCAGGCAGATCCTCTGATGTAGGCTCGGGTGCTGGATCTGGGACTACCTCCTGAGCAGCTCCTTGCTCCGGCACGAGGACGTACTCTCCGTCAGCGAGGTTACAGTCTATCGAAATGTAATGAACATGTATGTCATGATTATGCAGGATTTAATAACATTATGCTAAAGAAGAAAACTAAGTTAAGGAGTAACTTAGGATTTCTTGGTCATGCGGGGCTTTTAGTGGTTTATGCTTATCACTCTAGGTTTAGGTCTTTGTTGAGGATAAACATAGGGAATTGGTATTGCCTTTATATACTTCAGTGGACAAGTTATTAAGAATTTTAGGATGACACTAATTTCCTATTATTCACTTTTCCCTTTCTTTATTTTCTACTTATAGTTTCTAGTGTAGGTTTGAACTGTAACAGTGGTTTACTATTTTCCAAAAAAAATTCTGTAAAAATTACAGTGGTTTGCCATTTGCTATTCTAGCCTGTTTTAAGAATTTGAGGCTTAAAATATAAAGGCTATGCTTTAAACAAAAATAACAAGAGTTGTGTAAAATAGGCCACTTTACACTACATCTCTTGATTAGGGTGAGTTCTGTCCTAAGGGTTATTTTTGTTGGCATCTAACACTAATAATAGGCTTCTGTGCTAAAAATCACAGAAAGCTAAGGGATGGTCATTTAGTTATGATTTTCTAAAGTTGAATGCCAAAAAGGCACTTTCTACTACATTATTATTTGAAAAATGTCAAACAGCAAATTTCATATTTTTCCTAAGTTCTTACTAACAAAACATTAGTTATCCCAAGGGTTGGGGTGTTTTCACCTTGGGGTTATTTTTGTAGGGTTTTTCTAAATTTTCCTTCTTTTATTAAAATAAAAGGTATCCTACTTATTTTATACTAAACCAGGGTATAATAGATTTTTCCAGTGAACTACATTGAATAAGTACCCTAACAAAAATAAGGGTGCCCTCTGGTTCATTATTTAAATCACATTTTCTATTTTTATTAATCTTAAGCATATTGTAAAATAAGGGGTAAAAACTAACTTAATGGGGTGGACAGAGAGGTTTAGCATTTTTAATTAGGTCAGTAAGTGGACATAAACTTCTCCAAATTTTTCTAACCCTAGCCAAATAGTACAACTATTTTTCTTTCTATTATTGAGCTTTTAGCCAAAACTATAATTAAAGTAGAACCTTAAAGTTTTCTATAATACATAGGGGGTTTTATATTTTTATTAAGTAGGTCACATTATTTAGAGTCTGAAAAAATTGGTTTGACCCAATTTGGATGAACTAAACAGAAGTTATGGATTTTCAAAGTTTCTGTTCAAATTTAAAATCAGGTTTAATAAGGTTTTCTGAAAAAGCAGTTTGCACCGAGGACCCTGGGTTAAAACTAAATCAACCCACTCAAATCTACCCCTGCGCCACTATTCCCCCGAGTCTCTGACAGTTCAAAAAGCCCCCTGACCTTTCCTTCTTCTTCCCCGAGGTCCTTCCCTTAATGTAAACAGTACCCGCGGGAAAGAAAAGGGCGGCGCGGCTTACCGGCGGCGAGAGGGGTCCGGCGAGGGGCGGGGTTGGCTCGGGGAGGTTCTGGCGGTCACAGCGATGTACGGCTCGACGACGGGGATGGCCGGAATCGCTCGGTCCTCGTGCGCAGGCGGGTGTTCTCGTCGGCAGCGGGTGTGCCGGCCAAATCACGGCGGTCTGGTTCAATCCAAGGGCACGGTGAGCTTCACGGGGTGACGTAGAGACCGTGTGCACAAGGAATCGGAAAATGGTTCAGTGGATTACCCGGTCCACGCACTCCGGCGGGGTTGTGAACTCCGGCTACCGGTCACTGGCCTCTCCGGCGAAGCAGGCTTCGATTCCTCGCTCGGGGAGCTTCACTGGGGCGTGCACACTCGTCTCCAAGGATCAGAGGGGGTTGGGAAAGGCTGGGTTGGCCGGTCTACGGCGGCAGTGGCTCGGGTGGCCGCGGACACGTCGCGCACGGGCAAACGACGCGAGTTTAGCTCCGGTGAGGTTTGTGTGTGCGCGGAAGAGTGTGGTCGACGCCTGAGCGGGCTTTATAGGCGTGGGAGCGGGCCATGGTGATGAAGCTGAGGTGCCCGATCTTTCGGCGAGTAGAGATAATTCCGATTTGGCGGAAGATGACCCTTGCGATCCAACTACGACGAGCAAGCCCGAGGCGCCAATGCAATCGCTGAACCAACTCCCTGTGGTTACCGACCTTGCTGACGCGAGACCGGCCTGATCACGAAGATCGTTTCCTGTGCGCAATCGAAGAACGAACAAGAAAAAGATGCGAGCAATCTAATCTATTACTCGAGGGTGGAGTTCTGAATACACGAAGACAGCGCAGATTTGCGCGTGTTCGAGAGTAGCTAAAGCTAACGTAAAACAAAACTCGAAAATAAAGGAGGCGTAGCTCCTGGTTAAATAGAGAGGGGCGCGGCCCCTAGGGGCGACCAACCCTAGGTCGTCCCCTATGGGCCGCAGTTGGGCTGGTCGTCTATTCTTCTGGGCCCTCATTCTTCAGTAGCATGACGAAGTTAAGATCTCTAGCACGGGCCCGAGTGATTGGCCCAGCTAACGAAGGAAGTGGCGCTTGATGTGGAGGTGCTGCTGGTGTAGTCGTACTCATAGTGATCTCCTCATCATCCTCCCCTTCTTGAAGTGAAGTCGTCCTCGACGACAACTCCTCATCCTCAGCCAGATATGGTTTCAAATCTGCAACATTAAAACTAGTGGAAACACCAAATTCCGCAGGCAGGTCAAGGATATAAGCATTATCATTAATCTTTGTTAGCACCTTAAAAGGACCAGCAACACGAGGCATTAATTTAGAACGGCGCAAAGTAGGAAACCGATCCTTTCTCAAGTGCAACCAAACCATATCACCTGGCTCAAAAGTAACATGTTTTCTTCCTTTACTACCAGCAACCTGATTTTTTGCATTAGTAGCAGCAATGTTCTGTTTCGTTTGTTCATGTATGGTAATCATTTGTTCAACATGTGCAACAGCATCTACATGTGGGGCGTTCACAGCATTAAGTGAAATCAAATCAATAGGTGCCCTAGGGATGTAACCATAAACAATCTGGAAAGGGCACATCTTTGTAGAAGAATGCGTGGCATGATTGTAAGCAAATTCAACATGAGGCAAGCAATCCTCCCAACGTCTCAAATTCCTGTCTAAAACAGCCCTAAGCATGGTAGATAAAGTTCTATTTACTACCTCAGTTTGTCCATCAGTCTGAGGGTGACAAGTAGTGCTAAACAACAATTTAGTTCCCAATTTATTCCAAAGAGATCTCCAAAAATGGCTTAGAAACTTAGCATCGCGATCAGAGACTATTGTTTTTGGAATACCATGTAAACGAATAATTTCTCTAAAGAACAATTCAGCAACAATGCTAGCATCACCAGTTTTATGACAAGGTATAAAGTGAGCCATTTTAGAGAATCTATCAACAACCACAAAAATACTATCCCTCCCCTTCTTAGTTCTAGGCAAGCCCAAAACAAAGTCCATAGAGATATCAAGCCAAGGAGAAGAAGGGACAGGCAAAGGCATATACAAACCATGGTTGTTCAACCGTGACTTAGCTTTCTGACAAGTAGTGCAGCGTGCAACAAGGCGCTCCACATCAGCACGCATCCGAGGCCAAAAGAAATGGGCAGCCAACACCTCGTGCGTTTTGTAGACGCCAAAATGCCCCATGAGACCGCCTCCATGCGCTTCCTGTAACAACAAAAGACGAACCGAGCTAGCTGGAACACACAGCTTGTTAGCGCGAAACAGGAACCCATCCTGTATGTGAAATTTGCCCCATGGTATCCCATTAATACAATGGCCGAAAGCATCTTTAAAATCAGCATCGTCAACATATTGATCCTTCACAGTGTCCAAACCAAAGATTTTAAAATCTAATTGTGACAGCATGGTATAGCGACGAGACAAAGCATCAGCAATAACATTGTCCTTCCCGTTCTTGTGTTTAATAATGTAAGGAAAGGACTCAATGAATTCAACCCATTTAGCATGACAACGGTTCAGATTTGTTTGGGTACGAATATGTTTTAAAGCCTCATGATCAGAATGAATTATGAACTCACGATGCCAAAGATAGTGCTGCCAAGTATGCAAAGTGCGCACTAAAGCGTAAAGCTCCTTATCATAAGTAGAATATTTTAGACTAGCACCGCTTAATTTTTCACTAAAATAAGCAACTGGTTTTCCTTCTTGTAACAAAACAGCACCTAGCCCAATACCGCTAGCATCGCATTCAAGCTCAAAAACTTTATTAAAATCAGGCAATTGCAAGAGGGGAGCTTGGGTTAACTTATCTTTCAAAGTGCTGAACGCTACCTCCTGCGAATCACTCCAAGCAAACGACACATCTTTCTTTGTAAGCTCATGTAGAGGCGCTGCAATGGAGCTAAAATCACAAACAAATCTGCGGTAGAAACCGGCAAGTCCAAGAAAGCTCCGAATTTGTGTGACCGTCGTCGGTGTAGGCCACTCCCGAATAGTAGCAATCTTGCTGCTATCCACCTCAATGCCCTACGGAGTAACCACATAACCAAGAAACGAGACACGTTGCGTGCAAAATGTGCACTTTTCCATGTTACCAAACAAGCGAGCAGCACGCAAAGCATCAAAAACAGCACGCGAATGTTCTAAATGTTCCTCTATAGACTTGATGTAAATAAGGATATCATCGAAATAAACAACAACAAACAAACCTATGAAGGCCCGTAGAACTTCGTTGATTAAACGCATAAAGGTGCTGGGAGCATTAGTCAATCCAAATGGCATTACCAACCATTCATATAAACCAAATTTCGTTTTAAAAGCCGTTTTCCATTCATCACCGAGTTTCATTCTAATCTGATGGTAACCGCTACGCAAATCAACCTTAGAGAAAATAACGGCACCACTAAGCTCATCTAACATATCATCAAGGCGTGGAATAGGATATCGATAACGAACTGTGATGTTATTAATAGCACGACAATCTACGCACATACGCCATGACCCATCTTTCTTTGGAACGAGTAAAACAGGAACCGAGCAAGGGCTAAGAGACTCAAGAATGTAACCCTTATCAAGCAGCGTCTGCACCTGGCGCTGGATCTCCTTCGTCTCATCTGGATTTGTACGGTACGAGGCGCGGTTCGGAAGAGAAGCGCCGGGGATGAGATCGATCTGATGCTCAATGCCACGGAGGGGAGGAAGACCCGGTGGTAAGTCCGTAGGATAAACATCAGCATACTCCTGCAAAAGGTTAACAACAGCAGGGGGTATATCCAAAGACGGTGCATCATCAAGCGGAACAAGCATGCGCGAGCATACAAGTGCATAACAGGGCATATGAGCTTCATGGAGATCATCAAAATCAGCACGTGTAGCAAGTAAAACAGGAGAGTGCAACTTGATTTCAGATTTAATAGATGCAGCTGATGTCGATTTGACTTGTTGTGCAGTTTTAGCAGCCCTAGTAAGATCATCTTTCAAAATTTGGCCAGGGGTCATTGGATGTATAATTATTTTCTGGCCTTTAAACATGAAAGAATAATGATTTGAACGACCATGATGTAAACTATCAGTATCATATCGCCAAGGTCGACCTAATAACAAAGAGCATGCTTCCATAGGAATAACATCGCAATCAGCATAATCAGAATAAGAACCCAGCGAAAAGGGGACACGTACCGAACGTGTTACCTTTATTTTACCACCATCATTAAGCCATTGAATGTGATACGGATGTGGGTGTGTGCGAGTGGGCAAGGATAATTTCTCTACAAACGCTGTACTTGCCAAATTGTTGCAGCTGCCACTATCGATGATGATGCGAATCGACCGTTCGTGCACAACGCCCTTGGTATGGAATAGAGTGTGTTGCTGATTTTTTTCGGCCTGGGCAACCTGTGTACTGAGAACACGCTGCACAACAAGACTCTCATACCTATCGGCGACGATGGGATCAACGTGGACTTCCTCATTTTCTGCATGGTTAGTGGCAATCATAGCATGACTAGTTTCCTCAGAATCACTGGCTGAAGAGTACTCACCATTGTCACGTATAAGCAAGGTACGCTTGTTTGGGCAGTCCCGAATCATGTGCCCAAACCCTCTGCAACGATGGCACTGAATATCCTGTGTACGTCCTGTGGAAGAAGCGGCGCCTTTGGCAGGGGGCGCCACTGGCTTGGTCGTCCCCTGTGTGCGATGTAGTGCTAGGCGTAGAAGGTGCAGGGCTGGAAGGAGTTGAGCTGTGTGTTGGACCCCGGCCTGCAAAAGAATTAGTATATGTCTTTGATCGTCGTCCCTGCACTTCACGTTCAGCTTTGCAAGCATATTCAAACAATGTGGTTATATCAAAATAATCCTTATAATCAAGTATATCCGGAATTTCCCTGTTCAAACCACCACGAAAACGCGCCATAGCAGCGTCATCCGACTCAACCAAACCACAACGAAGCATACCCTTTTGTAACTCCTGGTAATATTCCTCAACAGATTGTGAGCCTTGTTGAAAACGCTGCATTTTGTTAAGCAAATCACGAGCATAATAGGAAGGAACAAATCTGTGGTGCATGGCAGTTTTTAATTGGGTCCAAGTAATGACACTGTTAATGGGAAGTTTTTGTTTATACTCACGCCACCAAATTAAAGCAAAATCAGTAAATTCACTAATTGCAGCCTTCAGTTGGCTATTAGCAGGAATATCATGACATGAAATTTTTTGTTCTACCTCCAATTCCCAATCAAGATATGCAGCAGGATCATATTTACCATTAAAAGATGGAATTTTAAATTTAATCTTAGAAAATAAGTCATTAGGGGGATGACGAACCACACGACGTGCACGACCACGTCGATCTCCATCGTCCTGCTCAGTGTCACCGCCGTATTCCTGCTCCATCTTTGTGGTCAATGCATCAAGGCGTGCCAGGATGGTGTCGAGTGTGGTGCGAGTCGCCGTTTGAGCAAGGTCAAGTTGGTTGAAACGCTCGGTCGTCGAAGTGATCGTTGAATCAAGCCGTTCATGCATCGTCCTAATGTCAGCAGCAAGTCCATCAACTTGTCCCCTTACTTCCTGCAACTGGGCATCCACCATGTCGTGTGCTCCTGCCATAGTTAGCGCAAACACCAAAACACTAAAAGGAGAAAAACCGACGACAACAGGGGAATGGTGGTGACAACTTGCTCGCTCGATGGAATGCTGTTATCAAGTTCTTATACGTTCTTACCAAGCCACAGTGGTGAACTGCAATCAACAGGTGGAACCGGTGAAAGATTGGATGAGCGATTGCGTGGAGAAACAGAAACCTGCTCGTCGTAGAAATATGTGGAGTTCTAGGTAGGCTGCACTCAAGTCAAGGATTAGCACGATCAAACAATAATGCAAAGTTGAATTATAGTGCAAAACACGAAACTATATTGCTGGCCACAGGTGCAAAGGACGGATGGAACTAGCAGAATGGCAGTACCGTAAATATTGTAATAGTGATGCCAAAAAGGCACTAGTAGGAATCACAGATGATTTTGTTTTTCTTTTTTGTATGATTTTTTGGATATTTTTCTCAGCACAAGAAGCAACAAGATAGGAGCTACACGAAGTTTCACCTAAAACAGATATCAGATGTGGTCTATAGAAAATCAGGAAGTTCTCTGAAAAGCGTGCGAGAACTTTGACGAATTTGTTTCTTTATTTTTCTGAATTTTTTTGACAATTTTGTCGAACCCCAAACAGACCGTAGGTCAGTTTGGCCGGCCTCAGAATGGTGTCAACTAGCTCCTGTAAAAATTTCAGATTTTTTGGACAACCGAGCGAAAAGTTATGCACGGTTTAAGGAAGGTACCTCAAGTTATGTTTAAACCGACTGAGATGAGACAACCGCTTTGTTTCCTTTCCTTATATTTTTTTTGTTTGTTCTCTGGTTCTATCCTTTCTCTTTCTTTTTCTTTTTTTTGTTTTTGTTTTTTTTTTGACGAAACCGAAGGAGAAAAACAAGGAAGCAGCGTTGACTCGGTTTGTGGCGTTGAATCGGTTTGATGTAACCGAAGGAGAGAAATAAGGAAGATGGTTGCGACGCGCTAGGGTTTGATGTAATCGAAGGAGAAAAACAAGGAAGATGGTTGCGGCGCGCTAGGGTTTGATGTAACCGAAGGAGAAAAACAAGGAAGAAGAAGGATGGTGAGAAAAAAAAACACAATGCGACCAGCAACAAATGATGCGAAAGCACACAAATTCAACAATGCAGATTATTGAAAGAAGGTGCGAGGCTCAAAAGGGTGCTGGTATAAGGTCTAACCTGAATTTTTATGTGGTTTTGTGGACTGTAGGGAAAAAAACACTGGATAAACTCACCGATCAAACTAGAAATCTGATACCAATTGATGAAGCTGAGGTGCCCGATCTTTCGGCGAGTAGAGATAATTCCGATTTGGTGGAAGATGACCCTTGCGATCCGACTACGACGAGCAAGCCCGAGGCGCCAATGCAATCGCTGAACCAACTCTCTGTGGTTACCAACCTTGCTGACGCGAGATCGGCCTGATCACGAAGATTGTTTCCTGTGCGCAATCGAAGAACGAACAAGAAAAAGATGCGAGCAATCTAATCTATTACTCAAGGGTGGAGTTCTGAATACACGAAGACAGCGCAGATTTGCGCGTGTTCGAGAGTAGCTAAAGCTAACGTAAAACAAAACTCGAAAATAAAGGAGGCTTAGCTCCTGGTTAAATAGAGAGGGGCGCAGCCCCTAGGGGCGGCCAACCCTAGGTCGTCCCCTATGGGCCGCAGTTGGGCTGGTCGTCTATTCTTCTGGGCCCTCATTCTTCAGTAGCATGACGAAGTTAAGATCTCTGGCACGGGCCCGAGTGATTGGCCCAGCTAATGAAGGAAGTGGCGCTTGATGTGGAGGTGCTGCTGGTGTAGTCGTACTCATAGTGATGTCCTCATCACATGGCGTCGGCTGGCCGTTGGCGAGACGCAGGGCGCGCGCGGGCGTGCTCTGGCACACACAGAGCGCGTCGAACACGTGGAGCTTTTCTTCTGCCCGTGTTCAACAGCTCGCCCAAGTCGCAAACGTGCGAATCTTGGCAAAAATCCGGCGCGAGTCTTTTCCTGGCACCTAGGGCTGTCTCTCATCCGTGAGCTGCCATGGCAGATATGGCCTAGTGTTGGGGGCCTTCGGCTTCCGAAGGTCCTCAAAAACATGATTTAACAATGTTTCTGGAGTAAATTATATTAACAGGTATCTTCGGACCCAGATCAGAGCTACGGTATGAAGAAGCACAAAGAACACGAAGGTTGACGCAGAGCCGAAGCTCTGTGTAGAAGAGCTTCGGCATTACGGCGGGGAGGGGAAACTGACTTAAAGATGAAAAGCCAAACTAGACCTTGAAGAATTACTATAAGGATATTGATAAATGTAAAGGGCATTATTGTAATTTTCCATGGGCTGCGACCCGTGTGATGTAGCTGAGGTGCCCGATCTTTCGGCGAGTAGAGATAATTCCGATTTGGCGGAAGATGACCCTTGCGATCCGACTACGACAAGCAAGCCCGAGGCGCCAATGCAATCGCTGAACCAACTCCCTGTGGTTACCGACCTTGCTGATGCGAGATCGGCCTGATCACGAAGATCGTTTCCTGTGCGCAATCGAAGAACGAACAAGAACAAGATGCGAGCAATCTAATCTATTACTCGAGGGTGGAGTTCTGAATACACGAAGACAGTGCAGATTTGCGCGTGTTTGAGAGTAGCTAAGGCTAACGTAAAACAAAACTCGAGAATAAAGGAGGCGCAGCTCCTGGATAAATAGAGGGGGCGCAGCCCCTAGGGGCGGCCAACCCTAGGTCGTCCACTATGGGCCGCAGTTGGGCTGGTCGTCTATTCTTCTGGGCCCTCATTCTTCAGTAGCATGACGAAGTTAAGATCTCTGGCACGGGCCCGAGTGATTGGCCCAGCTAATGAAGGAAGTGGCGCTTGATGTGGAGGTGCTGCTGGTGTAGTCGTACTCATAGTGATGTCCTCATCATCCTCCCCTTCTTGAAGTGAAGTCGTCCTCGACGACAACTCCTCATCCTCGGCCATATATGGTTTCAAATCTGCAACATTAAAACTAGTGGAAACACCAAATTCCGCAGGCAGGTCAAGGATATAAGCATTATCATTAATCTTTGTTAGCACCTTAAAAGGACCAGCAGCACGAGGCATTAATTTAGAACGATGCAAAGTAGGAAACCGATCCTTTCTCAAGTGCAACCAAACCATATCACCTGGCTCAAAAGTAACATGTTTTCTTCCTTTACTACCAGCAACCTGATTTTTAGCATTAGTAGCAGCAATGTTCTGTTTCGTTTGTTCATGTATGGTAATCATTTGTTCAACATGTGCAGCAGCATCTACATGTGGGGCGTTGGCAGCATTAAGTGAAATCAAATCAATAGGTGCCCTAGGGATGTAACCATAAACAATCTGGAAAGGGCACATCTTTGTAGAAGAATGTGTGGCATGATTGTAAGCAAATTCAACATGAGGCAAGCAATCCTCCCAACGTCTCAAATTCTTGTCTAAAACAGCCCTAAGCATGGTAGATAAAGTTCTATTTACTACCTCAGTTTGTCCATCAGTCTGAGGGTGACAAGTAGTGCTAAACAACAATTTAGTTCCCAATTTATTCCAAAGAGATCTCCAAAAATGGCTTAGAAACTTAGCATCGCGATCAGAGACTATTGTTTTTGGAATACCATGTAAACGAATAATTTCTCTAAAGAACAATTCAGCAACAATGCTAGCATCATCAGTTTTATGACAAGGTATAAAGTGAGCCATTTTAGAGAATCTATCAACAACCACAAAAATACTATCCCTCCCCTTCTTAGTTCTAGGCAAGCCCAAAACAAAGTCCATAGAGATATCAAGCCAAGGAGAAGAAGGGACAGGCAAAGGCATATACAAACCATGGTTGTTCAACCGTGACTTAGCTTTCTGACCAGTAGTGCAGCGTGCAACAAGGCGCTCCACATCAACGCGCATCCGAGGCCAAAAGAAATGGGCAGCCAACACCTCATGCGTTTTGTAGACGCCAAAATGCCCCATGAGACCGCCTCCATGGGCTTCCTGTAACAACAAAAGACGAACCGAGCTAGCCGGAACACACAGCTTGTTAGCGCGAAACAGGAACCCATCCTGTATGTGAAATTTGCCCCATGGTATCCCATTAATACAATGGCCGAAAGCATCTTTAAAATCAGCATCGTCAACATATTGATCCTTCACAGTGTCCAAACCAAAGATTTTAAAATCTAATTGTGACAGCATGGTATAGCGACGAGACAAAGCATCAGCAATAACATTGTCCTTCCCGTTCTTGTGTTTAATAATGTAAGGAAAGGACTCAATGAATTCGACCCATTTAGCATGACGACGGTTCAGATTTGTTTGGGTACGAATATGTTTTAAAGCCTCATGATCAGAATGAATTATGAACTCACGATGCCAAAGATAGTGCTGCCAAGTATGCAAAGTGCGCACTAAAGCGTAAAGTTCCTTATCATAAGTAGAATATTTCAGACTAGCACCGCTTAATTTTTCACTAAAATAAGCAACTGGTTTTCCTTCTTGTAACAAAACAGCACCTAGCCCAATACCGCTAGCATCGCATTCAAGCTCAAAAACTTTATTAAAATCAGGCAATTGCAAGAGGGGAGCTTGGGTTAACTTATCTTTCAAAGTGGTGAACGCTACCTCCTGCGAATCACTCCAAGCAAACGACACATCTTTCTTTGTAAGCTCATGTAGAGGTGCTGCAATGGAGCTAAAATCACGAACAAATCTGCGGTAGAAACCGGTAAGTCCAAGAAAGCTCCGAATTTGTGTAACCGTCGTCGGTGTAGGCCACTCCCGAATGGCAGCAATCTTGCTGCTATCCACCTCAATGCCCTGCGAAGTAACCACATAACCAAGAAACGAGACACGTTGCGTGCAAAATGTGCACTTTTCCATGTTACCAAACAAGCGAGCAGCACGCAAAGCGTCAAAAACAGCACGCAAATGTTCTAAATGCTCCTCTATAGACTTGCTGTAAATAAGGATATCATCAAAATAAACAACAACAAACAAACCTATGAAGGCCCCTAGAACTTCGTTCATTAAACGCATAAAGGTGCTGGGAGCATTAGTCAATCCAAATGGCATAACCAACCATTCATATAAACCAAATTTCGTTTTAAAAGCCGTTTTCCATTCATCACCGAGTTTCATTCTAATCTGATGGTAACCGCTACGCAAATCAACCTTAGAGAAAATAACGGCACCACTAAACTCATCTAGCATATCATCAAGGCGTGGAATAGGATATCGATAACGAACTGTGATGTTATTAATAGCACGACAATCTACGCACATACGCCATGACCCATCTTTCTTTGGAACGAGTAAAACAGGAACCGAGCAAGGGCTAAGAGACTCACGAATGTAACCCTTATCAAGCAGCGTCTGCACCTGGCGCTGGATCTCCTTCGTCTCATCTGGATTTGTACGGTACGGGGCGCGGTTCGGAAGAGAAGCGCCGGGGATGAGATCGATCTGATGCTCAATGCCACGGAGGGGAGGAAGACCCGGTGGTAAGTCCGTAGGATAAACATCAGCATACTCCTGCAAAAGGTTAACAACAGCAGGGGGTATATCCAAAGACGGTGCATCATCAAGCGGAACAAGCATTCGCGAGCATACAAGTGCATAACAGGGCATATGAGCTTCATGGAGATCATCAAAATCAGCACGTGTAGCAAGTAAAACAGGAGAGTGCAACTTGATTTCAGATTTAATAGGTGCGGCTGATGTCGATTTGACTTGTTGTGCAGTTTTAGCAGCCCTAGTAAGATCATCTTTCAAAATTTGGTCAGGGGTCATTGGATGTATAATTATTTTCTGGCCTTTAAACATGAAAGAATAATGATTTGAACGACCATGATGTAAACTATCAGTATCATATTGCCAAGGTCGACCTAATAACAAAGAGCATGCTTCCATAGGAATAACATCGCAATCAGCATAATCAGAATAAGAACCCAGCGAAAAGGGGACACGTACCGAACGTGTTACCTTTATTTTACCACCATCATTAAGCCATTGAATGTGATACGGATGTGGATGTGTGCGAGTGGGCAAGGATAATTTCTCTACCAACGCTGTACTTGCCAAATTGTTGCAGCTGCCACTATCGATGATGATGTGAATCGACCGTTCGTGCACGACGCCCTTGGTATGGAATAGAGTGTGTCGCTGATTTTTTTTGGCCTGGGCAACCTGTGTGCTGAGAACACGCTGCACAACAAGACTCTCATACCTATCGGCGTCGATGGGATCAACATGGACTTCCTCATTTTCTGCATGGTTAGTGGCAATCATAGCATGACTAGTTTCCTCAGAATCACTGGCTGAAGAGTACTCACCATTGTCACGTATAAGCAAGGTACGCTTGTTTGGGCAGTCCCGAATCATGTGCCCAAACCCTCTGCAACGATGGCACTGAATATCCCGTGTACGTCCTGTGGAAGAAGCGGCGCCTTTGGCAGGGGGCGCCACTGGCTTGGTCGTCCCAGTGCGCGATGTAGTGCTAGGCGTAGAAGGTGCAGGGCTGGAAGGAGTTGAGCTGTGTGTTGGACCCCGGCCTGCAAAAGAGTTAGTATATGTCTTTGATCGTCATCCCTGCACTTCACGTTCAGCTTTGCAAGCATATTCAAACAATGTGGTTATATCAAAATAATCCTTATAATCAAGTATATCCTGAATTTCCCTGTTCAAACCACCACGAAAACGCGCCATAGCAGCGTCATCTGACTCAACCAAACCACAACGAAGCATACCCTTTTGCAACTCCTGGTAATATTCCTCAACAGATTGTGAACCTTGTTGAAAACGCTGCATTTTGTTAAGCAAATCACGAGCATAATAGGAAGGAACAAATCTGTGGCGCATGGCAGTTTTTAATTGGGTCCAAGTAATGACACTGTTAATGGGAAGTTTTTGTTTATACTCACGCCACCAAATTAAAGCAAAATCAGTAAATTCACTAATGGCAGCCTTCACTTGGCTATTAGCAGGAATATCATGGCATGAAAATTTCTGTTCTACCTCCAATTCCCAATCAAGATATGCAGCAGGATCATATTTACCATTAAAAGATGGAATTTTAAATTTAATCTTAGAAAATAAGTCATTAGGGGGATGACGAACCACACGACGTGCACGACCACGGCGATCTCCATCGTCCTGCTCAGTGTCACCGCCGTATTCCTGCTCCATCTTTGTGGTCAATGCATCAAGGCGTGCCAGGATGGTGTCGAGTGTGGTGCGAGTCGCCGTTTGAGCAAGGTCAAGATGGTTGAAACGCTCGGTCGTCGAAGTGACCGTTAAATCAAGTCGTTCATGCATCGTCCTAATGTCAGCAGCAAGTCCATCAACTTGTCCTCTTACTTCCAGCAACTGGGCATCCACCGTGTCGTGTGCTCCTGCCATAGTTATTGCAAACACCAGAACACCAAAAGAAGAGAAAAAACAACGATAAAAACAGGGGTGTACTGCTCACAAGGCGCTCACACTAGTGCTGTTATCAAGTTCTTATCCGTTCTTACCAAACCACAGTGGTGAACTGCAACCAACAGGTGGAACCGGTGAAAGATTGGATGAGCGATTGCCTGGAGAAACAGAAACCTTCTCGTCGTAGAAATATGCGGAGTTTTGGGTAGGCTGCACTCAAGTCAAGGATTAGCACGATCAAACAATAATGCAAAGTTGAATTATAGTGCAAAACACGAAACTATATTGCTGGCCACAAGTGCAAAGGACGGATGGAACTAGCAGAATGGCAGTACCGTAAATATTGTACTAGCGAGGCCACTAGTAGGAATCACAAGTGATTTTGTTTTTCTTTTTTGTATGATTTTTTTGATATTTTTCTCAGCACAAGAAGCAACAAAATAGGAGCTACACGAAGTTTCACCTAAAGCAGAAATCAGATGTGGTCTATAGAAAATCAGGAAGTTCTCTGAAAAGCGTGCGAGAACTTTGACGAATTTTTTTCTTTATTTTCCTGAATTTTTTTGACAATTTTGTCGAAACCAAACAGACGAAAGGTGAGTTTGGCCGGGCTCAGAATGGTGTCAACAAGCTCCTGTAAAAAGTTCAGATTTTTTGGACACCCGAGCGAAAAGTTATGCCCGTTTTACGGAAGGTACCTCAAGTTATGTTTTAAAAACAACCAGGATGAAACAACCGTATCCTTTCTCCTTCGTTTTCTTTTTTTTTCTTTCTGTTTTTTTTTTGAGTAACCGAAGGAGAAAAACAAGGAAGCAGTCGGTGACTCGGTTTGTTTGTTTTTTTTTCTGTTTTTTTCGTAACCGAAGGAGAAAAACAAGGAAACGGCTGTTGACTCGGTTTGTTTTTTCTGTTTTTTTTTTTGACGTAACCGAAGGAGAAAAACAAGGAAACGATGTTGACTCGGTTTGTGGTGTGATCAAACGGGAGATGGTGGCGGCGCTAGGGTTTGAATGGTGGAAGAACACAATGCAACCAGCAACAAATGACGCGAAAGCACACAAATTCAACAATGCAGATTATTGAAAGAAAGTGTGAGGCTCAAAAGGGTGCTGGGATAAGATCTAACCTGAATTTTTATGTGGTTTTGTGGACTGTAGGAAAAAACGCTCGATAAACTCACCGATCAACCTGGAAATCTGATACCAATTGATGTAGCTGAGGTGCCCGATCTTTCGGCGAGTAGAGATAATTCCGATTTGGCGGAAGATGACCCTTGCGATCCGACTACGACAAGCAAGCCCGAGGCGCCAATGCAATCGCTGAACCAACTCCTTGTGGTTACCGACCTTGCTGATGCGAGATCGGCCTGATCACGAAGATCGTTTCCTGTGCGCAATCGAAGAACGAACAAGAACAAGATTCGAGCAATCTAATCTATTACTCGAGGGTGGAGTTCTGAATACACGAAGACAGCGCAGATTTGCGCGTGTTCGAGAGTAGCTAAGGCTAACGTAAAACAAAACTCGAGAATAAAGGAGGCGCAGCTCCTGGATAAATAGAGGGGGCGCAGCCCCTAGGGGCGGCCAACCCTAGGTCGTCCACTATGGGCCGCAGTTGGGCTGGTCGTCTATTCTTCTGGGCCCTCATTCTTCAGTAGCATGACGAAGTTAAGATCTCTGGCACGTGCCTGAGTGATTGGCCCAGCTAATGAAGGAAGTGGCGCTTGATGTGGAGGTGCTGCTGGTGTAGTCGTACTCATAGTGATGTCCTCATCACCGTGCCTATAAATAGGTGAACAGTATCCCTATACTGTTCACGCTGATTTGACATTGGTTTTTACGTCATACTCGTACTTTTGCCTTTTCACGAGCTGAAGGTACATTTGTAATTTGATATCGTTTCTATTTTTCCATCATAATAAAATGGGATTGAATTGAGAATAATACACAACTGTTTATGTTATTTTCTATGCTTTATACAATTCCTTCTTCATTATTATGTTTCGTGCTCATGAAGGTATGTCTTTCATAACCTTCGTCCGAAGATCATTATATCTTTAGGGAAATAATGCTTCGAAGGACGAAGGATATTAACATTTAACATTTTGTGTTGCCTTGTTCTTGATTCATAGCATTTGAGAACAAGTGACCAACATTGGCGCCCACCGTGGGGCTCGAACCCACGACCACAAGGTTAAGAGCCTTGTATTTTATCAACTGAGCTAGACAAGTTTGGGGACTCGTTCTCAAATGCTATGAATTAAGAACAAGGCAACATAAAATGTTAAATGTTAAAGCCCTTCGTCCAATGAAGCATTATTCCTTTAAGGATTAATGAGCCTCGGACGAAGGTTAAAAACGATATAATTACGAAGGTTAAATCTTCGTAATCAAACTTTAATAGATTATATAAAATAATACGAGATATGAAGCATCAAAGACAAATAAATTATAAATGAACAACATCGTTTTCATTTTATATCAACTTAATGTATTCAAATATCAGATACACTTATACCTCTGCCTTGACAAAGATTGATTCCCAAGTAAAGCGGTTGCAATTACAAGAATGCGTGAACAGTAAAGGAATATTGTTCACTATTTATAGGCACAGGACACAGCCTGTGAGAAATTACAATCATGCCCTTCATAAAAGTTTACAACAACGACTCAAACACTTATGGACTAAAAGGTCATTCTACTTTTAAGTCGGTTCGTAATTCCGAAGCTTCATGAAGAGCAACCTTCGGTCGTCACATGCGGACAGCTTCAGCCGAAGCTGTTTCTTCCTGCAGGACCTTCGGCGACGAAGCATGGTCCCAACAGTAGCCCCTTCGCGGTGCTAGATCGTTTTTCGTAACGAGCTTGATCCGTGAAAAAAGTCTCTTAGGCTTCAGGAAGCCGAAGGTCCGAAAAACACCTTCCCTGAGCTCGTTGTCGAGAAACGATTCAGTTTCCGAGCGCGTAGTGGTCCCACCCTGCAGAGTTACTATTTGGTCTCTGCGGTCCACCGGGCAGCGGGTGTAAGCAGCTGTTCGCCTGGTGTAAAAATCCTGACGATTCACCTTCTTACCTGCAGCACTATATAAACAGACGGGTAGGTGTGAAGTTACCACAGCATTCATTGCTATTGCACTGTTTTGCTGCCAAGATTTTTAACCATAGCCGAAGCTTGACTCTCGCAATCAAACGAAGCTTCAGTTTACAGCCTACTTCGTCAGAAGAAAAAGCTTCGGAAGAAAAAGTTTTTAGTTCCCAAGAAATTCAGAATTAAATAGCCAGAGTGCGCTCTACCGCTAGGGTTGAGCGCGAGGGAGGCGAAGCTGAAGGATCGGAGACTGTTCCTATCTCCGAAGCGATGCAACGATCTGGACTGGTGACCTCAGAAGCAATCCGTACTGCTGAGACAGAACAGACTGTCGCCGAGACAGAAGAAGTTGCTGCCGAAACAGAAGAAGGAAATATTGAGGAAGCTGATCCCGATGATAATTACCATATTGCCGTGCCAAGCAAACCTAGCCACTTGGACTTCGGAAAATCAACTGTCTCCAAGGCTGATCTCTCCAAGATGGTGAAGTCGGGTTATTTCAGTGAGAATGAGAAGAAGCTACTTCGCTTCAGGGGGGAAGAAACTACACTGAAGCCAGAAAAGGATGAGATAGTCATTTTTAAGAGCTTCCTAAAAGCTGGGTTAAGATTTCCTTTAAATAGGATGATCTCTGATGTGCTGCAAAAATTTGGCATCTATTTTCACCAACTGACTCCCAACGCGATTGTCAGGCTCAGCGTCTATATCTGGGCTCTCCGAAGCCAGGCGGTGGAGCCATTTGCCGACAGCTTCTGTCGAGTTCATGAGCTGCATTACCAAACTAAAGCCAGAAAAGAGGGATTGCATGAAAATTTTGGTTGCTATAATTTTGCTTATCGGAAAACCACGAAGTTTCCCGTGATCAGCTACCGAAGCAAATGGCCGGCAGGCTGGAAATCAGAGTGGTTTTATGTCAAAGTCGACGAAGACAAAGAGAAGCTGGTTCAGAGCCCTCTTGAACTAACCTTCGGAGAAACAAGACCCCGATGCAGAATGGAAGTAGAAGGTCCAACTTGGGCTGCACTGGGCGAATTCAAAATTATTGCAGAACATATTGGCACTAGAGATTTAGTGCAGGAATTCCTGGCCTTCAGGGTTTTTCCAACTATGTAAGAGTGGACAATGCCGAAGCTTAAAGGGGAAAAGAAAAAGGGGGAACTCGTCCGACTGCCCTACCATTATAAGTTCAAGAAATACTTTAAAGTACCGTGCCAAGAATGGCTTGATACAATTGAAATAATGAGTACTGAAATTCTTGGGAATTACTCTAAAAAAGAAGACCAACTGATGACAACGGCCTTCGGCACTCGGCCGAAACGAAGGCTGAACAGGGTACTTGATGCCATAGGATTTGAATACGCTGACTATGGTCGACTGGGCGGAGATGCCGGGGGCCCGAAGCGAAAAAGGATTGCCAGCGCTACTGACGAAGAGGTCGTCAAGGTAGCCAAAATGAAAAAGAAAGATTCTGAATATCTTAGCGCTGAAGAGTTAAATCCAGAGCCGAAGGTGGCCACTACAAAAAAGAGAAAAAATGCATCCCCAGAGCCGGAAACGCCGGTCCGAGAAGAACATACTCCTGCTTCTCCTTCTGCTGTTGAAGTAGAGGAAATTATGAAGGTAAGGACTGAACCTTTGCCTTTCAGGCTAAGTCCGCTGGCACTGGAACTGACGAAGTTTTTTCAGAAGGACAAGGCAGCTTCGGCAGTAGAAAGTCCTGCGAAGCCGAAAAAGCGGAGAATTATTCAAGTAACAGATGTGATCCATCAGACGCCGCCACCGGCAACGGTGTCGAAAATTGTTTTTGCTGAAACTGCCGAAGCCGAAGCTACCGGGGCCGAAGCCGGGGCCACCGAAGAGTTGAACCTGGAAACTACGCTTGAAACCATTGACAATATACTCATGAAAATGGCTAAAGAAGAAGCCACTGTAGCTGCAGTGGATACGACAACTGAGAAGGGGAAAGAGCAGATTGATGAAATTTCAGAATAAGAAAATTTTAACTTTCAAGATTTGCTCGGACAAGAATTAACAGACGCCGAAAAGGAGGAGTTGAGAAAATATGCCATATCTTGTGGATACAAATCAGGGGCTATGCTATTTGGTGGGGTCAACGAAGGGAAACTAAGATGCCTTCGGAACCGCTCCGAGGCCAAAATTGTTAGAACCCTTTCCAGAAGCATTGGCTTGCCGAAGCTGGAAGCGGACTTATGCTGTTATCAATGACAACACATCGCCGGAAGCTTGCTTTATGCTAACTTCAAGGTAACGAATATTTTTATTATTTTGTTACTATTATTATTAACTTTTTGAGTCGTGTTCTAACGAAGATCGTTTTGACAGAGCATATTACTAAGCAAGGTTCTGAAAATGCAACAAGACCTGGAGGAAGAGAAAAACAAAGCCATCATTCAAGATTTGGCTGAAAAAGTGGAAAATCACGAAGCCAATCTGAAAAAGAAAGACTTTGCAATCCAAAACCTTGAAATCATAGTCAAAGAGCACGAAGGTGCATCAGAAAAGAAGGATTTTGTTATTCAGACCATGGAGGGCTCCTTGGCTGAAATCCAAACTGAAAACGACAAATTAAAGAATGAACTGCTCCGTCAATCAGAAAAATTCGAGCAAGAAAAGAAATATTTTGAAGCAAGCCTGAAGGCTGAAGTGGATAAATATTCAAATTTGCAGAAATCTTTTACAGAACTTCAGGAGAAATGCTTAAGCTTCGGCACCCGTTGTGTGCAGCGGCTGAAGGACGTGTTTCACTCTGTCGGAGCTAGCTCTTCGAAATTTACACCTTCAGCTGAAAATCTACCAAGAACATTAGAACATATTGAAGGCGAAGTTGATGCCCTTGACGAAGTTATTGGTGGGCATGCTGACTTCTGCGCCCTGGTAGCTTCTCGGGGCACAGCTGCTGCTTTTTTGAAGGCTGGCTGCACACATGGAAATATTGTGAATAGACCAAACTTCAGCTTGTCAGCTTCAGATTTGATGGATATCCCAAGCTTAGCCAGAAGTATCGGAAATAGATTCATGACCTAGATCTGGGTAAGTGGCGGGCGGAAAATGGCAGGCGACGAAGCTCGAAGCCATCTTAAGCCGGTAAAAAACTTATGTTTTGTTACTTTTACCTTCTCCTTTGAAATTTGTACCTTTCTTACTCTGCTATTTGGTACATACAGGATGACGAAGCTGAAGATTGACAATGCTGGAGTTTGGCGAAACTGAAGACGAAGCTTTAGCAGAAGCTTAAAGTTGCTCATAATATGCTTTCCTGCAAAAATTCTTGTAATATAGATATGGAATAACTTATGTAAATTTGTACATACCTTGTAATATATCCTGCCTCCCTTATCCGTATTCAATCTGCTTTGCTATGGACGAAACTTTTCTTTTGAGCCGAAGGCGAAAAACACCTTCCCTTCTTTTCGTACACAACGAAGCATAGAAAATTTTTCCTTCGAATCTTTTCCTTATTTTCTGAAGCACCTGTCTTTTTTGTGTAGCATGATGATGATTCTATATATGTCTAAATGGATGTTTATGAATGCAAATGACATGATGATATGTTATGTGCAAATGAATATTAGGACACAACCCTTCGTCCCTTCAAAAAATGATAAAAATCTTTTTGCCGTTTACTTTTCGGCTTCACCGTTTACTTTTCGGTGTATCAGCGTTGACTTTTCGCTGTAAGCCTCCCTTAGGAGCTTCTTCGCCTTTTACTTTCGGCGGAATCAGCGTTTATTTTTCGCTGTAAGCCTCCCTTAGGAGCTTCTTCGCCTTTTACTTTCGGCGGAATCAGCGTTTATTTTTCGCTGTAAGCTCTGCATTCCCTTAGGAACGACTTTTGAGCTTCTCCCTATTTTCTTTTCTTTTTCTTTGCACTCGAAGGTGCGTTCTTAACTTTTACATTTACATGTTTGGGGGATATCGCTCTTATAGAATTGAAATAAGGAAAAGAAAAATTACATGTTGTGGCCCCATTAAAAACCTTTCTCCCCCTTTGGAAAGGAAAAGGGTGCCACAAAAAAGTATATAAAAAATTACATCAAACTAAACATAATATCTCCGAAGCTCATCCGCATTCCACGATCTAGGAATGTCATTGCCGTCCAAATCTTTCAACCTGTAGGAACCGGGTCTTGACGAAGATACCACCAAAAAAGGGCCTTCCCACTTCAGCTGTAATTTGCCTATTGTTTCAGGGTTAGCTACTCTTCGAAGTACCAAGTGTCCTGGTTCAATGTTCTTCAATTTGACCTTTCTATCACGCCATTTTATTGTTTCAGCTTGATATTTATTGATGTTCTCCACAGCTTGGAGTCTGATCCCTTCAATAGCATCTTTTTCTACAGAGCAATCAGCTTCGTTTTCGTCCTCTGCCGAAGCTACTGTCCTTATTGATCCTGTTTTAGCCTCTTCTGGGGTTATTGCTTCGTCACCAAACAATAGTTTAAAGGGTGTAAAACCTGTCGACCTTGACGTAGTTGTGTTATGACTCCACACCACTTTAATTAACTCGTCTGGCCACTTTCCCCTGGGCTGATTGAAGAATTGACTTCATTATTCCTGTCATTATGATCCCATTGGCTCTTTCGACAAGTCCATTTGACTCTGGGTGTCGAACTGATGCAAAATGGATCTTCGTGCCAATTTGAGTACATAATTCTCTGAAGGCTTCAGAATCAAACTGTGTCCCATTATCCACAGTGATAGCCTTCGGCACTCCGAAGAGACAAACAATGTTTTGCCAGAAAAACTTTTGAATAGTAAATGAAGTTATTGTGGCTAAGGGCTTCGCCTCAATCCATTTGGAAAAATATTCCACTGCCACCACCACATATCTTAAGTTCCCCTGCGCTGGTGGTAATGGACCTAGCAAATCCAGACCCCATCTTTCCAACGGCCAAGTGGGTTGTATTAATTGAGTTAGAGACGAAGGTTGTTTTTGATCTCTTGCACACTTCTGACAACCTTCGCACTTTTGAACTAAATCCGCTGCATCCGAAGCTGCCTTTGGCCAATAAAATCCTTGGCAAAAAACTTACCCAAGCAAGGGCCTAGATCCAATGTGAGATCCACACAGACCTGCATGTATATCCTTCATTAATTCTATACCTTCGGATCTGGATAAGCACTTCAGTAATGGGGAGCAGACCCCGCGCTTGTATAACTCCCCTTCTATCACGACATATGGTCGAGCTCTTGCTTCTATTCTCTTGTTATAAGCTTCGTCGTCTGAAAGAAAATTACCCTGAAGGAAAGAGATGATCTCAGTTCTCCAATCTTCACTATAAACAGGGGATATATTAAGGATTGCTCTTTCAAGAAGCTCAACCAAAGGTGCTTTTATTGTTTCAAAAAATACTTCCGAAGGTATAGGTAGCCCCTGGGCTGCTGACTTAGCCAATAGATCGGCGTATTCATTTTCTCCACGAGGAATATTTTTGACAGAGAAACCTTCGAAGGAAGCCTCAATCCTTCGGACTGTT
Source organism: Zea mays (assembly GCF_902167145.1). Lineage (NCBI taxonomy): Eukaryota > Viridiplantae > Streptophyta > Magnoliopsida > Poales > Poaceae > Zea > Zea mays. The sequence goes on from NC_050098.1 coordinate 86,036,084, forward strand.
TCTAGATACCTTTCAAGCTTCGGGTCTCTTGCTTTGTAACTTTTGTCAATGTGACCAGAAATAACTTGGGAATCAGTTTTAAGGATAGCTCTTCTGATTCCCATTGCCGTTAATTTCTGAAGACCCAAAAGCAGAGCTTCATACTCGGCAATGTTATTTGTGCAACTAAAATCAAGTTTTGCCGCATAACAAGTTTTTACTTTGGAAGGTGAAACCAACACAGCAGCCGCTCCCACTCCGAAGGTTCCCCAAGACCCATCGCAAAACACTGTCCATGCTTCACCGTCTTTATTTGTTTCCTCCTCCTGAGCCCCTGGCGTCCAGTCAGCAATGAAGTCTGCTAACGCCTGGGACTGAATCGAAGATCTATGAACATATTCAATGCAAAATTCATTGAGCTCTGCAGCCCATTTTCCAATCCTTCTAGTAGCTTCTCGGTTCCTCATAATATCCTTCAGAGGTTGTGAAGAAGGAACAACTATGTTATAAGCTTGAAAATAGTGCCGAAGTTTCCTGGAGGCCATCAAGACAGCATACAGAACCTTCTCCAACTCTGTATAATTTTTCTTTGATAAACTAAGAACCTCGGATACAAAATATATTGGGGCCTACCTCTTAACTTGGCCTTCAAGCTTCTCCTGAACAAGTGCTGCACTTACCGCTGAGTGCGAAGCTGCCACATATAATAACAAAGGAGCCCCTGGCGTAGGTGGAGTTAATGTTGTTAGATCTATCAAATACTGTTTCAGCTCTTCAAAGGCCTTCTGCTGGATTGGTCCCCATTGAAAGACTTCGGCTGACTTCAGCACTTCGAAGAATGGTAAGTTTCTCTCTGCTGATCTGGATATAAATCTATTGAGAGATGCCAGCCTTCCTGTCAGTCTTTGAGCCCCCTTTTTTGTACTTGGTGGCTCCATTCGAAGTATAGCTTCAATTTTACTTGGGTTGGCCTCAATTCCCTTTGTTGAAACTAGACAACCAAGAAATTTCCCCTTCTTTACTCCGAAGACACATTTTTTCTGGATTCAGCTTTAGACTAGCCTGTCTAAAATTAGCGAAGGTCTCCTGTAAATCAGCAATGTGGTTATCCTGCTTCGTGCTTTTTACAATGATATCATCAACATAAGTTAGTACATTCCTGCCTATCTGAGAATGGAGAACCTTTGCTGTCATTCTGCTGAAGCTTCCTCCAGCATTCTTAAGCCCTTCAGGCATCCGAAGGTAACAGTATGTCCCACTAGGGGTTATGAAGCTGGTTTTTGGTTCATCCTCCTTCTTCATCCAGATTTGATGATAGCCTGAATAGCAATCCAGCAAACTCATAAGTTCTGATGAAGCTGTTGCATCGACTAAAGAATCTATCCTTGGCAATGGAAACTCATCCTTCGGACAGGCCTTATTGAGATCAGTAAAATCGATGCACATTCGTCATTTACCATTGGCCTTCTTCACCATAACAGTGTTAGCCAACCATTCTGGGTATTTTACCTCTCTAATAACTCCGGCACTGAGGAGTCGTTTCACTTTATTCCGAGCCCCTTCGGCCTTGTCGTCAGACATCTTCCGAAGCCTCTATTTCCTGGGTCTGAAGGATGGATCAACATTGAGCGAGTGCTCAATAACATCCCTGTTAACTCCGCAAAGATCATTGGCTGACCAAGCAAAAACATCTTTATTGTTGAACAAAAACCTTATCAAGGTTTTCTCCTGCTCTTCAGACAATTGAGATCCCAATAGCACCTTCTGCTCTCCTATATCCTCACATAAGAGCATGGGTTTCGGTTTGTAACGCCCCGAATTTTGCAGTTGAATTTTTTCTTTTCTTTACTCGCCAAAATTCGGGCGTTACCTTTTCTTTTTCTTTTTCCCTTCGCTAAACCTTGACCTTTTCCAAAGTTCTAGCGGGATTCGGTTTGGAATTCCCGTGTAAGAAAAACCCTAAATACTTTATGTTGTTTGATGCACCATGCCGAACCTTGCATTTCTTTTGATTGCTTTGAAAGTGCAAATGCATTCATGTAGAAAGATCGGATTTCGAAAATGAGGAGAAGATCTTTTCTTTCTTTTTCTCTCTCTTTCTCTCTCCTCTTTTTCTCTCTCTCCCGCGCCGTGGGCCGACCCCGGCCGGCCCAGCCGCCCTTGCGCCCCCTTTTGGGCCCAAAAAAGCCCAGCCCCCCCCCCCCCACCTCCCCTTTTTCCCCAATTCTCTCTCCCTCCCTCTCATTTTCTCTCATTTTCTCTCCCCCACCCTAAGCCGCCACCGCCCCTACCCCTGCCCTAAGCCGCCGCCCCTACCCCTGCCCTAAGCCGCCGCCGCCCCCTGCCGGCCGCCCCTCGCCGTCGCTCCCCAACGCCGGTGAGCCCCCCCTCCTCCCTCTCTCCCTCCTCCCTCCCTCTCCCCTCTCCCCTCCTCTCTCCTCGGCCACCGCCCCAGCCGCGCCCCCTGGCCGCGCGCCGCCCGGCCGCCTGGCTCGGCCGCCCGCTTGGCCGCCTGGCCGCGTGCCCGCCTGGCCCCTGGCCGCGCCCTGGCCTTTGGCCGCGCGCGCCCTGGCCGCGCCCCCTGGCCGCTCGGCCGGCTCAGCCGCCTCAGCTCGGCCGCCCCTGCGCGCCCTGCCCCCGGCCGGTTCAACCGCCCCTAGGGCCGGTTCAACCGCCCCCCCTCTGTTTTTTTTAATTTTTTTTATTTTATTTTATTTACTTTCTGTGCTCATAGCTATTTTATTTTAGGTAGGCTAATCATTGTTCATGCCATTGAAATAGGAAGTTTAATTTAAAATTCCGTTATGCTAGTTGATTCATGTAGTTAATTGTTTATCTCGTGCAATGTTGATCAACTTAAAATGATTAGGTTTCCATTAGTGTATATGTAACAGAAGTCTTTTGTTAAGAACCAATTGTAATTGATCGTTAGTGCATAAGATTTAACCCCCTGCGAGACCCTTTCCCGTTTCTTTCTAACCATAACAAATGCGATATCGAATGTCATACTTGATGCATACTCACTTTATTTGTTCCCTTGTATGGTGTACTGTTCTTTTGTATTAAATGTGGATGGATGTATGTATGTTTGCAATCGCATAGAGAACGATCCGGTCGAAGAGCCCGAGGAATTCGCAGGAGAAGCCCCTGAGCAGCAGTCGGGTGGTGGAGGCAAGTGTCCTTTGACCTATCTCTGTCCTATTCATTATTTAATTCACCTCCCGCTTACACATTTATGCCTAAGGATTGACTAGCTTTTGTTATCCATGTCCTTGTTTACCTATCTGGGTTGGATTATTACTGCTTAGTTTGATGCTATTGCTCAACTTTAATCAATGAACATGATGTGGTTATCTATGATACGCTGTTTTCCCTTCTCTTATGATGATGTGATACTTGTGGTCTTCAAGGGGGCTCGAGCGGTTTCTCGAGTGCCTCTCCGTAAGGACCTGTTCTATGGATGACCGCCCGGGAAAACAGTGCAACCATGAGGGTGGAATGGGGTGCCCTTAGCTGAATAATTAGAGGATCCGGGATGTAGTTCACTTAGCCGTCGTGCCGTCAATGGGGCTCGGTGTATGCGGCTCGCTCTGCCAAGTTTGGGTTCGCCCCTTGGGGAGGAGTGCGGTGCATTTAGGAAACCTAACGGGTGGCTACAGCCCCGGGGAATCTTTGTAAAGGCTACGTAGTGAGACCCTGCCAATTCACCTTGGTAGTGTTTAAGGGTTTGATCGGCCCGAGGCAAGGGGGAATCACGGCTTGTGGGTAAAGTGCACAACCTCTGCAGAGTGTTATGAAACTGATATATCAGCCGTGCTCACGGTTATGAGCGGCCAAGGGAGCTCCAGTGATTAGTGGTACTTGATCAGAGATACTTTGGTACAGGTGGTTATGAGATTGTTGATTCTGGTTATGACTATGATGCTGGTAAGTGGTACTCTTTCCGTTTGGAAAGGAGTACGTTTGGGTTAATAACTTGGGTTAATGCTAAAACTTGGCTTTCTACTAGTAAGTAATAATCTGACCAACTAAAAGCAACTGCTTGACTTATCCCCACATAAAGCTAGTCCACTACAGCCAAACGGGATGCTTGCTGAGTATGTTGATGTGTACTCACCCTTGCTCTACACACCAAACCCCCCCCCCCCAGGTTGTCAGCATTGTAACCACTGCTCAGGCGAAGATGAAGCCGTGGAAGGAGACTTCCAGGAGTTCCAAGATTACGACGAGTTCTAGGTGTGGGTTAGCGGCAACCCCAAGATTACGACGAGTTCTAGGAGTTTCCGCACTTTGATTTATTGTAAAAACTATATGGACGTCTCAGACGTATGATGTAATCGACTATTTCCCTTATTAATACTATTTTGAGCATTGTGTGATGATGTCCATGTTATGTAACTGCTGTGTACGTGAATAACTGATCCTGGCACGTACATGGTTCGCATTCGGTTTACCTTCTAAAACCGGGTGTGACATAAGTGGTATCAAAGTCGTGCTGACTGTAGGACCGCTAACCTAGAGTAGAATGGTCGTTCTAAGGACTATAGACCTCTGTCTCTGCCTTGACTTTGATATCCCTTCAAAAGTTGGTCATAAACCTATGTTTTACTATATATTATACCTTGCTAAAAAAATTGTGTTTCATTCTGATCCTTCATTTACTTATTACTTGCTGGTCATATTAATTCTGTTCTCACCCTTTTGCTTGCGATGTCTTTTGTAGATGGCTCGACTTAGACACACTGCACGAAAGTCAGTCATCCCCTTCTTACCCTCCCGCCTTGCTGAGCGTCCGCTTCGCCGTGCCGTGGCCGGACAGTCCAGCCACTTGGAGAGACTACACCACCGCCTGCGTGAGGAGCAGGAGCGTCGACGACAGGAGCAGCAGAGCTCTTCCTTCTCGCTCCACCAGGAGATAGAGTCTGTGAGGAGCTGCTCCCCTGTGCTTCCTCTGGAGCCGCCCCCTGCACCACCACTGGGCGCCCCAGCTTCTGGAGTAGCTGCTGGGGGAGACCCAGACGACGGAGATGGCGACGACAGCTCGAGCCACGACACCGACTTCTCTGCTAACCCTGAGCCGGAAGGATGGGTTGCTCGACCCATCACTCGCGACGCTGCTCGCGGGTGTCACTTCCACGATGCGCTCGACACCCTGCTACGTCGGGCATTTGACCGGCATACTTGGTCCGTCGAGTATCGCTGTGTGGTCTACCAGCATAGTCGCGGGGTCTACCCGGACCGCTGGGAGGCGACTTGCTTGGTGCGCTGCCCGGAGAACAGTCTCCAGGGTGCAGAGGCCTGTTCAGAGCACTATTCTATTTCTGAGCGGGACTCAGCTGAGGCAGCCATGCAAGATGCTGCACGGCGTGCGCTTTCGCACTACTGCTCGGTTTTCGGTGGGGCAGCTGACGGTCTTGACCTGAAGTATTACCCCCGCCGTCCATCTGGCAGCACAGGAGGCGTGATTGTCTCACCCGTCGGTGAGGGCAATCCTAGGTTGAGCAGCACAGTCAACCTAGCCGCCGTGCTAAACACGGAGCTGGACCATGCATTAGATGAGCTGAGTAGGGCTCGTGCTGAGATCGCCCTGCTGCGGGCTGAGCGCGCGGAACGTCGTTATTTGGATGGTGGTTCCCCCGCTCCCGTTGGGACTCAGCACCCGTACCGCTCACCTCAGCGTGGACACCAGTCTTATGGCAATCCCGACTGCAAGACCAAGATAAATCTAGAACCATAGATCGTTAGAGTTGGATCTTGTAATTAATACGAAATATATACATAGAAGCTTCAGTCTTAGCGTTAGTCTCAGTCTTAGTTAGTCTTAGTTAGACAGGGTAGTTTGCTATATCCTGTGCATTTATGTTTGTCATGATGAACTATGTTTGGTTTGAATCTTTGTAATGACTGCCACCAGAGTGTGGGTACCCCCTGCATTTTGGTTTATCTATTATGTTAATGGAGTTAGTTATATAGTTGGGAAACCCCTTTTATTCCACTTTCCTTTCTATCTGAGAAGTTGTGTGGTCTGTGTTGGAGATCAGTGAAGATGCTCACCTGTTCAGTGCTGTTGAGGAATTCTCTTCTCTTCTCCTATGCTGCAAGATTTGCCAGATCAGTTCTGATGTGTGGTTGCATTCTGCAGATGTCAGAGAACAGGCGTAGAGGAGGAAGGCGTGCTCAGCAGGAGCGAGCCGCTCAACAGGAGGAGGTGCCCCAGCAGCAGCACCTGCCGCCCCCGCCCCCGATGTCCATCGAGCAGATGTTTCTGATGCAGACTCAGGCAGTTCAAGCCATCGGTCAGACTTTGGCCGCCATTCAGCAGCAGCAGCAGCAGCAGCAAGCACCACCCCAGCCTCAGATGCCTCAGATGCCCAGAGACAAGCGTGCTGAATTCATGAGAGGTCATCCACCAACGTTCGCTCACTCTTCTGACCCCATGGATGCTGAAGATTGGCTGCGCACCGTGGAGCGGGAGTTGCATACCGCTCAGTGCGATGACAGGGAGAAAGTTCTGTATGGTCCCCGTCTGTTGAGAGGAGCAGCCCAGTCATGGTGGGAGTCTTACCTCGCCACCCATGCCCATCCTGACGCCATCACCTGGGAAGAGTTCAGAGGTAGCTTTCGTCAGTACCATGTTCCTGCAGGTCTGATGACAGTGAAGAAGGAGGAGTTCCTGGCCCTCAAGCAAGGGCCATTGTCTGTCAGTGAGTACCGGGACAAGTTTCTGCAATTGTCTCGCTATGCTCCTGAAGATGTCAACACCGATGCCAAGCGGCAGTACCATTACCTGAGAGGCTTGGTTGACCCCTGCAGTATCAACTGATGAATCACACCTTCCCGACATTCCAGCACCTGATTGACAGAGCAATCATGACAGAGAGAAAGAGGAAGGAGATGGAAGATCGTAAGCGCAAGATCAGTGGACCCCAGCCTGGAAGCAGCAATCGTCCTCGTTTCTCAAGCAATCAACCTCAGCAGTTCAGGCAGAATCAGCGTCCACCTCAGCAGCATCAGCAGTTTCAAAGGCAGTATCCTCAGCACCCGTACCAGAACCGTCAGAGCAATCAGTCAGGAGGTCAGTTTCAAAGGCAGAATCAGCAGGCCCCTCGTCTTCCTGCCCCAGCGAATCAGCAGAACAATCAGGCAGCACCAGCTCAGGTTGGAAACAGAGCATGTTTCCACTGTGGAGAGCAAGGCCACTGGGTGATGCAATGTCCGAAGAAGGCAGCCCAGCAGCAGTCAGGCCCCAATGCCCCAGCGAAGCAGAATGTGCCTCAGCCTGGATCAGGCAATCGCTCTCAGCCGCGCTATAATCATGGAAGGCTGAACCATTTGGAAGCTGAAGCAGTTCAGGAGACCCCCGGCATGATAGTAGGTATGTTCCCAGTCGACTCCCATATTGCAGAAGTGTTATTTGATACTGGAGCAACACATTCTTTCATTACTGCATCATGGGTAGAAGCACATAATCTTCCAATTACTACCATGTCAACCCCCATTCAAATTGACTCAGCCGGTGGTAGAATTCGAGCCGATAGCATTTGTTTGAATATAAGTGTGAAAATAAGGGGGATAGCGTTTCCCGCCAACCTTATAGTAATGGGTACTCAGGGAATAGATGTCATCCTAGGGATGAATTGGCTAGATAAGTATTAGACAGTTATCAGCTGTGATAAAAGGACAATCGAGTTGGTGTCTCCACTAGGAGAGGAAGTGGTGACCGAGTTAGTCCCGCCTGAGCCAAAGAAAGGAAGTTGTTATCAGATGGCCGTTGATAGCAGTGAAGCAGACCCAATCGAGAGGATCAAGGTTGTGTCTGAGTTCCCGGATGTGTTTCCAAAGGACTTACCGGGTATGCCACCAGAGCGGAAAGTTGAGTTTGCTATAGAGCTTCTTCCTGGAACCGCCCCTATCTTCAAGAGAGCTTACAGAATATCCGGACCAGAGTTGGATGAACTTAAGAAGCAAATTGATGAGCTGTCAGAGAAAGGTTACATCCGGCCAAGCACCTCGCCTTGGGCCGCCCCTGTCCTATTTGTGGAGAAGAAAGATGGCACCAAGAGGATGTGTATTGATTACCGAGCTTTGAATGAGGTCACGATCAAGAACAAGTATCCTTTGCCCAGGATTGAAGATCTGTTCGACCAGTTGAGAGGAGCCAATGTGTTCTCCAAGATTGATCTGAGGTCAGGTTATCATCAGCTCAGGATCCGACCTTCGGACATTCCGAAGACGGCATTCATTTCCAAGTATGGGTTGTATGAGTTCACAGTGATGTCTTTTGGTTTGACCAATGCGCCAGCGTTCTTCATGAACTTGATGAATAGTGTATTCATGGATTACCTTGATAAGTTTGTGGTGGTATTCATTGATGACATTCTGGTTTATTCTCAAAGCGAAGAAGAGCATGCAGATCATTTGAGGATGGTGTTGCAGAGATTGCGAGAGCACCAGTTGTATGCAAAGTTGAGCAAGTGTGAGTTCTGGATCAGTGAAGTCCTGTTCTTGGGTCACATAATCAACAAAGAAGGATTGGCTGTGGATCCGAAGAAAGTGGCAGACATTCTGAACTGGAAAGCGCCAACAGATGCTCGAGGAATCAAGAGCTTCATTGGAATGGCCGGATATTATCGGCGATTCATTGAAGGGTTTTCGAAGATTGCGAAACCAATGACAGCGTTGCTAGGCAACAAAGTTGAGTTCAAGTGGACCCAGAAATGCCAAGAGGCCTTTGAAGCGCTGAAAGAGAAGTTGACTACAGCGCCTGTCCTAGTCTTGCCTGATGTGCACAAGCCCTTCTCGGTGTATTGTGATGCTTGCTACACAGGTTTGGGATGTGTGTTGATGCAAGAGGGAAGAGTTGTGGCTTACTCGTCCCGGCAGCTGAAGGTTCATGAAAAGAATTACCCAATCCATGATCTAGAGTTGGCAGCAGTGGTTCACGCACTGAAGACATGGAGGCACTATCTGTATGGACAGAAATGCGATGTTTACACAGACCACAAGAGTCTGAAGTACATATTCACTCAGTCAGAGTTGAACATGAGGCAACGAAGATGGTTAGAGTTGATCAAAGACTATGAGTTGGAGATTCATTACCATCCAGGCAAAGCAAACGTAGTGGCAGATGCTTTGAGCAGAAAGAGCCAAGTCAATCTGATGGTCGCTCGTCCGATGCCCTATGAGTTGGCCAAAGAGTTTGACAGGTTGAGTCTCGGATTTCTGAACAATTCGCGAGGAGTCACAGTTGAGTTGGAACCTACCTTGGAGCGCGAAATCAAAGAAGCGCAGAAGAATGATGAGAAAATCAGTGAGATCCGGCGACTGATTCTAGAAGGCAAAGGCAAAGATTTTCGAGAAGATGCAGAAGGCGTGATATGGTTCAAAGACCGCTTATGTGTTCCCAATGTCCAGTCCATTCGGGAGTTGATTCTCAAGGAAGCTCATGAGACAGCTTATTCGATTCACCCTGGTAGTGAGAAGATGTATCAGGATCTGAAGAGGAAATTCTGGTGGTACGGAATGAAGAGGGAAATCGCAGAGCATGTGGCTATGTGCAATAGTTGCCGAAGAATTAAGGCAGAGCACCAGAGACCTGCTGGATTGTTGCAACCGTTGCAGATCCCTCAGTGGAAATGGGATGAAATTGGTATGGATTTCATAGTCGGATTGCCTCGCACTCGAGCCGGCTACGATTCTATTTGGGTAGTGGTGGACCGTTTGACCAAGTCAGCCCACTTCATACCTGTCAAGACCAGCTACAACAGTGCAGTATTGGCAGAGTTGTACATGTCTCGGATCGTTTGTCTTCATGGTGTGCCAAAGAAGATAGTGTCAGACAGAGGAACGCAGTTCACCTCTCATTTCTAGAAGCAGTTGCATGAAGCCTTGGGCACACATCTGAATTTCAGTTCAGCTTATCACCCGCAGACAGATGGTCAGACTGAAAGAACCAATCAAATTCTTGAAGACATGTTGAGAGCCTATGCGTTGCAAGATCAGTCCGGATGGGACAAGCGATTGCCTTATGGAGAGTTTTCCTATAACAACAGTTACCAGGCCAGTTTGAAGATGTCACCATTTCAGGCGCTCTATGGAAGGAGTTGCAGAACTCCGTTGCAATGGGATCAGCCTGGAGAAAAGCAAGTGTTTGGGCCAGACATTTTGCTTGAAGCCGAAGAGAACATCAAGATGGTTCGAGAGAATCTGAAGATAGCGCAATCGAGGCAGCGAAGCTATGCAGACACAAGAAGAAGAGAGCTGAGTTTCGAAGTCGGAGACTTTGTTTATCTGAAAGTGTCACCGATCAGAGGAGTCAGAAGATTCGGAGTGAAAGGCAAACTAGCACCCCGCTACATTGGTCCGTATCAGATTCTTGCAAGACGAGGAGAAGTGGCCTATCAGCTCAGTTTGCCCGAGAATTTGTCTGCTGTGCATAATGTCTTTCATGTGTCTCAGTTGAAGAAGTGCTTGCGTGTGCCAGAAGAGCAGTTGCCAGTGGAAGGTCTGGAAGTCCAGGAGGACTTGACCTACGTTGAGAAGCCAGCTCAGATCCTTGAGATTGCAGATAGAGTCACCCGGAGGAAGACCATCAGAATGTGCAAAGTCAGATGGAATCACCACTCTGAGGAAGAAGCAACCTGGGAGCGTGAAGATGATCTGATGGCCAAGTACCCAGAGCTCTTTGCTAGCCAGCCCTGAATCTCGAGGGCGAGATTCTTTTAAGGGGGATAGGTTTGTAACGCCCTGAATTTTGCAGTTGAATTTTTTCTTTTCTTTACTCGCCAAAATTCGGGCGTTACCTTTTCTTTTTCTTTTTCCCTTCGCTAAACCTTGACCTTTTCCAAAGTTCTAGCGGGATTCGGTTTGGAATTCCCGTGTAAGAAAAACCCTAAATACTTTATGTTGTTTGATGCACCATGCCGAACCTTGCATTTCTTTTGATTGCTTTGAAAGTGCAAATGCATTCATGTAGAAAGATCGGATTTCGAAAATGAGGAGAAGATCTTTTCTTTCTTTTTCTCTCTCTTTCTCTCTCCTCTTTTTCTCTCTCTCCCGCGCCGTGGGCCGACCCCGGCCGGCCCAGCCGCCCTTGCGCCCCCTTTTGGGCCCAAAAAAGCCCAGCCGCCCCCCCCACCTCCCCTTTTTCCCCAATTCTCTCTCCCTCCCTCTCATTTTCTCTCATTTTCTCTCCCCCACCCTAAGCCGCCACCGCCCCTACCCCTGCCCTAAGCCGCCGCCCCTACCCCTGCCCTAAGCCGCCGCCGCCCCCTGCCGGCCGCCCCTCGCCGTCGCTCCCCAACGCCGGTGAGCCCCCCTCCTCCCTCTCTCCCTCCTCCCTCCCTCTCCCCTCTCCCCTCCTCTCTCCTCGGCCACCGCCCCAGCCGCGCCCCCTGGCCGCGCGCCGCCCGGCCGCCTGGCTCGGCCGCCCGCTTGGCCGCCTGGCCGCGTGCCCGCCTGGCCCCTGGCCGCGCCCTGGCCTTTGGCCGCGCGCGCCCTGGCCGCGCCCCCTGGCCGCTCGGCCGGCTCAGCCGCCCCGGCTCGGCCGCCCCTGCGCGCCCTGCCCCCGGCCGGTTCAACCGCCCCTAGGGCCGGTTCAACCGCCCCCCCTCTGTTTTTTTTTTATTTTTTTTATTTTATTTTATTTACTTTCTGTGCTCATAGCTATTTTATTTTAGGTAGGCTAATCATTGTTCATGCCATTGAAATAGGAAGTTTAATTTAAAATTCCGTTATGCTAGTTGATTCATGTAGTTAATTGTTTATCTCGTGCAATGTTGATCAACTTAAAATGATTAGGTTTCCATTAGTGTATATGTAACAGAAGTCTTTTGTTAAGAACCAATTGTAATTGATCGTTAGTGCATAAGATTTAACCCCCTGCGAGACCCTTTCCCGTTTCTTTCTAACCATAACAAATGCGATATCGAATGTCATACTTGATGCATACTCACTTTATTTGTTCCCTTGTATGGTGTACTGTTCTTTTGTATTAAATGTGGATGGATGTATGTATGTTTGCAATCGCATAGAGAACGATCCGGTCGAAGAGCCCGAGGAATTCGCAGGAGAAGCCCCTGAGCAGCAGTCGGGTGGTGGAGGCAAGTGTCCTTTGACCTATCTCTGTCCTATTCATTATTTAATTCACCTCCCGCTTACACATTTATGCCTAAGGATTGACTAGCTTTTGTTATCCATGTCCTTGTTTACCTATCTGGGTTGGATTATTACTGCTTAGTTTGATGCTATTGCTCAACTTTAATCAATGAACATGATGTGGTTATCTATGATACGCTGTTTTCCCTTCTCTTATGATGATGTGATACTTGTGGTCTTCAAGGGGGCTCGAGCGGTTTCTCGAGTGCCTCTCCGTAAGGACCTGTTCTATGGATGACCGCCCGGGAAAACAGTGCAACCATGAGGGTGGAATGGGGTGCCCTTAGCTGAATAATTAGAGGATCCGGGATGTAGTTCACTTAGCCGTCGTGCCGTCAATGGGGCTCGGTGTATGCGGCTCGCTCTGCCAAGTTTGGGTTCGCCCCTTGGGGAGGAGTGCGGTGCATTTAGGAAACCTAACGGGTGGCTACAGCCCCGGGGAATCTTTGTAAAGGCTACGTAGTGAGACCCTGCCAATTCACCTTGGTAGTGTTTAAGGGTTTGATCGGCCCGAGGCAAGGGGGAATCACGGCTTGTGGGTAAAGTGCACAACCTCTGCAGAGTGTTATGAAACTGATATATCAGCCGTGCTCACGGTTATGAGCGGCCAAGGGAGCTCCAGTGATTAGTGGTACTTGATCAGAGATACTTTGGTACAGGTGGTTATGAGATTGTTGATTCTGGTTATGACTATGATGCTGGTAAGTGGTACTCTTTCCGTTTGGAAAGGAGTACGTTTGGGTTAATAACTTGGGTTAATGCTAAAACTTGGCTTTCTACTAGTAAGTAATAATCTGACCAACTAAAAGCAACTGCTTGACTTATCCCCACATAAAGCTAGTCCACTACAGCCAAACGGGATGCTTGCTGAGTATGTTGATGTGTACTCACCCTTGCTCTACACACCAAACCCCCCCCCCAGGTTGTCAGCATTGCAACCACTGCTCAGGCGAAGATGAAGCCGTGGAAGGAGACTTCCAGGAGTTCCAAGATTACGACGAGTTCTAGGTGTGGGTTAGCGGCAACCCCCAGTCGGCTGCCTGTGAAGGCCGCGGTTATCTACGTTTCTTTTCCGCACTTTGATTTATTGTAAAAACTATATGGACGTCTCAGACGTATGATGTAATCGACTATTTCCCTTATTAATACTATTTTGAGCACTGTGTGATGATGTCCATGTTATGTAACTGCTGTGTACGTGAATAACTGATCCTGGCACGTACATGGTTCGCATTCGGTTTACCTTCTAAAACCGGGTGTGACACGGTTGGTCAGCCGAAGCAGCTTTTTCCCTTCTGAACTTGTATTGCTCACAAGCTTCAGTTCCATCTATATTATGGATTGCTTTTGAGTCTGTCCAATTTCCTTCGGCCCTTCTGGTAGCTTCTTGACTTCCGCGAGCCAACCCCAAGCATCCTGGCAGCAACCTCCACCGCCACCGCCGATCCAAAGAGGTCAGCAGCCAGAAGGGAGTCAGCGCACTAACCTTCAGCGGGACTTCAGAGAGGAGTCCGAAGCTCGCACAGTCAATAGCACTGTGCCAGAGTCGAAGCACATTAATTGACGAATATCCTACCTCAACAGCAGTTCTTTTGCATTTTCTACATTCGCTACTACCCTTTTTGTTAATAAGGAACAATTATTGAAGAGTTTAAATGTCTTTAATTGAATTTCAATTTCTTGTAATACTTCCGCCTTTTACCACAATAAAAATATGTTTTTTCCATAGGCTCGAGTTGCCGAAGCATACGAACCTATACTGACTTGAAGGACCTTTGTATTATCAAAAATTTGATCTAATGGACACAGTACAAAATGTTTGAAGCAGTAAAAAGTCGTTCCTAAGGGAGCGCAGTGTAAGTTTTCTAAACATACAGCGAAAAATAAGCGCTGATTCCGCTGAAAGTAAAAGGCGAAGAAGCTCCTAAGGGAGGCTTATAGCGAAAAATAAACGCTGATTCCGCTGAAAGTAAAAGGCGAAGAAGCTCCTAAGGGAGGCTTACAGCGAAAAGTCAGCGCTGATATAAAAAGTGTGTGTGCTTTACTACAGGGACATGTACCTGCGGCACAAATATCATTTTGCATAACATAACATCATCACATCATCTTTGCATAACATAAGCATCATACAACATAATGCATCTGGAACAAGAAGGGGATACAGTATTGACCTTCGAAACATATTTTGGGAAAGAGAAAATCGTGCTAGGGCACAAGGCAAATCGAGATGAAGTGTAGCCTCATCAGAAAAGCAACACAAAAATTCGAAGAATATTTCACGAAGCTTGGACATTTTTTATCAGAGAAGTAAGCAAATTCTTATGATATAGAAAAGATTATCTTCACGAAGCATGAAAAGAAGGGAAGATGTTTTTTCGCCGAAGGCTCAAAAAATGGTATGTATGCAAAGTTTCATGCATCGTAAAGAATTAAACTATAAATAGATTGTATATTACATTTAAAGTTACAATATATTACACATTTTTACATTTCGAATGTTTCTACAATGGCATTCAATCCTCTTTAAGCACTATTTCTGCAGCTTCGTTCAATAGTTGGTTGACAATCTTGTCCATAATGGCTTCGGCCATTTGTCTAATTTCATCGTCCCCCTTCGGGTGGGGGCCCGGAGATGCCTCAGCAGCTTCTGAGGGAAGAAAAGATACGGCTATATTACTATTACAAACCGAGAACGGAGTTTGGAAATAAAAATTACAGCATGATAAAAACCACTAATTAATACCTATGTGCCCTTCGGGCTCTGTACTTTTTTCGGCAGCTTCCGCTACTTTTCTAGCATCGTGGATGCCTTTTTCACTCCTTTGAATAATTTCTTGCGCCAGTTCTCGGCCGCCGTTATCCCAGATATCGGTGAAGAATTTTCCGCCGACCATGCTTGCTTCGGGTTAGGGGTCTTTGATGTCTTCAGTAGACAAAGAAGCTTCAGACTGCGCTAAGGATTTTACATGCTCACAGCCTTTCTTCTCCAAAACAGTAGCAATCCCTCTAGCACCCGAAAAAGCGCAGATGTCGCCGCGGCTGTTCAGAATTTCCTCGAAGGCCTCTGCTTCGTGGCTGATCCATTCCATGGGGCCTTCAGGATTGCCTCTTGAAAAATTCTCTTCACTAGAGAACGCGCCAACGCTGGCGAAGCTGGATTTTATCTTTTTGACGCACTCTATGGATTTAACATAACATTTCCTCTGGGATGCACGAAGCTCCTTAACACTTATCTCCAAATGATTGGCCAATTGGTCACTAAGCTCTCGTTTTGTCTCTTCAAGTATACGTTCTTCTTTAGCTCTAGCTAGCTGTTTCTGAAGATCTTTAATTTCACGTTTTTGAGCTTCGGCCTGGGCCTTCGAAGCAGCTTCGTCCTTTCTTACCTTGTCTACCAATGTAAGCAGAATTTTATCTTTTTCCAGAGCTTCGTTTCTCAGTTTAATAACTTCTGATCGTAGATTGCTGAACGCAATTTCATAGCTTTCGTCCTCGGCACTCTTTTGTGCTCTCAATGCGTTGCTTAGAATTAAACCCTATATGAAAAAGAGTTTGTATAAGAATAAAAGAATGAATTACGAATTATAAAGTTTCCAAACGACTAATTTCCATACCTTCAGGCTATTGTACGCAAGACTATCCGCGAGATCTTCTTTCGTCATAGCGCTTAAGCCAGCTTCGAGCTTCGGAAATCCCATACTTCTAGACATCTCCCGGCAGACGGATAATTCTTTATTGTCTGGGAGGCAGTATAGGAAATCCTCTTCGTCTGTCCCATTGAATACTAATGCCCCCTTCGGATATTTCAATTCTTTGGCATAGTGATTAGCTTCAAAAACTTCTTCTTCCGATAACTTTTTTCCCGAGGCATGACGCATAATATAATCGTATGTTTTGGAAGATGCTTCGGGGGCAGCAGTATCAATTTCTTCGACCAAAATAGGCTCTGACATTTTTATTTCATCAGTTGCTTTTTCAATTCTTTCTTCTTCTGCTTCCAAAGGTATAACCTTGGTTGGTCCTGAAGGCCCAGTTTCAACTACAGTCTGTTGCTTCGAAGCCTTAGCAACGGATACTTCAGCAGGCGCCTCAGAAGTTTCAGCAGCCTTCTTTGGAGTTGTGCTTGGAAGTTTAATTGTTTCCAAAACATCCAACACATTGACCATTCTTTTTCTTTTTGGGGTCACTGTTGGCCCCTTCTTAATTTTTGATGCTTCAATTTCTCCTGAAGGACTTAAAATTTCTGATATCTTCGCCCCCTCAGTTAATGCTTTTGCTTCTTCCATCTTTTCTACCGATGGCGCTTCGGCCAGCTCTTTGGTTTCTGGTAGTAGAGTCTCCGGTTCCTCCGATTCTTTCGTTGTTGGCACTTCGGCCAGATCTTTGGCTCCTGGCAGCGGGGTTGATTCCTTAGCTTCGCGGGCCGAAGATGTTTCACTGTCAAATTCAGGCACTGTGGCTAGTTCAATGTAACGTGGCCGGTGTGTAAGAACTTTCACCCTTTTTCTCTTCGGCGCTGGCTCACTAGGAGCAGCCGAAGCAGTTTCTTTCGCAGAAGTCGTACCTTTCCTTTTCTGCCCCCGTATTGGATAATGGTAGTCGGGGTAGACGAACCCGACTGCATCAAACACTCGGTTGAGTCTTTTCTTTTTCCGGCCTCCGAAGGCCGCTGACAAAGCAGTATCTTCGGCCTTCGAATATGCCCCAAGCAATTCATCACTTACAGTCTCAATGCTCTTTAACCAATCATCATCTGGTTCAATGAATTTGTCTCCATACTTGAATGTGTACTTCAGCCGGACTAGCCCACCTTCGTCAGTTTCTTTAATAGTTTCTTGCGGCATTTCCCAATTATCCGCAAGAGGCCACACTCTAAAGGCTATATGTTCTTGTGTTAAATCCCTCGTCCCAATAAAAGAGCAAACAACTCCGAAGGCTCTCTGGCATTCTTCGGCTGCTTCATTCATTTCCACCTTCGGCCTTCGCAGGTCGAAGCGTTGCCAGATGGGATGCATAATGATCTTCTTTATATCTTCTCGAGAGTTCAAATCATTTTTCACATAAAACCATTCCGTCATCCAGTCGCCAGGCCACCTCTTGCGAAAGGTCGGCACTGGGCAGCTTGACCCAGAACGAGAGCCGAAGCTATAGCAGCCAAAGTTGTTGTGATATTGTTCCTTACCCCAGGGTTTTGTCTCGTATAACAATTCATGTATATTGCAGAAGCTCTTTGCATCAGGTTCCAAACCTTGGCTCCTCACAGCCCACACGAAAATATTCATCCTTATGATCGCTTCGGGGATAAGTTGGTGAAGGTGGATTTCAAATATCTTCAGCACCTCCACAACAAAACGGCTCAGGGGAAATCGTAGTCCAGCTTTCAAGAAGCTTCGAAATACTACAACTTCATTTTCCTCAGGAGTTGGGCAAGTCTTCTCTCCCTCGTCGGCCCTTACAATAGACAAATCCCGGAAATATCTTCCCCTCATGTTGGCAAGATGGCTTTCTTTAATACTTGATTTGCCGAAAACCGCATGGCTTGGTCGCCAAGGTCGATCTTCGGAGTCTTCGCCACCACTATCTGCATCATAGCTGTCGCTATCACCAGTATCTTCAGATAAACCTTCCAAAATTTCGTTAGTGATCTTCTCTGTATTAGTCTTCGACATAGATCGAAGAAAACACAGATGCATCTCTTCAGAAAGACTCAGCTTCATTTCGGCAACAACCTTCTTCTCCTCAGACATCTCTTTGGAAGTCTTGCCTCTCGCTTCCGAAGCTTAAAACTAGGGAGGCAACAAAATATTTGTGGGCAGTAAACTATTTGAGCAGGCAAAACAGAAGGCAAGGGAGCGTGCCAAATAAATTGTGGCGAGCTTGTATTTATACACCCATTATGTCAAAAAATAGAGGGTCCCGCTTGTCAAGGACTGTTGCTATTCTAGCAAAGGGAAGGTGTTTTTTCGGACCTTCGGCTTGAAGCCTTCATCCATGTCGCAATATAAATTTATTATTCCAGCAAATTAATATTGCGAGGGGCTACTGTTGGGGGCCTTCGGCTTCCGAAGGTCCTCAAAAACATGATTTAACAATGTTTCTGGAGTAAAGTATATTAACAGGTATCTTCGGACCCAGATCAGAGCCACGGTATGAAGAAGCACAAAGAACACGAAGGTTGACGCAGAGCCGAAGCTCTGTGTAGAAGAGCTTCGGCATTACGGCGGGAAGGGGAAACCGACTTAAAGATGGAAAGCCAAACTAGACCTTGAAGAATTACTATAAGGATATTGATAAATGTAAAGGGCATTATTGTAATTTTCCATGGGCTGCGACCCGTGCCTATAAATAGGTGAACAGTATCCCTGTACTGTTCACGCTGATTTGACATTGGTTTTTACGTCATACTCGTACTTTTGCCTTTTCACGAGCTGAAGGTACATTTGTAATTTGATATCGTTTCTATTTTTCCATCATAATAAAATGGGAATGAATTGAGAATAATACACAACTGTTTATGTTATTTTCTATGCTTTATACAATTCCTTCTTCATTATTATGTTTCATGCTCATGAAGGTATGTCTTTCATAACCTTCGTCTGAAGATCATTATATCTTTAGGGAAATAATGCTTCGAAGGACGAAGGATATTAACATTTAACATTTTGTGTTGCCTTGTTCTTGATTCATAGCATTTGAGAATAAGTGACCAACACCTAGGTAGGGAGATCTTCGGTCGCCAAATTGGGTGTGTCACACTGCCCACCTCGCGACAAAAACCATGCCAAGGCATGTCAAACGTCAAGGTCTCAGGCTCAGCTTTTTCCAGTGGGTGCCCTAGGCGGTATGCCACATTTTTGGTATAGAACATAGGTGGATTTGGTGCCAGCTTCGAGGTGAACACGGCTGATCTTTAGTGTAGGTGTAGTTTTTAACTTAGAGAGAATTAGAGAGCTCTAGCTCTCTCTCTATTTAAGGAATGGATTTGGGGTTTCTCCAGGGGTCTTTTTGCAATATTTCCTTCCCCTAATTGCTGGTTATAAGGTTACTTAAGGTTTGGTTAAAGATTACTCATGTTTTGCATATTTGCTCACCCTCTCCCTCCTCTTATCCATGGCTTTGGGAGATAGGGTTCAAGAGAGGTCTAGGGTTTTCTCCCCCCTTGTCCAAAGTGATAGTTGCACTCAATTAGGGTAATGCTTTTGGTCATTCACATCTCTTGGTTAAAACCTAGTTTCCAAAGCCCTTACACTTTTGCTCCTTTAGTTTCTTCCACATGTGATCATAGTCCTTAGCACCAAGTGTGCTCTAGCCATGGTAACACCTGAGGTGTTACACTCTCCTCCACAAAAACAAAACAAAGCAGCACACATACATAATTAATCATAGGAAAATAACGTCGATGCGGAATCGAACAAGGAGCGTCGCGGTCTCACCGGGGTGAACGACGACGACTACGGGGCAGCGCAAAAACAGCAAACCACCGGCGGGCATCACAGCGTGCTGCTCACTGCTCAACACCCCACTTGGAAAGATCACCGAACACATGGCACGCGCGCAGAGCGAGCAGCGAGGAAGCCAGGGAAGGTGCCGGGGCTGCAGGAACAGCGCCGTTTCGCCGAGGGGCTGCGCAGCGAGGGGAGGTGGGGCGAGCTGCTGCTGTGGAGAGGGAGCCAAGCAGGAGAGGGGCGCTGGCCTTGGGAAGGAGCCGCAGCAAGGAAATGCGGGCGGCCATGGGGAGGAAATAGCCGGGGAAAACACCTGGGCAGTGGAGAGCGCGCTCAAGAGGCCGACAGCGCTCTGCGCGATGGTCCATGGCTAGGGCGAGCAGAGCTGCTGGCCACCTGTGTGTCGGCCATGGAGAGGCTTCTTGCAGCCATGGAGCAGAAGGGGGCGCTGGGAGGGGATGAGCTGGGCGCAGGGAACAACAAGGGGGCGTCCATGGAGGGGGTAGATCCGGCCATGGCGTGCTCCTGCTCGCAGCTCTGCGCAGAATCGTGACCACGGGGAAGAGCAGATGCACGACAACAGGGGGGCGCGTCTGGTGTAGGAGAGTTGGGGAGGGCGCTTGGTAGAGAGAGGAGCAGCCATGGATGAAGCTTGGATGGGGGAAAGGAAGAAGACCTGCTCACTGGCCTTGGGGAGAAGGGTGTCGCCAAGCAGGACCAGGGGGACGATGACCGACCGTGGGAAAGAGGGATCTTGTTGCATGGGTGCCGAGTGCCATGGCTGGCCGAGGGGAGGAAGGGGAGGAGCTGAGCTCCGCGCCGGTTGCTCGTCGTGGACAGTAGAGGGAGGCGCCATGGTGATTTGCTGCTGCGCCATGGAGCAAGGAGGAGAGAGTTGTGCGTGTGGGAGAGGAGGAAGAAGAGAGTGGCGGCTAGGGGGGTAGATGCAATTTTCCAAATTGGCAAGGGGAGGCACTTCTATTTATAGAGGGGCACTAGGGTTCGGGTTTTCTCATGGGCCAAATGGGCCAGGCTGGAATGGGCTTGGCCCAAAACACGTACTCGGGTCGCGCTAAATTATTTTTCCAAATAAAAATGCTCCCGCGGAATTCGTTTCTACAGAGAACAGAGCGAATTAGAGTTTCGGTGAACGGACGATTGAGCGATTAATTTGGCCGAAAGTTTGATTTGAATTCACTCGAAAATAATTCCCTACGCGTGATTCGAAAATAAATCGTCCTGAGATTTGATCGGCTTTGGATTTTTAGTCGGAGAAGGCGAATCGTGGTAATTCAAAATCGCTGTCAATACGGGGTTTGGAGTTCGGTTCGGACATGAGATATTTAGCCGAGTCGGATAAAATTGATTTGATGACGACATATTGAGCATTCCGTTTGAGAGTACGGAGTCGGATTAATTTTTGGACATAGATCGAACATCGAGAAATCGGAGTCGGACACAGCTCGACTAGCAGTTGTCGAGCGTTTGATTAAACGAGCCTTAGACGAGTTTGATAAATTGAGAATAATTATCGAGTTTGCATTCGTTCCGAGAAATAAAAGTTTTATTAGGCTCCAAATTCGGCCTTCTGTGAGATTGAATAATTCCGCATTCGGTGAAATGTGAATGAATAATCTAGATAGTCAGAGACATACGCGAGCGAGAAATAGAAATTTTCACTGAGCATCCGAGATTAGGATAAATCTCCCGACGTAACATGAAATAGACACCTGGGGTGTCACATAAATGATCAAGGTTTCTATAGTCGAATTGTAGCTGGATTATAGATCAGTAACTTTGTTATGGATGGATTAACAAGTTGTCACATGAAAAATGGAGAATAGAGCTCCCCAAATCACTCTATCAGGCGCACTGAAGGAGCTTCCCATGGTACAGTAACTGAAAAAGATTCCAGGTGCACTGAACCTCGCCGCCGGTGACCCCGCGCTCGGATACGCACCGGCGCTGTGATTCACGCCTGGTAACGTGCGGATAACCACTCTGGGTGAAAAGATCTCGTCGTGGATGTGGTTGGGGCACTGTGGTTGCTCTAACGCCGTGCCCAATTGTGTCGTGACGTGGCCGCGCGACCATCGCCGTCGTGCCGCCGTTCCTCGTGGCCATGCCATGCCATCAGCCATTTTACCACGTCGCAACAAACCACACTAGATAGATAGTCCATCGCCTAAGTCATTATTTCAGTGAAAGCCACGACAGCTTGCACCAGTGAACTTCCCCTCTCTCTGGCCGCCAGCACGCCTTCTCCAAATTAGACGCCACCACTGTTTGCTTCTATAAATTAAGTGATCAACAAGGTCTGCTAGGTTATTATGCACCCAGTGCACCAGCTCTCACCTCTGATCGTCCACCATAGCCTCCCAATTTCCCTTTTCCCCCAAATCGGGTGACGCCAGCGACGCCGAGGGGATGTCGAGGCGGCTAGATCTTGTGGCAGCCATGGCGAGCAGCAGGACGTGCAGCATGCACATAGGCATGCAGCAGCGCGTCAAGGACAAGGGACGGGCGGCATGCTTAGAAGAGCCCGGTTCTTGCCCTCAACCATTTCACCGAGCAGCTTCCAAGCAGTAGCAAACTCCAAGTCCTGACCAGCGTGTGGAGGAGGGAGCTCGCTCCTGCTAGTCAGCTCGCCACATGAAGGAGGAGCACGACGCTGGAGAAAACTCGGCCTGGGAGTAGTGGCTTGGCCACAGCGCAGAGGAGGGAAAAGGGCTCGCCACCATTTCTGCTCAAATGAAGAAGAGTGCTGGGGAAGGGAGAGCCAAGCAGAGGGGTTGCTCACAGGGGAAACCGACGACCATGGGGCATGGATCCACTTGCACGACTCTGGTAGAGGCACCTTGCCAGGATGACGACAGACACTGGTAGATGAGCTTGCCTAGGGGATAGCTCGGCACCATGGGAGTCCTAGGCGCGGCCAGAGCACAGAGCGTCTGTCAAGGCTTGCTGCCGACGAGGACGACGACCAGAGGCAGAGGTCGAGCAGATGGTGTGGGGAAGATTGCAGGGGCTTGCCTCCCGCCATGCCACGCGGAGGAGATGACGCTGGGGGCGGCCTTCGGAGCTCCGGCGTCTGAGCAGAGGGGAGCTTGGCTCCATGGGAGGAAGCTCACGCACCTGGAAGAAGGAAATGTTCGTGGGGGAGCATAGGGCTTGCGCGCCATGGGGATCTGGCGCCGTGGGTTTGGGGGCTCGGAGCCGATGCCCCGACGGTGTTGATGGCCGGAGGTGGAAGAAAGGGGCGTCGTGGAAGGAGGAGAGGTGGCGGCTGGAGGTGAGGGGTAGCTAGGGAGCTCCTACGCGCTGGGTGAGAAAGGCTCCTGCTCTCACTGCTGGATTCTGAGGGAAGCAAGGATCCGACCATGGAGCAGAGTGGGAGATAAAAAGGGGTTAGCGACACACATCATTGGTCGAAAAGGGGTGGCATTACCCATTGTCCGGCTGCAGCTACTGGCGAGCAGGTGCAGCATGCAGCTGTTGGCCGGCGTAGCCGGTGGCCGGGCGTTAGCTGCTAGACAGAGCAGGCCATGGTGTGCTGGAGAAAAGAAGACAGATGCTGGCAAAACATTTAAGGAGAAAAAAAGCTAATATCTTAGGAGCTAAGTAAACTTTATTTTATTTCTCTAAGACAAGAGCTCCCGTATGAGTTGTTTATCTGGACGGTGACAAATTATTGGTTGTAGAGGAGTGGTCATCTATTAGCCGATTTGCGTAGCGCTCACTCGTTGGTTGAGACCGACGCAGGCAACGGAGTGAACTGACGTACGGATGAATGAGAGGCCACAATATAAAATGAACCGAAACATTTTATTTGGGTGTCACATGGAAATTAAATTCTCGCGCCTGTTGGGGACTTGTTCTCAAATGCTATGAATCAAGAACAAGGCAACATAGAAATTGTTAAATGTTATAGTCCTTCGTCCTTCGAAGCATTATTTCCCTCAGGATATAATGGATTCCAGACGAAGGTTATGAAGGTTATACCTTCATAAACACAACGAATAATGAGGAAGGGTAAAAAATATGTAAAATAATTTAAACACATGATTATTATTATTAACTCATTTCTATTTCATTACTGTAAAAATGATAACAAATTACAAATGTACCTTCGGCTCGAAGAAAAGCAAAAATACCAGCGTGAAGTAAAAACAAATGCCCAATGCGCGATTACAGGGGAGCACGTGAACAGTACAGGGGTACTGTTCACCTATTTATAGGCACAGTTCACAGCATGTTTATAATTACATTTATACCCTTTACAATGAACTATAATAATGACACAGAATATCATGGGTCTTTAAGTCATTTCATCTTTAAGTCGGTTCACCCCTTCGTCTTGAGACATGTCACTGTGCTGAAGCTTTATAGTCGATAGCTTCGGCGCTGCTTTGGAGAGGATTTGCCGAAGGTGTTCATTTCTTTAGGATCTTCGGCTACGAAGCATACCCCCAACAGTAGCCCCTTCGCGGCGCTAGATCGTTTTTCGTAACGAGCTTGATCTGTGAAAAATCTTCTAAGCTTCGGAATGCCGAAGATCCAGAAAACACCTTCCCTAAGCTCGTTGGCGAGAAACGATTATAATAATCATCGGACGCACGACCTATCTTGCACCAATTACATGCTTGCCAGCGATTCACCTTCTCGAGCTATGTGGCCCACCGTTCAGTGAGTGCGGGTGACTATTTGTTCGGTGCTGGAGACCTTGTCGATTCATCTTCCCACCTGCAGCACTATATAAACAGACGGGTAGGTGTGAAGTTACCAAAGCATTCATTGCTATTGTACTGTTTTGCTGCCAAATTTTTAGTCATAGCCGAAGCTTGATCATTGCGCTCATACAAAATCTGCTTCGGCGCAAGTGTAAGAGCTTCGGAAAAGACAAAAAAGCCAATTCAAAAAAAAATTCAAGTAAGTCATAATCAAATGGCCAGAGTTCGCTCTACTGCAAGAGTCGATCGCGAGGGAGATAAAACCGAAGCTGTGGAAACTGTTCCTATCTCGGAAGCAATGAAGCGATCTGGGTTGGTAACACCGGAAGACGTCCCTGCTGCTGAAGCAGAGCAAGCAGATATTGAAGAGACCGATTCTGAGGATGATTACAACATCGCAGTGCCGAGCAAGCCTAGCCACCTGGACTTCGGAAAGTCGACCATCTCCAAAGCTGATTTTCCTAAGATGGTGAAGTCGGGCTACTTTAGCGAAGATAAGAAAGAGCTGATTCGTTTCGGTGGAGAAGAAACTACTCCGAAGCCACAGAAAGATGAAATAGTGATTTTCAAGAGTTTCCTCAAAGCTGGTTTGAGATTTCCTTTGAATGGGATGATTGCCAATGTGCTAAAGAAGTTTGGGATCCACTTTCATCAACTAACTCCTAACGCTATTGTTAGGCTTAGTGTTTATATTTGGGCTCTCCGAAGCCAGGGGGTGGAACCGTTTGCCGAAGGTTTCTGCCGGGTGCACGAGCTACATTACCAAACCAAGGCTAGAAAGGATGGGTTACATGAAAATTTTGGTTGTTACAATTTTGCCTATCGGAAAACTACAAAATTTCCTGTGATCAGCTACCGAAGCAAGTGGCCGGCAGGCTGGAAATCGGAATGGTTCTACGTCAAAGTTGACGATGACAAGGAGAAGCTGGTCCAGAGTCCGCTTGAACTGGTCTTCGGAGAAACCAGACCCCAATGCAATATGACACCAGAAGGTCCAACCCAAACTGCGTTGGCTGAATTTAGGATTATCGCAGAGCACATTGGCACTAGAGATTTAGTGCAGGAATTTCTGGCTTTCAAAATATTTCCAACTATGAAGGAATGGGCTATGCCGAAGCTTGAAAGAGAGAAGAAAGAGGGGGAGCTTGTCCGACTGTCCTACCATTATAAGTTCAAGAAATATTTCAAAGCACCCTGCCAAGAATGGCTCGAAACAATCGAAGTAATGTGCACTGAAATTCTTGGGAATTATTCTAAAAAAGAGGATCAATTGATGACAGCAGCCTTTGGCACCCGGCCGAAACGAAGGCTAAACAGAGTGCTTGATGCTATAGGCTTTGAATATCCTGATTATGAGCGACTCGACAAGGGTGCCGTAGGGCAGAAAAGGAAAAGAGTAGCTGGCGCTTTGATCAAAGACGACAAAGATCAATCAAAAAAGAAGAAAGAAAAGTTTGAGTCGAAAGTGTTAACTTCAAAGAAAAGAAAGGAATCAATCCCGGAACAAAAATCAATTGATGAAGAAGAGAAGACTTCTGCGACATCTTCTGATGGTGAAATAGAGGAAATTCTAAAGGTAATGACTGAAACTTTGCCTGTCAAACTAAGTCCATTGGGGCTTCATCTGACGAAGCTTTTTCATAATGAAAAGGAGCCCGCAAAGACAAAGGCATCTAGGCCAAAAAGACAAAGGATTGTTACCGTGACAGAAGTGATTGAAACAACACCACCAAGAGCTCCAACTCTGAAGATGCCGGCAATTGAAATCATGACAGCTACTGAAGTTGTACCTTCGGAGGCTGTCGTAGAAGAGGCCAGAGCCGAAGATGCTAATTCCGAAGGTATTAATTTAGAGAGCATAGCCGCTGATATAGATAAAATGCTGCTAAACATGGCCGCTGAAGAAACTGTTGCAGCCACTGAAGAGACCACGACTGCCAAACCCGAGAAAGGAGGAATAACCGAAGATACCTCGGAAGATGAAACTTTTGACTTCCGAAACCTAGTTGGCCAGGAGCTGACTGAAGCTGAAAAAGAGGAATTAAAAGAGTATGCTATATCTTGTGGATATCGGCCGGGGGCGCTTCTCTTTGGTGGTATTGATGATGAAGGGTTAGGCTGTATACGAGACCAAACCGGTGCGAAGGTTGTCGGTACTTTATCGAAGAGTATTGGCTTCCCGAAGCTTGAAGCGGATATCAGCCGCTACCATCGACAGCATATTGTCGGCAGTTTATTCTATTCTAATTTCAAGGTAAACATTTTGTGTCTAACTCTTATTACTTGTGGTACGAAAATATTTTCTAACGAAGGCTATTTGTGCACAGAGCATGCTTTTGAGCAAGGCATTAAAAATGCAACAAGATTTAGAGGATAAAAGGCAAGAAGTTATAATTAAAAATTTAGAAAACAAAATAAAGGAGCAATCTGCTGCCATTGAGAAGAAAGACTTCGAGCTACAAACAGCCGAAGGCTTATTAGTGGATGCTGAAGCAAAAATAACAAAATTAAATTCGAAGCTTCTTTCCCAGTCAGAAAATTTTGAACAAGAGAAACTAAAGCTTGATGCAAGGCTTGAAGCCGAAACTCAAAGAAACTTGGAATTGAAAGAATCTTTGAAAAATCCTCAAAATAAATGTTTGGAGTTCTGCACTCGATGCATTCATCAGCTAAAGCAAGTGTTCCATTTTGTCGGAGCCAGTAGTGAAGAGTTTACTCCTTCGGCCGAAGACCTGCCTGGTGCCTTCGAGCACATTGAAGGTGAAATTAATGATCTTGACGAAGTTATAGCTGGGCATAGCGACTTTTGTGCCCTGACAGCTTCTCGGGGGACAACTGTTGCTTTTTTGAAGTCTGGCTGTGAACACGACAAGATTGTTAATAGACCCAACTTCATCCTGTCACCGGCGGACTTAGATGATGTTCCGAATCTGGCTCGAAGTATTGCAAACAGATTTATAAAGTTAGTATGGACAAAGGGTGGTCGGAGCAAAGCTGGTGACGAAGCTCGGAGTCACCTCAAGCTGGTAACAAAATCATACCTTATTGTTACCTTTTCCTTTGAATTTTTAAATTTGGCTTATAATACTTTCGTACAGATTGACCAGGCCGAAGCTGCAGCTGCAGAGTAGAAGAACGAAGCTCCAGAGATAGTGTCGAAGCTTGAATGGTCTTGTATAAGTAGCTCAAAAAACTCCTGTAATAACTTGCACAAAATATGATGTAATCTGAGTTTTACTTTGTAATACAATCTTACTTTTCCGTCCTTGTATGAAATGCTTTGGTGTGGACGAAATTAATACTTTTGAGCCATAGGCGAAAAACACCTTCCCTTCTTTGCGTACACAGCGAAGCATAAAATTGCCTTCCTTTTGGGACCGAAGCATGTTTGTACGTTATGCTGATGATGATCCTATGTATGTCTAAGTGAATGTTTATGAATGCAAATGTCATGATATAATGTATCGTGCAAATGAATGTTCAAATACATATTCGAAGCCATATTCTCTTGAGAATGACTCAAACCTTCTTTGCCGCTTATTTTTCGGCTTCACCATTTATTTTTCGGTGTATCAGCGCTGACTTTTCGCTGTAAGCCTCCCTTAGGAGCTTCTTCGCCTTTTACTTTCGGCGGAATCAGCGTTTATTTTTCGCTGTAAGCCTCCCTTAGGAGCTTCTTCACCTTTTACTTTCGGCGGAATCAACGTTTATTTTTCGTTGTAAGCTCTGCATTCCCTTAGGAACGACTTTTGAGCTTCTCCCTGTTTTCTTTTCTTTTTCCTTTGCACTCAATGGTGCGTTGTCAGCTTTTACATTTACATCTTTGGGGGATATCACTCTTATAGAATTGAAATAAGGAAAAGAAAAATTACATGTTGTGGCCCCATTAAAAACCTTTCTCCCCCTTTGGAAAGGAAAAGGGTGCCATAAGAAAGAATAGAAAGAATTACATCAAGCTAAACATAATATCACCGAAGCTCGTCCGCATTCCATGATCTTGGAATGTCGTTGCCGTCCATATCCTTCAACCTGTAGGAACCGGGTCTTGACGAAGATACTACCAGAAAAGGTCCTTCCCACTTCAGCTGTAATTTCCTACTGTCTCTGGGTTGGCTACTCTTCGAAGCACCAAATGTCCTGGTTCGATGTTCTTTAGCCTAACCTTTCTATCACGCCATTTTATTGTTTCAGCTTGGTATTTGTTGATGTTTTCCACAGCTTGAAGCCTGATCCCCTCTATAGCATCTTTTTCCACAGAGTAATCAGCTTCAGCTTCGCCTTCTGCCGAAGCTACTATTCTTATTGATCCTGCTTTGGCTTCTTCTGGAGTTATTGCTTCGTCACCAAACAATAGTTTGAATGGCGTAAAGCCTGTTGATCTTGATATTGTTGTGTTGTGGATCCACACCACTTTGATTAATTCATCTGGCCACTTTCCCCTGGGCTGATTGAAGATTAACTTCATTATTCCTGTCATTATGATGCCATTAGCTCTTTCAACAAGTCCATTTGACTCCGGATGTCGAACTGATGCAAAATGGATCTTCGTGCCAATTTGATCACAAAATTCTCTGAAAGCTTCGGAATCAAACTGTGTCCCATTATCTACAGTAATAGCCTTCGGTACTCCGAAGCGACAAACAATATTTTGCCAGAAAAACTTTTGAATAGTGACCGAAGTTATTGTGGCTAAAGGCTTTGCCTCAATCCATTTAGAAAAATATTCCACTGCCACTACAACATATCTTAAGTTCCCTTGTGCTGGTGGTAACAGACCTAACAAATCAAGGCCCCACCTTTGCAACGGCCAAGTGGGTTGTATTAACTGAGTTAGATACGAAGGTTGTTTTTGATCTCTTGCACATTTCTGACAACCTTCGCACTTTTGGACTAATTCCGCTGCATCCGAAGCTGCCTTTGGCCAATAAAATCCTTGACGAAAAACTTTTCCAAGCAAAGGCCTAGATCCAATGTGAGATCCACACAGGCCTGCGTGTATTTCCTTCATCAATTCTATACCTTCGGCTCTGGATAAACACTTGAGTAATGGAGAACAGACCCCACGCTTGTATAGCTCCCCTTCTATTATAACATATGGTCGAGCTCTTGCCTCTATCCTCCTATTATAAGCTTCGTCATCTGAAAGAAAGTTACCCTGAAGGAAGGAAATGATCTCAGTTCTCCAGTCTTCACTATAGACGGGGGATATGTTGAGGACTGCTCTTTCGAGAAGCTCAACCGAAGGTGCTTTTATTGTTTCGAAAAATACTTCCGAAGGTAAGGGCAGCCCCTGTGCTACTGACTTGGCTAATAAATCAGCATATTCATTTTCTCCACGAGGAATATTTTTAACAGAAAACCCCTCAAAGGAAGCCTCAATCCTTTGGACCGTGTCTAAATATTTTTCAAGCCTCGGATCTCTTGCTTTATAACTTTTGTCAATATGACCAGAAATAACCTGGGAATCAGTTTTAAGAACTGCCCTTCTGATTCCTATTGCCTTTAACTTCCGAAGACCCAAGAGCAAAGCTTCGTACTCAGCAATGTTATTTGTGCAACTGAAATCAAGTCTTGTTGCGTAACAAGTTTTAACTTTGGAAGGTGCGACCAACACAGCGGCTGCTCCTGCTCCAAAGGTTCCCCAAGATCCATCGCAAAATACTGTCCAAACTTTGGCATCTTTACTCGTTTCTTCTTCCTGAGCCCCTGGCGTCCAGTCAGCAATGAAGTCTGCCAACGCTTGTGACTGAATCGAAGATCTATGCACATAATCAATACAAAATTCATTGAGCTCCGCAGCCCATTTTCCAACCCTTCCAGTAGCTTCTCTATTCCTCATAATATCCTTCAACGGTTGTGAAGAAGGAACAACTATATTGTATGCTTGAAAGTAGTGCCGAAGCTTCCTGGAGGCCATCAAAACAGCATACAGCACCTTCTCCAATTCTGTATAATTTTTCTTTGATAAACTAAGAACTTCGGATACAAAGTATATTGGGGCTTGCTTTTTGACTTGGCCTTCAAGCTTCTCCTGAACAAGTGCTGCACTCACCACTGAGTGCGAAGCTGCCACATACAGCAACAGAGGAGCCCCTGGCGTTGGTGGAGTTAGTGTTGTTAGGTCTATCAAATATTGCTTCAGCTCTTCGAAGGCTCTCTGCTGGACTGGTCCCCATTGAAAAACTTCGTCTGACTTCAACACTTCGAAAAATGGTAAATTTCTCTCTGCTGATCTAGATATGAATCTGTTGAGAGATGCCAGTCTTCCTGTCAATCTTTGAGCCCCCTTCTTTGTACTTGGTGGTTCCATTCAAAGGATAGCTTCGATTTTATTTAGATTAGCCTTAATCCCTTTTGTTGAAACTAGGCAGCCAAGAAATTTCCCTTTCCTCACTCCGAAGACACATTTTTCTGGATTCAACTTTAAACCGGCCTGTCTAAAATTAGCGAAGGTCTCCAGCAGATCAGTAATGTGATTCTCTTGCTTCGTGCTTTTTACAACGATATCATCAACATAAGTTAGCACATTTATGCCTATCTGAGATTGTAGAACCTTCGCTGTCATTCTGCTGAAGCTTCCTCCAGCATTCTTGAGCCCCTTAGGCATCCGAAGGTAACAATATGTTCCACTAGGGGTTATGAAGCTGGTCTTCGGCTCATCCTCCTTCTTCATCCAAATTTGATGATAGCCTGAATAACAATCCAGCAGACTCATAAGCTCTGATGAAGCTGCTGCATCAACTAGGGAATCTATGCTTGGCAATGGAAACTCGTCCTTCGGACAGGCCTTGTTGAGATCAGTAAAATCGATACACATCCTCCATTTACCATTGGCCTTCTTTACCATAACAGTGTTAGCCAGCCATTCTGGGTATTTTACCTCTCTGATAACTCCGGCACTAAGGAGTCTTTGCACTTCATTCCGAGCACCTTCGGCCTTGTCATCAGACATCTTCTGAAGCCTCTGCTTTCTGGGTCTGAAGGATGGATCAACATTGAGCGAATGTTCAATAACATCCCTATTAACTCTGCAAAGATCATTAGCTGACCATGCAAAAACATCTTTGTTGTTGAACAGAAACCTTATCAAGGTTTTCTCCTGTTCTTTGGACAGTTGAGATCCCAATAGCACCTTCTGCTCTGCTATGTCCTCGCATAAGAGCATGGGCTTCGGCTGATCGGCCGAAGCAGCTTTCTCCCTTCTGAACTTGTATTGCTCACAAGCTTCAGCTCCATCTATGTTATGGATTGCTTTTGAGTCTGTCCAGTTTCCTTTGGCCCTTCTGGCAGCTTCCTGACTTCCATGAATAGCAATGGGTCCTTGGTCCGAAGGTATCTTCATGTAAAGATATGCTGGATGAAGAATTGCTTCGAAGGCATTGAGAGTACCACGACCAATGATTGCATTGTAAGGGTATTCCATGTCAACAATATCGAATACAACTTGTTCAGTCCTTGTGTTGTTGATAAATCCGAAGGTTACTGGCATTGTGATTTTTCCGAGTGCTACAATCTGCCTTCCTCCGAAGCCACAAAGGGGATGTGTGGCATCATGGATCTTGTCTTCGGGCTCTTACATCTGTCTGAAGGCCTTAGCAAATATGATATCAGTTGCACTGCCTGTATCAACCAAAACATTATGGACCAGAAATCCTTTGATCACACAAGAGATAACCATAGCATCATTGTGTGGGTAATCCTTGAGCTGAAGATCCTCTTGAGAAAAGGTAATTGGGATGTGAGACCATCTTGATTTGATGAAGGGTCCTTTTACCCCTACATGTTGTACTCTTCTATGTGCCTCCTTCTTCTGTTTCTTGTTGGCCGGCTCTGAGCATGAACCGCCTATTATCGGGAGAACAAGCTTCAGAGCCGAAGCAGTTCCAGCTTGATTCTTGATCGAAGCCATCAGCTCAAAAAAGTGGAAGTGAGTTCACCGGAGGTGGGCGCCAATGTTGGGGACTTGTTCTCAAATGCTATGAATCAAGAACAAGGCAACATAGAAATTGTTAAATGTTATAGTCATTCGTCCTTCGAAGCATTATTTCCCTCAGGATATAATGGATTCCAGACGAAGGTTATGAAGGTTATACCTTCATAAACACAATGAATAATGAGGAAGGGTAAAAAATATGTAAAATAATTTAAACACATGATTATTATTATTAACTCATTTCTATTTCATTATTGTAAAAATGATAACAAATTACAAATGTACCTTCGGCTCGAAGAAAAGCAAAAATACCAGCGTGAAGTAAAAACAAATGCCCAATGCGCGATTACAGGGGAGCACGTGAACAGTACAGGGGTACTGTTCACCTATTTATAGGCACAGTTCATAGCCTGTATATAATTACATTTATACCCTTTACAATGAACTATAATAATGACTCAGAATATCATGGGTCTTTAAGTCATTTCATCTTTAAGTCGGTTCACCCCTTCGTCTTGAGACATGTCACTGTGCCGAAGCTTTATAGTCGATAGCTTCGGCGCTGCTTTGGAGAGGATCTGCTGAAGGTGTTCATTTCTTTAGGATCTTCGGCTACGAAGCATACCCCCAACAGCGCCCAAGTAGAAATAAAATGAATTGATATCGATCGGCTTCGGATTCGGCATCGAAATAAAGCGAGTCAGATTAATAAAAATCACTACCGATGTTGATTTTCGAATTCGGATCGGACATAGAGGTATTAAGCCGGGTTGGATAAGAATTTATTAGAGGACAATGCAGTGGAGATTCCACTTGAGAGTACGGAGTTGGATTAATTTTTGGACATAGATCAAACATCGAGAAATTGGATTCAGATACAAATCAGATAACATAACCATTGTCGAGAGCCCAAATAAATGAGTCTGGGCGGATGTTGCGAGATGAGATTGACTTTCAAATTTGCATTTGCATCAGGAGAAAAAAGTTTTTAAAGGCTCCAAATTTGGCTGTTTCTCACGAGCGAATAACTTCAACAATCGGTGAAACCTTCACAAGTAACTTAATAAAAGGAGATAGATGCGATCGAGAAATAGAAATTTTTACTGAGCATCCGAGATTAGGATAAATCTCCTGACATAACACGAAACAGACACCTGGGGTGTCACAATAAACAATCCTAAGGATGGAAGTACTTAAATGGAGACTTCAGCTAGGAACAGGTGATGTTCTACCCAGGTTGATTAAGGATTATAGGAAATGTAGGCTTGCTGATCGAGGACCTTTTAACTGGCCATATGCCTCGTCATGGGTAAGCTTTGCCTCGGTCGGTCCAATACCAAAAAGGCCACCATGCAATGGGAGTGGAGAGATGGCGAGAGTAGCATGTACCCTCCGTGGCAAGAGGCTGGACGGTGGAGTATCTGTGCTCTCGGTTGGCTTGAACCCATTCTGGTCTTGAGAAACCCGGTGGCAAGTTGACATATGCAAGAGTTAAGTGCTACATATGTTGTGTGGTTGGACATCCCTAGCTGGGTATTAATCGATTCGGATCGCCGTTACTTCTCGGACATGAAGACTTTGTCACTAACCTGCAATCTAAGTCATGGATGGAATCATAATGAGCAAAAATCATGTTGTATTGATTAATGTGATGATGAAATTAGACTAGATGCAAACAAGGTCTATTAATACTTAATCTAACATTAAAATGTTGAAAGTAAGGACTCATTTTAGTAAGCTTTCTGCAAACTATTAATGTTGATTCTTGTTAAAAGCCTTTCCTTCATTCCCAAATCCAGCATATCCTTGAGAGTCTTTTTCCTTAGTCGGGTAAGACTTGCGAAAGTACACTCCGTACTCAGGGTTTTCAAACCCATGTTGTTGCAGGTACTAAAATTTGTGCTGTTGTGGATGGTGTTAAGAGCCGGTGGGCACGACCTTCTTATAGGTTAAAGTAGCTCTTATATGCTTCTTATTGAGGATTGTCATTGAGATAGAATATATTTCAAACTTATAAATAATTTATAACATTTCAAAGTATATTTCTTTGAATCACTTTTGTAATCACTCCGATAAAGATAATGTAAATTTGTTGTAACTTGTAACTTTCTTTGTAATAAAGAAATTCCGTTGCAAATATTGGTGTGTGATTTGTGTTTACTTAATCTTGCGATCTTAGATGTAAGTGGTTTATCCGGGGTCCTTGGGACAATCGGACGGATCCTGTTAAGTTATCCGGTGCACATGCATAGCCGTCTAAGGTCTTCGAGACAAGGGCAGGTGCATGTGGGCCCAATAACTTGGGAGGTTCTGCCACAGATGGCAG
Organism: Zea mays; assembly: GCF_902167145.1. Taxonomy (NCBI): domain Eukaryota; kingdom Viridiplantae; phylum Streptophyta; class Magnoliopsida; order Poales; family Poaceae; genus Zea; species Zea mays. The sequence goes on from NC_050098.1 coordinate 86,070,653, forward strand.
GACGGTGAAGCAAACTACACCTCTGTTCCTCTAATTATTCAGCTAAGGGCGTCCCATACCACCCTCATGGTTGTACTATTTTCCTAGGTGGTCATCCAACGAACCAGTCCTTATGGAGAGGCACTCGAGAAACCGCTCGAGTCCTCTTAAATGTCACAATGCCATCATCATAATCAAAAGGGGTAAACAGCGTATCATAAATAATCTCATCATGTTCATTGATTAGGGTGAAGCACTAACATAGAGCTAAACCAAAATGATCCAACCCACATTGGTAAACAAGGACAGGATAAACAAAGCTAGTCAATCCTTAGGTATACATTATGTAAATGAGGGAAGGTGAATTATAAAATGTTTAGGACATAGATGGGTCAAGGGACACTTGCCTTCACCATCTAGCTGCTACTCACGGTCTTCACCTGCAACTCCTACGGACTCTGCCAATGGACCGTTATCTATACGAGTTCAAACATACATTCCACAAACTTAATATAAAAAGAAACACTACACCACAACAATAAAATAAAACAAATAAACAGACGCGTGGCGCAAGGCTCGCATCTACGACTATGTGAGAAAGAAAACATAACGGTCGAAGTTACGGTTGGAATGTAATTATGTTAAGCAACTATGGAGTAAAATACTTGTCTAGGCATAACCACATTAATTTAACAATCGTGCTATGCATAAACTAAAGTTACGCTACACGCTTAATTATTGTAAACAACTCAAGGTAACTTCAAAATGTTGTCGCACGACAAAGCGAGCAACACAACGCGTTATTAAATGGAATTAAAACGAACCGTCACGTGACGAAGCGCGCGACACAACTTGACTCAATTTGAAATTAAAATGGATTGTCACGCGACGAAGCGCGTGACAGCACACACGGATTAAGCTGAATTTGGAACTAACCGTCGCGCGGCGAAGCGCGCCACAGCACACAGGAACTAAACTGAAATTTAAGTGAATCATCGCACGACGAAGCGTGCAACTCAGCACTCGAATTAAACAAAACGTAACGACGTGTGACGAAGCGCGCGATGGCATACGCTAGTTAAACTAAATTTAAAACAAAACGTAACGACGCGTGACGAAGCGCATTACCTAAACTTGAATTAAACAAATCGTCACGCGATGAAGCGCGCGACGCAACACACTAAATAATCTGAATTTAAAATGAATCGTCGCGCGACGAAGCGCGTGACACAGCACATGAATTAAATTAAATTAAATGCTACGCACGCTAGGGCTGCGTGCACGAGGTTAGGGCGGCGCGTGCCGGGCGAGCGCACGCCGCGCCGGGGGCAGGCTGCGCAGGGGTCGCCGGGGGTGCTACGCGCAGGGATAGGGAAGGAGAAGAGGGCGAGAAGAGAGGAGAGGGAAAGCTCACCTCGGGGCTCAACGATCGGTGGCAACCGCTCACCGGAATCCCACCTAGGGCAAGAGGAGGTGGAGAGAGGTGGAAGAGAGGGAGAGAGAAGTTGCTGTGCGGGAAAGGAAAAATGAGAGGGAGGGGTGTGGGGGCGTGCATGGGGGGGAGGGGTGCCAAAGGCGCACCTAGGCTGGGCCGGGATTGGCCACACCATGAGCTGGGCTAGGCCGTGGGCTGGGCCGACAACCCACTACTTGCTCTCGCGTGCCTTTAATTGAAATTAAATCGCGAATCGAAAACCAAAATGAGACAAACGCACGATCAGACACCACATCAAACAAAATAAATATGCTTTGGCATGATGTAATAACCATGTCAACTTTGGTTTTTGTTTACATGGGATACAGACACCAGTCTCTACATTGCTTTGAAAATGGGAAGAAGGAGCGAAACGGGAAGAGAAAAGAGAGTAACACCTGAATTTGGTGAATATTGGAGACAAAAATTTATACCCCCAAATTCAGGGCGTTACAAAGTACTATGTGCAGCTAATGGGTGTGCTCCTCTTCGTTCTTAAATACACCAAGCTGTCATCAATGAAAACCACAACGAATTAGTCTAGCTCTAGCATGAATAGTGAGTTCATCAAATACATGAAATAAGCTGGGCATTGGTCAGCCCGAAAGACATCACCAGATACTCATAAAGTCCATATCTGGTTGAAAAAGCCGTCTTCAGAACATCGCTTGCCCTGATCTTAATTTGATGGTAGCCGGAGCGAATATCTATTTTTGCAAACACCTTAGCTCCATCTAGTTGATCAAGGAGAACATCAATGCGAGGTAAAGGATACTTGTTCTTAATGGTTACCGCATTGAGAGGGCAGTAATCTATACACAACCTTAAGCGATCATCTTTCTTCTTTACGAACAAGGCCGGGCATCCCTAAGGTGAAGTACTTGAGCGGATGAATCCCTTGTCTAGTAATTCTTGCAGCTGCTTCTTCAACTCTGCCTACTCTGCTGGTGGCATTCTATATGGCCTTTTGGATACAGGTGCTATTCCTGGCTGCAATTCTATAGCAAACTATATATCTCGGTCGGGAGGCATTCCACGCAATTCATCTAGAAAGACATTGGGGTACTCACAAACTATAGGAATCCTTTCCAAGGGTGACTCAATCTTGGAGAAGGCACAAGAATGTGTGCCACATTGGCTGGGAAGATATAAGATGAGCTCTCCACAAGTAGGGGAGTCTATTTCGAGGGCTAGGGCGGCGACATCTAGCAGAAATTGGTCCCGGGTCATCCAATCAGTTTCTAAGAAAATTTCCATGTTTTCTAGCCCTAGAATAATGATGTCAGTTTTGAATAATTTAGTTCCCAACTTTATAGGTGCTCGCTGGACAATTTGATGAGATGCAACCTTGCCCCTGGCATTGGGATCATGAATGCCCCCTTTGTGTGGAAAAATGGTAGTTGGCATTTAACACTGAACCTCTGACTGATGAAGCTATGGGATGCACCTAAATCAAATAGAATAATGGTAGGATGATTAAAAACGGAAAAGGTATCAGTCATGATGGGTGCTCCTTCTGGAAGTTCAGCCAATGTGGTGAAGTTCAACCTGCCCTGTCTTACTTGCACCTTCTGTTTCCTTCCTTGATTCTGATTTGCATACTGAGCTGGCTTTGGCTGGGTCCTAGGGCAGTCTTTGGCATAGTGGCCCACATTGCCACAAGTGTAGCATCTGTTGCCATTGCCCTGGCGATATTGCTGCTGCTGCTGTTGTGGAGTCTGGTTGGTGACATTCCTCTAAGCTGGGTCTTGAGGATGATTGAGTGCTTGCTACTGAGGTGACCTAATCACCCATCTCCCCTGTTGCTGCTGTGGCCCCCTGCTCTAGATGTTTGACAAGATCCTAAAACATTGAGGCTGCCTAGAGGGTCCTGCCATGGGTGCCTTCCACCTCTTCTTCGCTCTATGAGATGTCGTCTTCGTTGTAACTATTTGCTTCGACTATGTTGAGGCGTTCTCGGAGCTTGGTGTTAAGACCCCTCCTATTGGTCACTTGTTCTCAAATGCTATGTGTTGGGGGCCTTCCTTTTCCGAAGGTCCTCAAAAACTTAACTAACATGTTTTTCAGTGTAACATAGACTGTCACAGGAGGCTTCGGCTTTCAGATGAAGGCATGCATGCTATGAAGGTGTGGTCTGAAGGAACGATAAACTAGCTCCGAAGATGTGGCCGAAGAAGCTTCGGCTTAGCACGTTGACGATGGTGAACGATGAAATCGACCTAAAGGAGAAAAGACTGCTTAGTCCTCAACAGCTTGCCTTATGGTCAACAGTAAATGTCAGGGACATGAATGTAATTTTGTCCAGGCTGTGTTCTATGCCTATAAATGTAACACCGTCACTCTCGCTTTTCCACCTTCTATCAAGCCGAAGGTATAAATGTAATATAAATATCATTGATGTTTATTCATGGTTATAAAATAAGAATATAAATAATCTAATGATTTGTGATGATTGTTTACATTCTTTTGTGTTTCATACGTCACTACTTACATTTTGTTCACTGAAATGGTGAAGGTATGCCCTTCATGACCTTCGTCTGAAGATCATTATATCCCGAGGGAGATAATGCTTCGAAGGACGAAGGTCTCTAATTGTTAACAATTGTGTTGCTTTGTTCTTGATGTATAGCATCCGAGAACTAGGACCAACATTGGCGCCCACCTCCGGTGAACTCATTCGACCACCTTCGGTAAGCAACAACCTTTGTCATGCCGCCGAAGAAGACAGCAGTGCCAGGGGCTGCACTATAGCCACTGGACGGTAATCAGGAGACGCTACGTGAAGCTAGGAGCCAGAAGAGGAAGGCTACCAGCCCAACACCTCAAGAGGAGGAACTGGACCAAGAAATCAGGGATCTGGAAGCTATATATCAACAGGTCCAGAAGAAGAGAGAGAAAATGCTTCGGCTCACTGACCTCCAGAGGAAGATTGATGAAGCCGCCGAAGAAATGTGTCACCTCACCCAGGATGACCAAGACCGAAGGCCCCAGCACAGGGAACTCCGTCAAGAAAATTCATACAATGATGATGAATGGTACGGTGACTTTCATCATGGCAATTTTTGCTTTTGATGATGCTTCTCCCTTGGCAGCAGAATTGCAGGCTACCCCATGGCCCCCATCATACAAGCCACCTCAGCTTCCTATGTATGATGGGCACTCAGACCCGAAGCAGTTCCTGATGAGCTACGAAGCAACCATATCTTCGTATGGGGGCAATACTACAGTCCTGGTGAAATCCTTCGTCGTGGCAGTCAAAAGCGTAGCGCAAACTTGGTACTCTTCTCTTTGGCCAGGGACAATTACGTCTTGGCAGAAGCTAAAGGACATGATGGTCACTATCTTCCAGGGCTTTCAAACGAAGCCAATCACCGCTCAAGCTCTGTTCCAGTGCACACAGGATCAGGAAGAGTATCTCCAGGCGTATGCCCGAAGGTTCCTACGACTGAGAGCCCAGACGCCTACAGTGCCCAATGGGATTGTCATTGAGGCCATGATCAAGGGGCTCAGACCATGACCAACGACACTATATTTTGCAGCAAGGAAGCCGTCGCAAACCTTGGAGAAGCTTCTCCAGAAAATGGATGAATACATCAGAGCTGATAATGGTTTTTGGCAAAGAAGGGAAGAAGCTTACAGATACTCTGAGATGGCCAGGGGCTTCGGAGGAAGATTCCACCTGTAACACCCCAGGTGTTTATATTCCGCTCGACAACGAGAATGAATTTAAAATGGATACTAAATTCTAATCATCTTCGCCTATCGTGAATTCAATATCGCATTTGTCTCGTCGATCGCAATTTCGACATCGTTTTTATTTCTATCTATCCGGGCTCTTCCTAAAATTTAGTAATGTTCGGAACATAGTTGTTTCGAAAATCGGTGCGTCCGGTGATTATTTAAAATTCATCGCTCGCGCGAATACGAATTCGGAAGCCCGACCCACTCTGATGATTTCTATCGTGACTAAATTTATTTGAACTCGACGCCTAAAATGTTCGGAGCAAAATAATCTGGATCGTGCATTATCCGAAAGATCGTGCGCGAGGTTATGATCCCACTCATTCTCCAGCACGCTATTTTAGCGATGACAACGAATGTACATTAGCGGATCGGGTTTAGGCTAATTTCGGTCGAATCACGCAGAACAAATTATTAGTGCCGAAATCCGTTTAAATAGGTTCATTGCTTCTCGCCTCGATCTAAAAAGGTAAATTAACGGCACGGATTCATCTGACTCCAGAGTATTTATCACATCAAGTCCTGTCTAAAAATTAGAGTCGATCTCATTTTGGTCCAATTCATTTATACCTCTGTTAAACCTTAATCTGACCGCCCAATATATCCTCTACATATCTATCTACTTCAATTTCTTTTAACATGAGCTGATTTTCTATGTTTCGAAAAATATCTTACTCTTAGCCGCTCTCTCTCTCTCTTTCCCCTGATCTTTTCTTTCCCATGGATCTTTCCCATGGACTTGTCCCTGCGCCGATTATCTCTATCCACATGAAAAATCTCACCGCACGCGCGTGTGTTTGTCTCCTTCTTCCTCCTCTACCTTATCTTCCCAAACGTAATCCTCGTCCGCTCGCGCGACAATGAAAATCTGGTCGCCGCTCTGCTGATTTTGTTTGGCGCGCGATACTTATCTCCCACACGCGCACTCGGATATTTTCCCCACCGCCGTTCACCTCTGCTTTTTAATCCGGGAATGCAGCAGCTGCTGTCTTCAACCTTCAGCTCCTCTAGGCGTGTCTGCTGCTCGTTCTCTGCCGCACTCGGTCCTCTGCTTCTGTGCGCCAATGTTTTTCTCTCTCTCCTCCATGGCGCGCCCCCGTTCCTCTCCGCTGCTCACCGCGCCTGGATCCCCTCCTCCCGAGGCTTTTCCCCATGGCGCTTGGTCGCCCGGCCGCCCAGCCCAGTTCCCTGGCCACGCGCCCATCTTTGCGTCTTCCCTGCTCGGTCCCCTGCTCTCAGCGCCGGATTTTTCTGCGCTGCTCTTTCTCTCCCGGCCATCTCCAGCTCGCAGCATGCCGTCTTCCAGCCGAAGCAGCCTCCAATCCTGGCCATGCCTCTCTGGTGGCCATCTCCTTCTCCTGCAACGCCATCATTCGTTCGGTCTCTGCAGTTCCTGCGTGTCTTCTCCCAGCCGGCCGTATTTCCCTTGCCGTGGAGTTTTCATGCGCCATGCCGAGCTCCCCAGCTCTAGTCCAGTGCTCAGGACTCCGCTCTCTCTCTCCTCCCTTCATCTCTCTCTAGCGTGCGTGGCTGCTCCGTCCATGGTCGTGCCCAGCCAAGCCGTCCTGGATCTCGCGTGTTCCTCCCGGGTTCCATCGCTCGCCATCGCCTCTTCGTGCTGGCCGACCAGTCTGTCGTGGTCGCGCGTAGTTCCCTGCTCGGCCAGGATAGTTGTGCCGTCGATCCTGCTTGAGCCCCTTCGCTTTCGTCGAAACTCCCTGGCTCGACTCTGTCCAGTTCGCGTCCTGCTCGCCTTTGCGTCGCGCGCGTAGCGTTCTGTTGTTCCTGCGCGTGCTGCCGCAAAGCTCCCTGATCAGGTCTCCTCCGTCGTGTTGTTATGCGCGCGAAGTTCTCTGCTCGCAACAGCGTGTCGAGTTTCCACGTCGAGCTCCTCTCTTGCGTGCCGGTCGTCGTCTCCGAGCCAATTTTTGGCTGTCGCAGTAGTTTTAGTTATCTGGCTGCGTCTGTGATTGTCAAGTGTGTCTGTTGCCGTGAACTTGCCCCTGGTGCCCACTCTGTCTCTATTCCTCGCTTCCTTCAGCTCGGCCAGGCGGGGCATCGTTTCGTGCTGTGCTCGCGCATTTCCTGCTCGCCAGCGCGTCCCCTCGGCTCGCTTGGCCTTAATTCTCATCACGTAGTCAATTCCGCCGTTTAGCGTCGTTCGTCGTCGCGTGTGCAGCTCTATATACGTCACCCTCCTGTGTCGTCATCGTTCTGCGCGTCATCAAGAAATCCCAAGCGTCGGGTGAAGACGAAGCTAGCAAGCGTGGTGTTCACCAAGTGCGCGACAAAAAGCTTGGACATCCTGTGTTCACCATCGTGCATCTCATGAGGTACAATAATTAATCGAGTGATGCGGAAGACGACCCAAGTCGACCCCAAGCGCGAGCTAATTCGCAGGATGATGCTGATGGATTAACCTGAAGATGGATAATCAGAACAAATGCAAAGACAAAAGATGGTCGTCAAGTGGACGTCGCCTAACAAACACTAACCTAGTGTTATTCCGGCAAACCCCGGTGCATGCAACCCCTTCCTTTTGTTTTTAAATGATTTTTACACACTTTAAGTCTAGCAAAATGTGCATTAGGTTTATAGGAGTTTCTTGGAAACCCTTTGATGCATTGCCTACCTTGATATCCATACCTTTATAGGTACTTCTGATGAAGTATCAAAATATGATTTACAAAAATGCATATCCCTGCTTAGATCTTGTGGATAGAGGTTGTCCTTTGCGTTAATGCCTAGCTCAGGGGTTATCCTAAGGAAGGATGGCTTCTGCCTGCAAGAATATTTTTATTGGGAGCAATGGTGGGATCTTACTGCAAAGTTCCCTATAATGCTCTTTTCGTCCTAAGGAACACAAACAATCCTAAGGATGGAATTACTTAAATCGGGACTTGGGCTAGGAACAAGTGATGTCCTACCCAGGTTGATTAAGGATTATACTGAATGTAGGCTTGATGATCAAGGACCTTTTAACTGGTCACATACCTCATCATGGGTAAGCTTTGCCTCGGGCAGACTAATACCAGAATAAGACAACACACAATGGGAGTGGAGAGATAGCGAGAGTAGCATGTACCCTCCGTGGCAAGAGGCTGGACGGTGGTGTATCTGTGCTCTCGATTGGTGTGAACCTGATCTGGTCTTAAGAACCCCGGTGGCGAGTTGACATATGCAAGGGTTAAGTGCTACATATGTCGTGTGATTGGAGATTCCTAGCTGGGTATTAATTGATTCGGATCGCTGTTACTTCTCGGATATGAAGACTCGGTCACTGACTTGCAATCTAAGACATGGATGTAATCTTAATGAGCAAAAATCATGTTGGATTGATTAATGTGATGGTGAAATTAGACTAGATCCTGTTAAGTTATCTAGTGCACATGCATAGCCGTCTGAGGTCTTTGAGACAAGGACAGGTGCATGTGGGCCCAATAACTTGGGAGGTTCTGCCACATCTGGTATCGGAGCAGGATTAAGTATATATGGTCACATACGTATTTTCAAAACAAAAGTTTTGGTTTTAGAAAACCTATTTTCAACTAAACACATTGTTTGGCTTTGAAAACTATAATGCTAGCGATATCCTCTATTTAGCCCTAAGTTAAGGACTATCAGGTGGCTTAGTTCAAAACCACTAACCCACAACCGGGGGTATTGCATACATGTGTAATGTTATTTTTGAGGCCATCCAGTATTGAATGGATCGACGCTCAAGGTAAGGTGAGATGTGAGGGCATGACCGAACAATCATCGGTCTAGGGAAGTGCTTAATTGTGGCGCTTGATTATATACATGTTCCACATATGTATATATGAAGGCTGCGGTGTGGAGTATTTACTTTTCCAGGAATTCAGTAACCCATGTGTGTGTATGGGTATACAGACATGGGAATACTGAGAAGTGTAATGTACTTGTAACGACGCACCTACGCTCAGGTAAGAAGGTGAGTTACCATAATGATTTGCCCTATGGTTAAAGTGTGGCAACGGCGCCTATGCATGGCTCATCGCTTAATGATGAGCTAGCCTCCATATAGCAATATGTGGAGTATAAACTGTGATAAATTGGCATGTGTGAACTGCATCATGGGAAATTGGGCTGTGATGGCTTTTTTGCTGGTACTCTAACCTCGAAAACTTATGTGTAGCTGACGACTAGCAAAATACCGTGAGAGTCGTAAGTATTCCACTGATATAGAACGTTATTGCCACAGTATGTTGGCAAAACTTGTGAGGACGCATAGGACGAGCATGCATCCTGATTGTTGCATCATGTTTGTCACCTATACATCCAAAATGCTTCTCTCATCTTTATTCCAATAAACATTGATTGTGGATAATGTGGTGTAATGCAATATTATGAACTTCTATGAAATAGCTGTCCTCCATTCTTTAGGTAATATGTTTAGGTGTTATATGTGTTTGCTCTTGGACTTGATGTGCCGATAGACTGTTGGTGATTTGTTTGCCTAAACCCAAAACTAGGCCACGTTCTTATTTAGTGAATCCTGACACAAAATTTGAATTTTCCATCATCACTCCATGACCCAACTCATGCAAATAAATGCTTAGATAACTTTTTCGTTGGACATAAAGTGTACCCGAATTTGAAACAAGAATCTCGAGTCATGTTTCCTTCTAAAACCATTCCCTTGTTTGATTTGTGCAAGCTGATGTCTCTATTCCAGTTTGCCTGTTCTTGAAGATCACCATATTGCTTTATCAACCTAACCTAGGAAAGACATGTCCGATCATTTTCTTGAATTTGGTGCCTTTGATTTTCTCGTATCTATTGAAGGCATACCGACTTAACCTTTTGATCGTTTTCTCAGATATTGATCCTTGCCTTGTAATTGATGTGATGGCATAGAAATATGCTTGGGGCTGAATTAACAATCTTCCATGGTACTCCTTTTATCAAGTTTAGGTTATGGCCATACCTTGTTCATTTCATCGGGCCGTGATCTATTTGGCTCTCTACTTGTAACCCTTCTTACAAGTGGAGTCTATTTTTGTATATTGTCATCCTTGCTCAATCTAGTTGTGTCGTGCGAGATTTCTTATTGGCTACATCTGGTAATGGTGTTATGACTAAAACCGATGGTGCCGCGACGAGACCGAGGGCTTCCTGTGAATGTACACACATGGTTGCACTACTTGGCACGCGATGGTATCACGGTTAGTAGTTGTAATCCATTATGAGACTATATTAATGTGTTATCTTGGTTCAATCTAGTTTTGCCAAGTGAGATTCATTATTGGTGCTAGTTCGGTGGTGGTGTCATGATTAAGGATTTATGGTGCCGCAGCGAAACTGAGAGCCCCTTGTGAATGTACACGCAAGGTTATGCTGCTTGGCGCATGCTGGTATCGAGGTGTCTAGTCATGATCTATTGTGAAACTACACTGATGTGTGATCTTCCGTTGACTCCTTCCTTGAAACAATTTCTATGTTGTTTGTCAAGTGACCAAACAACATTCATCATCTCTGTTGGATCAAAGGGGCATACTACTTTCATGTGTGGTCTTATTAATTTTGATCTTGGTAGTGACTACTCATACAAGTTCCCTTTACGTCCTTTGTGTAAAGGTGAAGCCTTGGAGCTTTTTAGTGTCGAGAGACAACTGTTTAGCTCTCAAAATGGAGATTGATTTTTCCCTGCTACTGAGATGCATGAGTTTGTTCATTCGCTCTCTTATTTACTCCATGTATTCCCGAACTAAGTCGGTTCATTTCGCATGAAGAAACGGATGAACAACATGAACAAATGGATTTCTACCCAAATGCATGACCTTTTGCTAGCAAAAAAGTAAACTCTCAACCCCTGGCTTACTGATGGTACTGAGAGGACTTACCCAATGTCAAAACTAGTTCAACAAGTTGGTGTTACTAACTTGTAACTGCATTGTGAACAAAGTTTGAGTTTAGAGATCGTTTTATCGAGTTATCTAAACTCACTTTGGTTCAACCCATCTTAAGAAAGTAATTTCAAGAATCGAGATTATGTCAACTAGTAACCACCTAATCATCGTGCTAGTCAAGCCTCGACTGCCTCACGCATGCTTTTCCAGCGTGTGTGATCAAGCCGAGTCATGCCTAGTGCTAGATACAATGGACTGGTTGTAAAGTCCATATCAACAGATCCCTCCGCTAGTGATTTTCTCGAATCTATACCATCTTTCGTGGACTTGAATTCTCGGGTTAACCACATGTTAACCGCGACAATATTCGACATCCACATCTATCTCGTGTGCCATGAACTTATCGTGACCACTTGTTGGTAAACCTACTTTTATGTGTTTTACCAAAGATGGTGCATTTGGTTCTGTTTGGGTAAAGTCGCATAACTACCGCTCGCCCAACAGACTCAGATAGTATAGTGTCATCAGAAAAAGCAAACTGCACACATGGAACCTTATGTGTTTTACCCAAGATGGTACATCTCTAAATTAGCCTAAGGTGATACATGTTATGCCCGCTAGAGAAACCACATTCTGAGACACTTGCCTTTGCTTGGACTACCGTGTGATTACCACTGATATGGACGTGGGTTACATGCTTCTCTACTCTGGAAAGTCTTTCGCTCCGAATCTCGGGACGATATTTTTTTAAGGGGGGGGGGGCTGTAACACCCCAGGTGTTTATATTCCGCTCGACAACGAGAATGGATTTAAGCACGTAATATCAGTGGATAAAACGGATACTAAATTCTAATCATCTTCGCCTATCGCGAATTCAATATCGCATCTGTCTCGTCGATCGCGAGTTCGACATCGTTTTTATTTCTATCTATCCGGGCTCTTCCTAAATTTTCGTAATGTTCGGAATGTAGTTGTTTCGAAAATCGGTGCGTCCGGTGATTATTTAAAATTCATCGCTCGCGCGAATACGAATTCGGAAGACCGACCCACTCTGATGATTTCTATCATGACTAAATTTATTTGAACTTGACGCCTAAAATGTTCGGAGCAAAATAATCTGGATCGTGCATTATCCGAAAGATCGTGCGTGAGGTTATGATCCCACTCATTCTCCAGCACGCAGTTTTGGTGATGACAACGAATGTACATTAGCGGATCAGGTTTAGGCTAATTTCGGTCGAATCACGCAGAACAAATTATTAGTGTCGAAATCCGTTTAAATAGGTTTGTTGCTTCTCGCCTCGATCTAAAAATGTAAATTAACGGCACGAATTCATCTAACTCCAGAGTATTTATCACATCAAGTCCCGTCTAAAAATTAAAGTCGATCTCATTTTGGTCCAATTCATTTATATCTCTGTTAAACCTTAATCTGACCGCCCAATATATCCTCTACATATCTATCTACTTCAATTTCTTTTAACATGAGCTGATTTTCTTGGTTCCAGAAAATATCTTACTCCCAGCCGCTCTCTCTCTCTTTCCCCTAATCTTTTCTTTCCCATGGATCTTTCCCATGGACTTGTCCCTACGCCGATTATCTCCAGCCACAGGAAAAATCTCACCGCGCGCGCGTGTATTTGTCTCCTTCTTCCTCCTCTGCCTTATCTTCCCAGCCGTCATCCTCGTCCGCTCGCGCGGCAATGAAAATCTGGCCGCCGCTCTGCTGATTTTGTTTGGCGCGTGATACTTATCTCCCACACGCGCACTCAGATATTTTCCCCACCGCCGTTCACCTCTGCTTTTTAATCCGGGAACGCAGCAGCCGCAATCTTCAACCTTCAGCTCCTCCAGCCGTGTCTGTTGCTCGTTCTCTGCCGCACGCGGTCCTCTGCTTCTGTGTGCCCCGGTTTTTTTCTCTCTCCTCCATGGCGTGCCCCCGTTCCTCTCCGCTGCTCACCGCGCCTGGATCCCCTCCTCCCTAGGCTTTTCCCCATGGCGCTTGGTCGCCCGGCCTCCTAAGCCTAGTTCCCTGGCCGCGCGCCCATCTTCGTGTCCTCCCTGCACTCGGCGCCGGATTTTTCTGCGCTGCTCTTTCTCTCCCGGCCATCTCCAGCTCGCGGCGTGCCGTCTTCCAGCCGAAGCAGCCTCCAATCCTGGCCATGCCTCTCTGGTGGTCGTCTCCTTCTCCTGCAACGCCGTTATTCGTTCGATCTCTGCAGTTCCTACGCGTCTTCTCCGAGCCGGCCGTATTTCCCTTGCCCTGGAGTTTCCATGCGCCATGCCGAGCTCCCCAGCTCTAGTCCAGTGCTCAGGACTCCGCTCTCTCTCTCCTCCCTTCATCTCTCTCTAGCGTGTGTGGCTGCTCCATCCATGGTTGCGCCCAGCCAAGCCGTTCTGGATCTCGCGCGTTCCTCCCGGTTGCCATCGCTCGCCGTTGCCTCTTCGTGTTGGCCGACCAGTCTACCATGGTCGCGCGTAGTTCCCTGCTCGGCCAGGATAGTTGTGCTGTCGATCTCGCTTGAGCCCCTTCGCGTTGGTCGAAACTCCCTGGCTCGACTCTGCCCAGTTCGCGTCCTGCTCGCCTTTGCGTCGCGCGCGTAGCGTTCCATTGTTCCTGCGCGTGCTGCCGCGAAGCTCCCTGTTCAGTTCTCCTCCATCACGTTATTATGCGCGCGAAGTTCTCTACTCGCAACAGCGTGTCGAGTTTCCGCGTCGAGCTCCTCTCTTGCGTGCCGGTCGTCGTCTCCGAGCCGATTTTTGGCTGTCGCAGTAGTTTTAGTTATCCGGCTGCGTTTGTGATTGTCAAGCATGTCTGTTGCCGTGAACTCGCCCCTGGTACCCACTCTGTCTTTGGTCCGCGCTTCCTTCAGCTCAGCCAGGCGGGGCATCGTTTCGTGCTGTGCTCACGCAGTTTCCAGCTCGCCAACGCGTCCCCTCGGCTCGCTTGGCCTTAATTCTCATCGCGTCGTCAATTCCGCCGGTTAGCGTCGTTCGTCGTCGCATCACGTGTGAAGCTCTATATACGTCACCCTCCTGTGTCGTCGTCGTTTCGTGCGTCATCAAGAAATCCCAAGCGTCGGGTGAAGACGAAGCTAGCAAGCTTGGTGTTCACCAAGTGCGCGACAAAAAGCTTGGACATCCTGCGTGACTCAAGTTCGATTCGTCAGAATTATTCAGTCGAGGAAAAGATCTTCAGCAATTGATTACCAAAGAAAAGAAGGCCCCTGGATGGCGTCAACCGGAACCGTCGTCGTGCTTGCAACTATCACGTCGAATTAGTCAAGGTAAGTTGATTCGTATTCCCGTTATAGGTCTATAAATAGATTAAATAGAATTATTGGTCTCAATAAATGTTATTAATTTATCATGCGTATATTGTGATGATCGATTTAGATAAATCTGTAAATCAAGTAATTAAGATACATAGTTTTAAGAGTTAATAAAAAGCTAGGAATAAAAATACATTTTCTAGAGTTATTTTGTCAATTTGGTTAATGGATGTAGTCGATGCCCTGCTGTGATATCCATGGTGCTTAATGCTTGGTTTTAAGTGTTTCGTTCTTTTTAGCGCAGATTATCTATCTCGTACTATGTATACTCAAGCTCATACATGTGCATCGTGCATCTCATGAGGTATAATAATTAATCGCGTGATGCTGAAGACGACCCAAGTCGACCCCAATCGCGGGCTAATTCGCAGGACGATGCTGATGGATTAACCTGAAGATGGATAATCAGAACAAATGCAAAGACAAAAGATGGACGTCAAGTGGACGTCGCCTAACAAACACTAACCTAGTGTTATTTAGGCAAGCCCCGGTGCATGCAACCCCTTCCTTGTGTTTTAAATGATTTTTACACACTTTAAGTCTAGCGAAATGTGCATTAGGTTTATTAGAGTTTCTTGGAAGTCGTTTGATGCATTGCCTACCTTGATATCCATACCTTTATAGATACTTCTGATGAAGTATCAAAATATGATTTACAAAAATGCTTATCCCTACTTAGATCTTGTGGATAGAGGTTGTCCTTTGCGTTAATGTCTAGCTCAGGGGTTATCCTGAGGAAGGATGGCTTCTGCCTGCAAGAATATTTTCATTGGGAGCAATGGTGGGATCTTACTTCAAAGTTCCCTATAATGCTCTTTTCGTCCTAAGGAACACAAACAATCCTAAGGATGGAATTACTTAAATCGGGACTTGGGCTAGGAACAAGTGATGTTCTACCCAGGTTGATTAAGGATTATACTGAATGTAAGCTTCATGATCGAGGACCTTTTAACTGGTCACATGCCTCATCATGGGTAAGCTTTGCCTCGGGCAGACTAATACCAGAATAAGACAACACGCAATGGGAGTGGAGAGATGGCGAGAGTAGCGTGTACCCTCCGTGGCAAGAGGCTGGACGGTGGTGTATCTGTGCTCTCGATTGGCTTGAACCTGATCTGGTCTTAAGAACCCCGGTGGCGAGTTGACATATGCAAGGGTTAAGTGCTACATATGTCGTGTGATTGGAGATCCCCAGCTGGGTATTAATCGATTCGGATCGCCGTTACTTCTCGGATATGAAGACTCGGTCACTGACTTGCAATCTAAGTCATGGATGGAATCTTAATGAGCAAAAATCATGTTGGATTGATTAATGTGATGGTGAAATTAGACTAGATGCGAACAAGGTCTATTAATAATTAATCTAGCTTTAAAATGTTGAAAGTAAGGACTCACTTTAGTAAGCTATTTCTGCAAAAGTATCTAAGTTGATTCTTGCTAAAGCCTTTTCCTTGATTCCTATTTAACCAGCATATCCTTGAGAGTCTTTTCTTTAGTCGGGTAAGTCTTGCTGAGTACTTGCGTACTTAGGGTTTTACCCATTGTTGCTGCAGGTCACGAGTCATCTTGATTGTGATTGGTGTTAAGCGCCGGTGGGCACTGCCTTCTTATAAGTCTAAGTACTTCTTCTATACTTCTTATTGAGGATGGTCACTTAAGCTAGCATATATTTCAAAACTACAAATAATTTATAACAATTCAAAGTTACTTCTTTAAATCACTTTTGTAATCACTCCGATCATGTACATTGTAAAACTTGATGTAACATGTAAAATTTGGTAATAAGATTTCCGCTGCAAAATTGTTGGTGTGTGATTTGTGTTTACTTAATCCCGCGGTTCTGGTTGTAAGTGGTTTATCTGATGTCCTTGGGGCAATCAGACGGATCCTGTTAAGTTATCTGGTGCACATGCATAGCCGTCTGAGGTCTTTGAGACAAGGACAGGTGGATGTGGGCCCAATAACTTGGGATGTTCTACCACACCACCCCAGACATGTCAGGTCAATCCATAATGGCAGCCTAAGTGATGATAGGGCAAGCCAACCCCAAAGGCAACAGCACAACTCCCAATAATCAGGGCCGCAACAAAGTTCCTTCAGGCCACCAGCTCCAAGAGGAAGACGGGGCAGAAGCTTCTGAGGAAGATACGTAGATCAACCCAGGAGATTGTTTTGTTTGTTCTGTGGCGAAGACAAAGGCCACACCACAAGAATGTGCCAAGTCACGATTCAGAAGAAGAAAGAGATTGCCGAAGCTGAAGCACGGCAGAATCAGCCGAAGCAAATCCTACATACTGCTTCATGCTATTCTCCCTACGTCCCAGAGTACGTAGGTAATCAATAACCTACGGCCTCTGTCGCTTCGGCAAGCCACTCTCAAGCTTCCTGGGCCCAGCTCCCACCACCACCACTGGTAGCAACTACTCTGGCCCGAAGCCAGCAGCCAGAAGGGCACCAACACGCTCAGCAGCAGCGCAATTTTCGGGAGGAGTTCGAAGCTCGCACAGTCAATAGCACTGTGCTCGAATCCAAGCACATCTACTGAAGAATATCCTACCTCTGGTGCATCTTTGTTTTTCTGCCTTTTTTGTATGAAAAACAATTCACGAAGGATTAAATTCCAATTTCATGTAATAATATTGTACTCATATCATCGAGTGGGATGCTTCCTCTTAACAAGATTACGAAGCTACAAAAGTCGTTCCTAAGGGAGCGCAGAGTAAGTTCTGAAGCTACAAATGTCATTCCTAAGGGAGTGTAGAGTAAGTTCCGAAGCTACAAAAGTCGTTCTAAGGGAGCGCAGAGTAAGTTCTGAAGATACAAAAGTCGTTCCTAAGGGAGCGCAGAGTAAGTTCTGAAGCTCAAAAGTCGTTCCTAAGGAAATGCAGAGCCAAAATACCACCGAAATAGAAGGTGAAGAAGCTCCAAAGTGGACCCTAAGGGGATGCAAAGCTTAAATGGCACCGAAATAGAAGGTGAAGAAGCTCAAAAGTTGTTCCTAAGGGGATGCAGAGCTTAAATATCACCAAAAATATAAGGTGAAGAGACTCAAAAGACGTCCCTAAGGGGATGCAGAGTCAGGATATTTCTGTGTGGACATGTCTCTGACATAAACATCATGCTGCATCATTCAGCATAGCATTACATCATACATCATGTCGCATCAGCAACAAAATTGAGAAGAAGGAAAGTTGTTTCTTTCAAAATATAGGATGAATGAAACAATGTGCCAGAGCACAAAGCAACCCTTTGGCAATTACAATCTTATGCGCCAGGAAAATTTTTTGTTGACAACAATATCATGCAATAGCTGTGCTATAGAAGGGTATTTTCTTTATGAAGCATGAAAAGAAGGGAAGGTGTTTTTTAGCCGAAGGCTCAAAATGGTACATACGCAAATTTCATGCATCGCAAAGAAATATATTACACTAATATACACATAGATATACAATGTTTAACTTGTACGAATATTACATCACAAAAATGTTACATTTCTTAGCTACACAAATAATCTAGTCTTCCTTCAAAATTTTCTCAGCAGCTTCGTTCAGAAGTTTGTTGACAGCTTCTTCAGCAATTCTTATAGTTTCTAACGCCGCCTTCATGGCTGGATCAGCTTCGAGATCATATGGCTTATGTGGCGGTGAAAGTTCATCTACAGTAAAAGTAATAAGTTGTTAATCTGAAGCCAGAAAAAATACTGAATTTATGAAATAATTAAAATACTGTTGGGGACTTGTTCTCAAATGCTACGAATTAAGAACAAGCCAACATAGAATGTTAAATATCAAAGCCCTTCGTCCACTGAAGCATTATTTCCTTGAGGATTTAATGAGCTTCGAACAAAGGTTACGGATGGTAAACCACGAAGGTTCTACCTTCGTGATCAGAAGTAAAATAATACAAAATGAAACATAAAATACAAAACGTTAAAGAATACCAAGAATAAATAACATTATTAACTCATTCTATAATATAAATTGAAATATTGAAACATGACATCTTATTACATTTATACCTTCACCTTGATAGAAAACAATAATTCCAGAGTGATGCGTTAGCGATTACAGGATTGTGTGAACAGTAAAGGAGTATTGTTCACTATTTATAGGCACAGGACGCGGCCTGTAAGAAATTACAATCATACCCCTTACAAGAGATTACAATTATGACTCAGACCTTCATGGACTAAAAATTCATTCCATCTTTAAGTCGGTTCGATCCTTCATCTTCTGAAACGCTATAACATCGAAGCTTTATGAGCGGTAGCTTCGGTGTCACGCATAAACAGGTTTCGCCGAAGGTGTTTCTTCCTTCAGGACCTTCGGCGATGAAGCATGGTCCCAACAGTAGCCCCTTCGCGGTGCTAGATCGTTTTTCGTAACGAGCTTGATCCGTGAAAAAAGTCTCTTAGGCTTCGGGAAGCCGAAGGTCCGAAAAACACCTTCCCTGAGCTCGTTGCCGGGAAACGATACAACTTCCGAGCGTGAAGCGGTCCCACCATGCAGGTTCACCTTCTCGGGTTTTGTGGCCCACCGTTCAGTGGGTGCGGGCGACTATTTGTCCGGTGTAAAGGACTTTGACGATTCACCTTCTTACCTGCAACACTATAAACAGACGGGTAGGTGTGAAGTTACCACAACATTCATTGCTATTGCACTGTTTTGCTGCTAAAAATTTAACCATAGCCGAAGCTTGACTTTTGCATTCGAACGAAGCGCCACTTTGGATTCTGCTTCGTCACAAGAAGAGCTTCGGAAAAAAGGTTATTAATTTCCAAAAAACTTCCAGGAAATTTATAATCAAATGGCCAGAGTACGCTCCACTGCTAGGGTTGAGCGTGATGGAGATGAGACCAAAGCCACTTAGACTGTGCTGATTTCCGAAGCAATGAGGCGTTCTGGGCTGGTTTCATCAAGGGACACACCTGCTGCCGAAGCAACACAAGCTAATGTTGAAGAAGCTGGTTCCGATGATGAGTACAGCTGTGGGGTGCCAAGCAAACCTAGTCATCTGGACTTTGGAAGGTCCACCATCTCTGAAGCTGATCTTCCTAAGATGGTGAAGCTGGGTTATTTCAGTGAGGCCAAGAAAAAATTAATTCGTTTTGGTGGAGAAGAAACTATCCCAAAGCCAGGAAAAGATGAGGTAGTAGTCTTCAAAAGTTTCCTGAAAGCTGGTTTGAGATTCCCCCTAAACAAGATGATTGCTATTGTACTGAAGAAGTTTGGGGGTTTACCTTCATCAGCTGACCCCTAATGCTATCGTTAGGTTAAGCGTTTATATTTGGGCCCTTCATAGCCAAGGAGTGGAACCGTTCGGTGAGGGCTTCTGCCGAGTTCATGAATTACACTACCAGACTAAAGCCAGAGGAGATGGTCTGCATGAGAATTTTGGCTGCTACAACTTTGCTTATCGCAAGACTACGAAGTTTCCAGTGATAAGCTATCGAAGCAAATGGCCAGCCGAATGGAAGTCTAAATGGTTTTATGTTAAAGTTGATGAAGATGAAGATAAATTGGTCCAGAGTCCGCTAGAACTAACCTTCGGAGAGACGAGGCCCCGATGCAACATGATAATGGGGAGCCCGAGTCATATTGCTTTGGCTGAATTTCGAGTGATTTAAGATCATATTGGCACTAGAGACTTAGTGCAGGAATTCTTGGCTTTTAAAGTGTTCCCAACACTGAGGGAGTGGGAGATGCCGAAGCTAGAGGGAGAAAAGAAGAAGGGTGTTGGGGGCCTTCGGCTTCCGAAGGTCCTCAAAAACATGATTTAACAGTGTTTCTAGAGTATAATGTGTGAACAGGTATCTTCGGACTCGTATCAGAGAGGGAGAAGCTCAAAAGATACGAAGGTTGACACAGCGCCGAAGCTGTGAAGCAGGAAAGCTTCGGCATGTTCGCAGAAAAGGGAACCGACTTGAAGATGAAAAGGCCATTTAGACCTCGATAGATTACTATAGAATTACCACCAAATGTAAAGGGCATGTATGTAATTTTGTATGGGTTGTACCCCGTGCCTATAAATAGGTGAACAGTACCCCCGTACTGTTCACGCTGATTTGGTGTTCACTTTTGCGTCACGCTTGTACTTTCATTTCCTTCAAATTGGAGGTACATCTGTAATCCAATGTTATTTTTATTTATATATAATAAGGATATATGATGATCTACGTAATTCTTTATGTTTCTTGTAATTCATTCTTCGCCAATATGTAATGCATTTATAAAGGTTCGCCCTTTGTGACCTTCGTCCGAAAATCATTATATCCCAAGGGAAATAATGTTTCGTAGGACGAAGGACTTAACCGATTAACATTTTCTATGTTGCCTTGTTCTTGAAGCATTTGAGAACAAGTCCTCAACATTGGCGCCCACCTCCGGTGAACTCATTTCCACTCTTTGAAGTTTTTTATCTTCGGCGATCATAAACCTTCGTTATGGCGCCGAAGAAAGCTTCAGCACCTGGGACTGCAGCTCTACAACCGCTGGACCACAATCAGGAGACAGTCTCTCTTCGGGAGGCCCGAAGCCAGAAAAGGAAGGCTGTTAGCCCGTCACCACCAGAGGACGAGTTAGATCAAGAAATCAGAGATATGGAGATGCTTCATCAACAAGTGCAGAGGAAGAAAGAAAAGATGGCCAGGCTAGCTGAACTACAGAGGCAGATAGACGAAGCCTCTGAAGAAGTTCGTCACCTTGCTCAGGATGAGCAACACCGAAGGCCTCAGCACCAAGACCTTCATCAGGAGGATTTTCCCAACGGAGATGACTGGTATGACAATTTCCATCATGGGAATTTTGTCTTTGACGATGCTTCTCCTCTGTCCGCTGAGCTGCAGGCTACACCTTGGCCTCCGTCCTACAAGCCTCCTCAGCTTCCCGTATTCGATGGCCACTCAGACCCGAAGTAGTTTTTGATGAGCTACGAGGCAACAGTATCTTCCTATGGTGGCAATGCTGCGGTCATGGCCAAATCTTTTGTTATGGCTGTCAGAAGTGTTGCTCAAACCTGGTATTCCTCCCTTCGACCAGGAACGATCACTTCATGGCAGAAGCTGAAGGACCTCTTGTTAACTAGCTTCCAAGGGTTTCAGACGAAGCCGGTTACTGCTCAGGCTCTGTTCCAGTGCACCCAGGATCACGAAGAATACCTTTAGGCGTATGTCCGAAGGTTCTTGCGTTTGAGAGCACAGGCACCAACGGTGCCCAATGAAATTGTCATTGAGGCCATGATCAAGGGGCTTCGGCCAGGACCGTCAGCTCAGTACTTCGCCAGGAAGCCCCCTCAAACTTTGGAGAAGCTTCTCCAGAAGATGGATGAGTACATTCGGGCCGATAACGATTTTCGCCAAAGAAGGGAGGAGGCCTTCAGGTTTTCTGAAATGACCAGGGGCTTCGGTGGGAGGTTTTACCCGAGGCATGTTAGATCAATTCATAACTCTACACAAAGTGATGATAAGGGGAGCCAACAGCAAAGGCCACAATATTCCTCACAGGCTTCGGGGCAACAGCAAGCTCCCTTCCGACCACCAGCTCCAAGAGGCAGAGGTGCCAGGGGCTTCGGAGGAAGATTTGGCGATCAACAGAGAAGAATCTTTTGCTTATTCTGTGGTGAGAACAAGGGCCATACTACCAGGATGTGTCATGTTACCATCCAGAAGCAAAAGGAAATAGCCGAAGCCGCAGCACAACAAGCTCAGCCGAAGCAGGTCATGCATACAGCTTCGTATCACTCGCCCTACATCCCAGAGTATGTAGGCAACCACCCTGCAGTTTCTGTTGCTTCGGCGAGTCAATCTCAAGCTTCTTGGCAACAACCTCCGCCTCCACCTCCGTTACAGCAAGGACAGCAGCCAGAAGGGAGCCAGTATGCTCCACACCAAAGGGACTTCCGAGAGCAGTCCGAAGCTCGTACAGTCAATAGCACCGTGCCAGATCAAAGCACATCTATTGACAAATATCCTACCCTAATAGCAATCTTTTCTATCCAGTTTTGTTTTTTGTAATAAAGGATATTGTTTAGGTTTCATATAAATACTTTCGTTGATTCCCACAAGGAAAATATATTTTTCTCAGGCTTAAATTGTTAAAGTTTAAAGACTTGTGATAATCAAGAGGACCTTCGGACTACCGAAAATCATTCGAAACAGCAAAAAGTCGTTCTAAGGAACGCAGAGTAAGTTGCCGAAGTCACAAAAAAAGTCGTTCCAAAGGGAACGCAGTGTAAGTTTTTTGCTCCAAAGTCGTTCCTAAGGGAATGCAGAGCTTACAGCGAAAAGTCAACGCTGATTCCGCCAAAAGTAAAGGCGAAGAAGCTCCAAAGACGTTCCTAAGGGAATGCAGAGCTTACAGCGAAAAGTCAACGCTGATTCCGCCAAAAGTAAAGGCGAAGAAGCTCCAAAGACGTTCCTAAGGGAATGCAGAGCTTACAGCGAAAAGTCAACGCTGATTCCGCTGAAGTAAAAGGCGAAGAAGCTCCTAAGGGAGGCTTATAATGAAAATTTTTGTATGTTTTGTCACAGGAACGCGTGTATCTTCGGAATAAACAACATTTTACTCAGCATAACATCATCGCATCATTTCGCATAACATAAGCATCATACATCATATTGCATAAAGCACAAGAAGGGGATGTGACATCGATCTTCGGAAGAATGTTTTGAAAAGGGCAAACCATGCTAAGTAGCTTCACATTGTCAAGAAGCCTGGATATTATTCATCAGAACACTGGATATTGTTGTGACAAACAAAAATCCTTCTTCACGAAGCATGAAAAGAAGGGAAGGTGTTTTTTCGTCAAAGACTCAAAAAGCGGTACGTGTAAAGTTTCATGCATCGTAAAGAATTAAGCAATAAAAAGGGTATATTACATTCAGGATTACAAAATGTTACAATTCAGAAGTTTACTTTACAATAGTGTTCAATTTTCTTTTAGAACAACTTCTGCAGCCTCATTCAGGAGTCGATTGACGACTTCGTCCATGATTGCTTCGGCCATCTTTTTAATTTCATCGTCTCCTTTCGGCTGAGGGCCTGGAGACGCTTTAGCAGGATCTGAAGGACAGGACACGGCTATGTTGCTATTACAAACGGAAAACGAAGCTTAAAACCAAAAATTACAACACAATACAAACTATTAGTTAATACCTAATTGACCTTCGGGCTCTGTGCTCTTTTCAGCAGCCTTAGCCACTTCTCTAGCATCGTGAATGCCCTTTTCACTTCTTTGAATAATTTCTCCTGCCATTTCTCGGCCACCATTATCCCAGATATCAGTAAAAAACTTTCCACCAATTATGCTTGCTTCGGCCGAAGGGTCTTTTGCGTCTTCAAAGGACAAAGCAGTTTCGGATTGTGCTAAGATTTTTACGTGTTCACAACCCTTCTTCTCTAGAATGGTGGCAATTCCTCTGGCCCCAGAGAAAGCACATATATCCCCACGGCTATTTAAAATTTCTTCGAAGGCTTCAGCTTCGTGGTCGATCCATTCAATAGGACCTTCGGGATTGCCTCTTATAAAGTTTTCTTCACTAGAGAAGGCGCCGACCCTGGCGAAGCCAGCCTTCAACTTCTTAACACATTCTATAGATTTGTTATAGCACCTCTTCTTGGATGAACGAAGCTCTTCAACAGTTGCTTCCAAGTGATCCGCCCATTGGTCGCTGAGCTCTCGCCTTGTTTCTTCAAGTATACGTTCTTCCCTGGCTCTGGCCAGTTGTTTCCGAAGATCTTCTATTTCGCGTTTCTGAGCTTCAGCCTGACTCTTGAACGCAGCTTCGTCTTCCTTTATTTTATTTACCAATGAGTGTAATATTTTATTTTTTTCGAGGCCTTCGTTCCTCAGTTCAATTACTTCGGAACGAAGGTTGCTCAGGGCTATAGTACACCCTTCGTCTTCAGCATCTTTTTGTGCCCTGAGGGCATTACTAAGTATCAGGCCCTGCAAAGAAAAGTATGTGTGTTTCAATAAAACAAGCAAAAGGTTTTTTTTGGTATCAACAAAGAATACAAGGATCCCATTTGTCGCACCTTTAAGCTATTGTAGGCCAGGCTGTCGGCCAAATCGTTCTTCGACAGCACCGAGAGCCCGTCTTCTAAGGTTGGGAATCCGAAGCTCTTGCTCATCTCCCGGCAAACAGAAATTTCCTTGTTGTCAGGGAGACAATACAAAAAGTCTTCTTCTCCACTACCATTGAATATTAACGCCCCCTTTGGATACTTCAGCTTTTGGGCGTAATGCTGGGCCTCTTGCTCCTCTTTTTCTGAAAGTTTTTTCCCCGAAGCATGACGAACAATATAATCACGAACTCTGATGGATGCTTCGGGGGCAATGACTCCGATCTCTTCAACAAAAGTTGGCTTTGTTATTTTTTCCTCAGTTTCCAAGGATTCTATCTTCGCGGGCTCTGAGGACCCAGCTTCGGCTTCAGTCCCTTGCACTGGAGTTTTGTTATCAGAAATTTCAGTTGTCGTTTCAGGAATGGCAGCAGCCTTCTTCGGAGGTGTGCTTGAAGTTTTAATTGTTTCTAGTACATCTAGCACATTGGCCATTCTTCTTCTTTTTGGAGTCACTGCTGGCACTTTTTGATTTTTTATTGTCTCAACATTTGCTGCAGGACTCACAATTTCTGGTACTTTTTCTTCAGTTGGTTTTTTCACTTCTCCAATTTTTTCTGTGGATGGCGCTTCGGCCATTTCTTTTGTTTCTGGCAGCGAAACCTTCGGTTCTTCTAGTTCTGTCTTTTTCGCCGTTTCGGTCATCCCTGCAGCTGCAGGTGGCGTGACTGGTATGGTTGGCTTTTTAGCCTCGGTAGCCGAAGAAGATTTTTCGGTAAACTCCGGCACCGAAGCTGGTTCGATATAGCGCGGCCGGTGAGTGAGGACTTTTATTTTCTTTCTTTCAGGCTCTGGCTCGCTAGGAGCAGTTGCAGCTTCTTCTTTTGCAGAGGTTGTGTTCTTTCTTTTCTGCCTTCGGACGGGGTAGCAATAGTCAGGGTAAACAAACCCAATTGCATCAAATACCCGATTCAGCCTTTTCTTTTTTCGGCCTCCGAAGGCTGCTGACATCGCAGTATCTTCGGCCTTTGAATAAGCACCAAGCAATTCGTCACTTAAATTTTCAATACTCTTTAGCCAGTCATCATCTGGCTCAGTAAATTTATCTCCAAACTTGAAGGTGTACTTCAGTCTCACAAGCCCACCTTCGTCGGCCTCTTTTATGGTTTCTTGAGGCATTTCCCATTTCTCCGCAAGAGGCCAAACCCGGAAGGCAATATGCTCTTGTACTAAATCTCTTGTTCCAATAAAAGAGCAGATGACGCCGAAGGCCCTCTGGCATTCTTCGGCAGCTTCATTCATTTCCACCTTCGGCCTCCGAAGGCCGAAGCTTTGCCAAATAGGACGCATAATTATACCTTTGATATCTTCTCGTGCTGATAGGTCATTCTTCACATAAAACCATTCTGTCATCCAATCCCCGGGCCATCTCTTCCGAAAGGTTGGTACGGGACAGCTTGCCCCGGACCGAGAGACGAAACTGTAGCAGCCAAAGTTATTATGGTACTGTTCTTTGCCCCAAGGCTTTGTTTCATATAATAATTCGTGTATATTACAGAAGCTTCTTGCATCAGGCTTCAGACCTTGGCTTCTCGCGGCCCACACGAAGATATTTAGCCTTATAATTGCCTCGGGAGTAAGTTGATGAAGATAGACTTCGAAGATTTTCAACACCTCCACGACGAAGCTACTCAAGGGAAATCGTAGCCCAGCTTTCAGAAAGCTTCGGTATACTACGACTTCATTTTCTTCAAGGTGTGGACAAGTCTTCTCTCCTTCATCGGCCCTCACAATGGACAAATCCCGAAAATACCTTCCTCTCATGTTGACAAGATGATTCTCTTTGATAGTTGATTTACCATAAACTGAATGGCTTGGTCGCCAGGGACGATCTTCGGAGTCTTCGCTACCGCTGTCCACATCATAACTGTCACTGTCACCAGTATCCTCAGACAAGCCTTCCAGAATTTCCTTGGTAATTTTTTCCGTGTTTGTCTTCGACATCGCTATAAGAAACCCCAAGTTTTTCTCCTCATCAAGAGTCAGCTTCGTCTCACCAGCAGTTTTCTTTTTCTCTTCATCAAGAGACAGCTTCGTCTCAGCAACAGCTTTCTTGTCTCCAGACATCTTTGGAAATACTAAAAAACTGTTTTCAAAGCCGAAGCTTTAAAACTAAAGACTCAGGGAATCTTAGCGCGCAAAAGCTAAAAATCGAGCGAGCGAGAGCAAGTGACAAGAGAGCGTACCAAATGAGCTCGCGGTATGCTCTTATTTATACGCTCGGTGCGGAAAAAATGGAAAGACCCCGCCTGTCAGTGAATGTTGCTATTCTAGCAAAGGGAAGGTGTTTTTTCGGACCTTCGGCTTAAAGCCTTCGTCCATGTCGCAATCTAAATTTATTATTTTAACAAATTAATATTGCGAGGGGCTACTGTTGGGGGCCTTCGGCTTCCGAAGGTCCTCAAAAACATGATTTAACAGTGTTTCTAGAGTATAATGTGTGAACAGGTATCTTCGGACTCGTATCAGAGAGGGAGAAGCTCAAAAGATACGAAGGTTGACACAGCGCCGAAGCTGTGAAGCAGGAAAGCTTCGGCATGTTCGCAGAAAAGGGAACCGACTTGAAGATGAAAAAGCCATTTAGACCTCGATAGATTACTATAGAATTACCACCAAATGTAAAGGGCATGTATGTAATTTTGTATGGGTTGTACCCCGTGCCTATAAATAGGTGAACAGTACCCCCGTACTGTTCACGCTGATTTGGTGTTCACTTTTGCGTCACGCTTGTACTTTCATTTCCTTCAAATTGGAGGTACATCTGTAATCCAATGTTATTTTTATTTATATATAATAAGGATATATGATGATCTACGTAATTCTTTATGTTTCTTGTAATTCATTCTTCGCCAATATGTAATGCATTTATAAAGGTTCGCCCTTTGTGACCTTCGTCCGAAAATCATTATATCCCAAGGGAAATAATGTTTCGTAGGACGAAGGACTTAACCGATTAACATTTTCTATGTTGCCTTGTTCTTGAAGCATTTGAGAACAAGTCCTCAACAAAGGGAGAACTTGTTCGATTGCCTTATCACTACAAGTTTAAGAAACACTTTAAAACACCCTGCCAGGAGTGGTTGGACACAATCGAGATTATGTGCAACGATATTCTCGGTAATTACTCTAAGAAAGAAGATTAGTTAATGACTGCGGCCTTCGGCACTCGCCCGAAACGAAGATTGAATCAGGTGCTAGATGCCTTGAATTTTGATTACCCTGATTATGAGCAACTAGGCGGAGATGCCGAAGGCCAGAAGAGAAAGGATTGTCAACGTCCTTGACAAAGAAGGCACCAAATTGGCTAAAAAGGACAAAGAAATTTCTGAGAAAAGAAGACTGAGCCCTGAGCCGAAGATAGCTGCTCCAAAGAAAAGAAAAGTTGCATCCCCAAAACCAACGACGTCGGCCCAAGAGGAGGAAGCTCCTGCAACACCTTCTGCTGCCGAAGTGGAAGAGATTCTAAAGGTAATGACTGAACCTTTGCCTATCAAGCTAAGTCCGCTGGCGCCAGAACTGACGAAGTTTTTTCAGAAGGAAAAAGAACCTTCGGCAACAGAAAGTCCTGCTAAGCCGAAAAAACGAAGAATTATCCAAGTGGCCGATGTCATTCATCAGACACCGCCCCCGACATCGGCGTCAAAAATACAATTTATTGAAAGCATTGTTACTGCCGAAACCACATCCACCGAAGCCGAAGGCACCGGAGCCGAAACCGAGACCGCCGAAGATCCAAATATAGAAACCACACTTGATATTGATAATATACTTCTGAAAATGGCTGAAGAAGAAGCTACTGCGGCCACGGTGGACATGGCAATTGAGAAAGGAAAAGAGCAAATTGAAGACACTTTGGAAGAAGAGAACTTTAATTTTCAAGATATACTCGGACAAGAATTATCAGAGGCTGAGAAAGAAGAGCTAAAGAAATATGCTATATCCTGTGGATACAAACCAGGATCTCTGCTGTTCGGCGGAGTCAACGAAGGGAAACTAAGATGCCTTCGGAATCGAACCGAGGCCAAGGTTTTTAGGACCTTCTCAAAGAGCGTTGGTCTGCCGAAGATTGAAGCGGACCTCTGCAGGTACCAGCGACAGCATATCGCCGTAGCTTGCTCTATGCTAATTTCAAGGTACAATCGCCGGTTTTTTTTAATTAAGATGTTTTCTGACGAAGGTTGTTTTGGTAGAGTATACTACTAAGTAAAGTGCTGAGGATGCAATAAGATATTGAGGACGAGAAAAACGAAGCTACCATCAAAGATCTAGAAAACAAAGTCGAAAGTTACGAACCTGCTTTGAAGAAAAAGGACTTAGTCATTCAAGACCTTGAAAACAAAGTTAAAAATCACGAAGCTGCTTTAGAAAAGAAAGACTTCGTCATCCATTGTGTGGAAGGTTCGCTGGCTGAAGCTCAAGCCGAAATTGATAAATTGAACAGCGAATTACTTATAAAATCAGAAAAATCTGAGCAAGAAAAGAAGAGTCTCGAAACAAATCTCAAGACCGAAATTGAGAAGAATTCAACTTTGCAGAAATCATTGAAGGAGCTTCAGGAAAAATGCTTAGATTTTGGCAACCGCTGCGTGCAGCGGCTGAAGGCTGTGTTTTACTCAATTGGAGCCAGCTCTGATAAGTTTACACCTTCAGCTGAAAACCTGCCAAGCACCTTTGTATACATTGAGGGCGAAGTTGATGCACTTGACGAAGTTATCGCTGGGCATGCCGATTTCTGCGCCCTGTTAGCTTCTCGAGGCACGGCTACTGCTTTCCTGAAGGCTGGCTGCACGCACGGGAAAATTGTAAATAGACCAAACTTTAGTTTATCACCGGCAGATTTGGTTGACATCCCCAGCCTAGCCCGAAGCATAGGGAACAGATTTATGACCCATATTTGGATAAACGGCGGGCGAAAATGGCTGGTGACGAAGCTCGGAGCCACCTTAAGCCAGTGAGAAACTTATACTTGTTACTTTTACCTTCTCCTTGAATTCTGCACCTTTCTCATTCCGTTTTAATACGTACATGATGATGAAGCTGAAGAATGACGAGCTGAAGCTTAACAGATGCTCCGAAAGACTTTTCTGCAAAAAATTCTAGAGAAACTTTTGTAATATAATTGTAAAGAAACTTATGTAAATTTGTGCATACCTTGTAATATATCTTTTCCCCTTTATCCGTGTACGATCTGCTTTGCTGTGGATGAAATTTTATTTTTGAGCCGAAGGAGAAAAACACCTTCCCTTCTTTTCGTACACAACGAAGCATGAAAATTTCCTCTTTCTCCGAAGTTTTTTCCTCATAGCCGAAGCATCTTCCTTTTCTGTATGATATGATGATAATGATCCTATATATGTCTAAATGAATGTTTATGAATGCAAATGTCATGATGTAATGTATCGTGCAAGTGAATATCCGAATATATATTCGAAACCATAATCATATCCTTCATTCCCTTGGGAATGACTCAAATCTTTTTGCCTTTTATTTTTCGGCTTCACCGTTTACTTTTCGGTGTATCAGCGCTGACTTTTCGCTGTAAGCCTCCCTTAGGAGCTTCTTCGCCTTTTACTTTCGGCGGAATCAGCGTTTATTTTTCGCTGCAAGCCTCCCTTAGGAGCTTCTTCGCCTTTTACTTTCGGCGGAATCAGCGTTTATTTTTCGCTGCAAGCTCTGCATTCCCTTATGAACGACTTTTGAGCTTCTCCCTGTTTTCTTTTCTTTTTCCTTTGCACTCGATGGTGCGTTCTCAGCTTTTACATTTACATCTTTGGGGGATATTACTCTTGTAGGATTGAAATAAGAAAAAGAAAAATTACATGTTGTGGCCCCATTAAAAACCTTTCTCCCCCTTCGGAAAGGAAAAGGGTGCCACAAGAAAGAATAGAAAAAATTACATCAAGCTAAACATAATATCGCCGAAGCTCATCCGCATTCCATGATCTAGGAATGTTGTTGCCGTCCATATCCTTCAATCTGTAGGAACCAGGTCTTGACGAAGATGCCACCAGAAAAGGTCCTTCCCACTTCAGCTGTAACTTGCCTACTGTCTCTGGGTTGGCTACTCTTCGAAGCACCAAATGTCCTGGTTTAATGTTCTTTAACCGAACCTTTCTATCACGCCATTTTATTGTTTCAGCTTGGTATTTATTGATGTTTTCCACAGCTTGAAGCCTGATCCCCTCTATAGCATCTTTTTCCACAGAGTAATCAGCTTCAGCTTCGTCTTCTGCCGAAGCTACTGTTCTTATTGATCCTGCTTTGGCTTCTTCTGGAGTTATTGCTTCGTCACCAAACAATAATTTGAATGGTGTAAAACCTGTTGATCTTGATATTGTTGTGTTGTGGCTCCACACCACTTTGATTAATTCGTCTGGCGACTTTCCCCTAGGCTGATTGAAGATTAATTTCATTATTCCTGTCATTATGATGCCATTAGCCCTTTCAACAAGTCCATTTGACTCCGGATGCCGAACTGATGCAAAATGGATCTTCGTGCCAATTTGTTCACAAAATTCTCTGAAAGCTTCGGAATCAAACTGCGTTCCATTATCCACAGTAATAGTCTTCAGCACTCCGAAGCGACAGACAATATTTTGCCAGAAAAACTTTTGAATAGTAGCCGAAGTAATTGTGGCTAAAGGCTTTGCCTCAATCCATTTAGAAAAATATTCCACTGCCACTACAACATATCTTAAGTTCCCTTGTGTTGGTGGTAACGGACCTAACAAATCAAGGCCCCACCTTTGCAATGGCCAAGTGGGTTGTATTAGATGGGTTAAAGACGAAGGTTGTTTTTTATCTCTTGCACATTTCTGACAGCCTTCGCACTTTTGGACTAACTCCGCTGCATCTGAAGCTGCCTTTGGCCAATAAAATCCTTGACGAAAAACTTTTCCATGCAAAGGCCTAGATCCAATGTGAGATCCACACAGGCTTGCGTGTATTTCCTTCATCAATTCTATACCTTCGGCTCTGGATAAACACTTAAGTAATGGAGAACAGACCCCATGCTTGTACAGTTCCCCTTCTATTATAACATATGGTCGAGCTCTTGCCTCTATCCTCCTGTTATAAGCTTCGTCATCTGAAAGAAAGTTACCCTGAAGGAAAGAGATGATCTCAGTTCTCCAGTCTTCACTATAAACAGGGGATATATTGAGGACTGCTCTTTCAAGAAGTTCAACCGAAGGGGCTTTTATTGTTTCGAAAAATACTTCCGAAGGTAAGGGCATCCCTTGTGCTGCTGACTTGGCTAGCAAATCAGCATGTTCATTTTCTCCTCGAGGAATATTATTGACAGAAAACCCTTCAAAGGAAGTCTCAATCCTTCGGACCGTGTCTTAATATTTTTCAAGCTTTGGGTCTCTTGCTTTACAACTCTTGTCAATATGACTAGAAATAACCTAGGAATCAGTTTTAAGAACTTCCCTTCTAATTCCCATTGCCTTTAACTTCCGAAGACCCAAGAGCAAAGCTTCATACTCAGCAATGTTATTTGTGCAACTGAAATCAAGTATTGCTGCATAGCAAGTTTTAACTTTGGAGGGTGCAACCAACACAGTGGCTGCTCCTGCCCCGAAGGTTCCCCAAGAACCATCGCAGAATACTGTCCAAACTTCAGCATCTTTACTCGCTTCTTCTTCCTGAGCCCCTGGCGTCCAATCAGCAATGAAGTCTGCTAACGCTTGGGACTAAATCGAAGATCTATGCACATAATCAATGCAGAACTCATTGAGTTCCGTAGCCCATTTTCCAACCCTTCCAGTAGCTTCTCTATTTCTCATAATATCCTTCAATGGTTGTGAAGAAGGGACAACTATATTGTATGCTTGAAAATAGTGCCGAAGCTTCCTGGAGGCCATCAAAACAGCATACAACACCTTCTCCAATTCTGTATAATTTTTCTTGTGATGATTGTTTACATTCTTTTGTGTTTCATACGTCTCTACTTACATTTTGTTCACTAAAATGATGAAGGTATGCCCTTCATGACCTTCATCTGAAGATCATTATATCCCAGGGGAGATAATGCTTTGAAGGACAAAGGTCTCTAATCGTTAACAATTGTGTTGCTTTGTTCTTGGTGTATAGCATCCAAGAACAAGGACCAACACTATGAATCAAGAACAAGGCAACACAATTGTTAAGGATTAAGGACCTTCATCCTCCGAAGCGTTATCTCCTCTTGGATATAATGATCTTCAGATGAAGGTCATGAAGGACAAGCCTTCATCATTCATGAGAATAAGAGTACATAGAGACAATGAATGTAATCCATTGGCTCATTTACATATGTATTTCATAATATACACATGAACATTTACAAAATTTAGATTATATTGATACCTTCGGCTAGTTCGAAGGTGCAGACGCGAGAGCGATTACAATCCAGCGTGAACATTATGGGGGTACTGTTCACCTATTTATAGGCACGGGACACAACCCAGATAAAAGTACATTTATAACTTTAACAATTGTTCATAATTGTAACATAAATCACTAGGAACTAGCTAGTCTTTTTCTCCTCGACTTGGGCTAAGCTGAAGCTGTCGTCCTTGGGTGGTAGCTTCGGTAATCGTCGTTGTTGCTTCTAGACAAGATCTTCGTCTTGAGGACCTTCGGCAGAGAGAGAGTCCTCAAAATCACTTTTCTGATGATGTCTTTGTCTTGAGGACCTTTGGCAGGGAAGAAGACCCCAATAGTAGCCCCTTCGCAGTGCTAGATTATTTTTTCATAACAAGCTCGATCCGCGAAAAGTACTATTGGGGGCCTTCCTCTTCCCCAAGGTCCTCAAAAACATGATTGACCATATGTTTTCAGTATGACGTGGATTATTACAAGAGGCTTTGGCTTCGAAATGAAGGTCTTCTCTCGTGACAAGGGAAATGGTGTAACTCGAAGGTGATGAAAATGGACGACGAAGCTATAGCCAAAAGACCTTCGACTTGAAGTGGTGATGAAGACCAGTACGATGATGACCAAAAAGGGACAAAGACTATTTGATCCTTAATAATTCATGTTATGATTATAGATGAATGTAAAGGGCATAAATGTACTTTCACTCGGGTTGTGTCCCATGCCTATAAATAGATGAACAGTAGCACCGTATTGTTCACGCTGGATTGTAATCGCTTTCTCGCATCCGCACCTTCGAGCAAACCGAAGGTATCAATGTAATATTAATACTATTAAATATTCATTTATGTTTTATGGAATATGAATATAAATAAATCAATAAAGATCCAGTCTTCATCTTTATCCTTTCATATTTCCATTCATGTATTAAATAATGAATGCATGTCTTTCATGATCTTTGTCTGATGGGTATTATCCCCATATGGAGATATTGCTTCGGAAGATGAAGATCCTTAATCCTTAATGATTGTGTTGCCTTGTTCTTGATTCATAGCATTTGAGAACGATTGACCAACATTGGCACCCAGCTCTAGTAAACCTGAACGACCACCTTCGGCAAGCATCCACCTTCGTCATGCCGCCGAAGAAGACAACAGTGACACAAATCAGGACACACTCTCCCTACGAGAAGTTAGCAGTCAGAAGAGAAAGGCTACTAGCCCAACACTTCATGAGGAATTGGACTAGGAGATCAGGGACTTAGAAGCGATTCACCAGCATGTACAGAGGAAGAAGGAAAAATGCTTCGGCTGGCCGACCTTCAAAGGAAGATTGACGAAACAGCTAAGGAAATACGTCATCTCACTAAGGATGACCAAGACCGAAGGCCCCAACATAGGGAGCTTTGTCAAGAAAGTCCAATCAATGAAGATGAATGGTACGACGATTTTCACCATGCCAACTTTGCTTTCGATGATGCTTCTCCTTTGGCAGCAGAATTGTAGGCTACCCCGTGGCCACCATTCTACAAGCCACCTCAGCTACCCATGTATGATGGGCATTTGGATCCAAAGCAGTCTAGAAGCAGAAGGAAATTGCTGAAGCCAAAGCACGGCAAAATCAGCCGAAGCAGGTCCTGCATACTGCTTCGTGCTACTCTCCGTATATCCCGGAGTACATAGGCAATCAACAGCCTATTGCTTCTGCCGCTTCGGCAAGTCACTCTCAAGCTTCTTGGGCTCAGTTACCACCACTGGCACTTGCCCCAAGTCATGATCAGCAGCCAGAAGGGCATCTTCGGTCTCAGCAACAACGTGACCTTCGGGAGACATTCCGAAGCTCGCACAGTTAACAGTACTGTGCCCGAGTCAAGTCACATCTACTGAAGATGGCACAACGTTTCGCCCAAAAGAGAGCTCCAATTTGTTATATTTTTAATCTTTTTGCTTTTATATTTTCTTTTTAAAAAGACAATACAGGAAGATTTAACCTTCAGCTTGATGTAATAAACCTATGGTTACACCTTCGAGTGTGACAAGAGTAAGTTCCTGTAACACTATAAAAATCATCAAATAAAAATAATGCAGTTAGTTATTAATGGTAATTATGGTAATGAATTTGCTTTTAAGTGTTTGATTTTTAATTGCATTTAGAATAATTTTTTATTTCTCATGATTGATTTTGGATATCGATTAGCATTTCTTCTTAAATAAAAATCCAAATAAATAATATAATTATTAGTCCAAAAATAAATATTTTATTTATAAATAATTTTGAAATAATTATTACGAATTTTAGGGTTATTTAAAAATATGTTTTTGAAATTAGAAAAGAAAAAAAGAAGAAGAAAACCCTAACCCTAACCCCTAAAGCCCACTAAGGCCCATGTAAGGAGCCGCCGCCCTCCCCTGCCTCCCAAGGCCGCCAACCGCGCCTGTTGGAGACTTGTTCTCAAATGCTAAGAGTTAAGAACAAGGCAACATAAAAAGTGTTAAATATAAAGATCCTTCGTCCTTCAAGACATTATGCCCCTTCGGATATAATGAATTTCGGACGAAGGTTATGAAGGAAGAAACCTTCGTAAACTAGATAGATGATAAGGAAGAATTTGTATATGAAATACGAGAAATAATATAGATATTATCGTCAACTTATTATCATATTCATAATAACAAATTATAAATGTACCTTCGGATTGACGGAAAGTAAAGGTACAGGTGTGATGCGAAAAGCGAATGCCAAGTCCGTGTGAACAGTACGGGAGTACTGTTCATCTATTTATAGGCAAGGGACGCAGCCCGTGTAGGATTACATTAATGCCCTTTACATTTATCAATAACTCTATAGTAATTCTTCGGGTCTAATTTGCATTTTCATCTTTAAGTCGGTTCCCCTTTTCTGATGTCATGCCGAAGCTTTTCTGCGCATAGCTTCGTGATCATCTTATCCTTCGTCATAATCGCCTTCCGTCTCACTCAAGCTTCGTCCTGACCATACTCTTGCATATTCATAACCCGATTCCGAAGATACCAGTTCACATATTTCACTTGGAAAACATTGTCAAATCATGTTTTTGAGGACCTTCGGAAGCCGAAGGCCCCCAACAGTAGCCCCTCGCAATATTAATTTGCTGGAATAATAAATTCATATTGCGACATGGACGAAGGCTTTAAGCCGAAGGTCCAAAAAACACCTTCCCTTTGCTAGAATAGCAACAGTCATTGACAAGCGGGACCCTCCAGTTTTCAACGCACTAGGTGTATAAATAAGAGCTCACAACGAGTCTATTTGGTACGCTTTCTTGCCATCTGCTCTTGCTCACTCAACTTTTAGCCTGTGCGCAACAACACTTGCTTGGCTTTTTAAATTTTTAAGCTTCGGATTTGAGAGCACTTTCTCAGCGTTTGCGAAGATGTCTGAAGATAAGAAAGTTGTTGCTGAATCGAAGCTGAGCCTTTCTGAGGAGATGCATCTCGGCTTTCTTCAATCAATAGCAAAGACCAATACAGAGAAGATCACTAGGGAGACCTTGGAGGGTTTATCTGAAGACACCGGTGACAGTGATAGCTATGATGTAGAAAGTGGGGGTGAAGACTCCGAAGATCGACCGTGGCGACCAAGTCACACAGTCTTCGGAAAATCGAGCATTAAACAGAGTCATCTTGATAACATGAGGGGAAGATATTTTCGAGACATGTCTATTGTGAGGGCAGATGACGGGGAGAAGACTGTGCCTACCCCCGAAGAGAATGAAGTCATAATCTTCCGAAGCTTCTTAAAGGCTGGACTGCGGTTTCCCTTGAGCAGTTTTGTCATGGAAGTACTGAAGATATTTGAAATCTACTTTCATCAACTTACTCCCGAAGCAATCATAAGAATGGGCATCTTCGTCTGGGCCGTGAGGAGCCAAGGTTTAGAACCAAATGCAAAAAGTTTCTGCAACATACATGAGCTATTGTATGAGACAAAACCTTGGGGTAAAGAGCAGTATCACAACAATTTTGGCTGCTACAGCTTCGGTGCCCGGTCTGGGTCAAGCTGTCCCGTGCCAACCTTTCGAAAGAGATGGCCCAGCGACTGGATGACGGAATGGTTTTATGTGAAGAATGACTTGAAAACACGGGAAGATATTAAAGATATCATTATGCGCCCTATCTGGCAACGCTTCGGCCTCCGGAGGCCGAAGGTGGAAATGGATGAAGCAGCCGAAGAATGCCAGAGAGCCTTCGGCGTGGTTTGCTCTTTTATAGGGACAAGGGATTTGGTCCAAGAACACATTGCCTTCAGAATATGGCCACTTGTAGAAAAGTGGGAAATGCCGAAGGAGACCATTAGAGAAACTGACGAAGGTGGATTAGTTAGGCTGAAATACACATTCCAATATGGACATAAATTCGTCGAGCCAGATGATGACTGGCTAAAAAGTATTGAGGCCATAAGTGATGAATTGCTTGGATTATACTCGAAGGCCGAAGACACTGCACTATCAGCGGCCTTCGGAGGCCGAATGAAGAAGAGACTCAACCGAGTATTCGATGCAATTGGGTTCGTCTACCCCGACTATCGTTATCCAATGCGGGGTCAAAAAAGAAAGAATACATCTTCTGTGAAGGAAGCTGCTTCAGCCGCTCCTAGCGAGCCGGCGCCGAAGAGGAAAAGGGTAAAGGTTCTCACACACCGGCCACGTTATATTGAACCGGCCACAGTGCCTGAGTTTGTCGGTGAGACCTCTTCGGCCACTGAAGCTAAAGAACCAACTCCCCTGCCGAATATTGAAGGGCTGGCCGAAGTGCCGGTGACGGAAAAAATAGAAGAACCGAGGGCTGAAGAAACAAAGACTTCAGAAGTTCTAAGTCCTTCAGCAAAAATTGAGGCAGCCAAAAGGGTCCAGCAGTGACCCCCAAAAGAAAAAGGATGGTTAATGTGCTGAATGTTTTGGAGACAATTAAGTCTTCAAGCACAACTCCGAAGAAAATTGTTGAAACTTCCGAAGTGCACACTGAAGCCTTTGTTGCCGAAGCTTCAAGGCAACATCAATCTGAGACTGAAGCTGGGCCTTCAGAGCCCACCAAGGTGAAATCCTTGGAAGCCAAAGAAATAGAAATAACAGAACAAATTTCGGCTGAAGAAACTGGTACTGCCGCCCCCGAAGCTTCTGTCGAAGCCTTCGATTATATTTTATGTCATGCTTCGGGGAAAAAATTGTCTGAAAAAGAAAAGCAAGAGGCCCAGTTTTACGCCCAAAAATTGAAATATCCAAAGGGGGCGTTGATATTCAACGGTAGTGGAGAAGAAGACTTTTTGTATTGTCTCCCTGACAGCAAGGAGATTTCTGTCTGTCGGGAGATGACCAAGAGCTTCGGATTCCCAACACTAGAAGACGGGCTTTTGGTGCTGTCAAAAGACGAGCTAGCCGACAGCCTGGCGTATAATAGCTTAAAGGTGTAAAAAATGAGATTTTCGTATTTTTTCTTGAAACAAAATTTTTTCGTTTGCTTAAATTTATTGACGCACACACATCTTTCTTTGCAGGGCCTTCTACTTAGCAATGCCCTCAGGGCCCAAAAAGATGCCGAAGACACAGGGTGTGTTATGGCCCTGAGCAACCTTCGTTCTGAAGTAATTGAACTAAGGAACGAAGGTCTCGAAAAAGATAAAATATTGCATTCATTGATAAACAGAATAAAAGAAGACGAAGCTACTTTTAAAATTCAAGCTGACGCTCAGAGGCGTGAGATTGAAGATCTCCGAAAACAACTAGCCAGAGCTAAAGAGGAACGCACACTTGAAGAAACAAAACGAGAAATCAGTGAACAATGGGCAAACCATTTGGAAAAAAGCACTGAAGAGCTTCGTGCATCTAAGAAAAGATGCTATGAAAAATCTATAGAATGTGTTAAAAAAGTAAAAACTAGCTTCGCCAGCGTTGGAGCTTTCTCAAGTGAAGAGAACTTTGTAAGGGGTGACCCCGAAGGCCCAATCGAATGGATCAGCCACGAAGCTGAGGCCTTTGAAGAAATTTTAAATAGCCGCGGAGACATATGTGCCTTTTCGGGTGCCAGGGGGATTGCTACAATTTTGGTGAGGAAAGGCTGTGACCATGTGAAATTTCTGGCACAATCCGAAGCCGCCTTATCCTCCGAAGATATAAAAGACCCCTCGGTCGAAGCAAGCCTGGTCGGTACAAAATTTTTCACCGACATCTGGGACAATGGTGACCGGGAAATGGCCCAAGAAATTATTCGAAAAAGCGAAAAAGGCATTCATGATGCTAGAAAAGTAGCAGAGACCACTGAGAAAAGTGCAGAGCCCGAAGGGCAAATAGGTATTGACTAGTGGTTTTTGACTCTTTGTTGTAATTTTTTGATTTCGAACTTGTTCACGGTTTGTAATAGTAATATAGCCGTATCTTCTCTTCCCTCAGAACCTGCTGAGCCATCTGCGGGCCCCCACGCGAAGGGGGATGACGAAATTAGGAAAATGGCCGAAGCCATCATGGATAAAGTTGTTGATCAGCTACTAAACGAAGCTGCAGAAGTAGTCCTAAGGGAAGATTAGATGCTTTTGTAAAAACATTTAGAATGTAATGTTTGTTTGAGAAATATGTGTAATATTTTGTAACTTTGAATGTAATATATTAACTATTTATGGTTCTATTCTTTACGATGCATGAAACTTCATATACATACCGTTTTTGAGCCTTTGGCGAAAAAACACCTTCCCTTCTTTTCATGCTTCGTAAATAATATCCGTGTTCTCATATGATCAGTAACCAATCTTCGTAGAATTAATAACCAATAGTTCTTTCCATTTGACAAAGGTATAACTCTTCAATAGCTATTTTTTGTGCCTTGTCACTATTTCTTCGAAACAATTTTCGAATGTCAATACTGAGACCCCCTTCTTTGTGTTGTTGATGCAATATGATGTATGATGTTATGCTATGCGAATGATGTAATGATGTGATGTTATGCAAAATGATATTTGCCAAAGGTCGACGGTTTTTCACTGTAAGCCTCCCTTAGGAGCTTCTTCGCCTTTTACTTTCAGCGGAATCAGCGTTTATTTTTCGCTGTAAGCTCTGCATTCCCTTCAGAACGACTTTTGAGAAAAAAACTTACACTGCGCTCCCTTAGGAACGACTTTTTGCTGCTTCGAAGAAATTACGCTGCGTTCTTTAGAACAAATTTTTTGATAATTCGAAGGTCCTCCTTGCCACCATAAATTCTTATGCTTCGGCAACTTAAGCCTATGGAGAAGATATATGTTCATTATGGTAAAAAGCGAAACTGTTACAAGAGATTAAAAACGACAAAAAACACTTAAGCCTCCCATAATTGTTCCTTATTAAAAAGAAAATAATACTGAATGCAAAAAACTGATGTCGGGGTAGGATATTTGTCAGTAAATGTGCTTCGACTCTAGCACAGTGCTATTGACTGTGCGAGCTTCGGATTCTTCTCTGAAGTCCCGTTGAAGGTGAGTGTGCTGACTCCCTTCTGGCTGCTAGCCTCGTTGCATTGGTGGTGGAGGTGGAGGCTGTTGCCAAGATGCTTGGGGTTGGCTTGCCGAAGCAACAGAAGCTGCAAGGTGGTTGCCTACATATTCTGGAATATAAGGTGAATGGTACGAAGCAGTATGCATGACTTGCTTCGGCTGACTCTGTTGCACTGCAGCTTCTGCTATCTCCTTTTGCTTCTGGATGGTAACATGGCACATCCTGGTGGTATGGCCCTTGTCCTCACCACAGAATAAACAATAAATTTTCCTTGGCTGATCCCCAAATCTTCCTCCGAAGCCCCTAGCGCCTCTGCCCCTTGGAACTGGCGGCCGGAAAGAGCTTTGCTGCTGCCCCGAAGCTTGCGAGGAGTAATGTGGCCTTTGCTGTTGACTCCCTTTATCATCACTCTGAGCAGAGTTGTGAATTGACCTGACGTGCCTCGGATGGAATCTGCCTCTGAAGCCCCTGGTCAATTCAGAGAACCTGTAAGCTTCCTCCCTTCTTTGGCGGAAGTCATTGTCAGCTCGAATATACTCGTCCATCTTCTGGAGCAGCTTCTCCAAAGTTTGAGGAGGCTTCCTGGCAAAGTACTGAGCTGAAGGTCCCGGCCGAAGCCCCTTAATCATGGCCTCAATGACAATTTCATTGGGCACTGTTGGTGCCTGTGCCCTCAGACGTAGGAACCTTCGGACATACGCCTGAAGGTATTCTTCATGGTCCTGGGTGCACTGGAATAAAGCTTGAGCAGTGACCGGCTTCGTTTGAAACCCTTGGAAGCTGGTTATCAACATGTCCTTCAACTTTTGCCATGAGGTGATTGTTCCTGGCCGAAGAGAGGAGTACCAGGTTTGTGCAACACTCTTGACGGCCATGACGAAAGACTTTGCCATGACTGCAGTATTGCCACCATACGAAGATATGGTTGCTTCATAGCTCATCAAGAATTGCTTCGGGTCTGAATGACCGTCGTACATGGGGAGCTGGGGTGGCTTGTAAGACTGGGGCCAAGGTGTAGCCTACAGTTCTTTTCACAGAGGAGAAGCATCATCAAAAGCAAAATTTCCATGATGGAAATCTTCATACCAGTCGTCCTCGTTGTAGAAGCCCTCCTGATGAAGCTCTCTGCGCTGAGGCCTTCGGTTCTGGTCATCTTGAGCAAGATGACGAACTTCTTCCGAGGCTTCATCTATCTGCCTTTGTAGGTCAGCTAGACGAGCCATCTTTTCCTTCTTTCGTTGAACCTGTTGATGGAGCATCTCCAAGTTTTGGATTTCTTGATCCAAGTCGTCCTCCGGAGGCGTTGGACTGGTGGCCTTCCTCTTCTGGCTTCGGGCCTCCCTAAGAGAAAGGACATCTTGATTGGGATCCAATGGCTGCAGAGTGGCAGCCCCTGTGGCTGAAGCTTTCTTCGGCGGTATGACGAAGTTGATGCTTGCCGAAGGTGTTCAAAACTCAAAAAATGGACGTGAGTTCACCGGAGGTGGGCGCCAATGTTGGGGACTTGTTCTCAAATGCTAAGAGTTAAGAACAAGGCAACATAAAAAGTGTTAAATATAAAGATCCTTCGTCCTTCAAGACATTATGCCCCTTCGGATATAATGAATTTCGGACGAAGGTTATGAAGGAAGAAACCTTTGTAAACTAGATAGATGATAAGGAAGAATTTGTATATGAAATACGAGAAATAATATAGATATTATCGTCAACTTATTATCATATTCATAATAACAAATTATAAATGTACCTTCGGATTGACGGAAAGTAAAGGTACAAGCGTGATGCGAAAAGCGAATGCCAAGTCCGCGTGAACAGTACGGGAGTACTGTTCATCTATTTATAGGCAAGGGACGCAGCCCGTGTAGGATTACATTAATGCCCTTTACATTTATCAATAACTCTATAGTAATTCTTCGGGTCTAATTTGCCTTTTCATCTTTAAGTCGGTTCCCCTTTTCTGCTGTCATGCCGAAGCTTTTCTGCGCATAGCTTCGTGATCATCTTATCCTTCGTCATAATCACCTTCCATCTCACTCAAGCTTCGTCCTGACCATACTCTTGCATATTCATAACCCGATTCCGAAGATACCAGTTCACATATTTCACTTGGAAAACATTGTCAAATCATGTTTTTGAGGACCTTCGGAAGCCGAAGGCCCCCAACAGTAGCCCCTCGCAATATTAATTTGCTGGAATAATAAATTCATATTGCGACATGGACGAAGGCTTTAAGCCGAAGGTCCGAAAAAACACCTTCCCTTTGCTAGAATAGCAACAGTCATTGACAAGCGGGACCCTCCAGTTTTCAACGCACTAGGTGTATAAATAAGAGCTCACCACGAGACTATTTGGTACGCTTTCTTGCCATCTGCTCTTTGTCACTCGACTTTTAGCCTGTGCGCAACAACACTTGCTTGGCTTTTTAAATTTTTAAGCTTCGGATTTGAGAGCACTTTCTCAGCGTTTGCGAAGATGTCTGAAGATAAGAAAGTTGTTGCTGAATCGAAGCTGAGCCTTTCTGAGGAGATGCATCTCGACTTTCTTCAATCAATAGCAAAGACCAATACAGAGAAGATCACTAGGGAGACCTTGGAGGGTTTATCTGAAGACACTGGTGACAGTGATAGCTATGATGTAGAAAGTGGGGGTGAAGACTCCAAAGATCGACCGTGGCGACCAAGTCACACAGTCTTCGGAAAATCGAGCATTAAACAGAGTCATCTTGATAACATGAGGGGAAGATATTTTCGAGACATGTCTATTGTGAGGGCAGATGACGGGGAGAAGACTGTGCCTACTCCCGAAGAGAATGAAGTCGTAATCTTTCGAAGCTTCTTAAAGGCTGGACTGCGGTTTCCCTTGAGCAGTTTTGTCGTGGAAGTACTGAAGATATTTGAAATCTACTTTCATCAACTTACTCCCGAAGCAATCATAAGAATGGGCATCTTCGTCTGGGCCGTGAGGAGCCAAGGTTTAGAACCAAATGCAAAAAGTTTCTGCAACATACATGAGCTATTGTATGAGACAAAACCTTGGGGTAAAGAGCAGTATCACAACAATTTTGGCTGCTACAGCTTCGGTGCCCGGTCTGGGTCAAGCTGTCCCGTGTCAAGCTTTCGAAAGAGATGGCCCAACGACTGCGCATAGCTTCGTGATCATCTTATCCTTCGTCATAATCGCCTTCCGTCTCACTCAAGCTTCGTCCTAACCATACTCTTGCATATTCATAACCCGATTCCGAAGATACCTGTTCACATATTTCACTTGGAAAACAATGTCAAATCATGTTTTTGAGGACCTTCGGAAGCCGAAGGCCCCCAACAGCGCCCCGCGCAATGACCGGCCGAGCCGCACACCCCGCGTAGCCACCCGACGCGCCGACCCTGGCCAGCTCTGAGCCGCACGCGACCCTGACGACCGCACCACCCGCGCCAGGAAGCCAAATCCCGCGACCGTTCGTCTTCCTCTGCGTTAAGAAGCTTCATTGTGACTGTTTCTCCTCCCCCATTAATCCCTCTCTTCATGGACACCATTAATGACCGCCATGAAGACCTGACCGCCTCTCTTCCTTCCTCGATGACGTTTCCTCTCCCTCCCTCTCC
This sequence comes from Zea mays, assembly GCF_902167145.1. Classification (NCBI taxonomy): domain Eukaryota; kingdom Viridiplantae; phylum Streptophyta; class Magnoliopsida; order Poales; family Poaceae; genus Zea; species Zea mays. Next base: position 86,114,628 of record NC_050098.1, read on the forward strand.
TCTATAAAACCCACGCCAAGCTCCTCTCTTCTCATCCCTACCCGAGCTCGTCCCATTCTCTCTCTCAAGATCCTCGCCGTTAGAGCCACCGCCGCCGTCGCCGAAGTTCGCCACGCCGTCGTCGGAGCCCGTGGAGCTCGCCGGAGCTACGCACCCGTCGTACCGAGCCTTCGCCAAGACGCACGCCCAAGCCCGTCCATCGTTCGTCCCAAGGTTGAAGACAACCCCAAAATGTTAATTTATTTTCTAAAGCATGTTTTGAATTAATTTATGAATCTTGTGAATTATCGTTGTAATATTGAGATGATGTGATTTGGCAATTCACATGTATGATTTTAGAGATTTCGATGTATATGTGTAGCCAAAATCAAACCCCGCGGCAATGCTTTGAATATGTGTATGATTTTATAATTTTAGAGATTTCGATGTATACGGTCACTAGTCACTACCTCGGTGATTTTCATACTAGAATACGTTTACAATTAAACCTCGCTCTAGCACATGGAATGATTTTGATTAGTATTGATATAAGTATAATTTTATTGATATAAGAAATATTGAAATAGACACTAAGCCATGTATTTCCGGTCAAATCAAAATATAGATGTTACTAGTCATGATAAATGTATTCACAAGTATAACATTTAATTACTTAGAATTAGTAAAATACTTATTTATGTCATAATAACCATGAATATGTTATTAAAAGTCTCATTTAGTAATTTACAATTAATTCTTAGTATATTAATATCAGAAGAATTATAAATAAACAATTTTTAGTTATACGTATAAATTCTATTTAGAAAAGAAAGGAGAAACCCGAAAGAGTAGAATTTATAATAATGTTAAAATGACTTAACTAGGCGCTCATACTTTTCTAATAAATAAATTGATAGTTATGTTGGTAAACATAGGTTTGTTACTAAAGAAATAGATAACTTGTTTTTAATTTAAAATGACCTTTTAATATATATCATATTTAACAAGGTTCGTTATATATGTTTAAGTATAGCCGTATTAAATAGAAACTTAAACGAATATGTAGACCATATGTTTCTTAATAAAAATAGAAGATAAATATATGTCCAATTAATAGATTATTTATATTTTCTTAAAGATCATCCTGGTACCTGGAATCTCGAGTCCCAAGAAAGTTGTGCCCTTGATCACTTCTTTTTACTCACTCATGTTCTAGTTAATCATAATGATCTGCATAGGTTAATTTTGATGGGACCCAATAGGTTACCCTAGTTTGTCTATCTTTATACCTTGTTTACCACTGAACTTTTTGGGTAGTACTTGCTAGTGCTTTACGTGGTTTTGGGTATGAAGATACATTATTCATGATCACACTTTTATTATCTATTTATTATTACTGTTCATGATAAGATCATTTTGTTAATTGGAACATGGAGCGACCACCCGGGAAAACAGTGCTACCACAAGGGTTTAATGGGACGCCCTTGGCTGATTAATTAGGAAAGCTAGTGGAAGACTATCTTACCCGAAAGGGGCAAGGGCAGTAGGGGAGTGGTCAGTGTAGGGAGGTCCTTGGGATGATTTTGCTGCGATGGCGATGATGCGAGGGATCCCTGCATTGGAGCTTTCTATAAACTGTAGCGGGTTTTCTGAAGCTAGTGGAACTTTGTAAAGGCCTCGTAGTGTTACCCTGCCTCGCCTCCTCGGTAGAGGTGTATGGGAAGTCGCGATCCCTTGGCAGATGGGTAACATGACTTGTGGGTAAAGATGCGCAACCTCTGCAGAGCGTAAAACTGGTATACTAGCCGTGCTCACGGTCATGAGCATCTCGGACCCTCACATGATTAATATATGGAACTAAATTCAAATTGTCATATGCATTGCATCGCAGGTGATGTTATTACTTTTATTAATTGGGTTGGTATTTACTTATACTTAGTAACTGCTAATAAAATTTTGACCAACTTTAAAAGCAATGCTCAGCTCTAACCATCCTCTTTGGTAAGCCTTACACTTCACGTGAGCTCCCACCTTTGGCGAGTTCATGCATATTATTCCCCACAACTTGTTGAGCAATGAACGTATGTGAGCTCACTCTTGCTGTCTCACACCCCCCCACAGGTCAAGAACAGGTACCGCAGGATGAGGCGCATGAAGGATGCTATGATGTGTTCGTGAGAGGTCTAGGCCGTCGTCTCCCAGTCAACTTTGGGTTGCTGGACCATTGTCTCCTTATAATGTAATTATTTATTTATTTTGTATAGAACTCCTATTATATAGTAAAGATGTGACATTCGATCCTGTGCCATGATTCATCATGTGTGAGACTTGGTCCCAGCACACCTGGTGATTATGTTCGCGCCCGAGTTTTGGACCCCTAAAACCCGGGTGTGACAGAAGTGGTATCAGAGGAATGTTGACTGTAGGACGAAACCTAGATAGAACTGGACAACCATTATCTACTTACCTTTGCTACTCTAATTCTTCCTAAACTTTTCTTAATCTTTTCTCATCTATTTCCGCTTTACTCTGAATATTCTTACCTGTTCCTTCTAAAGATAAATGTGGATTTCACACTTTGAAATCGTGTGCCTAAAGTGGCCTTTAGGAATAAGAGACATACTCTTAGGAACAAAAACAAAACTATTTTATTTATACGCTTGAGTGTTTGTTCTAAAGATACATGTCTGATTTGGATCTTTGATTGAGTGTGATTAGTTGTGGAATAATGTCCACAATAACATCTGCATATACATATAGAAAAAAAAGCTTATAAAAATAACTAGACAAACTAGATTACCCCTCATTAATGTATCTAGCCAAACAATATCCATCTTACCTTAAAAGATACTCTATTACCTTAGTAGATTCATCTTATCTTGAAAAGATTTTATTTTATTCTAATAGATCTAACTGACCTCAAAAGATTCTACCTTAGTCTTATGGATTCATCTTGCCCTAATAAGCATATTTATCCCGCACTAGTGTAACAACTATGATCTATTCCAAAGTAATTAGATATTATCTAGTCTAACCTAGTTATACCGATCTAATCTAGATCCCATCTAATCTAATATGGTCCAATCTAAAGTGAGTTACTTAATGGATAAGTTAATACTTGTGAAATAGATTAGACCCTATCCACATGTTTTAACTTAGTTCACTCTGCACTAAATAAAGAATGATAGACCAACCCAACCAATAGAGTCATGATGGATTGTATAATCTATCTATTCCCACCTAACATCAAATGAACTTTTGACCTACATCATGTAGTCTATCTCATCCATAACTATATTAACCATACTCCACAACTTCGACGATACACATTAACCTCGAATTAATGAGACCAAAACCGGAGAAGAAAAGGGTCAACATCAACAAGGGAGGATATAACAGTCAAAGCAAACCTCGAGATGAATCAAGATTTAAAAATTTCGGATGAAGTCTTTTCCTTGTCATAATCTATTCTTGTCCTAACCTATCCATCTCTTATCCCACATAAAAAGTAGCTGGATACCCATGCTCTACTAATCACACAATATGGACAAAAAATGTGAGACTCTGAATTTTTGAACCAATTAGAAATTAAAGGCTCAAATCATAAACCAATTCTTTTATGTCCCTTTTCTTACAAATCTCGAGGACGAGATTTCTGTTAAGGGGGGTAGAATTTGTAACACTCTAAAACCCTATTTGTGATTTAGAAAAAAAATTCCAAAGGTTTTTGTGAAAAAAATCTTTTAATAAGAATCTTGTTACCTTTGAGTTACTTCTCCTAAGGTAAATGTGTTTTCTAATAAACTATTACATCAAATGGATTAAGTTATCCCTTTTATAAAACTATACAAGTCCTCACTATAGGATTTAAGCATATTTTGATAAAGAATATACATTATGTTTTATTCCTAGGTTCATGAATTATCCACCTAAAGACAACGCTTAACTAATTAAATTAGTATAAGTATTCATGCATCTCATGCTGAACTTTGGGGGTTGCATATAATTTGAAAGTTTAGTGATTCAATTCATATTTAATTGGATTTCAGAAAACATAGGAAAAAAACTGGAAATAGGAAAAAGAAAAGAAACAAAAAAATGACGTTTGGGCCGAATCCTCCCTCATCCGGCCCAGGATGCCGCCATCCCACGCACCGTGATTCCTTGAGCCACCGCCAGGTGGGACCTCCTCATCGGATGTCTCTTCTCCAGTCCGAGGCAATCGACGCCGAGCCCGCGGCTCACCTGGGACCGGAAGCTCCTCCACCTTGGCCATCCTCTCATTGTTGCACGCGCGGAACTGTTGCTATCAGTTGGGAAACAAACTCCGTGATGCGCGGCACAAACAAAATCAAAATGAACTCCATGGTTCTGCGGGGATTATGATTTCGGCTGCTCCCTGGAACTGACACGGTGAAATCCACGGCGAGCTCCCCGGCCAAACCGTTCTCCGCCTCGGGTGCCCTGCGCCTATATAAATCGGCGGCCCTACTCCTCATCTCGAGACTCGAAACCACCAAGCAGCGCTTCGGCAATCGACAGGGAGACCCGGCGCTACGCCCCCTGCCGTAGATGCCGCCGCCGCCGTTCTCTCGGAATGGACATTGTGGCGGAACTGCCCGAATTATTCCAACTTAAGTGCCTAAGTCCCGCCTTAGAGGCTAGACCACACTTAAATGGGAATAACCCGTCAATCCCTCGGATCTAGTCCGACAAGGCCACTGACAGGATCAAGTACCACAATCTCACTCGATGGTGAGTCACAGAGCAAATACAATAAAGCATAAAACCATGCATGTAGGAGTATTAAATTATTACATCATCATCGGAGTTTTGCAAAAGTAGTCATCATTGTTCGAAGTGCAGCGGAATAAAACTAACGGTAAATAAACAAAGAGATGGGGAAGCCTGTCCCATCACTCCTCATGCTCCTCCTCAGCCGAGGCGGGGTCCCACTCGACAGTCCAACCCGGTGGCAAGATGGACGGCCAAGTCACTCCAGCAACCATGTCCTCCAGAGAACCTGTAAAATTATGCCACAAGCAAGGCTGAGTATACTAATACTCAGCTAGACTTACCCGGTGTGAGGAGTCTACTCCTCTACCTCTAGACATGCAGCTGTTTGGCTGTGGGGTTTGGTTGCCAAAAGCACTAGCTGAGTTTCTAAGTCAAGTTTTAACTTTGCCAATTTAAGTGTGACTCTCTTAAGGCTAAAGGTGTACTATCTACTCATACATAGTAGCAAACATTATTAGCAATCAACATCTTATATCAACTCATCATATTTCCACTTGTTACTCCATGCAGTACAATGGATCAAGCAGTCTCATTAGCTGCGAGAAGCAGACGATTCGAATCGAGTTTTTATCCTTGCAAGGTAAACCTAAACACACGACATGTCAGGGCACTCCATCCCCACACACATCAACTGTCCCCATCGATTCCCCGTCAGCAGATCAGGGCTCACCGCCTTGGCGTACAATGCCTCACTGACCCCGACTGCCGTCGTGCAGTGACCGCACTTGTACCCACCATAACCGGAATGGGAGACCACGTCTCAGGTCGCGTGAGGGGTAAAGTCCACTGCCAGGTTCAATCAGGTACTAGGCTTACCGATTTACCATATTTCTCGGCATGTGTTTAGTACGTTCAAACGCTTGACACAGGTATCCGCACGTTAATCCTTATTCCATTTTCACATCTCGTAAACAACCAATCCCCATGGATTGTTGTCCACAACTAGCATCATGATAGTATGAAAGTGGGTACAACCAATTCCTGATCTCACGCGAGTGCTAGAAAAATCACTCGTCTTCTACCGAGATCCTAATTAAATAAAGCAACTACTCGACCTAGCATACTAGTATTCATCTCAAAAGGATTCCTGAGATCATGCAAATAGGGTTTCAAACAACTCCTACACCTAAGTGCACATTCAATCCTACAATCATTAAGCATAGTAAAATAGCATAAATAACAGGTTATGCATAAAACCAGGGCTTGCCTTCCAAAGCTTTGGCAGGCAGGTCCTCTGGTGCAGGCTCTGGTGCTGGATCTGGGGCTACCTCCTGAGCAGCTCCTTGCTCCGGCACGAGGACGTACTCTCCGTCAGCAAGGTTACAGTCTATCGAAATGCAATGAACATGTATGTCAAGATTATGCAGGATTTAATAACATTATGCTAAGAGAAGAAAAACTAAGTTAATGAGTAACTTAGGGTTTTCGGGTCATATGTGGCTTTTAATGGTTTATGCTTATCACTTCTAGGTTTAGGTTTTGCTAGGGATAGGCATAGGGAATTTGTATTGCCACTATATATTTCAGTGGACAAGTTAAAAAGGGTTTTAGGATGACAATAGTTCCTCTCATTCATTTTTCCCTTTCTTCATTTCCTATTTAGGGTTTCTAGTGTAGATTTGAACTACAACAGTGGTTTAATATTTTCCAAAAATTCTGTATAAATTACAGTGGGTTGCCATTGGCCATTCTAGCCTGTTTTAAGAATTTGAGGCTTAAAATATAATGGCTATGCTTTAGACAAAAATAACAAGAGTTGTGTAAAATGGGCCACTTTACACTACATCTCTTAATTAGGGGTGAGTTCTGCCCTAAGGGTTATTTTTGTTGGCATCTAACAGTAATAATAGGCTTTTGTGCCAAAAATCACAGAAAGCTAAGGGATGTTCATTTAGTTATGATTTTCTAAAGTTAAATGCCAAAAGGCACTTTCTACTACATTGTTATTTGAAAAATGTCAAACAGCAGATTTCATATTTTTCCTAAGTTCTTATTAACAAAACATTAATTTTCCCAAGGGTTGGGGTGTTTTCACCTTGGGGTTATTTTTGTAGGGTTTTTCTAAGTTTTCCTTGTTTTATTAAAATAAAAGGTATCCTCCTCATTTTATACTAAACCAGGGTATGATAGATTTTTCTAGTGAACTGTATTGAATAAGTACCCTAACAAAAATAGGGGTGCCCTCTGGTTCATTATTTATATCACCTTTTCTAATTTTTCTTATCCTTAAGCATATTGTAAATTAAATGGCAAAAACTAACTTAATGGGTTGGACAGAGAGGTTTAACATTTTTAGACAGATCAGTAGGTGGATATAAACTTCTCCAAATTTTTCTAACCCTAGTTAAATAGTGCAACTATTTTTATCCCTATTATTTAGTTTTTGGTCAAAACAATAATTAAATCAGAATCCTAAAGTTTTCTGTAGTACATAGGGGTTTTATATTTTTCTTAAGTAGTTTACATTATTTAGAGTCTGACAAAATTGGTTTGACCAAATTTGGATGAACTAAACAGATGTTATGGATTATTAAAGTTTCTGTTCAAATTTAAAATCAGATTTAATAAGGTTTTCTGGAAAAGCAGTTTACACCGAGGACCCTGGGGTATTTCCAAACTAACTCTCTCAGTTATACCCCCGCGCTACTATTCATTTGAGTCACTGACATCTCACAAAACCCCCCAGACTTCTCTCCTTCTCCCCCGCGGTCCCTCCCTAGGTTTAAACAGTACCCGCAAGATAGAAAAGGGTGGCGCGGCTTACCGGCGGCGAGATAGGTCCGGCGAGGGGCGGGGTTGGCTCGGGGAGGCTCTGGCGGTCACAGCGATGTACGGCTCGACGGCGGGGATGGCCGGAATCGCTCGGTCCACGTGCGCAGGCGGGTGTCTTCGTCGGCGGCGGGTGTGCCGGCCAAATCACGGCGATCTAGTTCAATCCAAGGGCACGGTGAGCTTCACAGGGTGACGTAGAGACCGTGTGCACAAGGAATTAGAAAATGGTTTAGTGGATTACCCGGTCCACACACTCCGGCGGGGTTGTGAACTCCGGCGACCGTGGACTGGCCTCTCCGGCGAAGCAGGCTTCGATTCCTCGCTCGGGGAGCTTCACTGAGGTGTGCTCACTCGTCTCCGAGGGTTTGACAAGGTCGGGAAGGGCTGGGCTGGCCGGTCTACGGCGACAGGGGCTCTGGTGGCCGCGGACACGCTGTGCACGGGCAAACGACGGTGAGTTTGGGCTCCGGTGAGGTTGAGCGCGTGCGGAGGGGTACGGTCAAGGTCACTGGGCGTTATATAGGCGCGGGCGCGGGCCATGGCGTCGGCTGGCCTTTGGCGCGACGCGGGGCACGCAGGGGTGCGCGCGGGCGTGCTCTGGCGAGCTCAGAGCGCGTCGAACACGTGGCTCTTTGCTTCTGCCCGTGTTCTTCGCTCTACTGAGCGGCCAAAATGTACGAATCTTGCCCTAGAGCCTGTGGGAGATCTCTTCCCTGCACCTAGAGCTACCTAGTTCATGTGAGTTCCAAGAGTAGATGTGGTCGGGTTAGAGAGATATGGGGGTGGGAAGTCGGCTGTGTCAGACATGTCCAAACCGAGACAAAAATGGTGCCAAGTCGTGTCAAACGTCTAAGGGCAGGGGTCATCTCTTTCCAGGGCATTCTAGGGTTAATTTGGCGCCACATTGTCAATTGGGTCGAAGTGTTTTGAATTTTGGATGAAGGTGAACATGTGTGATCTTTGTCCAAGGTTTAGTTTTTGGACTTAGGCAATATATGAATTTTCTCTTGTGCTCAAACCTTTGGTGAACTTTTTAGGGCTTTTCTGAATTCTTTTTGGGGTTACTTCCTTACTATTATTTGTAAGTTATTAAGTGTACTACAACTTTTATATTTGGCCCAAGCCATGATCATAAGGTTTACATGACCTTTTGATCCTACTTAAATCTAGGGTTCCTATTGTCCAAAAGGGGTTTGCTTTAGGGTTTTGGGAATTCTCCCCTTAGATGGGCATGACAAGCTACGGCATGATATCCAAGATGGGTGGCACTTGCTTAGGACCTTGAATTCCAAGTTTGAGATACATTACTCAAACTAACCCACATGTGATAGTATGTTAAATGGTGTAGCCCTGGGTGGACATCCTGAGTAACACCTGGGGTGTTACAGCCCTCCCCCCTTAAAGGAATTTCGTCCCGAGATTTCAGGTAGAGTCCCTTGGAGGGGTGCTTGAAGGTGTGTTGGTGTGCTACTCTTTCTTTTACCCAGGTTTCTCTTGTTAACTGCTCTTCGAATGTCATTCTCTTTGCAACTTCAGAAGGAAGCCCTTTTTAAGTTAAATCCACAACTTAGACTATCCTTGTTATCTAAGTTTTTCTTATAATTGAATTCAAAGGGCAGGTGGGGGTGGGGTTTTGGGGTACGTACCGACTCCTTTGGGCAGAAAGTCGGGGAAGCGAGAGCGTAGAAAATCCTCAGTCTCCCATGTAGCTTCTTCTGCTGAATGGTGACTCCACTGAACCTTATACATTCGGATCGACCTTGCCCGTGTTGATCTCTCCTTCTGATCTAATACCTTGACGGGGTACTCTTGGTAGGTCAAGTCTGGCTCTATCTCAATGTCTGGCTCAGGTAGCACTTCACTGGGTAGGCGGACACATTTCCGCAGCTGAGATACATGAAACACATTGTGAACTGCTGACATGTGAGGTGGCAATTCCAATTGATAGGCTACTGATCCACAACTTGCTTTGATATCATAGGGTCCAATGTAGCGAGGAGCTAACTTGCCCTTAATCCCGAATCTCTGGACACCCTTGGTGGGTGATACCTTAAGATAAACATGATCTCCCACCTCAAACTGTAGAGGCTTCCGCCTCTTGTCATGATAGCTCTTTTGCCTGGCCTGAGCAGCTTCTAAGTTCTTTGTAATAACTCTGACCTTTTCCTCTGCCTCAAGTACCAAATCTGGCCCAAATATTTCCCTTTCTCCTACTTGAGACCAATTTAGTGGGGTTCTGCATCTTCTCCCATACAAAGCTTCAAAAGGTGCCATCTTTAGACTGGACTGATAGCTGTTATTGTAAGAAAACTCTGCCAAAGAAAGACTCTTGTCCCAATCCTTTCCGTAGTGTAGTGCACATGCCCTTAACATATCTTCCAAAATCTGGTTTACCCTTTCTGTCTGGCCATTTGTTTGGGGATGGTAGCTGAGCTTCGTATGACATGGGTCCCCAGTGATTCTTGCAGCTACTCCCAAAAGCGTGCCACAAACAGTGCTCCTCTGTCAGATACAATGGTCTTTGGAATACCATGCAATCGCACTATTTGATCAACATATATTTCTGCATACTTCTCTGTCTTGTGGGTGGTATGCACTGGTAGGAAATGAGCAGTCTTGGTCAACCTGTCCACAATAACCCAAATGGAATCATGGTGCCTGGAGGTATTGGGCAATCCCACTATGAAGTCCATGCAAATGTCCTCCCATTTCCAAGATGGTATGGGAAGGGGTTGCAAAGGGCCTGCTGCCTTCAAGTGACTAGCTTTTATCCTCTGGCAAGTGTCACAGTCGGATATGTACTTTGCAATTTCCCTCTTCATTCTGGTCCACCAATATAAAGATCTGAGATCATGATACATTTTGTTGCTACCAGGGTGCATGGAGAATTTGGAAAGGTGAGCTTCATCTAAAATCTTCTTTCTGAGCTCAGGGTCCTTGGGAACAACCAGTCGATCTCCAAACCATAGAATTCTCTTGCTATCCTGACGGAAGCACTTGTATTTCTCTGCCTTCTGCTTGGTCATTTCCTTGATAACCTGAACACCGTTATCCTCAATATGTGCCCTGACTATCTGCTCTTGCAATGTGGGCTCTACCGAGATATAACTTAAGTCACCCGAAGAAACAACTTCCAGGTTCAGCTTGCACAATTCATCGCAAAGGGTGGTAACTCTTGCATCCATGCTCATACAATTGCATTGGGCCTTTCTGCTCAAGGCATCTGCCACAACATTGGCTTTACCAGGATGGTAATGCACCTCTAAATCATAATCCTTGATCAACTCCAACCATCTCCTCTGCCTCATGTTCAGATCTGCCTGAGTGAAGATGTATTTGAGACTCTTGTGATCGGTGTAGATGTTACAGTGAGCTCCCATCAAGTAGTGTCTCCATATCTTAAGAGCATGAACCACAGCTGCCAATTCTAGATCATGTGTAGGGTAGTTCTGCTCATGGGGTCTGAGTGCCCGGGAAGCATAAGCAATGACTCTGTTATCTTGCATCAAGACACAACCCAAACCCGTACCAGAAGCATCACAATAAACTTCAAATGGCTTGGTGTTGTCAGGTTGAGCCAGCACTAGGGCTGTTGTCAAATGCCGCCTCAAAGTGTGAAAGGCATCTTCGCACTTGTGGCTCCAATCATACTTGACTCCCTTCTTCAACAGTTCAGTCATTGGTTTGGCAATTCTGGAGAAATCCGGGATAAATCATCGATAATACCCTGCCAATCCCAGAAAACTTCGAATTTGCCTCACTGTAGTCGGGGGTTTCCAATTCTTTACCTCTTGTACCTTCTCAGGATCCACTGATATCCCATCCTGAGAAATTGTGTGACCCAAGAATTTAATCTCCTTCAGCCAGAATTCGCATTTAGACAACTTAGCATAAAGGCGATGATCGCGCAGTCGCTGAAGTACGATGTGCAGGTGCTCAGTATGTTCGTCTTTATTCTTGGAATAGACCAGAATATCATCAATGAAAATGACCACGAACTTGTCCAATTCTGGCATAAACACTGAGTTCATTAAGTACATAAAATAAGCCGGGGCATTGGTCAGCCCAAAGGACATCACCAAAAATTCATAGAGCCCATATCTGGTAGAGAAAGTCGTCTTGGGAATATCACTAGCACGGATCTTGATCTAATGGTAACCTGAGCGAAGGTCTATTTTGGAGAATACCTTGGCTCCTACCAACTGATCGAACAGAACATCAATGCGGGGCAGTGGGTATTTGTTCTTGATAGTCACTGCATTGAGAGGGCGGTAGTCAACACACATTCTCAAACTCTCATCCTTTTTCTTCACAAATAAGGCTGGGCATCCCCATGGTGAAGTACTTGGGCGAATGAACCCCTTGTCCAGCAACTCTTGCAATTGCCTTTTCAGTTCTGCCAATTCCACGGGAGGCATCCTATAGGGTCTCTTGGAGATAGGAGCAGTCCCGGGTTGCAACTCGATTGCGAACTCAATGTCTCGGTCAGGTGGCATCCCTGGCAATTCATCCGGAAACACATCCGGGTAGGCATAGACCACTGGGATCTTTTCCACTGGGGATTCTATCATAATGAAGGCACAAGAACGGGTGCATCCCTGGTCGGGCAGATATAGTGTAGTTTCACCACAAGTTGGTGAGTGTACCTCAATGACCCTGGCTGCAATATCAATAACTGCTTGGTGCCTGGTTAACCAGTCAGTTCCCAATATAATATCCACGCTATCCAAACCCAAAATGAGGAGGGTGGTTTTAATTACAAGACTACCAAATTTTATGGGCACATGCCTGTTGACCTGATAGGTGGCAACCCTGCCCCCTGGTGTTGAAATTGTGATACCCCCATTGGTGTGGTGAAAAGGCAACTGACACTTGGCACTGATAAAACTATGCGATGCACCAGAATAAAAAAGAATAATAGCAGGATAATTCAAAACTGTAAAGATACCAGTCATGACGGGTGCTCCCTCTGGAATATCAGTCATGGTGGTGAAGTTCAGCCTGCCCTGCCTTACTTGCACCTTCTGTCTCTCGCCTTGATTCTGATTCACATTCTGCCACTGCCTCTGCTGGTTCCTGGGGCAATTCTTGGCATAGTGTCTGGTGTTGCCGCAAGTGAAACACCTGTTGTCATTCCCCTGGCGATACGGCTGCTGCTGTTGATTGTTCCTCTGAGCTGGAAACTGGGTGCGGTTGGGTGTCTGCTGCTGCTGCTGTGGTTAGATCACCCATCGCCCTTGCTGCTGCTGGGGCCCCCTGTTCTGAGTGTCAGACACAATCCTGAAACGCTGTGGCTGAGCTGAGGGTCCTGCCACAGGGGTCTTCCTCTTCTTTTCTGCCTGTCGAGCTGTAATGCAGTCCTCCTGGGAGATAGCCATGTTGACCAACTCATTGTAACTGTTGGCCCTGACGGTGTTGAGACAGTCACGGAGCTTAGTGCTGAGCCCCCTCCTGAACCTGTCTCTCTTCTTCTCGTCCGTATCTGCATGATACACAGCATACTGGCACAAGTCATTAAAAGCCTGAGCATACTGCAATACTGTCCTGTTGCCCTGGGTGAGTGCCAGAAACTCGTTGAGCTTTCGGTCCATAATTCCGGCTGGTATGTGGTGTCCCCGGAAAGCTGCCTTGAACTCTCTCCAGTCCACCTCTCGATCCTCTGGCTGCATGGCAAGAAAATGGTCCCACCAAGTCCTTACGGGTCCGCGAAGCTGCTGGGTGGCGAACCTGACTTTAGTGACCTCAGAACAAGCTCCATGGAGTAGCGGGAATTTGGATTCCACTACCCTTAACCACACATCTGCATCAAGTGGGTCCTCTGCCCTTGTGAACAATGGAGGCTGGGTACTGAGGAACTCCTGGTAGGTAGCTGCCGCGGGGTGACGCTGATGGTCTCCACCACCATAATGCTGAGGTGGTGGCTGACGCTGAGCTAGCTGCCTCAAGATCTCATTCTGTTGAGCCATTAGCTCCTGCAGAGTGGGAGGCGGTGGCGGCGGTGGAGGAACGCGCTCATTCTGGCCACGACGCTGTCTCCCGGCCATCTGAAAAACCACATATATACTTAATACCATATCTCCAAGTTCAAGGTTTAATCGCGGCGAAAGAGTCAAACGCAATTTGATAGATTCCGACATAAGCTAAAAAGGATTTCAAAAGGCATAGACTTTCCTTCCAAATTTAAAACTAATAACATTATCAACCATGCATCCAAAAGATTTTATCACGGCTACATTAAGGGTCCCAAAAAGACTCAACTCTATGTAGCCTAGTACCCCAAGGGTGCAAAAGCTAAGCTAGCTGCGAGGAGTCCTACCCTCACCAACTTCTAACTCTATCCCTGATATCTAGTGAGCGAACGAGGCAACGCTCGACTCGGGGGAAGGTGGTCTCCCAGAGCCAGCAGTGTCCACGCTGGAGGCAGGCTCCTCTCCTCCCTCGATGTCGACGTCCTCGTTGGCCTCCATATCCTGGATCTCCTGGTGATGCATATCCAGGTGCTCATTAGCCTCAGCCAACTGCTGCTGAGTGTTAATAAGCTGATCCTCAAGAACCTCAATGGTGTTCTCCCTGGTCCCCACTAATTCCTCCAACTCTTGGATATCATTGGATAGCTGCTCCACCTGCAAGTCCTTTTCCACCATCTCAGTGGACAAATCAACCACCAGCTCCTCTCTGTTGTCCAAAGTGATCTTTGTCGCCTCCAATAGTGCCATCAGATGGGACATCGCCTCATCGCGCATCACTTGCAGACGGTACAGAGCATTCATGCACCGTACGGTCAAGTGCGCAGTCTATCCTGGGTAGATGGCCCAGATATCCTTGGCATGCTCCACCCGATCCTTCCACATTGGGTCATCCTCCCTTTCGGTGGGGAACAAGCCAATGGGGTGGGTAGACAGCTCCAAAGGATGGAATCCGCAGAAAGTGGTCAACCCGTGCAGAGCGATTGCCTCGATCGTGTCCTCAGCTCGGTATCCAAAAGACTCAGAGTCCAACGAGCGCCAGCCTGGCTGCAGGGGATGAGGCTCCAAGGTCATCCTTACCCTACAGCGGGGCACTCGGTGCTTCTCGAACTGCTGCACCGCGTACTGAGGAGGCTTCGTGTATCCGGCCCCGTGAAGTACCTCCCGCAAAATGTGGGGAAAGCCCTCCCGTGCAAGCCCGTCAGTGTGGGACAGTGCATTTCCGTCGTCTGAGGATCCGTGGGAAGTCATCTGTGTACGGTTAAGCGTAAGTAAAAGAAAAAGAATTATAAAAAGAACAAGAAAAATAAGACTCAGCCTTTCTCTAGTTAAATGAAATAGTACTGGGGAACTTAGTCGGTTATCATCTTGTTTTTAAGTCTTTACTCAAATATCCATTTGTTTAATTTAAGAATGCATGCATGCTCGTCCTGAATGACCTCACCAATGTAAAGGGGATAGGGAATACTCCCATCCTTTAAGGTGGCCTGTAGGGCCTAATCACTTAGCCACCTAGCTACCCTTCTATCATCCTAAGGCTTCACGTCCTAGGTCTATCCTGCTCGTCCTACTACCTATCCAACATTGTTTCTATCAAGTTTTATTTCGGAAAAGGATGGTAGTTACATTTTATTGATTCCTCTATGGTGGTACAAGCTCCGATACCAGCTGTGGCGGAACTGCCCGAATTATTCCAACTTAAGTGCCTAAGTCCCGCCTTAGAGGCTAGACCACACTTAAATGGGAATAACCCGTCAATCCCTCGGATCTAGTCCGACAAGGCCACTGACAGGATCAAGTACCACAATCTCACTCGATGGTGAGTCACAGAGCAAATACAATAAAGCATAAAACCATGCATGTAGGAGTATTAAATTATGACATCATCATCGGAGTTTTGCAAAAGTAGTCATCATTGTTCGAAGTGCAGCAGAATAAAACTAACGGTAAATAAACAGAGAGATGGGGAAGCCTGTCCCATCACTCCTCATGCTCCTCCTCAGCCGAGGCGGGGTCCCACTCGACAGTCCAACCCGGTGGCAAGATGGACGGCCAAGTCACTCCAGCAACCATGTCCTCCAGAGAACCTATAAAATTATGCCACAAGCAAGGCTGAGTATACTAATACTCAGCTAGACTTACCCGGTGTGAGGAGTCTACTCCTCTACCTCTAGACATGCAGCTGTTTTGTTGTGGGGTTTGGTTGCCAAAAGCACTAGCTGAGTTTCTAAGTCAAGTTTTAACTTTGCCAATTTAAGTGTGACTCTCTTAAGGCTAAAGGTGTACTATCTACTCATACATAGTAGCAAATATTATTATCAATCAACATCTTATATCAACTCATCATATTTCCACTTGTTACTCAATGCAATACAATGGATCAAGCAGTCTCATTAGCTGCGAGAAGTAGACGATTCGAATCGAGTTTTTATCCTTGCAAGGTAAACCTAAACACACGACATGCCAGGGCACTCCATCCCCACACACATCAACCGTCCCCATCGATTCCCCGTCAGCAGATCAGGGCTCACCGCCTTGGCGTACAATGCCTCACTGACCCCGACTGCCGTCGTGCAGTGACCGCACTTGTACCCACCATAACCGGAATGGGAGACCACGTCTCAGGTCGCGTGAGGGGTAAAGTCCACTGCTAGGTTCAATCAGGTACTAGGCTTACCGATTTACCATATTTCTCGGCATGTGTTTAGTACGTTCAAACGCTTAACACATGTATCCGCACGTTAATCCTTATTCCATTTTCCCATCTCGTAAACAACCAATCCCCATGGATTGTTGTCCACAACTAGCATCATGATAGTATGAAAGTGGGTACAACCAATTCCTGATCTCACGCGAGTGCTAGAAAAATCACTCGTCTTCTACCGAGATCCTAATTAAATAAAGCAACTACTCGACCTAGCATACTAGTATTCATCTCAAAAGGATTCCTGAGATCATGCAACTAGGGTTTCAAACAACTCCTACACCTAAGTGCACATTCAATCCTACAATCATTAAGCATAGTAAAATAGCATAAATAACAGGTTATGCATAAAACCGGGGCTTGCCTTCCAAAGCTGTGGCAGGCAGGTCCTCTGGTGCTGGATCTGGGGCTACCTCCTGAGCAGCTCCTTGCTCCGACACGAGGACATACTCTCCGTCAGCAAGGTTACAGTCTATCGAAATGCAATGAACTTGTATGTCATGATTATGCAGGATTTAATAACATTATGCTAAGAGAAGAAAAACTAAGTTAATGAGTAACTTAGGGTTTCCGGGTCATATGTGGCTTTTAATGGTTTATGCTTATCACTTCTAGGTTTAGGTTTTGCTAGGGATATGCATAGGGAATTTGTATTGCCACTATATATTTCAGTGGACAAGTTAAAAAGGGTTTTAGGATGACACTAGTTCCTCTCATTCATTTTTCCCTTTCTTCATTTCCTATTTAGGGTTTCTAGTGTAGATTTGAACTACAACAGTGGTTTAATATTTTCCAAAAATTCTGTATAAATTACAGTGGGTTGCCATTGGCCATTCTAGCCTGTTTTAAGAATTTGAGGCTTAAAATATAATGGCTATGCTTTAGACAAAAATAACAAGAGTTGTGTAAAATGGGCCACTTTACACTACATCTCTTAATTAGGGGTGAGTTCTGCCCTAGGGGTTATTTTTGTTGGCATCTAACAGTAATAATAGGCTTCTGTGCCAAAAATCACAGAAAGCTAAGGGATGGTCATTTAGTTATGATTTTCTAAAGTTAAATGCCAAAAAGGCACTTTCTACTACATTGTTATTTGAAAAATGTCAAACAGCAGATTTCATATTTTTCCTAAGTTCTTATTAACAAAACATTAATTATCCCAAGGGTTGGGGTGTTTTCACCTTGGGGTTATTTTTGTAGGGTTTTTCTAAGTTTTCCTTGTTTTATTAAAATAAAAGGTATCCTCCTCATTTTATACTAAACCAGGGTATGATAGATTTTTCTAGTGAACTGTATTGAATAAGTACCCTAACAAAAATAGGGGTGCCCTCTGGTTCATTATTTATATCACCTTTTCTAATTTTTCTTATCCTTAAGCATATTGTAAATTAAATGGCAAAAACTAACTTAATGGGTTGGACAGAGAGATATAACATTTTTAGACAGATCAGTAGGTGGATATAAACTTCTCCAAATTTTTCTAACCCTAGTTAAATAGTGCAACTATTTTTATCCCTAATATTTAGCTTTTGGTCAAAACAATAATTAAATCAGAATCCTAAAGTTTTCTGTAGTACATAGGGGTTTTATATTTTTATTAAGTAGTTTACATTATTTAGAGTCTGACAAAATTGGTTTGACCAAATTTGGATGAACTAAACAGAAGTTATGGATTATTAAAGTTTCTGTTCAAATTTAAAATCAGATTTAATAAGGTTTTCTGGAAAAGCAGTTTACACCGAGGACCCTGGGGTATTTCCAAACTAACTCTCTCAGTTATACCCCCGCGCTACTATTCATTTGAGTCACTGACATCTCACAAAACCCCCCAGACTTCTCTCCTTGTCCCCTGCGGTCCCTCCCTAGGTTTAAACAGTACCCGCAAGATAGAAAAGGGTGGCGCGGCTTACCGGCGGCGAGATAGGTCCGGCGAGGGGCGGGGTTGGCTCGGGGAGGCTCTGGCGGTCACAGCGATGTACGACTCGACGGCGGGATGGCCGGAATCGCTCGGTCCACGTGCGCAGGCGGGTGTCTTCGTCGGCGGCGGGTGTGCCGGCCAAATCACGGCGATCTAGTTCAATCCAAGGGCACGGTGAGCTTCACGGGGTGACGTAGAGACCGTGTGCACAAGGAATCGGAAAATGGTTCAATGGATTACCCGGTCCACGCACTCCGGCGGGGTTGTGAACTCCGGCGACCGTGGACTGGCCTCTCCGGCGAAGCAGGCTTCGATTCCTCACTCGGGGAGCTTCAATGAGGTGTGCTCACTTGTCTCCGAGGGTCGGACAGGGTCGGGAAGGGCTGGGCTGGCCGGTCTACGGCGGCAGGGGCTCGGGTGGCCGCGGACACGCCGTGCACGGGCAAACGACGGTGAGTTTGGGCTCCGGTGAGGTTGAGCGCGTGCGGAGGGGTACGGTCAAGGTCACTGGGCGTTATATAGGCGCGGGCGCGGGCCATGGCGTCGGCTGGCCTTTGGCGCGACGCGGGGCACGCAGGGGCGCGCGCGGGCGTGCTCTGGCGAGCTCAGAGCGCGTCGAACACGTGGCTCTTTGCTTCTGCCCGTGTTCTTCGCTCTGCTGAGCGGCCAAAACGTACGAATCTTGCCCTAGAGCCTGTGGGAGATCTCTTCCCTGCACCTAGAGCTACCTAGTTCATGTGAGTTCCAAGAGTAGATGTGGTCGGGTTAGAGAGATATGGGGGTGGGAACTCGGCTGTGTCAGACATGTCCAAACCGAGACAAAAATGGTGCCAAGTCATGTCAAACGTCTAAGGGCAGGGGTCATCTCTTTCCAGGGCATTCTAGGATTAATTTGGCGCCACTTTGTCAATTGGGTTGAAGTGTTTTGAATTTTGGATGAAGGTGAACATGTGTGATCTTTGTCCAAGGTTTAGTTTTTGGACTTAGGCAATTTCTGAATT
The DNA here is from genome assembly GCF_902167145.1 of Zea mays. NCBI lineage: Eukaryota > Viridiplantae > Streptophyta > Magnoliopsida > Poales > Poaceae > Zea > Zea mays. Next base: position 86,133,765 of record NC_050098.1, read on the forward strand.
TTCTCTTGTGCTCAAACCTTTGGTGAACTTTTTAGGGCTTTTCTGAATTCTTTTTGGGGTTACTTCCTTACTATTATTTGTAAGTTATTAAGTGTACTACAACTTTTATATTTGGCCCAAGCCATGATCATAAGGTTTACATGACCTTTTGATCCTACTTACATCTAGGGTTCCTATTGTCCAAAAGGGGTTTGCTTTAGGGTTTTGGGAAATTCTCTCCTTAGATGTGGATGACAAGCTACGGCATGATATCCAATATGGGTGGCACTTGCTTAGGACCTTGAATTCCAAGTTTGAGATACATTACTCAAACTAACCCACATGTGATAGTAGGTTAAATGGTGTAGCCCTGGGTGGACACCCTGAGTAACACCTAGGGTGTTACAGACATCACCGGATCATTGATGGGTGTCTCTGGTGATTCTTGATGGCGCAAGCAAGCCACCCTCGCACTATTTTGGCGTGCGGACGATCGGGACTCGGCCAACGACCCACCGGAGCTCGGTGGATGCTGGGGTCCTGCACTGTACCGTGTGCACGATTCTCTATTGCTCAACCATCGGTAAATCCCCTTCCATGTTGATTCGCCACCATCCTTTATGTGATTCGCATATGTCTGCCTCGCGCTAGAAGCACTAGAACATCGGGGCGCCGCTCTCCGGTGAGATGCTGCCGCGGGAGCCGTCTCCCTGGCCACCGCGTGCTGGCTTGGGGATGAAGACGCGCAAGAGCCCTCGATCTACGGATGAACGACTTTGATTGATCAAAGTTACCCCCTTCGCGAGATCAACCCTAAATCGTTGATATGTGATCGGATGGCTAGGATTGCATCCTTGGCATACCGCCTCGGGTGCAAGATCTGCGTCGTGGAAATCTGATCCTAGGATCGTGGTCGTGGACGACTTCTTTAAAAGTGGAGATCTAATCTGGACCATCTGGGTCAGATCTGACGGTCTCGATTCTCTCATACCCCTTCGGCCTGGCCGTCTTCCAAAAGAACCCATGGCCTTTGCTGAAATCAACCCGCCATCCTAGCCGTGGGAAAACTCTTGTACTGGGGTCCCTGGAATTTACAGTTTACACCCTGCACTCTTCTAAATTTATGGCCGCAGTCCACTAATTTGGTATAAATCTAGATTTTATCCGAAAATTGGTTATTATGTATAAAAATAATATTAGGAACTTGTTTAATTCATATTTAATTTATTACAAATCCGTTTTACTCCGTTCCAGTTGCGTTAGCTTCATAAAAATATTCTCTACGTAGTAAAAACATTAATCATACTATATCTCATACTTTTATGATATTTATTTAACCTATGTTTCGTAGATTAACCTCTCAAAATCAAAGTTAATATGTTTATAATTAAAGTTTGGCTAAAATATGATCCCTAATTATATTATGATTTAACTTAAAGTTGAATTAATTATTCATTTAGGTTATTTTCTCACATGATCTATTAAATCAACATAAGGCCTAGTTTTAAGTGCTTAAATTGCATGGATCTTTGGAAAACCATAACTTCACAACAGTAACTCCAAATTTAGTCGTTCTCGAATCCGCGATCTCGTAGCGACACGTAGATTATTATTACATAGTTTATTATTATCTTTGGTGTGATGTTAATTTTGCATATACCATGTTGGTTTGTATTGCTACGATTAGCAGCGAGGTTACGAATCTTGAAGATCATCCTGGTACCTGGAATCTCGAGTCCCAGGCAAGTTGTGCCCTTGATCACTTCTTTTTACCCACTCATGTTCTAATTAATCATAATGATCTGCATAGGTTAATTTTGATGGGACCCAATAGGTTACCCTAGTTTGTCTATCTTTATACCTTGTTTACCACTGAACTTTTTGGGTAGTACTTGCTAGTGCTTTACGTGGTTTTGGGTATGAAGATACATTATTCATGATCACACTTTTATTATCTATTTATTATTACTGTTCATGATAAGATCATTATGTTAATTGGAACATGGAGCGACCACCCGGGAAAACAGTGCTACCACAAGGGTTTAATGGGACGCCCTTGGCTGATTAATTAGGAAAGCTAGTGGAAGTCTATCTTACCCGAAAGGGGCAAGGGCAGTAGGGGAGTGGTCAGTGTAGGGAGGTCCTTGGGATGATTTTGCCGCGATGGCGATCATGCGAGGGATCCCTGCATTGGAGCTTTCTATAAACTGTAGCGGGTTTTCTGAAGCTAGTGGAACTTTGTAAAGGCCTCGTAGTGTTACCCTGCCTCGCCTCCTCGGTAGAGGTGTATGGGAAGTCGTGATCCCTTGGCAAATGGGTAACATGACTTATGGGTGAAGATGCGCAACCTCTGTAGAGCGTAAAACTGGTATACTAGCCGTGCTCACGGTCATGAGCAGCTCGGACCCTCACATGATTAATATATGGAACTAAATTCAAATTGTCATATGCATTGCATCGCAGGTGATGTTATTACTTTTCTTAATTGGGTTGGTATTTACTTATACTTAGTAACTGCTAATAAAATTTTGACCAACTTTAAAAGCAATGCTCAGCTCTAACCATCCTCTTTGGCAAGCCTTACACTTCACGTGAGCTCCCACCTTTGGCGAGTTCATGCATATTATTCCCCACAACTTGTTGAGCAATGAACGTATGTGAGCTCACTCTTGCTGTCTCACACTCCCCCAACAGGTCAAGAACAGGTACCGCAGGATGAGGCGCATGAAGGATGCTATGATGTGTTCGTGAGAGGTCTAGGCCATCGTCTCCTAGTCAACTTTGGGTTGCTGGACCATTGTCTCCTTATAATGTAATTATTTATTTATTTTGTATAGAACTCCTATTATATAGTAAAGATGTGACATTCGATCCTGTGCCATGATTCATCATATGTGTGAGACTTGGTCCCAGCACACCTGGTGATTATGTTCGCGCCCGAGTTTTGGACCCCTAAAACCCGGGTGTGACACTGGACCGACTAGTAAATTTGTCGCTGCGTGCCCCTGCCCAGATGGGTTGATGCGATACGGAACACAAGGGGGGAAATGCAGCTTGTATTATCTCGCACCAGGGGTGTGCTCGTAGTAGGGGTTACAAGCGTCACGAGAGAGAGAGAGAGTGAGCCTGTTCGTTAGCTTGTTCCCCCGCGCCCACCCCCGCAGGAAGGCCCTGGACCTCCCTTTTATAGATGCAAGGAGAGGGTCCAGATGTACAATGGGGGTGTAGCTATGCGCTAACGTGTCTGGCAGAGGAGTGCATGTACATGCCAACGTGGCTGTCGGAGGAGTGCTTGAGCCCTGTGTACGCGATAACGTGGCCATCGGAGAAGTGTCTGAGCCCTATAGAAGCACAGTTGTCGGTGCTGCTGGGATCCTGCTGACGTCCCCTTGCTTCCGTAGGGGGCTGAGAACCACCGACGTCATGGACACATGTGGGGAACCATCATTACCTATTACCGGGGCGAGCCAGATGGGACGCTGGTCTTGTTCCTTCGTAGCCTGAGCTAGCTAGGGTAGGGTAATGAAGTATCCCCTGTGGCGCGATCGGTCCGAGCCCAAGGTCGGGCGAGGCGGAGACTTCTCCTGAGGCCGAGGCCGGGGTCGGGCGAGGACGTGATTCCTCTCGAGGCCGAGGCTAAGGCCGAGCCCTGGGGTCGGGCGAGGCGGGGATCTGTTTCCGAGGCCGAGGCCTAAGGTCGGGCGAGGCGGAGCTTCCTGTTGCGCCCAAGGCTGAACTTGGCTATTGTCAGTCTCACCCCGGTGGGTGGCACAGCAGTCGGAGCGGGGTGAGCGCCGCTGTTTTCCTGTCAGGTCGGTCAGTGAAAGGGCGAAGTGACTGCGGTCACTTCGACCTTGCCGACTGAGGCGCGCTTGTCAGGATAAGGTGTCAGGCAATCTGCGCATTGAATGCGCCTGCGATACGGTCGGTTGGTAAGGCGATTTGGCCAAGGTTGCTTCACAACGAAGCCTGTCCGAACTGGGCTTCGGGCAAGTCGAGGGTGCGCCCACCGCCTGAGGAGGCCCTCGGGCGAGGCGTGAATTCATCGGGGACTACTGTTCCCATCCGAGGCCAGGCTCGGGCGAGGCGAGATTGCGTCCCTTGGTAGATGAGGCCTTGACCTGAACCGCGCCCATCAGTCTTTGCGGTTTGTGCTGAGGGTGGTTACCAGCCGTGTTTAGGAGTTTTGGGGGTACCCCTAATTACGGTACCCGACAAGCATGTTGGGGTGCAAGGACCCTTCGTCAGGTCCAAGTGGTCCCACATCCCAATCACCTTCTCCCAGGAGGATCTTTAGCTAAAAGACTATCCTCACAATGATGTTATGGTCATATCTTATGTCATCAAGGGATTTCTGGTCCACAATGTTCTGGTTGACAAAGGCAGTGCAACGGACATTATATTTGCAAAGGCCTTCAAGCAGATGCAAGAACCAGTGGACAAGATTAATGATGCTACACACTCTCTTTGTGGCGGAGGACAGCAGATTGTGGCACTTCACAAAATCACAGTGTCAGTTACCTTCGATTACGTTCACAACACAAGAACTAAGAAAGTTGTTTTTGACATTGTCGACATGGAATACCCGTACAAATGCAATCATTGGTCGAGGAACACTTAATGCCTTCGAAGCAATACTTCATCCAGCATACTTATGCATGAAGATACCTTCGGAGCAAGGGCCCATTGCCATCCATGGAAGTCAGAAGCTGCCATAAGGGCTGAAGGGAGTTGGACAGATTCAAAGGCAATCCACAACATAAATGGAGCTGAAGCTTGTCAACAATATAAGCACAAAAAGATAGAAGGCTTCTTCGGCAGATCAGCCGAAGCCTATGCTTCTATGTGAAGATATAGCAGATCAAAGGGTATTGCTCGGATCTCAGCTATCTGATGAGCAAGAAAAAACTTTGATAAGGTTTTTGCTCAACAACAAAGATGTCTTTGCTTGGATAACCAATGATCTTTGTGGTGTTAACAGAGATGTTATTGAACATTCACTTAATGTGGATCCATCTTTCAAACCAAGGAAGCAAAGGCTTCGGAAGATGTCCGATGATAAAGTTGAAGGTGCTCGGAACAAGGTAAAGAGACTTCTCAGTGCTGGTGTTATCAGAGAAGTAAGATATCTAGAATGGCTAGCTAACACTGTTAAGGTGAAGAAGGCTAATGGCAAATGGAGAATGTGTATTGATTTCACAGATCTCAACAAAGCATGCCCGAAGGACGAGTTCCCATTACTAAGAATAGACTCCCTTGTAGATGCAACAGCTTCTTCGGAGCTCATGAGTCTACTAGACTGCTACTCAGGCTATCATCAAATTTGGATGAAGAAGGAAGATGAGCCAAAGACTAGCTTCATAACTCCTAGTGGCACTTATTGCTACCTTCGGATGCCTGAGGGGCTCAAGAATGCTGGAGGAAGCTTCAGCAGAATGACAATCAAGGTCCTTCATTCTCAAATAGGCAGGAATGTGCTGACTTATGTTGATGACATCATAGTAAAGAGCATGAAGCAAGATGATCATATTGCTGATTTGCACGAGACATTTGCCAATTTCAGGCAAGCTGGTTTGAGATTAAATCCAAAAAAGTGTGTTTTTGGAGTAAAGAAGGGCAAGTTTCTTGGTTGTCTAGTATCAACAAAGGGAATCGAAGCTAATCCAAATAAAATTGAAGCTATCATTCAGATGGAGCCGCCAAATACAAAGAAAGGGGCCCAGCGGTTGGTAGGAAGGCTCGCATCGTTAAATAGATTTATATCCAGATTAGTAGAAAGGAATTTACCATTCTTTGAAATATTGAAGTTAGCTGAAGTTTTCCAGTGGGGTCCGGCTCAACTAAGGGTTTTCGAAGAGTTAAAGCAATACTTGATCAACTTGACAACACTAACTCCACCTTCGCTAGGGGCCCCATTGCTCTTATATGTGGCAGCCTCTCACTCTGCAGTCAGTGCAGCACTTGTACAGGAGAAGCAAGATGGCCAGGTTAAAAAACAAGCACCAGCATATTTTGTCTCCGAAGTTTTAAGGTTAACAAAGAAAAATTACACAAAACTGGAGAAGGTGCTATATGCTGTGTTGATGGCCTCCAGGAAGCTTTGGCATTACTTTCAAGCATATCATATAATTGTTCCTTCATCACTACCTTTAAAAGACATAATGAGGAATAGAGAAGCTACTGGGAGGATCAAAAAATGGGCTGCCGAGCTCAAAGAATTTTCTATAGATTATGTGCATAGGTCCACAATTCAGTCCCAGGCGTTAGCAGATTTCATCGCTGATTGGACGCCAGGGGCTCACGAAGAAGTAACAAAGGACGCCGAAGCCTGGACAATCTTCTGTGATGGTTCTTGGGGAACTTTCGGCGTAGGAGCCGCTGCTGTCCTAGTAGCGCCCTTTAAAGTCAGAACATGCTATGCAGCAAGACTAGACTTTAGTTGTACAAATAACATTGCTGAATATGAAGCCCTTCTGTTGGGGCTTCGGAAGCTAAATGCAATGGGAGTAAGAAGGGCGATCCTTAAAGCTGACTCCCAAGTCATCTCTGGCCAGGTAGATAAAAGCAGCAAGGCAAGAGGCCCGAACCTTGAAAAATATTTGGACACAGTCCGAAGGTTGGAGGCTTCTTTCGAAGGTTTTTCTGTAAAAAATATTCCAAGAGGGGAAAATGAGCATGTTGACCTACTGGCCAAGTCAGCAGCACAGGGGCTCCCTTTACCTTCGGAAGTATTCTTTGAGACAATAAAAGCACCTTTGGTTGAAGTTATGGAGATGGCAGTCCTCACAATATCACCTGTACATAGTGAAGATGGGAGGACTGAAATCATATCCTTCCTCCAAGGCAATTGTCTTTCGAATGATGAAGTTTATAATAAAAGAATGGAAGCAAGGACAAGACCATACGTCATAATAGAAGGGGAGCTATACAAACATAGAGTTTGCTCCCCACTTCTCAAGTGTTTATCCAGAACCGAAGGAATAGAGTTAATGAAAGAGATACATGCAGGTTTGTGTGGATCTCACATCGGGTCCAGGCCTTTGCTGGGAAATGTATTTAGACAAGGGTTTTATTGGCCGAAGGCAGCATCGGATGCAGCAGATCTAGTTCAAAAGTGCGAAAACTTTCAAAAATGTGCAAGAGATCAGAAACAACCTTCGTCATTAACTCAGCTAATACATCCAACCTGGCCATTGCAAAGATGGGGCCTAGATTTGTTGGGTCCACTCCCACCAGCACAAGGCAACTTGAAGTATGTTGTAGCGGCAGTGGAATATTTTTCCAAGTGGATTGAGGCGAAGCCCTTGGCTACAATAACTTCGGTTACCGTCCAAAAATTCTTCTGACAGAATATTATTTGTTGCTTCGGTGTGCCGAAGGCAATAACCGTGGACAATGGTACGCAATTTGAGGCTGAAGCATTCAAAGATTTTTGTGACCAAATTGGTACGAAGATCCACTTTGCATCAGTTAGGCATCCAGAATCCAATGGCATGGTAGAAAGAGCGAATGGTATTATAATGACAGGAATAATGAAGCTAATCTTCAACCAGCCCAGAGGAAAGTGGTCAGACGAACTAATTAAAGTGGTGTGGAGCCACAACACAACTACGTCAAGGTCAACAAGATTTACACCCTTCGAGCTCCTATTTGGCGACGAAGCAATAACTCCAGAAGAAGCAAAGACAGGGTCAATAAGAACAATAGCTTCAGCAGAAGACGAAGCTGATTATCATGTAACAAAAGATACTATAGAGGGGACCAGACTTCAGGCAATAGAGCACATCAATAAATATTAGGCCGAAATAGTAAAATGGTGTGACAGAAAAGTTCGGTTGAAAAATATCAAGCCAGGGCATCGGGTGCTTCGGAGAGTCGCTAACCCAGACACAGTGGGCAAGTTGCAACTGAAGTGGGAAGGTCCTTTTCTAGTAGTATCTTCATCGAGGCCCGGTTCTTATAGATTGGAGGATATGAACGACAACGACATACCCAGATCTTGGAATGTGGGTGAGCTACAGCGATACTATGTGTAATATGTTGTAATCTTTTTTCATTTTTTCCTATGGAACCCTTTTCCTTACAAGAGGGGAGAAAGGTTTTTAATGGGGCCATAGCTTGTAATTTTTCATTCTTATTTAGCCCTACGAGAGCCAAATCCCCAAAAAGATGTAATATGTAAAATCTGAGCATGCACCATTGAGTGCAAAAAGAAAAATAGGGTGAAGCTCAAAAGACGTCCCCAAGGGGATGCAGAGCATGACGAAGCTACAAAAAGTTGTTCCTAAGGGAGCACAGTGTAAGTTTCCTGCTCAAAAGTCGTTCCAAAGGGAATGCAGAGCCAGATACCACCGAAATATAAGGCGAAGAAGTTCAAAAGTCGTTCCTGAGGGGATGCAGAAGTTATACCGCAGAAATATAATGCGAAGAAGTTCAAAAGTCGTTCCTGAGGGGATGCAGAACTTATACCACCGAAATAGAAGGTGAAGAAGCTCAAATGTCGTTCCTAAGGGGATGCAGAGCTTAAGATTCAAAAGTCGTTTCTAAGGGGATACAGAGTCTGGGTGTGGATTCGTGTGTGTGTGTTTGGACATTCATTTGCACGTTACATTACATCATTCATTGCATTCATACACATTCATGTAGACATTCGTAGGATCATCATCATCATAACATAAAGCACAAACAGATACTTCAGCTTTGATAACAATGCTTCGATGAGCATGAAGAAGCAAGATATGCTTCGTTGTGTACAAAAAGAAGGGACGGTGTTTTTCGCCTTTGGCTCAAAAGATACAAGTTTTGTCCACAGCGAAGAAACTTACACACGGAAGAAAAGGTAAAAATACATTACAAGGTATGGACAAATATACAAAGTAATGTTCAAATTATCGATTATAATGTCTTTAAAGAGATAATACAAATGCCTCTAAAAGTTCTATGTAGGCAAGCCTAAAGATCAGCTTCAGTGGCCTTCGGAATCTGCTTCGGATTACTAATCTTCGGCATCATCATCCTACACACAACAAAATTTTATATGGTAAAAGGTAATCACAAGAAAAGGTAAGCAACAGGTATAAGTTTCATACCGGCTTAAGTAAGCTTCGGGCCTCATCACCAGCCAAATCTCGACCACCCTTTGCCCAAATTTGTGTTATAAATCTGCTTCCTATGCTTCGGGCTTTGCCGGGAATATCAACTAAATCTATCGAAGATAGGCTGAAGGTAGGTCTATTCACTATCTTCGTGTGCGTACAGCCGGCTTTCAAAAATGCTGCAGCCGTGCCGCGAGAAGCTAGCAGGGTGCAGAAGTCACCGTGCCCCGCTATTACTTCGTCAAGCGCCTCCACTTCGCCTTCAATGTGTTCGAAGGTGCTTGATATATTTTCAGTCGAAGGAGTAAACTTTTCAGCACTAGCTCCAACTGAGTTGAAAACCTTTTTTAATCGCTGTACGCAGCGGCTGCCAAAATTCAGACATATGTCACGAAGCTCCTTCAAAGATTGCTTCAGCTTCGTATTCTCGGTAGCTTCGGCTTCATACTTTGTCTGCAAGTTTTTTCTCTCCTGTTCGAAGCTCTCTGATTTTTGCAGGAGTTCCCTGTTTAATCTAATACTTTCGGCTTGCGCTTCTGCATGGGAACCTTCCATTGCTTGGAGTAGGAAATCCTTCTTTTCAAGAGAAGCTTCGTATTCTTTGATTTTGCTCTCTAAACCCTCAATTATAATTTCGTTCTTTTTATCCTCGAGGTCCTATTGCATTTGCAGCACTTTGCTTAGTAGCATACTCTGTACAAAATAGACCTTCATCAGCAAAATTCGTCTTAAAATTAAAACAAATAATAAAATTTTGCTTTATCATAAGAATTTTACCTTAAAGTTGGAATAAAACAAACTATCGACAATATGTTGTCGTCGGTAGCTGCTAATATCAGCTTCAAGCTTCGGAAAACCGACACTCTTCGATAGAGTGCCGATTACCTTTGCCTCGGTACGGTCGCAAACACATCCTAAGGCATCGATTCCACCAAATAGAATGGCTCCTGGCTGGTAGCCATAGAAAATGCCATATTCTTGTAGCTCCTTCTTCTCGGCCTCAGATAGTTCTTGTCCGACCAGGTTCCGAAGATCGAAACCTTTTTCTTCTGAAGCAGCTTCGGCAATTCCTTTCCCTTTGTCAGGCACTAGGGCCATGACTTGTTCTACAGCCGCAGATGTTTCTTCTGTAGGCATACCCAGTATCAATTTATCAATCCCAGATAAGGTAGCCTCCAGGTTGGCAGCTTCGGTGGCAGCTGCAACTTCGGCCGATGTGTTTGCTTCGGCAGTGGCCTCGGCACTTGCAGTAGGCGCTATATTAGATGCCGAGACCGGTGGTGGTGTCTTTTCAATGGCTTGCATTAAGCTACCAATCCTTCGCTTCTTCAGCCCATCGACCTTATTTGTGGCCGAAGGTTCTTCTTTCTTCTGAAAAAGCTTCATCAGTTCCAGTCCCAGAAGGCTTAGCAGCTTGATAGGTAGAGATTCAGTCATTACCTTTAAAATTTCTGCCACTTCAGCAGCTAGAGGTGTTGAGGGAGTCTCTTCTTCCTCTTCAGTCACCTTCGGCCCTGGGGATTTAGCTTTTCTTTTCTTTAAAGCTGCCACCTTCGGCTTGGGACTAGATTTTCTCTTCTTTAAGATCTTCTCATCTTCTTACACCATTCTGGCAGCTTGTCTGCTCAGAACGCTAACAACCCTTTTTCTTTTTGCCCCTTCGGCACCCTTGTTGAGCCGCTCATAATCAGGGTATTCAAATTTTAGAGCGTCCATAACCCGGTTTAACCTTCATTTTGGCCGGGTGCCGAAGGCCACTGACATTAATTAATCTTCTTTTTTAGTATAGTTCCCCAAAATTTCATTGCACATAGTTTCAATCATTTCCAGCCATTCTTGGCAGTGCTCCTTGAACTATTTCTCAAACTTAAAACGATAAGGTAATCGAACGAGCTCATATTTCTTTTTTGTCCCCTTTAGCTTCGGCATGCCCAGTCACTTGACGTTGGAGATGTCCTGTTGGCCAGGTATTCTTGGACCAGGTCTCTGGTGCTTATTTGTTCAGCCACCACCCTGAATTCTACTGTGGCCAGTTGGCATGGTGACCTTAGCTGCATGTTGCACAGGGGCCGAGTCATTCCGAAGTTTAGAGATAGTGGGCACATAACCATCGTCATCAGCTTCTCCCTTTTCTTTTCATCAGCCTTGATATAGAACCATTCACTCTTCTAGCCGGTTGGCCACTTGGTGCGATAGCTGGGAACTGGAGCCTTTGTATCCTTGCGATACGCGAAATTATAGCAACCAAAATTCTTATGTAAACCATCTGCCCTGGCCTTCTTTTTGTAGTGCAGCTCGTGCACTCGGCAGAATGCTTCGGCATCTGGGTCCATCCCTCGGCTTCGGAGGGCCCAGATGAAGATGCTGAGCCTAACGATAGCGTTAGGGGTCAGCTGATGAAGATAAATTTCAAATTTTTTCAAAACTTCTTCTATCATCTCGTTCTGAGGAAACCATAATCCTGCTCTGAAAAAACTTTTGAAAACCACTACTTCATCATCCTTCGGCGTTGGAGTGGTTTCTTCTCCAGCAAAACGAACAAGCTTCCTTTCAGCTTCTCCAAAGTAGCCCAGTTTCATCATCATGGGCACGTCGGCTTCAGACACAGTAGATTTCTCAAAATCTAGGTGGCTGGGTTTTGATGGGATCAAAATGCTATTATCCTCCTCTTCTTCATCAGCATTTTCTTCTTCAATATCAGCCTGTTCAGCTTCGGCAGCAGATGTACCTTCGTCAATGGTTCCCTCTATCACAACTAAACCCGACTGTCTCATGACTTTGGAAATCGGAGCAGTCTCGGTGGCCTCGGTCTCCTCTCCTTCATGAGTCATCCTTGCAGTCGAGCGTACTCTAGCCATCTAATGGATCTTTTGCGGTTTTTACGAAGTTGATGTCTTTTGCAGTTTTGACGAAGCTCTCTTTTTTGACGAAGTTAACTCAAAATGATGGTCCACTCGAGAGTGTAGTGAAAAAGCTTCGGCTATGGTTAAATTTTTTAAGAGCACAACAGTGCAATGGCAATGAATGCTGTGATAACTCCACACCTACCCGTCTGTTTATATAGTGCTGCAGGTGGGAAGGCGAATCGTCAAGTCGCCCGCACCCGTTGAACGGTGGACCATTCAGCGCCTGGAAGGTGAATCGCGAGATCGCTCGTACCTACTGAGCGGTGGGCCACCTGGCGCTTGAAATATTTTAATCGTTTCTCGGCAACGAGCTCAGGGAAGGTGTTTTTCGGACCTTCGGCATTCCGAAGCCTTTGAGATTTTTTTCCTAGATCTAGCTCATTACGAAAAACGATCTAGCACCACGAAGGGGCTACTGTTGGGGTGCTGCTTCTTCACCGAAGGTCCTCCAAGCAAAAACACCTTCGGCAGTATGATATGCGAACTGACACAACATGAAGGCACAAGCCGAAGCTAAAACCCAGAAAGCTTCAGCATAATGACGCGCCTTGAGACGAAGGGCAGCACCGAATTAAAGAGGAAAAGACCGTTCAGTACCTAATAGCTTGTGTCACATTTGTAATTTGTTATCAAGGACATAAATGTAATTTCGACCGGGCTGCGTCACGCACCTATAATTAGGTGAACAGTAACCCTGTACTGTTCACACTGACTTGTATTCGCTCACACGTCACACCTGGATTTCTACCTTCTGTCAAGCCGAAGGTATAAATGTAACTCGATATTGTTCATGTTTATTCATGATAATATAATAAAAATGCTCTGATAATGTCATATGATTATTCATGTTATTTTCCATGTTTCATATGCTTCTACTTTCATTTTTATATGGTGAGATGATGAAGGTACGTCCTTCATGACCTTCGTCTAAAGATCATTATATCCTAAGAGAGATAATGCTTCGAAGGACGAAGGTCGTTTATTATTAACATTTTGTGTTGCCTTGTTCTTAATTCATAGCATTTGAGAACAAGTCCCCAACAAATACCTTTTTATTATAACCCTTGCATGTAATGTTTTTGAAAAGCAAACGCTCTTTTCATTACGCTTTTTTTTAGCTTTACTTATGGTGAATGTGGTATGTTAATGAGCGGTGTTTGTTCTTCTTGTTTGTTTGTGTGATATTCAGTGGTTGATCTAGAAGTTAAGAATCAAGATCTATTCCTATCCGTGGAAGAAACTCAAGTTCCGATGATCTGCCAATGGTAATTGAACTTGAAGATGGAAATAAATTGAAATCTGATGATCTGCCAATGGTTTGCTTAAGTGGTTTCACTTAAGTGTTTTTTTATATACTCTTATACCTTTGTTTAATGGGAATACTTGGGATTCACACTTATTAGTAAGACATCTATTGTTAATAAAATGTTGACCAACTAAAATGCTCACTACTCAACCTTAGCCTCACCTTGTTAAACTTGCATTAATTTCCCTCACTTGCTGAGCCCCGACCATAAGTGAGCTCACCCTTGCTTAAATTTTGATCATAAGTTTGTAGATGAAGTTATGATGCTAAGCTCCATGGATGCTAGTTTAGTGATACCTCCGGTCATCTTCCTATGGATGGATGTCCATGTTTCGCAGTACTTTGATGAATAAAGGTTAAAACATTATGTTTGTTTGAAGTGTAATATGTTAATATAATCATTATTTATGCTTTTATGCATTGTTCTTTTGATATATTACACTTGTGACGTCAACATATGTGTGCAAATAGATCCTGGCACACATATGCGATGCACCTGGCTCTGCCCCCTAGAATCGGGTGTGACAGAAGTGGTATCAGAGCAATGTAACCGTAAGTCGTTAGATTAGTTAGAAATGGAAAGCCCAGTCATTCGTTCAAAACTTGACTTAATTGTCTCCATAAAAACTTACTTTATATCAAAACTCATCTCATTTATTTTCAACTCTTCTTATCTAATTCTTCGTCTATCAGAAGGTTCAAAATGAGAATCATTGCAAGATGATCAAGCTAGGATTTCAGAATTTGAAGCGAAGTTTGCCAGAAGAAACCCTTTCGAAGCTATTAACGATGCCCTATTCTCTGTCTTATCCCCACTCCGCAAGAAGTTTGTTATGGATCCTCTAGATCTATTATTTGACTTCTTGGCTAAGGTGATAGGATTGTTCTTTAGTATTAAGATTTTCGACTAGATCGGTAAGGGTTATATTATATTATATTATATTATATTATATTATATTATATTATATTATATTATATTATATTATATTATATTATATTATATTATATTATATTATATTATATTATATTATATTATATTATATTATATTATATTATATTATATTATATTATATTATATTATATTATATTATATTATATTATATTATATTATATTATATTATAGTGGTTTTCTAATCCCTAATATTGCTATATAACCCTTGACTTCCTATACTTTTGTTTTCTTGCCATTGTACTATCACCCTTGCGCAATATCTACCTTGATATATTAAACCTTTGCCTCTCTACTTTTCTCCTTGATAATGCTTTCTCCCTAACTCACTTCATATCCTTGGTTGTATCATTTATCCTCAGTTTAATAGTTCATGGTTACCTTATTTCACCCTTGACCACCAACAAATATGTCTTGTCTAACTCCTTGCTATTTCTTACCTGACTCCTTGACTTTATAATATCTTTCTTATTTCAACCCTTACCTGACCTTTTGTTTTGGTTGAATGAGTAGAATTGGATTGTGTTGTGCTGGTATGCTTGAGTTCATTGTCCCTTGTGTTCATGTTTGATTTGCTTCTTTGAAATGATGGTTGGTGTATTGTGTGACTTTTGTCCATAATGGCATCAGTTAGCTAGGTAAAACTATAGATAGATGGGTTTTCTCTGCTCTCTATAATCTGTCTTTGCTCAACCCTTTCATCCCTTCCATTCTTCTATACCCATACAGATGTCAGACCTTGTAATGTCAACTAGAAGTGACATCACTAAATGCAAAGAATGCGGTGTGTTGGCAAGTCAAAACAACACTATAAATAAAACAGTTGATGAACAGACATTCAAGACCCAAAAGGATGCACAACCAAACCAACAAACAAGTGACCTTGGAACATGTTGTTGTTGTGAGTACTATGGAATTCCTTGTCGCCAAATCAATGCAAATGAAAGTGAAACTGCAAAACAGAAGAACTAGATTTTATTTTTTGGCATAAAAAGACAGATGTCTCCTAAAGAACAACTAATAACAAATTCTCTCATACCTAATGCACTGTCACTTGATGAATTGCAAAGTATTCCAAAAAGGAAACATCACAAGGATGCCCAGCCCCAAGAAGAAACACAGGAGTGTTACATTGATGAATGGACTATTACTTTCACACAATTTCAGCCTTGTGGTCGCATCAGGTCCAAGAAACAAAAAGGGAAACATGGAAAAAGTCAAGAAATAACTTCAAGAAAAGCTTGCTATCAATGTGGACGCGAAGGTCATTACTTCTGTAATTGTCCTGAGAAGAGTTCACTACAGACCACCTCTGAGATGAAGCTATCTCAGTCTTCAGACATGGAATATGAACAAAAATGCACATAAACTTATACCAACAACGTAAAGACAACTCCACCATGTAACTCATCAAGTCGTGCTTGCTTTGGCTATGGTGATACCGGCCATCTTTTTAATAGTTGTCCTAAGAAGGATGTGGAGATCAATAAGGTCCAAAAGAAAAGACAACACCCTCAAACTCATGCATCAACAAAGAATAAACAACGGAAAAAGTCCATAGGAAGGATAAGTTATGCAATGACAGGAACCATTCCATATGAAAATGCAGTGATTTTTGGAACACTAGTCATTCACACAGCTATCGCCACCGTGTTGTATGATCCTCGTACAACACATTCTTTTATCAGTGCCCAGTTTGCAACAAAGTATGGTATCTTTAAGTGTCCCTTGAGATCAAGGATGACCATCAGTGCACCCGAAAGAAAAATGTTAGTAAACTACATATGTCCAAATGTAAATGATAAAATCAATGTGATAGATTTTCTAGCTGATCTTTTAGTAATAGAATCAATGGGAAAGAATTGGTTACAAAGAACTAAGGCAGTAATCCAACATACTGAGAGAACCATATGTTTGGAAACCCCATTTGGAGAAAGAATAGTAGTTGAAGACAATCGACCTACAGCTCTAATTGGTGCATCTGACAAGGAAGAATAATATATCATTTAGCTAGAAGGAGTATGTCTCACGAAGAAAAAAAGAAAATGTCAAGGTGTTGCTCTCTTAAAGGAATTGTAATTGTGCTAAGTGATATATGAATAAATTTGGAGAATCTTTCGCACCTATTGTGTTTTGCCTCTTTATAAAGAGAATAAAGTATGGTATCATCTGCTATATGCAAACAATGTGATGCTCTACTCTAGTTGCCCTAAAGTCCCGCTCAAGTCTTTCTCTCAAATTGTGCTCAAAGAAATACTGTTGGACCAGAAAGATGATTTGGATATCATGCTCTGAAATCTATAACATTCAAAAGATCTCTGTTAAGGATTATAACACATGTACACTCTTGCAGTATGATGAAGCTAGGAAGAAAGCTGCCAAGCATGACTTAAGCAATAATTCAGAAGACCAACCATTTTATAAGTACGATGATGAAGGTCGCTTGATTAGTATACTGATGTAGCTGAGGTGCCCGATCTTTCGGCGAGTAGAGATAATTCCGATTTGGCGGAAGATGACCCTTGCGATCCGACTACGACGAGCAAGCCCGAGGCGCCAATGCAATCGCTGAACCAACTCCCTGTGGTTACCGACCTTGCTGATGCGAGATCGGCCTGATCACGAAGATCGTTTCCTGTGCGCAATCGAAGAACGAACAAGAAAAAGATGCGAGCAATCTAATCTATTACTCGAGGGTGGAGTTCTAAATACACGAAGACAGCGCAGATTTGCGCGTGTTCAAGAGTAGCTAAGGCTAACGTAAAACAAAACTCAGAAAATAAAGGAGGCGCAGCTCCTGAATAAATAGAGAGAGGGGGCGCAGCCCCTAGGGGCAGCCAACCCTAGGTCGTCCATTATGGGCCGCAATTGGGCTGGTCGTCTATTCTTCCGGGCCTTCGTTCTTTAACAACATGATGTAGTTCAATTCTCTTGCACGGGCCCGAGTCACTGGCCCAGGTGGAAGGGGTGGCGCCTGGACTGGAGAAGGTGCTGCTGGTTTAGATGTGCTCGTGTTGGTGTTGATGTCCGCATCATCCTCCCCTTCTTGAACTGAAGTCGTCCTCGACGGCAACTCCTCATCTTCTCCCGCATACGGTTTCAAATCTGCAACATTAAAACTAGTGGAAACACCAAACTCCGCAGGCAGGTCAAGGATATAAGCATTATCATTAATCTTGGTTAGTACCTTAAAAGGACCAGCAGCACGAGGCATCAATTTAGAACGGCGCAAAGTAGGAAAACGATCCTTTCTCAAATGCAACCAAACCATATCACCAGGTTCAAAAGTAACTAGTTTCCGGCCTTTACTACCAGTAATCTGATATTTAGCATTAGCAGCAGCAATGTTTTGTTGAGTTTGTTCATGGAGATTAATCATTTGTTCAACATGTGCAAGAGCATCTATGTGTGGGGCGTCCGCAGCATCAAGCGAAAACAAAGCAATAGGCGCCCTAGGAATGTAACCATAAACAATTTGAAAAGGGCACATCTTTGTAGAAGAATGTGTTGCATGATTATAAGCAAACTCAACATGAGGTAAGCAATCCTCCCAACGTTTCAAATTTTTTTCTAAAACAGCCCTAAGCATGGTAGACAAAGTTCGATTAACTACCTCAGTTTGACCATCAGTCTGAGGGTGACAAGTGGTGCTAAACAGCAATTTAGTTCCCAATTTATTCCACAGAGATCTCCAAAAATGACTCAGAAACTTAGCATCACGATCCGAGACTATTGTATTGGGAATACCGTGCAAACGAATAATCTCTCTAAAAAACAATTCAGCAACATTGCTAGCATCATCAGTCTTATGACAAGGTATGAAATGAGCCATTTTGGAGAATCGATCAACAACCACAAAAATGCTATCCCTCCCCTTCTTAGTTCTAGGCAACCCAAAACAAAATCCATCGAAATATCAATCCAAGGGGAAGTAGGAACAGGCAAAGGCATATACAAACCATGGTTGTTCAACCGTGACTTAGCTTTCTGACAAGTAGTGCAGCGTGCAACAAGGCGCTCAACATCAGTGCGCATCCGAGGCCAAAAGAAGTGGGCAGCCAACACCTCATGTGTCTTGTAGACGCCAAAGTGCCCCATGAGACCGCCTCCATGTGCTTCCTGTAACAACAAAAGACGAACCGAGCTAGCTGGAACACACAGCTTGTTAGCACGAAACAGGAACCCATCATGTATGTGAAATTTGCCCCATGGTTTCCCATTAATACAATGGCCGAAAGCATCTTTAAAATCAGCATCGTCAACATATTGATCTTTCACAGTGTGCAAACCAAAGATTTTAAAATCTAACTGTGACAGCATGGTATAGCGACGAGACAAAGCATCAGCAATAACATTGTCCTTCCCGTTCTTGTGTTTAATAATGTAAGGAAAAGACTCAATAAATTCTACCCATTTAGCATGACGACGGTTCAGATTTGTTTGGGTACGAATATGTTTTAAAGCCTCATGATCAGAATGAATTATGAACTCACGATGCCAAAGATAGTGCTGCCATGTATGCAAAGTGCGCACTAACGTGTAAAGCTCCTTATCATAAGTAGAATATTTCAGACTAGCACCGCTTAATTTTTCACTAAAATAAGCAACTGGTTTTCCTTCTTGTAACAAAACAGCACCTAGCCCAATACCGCTAGCATCGCATTCAAGCTCAAACACTTTATTAAAATCAGGCAATTGCAATAGGGGAGCTTGGGTTAACTTATCTTTCAAAGTGCTGAACGCTTCCTCCTGCGAATCACTCCAAGCAAACGACACATCTTTCTTTGTAAGCTCATGTAGAGGCGCTGCAATGGAGCTAAAATCACGAACAAATCTGCGGTAGAAACCGGCAAGTCCAAGAAAGCTCCGAATTTGTGTGACCGTCGTCGGTGTAGGCCACTCCCGAATGGTAGCAATCTTGCTGCTATCCACCTCAATGCCCTGTGGAGTAACAACATAACCAAGAAACGAGACACGTCGTGTGCAAAAGATGCATTTTTCCATGTTAGCAAATAACTGGGCAGCATGCAATGCATCAAAAACAGCACTTAAATGTTCCAAATGCTCTTTCTTAGATTTGCTGTAAATAAGGATATCATCGAAATAAACAACCACAAACAATCCTATGAAGGGCCGCAGAACTTCATTCATCACTCGCATAAAAGTGCTGGGAGCATTAGTCAATCCAAACGGCATAACCAACCATTCATATAAACCAAATTTCATTTTAAAAGCTGTTTTCCATTCATCACCCAGTTTCATTCTAATCTGGTGGTAACCACTACGCAAATCAATCTTAGTGAAAATAATGGCACCACTAAGCTCATCTAGCATATCATCAAGGCGTGGTATAGGATAGCGATAACGTATAGTGATGTTATTAATAGCACGACAGTCTACACACATACGCCATGACCCATCTTTCTTGGGAACAAGTAACACAGGAACAGAGCAAGGGCTAAGAGACTCACGAATGTATCCTTTGTCAAGCAACGCCTGTACCTGGCGCTGAATCTCCTTCGTCTCATCTGGATTTGTACGGTATGGTGCGCGGTTCGGAAGCTGTGCGCCGGGAATGAGGTCGATCTGGTGAGCACAATAAATGCCAAGTGGCTAGAAAGGAGTCTCAACAAAACACAATACCACAAGAGATCAATCACAGAGATGACACAGTGGTTTATCCCGTGGTTCGGCCAAGACCAACGCTTGCCTACTCCACGTTGTGGCGTCCCAACGGACGAGGGTTGCAATCAACCCCTCTCAAGCGGTCCAAAGACCCACTTGAATACCACGGTGTTTTGCTTGCTTTTTCTCAATCCCGTTTGCGAGGAATCTCCACAACTTGGAGCCTCTCGCCCTAACAATTGAAGTTCACAAAGAACATAGAGCAAAGGGGGATGAGCAACGCACACAAGACTTCAAAAGATTAGAGCAACAACACGCACACAAGTCGCAACAAGAGCTCGCAACACAACTCAAAGAGTTCGCAACTCAACAAGAGCTCTAGATGCTATCACAATGAAACGAATGCGTGAGATTGATGTCTTGGTGCTTAGGAATGTTGTAGGAATGCTTGATGTCTTCCTCCATGCGCCTAGGGGTCCCTTTTATAGCCCCAAGGCAGCTAGGAGCCGTTGAGAAAAAATCTGGAAGGCCATCCTTGCCTTCTGCCATCGGGCGCACCGGACAGTCCGGTGCACACCGGACAGTGTCCGGTGCCCGATTCCTTTCCTTAAATGGCGAAGCCGACCGTTGCAGATCTGGGAGCCGTTGGCGCACCGGACATGTCCGGTGCACACCGGACAGTCCGGTGCCCCCTTCCGACCGTTGGCTTGGCCACGTGTCGCGCGCAGAATCCGCGGCCGACCGTTGGCCCGGCCGACCGTTGGCTCACCGGACAGTCCGGTGCACACCAGACAGTCCGGTGAATTTTAGCCGTACGCCGTCAGCAAATTCCCGAGAGCGGCCTCTTCGGCCGAGGCAGCCTAGTGCACCGGACACTGTCCGGTGCACCACCGGACAGTCCGGTGCTCCAGACCGAAGCAGCCTTCTGGCTGTACACAACCAACTCTTTTCTTTTCTTTTTCTTCCTGTTTCCAATACTTAGACAAGTATATTAGTACACAAAACCAATCTACTAAGACTTAGAAACATACCTTTGCTCTTGATTTGCACTTTATTCATCCATGGCATAAATTCACATTTAGGCACTTGAGTTGGCACTCAATCACCAAAATACTTAGAAATGGCCCAAGGGCACATTTCCCTTTCAATCTCCCCCTTTTTGGTGATTTATGCCAACACAACATAAAGCAACTAGAACAAGTGCAAAATCACTTCAAATAAAACTCAAATTGATTTTGATTCAATTTTGGCATATATGGATCATCCTTTGCCACCACTTGGTTTGTTTTTGCAAATCAAACTCAAATCTAGCACACATGCATACGCTAAGCATAATATCCGGTCTACTAGCACATAAATAAAGTAAAGACCCTATCATTGACCGGTATGCTTTTTGATCAATGGACTTACCTCCTTTGTTGAGGTCGGTGTGTCCGTCGGTCCCCATCGGAGTCTTTGCGGGCTTGGCGTCCTTCATCCCAAACCGCTTTAGCAGATCTTGCGTGTACTTCGTTTGGGAGATGAAGGTGCCGTCCTTGAGTTGCTTCACTTGGAACCCAAGGAAGTAGTTCAACTCGCCCATCATTGACATCTCGAATTTCTGCGTCATCACCCTGCTAAACTCTTCACAAGACTTTTGGTTAGTAGAACCAAATATTATGTCATCGACATAAATTTGGCACACAAACAAATCACCATCACATGTCTTAGTGAACAGAGTTGGATCGGCTTTCCCAACCTTGAAAGCATTAGCAAGTAAAAAGTCTCTAAGGCATTCATACCATGCTCTTCGGGCTTGCTTAAGTCCATAGAGCGCCTTAGAGAGCTTACACACATGGTCGGGGTACCGTTCATCCTCGAAGCCAGGGGGTTGCTCCACGTACACCTCCTCCTTGATTGGCCCGTTGAGGAAAGCGCTCTTCACATCCATTTGGAACAACCTGAAAGAATGGTGAGCGGCATATGCTAGCAAGATACGAATTGATTCTAGCCTAGCCACAGGAGCAAACGTCTCCTCAAAGTCCAAACCTGCGACTTGGGCATAACCTTTTGCCACAAGTCGAGCCTTGTTCCTCGTCACCACCCCGTGCTCGTCCTGTTTGTTGCGGAACACCCACTTGGTTCCCACAACATTTTGCTTGGGACGAGGCACCAGTGTCCAAACTTCATTGCGCTTGAAGTTGTTGAGCTCCTCCTGCATGGCCAACACCCAGTCCGGATCTAGCAAGGCCTCCTCTACCCTGAAAGGCTCAATAGAAGAGACAAAGGAGTAATGCTCACAAAAATTAACTAATCTAGATCGAGTAGTTACTCCCTTACTAATGTCACCCAAAATTTGGTCGACAGGATGATCCCTTTGAATCACCGCTCGGACTTGGGTTGGAGGTGCCGGTTGCGCATCTTCCTCCATCACATGATCATCTTGTGCTCCCCCTTGATCACACGCCTCCTGTTGATGAACCTGTTCATCGTCTTGAGTTGGGGGTTGCACCATAGTTGAGGAAGAAGGTTGATCTTGCTCCAATTGTTCCTGTGGTCGCACATCACCAATCGCCATGGTGCGCATAGCGGCCGTTGGAACGTCTTCTTCATCCGTTGTCGCTCCTTATCTTCTTCACCTTGAGCTCAAACTCATTTTGAGCTCTCATGAGGAAGCGCTTGAGGGTCCCTTGGGTTTCAGACTTATCCTGCAAAAAGAACACCCAAGTGAAGCGGGAAAAGTCATCAACAATAACTAGACCATACTTACTTCCTCCTATGCTCAGATAGGCGACGGGTCCGAAGAGGTCCATGTGTAGCAGCTCCAGGGGTCTTGATGTGGTCATCACATTCTTGCTGTGATGTGCTCCTCCCACTTGTTTACCTGCTTGACAAGCTGCACAAGGTCTATCTTTTTCGAATTGTACGTTAGTCAAACCTATCACGTGTTCTCCCTTTAGAAGCTTGTGAAGGTTCTTCATCCCCACATGTGCTAAGCGGCGATGCCACAGCCAGCCCATGCAAGTCTTAGCTATTAAGCATGCATCTAGACCGGCCTCCTCTTTTGCAAAATCAACTAAATAAAGTTTGACGTCTAATACACCCTTAAATGCTAGTGAACCATCACTTCTTCTAAAGACAGACACATCTACATTTGTAAATAGACAGTTATACCCCATGTTGCATAATTGACTAACAGATAGCAAATTATATCCAAGAGACTCTACTAAAAACACATTAGAGATAGAGTGCTCATTAGAAATTGCAATTTTACCTAACCCTTTTACCTTGCCTTGATTCCCATCACCGAATATAATTGAATCTTGGGAATCTTTATTCGTGACGTAGGAGGTGAACATCTTCTTCTCCCCCGTCATATGGTTTGTGCATCCGCTATCAATAATCCAGCTTGAACCCTCGGATTCATAAACCTGCAAGGCAAATTTAGGCTTGGGACTTAGGTACCCAACTCTTGTTGGGTCCTACAAGGTTAGTGCAAATATCCTTAGGGACCCAAATGCAAGTTTTGTCTCCCTTGCATTTTGCCCCTAACTTCCTAGCAACTATCTTCCTATCCTTTCTACAAATAGCAAAGGAAGCATTTAGGGCATGATAAATTGTAGAAGGTCCATGAACTTTCCTATGAGCATTAACAACATTTCTCCTAGGCATATTGTGAATAACATTTCTTCTACCAACCTTTCTATCATGCATAACATGAGAACTAGAAGCAGTCATAGCATAAGAATCATAAGCATGTGAATCAAAAGCATCATAACTTCTAAAAGCATTTCTAGAATTTTTCCTATCATGATACAAAAAGGCATGGTTCTTTTTAGCACTAGTAGCCATAGGGGCCTTCCCTTTCTCCTTAGCGGGAATGGGAGCCTTATGGCTTGTTAAGTTCTTGGCTTCCCTTTTGAAGCCAAGTCCATCCTTAATTGAGGGGTGTCTACCAATCGTGTAGGCATCCCTTGCAAATTTTAGCTTATCAAATTCGCTTTTGCTAGCCTTAAGTTGAGCATTAAGACTAGCCACTTCATCATTCAATTTAGAAATTGAAACTAGATGTTTACTACAAGCATCAACATTAAGATCTTTACACCTAGTGCACGTTTCAACAATTTCTACACAAGATGTTGATTTACTAGCTACTTCTAGTTTAGCATTTAAGTCATCATTAACACTCTTTAAAGTAGCAATGTTTTCATGACAAGAAGATAATTCACTAGAAAGCACTTCATTTCTTTTAACTTCTAAAGCATAGGATTTTTGTGCCTCTACAAACTTATCATGTTCATCATACAACAAATCCTCTTGCTTTTCTAAAAGCCTATCCTTTTCATTCAAGGCATCAATCAATTCATTGATTTTATCAATTTTATTTCTATCCAATCCCTTGAACAAACTAGAGTAATCTATTTCATCATCACTAGACTCATCGTCACTAGAAGAGTCATAAGTGACATCATTACGAGTGATTACCTTCTTCTCTCTTGCCATGAGGCAAGTGTGACGCTCGTTGGGGAAGAGGGATGACTTGTTGAATACAGTGGCGGCGAGTCCCTCATTGTCGGAGTCAGACGAGGAGCAGTCCGAATCCCACTCCTTGCCAAGATTAGCCTCGCCCTTTGCCTTCTTATAATTCTTCTTCTTCTCCCTCTTGTTCCCTTGGTCCTGATCACTATCATTGTCGGGACAGTTAGCAATAAAATGACCAAGCTTACCACATTTGAAGCACGAACGCTTCCCCTTGGCTTTGGTCTTGCTTGGCTGTCCCTTGCGACCTTTAAGCGCCGTCTTGAATCTTTTGATGATGAGGGCCATCTCTTCATCATTAAGTCCGGCCGCCTCAATTTGTGCCACCCTGCTAGGTAGCGCCTCCTTGCTTCTTGTTGCCTTGAGAGCAAGGGGTTGAGGCTCGTTGATTGGTCCATTCAAGGCGTCGTCCACGTATCTTGCCTCCTTGATCATCATCCGCCCGCTTACGAATTTTCCGAGTACCTCCTCGGGCGTCATCTTCGTGTACCTGGGATTCTCACGAATATTGTTCACGAGATGAGGATCAAGAACGGTAAATGACCTTAGCATTAGGCGGACGACGTCGTGATCCGTCCATCGCGTGCTTCCGTAGCTCCTTATTTTGTTGATAAGGATCTTGAGCCGGTTGTATGTTTGCGTCGGCTCCTCGCCCCTTATCATCGCGAATCGTCCGAGCTCGCCCTCCACCAACTCCATCTTGGTGAGTAAGGTGACATCATTCCCCTCATGAGAGATCTTGAGGGTGTCCCAAATCTGCTTGGCATTGTCCAAGCCGCTCACCTTGTGATACTCGTCCCTGCACAAAGAGGCTAGCAACACGGTAGTAGCTTGTGCATTTTTATGGATCTGTTCATTAATACACGAAGGACTATCCGAGCTATCAAATTTCATTCCACTTTCCACAATCTCCCAAATGCTTGGATGGAGAGAAAATAGGTGTGTACGCATTTTGTGACTCCAAAATCCGTAGTCCTCTCCATCAAAGTGAGGAGGCTTGCCAAGTGGAATGGGGAGCAAATGAGCATTTGAGCTATGCAGAATGCGCGAATAATCAAAAGAAAAGTTTGAGTTAACCATCTTTTGTTTGTCGTAGTCGTCGTCCTTGTGGGAAGAAGTAGACTCGTCGCTGTCGTAGTAGACGATCTCCTTGATACGTCTTGTCTTCTTCTTCTTCCCATCTTTACGTCTGTGGCCCGAGCCAGAGTCGTTGGATTTGTCATCTTTTGGCTCGTTGACGAAGGACTCCTTTTCCTTGTCGTTGATCACGATTCCCTTCCCCTTAGGATCCATCTCTTCGGGCGGTTAGTCCCTTTCTTGAAGAGAACGGCTCCGATACCAATTGAGAGCACCTAGAGGGGGGGGGGTGAATAGGTGATCCTGTAAAACTTAAGCTTATAGCCACAAAAACTTGTTAAGTGTTAGCACAATAAATGCCAAGTGGCTAGAAAGGAGTCTCAACAAAACACAATACCACAAGAGATCAATCACAGAGATGACAAAGTGGTTTATCCCGTGGTTCGGCCAAGACCAACGCTTGCCTACTCCACGTTGTGGCGTCCCAACGGACGAGGGTTGCAATCAACCCCTCTCAAGCGGTCCAAAGACCCACTTGAATACCACGGTGTTTTGCTTGCTTTTTCTCAATCCCGTTTGCGAGGAATCTCCACAACTTGGAGCCTCTCGCCCTAACAATTGAAGTTCACAAAGAACATAGAGCAAAGGGGGATGAGCAACGCACACAAGACTTCAAAAGATCAGAGCAACAACACGCACACAAGTCGCAACAAGAGCTCGCAACACAACTCAAAGAGTTCGCAACTCAACAAGAGCTCTAGATGCTATCACAATGAAACGAATGCGTGAGATTGATGTCTTGGTGCTTAGGAATGTTGTAGGAATGCTTGATGTCTTCCTCCATGCGCCTAGGGGTCCCTTTTATAGCCCCAAGGCAGCTAGGAGCCGTTGAGAACAAATCTGGAAGGCCATCCTTGCCTTCTGTCATCGGGCGCACCGGACAGTCCGGTGCACACCGGACAGTGTCCGGTGCCCGATTCCTTTCCTTAAATGGCGAAGCCGACCGTTGCAGATCTGGGAGCCGTTGGCGCACCGGACATGTCCGGTGCACACCGGACAGTCCGGTGCACACCGGACAGTCCGGTGCCCCCTTCCGACCGTTGGCTTGGCCACGTGTCGCGCGCAGAATCCGCGGCCGACCGTTGGCCCGGCCGACCGTTGGCTCACCGGACAGTACGGTGCACACCGGACAGTCCGGTGAATTTTAGCCGTACGCCGTCAGCAAATTCCCGAGAGCGGCCTCTTCGGCCGAGGCAGCCTGGCGCAACGGACACTGTCCGGTGCACCACCGGACAGTCCGGTGCTCCAGACCGAAGCAGCCTTCTGGCTGTACACAGCCAACTCTTTTCTTTTCTTTTTCTTCCTGTTTCCAATACTTAGACAAGTATATTAGTACACAAAACCAATCTACTAAGACTTAGAAACATACCTTTGCTCTTGATTTGCACTTTATTCATCCATGGCATAAATTCACATTTAGGCACTTGAGTTGGCACTCAATCACCAAAATACTTAGAAATGGCCCAAGGGCACATTTCCCTTTCAATAATATTCCTTATAATCAAGTATATCCTGGATTTCGCGGTTTAAAGCACCATGAAAACGTGCCATAGCAGCATCGTTGTCCTCCAATATCCCACAACGAATCATACCTTTTTGTAATTCCTGGAAATAGTCCTCAACAGATTGAGAACCTTGCTGAAAACGCTGCATTTTATTAAGCAAATCACGAGCATAATACGAAGGCACAAATCGATGTCGCATCGCAGCTTTCAACTGATCCCAAGTGGTTGGAATGGCAGTGGTATGTTTCATTTTATACTCACGCCACCAAATTAAAGCAAAATCAGTAAATTCACTAATAGCAGCTTTAACCTGAGAATGTGCAGCAATATCATGGCATGAAAATTTTTGTTCAACCTCTAACTCCCAATCAAGATATGCAGCAGGATCATATTTGCCATTAAAAGGTGGAATTTTAAATTTAATCTTAGAAAATAAGTCATTAGGGGGATGACGAACCACACGGCGTGCACGACCACGTCGATCTCCATCGTCCTGCTCAGTGTCACCGCCGTAGTCCTGCTCCATCTTTGTGGTCAACGCATCAAGGCGTGCCAGGATGGTGTCGAGTGTGGTGCGAGTCGCCGTTTGAGCAAGGTCAAGCTGGTTGAAACGCTCGGTCGTCGAAGTGACCGTTGAATCAAGTCGTTCATGCATCGTCCTAATGTCAGCAGCAAGTCCATCAACTTGTCCCCTTACTTCCTGCAACTGGGCATCCACCATGTCGTGTGCTCCTGCCATAGTTAGCGCAAACACCAATACACCAAAAGGAGAAAAACCAACGACAAAAACAGGGGTGTACTGCTCACAAGGCGCTCACACTAGTGCTGTTATCAAGTTCTTATCCGTTCTTACCAAGCCACAGTGGTGAACTGCAAGCAACAGGTGGAACCGGTGAAAGATTGGATGAGCGATTGCGTGGAGAAACAGAAACCTGCTCGTCGTAGAAATATGTGGAGTTGTGGGTAGGCTGCACTCAAGTCAAGGATTAGCACGATCAAACAATAATGCAAAGTTGAATTATAGTGCAGAACACGAAACTATATTGCTGGCCACAGGTGCAAAGGATGGATGGAACTAGCAGAATGGCAGTACCGTAAATATTGTACTAGTGATGCCAAAAAGGCACTAGTAGAAATCACAGGTGATTTTGTTTTTCTTTTTTTGTATGATTTTTTTGATATTTTTCTCAGCACAAGAAGCAACAAGATAGGAGCTACACGAAGTTTCACCTAAAACAGAGATCAGATGTGGTCTATAGAAAATCAGGAAGTTCTCTGAAAAGCGTGCGAGAACTTTGACGGATTTTTTTCTTTATTTTCCTGAATTTTTTTGACAATTTTGTCGAAACCAAACAGACCAAAGGTCAGTTTGGCCGGCCTCAGAATGGTGTCAACTAGCTCCTGTAAAAATTTCAGATTTTTTGGACACCCGAGCGAAACGTTATGCCCGGTTTAATGAAGGTACCTCAAGTTATGTTTTCAAACGACCGGGATGAAACAACTGTATCCTTTCTCCTTCGTTGTTTTTTGTTTCTGTTTTTTTTGACGTAACCGAAGGAGAAAAACAAGGAAACGATGTTGACTCGGTTTGTTTTTTTTCTGTTTTTTTTCGTAATCGAAGGAGAAAAACAAGGAAACAGCCGTTGACTCGGTTTGTTTTTTCTGTTTTTTTTTTGACGTAACCGAAGGAGAAAAACAAGGAAACGATGTTGACTCGGTTTGTGGCGTGATCAAAGGGTAGATGGTGGCGGCGCCAGGGTTTGAATGGTGGAAGAACACAATGCAACCAGCAACAAATGACGCGAAAGCACACAAATTCAACAATGCAGATTATTGAAAGAAAGTGCGAGGCTCAATAGGGTGCTGGGATAAGATCTAACCTGAATTTTTATGTGGTTTTGTGGACTGTAGGAAAAAAACGCTTGATAAACTCACCGATCAACCTGGAAATCTGATACCAATTGATGTAGCTGAGGTGCCCGATCTTTCGGCGAGTAGAGATAATTCCGATTTGGCGGAAGATGACCCTTGCGATCCGACTACGACGAGCAAGCCCGAGGCGCCAATGCAATCGCTGAACCAACTCCCTGTGGTTACCGACCTTGCTGATGCGAGATCGGCCTGATCACGAAGATCGTTTCCTGTGCGCAATCGAAGAACGAACAAGGAAAAGATGCGAGCAATCTAATCTATTACTCGAGGGTGGAGTTCTGAATACACGAAGACAGCGCAGATTTGCGCGTGTTTGAGAGTAGCTAAGGCTAACGTAAAACAAAACTCAGAAAATAAAGGAGGCGCAGCTCCTGAATAAATAGAGAGAGGGGGCGCAGCCCCTAGGGGCGGCCAACCCTAGGTCGTCCATTATGGGCCGCAATTGGGCTGGTCGTCTATTCTTCCGGGCCTTCGTTCTTTAACAACATGATGTAGTTCAATTCTCTTGCACGGGCCCGAGTCACTGGCCCAGGTGGAAGGGGTGGCGCCTGGGCTGGAGAAGGTGCTGCTGGTGTAGATGTGCTCGTGTTGGTGTTGATGTCCGCATCATATACATTGTGGAGCAAAGAAGAAAGGAAGTTCCTTAATATTAGAAGAGTTCAATGTGAACTAAGAACCTACAAATAACCATGTATCTCCTTTGCTTTGATGCTAGCGTTCCTTAATCTCGAGGACGAGATTCTTTTAAGAGAGGTAGGTTTGTAACACTATAAAAATCATCAAATAAAAAAATGCAGTAGTTATTAATGGTAATTATGGTAATGAATTTGCTTTTAAGTGTTTAATTTTTGATTGCATTTAGAATAATTTTTTATTTCTCATGATTGATTTTGGATATTGATTAGCATTTCTTCTTGAATAAAAATCCAAATAAATAATATATTTATTAGTCCTAAAATAAATATTTTATTTATAAATAATTTTGGTATAGTTATTATGAATTTTAGGGTTATTTAAAAATATGTTTTTGAAATTAGAAAAGAAAAAAATAAGAAGAAAACCCTAACCCCTAAAGCCCACTAAGGCCCATGTAAGGAGCCGCCGCCCTCCGCCTGCCTCCTAAGGCCGCCGACCGCGCCCCGCGCAAGGACCAGTCGAGCCGCCCGTCCCTCGCAGCCACCTGACGCGTCGACCCCGGCCTAGCCCCGAGCCGCACGCGACCCCGACAGCCGTGCCACCCACGCTAGGAAGCCAAGTCTCGCGACCATTCGTCTTCCTCTTTGTTAAGAAGCTTCATTGCGTCTGTTTCTCCTCCCCCATTAATCCCTCTCTTCATGGACGCCATTGATGACCGCCATGAAGACCCGACCGCCTCTCTCCCTTCCCCGGTGACCTTTCCTCTCCCTCCCTCCCTCTCCTCTATAAAACTGTAACACCATGAATTTGGGGTATAAAATTTCTTTTCTAATATCCACGAAATTCAGGTGTTACCCTCTCTTTTTCTTAAATTTATTTTCTTTTTCCTAAATAGTGGGAAATTATTTAGTGTGTGTATATATATATTTTAAGTGTAGTAAAATAGAACACTAAAAGAGTCCTTGATTATTGCATAACATGACGAGACATTTTATTGTATGTTGAATTGTTGTGGTGGTGCATCCATTCAAACTCATGAAGTATATTAGAATTTTTTGTTCAAAAATTATATCTAAAATTGAATAGAAATAGGTAAAATAATAGGGGAAGAAAAATAGAAAAAAAACAAAAAGGGTCAGCTCCACTTCTTTTTCCCACGGCCCAACTCGTGCTCCCCTCCGCGCGCGCCACCCAGCCCAGGCGCAGTCGCGGCCCAGCTCCTCTCACCTCGGCCTGCCTTGTGTCCCCTGGCCAACCCCGCGGCACGCAGCCCACCTTTCTCAGCCCACTTCCGCGCCATGCCTCCCCCTCCTGCGCGCACGGCTCACCCACAGCCCAACGCCCCCCAAACCCTAACTGTGGGCATCATTGCCCCAGCCGCCGGGCCCGCCTGTCAGTGGCGCCCCGCCCACTGTTCCTCTTCCCTAACCTCTCCCTCCTGCCTAAGATGCCCCACGTTGCGATAACCTTGTCAACCACCCCACGCCGCCCATTATCATGCCCCAACCCTGCTCAACCCCTCCCTCTTCCTCTTGTCCGTTGCCGAGCGGCCCAACCACTCCCTTCCACGGTGATGCACCCCGTCGCGTACCTGCTGGCGCACTTGGGCATGGCCAGCCCCAGCGGCCAGTCGGCGCGGCTTGATGGCAGCCATCCTGCATAGCTTGTGCGGCGGCTAGCCACGGCCGGGCCTCCCCGGCCAGCCCTGTGGCGCAGCCAGCCCCAGCGGCAAGAGCCCCTGCGCGCGCGGCGGCGTGGCCTGCTAGCAAAGTGGCGCGGCCAGCCAGTGCAGGGAGCCCTACACGCGACCCCTGCAGGAGCAGGCGTGGCGATATCCAGCCCCTACACACGCGCCAGCGAGCTTCCCCAGCGCGGCTCGCGTTGCACGGCCATCCCGGCGTCCTGGCATGCGGCGCGGCTAAGCCTGGCCTGCCCGTGGTGGCCAGGGCGAGCCCACCCCCTCCATTGCTAGCATGCCCTACCCTGCGCGGCGGGCCGTCAAGCCCTTTGTGCGCGACTTCATTCTCCCTGCGATGGCTAGTTCCTGCGTGTTGATTGAAGAAGATAGAGAAAGAAAGAAGCGCTCGAGGGATTCGTGCGTGAGTGGTGTGGGCTACTCCTCCCACACCAGATCCCGCTTTGCGCGATCTTTTGTGGCTACAAACTTCACGGCCTTTCATGTCTTATAGCTCCGGGCAATCATGTCATGCCAGGTCGTGTTAAATCTGAAATTATTAACTAAACATTAGCTTTCGCATTTTACATCAGTTTCAACCTATTTGCATGTCGTTAACTTCATAATAATGGTGTATACAAGTTAAAATATCATTTTGTCATGTCACATGTTTTAGTTAATTAATTAGGTGTTTATTTGTCTGATGGTTACTAAAGCGAAAATTTAATTAAAACTAATTTATAGTTTTAGTTGTGCTTTATTAATACCTATCAATATGGTTATGGCTATTCAAATGTTTTAATTAATACTTGTTTAGTATAAAGGCGTCAACCATTTATTATTTCTCGCCTGTCGCGCGTGCCGTTCCGCACGCGGTGGCGTGCTGTGTCGTTCGCGTGATGTCGCGCGTGCTGTTCGCACGCGTTGTCAGGCGTCGGTTGCGTGTGTCGCATATGCCATTTACATGTGCCGCTTGCCTTGCCGCGAGCCGTTTTCGTGAGTCGCACGCTGTCCGCGCGCGATATCAAACTGTTTCGCTTATAATCGCTCGTGTTAATTAGTTAATTACTTGTTTAACCCGACAACTATTAGAATAGACGATTAATCGAAACTAAGTAGAAGTTGTAATTTACATTTAATGAAGGTTGACTAATATAGTCATGTCGAACTAAATGTTATATTTAATAACTGTTTAGTGTAATCACCTTCACATTTATTTATTAGTTTTGCATGTCGGCCCGCTCGTACCGTGCGCGTGCCGCTGTGCTGTTTCTCGCGCGTCTTCGTGTGTCATTCGCTAGTGTCGAGCGCGCTATGCTGATCTTTCGAAGGTGTTTCTTCTTAAAGGACCTTCGGTGACGAAGCAGACCCCCAACAATAGCCCCTTCGCGGTGCTAGATTATTTTTCGTAACGAGCTTGATCCGTGAAAATATCTCCCAGGCTTCGGAATGCCGAAGGTCCGAAAAACACCTTCGATGAGCTCATTATCGAGAAACGATTAAAATGTTCCGAGCATAAAGTGGCCCACCTTGAGGTGGGTACGTGCGATCTGGCGATTCTCCTTCAAACGCCGAGTGGTCCACCATTCAGTGGATGCGGGTAACTGTTCAACGGTGCGGGCAACTTGGTGGTTCACCTTCCCACTTGCAGCACTATATAAACAGATGGGTAGTTGTGAAGTTACCACATCATTGATTCCCATTGCACTGTTGTGCTGTTGAAAAATTTAACCATAGCCGAATCTTATTCACTGTGTTCTCGAGCGAAGCATCATTTTGATTTAGCTTCGGCAAAAGAAAAAACTTCGTCAAAACTGTAAAAGTCACCAACTTTGTAAAAACTCGTAAGAGATTCAACATCAGATGGCCAGAGTACGCTAAACTGCAAGGGTGACCGACGAAGGAGAGGAAGCCGAAGCCACCGAGACAGCCCAGATTTATGAAGTTATGAGGCAATCGGGATTGGTTGTGACAGAGGGGGCTATTGACGAAGATGCACATACTGCTGAAGCTGAAGAAGTTGATATTGAGGAAGAAAATGCTGATGAAGAGCAAGACTATAACACTCTAATCCCAACAAAGCCCAGCCACTTAGATTTTGAAAAATCTACTGTCTCTGAGGCCGATGTGCCCATGATGATGAAGCTCGGTTACTTCGGGGAGATAGAGAAGAAGCTTCTTCATTTTGCCGGCGAAGAAACCACCCCAGAATCGAAAAATGATGAAATAGTAGTTTTCAAAAGCTTTTTCAAAGCTGGATTGCGGTTTCCGCTTCATGAGATGATTGGGGAAGTTTTGGATAATTATGAAATTTATCTTCATCAGCTGACTCCTAACGCTATCGTTAGGCTCAACATCTTCATTCGGGCCCTTCGAAGCCAAGGAATGGACCTAAATGTTGAAGCTTTCTACCGAGTGCATGAGCTACATTATCAAACGAAGGCTAGAGAAGATGGGCTTCATGAGAATTTTGGTTGTTATAACTTCACGTACAGCAAGGATATGAAGACCCCGGTGCTTAGCTACCGCACCAAGTGGCCAACCGGCTGGAAAAGTGAGTGGTTCTATATCAAGGCCGATGAGAAGAAGAGGGAGAAATTGAAGATGCTGGTAATGAGCCCGCTGAGGTTAAGCTTCGGGCTAACCAGGCCCCTGTGCCGCATGTCGTCGGGGTCACCATGCCAACAGGCTGTAGTAGAATTCAGAGTTGTGACGGAGCAGATCAGCACTAGAGATCTGGTGCAAGAATACCAAGCCAACGGGGTATTTCCGACGTTGAGTGAATCGAATATGCCGAAGCTGAAGGGAGCAAAGAAAAAGAATGAACTTGTTCGATTGCCTTATCGCTTCAAGTTCGAGAAACAATTCAAAGAGCCTTGCCAAGAGTGGCTAGAAATGATTGAGGCTATGTGCAACGAAATTTTGGGCAACTACTGATGTAGCTGAGGTGCCCGATCTTTCGGCGAGTAGAGATAATTCCGATTTGGCGGAAGATGACCCTTGCGATCCGACTACGACAAGCAAGCCCGAGGCGCCAATGCAATCGCTGAACCAACTCCCTGTGGTTACCGACCTTGCTGATGCGAGATCGGCCTGATCACGAAGATCGTTTCCTGTGCGCAATCGAAGAACGAACAAGAACAAGATGCGAGCAATCTAATCTATTACTCGAGGGTGGAGTTCTGAATACACGAAGACAGCGCAGATTTGCGCGTGTTCGAGAGTAGCTAAGGCTAACGTAAAACAAAACTCGAGAATAAAGGAGGCGCAGCTCCTGGATAAATAGAGGGGGCGCAGCCCCTAGGGGCGGCCAACCCTAGGTCGTCCACTATGGGCCGCAGTTGGGCTGGTCGTCTATTCTTCTGGGCCCTCATTCTTCAGTAGCATGACGAAGTTAAGATCTCTGGCACGGGCCCGAGTGATTGGTCCAGCTAATGAAGGAAGTGGCGCTTGATGTGGAGGTGCTGGTGGTGTAGTCGTACTCATAGTGATGTCCTCATCATCCTCCCCTTCTTGAAGTGAAGTCGTCCTCGACGACAACTCCTCATCCTCGACCATATATGGTTTCAAATCTGTAACATTAAAACTAGTGGAAACACCAAATTCCGCAGGCAGGTCAAGGATATAAGCATTATCATTAATCTTTGTTAGCACATTAAAAGGACCAGCAGCACGAGGCATTAATTTAGAACGACGCAAAGTAGGAAACCGATCCTTTCTCAAGTGCAACCAAACCATATCACCTGGCTCAAAAGTAACATGTTTTCTTCCTTTACTACCAGCAACCTGATTTTTAGCATTAGTAGCAGCAATGTTCTGTTTCGTTTGTTCATGTATGGTAATCATTTGTTCAACATGTGCAGCAGCATCTACATGTGGGGCGTTGGCAGCATTAAGTGAAATCAAATCAATAGGTGCCCTAGGGATGTAACCATAAACAATCTGGAAAGGGCACATCTTTGTAGAAGAATGTCTGGCATGATTGTAAGCAAATTCAACATGAGGCAAGCAATCCTCCCAACGTCTCAAATTCTTGTCTAAAACAGCCCTAAGCATGGTAGATAAAGTTCTATTTACTACCTCAGTTTGTCCATCAGTCTGAGGGTGACAAGTAGTGCTAAACAACAATTTAGTTCCCAATTTATTCCAAAGAGATCTCCAAAAATGGCTTAGAAACTTAGCATCGCGATCAGAGACTATTGTTTTTGGAATACCATGTAAACGAATAATTTCTCTAAAGAACAATTCAGCAACAATGCTAGCATCATCAGTTTTATGACAAGGTATAAAGTGAGCCATTTTAGAGAATCTATCAACAACCAAAAAAATACTATCCCTCCCCTTCTTAGTTCTAGGCAAGCCCAAAACAAAGTCCATAGAGATATTAAGCCAAGGAGAAGAAGGGACAGGCAAAGGCATATACAAACCATGGTTGTTCAACCGTGACTTAGCTTTCTGACAAGTAGTGCAGCGTGCAACAAGGCGCTCCACATCAGCGCGCATCCGAGGCCAAAAGAAATGGGCAGCCAACACCTCATGCGTTTTGTAGACGCCAAAATGCCCCATGAGACCGCCTCCATGGGCTTCCTGTAACAACAAAAGACGAACCGAGCTAGCTGGAACACACAGCTTGTTAGCGCGAAACAGGAACCCATCCTGTATGTGAAATTTGCCCCATGGTATCCCATTAATACAATGGCCGAAAGCATCTTTAAAATCAGCATCGTCAACATATTGATCCTTCACAGTGTCCAAACCAAAGATTTTAAAATCTAATTGTGACAGCATGGTATAGCGACAAGACAAAGCATCAGCAATAACATTGTCCTTCCCGTTCTTGTGTTTAATAATGTAAGGAAAGGACTCAATGAATTCGACCCATTTAGCATGACGACGGTTCAGATTTGTTTGGGTACGAATATGTTTTAAAGCCTCATGATCAGAATGAATTATGAACTCACGATGCCAAAGATAGTGCTGCCAAGTATGCAAAGTGCGCACTAAAGCGTAAAGTTCCTTATCATAAGTAGAATATTTCAGACTAGCACCGCTTAATTTTTCACTAAAATAAGCAACTGGTTTTCCTTCTTGTAACAAAACAGCACCTAGCCCAATACCGCTAGCATCGCATTCAAGCTCAAAAACTTTATTAAAATCAGGCAATTGCAAGAGGGGAGCTTGGGTTAACTTATCTTTCAAAGTGCTGAACGCTACCTCCTGCGAATCACTCCAAGCAAACGGCACATCTTTCTTTGTAAGCTCATGTAGAGGCGCTGCAATGGAGCTAAAATCATGAACAAATCTGCGGTAGAAACCGGCAAGTCCAAGAAAGCTCCGAATTTGTGTAACCGTCGTCGGTGTAGGCCACTCCCGAATGGCAGCAATCTTGCTGCTATCCACCTCAATGCCCTGCGGAGTAACCACATAACCAAGAAATGAGACACGTTGCGTGCAAAATGTGCACTTTTCCATGTTACCAAACAAGCGAGCAGCACGCAAAGCGTCAAAAACAACACACAAATGTTCTAAATGCTCCTCTATAGACTTGCTGTAAATAAGGATATCATCGAAATAAACAACAACAAACAAACGTATGAAGGCCCGTAGAACTTCGTTCATTAAACGCATAAAGGTGCTGGGAGCATTAGTCAATCCAAATGGCATAACCAACCATTCATATAAACCAAATTTCGTTTTAAAAGCCGTTTTCCATTCATCACCGAGTTTCATTCTAATCTGATGGTAACCGCTACGCAAATCAACCTTAGAGAAAATAACGGCACCACTAAGCTCATCTAGCATATCATCAAGGCGTGGAATAGGATATCGATAACGAACTGTGATGTTATTAATAGCACGACAATCTACGCACATACGCCATGACCCATCTTTCTTTGGAACGAGTAAAACAGGAACCGAGCAAGGGCTAAGAGACTCACGAATGTAACCCTTATCAAGCAGCGTCTGCACCTGGCGCTGGATCTCCTTCGTCTCATCTGGATTTGTACGGTACGGGGCGCGGTTCGGAAGAGAAGCGTCGGGGATGAGATCGATCTGATGCTCAATGCCACGGAGGGGAGGAAGACCCGGTGATAAGTCCGTAGGATAAACATCAGCATACTCCTGCAAAAGGTTAACAACAGCAGGGGGTATATCCAAAGACGGTGCATCATCAAGCGGAACAAGCATTCGCGAGCATACAAGTGCATAACAGGGCATATGAGCTTCATGGAGATCATCAAAATCAGCACGTGTAGCAAGTAAAACAGGAGAGTGCAACTTGATTTCAGATTTAATAGGTGCGGCTGATGTCGATTTGACTTGTTGTGCAGTTTTAGCAGCCCTAGTAAGATCATCTTTCAAAATTTGGTCAGGGGTCATTGGATGTATAATTATTTTCTGGCCTTTAAACATGAAAGAATAATGATTTGAACGACCATGATGTAAACTATCAGTATCATATTGCCAAGGTCGACCTAATAACAAAGAGCATGCTTCCATAGGAATAACATCGCAATCAGCATAATCAGAATAAGAACCCAGCGAAAAGGGGACACGTACCGAACGTGTTACCTTTATTTTACCACCATCATTAAGCCATTGAATGTGATACGGATGTGGATGTGTGCGAGTGGGCAAGGATAATTTCTCTACCAACGCTGTACTTGCCAAATTGTTGCAGCTGCCACTATCGATGATGATGCGAATCGACCGTTCGTGCACGACGCCCTTGGTATGGAATAGAGTGTGTCGCTGATTTTTTTCGGCCTGGGCAACCTGTGTGCTGAGAACACGCTGCACAACAAGACTCTCATACCTATCGGCGTCGATGGGATCAACGTGGACTTCCTCATTTTCTGCATGGTTAGTGGCAATCATAGCATGACTAGTTTCCTCAGAATCACTGGCTGAAGAGTACTCACCATTGTCACGTATAAGCAAGGTACGCTTGTTTGGGCAGTCCCGAATCATGTGCCCAAACCCTCTGCAACGATGGCACTGAATATCCCGTGTACGTCCTGTGGAAGAAGCGGCGCCTTTGGCAGGGGGCGCCACTGGCTTGGTCGTCCCTGTGCGCGATGTAGTGCTAGGCGTAGAAGGTGCAGGGCTGGAAGGAGTTGAGCTGTGTGTTGGACCCCGGCCTGCAAAAGAGTTAGTATATGTCTTTGATCGTCGTCCCTGCACTTCACGTTCAGCTTTGCAAGCATATTCAAACAATGTGGTTATATCAAAATAATCCTTATAATCAAGTATATCCTGAATTTCTCTGTTCAAACCACCACGAAAACGCGCCATAGCAGCGTCATCTGACTCAACCAAACCACAACGAAGCATACCCTTTTGCAACTCCTGGTAATATTCCTCAACAGATTGTGAACCTTGTTGAAAACGCTGCATTTTGTTAAGCAAATCACGAGCATAATAGGAAGGAACAAATCTGTGGCGCATGGCAGTTTTTAATTGGGTCCAAGTAATGACACTGTTAATGGGAAGTTTTTGTTTATACTCACGCCACCAAATTAAAGCAAAATCAGTAAATTCACTAATGGCAGCCTTCACTTGGCTATTAGCAGGAATATCATGGCATGAAAATTTCTGTTCTACCTCCAATTCCCAATCAAGATATGCAGCAGGATCATATTTACCATTAAAAGATGGAATTTTAAATTTAATCTTAGAAAATAAGTCATTAGGGGGATGACGAACCACACGACGTGCACGACCACGACGATCTCCATCGTCCTGCTCAGTGTCACCGCCGTATTCCTGCTCCATCTTTGTGGTCAATGCATCAAGGCGTGCCAGGATGGTGTCGAGTGTGGTGCGAGTCGCCGTTTGAGCAAGGTCAAGATGGTTGAAACGCTCGGTCGTCGAAGTGACCGTTGAATCAAGTCGTTCATGCATCGTCCTAATGTCAGCAGCAAGTCCATCAACTTGTCCCCTTACTTCCAGCAACTGGGCATCCACCGTGTCGTGTGCTCCTGCCATAGTTATTGCAAACACCAGAACACCAAAAGAAGAGAAAAAACAACGATAAAAACAGGGGTGTACTGCTCACAAGGCGCTCACACTAGTGCTGTTATCAAGTTCTTATCCGTTCTTACCAAACCACAGTGGTGAACTGCAACCAACAGGTGGAACCGGTGAAAGATTGGATGAGCGATTGCCTAGAGAAACAGAAACCTTCTCGTCGTAGAAATATGTGGAGTTTTGGGTTGGCTGCACTCAAGTCAAGGATTAGCACGATCAAACAATAATGCAAAGTTGAATTATAGTGCAAAACACGAAACTATATTGCTGGCCACAAGTGCAAAGGACGGATGGAACTAGCAGAATGGCAGTACCGTAAATATTGTACTAGCGAGGCCACTAGTAGGAATCACAAGTGATTTTGTTTTTCTTTTTTGTATGATTTTTTGATATTTTTCTCAGCACAAGAAGCAACAAAATAGGAGCTACACGAAGTTTCACCTAAAGCAGAAATCAGATGTGGTCTATAGAAAATCAGGAAGTTCTCTGAAAAGCGTGCGAGAACTTTGACGAATTTTTTTCTTTATTTTCCTGAATTGTTTTGACAATTTTGTCGAAACCAAACAGACCAAAGGTGAGTTTGGCCGGGCTCAGAATGGTGTCAACAAGCTCCTGTAAAAATTTCAGATTTTTTGGACACCCGAGCGAAAAGTTATGCCCGTTTTACGGAAGGTACCTCAAGTTATGTTTTAAAAACAACCGGGATGAAACAACCGTATCCTTTCTCCTTCGTTTTCTTTTTTTTCTTTCTGTTTTTTTTTTGAGTAACCGAAGGAGAAAAACAAGGAAGCAGTCGGTGACTCGGTTTGTTTGTTTTTTTCTGTTTTTTTTCGTAACCGAAGGAGAAATACAAGGAAACGGTCGTTGACTCGGTTTGTTTTTTCTGTTTTTTTTGACGTAACCGAAGGAGAAAAACAAGGAAACGATGTTGACTCGGTTTGTGGTGTGATCAAACGGGAGATGGTGGCGGAGCTAGGGTTTGAATGGTGGAAGAACACAATGCAACCAGCAACAAATGACGCGAAAGCACACAAATTCAACAATGCAGATTATTGAAAGAAAGTGCGAGGCTCAAAAGGGTGCTGGGATAAGATCTAACCTGAATTTTTATGTGGTTTTGTGGACTGTAGGAAAAAAACGCTCGATAAACTCACCGATCAACCTGGAAATCTGATACCAATTGATGTAGCTGAGGTGCCCGATCTTTCGGCGTGTAGAGATAATTCCGATTTGGCGGAAGATGACCCTTGCGATCCGACTACGACAAGCAAGCCCGAGGCGCCAATGCAATCGCTGAACCAACTCCCTGTGGTTACCGACCTTGCTGATGCGAGATCGGCCTGATCACGAAGATCGTTTCCTGTGCGCAATCGAAGAACGAACAAGAACAAGATGCGAGCAATCTAATCTATTACTCGAGGGTGGAGTTCTGAATACACGAAGACAGCGCAGATTTGCGCGTGTTCGAGAGTAGCTAAGGCTAACGTAAAACAAAACTCGAGAATAAAGGAGGCGCAGCTCCTGGATAAATAGAGGGGGCGCAGCCCCTAGGGGCAGCCAACCCTAGGTCGTCCACTATGGGCCGCAGTTGGGCTGGTCGTCTATTCTTCTGGGCCCTCATTCTTCAGTAGCATGACGAAGTTAAGATCTCTGGCACGGGCCCGAGTGATTGGCCCAGCTAATGAAGGAAGTGGCGCTTGATGTGGAGGTGCTGCTGGTGTAGTCGTACTCATAGTGATGTCCTCATCAACTACACTAAAAAAGAAGACCAACTGATGATTGCGGCCTTCGGCACCCGACCAAAACAAAGCCTGAATCGGGTAATGGATGCCCTGAACTTTGAATACCCTGACTATGAACGACTAAGCAAGGGTGCCGAAGGGTCAAAGAGAAAGAGGGTTGTCAGTGTTATGAATAGACAGGCTGCTAGGATGATAAAAGAATATGAAAAAACTATTAAAAAGAAAAAATCCAGCCCTGAGCCGAAGGTGGCAACCTTGAAGAAGAGAAAAACTGCAACTTCAGAGCCGAAGATGGCTGAGATAGAAGAGGGAGCTCCTTCGACACCTTCAGCTGCTGAAGTGGAAGAAATTTTAAAGGTAATGACCGAATCCTTACCTATCAAGCTGCTAAGTCCACTGGGGCCAGAACTGACGAAGCTTTTACAGAAGAAGGACGCACCTTCGGCAGCAAAGAAGGTTGTTGGGCCAAAAAAGTGAAGGATTGTTACTGTTATAGAAGCTATTGAAGAAACGCCACTGCTGGCCTCAGGGTCAAAAATAACACCAGCTGCCGAAGCTACAACTGCCGAAGCTACCAACCTAGAAAGTACAATATCTGATATCGATAAGGTACTCTTGGATTTGGCTGCAGAGGAGACTGCTGCTGCTGCGGAAGAAGTCCTGGCCACAGCGCCTGAAAAAAGAAAGGAAATCGCCGAAGATGTTTCGGAAGAAAAGGGCTTTGACGTTCAAAATATAATTGGTCAAGAATTATCCAAGGCTGAGAAGGAGGAGCTACAGGAATATGCTATATCCTGTGGCTACCAACCAGGAGCGATGCTCTTCGGCGGAATTAACGAGGAAGCCTTAGGATGTATCCGAGATCGAACTGGAGCAAAGATTATCAGCACTCTGTCGAAGAGTGTTGGTTTTTCGAAGCTTGAAGCTAACATCAGTCGCTACCGACGATAGCATATCGTCGGCAATTTATTCTATTCTAATTTCAAGGTAAAATTTTCCCTCGGCTTTTCATTGTTTTACGATGAAGGTGATTGCTGATGAAGGTTATTTTTCATAGAGTATGCTACTAAGTAAAGCCTTGAGGATGCAACAGGACCTCGAAGAAGAGAAAAATGAGGTTATAATTGAGGGCTTGGAAAGCAAAATCAAAGATCATGAAGCTGCTCTTGAAAAGAAAGATTTTGTTCTTCAAACAATGGAGGGTTCATTGGCGGAAGCCCAAGCCGAAATTGCCAGATTAAACAGTGAACTCCTTCTGCAGTCAGAAAGCTTCGAGCAAGAAAAGAAGAATTTTGATACGAAGCTTGATGCCGAAGTCAAAAAGAGTTTGAATTTGCAAAAATCCTTGAAGGAGCTTCAGGACAAATGTTTAAACTTCAGCAACCGGTGCGGCAACGGCTGAAGCAGGTTTTCAACTCAGTTGGAGCCAGTTCTGAAAAATTTGAACCTTCGGTTGAAGACCTGCCAAGCACCTTCGAACATATTGAGGGCGAAGTTGATGTGCTTGACGAAGTTATAGTTGGGCACGGTGACTTCTGTGCCCTGCTAGCTTCTCGCAGCACAGCTGTTGCTTTCATGAAGACTGGTTGCACGCATGGGAAGATCATAAACAGGCCAAACTTCAGCCTATGACCAGCGGATTTAATTGACATCCCGAGGCTGGCCCGAAGCATTGGAAATAGATTTATAACACAAATCTGGACGAAGGGTGGGCGAAACTTAGTTGGTGACGAAGCTTGAAGTCATCTCAATCCGGTAATAAACTTGTACATGTTGCTTACATTCTCCTGAGATTTCTATTTACCTTATACCACTTTGTTATGTACAGGATGACGAAGCCGAAGATCAATGATCCGAAGCTTGACGGATAGTGATGAAGCTACTGCAAAAAGCTCTAGAGAAATTTTGAATTAACTTTGTAAAAGATA
The DNA here is from genome assembly GCF_902167145.1 of Zea mays. NCBI lineage: Eukaryota > Viridiplantae > Streptophyta > Magnoliopsida > Poales > Poaceae > Zea > Zea mays. The sequence goes on from NC_050098.1 coordinate 86,176,729, forward strand.
TTGTAATTTAGGAATCAAACACTGCTCTGTAAATTTGTCCATACCTTGTAATATATTTTTATCTTTCCATCCATGTATGAACTGCTTTGATGTGAATGAAACTTATATTTATTGAGCCAAAGGCAAAAAACACCTTCCCTTCTTTTCGTACACAATGAAGCATAACTATGCCTTTTTTATACTCATCGAAGCCTTGTGAGAGCCGAAGCATCTGTTTGTACTCGATGTTATGATGATGATGATCCTACGAATGTCTAAATGAATGTGTATGAATGCAATGAATGATGTGATGTAACGTGCAAATGAATGTCAAAACACACGCTTACGAAGCCACACCCAGACCCTGCATCCCCTTAGAAACGACTTTGGAGTCTTCTTCACCGTTTATTTTTCGTTGTTCACCGTTTATTTTTCTGTGTAAGTTCTGCATCCCCTTAGGAATGACTTTGGAACTTCTTCGCCTTCTATTTCGGCGGTATAAGTTCTGCATCCCCTTAGGAACGACTTTTGAACTTCTTCGCCTTATATTTCGGCGGTATTTGGCTCTACATTCCCTTAGGAACGACTTTTTGTAGCTTCATCGTGCTCTGCATCCCCTTAGGGACGACTTTTGAGCTTCTCCCTGCTTTTTTTTCTCTCTGCACTCGATGGTGCATGCTTAGATTTTACATTCTTTTGGGGGATTTGCTCTCGTAGAGCTAAATAAGAAATGAAAAATTACAAACTATGGCCCCATTAAAAACCTTTCTCCCCCTTTGGAAAGGAAAATGGTGCCATAGGAAAAAATGAAAAAAGATTACATCAAATTACACATAAAATTGTCGAAGCTCACCCGCATTCCAAGATCTAGGAATGTCGTTGCCGTCCATATCCTTCAATATGTAAGAACCGGGCCTTGACGAAGATACCACCAAAAAAGGTCCTTCCCACTTGAGCTGCAATTTGCCTACTGTATCCGGATTGGCTACTCTCCGAAGCACCAAATGCCCTGGCTTAATATTTTTGAACTGAACTTTTCTATCACGCCATTTTATTGTTTTGGCTTGGTATTTATTGATATTCTCCATAGCCTGAAGTTTTGTCTCTTCTATAGTATCTTTTGCTACGTGATAATCAGCTTCGTCTTCTGCCGAAGCTGCTGTTCTTATTGACCCCGCTTTAGCTTCTTCTAGGGTTATAGCTTCATCACCAAATAATAATTTGAATGGTGTAAAACCTGTTGATCTTGATATGGTTGTATTGTGGCTCCACACCACTTTAATCAACTCATCTGGCCACTTTCCTCTAGGCTAATAGAAGATTAGCTTCATTATTCCCGTCATTATAATGTCATTTGCTCTTTCGACCAGCCCGTTTGACTCCAGATGCCTAACTGATGCAAAATGAATCTTCGTGCCAATCTGATCATAGAAATCCTTGAAAGTTTCGGCATCAAACTGTGTTCCATTATCCACAGTTATAGCCTTCGGCACGCCGAAGCGACAAACAATATTTTGCCAGAATAATTTCTAGACTGTAACCGAAGTTATTGTAGCCAAAGGCTTCGCTTCAATCCACTTAGAAAAATATTCTACAGCTACCACAACATATCTCAAATTGCCTTGCGTTGGTGGAAGTGGGCCTAACAAATCCAGGCCCCATCTTTGCAACAGCCAGGTGGGCTGTATTAGCTGAGTGAGAGATGAAGGTTGTTTCTGGTCTCTTGCACATTTTTGACAATTTTCACATTTTTGAACTAGCTCTACTGCATCCTAAGCTGCCTTCGGCCAGTAAAATCCTTGTCTAAACACTTTTCCTAGCAAGGTCCTAGACCCAATATGAGATCCACACAGACCTGCATGTATCTCCTTCATTAATTCAATACCTTCAGCTCTCGATAATCACTTGAGGAGTGGAGAACAGACTCCATGTTTATATAATTCCCCTTCTATTATCACATACGGTCTTGTCCTTGCTTCCATACTCTTATTATAAGCTTCGTCATCCGAAAGACAATTACCTTGGAGGAAGGATATAATTTCAGTCCTCCAATCTTCACTATGTACTAGAGAAATAACAAACACTGCTCTCTCCATGAGTTAAACCGAAGGTGCCTTTATTGTTTCAAAAAATACTTCTGAAGGTAGAGGGAGCCCCTGAGCCACTGATTTGGCTAGTAGATCTGCATGCTCATTTTCACCTCTTGGAATATTCTTGACAGAAAACCTTCGAAAGAAGCCTCCAACCTTCGAACTGTATCCAGATATTTTTCATGTTTCGGGTCCCTTGCCTTGCTACTTTTGTCTACATGGCCAGAAATGACTTGAGAATCAGTTTTCAGGATGGCCCTTCTTATTAACTTCCGAAGCCCCAACAGAAGTGCTTCGTATTCAGCAATATTATTTGTACAACTAAAGTCAAGCTTGGCTGCATAACATGTTTTGACTTTCGAAGGTGCTACAAGGACAGCAGCCGCTCCTGCACCGAAGGTTCCCCAAGAACCATCATAGAACACTGTCAAAGCTTCGACGTCTTTGTTTATTTCTTCTTCCTGAGCCCCTGGCATCCAGTCAGTGATGAAGTCTGCTAACGCCTGGGACTGAATTGAGGATCTATGCACATAGTCAATGGTGAATTCGTTAAGCGCCGCCGCCCATTTTCCAATCCTTCCAGTAGCTTCTCTGTTCCTCATTTTGTCCTTAAGAGGCTTCTCCAATTCTGTATAATTTTTCTTTGACAAACTTAAAACTTTGGAGATGAAGTACACTAGAGCTTGCTTTTTGACTTGGCCATCTAGCTTCTCCTGTACAAGCTGCCACATATAAGAGAAATGGAGCCCCTGGAGAAGGTGGAGTTAATGTTGTTAAATCAATCAAGTATTGCTTCAACTCTTCGAAGACTTTTTGCTGAGCCGGGCCCCATTAAAAAACTTCGGCTGACTTCAGTATTTCATAGAATGGCAGATTTCTTTCGCTGATCTAGATATGAATCTGTTTAATGATGCTAATCTACCTCCCAGCCATTGAGCCCCTTTCTTTGTGCTTGGCGGCTCCATCCGAAGGATAGCTTCAATCTTGCTTGGGTCGGCTTCGATTCCCTTCGTTGATATTAGACAACCAAGGAACTTGCCCTTCTTCACCCCAAAAACACACTTTTCTGGATTTAACTTCAGACCAGCTTGCCTGAAATTGGCAAATGTCTCTTGCAAATCAGCAATGTGATTTTCTTGCTTCATGCTTTTGACTATGATATCATCAACATTGGTCAACACATTCCTGCCTATTTGAGAATGAAGGACCCTTGCTGTCATTCTGTCGAAGCTTCCTCCAGCATTTTTAAGCCCCTCAGGCATCCAAAGATAGCAATATGTACCACTAGGGGTTATGAAACTAGTCTTTGGCTCATCTTCCTTCTTCATCAAAATTTGGTGGTAGCCTGAGTAACAGTCCAGTAGACTCATGAGCTCTAAAGAAGTTGTTGCATCTACTAGAGAGTCTATTCTTGACAATGGGAATTCGTCCTTTCGACAAGCCTTGTTAAGATCTGTAAAATCAATGCACATTCTCCATTTACCAATGGCCTTCTTCACCATAATAGTGTTGGCTAGCCACTCTAGGTATTTCACCTCTCTGATAACATCAGCACTAAGAAGTCTCTTTACTTCGTTTAGAGCACCTTCGGCTTTGTCATCAGACATTTTCCGAAGCCTTTGTTTTCTTGGCCTGAAGGATGGATCCACATTGAGTGAATGTTCGATGACATCTCTGTTGACACCACAGAGATAATTGGCTGACCAAGCAAATATATCTTTGTTGTTCAATAAGAATCTTAGCAAAGTCTTCTCTTGCTCTTCAGATAGCTGAGTCCCTAGTAATACCCTTTGTTCTGCTATGTCTTCATATAGGAGCATAGGCTTCGGCTGATCCGCCGAAGCAGCCTTCTCTCTTTTGTATCTATACTGCTCACAGGCTTCGGCTCCATCTATATTATGGATTGCCTTTGAATCTGTCCAGTTTCCTTCGGCCTTTCTGGCATCTTCTTGACTCCCATGAACAGCAATGGGCCCTTGTTCCGAAGGTATCTTCATGCATAAATATGTTGGATGAAGTATTGCTTCGAAATCATTAAGTGTCCCTCAACCAATGATTGCATTATAGGGGTACTCCATGTCAACAATGTCAAAGACAACCTGTTCAGTCCTTGTGTTATGAACAAAGCTGAAGGTCACTGGCATTGTGATTTTGCCGAGTGCTACAATCTGCCTTCCTCTGAAGCCACAAAGAGGGTGTGTAGCATCATGAATCTTATCCTCTGGTTCTTGCATCTGTCTGAAGGCCTTAGCAAATATGATATCCGCTGCGCTGCCTGTATCAACCGGAACATTATGGACCAGAAATCCCTTGATGACACAAGATATGACCATAACATCATTGTGAGGGTAATCTTTGAGCTGAAGGTCCTCCTAGGACAAGGTGATTGGGATGTGGGACCATATTGACTTGATGAAGGGTCCTTGCACCCCAACATGCTGCACCCTTCTCTGTGCTTCTTTCTTTTGCTTCTTGTTAGCCGGCTCTAAGCTTGAGCCGCCTGTTATCGGGAGCACCAGCTTCGTAGCCGAAGGTGTTTTGGCTTGATTGTTAAACGAAGCCATCAGCTCAAAAGTGGAAGTGAGTTCACCGGAGGTGGGCGCCAATGTTGGAGACTTGTTCTCAAATGCTATGAATTAAGAACAAGGCAACACAAAAAAGAGGTTAATGGTTAAAGTCCTTCGACCTTCAAAGCATTATTTCCCTTGGGATATAACAATCTTCGGACGAAGGTCATGATAGACGTACCCTCATCATCACAGTATATGTTAATGAAAGAAGAAGCATATGAAACATGAGAGATAACATGAGTAATCATATGATTCTTGATATATCTTTATCATATCATCACAAATGCATGAGAACAATATTGAATTACACTAATACCTTCGGCTTGACAGAAGGTAAAAGTCCAAGCGTGACGCATGAGCGAATACAAGCCAGCGTGAACAGTACAGAGGTATTGTTCACCTATTTATAGGCACGAGACGCAACCCGATCAAAATTACATTTATATCCTTGATAACTAGTTGCAATCATGGCACAAATTACCATGGGCCGATTGGTCTTTGCCTCTTTAAGTCGGTGCAGCCCTTCGTATCAAGGCATGTCGCTATGTCGAAGCTCCCTGAAAGGTACCTTCGGCATGTACCTTCGCGCTATGTTTGCTTCTATACTGATCTTCCTAAGGTGTTTCTTCTTAGAGGAGCTTCGGCGACGAAGCAGACCCCCAACATGTCCTAAGAAGGATGTGGAGATCAATAAGGTCCAAAAGAAAAGACAACACCCTCAAACTCATGCATCAACAAAGAATAAACAACGGAAAAAGACCATAGGAAGGATAAGTTATGCAGTGACAGGAACCATTCCATATGAAAATGCAGTGATTTTTGGAACACTAGTCATTCACACAACTATGGCCACCGTGTTGTATGATGCTCGTACAACACATTCTTTTATCAGTGCCCAGTTTGCAACAAAGTATGGTATCTTTAAGTGTCCCTTGAGATCAAGGATGACCATCAGTGCACCCGAAAGAAAAATGTTAGTAAACTATATATGTCCAAATGTAAATGTTAAAATCAATGGGATAGATTTTCTAGCTGATCTTATAGTAATAGAATCAACGGGAAAGGGTGTGATTCTTGGAAAGAATTGGTTACAAAGAACTAAGGCAGTAATCCAACATACTGAGAGAACCATATGTTTGGAAACCCCATCTAGAGAAAGAATAGTAGTTGAAGACAATCGACCTCCAGCTCTGATTGGTGCATCTGACAAGGAAGAATAATATATCATTTAGCTAGAAGAAGGAGTATGTCTCACGAAGAAAAAAAAGAAAATGTCAAGGTGTTGCTCTCTTAAAGGAATTGTATTTGTGCTAAGTGATATATGAATAAATTTGGAGAATCTTTCGCACCTATTGTGTTTTGCCTCTTTATAAAGAGAATAAAGTATGGTGTCATCTGCTATATGCAAACAATGTGATGCTCTACTCTAGTTGCCCTAAAGTCCCGCTCAAGTCTTTCTCTCAAATTGTGCTCAAAGAAATATTGTTGGATCAGAAAGATGATTTGGATATCATGCTCTGAAATCTATAAGGTTCAAAAGATCTCTGTTAAGGATTATAACACTTGTACACTCTTGTAGTATGGTGAAGCTAGGAGGAATCGGAAATCATCCTTAAGTAATCTTATATTGGAAATCAAAATGTTGTGTTAGCTCTTTATCTTAATGTCATGCAAGCCTCTTATGCAGTCTGTCTCATTAACACTTTTACCCTCTGACTAGATGATGAACCCCAATGGAAATGAAGTAAATGATGCCAACGACAAAATTCGTACCTTAACAACTATGAACAAAAAAAATGAGTCACAGAGATATTTGATGAATGGAATGAAGAACAACAAAAGGAATAGAAAAATGTTTGGATACATGATTAGTCCACCTCAACCACAAGCAAAAGCCACGAAACACATGGATACCCAAACAGAAGAATCAAGTCAGACTCAGCTATATGAGATACAAACACCCAGTCAACCCTCACCCCCTGTTGATCAAGCAAAGTTGACTCGCAAAGAACTCAAAGCAAGATGTGCTTGCTACTACTGCAAAAAAACGAAGGACATATTATTCGCGAATGCCCCAAGAAGCGTCTAGACCGACTAGAGAAGAAAGCTGCCAAGCATGACCTAAGCAATAATTCAGAAGAACAACCATTTTATAATTATGATGATGAAGGTCGCTTGATTAGTATACATTGCGGAGCAAAGAAGAAAGGAAGTTCCTTAATATTAGAAGAGTTCAATGTGAACTAAGAACCTAAAAATAACCATGTATCTCCTTTGCTTTTGTGCTAGCCTTCCTTAATCTCGAGGACGAGATTCTTTTAAGACGGGTAGGTTTAATCATCAAATAAAAATAATGCAGTTAGTTATTAATGGTAATTATGGTAATGAATTTTCTTTTAAGTGTTTGCTTTTTAATTGCATTTGGAATAATTTTTGATTTCTCATGATTGATTTTGGATATTGATTAGCATTTCTTCTTAAATAAAAATCCAAATAAATAATATAATTATTAGTCTAAAAATAAATATTTTATTTATAAATAATTTTGGTATAATTATTATGAATTTTAGGTTTATTTAAAATATGTTTTTGAAATTAGAAAAGAAAAAAGAAGAAGAAAACCCTAACCCTAACCCCTAAAGCCCACTAAGGCCCATGTAAGGAGACATCGCCCTCCCCCTGCCTCCCAAGGCCGCCGACCGCGCCTCACGCAAGGACCGGTTGAGCCACCTGCCCCTCGCAGCCACCCGACGCGCCGACCCCGGCCCAGCCCCGAGCCGCACGTGACCCCGACGGCCGCGCCACCCGCGCCAGGAAGCCAAGTCCCACGACCGTTCATCTTCCTCTGTGTTAAGAAGCTTAATTGTGTCTGTTTCTCCTCCCCCATTAATACCTCTCTTCATGGACGCCATTGATGACCACCATGAAGACCTGGTCGCCTCTCTCCCTTCCCCGGCGACCTTTCCTCTCCCTCCCTCTCCTCTATAAAACCCACGCCGAGATCCTCTCTTCTCCTCCCTACCCGAGCTTGTCCCATTCTCTCTCTCAAGCTCCTCGCTGTTAGAGCCACCGCCGCTGTCGCCGGAGTTCGCCATGCCGTCGCTGGAGCCCGTGGAGCTCGCCGGAGCTACGCACCCGTCGTACCGAGCCTTCGCCTAGACGCACGCCAAAGCCCGTCCGCTGTTCGTCCCAAGGATGAAGACAACCCCAAAATGTTAATTTATTTTGTAATGCAATTTTTGAATTAATTTATGAATCTTGTGAATTATCGTTGTAATATTGAGATGATGTGATTTGGCGATTCACGTGTATGATTTTAGAGATTTTGATGTATAAGTGTAGCCAAAATAGAACCTCGCGGCAATGCTTTGAATATGTGTATGATTTATAATTTTAAAAATGAATACATTCACTATTCACTACCTCGGTGATTTTCATACTAGAATACGTTTACAATTAAACCTCGCTCTAGCACATGGAGTGATATTGATTAGTATTGATATAAGTATAATTTTATTGATATAAGAAAAATTGAAATAGGCACTAAGCCACGTATTTCTGGTCAAATGAAAATATAGATGTTACTAGTCATGATAAATGTATTCATAAGTATTGCACTTAATTACTTAGAATTAGTAAAATACTTATTTATGTCATAATAACCATGAATATGTTATTAAAAGTCTCATTTAGTAATTTACAATTAATTCTTAGTATATTAATGTCAGAAGAATTATAAATAAACAATTTTTAGTTATACGTATAAATTCTATTTAGAAAAGAAAGGAGAAAACCGAAAGAGTAGAATTTATAATAATGTTAAAATGACTTAACTAGGCGCTCATACTTTTCTAATAAAGAAATTGATAGTTATGTTGGTAAACATAGGTTTATTACTAAAGAATTAGATAACTTGTTTCTAATTTAAAATGACCTTTTAATAGATATCATATTTAACAAGGTTCGTTATAGATGTTTAAGTATAGCCGTATTAAATAGAAACTTAAAAGAATATGTAGACCATATGTTTCTTAATAAAAATAGAAGATAAATATATGTCCAATTAATAGATTATTTATATTTTCTAAATTAAAAGATAACAAGGGTCATTGCTTTTATAAACTAAAATGATAGTTTATAGATAATTTCCTTTCTAATGAATTAGATAATTTGTTCCTATAATAGAATTAAAGATAATTAATAGATTAATTATCCTTTATCATAATTTATTAATCAAACCTATAGTCAATTTGTCCTTAACTAGATTTATGGCATGATTAATGATTTCATAGAATTTAGTCCACATTATATATGAATCACTTAGCTTTTTATAAAGGATAAAATAAAGTAATAAGTGTTTAAGTTCTTTTATAACTTAAAATGTTAATGTATATATTGACTTTGAATGTAGTTTCTTAATAATAGGCTATGCATTTTCCTAATCAAAGTAAGACAATTAATGGTTTCTTTCTTTTACATGACAATCCACTTAAGGGCCTACAACCTAGTTTTTCATAAAATAGGTGTTTAATAATAATGATCTTTTCACATAAAACCTATTTAGACTTATATCTTAGTTTATCATAAGTGAAGGTTTAACAATGAATTATAATACGTTCCATAATGCTTCTAAAATTAATAACGTGTTTCGTAGCCCATTAACCTTAGATATATAACTTATATCTTTTCTAAAAGGTTAAAAAGGTTTAATATTGTTATAACGTGTTTTATCATCTTATAAACCCTTAATCTTAGACATATCACATATGACGTTTTATAAAAGATTAAATGGGTGAACTTAATATGTGTAGATTTCAATTAAGATATTTTAAGCTCATGTCTTGTTTTATAAAGTATAGATCACACATTTTTGAAAAGAATACCTTTTTATTATAACCCTTGCGTGTAATGTTTTTGAAAAGCGAACGCTCTTTTCGTTAGGCTTTCTTTTAGCTTTACGTATGGTGAATGTGGTATGTTATTGAGTGGTGTTTGTTCTTCTTGTTTGTTTGTATGAAATTCAGTGGTTGATCTAGTAGTTAAGAATTAAGATATATTCCTATTCGTTGTGGCGGAACCGCCCGAGTTATTCCAACTTAAGTGCCTAAGTCCCACCTTAGAGGCTGGACCACACTTAAATAGGAATAAAGCATCAGTCGCTCGGATCTAGTCCGACGAGGCCACTAACAGGATCAAGTACCACGTACTCACTCGAAGGTGAGGCACAGAGCAAATACAATAAAGCATAAAACCATACATTAAGGAGTACTTAATTTATTACAACATTTTCGGAGTTTATCAAAAGTAGTGACCATTGTTCGGAATGCAGCGGAATATAACTAACTGTAAGTAAATGGAGGGATGGGGAAGCCTGACCCATCACTCCTCATGCTCCTCCTCTACCGAGGTAGGGTCCCACTCGACTGTCCACCCCGGTGGCAAGATGGACGGCCAAGTCACGCCAGCAACCATGTCCTTCAGAGAACCTATAAAAAATTATGCCACAAGCAAGGCTGAGTATACTAATACTCAGCTAGTCTTACCCGGTGTGAGGAGTCTAGTCCTCTACCTCTAGACATGTAGCTGTTTGGCTGAGGGGTTTGGTTTGCCAAAGGCACTAGCTGAGTCTAAAATAAAGTTTAGCTTTTCAAGTTTTAGTGTGACTCTCTTAAGAAAAAATGTATACCTAGCTAATCATACATGATAGCAATCAACATCTTTTGCCAAATCAATACATTTCCACTTGTTACTCAATGTAGCAGCATGGATCAAGCAGTCTCATTAACTGCGAGAAGCAGAAGATTCGAATTGAGTTTTCATCCTTGCGAGGTAAACCTAAACACACGACATGGCGAGGCACTCTGTCCTCACACACATCAACCGTCCCCATCGATTCCCCGTTAATAGATCAGGGCTCACCTCGTTGGCGTACAATGCCTCACTGACCCCGACTGCCGTCATGCATTGACTGCACTTGTACCCACCATAACTGGAATGGGAGACCACGTCTCAGGTCGCGTGAGGGGCAAAGTCTGCTGGCAGGTTCACTCAGGTACTAGGCTTACCGATTTACCATATTTCTCGGCATGTGCTTAGTACGTTCAAACGCTTGACACACGGTACCACACCTTAATCCTTATTCCAATTTCCGTCTCGTAGACAACACACCCCCATGGATTGTTGTCCACAGACCAACATTATTACGATATAAAAATGGATACAACCAATTCCTGACCTCGCGCGAGTGCTAGAAAAATCACTCAACTTCTACCGAGATCCCTAATTAGTAAAGCAGCTACTCGACCTAGCATACTAGTATCCATCTCAAGAGGGATCCTGAGTTCAGGGAACTAGGGTTTCAGTCAACCCCTACACTTAAGTGCACAGTACAAGCGTACAAACATTAAGTGCAGTAAAATAGCATATATAATGGTTATTCATAAAACCGGGGCTTGCCTTCCAAAGCTGGGGCAGGCAGATCCTCGATGGCAGGCTCTGGTGCTGGCTCCTGGGCTACCTCCTTGCTCCGGAACGAGGATGTACTCCCCGTCAGCGAGATTACAGTCTATCGAATGCAATGAATAAGATGTATGCATATTAATGATATGGTATTTTGGAAACACTGAACATAGTGAAACAGTATTAAAATAGTGGTATACTAGGGTTTTCTTTGGTTATCCTTAAGGGTTTTATACCTTCATTTTTGGGGTTTTGAATGAACTTACAATCTTTAATTACATCTTTAGGTTTCATGGGATTTTTAGATGGTTTTAGTTGTACATTATCTAGTTCTCCCAAAATTCCCATTTTTCTTCCTATTGTACTTCTTATTAAGTATTTTTGATCTACCATGGCAAGTTAGAATTTTCCAAAAATGTTATAAAAATTATAGTGGGTAAACATTGACCTCTGGGCTCCATCCTACAAGTTTGAGGTTGAAAAATAATTCATATATTCCTTGGGCAAAAATGACAAAAGTAAGGGTAAAAGAGCACTTTACACCATAGCTCTACTTTCTGTGGGGTTTCTGGGTCAACATTTATTTTTGCCAAGATTCCTAGGGGATAATAGGTCTGTGTTAAAAATCACAGAAAAAGACCTACTGGATATTTAGTTGTGATTTTCTAAAGTTTAATGCCAAAAAGGTACTTATAACTAACTTGTTGTTTGAAAAATATCAAACAACAGAACTTACATTTTTCTTAGATTCATATTAGCATATTATTATTTATCCCAAGGGTTTGGTTGGGTTCTTCTCAAGATTATTTTTCTAGGAATTTTCTAAGTTCTCATTGTTTTCATGAAATAAAAGGTAGTTCATTTCTTTTGTACTAACAGAGGGTCCAACAAAATTTTCCCGTGAACTATGTTAAATAAGTGAGCTAGCAAAAATGTGGTTGCCCCCTGGTTTTTATTTTAAACTCCCTTTCCTATTTTCTTTAACTTTGAGTCAAAGTGAGTTTAAATGGTAAACCCTTCCTTAATCTGGTGTACTGAGGGGTTTAGTATTTTTAAACAGGCTAGGGAGTGGTTAAGTACATCTCTAATTTTTCTTAACCCCAGTCTAAAAGTATAGCTATTTTTCCCTTCTTTATTTATCTTTTGGTCAGTTTACTATTTAAATCTAAACCTTAAAATCTTCTACAATACTTATGGTGTTTGGTATTTTTCCTAAGTAGTTCACCTTATTTAGAACCTAGCAAAATTGGTTTGAACAAATTTGGTTGGATAAAACTGAAGTTATGAATTTTATGAGCTTTGTTTACATTTAAATTAATAATGTTTAAAAGGTTTTATGAAAAACCAGTTTATACCGAGACCCCTGGGCTTTTCCTAAACCAAGTCTTTAACTTATACCCCTGCGGGACTGTTCACATGAGTCACTGACTATTCAAACCCCCCAGCTTCTATTTCTTTTTCCTCGAGCTCCCTCCCCCCTTGAAACAGTAACTACGGAAATAAACAGGGCGGCGCGGCTTACGGCGGTGAGGGAGGTCCGGCGAAGGGTGGGGTCTACTCCGGGAGGTCCTGGCGGTCACGTCGAGGTATGGCTCATCGACTGTGATGGCCGGAAACGGTCGGGCTACGGGCGCAGGCGGTCGGGCTCATCGGCGGCGTATGCTCCAGCCTGCTCACTGCGGTAGAGCTCAATTAAACCGCACGGGGAGCTTGATGGGAGGCTAAGGGTGCTACCGGTGCAAGGAATCGAAGAAGGGCTCACCGTGGAGCTCGGTCTACGTGCGCCGACGGTTGGGTGAAGTCCGGCGACGTCGATCCGGTGTCTCCGGCGAGGTAGAGCTCAATCCCCGGCTCTAGAAGCTTCACCGAGGCACGCAGAGGTTATCCCGAGGGTCGGACGGGGCGCGAAATGGCTAGGGTGGCCGGTCTACGGTGGTCGGGTCTCGGGCGGCCGCTGGCATGCCGTGCGCAGAGCGATCGCCGGTGAACTTGCGCTCCGGCGGGGTGGAGAGCGAGCGGGGGTGTACGGTCAAGGCCTCGCTCGACTTTATAGGCACGGGCGCGGGCGCGGGGTCTTGCTTAGCGCGGCGCGGCGCGCACGGGGCCGAGCGCCGAGGCGTGCTCTAGCGTTGCCAGGGCGCGTCGAACACGTGGCCATTTCCGTCTGCCCGTGTTCTTGCCCTTGTTGAGCAGCCAAACGTGCGAATCTCACCATAAGACTTTTGTGAGATCTCTTTCCTGCACCTAGGGCTACCTAGTTCATGTGAGTTCCAAGGGAAGTATGCCCTAGCTTGGGAGATATGCGGGCGCCAAGATGGGTCTGTCGGCACTGTTCATCCCGAGACAAAACAGGTGTTAACTCATGTCAAAACGTCTTGGCTTCGGTTCAAACTTTTCCAGTGTGTTCCTTAGGTAATTTGGCTCCCTTTTGTCAATTGGACCCCATGGATTTGGTGCCAAAAACTAGGTGAACATCTATGATCTTTGGAAGAAGGCTGATTTTTGACTTAGAGAAAAATTGGTTGTTCTTGCGTGTTCTTCACTTGGGGGCTGAATTTGATAACTTTGTGGGGCCTTTTTGGAATACTTTCCTTACTATTTCCTGTAGATATATAAATTTACTTCAACTTTGGTAAAGGGTTTAAGTCATGATATGGTCATTTGTATAGCTTTCCCACTAATTCCATGCTTGGGGGTCTAATGGCCCAAGAGGGGGTTTAGGGTTTGAGCCACTTTTTCCAAGGTGAAGATGTATGAAAATCTTGGGTATTTCTTTTGTCATAATCATTCCTTAATTAATCCATGGTTCTAATGTTTTGGTGCTCCTTATCCTCTACTTAAACACATGTGATAATAGGCCATGAGTCCATGTATTGAGCCAGGGCCTTGGGTAACACCTTGGGTGTTACAGCCCTCCCCCCTTAAAGGAATCTCGTCCCGAGATTGGGTTGGAATCCTTTAGTGGGGTACCAAAATGGTGTAAGTTGGTGTGTTGTAGTTTCATTTAACCGAGTTTCTCTAGTTAACTGCTCTTCGAATGTCATCCTCTTTGCAACTTCAGAAGGAAGTCCTTCTAGATTTCTTTCCTCAACTTACTCTACTCTTATGAACTAGGTTTTTCTTATATTTAGATTCAAAGGGAAGGTGGGGGTGGGTGTTTTGGGTCATGTACCGACTCCTTTAAGCAGAAAGTCGGGGAAGCGAGAATGTAGAAAATCCTCAGTCTCCCACGTAGCCTCTTCTTCTGAATGGTTGCTCCACTGAATCTTATACATTTGGATTGACCTTGCTCGAGTTGATCTTTCTTTTTGGTCCAAAACCTTGACGGGGTACTCTTGATAAGACAAGTCTGGCTCTATCTCCAATTCTGGTTCAGGTAGCACTTCCGTGGGTAAGCGGACACACTTTCGTAGCTGAGATACGTGGAACACATCATGAACTGCTGCCATATGAGGTGGCAACTTCAACTGGTATGCTACAGGTCCACAAGTCTCTTTAATCTCATAGGGCCCAATATAGCGAGGAGCTAACTTGCCCTTGATTCCAAACCTCTGAACACCTTTGGTGGGTGACATCTTAAGATAAACATGATCTCCCACTTCAAATTGTAGAGGCTTCTTTCTCTTATCATGATAGCTCTTCTGTCTGGCCTGAGCAACTTCCAAGTTCTTCTTAATGATTCGGACTTTCTCCTTGGCTTCAAGTACTAGGTAAGGCCCAAATATTTCCCTCTCTCCAGCTTGTGACCAATTTAGCGGTGTCCTACACCTTCTCCCATACAAGGCCTCAAAAGGTGCCATCTTTAGGCTGGACTGGTAGCTATTGTTATAAGAGAACTCCGCCAATGAAAGGCACTTATCCCAATTTTTCCCATAGTGTAACACACATGCCCTCAACATGTCTTCCAAAATCTGATTTACTATTTCTGTTTGACCATCTGTTTGAGGATGGTATGCTGAGCTCCTTATCACCTGAGTTCCCAGTGACTCTTGCATTTGCTCCCAAAAATGGGCTACAAACGGTGCTCCTCTGTCTGACACGATAGTCCTTGGTATTCCAAGCAAACGCACTATCTGGTCAATATAGATTTCTGCATACTTTTCTGTCCGGTGGGTTGTATGTACTGGCAAGAAGTGAGCTGTCTTAGTTAGCCTGTCCACAATGACCCAAATAGAATCGTGGTGTCAGGAGATGTTGGGCAAACCCACAATAAAATCCATGCTGAGGTCCTCCCATTTCTAAGATGGTATGGGAAGAGACTGTAAGGTACCCGCTACCTTCAAATGACTAGCCTTGATTCTTTGGCAAGTGTCGCATTCAGATACATACTTAGCAATTTCCCTCTTCATTCTGGTCCACCAATACAAGGATCTGAGATCATGATACATCTTGTTACTGCCGGGGTGCATGCAAAATTTGGAAAGATGAGCTTCATCCAATATTTAGGAACCACCAATCGGTCTTCAAACCATAGAACTCCCTTGTTGTCCTGACGGAAGCATTTGTACTTATCCACCTTCTGTTCGAGCATTCCCTTAATGACTTGAACACCCTTGTCACCACTCTGTGCCATGATTATCTGCTCAGGTAGTGTGGGTTCCACTGAGATATAATTCAAGGTACCTGAGGAAACAATTTGTATGTTCAACTTGCACAACTCGTCACACATGGTGGCGATCTTAGAACCCATAGTTACACAGTTGCACTGGGCCTTTCGACTTAATGCATCTGCCACCACATTTGCCATGTCGGGATGGTAATGCACATCCAAATCATAGTCCTTGATCAATTCCAACCATCTTCTCTGCCTCATATTAAGATCAGCCTGAGCGAAAATATACTTGAGACTCTTGTGATCAGTACAGATATTACAATGGGCTCCCATCAAATAATGTCTCCATATCTTCAGAGCATGAACTACGGCTGCTAACTCCAGGTCATGTGTGGGGTAGTTCTGCTCATGAGGCCTGAGTGCTTGGGATGCATAGGCAATAACTCGGTTGTCTTGCATCAAGACACATCCCAATCTAGTGCCTGAAGCATCGCAATAAACCTTGAAAGATTTGGTGTTGTCAGGCCGCGCTAGCACGGGTGCTGTCATCAGATGCTGCCTCAACGTATGAAAGGCATCCTCACATTTCTGACTCCATTCATACTTTACCCCTCTCTTCAACAATTCAGTCATTGGCTTGGCAATCCTGGAGAAATCCGGAATAAATCACTGATAATATCCTGCCAATCCCAGAAAACTCCGAATTTGCCGCACAGTGGTAGGGGGCTTCCAATCCATCACTTCTTGCACTTTCTCAGGATCAACTGATACCCCATCCTGAGAAATGGTGTGACCCAAAAATTTAATCTCCCTTAGCCAGAAATCACACTTGGACAACTTAGCATATAAGCAATGGTCGCGCAGTCGCTGAAGTACGATGTGTAAGTGCATAGTATGCTCCTGTTCATTTCTTGAATATACTAGAATGTCATCAATGAAAACCACCACAAACTTATCCAGTTCTGGCATAAATACTAAGTTCATCAAATACATGAAATATGTCGGGGCATTGGTCAGCCCGAAAGACATCACCAAGTACTCATAGAGTCCATATCTGGTAGAGAAAGCCATCTTCGGAATATCGCTGGCCCTAATTTTGATCTGATGATAGCTAGAGTGAAGGTCTATCTTGGAAAACACCTTGGCTCCCACCAACTGATCAAACAATACATCAATGCGGGGCAATGGATACTTATTTTTGATGGTCACCGCATTGAGAGGGCGGTAATCAACACACAATCTCAGACTCTCATCTTTTTTCTTCACGAACAAGGCTGGACATCCCCATGGAGAAGTACTTGAGACGAATGAATCCCTTGTCCAACAACTCTTGTAACTGCCTTTTCAATTCTGCCAACTCTGCGGGAGGCATCCTATAGGGTCTCTTGGATATAGGGGTAGTTCCGGGTTGTAGCTCAATTCCAAACTCTATGTCTCTGTCGGGTGGCATCCCTGGCAATTTATCTGGGAAAATTTTCGGGGTACTCACGGACCACTGGAATTTTCTCTACAGGTGACTCTATCATAGCGAAGGCACAAAAATGGGTACAACCCTGGTCGGGTAGGTACAAGGTGATTTCTCCATCCAATGGTGAGTGAATTTTTATGGCTCTAGCTGCGACATCAATCACAGCATGGTGTCGTGATAACCAGTCAGTCCCCAAGATGATATCCACACTATCCAATCCCATGATCAGGAGAGTGGTTTTAAATATGAAGCTACCCAACCTTATTGGTATGTGCCTATTGATCTGATATGTGGCAACCCTGTCTCCTGGTGTAGAAATTGTAATACCCCCATTTGTGTGGTGAAAAGGTAAGTGACACTTGGCGCTAAATTTTGCGCTGATGAAGCTGTGTGATGCACCAGAATCAAAAAGAATGACTGTAGGAAAATTTAAAACGGAAAAGATACCAGTCAAGACAGGTGCTCCCTCTGGAATGTCAGCCAACGTGGTGAAGTTCAGTCTGCCTTGCCTCGCCTACACCCTCTGCTTCTTGCCTTGGTTCTGATTGGCATTCTGCCCCTGCCTCTGCTGGTTCTTGGGGCAATTCTTGGCGTAATGTCCAGTGCTGCCACAAGTGAAACATCGGTTGTCATTGGCCTGACGGTACTGCTGTTGTGGCTAGTTGTTGCTCCTCTGAACTGGGGGTTGACAACGGTTGGTTGCCTGCTGCTACTGCTGCTGTGGCCGGATCACCCATCGCCCTTGCTGCTGCTGAGGTCCCCTACTCTAAGTGTCGGACACAATCCTGAAGTGCTAAGGCTGAGCTTGTGGCGGAACTGCCCGAATTATTCCAACTTAAGTGCCTAAGTCCCGCCTTAGAGGCTAGACCACACTTAAATGGGAATAACTCGTCAATCCCTCGGATCTAGTCCGACACGTCCACTGACAGAATCAAGTACCACAATCTCACTCGATGGTGAGTCATAGAGCAAATACAATAAAGCATAAAACCATGCATGTAAGAGTATTAAATTATTACATCACCATCGGAGTTTTACAAAAGTAGTCATCATTGTTCGAAATACAGCGGAATAAAACTAACGGTAAATAAACAGGGAGATGGGGAAGCTTGTCCCATCACTCCTCATGCTCCTCCTCAGCCGAGGTAGGGTCCCACTTGACAGTCCAACCCGGTGGCAAGATGGACGGCCAAGTCACTCCAACAACAATGTCCTCCAGAGAACCTGTAAAAATTATGCCACAAGCAAGGCTGAGTATACTAATACTCAGCTAGACTTACCTGGTGTGAGGAGTCTACTCCTCTACCTCTAGACATGCAGCTGTTTGGCTGTGGGGTGGGGTTGCCAAAAGCATTATCTGAGTTTCTAAGTCAAGTTTTAACTTCGCCAATTTAAGTGTGACTCTCTTAAGGCTAAATGTGTACTATCTATTCATACATAGTAGCAAACATTTTTAGCAATCAACATCTTATATCAACTCATCATATTTCCACTTGTTACTCAATGCAGTACAATGGATCAAGCAGTCTCATTAGCTGCGAGAAGCAGACGATTCGAATCGAGTTTTATCCTTGCAAGGTAAACCTAAACACACGACGTGGCGAGGCACTCTGTCCCCACACACATCAACAGTCCCCATCGATCCCCTGGCAACAGATCAGGGCTCACCGCCTTGGCGTACAATGCCTCACTGACCCCGACTACCGTCGTGCAGTGACCACACTTGTACCCACCATAACCGGAATGGGAGACCACGTCTCAGGTCGCGTGAGGGGTAAAGTCTGCGGGCAGGTTCACTCAAGTACTAGGCTTACCGATTTACCATATTTCTCGGTATGTGTTTAGTACATTCAAACGCTTGACACAGGTATCCGCACGTTAATCCTTATTCCCATTTCATCTCGTAGACAACCAATCCCCATGGATTGTTGTCCCCAGACTAGCATCATTATGATATGGAAGTGGGTACAACCAATTTCCTGACCTCGCGCGAGTGCTAGAAAAATCACTCGACTTCTACCGAGATCCTAATTAATAAAGCAGCTACTCGACCTAGCATACTAGTATTCATCTCAACAGGATTCCTGAGATCATGCAACTAGGGTTTCAAACAACTCCTACACCTAAGTGCACAATCAATCCTACAATCATTAAGTATATTAAAATAGCATAAATAACAGGTTATACATAAACCAGGGCTTGCCTTCCAAGGCTGTGGCAGGCAGATCCTCTGGTGCAGGCTCGGGTGCTGGATCCAGGGCTACCTCCTGAGCAGCTCCTTGCTCCGGCACGAGGACGTACTCTCCGTCAGCGAAGTTACAGTCTATCGAAAGGCAATGAATATGTATGTCATGATTATGCAAGATTTAATAACATTATGCTAAAGGAAGAAAAACTAAGTTACTGAGTAACTTGGGGTTTTCTTGGTCATACAGGGCTTTTAGTGGTTTAGGCTTATCACTCTAGGTTTAGGTTTTTGTTAAGGATAAGCATATAGGATTGGTATTTCCTTATTATAATTTAGTGAACAATTTACAAGGGTTTTAGGATGACACCATTTCCCATTATTCATTTTCCTTTCTTTATTTTCTATTTATGAATTCTAGTGTAGGTTTGAACTACAACATTGGTTTAACTTTTTCCAAAAAATTTGTAAACATTACAGTGGCTTGCCTTTGGTCAATATAGCTTATCCTAGGACTTTGAGGTTCAATTGAAAAAGGCTATGCTCTAGACAAAAATAACAAGAGTGGTGTAAATGGGCCACTTTGCACTACAACTCTTAATTAGGGGTGGGTTCTGTCCTAAAGGTTATTTTTGTTGGTATCTAATAGTAATAATAAGGTTCTGTGCCAAAGATCACAGAAATCTAAGGGGTGGTTTTTTAGTTATGATTTTCTAAAGTTTAATGCCAAAAAGGCACTTTCTACTACATTGTTATTTGAAAAATGTCAGATAGCAGATTTCATATTTTTCCTAAGTTCTTAATAACAAAACATTAACTATCCCAAGGGTTGGGGTGTTTTCACCTTGGGGTTATTTTTGTAGGGTTTTTCTAAGTTTTCCTTGTTTTCTTAAAATAAAAGGTATCCTATTTATTTTATACTAAACCAGGGTATCATAGATTTTTCTAGTGAACTACTTTAATGGGGTGGACAGAGAGGTTTAGCATTTTTAAACAGGTCAGTAGGTGAACATAAACTTCTCCAAATTTTTCTAACCCTAGTCAAATAGTGCAACTATTTTTCTTCCTATTATTTAGCTTTTGGCCAAAACAATAATTAAATCATAACCCTAAAGTTTTCTGTAGTACATAAGGGTTTTATATTTTTCCTAAGTACTTTACATTATTTAAAGTCTGACAAAATTGGTTTGACTAAATTTGGATGAATAAAACAGAAGTTATGGATTATTCAAGTTCTGTCAAAATTTAAATCAGATTTAAATAAAGGTTTCCTGGAAAACTACTTCGCACCGAGGACCCTGGGTTTAATCCAAGTCAACCCACTCAAATCTACCCCTGCGTCACTATTCCCCTGAGTCACTGATAGTTCAAAAATCCCCCTGACCTTTCCTTCTTCTTCCCCGAGGTCCTTCCCCTAATGTAAACAGTACCCGCGGGAAAGAAAAGGGCGGCGCGGCTTACCAGCGGCGAGAGAGGTCCGGCGAGGGGCAGGGTTGGCTCGGGGAGGCTCTGACGGTTACAACGATGTACGACTCGACGGTGGGGATGGCCGGAATCGCTCGGTCCACGTGCGCAGGCGGGTGTCCTCTTCGGCGGCGGGTGTGCCGGCCAAATCACGGCGATCTAGTTCAATCCAATGGCACAGTGAGCTTCACGAGGTGATGTAGAGGCTATCTGTGCATTGAATCGAAAAATGGCGCAGTGGCTTACCCGGTCTACGCTCGCTGGCGGTCGGAGGGAGTCCGGCGACCGTGGACTAGCCTCTCCGGGGAAGCAGACTTTGATTCCTCGCTCGAGGAGCTTCACCGAGGTGTGCTCAGTCCTCTCCGAGGGTCGGACGGGGCTGGGAAGGGCTTTGTTGGCCGGTCTACGGTGGCAGGGGCTCGGGTGGCCGCGGACACGCCGTGCGCGGGCAAACACCGGTGAGTTTGAGCTCCGGTGAGGTTGAGCGTGCGCGGAAGGGTATGGTCGACGCCTGAGTGGGCTTTATAGGCGCGGGCGCATACGGGTGGCACTGGCGCGGCTCGGCGCGGCGCGGGGTCGGACGCGGGCGTGCTCTGGCGTGCGCAGAGCGCGTCGAACACGTGGAGGTTTTCTTCTGCCCGTGTTCCACAGGTCGCCCAAGTCGCAAGCGTGCGAATCTTGGCAAAAATCCGGCGCGAGTCTTTTCCTGGCACCTAGGGCTGTCTCTCATCCGCGAGTCGCCATGGCAGATATGCCCTAGGTAGGGAGATCTTTAGACGCCAAATCAGATATGTCTCCCTGCCCACCTCACGACAAAAACGATGCCAAGGCATGTCAAACGTCAAGGGCTCGGTGTCAACTTTTTCCAGGGGGTTCCCTAGGTGGTATGCCACATTTTTGGTATAGAACTTAGGTGGTTTTGGTGCCATCTTCAAGGTGAACACGTTGGATCTTTAGTTTAGGTGTAGTTTTTGACTTAGAGAGAATTAGAGAGCTCTAGCTCTCTCTCTACTTAGGGATTGGATTTGGGGTTTCTTAAGGGGTCTTTTAGCAATGTTTCCTCTCTATAATTGTAGGTTAATAAGTTACTTAACTTTGTGCCAAAGGTTTGGTCATGACTTGCACCTTTGCTTAAACTCTCCCCTTTAACCAAGGTGCTTAGAAGATAGGATTCAAGAGAGGTTTAGGGTTTACTCCCCCCTTGTCCAAAGTGATAAGTGCACACAACTTGGGTAATGCTTTTGGTCATCCACATCTCTTGGTTAAAACCTAGCTTCCAAGGCCCTTACACTTTTGCTCCTTAAGTTTCTTCCACATATGATCATAGTCATTAGTGCATAGGTGTGCCCTAGCCATGGTAACACCTGAGGTGTTACAACCCTCCCCCTTAAAGGAATCTCGTCTCGTGATTTTAGGCAGAGTCCTCTAGAGGGGTGCTAAGAAAGCGCGTGGGTGTGCTATTCCTTCTTTTACTCAAGTTTCTCTTGTTAACTGCTCTTCGAATGTCATTCTCTTTGCAACTTCAGAAGGAAGCCCTTTTTAAGTTAAATCCACAACTTAGACTATCCTTGTTACCTAAGTTTTTCTTATAATTGTATTCAAAGGGCAGGTGGGGGTGGGGTTTTGGGTTACATACCGACTCCTTTGGGTAGAAAGTCGGGGAAGCGAGAGCGTAGAAAATCCTCAGTCTCCCATGTAGCTTCTTCTGCTGAATGGTGACTCCACTGAACTTTATACATTCTGATTGACCTTGCCCGTGTTGATCTCTCCTTCTGATCCAATACCTTGATGGGGTATTCTTGATAGGACAGGTCTGGTTCTATCTCCATGTCTGGTTCAGGTAGCACTTCGGTGGGTAGGCGAACACATTTCCGTAGCTGAGATACATGGAACACATCATGAATGGCTGACATGTGAGGTGGCAATTCCAATTGATAGGCTACGGGTCCACAACTTGCTTTGATTCTGTAGGGTCTAATGTAGCGAGGAGCTAACTTGCCCTTGATCCCGAATCTCTGGACACTCTTGGTGGGTGACACCTTAAGATAAACATGATCTCCTACTTCAAATTGTAGAGGCTTCCACCTCTTGTCATGGTAGCTCTTTTGCTTGGCCTGAGCAGCTTCCAAGTTCTTTGTAATAACTCTGACCTTCTTTTCCGCCTCAAGTACCAAATCTGGCCCAAATATTTCTCTTTCCCCTGCTTGAGACCAATTCAGCGGGGTCCTACACCTTCTCCCATATAAGGCTTCAAAAGGTGCCATCTTTAGACTGGACTGATAGCTGTTATTATAAGAAAACTCTGCCAAAGATAGACACTTGTCCCAATCCTTTCCGTAGTGTAGTGCACATGCCCGCAACATATCTTCCAAAATCTGGTTTACCCTTTCTGTCTGGCCATCGGTTTGGGGATGGTATGCTGAGCTTCGTATTACCTGGGTCCCAAGTGATTCTTGCAGCTGTTCCCAAAAGAGTGCCACGAACAGTGCTCCTCTGTCAGACACAATGGTCTTCGGAATACCATGCAATCGCACTATTTGATCAACATAAATTTCCGCATACTTCTCTGTCTTGTGGGTGGTATGCACTGGTAAGAAATGAGCAGTATTGGTCAATCTGTCCACAATAACCCAAAAGGAATCATGGTGCCTGGAAGTATTGGGCAATCCTACGATAAAGTCCATGCAAATGTCCTCCCATTTCCAAGATGGTATGGGAAGGGGTTGCAAAGGGCCTGCTGCCTTCAAATGACTAGCTTTGATCCTCTGGCAGGTGTCACACTCGGATATGTACTTGACAATCTCCCTTTTCATTCTGGTCCACCAATATAAAGATCTGAGATCATGATACATTTTGTTGCTACCAGGGTGCATGGAGAATTTGGAAAGGTGGGCTTCATCCAATATCTTCTTTCTGAGCTCAGGGTCCTTGGGAACAACCAATCGATCTCCAAACTATAGAATTCCCTTGCTGTCCTGACGGAAGCACTTGTATTTCTCTGCCTTCTGCTTGATCATTTCTTTGATAACCTGAACACCCTTGTCTTCAATCTGGGCCCTGACTATTTGCTCTTGCAATGTGGGCTCCACCGAGATATAGTTTAAATCACTTGAAGAAACAACTTCCAGGTTTAGCTTGCACAATTCATCACATAGGGTGGTAACTCTTGCATCCATGCTCATACAATTGCACTGGGCCTTTCTGCTCAAGGCATCGGCCACAACATTGGCTTTACTAGGGTGGTAATGCACCTCCAAATCATAGTCCTTGATTAATTCTAACCATCTCCTCTGCCTCATGTTAAGGTCTGCCTGAGTGAAAATGTATTTGAGGCTCTTGTGATCAGTGTAAATGTTACAGTGAGCTCCCATCAAGTAGTGTATCCATATATCTTGAGAGCATGAACCACAGCTGCCAACTCCAGATCATGTGTAGGGTAGTTCTGCTCATGGGGTTTGAGTGCTCGGGAAGCATAAGCAATTACTCTGTTATCTTGCATTAAGACACATCCCAATCCTGTACTGGAAGCATCACAATAAACTTCAAAGGGCTTGGTGTTGTCAGGTTGAGCCAGCACTGGGGCTGTTGTCAAGTGCTGCCTTAGTGTATGAAAAGCATCTTCGCACTTCTGGCTCCAATCATATTTGGCTCCCTTCTTTAACAGTTCAGTCATTGGTTTGGCAATTCTGGAGAAATCCGGAATAAATCGTCGATAATACCCTGCCAATCCCAGAAAACTCCGAATCTGCCTCACTGTAGTCGGGGGTTTCCAATCCATTACCTCTTGTACCTTCTCAGGATCAACTGATATCCCATCCTGAGAAATTGTGTGACCCAAGAATTTAATCTCCTTCAGCCAGAATTCACATTTAGACAACTTGGCATACAACTGATGATCACGCAGCCTCTGAAGTACAGTATGCAAATGCTTGGTGTGCTCGGCTTCATTCTTGGAATACACCAGAATATCGTCAATGAAAACGACCACGAATTTGTCCAGCTCTGGCATGAATACTGAGTTCATCAAGTACATAAAATATGCCGGGGCATTGGTCAGCCCAAAAGACATCACCAAAAATTCATAGAGCCCATATCTGGTAGAGAAAGCCGTCTTTGGAATATCACTGGCACGGATCTTGATCTGATGGTAACCCGAGCGAAGGTCTATTTTGGAGAATACCTTGGCTCCCACCAACTGATCGAACAAAACATCAATGCGGGGCAGTGGGTATTTGTTCTTGATGGTCACCGCATTGAGAGGGCGGTAGTCAACACACATTCTCAAACTCTCATCCTTTTTCTTCACGAATAAGGCAGGACATCCCCAAGGTGAAGTACTTGGGCGAATAAACCCCTTGTCCAACAACTCCTGCAGTTGCTTTTTCAATTCTGCCAATTCCACGGGAGGCATCCTATAAGGTCTCTTGGAGATAGGAGCAGTCCCGGGTTGCAATTCAATGGCGAACTCAATGTCTCGGTCAGGTGGCATCCCGGGCAATTCATCCGGAAAGACATCTGGGTAGTCACAGACCACTGGGATCTTTTCCACTAGGGATTCTATCATTACGAAGGCACAAGAACGGGTGCATCCCTGGTCGGCAAATATAGTGTAGTTTCACCACAAGTTGGTGAGTGCACCTCAATGGCCCTAGCTGCAATATCAATAACTGCTTGGTGCCTGGTTAACCAGTTAGTTCCCAATATAATATCCACGCTATCCAAACCCAAAATGAGGAGGGTGGTTTTAATTATTAGACTACCAAACTTTATGGGCACATGTCTGTTGACTTGATAGGTGGCAACCCTGCCTCCTGGCGTCGAAATTGTGATACCCCCATTGGTGTGGTGAAAAGGCAATTGACACTTGGCACTAAATTTGGCACTGATAAAGCTGTGTGATGCACCGGAATCAAAAAGAATAATAGCAGGATAATTCAAAACTGTAAAGATACCAGTCATGACGGGTGCTCCCTCTGGAATATCAGCCATGGTGGTGAAGTTCAGCCTGCCTTGCCTCACTTGCACCTTCTGTCTCTTGCCTTGATTCTGATTAACCGCCTGCCCCTACTGGTTCCTAGGGCAATTCTTGGCATAATGTCTGGTGTTGCCGCATGTGAAACACCTGTTGTCATTTGCCTAGCGATACTGCTGCTGCTGTTGATTGTTCCTTTGAGCTAGAAACTGAGTACGGTTGGGTGCCTGCTGCTGCTGCTGCTGTGGTCGGATCACCCATCGTCCTTGCTGCTGCTGAGGTCCCCTGCTCTGAGTGTCAGACACAATCCTGAAGCGCTGTGGCTGAGCTGAGGGTCCTGCCACAGGGGTCTTCCTCTTCGTTTCTGCCTGACGAGCTGTGATACAGTCCTCCTGGGAGATGGCCATGTTGACCAACTCATTGTAGCTGTTGGCCCTGACGGTATTGAGACGGTCACGGAGCTTAGTGCTGAGCCCCCTCCTGAACCTGTCTCTCTTCTTCTCGTTTGTATCTGCATGATATCCAGCATACTGGCATAGGTCATTAAAAGCCTGAGCGTACTGCAATACTGTCCTGTTGCCCTGAGTGAGTGCCAGAAACTCGTTGAGCTTTCGGTCCATAATCCCGGCTGGTATGTGGTGTCCCCTGAAAGCTGCCTTGAACTCTCTCCATTCCACCTCTCGGTCATCTGGCTGCATGGCAAGAAAATGGTCCCACCAAGTCCTTGCAGGCCCGCGAAGCTGCTGGGTGGCGAACCTGACCTTAGTGACCTCTGAGCAAATTCCATGGAGTAGCGGGAATTTGGATTCCACTACTCTCAACCACACATCTGCATCAAGTGGGTCCTCTGCCCTGGTGAATAATGGTGGCTGGGTACTGAGGAACTCCTGGTAGGTAGCTGCCGCGGGGTGACGCTGATGATCTCCACCACCATAGTGCTGAGGTGGTGGCTGACGCTGAGCTAGCTGCCTCAAGATCTCATTCTGCTGAGCCATTAGCTCCTGCAGAGTGGGAGGCGGTGGCGGCGGTGGAGGAACGCGCTCATTCTGGCCACGACGCGCTCTCCCGGCCATCTGAAAAATCACATATATCCTCAATAACACATCTTCAAGTTTACGGTTTACTCGCGGCGAAAGAGTCAAAAGGCGAATTGATAGATTCTGACATAAACATAAAGGATTTAAAAAGGCATAAACATTTTCTTCCCAATTTAAAACTGTCATTATCCATCAACCATGCTTCCAAAAGAGTTTATCACGATTACATCAATGGTCACAAAAAGACTCAACTCTATCTAGCCTAGTACCCCAAGGGTGCAAAAGCTAAGCTAGCTGTGAGGAGTCCTACCATCGCCGACTTCTAACCCTACTCCTGATACCTAATGGGCGAACGAGGCAACACTCGACTCGGGGGAAGGTGGTCTCCCTGAGCCAGCAGTGTCCAAGCTAGAGGCAGGCTCCTCTCCTCCCTCAATGTCGACGCCCTCGTTGGCCTCCATATCCTGGATCTCCTGGTGATGCATATCCAGGTGCTCATTCGCCTCGGCAAGCTGCTGCTGGGTGTTAATAACCTGATCTTCGAGAACCTCGATGGTGTTCTCCCTGGTCCCCACTAATTCCTCCAGCTCTTGGATCTCATTGGATAGTTGCTCCACCTGCAAGTCCTTTTCCACCATCTTAGTGGACAAATCAACCACGAGCTCCTCTCTGTTGTCCAGGGTGATCTTTGTTGCCTCCAACAATGCCATCAGATGGGACATTGCTTCACCACACATCACTTGCAGACGGTACAGGGCATTCATGCACCGTACTGTCAAGTGAGCAGTCTGACCTGGGTAGATAGCCCAGATGTCCTTGGCATGCTCCACCCGATCCTTCCACATTGGGTCGCCCTCCCTCTTCGTGGGGAACAAACCAATGGGGTGGGTGGACAGCTCCAAGGGGTGGAATCCGCAGAAAGTGGTCAACCCGTGGAGAGCAATTGCTTCAATCGTGTCCTCAGCCCGATATCCAAAGGACTCAGAGTCCAGTGAACGCCAGCCTCGCTGCAGGGGATGAGGCTCCAAGGTCATCCTCACCCTACAGCGGGGCACTCGGTGCTTCTCGAACTGCTGCACCGCGTACTGAGGAGGTGTTGTGTATCCGGCCCCCTGAAGTACCTCCCACAAAATGCGGGGAAAGCCCTCTCGTGCAAGCTGAGAGCACCTAGAGGGGGGGTGAATAGGTGATCCTGTGAAACTTAAACTTATAGCCACAAAAACTTGTTAAGTG
Source organism: Zea mays (assembly GCF_902167145.1). Taxonomy (NCBI): domain Eukaryota; kingdom Viridiplantae; phylum Streptophyta; class Magnoliopsida; order Poales; family Poaceae; genus Zea; species Zea mays. The sequence goes on from NC_050098.1 coordinate 86,204,738, forward strand.
TTAGCACAATAATCGCCAAGTGGCTAGAGAGGAGTCTCAACAAAACACAATACCACAAGAGATCAAACACAGAGATGACACAGTGGTTTATCCCGTGGTTCGGCCAAGACCAACGCTTACCTACTCCACGTTGTGGCGTCCCAACGGACGAGGGTTGCAATCAACCCCTCTCAAGCGGTCCAAAGACCAACTTGAATACCACGGTGTTTTGCTTTGCCTTTCAATATCCCGTTTGCGAGGAATCTCCACAACTTGGAGCCTCTCGCCCTTACACTTGAAATTTACAAAGAAATACAGAGTAAGGGAGGAACTAGCAACGCACACAAGACTCAAAATCAGAGCAACAGCACGCACACAAGTCGCAACAAGAGCTCGCAACACAACTCAATGAGTTCACAACTCAACAAGAGCTCTAGATGCTATCACAATGAACCAAATGCGCGGAATCGATGTCTTGGTGCTTAGGAATGTTGTAGGAATGCTTGGTATGCTCCTCCATGCGCCTAGGGGTCCCTTTTATAGCCCCAAGGCAGCTAGGAGCCGTTGAGAGCAAATCTGGAAGGCTGATCTTGCCTTCTGTCGACTGGTGCACCGGACAGTCCGGTGCACACCGGATACTGTCCGGTGCCTGATTTCTTTCCTTAAACAGCGCAGCCGACCGTTGGCCGCCAGAGAGCCGTTGGCGCACCGGACATGTCCGGTGCACACCAGACAGTCTGGTGCCCCCTTCTAGCTGTTGGCTCGGCCACGTGTCCCGCGCAGATCGCGCGGCCGACCGTTGGCCCGGCCGACCGTTGGCTCACCGGACAGTCCGGTGAATTATAGTCGTACGTCGTCGGTAAATTCCCGAGAGCGGCCAGTTCGCCCGAGTCAGTCTGGCGCACCGGACACTGTCCGGTGCACCACCGGACAGTCCGGTGCTCCAGACCGAACAGCCTTTTGGCTGTACACAGCCAACTTTTCTCTGACTCGATTTCTCCTGTTTCAAGCACTTAGACACAATACATTAGTCTTCAAAACAATGTACTAAGGCTTAGAAACATACCTTTACTCTTGATTTGCACTTTGTCCATCCATGGGTATAGATTCACATTTAAGCACTTGTGTTGGCACTCAATCACCAAAATACTTAGAAATGGCCCAAGGGCACATTTCCCTTTCAATCTCCCCCTTTTTGGTGTTTTATGCCAACACAACATAAAGCAACTAGAACAAGTGCAATATCACTTCAAATAAAACTCAAATTTATTTTGATTCAATTTTGGCATATATGGATCATCCTTTGCCACCACTTGGTTTGTTTTTGCAAATCAAAACTCAAATTTCTATCTCTAAGTCAAACACACATGTTAAGTCATAAAGAGAGTCATTTCAGGAGTATTTGATTCAGGATTCCAAAAACTCCCCCTTTTCCCATAATCAACATTTCTCCCCACAAGAGGCCAACTTTTGACAAGAGAGACAATAAAAGAGTTTTGACAAAACAAAAAACTCTATTCTACTATTACAAAATCTCTCAAGTGGTAGCTGATCCATTTATCACTTTGGCCTTTATTTTCTCCCCCTTTGGCATCAAGCACCAAAACGGGATCAATCTTGGCCTTTTAACCCCATTGCCTCACCAAAATCTTCAATAAGAATACAAAGGCAATAAGACTACATGTGATGAACTTGGAATAAGTTACCCTCTCATCGGAGTGCAGTGGAAGTCTTTCATGGTCCAAGTCCACCTTTTCCCTTTCAATCCTTCTTTGAGACTAAATCAAGCAAACTCAAGCATATGGTTAGTCTCAAAGGGTCAGGTTGTAATACATCTCCCCCTAAATATGTGCATCTCTTGCATAAGGACTTGTGAGGTCCGGGGAGTGCTTGTACAACTTGAGCACCATAATAAGCAACAAAATGCAGAGTGAACATTATCAAAGGCATAAACACATGTATGCTACAATTCAATCCAAGTTCCGCGAATCTAAGACATTTAGCTCACTGCGCAGCCTGCAAAAGGTCTTCTCATCTAGAGGCTTGGTGAAGATATCGGCTAGCTGGTTCTCGGTGCTAACATGAAACACTTCGATATCTCCCTTTTGCTGGTGGTCTCTCAAAAAGTGATGCCGGATGTCAATGTGCTTTGTGCGGCTGTGTTCAACAGGATTTTCCGCCATGCGGATAGCACTCTCATTATCACATAGGAGTGGGACTTTGCTCAGATTGTAGCCAAAGTCCCGGAGGGTTTGCCTCATGCAAAGTAGTTGCGCGCAACACTGTCCTGCGGCAACGTACTCGGCCTCAGCGGTGGATAGGGCAACGGAAGTTTGTTTCTTAGAGTTCCACGACACCAGAGACCTTCCTAAGAATTGGCATGTCCCCGATGTACTCTTCCTATCGACCTTACATCCAGCATAGTCGGAATCTGAATATCCAATCAAGTCAAAGTTCGACCCCTTTGGATACCAGATCCCGAAGCAAGGCGTAGCAACTAAATATCTAAGAATTCGCTTCACGGCCACTAAGTGACACTCCTTAGGATCGGATTGAAATCTAGCACACATGCATACGCTAAGCATAATATCCGGTCTACTAGCACATAAATAAAGTAAAGACCCTATCATTGACCGGTATGCTTTTTGATCAATGGACTTACCTCCTTTGTTGAGGTCGGTGTGTCCGTCAGTCCCCATCGGAGTCTTTGCGGGCTTGGCGTCCTTCATCCCAAACCGCTTCAGCAAGTCTTGCGTGTACTTTGTTTGGGAGATGAAGGTGCCGTCCTTGAGTTGCTTCACTTGAAACCCAAGGAAGTAGTTCAACTCGTCCATCATCGACATCTCGAATTTCTGCATCATAACCCTGCTAAACTCTTCACAAGACTTTTGGTTAGTAGAACCAAATATTATGTCATCGACATAAATTTGGCACACAAAAAGATCACCGTCGCAAGTCTTAGTAAAAAGAGTTGGATCGGCTTTCCCAACCTTGAAAGCATTAGCAATTAAGAAGTCTCTAAGTCATTCATACCATGCTCTTGGGGCTTGCTTAAGTCCATAAAGCGCCTTAGAGAGCTTACACACGTGGTTGGGGTACCGTTCATCCTCGAAGACAGGGGGTTGCTCCACGTACACCTCCTCCTTGATTGGCCCATTGAGGAAAGCGCTCTTCACATCCATTTGGTACAACCTGAAAGAATGGTGAGCGGCATATGCTAGCAAGATACGAATTGATTCTAGCCTAGCCACAGGAGCAAACGTCTCCTCAAAGTCCAAACCTGCGGGGCATAACCTTTTGCCACAAGTCGAGCCTTGTTCCTCGTCACCACCCCGTGCTCGTCCTGTTTGTTGCGGAACACCCACTTGGTTCCCACAACATTTTGCTTGGGACGAGGCACCAGTGTCCAAACTTCATTGCGCTTGAAGTTGTTGAGTTCCTCCTGCATGGCCAATACCCAATCCGGATCTAGCAAGGCCTCCTCTACCCTGAAAGGCTCAATAGAAGAGACAAAGGAGTAATGCTCACAAAAATTAACTAATCGAGATCGAGTAGTTACTCCCTTGCTAATGTCACCCAAAATTTGGTCGACGGGATGATCCCTTTGAATCACCGCTCGAACTTGGGTTGGAGGTGCCGGTTGCGCTTCATCCTCCATCACGTGATCATCTTGTGCTCCCCCTTGATCACACGCCTCCTTTTGATGAACCTGTTCATCGTCTTGAGTTGGGGGATGCACCGTTGTTGAGGAAGAAGGTTGATCTCGTTCATCTTGTTCCTGTGGCCGCACTTCTCCAATCACCATGGTTCGTATAGCGGCCGTCGGAACATCTTCTTCATCTACATCATCACAATCAACAACTTGCTCTCTTGGAGAGCCATTAGTCTCATCAAATACAACGTCGCTAGAGACTTCAACCAAACCCGATGATTTGTTGAAGACTCTATACGCCTTTGTATTTGAGTTATAACCTAACAAAAACCCTTCTACAGCTTTGGGAGCAAATTTAGAATTTCTACCCTTCTTCACTAGAATGTAGCACCTGCTCCCAAATACACGAAAGTAAGATACATTGGGTTTGTTACCGGTTAGTAGCTCATACGAAGTCTTCTTGAGGAGGCGATGAAGGTAGACCCTGTTGATGGCGTGGCAAGCCGTGTTCACGGCTTCCGACCAAAAACGCTCGGGGGTCTTGAATTCTCCAAGCATCGTCCTCGCCATATCGATTAGCGTCCTGTTCTTCCTCTCTACCACACCATTTTGCTGTGGTGTGTAGGGAGCGGAGAACTCGTGCTTGATCCCTTCCTCCTCAAGGAACTCATCCACTTGAAGGTTCTTGAACTCGGACCCGTTGTCGCTCCTTATCTTCTTCACCTTGAGCTCAAACTCATTTTGAGCTCTCCTGAGGAAGCGCTTGAGGGTCCCTTGGGTTTCAGACTTATCCTGCAAAAAGAACACCCAAGTGAAGCGGGAAAAGTCATCAACAATAACTAAACCATACTTACTTCCTCCTATGCTTAGATAGGCGACGGGTCCGAAGAGGTCCATATGTAGCAGCTCCAGGGGTCTTGATGTGGTCATCACATTCTTGCTGTGATGCGTTCCTCCCACCAGTTTACCTGCCTGACAAGCTGCACAAGGTCTATCTTTTTCGAATTGTACGTTAGTCAAACCTATCACGTGTTCTCCCTTTAGAAGCTTGTGAAGGTTCTTCATCCCCACATGTGCTAAGCAGCGATGCCACAGCCAGCCCATGCTAGTCTTAGCAATTAAGCATGCATCTAGACCGGCCTCTTCTTTTGCAAAATCAACTAAGTAAAGCTTGCCGTCTAATACACCCTTAAAGGCTAGTGAACCATCACTTCTTCTAAAGACAGACACATCTACATTTGTAAAAAGACAATTATATCCCATATTGCATAGTTGACTAACAGATAGCAAATTGTAACCAAGAGACTCAACTAAAAACACATTGGAGATAGAGTGCTCATTAGAAATTGCAATTTTACCTAACCCTTTTACCTTGCCTTGATTCCCATCACCGAATATAATTGAATCTTGGGAATCCTTATTCTTGACGTAGGAGGTGAACATCTTCTTCTCCCCCGTCATATGGTTTGTGCATCCGCTGTCGATAATCCAGCTTGAACCCCCGGATGCATAAACCTGCAAGGCAAATTTAGGCTTGGGTCTTAGGTACCCAACTCATGTTGGGTCCTACAAGGTTAGTGCAAATATCCTTAGGGACCCAAATGCAAGTTTTGTCTCCCTTGCATTTTGCCCCTAACTTCCTAGCAACTATTTTCCTATCCTTTCTACAAATAGCAAAGGAAGCATTTAAAGCATGATAAATTGTAGAGGGTTCATTCACTACTTTTGATGAGGACATCACTATTATTGATACAACCACACCAGTGACCCCTACACCATTCGTAGCTAATCAAGGACCAATGACACGAGCCCGTGCACGTAAAATTAATTATCAGGTGAACTCGTTCCTTGCTGTTGAAGCTAATTCTTCTTTAAACGAGGTACTAAAGCCTTGCTACGACTTTATTATGCTCAGGTGTTTGGGAGGTGAACCATCTTGGAGTGGAGAAAACAACAAAACAATAAAAGCTGTTGCACCCGAGATAATTTCGTAACTGCAGCAAGTGCATATTAAAGAGGGCATATCTTTCAACTCCCAAGGTTGTTTAAAGCAAATAAGTACTTGTTGGAAAGCTCTCTTCGTCTACTTTCTAGTGGATCAAGAATCAATGAGAGATCAGACACTAAGCGTCCAGAAACTGCCGAGTGAACTCCTGCTCTACCCAAGTCAATTTCGTAACTGCAGCATGCACCAAATTAAATGGAGCATAACTTTCCACTCCCAAGGTTGTTTAGTGCAAATAACTACTTGTTGGAAAGCTCTCTTCGTCTACATTCATGTGCATCAAGAATCAATGACAGAAACCAAACGAGGCGTCCAGAAACTGCCGAGAGAGTTTCGTTCTCCATTAGAACTCCTTTCTATTCCTCTATTTAAGCAACTAGCAGCCACCAAAGAACTTGGGTTTTTGTTTGATGTAAGTTTAGCCTTTGCTACTTCCTTGTAAACGCGTGTGTCGGCTAGACCACCCGGATACTTGAAACAGAACCCCAACTCTATCAGATCCGTGAGCGTCTGCTTTTTATCTTGTTCTTGCTTGTTCTCGATTGCTTGCAGGTTCAAGGCTGTTCTTGGCACGGCAAGAGCAGCAACAATAGGAGCCGGTGTAACTATCGCTAAGGCGCAGCACCCTTGTGGTTGTTGTAGTCGGATAGCACAACATTGACCTCCACCCCAAATCGTAGTTATCAGGAGACGGTGTACCTGTCGCTCAAGGCGCCACACCATCTTGGTTGTGGTAGTCGGGCAGCCAACGTCGTTCTCCAACAAGTTTTCCACCTCCATCATCTCTCATCGAAAGATCGGGCACCCTTCTACCCGTTGGGTTTATCAAGTGGTATCAGATTTCAGGTTGCTCGGTGAGAGATCTACATCTTCCTTGTTTTATTTACCTACAGTCCACTTTTGCCAAAGATATATTTAGAGCAGAAAATCACCTAAAAACATTTTGAGCCTTTGCTTTACTACTTAGTTTTCGACTTGTTGAATTCACGGTTGCTGCATTTGGGTCGAGTTGCTGGTCTAAAGTTTTCTTACCGCTAGAGTTTCGAGTTCGCGCCACCTTGTTTCAATCACCAGTTTAGACCTCTTACTGCAATTCAACCAAAAAGAAGAGAAAGCAAAAGGCAAGTGCACAAAAAAAGCCGCACTAATCAGCAAAACAAAAAAAGCACGTACAAAAGAGAGAGAAAAAACTGCAGTAAGAATATTGGTAGATAAAATTCTATGTGCAAAAAAAAGACAGTTTGTGTGCCACCGTTTCACAATTTTATAAGTCAGCTTGCTGTTTTGAGTATTTGGTGATATCATTTGTGTAACGGCTCGCGTCTCTATTACGGTTTGGACTAGTACCAGCACAACACCATTGTGGAACGTTTATTCAACTTGTTGTGGCTAACGTGGTACTAGCTATTCCTTGGAACTATTGTTTTAGCAGCCACCTATAAATCCACAATTTTTTCTACAACACCACCAGGTTGTGCTAGCAGCCACTGTTGCTGTTCTTGCTGTTTGCCAGCGCCACTTGCTTTGCATGGTGAGAACTTGTAAGAGCTTGATTTCTTGCTAGTGAGGTAGTGTTTATCCATCCACATCACAGCAACTACTAGGCTGCATTACTTGTTTTTGTATCTCTTTTGCACTAACCATGGCAGAGGATGCAAATGCGCGACCTCCACATTCTCCACGAACAGTGGGCATCATTCAACATTTCGAACGTCAAGTAAGGTTGCACACAGATGCCCTCAATGAAGATGTTGAAGTCACCAATGAGCGCATTGGTCAATTAGAAACAGCACAAATTGTTACCAACAACACATTGACCACTTTGGAACGAACAGTTGCTACTACTAACACCTCTCTTGCAGCAATTATTGAGCGCTTAGATAGGATGGACCAAGTTGGGCGTGAAGGTAGGCAACAAGGTGATGATGATGGCCATGGTTCCATTGCTGGTACCGCAAGAGATGATGCTACGGAGTATTCAGCACACACCGAGCATGATGACCGATCTATTAGGCACCGACGACACCAACGACGTGATCGCCATGGCTTGGGTGGTCGACCTCCGCGACGTGAGGTACGTGAAAATGATGATTCTCTAGGAAGAATTAAATTCTCCATACACCGTTTGATGGAAAATATGATCCTGATGCATATCTAACATGGGAATTGTCGGTAGATCAAAAATTTGCATGCTATGATTTTTCTGATGATAAAAAGGTTAGAGCTGCTACAAGTGAATTCACTGATTTTGCTTCTATTTGGTGGCATGAGTACCAAACTACACATCCAGCTACCATACCACAAACTTGGAATGCTTTAAAAAGAATCATGCGTAGTCGTTTTGTTCCTTCCTATCATGCTCGTGATTTATTACATAAATTACAACAGCTTAGACAAGGCAACAAATCTGTTGAAGAGTATTATCAACAATTACAAATAGGCATGTTGAGGTGTGGTCTCGTAGAAAATGAAGAAGCTGCAATGGCTAGGTTCATGGGTGGTTTGACAAGAGAAATTCAGGATATATTAGCTTACAAGGAATACACTAATGTTACTCGCTTATTTCATCTTGCTTGTAAGGCTGAAAGAGAAGTCCAGGGACGATGCTTGAGAACTAACACTTATGCAGGTCGCAATACATCATGGCAGCCCCGCACTAGTGCTGCTAGCTCTAACCATGTGTTTCAGGGAGATGCTTCCAATAGATCATCCACAACACCATCGAAATCAGCACCTTCTCGTGCTATTGAGACAGGGAAAGGATCCTCCCAAGCTGTAACCAAATCTTCTTCTATTGCTTCCACGGGAAGAACAAAGGATATCCAATGCCTCCAATGCAAAGGATTTGGGCACATCCGAAGGGATTGCCCAAGCAAGCGTGTGCTAATTATAAGAGAAAATGGTGAGTACTCATCAGCCAGCGATTTAGATAATGATACATATGCCATGCTTGCTGCCCAAGATGCAGAAAAGGAGAATGATGATGTAGAGCACATTGGGGCTGCATATGCTGAACACTATGAGAGCCTGGTTGTAAGACGTGTCTTGAGTGCCCAAATTATTAAAGCTGAACAAAACCAGCGACACAACCTGTTCCAAACTAAATGTGTAGTTTTGGAACGATCTTGTCGTATTATAATTGATGGAGGAAGCTGTAACAACTTAGCAAGCACCACCATGGTAGAGAGGCTTGGGCTGAAAACGCTTCCACATCCACACCCCTACTACATCCAATGGTTCAACGACAGTGGTAAGCTTAAGGTAACACGTATGGTCCGTGTGGAATTTACAATTGGTTCATACCATGATTATATTGATTGTGATGTGGTACCCATGCAAGCTTGCTCTATGTTATTTGGTAGACCATGGCAATTTGATAAGGACACCGTGCATCATGGTAAAACAAATCAATACTCTTTTATGCATAATGAGAAGAAGCTTGTTTTGCACCCTATGTCCCCCGATGCTATCTTGAAAGATGAAGTTGCTAGAGCATGCAAAGAGAAAAACAAATCTGTTCATAATAAAAATCTAGATGTTACAAAGGAATTGGTACAACCTAAGAGTGATAATTCTAAATCTGCTCATGTAAGGAAAAATGAAATACAACTGAAAAGTGCTTGTTTCCTTGCTTCCAAATCTGATTTACTTGAATTAAACGATGTTGATGCAATCTGCTATGTGTTTATATGCAAGGATGCTTTGTTCTCACTTCACAACATACCATCTACTTTGCCTTCTACTATCACTAATCTTTTGCAGGACTATGCTGATGTATTTCCAAAAGAAGTGCCACCTGGGCTGCCACCGATAAGAGGAATTGAACATCAGATTGACCTCATCCCAGGGGCTTCCTTGCCAAACCGAGCGCCATACAGGACGAACCCAGAAGAAACCAAGGAGATTCAGCGACAAGTACAAGAATTGCTCGATAAAGGTTATGTGCGTGAGTCCCTTAGTCCTTGCTCTGTCCCTGTTTTACTAGTCCCAAAGAAAGATGGCTCATGGCGCATGTGTGTAGATTGTCGAGCAATTAATAACATTACCATCAGGTATCGTCATCCTATCCCTAGGTTAGATGATATGCTGGATGAACTTAGTGGCTCGATGGTTTTCTCTAAGATTGACTTACGTAGTGGATATCACCAAATTCGCATGAAGCTAGGAGATGAATGGAAAACAGCATTTAAAACCAAGTTTGGTTTGTACGAGTGGTTAGTCATGCCTTTTGGTCTTACTAATGCACCTAGTACTTTCATGAGATTAATGAATGAGGTTTTACGTGCTTTCATTGGAAGATTTGTGGTCGTCTACTTTGATGACATCTTGATCTATAGCAAATGTCTAGTAGATCATCTTAATCATCTACGTGCTGTTTTTAATGCTTTACGTGAAGCACACTTATTTGGTAACCTTGACAAGTGCACATTTTGCACAGACCGTGTCTCTTTTCTTGGCTATGTTGTGACACCACAGGGAATTGAAGTTGATCAGGCTAAGGTGGAGGCAATACATAGCTGGCCAGTCCCTACCACGGTCACGCAAGTCCGAAGCTTTCTCGGGCTTGCTGGGTTCTATCGTCGATTTGTGAAAGATTTCAGCACCATCGCAAGGCCGCTGCACGAGCTTACGAAGAAGGGTGCTACATTTTCTTGGGGCAAGGCGCAAGAGGATGCATTTGAGACTTTGAAGGATAGGTTAACTCATACACCCGTTCTCCAATTACCTGATTTTAATAAGACTTTTGAATTGGAATGTGATGCTAGCGGTATTGGTTTGGGTGGTGTCTTGTTGCAAGAAGGGAAGCCTGTTGCTTATTTTAGTGAGAAACTGAATGGTCCTAGTTTGAACTATTCCACTTATGATAAAGAATTATATGCTTTAGTTCGAACTTTGGAAACATGGCAACACTACTTATGGCCTAAAGAATTTGTTATACATTCTGATCATGAATCTTTGAAACATCTAAGGAGACAAACAAATCTGAACCGTAGGCATGCCAAGTGGGTCGAATTTATTGAATCTTTTCCCTATGTGATCAAACATAAGAAAGGAAAAGATAATGTCATTGCGGATGCTTTGTCTCGTCGGTACACCATGTTGTCCCAACTAGATTTTAAGATTTTTGGCTTGGAGACAATTAAACAACAATATGCTTTCGATGCTGATTTCAAAGATGTGCTTTTACAATGTAAAGAAGGAAGGACATGGAACAAATTTGTTCTCACCGATGGCTTTGTGTTTCGGGCTAACAAATTATGCATTCCAGCTTGTTCTGTGCGTATATTATTATTACAGGAAGCACATGGAGGTGGGTTGATGGGACATTTTGGTGTGAAGAAGACAGAAGACATATTAGCGAGCCATTTCTTTTGGCCAAAGATGAGAAGAGACGTGGAGCGATTTGTTGCTCGCTGCACCACTTGTCAAAAAGCTAAGTCCCGTCTTAATCCACATGGTTTATACATGCCTCTCCCTGTTCCTAGTGCACCATGGGAAGATATTTCTATGGACTTTGTTTTAGGACTGCCTAGAACAAAGAAGGGGAGGGATAGTATTTTTGTTATTGTGGACAGATTTTCTAAAATGGCACACTTTATACCATGTCACAAAACTGATGATGCAACCCATGTTGCTGATTTGTTCTTTCGGGAAGTTGTTCGTTTGCATGGGGTTCCAAACACTATTGTTTCTGATCGAGATACTAAATTTCTTAGTCATTTTTGGAAAACATTATGGGCTAAGTTGGGAACTAAATTGCTCTTTTCTACTACTTGTCACCCTCAAACCGATGGACAAACTGAAGTCATAAACCGTAGTTTATCTACCATGCTTAGGGCTATTCTGAAACATAACATCAAATTATGGGAAGAATGTTTGCCTCACATTGAGTTTGCTTATAATCGTTCGCTGCATTCTACAACTAAACTATGCCCTTTTGAAATTGTGTATGGTTTTGTCCCTCGTGCTCCTATTGATCTTGTCGCCATCCCACATTCTGAAAAAATGAATTTTGATGCTTCTCGCCGTGCTGAACTGATTATAAACCTGCATGAACAAACTAAAGCAAATATTAAAGCCATGAATGCTAAGTATGAACAAGCCGGTAGCAAGGGTAGAAAGCATATTACCTTTGAACCTGGTGATTTAGTATGGGTGCATTTAAGGAAAGATAGATTCCCTGATTTGCGTAAATCTAAATTACAACCTAGAGCTGCTGGACCCTTCAAAGTGCTTCACAAAATTAATGATAATGCATATAAAGTTGACTTGCCTGCAGATTTTGGGGTCAGTTCCTCTTTTAACATTGCAGATTTGACACCATACTTGGGAGAGAACGACACGTTTGAGTCGAGGACGACTTTGTTGCAAGAAGGGGAGGATGATGAGGACATCACTATTATTGATAGAACCACACCAGTGACCCCTACACCATTCGTAGCTAATCAAGGACCAATGACACGAGCCCGTGCACGTAAAATTAATTATCAGGTGAACTCGTTCCTTGCTGTTGAAGCTAATTCTTCTTTAAACGAGGTACTAAAGCCTTGCTACGACTTTATTATGCTCAGGTGTTTGGGAGGTGAACCATCTTGGAGTGGAGAAAACAACAAAGCAATAAAAGCTGTTGCACCCGAGATAATTTCGTAACTGCAGCAAGTGCATATTAAAGAGGGCATATCTTTCAACTCCCAAGGTTGTTTAAAGCAAATAAGTACTTGTTGGAAAGCTCTCTTCGTCTACTTTCTAGTGGATCAAGAATCAATGAGAGATCAGACACTAAGCGTCCAGAAACTGCCGAGTGAACTCCTGCTCTACCCAAGTCAATTTCGTAACTGCAGCATGCACCAAATTAAATGGAGCATAACTTTCCACTCCCAAGGTTGTTTAGTGCAAATAACTACTTGTTGTAAAGCTCTCTTCGTCTACATTCATGTGCATCAAGAATCAATGACAGAAACCAAACGAGGCGTCCAGAAACTGCCGAGAGAGTTTCGTTCTCCATTAGAACTCCTTTCTATTCCTCTATTTAAGCAACTAGCAGCCACCAAAGAACTTGGGTTTTTGTTTGATGTAAGTTTAGCCTTTGCTACTTCCTTGTAAACGCGTGTGTCGGCTAGACCACCCGGATACTTGAAACAGAACCCCAACTCTATCAGATCCGTGAGCGTCTGCTTTTTATCTTGTTCTTGCTTGTTCTCGATTGCTTGCAGGTTCAAGGCTGTTCTTGGCACGGCAAGAGCAGCAACAATAGGAGCCGGTGTAACTATCGCTAAGGCGCAGCACCCTTGTGGTTGTTGTAGTCGGATAGCACAACGTCGACCTCCACCCCAAATCGTAGTTATCAGGAGACGGTGTACCTGTCGCTCAAGGCGCCACACCATCTTGGTTGTGGTAGTCGGGCAGCCAACGTCGTTCTCCAACAAGTTTTCCACCTCCATCATCTCTCATCGAAAGATCGGGCACCCTTCTACCCGTTGGGTTTATCAACTTTCCTAGGAATATTAACAACATTTCTCCTATGCATATTATGAACAACATTTCTCCTACCAACATTTCTATCATGCACATAAGAAGAACTAGAAGCAAACATGTCATGAGAATCAAAAGCATCATATGCGTTACATCTCCTATAAGCATTTCTAGATTGTCTCCTATCATGGTACATAAAGGCATGGTTCTTTTGCACACTACTAGCCATAGGGGCCTTCCCTTTCTCCTTGGCGGAGATGGGAGCCTTATGGCTTGTCAAGTTCTTGGCTTCCTTCTTGTAGCCAAGTTCATCCTTAATTGAGGGGTGTCTACCAATTGTGTAGGCATCCCTTGCAAATTTTAGCTTATCAAAATTACTCTTGCTAGTCTTAAGTTGAGCATTAAGACTAGCCAATTCATCATTAAGTTTGGAAATTGAAACTAGGTGTTCACTGCAAGCATCAATGTCAAAATCTTTACACCTATTGCAAGTTTCAACAATTTCTACACAAGATGTTGATTTACTAGCTATTTCTAACTTAGCATTCAAATCATCATTAACACTTTTTAATTTAGAGATGAATTCATGACAAGTAGATAATTCACTAGAGAGCATTTCATTCCTTTTAATTTCTAGAGCAAGAGAATTTTGTGCACTAACAAATTTATCATGCTCCTCATATAAAAGATCCTCTTGTTTTTCTAGTAATCTATTCTTGTCATTCAAAGCATCAATCAACTCATTAATCTTATTAATTTTAGATCTATCTAATCCCTTCAATAAGCATGAGTAATCTATCTCATCATCATCACTAGACTCATTCTCACTTGAAGAAGCATAAGTACTAGTATCATGAGTGCTTACTTTCTTCTCCCTTGCCATGAGGCAAGTGTGACGCTCGTTGGGGAAGAGGGATGACTTGTTGAAGGCGGTGGCGGCGAGTCCTTCATTGTCGGAGTTGGAGGAGGAGCAATCCGAATCCCACTCCTTTCCGATATGTGCCTCGCCCTTGGCCTTCTTGTAATGCTTCTTCTTCTGCCTTTTGTTCCCCTTTTCCTGGTCACTTTCATTATCGGGACAGTTAACAATGAAATGACCAATCTTACCACATTTGAAGCATGAGCGCTTCTCCTTTGTCTTGGTCTTGCTTGGCTGTCCCTTGCGACCTTTAAGCGCCGTCTTGAAGCGCTTAATGATGAGGGTCATCTCCTCATTATTTAGCCCGGCCGCCTCAACTTGCGCCACCTTGCTCAGTAGCGCCTCCTTGCTCCTCGTTGCCTTGAGAGCAATGGGTTGAGGCTCATGAATAGGACCGTTCAACGCGTCGTCCACATATCTTGCCTCCTTGATCATCATTCGCCCGCTTACGAACTTCCCCAGAACTTCTTCGGGCGACATCTTGGTGTACCTAGGATTTTCACGAATATTGTTCACCAAATGAGGATCAAGAACGGTAAAGGACCTTAGCATTAGGCGGATGACGTCGTGATCCGTCCATCGCGTGCTTCCGTAGCTCCTTATTTTGTTGATAAGGGTCTTGAGCCGGTTGTATGTTTGAGTTGGCTCCTCGCCCCTTATCATTGCGAACCGTCCAAGCTCGCCCTCCACCAACTCCATCTTGGTGAGCAAGGTGACATCATTCCCCTCATGAGAGATCTTGAGGGTGTCCCAGATCTGCTTGGCATTGTCCAAGCCGCTCACCTTATGGTACTCGTCCCTGCACAAAGAGGCTAGCAACACAGTAGTAGCTTGTGCATTTTTATGAATCTGTTCATTAATAAACATGGGACTATCCGTACTATCAAAGTGCATTCCACTTTCTACAATCTCCCATATGCTAGGATGGAGAGAGAACAAGTGACTACGCATTTTGTGACTCCAAAATCCGTAGTCCTCTCCATCAAAATGAGGAGGTTTACCAAGTGGAATAGATAATAAATGAGCATTAGTACTTTGAGGAATACGAGAGTAATCAAAAGAAAAGTTCGAATTGACCGGTTTCTTTCTCTCGTATTCGTTGTGGTCGTCGTCCTTTTGGGAGGAAGTAGACTCATCGCTGTCGTAGTAGACGATCTCCTTGATGCGTCTTGTCTTCTTCTTCTTCCTATCTTTGCGTCTGTGGCCCGAGCCCGAGTCGTTGGACTTGTCATCCCTTGACTCGTTGACGAAGGACTCCTTCTCCTTGTCGTTGATCACGATTCCCTTCCCTTTAGGATCCATCTCTTCGGGCGGTTAGTCCCTTTGTGAAGAGAACGGCTCTGATACCAATTGAGAGCACCTAGAGGGGAGGTGAATAGGTGATCCTGTGAAACTTAAACTTATAGCCACAAAAACTTGTTAAGTGTTAGCACAATAATCGCCAAGTGGCTAGAGAGGAGTCTCAACAAAACACAATACCACAAGAGATCAAACACAGAGATGACACAGTGGTTTATCCCGTGGTTCGGCCAAGACCAACGCTTGCCTACTCCACGTTGTGGCGTCCCAACGGACAAGGGTTGCAATCAACCCCTCTCAAGCGGTCCAAAGACCAACTTGAATACCACGGTGTTTTGCTTTGCCTTTCAATATCCCGTTTGCGAGGAATCTCCACAACTTGGAGCCTCTCGCCCTTACACTTGAAATTTACAAAGAAATACGGAGTAAGGGAGGAACTAGCAACGCACACAAGACTCAAAATCAGAGCAACAGCACGCACACAAGTCGCAACAAGAGCTCGCAACACAACTCAATGAGTTCACAACTCAACAAAAGCTCTAGATGCTATCACAATGAACCAAATGCGCGGAATCGATGTCTTGGTGCTTAGGAATGTTGTAGGAATGCTTGGTATGCTCCTCCATGCGCCTAGGGGTCCCTTTTATAGCCCCAAGGCAGCTAGGAGCCGTTGAGAGCAAATCTGGAAGGCTGATCTTGCCTTCTGTCGACTGGTGCACCGGACATTCCGGTGCACACCAGACACTGTCCGGTGCCCGATTTCTTTCCTTAAACAGCGCAGCCGACCGTTGGCCGCCAGAGAGCCGTTGGCGCACCGGACATGTCTGGTGCACACCGGACAGTCCGGTGCCCCCTTCTAGATGTTGGCTCGGCCACGTGTCCCGCGCAGATCGCGCGGCCGACCGTTGGCCCGGCCGACCGTTGGCTCACCGGACAGTCCGGTGCACACCGGACAGTCCGGTGAATTATAGCCGTACGTCGTCGGTAAATTCCCGAGAGCGGCCAGTTCGCCCGAGTCAGTCTGGCGCACCGGACACTGTCCGGTGCACCACCGGACAGTCCGGTGCTCCAGACCGAACAGCCTTTTGGCTGTACACAGCCAACTTTTCTCTGACTCGATTTCTCCTGTTTCAAGCACTTAGACACAATACATTAGTCTTCAAAACAATGTACTAAGGCTTAGAAACATACCTTTACTCTTGATTTGCACTTTGTCCATCCATGGGTATAGATTCACATTTAAGCACTTGTGTTGGCACTCAATCACCAAAATACTTAGAAATGGCCCAAGGGCACATTTCCCTTTCACAAGCCCGTCAGTGTGGGACAGTGCATTCCCATCGTCTGAGGATCCGTGGGAAGTCATCTGTGTACGGTTAAGCGTAAGTAAAAGAAAAAGAATTATAAAAAGAACAAGAAAAATAAGACTCAGCTTCTCTCCAACAATAAAAATGGTAGTGGGGTACTTAGTTGGTCATCATTTTGTATTTAAGTCTTTACTCAATTATCCATTTGCTTAATTAAGAATGCATGCATGCTCGTCCTAAATGACCTCACATCAATAAAAAGGGAATAGGGAAGAACTCCCATCCCTTATATTTAGGAACCACCAATTGGTCTTCAAACCATAGAACTCCCTTGTTGTCCTGACGGAAGCATTTGTACTTATCCACCTTCTGTTCGAGCATTCCCTTAATGACTTGAACACCCTTGTCACCACTCTGTGCCATGATTATCTGCTCAGGTAGTGTGGGTTCCACTGAGATATAATTCAAGGTACTTGAGGAAACAATTTGTATGTTCAACTTGCACAACTCGTCACACAGGGTGGCAATCTTAGAACCCATAGTTACACATACAGTTGCACTGGGCCTTTTGACTTAATGCATCTGCCACCACATTTGCCTTGCCGGGATGGTAATGCACATCCAAATCATAGTCCTTGATCAATTCCAACCATCTTCTCTGCCTCATATTAAGATCAGCCTGAGCAAAAATATACTTGAGACTCTTGTGATCAGTATAGATATTACAATGGGCTCCCATCAAATAATGTCTCCATATCTTCAGAGCATGAACTACGGTTGCTAACTCCAGGTCATGTGTGGGGTAGTTCTGCTCATGAGGCCTGAGTGCTTGGGATGCATAGGCAATAACTCGGTTGTCTTGCATCAAGACACATCCCAATCTAGTGCCTGAAGCATCGCAATAAACCTTGAAAGATTTGGTGTTGTCAGGCTGCGCTAGCACGGGTGCTGTCATCAGATGCTGCCTCAACGTATGAAAGGCATCCTCACATTTCTGACTCCATTCATACTTTACCCCTCTCTTCAACAATTCAGTCATTGGCTTGGCAATCCTAGAGAAATCCGGAATAAATCACCGATAATATCCTGCCAATCCCAGAAACTCCGAATTTGCCGCACAGTGGTAGGGGGCTTCCAATCCATCACTTCTTGCACTTTCTCAGGATCAACTGATACCCCATCCTGAGAAATGGTGTGACCCAAAAATTTAATCTCCCTTAGCCAGAAATCACACTTGGACAGCTTAGCATATAAGCGATGGTCGCGCAGTCGCTGAAGTACGATGTGTAAGTGCATAGTATGCTCCTGTTCATTTCTTGAATATACTAGAATGTCATCAATGAAAACCACCACAAACTTATCCAGTTCTGGCATAAATACTAAGTTCATCAAATACATGAAATATGCCGGGGCATTGGTCAGCCCGAAAGACATCACCAAGTACTCATAGAGTCCATATCTGGTAGAGAAAGCCATCTTCGAAATATCGCTGGCCCTAATTTTGATCTGATGATAGCTAGAGTGAAGGTCTATCTTGGAAAACACCTTGGCTCCCACCAACTGATCAAACAATACATCAATGCGGGGCAATGGATACTTATTTTTGATGGTCACCGCATTGAGAGGGCGGTAATCAACACACAATCTCAGACTCTCATCTTTCTTCTTCACGAACAAGGCTGGACATCCCCATGGAGAAGTACTTGGGACGAATGAATCCCTTGTCCAACAACTCGTGTAACTGCTTTTTCAATTCTGCCAACTCTGCGGGAGGCATCCTATAGGGTCTCTTGGATATAGGGGCAGTTCCAAGTTGTAGCTCAATTTCAAACTAGGACTGGGCAAAAAACCCGTTACCCGTTACCCGAACCCGAAATACCCGAACCCGTAATGTCGGGTACCCGAAATTTGTTTGGGAAATTCGGGTAGTAAATTGTGAAACCCGAAATTATTCTGGGTAATTCGGGTAGCACCAACCGGTACCCGAACAACCCATACCCGAATATTACAACGGCTGCCGCGGCCCACTGTTCACAAATCACAATCACTCGCTGGCCGGCCCAGGCCCACCTAGGCACAGACGTAGGCACGCAGCCACGCCACGGGCCACGCCACGGTCCATCTCCATCTCCAGGCACCCAGGCGGCAGTTATGGACTCACGGTCACGCACTCACGCAGGACGCACTGACGCAGCTCCATCTCCAGCCTCCAGGCGGCGCCGCGCGACATCTCCAGTTCTCCACTCTCCAGGGCTCCAAGCGGCAGCCAAGCGCGGAGCGCCCAAGCCTCTAAGGCTCCAACGTCCACGCCGTCGACGCTGACATATCCAGCCGCCGAGCCAAGCGCCCAAGCCGCAGCATCTCCAGCGGCGTCGCGACATCTCCAGGCCGAGCTAGGCAGCCAGGCGCGGAGGCGCTCAGGCCGCAGCCGTACGCCGTCCTGCTCCTGCCATCCAGGTTCAACTCACTGATATGCTCATCCCTAATTTTCTACTGAACCCTGCCCAAGGAATAGAGCAGATAGCAGAGCACATCCCTAACCCTAATGGCCTAATCCGACCTTGCAGGCTCGCAGGCTCGCATCAGGCAGCACGACAGTAGACCACGCATACCTCATCGACCGACACGACGACACTGACCGAGGAATCAAGCAACGTATGCAATTTTTAGCATCAATATATGTTGTCTAATTATCACTAACTTTGTAAGTTAGTATAAGGTTTGAGTTTTTTGCAGATGCCTAATAGTATCGATGATATAGTAGACATGGAATTGGAAAGAGAATCTATGGGTACTGCTACTCAATTTGAGCAAGCAACTGTGGAAACAACAGGTGATCAGTCACAAACTATACGAGGTAAATCTAGTGGAACTGAAGGCCAAGCGGATGCTAATTTTGTAGACCTTGAGAACGAAACTGAGAAAAAGGAGGCAAGGAAGGAGATTGTGCCAAGGTCAAGTATGTGGGATCATTTCATTAAGATCAAAGATGACAAGGGTAGGCTAAAGTCTGCTAAGTGCAAATATTGTCAGCGTATCCTTAAGGCTGATTCCAATCAGCATGGTACATCTTCATTGAATAAACATTTTAATGTCTGCAAGAGCAACCCCAATAAATTTGATAAAGACCCAAAGCAAGGTACTTTGCAAGCAACCGGAGGGGAAGCTCCTAGCACTTGGAGGTTTGATCAAAATTCATTAAGGGATGCATTTGCTGAAATGCTCATAGAAGATGAGTTGCCATTTGCTTTTGGTGAGAAGTTGGGTTTCAGAAAATTTATGTCAAAAGCTTGCCCACGGTTCCAAGTGCCATCTAGAAGAACTTGTACTAGGGGCATTGTGCGTACATACTTCCAAGAGAGGGCCAAGCTAAAGAAGTTCTTCAAAGACTCTTGTCAAAGAGTTAGTGTAACAACAGATTGTTGGACTTCCCAGCAACAAGATGGGTATATGACTGTGACAGCAAGTTTTATTGATGAGAATTGGATTTTGCAGAAGAAAGTCATTAGCTTTTTCAAGATAAAGGGACATAAGGGGGATGATATTGGGAAAAGCTTGATCAAAAGTTTGGTGTACTGGGGTTTGGATAGAATTATGACTATAACAGTTGATAATGCAAGTGCCAATGATAGCGTTATTGGTTATTTGAGAAGAAAATTACAGAAAACAACAATAGCAGATGGCAAGTATCTCCACATGAGGTGTGCTGCACATATAGTGAACCTCATTGTGCGAGATGGCTTGAAAGATGTGGACCTCTCAGTGCAGCGTGTTAGGGATGCAGTTCGTTACATAAAAAATGGAACTTCAAGGTTGGTAAAGTTCAAGGAAATTGCAGAGGAAGAGAAGGTGGACATCAAGGCCTTTTTGAGGCTTGATGTCCCAACAAGATGGAATTCAACATATCTAATGTTGAAGGCTGCAATTGTGTATGAGAAGGTATTTTTAAAGTTGGCTGAAGACGACATTAGCTATGTTTTGGAGCTATCTGAGGTGAGAGAAGGACATGGTCACCCAAATGAGGATGATTGGGAGGATGCCAAGAAGATGGCTGAATTTCTAGAGCATTTCTATGATCTCACTATTCGCATCTCCTCTAGTCTTCATGTGACTAGTAACACCTTCTTTCATGAGATTGGAGAGATCCACTTGTTGATTCAGTCATGGATTGACAGTGTGGATCCTTTGCGAGTTTCAATGGGCTTGAGAATGAAAGAGAAATATGACAAGTATTGGGGAGTTTGGAATGAGCCACAACCACAACCAGAGAAGGATAGAGGGAAAGGAAAGGGTAAGGAAAAGGAGAACATTAATCTATTGATTTTTGTGGCTGCATTTCTTGATCCAAGATACAAGTTATCTTTGTACCATAAGATTACCATTGAAGAGATCTTTGGTGAGGACAGAGGACAACTAGTATGGTCTGCTATTAAGACATGTATCCGAGAACTGTTTAAAGAATATAGAAATATTTATGCACCAATTGAAGAAACAACAGATGAAACAGATTCAACTCAAGCAAAAGGTGCTCCAGGAGGGAAGCTTAAACAAGTTATTGCCAAGAAAATGAAGCTGACTAATAGTAGTAACAACACTACTAAATCAGAACTTGACAAATATCTATCTGAAGATTGTGAAGACACAGAGAAAAAGATCGATGTTCTCATTTGGTGGAAGGACAATGCACATAGATTGCCGGTTTTGGCTCACATGGCCCAAGATATCCTTGCTATACCAATATCAACAGTAGCTTCAGAGTCCGTTTTCAGCACAAGTGGGCGTATCTTGGATGATTTTCGTACTTCCCTTACTCCTTTCATGTTGGAGGCCCTTGTATGTACCCAAGATTGGCTAAGAAGGTCTACTCCCATTAACATACAAGAGAATATCGAGGAATTGACTATTATAGAAAAAGGTATATTCCATCATTTTTTGTATGTATTTGATGTTTACCCATTTCTAATTGATAGCTACATGCTTGCACTTCTTTAATTGTAGAGCTAATTGAAGAATTTGGTAATGGTGGCAAAGAAAAAAGAACCGAGGCTACTTCCACTTCCAAGTCTCAAGCAACACATGAGTGAGCTGCTAATCTGCTACGAATTGTTTACTGTTTAAATAACTTTATACTCTTTTTTATTAATGCTATGAAATGTTAACATATATATATATATTGCTTGGACTCGTGTACAGAATGGTTGCTGGTGCCGTGGTGCGCAGTGAGCACTAAGTAGTGACCTGGCGCAGTGTTGTGGGCTGAACTGAAGCCTGAAGCTGAAATGCTGAATGGTGGTTGTGTTATGTGGCTGTTGGGATGTGTTCTGCGCAGTGAGCTGTTGGGAACATGGGATGGTGGCTGACTGGTTGTGTTCTGTCTGTGGCTGCTGGAGTGCTGGTGCAGAGTGCTTGTGTAGTTCTGCGTGAATGGTGCTTGTGCTTGTGTAGTGTAGCAGTGAGTCAGTGACCTGGTGGCTGCTGGCTGGTGAGCAGTGAGCTGCGTGAATGGTGAGAAGTGAGCACTGGCAAGTTGTGTAGTTGTGTCTTGTGTTTGTGTGTGGCCGTGTGGCTTGTGGGTGTGGCTGCAGTGCAGAGACATGCTTGTGTTTTTATTTTATTCCTATCTTGATTCTTGAGAACTTGATGTATCTTCTCTTTATAATGTGTGACTGTGTGATTATGAGTATCCTAATTCCTAAATAGCTATTATTATTGTGGCTGTGTTGCTCTGGTTCCTATTTTTTAAATTTGGTTACTTCGGGAGTACCCGATACCCGAACCCGAAGTATCGGGTACCCGAACTTTCGGGTACTATAATACCCACTGTAAATTCGGGTAACACTTCCTGAAACCCGAAATTTTAATTACCCGGATTACCCGACCCGAAAATTTCGGGTAACCCGAACGCCCAGGCCAATTTCAAACTCTATGTCTCTGTCGGGTGGCATCCCTGGCAATTCATCTGGGAAAACTTCGGGGTACTCACGAACCACTGGAATTTTCTCTATAGGTGACTTTGTCATAGCGAAGGCACAGGAATGGGTACAACCCTGGTCGGGTAGGTACAAGGTGATTTCTCCATCCAGTGGTGAGTGAATTTTTATGGCTCTAGCTGCGGCATCAATCACAGCATGGTGTCGTGATAACCAGTCAGTCCCCAAGATGATATCCACACTATCCAATCCCATGATCAGGAGAGTGGTTTTAAATATGAAGCTACCCAACCTTATTGGTATGTGCCTATTGATCTGATAGGTGGCAACCCTGTCTCCTGGTGTAGAAATTGTAATACCCCCATTTGTGTGGTGAAAAGGTAACTGACACTTGGCGCTAAATTTTGCGCTGATGAAGCTGTGTGATGCACCAGAATAAAAAAGAATGACTGCAGGAAAATTTAAAACGGAAAAGATACCAGTCAAGACGTGTGCTCCCTCTGGAATGTCAGCCAACGTGGTGAAGTTCAGCCTGCCTTGCCTCACCTACACCCTCTGCTTCTTGCCTTGGTTCTGATTGGCATTCTGCCCCTGCCTCTACTGGTTCTTGGGGCAATTCTTGGTGTAATGTCCAGTGCTGCCACAAGTGAAACATCGGTTGTCATTGGCCTGACGGTACTGCTGTTGTGGCTAGTTGTTGCTCCTCTGAACTGGGGGTTGACAGCGGTTGGTTGCCTGCTGCTGTGGCCGGATCACCCATCGCCCTTGCTGCTGCTGAGGTCCCCTACTCTAAGTGTCGGACACAATCCTGAAGCGCTAAGGCTGAGCTTGTGGCGGAACTGCCCGAATTATTCCAACTTAAGTGCCTAAGTCCCGCCTTAGAGGCTAGACCACACTTAAATGGGAATAACCCGTCAATCCCTCGGATCTAGTCCGACACGGCCACTGACAAGATCAAGTACCACAATCTCACTCGATGGTGAGTCACAGAGCAAATACAATAAAGCATAAAACCATGCATGTAAGAGTATTAAATTATTACATCACCATTGGAGTTTTGCAAAGGTAGTCATCATTGTTCGAAATGCAGCAGAATAAAACTAACGGTAAATAAACAGAGAGATGGGGAAGCCTGTCCCATCACTCCTCATGCTCCTCCTCAGCCGAGGTAGGGTCCCACTCGACAGTCCAACCCGGTGGCAAGATGGACGGCCAAGTCACTCCAGCAACCATGTCCTCCAGAGAACCTGTAAAAATTATGCCACAAGCAAGGCTGAGTATACTAATACTCAGCTAGACTTACCCGGTGTGAGGAGTCTACTCCTCTACCTCTAGACATGCAGCTGTTTGGCTGTGGAGTGGGGTTGCCAAAAGCACTAGCTGAGTTTCTAAGTCAAGTTTTAACTTCGCCAATTTAAGTGTGACTCTCTTAAGGCTAAATGTGTACTATCTATTCATACATAGTAGCAAACATTTTTAGCAATCAACATCTTATATCAACTCATCATATTTCCACTTGTTACTCAATGCAGTACAATGGATCAAGCAGTCTCATTAGCTGCGAGAAGCAGACGATTCGAATCGAGTTTTATCCTTGCAAGGTAAACCTAAACACACGACGTGGCGAGGCACTCCGTCCCCACACACATCAACCGTCCCCATCGATCCCCTGGCAACAGATCAGGGCTCACCGCCTTGGCGTACAATGCCTCACTGACCCCGACTGCCATCATGCAGTGACCGCACTTGTACCCACCATAACCGGAATGGGAGACCACGTCTCAGGTCGCGTGAGGGGTAAAGTCTGTGGGCAGGTTCACTCAAGTACTAGGCTTACCGATTTACCATATTTCTCGGTATGTGTTTAGTACATTCAAACGCTTGACACAGGTATCCGCATGTTAATCCTTATTCCCATTTCATCTCGTAGACAACCAATCCCCATGGATTGTTGTCCCCAGACTAGCATCATTATGATATGGAAGTGGGTACAACCAATTTCCTGACCTCGCGCGAGTGCTAGAAAAATCACTCGACTTCTATCGAAATCCTAATTAATAAAGCAGCTACTCGACCTAGCATACTAGTATTCATCTCAACAGGATTCCTGAGATCATGCAACTAGGGTTTCAAACAACTCCTACACCTAAGTGCACAATCAATCCTACAATCATTAAGTATATTAAAATAGCATAAATAACAGGTTATGCATAAACTGGGGCTTGCCTTCGAAGGCTGTGGCAGGCAGATCCTCTGGTGCAGGCTCGGGTGCTGGATCCGAGGCTACCTCCTGAGCAGCTCCTTGCTCCGGCACGAGGACGTACTCTCCGTCAGTGAGGTTACAGTCTATCGAAAGGCAATGAATATGTATGTCATGATTATGCAGGATTTAATAACATTATGCTAAAGGAAGAAAAACTAAGTTACTAAGTAACTTGGGGTTTTCTTGGTCATACGGGACTTTTAGTGGTTTAGGCTTATCACTCTAGGTTTAGGTTTTTGTTAAGGATAAGCATATAGGATTGGTATTTCCTTATTATAATTTAGTGAACAATTTACAAGGGTTTTAGGATGACACCATTTCCCATTATTCATTTTCCTTTCTTTATTTTCTATTTATGAATTCTAGTGTAGGTTTGAACTACAACATTGGTTTAACTTTTTCCAAAAAATTTGTAAAAATTACAGTGGCTTGTCTTTGGTCAATATAGCTTATCCTAGGACTTTGAGGTTCAAATGAAAAAGGCTATGCTCTAGACAAAAATAACAAGAGTGGTGTAAATGGGCCACTTTGCACTACAACTCTTAATTAGGTGTGGGTTCTGTCCTAAAGGTTATTTTTGTTGGTATCTAATAGTAATAATAAGCTTCTGTGCCAAAGATCACAGAAAGCTAAGGGGTGTGTATTTAGTTATGATTTTCTAAAGTTTAATGCCAAAAAGGCACTTTCTACTACATTGTTATTTGAAAAATGTCAGATAGCAGATTTCATATTTTTCCTAAGTTCTTAATAACAAAACATTAACTATCCCAAGGGTTGGGGTGTTTTCACCTTGGGGTTATTTTTGTAGGGTTTTTCTAAGTTTTCCTTGTTTTTTAAAATAAAAGGTATCCTATTTATTTTATACTAAACCAGGGTATCATAGATTTTTCAAGTGAACTACTTTAAATAAGTACCCTTAACAAAAATAGGAGTACCCTCTGGTTCATTATTTAAATCACCTTTTCTATTTTTCTTAACCTTAAGCACATTGTAAAATAAATGGCAAAAACTAACTTAATGGGGTGGACAGAGAGGTTTATCATTTTTAAACAGGTCAGTAGGTGGACATAAACTTCTCCAAATTTTTCTAACCCTAGTCAAATAGTGCAACTATTTTTATTCCTATTATTTAGCTTTTGGACAAAACAATAATTAAATCAGAACCCTAAAGTTTTCTGTAGTACATAAGGGTTTTATAATTTTCCTAAGTAGTTTACATTATTTCAAGTCTGACAAAATTGGTTTGACTAAATTTGGATGAATAAAACAGAAGTTATGGATTATTCAAGTTCTGTCAAAATTTAAATCAGATTTAAATAAAGGTTTCGTGGAAAACTACTTTGCACCGAGGACCCTAGGATTAATCCAAATCAACCCACTCAAATTTACCCCTGCGCCACTATTCCCATGAGCCACTGACAGTTCAGAAATCCCCCTGACCTTTCCTTCTTCTTCCCCGAGGTCCTTCCCCTAATGTAAACAGTACCCGCGGGAAAGAAAAGGGCGGCGCAGCTTACCGGCGGCGAGAGAGGTCCGGCGAGGGGCAGGGTTGGCTCAGGGAGGCTCTAACGGTTACAACGATGTACGGCTCGATGGCGGGGATGGCCAGAATCGCTCGGTCCACGTGCGCAGGCGGGTGTCCTCGTCGGCGGCGGGTGTGCCGGCCAAATCACGGCGATCTAGTTCAATCCAATGGCACGGTGAGCTTCACGAGGTGATGTAGAGGCTATCTGTGCATTGAATCGAAAAATGGCGCAGTGGCTTACCCGGTCTACGCTCGCCGGCGGTCGGAGGGAGTCCGGCGACCGTGGACTAGCCTCTCCGGCGAAGCAGACTTCGATTCCTCGCTCGGGGAGCTTCACCGAGGTGTGCTCAGTCCTCTCCGAGGGTCGGACGGGGCTGGGAAGGGCTTGGTTGGCCGGTCTACGGTGGCAGGGGCTCGGGTGGCCGTGGACACGCCGTGCACGGGCTAACGCCGGTTAGTTTGAGCTCCGGTGAGGTTGAGCGTGCGCGGAAGGGTATGGTCAACGCCTGAGTGGGCTTTATAGGCGCGGGCGCATACGGGGGACACTGGCGCGGCGCGGGGTCGGGCGTGGGCGTGCTCTGGCGTGCGCAGAGCGCGTCGAACACGTGGAGGTTTTCTTCTGCCCGTGTTCCACAGCTCGCCCAAGTCGCAAGCGTGCGAATCTTGGCAAAAATCCTGCGCGAGTCTTTTCCTGGCACCTAGGGCTGTCTCTCATCCGTGAGTCGCCATGGCAGATATGCCCTAGGTAGGGAGTTCTTTAGACGCCAAATCAGGTATGTCTCCCTGCCCACCTCGCGACAAAAATGATGCCAAGGCATGTCAAACGTCAAGGGCTCGGTGTCAACTTTTTCCAGGGGGTGCCCTAGGTGGTATGCCACATTTTTGGTATAGAACTTAGGTGGTTTTGGTGCCATCTTCAAGGTGAACACGGTGGATCTTTAGTTTAGGTGTAGTTTTTGACTTAGAGAGAATTAGAGAGCTCTAGCTCTCTCTCTACTTAGGGATTGGATTTGGGGTTTCTTAAGGGGTCTTTTAGCAATGTTTCCTCTCTATAATTGTAGGTTAATAAGTTACTTAACTTTGTGCCAAAGGTTTGGTCATGACTTGCACCTTTGCTTAAACTCTCCCCTTTAACCAAGGTGCTTAGAAGATAGGATTCAAGAGAGGTTTAGGGTTTACTCCCCCCTTGTCCAAAGTGATAAGTGCACACAACTTGGGTAATGCTTTTGGTCATCCACATCTCTTGGTTAAAACATAGCTTCCAAGGCCCTTACACTTTTGCTCCTTAAGTTTCTTCCACATATGATCATAGTCATTAGTGCATAGGTGTGCCCTAGCCATGGTAACACCTGAGGTGTTACAGAGCTGAAGGTCCTGCCATAGGGGTCTTCCTTTTCTTTTCTACCTAGCGGGCTGTGATGTAGTCTTCCTGAGAAATGGCCATGTTGACTAACTCATTGTAGCTGTTGGCCCTGACTGTGTTGAGACGGTCGCGGAGCTTAGTACTGAGGCCCCTCCTGAACCTGTCCCTCTTCTTCTCATCTGTGTCAACATGATAGCCTACGTATTGACATAGGTCATTAAAAGCTTGAGCGTACTGTACGATTCCCCTGAGTGAGTGCCAGAAACTCATTGAGCTTGCGGTCCATGATACCTGCCGGTATGTGATGCCCTCTGAATGCTGCCTTGAACTCTCCCCATTCCACCACGTGGTTAACTGGCTGCATAGCGAGGAAGTGGTCCCACCATGTCCGCGCGGGTCCACGAAGCTACTGGGTGGCGAACCGGACCTTAGCCACATCTAAACAAACTCCATTAAGTAGTGGGAACTTGGATTCCACCACTCTGTGATGAAGACATCCACACTACTGATGCATCTATACCAATACAAGTACCAATTTCTGGTCCCATTACTCGTGCTCGTCAACTCAACCATCAGGTGATTACACTCTTGAGTTCATGTCCATCATATTTAGACCATGGAGACCCATGCACTCTTGTTTTGCTTAGGAATCAGGGAGAAGACCGAAAGGGAAAAGGATTTGAACATGCTGGATTCGGACTGCAGAAGAACACCAACTTGTGACGGTCACCACGGTCAGATGCGGGCTCGGATTGGAATGTTCAAGCACAACATGGAAAGCTTATCAAGTCTACTTTCATATGGATCCAGAATTATAGTCATATCTGTTCTGAGGCCACCGTAATCATTGTTTTCTTACCGAGACATTTCCTGCCTTTTCTGCCCATGGTGCTGTGTCACCCTATTTTGGCCCAATGGGTCGTGTATCAAGTTAGGTCCATTAGAAACGCATCCTAGGGTTGCAGCACGACCCCAATACCCTTGTGGTCGTCCTCCCATGTTTATAAACCCCCTAGCCACCACCAAGAACAGCGGGTTTTGTTTAGATCAAGTTTAGCTCTCGCTACTTGCTTGTAAGCGCGCGTGCTAGTCAGCCGCCCGTCTTCTTGTCTTCGGAACCCCACCATATTGGAGTTTGATTTTGAAACCTACATTTAGATCTGGTAATTCAGTACTTGTTCTACTTGTTCTTGCTAGTTCTTCGATTGCTTGCAGGACAAGTGCCCTAGTGGCCAGGGTGTCACGCCCCACAAGATCGTGACAGCCATAGGAGGTGGTGTATCGGTTGCTAAGGCGCAGCGTCTTGGGAAGGCTGTAGTCGGGCCGTGAACGTCGTCTTCTCCCCCAATCGAGTTATTCCACACCCTCTCATCGAAAGATCGGGCAATCACCCAACGGGTGCACATCAGTTGGTAATCAGAGCAAGGTTTATCGGTGAGAGATTTACTTTTCTTCGCTGTTTTCTTATCTCCTATAGTCCAGAAAAAGCCAAAAAATAGTAGATTAGTTTTACCGCAATCCTATAAACCATTGAGCATTTACTAGTACTACTTAGTTAGGGCTTGTTGAGTTTTTGGTTGCATCGGTTGTGTCGAGTTGCTGGTCATTTCTTTTGGCCCAAGATGAGAAGAGATGTGGTGAGATTGGTTGCTCGTTGCACGACATGTCAAAAGGCGAAGTCACGGTTAAATCCACACGGTTTGTATTTGCCTCTACCCGTTCCTAGTGCTCCTTGGGAAGATATTTCTATGGATTTTGTGCTGGGATTGCCTAGGACTAGGAAGGGACGTGATAGTGTGTTTGTGGTTGTTGATAGATTTTCTAAGATGGCACATTTCATACTATGTCATAAAACTGACGATGCTACTCATATTGCTGATTTGTTCTTTCGTGAAATTGTTCGCTTGCATGGTGTGCCCAACACAATCGTTTCTGATCGTGATGCTAAATTTCTTAGTCATTTTTGGAGGACTTTGTGGGCAAAATTGGGGACTAAGCTTTTATTTTCTACTACATGTCATCCTCAAACTGATGGTCAAACTGAAGTTGTGAATAGAACTTTGTCTACTATGTTAAGGGCAGTTCTAAAGAAGAATATTAAGATGTGGGAGGACTGTTTGCCTCATGTTGAATTTGCTTATAATCGATCATTGCATTCTACTACAAAGATGTGCCCATTTCAGATTGTATATGGTTTGTTGCCTCGTGCTCCTATTGATTTAATGCCTTTGCCATCTTCTGAAAAACTAAATTTTGATGCTACTAGGCGTGCTGAATTGATGTTAAAACTGCATGAAACTACTAAAGAAAACATAGAGCGTATGAATGCTAGATATAAGTTTGCTAGTGATAAAGGTAGAAAGGAAATAAATTTTGAACCTGGAGATTTAGTTTGGTTGCATTTGAGAAAGGAAAGGTTTCCTGAATTACGAAAATCTAAATTGTTGCCTCGAGCCGATGGACCGTTTAAAGTGCTAGAGAAAATTAACGACAATGCATATAGGCTAGATCTGCCTGCAGACTTTGGGGTTAGCCCCACATTTAACATTGCAGATTTAAAGCCCTACTTGGGAGAGGAAGTTGAGCTTGAGTCGGGACGACTCAAATGCAAGAAGGGGAGAATGATGAAGACATCCACACTACTGATGCATCTATACCAATACAAGTACCAATTTCTGGTCCCATTACTCGCGCTCGTGCTCGTCAACTCAACCATCAGGTGATTACACTCTTGAGTTCATGTCCATCATATTTAGACCATGGAGACCCGTGCACTCTTGTTTTGCTTAGGAATCAGGGAGAAGACCAAAAGGGAAAAGGATTTGAACATGCTGGATTCGGACTGCAGAAGAACACCAACTTGTGACGGTCACCACGGTCAGATGCGGGCTCGGATTGGAATGTTCAAGCACAACATGGAAAGCTTATCAAGTCTACTTTCATATGGATCCGGAATTATAGTCATATCTGTTCTGAGGCCGCTGTAATCATTGTTTTCTTACCGAGACATTTCCTGCCTTTTCTGCCCATGGTGCTGTGTCACCCTATTTTGGCCCAATGGGTCGTGTATCAAGTTAGGTCCATTAGAAACGCATCCTAGGGTTGCAGCACGACCCCAATACCCTTGTGGTCGTCCTCCCATGTTTATAAACCCCCTAGCCGCCACCAAGAACAGCGGGTTTTGTTTAGATCAAGTTTAGCTCTCGCTACTTGCTTGTAAGCGCGCGTGCTAGTCAGCCGCCCGTCTTCTTGTCTTCGGAACCCCACCATATTGGAGTTTGATTTTGAAACCTACATTTAGATCTGGTAATTCAGTACGTGTTCTACTTGTTCTTGCTAGTTCTTCGATTGCTTGCAGGACGAGTGCCCTAGTGGCCAGGGTGTCACGCCCCACAAGATCGTGACAGCCATAGGAGGTGGTGTATCGGTTGCTAATGCACAGCGTCTTGGGAAGGCTGTAGTCGGGCCGTGAACGTCGTCTTCTCCCCCAATCGAGTTATTCCACACCCTCTCATCGAAAGATCGGGCAATCACCCAACGGGTGCACATCACTCTGAGCCATACATCAGCATCAAGTGGATCCTCTGCCCGAGTGAACAATGGTGGCTGAGTGCTGAGGAACTCCTGATAGGTGGCCGCTGCTGGGGGACGCTGATGGTGATCACCACCACCATAGTGCTGAGGTGGTGGCTGACACTGAGCCAACTGTCGCAGAATCTCATTCTGCTGAGCCATCAGCTCTTGCATGGTAGGAGGCAGTGGCGGTGGTGGAAGAATGTGCTCATTCTGTCCACGGCGCGCTCTTCCTGTCATCTGAAAATTTAGGATGCTATTAATATCATACTTTTGACATCAGGGTTCGCACATGGTAAAAGGTTTGAATGGACAAAGTTTGTAAAATGCCAAACATTTCTTTGCATTTTTCATAAAAGATACCACATGACATAAAACTTTCTTCATAACTTAATTAGAGATCATCCATCCTTCATCAATCCAAAAGAGTTTTCTAATAGTTACAGCAGTGTTCAAAATACTCGACTCTCTCTAGCCTAGTACCCTCTAGGTGCAAAAGCTAAGCTAGTTTCGAGGAGTTCTACTGCCGCACACTTCTATCCCAATTTTCTGAAACCTAATGGGCAAATGAGGCAATGCTAGACTCGTGGGAAGGTGGTCTCCCTGAGCCAGCAGTGTCCAAGCTGGATGTAGGCTCCGGCTCCTCTCCTCCCTCGATGTCAACATCCTCGTCGGCCCCTTCGGCCTCCATGTCTTGGATTTCCTGATGGTGCATATCCAGGTGCTGGTTGGCTTCCTCAAGTTGCTGCTGAGTGTTCAGGAGCTGATCCTCGAGAACCTCGATGGTGTTCTCCCTGGCTCCTACTTGCTCCTCAAGCTCTTGGATCTGGGTGGCCATCTACTCCACCTGGAGGTCCTTTTCCACCAGCTCAGTGGACAGGTCTACCACAAGGTCCTCCCGGTTATCCAGGGTGGTCTTTGTAGACTCCACCAAGCCTATCAGTTGGGACATTGCCTCAGCTCGCACGGCTTGCAGACGATACAGGGCATTCATGCATCACACTGTTAGGTAAGCAGTCTGCCCCGGGTAAAGAGCCCACACATCCTTGGCATGCTCCACTCGGTCCTTCCACATTGGGTCATCCTCCTTTTCGATGGGGAATAACCAATGGGATGAGTGGACAGCTCCAAGGGGTGAAAGCCACAAAAGGTCGTCAGCCCGTGGAGAGCAATGGACTCGATAATGTCTTCAGCCCGAAATCTGAAAGACTCAGAGTCCAACGAGCGCCAACCCGGCTGCAAAGGATGAGGCTCTAAGGTCATCCTCACCCTACAGTGGGGTACCCGGTGCTCCTCGAACAACTGCACCGTATACTAGGGAGGCATCGTATAACCGGCTCCCTGCAGCACTTCCCACAAAATGCGGGGAAAACCCTCTCGCGCAAGTCCATCCATGTGGGAAAGTGTGTTCCCTCCTTCCAAGGACTCGTGAGAAGTCATCTGTGTAAGGGTGAGTGTAAGCGAAAAAAGAAAAAGAATTAAGAAAAATTAAAGGGAATTAGTGCTTGGCGTTCCTAGGGTTATGTGGAGATCTTGGAGGTACACTTAATCTTTTATTACTGTGCCTCATTGCTTTTAAAAGTTCTTGACCACTTACTAAGTAGTTAGATTAAAATGATGCATGCATGCTCGTCCTAAGCTACCTCACATCAACCAATAGGGATAGAGAAATCTCCATCCATTATTAGAGTAGCCCATAGGGCACATTCAAATAGCCACCTAGCTACCCATCTAGGATCCGAAGGCTTCACGTTCTATGTCCATCCTTATCGTCTTACCGATCTATCCAACATTTGTTTCTAACAAGTTTTACTTTTGAAAAGGGTGGTATTTACGGTTTATTGATTCCTCTGTGGTGGTACAAGCTCCGATACCAGCTGTGGCGGAACCGCCCGTGTTATTCCAACTTAAGTGCCTAAGTCCCACCTCAGAGGCTGGACCACACTCAAATAGGAATAAAACGTGAGTCCCTCGGATCTAGTCCGACGAGGCCACTAACAGGATCAAGTACCACGTACTCACTCGAATGTGAGGCACAGAGCAAATACAATAAAGCATAAAACCATAGATTAAGGAGTACTTAATTTATTACAACATTTTCGGAGTTTATCAAAAGTAGTGACTATTGTTCATAATGCAGCGGAATATAACTAATGGTAAGTAAACGGAGGGATGGGGAAGCCTGGCCCATCACTCCTCATGCTCCTCCTCTGCCGAGGTAGGGTCCCACTCGACTGTCCACCGCGGTGGCAAGATGGACGGCCAAGTAACGCCAGCAACCATGTCCTCCAGAGAACCTGTAAAAAATTATTCCACAAGCAAGGCTGAGTATAATAATACTCAGCTAGACTTACCAGTGTGAGGAGTCTACTTCTCTACCTCTAGACATGCAGTGTTTGAATGAGGGGTTTGGTTTGCCAAAGGCACTAGCTGAGTCTAAAATCAAGTTTAGCTTTTCAAGTTTTAGTGTGACTCTCTTAAGACTAAGTGTATACCTAGCTAATCATACATGATAGCAATCATTTTAGCAATCAACATCTTTTACCAAATCAACACATTTCCACTTGTTACTCAATGTAGCAGCATGGATCAAGCAGTCTCATTAACAGCGAGAAGCAGACGATTCGTATCGAGTTTTCATCCTTGCAAGGTAAACCTAAACACATGACATGGCGAGGCACTCCGTCCTCACACACATCAACCGTCCCCATCGATTCCCCGTCAACAGATCAGGGCTCACCGCCTTGGCGTACAATGCCTCACTGACCCCGATTGCCGTCGTGCAGTGGCCGCACTTGTACCCACCATAACCGGAATGGGAGACCACGTCTCAGGTCGCGTGAGGGGCAAAGTCTATGGGCAGGTTCACTCAGGTACTAGGCTTACCGATTTACCATATTTCTCGGCATGTGCTTAGTACGTTCAAACGCTTGACACACGGTACCACACCTTAATCCTTATTCCAATTTCTGTCTCGTAGATAACGCACCCCCACGGATTGTTGTCCACAGACCATCATTATTACGATATAAAAATGGATACAACCAATTCCTGACCTCGCGCGAGTGCTAGAAAAATCACTCGACTTCTACCGAGATCCCTAATTAATAAAGCAGCTACTCGACCTAGCATACTAGTATCCATCTCAAGAGGGATCCTGAGTTCATGCAACTAGGGTTTCAGTCAACTCCTACACTTAAGTGCACAGTACAACCCTACAAACATTAAGTGTAGTAAAATAGCATATATAATGGTTATGCATAAAACTGGGCTTGCCTTCCAAAGCTGGGGCAGGCAGATCCTCGATGGCAGGCTCTGGTGCTGGCTCCTGGGCTACCTCCTTGCTCCGGAACGAGGATGTACTCCCCGTCAGCAAGATTACAGTCTATCGAATGCAATGAATAAGATGTATGCATATTAATGATATGGTATTTTGGAAACACTGAACATAGTGAAACAGTATTAAAATAGTGGTATACTAGGGTTTTCTTTGGTTATCCTTAAGGGTTTTATACCTTCATTTTTGGGGTTTTGAATGAACTTACAATCTTTAATTACATCTTTAGGTTTCATGGGATTTTTAGAAGGTTTTAGTTGTACATTATCTAGTTCTCTCAAAAATCTCTTTTTTCTTCCTATTGTGCTTCTTATTAAGTATTTTTGAACTACCATGGCAAGTTAGAATTTTCCAGTAATGTTATAAAAATTATAGTGGGTAAACATGTCCTCTAGGCTCCATCCTACAAGTTTGAGGTTGAAAAATAATTCATATATTCCTTGGGAAAAATGACAAAAGTAAGGGTAAAAGGGCACTTTACACCATAGCTCTACTTTCTGTGGGGTTTCTGGGTCAACATTTATTTTTGCCAAAATTCCTAGGGGATAATAGGTCTTTGTGTTAAAAATCACAGAAAAAGACCTACTGGATATTTAGTTGTGATTTTCTAAAGTTTAATGCCAAAAAGGTACTTATAACTAACTTGTTGTTTGAAAAATATCAAACAACAGAACTTACATTTTTCTTAGATTCATTTTAGCCTATTATTATTTATCCCAATGGTTGGGGTGGGTTCTTCTCATGATTATTTTTCTAGGATTTTTCTAATTTCTCATTGTTTTCATGAAATAAAAGGTAGTGCATTTCTTTTATACTTAACAGAGGGTCTAACAAAATTTTCCAGTGAACTATATTAAATAATTGAGCTAGCAAAAATGTGGTTGCCCCCTGGTTTTTATTTTAAACTCCCTTTTCTATTTTCTTTAACTTTGAGTCAAAGTGAGTTTAAATGGTAAACCCTTCCTTAATCTGGTGTACTGAGAGTTTTAGTATTTTTAAACAGGCTAGGGAGTGGTTAAATACCTCTCTAATTTTTCATAACCCCAATCTAAAAGTGTAGATGTTTTCCCTTCTTTATTTATCTTTTGCTCAGTTTACTATTTAAATCTAAACCTTAAAATCTTCTGCAATACTTATGGTGTTTGGTATTTTTCCTAAGTAGTTCACCTTATTTAGAACCGAGCAAAATTGGTTTGAACAAATATGGTTGGATAAAACTGAAGTTATGGATTTTATTAGGTCTATTTACATTTAAATGAGTAATGTTTGAAAGGTTTTATGAAATACCAGTTTATACCGAGACCCCTGGGCTTTTCCTAAACCAAGTCTTTAACTTATACCCTTGCGGGACTGTTCACATGAGTCACTGACTATTCAAAACCCCCCTGGCTTCTATTTCTTTTTCCCCGAGCTCCCTCCCCCCCTTGAAACAGTAACCGCGGAAATAAACAGGGCGGCGTGGCTTACCGGCGGTGAGGGAGGTCCGACGAAGGGCGGGGTCAGCTCCGCGAGGTCCTAGCGGTCACGTCGAGGTACGGCTCGTCGACGGTGATGGCCGGAATCGGTCGGGCTACGGGCGCAGGCGGTCGGGCTCGTCGGCGGCGTTTGCTTTAGCCTACTCACGGTGGTAGAGCTCAATTAAACCGCCTGAGGAGCTTCACGGGAGGCTAAGGGTGCTACCAGTGCAAGGAATCGAAGAAGGGCTCACCGTGGAGCTCGGTCTACGTGCGCCAGCGGTCGGGTGAAGTCCGGCGACGTCGATCCGGTGTCTTCGGCGAGGTAGAGCTCAATCCCCGGCTCTAGAAGCTTCACCGAGGCACGCAGAGGCTATCTCGAGGGTCGGACGGGGCGGGGAATGGCTAGGGTGGCCGGTCTACGGTGGTCGGGTCTCGGGCGGCCACTGGCACGTCGTGCGCAGAGCGACCGCCGGTGAACTTGCGCTCCGGCGGGGTGGAGAGCGAGCGGGGGTGTACGGTCAAGGCCTCGGTCGGCTTTATAAGCATGGGCGCGGGCGTGGGCGCAGGGTCATGCCGAGCGCCAGGGCATGCTCTGGCGTTGCCAGGGCGTGTCGAACACGTGGCCATTTCCTTCTGCCCGTGTTATAGCCCTTGCTGAGCAGCCAAACGTGTGAATCTCACCATAAGACTTTTGTGAGATCTCTTCCCTGCACCTAGGGCTACCTAGTTCATGTGAGTTCCAAGGGAAGATATGCCCTAGCTTGGGAGATATGCGGGCGCCAAGATGGGTCTGTCAGCACTGTTCAACCCGAGACAAAACAGGTGTCAACTCATGTCAAAAGGTCTTGGCTTTGGTTCAAACTTTTCCAGTGTGTTTCTTAGGTAATTTGGCTCCCTTTTGTCAATTGGACCCCATGGATTTGGCACCAGCAACTAGGTGAACATCTATGATCTTTGGAAGAAGGCTGATTTTTGACTTAGAGAAAAATTGGTTGTTCTTGGGTGTTCTTCACTTGGGGGCTGAATTTGATAAATTTGTGGGGCCTTTTTGGAATACTTTCCTTACTATTTCTTGTATATATATAAATGTACTTCAACTTTGGTAAAGGGTTTAAGTCATGATATGGTCATTTGCATAGCTTTCCCACTAATCCCATGCTTGGGGGTCTAATGGCCCAAGAGGGCGTTTAGGGTTTGAGCCACTTTTTCCAAGTTGAAGATGTATGAAAATCTTGGGTATTTCTTTTGTCATAATCACTCCTTAATTAATCCATGGTTCTAAAGTTTTGGTGCTCCTTCTCCTCTACTTAAACACATGTTATAATAGGCCATGAGTGCATGTATTGAGCCAGGGCCTTGGGTAACACCTTGGGTGTTACATTCGTGGAAGAAACTCAAGTTTTCAATAAGCAAGGCAAGTGGACTTCTCCCTCTGCATACTCTGTTTGATCCCAAACAATACATTTAATAAAGTTTATTCTTGGATATATATATGCATAATTTGATGGGTGATACACCTAACCTTTCCAACCTTACTCCTTGTTTAACTTGGGATTATGATCTAATCAAGTAGCTATGATATTGCTACAACCTTAAATTTATGCAGCCACTCTTGTTTATGATATCAATGTTCCAAATGGTAAGTTTACATTATTGTTGCTAATCCGACGATTAAGCAAGATCATATGATTTAATTGGAACATGGAGTGACCACCAGAGAAAACAGTGCTACCATGAGGGTGGTATGGGACGCCCTTGGCTAAATAACTAGGGAAGTCTTATGTTGGGTGTTGGTCATGGTCGACCAAAACGGGGGCATCTAGCAAGCGCTTATATTTTGGCTCAGGCAGATTGGATATGGGCATAGTTCCCAAAGCTTTACCCTGCAGACTGGTCTATAAGTTGGTTACGTTAGGTGTGCTTTATGCTGTTTTACCATTTCCAGCATTTGCATAATGAGGACTCTAGGGAAAACCCTCGTAGTGAGACCCTAGCCATTCACCTCGGAAGTGAATACGGGTCTAGCTAACCCGGGCTAGAAGGGAATCGTGACTCATGGGTAAAGATGTGCCACCTCTGCATAGTGTAAAACTGATATATCAGTCGTGCTCACGGTTATGAGCAGTGTGGACTCCTCACATGGTAATTGAACTTAAAGATGGAAATAAATCAAGATCCGATGATCTGCCAATGTGTCACACCCTGGTTTTGGGGGGCACAAAGGCCCGGGCGCGAACATAATCACCAGGTGTGCTGGGACCAAGTCTCACACATATGATGAATCATGACACAGGATCGAATGTCACATCTTACTATATAATAGGAGTTAAGTACAAAATAAATAAATAATAAATAATTACATCATAAGGAGACAACGATCCAGCAACCCAAAGTGGACTGGGAGACGACGACCTAGACCTCTCACGAACTCGTCACAACATCCTCCATGCGGCTCATCCTGTGGTACCTATTCTTGACCTGTGGGGGTGTGAGATAGCAAGAGTGAGCTCACATACGTTTATAGCTCAACAAGTTGTGGGGAATAACGTGCATGAATTTGCCAAAGGTGGGAGCTCATGTGAAGTGTAAGGCTTACCAAAGAGGATGGTTGAAGCTGAGCATTGCTTTTAAAGTTGGTCAAAATTTTATTAGCATTTACTAAGTATAAGTAAATACCAAACCCAATTAAGTAGTAGAACAAAAGTAATAACAACACCCTCAATGCAATGCATATGATAAATTGAATTTAGTTCCATAAGTTAATCATGTGAGGGTCCGAGCTGCTCATGACCGTGAGCACGGCCAGTATACCAGTTTTACACTCTACAGAGGTTGTGCATCTTTACCCACAAGTCATGTTACCCATCTGCCAAGGGATCGCGACTTCACATACACCTCTACCGAGGAGGCGAGGTAGGGTAACACTATGAGGCCTTTACAAAGTTCTAATAGCTTCAGAAAGCTCGCTACAGTTTATAGGAAGCTCCAATGCAGGGATCCCTCGCCTGATCACCATCACAGCAAAATCAACCCAAGGACCTCCCTACACTAACCACTCCCCTACTGCCCTTGCCCCTTTCAGGTAAGGTAGTCATCGACTAGCTTTCCTAATTAGTCAGCCGAGGGCATCCCATACTACCCTTGTGGTAGCACTGTTTTCCCGGGTGGTCGCTCCATGTTCCAATTAACATAATGATCTTAACATGAACAGTAAATAACAACTGATAAAAGTATAATCATGAATAGTGTGTATCTCTATACCCAAAACCACATAAAGCAATAGCAGGTACTACCCAAAAATTCAGTGGTGAACAAGGTATAAAGATAATCAAACTAGGGTAACCAATTGGGTCCCATCAAAATTAACCTATGTAGATCATTGATGTGCACCCGTTGGGTGATTGCCCGATCTTTCGATGAGAGGGTGTGGAATAACTCGATTGGGGGAGGAGACGACGTTCACGGCCCGACTACAGCCTTCCAAAGACGCTGCGCCTTAGCAACCGATACACCACCTCCTATGGCTGTCACGATCTTGTGGAGCGTGACACCCTGGCCACTAGGGCACTCGTCCTGCAAGCAATCGAAGAACTAGCAAGAACAAGTAGAACAAGTACTGAATTACCAGATCTAAATGTAGGTTTAAAAATCAAACTCCAATATGGTGGGGTTCCGAAGACAAGAAGACGGGCGGCTGAACTAGCACGCGCGCTTGCAAGCAAGTAGCGAGAGCTAAACTTGATCTAAACAAAACCCGCTGTTCTTGGTGGCGGCTAGGGGGTTTATAAACATGGGAGGACGACCACAAGGGTATTGGGGTCGTGCTGCAACCCTAGGATGCGTCCCTAATGGACCTAACTTGATACACGACCCATTGGGCCAAAATAGGGTGACACAGCACCATGGGCAGAAAAGGCAG
Source organism: Zea mays (assembly GCF_902167145.1). Taxonomy (NCBI): domain Eukaryota; kingdom Viridiplantae; phylum Streptophyta; class Magnoliopsida; order Poales; family Poaceae; genus Zea; species Zea mays. Next base: position 86,244,739 of record NC_050098.1, read on the forward strand.
GAAATGTCTCGGTAAGAAAACAATGATTACGGCGGCCTCAGAACAGATATGACTATAATTCCGGATCCATATGAAAGTAGACTTGATAAGCTTTCCATGTTGTGCTTGAACATTCCAATCCGAGCCCGCATCTGACCGTGGTGACCGTCACAAGTTGGTGTTCTTCTGCAGTCCGAATCCAGCATGTTCAAATCCTTTTCCCTTTCGGTCTTCTCCCTGATTCCTAAGCAAAACAAGAGTGCACGGGTCTCCATGGTCTAAATATGATGGACATGAACTCAAGAGTGTAATCACCTGATGGTTGAGTTGACGAGCACGAGCGCGAGTAATGGGACCAGAAATTGGTACTTGTATTGGTATAGATGCATCAGTAGTGTGGATGTCTTCATCATTCTCCCCTTCTTGCATTTGAGTCGTCCTCGACTCAAGCTCAACTTCCTCTCCCAAGTAGGGCTTTAAATCTGCAATGTTAAATGTGGGGCTAACCCCAAAGTCTACAGGCAGATCTAGCCTATATGCATTGTCGTTAATTTTCTCTAGCACTTTAAACGGTCCATCGGTTCGAGGCAACAATTTAGATTTTCGTAATTCAGGAAACCTTTCCTTTCTCAAATGCAGCCAAACTAAATCTCCAGGTTCAAAATTTATTTCCTTTCTACCTTTATCACTAGCAAACTTATATCTAGCATTCGTACGCTCTATGTTTTCTTTAGTAGTTTCATGCAGTTTTAACATCAATTCAGCACGCCTAGTAGCATCAAAATTTAGTTTTTCAGAAGATGGCAAAGGCATTAAATCAATAGGAGCACGAGGCAACAAACCATATACAATCTGAAATGGGCACATCTTTGTAGTAGAATGCAATGATCGATTATAAGCAAATTCAACATGAGGCAAACAGTCCTCCCACATCTTAATATTCTTCTTTAGAACTGCCCTTAACATAGTAGACAAAGTTCTATTCACAACTTCAGTTTGACCATCAGTTTGAGGATGACATGTAGTAGAAAATAAAAGCTTAGTCCCCAATTTTGCCCACAAAGTCCTCCAAAAATGACTAAGAAATTTAGCATCACGATCAGAAACGATTGTGTTGGGCACACCATGCAAGCGAACAATTTCACGAAAGAACAAATCAGCAATATGAGTAGCATCGTCAGTTTTATGACATGGTATGAAATGTGCCATCTTAGAAAATCTATCAACAACCACAAACACACTATCATGTCCCTTCCTAGTCCTAGGCAATCCCAGCACAAAATCCATAGAAATATCTTCCCAAGGAGCACTAGGAACGGGTAGAGGCAAATACAAACCGTGTGGATTTAACCGTGACTTCGCCTTTTGACATGTCGTGCAACGAGCAACAAATCTCACCACATCTCTTCTCATCTTGGGCCAAAAGAAATGACCAGCAAGTATGTCCTCCGTTTTCTTTGCTCCAAAATGTCCCATTAAGCCACCTCCATGTGCTTCCTGTAACAACAACAAACGAACGGAGCTAGCTGGAATGCATAGCTTGTTAGCTCTAAACACAAACCCATCACTAACGATATATTTGTTCCATCCTTTCCCATCTTTACAATGCAGCAACACATCTTTAAAATCAGCATCATGAACATATTGGTCTTTAATCGTCTCTAATCCAAAGATTTTGTAGTCAAGTTGATTCAGCAAAGTATATCTCCTAGACAAAGCGTCAGCAATGATATTCTCTTTTCCTTTCTTGTGCTTAATAACATAAGGAAACGATTCGATAAATTCAACCCACTTAGCATGTCTACGGTTCAGTTTTCCTTGACTACGAATATGTTTCAAAGATTCATGATCAGAATGAATAACAAACTCTTTGGGCCACAAATAATGCTGCCATGTTTCTAATGTTCGCACAAGAGCATATAATTCCTTATCATAAGTAGAATAATTTAGAACAGACCCACTCAATTTTTCACTAAAATATGCAACAGGTTTGCCTTCTTGTAACAAAACACCACCCAATCCAATTCCACTAGCATCACATTCAAGCTCAAAAGTCTTATTAAAATCAGGAAGTTGGAGGAGAGGTGCATGTGTCAACTTATCTTTCAGCACGTTGAAAGCGTGCTCTTGTACTTTGCCCCAACTAAAATGCACTCCTTTCTTCGTAAGCTCATTCAAAGGTGCAGCAATGGTGCTAAAGTCCTTCACAAAACGGCGATAGAAGCCAGCAAGTCCTAGGAAACTCCGCACCTGTGTGATAGTCTTTGGCATAGGCCATCCATGTATCGCTTCTACCTTGGCTTGATCAACCTCAATTCCCTGTGGAGTCACAACATAACCAAGAAACGAAACTCGATCGGTGCAAAATGTGCACTTCTCAAGGTTACCAAATAAACGTGCATCTCGTAAAGCATTAAAAACAGCACGCATGTGATCAACATGTTCATCCATAGATTTGCTGTAGATCAATATGTCATCAAAGTATACTACCACAAATTTTCCAATGAAGGCACGCAAAACCTCGTTCATTAATCTCATGAAAGTGCTAGGTGCATTAGTTAACCCAAAAGGCATGACTAACCACTCATACAATCCGAACTTAGTTTTGAAAGCAGTTTTCCATTCATCTCCCAATTTCATACGAATCTGGTGGTACCCACTACGCAAATCAACTTTAGAAAAGACAATGGCACCACTCAATTCATCAAGCATATCATCTAAACGTGGAATAGGGTGTCGATAACGTATCGTGATATTATTAATAGCCCTACAATCAACACACATACGCCATGTTCCATCTTTTTTAGGCACTAAAATAACCGGAACAGCACACGGACTAAGAGACTCACGCACGTAACCTTTGTCGAGTAGTTCTTGCACTTGTCGCTGAATTTCTTTTGTTTCCTCTGGATTTGTCCTATATGGCGCACGATTCGGCAAAGATGCACCAGGAATAAGATCAATTTGGTGCTCAATCCCTCGTATAGGTGGCAGCCCCTCTGGTATCTCACTTGGAAATACATCAGAATACTCCTGCAAAATGTTAGTAATAACAGGAGGCAAAGAATGCTGCATATCTTGAATTGAAATCAAAGCATCCTTGCATACCAAGGCGTAGGCAACAGTAGTGGAAGCAAATAATTCATTAACATCAGTTTTTGTTGCAAGCAAGCAATGTCCTTTCAATTTTATCCCATCTTTGTTATTACCAACAGCTTTAATATTCTTGTTGTTCTCAGTTTTAGCTTTGGTAGCTTTAGCAACATCATCACGCACAATAGCCTCAGGGGACATGGGAAGCAAAATAATTTTCTTATCATGGTGTATGAGAGAATATTGATTTGATCTACCATGATGCATACAATCTGAATCAAATTGCCATGGTCTACCTAGCAGAATATTACAAGCATCCATAGGCACAACATCACAGTCAACAACATCACGATATGAACCAATAGCAAAATTAATTCGTACCAACTTGGTTACCTTGACCTTACCACTATTGTTGAGCCATTGAATGTGATATGGATGTGGGTGCGGTTTGGTCGTAAGTGCAAGCTTCTCCACCATGTCGCTGCTAGCCAAGTTGTTGCAGCTACCTCCATCAATGATCAAACGACATGAACGCTCCTTAATGACACACTTTGTTTGAAACAATGTATGTCGCTGATTCTGCTCTGCCTTCTCCATTTGTGCACTAAGCACACGCTGTACAATGAGGCTCTCATAATGCTCTGCATCATCTGCACCAATCTGTTCTTCGGGTGGTTCCTTAGTGCCTGCATCATCAGCCGCAAGCAAAGCAAGTGTAGCTTCATCCAAATCACTAGCAGAAGAATACCCACCATCGTCTTTTACCACCAAAACACGCTGATTAGGACAATCACGCTGCACGTGTCCATAGCCCTTGCATCGATAACACAGAACATCTCTTGTTCTACCCGTGGAGGCTACTGAAGAGGCACTACCTGCTGGTTTCTGGGCAGATTTGGTTGCTGAATTTGTGGAAGATGCACGTGGTTTGTCGCCGGAGGAAGGCGGGGGTGCTGGTCGACTTGGCGAGGGAGTTGGTGCTAGTGTACGACCGGTCATGGACGTAGTCGTGCGCTGTTGCCATGGTGTAGATTTTCCTGCAGAAACATTAGACCTTGCACTAGCACGTCGTCCCTGCACTTCCCTTTCAGCTTTGCAAGCAAGATGAAACAATCGGGTTACATTAGCATAATCTTTATAAGCAAGGATGTCCTGAATTTCCCTATTTAACCCGCCCAAAAATCTAGCCATAGCAGATTCCTCACCCTCCTCTATGTTACAACGCAGCATACCCATTTGTAATTCCTGATAATATTCTTCTACACTTTTAGTACCCTGTCTCAATTGTTGCAACTTGTTTAACATATCACGTGCATAATAAGAAGGAACAAATCTAGCCCGCATGACCCGTTTGAACGCATCCCAAGTTTGTGGCATGTTATTAGGATTCTTCTTACCATGTTCTATCCACCAAACAGAAGCAAATTCAGTAAACTCACTAGTAGCAGCTCTAACCCGCGCATTCTCAGGAAATTCATGGCATGCAAACTTTTGATCAACCGCAATCTCCCAAGTAATGTAAGCATCAGGGTCATATTTACCATCAAAAGGAGGTATTTTAAATTTAACCTTACTAAAAGCATCATCATTACCATGTACCTCACGTCGGCGAAAACCACCCATACCTCTACGGTTAGTACGTAGTCGCCGGCGATTAGGTGCTTCTTGGTCATCTTGTTCAGTATCAGCAACATAGTCATCCCAGTTACCTTCGGCGCCCTCATCACGCCCACCATTGGTATTAGCATGCATCTCATCAAATCGCCTCAAGAGTGCGACAAGGCTCTTGTCAATATGAGCAACTGTCATTTCCACATTTGCAAGTTTGGTGTTTGTGTCGATCTGTGTGGCCTCCAATTGCCCCATCTTTTCATTCGTCACCTGCATGTCATTATCAAGACCTTCCGTGTGCGTTTTCACCAGCCTTACAAAGTGTTGTATGATACCCTTGGTGCGAGGAGAGTGTGGCATATTACGAGAAGCATCATCAACCTCCAATCCTGCCATGGTTAGATGAATAGAGGCAACAAGAAAAAAAATGTGAAGGAATAAAAACTCTACAACTATTAGGATGTAGCTACTGCAAGGCGCTCACTCTCAACCTGCCTCACAAGCTCTTACCAATTCTTACCTTGCACAACAGGAGGGGTCAGCAACCAACAAGTCTGCAACCGTGGAATAAGTGTATCGGTGCCGCAGCAACACGACCTGTCAAACTGTAGTCAAAATATGTAGAGTTGTAGGTGGGCTGAAGCAAGGAATACACTAGTACCACGTTAGTTACAAAAGCAAGCTGAATAATCGTTCAACGGTGGTACTGTGCTGGTCCTAGGCTAAACCAGGCTAGAGACGTGAGCCTAGGCACAAAGGTAGTCACTGAAAAAAAACAACTAGCACAGCACAAAGAGAAACAACAGATTTAGAGATTCAGCCCCCTTCTTCTTCTTTTCCTTTTTTTTTCTTTTCTATTCTTTTTTTCTTCTTCTTCTTCTGTTTTTTTTTTGCAGGGGCCTAAACCCTTTTTTTCACTATGACAACCCAAACAATAAAGATATTGCTAACAGCCCCTTTAAATCAGACTTAACAAATCTTGTTAATATAGAAAGTCCAGAAATCTCTACGATGATTGCGGAGCGCTCAGAACGAATTTTGAGATAAGGTCAGATCCGTTGGAAAGAAGATAAGATAAGCTTTCCAGATTGTATTTAAACTTCAAAATCGGATATGATATGTATCCGTGGTGGCAAAAACGAACCAGAGATGTTTTTGGTGATGGTGGATCTCGTGGTGACCAAAACGTGGTAGAACTTAAAACTCTAAAGGAATAAACTAAGACCAGCAACTCGACACAACCGATGCAACCAAAAACTCAACAAGCCCTAACTAAGTAGTACTAGTAAATGCTCAATGGTTTATAGGATTGCGGTAAAACTAATCTACTATTTTTTTGGCTTTTTCTGGACTATAGGAGATAAGAAAACAGCGAAGAAAAGTAAATCTCTCACCGATAAACCTTGCTCTGATACCAACTGATGTGCACCCGTTGGGTGATTGCCCGATCTTTCGATGAGAGGGTGTGGAATAACTCGATTGGGGGAGGAGACGACGTTCACGGCCCGACTACAGCCTTCCAAAGACGCTGCGCCTTAGCAACCGATACACCACCTCCTATGGCTGTCACGATCTTGTGGAGCGTGACACCCTGGCCACTAGGGCACTCGTCCTGCAAGCAATCGAAGAACTAGCAAGAACAAGTAGAACAAGTACTGAATTACCAGATCTAAATGTAGGTTTAAAAATCAAACTCCAATATGGTGGGGTTCCGAAGACAAGAAGACGGGCGGCTGAACTAGCACGCGCGCTTGCAAGCAAGTAGCGAGAGCTAAACTTGATCTAAACAAAACCCGCTGTTCTTGGTGGCGGCTAGGGGGTTTATAAACATGGGAGGACGACCACAAGGGTATTGGGGTCGTGCTGCAACCCTAGGATGCGTCCCTAATGGACCTAACTTGATACACGACCCATTGGGCCAAAATAGGGTGACACAGCACCATGGGCAGAAAAGGCAGGAAATGTCTCGGTAAGAAAACAATGATTACGGCGGCCTCAGAACAGATATGACTATAATTCCGGATCCATATGAAAGTAGACTTGATAAGCTTTCCATGTTGTGCTTGAACATTCCAATCCGAGCCCGCATCTGACCGTGGTGACCGTCACAAGTTGGTGTTCTTCTGCAGTCCGAATCCAGCATGTTCAAATCCTTTTCCCTTTCGGTCTTCTCCCTGATTCCTAAGCAAAACAAGAGTGCACGGGTCTCCATGGTCTAAATATGATGGACATGAACTCAAGAGTGTAATCACCTGATGGTTGAGTTGACGAGCACGAGCGCGAGTAATGGGACCAGAAATTGGTACTTGTATTGGTATAGATGCATCAGTAGTGTGGATGTCTTCATCAATCATTATGATTAATCAGAACATGACTGGGTAAAAAGAAGTGATCAAGGGCACAACTTGCTTGGGACTTGAGATTCCAGGTAACAACTTGCTCTTTAGATGACACGTGTCCTCACTGCTAAACGTAGCAATACAGACAAACATGGTATAGGCAAAATTAACATCACATAAGAGCAAACTATATAAGAATATTCTACGCGTTGCTACGAGATCGTAGAAACAAGAACCACTAAATTCGGAGCTACGATTATTAAGTTATGAATTCTCGAAGGTTTATGTGATTAAATAGGAAAACTAGGTTCTAAGTTGATTATTATAAATCATGTGAGAAAGATATTCCTAAGAAACCATTAATTTAATTTTAATACAAGTTGTAACTTGATTAGAAAACATATTTTAATCAAATTACAACTAAGAAGTGAAAATATTACTTTAATTTTAAATTAAAGAAGTTAACCCAATGAACATAGGGTAAACAAATTAATTATTTACAAACATGTTTCATGATAAAATAAGGTTACCAAAGTGTAGATAGTTTTATTATGAAGCCAAGCTATTTGAACGGATTGAAACAGACTTAGAATGCACAAGTTATGAATTATCTAAGTTTATAGAGTTATTTTTTATATTCAAAATCAATTTTCCATTTTTATTTCCTAAATTCTAAAATCTTTGTACCGTGCACAACATTAGTACATAGCTCAGGGTTGATTTCAGTAAAAACCAGGACTTGTTTGAATGGCTTCTTTAACTGTATGGGATGGCAGGTTGATTACTTAAAACACTAGGGGCTCTTAAGGAAAAAGGCTATGGCGAAGGGGTATCGTTGATTCAGAGCTGTAGCATATGATATATGCAGCTTGGATTAGATTAGAGCTTCATCAAAATGGTACACGCTATAGACCGTCAATCCCAAGATCAGTGTCACAGATTTAATGAGATGTGCGATACCCGCTGAACTCCCGATGGGAGATCAACGCCCCAAAACGCGACCGGCCGAAGCGGTACCCAATTCACAAATCTAGCCGTCCGCGAACGGATCGATGGTGGCAACACCTTCTTTCCCTGGCTATCAACACGACGGCGCGCAGCGCCATGACCAACGATGTCAATCTCGAGCATAAAGTCTCCAAACTCGAAACCGATTAGGGCAACAGGGAGCGAGCAACATTGCGAACTAGCGGTTGGGTGGCAAACCATGAATCGCCCAGTCATAAGCCTTGGCCGTGGCGAAGTGTGGATTTTGGGGAGGTGTGGTACACCGACGAGGAATTGCGACTTACCCCCGGCACCATATGCTTGAAGGATGCCCACAACACCTTCCATGCGCACCGCGCTCCACCCTAGTCGAGTTCCCGAGGCCGAACCGGCGGTGGACACTAGATCCAAGCGCGGCGGTACTCCATCTTCTCTCTACTCCGATCCTGATGGTGGGGAAAAAGGGTTCACGACATGGTTTTATAGCCAGGGATGGGGACACCCATGGCTGGCCCGACCCCGAGATTAGCGCGGGATTGGGGGTGGTCTATTGCGGACTTGCGGTGAACTCGGTGGAGGACAGCTCCGGTCGCGGAGCAATTCTGTTGAGATGGTGACAACGAAGCACCCGGTGAAGCAGTCCCACAAGGCAGAGGGACGACTCACGGGTAGAAACTTGTGCGCGCGAACTGGGTGGCTGACCAATGGGCCCCGTATGGCGGCGTGGCATGAGTGTTTGGCAAAAGGGGCCCACACGCTAGCGACAACGGGCGTGGCCCAACGCGCACGCAGAGTAGGCCTGGCAAGAGGGAAATGGGCCGAGTAGTGGGCTGCACAGAATCAAGGGAGATGGGCCGCTCGTGAACATTTCGGCCTAGGTGAGGTCTTCTCATTTTTCTTTTTACTTTATGATTTCATTTCAATTTACAAATCCAAACTAAATCAAATTCAATTTTAAGACTCCAATATAAACTACATGTACATCACAAAATTTTCAGCCTGAATGCAAATATATATATATTATATTTGTCTTATTTTAGTTCTTTTATACATGATTCCCAATCATATAGTAGAGAATAGTCCATACCTTTTTAATTCTAGGGAAATATAATTTATATTTGTAGATTATATATATTTAAGAAATACTTTAACCCTAATTCTTATATATAACCTAATCCAATGGCAATTTAGTTTAACTAAATATCTTTAATTATTATTATTATTATTTTAAATATGTTCATTTTGGGAGTAGTAACTTCCAAATTATGAATATCTTTAAAGAAAGGCGTTTTGATTTAAAACCTTTGGAGAATTTTCCTTACTTTATTATTTTATATTATATGTATTTATTTATTTATTTTATGTTCATTGCCGCACGTCACCCATTCCGAAAACGGGTGTAGGGTGCATACAAAGCACGAGTTTTCGCCACCGGAACCATTTCTTCGTTTTTCGCAACGAACATGCCCATTCCACTACTTTAGGTCCAAAACTCATGTTTGGGGTGGTTTCGCGCAATTTTGTTGTCGCACGTCACCCATTCCGAAAACAGGTGTCGGGGTGCATACAAAGCACGAGTTTTCGCCACCGGAACCATTTCTTCGTTTTTCGCAACGAACATGCCCAATCCACTACTTTAGGTCCAAGGGTGGTTTCGCGCAATTTCGTTGCCGCACATCATCCATTCCGAAAACGGGTGTCGGGTGCATACAAAGCATGAGTTTTCGCCACCGAAACCATTTCTTCGTTTTTCGAAACGAACATGCCTAATCCATTACTTTAGGTCCAAAACTAATGTTTGGGGTGGTTTCGCGCTATATCGTTGCCGCACGTCACCCATTCCGAAAACGGGTGTCGTGGTGCATACAAAGAACGAGTTTTTGCCACCGGAACCATTTCTTTGTTTTTCTCAACGAACATGCCCAATCCACTACTTTAGGTCCAAAACTCATGTTTGGGGTGGTTTCGCGCAATTTCGTTGCCGCACGTCACCCATTCCGAAAACGGGTTTCGGGGTGCATACAAAGCACGAGTTTTTGCCACCGGAACCATTTCTTCGTTTTTCTCAACGAACATGCCCAATCCACTACTTTAGGTCCAAAACTCATGTCTGGGGTGGCTTCGCGCAATTTCGTTGCAGCACGTCACCCATTCCGAAAACGGGTTTCGGGGTGCGAACAAAGCACGAGTTTTCACCACCGGAACCATTTCTTCATTTTTCTCAACGAACATGCCCAATCCACTACTTTAGGTCCAAAACTCATGTTTGGGGTGGTTTCGCGCAATTTCGTTGCCGCACGTCACCAACTCCAAAAACGGGTGTTGGGGTGCATACAAGCACGAGTTTTTGCCACCGCAACCATTTCTTCATTTTTCGCAACGAACATGCCCCATCCACTACTTTAGGTCCAAAACTCAAGTTTGGGGTGGTTTCGCGCAATTTCATTGCCGCACATCACCCATTCCGAAAACGGGTGTCGGGGTGCATACAAAGCACAAGTTTTCGCCACCGGAACCATTTCTTCGTTTTTCGCAACGAACATGCCCATTCCACTACTTTAGGTCCAAAACTCATGTTTGGGGTGGTTTCGCGCAATTTCGTTGCCGCACGTCACCCATTCCGAAAACAGGTGTCGGGGTGCATACAAAGCACGAGTTTTCGCAACCGGAACCATTTCTTCGTTTTTCGCAACGAACATTCCCAATCCACTACTTTAGGTCCAAAACACATGTTTGGGGTGGTTTCGCGCAATTTCGTTGCCGCACGTCACCCATTCCGAAAACGAGTGTCGGGTGCATACAAAGCATGAGTTTTCGCCACCGAAACCATTTCTTCGTTTTTCGCAACGAACATGCCCAATCCATTACTTTAGGTCGAAAACTCATGTTTGGGTGGTTTCGCGCAATTTTGTTGTCGTACGTCACCCATTCCCAAAACTGGTGTCGGCGTGCATACAAAGCACGAGTTTTTGCCACTGGAACCAATTCTTCGTTTTTCGCAACAAACATGCCCAATCCACTACTTTAAGTCCAAAACTCATGTTTAGGGTGGTTTCACGCTATGTCGTTGCCGCACGTCACCCATTCTGAAAATGGGTGTCGTGGTGCATACAAAGAACGAGTTTTTGCCACCGGAACCATTTCTTTGTTTTTTCGCAACGAACATGCCCAATCCACTACTTTAGGTCCAAAACTCATGTTTGGGGTGGTTTCGCGCATTTTCGTTGCCGCACGTCACCCATTCCGAAAACGGGTTTCGGGGTGCATACAAAGCACGAGTTTTTGCCACCGGAACCATTTCTTCGTTTTTCTCAACGAACATGCCCAATCCACTACTTTAGGTCCAAAACTCATGTTTGGGGTGGTTTCGCGCAATTTCGTTGTCGCACGTCACCAACTCCGAAAACGGGTGTTGGGGTGCATACAAGCACGAGTTTTTGCCACCGCAACCATTTCTTCATTTTTCGCAACGAACATGCCCCATCCACTACTTTAGGTCCAAAACTCAAGTTTGGGGTGGTATCGTGCAATTTCATTGCCGCACATCACCCATTCCGAAAACGGGTGTCGGGGTGCATACAAAGCACAAGTTTTCGCCACCGGAACCATTTCTTCGTTTTTCGCAACGAACATGCCCATTCCACTACTTTAGGTCCAAAACTCATGTTTGGGGTGGTTTCACGCAATTTCGTTGCCGCACGTCACCCATTCCGAAAACAGGTGCCGGGGTGCATACAAAGCACGAGTTTTCGCAACCGGAACCATTTCTTCGTTTTTCGCAACGAACATTCCCAATCCACTACTTTAGGTCCAAAACTCATGTTTGGGGTGGTTTCACGCAATTTCGTTGCCGCACGTCACCCATTCCGAAAACAGGTGTCGGGTGCATACAAAGCATGAGTTTTCGCCACCGAAACCATTTCTTCGTTTTTCGCAACGAACATGCCCAATCCATTACTTTATGTCCAAAACTCATGTTTGGGGTGGTTTCGCACAATTTTGTTGTCGTACGTCACCCATTCCCAAAACGGGTGTCGGCGTGCATACGAAGCACGAGTTTTTGCCACTGGAACCAATTCTTCGTTTTTCGCAACAAACATGCCCAATCCACTACTTTAGGTCCAAAACTCATGTTTGGGGTGGTTTCGCGCTATGTCGTTGCCGCACGTCACCCATTCCGAAAATGGGTGTCGTGGTGCATACAAAGAACGAGTTTTTGCCACCGGAACCATTTCTTCATTTTTCGCAACGAACATGCCCAATCCACTACTTTAGGTCCAAAACCCATGTTTGGGGTGGTTTCGCGCAATTTCGTTGCCGCACGTCACCCATTCCGAAAACGGGTTTCGGGGTGCATAAAAAGCACGAGTTTTCGCCACCGGAACCATTTCTTCGTTTTTCTCAACGAGCATGCCCAATCCACTACTTTAGGTCCAAAACTCATGTTTGGGGTGGTTTCGCGCAATTTCGTTGCCGCACGTCACCAACTCCGAAAACGGGTGTCGACAACATACAAGCACGAGTTTTTGCCACCGGAACCATTTCTTCATTTTTCGCAACGAACATGCCCAATCCACTACTTTAGGTCCAAAACTCATGTTTGGGGTGGTTTCGCGCAATTTCATTGCCGCACGTCACCCATTCCGAAAACGGGTGTCGAGGTGCATACAAAGCACGAGTTTTTGCCACCGGAACCATTTCTTCGTTTTTCGCAACGAACATGCCCATTCCACTGCTTTAGGTCCAAAACTCATGTTTGGGGTGGTTTCGCGCAATTTCGTTGCCGCACGTCACCCATTCCGAAAACGGGTGTCGGGTGCATACAAAGCACGAGTTTTCGCCACCGAAACCATTTCTTCGTTTTTCGCAACGAACATGCCTAATCCATTACTTTAGGTCCAAAACTCATGTTTGGGGTGGTTTCGCGCAATTTTGTTGTCGTACGTCACACATTCCCAAAACGGGTATCGGCGTGCATACGAAGCACGAGTTTTTGCCACTGGAACCAATTCTTCGTTTTTCGCAACAAACATGCCCAATCCACTACTTTAGGTCCAAAACTCATGTTTGGGGTGGTTTCGCGCTATATCGTTGCCGCACGTCACCCATTCCGAAACGGGTGTCGTGGTGCATACAAAGAACGAGTTTTTGCCACCGGAACCATTTCTTCGTTTTTCGTGACGAACATGCCCAATCCACTACTTTAGGTCCAAAACTCATGTTTGGGGTGGTTTCGCGCAATTTCGTTGCCGCACGTCACCCATTCCGAAAACGGGTTTCGGGGTGCATACAAAGCACGAGTTTTTGCCACCGGAACCATTTCTTCGTTTTTCTCAATGAACATGCCCAATCCACTACTTTAGGTCCAAAACTCATGTTTGGGGTGGCTTCGCGCAATTTCGTTATCGCACGTCACCCATTCCGAAAACGGGTTTCGGGATGCATACAAAGCACGAGTTTTCACCACCGGAACCATTTCTTCGTTTTTCTCAATGAACATGCCCAATCCACTACTTTAGGTCCAAAACTCATGTTTGGGGTGGTTTCGCGCAATTTCGTTGCCGCACGTCACCAACTCCGAAAACGAGTGTTGGGGTGCATACAAGCACGACTTTTTGCCACCGCAACCATTTCTTCATTTTTCGCAACGAACATGCCCCATCCACTACTTTAGGTCCGAAACTCAAGTTTGGGGTGGTTTCGCGCAATTTCATTGCCGCACATCACCCATTCCGAAAACGGGTGTCGGGGTGCATACAAAGCACAAGTTTTCGCCACCGGAACCATTTCTTCGTTTTTCACAACGAACATGCCCATTCCACTACTTTAGGTCCAAAACTCATGTTTGGGGTGGTTTCGCGCAATTTCATTGCCGCACGTCACCCATTCCGAAAACAGGTGTCGGGGTGCATACAAAGCACGAGTTTTCGCAACCGGAACCATTTCTTCGTTTTTCGAAACGAACATTCCCAATCCACTACTTTAGGTCCAAAACTCATGTTTGGGGTGGTTTCGCGCAATTTCGTTGTCGCACGCCACCCATTCCGAAAACAGGTGTCGGGTGCATACAAAGCATGAGTTTTCGCCACCGAAACCATTTCTTCGTTTTTCGCAACGAACATGCCCAATCCATTACTTTAGGTCCAAAACTCATGTTTGGGGTGGTTTTGCGCAATTTTGTTGTCGTACGTCACCCATTCCCAAAACGGGTGTCGGTGTGCATACAAAGCACGAGTTTTTGCCACTGGAACCAATTCTTCGTTTTTCGCAACAAACATGCCCAATCCACTACTTTAGGTCCAAAACTTATGTTTGGGGTGGTTTCGCGCTATGTCGTTGCTGCACGTCACCCATTCCGAAAATGGGTGTCGTGGTGCATACAAAGAACGAGTTTTTGCCACCGGAACCATTTCTTTGTTTTTCGCAACGAACATGCCCAATCCACTACTTTAGGTCCAAAACCCATGTTTGGGGTGGTTTCTCGCAATTTCGTTGCCGCACGTCACCCATTCCGAAAACGGGTTTCGGGGTGCATAAAAAGCACGAGTTTTCGCCACCGGAACCATTTCTTCGTTTTTCTCAACGAACATGCCCAATCCACTACTTTAGGTCCAAAACTCATGTTTGGGGTGGTTTCGCGCAATTTCGTTGCCGCACGTCACCAACTCCGAAAACAGGTGTCGGGGTGCATAGAAGCACGAGTTTTTGCCACCGGAACCATTTCTTCATTTTTCGCAACGAACATGCCCAATCCACTACTTTAGGTCCAAAACTCATGTTTGGGGTGGTTTCGCGCAATTTCATTGCCGCACGTCACCCATTCCGAAAATGGGTGTCGAGGTGCATACAAAGCACGAGTTTTCGCCACCGGAACCATTTCTTCGTTTTTCGCAACAAACATGCCCATTCCACTACTTTAGGTCCAAAACTCATGTTTGGGGTGGTTTCGCGCAATTTCGTTGCCGCACGTCACCCATTCCGAAAACAGGTGTCGGGGTGCATACAAAGCATGAGTTTTCGCCACCGGAACCATTTCTTCGTTTTTCGCAACGAACATGCCCAATCCACTACTTTAGGTCCAAGGGTGTTGTCGCGCAATTTCGTTGCCGCACGTCACCCATTCCGAAAACGGGTGTCGGGTGCATACAAAGCATGAGTTTTCGCCACCGAAACCATTTCTTCGTTTTTCGCAACGAACATGCCTAATCCATTACTTTAGGTCCAAAACTCATGTTTGGGGTGGTTTCGCGCTATGTCGTTGCCGCACGTCACCCATTCCGAAAATGGGTGTCGTGGTGCATACAAAGAACGAGTTTTTGCCACCGGAACCATTTCTTTGTTTTTCGTAACGAACATGCCCAATCCACTACTTTAGGTCCAAAACCCATGTTTGGGGTGGTTTCTTGCAATTTCGTTGCCGCACGTCACCCATTCCGAAAACGGGTTTCGAGGTGCATAAAAAGCACGAGTTTTCGCCACCGGAACCATTTCTTCGTTTTTCTCAACGAACATGCCCAATCCACTACTTTAGGTCCAAAACTCCTGTTTGGGGTGGTTTCGCGCAATTTCGTTGCCGCACGTCACCAACTCCGAAAACGGGTGTCGGGGTGCATACAAGCACGAGTTTTTGCCACCGGAACCATTTCTTTATTTTTCGCAACGAACATGCCCAATCCACTACTTTAGGTCCAAAACTCATGTTTGGGGTGGTTTCGCGCAATTTCATTGCAGCACGTCACCCATTCCGAAAACGGGTGTCGAGGTGCATACAAAGCACGAGTTTTCACCACCGGAACCATTTCTTCGTTTTTCGCAACGAACATGCCCATTCCACTACTTTAGGTCCAAAACTCATGTTTGCGGTGGTTTCGCGCAATTTCGTTGCCGCACGTCACCCATTCCGAAAACAGGTGTCGGGGTGCATACAAAGCACGAGTTTTCGCCACCGGAACCATTACTTCGTTTTTCGCAACGAACATGTCCAATCCACTACTTTAGGTCCAAGGGTGGTTTCGCGCAATTTCGTTGCCGCACGTCACCCATTCCGAAAACGGGTGTCGGGTGCATACAAAGCATGAGTTTTCGCCACCGAAACCATTTCTTCGTTTTTCGCAACGAACATGCCTAATCCATTACTTTAGGTCCAAAACTCATGTTTGGGGTGGTTTCGCGCAATTTTGTTGTCGTACGTCACACATTCCCAAAACGGGTATCG
Organism: Zea mays; assembly: GCF_902167145.1. NCBI lineage: Eukaryota > Viridiplantae > Streptophyta > Magnoliopsida > Poales > Poaceae > Zea > Zea mays. The sequence goes on from NC_050098.1 coordinate 86,260,963, forward strand.
GCGTGCATACGAAGCACGAGTTTTTGCCACTGGAACCAATTCTTTGTTTTTCGCAACAAACATGCCTAATCCACTACTTTAGGTCCAAAACTCATGTTTGGGGTGGTTTCGCGCTATATCGTTGCCGCACGTCACCCATTCCGAAAACGGGTGTCGTGGTGCATACAAAGAACGAGTTTTTGCCACCGGAACCATTTCTTTGTTTTTCGCGACGAACATGCCCAATCCACTACTTTAGGTCCAAAACTCATGTTTGGGGTGGTTTCGCGCAATTTCGTTGCCGCACGTCACCCATTCCGAAAACGGGTTTCGGGGTGCATACAAAGCACGAGTTTTTGCCACCGGAACCATTTCTTCGTTTTTCTCAACGAACATGCCCAATCCACTACTTTAGGTCCAAAACTCATGTTTGGGGTGGCTTCGCGCAATTTCGTTGCCGCACGTCACCCATTCCGAAAACGGGTTTCGGGTGCATACAAAGCACGAGTTTTCACCACCGGAACCATTTCTTCGTTTTTCTCAATGAACATGCCCAATCCACTACTTTAGGTCCAAAACTCATGTTTGGGGTGGTTTCGTGCAATTTCGTTGTCGCACGTCACCAACTCCGAAAACGGGTGTTGGGGTGCATACAAGCACGGCTTTTTGCCACCGCAACCATTTCTTCATTTTTCGCAACGAACATGCCCAATCCACTACTTTAGGTCCAAAACTCAAGTTTGGGGTGGTTTCGCGCAATTTCGTTGCCGCACGTCACCCATTCCGAATTTCGGTGTCGGGGTGCATACAAAGCACGAGTTTTCGCCACCGAAACCATTTCTTTGTTTTTCGCAACGAACATTCCCAATCCACTACTTTAGGTCCAAAACTCATGTTTGGGGTGGTTTCGCGCAATTTCGTTGCCGCACGTCACCCATTCCGAAAACAGGTGTCGGGTGCATACAAAGCATGAGTTTTCGCCACCGAAACCATTTCTTCGTTTTTCGCAACGAACATGCCCAATCCATTACTTTAGGTCCAAAACTCATGTTTGGGGTGGTTTCGCGCAATTTTGTTGTCGTACGTCATCCATTCCCAAAACGGGTGTCGGCGTGCATACGAAGCACGAGTTTTTGCCACTGGAACCAATTCTTCGTTTGTCGCAACAAACATGCCCAATCCACTACTTTAGGTCCAAAACATGTTTGGGGTGGTTTCGCGCTATGTCGTTGCCGCACGTCACCCATTCCGAAAATGGGTGTCGTGGTGCATACAAAGAACGAGTTTTTGCCACCGGAACCATTTCTTTGTTTTTCGCAACGAACATGCCCAATCCACTACTTTAGGTCCAAAACTCATGTTTGGGGTGGTTTCGTGCAATTTCTTTGCCGCACATCACCTGATGTAGCTGAGGTGCCCGATCTTTCGGCGAGTAGAGATAATTCCGATTTGGCGGAAGATGACCCTTGCGATCCGACTACGACGAGCAAGCCCGAGGCGCCAATGCAATCGCTGAACCAACTCCCTGTGGTTACCGACCTTGCTGATGCGAGATCGGCCTGATCACGAAGATCGTTTCCTGTGCGCAATCGAAGAACGAACAAGAAAAAGAGGCGAGCAATCTAATCTATTACTCGAGGGTGGAGTTCTGAATACACGAAGACAGCGCAGATCTGCGCGTGTTCGAGAGTAGCTAAGGCTAACGTAAAACAAAACTCGGAAAATAAAGGAGGCGCAGCTCCTGAATAAATAGAGAGGGGGCGCAGCCCCTAGGGGCGGCCAACCCTAGGTCGTCCCTTATGGGCCGCAATTGGGCTGGTCGTCTATTCTTCCGGGCCTTCGTTCTTTAACAACATGATGTAGTTCAATTCTCTTGCACGGGCCCGAGTCACTGGCCCAGGTGGAAGGGGTGGCGCCTGGGCTAGAGAAGGTGCTGCTGGTGTAGATGTGCTCGTGTTGGTGTTGATGTCCGCATCATCCTCCCCTTCTTGAACTGAAGTCGTCCTCGACGGCAACTCCTCATCTTCTCCCGCATACGGTTTCAAATCTGCAACATTAAAACTAGTGGAAACACCAAACTCCGCAGGCAGGTCAAGGATATAAGCATTATCATTAATCTTGGTTAGTACCTTAAAAGGACCAGCAGCACGAGGCATCAATTTAGAACGGCGCAAAGTAGGAAAACGATCCTTTCTCAAATGCAACCAAACCATATCACCAGGTTTAAAAGTAACATGTTTTCTTCCTTTACTACCAGCAACCTGATTTTTTGCATTAGTAGCAGCAATGTTCTGTTTCGTTTGTTCATGTATGGTAATCATTTGTTCAACATGTGCAGAAGCATCTACATGTGGGGCGTTCGCAGCATTAAGTGAAATCAAATCAATAGGTGCCCTAGGAATGTAACCATAAACAATCTGGAAAGGGCACATCTTTGTAGAAGAATGCGTGGCATGATTGTAAGCAAATTCAACATGAGGCAAGCAATCCTCCCAACGTCTCAAATTCTTGTCTAAAACAGCCCTAAGCATGGTAGATAAAGTTCTATTTACTACCTCAGTTTGTCCATCAGTCTGAGGGTGACAAGTAGTGCTAAACAACAATTTAGTTCCCAATTTATTCCAAAGAGATCTCCAAAAATGGCTTAGAAACTTAGCATCGCGATCAGAGACTATTGTTTTTGGAATACCATGTAAACGAATAATTTCTCTAAAGAACAATTCAGCAACAATGCTAGCATCATCAGTTTTATGACAAGGTATAAAGTGAGCCATTTTAGAGAATCTATCAACAACCACAAAAATACTATCCCTCCCCTTCTTAGTTCTAGGCAAGCCCAAAACAAAGTCCATAGAGATATCAAGCCAAGGAGAAGAAGGGACAGGCAAAGGCATATACAAACCATGGTTGTTCAACCGTGACTTAGCTTTCTGACAAGTAGTGCAGCGTGCAACAAGGCGCTCCACATCAGCGCGCATCCGAGGCCAAAAGAAGTGGGCAGCCAACACCTCATGTGTCTTGTAGACGCCAAAATGCCCCATGAGACCGCCTCCATGCGCTTCCTGTAACAACAAAAGACGAACCGAGCTAGCTGGAACACACAGCTTGTTAGCGCGAAACAGGAACCCATCCTGTATGTGAAATTTGCCCCATGGTTTCCCATTAATACAATGGCCGAAAGCATCTTTAAAATCAGCATCGTCAACATATTGATCCTTCACAGTGTCCAAACCAAAGATTTTAAAATCTAACTGTGACAGCATGGTATAGCGACGAGACAAAGCATCAGCAATAACATTGTCCTTCCCGTTCTTGTGTTTAATAATGTAAGGAAAGGACTCAATGAATTCTACCCATTTAGCATGACGACGGTTCAGATTTGTTTGGGTACGAATATGTTTTAAAGCCTCATGATCAGAATGGATTATAAACTCACGATGCCAAAGATAGTGCTGCCATGTATGCAAAGTGCGCACTAAAGCGTAAAGCTCCTTATCATAAGTAGAATATTTCAGACTAGCACCGCTTAATTTTTCACTAAAATAAGCAACTGGTTTTCCTTCTTGTAACAAAACAGCACCTAGCCCAATACCGCTAGCATCGCATTCAAGCTCAAACACTTTATTAAAATCAGGCAATTGCAATAGGGGAGCTTGGGTTAACTTATCTTTCAAAGTGCTGAACGCTACCTCCTGCGAATCACTCCAAGCAAACGGCACATCTTTCTTTGTAAGCTCATGTAGAGGCGCTGCAATGGAGCTAAAATCACGAACAAATCTGCGGTAGAAACCGGCAAGTCCAAGAAAGCTCCGAATTTGTGTGACCGTCGTCGGTGTAGGCCACTCCCGAATGGCAGCAATCTTGCTGCTATCCACCTCAATGCCCTGTGGAGTAACCACATAACCAAGAAACGAGACACGTTGCGTGCAAAATGTGCACTTTTCCATGTTACCAAACAAGCGAGCAGCACGCAAAGCGTCAAAAACAGCACGCAAATGTTCTAAATGCTCCTCTATAGACTTGTTGTAAATAAGGATATTATCGAAATAAACAACAACAAACAAACCTATGAAGGCCCGTAGAACTTCGTTCATTAAACGCATAAAGGTGCTGGGAGCATTAGTCAATCCAAATGGCATAACCAACCATTCATATAAACCAAATTTGGTTTTAAAAGCCGTTTTCCATTCATCACCGAGTTTCATTCTAATCTGATGGTAACCGCTACGCAAATCAACCTTAGAGAAAATAACGGCACCACTAAGCTCATCTAGCATATCATCAAGGCGTGGAATAGGATATCGATAACGAACTGTGATGTTATTAATAGCACGACAATCTACGCACATACGCCATGACCCATCTTTCTTTGGAACGAGTAAAACAGGAACCGAGCAAGGGCTAAGAGACTCACGAATGTAACCCTTATCAAGCAGCGTCTGCACCTGGCGCTGGATCTCCTTCGTCTCATCTGGATTTGTACGGTACGGGGCGCGGTTCGGAAGAGAAGCGCCGGGGATGAGATCGATCTGATGCTCAATGCCACGGAGGGGAGGAAGACCCGGTGGTAAGTCCGTAGGATAAACATCAGCATACTCCTGCAAAAGGTTAACAACAGCAGGGGGTATATCCAAAGACGGTGCATCATCAAGCGGAACAAGCATTCGCGAGCATACAAGTGCATAACAGGGCATATGAGCTTCATGGAGATCATTAAAATCAGCACGTGTAGCAAGTAAAACAGGAGAGTGCAACTTGATTTCAGATTTAATAGGTGCGGCTGATGTCGATTTGACTTGTTGTGCAGTTTTAGCAGCCCTAGTAAGATCATCTTTCAAAATTTGGTCAGGGGTCATTGGATGTATAATTATTTTCTAGCCTTTAAACATGAAAGAATAATGATTTGAACGACCATGATGTAAACTATCAGTATCATATTGCCAAGGTCGACCTAATAACAAAGAGCATGCTTCCATAGGAATAACATCGCAATCAGCATAATCAGAATAAGAACCCAGCGAAAAGGGGACACGTACCGAACGTGTTACCTTTATTTTACCACCATCATTAAGCCATTGAATGTGGTATGGATGTGGATGTGTGCGAGTGGGCAAGGATAATTTCTCTACCAACGCTGTACTTGCCAAATTGTTGCAGCTGCCACTATCGATGATGATGCGAATCGACCGTTCGTGCACGACCCCCTTGGTATGGAATAGAGTGTGTCGCTGATTTTTTTCGGCCTGGGCAACCTGTGTGCTGAGAACACGCTGCACAACAAGACTCTCATACCTATCGGCGTCGATGGGATCAACGTGGACTTCCTCATTTTCTGCATGGTTAGTGGCAATCATAGCATGACTAGTTTCCTCAGAATCACTGGCTGAAGAGTACTCACCATTGTCACGTATAAGCAAGGTACGCTTGTTTGGGCAGTCCCGAATCATGTGCCCAAACCCTCTGCAACGATGGCACTGAATATCCCGTGTACGTCCTGTGGAAGAAGCGGCGCCTTTGGCAGGGGGTGCCACTGGCTTGGCCGGCCCTGTGCGCGATGTAGTGCTAGGCGTAGGAGGTGCAGGGCTGGAAGGAGTTGAGCTGTGTGTTGGACCCCGGCCTGCAAAAGAGTTAGTATATGTCTTTGATCGTCGTCCCTGCACTTCACGTTCAGCTTTGCAAGCATATTCAAACAATGTGGTTATATCAAAATAATCCTTATAATCAAGTATATCCTGAATTTCCCTGTTCAAACCACCACGAAAACGCGCCATAGCAGCGTCATCTGACTCAACCAAACCACAACGAAGCATACCCTTTTGTAACTCCTGGTAATATTCCTCAACAGATTGTGAACCTTGTTGAAAACGCTGCATTTTGTTAAGCAAATCACGAGCATAATAGGAAGGAACAAATCTGTGGCGCATGGCAGTTTTTAATTGGGTCCAAGTAATGACACTGTTAATGGGAAGTTTTTGTTTATACTCACGCCACCAAATTAAAGCAAAATCAGTAAATTCACTAATGGCAGCCTTCACTTGGCTATTAGCAGGAATATCATGGCATGAAAATTTATGTTCTACCTCTAATTCCCAATCAAGATATGCAGCAGGATCATATTTACCATTAAAAGATGGAATTTTAAATTTAATCTTAGAAAATAAGTCATTAGGGGGATGACGAACCACACGACGTGCACGACCACGGCGATCTCCATCGTCCTGCTCAGTGTCACCGCCGTATTCCTACTCCATCTTTATGGTCAATGCATCAAGGCGTGCCAGGATGGTGTCGAGTGTGGTGCGAGTCGCCGTTTGAGCAAGGTCAAGTTGGTTGAAACGCTCGGTCGTCGAAGTGATCGTTGAATCAAGCCGTTCATGCATCGTCCTAATGTCAGCAGCAAGTCCATCAACTTGTCCCCTTACTTCCTGCAACTGGGCATCCACCATGTCGTGTGCTCCTGCCATAGTTAGCGCAAACACCAAAAGGAGAAAAACCAACGACAAAAACAGGGGTGTACTGCTCACAAGGCGCTCACACTAGTGCTGTTATCAAGTTCTTATCCGTTCTTACCAAGCCACAGTGGTGAACTGCAATCAACAGGTGGAACCGGTGAGAGATTGGATGAGCGATTGCGTGGAGAAACAGAAACCTGCTCGTCGTAGAAATATGTGGAGTTGTGGGTAGGCTGCACTCAAGTCAAGGATTAGCACGATCAAACAATAATGCAAAGTTGAATTATAGTGCAAAACACGAAACTATATTGCTGGCCACAGGTGCAAAGGATGGATGGAACTAGCAGAATGGCAGTAACGTAAATATTGTACTAGTGATGCCAAAAAGGCACTAGTAGAAATCACAGGTGATTTTGTTTTTCTTTTTTGTATGATTTTTTTGATATTTTTCTCAGCACAAGAAGCAACAAGATAGGAGCTAGACGAAGTTTCACCTAAAACAGAGATCAGATGTGGTCTACAGAAAATCAGGAAGTTCTCTGAAAAGCGTGTGAGAACTTTGACGGATTTTTTTCTTTATTTTCCTGAATTTTTTTGACAATTTTGTCGAACCCAAACAGACCGAAGGTAAGTTTGGCCGGGCTCAGAATGGTGTCAACAAGCTCCTGTAAAAATTTCAGATTTTTTGGACACCCGAGCGAAAAGTTATGCCCGTTTTACGGAAGGTGCCTCAAGTTATGTTCTAAAAACGACCGGGATGAAAAACAACCGTATCCTTTCTCCTTCGTTATCTTTTTTTTCTGTTTTTTTTTGACGTAACCGAAGGAGAAAAACAAGGAAGCGGCCGTTGACTCGGTTTGTTTTTTTTTTCTGTTTTTTTTTGACGTAACCGAAGGAGAAAAATAAGGAAACGATGTTGACTCGGTTTGTGGCGTGATCAAACGGGAGATGGTGGCGGCGCTAGGGTTTGAATGGTGGAAGAACACAATGCAACCAGCAACAAATGACGCGAAAGCACACAAATTCAACAATGCAGATTATTGAAAGAAAGTGCGAGGCTCAAAAGGGTGCTGGGATAAGATCTAACCTGAATTTTTATGTGGTTTTGTGGACTGTAGGAAAAAAAACGCTCGATAAACTCACCGATCAACCTGGAAATCTGATACCAATTGATGTAGCTGAGGTGCCCGATCTTTCGGCGAGTAGAGATAATTCCGATTTGGCGGAAGATGACCCTTGCGATCCGACTACGACGAGCAAGCCCGAGGCGCCAATGCAATCGCTGAACCAACTCCCTGTGGTTACCGACCTTGCTGATGCGAGATCGGCCTGATCACGAAGATCGTTTCCTGTGCGCAATCGAAGAACGAACAAGAAAAAGAGGCGAGCAATCTAATCTATTACTCGAGGGTGGAGTTCTGAATACACGAAGACAGCGCAGATCTGCGCGTGTTCGAGAGTAGCTAAGGCTAACGTAAAACAAAACTCGGAAAATAAAGGAGGCGCAGCTCCTGAATAAATAGAGAGGGGGCGCAGCCCGTAGGGGCGGCCAACCCTAGGTCGTCCCTTATGGGCCGCAATTGGGCTGGTCGTCTATTCTTCCGGGCCTTCGTTCTTTAACAACATGATGTAGTTCAATTCTCTTGCACGGGCCCGAGTCACTGGCCCAGGTGGAAGGGGTGGCGCCTGGGCTAGAGAAGGTGCTGCTGGTGTAGATGTGCTCGTGTTGGTGTTGATGTCCGCATCATCACCCATTCCGAAAACGGGTTTCGGGGTGCATACAAAGCACGAGTTTTCGCTACCGGAACCATTTCTTCGTTTTTCGCAACGAACATGCCCAATCCACTACTTTAGGTCCAAAACTCATGTTTGGGGTGGTTTCGCGCAATTTCGTTGTCGTATGTCACCCCATTCCCAAAATGGGTGTCGGGGTGCATACAAAGCACGAGTTTTTGCCACCGGAACCATTTCTTCATTTTTCGCAACGAACATGCCCAATCCACTACTTTAGGTCCAAAACTCATGTTTGGGGTGGTTTCGCGCAATTTCATTGCCGCACGTCACCCATTCCGAAAACGGGTGTCGGGGTGCATACAAAGCACGAGTTTTCGCCACCGGAACCATTTTTTCGTTTTTCGCAACGAACATGCCCGTTCCACTACTTTAGGTCCAAAACTCATGTTTGGGGTGGTTTCGCGCAATTTCGTTGTCGCACGTCACCCATTCCGAAAACAGGTGTCGGGGTGCATACAAAGCACGAGTTTTCGCCACCGGAACCATTTCTTCGTTTTTCGCAACGAACATGCCCAATCCACTACTTTTAGGTCCAAAACTCATGTTTGGGCTGGTTTCGCGCAATTTCGTTGCCGCACGTCACCCATTCCGAAAACGGGTGTTGGGTGCATACAAAGCATGAGTTTTCGCCACCGAAACCATTTCTTCGTTTTTCGCAACGAACATGCCTAATCCATTACTTTAGGTCCAAAACTCATGTTTGGGGTGGTTTCGCGCAATTTTGTTGTCGTACGTCACCCATTCCCAAAACGGGTATCGGCGTGCATACGAAGCACGAGTTTTTGCCACTGGAACCAATTCTTCGTTTTTCGCAACAAACATGCCCAATCCACTACTTTAGGTCCAAAACTCATGTTTGGGGTGGTTTCGCGCTATATCGTTGCTGCACGTCACTCATTCCGAAAACGGGTGTCGTGGTGCATACAAAGAACGAGTTTTTGCCACCAGAACCATTTCTTTGTTTTTCGCAACGAACATGCCCAATCCACTACTTTATGTCCAAAACTCATGTTTGGGGTGGTTTCGCGCAATTTCTTTGCCGCACGTCACCCATTCCGAAAACGGGTTTCGGGGTGCATACAAAGCACGAGTTTTCGCCACCGGAACCATTTCTTCGTTTTTCGCAACGAACATGCCCAATCCACTACTTTAGGTCCAAAACTCATGTTTGGGGTGGTTTCGCGCAATTTCGTTGTCGTATGTCACCCCATTCCCAAAATGGGTGTCGGGGTGCATACAAAGCACGAGTTTTTGCCACCGGAACCATTTCTTCATTTTTCGCAACGAACATGCCCAATCCACTACTTTAGGTCCAAAACTCATGTTTGGGGTGGTTTCGCGCAATTTCATTGCCGCACGTCACCCATTACGAAAACGGGTGTCGGGGGGTGCATACAAAGCACGAGTTTTCGCCCCGGAACCATTTCTTCGTTTTTCGCAACGAACATGCCTGTTCCACTACTTTAGGTCCAAAACTCATGTTTGGGGTGGTTTCGCGCAATTTCGTTGTCGCACGTCACCCATTCCGAAAACAGGTGTCGGGGTGCATACAAAGCACGAGTTTTTGCCACCGGAACCATTTCTTTGTTTTTCGCAACGAACATTCCCAATCCACTACTTTAGGTCCAAAACTCATGTTTGGGGTGGTTTCGCGCAATTTCGTTGCCGCACGTCACCCATTCCGAAAACAGGTGTCGGGTGCATACAAAGCATGAGTTTTCGCCACCGAAACCATTTCTTCGTTTTTCGCAACGAACATGCCCAATCCATTACTTTAGGTCCAAAACTCATGTTTGGGGTGGTTTCGCGCAATTTTGTTGTCGTACGTCATCCATTCCCAAAACGGGTGTCGGCGTGCATACGAAGCACGAGTTTTTGCCACTGGAACCAATTCTTCGTTTTTCGCAACAAACATGCCCAATCCACTACTTTAGGTCCAAAACATGTTTGGGGTGGTTTCGCGCTATGTCGTCCGCACGTCACCCATTCCGAAAATGGGTGTCGTGGTGCATACAAAGAACGAGTTTTTGCCACCGGAACCATTTCTTTGTTTTTCGCAACGAACATGCCCAATCCACTACTTTAGGTCCAAAACTCATGTTTGGGGTGGTTTCGTGCAATTTCTTTGCCGCACATCACCCATTCCGAAAACGGGTTTCGGGGTGCATACAAAGCACGAGTTTTCGCCACCGGAACCATTTCTTCGTTTTTCGCAACGAACATGCCCAATCCACTACTTTAGGTCCAAAACTCATGTTTGGGGTGGTTTCGCGCAATTTCGTTGTCGTATGTCACCACATTCCCAAAATGGGTGTCGGGGTGCATACAAAGCACGAGTTTTTGCCACCGGAACCATTTCTTCATTTTTCGCAACGAACATGCCCAATCCACTACTTTAGGTCCAAAACTCATGTTTGGGGTGGTTTCGCGCAATTTCATTGCCGCACGTCACCCATTCCGAAAACGGGTGTCGGGGTGCATACAAAGCACGAGTTTTCGCCACCGGAACCATTTCTTCGTTTTTCGCAACGAACATGCCCGTTCCACTACTTTAGGTCCAAAACTCATGTTTGGGGTGGTTTCGCGCAATTTCGTTGTCGCACGTCACCCATTCCGAAAACAGGTGTCGGGGTGCATACAAAGCACGAGTTTTCGCCACCGGAACCATTTCTTCGTTTTTCGCAACGAACATGCCCAATCCACTACTTTAGGTCCAAAACTCATGTTTGGGCTGGTTTCGTGCAATTTCGTTGCCGCACGTCACCCATTCCGAAAACGGGTGTTGGGTGCATACAAAGCATGAGTTTTCGCCACCGAAACCATTTCTTCGTTTTTCGCAACGAACATGCCTAATCCATTACTTTAGGTCCAAAACTCATGTTTGGGGTGGTTTCGCGCAATTTTGTTGTCGTACGTCACCCATTCCCAAAACGGGTATCGTCGTGCATACGAAGCACAAGTTTTTGCCACTGGAACCAATTCTTCGTTTTTCGCAACAAACATGCCCAATCCACTACTTTAGGTCCAAAACTCATGTTTGGGGTGGTTTCGCGCTATATTGTTGCTGCACGTCACCCATTCCGAAAACGGGTGTCGTGGTGCATACAAAGAACGAGTTTTTGCCACCAGAACCATTTCTTTGTTTTTCGCAACGAACATGCCCAATCCACTACTTTAGGTCCAAAACTCATGTTTGGGGTGGTTTCGCGCAATTTCTTTGCCGCACGTCACCCATTCCGAAAACGGGTTTCGGGGTGCATACAAAGCACGAGTTTTCGCCACCGGAACCATTTCTTCGTTTTTCGCAACGAACATGCCCAATCCACTACTTTAGGTCCAAACCTCATGTTTGGGGTGGTTTCGCGCAATTTCGTTGTCGTATGTCACCCCATTCCCAAAACGGGTGTCGGGGTGCATACAAAGCACGAGTTTTTGCCACCGGAACCATTTCTTCATTTTTCGCAACGAACATGCCCAATCCACTACTTTAGGTCCAAAACTCATGTTTGGGGTGGTTTCGCGCAATTTTATTGCCGCACGTCACCCATTCCGAAAACGGGTGTCGGGGTGCATACAAAGCACGAGTTTTCGCCACCGGAACCATTTCTTCGTTTTTCGCAACGAACATGCCCGTTCCACTACTTTAGGTCCAAAACTCATGTTTGGGGTGGTTTCGCGCAATTTCGTTGCCGCACGTCACCCATTCCGAAAACAGGTGTCGGGGTGCATACAAAGCACGAGTTTTCGCCACCGGAACCATTTCTTCGTTTTTCGCAACGAACATGCCCAATCCACTACTTTAGGTAAAAACTCATGTTTGGGGTGGTTTCACGCAATTTCGTTGCCGCACGTCACCCATTCCGAAAACGGGTGTTGGGTGCATACAAGCATGAGTTTTCGCCACCGAAACCATTTCTTCGTTTTTTGCAACGAACATGCCTAATCCATTACTTTAGGTCCAAAACTCATGTTTGGGGTGGTTTCGCGCAATTTTGTTGTCGTACGTCACCCATTCCCAAAACGGGTATCGGCGTGCATACGAAGCACGAGTTTTTGCCACTGGAACCAATTCTTCGTTTTTCGCAACAAACATGCCCAATCCACTACTTTAGGTCCAAAACTCATGTTTGGGGTGGTTTTGCGCTATATCGTTGTCGCACGTCACCCATTCCGAAAACGGGTGTCGTGGTGCATACAAAGAACGAGTTTTTGCCACCGGAACCATTTCTTCGTTTTTCGCAACGAACATGGCCAATCCACTACTTTAGGTCCAAAACTCATGAGTGGTGTGGTTTTGCGCAATTTCGTTGCCGCACGTCACCCATTCCGAAAACGGGTTTCGGGGTGCATACAAAGCACGAGTTTTTGCCACCGGAACCATTTCTTCGTTTTTCTCAACGAACATGCCCAATCCACTACTTTAGGTCCAAAACTCATGTTTGGGGTGGTTTCGCGCAACTTCGTTGCCAGACGTCACGCATTCCAAAAACGGGTGTTGGGGTGCATACAAAGCACGAGTTTTTGCCACCGGAACCATTTCTTCATTTTCGCAACGAACATGCCCAATCCACTACTTTAGGTCCAAAACTCATGTTTGGGGTGGTTTCGCGCAATTTCATTGCCGCACGTTACCCATTCTGAAAACGAGTGTCGGGGTGCATACAAGCACGAGTTTTTGACACCAGAACCATTTCTTCGTTTTTTACAACGAACATGCCCATTCCACTACTTTAGGTCCAAAACTAATGTTTGGGTTGGTTTTGCGCAATTTCGTTGCCGCACGTCACCCATTCCGAAAACGGGTGTCGGGGTGCATACAAAGCTAGAGTTTTCGCCACCGGAACCATTTCTTCGTTTTTCGCAACGAACATGCCCAATCCACTACTTTAGGTCCAAAACTCATGTTTGGGGTGGTTTCGCGCAATTTCGTTGCCGCACGTTACCCATTCTGAAAACGAGTGTCGGGGTGCATACAAACACGAGTTTTTGCAACCAGAACCATTTCTTCGTTTTTCACAACGAACATGCCCATTCCACTACTTTAGGTCAAAAACTAATGTTTGGGGTGGTTTTGCGCAATTTCGTTGCTGCACGTCACCCATTCCGAAAACGGGTGTCGGGGTGCATACAAAGCTTGAGTTTTCGCCACCGGAACCATTTCTTCATTTTTCGCAACGAACATGCCCAATCCACTACTTTAGGTCCAAAACTAATGTTTGGGGTGGTTTTGCGCAATTTCATTGCCGCACGTCACCCATTCCGAAAACGGGTGTCGTGGTGCATACAAAGAACGAGTTTTTGCCACCGGAACCATTTCTTTGTTTTTCGCAACAAACATGCCCAATCCACTACTGTAGGTCCAAAACTCATTTTGGGGTAGTTTCGCGCAATTTCGTTGCCGCACGTCACCCATTCCGAAAACGGGTTTCGGGGTGCATACAAAGCATGAGTTTTCGCCACCGGAACCATTTCTTCGTTTTTCTCAACGAACATGCCCAATCCACTACTTTAGGTCCAAAACTCATGTTTGGGGTGGTTTCGCGCAATTTCGTTGCCGCACGTCACCAACTCCGAAAACGGGTGTCGGGGTGCATACAAGCACGAGTTTTTGCCACCGGAACCATTTATTCATTTTTCGCAACGAACATGCCCAATCCACTACTTTAGGTCCAAAACTCATGTTTAGGGTGGTTTCGCGCAATTTCATTGCCGCACGTCACCCATTCCGAAAACGAGTGTCGGGGGTGCATACAAAGCACGAGTTTTCGCCACCGGAACCATTTCTTCGTTTTTCGCAACGAACATGCCCATTCCACTACTTTAGGTCCAAAACTCATGTTTGGGGTGGTTTCGCGCAATTTCGTTGCCGCACGTCACCCATTCCGAAAATAGGTGTCGGGGTGCATACAAAGCACGAGTTTTCGCGACCAGAACCATTTCTTCGTTTTTCGCAACGAACATGCCCAATCCACTACTTTAGGTTCAAAACTCATGTTTGGGGTGGTTTCGCGCAATTTCGTTGCCGCACGTCACCCATTCCGAAAACGGGTGTCGGGTGCATACAAAGCATGAGTTTTCGCCACCGAAACCATTTCTTCGTTTTTCGCAACGAACATGCCTAATCCATTACTTTAGGTCCAAAACTCATGTTTGGGGTGGTTTCGCGCAATTTTGTTGTCGTACGTCACCCATTCCCAAAACGGGTATCGGCGTGCATACGAAGCACGAGTTTTTGCCACTGGAACCAATTCTTCGTTTTTAGCAACAGACATGCCCAATCCACTACTTTAGGTCCAAAACTCATGTTTTGGGTGGTTTCGCGCTATATCGTTGCCGCACGTCACCCATTCCGAAAACGGGTGTCGTGGTGCATACAAAGAACGAGTTTTTGCCACCGGAACCATTTCTTTGTTTTTCACAACGAACATGCCCAATCCACTACTTTAGGTCCAAAACTCATGTTCGGGGTGGTTTCGCGCAATTTCATTGCCGCACGTCACCAACTCCGAAAACGGGTGTCGGGGTGCATACAAGCATGAGTTTTTGCCACCGGAACCATTTCTTCATTTTTCGCAACGAACATGCCCAATCCAGTACTTTAGGTCCAAAACTCATGTTTGGGGTGGTTTCGCGCAATTTCATTGCCGCACGTCACCCATTCCGAAAACGGGTGTCGGGGTGCATACAAAGCACGAGTTTTCGCCATCGGAACCATTTCTTCGTTTTTCGCAACGAACATGCCCAATCCACTACTTTAGGCCCAAAACTCATGTTTGGGGTGGTTTCGCGCAATTTCGTTGTCGCACATCACCCATTCCGAAAACGGGTGTCGGGTGCATAAAAAGCATGAGTTTTCGCCACCGGAACCATTTCTTCGTTTTTCGCAACGAACATGCCCAATCCACTACTTTAGGTCCAAAACTCATGTTCGGGGTGGTTTCGCGCAATTTCTTTGTCGTATGTCACCCCATTCCCAAAACAGGTGTCGGGGTGCATACAAAGCACGAGTTTTTGCCACCGGAACCAATTCTTCGTTTTTCGCAACGAACTTGCCCAATCCACTACTTTAGGTCCAAAACTCATGTTTGGGGTGGTTTCGCGCCGCACGTCACCCATTTCGAAAACGGGTGAAAGGGTGCATACAAAGCACGAGTTTTTGCCACCGTAACCATTTCTTCGTTTTTCGCAACGAACATGCCCAATCCACTACTTTAGGTCCAAAACTCATGTTTGGGGTGGTTTCGCGCAATTTTGTTGCCGCACGTCACCCATTCCGAAAACGGGTGTTGGGGTGCATACAAAGCACGAGTTTTTGCCACCGGAACCATTTCTTCGTTTTTCCCAACGAACATGCCCATTGCACTACTTTAGGTCCAAAACTCATGTTTGGTGTGGTTTCGCGCAATTTCGTTGCCGCACGTTACCCATTCCGAAAACGGGTGTCGGGGTGCATACAAGCACGAGTTTTCGCCACCGGAACTATTTCTTCATTTTTCGCAACGAACATGCCCAATCCACTACTCTAGGTCCAAAACTCATGTTTGAGGTGGTTTCGCGCAATTTCGTTGCCGCACGTCACCCATTCAGAAAACGGGTGTCGGGGTGCATACAAAGCACGAGTTTTTTCCATCGGAACCATTTCTTCGTTTTTCGCAACGAACATGCCCAATCCACTACTCTAGGTCCAAAACTCATGTTTGGGGGTGGTTTCGCGCAATTTCGTTGCCGCACGTCACCCATTCCGAAAACGGGTGTCGGGGAGCACATGAGTTTTCGCCACCGGAACCATTTCTTCGTTTTTCGCAACGAACATGACCAATCCACTATGTTTGGGGTGGTTTCGCGCAATTTCGTTGCCGCACGTCACCCATTCCGAAAACGGGTGTCGGGGTGCATACAAAGCACGAGTTTTTGCCACCGGAACCATTTCTTCGTTTTTCGCAACGAACATGGCCAATCCACTACTTTAGGTCCAAAACTCATGTTTGGGGTGGTTTCGCACAATTTCGTTGCCGCACGTCACCCATTCCGAAAACGGGTGTCGGGGTGCATACAAAGCACGAGTTTTTGCCACCGGAACCATTTCTTCGTTTTTCACAACGAACATGCCCAATCCACTATGTTTGGGGTGGTTTCGCGCAATTTCGTTGCCGCACGTCACCCATTCCGAAAACGGGTGTCGGGGTGCATACAAAGCACGAGTTTTTGCCACCGGAACCATTTCTCCGTTTTTCGCAACGAACATGTCCAATCCACTACTTTAGGTCCAAAACTCATGTTTGGTGTGGTTTCGCGCAATTTCGTTGCCGCACGTCACCAATTCCGAAAACGGGTGTCGGGGTGCATACAAGCACGAGTTTTTGCCACCAGAACCATTTCTTCGTTTTTCGCGACGAACGTGCCCAATCCACTACTTTAGGTCCAAAACTCATGTTTGGGGTGGTTTCGCGCAATTTCGTTGCCGCACGTCACCCATTCCGAAAACGGGTGTTGGGGTGCACATGAGTTTTCGCCACCGGAACCATTTCTTCGTTTTTCGCAACGAACATGCCCAATCCACTATGTTTGGGGTGGTTTCGCGCAATTTCGTTGCCGCACGTCACCCATTCCGAAAACGGGTGTCGGGGTGCATACAAAGCACGAGTTTTTGCCACCGGAACCATTTCTTCGTTTTTCGCAACGAATATGGCCAATCCACTACTTTAGGTCCAAAACTCATGTTTGGGGTGGTTTCGCGCAATTTCGTTGCCGCACGTCACCGATTCCGAAAACGGGTGTCGGGGTGCATACAAAGCACGAGTTTTTGCCACCGGAACCATTTCTTCGTTTTTCACAACGAACATGCCCAATCTACTATGTTTGGGGTGGTTTCGCGCAATTTCGTTGCCGCACGTCACCCATTCCGAAAACGGGTGTCGGGGTGCATACAAAGCACGAGTTTTTGCCACCGGAACCATTTCTTCGTTTTCCGCAACGAACATGTCCAATCCACTACTTTAGGTCCAAAACTCATGTTTGGTGTGGTTTCGCGCAATTTCGTTGCCGCACGTCACTAATTCCGAAAACGGGTGTTGGGGTGCATACAAGCACGAGTTTTTGCCACCGGAACCATTTCTTCGTTTTTCGTGACGAACGTGCCCAATCCACTACTTTAGGTCCAAAACTCATGTTTGGAGTGGTTTCGCGCAATTTCGTTGCCGCACGTCACCCATTCCGAAAACGGGTGTCAGGTGCATACAAAGCATGAGTTTTCGCCACCGGAACCATTTCTTCGTTTTTCGCAACGAACATGCCCAATCCACTACTTTAGGTCCAAAACTCATGTTTGGGGTGGTTTCTTGCAATTTCATTGTCGTACATCCCTCATTCCCAAAACGGGTGTCGGGGTGCATACAAAGCACGAGTTTTTGCCACCGGAACCAATTCTTCGTTTTTCGCAACGAACTTGCCCAATCCACTACTTTAGGTCCAAAACTCATGTTTGGGGCGGTTTCGCGCTATATCGTTGCCGCACGTCACCCATTCCGAAAACGGGTGTCGGGGTGCATACAAAGCACGAGTTTTTGCCACCGGAACTATTTCTTCATTTTTCGCAACGAACATGCCTAATCCAGTACTTTAGGTCCAAAAATCATGTTTGGGGTGATTTCGCGCAACTTCGTTGCCGGACGTCACGCATTCCAAAAACGGGTGTTGGGGTGCATACAAAGCACGAGTTTTTGGCACCGGAACCATTTCTTCGTTTTTCTCAATGAACATGCCCAATCCACTACTTTAGGTCCAAATCTCATGTTTGGGTTGGTTTCGCGCAATTTCGTTGCCGCACGTTACCCATTCCGAAAACGAGTGTCGGGGTGCATACAAGCACGAGTTTTAGCCATCGGAACCATTTTTTCGTTTTTCACAACAAACATGCCCATTCCACTACTTTAGGTCCAAAACTCATGTTTGGGGTGGTTTTGCGCAATTTCGTTGCCGCACGTCACCCATTCTGAAAACGGGTGTCGGGGTGCATAAAAAGCATGAGTTTTCGCCACCGGAACCATTTCTTCGTTTTTCGCAACGAACATGCCCAATCCACTACTTTAGGTCCAAAACTCATGTTCGGGGTGGTTTCGCGCAATTTCGTTGTCGTATGTCACCCCATTCCCAAAACAGGTGTCGGGGTGCATACAAAGCACGAGTTTTTGCCACCGAAACCAATTCTTCGTTTTTCGCAACGAACTTGCCCAATCCATACTTTAGGTCCAAAACTCATGTTTGGGGTGGTTTCGCGCCGCACGTCACCCATTCCGAAAACGGGTGAAAGGGTGCATACAAAGCACGAGTTTTTGCCACCGGAACCATTTCTTCGTTTTTTGCAACGAACATGCCCAATCCACTACTTTAGGTCCAAAACTCATGTTTGGGGTGGTTTCGCGCAATTTTGTTGCCGCACGTCACCCATTCCGAAAACGGGTGTTGGGGTGCATACGAAGCACGAGTTTTTGCCACCGGAACCATTTCTTCATTTTTCCCAACGAACATGCCCATTGCACTACTTTAGGTCCAAAACTCATGTTTGGTGTGGTTTCGCGCAATTTCGTTGCCGCACGTTACCCATTCCGAAAACGGGTGTCGGGGTGCATACAAGCACGAGTTTTTGCCACCAGAACCATTTCTTCATTTTTCACAACGAACATGCCCATTCCACTACTTTAGGTCCAAAACTCATGTTTGGGGTGGTTTTGCGCAATTTCGTTGCCGCACGTCACCCATTCCGAAAACGGGTGTCGGTGTGCATACAAAGCTTGAGTTTTCGCCACCGGAACCATTTCTTAATTTTTCGCAACGAACATGCCCAATCCACTACTCTAGGTCCAAAACTCATGTTTGAGGTGGTTTCGCGCAATTTCGTTGCCGCACGTCACCCATTCAGAAAACGGGTGTCGGGGTGCATACAAAGCACGAGTTTTTTTCCATCGGAACCATTTCTTCGTTTTTCGCAACGAACATGCCCAATCCACTACTCTAGGTCCAAAACTCATGTTTGGGGTGGTTTCACGCAATTTCGTTGCCGCACGTCACCCATTCCGAAAACGGGTGTCGGGTTGCACATGAGTTTTCGCCACCGGAACCATTTCTTCGTTTTTCGCAACGAACATGCCCAATCCACTATGTTTGGGGTGGTTTCGCGCAATTTCGTTGCCGCACGTCACCCATTCCGAAAACGGGTGTCGGGGTGCATACAAAGCACGAGTTTTTGCCACCGGAACCATTTCTTCGTTTTTCGCAACGAATATGGCCAATCCACTACTTTAGGTCCAAAACTCATGTTTGGGGTGGTTTCGCGCAATTTCGTTGCCGCACGTCACCCATTCCGAAAACGGGTGTCGAGGTGCATACAAAGCACGAGTTTTTGCCACCGGAACCATTTCTTCGTTTTTCACAACGAACATGCCCAATCCACTTTGTTTGGGGTGGTTTCGCGCAATTTCGTTGCCGCACGTCACCCATTCCGAAAACGGGTGTCGGGGTGCATACAAAGCACGAGTTTTTGCCACCGGAACCATTTCTTCGTTTTTCGCAACGAACATGTCCAATCCACTACTTTAAGTCCAAAACTCATGTTTGGTGTGGTTTCGCGCAATTTCGTTGCCGCACGTCACTAATTCCGAAAACGGGTGTCGGGGTGCATACAAGCACGAGTTTTTGCCACCGGAACCATTTCTTCGTTTTTCGCGACGAACGTGCCCAATCCACTACTTTAGGTCCAAAACTCATGTTTGGAGTGGTTTCGCTTAATTTCGTTGCCGCACATCACCCATTCCGAAAACGGGTGTTAGGTGCATAGAAAGCATGAGTTTTCGTCACCGGAACCATTTCTTCGTTTTTCGCAACGAACATGCCAAATCCACTACTTTAGGTCCAAAACTCATGTTTGGGGTGGTTTCTTGCAATTTCATTGTCGTACATCCCTCATTCCCAAAACGGGTGTCGGGGTGCATACAAAGCCCGAGTTTTTGCCACCGGAACCAATTCTTCGTTTTTCGCAACGAACTTGCCCAATCCACTACTTTAGGTCCAAAACTCATGTTTGGGGTGGTTTCGCGCTATATCGTTGCCGCACGTCACCCATTCCGAAAACGGGTGTCGGGGTGCATACAAAGCACGAGTTTTTGCCACCAGAACTATTTCTTCATTTTTCGCAACGAACATGCCCAATCCAGTACTTTAGGTCCAAAAATCATGTTTGGGGTGATTTCGCGCAACTTCGTTGCCGGACGTCACGCATTCCAAAAACGGGTGTTGGGGTGCATACAAAGCACGAGTTTTTGGCACCGGAACCATTTCTTCATTTTTCTCAATGAACATGCCCAATCCACTACTTTAGGTCCAAATCTCATGTTTGGGTTGGTTTCGCGCAATTTCGTTGCCGCACGTTACCCATTCCGAAAACGAGTGTCGGGGTGCATACAAGCACGAGTTTTAGCCACCGGAACCATTTTTTCGTTTTTCACAACAAACATGCCCATTCCACTACTTTAGGTCGAAAACTCATGTTTGGGGTGGTTTTGCGCAATTTCGTTGCCGCACGTCACTAATTCCGAAAACGGGTGTCGGGGTGCATACAAGCACGAGTTTTCGCCACCGGAACCATTTCTTCGTTTTTCGCAACGAACATGCCCAATCCACTACTTTAGGTCCAAAACTCATGTTCGGGGTGGTTTCGCGCAATTTCGTTGTCGTATGTCACCCCATTCCGAAAACAGGTGTCGGGGTGTGTTGGGGGCCTTCGGCTTCCGAAGGTCCTCAAAAACAAGATTTAACAGTATCTCTGGAGTATAATGTGTGAACAGGTATCTTCGGACTCGAATCGGTACCACAGTGGGAGAAGCCCAAAGAATACGAAGGTCGACACAGCACCGAAGCTGTGAGTAGGAAAGCTTCGGCGTAATAGCAGAAAAAGAAACCGACTTAAAGATGAAAAGGCTATTCAGGCCTCGGTGGATTACTATAGAATTACTACCAAATGTAAAGGGCATGAATGTAATTTTATATGAGCTGTGTCCCGTGTCTATAAATAGGTGAACAGTACCCCCGTACTGTTCACGCTGATTTGGCATTTGTTTTTGCGTCACACATGTACTTTCATCTCCTTCCAAGCTGAAGGTACATTTGTAATTCGATGTCATTTCTGTTTCTTCATAATAATAATGCAAAAATAAGTTGATAATAATGTATAATTGTCTATGTCATCCTTCATATTCCTTATGATTCATTCTTCATCGTCGTATGCTGTGTTTATGAAGGTATGTCCTTCATAACCTTCGTCCGAAAATCATTATATCCTAAGGGAAATAATGCTTCGTAGGACGAAGGACTCTATCGATTAACATTTTCTATGTTGCCTTGTTCTTAACTCATAGCATTTGAGAACAAGTCCCCAACATTGGCGCCGACCTCCGGTGAACTCACTTCCACTCTTTGAGTTTTTGAACACCTTCGGCGATCATAAACCTTCGCTATGGCGCCGAAGAAAGCTTCTGCAACTGGGGCTGCAGCTCTGCAACCGCTGGACCACAATCAGGAGACTGTCTCCCTTCGGGAGGCCCGAAGCCAGAAAAGGAAGGCTGTTAGCCCGACACCGCCAGAGGATGAGATAGACCAAGAAATCAGAGACATGGAGATGCTTCATCAACAGGTGCAGAGGAAGAAGGAAAAGATGGCCAGGCTAGCTGAACTGCAAAGGCAGATAGACGAAGCCTCTGAAGAGGTTCGTCATCTTACTCAGGATGAGCAACACCGAAGGCCTTAGCACCAAGACCTTCATCAGGAGGGTTTCCTCAACGAAGATGACTGGTATGACAATTTCCATCATGGGAATTTTGTTTTTGATGATGCTTTTCCTCTGTCCGCTGAGCTGCAGGCTACACCTTGGCCTCCGTCCTACAAGCCGCCTCAGCTTCCCATATTCGATGGCCACTCAGACCCGAAGCAGTTTTTGATGAGCTACGAAGCAACAGTATCTTCGTATGGTGGCACTGTTGCAGTCATGGCCAAATCTTTTGTTATGGCTGTCAGGAGTGTTGCTCAAACCTGATATTCCTCCCTTCGACCAGGAACGATCACTTCATGGCAAAAGCTGAAGGATTTGTTGTTAACCAGCTTTCAAGGGTTTCAGACGAAGCCGGTCACTGCTCAAGCTCTATTCCAGTGCACCCAGGATCACGAAGAATACCTTCAGACGTACGTCTGGAGGTTCTTGCGTTTGAGGGCACAGGCACCAACAGTGCCCAACGAAATTGTCATTGAGGCCATGATCAAGGGGCTTCGGCCAGGACCTTCAGCTCAGTACTTTGCTAGGAAGCCTCCTCAAACTTTGGAGAAGCTGCTCCAGAAGATGGACGAGTATATTCGGGCCGATAATGATTTTCGTCAAAGAAGGGAGGAGGCTTTCAGGTTTTCTGAAATGACCAGGGGCTTCGGAGGGAGGTTCTATCCGAGGCACGTTAGGTCAATTCACAACTCTACTCAAAATGATGATAGGGGGAGCCAGCAGCAAAGGCCACAGTGCTCCTCACAGGCTTCGGGGCAACAGCAAGGCTCCTTCCGACCAACAGCTCCGAGAGGCAGAAGCGCCAGGGGCTTCGGCGGAATATTTGGAGACCAACCAAGAAGAATTTTTTGCTTGTTCTGTGGTGAGAACAAAGGCCATACCACCAACAGGCTCAGCCGAAGCAGGTCATGCACACTGCTTCGTATCATTCGCCTTACATCCCAGAATATGTAGGCAACCACCCTGCAGTTTCTGTTGCTTCGGCGAGTCAACCTCAAGCTTCCTGGCAACAGCCTCCGCCTCCACCACCGCTGCAACAAGGCCAACAGCCAGAAGGGAGTCAATATGCTCCACACCAAAGGGACTTCAGAGAACAGTCCGAAGCTCGCACAGTCAACAGCACTGTGCCAGAGTCAAAGCACATCTATTGACAAATATCCTACCTTGATAGCAGTCTTTTTCATTCAGTTTTATTTTCTGTTTAATAAAGGACATTTTTTAGATTTCATGTAATAGTTTCGTTGTTTGCCACAAGGAAAATATATTTTCTCCACAGGCTTAAGTTGTTAAAGCTTAAAGATTTGCGATAACAAGGAGGACCTTCGAATTATCAAAAATTCTTCGAAGCAACAAAAAGTCGTTCTAAGGAACGCAGAGTAAGTTTGCTGAAGTCACAAAAAGTCATTCCAAAGGGAGCGCAGTGTAAGTTTTCTGCTCCAAAGTCGTTCCAAAGGGAATGCAGAGCTTACAGCGAAAAGTCAACGCTGATACCGCCTAAAGTAAAAGGCGAAGCGCGAAAAGTCAACGCGAATACCGCTGAAAGTAAAAGGCGAAGAAGCTCCTAAGGGAGGCTTACAGCGAAAAATAAACGCTGATTCCGCTGAAGTAAAAGGCGAAGAAGCTCCTAAGGGAGGCTTATAGCAAAAAGTCAACGCTGATTCAAAAAGATTATGTGTTTTATCGCAGGGATGTGCGTGTGTCTTCGGAATAAATACCTTCTTACATAGCATAACATCATTACATCATTTCGCATAGCATAAGCATCATACATCATGCTGCATATGGCACAAGAAGGGGACACACTATTGATCTTCAGAAGAATGTTTTGAAAAAGGAGAAAATCATGCTAAGTCGTAAGGAGATACACTATTGATCTTCGGAAGTGTAGCTTCGGAAAATATCTTCACGAAGCTTGGATATTATTCATCAGAACACTACGGATATTGTTGTGATAAATAAAAATTCTTCTTCACGAAGCATGAAAAGAAGGGAAGGTGTTTTTTCGTCAAAGACTCAAAAACGGTACGTATGTAAAGTTTCATGCATCGTAAAGAATTGAACAATAAAAACAGGTATATTATATTCAGGGCTACAAGATGTTACACATGTTACATTTCAGAAGTTTTTACAATAGTACTTAATCTTCTCTCAGAACAACTTCCGCAGCTTCGTTCAGGAGCCGATTAACAACTTCATCCATGATAGCTTCAGCCATCTTTTTAATTTCGTCATCTCCTTTCGGGTGAGGGCCCGGAGACGCTTTAGTAGGATCTGAAGGAGGACAGGATACGGCTACATTGCTATTACAAATTGCGAACGAAGTTTAAAACCAAAAATTACAACACAATAAAAACCATTAGTTAATACCTATTTGCCCTTCGGGCTCTGCGCTTTTTTCAGCAGCCTCAGCTACTTCTCTAGCATCGTGAATGCCCTTTTCGCTTTTTTGGATAATTTCTCGGGCCATTTCTCGGCCACCATTATCCCAGACATCGGTGAAAAATTTTCCACCAACCATGCTAGCTTCGGCTGAAGGATCTCTTGCATCTTCGAAGGACAAGGTAGCTTCGGATTGCGCTAAAATCTTTACATGCTTGCAGCCCTTTTTCTCCAAAATGGTGGCAATTCCCCTGGCACCCGAGAAAGCACATATGTCTCCGCGGCTATTTAAAATTTCCTCGAAGGCCTCAGCTTCGTGATTAATCCATTCGATGGGACCTTCGGGGTTGCCTCTTGTAAAGTTTTCTTCGCTCGAGAACGCGCCGACACTGGCGAAGCTAGCTTTCAACTTCTTGACACACTCCATAGATTTGTTATAGCATTTTTTCTTGGACGAACGAAGCTCTTCAATAGTTCCCTCTAAATGATTTGCCCATTGGTCGCTAAGTTCTCGCTTCGTTTCTTCAAGTATGCGTTTCTCTTTGGCTCTGGCCAGTTGTTTTCGAAGATCTTCAATTTCACGCTTCTGAGCCTCAGCTTGACCTTTAAAAGTAGCTTCGTCTTCTTTTATTCTATTTATCAATGAATGTAATATTTTATCTTTTTCGAGACCTTCGTTCCTCAGTTCAATTACTTCGGAACGAAGGTTGCTCAGGGCTATAGCGCACCCTTCGTCTTCGGCATCTTTTTGGGCCCTGAGGGCATTGCTAAGTATAAGGCCCTGCAAAGAAAAATGTGTGTGTGTCAATAGATTTAAGCAAACGAAAAATTTTGGTCTCAAGAAAAAATACAAAGATCTCATTTTTTGCACCTTTAAGCTATTGTATGCCAGGCTGTCGGCCAGTTCGTTTTTCGACAGCACCGAGAGCCCGTCTTCTAGTGTTGGGAATCCGAAGCTCTTGCTCATCTCCCGACAGACAGAAATCTCCTTGCTGTCAGGGAGACAATACAAAAAGTCTTCTTCTCCACTGCCGTTGAATATTAACGCCCCCTTTGGATACTTCAGTTTTTGGGCGTAAAGCTGGGCCTCTTGCTTTTCTTTTTCTGATAATTTTTTCCCCGAAGCATGACGAACAATATAATCAAGGACTTTGGGGGATGCTTCGGGGGCAATAGCACTGATTTCTTCAACAAGAATTGGCTCCGTCATTTTTTCTTCCTCGGTTTCCAAGGATTTTACTTTCGTGGGCTCTGAGGGCCTAGCTTCAGCTTCAGTTTCTTGCTCTCGAGCCTTAGTATCAGAAATTTCAGTTTTCGCTTCGGAAGTTGCAACAGTCTTCTTCGGAGTTGTGCTTGAAGACTTAATTGTTTCCAGAACATCTAACATATTGACCATTCTCTTTCTTTTCGGAGTCACCGCTGGCCCCTTTTGGATTTTTGTTGTCTCAACATTTGCTGAAGGACTTAAAACTTCTGATATTTTTTATCCTTCAGCTGATCCTTTTGCTTCTTCCATTTTTTCTGACGATGGCGCTTCGGCCATCTCTTTGGTTTCTGATAACAAAATCCTTGGTTCTTCCAATTCTGTTCTTGTTGGCGCTTCGGCCATTTCTGCGACTTCTGGCAGCAAGGTTGGCTTGATTGGCTTTTCAACTTCGGTGGCCGAAGAGGTCTCTCCGGCGAACTCAGGCACCGAGGCTGGTTCAATATAGCGTGGCCGATGTGTGAGGACCTTTATCCTTTTTCTTTTCGGTGCTGGCTCACTAGGAGCAGTTGCAGCTTCTTCTTTCGCAGAGGTTGTGCTTTTTCTTTTCTACCCTCGAATGGGATAACGATAGTCAGGGTAGACGAACCCGATTGCGTCAAACACCCGGTTCAGTCTTTTCTTTTTTCGGCCTCCGAAGGCTGCTGACAATGCAGTATCTTCGGCCTTCGAGTAAGCCCCAAGCAGTTCATCACTTAAATTTTCAATGCTTTTTAGCCAGTCATCATCTGGCTCAACGAATTTATCTCCGAACTTGAAAGTATACTTCAGCCTGATAAGTCCACCTTCGTCAGCCTCCTTTATGGTTTCTTGCGGCATTTCCCATTTTTCCGCGAGCGGCCATACTCTAAAGGCAATATGCTCTTGTACCAAATCTCTCGTTCCAATAAAAGAACAAATAACACCGAAGGCTCTCTGGCATTCTTCGGCAGCTTCATTCATTTCAACCTTCGGCCTCCGCAGGCCGAAACTTTGCCAAATAGGGCGCATAATTATACCTTTGATATCTTCCCGTACTTTCAGGTCATTCTTCACATAAAACCATTCTGTCATCCAGTCGCCGGGCCATCTCTTCCGAAAGGTTGGCACGGGACAGCTTGACCCAGACCGAGAAACGAAACTATAGCAGCCAAAATTATTGTGATACTGTTCCTTACCCCAAGGTTTTGTCTCGTATGATAATTCGTGTATATTGCAGAAACTTTTCGCATCAGGTTCCAGACCTTGGCTTCTCACGGCCCACACAAAGATATTCAGCCTTATGATTGCTTCGGGGGTAAGTTGGTGAAGATAGACTTCGAATATTTTCAGCACCTCTACGACAAAGTTGCTCAGGGGAAATCGTAGTCCAGCTTTCAAAAAGCTTCGGTACACTACGACTTCATTTTCTTCAGGGTTCGGACAAGTTTTTTCTCCTTCGTCGGCCCTCACAACGGACAAGTCCCGGAAATACCTTCCTCTCATGTTGACAAGATGATTTTCTTTGATACTTGATTTGCCGAAAATCGCATGGCTTGGTCGCCAAGGGCGATCTTCGGAGTCTTCACCACCACTATCCACATCATAACTGTCGCTGTCATCAGTATCTTCAGACAAACCTTCTAAAATCTCTTTGGTGATTTTTTCTGTATTGGTCTTCGACATTGCTATAAGAAACCCCAGATTCTTCTCTTCAGAGAGACTCAGCTTCATCTCGGCAGCAGCCTTCTTATCTTCAGACATCTTCGGAAACACTAAAAAACTGTTTTCAATGCCGAAGCTTCAAAACTTAAAAAGCTAAGCAAATCTTGGTGCGCAAGAGCTAAAAATTGAGTGAGCGAGAGCAGATGGCAAGAGAGCGTGCCAAATGAGCTTGCGGTATGATCTTATTTATACGCCCAGTGCGTTAAAAATTGAAAGACCCCACTTGTCAGTGAATGTTGCTATTCTAGCAAAGGGAAGGTGTTTTTTCGGACCTTCGGCTTAAGGCCTTCGTCCATGTCGCAATTTAAATTTATTATTCTAACAAATTAATATTGCGAGGGGCTACTGTTGGGGGCCTTCGGCTTCCGAAGGTCCTCAAAAACAAGATTTAATAGTATCTCTGGAGTATAATGTGTGAACAGGTATCTTCGGACTCGAATCGGTACCACAGTGGGAGAAGCCCAAAGAATACGAAGGTCGACACAGCACCGAAGCTGTGAGTAGGAAAGCTTCGGCGTAATAGCAGAAAAAGAAACCGACTTAAAGATGAAAAGGCTATTCAGGCCTCGGTGGATTACTATAGAATTACTACCAAATGTAAAGGGCATGAATGTAATTTTATATGAGCTGTGTCCCGTGCCTATAAATAGGTGAACAGTACCCCCGTACTGTTCACGCTGATTTGGCATTTGTTTTTGCGTCACACCTGTACTTTCATCTCCTTCCAAGCTGAAGGTACATTTGTAATTCGATGTCATTTCTGTTTCTTCATAATAATAATAATGCAAAAATAAGTTGATAATAATGTATAATTGTCTATGTCATCCTTCATATTCCTTATGATTCATTCTTCATCGTCGTATGCTATGTGATGAAGCTGAGGTGCCCGATCTTTCGGCGAGTAGAGATAATTCCGATTTGGCGGAAGATGACCCTTGCGATCCGACTACGACGAGCAAGCCCGAGGCGCCAATGCAATCGCTGAACCAACTCCCTGTGGTTACCGACCTTGCTGATGCGAGATCGGCCTGATCACGAAGATCGTTTCCTGTGCGCAATCGAAGAACGAACAAGAATAAGATGCGAGCAATCTAATCTATTACTCGAGGGTGGAGTTCTGAATACACGAAGACAGCGCAGATTTGCACGTGTTCGAGAGTAGCTAAGGCTAACGTAAAACAAAACTCAGGAAATAAAGGAGGCGCAGCTCCTGAATAAATAGAGAGGGGGCGCAGCCCCTAGGGGCGGCCAACCCTAGGTCGTCCATTATGGGCCGCAATTGGGCTGGTCGTCTATTCTCCCGGGCCTTCGTTCTTTAACAACATGATGTAGTTCAATTCTCTTGCACGGGCCCGAGTCACTGGCCCAGGTGGAAGGGGTGGCGCCTGGGCTGGAGAAGGTGCTGCTGGTGTAGATGTGCTCGTGTTGGTGTTGATGTCCGCATCATCCTCCCCTTCTTGAACTGAAGTCGTCCTCGACGGCAACTCCTCATCTTCTCCCGCATACGGTTTCAAATCTGCAACATTAAAACTAGTGGAAACACCAAACTCCGCAGGTAGGTCGAGGGTATAAGCATTATCATTAATCTTGGTTAGTATCTTAAAAGGACCAGCAGCACGAGGCATCAATTTAGAACGGCGCAAAGTAGGAAAACGATCCTTTCTCAAATGCAACCAAACCATATCACCAGGTTCAAAAGTAACATGTTTTCTTCCTTTACTACCAGCAACCTGATTTTTTGTATTAGTAGCAGCAATGTTCTGTTTCGTTTGTTCATGTATGGTAATCATTTGTTCAACATGTGCAGAAGCATCTACATGTGGGGCGTTCGCAGCATTAAGTGAAATCAAATCAATAGGTGCCCTAGGAATGTAACCATAAACAATCTGGAAAGGGCACATCTTTGTAGAAGAATGCGTGGCATGATTGTAAGCAAATTCAACATGAGGCAAGCAATCCTCCCAACGTCTCAAATTCTTGTCTAAAACAGCCCTAAGCATGGTAGATAAAGTTCTATTTACTACCTCAGTTTGTCCATCAGTCTGAGGGTGACAAGTAGTGCTAAACAACAATTTAGTTCCCAATTTATTCCAAAGAGATCTCCAAAAATGGCTTAGAAACTTAGCATCGCGATCAGAGACTATTGTTTTTGGAATACCATGTAAACGAATAATTTCTCTAAAGAACAATTCAGCAACAATGCTAGCATCATCAGTTTTATGACAAGGTATAAAGTGAGCCATTTTAGAGAATCTATCAACAACCACAAAAATACTATCCCTCCCCTTCTTAGTTCTAGGCAAGCCCAAAACAAAGTCCATAGAGATATCAAGCCAAGGAGAAGAAGGGACTGGCAAAGGCATATACAAACCATGGTTGTTCAACCGTGACTTAGCTTTCTGACAAGTAGTGCAGCGTGCAACAAGGCGCTCCACATCAGCGCGCATCCGAGGCCAAAAGAAGTGGGCAGCCAACACCTCATGTGTCTTGTAGACGCCAAAATGCCCCATGAGACCGCCTCCATGCGCTTCCTGTAACAACAAAAGACGAACCGAGCTAGCTGGAACACACAGCTTGTTAGCGCGAAACAGGAACCCATCCTGTATGTGAAATTTGCCCCATGGTTTCCCATTAATACAATGGCCGAAAGCATCTTTAAAATCAGCGTCGTCAACATATTGATCCTTCACAGTGTCCAAACCAAAGATTTTAAAATCTAACTGTGACAGCATGGTATAGCGACGAGACAAAGCATCAGCAATAACATTGTCCTTCCCGTTCTTGTGTTTAATAATGTAAGGAAAGGACTCAATAAATTCTACCCATTTAGCATGACGACGGTTCAGATTTGTTTGGGTACGAATATGTTTTAAAGCCTCATGATCAGAATGGATTATAAACTCACGATGCCAAAGATAGTGCTGCCATGTATGCAAAGTGCGCACTAAAGCGTAAAGCTCCTTATCATAAGTAGAATATTTCAGACTAGCACCGCTTAATTTTTCACTAAAATAAGCAACTGGTTTTCCTTCTTGTAACAAAACAG
The DNA here is from genome assembly GCF_902167145.1 of Zea mays. Classification (NCBI taxonomy): domain Eukaryota; kingdom Viridiplantae; phylum Streptophyta; class Magnoliopsida; order Poales; family Poaceae; genus Zea; species Zea mays. Next base: position 86,291,379 of record NC_050098.1, read on the forward strand.
CACCTAGCCCAATACCGCTAGCATCGCATTCAAGCTCAAACACTTTATTAAAATCAGGCAATTGCAATAGGGGAGCTTGGGTTAACTTATCTTTCAAAGTGCTGAACGCTACCTCCTGCGAATCACTCCAAGCAAACGGCACATCTTTCTTTGTAAGCTCATGTAGAGGCGCTGCAATGGAGCTAAAATCACGAACAAATCTGCGGTAGAAACCGGCAAGTCCAAGAAAGCTCCGAATTTGTGTGACCGTCGTCGGTGTAGGCCACTCCCGAATGGCAGCAATCTTGCTGCTATCCACCTCAATGCCCTGCGGAGTAACCACATAACCAAGAAACGAGACACGTTGCGTGCAAAATGTGCACTTTTCCATGTTACCAAACAAGCGAGCAGCACGCAAAGCGTCAAAAACAGCACGCAAATGTTCTAAATGCTCCTCTATAGACTTGCTGTAAATAAGGATATCATCAAAATAAACAACAACAAACAAACCTATGAAGGCCCTTTTTTTTCGTAACCGAAGGAGAAAATCAAGGAAACGGCCGTTGACTCGGTTTGTGGCGTGATCAAACGGGAGATGGTGGCGGCGCTAGGGTTTGAATGGTGGAAGAACACAATGCAACCAGCAACAAATGACGCGAAAGCACACAAATTCAACAATGCAGATTATTGAAAGAAAGTGCGAGGCTCAAAAGGGTGCTGGGATAAGATCTAACCTGAATTTTTATGTGGTTTTGTGGACTGTAGGAAAATAAAACGCTCGATAAACTCACCGATCAACCTGGAAATCTGATACCAATTGATGAAGCTGAGGTGCCCGATCTTTCGGCGAGTAGAGATAATTCCGATTTGGCGGAAGATGACCCTTGCGATCCGACTACGACGAGCAAGCCCGAGGCGCCAATGCAATCGCTGAACCAACTCCCTGTGGTTACCGACCTTGCTGATGCGAGATCGGCCTGATCACGAAGATCGTTTCCTGTGCGCAATCGAAGAACGAACAAGAATAAGATGCGAGCAATCTAATCTATTACTCGAGGGTGGAGTTCTGAATACACGAAGACAGCGCAGATTTGCGCGTGTTCGAGAGTAGCTAAGGCTAACGTGATGAAGACATCCACACTACTGATGCATCTATACCAATACAAGTACCAATTTCTGGTCCCATTACTCGCGCTCGTGCTCGTCAACTCAACCATCAGGTGGTTACACTCTTGAGTTCATGTCCATCATATTTAGACCATGGAGACCCGTGCACTCTTGTTTTGCTTAGGAATCAGGGAGAAGACCGAAAGGGAAAAGGATTTGAACATGCTGGATTCGGACTGCAGAAGAACACCAACTTGTGACGGTCACCACGGTCAGATGCGGGCTCGGATTGGAATGTTCAAGCACAACATGGAAAGCTTATCAAGTCTACTTTCATATGGATCCGGAATTATAGTCATATCTGTTCTGAGGCCGCCGTAATCATTGTTTTCTTACCGAGACATTTCCTGCCTTTTCTGCCCATGGTGCTGCGTCACCCTATTTTGGCCCAATGGGTCGTGTATCAAGTTAGGTCCATTAGGGACGCATCCTAGGGTTGCAGCACGACCCCAATACCCTTGTGGTCGTCCTCCCATGTTTATAAACCCCCTAGCCGCCACCAAGAACAGCGGGTTTTGTTTAGATCAAGTTTAGCTCTCGCTACTTGCTTGCAAGCGCGCGTGCTAGTTCAGCCGCCCGTCTTCTTGTCTTCGGAACCCCACCATATTGTAGTTTGATCTTTAAACCTACATTTAGATCTGGTAATTCAGTACTTGTTCTACTTGTTCTTGCTAGTTCTTCGATTGCTTGCAGGACGAGTGCCCTAGTGGCCAGGGTGTCACGCTCCACAAGATCGTGACAGCCATAGGAGGTGGTGTATCGGTTGCTAAGGCGCAGCGTCTTTGGAAGGCTGTAGTCGGGCCGTGAACGTCGTCTCCTCCCCCAATCGAGTTATTCCACACCCTCTCATCGAAAGATCGGGCAATCACCCAACGGGTGCACATCAGTTGGTATCAGAGCAAGGTTTATCGGTGAGAGATTTACTTTTCTTCGCTGTTTTCTTATCTCCTATAGTCCAGAAAAAGCCAAAAAATAGTAGATTAGTTTTACCGCAATCCTATAAACCATTGAGCATTTACTAGTACTACTTAGTTAGGGCTTGTTGAGTTTTTGGTTGCATCGGTTGTGTCGAGTTGCTGGTCTTAGTTTATTCCTTTAGAGTTTTGAGTTCTACCACGTTTTGGTCACCACGAAATCCACCATCACCAAAAACATCTCTGGTTCGTTTTTGCCACCACGGATACATATCATATCCGATTTGGAAGTTTAAATACAATCTGGAAAGCTTATCTTATCTTCTTTCCAACGGATCTGACCTTATCTCAAAATTCGTTCTGAGCGCTCCGCAATCATCGTAGAGATTTCTGGACTTTCTATATTAACAAGATTTGTTAAATCTGATTTAAAGGGGCTGTTAGCAATATCTTTATTGTTTGGGTTGTCATAGTGAAAAAAGGGTTTAAGCCCCTGCAAAAAAAAAACAGAAGAAGAAGAAGAAGAAAAAAAAGAATAGAAAAAAAAGGAAAAGAAGAAGAAGGGGGCTGAATCTCTAAATCTGTTGTTTCTCTTTGTGCTGTGCTAGTTGTTCTTTTTCAGTGACTACCTTTGTGCCTAGGCTCACGTCTCTAACCTGGTTTAGCCTAGGACCAGCACAGTACCACCGTTGAACGATTATTCAGCTTGCTTTTGTAACTAACGTGGTACTAGTGTATTCCTTGCTTCAGCCCACCTACAACTCTACATATTTCGACTACAGTTTGACAGGTCGTGTTGCTGCGGCACCGATACACTTATTCCACGGTTGCAGACTTGTTGGTTGCTGACCCCTCCTGTTGTGCAAGGTAAGAATTGGTAAGAGCTTGTGTGGCAGGTTGAGAGTGAGCGCCTTGCAGTAGCTACATCCTAATAGTTGTAGAGTTTTTATTCCTTCACGTTTTTTTTTCTTGTTGCCTCTGTTCGTCTAACCATGGCAGGATTGGAGGTTGATGATGCTTCTCGTAATATGCCACACTCTCCTCGCACCAAGGGTATCATACAACACTTTGTAAGGCTAGTGAAGACGCACACGGAAGGTCTTGATAATGACATGCAGGTGACGAATGAAAAGATGGGGCAATTGGAGGCCACACAGATCGACACGAACACCAAACTTGCAAATGTGGAAATGACAGTTGCTCATATTGACAAGAGCCTTGTCGCACTCTTGAGGCGGTTTGATGAGATGCATGCTAATATCAATGGTGGGCGTGATGAGGGCGCCGAAGGTAACTGGGATGACTATGTTGCTGATACTGAACAAGATGACCAAGAAGCACCTAATCGCCGGCGACTACGTACTAACCGTAGAGGTATGGGTGGTTTTCACCGACGTGAGGTACATGGTAATGATGATGTTTTTAGTAAGGTTAAATTTAAAATACCTCCTTTTGATGGTAAATATGACCCTGATGCTTACATTACTTGGGAGATTGCGGTTGATCAAAAGTTTGCATGCCATGAATTTCCTGAGAATGCGCGGGTTAGAGCTGCTACTAGTGAGTTTACTGAATTTGCTTCTGTTTGGTGGATAGAACATGGTAAGAAGAATCCTAATAACATGCCACAAACTTGGGATGCGTTGAAACGGGTCATGCGGGCTAGATTTGTTCCTTCTTATTATGCACGTGATATGTTAAACAAGTTGCAACAATTGAGACAGGGTACTAAAAGTGTAGAAGAATATTATCAGGAATTACAAATGGGTATGCTGCGTTGTAACATAGAGGAGGGTGAGGAATCTGCTATGGCTAGATTTTTGGGCGGGTTAAATAGGGAAATTCAGGACATCCTTGCTTATAAAGATTATGCTAATGTAACCCGATTGTTTCATCTTGCTTGCAAAGCTGAAAGGGAAGTGCAGGGACGACGTGCTAGTGCAAGGTCTAATGTTTCTGCAGGAAAATCTACACCATGGCAACAGCGCACGACTACATCCATGACCGGCCGTACACTAGCACCAACTCCCTCGCCAAGTCGACCAGCACCCCCGCCTTCCTCCAGCGACAAACCACGTGCATCTTCCACAAATTCAGCAACCAAATCTGCCCAGAAACCCGCAGGTAGTGCCTCTTCAGTAGCTTCCACAGGTAGAACAAGAGATGTTCTGTGTTATCGATGCAAGGGCTATGGACACGTGCAGCGTTATTGTCCTAATCAGCGTGTTTTGGTGGTAAAAGACGATGGTGGGTATTCCTCTGCTAGTGATTTGGATGAAGCTACACTTGCTTTGCTTGCGGCTGATGATGTAGGCACTAAGGAACCACCCGAAGAACAGATTGGTGCAGATGATGCAGAGCATTATGAGAGCCTCATTGTACAGCGTGTGCTTAGTGCACAAATGGAGAAGGCAGAGCAGAATCAGCGACATACGTTGTTTCAAACAAAGTGTGTCATTAAGGAGCGTTCATGTCGTTTGATCATTGATGGAGGTAGCTGCAACAACTTGGCTAGCAGCGACATGGTGGAGAAGCTTGCACTTACGACCAAACCGCACCCGCATCCATATCACATTCAATGGCTCAACAATAGTGGTAAGGTCAAGGTAACCAAGCTGGTACGAATTAATTTTGCTATTGGTTCATATCGTGATGTTGTTGACTGTGATGTTGTGCCTATGGATGCTTGTAATATTCTGCTAGGTAGACCATGGCAATTTGATTCAGATTGTATGCATCATGGTAGATCAAATCAATATTCTCTCATATACCATGATAAGAAAATTATTTTGCTTCCCATGTCCCCTGAGGCTATTGTGCGTGATGATGTTGCTAAAGCTACCAAAGCTAAAACTGAGAACAACAAGAATATTAAAGTTGTTGGTAATAACAAAGATGGGATAAAATTGAAAGGACATTGCTTGCTTGCAACAAAAACTGATGTTAATGAATTATTTGCTTCCACTACTGTTGCCTACGCCTTGGTATGCAAGGATGCTTTGATTTCAATTCAAGATATGCAGCATTCTTTGCCTCCTGTTATTACTAACATTTTGCAGGAGTATTCTGATGTATTTCCAAGTGAGATACCAGAGGGGCTGCCACCTATACGAGGGATTGAGCACCAAATTGATCTTATTCCTGGTGCATCTTTGCCGAATCGTGCGCCATATAGGACAAATCCAGAGGAAACAAAAGAAATTCAGCGACAAGTGCAAGAACTACTCGACAAAGGTTACGTGCGTGAGTCTCTTAGTCCGTGTGCTGTTCCGGTTATTTTAGTGCCTAAAAAAGATGGAACATGGCGTATGTGTGTTGATTGTAGGGCTATTAATAATATCACGATACGTTATCGACACCCTATTCCACGTTTAGATGATATGCTTGATGAATTGAGTGGTGCCATTGTCTTTTCTAAAGTTGATTTGCGTAGTGGGTACCACCAGATTCGTATGAAATTGGGAGATGAATGGAAAACTGCTTTCAAAACTAAGTTCGGATTGTATGAGTGGTTAGTCATGCCTTTTGGGTTAACTAATGCACCTAGCACTTTCATGAGATTAATGAACGAGGTTTTGCGTGCCTTCATTGGAAAATTTGTGGTAGTATACTTTGATGATATATTGATCTACAGCAAATCTATGGATGAACATGTTGATCACATGCGTGCTGTTTTTAATGCTTTACGAGATGCACGTTTATTTGGTAACCTTGAGAAGTGCACATTTTGCACCGATCGAGTTTCGTTTCTTGGTTATGTTGTGACTCCACAGGGAATTGAGGTTGATCAAGCCAAGGTAGAAGCGATACATGGATGGCCTATGCCAAAGACTATCACACAGGTGCGGAGTTTCCTAGGACTTGCTGGCTTCTATCGCCGTTTTGTGAAGGACTTTAGCACCATTGCTGCACCTTTGAATGAGCTTACGAAGAAGGGAGTGCATTTTAGTTGGGGCAAAGTACAAGAGCACGCTTTCAACGTGCTGAAAGATAAGTTGACACATGCACCTCTCCTCCAACTTCCTGATTTTAATAAGACTTTTGAGCTTGAATGTGATGCTAGTGGAATTGGATTGGGTGGTGTTTTGTTACAAGAAGGCAAACCTGTTGCATATTTTAGTGAAAAATTGAGTGGGTCTGTTCTAAATTATTCTACTTATGATAAGGAATTATATGCTCTTGTGCGAACATTAGAAACATGGCAGCATTATTTGTGGCCCAAAGAGTTTGTTATTCATTCTGATCATGAATCTTTGAAACATATTCGTAGTCAAGGAAAACTGAACCGTAGACATGCTAAGTGGGTTGAATTTATCGAATCGTTTCCTTATGTTATTAAGCACAAGAAAGGAAAAGAGAATATCATTGCTGACGCTTTGTCTAGGAGATATACTTTGCTGAATCAACTTGACTACAAAATCTTTGGATTAGAGACGATTAAAGACCAATATGTTCATGATGCTGATTTTAAGGATGTGTTGCTGCATTGTAAAGATGGGAAAGGATGGAACAAATATATCGTTAGTGATGGGTTTGTGTTTAGAGCTAACAAGCTATGCATTCCAGCTAGCTCCGTTCGTTTGTTGTTGTTACAGGAAGCACATGGAGGTGGCTTAATGGGACATTTTGGAGCAAAGAAAACGGAGGACATACTGGCTGGTCATTTCTTTTGGCCCAAGATGAGAAGAGATGTGGTGAGATTGGTTGCTCGTTGCACGACATGTCAAAAGGCGAAGTCACGGTTAAATCCACACGGTTTGTATTTGCCTCTACCCGTTCCTAGTGCTCCTTGGGAAGATATTTCTATGGATTTTGTGCTGGGATTGCCTAGGACTAGGAAGGGACGTGATAGTGTGTTTGTGGTTGTTGATAGATTTTCTAAGATGGCACATTTCATACCATGTCATAAAACTGACGATGCTACTCATATTGCTGATTTGTTCTTTCGTGAAATTGTTCGCTTGCATGGTGTGCCCAACACAATCGTTTCTGATCGTGATGCTAAATTTCTTAGTCATTTTTGGAGGACTTTGTGGGCAAAATTGGGGACTAAGCTTTTATTTTCTACTACATGTCATCCTCAAACTGATGGTCAAACTGAAGTTGTGAATAGAACTTTGTCTACTATGTTAAGGGCAGTTCTAAAGAAGAATATTAAGATGTGGGAGGACTGTTTGCCTCATATTGAATTTGCTTATAATCGATCATTGCATTCTACTACAAAGATGTGCCCATTTCAGATTGTATATGGTTTGTTACCTCGTGCTCCTATTGATTTAATGCCTTTGCCATCTTCTGAAAAACTAAATTTTGATGCTACTAGGCGTGCTGAATTGATGTTAAAACTGCACGAAACTACTAAAGAAAACATAGAGCGTATGAATGCTAGATATAAGTTTGCTAGTGATAAAGGTAGAAAGGAAATAAATTTTGAACCTGGAGATTTAGTTTGGTTGCATTTGAGAAAGGAAAGGTTTCCTGAATTACGAAAATCTAAATTGTTGCCTCGAGCCGATGGACCGTTTAAAGTGCTAGAGAAAATTAACGACAATGCATATAGGCTAGATCTGCCTGCAGACTTTGGGGTTAGCCCCACATTTAACATTGCAGATTTAAAGCCCTACTTGGGAGAGGAAGTTAAGCTTGAGTCGAGGACGACTCAAATGCAAGAAGGGGAGAATGATGAAGACATCCACACTACTGATGCATCTATACCAATACAAGTACCAATTTCTGGTCCCATTACTCGCGCTCGTGCTCGTCAACTCAACCATCAGGTGGTTACACTCTTGAGTTCATGTCCATCATATTTAGACCATGGAGACCCGTGCACTCTTGTTTTGCTTAGGAATCAGGGAGAAGACCGAAAGGGAAAAGGATTTGAACATGCTGGATTCGGACTGCAGAAGAACACCAACTTGTGACGGTCACCACGGTCAGATGCGGGCTCGGATTGGAATGTTCAAGCACAACATGGAAAGCTTATCAAGTCTACTTTCATATGGATCCGGAATTATAGTCATATCTGTTCTGAGGCCGCCGTAATCATTGTTTTCTTACCGAGACATTTCCTGCCTTTTCTGCCCATGGTGCTGCGTCACCCTATTTTGGCCCAATGGGTCGTGTATCAAGTTAGGTCCATTAGGGACGCATCCTAGGGTTGCAGCACGACCCCAATACCCTTGTGGTCGTCCTCCCATGTTTATAAACCCCCTAGCCGCCACCAAGAACAGCGGGTTTTGTTTAGATCAAGTTTAGCTCTCGCTACTTGCTTGCAAGCGCGCGTGCTAGTTCAGCCGCCCGTCTTCTTGTCTTCGGAACCCCACCATATTGTAGTTTGATCTTTAAACCTACATTTAGATCTGGTAATTCAGTACTTGTTCTACTTGTTCTTGCTAGTTCTTCGATTGCTTGCAGGACGAGTGCCCTAGTGGCCAGGGTGTCACGCTCCACAAGATCGTGACAGCCATAGGAGGTGGTGTATCGGTTGCTAAGGCGCAGCGTCTTTGGAAGGCTGTAGTCGGGCCGTGAACGTCGTCTCCTCCCCCAATCGAGTTATTCCACACCCTCTCATCGAAAGATCGGGCAATCACCCAACGGGTGCACATCATAACGTAAAACAAAACTTAGGAAATAAAGGAGGCGCAGCTCCTGAATAAATAGAGAGGGGGCGCAGCCCCTAGGGGCGGCCAACCCTAGGTCGTCCATTATGGGCCGCAATTGGGCTGGTCGTCTATTCTTCCGGGCCTTCGTTCTTTAACAACATGATGTAGTTCAATTCTCTTGCACGGGCCCGAGTCACTGGCCCAGGTGGAAGGGGTGGCGCCTGGGCTGGAGAAGGTGCTGCTGGTGTAGATGTGCTCGTGTTGGTGTTGATGTCCGCATCACTATGTTTATGAAGGTATGTCCTTCATAACCTTCGTCCGAAAATCATTATATCCTAAGGGAAATAATGCTTCGTAGGACGAAGGACTCTATCGATTAACATTTTCTATGTTGCCTTGTTCTTAACTCATAGCATTTGAGAACAAGTCCCCAACAGGGTGCATACAAAGCACGAGTTTTTGCCACCGGAACCAATTCTTCGTTTTTCGCAACAAACTTGCCCAATCCACTACTTTAGGTCCAAAACTCATGTTTGGGGTGGTTTCGCGCCGCACGTCACCCATTCCGAAAACGGGTGAAAGGGTGCATACAAAGCACGAGTTTTTGCCACCGGAACCATTTCTTCGTTTTTCGCAACGAACATGCCCAATCCACTACTTTAGGTCCAAAACTCATGTTTGGGGTGGTTTCGCGCAATTTTGTTGTCGCACGTCACCCATTCCGAAAACGGGTGTTGGGGTGCATACGAAGCACGAGTTTTTGCCACCGGAACCATTTCTTCATTTTTCCCAACGAACATGCCCATTGCACTACTTTAGGTCCAAAACTCATGTTTGGTGTGGTTTCGCGCAATTTCGTTGCCGCACGTTACCCATTCCGAAAACGGGTGTCGGGGTGCATACAAGCACGAGTTTTTGCCACCGGAACCATTTCTTCATTTTTCACAACGAACATGCCCATTCCACTACTTTAGGTCCAAAACTCATGTTTGGGGTGGTTTTGCGCAATTTCGTTGCCGCACGTCACCCATTCCGAAAACGGGTGTCGGTGTGCATACAAAGCTTGAGTTTTCGCCACCGGAACCATTTCTTCATTTTTCGCAACGAACAAGCCCAATCCACTACTCTTGGTCCAAAACTCATGTTTGAGGTGGTTTCGCGCAATTTCGTTGCCGCACGTCACCCATTCAGAAAACGGGTGTCGGAGTGCATACAAAGCACGAGTTTTTTTTCCATCGGAACCATTTCTTCGTTTTTCGCAACGAACATGCCCAATCTACTACTCTAGGTCCAAAACTCATGTTTGGGGTGATTTCGCGCAATTTCGTTGCCGCACGTCACCCATTCCGAAAACGGGTGTCGGGGTGCACATGAGTTTTCGCCACCGGAACCATTTCTTCATTTTTCGCAACGAACATGCCCAATCCACTATGTTTGGGGTGGTTTCGCGCAATTTCGTTGTCGCACGTCACCCATTCCGAAAACGGGTGTCGGGGTGCATACAAAGCACGAGTTTTTGCCACCGGAACCATTTCTTCGTTTTTCGCAACGAATATGGCCAATCCACTACTTTAGGTCCAAAACTCATGTTTGGGGTGGTTTCGCAATTTCGTTGCCGCACGTCACCCATTCCGAAAACGGGTGTCGGGGTGCATACAAAGCACGAGTTTTTGCCACCGGAACCATTTCTTCGTTTTCACAACGAATATGCCCAATCCACTATGTTTGGGGTGGTTTCGCGCAATTTCGTTGCCGCACGTCACCCATTCTGAAAACGGGTGTCGGGGTGCATACAAAGCACGAGTTTTTGCCACCGGAACCATTTCTTCGTTTTTCGCAACGAACATGTCCAATCCACTACTTTAGGTCCAAAACTCATGTTTGGTGTGGTTTCGCGCAATTTCGTTGCCGCACGTCACTAATTCCGAAAACGGGTGTCGGGGTGCATACAAGCACGAGTTTTTGCCACCAGAACCATTTCCTCGTTTTTCGCGACGAACGTGCCCAATCCACTACTTTAAGTCCAAAACTCATGTTTGGAGTGGTTTCGCGCAATTTCGTTGCCGCACATCACCCATTCCGAAAACGGGTGTCAGGTGCATACAAAGCATGAGTTTTCGCCACCGGAACATTTCTTCGTTTTTCGCAACGAACATGCCCAATCCACTACTTTAGGTCCAAAACTCATGTTTGGGGTGGTTTCTTGCAGTTTCATTGTCGTACATCCCTCATTCCCAAAACGGGTGTCGGGGTGCATACAAAGCACGAGTTTTTGCCACCGGAACCAATTCTTAGTTTTTCGCAACGAACTTGCCCAATCCACTACTTTAGGTCCAAAACTCATGTTTGGGGTGGTTTCGCGCTATATCGTTGCCGCACGTCACCCATTCCGAAAACGGGTGTCGGGGTGCAAACAAAGCACGAGTTTTTGCCACTAGAACTATTTCTTCATTTTTCGCAACGAACATGCCCAATCCAGTACTTTAGGTCCAAAAATCATGTTTGGGGTGATTTCACGCAACTTCGTTGCCGGACGTCACGCATTCCAAAAACGGGTGTTGGGGTGCATACAAAGCATGAGTTTTTGGCACCGGAACCATTTCTTCGTTTTTCTCAATGAACATGCCCAATCCACTACTTTAGGTCCAAATCTCATGTTTGGGTTGGTTTCGCGCAATTTCGTTGCCGCACGTTACCCATTCCGAAAACGAGTGTCGGGGTGCATACAAGCACGAGTTTTAGCCACCGGAACCATTTTTTCGTTTTTCACAACAAACATGCCCATTCCACTACTTTAGGTCCAAAACTCATGTTTGGGGTGGTTTTGCGCAATTTCGTTGCCGCACGTCACCCATTCCGAAAACGGGTGTCGGGGTGCATACAAAGCTTGAGTTTCGCCACCGGAACCATTTCTTCGTTTTTCGCAACGAACATGCCCAATCCACTACTTTAAGTCCAAAACTCATGTTTGGGGTGGTTTCGCGCAATTTCGTTGCCGCACGTCACCCATTCAGAAAACGAGTGTCGGGGTGCATACAAAGCACGAGTTTTTTTCCACCGGAACCATTTCTTCGTTTTTCGCAACGAACATGCCCAATCCACTACTCTAGGTCCAAAACTCATGTTTGGGGTGGTTTCACGCAATTTCGTTGCCGCACGTCACCCATTCCGAAAACTGGTGTCGGGGTGCATACAAAGCATGAGTTTTCTCCACCGGAACCATTTTTTCGTTTTTCGCAATGAACATGCCCAATCCACTACTTTAGGTCCAAAACTCATGTTTGGTGTGGTTTCGCGCAATTTCGTTGCCGCACGTCACCCATTCCGAAAACGGGTGTCAGGGTGCATACAAAGCACGAGTTTTCGCCACCGGAATCATTTCTTCGTTTTTCACAACGAACATGCCCATTCCACAACTTTAGGTCCAAAACTCATGTTTGGGGTGGTTTTGCGCAATTTTGTTGCCGCACGTCACCCATTCTGAAAACGGGTGCCCGGGTGCATACAAAGCACGAGTTTTTTTCCACCGGAACCAATTCTTCGTTTTTCGCAACGAACATGCCCAATCCACTATTCTAGGTCCAAAACTCATGTTTGGGGTGGTTTCGCGCAATTTCGTTGCCGCACGTCACTCATTCCGTAAACGGGTGTCGTGGTGCACATGAGTTTTCGCCACCGGAACCATTTCTTCGTTTTTCACAACGAACATGCCCAATCCACTCTGTTTGGGGTGGTTTCGGGCAATTTCGTTGCCGCACGTCACCCATTCCGAAAACGGGTGTCGGGGTGCATACAAAGCACGAGTTTTTGCCACCGGAACCATTTCTTCGTTTTTCGCAACGAACATGGCCAATCCACTACTCTTGGTCCAAAACTCATGTTTGGGGTGGTTTCGCGCAATTTCGTTGCCGCACATCACCCATTCCGAAAACGGGTGTCGGGGTGCATACAAAGCATGAGTTTTCGCCACCTGAACCATTTCTTCGTTTTTCACAACAAACATGCCCATTCCACTACTTTAGGTCCAAAACTCATGTTTGGGATGGTTTTGCGCAATTTCGTTGCCGCACGTCACCCATTCCGAAAACGGTTGTCGGGGTGCATACAAAGCACGAGTTTTCGCCACCGGAACCATTTCTTTGTTTTTCACAATAAACATGCCCATTCCACTACTTTAGGTCCAAAACTCATGTTTGGGGTGGTTTTGCGCAATTTCGTTGCCGCACGTCACCCATTCCGAAAACGGTTGTCGCGGTGCATACAAAGCTTGAGTTTTTGCCACCGGAACCATTTTTTCGTTTTTCGCAACGAACATGCCCAATCCACTAGTTTAGGTCCAAAACTCATGTTTGGGGTGGTTTCGCGCAATTTCGTTGCCGCACGTCACCCATTCCGAAAACGGGTCTCCGTGTGCATACAAAGCACGAGTTTTTTTCCACCGGAACCATTTCTTCGTTTTTCGCAACGAACATGCCCAATCCACTATTCTAGGTCTAAAACTCATGTTTGGGGTGGTTTCGCGCAATTTCGTTGCCGCACGTCACTCATTCCATAAACGGGTGTCGTGGTGCACATGAGTTTTCGCCACCGAAACCATTTCTTCGTTTTTCACAACGAACACGCCCAATCCACTATGTTTGGGGTGGTTTTGGGCAATTTCGTTGCCGCACGTCACCCATTCCGAAAACGGGTGTCGGGTGATGAACCCAACGGGTAGAAGGGTGCCCGATCTTTCGATGAGAGATGATGGAGGTGGAAAACTTGTTGGAGAACGACGTTGGCTGCCCGACTACCACAACCAAGATGGTGTGGCGCCTTGAGCGACAGGTACACCGTCTCCTGATAACTACGATTTGGGGTGGAGGTCGACGTTGTGCTATCCGACTACAACAACCACAAGGGTGCTGCGCCTTAGCGATAGTTACACCGGCTCCTGTTGTTGCTGCTCTTGCAGTGCCAAGAACAGCCTTGAACCTGCAAGCAATCGAGAACAAGCAAGAACAAGATAACAAGCAAACACGCACGGATCTGATAAAGTTGGGGTCCCGTTTCAAGTATTCGGGTGGTCTAGCCGACACACGCGTTTACAAGGAAGTAGCAAAGGCTAAACTTACATCAAACAAAACCCAAGTTCTTTGGTGGCTGCTAGTTGCTTAAATAGAGAAATAGGAAGAAGGAATTCTGGTGGAGTCATGAAGTTCCCTCGGCAGTTCCTGGACGCCTCGGGTGTAGTCTCCCATTAATTCTTGATCCACCAGCATGTAGACGAAGGGAGCTTTCCAACAAGTATTTATTTGCATTAAATGGCCTTGGAAGTTGGAAGATATGCCCCATTTAAACTTGTACTTGATGCTGTTACGAAATCCTCTCGGGTGCAACAGCCTTTATTGCCTTGTTGCCTTCTCTAGTCCAAGATGGTTCACCTCCCAAACACCTGAGCATAATAAAGTCATCGCAAGGCTTTAGTACCTCATTTAAAGAAGAATTAGCTTCAATAGCAAGGAACGAGTTCACCTGATAATTAAGTTTACGTGCACGGGCTCGTGTCATTGGTCCTTGATTAGCTACGAATGGTGAAGTGGTCACTGGTATGGTTGTATCAATGATAGTGATGTCCTCATCATCGGGGTGCATACAAAGCACGAGTTTTTGCCACCGGAACCATTTCTTCGTTTTTCGCAACGAACATGGCCAATCCACCACTTTAGGTCCAAAACTCATGTTTGGGGTGGTTTCGCGCAATTTCGTTGCCGCACGTCACCCATTCAGAAAACGGGTGTCGGGGTGCATACAAAGCACGAGTTTTTTCCACCGGAACCATTTCTTCGTTTTTCGCAACGAACATGCCCAATCCACTACTCTAGGTCCAAAACTCATGTTTGGGGTGGTTTCGCACAATTTCGTTGTCGTACATCCCTCATTCCCAAAACGGGTGTCGGGGTGCATACAAAGCAATAGTTTTTGCCACCGGAACCAATTCTTCGTTTTTCGCAACGAACTTGCCCAATCCACTACTTTAGGTCCAAAACTCATGTTTGGGGTGGTTTCGCGCTATATTGTTGCCGCACGTCACTCATTCCGAAAACGGGTGTCGGGGTGTATACAAAGCACGAGTTTTTGCCACCGGAACCATTTCTTCGTTTTTCGCAACGAACATGCCCAATCCAGTACTTTAGGTCCAAAAATCATGTTTGGGGTGATTTCACGCAACTTTGTTGCCGGACGTCACGCATTCCAAAAACGGGTGTTGTGGTGCATACAAAGCACGAGTTTTTGCCACCGGAACCATTTCTTCGTTTTTCTCAATGAACATGCCCAATCCACTACTTTAGGTCCAAATCTCATGTTTGGGGTGGTTTCGCGCAATTTCGTTGCCGCACGTTACCCATTCCGAAAACGAGTGTACGAGTGTCGGGGTGCATACAAGCACGAGTTTTTGCCACCGGAACTATTTCTTCGTTTTTCACAACGAACATGCCCATTCCACTACTTTAGGTTCAAAACTCATGTTTGGGGTGGTTTTGCGCAATTTCGTTGCCGCACGTCACCCATTCCGAAAACGGGTGTCGGGGTGCATACAAAGCTTGAGTTTTCGCCACCGGAACCATTTCTTCGTTTTTCGCAACGACCATGCCCAATCCACTAATTTAGGTCCAAAACTCATGTTTGGGGTGGTTTCGCGCAATTTCGTTGCAGCACGTCACCCATTCAGAAAACGGGTGTCGGGGTGCATACAAAGCACAAGTTTTTTTTCCACCGGAACCATTTCTTCGTTTTTCGCAACGAACATGCCCAATCCACTACTCTAGGTCCAAAACTCATGTTTGGGGTGGTTTCGCGCAATTTCGTTGCCGCACGTCACCCATTCCGAAAACGGGTGTCGGGGTGCATACAAAGCACGAGTTTTCGCCACCGGAACCATTTCTTCGTTTTTCGCAACGAACATGCCCAATCCACTACTCTAGGTCCAAAACTCATGTTTGGGGTGGTTTCGCGCAATTTCGTTGCCGCACGTCACCCATTCAGAAAACGGGTGTCGGGGTGCATACAAAGCACGAGTTTTTTCCACCGGAACCATTTCTTCGTTTTTCGCAACGAACATACCCAATCCACTACTCTAGGTCCAAAACTCATGTTTGGGATGGTTTCGCGCAATTTCGTTGCCGCACGTCACCCCTTCCGAAAACGGGTGTCGGGGTGCATACAAAGCACGAGTTTTCGCCACCGAAACCATTTCTTCGTTTTTCGCAACGAACATGCCCATTCCACTAATTTAGGTCCAAAACTCATGTTTGGGGTGGTTTTGCGCAATTTCGTTGCCGCACGTCACCCATTCCGAAAACGGTTGTCGCGGTGCATATAAAGCTTGAGTTTTCGCCACCGGAACCATTTCTTCGTTTTTCGCAACGAACATGCCCAATCCACTACTTTAGGTCCAAAACTCATGTTTGGGGTGGTTTCGCGCAATTTTGTTGCCGCACGTCACCCATTCCGAAAACGGGTGTCCGGGTGCATACAAAGCACGAGTTTTTTTCCACCGGAACCATTTCTTCGTTTTTCGCAACGAACATGCCCAATCCACTATTCTAGGTCCAAAACTCATGTTTGGGGTGGTTTCGTGCAATTTCGTTGCCGCACGTCACTCAATCCGTAAACGGATGTCGTGGTGCACATGAGTTTTCGCCACCAGAACCATTTCTTCGTTTTTCGCAACGAACATGCCCAATCCACTATGTTTGGGGTGGTTTCAGGCAATTTCATTGCCGCACGTCACCCATTCCGAAAACGGGTGTCGGGGTGCATACAAAGCACGAGTTTTTGCCACCGGAACCATTTCTTCGTTTTTCGCAACGAACATGCCCAATCCACTACTTTAGGTCCAAAACTCATGTTTGGGGTGGTTTCGCGCAATTTCGTTGCCGCATGTCACCCATTCAGAAAACGGGTGTCGGGGTGCATACAAAGCACGAGTTTTTTCCACCGGAACCATTTCTTCGTTTTTTGCAACGAACATGCCCAATCCACTACTCTAGGTCCAAAACTCATGTTTGGGGTGGTTTCGCGCAATTTCGTTGCCGCACGTCACCCATTCAGAAAACGGGTGTCGGGGTGCATACAAAGCACGAGTTTTTTTTCCACCGGAACCATTTCTTCGTTTTTCGCAACGAACATGCCCAATCCACTACTCTAGGTCCAAAACTCATGTTTGGGGTGGTTTCGCGCAATTTCGTTGCCGCACGTCACCCATTCCGAAAACGGGTGTCGGGGTGCATACAAAGCACGAGTTTTCGCCACCGGAACCATTTCTTCGTTTTTCGCAACGAACATGCCCAATCCACTACTCTAGGTCCAAAACTCATGTTTGGGGTGGTTTCGCGCAATTTCGTTGCCGCACGTCACCCATTCAGAAAACGGGTGTCGGGGTGCATACAAAGCACGAGTTTTTTCCACCGGAACCATTTCTTCGTTTTTCGCAACGAACATACCCAATCCACTACTCTAGGTCCAAAACTCATGTTTGGGATGGTTTCGCGCAATTTCGTTGCCGCACGTCACCCCTTCCGAAAACGGGTGTCGGGGTGCATACAAAGCACGAGTTTTCGCCACCGAAACCATTTCTTCGTTTTTCGCAACGAACATGCCCATTCCACTACTTTAGGTCCAAAACTCATGTTTGGGGTGGTTTTGCGCAATTTCGTTGCCGCACGTCACCCATTCCGAAAACGGTTGTCGCGGTGCATATAAAGCTTGAGTTTTCGCCACCGGAACCATTTCTTCGTTTTTCGCAACGAACATGCCCAATCCACTACTTTAGGTCCAAAACTCATGTTTGGGGTGGTTTCGCGCAATTTTGTTGCCGCACGTCACCCATTCCGAAAACGGGTGTCCGGGTGCATACAAAGCACGAGTTTTTTTCCACCGGAACCATTTCTTCGTTTTTCGCAACGAACATGCCCAATCCACTATTCTAGGTCCAAAACTCATGTTTGGGGTGGTTTCGTGCAATTTCGTTGCCGCACGTCACTCAATCCGTAAACGGATGTCGTGGTGCACATGAGTTTTCGCCACCAGAACCATTTCTTCGTTTTTCGCAACGAACATGCCCAATGCACTATGTTTGGGGTGGTTTCGGGCAATTTCATTGCCGCACGTCACCCATTCCGAAAACGGGTGTCGGGGTGCATACAAAGCACGAGTTTTTGCCACCGGAACCATTTCTTCGTTTTTCGCAACGAACATGCCCAATCCACTACTTTAGGTCCAAAACTCATGTTTGGGGTGGTTTCGCGCAATTTCGTTGCCGCACGTCACCCATTCAGAAAACGGGTGTCGGGGTGCATACAAAGCACGAGTTTTTTCCACCGGAACCATTTCTTCGTTTTTTGCAACGAACATGCCCAATCCACTACTCTAGGTCCAAAACTCATGTTTGGGGTGGTTTCGCGCAATTTCGTTGCCGCACGTCACCCATTCAGAAAACGGGTGTCGGGGTGCATACAAAGCACGAGTTTTTTTTTCCATCGGAACCATTTCTTCGTTTTTCGCAACAAACATGCCCAATCCACTACTCTAGGTCCAAAACTCATGTTTGGGATGGTTTCGCGCAATTTCGTTGCCGCACGTCACCCATTCCGAATACGGGTGTCGGGGTGCATACAAAGCACGAGTTTTCGCCACCGAAACCATTTCTTCGTTTTTCGCAATGAACATGCCCAATCCACTACTTTAGGTCCAAAACTCAAGTTTGGGGTGGTTTTGCGCAATTTCGTTGCCGCACGTCACTCATTCCGAAAACGGGTGTCGGGGTGCATACAAAGCTTGAGTTTTCGCCACCGGAACCATTTCTTCGTTTTTCGCAACGAACATGCCCAATCCACTACTTTAGGTCCAAAACTCATGTTTGGGGTGGTTTCGTGCAATTTCGTTGCCGCACGTCACCCATTCCGAAAACGGGTGTCCGGGTGCATACAAAGCACGAGTTTTTTTTCCACCGGAACCATTTCTTTGATTTTCGCAACAAATATGCCCAATCCACTATTCTAGGTCCAAAACTCATGTTTGGGGTGGTTTCGCGCAATTTCGTTGGCGCACGTCACTCATTCCGTAAACGGGTGTCGGGGTGCACATGAGTTTTCGCCACCGGAACCATTTCTTCGTTTTTCGCAATGAACATGCCCAATCCACTATGTTTGGGGTGGTTTCGCGCAATTTCGTTGCCGCACGTCACCCATTCCGAAAACGGGTGTCGGGGTGCATACAAAGCACGAGTTTTTGCCACCGGAACCATTTCTTCGTTTTTCGCAACGAACATGGCCAATCCACTACTTTAGGTCCAAAACTCATGTTTGGGGTGGTTTCGCGCAATTTCGTTGCCGCACGTCACCCATTCCGAAAACGGGTGTCGGGTGCATACAAAGCATGAGTTTTCGCCACCGGAACCATTTCTTCGTTTTTCGCAACGAACATGCCCAATCCACTACTTTTGATCCAAAACTCATGTTTGGGGTGGTTTCGCACAATTTCGTTGTCGTACATCCCTCATTCCCAAAACGGGTGTCGGGGTGCATACAAAGCAAGAGTTTTTGCCACCGGAACCAATTCTTCGTTTTTCGCAACGAACTTGGCCAATCCACTACTTTAGGTCCAAAACTCATGTTTGGGGTGGTTTCGCGCTATATCGTTGCCGCACGTCACCCATTCCGAAAACGGGTGTCGGGGTGCATACAAAGCACGAGTTTTTGCCACCGGAACCATTTCTTCGTTTTTGGCAACGAACATGCCCAATCCAGTACTTTAGGTCCAAAACTCATGTTTGGGGTGATTTCGCGCAACTTCGTTGCCGGACGTCACACATTCCAAAAACGGGTGTTGGGGTGCATACAAAGCACGAGTTTTTGCCACCGGAACCATTTCTTTGTTTTTCTCAATGAACATGCCCAATCCACTACTTTAGGTCCAAATCTCATGTTTGGGGTGGTTTCGCGCAATTTCGTTGTCGCACGTTACCCATTCCGAAAACGAGTGTCAGGGTGCATACAAGCACGAGTTTTTGCCACCGGAACCATTTCTTCGTTTTTCACAACGAACATGCCCATTCCACTACTTTAGGTCCAAAACTCATGTTTGGGGTGGTTTCGCGCAATTTCGTTGCCGCACGTCACCCATTCAGAAAACGGGTGTCGGGGTGCATACAAAGCACGAGTTTTTTTCCACCGGAACCATTTCTTCGTTTTTCGCAACGAACATGCCCAATCCACTACTCAAGGTCCAAAACTCATGTTTGGGGTGGTTTCGCGCAATTTCGTTGCCGCACGTCAGCCATTCCAAAAACGGGTGTCGGGGTGCATACAAAGCATGAGTTTTCTCCACCGGAACCATTTCTTCGTTTTTCGCAACGAACATACCCAATCCACTACTTTAGGTCCAAACCTCATGTTTGGGGTGGTTTCACGCAATTTCGTTGTCGTACGTCACCCATTCCCAAAACGGGTGTCGGGGTGCATACAAAGCACGAGTTTTTGCCACCGGAACCAATTCTTTGTTTTTCGCAACGAACTTGCCCAATCCACTACTTTAGGTCCAAAACTCATGTTTGGGGTGGTTTCGCGCTATATCGTTGCCGCACGTCACCCATTCAGAAAACGGGTGTCGGGGTGCATACAAAGCACGAGTTTTTTTCCACCGGAACCATTTCTTTGTTTTTCGCAACGAACATGCCCAATCCACTACTCAAGGTCCAAAACTCATGTTTGGGGTGGTTTCGCGTAATTTCGTTGTCGCACGTCACCCATTCCGAAAACGGGTGTCGGGTGCATACAAAGCATGAGTTTTCGCCACCGGAACCATTTCTCCGTTTTTCGCAACGAACATACCCAATCCACTACTTTAGGTCCAAACCTCATGTTTGGGGTGGTTTCACGCAATTTCGTTGTCGTACGTCACCCATTCCCAAAATGGGTGTCGGGGTGCATACAAAGCACGAGTTTTTGCCACCGGAACAAATTCTTTGTTTTTCGCAACGAACTTGCCCAATCCACTACTTTAGGTCCAAAACTCATGTTTGGGGTGGTTTCGCGCTATATCGTTGCCGCACGTCACCCATTCCGAAAACGTGTGTCGGGGTGCATACAAAGCACGAGTTTTTGCCACCCGAACCATTTCTTCGTTTTTCGCAACGAACATGCCCAATCCACTACTTTAGGCCCAAAACTCATGTTTGGGGTGGTTTCGCGCAACTTCTTTGTCGGACGTCACGCATTCCAAAAACGGGTGGTTTCCCAATCCACTTTGTTGCGAAAAACGAAGAAATGGTTCCGGTGGAAAAAAAACTCGTGCTTGGTATGCACCCCGACACCCGTTTTTGGAATGGGTGACATGCGGCAACGAAATTGCGCGAAACCACCCCAAACATGAGTTTCGGACCTAGAGTAGTGGATTGGGCATGTTTGTTGCGAAAAACGAAGAAATGGTTCCGGTGGAAAAAAACTCGTGCTTGGTATGCACCCCGACACCCGTTTTCTGAATGGGTGACGTGCTGCAACGAAATTGCGCGAAACCACCCCAAACATGAGTTTTGGACCTAAAGTAGTGGATTGGGCATGTTCGTTGCGAAAAACGAAGAAATGGTTCCGGTGGCGAAAACTCAAGCTTTGTATGCACCCCGACACCCGTTTTGGGAATGGGTGACGTGCGGCAACGAAATTGCGCAAAACCACCCCAAACATGAGTTTTGGACCTAAAGTAGTGGAATGGGCATGTTCGTTGTGAAAAACGAAGAAATAGTTCCGGTGGCAAAAACTCGTGTTTGTATGCACCTCGATACTCGTTTTCAGAATGGGTAACGTGCGGCAACGAAGTTGCGCGAAACCACCCCAAACATGAGTTTTGGACCTAAAGTACTGGATTGGGCATGTTCGGTGCTTAAAACGAAGAAATGGTTCCGGTGGCAAAAACTCGTGCTTTGTATGCACACGACACCCGTTTTCGAAATGGGTGACGTGCGGCAACGATATAGCGCGAAACCACCCCAAACATGAGTTTTGTACCTAAAGTACTGTATTGGGCAAGTTCGTTGCGAAAAACGAAGAATTGGTTCCGGTGGCGAAAACTCTTGCTTTGTATGCACCCCGACACCCGTTTTGGGAATGAGGGATGTACGACAACGAAATTGAGCGAAACCACCCCAAACATGAGTTTTGGACCTAAAGTAGTGGGTTGGGCATGTTCGTTGCGAAAAACGAAGAAATGGTTCCGGTGGCGAAAACTCATGCTTTGTATGCACCCCACACCCGTTTTCGGAATGGGTGACGTGCGGCAACGAAATTGCGCGAAGCCACCCCAAACATAAGTTTTGGACCTAAAGTAGTGGATTGGCCATGTTCGTTGCGAAAAACAAAGAAATGGTTCCGGTGGCAAAAACTCGTGCTTTGTATGCACCCCGACACCCGTTTTCGGAATGGGTGACGTGTGGCAACGAAATTGCGCGAAACCACCCCAAACATAGTGGATTGGGCATGTTCGTTGCGAAAAACGAAGAAATGGTTCCGGTGGCGAAAACTCATGTGCACCCCGACACCCGTTTACGGAATGAGTGACGTGCAGCAACGAAATTGCGCGAAACCACCCCAAACATGAGTTTTGGACCTAGAATAGTGGATTTGGCATGTTCGTTGCGAAAAACGAAGAAATGGTTCCGGTGGAAAAAACTCGTGCTTTGTATGCACCCGAACACCCGTTTTCGGAATGGGTGACGTGCGGCAACGAAATTGCGCGAAACCACCCCCAAACATGAGTTTTGGACCTAGAGTAGTGGATTGGGCATGTTCGTTGCGATAAACGAAGAAATGGTTCCGGTGGAAAAAACTCGTGCTTTGTATGCACCTCGACACCCGTTTTCTGAATGGGTGACGTGCGGCAACGAAATTGCGCGAAACCACCTCAAACATGAGTTTTGGACCTAGAGTAGTGGATTGGGCATGTTCATTGCGAAAAACGAAGAAATGGTTCCGGTGGAAAAAAACTCGTGCTTTTTATGAACCCCGACACCCATTTTCTGAATGGGTGACGTGCGCCAACGAAATTGCGCGAAACCACCCCAAACATGAGTTTTGGACCTAAAGTAGTGGATTGGGCATGTTCGTTGTGAAAAACGAAGAAATGGTTCCGGTGGCGAAAATTCATGCTTTGTATGCACCCCGACACCCGTTTTCGTAATGGGTGACGTGCGGCAACGAAATTGCGCGAAACCACCCCAAACATGAGTTTTGGACCTAGAGTAGTGGATTGGGCATGTTCGTTGTGAAAAACGAAGAAATGGTTCCGGTGGAAAAAACTCGTGCTTTGTATGCACCCCGACACCCGTTTTCTGAATGGATGACGTGCGGCAACGAAACTGCGCGAAACCACCCCAAACATGAGTTTTGGACCTAAAGTAGTGGATTGGGCATGTTCGTTGCGAAAAACGAAGAAATGGTTCCGGTGGCGAAAACTCAAGCTTTGTGTGCACCCCGACACCCGTTTTCGGAATAGGTGACGTGCGGCAACGAAATTGCGCAAAACCACCCCAAACATGAGTTTTGGACCTAAAGTAGTGGAATGGGCATGTTCATTGTGAAAAAACGAAGAAATGGTTCCGGTGGCAAAAACTCGTGCTTGTATGCACCCCGACACCCGTTTTCGGAATGGGTAACGTGCGTCAACGAAATTGCGCGAAACCAGCCCAAACATGAGTTTTGGACATAAAGTAGTGGATTGGGCTTGTTCGTTGAGAAAAACGAAGAAATGGTTCCGGTGGCAAAAACTCGTGCTTTGTATGCACCCCAACACCCGTTTTCGGAATGGGTGACGTGCGGCAATGAAATTGCGCGAAACCACCCCAAACATGAGAATTGGACCTAAAGTAGTGGATTGGGCATGTTCGTTGCGAAAAACGAAGAAATGGTTCCGGTGGCAAAAACTCGTTCTTTGCACTACTATAGGTCCAAAACTCATGTTTGGGGTGGTTTCGCGCAATTTCGTTGCCGCACGTCACCCATTCCGAAAACGGGTGTCGGGTGCATACAAAGCATGAGTTTTCGCCACCGGAACCATTTCTTCGTTTTTCGCAACGAACATTCCCAATCCACTACTTTAGGTCCAAAACTCATGTTTGGGGTGGTTTCGCGCAATTTCGTTTATGTACGTCACCCATTCCCAAAACGGGTGTCGGGGTGCATACAAAGCACGAGTTTTTGCCATCGGAACCAATTCTTTGTTTTTCGCAACGAACTTGCCCAATCCACTATTTTAGGTCCAAAACTCATGTTTGGGGTGGTTTCGCGCTATATCGTTGCCGCACGTCACCCATTCCGAAAACGTGTATCGGGGTGCATACAAAGCACGAGTTTTTGCCACCGGAACCATTTCTTCGTTTTTCGCAACGAACATGCCCAATCCACTACTTTAGGTCCAAAACTCATGTTTGGGGTGGTTTCGCGCAATTTCATTGCCGCACGTCACCCATTCCGAAAACGGGTGTTGGGGTGCATACAAAGCACGAGTTTTTGCCACCGTAACCATTTCTTCCTTTTTCTCAACGAACATGCCCAATCCACTACTTTAGGTCCAAAACTCATGTTTGGGGTGGTTTCACGCAATTTCGTTGCCGCACGTTACCCATTCCGAAAACGGGTGTCGGGGTGCATACAAGCACGAGTTTTGGCCACCGGAACCATTTCTTCGTTTTTCACAACGAACATGCCCATTCCACTACTTTAGGTCCAAAACTCATGTTTGGGTTGGTTTTGCGCAATTTCGTTGCCGCACGTCACCCATTCCGAAAACGGGTGTCGAAGCTTGAGTTTTCGCCACCGGAACCATTTCTTCGTTTTTCTCAACGAACATGCCTAATCCACTACTTTAGGTCCAAAACTCATGTTTGGGGTGGTTTCGAGCAATTTCGTTGTCGCACGTCACCCATTCCGAAAACGGGTGTCGGGTGCATACAAAGCATGAGTTTTCGCCACCGGAACCATTTCTTTGTTTTTCGCAAGGAACATGCCCAATCCACTACTCTAGGTCCAAAACTCATGTTTGGGGTGGTTTCGCGCAATTTCGTTGTCGCACGTCACTCATTCCGAAAACGGGTGTCGGGGTGCATACAAAGCACGAGTTTTCGCCACCGGAACCATTTCTTCGTTTTTCGCAACGAACATGCCCAATCCACTACTATAGGTCCAAAACCCATGTTTGGGGTGGTTTCGCGCAATTTCGTTGCCGCACGTTACCCATTCCGAAAACGGCTGTCGGGGTGCATACAAGCACGAGTTTTTGCCACCGAAACCATTTCTTCGTTTTTCACAACGAACATGCCCATTCCACAACTTTAGGTCCAAAACTCATGTTTGGGCTGGTTTTGCGCAATTTCGTTGCCGCACGTCACCCATTCCGAAAACGGGTGTCGGGGTGCATACAAAGCTTGAGTTTTCGCCACCGGAACCATTTCTTCGTTTTTCGCAACGAACATGCCCAATCCACTACTTTAGGTCCAAAACTCATGTTTGGGGTGGTTTCGCGTAATTTCGTTGCCGCACGTCACCCATTCAGAAAACGGGTGTCGGGGTGCGTACAAAGCACGAGTTTTTTCCACCGGAACCATTTCTTCGTTTTTCGCAACGAACATGCCCAATCCACTACTCTAGGTCCAAAACTCATGTTTGGGATGGTTTCACGCAATTTCGTTGTCGCACGTCACCCATTCCGAAAACGGGTGTCGGGGTGCATACAAAGCATGAGTTTTCGCCACCGGAACCATTTCTTCGTTTTTCGCAACGAACATGCCCAATCCACTACTTTAGGTCCAAAACTCGTGTTTGGGGTGGTTTCGCGCAATTTTGTTGCCGCACGTCACCCATTCCGAAAACGGGTGTCGGGGTGCATACAAAGCACGAGTTTTCACCACCGGAACCATTTCTTCGTTTTTCGCAACGAACATGCCCAATCCACTACTATAGGTCCAAAACCCATGTTTGGGGTGGTTTCGCGCAATTTTGTTGCCGCACGTTACCCATTCCGAAAACGGCTGTCAGGGTGCATACAAGCACGAGTTTTTGCCACCGAAACCATTTCGTCGTTTTTCACAACGAACATGCCCATTCCACTACTTTAGGTCCAAAACTCATGTTTGGGTTGGTTTTGCGCAATTTCGTTGCCGCACGTCACCCATTCCGAAAACGGGAGTCGAAGCTTGAGTTTTCGCCACCGGAACCATTTCTTCGTTTTTCGCAACGAACATGCCTAATCCACTACTTTAGGTCTAAAACTCATGTTTGGGGTGGTTTCGAGCAATTTCGTTGCCGCACGTCACCCATTCCGAAAACGGGTGTCGGGTGCATACAAAGCATGAGTTTTCGCCACCGGAACCATTTCTTCGTTTTTCGCAACGAACATGCCCAATCCACTACTTTAGGTCCAAAACTCATGTTTGGGGTGGTTTCGCGCAATTTCGTTGTCGTACGTCACCCATTCCCAAAACGGGTGTCGGGGTGCATACAAAGCACGAGTTTTTGCCACCGGAACCAATTCTTTGTTTTTCGCAACGAACTTGCCCAATCCACTACTTTAGGTCCAAAACTCATGTTTGGGGTGGTTTCGCGCTATATCGTTGCCGCACGTCACCCATTCCGAAAACGTGTGTCGGGGTGCATACAAAGCACGAGTTTTTGCCACCATAACCATTTCTTCGTTTTTCGCAACGAACATGCCCAATCCACTACTTTAGGTCCAAAACTCATGTTTGGGGTGGTTTCGAACAATTTCATTGCCGCACGTCACCCAATCCGAAAACGGGTGTTGGGGTGCATACAAAGCATGAGTTTTTGCCACCGGAAACATTTCTTCGTTTTTCTCAACGAACATGCCCAATCCACTACTTTAGGTCCAAAACTCATGTTTGGGGTGGTTTCGCGCAATTTCGTTGCCGCACGTTACCCATTCCGAAAACGGGTGTCGGGGTGCATACAAGCACGAGTTTTTGCCACCGAAACCATTTCTTCGTTTTTCACAACGAACATGCCCATTCCACTACTTTAGGTCCAAAACTCATGTTTGGGTTGGTTTTGCGCAATTTCGTTGCCGCACGTCACCCATTCCGAAAACGGGTGTCGAAGCTTGAGTTTTCGCCATCGGAACCATTTTTTCGTTTTTCTCAACGAACATGCCTAATCCACTACTTTAGGTCCAAAACTCATGTTTGGGGTGGTTTCGAGTAATTTCGTTGTCGCACGTCACCCATTCCGAAAACGGGTGTCGGGGTGCATACAAAGCACGAGTTTTCGCCACCGGAACCATTTCTTCGTTTTTCGCAACGAACATGCCCAATCCAATACTTTAGGTCCAAAACTCATGTTTGGGGTGGTTTCGCGCAGTTTCGTTGCCGGGCGTCACGCATTCCAAAAATGGGTGTTGGGGTGCATACAAAGCACGAGTTTTTGCCACCGGAATCATTTCTTCGTTTTTCTCAATGAACATGCCCAATCCACTACTTCAGGTCCAAAACTCATGTTTGGGTTGGTTTCGCGCAATTTCGTTGCCGCACGTTACCCATTCCGAAAACGA
Organism: Zea mays; assembly: GCF_902167145.1. Taxonomy (NCBI): domain Eukaryota; kingdom Viridiplantae; phylum Streptophyta; class Magnoliopsida; order Poales; family Poaceae; genus Zea; species Zea mays. Next base: position 86,318,638 of record NC_050098.1, read on the forward strand.
GTGTCGGGGTGCATACAAAGCACGAGTTTTTGCCACCGGAACCATTTCTTCGTTTTTCACAACTAACATTACCATTCCACTACTTTAGGTCCAAAACTCATGTTTGGGGTGGTTTTGCGCAATTTCATTGCCGCACGTCACCCATTCCGAAAACGGGTGTCGGGGTGCATACAAAGCTTGAGTTTTCGCACCGAAACAATTTCTTCGTTTTTCGCAACGAACATGCCCAATCCACTACTTTAGGTCCAAAACTCATGTTTGGGGTGGTTTCGCGCAATTTCGTTGCCGCACGTCACCCATTCAGAAAACGGGTGTCGGGGTGCATACAAAGCACGGGTTTTTTTTCCACCGGAACTGTTTCTTCGTTTTTCGCAACGAACATGCCCAATCCACTACTCTAGGTCCAAAACTCATGTTTGGGGTGGTTTCACGCAATTTCGTTGCCGCACGTCACCCATTCCGAAAGCGGGTGTCGGGGTGCATACAAAGCATGAGTTTTCGCCACCGGAACCATTTCTTCGTTTTTCGCAACGAACATGCCCAATCCACTACTTTAGGTCCAAAACTCGTGTTTGGGGTGGTTTCGGGCAATTTCGTTGCCGCACGTCACCCATTCAGAAAACGGGTGTCGGGGTGCATACAAAGCACGAGTTTTCGCCACCAGAACCATTTCTTTGTTTTTCGCAACGAACATGCCCAATCCACTACTATAGGTCCAAAACTCATGTTTGGGGTGGTTTCGCGCAATTTTGTTGCCGCACGTCACCCATTCCGAAAACGGGTGTCGGGTGCATATAAAGCATGAGTTTTCGCCACCGGAACCATTTCTTCGATTTTCGCAACGAACATGCCCAATCCACTACTCTAGGTCCAAAACTCATGTTTGGGGTGGTTTCGCGCAATTTCGTTGTCGTACGTCACCCATTCCCTGGACCGACGAGTAAATTGTCGCCGCGTGTCCCAGCCCAGATGGGTCGGCGCGAGACGGAGCACGAAGGGGGGAAGGAGACAGGCAAAAGGGGAAACCCACAACCTTCGTGTTGCCCTGCGCCCAGGTCGGGTGCGCTTGCAGTAGGGGGTTACAAGCGTCCACGTGGGAGAGAGCGAGGGACTTACGCGTCGGCCCATTCTCCCGCGCGGCCAACCCTCTCGTACGAGAGCCCTGGACCTTCCTTTTATAGGCGTAAGGAGAGGGTCCAGGTGTACAATAGGGAGAGTAGCAGTGTGCTAACGTGTCTAGCAGAGAGGAGCTAGAGCCCTAAGTATATGTCGTCGTAGCAGTCGGAGAGGTTTTGGCACCCTGTTCATGTGATGTCGTGGCCATCGGAGGAGAGCTGGAGCCTTGCGGAAGGACAGCTGTCGGGGCTGTCGAGTCCTTGCTGACGTCTCCTTGCTTCCGTAAGGGGTTGAGAGCCGCCGTCGTCATGGAACACGTGGGGTGCCATCATTATTTGTTTACCGGGATGAGCCAGATGGGACGCCGGTCTTGTTCCCCGTAGCCTGAGCTAGCTAGGGGTAGGGTAATGATGGCCCCTCTTGTGACGTGGTCGGTCCGAGCCCGAGGCCGGGCGAGGCGAAGGCTCCTCCGAGGTCGAGGTCGAGTCCGAGCCCCGGGTCGGGCGATGCGGAGACCGTCTTCCGAGGCCAAGGCTGAGTCCGAGCCCTGGGGTCGGGCAAGGCAGAGTTCATCGTCTTCCGGAGCCGAGGCTGAGTCCGAGCCCTTGGGTCGGACGAGGCGGGGTTCGTCGTCTTTCGAGGCCGAGGCTGAGTCCGAGCCCTGGGGTCGGGCGAGGCGGAGTTCGTCGTCTTCCGAGGCCGAGACGGGGGCCGAGCCCTGGGGTCGGGCGAGGCAGAGTTCGTCGTCTTCCGAGGTCGAGACGGGGGCCGAGCCCTGGGGTCGGGCGAGGCGGAGCTTCCTATGGCGCCCGAGGCCGGACTTGGCTGCTGTCAGCCTCACTCTGTCGAGTGGCACAGCAGTCTGAGTGACGCAGGCGACGCTGTTTTCTTGTCAGGTCGGTCAGTGGAGCGGTGAAGTGACTGCGGTCACTTCGACTCTGTCGACTGAAGAGCGCGCGTCAGGATAAGGTGTCAGGCCATCCTTGCATTAAATGCTCCTGCGATATGTGCATGGCAATCTGGCCAAGGTTGCTTCTCGGCGAAGACTGGGCCTCGGTGATGTGCACCCGTTGGGTGATTGCCCGATCTTTCGATGAGAGGGTGTGGAATAACTCGATTGGGGGAGGAGACGACGTTCACGGCCCGACTACAGCCTTCCAAAGACGCTGCGCCTTAGCAACCGATACACCACCTCCTATGGCTGTCACGATCTTGTGGAGCGTGACACCCTGGCCACTAGGGCACTCGTCCTGCAAGCAATCGAAGAACTAGCAAGAACAAGTAGAACAAGTACTGAATTACCAGATCTAAATGTAGGTTTAAAGATCAAACTACAATATGGTGGGGTTCCGAAGACAAGAAGACGGGCGGCTGAACCAGCACGCGCGCTTACAAGCAAGTAGCGAGAGCTAAACTTGATCTAAACAAAACCCGCTGTTCTTGGTGGCGGCTAGGGGGTTTATAAACATGGGAGGACGACCACAAGGGTATTGGGGTCGTGCTGCAACCCTAGGATGCGTCCCTAATGGACCTAACTTGATACACGACCCATTGGGCCAAAATAGGGTGACGCAGCACCATGGGCAGAAAAGGCAGGAAATGTCTCGGTAAGAAAACAATGATTACGGCGGCCTCAGAACAGATATGACTATAATTCCGGATCCATATGAAAGTAGACTTGATAAGCTTTCCATGTTGTGCTTGAACATTCCAATCCGAGCCCGCATCTGACCGTGGTGACCGTCACAAGTTGGTGTTCTTCTGCAGTCCGAATCCAGCATGTTCAAATCCTTTTCCCTTTCGGTCTTCTCCCTGATTCCTAAGCAAAACAAGAGTGCACGGGTCTCCATGGTCTAAATATGATGGACATGAACTCAAGAGTGTAATCACCTGATGGTTGAGTTGACGAGCACGAGCGCGAGTAATGGGACCAGAAATTGGTACTTGTATTGGTATAGATGCATCAGTAGTGTGGATGTCTTCATCATTCTCCCCTTCTTGCATTTGAGTCGTCCTCGACTCAAGCTCAACTTCCTCTCCCAAGTAGGGCTTTAAATCTGCAATGTTAAATGTGGGGCTAACCCCAAAGTCTGCAGGCAGATCTAGCCTATATGCATTGTCGTTAATTTTCTCTAGCACTTTAAACGGTCCATCGGCTCGAGGCAACAATTTAGATTTTCGTAATTCAGGAAACCTTTCCTTTCTCAAATGCAACCAAACTAAATCTCCAGGTTCAAAATTTATTTCCTTTCTACCTTTATCACTAGCAAACTTATATCTAGCATTCATACGCTCTATGTTTTCTTTAGTAGTTTCGTGCAGTTTTAACATCAATTCAGCACGCCTAGTAGCATCAAAATTTAGTTTTTCAGAAGATGGCAAAGGCATTAAATCAATAGGAGCACGAGGTAACAAACCATATACAATCTGAAATGGGCACATCTTTGTAGTAGAATGCAATGATCGATTATAAGCAAATTCAATATGAGGCAAACAGTCCTCCCACATCTTAATATTCTTCTTTAGAACTGCCCTTAACATAGTAGACAAAGTTCTATTCACAACTTCAGTTTGACCATCAGTTTGAGGATGACATGTAGTAGAAAATAAAAGCTTAGTCCCCAATTTTGCCCACAAAGTCCTCCAAAAATGACTAAGAAATTTAGCATCACGATCAGAAACGATTGTGTTGGGCACACCATGCAAGCGAACAATTTCACGAAAGAACAAATCAGCAATATGAGTAGCATCGTCAGTTTTATGACATGGTATGAAATGTGCCATCTTAGAAAATCTATCAACAACCACAAACACACTATCACGTCCCTTCCTAGTCCTAGGCAATCCCAGCACAAAATCCATAGAAATATCTTCCCAAGGAGCACTAGGAACGGGTAGAGGCAAATACAAACCGTGTGGATTTAACCGTGACTTCGCCTTTTGGCATGTCGTGCAACGAGCAACCAATCTCACCACATCTCTTCTCATCTTGGGCCAAAAGAAATGACCAGCAAGTATGTCCTCCGTTTTCTTTGCTCCAAAATGTCCCATTAAGCCACCTCCATGTGCTTCCTGTAACAACAACAAACGAACGGAGCTAGCTGGAATGCATAGCTTGTTAGCTCTAAACACAAACCCATCACTAACGATATATTTGTTCCATCCTTTCCCATCTTTACAATGCAGCAACACATCTTTAAAATCAGCATCATGAACATATTGGTCTTTAATCGTCTCTAATCCAAAGATTTTGTAGTCAAGTTGATTCAGCAAAGTATATCTCCTAGACAAAGCGTCAGCAATGATATTCTCTTTTCCTTTCTTGTGCTTAATAACATAAGGAAACGATTCGATAAATTCAACCCACTTAGCATGTCTACGGTTCAGTTTTCCTTGACTACGAATATGTTTCAAAGATTCATGATCAGAATGAATAACAAACTCTTTGGGCCACAAATAATGCTGCCATGTTTCTAATGTTCGCACAAGAGCATATAATTCCTTATCATAAGTAGAATAATTTAGAACAGACCCACTCAATTTTTCACTAAAATATGCAACAGGTTTGCCTTCTTGTAACAAAACACCACCCAATCCAATTCCACTAGCATCACATTCAAGCTCAAAAGTCTTATTAAAATCAGGAAGTTGGAGGAGAGGTGCATGTGTCAACTTATCTTTCAGCACGTTGAAAGCGTGCTCTTGTACTTTGCCCCAACTAAAATGCACTCCCTTCTTCGTAAGCTCATTCAAAGGTGCAGCAATGGTGCTAAAGTCCTTCACAAAACGGCGATAGAAGCCAGCAAGTCCTAGGAAACTCCGCACCTGTGTGATAGTCTTTGGCATAGGCCATCCATGTATCGCTTCTACCTTGGCTTGATCAACCTCAATTCCCTGTGGAGTCACAACATAACCAAGAAACGAAACTCGATCGGTGCAAAATGTGCACTTCTCAAGGTTACCAAATAAAAGTGCATCTCGTAAAGCATTAAAAACAGCACGCATGTGATCAACATGTTCATCCATAGATTTGCTGTAGATCAATATGTCATCAAAGTATACTACCACAAATTTTCCAATGAAGGCACGCAAAACCTCGTTCATTAATCTCATGAAAGTGCTAGGTGCATTAGTTAACCCAAAAGGCATGACTAACCACTCATACAATCCGAACTTAGTTTTGAAAGCAGTTTTCCATTCATCTCCCAATTTCATACGAATCTGGTGGTACCCACTACGCAAATCAACTTTAGAAAAGACAATGGCACCACTCAATTCATCAAGCATATCATCTAAACGTGGAATAGGGTGTCGATAACGTATCGTGATATTATTAATAGCCCTACAATCAACACACATACGCCATGTTCCATCTTTTTTAGGCACTAAAATAACCGGAACAGCACACGGACTAAGAGACTCACGCACGTAACCTTTGTCGAGTAGTTCTTGCACTTGTCGCTGAATTTCTTTTGTTTCCTCTGGATTTGTCCTATATGGCGCACGATTCGGCAAAGATGCACCAGGAATAAGATCAATTTGGTGCTCAATCCCTCGTATAGGTGGCAGCCCCTCTGGTATCTCACTTGGAAATACATCAGAATACTCCTGCAAAATGTTAGTAATAACAGGAGGCAAAGAATGCTGCATATCTTGAATTGAAATCAAAGCATCCTTGCATACCAAGGCGTAGGCAACAGTAGTGGAAGCAAATAATTCATTAACATCAGTTTTTGTTGCAAGCAAGCAATGTCCTTTCAATTTTATCCCATCTTTGTTATTACCAACAACTTTAATATTCTTGTTGTTCTCAGTTTTAGCTTTGGTAGCTTTAGCAACATCATCACGCACAATAGCCTCAGGGGACATGGGAAGCAAAATAATTTTCTTATCATGGTATATGAGAGAATATTGATTTGATCTACCATGATGCATACAATCTGAATCAAATTGCCATGGTCTACCTAGCAGAATATTACAAGCATCCATAGGCACAACATCACAGTCAACAACATCACGATATGAACCAATAGCAAAATTAATTCGTACCAGCTTGGTTACCTTGACCTTACCACTATTGTTGAGCCATTGAATGTGATATGGATGCGGGTGCGGTTTGGTCGTAAGTGCAAGCTTCTCCACCATGTCGCTGCTAGCCAAGTTGTTGCAGCTACCTCCATCAATGATCAAACGACATGAACGCTCCTTAATGACACACTTTGTTTGAAACAACGTATGTCGCTGATTCTGCTCTGCCTTCTCCATTTGTGCACTAAGCACACGCTGTACAATGAGGCTCTCATAATGCTCTGCATCATCTGCACCAATCTGTTCTTCGGGTGGTTCCTTAGTGCCTACATCATCAGCCGCAAGCAAAGCAAGTGTAGCTTCATCCAAATCACTAGCAGAGGAATACCCACCATCATCTTTTACCACCAAAACACGCTGATTAGGACAATCACGCTGCACGTGTCCATAGCCCTTGCATCGATAACACAGAACATCTCTTGTTCTACCTGTGGAAGCTACTGAAGAGGCACTACCTGCGGGTTTCTGGGCAGATTTGGTTGCTGAATTTGTGGAAGATGCACGTGGTTTGTCGCTGGAGGAAGGCGGGGGTGCTGGTCGACTTGGCGAGGGAGTTGGTGCTAGTGTACGGCCGGTCATGGATGTAGTCGTGCGCTGTTGCCATGGTGTAGATTTTCCTGCAGAAACATTAGACCTTGCACTAGCACGTCGTCCCTGCACTTCCCTTTCAGCTTTGCAAGCAAGATGAAACAATCGGGTTACATTAGCATAATCTTTATAAGCAAGGATGTCCTGAATTTCCCTATTTAACCCGCCCAAAAATCTAGCCATAGCAGATTCCTCACCCTCCTCTATGTTACAACGCAGCATACCCATTTGTAATTCCTGATAATATTCTTCTACACTTTTAGTACCCTGTCTCAATTGTTGCAACTTGTTTAACATATCACGTGCATAATAAGAAGGAACAAATCTAGCCCGCATGACCCGTTTCAACGCATCCCAAGTTTGTGGCATGTTATTAGGATTCTTCTTACCATGTTCTATCCACCAAACAGAAGCAAATTCAGTAAACTCACTAGTAGCAGCTCTAACCCGCACATTCTCAGGAAATTCATGGCATGCAAACTTTTGATCAACCGCAATCTCCCAAGTAATGTAAGCATCAGGGTCATATTTACCATCAAAAGGAGGTATTTTAAATTTAACCTTACTAAAAGCATCATCATTACCATGTACCTCACGTCGGTGAAAACCACCCATACCTCTACGGTTAGTACGTAGTCGCCGGCGATTAGGTGCTTCTTGGTCATCTTGTTCAGTATCAGCAACATAGTCATCCCAGTTACCTTCGGCGCCCTCATCACGCCCACCATTGATATTAGCATGCATCTCATCAAACCGCCTCAAGAGTGCGACAAGGCTCTTGTCAATATGAGCAACTGTCATTTCCACATTTGCAAGTTTGGTGTTCGTGTCGATCTGTGTGGCCTCCAATTGCCCCATCTTTTCATTCGTCACCTGCATGTCATTATCAAGACCTTCCGTGTGCGTCTTCACTAGCCTTACAAAGTGTTGTATGATACCCTTGGTGCGAGGAGAGTGTGGCATATTACGAGAAGCATCATCAACCTCCAATCCTGCCATGGTTAGACGAACAGAGGCAACAAGAAAAAAAACGTGAAGGAATGAAAACTCTACAACTATTAGGATGTAGCTACTGCAAGGCGCTCACTCTCAACCTGCCACACAAGCTCTTACCAATTCTTACCTTGCACAACAGGAGGGGTCAGCAACCAACAAGTCTGCAACCGTGGAATAAGTGTATCGGTGCCGCAGCAACACGACCTGTCAAACTGTAGTCGAAATATGTAGAGTTGTAGGTGGGCTGAAGCAAGGAATACACTAGTACCACGTTAGTTACAAAAGCAAGCTGAATAATCGTTCAACGGTGGTACTGTGCTGGTCCTAGGCTAAACCAGGCTAGAGACGTGAGCCTAGGCACAAAGGTAGTCACTGAAAAAGAACAACTAGCACAGCACTAAGAGAAACAACAGATTTAGAGATTCAGCCCCCTTCTTCTTCTTTTCCTTTTTTTTTTCTATTCTTTTTTTTTCTTCTTCTTCTGTTTTTTTTGCAGGGGCCTAAACCCTTTTTTTTCACTATGACAACCCAAACAATAAAGATATTGCTAACAACCCCTTTAAATCAGATTTAACAAATCTTGTTAATATAGAAAGTCCAGAAATCTCTACGATGATTGCGGAGCGCTCAGAACGAATTTTGAGATAAGGTCAGATCCGTTGGAAAGAAGATAAGATAAGCTTTCCAGATTGTATTTAAACTTCCAAATCGGATATGATATGTATCCGTGGTGGCAAAAACGAACCAGAGATGTTTTTGGTGATGGTGGATTTCGTGGTGACCAAAACGTGGTAGAACTCAAAACTCTAAAGGAATAAACTAAGACCAGCAACTCGACACAACCGATGCAACCAAAAACTCAACAAGCCCTAACTAAGTAGTACTAGTAAATGCTCAATGGTTTATAGGATTGCGGTAAAACTAATCTACTATTTTTTGGCTTTTTCTGGACTATAGGAGATAAGAAAACAGCGAAGAAAAATAAATCTCTCACCGATAAACCTTGCTCTGATACCAACTGATGTGCACCCGTTGGGTGATTGCCCGATCTTTCGATGAGAGGGTGTGGAATAACTCGATTGGGGGAGGAGACGACGTTCACGGCCCGACTACAGCCTTCCAAAGACGCTGCGCCTTAGCAACCGATACACCACCTCCTATGGCTGTCACGATCTTGTGGAGCGTGACACCCTGGCCACTAGGGCACTCGTCCTGCAAGCAATCGAAGAACTAGCAAGAACAAGTAGAACAAGTACTGAATTACCAGATCTAAATGTAGGTTTAAAGATCAAACTACAATATGGTGGGGTTCCGAAGACAAGAAGACGGGCGGCTGAACCAGCACGCGCGCTTACAAGCAAGTAGCGAGAGCTAAACTTGATCTAAACAAAACCCGCTGTTCTTGGTGGCGGCTAGGGGGTTTATAAACATGGGAGGACGACCACAAGGGTATTGGGGTCGTGCTGCAACCCTAGGATGCGTCCCTAATGGACCTAACTTGATACACGACCCATTGGGCCAAAATAGGGTGACGCAGCACCATGGGCAGAAAAGGCAGGAAATGTCTCGGTAAGAAAACAATGATTACGGCGGCCTCAGAACAGATATGACTATAATTCCGGATCCATATGAAAGTAGACTTGATAAGCTTTCCATGTTGTGCTTGAACATTCCAATCCGAGCCCGCATCTGACCGTGGTGACCGTCACAAGTTGGTGTTCTTCTGCAGTCCGAATCCAGCATGTTCAAATCCTTTTCCCTTTCGGTCTTCTCCCTGATTCCTAAGCAAAACAAGAGTGCACGGGTCTCCATGGTCTAAATATGATGGACATGAACTCAAGAGTGTAATCACCTGATGGTTGAGTTGACGAGCACGAGCGCGAGTAATGGGACCAGAAATTGGTACTTGTATTGGTATAGATGCATCAGTAGTGTGGATGTCTTCATCACTCGGGCGAGCCGAAGATGTGTCTGTTGCTTGAGGGGGCCCTCGGGCGAGAGGTGAATCCTCCGGGGTCGGCTGCCTTTGCCCGAGGCTGGGCTCGGGCGAGGCGAGATCGTGTCCCTCGAGTGGACTGAGCCTTGTCCTTAATCGCGCCCATCAGGCCTTTGCAGCTTTGTGCTGATGGGGGTTACTAGCTGAGATTAGGAGTCTTGGGGGTACCCCTAATTATGGTCCCCGACAGTAGCCCCCGAGCCTCGAAGGGAGTGTTGATACTCGCTTGGAGGCTTTTGTCGCACTTTTTTGCAAGGGGACCGGCCTTTCTCGGTTGCGTTTCGTTCCGGTGGGTGCGCGCGAGCGCACCCGCCGGGTGTAGCCCCTGAGGCCTCGGAGGAGTGGTTTAACTCCTTCGAGGTCTTAGCGCGTTTTGTTATGCTTTGACCGGTCTGGTTGTTCCCTCATGCGAACTGGCCGTAGCCTGGGTGGATAGTCGAGTCCCAAGTTCTTGGGCTGGTATGTTGACGCTGTCAATGGTTTGGCTGGAGCCGGGTTTGCAAGAGCAGCCCCCGAGCCTCTGCACAGAGCGAGAGGATGGTCAAGGACAGACTCGGCTTTTTACATACGCCCCTGCGTCGCCTTTCCGCAAGGAGGAGGGGGGGAAAGCGCCATGTTGCCCTCGGAGGGCGCCGAACATGGTGTTTCCAGTGAGTTGCTAATGGGTAATCCGAGTGGACGCCCGTAACCCATTCGTTAGGGGTCGGCTAGTGGCCCAGAGGCGCGCTCCAAAAGTACCTGTGGGTGATTCGCTGGACCCGATCCCCTTTTGACGGGGTCCGAGGGCTCGATGCCTCCCTCTTGTGGGATTCCGTTACGAAATCGTTCCCGTTGGTCTCGGAAATGTCATAGGGTACCTCGGGAGCGTAGCTCGAGCCTTGGTTATGTATCAAACGTACCCAGGGTCATCCCTCGCTCTGCGTGCTCTGAGGCGGCTGTCAGAACCCTTCGGGGGCCAGCCTACGAACCCCTGATCAGTAGTGGGCGCGGAGCCCGAGTGGCCTGAGGCGGCCGTTAAATCCTTCCGAGTGGCCAGCCTTCGAACCTCTGACCAATAGTGGGCGCGGAGCCCGAGTGCTCTGAGGCGGCTGTTGAACCCTTCCGAGGGGCCAGCCTTCGAACCTCTGATCAGTAGAGGGGCTCGGGGCCCGCTTCCTTCGCGGAGAAGGATCCCTTTCGGAGTATCCCCTTTCCCGGTCCCTGTGGCAAGAGAGAGAAAGAGGAAGTGGAAAAGGATACGAAATCGAATGACGTGGCGCACCTTTTTTGACGCGGTCATTATGGCGGAGGTGAAGCGTCGCCTGCTTCGCCTGCCAAAGGTGCCGCCTGTCCTGCCGCAGAGTTAATGCGACGAGACGGGTGGTTCGCGGGGCAGCCGTTGTGCATGCGCGAGCCGTTCGGGGAACGGAACACGGGCGCGTCGTCTTCACGCCGTGGGAGAGGGCTCTCTCGCTGTCCCAGGAGGGGACGTGAGCTTCCTGACGACTTGACTGCTGCCTCCGCCCGCCTGCCACCGCCATTACTGCCGGCCCATTTCTGGCTGTATCGACCGTCGCGCCTTCTCCCGCGGCTGACTGACCCGTGACCGATGTGCTCGGTTGGCACTGTCGGGTCATGCGCAGGGTCGCCTCGAGTCGCGGCACCGGTTCCGCAGTCGAGAAGGCGCGGTACTGGCGCGAGTGGCGGTGCAGTTTCTCGCACGTAGTAACCGGCGCGCCGGTTACATGACGTGTGGGCCTGGGCCTCCATGCTGGACGCGTCGAAGTCGAAAGGGTGCGCCCTCTTAGTACGGTTGCATGCCGCCTAAATGGCGGTCCGCCCTTTCACCCGCTGGTTTGGGCAAAAGTGGAGGAGCGCTTGTAACCGCTGGGCAGTTACGCGCACCGCACACGGCGGTTTGGCTTCTTCTGACCTGGGCCAGCTTGCATGACGCGTGGGACCCAGCCCCGTGTCGTAGGGGGAGGACCTTGGAGCGTGTTGGAGAAGACTCGGTCCGCGCCGGCTGAGGACGCAAGTGGGGAGAGTTGCCTTTAAAAGGAGGGTGACCCCCTTGGAAGGCAACCATGTCTTCGTACTCCCTTCATGCATCGCATCGTTCCACCTTCCGAGCCCCCGGATGGCGAACACTCACGTCGCTTTCATCCTGCTGTCATTGGAGGAACGCAACTTCGCGAAAGTTGGTACCTTTCAGCCATCGCTCGGCTTCAAGGATTTTCATCAGGCAGCCCGGCCGCATCCCCTCGCAGGTGGTCACCCAAGACGGTGACCACCAGTCCCAGGGTGGGGAGAAGCAAGCCGGGCTGCGGCTTCTGCCCCTCCCTCAGCTTCAAGGATGTTCATCATCAGTGCTGGGGAGGGGAGTGCACCGAGTTGGGGCCGGTCTCCGCGCGGGCAGCGGCCCGCTCCTTCCCTCAGTGATCGGGGGGAAGGGCGTTCGCCGTTCGTGGCGCTGGCAGCTGCCGCGTGTCTGGCTCTCCGGCCTGAGCGGCTTCGGCGCTGCTTCCGGTGCCACCTCCCACCGAGGCAGCCGGAATAGGTTTCTCCGCCGACGAGATAGTCGGCGCCACCCACGGACTGACCTCCAACTCTACGGCCTTCTGCATGTCCTCGCCCCTTGGGCGGGGACACGGGCGAAGGCCTTGTCACAGCAGCGTCTGCCCTGAGGTCATCGCTGCTGCTGTTTGGCCGCCTGGAGCGGAGGGTTGTTGTCGCTGCTGCCGGAGCGAGCATCAGCGAGCCATTCGTCGGTGTTCTGTTGCTCCGCAGGCCTTCCAACGTGGGGGGTTGTTCGTACCTGTGGAGGTGGAACCGGAGTTCCATTTGTAATGGCACCTTCGAGTGCCGGTGTTTGTTCATTGTGGCTGTCGGGGCCTGAACATGTATGTATTTTGGCATGAAGCCGAGTTTTTTCGTCATTTCGAGCACTAGGACTCGCCTGTCGGCTAACTGAACCGCTTCACCAGGTGTGAGTTGCCTCGTGCGAAGGTGACGAGTGAGGTATCCGTATCCCAGAGGCGTTGGAGTCCCTCGGCTCGGTCGGCCTTGCCGCCCGAGGCTTCTCTTGTTTAGTTAAAGGAACCCTCGGCCGCTCTTCGATGAGCCGGAGCCGAAGGCAGCGGTGTCAGTGTGGACAGAGGCAGAGTTGGCTCGAAAGAAGACTTCGTCGGCCGGAGCCTGGCCGGGCCGTCCACTGGCGGGACCGGCGCCGGAGTCGAGTTGCCGAGGCCATGAGCCAGGCTAATGTCCTCGGGGGACAGCTGGCTGAGGCTTCGGGGCGGCCGGCCGAGCCGTCTGCTCGGGCCGGATTCCTGGAGGAGACCCTGGCGGCGATGGCCCGGGCGTGGTGCTGACGTCGTCCTTCGGAGCGGAGATCCTCCGACCGTGTTGCCGTCCGAGGCTCGGTCGGACTTCGCTGAAGGTGGAGTTGACACCGAGGGTGCTGCTGCTCCCCCTCCGTCAAGGTCCGAGCCTGCAAGATAGGTTTGTCTCGTAGTGTGCGTATGTTTTCTGCGGCCGCCGAGGCCCAAACATATCGTCGTTGTGTTGTAAAACTGCGTTTCTTTTCCTCTTGTTTCGAATATCAAGACTTATTTGTCGGTAACAGAATTGTTTCTCCGAGCGAGAGTTACTTTTCACAGAAGGTAATGAGTGAGGTATCCGTATCCTGGAGGCGTAGGAGTCCCTCGGCTCGGTCGGCCTTGCCGCTTACGTGTACTCTTTACTCGTCCGTAGGATTCTGCTATCGATGTAGCCGAGAAAACCCGAAAAACCGTTTCGGCAGAAAGGTTTCCGAGCATTAAGACTTGTTCGGTCAGCGGAATCGCTTATCCGAGCGTGAGTTACTTATCGCAGAAGGTCATGAGTGAGGTATCCGTATCCCGGAGGCGTAGGAGTCCCTCGGCTCGGTCGGCCTTGGCTGCTTACGTGTACTCCGTCGTTTTCAGGATCCCACTTTCGAAGTAGTCAAAAAGCACGAAAGACGTTCTGGCAGAAAGGCTTTTTCCGAGGAAAATTTTGACGCAGAGGGGGTGCCCCCCTTCTAGCCCCCGAGGGAGGGTCGGGCTTTGCCGAGGCAAGGCTGACCCTTCCTTGATGGTTAGACTTTGTATGTAAACGAGGTGTACGAACGACTTGAAAGCATCTTAAGGGTAGAAGCGACGTAGCTGTCGGATGTTCCAAGCGTTGCTGTAGACCTCGCCTTGACTGTTGGCCAGCTTGTATGTTCCGGGCTTCAAAATCTTGGCGATGATGAATGGCCCTTCCCAGGGAGGCGTGAGCTTGTGCCGCCCTCAGGCGTCTTGTCACAGCCGAAGCACCAAGTCTCCCACCTAGAGGTCTTGGGACCGAACCCCTTGGGCGTGGTAGTGTCGCAGGGACTGCTGATACCGCGCCGAGTGTAGTAAGGCTATGTCCCGAGCCTCTTCCAGTTGGTCCAGTGAGTCTTCTCGATTGGTCTGGTTGCTTTGATCGTCGTACGCCCGTGTCCTCGGGGAACCGTTGATGAAGCTGAGGTGCCCGATCTTTCGGCGAGTAGAGATAATTCCGATTTGGCGGAAGATGACCCTTGCGATCCGACTACGACGAGCAAGCCCGAGGCGCCAATGCAATCGCTGAACCAACTCCCTGTGGTTACCGACCTTGCTGATGCGAGATCGGCCTGATCACGAAGATCGTTTCCTGTGCGCAATCGAAGAACGAACAAGAAAAAGATGCGAGCAATCCTATCTATTACTCGAGGGTGGAGTTCGGAATACACGAAGACAGCGCAGATTTGCGCATGTTCGAGAGTAGCTAAGGCTAACGTAAAACAAAACTCGGAAAATAAAGGAGGCGCAACTCCTGAATAAATAGAGAGGGGGCGCAGCCCCTAGGGGCGGCCAACCCTAGGTCGTCCATTATGGCTGGTGTAGATGTGTTCGTGTTGGTGTTGATGTCCGCATCATCCTCCCCTTCTTGAACTGAAGTCGTCCTCGACGGCAACTCCTCATCTTCTCCCGCATACGGTTTCAAATCTGCAACATTAAAACTAGTGGAAACACCAAACTCCGCAGGCAGGTCAAGGATATAAGCATTATAATTAATCTTGGTTAGTACCTTAAAAGGACCAGCAGCACGAGGCATCAATTTAGAACGGCGCAAAGTAGGAAAACGATCCTTTCTCAAATGCAACCAAACCATATCACCAGGTTCAAAAGTAACATGTTTTCTTCCTTTACTACCAGCAACCTGATTTTTTTGCATTAGTAGCAGCAATGTTCTGTTTCGTTTGTTCATGTATGGTAATCATTTGTTCAACATGTGCAGAAGCATCTACATGTGGGGCGTTCGCAGCATTAAGTGAAATCAAATCAATAGGTGCCCTAGGAATGTAACCATAAACAATCTGGAAAGGGCACATCTTTGTAGAAGAATGTGTGGCATGATTGTAAGCAAATTCAACATGAGGCAAGCAATCCTCCCAACGTCTCAAATTCTTGTCTAAAACATCCCTAAGCATGGTAGATAAAGTTCTATTTACTACCTCAGTTTGTCCATCAGTCTGAGGGTGACAAGTAGTGCTAAACAGCAATTTAGTTCCCAATTTATTCCAAAGAGATCTCCAAAAATGGCTTAGAAACTTAGCATCACGATCAGAGACTATTGTTTTTGGAATACCATGTAAACGAATAATTTCTCTAAAGAACAATTCAGCAACAATGCTAGCATCATCAGTTTTATGACAAGGTATAAAGTGAGCCATTTTAGAGAATCTATCAACAACCACAAAAATACTATCCCTCCCCTTCTTAGTTCTAGGCAAGCCCAAAACAAAGTCCATAGGGATATCAAGCCAAGGAGAAGAAGGGACAGGCAAAGGCATATACAAACCATGGTTGTTCAACCGTGACATAGCTTTCTGACAAGTAGTGCAGCGTGCAACAAGGCGCTCCACATCAGCGCGCATCCGAGGCCAAAAGAAATGGGCAGCCAACACCTCATGCGTTTTGTAGGCGCCAAAATGCCCCATGAGACCGCCTCCATGCGCTTCCT
Organism: Zea mays; assembly: GCF_902167145.1. Taxonomy (NCBI): domain Eukaryota; kingdom Viridiplantae; phylum Streptophyta; class Magnoliopsida; order Poales; family Poaceae; genus Zea; species Zea mays. The sequence goes on from NC_050098.1 coordinate 86,334,452, forward strand.
GTAACAACAAAAGACGAACCGAGCTAGCTGGAACACACAGCTTGTTAGCGCGAAACAGGAACCCATCCTGTATGTGAAATTTGCCCCATGGTATCCCATTAATACAATGGCCGAAAGCATCTTTAAAATCAGCATCGTCAACATATTGATCCTTCACAGTGTCCAAACCAAAGATTTTAAAATCTAATTGTGACAGCATGGTATATCGACGAGACAAAGCATCAGCAATAACATTGTCCTTCCCGTTCTTGTGTTTAATAATGTAAGGAAAGGACTCAATGAATTCGACCCATTTAGCATGACGACGGTTTAGATTTGTTTGGGTACGAATATGTTTTAAAGCCTCATGATCAGAATGAATTATGAACTCACGATGCCAAAGATAGTGCTGCCAAGTATGCAAAGTGCGCACTTAAGCGTAAAGCTCCTTATCATAAGTAGAATATTTCAGACTAGCACCGCTTAATTTTTCACTAAAATAAGCAACTGGTTTTCCTTCTTGTAACAAAACAGCACCTAGCCCAATACCGCTAGCATCGCATTCAAGCTCAAAAACTTTATTAAAATCAGGCAATTGCAAGAGGGGAGCTTGGGTTAACTTATCTTTCAAAGTGCTGAACGCTACCTCCTGCGAATCACTCCAAGCAAACGGCACATCTTTCTTTGTAAGCTCATGTAGAGGCGCTGCAATGGAGCTAAAATCACGAACAAATCTGCGGTAGAAACCGGCAAGTCCAAGAAAGCTCCGAATTTGTGTGACCGTCGTCGGTGTAGGCCACTCCCGAATGGCAGCAATCTTGCTGCTATCCACCTCAATGCCCTGCGGAGTAACCACATAACCAAGAAACGAGACACGTTGCGTGCAAAATGTGCACTTTTCCATGTTACCAAACAAGCGAACAGCACACAAAGCGTCAAAAACAGCACGCAAATGTTCTAAATGCTCCTCTATAGACTTGCTGTAAATAAGGATATCATCGAAATAAACAACAACGAACAAACCTATGAAGGCCCGAAGAAATTCGTTCATTAAACGCATAAAGGTGCTGGGAGCATTAGTCAATCCAAATGGCATAACCAACCATTCATATAAACCAAATTTCGTTTTAAAAGCCGTTTTCCATTCATCACCGAGTTTCATTCTAATCTGATGGTAACCGCTACGCAAATCAACCTTAGAGAAAATAACGGCACCACTAAGCTCATCTAGCATATCATCAAGGCGTGGAATAGGATATCGATAACGAACTGTGATGTTATTAATAGCACGACAATCTACGCACATACGCCATGACCCATCTTTCTTTGGAACGAGTAAAACAGGAACCGAGCAAGGGCTAAGAGACTCACGAATGTAACCCTTATCAAGCAGCGTCTGAGAGCACCTAGAGGGGGGGGGGTGAATAGGTGATCCTGTAAACTTCAAAACTTAAGCCACAAAACTTTACTTAAGTGTTAGCACAGTTAATGCCAAGTGGCTAGAGAGAAGATCTTGCACAATATGATAATCACAAGGAGTTCAACACAGAGAAGACACAGTGATTTATCCCGTGGTTCGGCCAAGTACAAAACTTGCCTACTCCACGTTGTGGCGTCCCAACGGACGAGAGTTGCACTCAACTCCTCTCAAGTGATCCAATGATCAACTTGAATACCACAGTGTTATGCTTTTCTTTCAATATCCCGTTTGCGAGGAATCTCCACAACTTGGAGTCTCTCGCCCTTACACTTGAGATTCACAAAGAAATACGGAGTAAGGGAGGGAAGCAACACACACAAATCCACAGCAAAACGCGCACACACACGGCCAAGAGTCGAGCTCAAAAGACTATCTCAAGGTTCTCACAAGAACGGAGCTCGAATCACTTAGAATGACAATCGGATGCGCAAAGACTGAGTGTGGATGATCAGGAATGCTCTAAGGTTGCTTAGTTATCTCCTCCATGCGCCTAGGGGTCCCTTTTATAGCCCCAAGGCAGCTAGGAGCCGTTGAGAGCAAATCCAGAAGGCCAATCTTGCCTTCTGTCGTCGGGCGCACCGGACAGTCCGGTGCACAACGGACACTGTCCGGTGCCCGATTTATTTCCATAAACAGCGCAGCCGACCGTTGCCGACCGTTGCAGATCTGGCGCACCGGACAGTCCGGTGCACACCGGACAGTCCGGTGCCTACTTCCGACCGTTGGCCAGACCACGTGTCGCGCGCAGATTCTGCGGCCGACCGTTGGCTCGGCCGACCGTTGACTCACCGGACAGTCCGGTGCACACCGGACAGTCCGGTGAATTTTAGCCGTACGCCGTCGGCAAATTCCCGAGAGCAGCGTCTTCAGGTCGAGGCAGCCTGGCGCACCGGACACTGTCCGGTGCACCACCGGACAGTCCGGTGCCCCAGACTGAAACAGCCTCTTGGCTGTACACAGCCAACTCTCTTCTTTTCTTCTTCTTCCTGTTTCTAATACTTAGACAAGTATATTAGTACACAAAACCAATGTACTAAGACTTAGAAACATACCTTTGCTCTAGATTTGCACTTTGTTCATCCATGGGCATTGATTCACGTTTAAGCACTTGTGTTGACACTCAATCACCAAAATACTTAGAAATGGCCCAAGGGCACATTTCCCTTTCAATCTCCCCCTTTTTGGTGATTTATGCCAACACAACATAAAGCAACTAGACCAAGTGCAAAATCACTTCAAATAAAACTCAAATTGATTTTGATCCAATTTTGGCATATATGGATCATCCTTTGCCACCACTTGGTTTGTTTTTGCAAATCAAACTCAAATCTCTATCTCTAAGTCAAACACACATGTTGAAGCATAAAGAAAGTCATTCCAAAAGAGATTGATCAAAGATTTCAAAAACTCCCCCTATTTCCCATAATTAACACTTCTCCCCACAAGAAGCCAACTTTGACAAGAGAGACAATAAGAGACAACAAAAGAGTTTAACAAAACAAAAACTCTATTCTACTATTTTCAAAATTTCTCAAGTGGTAGCTGATTTCAAAATTTCTCAAGTGGTAGCTGATCCATTTATCGCTTTGGCCTTTATTTTCTCCCCCTTTGGCATCAAGCACCAAAACGGGATCAATCTTGGCCCTTTTAACCCCATTGCCTTACCAAAATCTTCAAATGAGAACACAAAGGCAACAACAGTCTAAAGATGAACTTGGAATAAGTTACCCTCTCATCGGTGTGCAGTGGAAGTCTTTCATGGTCCAAGTCCACCTTTTCCCTTTCAATCCTCTTTCGAGACTAAATCATCAAACTCAAGCACATGGTTAGTCTCAAAGGGCAAGTTGTAACACATCTCCCCCTAAACATGTGCATCACTTTGCAACGGACTTGTGAGGTCCAGGGAGTGTTTGTACAACTTGAGCACCATAATAAGCAACAAAATGCAAAAAGGAACATGATCAAAAGCATAAATACATGTATGCTACAATTCAATCCAGGTTCCGCGAATCTAAGACATTTAGCTCACTACGCAACCTGCAAAAGGTCTTCTCATCTAGAGGCTTAGTGAAGATATCGGCTAGCTGGTTCTCGGTGCTAACATGAAACACTTCGATATCTCCCTTTTGCTGGTGGTCTCTCAAAAAGTGATGCCGGATGTCTATGTGCTTTGTGCGGCTGTGCTCAACAGGATTTTCCGCCATGCGGATAGCACTCTCATTATCACATAGGAGTGGGACTTTGCTCAGATTGTAGCCAAAGTCCCGGAGGGTTTGCCTCATCCAAAGTAGTTGCGCGCAACACTGTCCTGCGGCAACATACTCGGCCTCAGCGGTGGATAGGGCAACGGAGGTTTGTTTCTTAGAGTTCCACGACACCAGGGACCTTCCTAGGAATTGGCACGTCCCTGATGTACTCTTCCTATCGACCTTACATCCAGTATAGTCGGAGTCTGAGTATCCAACTAAGTCAAAGGTAGACCCCTTTGGATACCAGAGCCCGAAGCAAGGCGTAGCAACCAAATATCTAAGAATTCGCTTCACCGCCACTAAGTGACACTCCTTAGGATCGGATTGAAATCTAGCACACATGCATACGCTAAGCATAATATCCGGTCTACTAGCACATAAGTAAAGCAAAGATCCTATCATTGACCGGTATGCTTTTTGATCAACGGACTTACCTCCTTTGTTGAGGTCGGTGTGTCCGTCGGTCCCCATCGGAGTCTTTGCGGGCTTGGCATCCTTCATCCCAAACCGCTTTAGCAAATCGTGCGTGTACTTTGTTTGGGAGATGAAGGTGCCGTCCTTGAGTTGCTTCACTTGGAACCCAAGGAAGTAGTTCAACTCGCCCATCATCGACATCTCGAACTTCTGCGTCATCACCCTGCTAAACTCTTCACAAGACTTTTGGTTAGTAGAACCAAATATTATGTCATCGACATAAATTTGGCACACAAACAAGTCACCATCACATGTCTTTGTAAAAAGAGTTGGATCGGCTTTCCCGACCTTGAAAGCATTAGCAATTAAAAAGTCTCTAAGGCATTCATACCATGCTCTTGGGGCTTGCTTAAGTCCATAGAGCGCCTTAGAGAGCTTACACACGTGGTCGGGGTACCGTTCATCCTCGAAGCCAGGGGGTTGCTCCACGTACACCTCCTCCTTGATTGGCCCATTGAGGAAAGCGCTCTTCACATCCATTTGGTACAACCTGAAAGAATGGTGAGTGGCATATGCTAGCAAGATACGAATTGATTCTAGCCTAGCCACAGGAGCAAACGTCTCCTCAAAGTCCAAACCTGCGACTTGGGCATAACCTTTTGCCACAAGTCGAGCCTTGTTCCTCGTCACCACCCCGTGCTCGTCCTGTTTGTTGCGGAACACCCACTTGGTTCCCACAACATTTTGCTTCGGACGAGGCACCAGTGTCCAAACTTCATTGCGCTTGAAGTTGTTGAGCTCCTCCTGCATGGCCAACACTCAGTCCGGATCTAGCAAGGCCTCCTCTACCCTGAAAGGCTCAATAGAAGAGACAAAGGAGTAATGCTCACAAAAATTAACTAATCGAGATCGAGTAGTTACTCCCTTGCTAATGTCACCCAGAATTTGATCGACGGGATGATCCCTTTGAATCATCGCTCGAACTTGGGTTGGAGGTGCCGGTTGCGCATCTTCCTCCATCACATGATCATCTTGTGCTCCCCCTTGATCAACCGCCTCCTGTTGATGAACCTGTTCATCGTCTTGAGTTGGGGGTAGCACCGTAGTTGAGGAAGATGGTTGATCTCGTTCATCTTGTTCCTGTGGCCGTACTTCCCCAATCGCCATGGTTCGTATAGCTGCCGTCGGAACATCTTCTTCATCTACATCATCACAATCAACAACTTGCTCTCTTGGAGAGCCATTAGTCTCATCAAATACAACGTCGCTAGAGACTTCAACCAAACCCGATGATTTGTTGAAGACTCTATACGCCTTTGTATTTGAGTCATAACCTAACAAAAACCCTTCTACTGCTTTGGGAGCAAACTTAGAATTTCTACCCCTCTTCACTAGAATGTAGCACTTGCTCCCAAATACACGAAAGTACGATACATTGGGTTTGTTACCGGTTAGAAGCTCATACGACGTCTTCTTGAGGAGGCGGTGAAGGTAGACCCTGTTGATGGCGTGGCAAGCCGTGTTCACGGCTTCCGACCAAAAACGCTCGGGGGTCTTGAACTCTCCAAGCATAGTCCTCGCCATGTCGATTAGCGTCCTGTTCTTCCTCTCTACCACACCATTTTGCTGTGGTGTGTAGGGAGCGGAGAACTCATGCTTGATCCCTTCCTCCTCAAGGAACTCCTCCACTTGAAGGTTCTTGAACTCGGACCCGTTGTCGCTCCTTATCTTCTTCACTTTGAGCTCAAACTCATTTTGAGCTCTCCTGAGGAAGCGCTTGAGGGTCCTTTGGGTTTCAGACTTATCCTGCAAAAAGAACACCCAAGTGAAGCGGGAAAAGTCATCAACAATAACTAGACCATACTTACTCCCTCCTATGCTCAGATAGGCGATGGGTCCGAAGAGGTCCATATGCAGCAGCTCCAGGGGTCTTGAAGTGGTCATCATATTCTTGCTGTGATGTGCTCCTCCCACTTGTTTACCTGCTTGACAAGCTGCACAAGGTCTATCTTTTTCGAATTGTACGTTAGTCAAACCTATCACGTGTTCTCCCTTTAGAAGCTTGTGAAGGTTCTTCATCCCCACATGTGCTAAGCGGCGATGCCACAGCCAGCCCATGCTAGTCTTAGCTATTAAGCATGCATCTAGACCGGCCTCTTCTTTTGCAAAATCAACTAAATAAAGTTTGCCGTCTAATACACCCTTAAAAGCTAGTGAACCATCACTTCTTCTAAAGACAGACACATCTACATTTGTAAATAGACAGTTATACCCCATGTTGCATAATTGACTAACAGATAGCAAATTATATCCCAAGGACTCAACTAAAAACACATTAGAAATTGAGTGCTCATTTGAGATTGCAATTTTACCTAATCCTTTTACCTTGCCTTGATTCCCATCACCGAATATAATTGAATCTTGGGAATCCTTATTCTTGACGTAGGAGGTGAACATCTTCTTCTCCCCCGTCATATGGTTTGTGCATCCGCTATCAATAATCCAGCTTGAACCCCCGGATGCATAAACCTGCAAGGCAAATTTAGGCTTGGGACTTAGGTACCCAACTCTTGTTGGGTCCTACAAGGTTAGTCACAATTTCCTTAGGGACCCAAATGCAAGTTTTGTCTCCCTTGCATTTTGCCCCTAACTTCCTAGCAACTATCTTCCTATCCTTTCTACAAATAGCAAAGGAAGCATTTAAAGCACAATAAATTGTAGAAGGTTCATTTACTACTTTCCTAGGAGCATGAATAGTATTCTTTCTAGGCACATGATGAATAACATTTCTCCTAGTCATATCTCTACCATGCATATAGGAAGAACTAGAAGCAGTCATGGCATAAGAATCATAAGCATGTGAATCAAAAGCATCATAATTTCTAAAAACATTTCTAGAATTTTTCCTATCATGATACAAAAAGGCATGGTTCTTTTTAGCACTAGTAGCCATAGGGGCCTTCCCTTTCTCCTTAACGGGAATGGGAGCCTTATGCTTTGTTAAGTTCTTGGCTTCCCTTTTGAAGCCAAGTCCATCCTTAATTGAGGGGTGTCTACCAATCGTGTAGGCATCCCTTGCAAATTTTAGCTTATCAAATTCGCTTTTGCTAGCCTTAAGTTGAGCATTAAGACTAGCCAACTCCTCAGTTAGTTTGGAAATTGAAACTAAATGATCACTACAGGCATCAACATCGAAATCTTTACACCTAGTGCAAATCTCAACATGTTCTACACAAGATGTTGTTTTGCTAGATTTTTCTAGTTTAGCATTTAAATCATCATTTTTGCTCTTTAAACTAGCAATTGAATCATGACATGTAGACAACTCACAAGAAAGTATTTCATTTCTCTTAATCTCTAATGTAAGTGATTTTTGTGCTTCTACAAATTTGTCATGTTCTTCATACAACAAATCTTCTTGCTTTTCTAAAAGCACATTCTTATCATTCAAGGCATCAATCAATTCATTTATTTTGTCTATTTTAGATCTATCTAAACCCTTGAATAAGCATGAATAGTCTATGTCATCATCATCACTAGACTCATTATCACTAGAAGAAGCATAAGTGGAGTTTCGAGTACTCACCTTCTTCTCCCTTGCCATAAGGCATGTGTGACGCTCGTTCGGGAAGAGGGATGACTTGTTGAAGGCGGTGGCGGCGAGTCCTTCATTGTCGGAGTCGGAGGAGCAATCCGAATCCCACTCCTTTCCAATGTGTGCCTCGCCCTTGGCCTTCTTGTAGTTCTTCTTCTTTTCCCTCTTGTTCCCCTGTTCCTGGTCACTATCGTTATCTGGGCAGTTAGCGATAAAATGACCAATCTTACCGCACTTGAAGCATGAGCGCTTCCCCTTTGTCTTGGTCTTGCTTGGCTGCCCCTTGTGACCTCTTAGCACCGTCTTGAAGCGTTTGATGATGAGAGCCATCTCTTCATCATTAAGTCCGGCCGCCTCAATTTGTGCCACCTTGCTAGGTAGCGCCTCCTTGCTTCTTGTTGCTTTGAGAGCAAGAGGTTGCGGCTCGTTGATTGGTCCATTCAAGGCGTCGTCCATGTACCTTGCTTCCTTAATCATCATTCGCCCGCTGACGAATTTTCCTAGGACTTCTTCGGGCGACATTTTGGTGTACCTGGGATTCTCACGAATATTATTCACCAAATGAGGATCAAGAATGGTAAAGGACCTTAGTAATAGTCGGACGACGTCATGGTCCGTCCATCGCGTGCTTCCATAACTCCTTATTTTGTTGATAAGGGTCTTGAGCCGGTTGTATGTTTGGGTTGGCTCCTCGCCCCTTATCATTGCAAACCTTCCAAGCTCGCCCTCCACCAATTCCATTTTAGTGAGCATGGTGATGTCGTTCCCCTCGTGAGAAATCTTGAGGGTGTCCCATATTTGCTTGGCATTGTCCAAGCCGCTCACCTTATTGTACTCGTCCCTGCACAAAGAGGCTAGCAACACAGTAGTAGCTTGTGCATTTTTGTGAATTTGTTCATTAATAAACATAGGGCTATCCGAGCTATCAAATTTCATTCCATTCTCTACGATCTCCCATATGCTTGGATGGAGAGAGAATAAATGAGTACGCATTTTGTGACTCCAAAATCCGTAGTCCTCCCCATCAAAGTGTGGAGGTTTGCCAAGAGGAATGGAAAGCAAATGCGAATTCGAACTATGTGGAATACGAGAATAATCAAATGAAAAGTTTGAATTGACCGTCTTCCTGTAGTCGTTGTCGTCGTCCTTTTGAGAAGAAGAGGATTCGTCGCTGTCGTAGTAGACGATCTCCTTGATGCGCCTTGTCTTCTTCTTCTTCCCATCTTTGCGCTTGTGGCCCGAGCCAGAGTCGTTGGATTTGTCATCTTTTGGTTCGTTGACGAAGAACTCCTTTTCCTTGTCGTTGATCACGATTCCCTTCCCCTTAGGATCCATTTCTTCGGGCGATTAGTCCCTTTCTTGAAGAGAACGGCTCCGATACCAATTGAGAGCACCTAGAGGGGGGGGGGGGGTGAATAGGTGATCCTGTAAACTTCAAAACTTAAGCCACAAAACTTTACTTAAGTGTTAGCACAGTTAATGCCAAGTGGCTAGAGAGAAGATCTTGCACAATATGATAATCACAAGGAGTTCAACACAGAGAAGACACAGTGATTTATCCCGTGGTTCGGCCAAGTACAAAACTTGCCTACTCCACGTTGTGGCGTCCCAACGGATGAGAGTTGCACTCAACTCCTCTCAAGTGATCCAATGATCAACTTGAATACCACAGTGTTATGCTTTTCTTTCAATATCCCGTTTGCGAGGAATCTCCACAACTTGGAGTCTCTCGCCCTTACACTTGAGATTCACAAAGAAATACGGAGTAAGGGAGGGAAGCAACACACACAAATCCACAGCAAAACGCGCACACACACGGCCAAGAGTCGAGCTCAAAAGACTATCTCAAGGTTCTCACAAGAACGGAGCTCGAATCACTTAGAATGACAATCGGATGCGCAAAGACTGAGTGTGGATGATCAGGAATGCTCTAAGGTTGCTTAGTTATCTCCTCCATGCGCCTAGGGGTCCCTTTTATAGCCCCAAGGCAGCTAGGAGCCGTTGAGAGCAAATCCAGAAGGCCAATCTTGCCTTCTGTCGTCGGGCGCACCGGACAGTCCGGTGCACAACGGACACTGTCCGGTGCCCGATTTATTTCCATAAACAGCGCAGCCGACCGTTGCCGACCGTTGCAGATCTGGCGCACCGGACAGTCCGGTGCACACCGGACAGTCCGGTGCCTACTTCCGACCGTTGGCCAGACCACGTGTCGCGCGCAGATTCTGCGGCCGACCGTTGGCTCGGCCGACCATTGACTCACCGGACAGTCCGGTGCACACCGGACAGTACGGTGAATTTTAGCCGTACGCCGTCGGCAAATTCCCGAGAGCAGCGTCTTCAGGTCGAGGCAGCCTGGCGCACCGGACACTGTCCGGTGCACCACCGAACAGTCCGGTGCCCCAGACTGAAACAGCCTCTTGGCTGTACACAGCCTGATGTGCACCCGTTGGGTGATTGCCCGATCTTTCGATGAGAGGGTGTGGAATAACTCGATTGGGGGAGGAGACGACGTTCACGGCCCGACTACAGCCTTCCAAAGACGCTGCGCCTTAGCAACCGATACACCACCTCCTATGGCTGTCACGATCTTGTGGAGCGTGACACCCTGGCCACTAGGGCACTCGTCCTGCAAGCAATCGAAGAACTAGCAAGAACAAGTAGAACAAGTACTGAATTACCAGATCTAAATGTAGGTTTAAAAATCAAACTCCAATATGGTGGGGTTCCGAAGACAAGAAGACGGGCGGCTGAACTAGCACGCGCGCTTGCAAGCAAGTAGCGAGAGCTAAACTTGATCTAAACAAAACCCGCTGTTCTTGGTGGCGGCTAGGGGGTTTATAAACATGGGAGGACGACCACAAGGGTATTGGGGTCGTGCTGCAACCCTAGGATGCGTCCCTAATGGACCTAACTTGATACACGACCCATTGGGCCAAAATAGGGTGACGCAGCACCATGGGCAGAAAAGGCAGGAAATGTCTCGGTAAGAAAACAATGATTACGGCGGCCTCAGAACAGATATGACTATAATTCCGGATCCATATGAAAGTAGACTTGATAAGCTTTCCATGTTGTGCTTGAACATTCCAATCCGAGCCCGCATCTTACCGTGGTGACCGTCACAAGTTGGTGTTCTTCTGCAGTCCGAATCCAGCATGTTCAAATCCTTTTCCCTTTCGGTCTTCTCCCTGATTCCTAAGCAAAACAAGAGTGCACGGGTCTCCATGGTCTAAATATGATGGACATGAACTCAAGAGTGTAATCACCTGATGGTTGAGTTGACGAGCACGAGCGCGAGTAATGGGACCAGAAATTGGTACTTGTATTGGTATAGATGCATCAGTAGTGTGGATGTCTTCATCATTCTCCCCTTCTTGCATTTGAGTCGTCCTCGACTCAAGCTCAACTTCCTCTCCCAAGTAGGGCTTTAAATCTGCAATGTTAAATATGGGGCTAACCCCAAAGTCTGCAGGCAGATCTAGCCTATATGCATTGTCGTTAATTTTCTCTAGCACTTTAAACGGTCCATCGGCTCGAGGCAACAATTTAGATTTTCGTAATTCAGGAAACCTTTCCTTTCTCAAATGCAACCAAACTAAATCTCCAGGTTCAAAATTTATTTCCTTTCTACCTTTATCACTAGCAAACTTATATCTAGCATTCATACGCTCTATGTTTTCTTTAGTAGTTTCGTGCAGTTTTAACATCAATTCAGCACGCCTAGTAGCATCAAAATTTAGTTTTTCAGAAGATGGCAAAGGCATTAAATCAATAGGAGCACGAGGTAACAAACCATATACAATCTGAAATGGGCACATCTTTGTAGTAGAATGCAATGATCGATTATAAGCAAATTCAATATGAGGCAAACAGTCCTCCCACATCTTAATATTCTTCTTTAGAACTGCCCTTAACATAGTAGACAAAGTTCTATTCACAACTTCAGTTTGACCATCAGTTTGAGGATGACATGTAGTAGAAAATAAAAGCTTAGTCCCCAATTTTGCCCACAAAGTCCTCCAAAAATGACTAAGAAATTTAGCATCACGATCAGAAACGATTGTGTTGGGCACACCATGCAAGCGAACAATTTCACGAAAGAACAAATCAGCAATATGAGTAGCATCGTCAGTTTTATGACATGGTATGAAATGTGCCATCTTAGAAAATCTATCAACAACCACAAACACACTATCACGTCCCTTCCTAGTCCTAGGCAATCCCAGCACAAAATCCATAGAAATATCTTCCCAAGGAGCACTAGGAACGGGTAGAGGCAAATACAAACCGTGTGGATTTAACCGTGACTTCGCCTTTTGGCATGTCGTGCAACGAGCAACCAATCTCACCACATCTCTTCTCATCTTGGGCCAAAAGAAATGACCAGCAAGTATGTCCTCCGTTTTCTTTGCTCCAAAATGTCCCATTAAGCCACCTCCATGTGCTTCCTGTAACAACAACAAACGAACGGAGCTAGCTGGAATGCATAGCTTGTTAGCTCTAAACACAAACCCATCACTAACGATATATTTGTTCCATCCTTTCCCATCTTTACAATGCAGCAACACATCTTTAAAATCAGCATCATGAACATATTGGTCTTTAATCGTCTCTAATCCAAAGATTTTGTAGTCAAGTTGATTCAGCAAAGTATATCTCCTAGACAAAGCGTCAGCAATGATATTCTCTTTTCCTTTCTTGTGCTTAATAACATAAGGAAACGATTCGATAAATTCAACCCACTTAGCATGTCTACGGTTCAGTTTTCCTTGACTACGAATATGTTTCAAAGATTCATGATCAGAATGAATAACAAACTCTTTGGGCCACAAATAATGCTGCCATGTTTCTAATGTTCGCACAAGAGCATATAATTCCTTATCATAAGTAGAATAATTTAGAACAGACCCACTCAATTTTTCACTAAAATATGCAACAGGTTTGCCTTCTTGTAACAAAACACCACCCAATCCAATTCCACTAGCATCACATTCAAGCTCAAAAGTCTTATTAAAATCAGGAAGTTGGAGGAGAGGTGCATGTGTCAACTTATCTTTCAGCACGTTGAAAGCGTGCTCTTGTACTTTGCCCCAACTAAAATGCACTCCCTTCTTCGTAAGCTCATTCAAAGGTGCAGCAATGGTGCTAAAGTCCTTCACAAAACGGCGATAGAAGCCAGCAAGTCCTAGGAAACTCCGCACCTGTGTGATAGTCTTTGGCATAGGCCATCCATGTATCGCTTCTACCTTGGCTTGATCAACCTCAATTCCCTGTGGAGTCACAACATAACCAAGAAACGAAACTCGATCGGTGCAAAATGTGCACTTCTCAAGGTTACCAAATAAACGTGCATCTCGTAAAGCATTAAAAACAGCACGCATGTGATCAACATGTTCATCCATAGATTTGCTGTAGATTAATATGTCATCAAAGTATACTACCACAAATTTTCCAATGAAGGCACGCAAAACCTCGTTCATTAATCTCATGAAAGTGCTAGGTGCATTAGTTAACCCAAAAGGCATGACTAACCACTCATACAATCCGAACTTAGTTTTGAAAGCAGTTTTCCATTCATCTCCCAATTTCATACGAATCTGGTGGTACCCACTACGCAAATCAACTTTAGAAAAGACAATGGCACCACTCAATTCATCAAGCATATCATCTAAACGTGGAATAGGGTGTCGATAACGTATTGTGATATTATTAATAGCCCTACAATCAACACACATACGCCATGTTCCATCTTTTTTAGGCACTAAAATAACCGGAACAGCACACGGACTAAGAGACTCACGCACGTAACCTTTGTCGAGTAGTTCTTGCACTTGTCGCTGAATTTCTTTTGTTTCCTCTGGATTTGTCCTATATGGCGCACGATTCGGCAAAGATGCACCAGGAATAAGATCAATTTGGTGCTCAATCCCTCGTATAGGTGGCAGCCCCTCTGGTATCTCACTTGGAAATACATCAGAATACTCCTGCAAAATGTTAGTAATAACAGGAGGCAAAGAATGCTGCATATCTTGAATTGAAATCAAAGCATCCTTGCATACCAAGGCGTAGGCAACAGTAGTGGAAGCAAATAATTCATTAACATCAGTTTTTGTTGCAAGCAAGCAATGTCCTTTCAATTTTATCCCATCTTTGTTATTACCAACAACTTTAATATTCTTGTTGTTCTCAGTTTTAGCTTTGGTAGCTTTAGCAACATCATCACGCACAATAGCCTCAGGGGACATGGGAAGCAAAATAATTTTCTTATCATGGTATATGAGAGAATATTGATTTGATCTACCATGATGCATACAATCTGAATCAAATTGCCATGGTCTACCTAGCAGAATATTACAAGCATCCATAGGCACAACATCACAGTCAACAACATCACGATATGAACCAATAGCAAAATTAATTCGTACCAGCTTGGTTACCTTGACCTTACCACTATTGTTGAGCCATTGAATGTGATATGGATGCGGGTGCGGTTTGGTCGTAAGTGCAAGCTTCTCCACCATGTCGCTGCTAGCCAAGTTGTTGCAGCTACCTCCATCAATGATCAAACGACATGAACGCTCCTTAATGACACACTTTGTTTGAAACAACGTATGTCGCTGATTCTGCTCTGCCTTCTCCATTTGTGCACTAAGCACACGCTGTACAATGAGGCTCTCATAATGCTCTGCATCATCTGCACCAATCTGTTCTTCGGGTGGTTCCTTAGTGCCTACATCATCAGCCGCAAGCAAAGCAAGTGTAGCTTCATCCAAATCACTAGCAGAGGAATACCCACCATCGTCTTTTACCACCAAAACACGCTGATTAGGACAATAACGCTGCACGTGTCCATAGCCCTTGCATCGATAACACAGAACATCTCTTGTTCTACCTGTGGAAGCTACTGAAGAGGCACTACCTGCGGGTTTCTGGGCAGATTTGGTTGCTGAATTTGTGGAAGATGCACGTGGTTTGTCGCTGGAGGAAGGCGGGGGTGCTGGTCGACTTGGCGAGGGAGTTGGTGCTAGTGTACGGCCGGTCATGGATGTAGTCGTGCGCTGTTGCCATGGTGTAGATTTTCCTGCAGAAACATTAGACCTTGCACTAGCACGTCGTCCCTGCACTTCCCTTTCAGCTTTGCAAGCAAGATGAAACAATCGGGTTACATTAGCATAATCTTTATAAGCAAGGATGTCCTGAATTTCCCTATTTAACCCGCCCAAAAATCTAGCCATAGCAGATTCCTCACCCTCCTCTATGTTACAACGCAGCATACCCATTTGTAATTCCTGATAATATTCTTCTACACTTTTAGTACCCTGTCTCAATTGTTGCAACTTGTTTAACATATCACGTGCATAATAAGAAGGAACAAATCTAGCCCGCATGACCCGTTTCAACGCATCCCAAGTTTGTGGCATGTTATTAGGATTCTTCTTACCATGTTCTATCCACCAAACAGAAGCAAATTCAGTAAACTCACTAGTAGCAGCTCTAACCCGCGCATTCTCAGGAAATTCATGGCATGCAAACTTTTGATCAACCGCAATCTCCCAAGTAATGTAAGCATCAGGGTCATATTTACCATCAAAAGGAGGTATTTTAAATTTAACCTTACTAAAAGCATCATCATTACCATGTACCTCACGTCGGTGAAAACCACCCATACCTCTACGGTTAGTACGTAGTCGCCGGCGATGAGGTGCTTCTTGGTCATCTTGTTCAGTATCAGCAACATAGTCATCCCAGTTACCTTCGGCGCCCTCATCACGCCCACCATTGATATTAGCATGCATCTCATCAAACCGCCTCAAGAGTGCGACAAGGCTCTTGTCAATATGAGCAACTGTCATTTCCACATTTGCAAGTTTGGTGTTCGTGTCGATCTGTGTGGCCTCCAATTGCCCCATCTTTTCATTCGTCACCTGCATGTCATTATCAAGACCTTCCGTGTGCGTCTTCACTAGCCTTACAAAGTGTTGTATGATACCCTTGGTGCGAGGAGAGTGTGGCATATTGCGAGAAGCATCATCAACCTCCAATCCTGTCATGGTTAGACGAACAGAGGCAACAAGAAAAAAAAACGTGAAGGAATAAAAACTCTACAACTATTAGGATGTAGCTACTGCAAGGCGCTCACTCTCAACCTGCCTCACAAGCTCTTACCAATTCTTACCTTGCACAACAGGAGGGGTCAGCAACCAACAAGTCTGCAACCGTGGAATAAGTGTATCGGTGCCGCAGCAACACGACCTGTCAAACTGTAGTCGAAATATGTAGAGTTGTAGGTGGGCTGAAGCAAGGAATACACTAGTACCACGTTAGTTACAAAAGCAAGCTGAATAATCGTTCAACGGTGGTACTGTGCTGGTCCTAGGCTAAACCAGGCTAGAGACGTGAGCCTAGGCACAAAGGTAGTCACTGAAAAAGAACAACTAGCACAGCACAAAGAGAAACAACAGATTTAGAGATTCAGCCCCCTTCTTCTTCTTTTCCTTTTTTTTTCTTTTTCTATTCTTTTTTTTTCTTCTTCTTCTGTTTTTTTTTTGCAGGGGTCTAAACCCTTTTTTTTCACTATGACAACCCAAACAATAAAGATATTGCTAACAACCCCTTTAAATCAGATTTAACAAATCTTGTTAATATAGAAAGTCCAGAAATCTCTACGATGATTGCGGAGCGCTCAGAACGAATTTTGAGATAAGGTCAGATCCGTTGGAAAGAAGATAAGATAAGCTTTCCAGATTGTATTTAAACTTCCAAATCGGATATGATATGTATCCGTGGTGGCAAAAACGAACCAGAGATGTTTTTGGTGATGGTGGATTTCGTGGTGACCAAAACGTGGTAGAACTCAAAACTCTAAAGGAATAAACTAAGACCAGCAACTCGACACAACCGATGCAACCAAAAACTCAACAAGCCCTAACTAAGTAGTACTAGTAAATGCTCAATGGTTTATAGGATTGCGGTAAAACTAATCTACTATTTTTTGGCTTTTTCTGGACTATAGGAGATAAGAAAACAGCGAAGAAAAGTAAATCTCTCACCGATAAACCTTGCTCTGATTACCAACTGATGTGCACCCGTTGGGTGATTGCCCGATCTTTCGATGAGAGGGTGTGGAATAACTCGATTGGGGGAGGAGACGACGTTCACGGCCCGACTACAGCCTTCCAAAGACGCTGCGCCTTAGCAACCGATACACCACCTCCTATGGCTGTCACGATCTTGTGGAGCGTGACACCCTGGCCACTAGGGCACTCGTCCTGCAAGCAATCGAAGAACTAGCAAGAACAAGTAGAACAAGTACTGAATTACCAGATCTAAATGTAGGTTTAAAAATCAAACTCCAATATGGTGGGGTTCCGAAGACAAGAAGACGGGCGGCTGAACTAGCACGCGCGCTTGCAAGCAAGTAGCGAGAGCTAAACTTGATCTAAACAAAACCCGCTGTTCTTGGTGGCGGCTAGGGGGTTTATAAACATGGGAGGACGACCACAAGGGTATTGGGGTCGTGCTGCAACCCTAGGATGCGTCCCTAATGGACCTAACTTGATACACGACCCATTGGGCCAAAATAGGGTGACGCAGCACCATGGGCAGAAAAGGCAGGAAATGTCTCGGTAAGAAAACAATGATTACGGCGGCCTCAGAACAGATATGACTATAATTCCGGATCCATATGAAAGTAGACTTGATAAGCTTTCCATGTTGTGCTTGAACATTCCAATCCGAGCCCGCATCTTACCGTGGTGACCGTCACAAGTTGGTGTTCTTCTGCAGTCCGAATCCAGCATGTTCAAATCCTTTTCCCTTTCGGTCTTCTCCCTGATTCCTAAGCAAAACAAGAGTGCACGGGTCTCCATGGTCTAAATATGATGGACATGAACTCAAGAGTGTAATCACCTGATGGTTGAGTTGACGAGCACGAGCGCGAGTAATGGGACCAGAAATTGGTACTTGTATTGGTATAGATGCATCAGTAGTGTGGATGTCTTCATCACAGCCAACTCTCTTCTTTTCTTCTTCTTCCTGTTTCTAATACTTAGACAAGTATATTAGTACACAAAACCAATGTACTAAGACTTAGAAACATACCTTTGCTCTAGATTTGCACTTTGTTCATCCATGGGCATTGATTCACGTTTAAGCACTTGTGTTGACACTCAATCACCAAAATACTTAGAAATGGCCCAAGGGCACATTTCCCTTTCAGCGTCTGCACCTGGCGCTGGATCTCCTTCGTCTCATCTGGATTTGTACGGTACGGGACGCGGTTCGGAAGAGAAGCGCCGGGGATGAGATCGATCTGATGCTCAATGCCACGGAGGGGAGGAAGACCCGGTGGTAAGTCTGTAGGATAAACATCAGCATACTCCTGCAAAAGGTTAACAACAGCAGGGGGTATATCCAAAGACGGTGCATCATCAAGCGGAACAAGCATTCGCGAGCATACAAGTGCATAACAGGGCATATGAGCTTCATGGAGATCATCAAAATCAGCACGTGTAGCAAGTAAAACAGGAGAGTGCAACTTGATTTCAGATTTAATAGGTGCGGCTGATGTCGATTTGACTTGTTGTGCAGTTTTAGCAGCCCTAGTAAGATCATCTTTCAAAATTTGGTCAGGGGTCATTGGATGTATAATTATTTTCTGGCCTTTAAACATGAAAGAATAATGATTTGAACGACCATGATGTAAACTATCAGTATCATATTGCCAAGGTCGACCTAATAACAAAGAGCATGCTTCCATAGGAATAACATCGCAATCAGCATAATCAGAATAAGAACCCAGCGAAAAGGGGACACGTACCGAACGTGTTACCTTTATTTTACCACCATCATTAAGCCATTGAATGTGATACGGATGTGGATGTGTGCGAGTGGGCAAGGATAATTTCTCTACCAACGCTGTACTTGCCAAATTGTTGCAGCTGCCACTATCGATGATGATGCGAATCGACCGTTCGTGCACGACGCCCTTGGTATGGAATAGAGTGTGTCGCTGATTTTTTTCGGCCTGGGCAACCTGTGTGCTGAGAACACGCTGCACAACAAGACTCTCATACCTATCGGCGTCGATGGGATCAACGTGGACTTCCTCATTTTCTGCATGGTTAGTGGCAATCATAGCATGACTAGTTTCCTCAGAATCACTGGCTGAAGAGTACTCACCATTGTCACGTATAAGCAAGGTACGCTTGTTTGGGCAGTCCCGAATCATGTGCCCAAACCCTCTGCAACGATGGCACTAAATATCCCGTGTACGTCCTGTGGAAGAAGCGGCGCCTTTGGCAGGGGGCGCCACTGGCTTGGTCGTCCCTGTGCGCGATGTAGTGCTAGGCGTAGGAGGTGCAGGGCTGGAAGGAGTTGAGCTGTGTGTTGGACCCCGGCCTGCAAAAGAGTTAGTATATGTCTTTGATCGTCGTCCCTGCACTTCACGTTCAGCTTTGCAAGCATATTCAAACAATGTGGTTATATCAAAATAATCCTTATAATCAAGTATATCCTGAATTTCCCTGTTCAAACCACCACGAAAACGCGCCATAGCAGCGTCATCTGACTCAACCAAACCACAACGAAGCATACCCTTTTGCAACTCCTGGTAATATTCCTCAACAGATTGTGAACCTTGTTGAAAACGCTGCATTTTGTTAAGCAAATCACGAGCATAATAGGAAGGAACAAATCTGTGGCGCATGGCAGTTTTTAATTGGGTCCATGTAATGACACTGTTAATGGGAAGTTTTTGTTTATACTCACGCCACCAAATTAAAGCAAAATCAGTAAATTCACTAATGGCAGCCTTCACTTGGCTATTAGCAGGAATATCATGGCATGAAAATTTCTGTTCTACCTCTAATTCCCAATCAAGATATGCAGCAGGATCATATTTACCATTAAAAGATGGAATTTTAAATTTAATCTTAGAAAATAAGTCATTAGGGGGATGACGAACCACACGACGTGCACGACCACGATGATCTCCATCGTCCTGCTCAGTGTCACCGCCGTATTCCTGCTCCATCTTTGTGGTCAATGCATCAAGGCGTGCTAGGATGGTGTCGAGTGTGGTGCGAGTCGCCGTTTGAGCAAGGTCAAGTTGGTTGAAACGCTCGGTCGTCGAAGTGATCGTTGAATCAAGCCGTTCATGCATCGTCCTAATGTCAGCAGCAAGTCCATCAACTTGTCCCCTGACTTCGTGCAACTGGGCATCCACCATGTCGTGTGCTCCTGCCATAGTTAGCGCAAACACCAAAAGGAGAAAAACCAACGACAAAAACAGGGGTGTACTGCTCACAAGGCGCTCACACTAGTGCTGTTATCAAGTTCTTATCCGTTCTTACCAAGCCACAGTGGTGAACTGCAATCAACAGGTGGAACCAGTGAAAGATTGGATGAGCGATTGCGTGGAGAAACAGAAACCTGCTCGTCGTAGAAATATGTGGAGTTGTGGGTAGGCTGCACTCAAGTCAAGGATTAGCACGATCAAACAATAATGCAAAGTTGAATTATAGTGCAAAACACGAAACTATATTGCTGGCCACAGGTGCAAAGGATGGATGGAACTAGCAGAATGGCAGTACCGTAAATATTGTACTAGTGATGCCAAAAAGGCACTAGTAGAAATCACAGGTGATTTTGTTTTTCTTTTTTGTATGATTTTTTTGATATTTTTCTCAGCACAAGAAGCAACAAGATAGGAGCTACACGAAGTTTCACCTAAAACAGAGATCAGATGTGGTCTATAGAAAATCAGGAAGTTCTCTGAAAAGCGTGCGAGAACTTTGACGAATTTTTTTCTTTATTTTCCTGAATTTTTTTGACAATTTTGTCGAAACCAAACAGACCTGTAAAAATTTCAGATTTTTTGGACACCCGAGCGAAAAGTTATGCCCGGTTTACGGAAGGTACCTCAAGTTATGTTCTAAAAACGACCGGGATGAAACAACTGTATCCTTTCTCCTTCGTTATCTTTTTTTTCTGTTTTTTTTTACGTAACCGAAGGAGAAAAACAAGGAAGCGGCCGTTGACTCGGTTTGTTTTTTTTTCTGTTTTTTTCGTAACCGAAGGAGAAAATCAAGGAAACGGACGTTGACTCGGTTTGTTTTTTCTGTTTTTTTTGACGTAATCGAAGGAGAAAAATAAGGAAACGATGTTGACTCGGTTTGTGGCGTGATCAAACGGGAGATGGTGGCGGCGCTAGGGTTTGAATGGTGGAAGAACACAATGCAACCAGCAACAAATGACGCGAAAGCACACAAATTCAACAATGCAGATTATTGAAAGAAAGTGCGAGGCTCAAAATTCAACAATGCAGATTATTGGAAGAACACAATGCAACCAGAAGAATAGACGACCAGCCCAACTGCGGCCCATAGTGGACGACCTAGGGTTGGCCGCCCTAGGGGCTGCGCCCCCTCTATTTATGCAGGAGCTGCGCCTCCTTTATTTTCGAGTTTTGTTTTACGTTAGCCTTAGCTACTCTCGAACACGCGCAAATCTGCTGTCTTCGTGTATTCAGAACTCCACCCTCGAGTAATAGATTAGATTGCTCGCTTCTTTTTCTTGTTCGTTCTTCGATTGCGCACAGAAAACGATCTTCGTGATCAGGCCGATCTCGCATCAGCAAGGTCGGTAACCACAGGGAGTTGGTTCAGTGATTGCATTGGCGCCTCGGGCTTGCTCGTCGTAGTCGGATCGCAAGGGTCATCTTCCGCCAAATCGGAATTATCTCTACTCGCCGAAAGATCGGGCACCTCAGCTACATCAATTGGTATCAGATTTCCAGGTTGATCGGTGAGTTTATCGAGCGTTTTTTTTCCTACAGTCCACAAAACCACATAAAAATTCAGGTTAGATCTTATCCCAGCACCCTTTTGAGCCTCGCACTTTCTTTCAATAATCTGCATTGTTGAATTTGTGTGCTTTCGCGTCATTTGTTGCTGGTTGCATTGTGTTCTTCCACCATTCAAACCCTAGCGCCGCCACCATCTCCCGTTTGATCACGCCACAAACCGAGTCAACATCGTTTCCTTGTTTTTCTCCTTCGGTTAGAAAAAAAACAGAAAAAAACAAACCGAGTCAACAACCGCCTCCTTGTTTTTCTTCTTCGGTTACTAAAAAAACAGAAACAAAAAAAGGAAAACGAAGGAGAAGGATACGGTTGTTTCATCCCGGTCGTTTTTAAAACATCACTTGAGGTGCCTTCCATAAAACGGGCATAACTTTTCGCTCGGGTGTCCAAAAATTCTGAAATTTTTACAGGAGCTTGTTGACACCATTCTGAGGCCGGCCAAACTGATCTATGGTCTGTTTGGGTTTCGACAAAATTGTCAAAAAAATTCAGGAAAATAAAGAAAAAAATTCATCAAAGTTCTCGCACGCTTTTCAGAGAACTTCCTGATTTTCTATACACCACATCTGATTTCTGTTTTAGGTGAAACTTCGTGTAGCTCCTATTTTGTTGCTTCTTGTGCTGAGAAAAATATCAAAAAAATCATACAAAAAAGAAAAACAAAATCACTTGTGATTCCTACTAGTGCATTTTTGGCATCACTAGTACAATATTTACGGTACTGCCATTCTGCTAGTTCCATCCGTCCTTTACACTTGTGGCCAGCAATATAGTTTCGTGTTTTGCACTATAATTCAACTTTGCATTATTGTTTGATCGTGCTAATCCTTGGCTTGAGTGCAGCCTACCCAAAACTCCACATATTTCTACGACGAGAAGGTTTCTGTTTCTCCAGGCAATCGCTCATCCAATCTTTCACCGGTTCCACCTGTTGGTTGCAGTTCACCACTGTGGCTTGGTAAGAACGGATAAGAACTTGATAACAGCACTAGTGTGAGCGCCTTGTGAGCAGTACACCCCTGTTTTTGTCGTTGGTTTTTTTTCTCCTTTTGGTGTTTTGGTGTTTGCGCTAACTATGGCAGGAGCACACGACATGGTGGATGCCCAGTTGCAGGAAGTACGGGGACAAGTTGATGGACTTGCTGCTGACATTAGGACGATGCATGAACGGCTTGATTCAACGATCACTTCGACGACCGAGCGTTTCAACCAACTTGACCTTGCTCAAACGGCGACTCGCACCACACTCGACACCATCCTGGCACGCCTTGATGCATTGACCACAAAGATGGAGCAGGAATACGGCGGTGACACTGAGCTGGACGATGGAGATCGCCGTGGTCGTGCACGTCGTATGGTTCGTCATCCCCCTAATGACTTATTTTCTAAGATTAAATTTAAAATTCCATCTTTTAATGGTAAATATGATCCTGCTGCATATCTTGATTGGGAATTGGAGGTAGAACAGAAATTTTCATGCCATGATATTCCTGCTAATAGCCAAGTGAAGGCTGCCATTAGTGAATTTACTGATTTTGCTTTAATTTGGTGGCGTGAGTATAAACAAAAACTTCCCATTAACAGTGTCATTACTTGGACCCAATTAAAAACTGCCATGCGCCACAGATTTGTTCCTTCCTATTATGCTCGTGATTTGCTTAACAAAATGCAGCGTTTTCAACAAGGTTCACTATCTGTTGAGGAATATTACCAGGAGTTACAAAAGGGTATGCTTCGTTGTGGTTTGGTTGAGTCAGATGACGCTGCTATGGCACGTTTTCGTGTTGGCTTGAACAGCGAAATTCAGGATATACTTGATTATAAGGATTATTTTGATATAACCACATTGTTTGAATATGCTTGCAAAGCTGAACGTGAAGTGCAGGGACGACGATCAAAGACATTTACTAACTCTTTTGCACGCCGGGGTCCAACACACAGCTCAACTCCTTCCAGCCCTGCACCTTCTACGCCTAGCACTACATCGCGCACAGGGACGACCAAGCCAGTGGCGCCCCCTGCCAAAGGCGCCGCTTCTTCCACAGGACGTACACGGGATATTCAGTGCCATCGTTGCAGAGGGTTTGGGCACATGATTCGGGACTGCCCAAACAAGCGTACCTTGCTTATACGTGACAATGGTGAGTACTCTTCAGCCAGTGATTCTGAGGAAACTGGTCATGCTATGATTGCCACTAACCATGCAGAAAATGAGGAAGTCCACCTTGATCCCATCGACGCCGATAGGTATGAGAGTCTTGTTGTGCAGCGTGTTCTCAGCACACAGGTTGCCCAGGCCGAAAAAATCAGCGACACACTCTATTCCATACCAAGGGCGTCGTGCACGAACGGTCGATTCGCATCATCATCGATAGTGGCAGCTGCAACAATTTGGCAAGTACAGCGTTGGTAGAGAAATTATCCTTGCCCACTCGCACACATCCACATCCGTATCACATTCAATGGCTTAATGATGGTGGTAAAATAAAGGTAACACGTTCGGTACGTGTCCCCTTTTCGCTGGGTTCTTATTCTGATTATGCTTATTGCGATGTTATTCCTATGGAAGCATGCTCTTTGTTATTGGGTCGACCTTGGCAATATGATACTGATAGTTTACATCATGGTCGTTCAAATCATTATTCTTTCATGTTTAAAGGCCAGAAAATAATTATACATCCAATGACCCCTGACCAAATTTTGAAAGATGATCTTACTAGGGCTGCTAAAACTGCACAACAAGTCAAATCGACATCACCCGCACCTATTAAATCTGAAATCAAGTTGCACTCTCCTGTTTTACTTGCTACACGTGCTGATTTTGATGATCTCCATGAAGCTCATATGCCGTGTTATGCACTTGTATGCTCGCGCATGCTTGTTCCGCTTGATGATGCACCGTCTTTGGATATACCCCCTGCTGTTGTTAACCTTTTGCAGGAGTATGCTGATGTTTATCCTACGGGCTTACCACCGGGTCTTCCTCCCCTCCGTGGCATTGAGCATCAGATCGATCTCATCCCCGGCGCATCTCTTCCGAACCGCGCCCCGTACCGTACAAATCCAGAGGAGACGAAGGAGATCCAGCGCCAGGTGCAGACGCTGCTTGATAAGGGTTACATTCGTGAGTCTCTTAGCCCTTGCTCGGTTCCTGTTTAACTCGTTCCAAAGAAAGATGGGTCATGGCGAATGTGCGTAGATTGTCGTGCTATTAATAACATCACAGTTCGTTATCGATATCCTATTCCACGCCTTGATGATATGTTAGATGAGCTTAGTGGTGCCGTTATTTTCTCTAAGGTTGATTTGCGTAGCGGTTACCATCAGATTAGAATGAAACTCGGTGATGAATGGAAAACGGCTTTTAAAACGAAATTTGGTTTATATGAATGGTTGGTTATGCCATTTGGATTGACTAATGCTCCCAGCACCTTTATGCGTTTAATGAACGAAGTTCTATGGGCCTTCATAGGTTTGTTTGTTGTTGTTTATTTCGATGATATCCTTATTTACAGCAAGTCTATAGGGGAGCATTTAGAACATTTGCGTGCTGTTTTTGATGCTTTGCGTGCTGCTCGCTTGTTTGGTAACATGGAAAAGTGCACATTTTGCACGCAACGTGTCTCGTTTCTTGGTTATGTGGTTACTCCACAGGGCATTGAGGTGGATAGCAGCAAGATTGCTGCCATTCGGGAGTGGCCTACACCAACGACGGTCACACAAATTCGGAGCTTTCTTGGACTTGCCGGTTTCTACCGCAGATTTGTTCGTGATTTTAGCTTCATTGCAGCGCCTCTACATGAGCTTACAAAGAAAGATGTGCCGTTTGCTTGGAGTGATTCGCAGGAGGTAGCGTTCAGCACTTTGAAAGATAAGTTAATCCAAGCTCCCCTCTTGCAATTGCCTGATTTTAATAAAGTTTTTGAGCTTGAATGCGATGCTAGCGGTATTGGGCTAGGTGCTGTTTTGTTACAAGAAGGAAAACCAGTTGCTTATTTTAGTGAAAAATTAAGCGGTGCTAGTCTGAAATATTCTACTTATGATAAGGAGCTTTACGCTTTAGTGCGCACTTTGCATACATGGCAGCACTATCTTTGGCATCGTGAGTTCATAATTCATTCTGATCATGAGGCTTTAAAACATATTCGTACCCAAACAAATCTGAACCGTCGTCATGCTAAATGGGTCGAATTGATGAAGACATCCACACTACTGATGCATCTATACCAATACAAGTACCAATTTCTGGTCCCATTACTCGCGCTCGTGCTCGTCAACTCAACCATCAGGTGATTACACTCTTGAGTTCATGTCCATCATATTTAGACCATGGAGACCCGTGCACTCTTGTTTTGCTTAGGAATCAGGGAGAAGACCGAAAGGGAAAAGGATTTGAACATGCTGGATTCGGACTGCAGAAGAACACCAACTTGTGACGGTCACCACGGTCAGATGCGGGCTCGGATTGGAATGTTCAAGCACAACATGGAAAGCTTATCAAGTCTACTTTCATATGGATCCGGAATTATAGTCATATCTGTTCTGAGGCCGCCGTAATCATTGTTTTCTTACCGAGACATTTCCTGCCTTTTCTGCCCATGGTGCTGCGTCACCCTATTTTGGCCCAATGGGTCGTGTATCAAGTTAGGTCCATTAGGGACGCATCCTAGGGTTGCAGCACGACCCCAATACCCTTGTGGTCGTCCTCCCATGTTTATAAACCCCCTAGCCGCCACCAAGAACAGCGGGTTTTGTTTAGATCAAGTTTAGCTCTCGCTACTTGCTTGCAAGCGCGCGTGCTAGTTCAGCCGCCCGTCTTCTTGTCTTCGGAACCCCACCATATTGTAGTTTGATCTTTAAACCTACATTTAGATCTGGTAATTCAGTACTTGTTCTACTTGTTCTTGCTAGTTCTTCGATTGCTTGCAGGACGAGTGCCCTAGTGGCCAGGGTGTCACGCTCCACAAGATCGTGACAGCCATAGGAGGTGGTGTATCGGTTGCTAAGGCGCAGCGTCTTTGGAAGGCTGTAGTCGGGCCGTGAACGTCGTCTCCTCCCCCAATCGAGTTATTCCACACCCTCTCATCGAAAGATCGGGCAATCACCCAACGGGTGCACATCAGTTGGTAATTAGAGCAAGGTTTATCGGTGAGAGATTTACTTTTCTTCGCTGTTTTCTTATCTCCTATAGTCCAGAAAAAGCCAAAAAATAGTAGATTAGTTTTACCGCAATCCTATAAACCATTGAGCATTTACTAGTACTACTTAGTTAGGGCTTGTTGAGTTTTTGGTTGCATCGGTTGTGTCGAGTTGCTGGTCTTAGTTTATTCCTTTAGAGTTTTGAGTTCTACCACGTTTTGGTCACCACGAAATCCACCATCACCAAAAACATCTCTGGTTCGTTTTTGCCACCACGGATACATATCATATCCGATTTGGAAGTTTAAATACAATCTGGAAAGCTTATCTTATCTTCTTTCCAACGGATCTGACCTTATCTCAAAATTCGTTCTGAGCGCTCCGCAATCATCGTAGAGATTTCTGGACTTCCTATATTAACAAGATTTGTTAAATCTGATTTAAAGGGGTTGTTAGCAATATCTTTATTGTTTGGGTTGTCATAGTGACAAAAAAGGGTTTAGGCCCCTGCAAAAAAAAACAGAAGAAGAAGAAAAAAAAAGAATAGAAAAGAAAAAAAAAGGAAAAGAAGAAGAAGGGGGCTGAATCTCTAAATCTGTTGTTTCTCTTTGTGCTGTGCTAGTTGTTCTTTTTCAGTGACTACCTTTGTGCCTAGGCTCACGTCTCTAGCCTGGTTTAGCCTAGGACCAGCACAGTACCACCGTTGAACGATTATTCAGCTTGCTTTTGTAACTAACGTGGTACTAGTGTATTCCTTGCTTCAGCCCACCTACAACTCTACATATTTCGACTACAGTTTGACAGGTCGTGTTGCTGCGGCACCGATACACTTATTCCACGGTTGCAGACTTGTTGGTTGCTGACCCCTCCTGTTGTGCAAGGTAAGAATTGGTAAGAGCTTGTGTGGCAGGTTGAGAGTGAGCGCCTTGCAGTAGCTACATCCTAATAGTTGTAGAGTTTTTATTCCTTCACGTTTTTTTTTCTTGTTGCCTCTGTTCGTCTAACCATGGCAGGATTGGAGGTTGATGATGCTTCTCGTAATATGCCACACTCTCCTCGCACCAAGGGTATCATACAACACTTTGTAAGGCTAGTGAAGACGCACACGGAAGGTCTTGATAATGACATGCAGGTGACGAATGAAAAGATGGGGCAATTGGAGGCCACACAGATCGACACGAACACCAAACTTGCAAATGTGGAAATGACAGTTGCTCATATTGACAAGAGCCTTGTCGCACTCTTGAGGCGGTTTGATGAGATGCATGCTAATATCAATGGTGGGCGTGATGAGGGCGCCGAAGGTAACTGGGATGACTATGTTGCTGATACTGAACAAGATGACCAAGAAGCACCTAATCGCCGGCGACTACGTACTAACCGTAGAGGTATGGGTGGTTTTCGCCGACGTGAGGTACATGGTAATGATGATGCTTTTAGTAAGGTTAAATTTAAAATACCTCCTTTTGATGGTAAATATGACCCTGATGCTTACATTACTTGGGAGATTGCGGTTGATCAAAAGTTTGCATGCCATGAATTTCCTGAGAATGCGCGGGTTAGAGCTGCTACTAGTGAGTTTACTGAATTTGCTTCTGTTTGGTGGATAGAACATGGTAAGAAGAATCCTAATAACATGCCACAAACTTGGGATGCGTTGAAACGGGTCATGCGGGCTAGATTTGTTCCTTCTTATTATGCACGTGATATGTTAAACAAGTTGCAACAATTGAGACAGGGTACTAAAAGTGTAGAAGAATATTATCAGGAATTACAAATGGGTATGCTGCGTTGTAACATAGAGGAGGGTGAGGAATCTGCTATGGCTAGATTTTTGGGCGGGTTAAATAGGGAAATTCAGGACATCCTTGCTTATAAAGATTATGCTAATGTAACCCGATTGTTTCATCTTGCTTGCAAAGCTGAAAGGGAAGTGCAGGGACGACGTGCTAGTGCAAGGTCTAATGTTTCTGCAGGAAAATCTACACCATGGCAACAGCGCACGACTACGTCCATGACCGGTCGTACACTAGCACCAACTCCCTCGCCAAGTCGACCAGCACCCCCGCCTTCCTCCGGCGACAAACCACGTGCATCTTCCACAAATTCAGCAACCAAATCTGCCCAGAAACCAGCAGGTAGTGCCTCTTCAGTAGCCTCCACGGGTAGAACAAGAGATGTTCTGTGTTATCGATGCAAGGGCTATGGACACGTGCAGCGTGATTGTCCTAATCAGCGTGTTTTGGTGGTAAAAGACGATGGTGGGTATTCTTCTGCTAGTGATTTGGATGAAGCTACACTTGCTTTGCTTGCGGCTGATGATGCAGGCACTAAGGAACCACCCGAAGAACAGATTGGTGCAGATGATGCAGAGCATTATGAGAGCCTCATTGTACAGCGTGTGCTTAGTGCACAAATGGAGAAGGCAGAGCAGAATCAGCGACATACATTGTTTCAAACAAAGTGTGTCATTAAGGAGCGTTCATGTCGTTTGATCATTGATGGAGGTAGCTGCAACAACTTGGCTAGCAGCGACATGGTGGAGAAGCTTGCACTTACGACCAAACCGCACCCACATCCATATCACATTCAATGGCTCAACAATAGTGGTAAGGTCAAGGTAACCAAGTTGGTACGAATTAATTTTGCTATTGGTTCATATCGTGATGTTGTTGACTGTGATGTTGTGCCTATGGATGCTTGTAATATTCTGCTAGGTAGACCATGGCAATTTGATTCAGATTGTATGCATCATGGTAGATCAAATCAATATTCTCTCATACACCATGATAAGAAAATTATTTTGCTTCCCATGTCCCCTGAGGCTATTGTGCGTGATGATGTTGCTAAAGCTACCAAAGCTAAAACTGAGAACAACAAGAATATTAAAGCTGTTGGTAATAACAAAGATGGGATAAAATTGAAAGGACATTGCTTGCTTGCAACAAAAACTGATGTTAATGAATTATTTGCTTCCACTACTGTTGCCTACGCCTTGGTATGCAAGGATGCTTTGATTTCAATTCAAGATATGCAGCATTCTTTGCCTCCTGTTATTACTAACATTTTGCAGGAGTATTCTGATGTATTTCCAAGTGAGATACCAGAGGGGCTGCCACCTATACGAGGGATTGAGCACCAAATTGATCTTATTCCTGGTGCATCTTTGCTGAATCGTGCGCCATATAGGACAAATCCAGAGGAAACAAAAGAAATTCAGCGACAAGTGCAAGAACTACTCGACAAAGGTTACGTGCGTGAGTCTCTTAGTCCGTGTGCTGTTCCGGTTATTTTAGTGCCTAAAAAAGATGGAACATGGCGTATGTGTGTTGATTGTAGGGCTATTAATAATATCACGATACGTTATCGACACCCTATTCCACGTTTAGATGATATGCTTGATGAATTGAGTGGTGCCATTGTCTTTTCTAAAGTTGATTTGCGTAGTGGGTACCACCAGATTCGTATGAAATTGGGAGATGAATGGAAAACTGCTTTCAAAACTAAGTTCGGATTGTATGAGTGGTTAGTCATGCCTTTTGGGTTAACTAATGCACCTAGCACTTTCATGAGATTAATGAACGAGGTTTTGCGTGCCTTCATTGGAAAATTTGTGGTAGTATACTTTGATGACATATTGATCTACAGCAAATCTATGGATGAACATGTTGATCACATGCGTGCTGTTTTTAATGCTTTACGAGATGCACGTTTATTTGGTAACCTTGAGAAGTGCACATTTTGCACCGATCGAGTTTCGTTTCTTGGTTATGTTGTGACTCCACAGGGAATTGAGGTTGATCAAGCCAAGGTAGAAGCGATACATGGATGGCCTATGCCAAAGACTATCACACAGGTGCGGAGTTTCCTAGGACTTGCTGGCTTCTATCGCCGTTTTGTGAAGGACTTTAGCACCATTGCTGCACCTTTGAATGAGCTTACGAAGAAGGGAGTGCATTTTAGTTGGGGCAAAGTACAAGAGCACGCTTTCAACGTGCTGAAAGATAAGTTGACACATGCACCTCTCCTCCAACTTCCTGATTTTAATAAGACTTTTGAGCTTGAATGTGATGCTAGTGGAATTGGATTGGGTGGTGTTTTGTTACAAGAAGGCAAACCTGTTGCATATTTTAGTGAAAAATTGAGTGGGTCTGTTCTAAATTATTCTACTTATGATAAGGAATTATATGCTCTTGTGCGAACATTAGAAACATGGCAGCATTATTTGTGGCCCAAAGAGTTTGTTATTCATTCTGATCATGAATCTTTGAAACATATTCGTAGTCAAGGAAAACTGAACCGTAGACATGCTAAGTGGGTTGAATTTATCGAATCGTTTCCTTATGTTATTAAGCACAAGAAAGGAAAAGAGAATATCATTGCTGACGCTTTGTCTAGGAGATATACTTTGCTGAATCAACTTGACTACAAAATCTTTGGATTAGAGACGATTAAAGACCAATATGTTCATGATGCTGATTTTAAAGATGTGTTGCTGCATTGTAAAGATGGGAAAGGATGGAACAAATATATCGTTAGTGATGGGTTTGTGTTTAGAGCTAACAAGCTATGCATTCCAGCTAGCTCCGTTCGTTTGTTGTTGTTACAGGAAGCACATGGAGGTGGCTTAATGGGACATTTTGGAGCAAAGAAAACGGAGGACATACTTGCTGGTCATTTCTTTTGGCCCAAGATGAGAAGAGATGTGGTGAGATTGGTTGCTCGTTGCACGACATGCCAAAAGGCGAAGTCACGGTTAAATCCACACGGTTTGTATTTGCCTCTACCCGTTCCTAGTGCTCCTTGGGAAGATATTTCTATGGATTTTGTGCTGGGATTGCCTAGGACTAGGAAGGGACGTGATAGTGTGTTTGTGGTTGTTGATAGATTTTCTAAGATGGCACATTTCATACCATGTCATAAAACTGACGATGCTACTCATATTGCTGATTTGTTCTTTCGTGAAATTGTTCGCTTGCATGGTGTGCCCAACACAATCGTTTCTGATCGTGATGCTAAATTTCTTAGTCATTTTTGGAGGACTTTGTGGGCAAAATTGGGGACTAAGCTTTTATTTTCTACTACATGTCATCCTCAAACTGATGGTCAAACTGAAGTTGTGAATAGAACTTTGTCTACTATGTTAAGGGCAGTTCTAAAGAAGAATATTAAGATGTGGGAGGACTGTTTGCCTCATATTGAATTTGCTTATAATCGATCATTGCATTCTACTACAAAGATGTGCCCATTTCAGATTGTATATGGTTTGTTACCTCGTGCTCCTATTGATTTAATGCCTTTGCCATCTTCTGAAAAACTAAATTTTGATGCTACTAGGCGTGCTGAATTGATGTTAAAACTGCACGAAACTACTAAAGAAAACATAGAGCGTATGAATGCTAGATATAAGTTTGCTAGTGATAAAGGTAGAAAGGAAATAAATTTTGAACCTGGAGATTTAGTTTGGTTGCATTTGAGAAAGGAAAGGTTTCCTGAATTACGAAAATCTAAATTGTTGCCTCGAGCCGATGGACCGTTTAAAGTGCTAGAGAAAATTAACGACAATGCATATAGGCTAGATCTGCCTGCAGACTTTGGGGTTAGCCCCACATTTAACATTGCAGATTTAAAGCCCTACTTGGGAGAGGAAGTTGAGCTTGAGTCGAGGACGACTCAAATGCAAGAAGGGGAGAATGATGAAGACATCCACACTACTGATGCATCTATACCAATACAAGTACCAATTTCTGGTCCCATTACTCGCGCTCGTGCTCGTCAACTCAACCATCAGGTGATTACACTCTTGAGTTCATGTCCATCATATTTAGACCATGGAGACCCGTGCACTCTTGTTTTGCTTAGGAATCAGGGAGAAGACCGAAAGGGAAAAGGATTTGAACATGCTGGATTCGGACTGCAGAAGAACACCAACTTGTGACGGTCACCACGGTCAGATGCGGGCTCGGATTGGAATGTTCAAGCACAACATGGAAAGCTTATCAAGTCTACTTTCATATGGATCCGGAATTATAGTCATATCTGTTCTGAGGCCGCCGTAATCATTGTTTTCTTACCGAGACATTTCCTGCCTTTTCTGCCCATGGTGCTGCGTCACCCTATTTTGGCCCAATGGGTCGTGTATCAAGTTAGGTCCATTAGGGACGCATCCTAGGGTTGCAGCACGACCCCAATACCCTTGTGGTCGTCCTCCCATGTTTATAAACCCCCTAGCCGCCACCAAGAACAGCGGGTTTTGTTTAGATCAAGTTTAGCTCTCGCTACTTGCTTGCAAGCGCGCGTGCTAGTTCAGCCGCCCGTCTTCTTGTCTTCGGAACCCCACCATATTGTAGTTTGATCTTTAAACCTACATTTAGATCTGGTAATTCAGTACTTGTTCTACTTGTTCTTGCTAGTTCTTCGATTGCTTGCAGGACGAGTGCCCTAGTGGCCAGGGTGTCACGCTCCACAAGATCGTGACAGCCATAGGAGGTGGTGTATCGGTTGCTAAGGCGCAGCGTCTTTGGAAGGCTGTAGTCGGGCCGTGAACGTCGTCTCCTCCCCCAATCGAGTTATTCCACACCCTCTCATCGAAAGATCGGGCAATCACCCAACGGGTGCACATCACGAATTCATTGAGTCCTTTCCTTACATTATTAAACACAAGAACGGGAAGGACAATGTTATTGCTGATGCTTTGTCTCGTCGCTATACCATGCTGTCACAGTTAGATTTTAAAATCTTTGGTTTGGACACTGTGAAGGATCAATATGTTGACGATGCTGATTTTAAAGATGCTTTCGGCCATTGTATTAATGGGATACCATGGGGCAAATTTCACATACAGGATGGGTTCCTGTTTCGCGCTAACAAGCTGTGTGTTCCAGCTAGTTCGGTTCGTCTTTTGTTGTTACAGGAGGCGCATGGAGGCGGTCTCATGGGGCATTTTGGCGTCTACAAAACGCATGAGGTGTTGGCTGCCCACTTTTTTTGGCCTCGGATGCGCGCTGATGTTGAGCGCCTTGTTGCACGCTGCACTACTTGTCAGAAAGCTAAGTCACGGTTGAACAACCATGGTTTGTATATGCCTTTGCCTGTCCCTTCTTCTCCTTGGCTTGATATATTTATGGACTTTGTTTTGGGCTTGCCTAGAACTAAGAAGGGGAGGGATAGTATTTTTGTGGTTGTTGATAGATTCTCTAAAATGGCTCACTTTATACCTTGTCATAAAACTGATGATGCTAGCATTGTTGCTGAATTGTTCTTTAGAGAAATTATTCGTTTACATGGTATTCCAAAAACAATAGTCTCTGATCGCGATGCTAAGTTTCTAAGCCATTTTTGGAGATCTCTTTGGAATAAATTGGGAACTAAATTGTTGTTTAGCACTACTTGTCACCCTCAGACTGATGGACAAACTGAGGTAGTAAATAGAACTTTATCTACCATGCTTAGGGTTGTTTTAGACAAGAATTTGAGACGTTGGGAGGATTGCTTGCCTCATGTCGAATTTGCTTACAATCATGCCACACATTCTTCTACAAAGATGTGCCCTTTCTAGATTGTTTATGGTTACATCCCTAGGGCACCTATTGATTTGATTTCATTTAATGCTGCGAACGCCCCACATATAGATGCTGCTGCACATGTTGAACAAATGATTGCCATACATGAACAAACGAAACAGAACATTGCTGCTACTAATGCAAAAAATCAGGTTGCTGGTAGTAAAGGAAGAAAACATGTTACTTTTGAGCCAGGTGATATGGTTTGGTTGCACTTGAGAAAGGATCGGTTTCCTACTTTGCGCCGTTCTAAATTAATGCCTCGTGCTGCTGGTCCTTTTAAGGTGCTAACAAAGATTAACGATAATGCTTATATCCTTGACCTGCCTGCGGAATTTGGTGTTTCCACTAGTTTTAATGTTGCAGATTTGAAACCATATATGGCCGAGGATGAGGAGTTGTCGTCGAGGACGACTTCACTTCAAGAAAGGGAGGATGATCAGGACATCACTATGAGTACGACTACACCAGCGGCACCTCCACATCAAGCGCCACTTCCTTCATTAGCTGGGCCAATCACTCGGGCCCGTGCCAGAGATCTTAACTTCGTCATGCTACTGAAGAATGAGGGCCCAGAAGAATAGACGACCAGCCCAACTGTGGCCCATAGTGGACGACCTAGGGTTGGCCGCCCTAGGGGCTGCGCCCCCTCTATTTATGCAGGAGCTGCGTCTCCTTTATTTTCGAGTTTTGTTTTACGTTAGCCTTAGCTACTCTCGAACACGCGCAAATCTGCGCTGTCTTCGTGTATTCAGAACTCCACCCTCGAGTAATAGATTAGTGATGAGGACATCACTATCATTGATACAACCATACCAGTGACCACTTCACCATTCGTAGCTAATCAAGGACCAATGACACGAGCCCGTGCACGTAAACTTAATTATCAGGTGAACTCGTTCTTTGCTATTGAAGCTAATTCTTCTTTAAATGAGGTACTAAAGCCTTGCGATGACTTTATTATGCTCAGGTGTTTGGGAGGTGAACCATCTTGGACCGGAGAAGGCAACAAGGCAATAAAGGCTGCTGCACCCGAGAGGATTTCGTAACAGCACCAAGTACAAGTTTAAATGGGGCATATCTTCCAACTTCCAAGGCCGTTTAATACAAATAAATACTTGTTGGAAAGCTCCCTTCGTCTACTTGCTAGTGGATCAAGAATTAATGGGAGACTACACCCGAGGCGTCCAGAAACTGCCGAGGGAACTTCATGACTCCACCAGAATTCCTTCTTCCTATTTCTCTATTTAAGCAACTAGCAGCCACCAAAGAACTTGGGTTTTTGTTTGATGTAAGTTTAGCCTTTGCTACTTCCTTGTAAACGCGTGTGTCGGCTAGACCACCCGGATACTTGAAACAGAACCCCAACTCTATCAGATCCGTGAGCGTCTGCTTTTTATCTTGTTCTTGCTTGTTCTCGATTGCTTGCAGGTTCAAGGCTGTTCTTGGCACAGCAAGAGCAGCAACAACAGGAGCCGGTGTAACTATCGC
This sequence comes from Zea mays, assembly GCF_902167145.1. Lineage (NCBI taxonomy): Eukaryota > Viridiplantae > Streptophyta > Magnoliopsida > Poales > Poaceae > Zea > Zea mays. The sequence continues at coordinate 86,370,225 of NC_050098.1, forward strand.
TAAGGCGCAGCACCCTTGTGGTTGTTGTAGTCGGATAGCACAACGTCGACCTCCACCCCAAATCGTAGTTATCAGGAGACGGTGTACCTGTCGCTCAAGGCGCCACACCATCTTGGTTGTGGTAGTCGGGCAGCCAACGTCGTTCTCCAACAAGTTTTCCACCTCCATCATCTCTCATCGAAAGATCGGGCACCCTTCTACCCGTTGGGTTTGATGCGGACATCAACACCAACACGAGCACATCTACACCAGCAGCACCTTCTCCAGCCCAGGCGCCACCCCTTCCACCTGGGCCAGTAACTCGGGCCCGTGCAAGAGAATTGAACTACATCATGTTGTTAAAGAACGAAGGCCCGGAAGAATAGACGACCAGCCCAATTGCGGCCCATAATGGACGACCTAGGGTTGGCCGCCCCTAGGGGCTGCGCCCCCTCTCTATTTATTCAGGAGCTGCGCCTCCTTTATTTCCTGAGTTTTGTTTTACGTTAGCCTTAGCTACTCTCGAACACGCGCAAATCTGCGCTGTCTTCGTGTATTCAGAACTCCACCCTCGAGTAATAGATTAGATTGCTCGCATCTTATTCTTGTTCGTTCTTCGATTGCGCACAGGAAACGATCTTCGTGATCAGGCCGATCTCGCATCAGCAAGGTCGGTAACCACAGGGAGTTGGTTCAGCGATTGCATTGGCGCCTCGGGCTTGCTCGTCGTAGTCGGATCGCAAGGGTCATCTTCCGCCAAATCGGAATTATCTCTACTCGCCGAAAGATCGGGCACCTCAACTTCATCAATTGGTATCAGATTTCCAGGTTGATCGGTGAGTTTATCGAGCGTTTTTTTCCTACAGTCCACAAAACCACATAAAAATTCAGGTTAGATCTTATCCCAGCACCCTTTTGAGCCTCGCACTTTCTTTCAATAATCTGCATTGTTGAATTTGTGTGCTTTCGCGTCATTTGTTGCTGGTTGCATTGTGTTCTTCCACAATTCAAACCCTAGCGCCGCCACCATCTCCCGTTTGATCACGCCACAAACCGAGTCAACATCGTTTCCTTAATTTTCTCCTTCGGTTACGTCAAAAAAAACAGAAAAAAACAAACCGAGTCAACGGCCGTTTCCTTGATTTTCTCCTTCGGTTACGAAAAAAAAACAGAGAAAAAAAAACAAACCGAGTCAACGGCCGCTTCCTTGTTTTTCTCCTTCGGTTACGTCAAAAAAAAAACAGAAAAAAAAAGATAACGAAGGAGAAAGGATACGGTTGTTTCATCCCGGTCGCATCACTAGAACATAACTTGAGGTACCTTTCGTAAATCGGGCATAACTTTTCGCTCGGGTGTCCAAAAAATCTGAAATTTTTACAGGAGCTAGTTGACACCATTCTGAGGCCGGCCAAACTCACCTACGGTCTGTTTGGGGTTCGACAAAATTGTCAAAAAAATTCAGGAAAATAAAGAAAAAAATTCGTCAAAGTTCTCGCACGCTTTTCAGAGAACTTCCTGATTTTCTGTAGACCACATCTGATATCTGTTTTAGGTGAAACTTCGTGTAGCTCCTATCTTGTTGCTTCTTGTGCTGAGAAAAATATCAAAAAAATCATACAAAAAAGAAAAACAAAATCACCTGTGATTTCTACTAGTGCCTTTTTGGCATCACTAGTACAATATTTACGTTACTTCCATTCTGCTATTTCCATCCATCCATCCTTTGCACCTGTGGCCAGCAATATAGTTTCGTGTGTTGCACTATAATTCAACTTTGCATTATTGTTTGATCGTGCTAATCCTTGACTTGAGTGCAGCCTACCCACAACTCCACATATTTCTACGACGAGCAGGTTTCTGTTTCTCCACGCAATCGCTCATCCAATCTTTCACCGGTTCCACCTGTTGATTGCAGTTCACCACTGTGGCTTGGTAAGAACGGATAAGAACTTGATAACAGCACTAGTGTGAGCGCCTTGTGAGCAGTACACCCCTGTTTTTGTCGTTGGTTTTTCTCCTTTTGGTGTTTACGCTAACTATGGCAGGAGCACACGACATGGTGGATGCCCAGTTGCAGGAAGTAAGGGGACAAGTTGATGGACTTGCTGCTGACATTAGGACGATGCATGAACGGCTTGATTCAACGATCACTTCGACGACCGAGCGTTTCAACCAACTTGACCTTGCTCAAACGGCGACTCGCACCACACTCGACACCATCCTGGCACGCCTTGATGCATTGACCACAAAGATGGAGCAGGAATACGGCGGTGACACTGAGCAGGACGATGGAGATCGCCGTGGTCGTGCACGTCGTGTGGTTCGTCATCCCCCTAATGACTTATTTTCTAAGATTAAATTTAAAATTCCATCTTTTAATGGTAAATATGATCCTGCTGCATATCTTGATTGGGAATTAGAGGTAGAACAGAAATTTTCATGCCATGATATTCCTGCTAATAGCCAAGTGAAGGCTGCCATTAGTGAATTTACTGATTTTGCTTTAATTTGGTGGCGTGAGTATAAACAAAAACTTCCCATTAACAGTGTCATTACTTGGACCCAATTAAAAACTGCCATGCGCCATAGATTTGTTCCTTCCTATTATGCTCGTGATTTGCTTAACAAAATGCAGCGTTTTCAACAAGGTTCACAATCTGTTGAGGAATATTACCAGGAGTTGCAAAAGGGTATGCTTCGTTGTGGTTTGGTTGAGTCAGATGACGCTGCTATGGCGCGTTTTCGTGGTGGTTTGAACAGGGAAATTCAGGATATACTTGATTATAAGGATTATTTTGATATAACCACATTGTTTGAATATGCTTGCAAAGCTGAACGTGAAGTGCAGGGACGACGATCAAAGACATATACTAACTCTTTTGCAGGCCGGGGTCCAACACACAGCTCAACTCCTTCCAGCCCTGCACCTCCTACGCCTAGCACTACATCGCGCACAGGGCCGGCCAAGCCAGTAGCGCCCCCTGCCAAAGGCGCCGCTTCTTCCACAGGACGTACACGGGATATTCAGTGCCATCGTTGCAGAGGGTTTGGGCACATGATTCGGGACTGCCCAAACAAGCGTACCTTGCTTATACGTGACAATGGTGAGTACTCTTCAGCCAGTGATTCTGAGGAAACTAGTCACGCTATGATTGCCACTAACCATGCAGAAAATGAGGAAGTCCACGTTGATCCCATCGACGCCGATAGGTATGAGAGTCTTGTTGTGCAGCGTGTTCTCAGCACACAGGTTGCCCAGGCCGAAAAAAATCAGCGACACACTCTATTCCATACCAAGGGCGTCGTGCACGAACGGTCGATTCGCATCATCATCGATAGTGGCAGCTGCAACAATTTGGCAAGTACAGCGTTGGTAGAGAAATTATCCTTGCCCACTCGCACACATCCACATCCGTATCACATTCAATGGCTTAATGATGGTGGTAAAATAAAGGTAACACGTTCGGTACGTGTCCCCTTTTCGTTGGGTTCTTATTCTGATTATGCTGATTGCGATGTTATTCCTATGGAAGCATGCTCTTTGTTATTAGGTCGACCTTGGCAATATGATACTGATAGTTTACATCATGGTCGTTCAAATCATTATTCTTTCATGTTTAAAGGCCAGAAAATAATTATACATCCAATGACCCCTGACCAAATTTTGAAAGATGATCTTACTAGGGCTGCTAAAACTGCACAACAAGTCAAATCGACATCAGCCGCACCTATTAAATCTAAAATCAAGTTGCACTCTCCTGTTTTACTTGCTACACGTGCTGATTTTGATGATCTCCATGAAGCTCATATGCCCTGTTATGCACTTGTATGCTCGCGAATGCTTGTTCCGCTTGATGATGCACCGTCTTTGGATATACCCCCTGCTGTTGTTAACCTTTTGCAGGAGTATGCTGATGTTTATCCTACGGACTTACCACCGGGTCTTCCTCCCCTCCGTGGCATTGAGCATCAAATCGATCTCATCCCCGGCGCTTCTCTTCCGAACCGCGCCCCGTACCGTACAAATCCAGATGAGACGAAGGAGATCCAGCGCCAGGTGCAGACACTGCTTGATAAGGGTTACATTCGTGAGTCTCTTAGCCCTTGCTCGGTTCCTGTTTTACTCGTTCCAAAGAAAGATGGGTCATGGCGTATGTGCGTAGATTGTCGTGCTATTAATAACATCACAGTTCGTTATCGATATCCTATTCCACGCCTTGATGATATGCTAGATGAGCTTAGTGGTGCCGTTATTTTCTCTAAGGTTGATTTGCGTAGCGGTTACCATCAGATTAGAATGAAACTCGGTGATGAATGGAAAACGGCTTTTAAAACGAAATTTGGTTTATATGAATGGTTGGTTATGCCATTTGGATTGACTAATGCTCCCAGCACCTTTATGCGTTTAATGAACGAAGTTCTACGGGCCTTCATAGGTTTGTTTGTTGTTGTTTATTTCGATGATATCCTTATTTACAGCAAGTCTATAGAGGAGCATTTAGAACATTTGCGTGCTGTTTTTGACGCTTTGCGTGCTGCTCGCTTGTTTGGTAACATGGAAAAGTGCACATTTTGCACGCAACGTGTCTCGTTTCTTGGTTATGTGGTTACTCCGCAGGGCATTGAGGTGGATAGCAGCAAGATTGCTGCCATTCGGGAGTGGCCTACACCGACGACGGTCACACAAATTCGGAGCTTTCTTGGACTTGCCGGTTTCTACCGCAGATTTGTTCGTGATTTTAGCTCCATTGCAGCGCCTCTACATGAGCTTACAAAGAAAGATGTGCCATTTGCTTGGAGTGATTCGCAGGAGGTAGCGTTCAGCACTTTGAAAGATAAGTTAACCCAAGCTCCCCTATTGCAATTGCCTGATTTTAATAAAGTGTTTGAGCTTGAATGCGATGCTAGCGGTATTGGGCTAGGTGCTGTTTTGTTACAAGAAGGAAAACCAGTTGCTTATTTTAGTGAAAAATTAAGCGGTGCTAGTCTGAAATATTCTACTTATGATACGGAGCTTTACGCTTTAGTGCGCACTTTGCATACATGGCAGCACTATCTTTGGCATCGTGAGTTTATAATCCATTCTGATCATGAGGCTTTAAAACATATTCGTACCCAAACAAATCTGAACCGTCGTCATGCTAAATGGGTAGAATTCATTGAGTCCTTTCCTTACATTATTAAACACAAGAACGGGAAGGACAATGTTATTGCTGATGCTTTGTCTCGTCGCTATACCATGCTGTCACAGTTAGATTTTTAAATCTTTGGTTTGGACACTGTGAAGGATCAATATGTTGACGACGCTGATTTTAAAGATGCTTTCGGCCATTGTATTAATGGGAAACCATGGGGCAAATTTCACATACAGGATGGGTTCCTGTTTCGCGCTAACAAGCTGTGTGTTCCAGCTAGCTCGGTTCGTCTTTTGTTGTTACAGGAAGCGCATGGAGGCGGTCTCATGGGGCATTTTGGCGTCTACAAGACACATGAGGTGTTGGCTGCCCACTTCTTTTGGCCTCGGATGCGCGCTGATGTGGAGCGCCTTGTTGCACGCTGCACTACTTGTCAGAAAGCTAAGTCACGGTTGAACAACCATGGTTTGTATATGCCTTTGCCTGTCCCTTCTTCTCCTTGGCTTGATATCTCTATGGACTTTGTTTTGGGCTTGCCTAGAACTAAGAAGGGGAGGGATAGTATTTTTGTGGTTGTTGATAGATTCTCTAAAATGGCTCACTTTATACCTTGTCATAAAACTGATGATGCTAGCATTGTTGCTGAATTGTTCTTTAGAGAAATTATTCGTTTACATGGTATTCCAAAAACAATAGTCTCTGATCGCGATGCTAAGTTTCTAAGCCATTTTTGGAGATCTCTTTGGAATAAATTGGGAACTAAATTGTTGTTTAGCACTACTTGTCACCCTCAGACTGATGGACAAACTGAGGTAGTAAATAGAACTTTATCTACCATGCTTAGGGCTGTTTTAGACAAGAATTTGAGACGTTGGGAGGATTGCTTGCCTCATGTTGAATTTGCTTACAATCATGCCACGCATTCTTCTACAAAGATGTGCCCTTTCCAGATTGTTTATGGTTACATTCCTAGGGCACCTATTGATTTGATTTCACTTAATGCTGCGAACGCCCCACATGTAGATGCTTCTGCACATGTTGAACAAATGATTACCATACATGAACAAACGAAACAGAACATTGCTGCTACTAATACAAAAAATCAGGTTGCTGGTAGTAAAGGAAGAAAACATGTTACTTTTGAACCTGGTGATATGGTTTGGTTGCATTTGAGAAAGGATCGTTTTCCTACTTTGCGCCGTTCTAAATTGATGCCTCGTGCTGCTGGTCCTTTTAAGATACTAACCAAGATTAATGATAATGCTTATACCCTCGACCTACCTGCGGAGTTTGGTGTTTCCACTAGTTTTAATGTTGCAGATTTGAAACCGTATGCGGGAGAAGATGAGGAGTTGCCGTCGAGGACGACTTCAGTTCAAGAAGGGGAGGATGATGCGGACATCAACACCAACACGAGCACATCTACACCAGCAGCACCTTCTCCAGCCCAGGCGCCACCCCTTCCACCTGGGCCAGTAACTCGGGCCCGTGCAAGAGAATTGAACTACATCATGTTGTTAAAGAACGAAGGCCCGGAAGAATAGACGACCAGCCCAATTGCGGCCCATAATGGACGACCTAGGGTTGGCCGCCCCTAGGGGCTGCGCCCCCTCTCTATTTATTCAGGAGCTGCGCCTCCTTTATTTCCTGAGTTTTGTTTTACGTTAGCCTTAGCTACTCTCGAACACGCGCAAATCTGCGCTGTCTTCGTGTATTCAGAACTCCACCCTCGAGTAATAGATTAGATTGCTCGCATCTTATTCTTGTTCGTTCTTCGATTGCGCACAGGAAACGATCTTCGTGATCAGGCCGATCTCGCATCAGCAAGGTCGGTAACCACAGGGAGTTGGTTCAGCGATTGCATTGGCGCCTCGGGCTTGCTCGTCGTAGTCGGATCGCAAGGGTCATCTTCCGCCAAATCGGAATTATCTCTACTCGCCGAAAGATCGGGCACCTCAACTTCATCAGGGTTTATCAAGTGGTATCAAATTTCAGGTTACTCGGTGAGAGATCTCCATCTTCCTTATTTTATTTACCTACAGTCCACTTTTGCCAAAGATATATTTAGAGCAGAAAATCACCTAAAAACATTTTGAGCCTTTGCTTTACTACTTAGTTTTCGACTTGTTGAATTCACGGTTGCTGCATTTGTGTCGAGTTGCTGGTCCAAAGTTTCTTGCTGCTAGAGTTTCGAGTTCGTGCCACCTTGTTTAGATCACCATTTTTAGTTCTCTAGTTGTTCTCTAGCTGTAGTTCAAAAAAACAAGGAAAAGGAAAAGGCAAGTGCACAAAAAAAGTCGCGCTGATAAAAAAAAGCACGTACAAAAAAAAGAGAAAAAAAATCGCAGTAAGAATATTGGTAGATAAAATTCCATGTGCAACAAAACAAAGACAGTTTGTGTGCCACCGTTTGACAATTTTCTAAGTCAGCGTGCTGTTTTGAGTATTTGGTGATATCATTTGTGTAACGGCTCGCGTCTCTATTACGGTTTGGACTAGGACCAGCACAACACCATTCTGGAACGTTTATTCAACTTGTTGTGGCTAATGTGGTACTAGCTATTGCTTGGAACTATTGTTTTAGCAGCCACCTATAAATCCACAAATTTTTCTACAACACCACCAGGTTGTGCTAGCAGCCTCTGTTGTTGTTCTTGCTGTTTGCCAGCGCCACTTGCTTTGCGTGGTGAGAACTTGTAAGAGCTTGATTTCTTGCTAGTGAGGCAGTGTTTATCCATCCACATCATAGCAACTACTAGGCTGCATTACTTGTTTTTGTATCTCTTTTGCACTAACCATGGCAGAGGATGCAAATGCGCGACCTCCACATTCTCCACGAACAGTGGGCATCATTCAACATTTCGAACGTCAAGTAAGGTTGCACACAGATGCCCTCAATGAAGATGTTCAAGTCACCAATGAGCGCATTGGTCAATTAGAAACAACACAAATTGTTACCAACAACACATTGACCACTTTGGAACGAACAGTTGCTGCTACTAACACCTCTCTTGCAGCAATTATTGAGCGCTTAGATAGGATGGACCAAGTCGGGCGTGAAGGTAGGCAACAAGGTGATGATGATGGCTATGGTTCCATTGCTGGTACCGCAAGAGATGATGCTACGGAGTACTCAGCAGACACCGAGCGTGATGACCGATCTATTAGGCACCGACGACACCAACGACGTGATCGCCATGGCTTGGGTGGTCGACCTCCACGACGTGAGGTACGTGAAAATGATGATTCTCTAGGAAGAATTAAATTCTCCATACCATCGTTTGATGGAAAATATGATCCTAATGCATATCTAACATGGGAATTGTCGGTAGATCAAAAATTTGCATGCTATGATTTTTCTGATGATAAAAAGGTTAGAGCTGCTACGAGTGAATTCACTGATTTTGCTTCTATTTGGTGGCATGAGTACCAAACTACACATCCAGCTACCATACCACAAACTTGGAATGCTTTAAAAAGAATCATGCGTAGTCGTTTTGTTCCTTCCTATCATGCTCGTGATTTATTACATAAATTACAACAGCTTAGACAAGGCAACAAATCTGTTGAAGAGTATTATCAACAATTACAAATAGGCATGTTGAGGTGTGGTCTCGTAGAAAATGAAGAAGCTGCAATGGCTAGGTTCATGGGTGGTTTGACAAGAGAAATTCAGGATATATTAGCTTACAAGGAATACACTAATGTTACTCGCTTATTTCATCTTGCTTGTAAGGCTGAAAGAGAAGTCCAGGGACGATGCTTGAGAACTAACACTTATGCAGGTCGCAATACATCTTGGCAGCCCCGCACTAGTGCTGCTAGCTCTAACCATGTGTTTCAGGGAGATGCTTCCAATAGATCATCCACAACACCATCGAAATCAGCACCTTCTCGTGCTATTGAGACAGGGAAAGGATCCTCCCAAGCTGTAGCCAAATCTTCTTCTATTGCTTCCACGGGAAGAACAAAGGACATCCAATGCCTCCAATGCAAAGGATTTGGGCACATTCGAAGGGACTGCCCAAGCAAGCGTGTACTAATTATAAGAGAAAATGGTGAGTACTCATCAGCCAGCGATTTAGATAATGATACATATGCCATGCTTGCTGCCCAAGATGCTGAAAAGGAGCATGATGATGAAGAGCATATTGGGGCTGAACATGCTGAACACTATGAGAGCCTCGTTGTAAGACGTGTCTTGAGTGCCCAAATTATTAAAGCTGAACAAAACCAGCGACACAATTTGTTCCAAACTAAATGTGTAGTTTTGGAACGATCTTGTCGTATTATAATTGATGGAGGAAGCTGCAACAACTTAGCAAGCACCACCATGGTAGAGAAGCTTGGGCTGAAAACGCTTCCACATCCACACCCCTACTACATCCAATGGTTCAACGACAGTGGTAAGCTTAAGGTAACACGTATGGTCCGTGTGGAATTTACAATTGGTTCATACCATGATTATATTGATTGTGATGTGGTACCTATGCAAGCTTGCTCTATGTTATTTGGTAGACCATGGCAATTTGATAAGGACACCGTGCATCATGGTAAAACAAATCACTACTCTTTTATGCATAATGAGAAGAAGCTTGTATTGCACCCCATGTCCCCCGATGCTATTTTGAAGGATGAAGTTGCTAGAGCTTGCAAAGAGAAAAATAAATCTGTTCATAATAAAAATCTAGGTGCTGCAAAGGAGTTGGTACAACATAAGAGTGACAATTCTAAATCTACTCAAGTGAGGAAGACAGAAATACAACTGAAAAGTGCTTGTTTTCTTGCTTCCAAATCTGATTTGCTTGAATTAAATGATGTTGCTTCAATCTGCTATGTATTTATTTGCAAGGATGCTTTGTTCTCACTTCACAACATACCATCTACTTTGCCTTCTACTGTCACTAATCTTTTGCAGGAATATGCTGATGTATTTCCAAACGAAGTGCCACCTGGCCTGCCACCGATAAGAGGAATTGAGCATCAGATTGACCTCATCCCAGGGGCTTCCTTGCCAAACCGAGCGCCATACAGGACAAACCCGGAAGAAACCAAGGAGATTCAGCGACAAGTACAAGAATTACTCGATAAAGGTTATGTGCGTGAGTCCCTTAGTCCTTGCTCTGTCCCTGTTTTATTAGTCCCAAAGAAAGATGGCTCATGGCGCATGTGTGTAGATTGTCGAGCAATTAATAACATTACCATCAGATATCGTCATCCTATCCCTAGGTTAGATGATATGCTGGATGAACTTAGTGGCTCAATGATTTTCTCTAAAATTGACTTACGTAGTGGATATCACCAAATTCGCATGAAGCTAGGGGATGAATGGAAAACGGCGTTTAAAACCAAGTTTGGTTTGTATGAGTGGTTAGTGATGCCTTTTGGTCTCACTAATGCACCTAGTACTTTCATGAGATTAATGAATGAGGTTTTACGTGCTTTCATTGGAAGATTTGTGGTCGTCTACTTCGATGACATCTTGATCTATAGCAAATGTCTAGTAGACCATCTTGATCATCTACGTGCTGTTTTCAATGCTTTACGTGAAGCACGCTTATTTGGTAACCTTGACAAGTGCACATTTTGCACAGACCGTGTCTCTTTTCTTGGCTATGTTGTGACACCGCAGGGAATTGAAGTTGATCAGGCTAAGGTGGAGGCCATACATAGCTGGCCAGTCCCTACCACGGTCACGCAAGTCCGAAGCTTTCTCGGGCTTGCGGGGTTCTATCGTCGATTTGTGAAAGATTTCAGCACCATCGCAGGGCCATTGCACGAGCTTACTAAGAAGGGTGCTCCATTTTCTTGGGGCAAGGCGCAAGAGGTTGCATTTGAAACATTGAAGGATAGGTTAACTCATACACCCCTTCTCCAATTACCTGATTTCAGTAAGACTTTTGAATTGGAATGTGATGCTAGTGGTATTGGTTTGGGTGGTGTCTTGTTGCAAGAAGGGAAGCCTGTTGCTTATTTTAGTGAGAAACTGAATGGACCCAGTCTGAACTATTCCACTTATGATAAAGAATTATATGCCTTAGTTCGAACTTTGGAAACATGGCAACACTACTTATGGCCTAAAGAATTTGTTATACATTCTGATCATGAATCTTTAAAGCATCTAAGGAGCCAAACAAATCTGAACCGTAGGCATGCCAAGTGGGTCGAATTTATTGAATCTTTTCCCTATGTCATCAAACATAAGAAAGAAAAAGATAATGTCATTGCAGATGCCTTGTCTCGCCGTTATACCATGCTGTCTCAACTTGATTTTAAGATTTTTGGCTTGGAAACAATTAAACAACAATATGTTTTCGATGCTGATTTCAAAGATGTGCTATTACATTGTAAAGAAGGAAGGGCATGGAACAAATTTGTTCTCACTGATGGCTTTGTGTTTCGGGCTAACAAATTATGCATTCCAGCTGGTTCCGTGCGTATATTATTATTACAGGAAGCACATGGCGGTGGGTTGATGGGACACTTTGGTGTGAAGAAGACAGAAGACATCCTGGCCAGCCATTTCTTTTGGCCGAAGATGAGAAGAGACGTGGAGCGATTTGTTGCTCGCTGCACTACATGTCAAAAAGCTAAGTCTCGCCTTAATTCACATGGTTTATACATGCCTCTCCCAGTTCCTAGTGCACCATGGGAGGATATTTCTATGGACTTTGTTTTAGGACTACCTAGAACAAAGAAGGGGAGGGATAGTATTTTTGTTGTTGTGGACAGATTTTCAAAAATGGCACACTTCATACCATGTCACAAAACTGATGACGCTACCCATATTGCTGATTTGTTCTTTCGTGAAGTTGTTCGTTTGCATGGGGTTCCAAACACTATTGTGTCCGATCGGGATACCAAATTTCTTAGTCATTTTTGGAAAATGTTATGGGCTAAGTTGGGAACTAAATTGCTCTTTTCTACTACTTGTCACCCTCAAACCGATGGACAAACCGAAGTCGTAAACCGTAGTTTATCTACCATGCTTAGGGCTGTTCTGAAACATAACATCAAATTGTGGGAAGAATGTTTGCCTCACATTGAATTTGCTTATAATCGTTCTCAGCATTCTACAACTAAACTATGCCCTTTTAAAATTGTGTATGGTTTTGTCCCTCGTGCTCCTATTGATCTTATCGCCATCCCACATTCTGAAATAATGAATTTTGATGCTTCTCGTCGTGCTGAACTGATTATAAAGCTGCATGAACAAACTAAAGCAAATATTAAAGCCATGAATGCTAAGTATGAAGAAGCAGGTAGCAAGGGTAGAAAGCATATTACCTTTGAACCTGGTGATTTAGTATGGGTGCATTTAAGGAAAGATAGATTCCCTGATATGCGCAAATCTAAATTACAACCAAGAGCTGCTGGACCCTTCAAAGTGCTTCACAAAATTAATGATAATGCATATAAAGTTCAGTTGCCTGCAGATTTTGGGGTCAGTTCCTCTTTTAACATTGCAGATTTAACACCATACTTGGGAGAGAATGACACGTTTGAGTCGAGGACGACTTTGTTGCAAGAAGGGGAGGATGATGAGGACATCACTATCATTGATACAACCATACCAGTGACCACTTCACCATTCGTAGCTAATCAAGGACCAATGACACGAGCCCGTGCACGTAAACTTAATTATCAGGTGAACTCGTTCTTTGCTATTGAAGCTAATTCTTCTTTAAATGAGGTACTAAAGCCTTGCGATGACTTTATTATGCTCAGGTGTTTGGGAGGTGAACCATCTTGGACCGGAGAAGGCAACAAGGCAATAAAGGCTGCTGCACCCGAGAGGATTTCGTAACAGCACCAAGTACAAGTTTAAATGGGGCATATCTTCCAACTTCCAAGGCCGTTTAATACAAATAAATACTTGTTGGAAAGCTCCCTTCGTCTACTTGCTGGTGGATCAAGAATTAATGGGAGACTACACCCGAGGCGTCCAGAAACTGCCGAGGGAACTTCATGACTCCACCAGAATTCCTTCTTCCTATTTCTCTATTTAAGCAACTAGCAGCCACCAAAGAACTTGGGTTTTTGTTTGATGTAAGTTTAGCCTTTGCTACTTCCTTGTAAACGCGTGTGTCGGCTAGACCACCCGGATACTTGAAACAGAACCCCAACTCTATCAGATCCGTGAGCGTCTGTTTTTTATCTTGTTCTTGCTTGTTCTCGATTGCTTGCAGGTTCAAGGCTGTTCTTGGCACAGCAAGAGCAGCAACAACAGGAGCCGGTGTAACTATCGCTAAGGCGCAGCACCCTTGTGGTTGTTGTAGTCGGATAGCACAACGTCGACCTCCACCCCAAATCGTAGTTATCAGGAGACGGTGTACCTGTCGCTCAAGGCGCCACACCATCTTGGTTGTGGTAGTCGGGCAGCCAACGTCGTTCTCCAACAAGTTTTCCACCTCCATCATCTCTCATCGAAAGATCGGGCACCCTTCTACCCGTTGGGTTTATCAATTAGATTGCTCGCTTCTTTTTCTTGTTCGTTCTTTGATTGCGCACAGAAAACGATCTTCGTGATCAGGCCGATCTCGCATCAGCAAGGTCGGTAACCACAGGGAGTTGGTTCAGCGATTGCATTGGCGCCTCGGGCTTGCTCGTCGTAGTCGGATCGCAAGGGTCATCTTCCGCCAAATCGGAATTATCTCTACTCGCCGAAAGATCGGGCACCTCAGCTACATCATGATGGCCCCCATGTTGGTGATGGCCACGATTTTCTCCGGGTTGGCCTCGATGCACCGCTCGGAGACGATGAATCCCAAGAGCATGCCTCGGGGGACTCCAAAGACACACTTCTCGGGATTGAGTTTTACGCCTTTCGCCTTGAGACACCGGAATGTCGTTTCAAGGTCGAAGAGGAGGTCGGAGGCTTTCCTTGTCTTGACTACGATGTCATCGACGTAAGCCTCGACCGTTCGACCAATGTGCTCGCCAAACACGTGGTTCATGCACCTTTGGTACGTCGCACCCGCATTCCTCAAACCAAAAGGCATAGTAACGTAGCAGTACATGCCAAAAGGTGTGATGAAAGAAGTCGCGAGCTGGTCGGACTCTTTCATCCTGATTTGGTGATACCCTGAGTAGGCATCGAGGAAAGACAGGGTTTCGCACCCAGCAGTGGAATCCACGATTTGATCGATGCGAGGCAGAGGGTAGGGAACCTTCGGACATACTTTGTTTAGACCAGTGTAGTCTACACACATCTGCCATTTCCCTCCTTTCTTTCTCACAAGCACAGGGTTGGCAAGCCATTCGGGATGGAATACCTCTTTGATGAACCTTGCAGCCATCAGCTTGTGGATCTCCTCGCCTATGGCCCTGCGCTTTTCTTTGTCGAATCGGCGCAGGGGCTGCTTCACGGGTCGGGATCCAGCTCGGATATCCAGCGAGTGCTCGGCGACATCCCTCGGTATGCCAGGCATGTCCGAGGGACTCCACGCGAAAACTTCGGCGTTTGCGAGGAGAAAGTCGACGAGCACTGCTTCCTATTTGGGGCCGAGCTCAGAGCCGATCCGGATCTGCTTGGAGGCGTCATTGCTGGGGTCGAGAGGGACGGACTTGACCGTCTCCGCTGGCTCGAAGTTGCCGGCGTGGCGTTTCACGTCTGGCGCCTCCTTGGAGAGGCTCTCCAGGTCGGCGATGAGGGCCTCGAATTCAGCGAGGGCCTCGGCGTACTCCACGCACTCCACGTCGCATTCGTACGCGTGCCGGTACGTTGGGCCGACGGTGATGACCCCGTTGGGGCCCGGCATCTTGAGCTTGAGGTAGGTGTAGTTGGGGACGGCCATGAATTTGGCGTAGCATGGACTCCCCAGTACTGCGTGGTCGGTTCCTCGGAACCCGACCACCTCGAACGTGAGGGTTTCCCTTCGGAAGTTGGAGGGAGTCCCGAAGCAGACGGGCAGATCGAGTTGTCCGAGGGGCTGGACGCGTTTCCCGGGGATGATCCCGTGAAAAGGCGCTGTGCCGGCCCGGATCGAGGACAGATCGATCTGCAGGAGCCCGAGGGTCTCGGCGTAGATGATGTTAAGGCTGCTGCCTCCGTCCATGAGGACCTTGTGAGCCTGACGTTGCCGATGACGGGGTCGACGACGAGCGGATATTTCCCCGGGCTCGGCACGCGGTCGGGGTGGTTGCCCTGGTCGAAGGT
This sequence comes from Zea mays, assembly GCF_902167145.1. NCBI lineage: Eukaryota > Viridiplantae > Streptophyta > Magnoliopsida > Poales > Poaceae > Zea > Zea mays. Next base: position 86,385,498 of record NC_050098.1, read on the forward strand.
GATGGGCTTGTCGGACCAGTCTAGGTAGACTGGCGCTGCCACCTTTACCGAGCAGACCTCCCGACGCTCTTGCTTGCGGTGCCGAGCCGAGGCGTTCGCCACTTGCCCACAGTAGATCATGAAGCAGTCGTGGACCTCGGGGAACACCTCTGCTTTGTGATCCTCCTTCTTATCGTCGTTGTGGGCTCGGCCACCTTCCGCCGGTGGCCCGGCCCTGTGGAAGTGGCGCCGAAGCATGACGCACTCCTCGAGGGTGTGCTTGACGGGCCCCTGGTGATAGGGGCACGGCTCCCTGAGCATCTTATCGAAGAGGTTGGCACCTCCAGAAGGTTTCCGAGGGTTCTTGTACTCAGCGGCGGCGCGTTTCGCTTGCGACTTCTTGTTCTTCTTCTTGGTGCCGCACTGAGTGGACGCCTCGGGGACATCTTATGGCTGATGGCCCTGGGGCTGTTTGTCCTTCCGAAAGATGGCCTCAACCGCCTCCTGGCCAGAGGCGAACTTGGTGGCGATGTCCATCAGCTCGCTCGCCCTGGTGGGGGTCTTGCGACCCAGCTTGCTCACCAGGACGCGGCAGGTGGTGCCATCGAGGAACGCGCCGATGACGTCCGAGTCGGTGACGTTGGGCAGTTCGGTGCGCTGCTTCGAGAATCACCGGATGTAGTCCTGGAGAGACTCTCCTGATTGCTGGCGGCAGCTTCGGAGATCCCAGGAGTTCCCAGGGCACACGTACGTGCCCTGGAAGTTGCCGATGAAGGCTTGGACCAGGTCATCCCAGTTGGAGATCTGCCCCGGAGGCAGATGCTCCAGCTAGGCCCGAGCGGTGTCGGAGAGGAACAGGGGGAGGTTGCGGAAGATGAGGTTGTCATCGTCCGTTCCACCCAGCTGGCAGGCCAGGCGGTAGTCCGCGAGCCACAGTTCCGGCCTCGTCTCCCCCGAGTACTTTGCGATGGTAGTCGGGGTTCGGAACCGGGTCGGGAACGACGCTCGTCGTATGGCCCGGCTGAAAGCCTGCGGACCGTGTGGTTCGGGCGAGGGACTCCGATCCTCCCCGCTGTCGTAGCGTCCCCCACGCCTGGGGTGGTAGCCTCGGCGCACCTTTTCGTCGAGGTGGGCTCGACGGTCGCGGCGGTGGTGCTCGTTGCCGAGGCGACCTGGGGCCGCAGGCGCCGTGTTGCGCGTGCGCCCGGTATGGACCGAGGCTTCCCGCATGAATCAGGAAGTCGCGGCGCGATGCTCCGAGGGGTACCCCTACCTTCGGGAGGCAGAGCTTTCGGCCCGTCGGACCGCGGCATCCTCCAGGAGATTCTTGAGCTCTCCCTAGATACGCCGCCCTTCGATGGTCGATGGTTCCGGCATCGCGCGGATTAGTATTGCTGCCGCAGCCAGGTTCTGGCCGACCCCACTAGAAGCCGATGGCGGTCTTGCCCTGACGTCGTCGGCAATGCGGTGTGGGATGCCCTGGGGTAGATGACGCGCTTCTCCGGCCGGAGTTTGGTCTACCCATTCCTGCCCGATGTTCCGCCGGAACTACTCAAGCGTTCCTGCTCCCTCGTTAAGCCTGGCCTGCATCTCGCGGATTTGCTCGAGCTGTGCGTCCTGACCCCCCGCAGGGACTGGGACCACAGCTAGTTCCCGAAGGATGTCAACGCGAGGCGCAGGCCTAGGGGGATCGCCGTTTCCCGGCATACCAAGATGGTTGCCTTCGCCGGGACCCCCTAGCTCGACGTGGAAACATTCACGACTTGGGCCGCAGTCCTCATCGCCGAAGCTGCGGCTACCATCAAACAATCGGAGAGGCAGTAGTCGCATGCGGTCATGAAGTCCAGCATGGCACTGGGGTTACCGAGCCCGGAGAAATCCCAACAAAAGTCGGGCTCGTCATCTTCCTCGGAACCTGAGGGTCCGTAGGTCGAGACGGCCGTCAGTCTGTCCTAGGGCGACCGCATATGGTACCCCGGAGGGTTTGGACATGCCTTTACGAAAGCGTCCACCGAAGCGGGGTCGCTTGGTGGGTCGCAGCTAGATCTAAAAGGCATAGAACGGGAAACGGTCGATACCTCTTAATCGACGGGGGGTGACGAAGTTGCGTCAGGGGCGGACTGCACTGTTGTCTCATGTACGAGGCTGACACCCAGCAAGTCCTTCGCGAGCGTGCTGGCATCGTCCGTCCGTTTGGAGTTGGCGTGTTGTGGGGAAACGACGCTCGTCTTCGTCTCAGACGCGAGGTCGAAGCCTGACGTGTCCCCCGTTGGCGTGCTGGCACCGTCGACTCGCTCGACAGCCGACGAGGTGCCGCCTCCTGCTTGGCCATGTCTGCCCCACCTCCTCCTCCGTCGGCGGGGAAGGTGACGGGACAGACCCGGATGTTGCTCTTCCGCCACGTGGGGAAGACGTCGTCGATTCCGCTGCCGGCGGGCGGGCCGACGGCCGCCATTGTCGATGTCGCGCGGCGGAGGAAGAAGTATCATGTCGTAGCCGCCATCAAGGGACATGAACTCAAGACTCCCGAAACGAAGCATCGTCCCGGGTCGAAGAGGTTGCGGGCGACTACCCATCTGGAGCTTGACGGGAAGTTGTTCGTCAACACGAAGCAGGCCCCTACCTGGCGCGCTAACTGTCGGTGTTTCGACCCTAGGGGTCCCTGGACCGACGAGTAAATTGTCGCCGCGTGTCCCAGCCTAGATGGGTCGGCGCGAGACAGAGCACGAAGGGGGGAAGGAGACAGGCAAAAGGGGAAACCCGCGGCCTTCGTGTTGCCCTGCGCCCAGGTCGGGTGCGCTTGCAGTAGGGGGTTACAAGCGTCCGCATGGGAGAGAGCGAGGGACTTACGCGTCGGCCTGTTCTCCCGCGCGGCCAACCTTCTCGTACGAGAGCCCTAGACCTTCCTTTTATAGGCGTAAGGAGAGGGTCCAGGTGTACAATAGGGAGAGTAGCAGTGTGTTAACGTGTCTAGCAGAGAGGAGCTAGAGCCCTAAGTACATGTCGTCGTGGCAGTCGGAGAGGTTTTGGCACCCTGTTCATGTGTTGTCGTGGCCATCGGAGGAGAGCTGGAGCCTTGCGGAACGACAGCTGTCGGGGCTGTCGAGTCCTTGCTGACGTCTCCTTGCTTCCGTAAGGGGCTGAGAGCCGCCGTCGTCACGGAGCACGCGGGGTGCCATCATTATTTGTTTACCGGGATGAGCCAGATGGGACGCCGGTCTTGTTCCCCGTAGCCTGAGCTAGCTAGGGGTAGGGTAATGATGGCCCCGTAGCCTGAGTCTGAGCCCTGGGGTCGGGCGAGGCGGAGTTCGTCGTCTTCCGGAGCCGAGGCTGAGTCCGAGCCCTGGGGTCGGACGAGGCGGGGTTCGTCGTCTTCCGAGGCCGAGGTCGAGGCTGAGTCCGAGCCCTGGGGTCGGGCGAGGCAGAGTTCGTCGTCTTCCGTGGCCGAGACGGGGGCCGAGCCCTGGGGTCGGGCGAGGCGAAGTTCGTCGTCTTCCGAGGCCGAGACGGGGGCCGAGCCCTAGGGTCGGGCGAGGCGGAGCTTCCTATGGCGCCCAAGGCCGGACTTGGCCGCTGTCAGCCTCACTCTGTCGAGTGGCACAGCAGTCGGAGTGACGCAGGCGGTGCTGTTTTCTTGTCAGGTCGGTTAGTGGAGCGGCGAAGTGACTGCGGTCACTTTGGCTCTGTCGACTGAAGAGCGCACGTCAGGATAAGGTGTCAGGCCATCCTTGCATTAAATGCTCCTGCGATATGGTCGGTTGGCATGGCGATCTGGCCAAGGTTGCTTCTCGGCGAAGACTGGGCCTCGGGCGAGCCGAAGGTGTGTCTGTTGCTTGAGGGGGCCCTCGGGCGAGACGTGAATCCTTCGAGGTCGGCTGCCTTTGCCCGAGGCTGGGCTCGGGCGAGGCGAGATCGTGTCCCTCGAGTGGACTGAGCCTTGACCTTAATCGCGCCCATCAGGCCTTTGCAGCTTTGTGCTGATGGGGGTTACCAGCTGAGATTAGGAGTCTTGGGGGTACCCCTAATTATGGTCCCCGACACATACAAAGCACGAGTTTTTGCCACCGGAACCAATTCTTTTTTTTCGCGACGAACTTGCCCAATCCACTACTTTAGGTCCAAAACTAATGTTTGGGGTGGTTTCGCGCTATATCGTTGCCGCACGTCACCCACTCCGAAAACGTGTGTCGGGGTGCATACAAAGCACGAGTTTTTGCCACCGGAACCATTTCTTCGTTTTTCGCAACGAACATGCCCAATCCACTACTCTAGGTCCAAAACTCATGTTTGGGGTGGTTTCGCGCAATTTCGTTGCCGCACGTCACCCATTCCGAAAACGGGTGTCGGGGTGCATACAAAGCATGAGTTTTCGCCACCGGAACCATTTCTTTGTTTTTCGCAACGAACATGCCCAATCCACTACTTTAGGTCCAAAACTCATGTTTGGAGTGGTTTCGCGCAATTTCGTTGCAGCACGTCACCCATTCCGAAAACGGGTGTCGGTGCATACAAAGCATGAGTTTTCGCCACCGGAACCATTTCTTCGTTTTTCGCAACGAACATGCCCAATCTACTACTTTAGGTCCAAAACTCATGTTTTGGGTGGTTTCGCGCAATTTCGTTGTCGTACGTCACCCATTCCCAAAACGGGTGTCGGGGTGCATACAAAGCACGAGTTTTTGCCACCGGAACCAATTCTTTGTTTTTCGCAACGAACTTGCCCAATCCACTACTTTAGGTCCAAAAGTCATGTTTGGGGTGGTTTCGCGCTATATCGTTGCCGCACGTCACCCATTCCGAAAACGTGTGTCGGGGTGCAAACAAAGCACGAGTTTTTGCCACCGGTACCATTTCTTCGTTTTTCGCAACGAACATGCCCAATCCACTACTTTAGGTCCAAAACTCATGTTTGGGGTGGTTTCGCACAATTTCATTGCCGCACGTCACCCATGCCGAAAACGGGTGTTGGGTGCATACAAAGCACGAGTTTTTGCCACCGGAACCATTTCTTCGTTTTTCTCAACGAACAGGCCCAATCCACTACTTTAGATCCAAAACTCATGTTTAGGGTGGTTTCGCGCAATTTCGTTGCCGCACGTTACCCATTCCGAAAACATTTGTCAGGGTGCATACAAGCACGAGTTTTTGCCACCGGAACCATTTCTTCGTTTTTCATAACGAACATGCCCATTCCACTACTTTAGGTCCAAAACTCATGTTTGGGGTGGTTTTGCGCAATTTCATTGCCACACGTCACCCATTCCGAAAACTGGTGTCGGGGTGCATACAAAGCTTGAGTTTTCGCCAGCGGAACCATTTATTCGTTTTTTTGCAACGAACATGCCCAATCCACTACTTTAGGTCCAAAACTCATGTTTGGGGTGGTTTCGCACAATTTCGTTGCCGCACGTCACCCATTCCGAAAACGGGTGTCGGGTGCATACAAAGCATGAGTTTTCGACACTGGAACCATTTCTTTGTTTTTCGCAACGAACATGCCCAATCCACTACTTTAGGTAAAAAACTCATGTTTGGGGTGGTTTCGCGCAATTTCGTTGTCGTACATCCCTCATTCCCAAAACAGGTGTCGGGGTGCATACAAAGCACGAGTTTTTGCCACCGGAACCAATTCTTCGTTTTTCGCAACGAACTTGCCCAATCCACTACTTTAGGTCCAAAACTCATGTTTGGGGTGGTTTCGCGCAATTTCGTTGCCGCACGTCACCCATTCAGAAAACAGGTGTCGGGGTGCATACAAAGCACGAGTTTTTTTTCCACCGGAACCATTTCTTCGTTTTTCGCAACGAACATTCCCAATCCACTACTTTAGGTCCAAAACTCATGTTTGGGGTGGTTTCGCGCAATTTCGTTGCCGCACGTCACCCATTCCGAAAACGGGTGTCGGGGTGCATACAAAGCATGAGTTTTCGCCACCGGAACCATTTCTTCGTTTTTCGCAACGAACATGCACAATCCACTACTATAGGTCCAAAACTCATGTTTGGGGTGGTTTCGCGCAATTTCGTTGTCGCACGTCACCCATTCCGAAAACGGTGTCGGGTGCATACAAAGCATGAGTTTTTGCCACCGGAACCATTTCTTCGTTTTTCGCAACGAACATGCCCAATCCACTACTTTAGGTCCAAAACTCATGTTTGGGGTGGTTTCGCGCAATTTCGTTGTCGTACGTCACCCATTCCCAAAACGGGTGTCGGGGTGCATACAAAGCACGAGTTTTTGCCACCGGAACCAATTCTTTGTTTTTCGCAACGAACTTGCCCAATCCACTACTTTAGGTCCAAAAGTCATGTTTAGGGTGGTTTCGCGCAATTTCATTGCCGCACGTCACCTATTCCGAAAACGGGTGTCTGGTGCAGACAAAGCATGAGTTTTCGCCACCGGAACCATTTCTACGTTTTTCGCAACGAACATGCCCAATCCACTACTTTAGGTCCAAAACTCATGTTTGGGGTGGTTTCGCGCAATTTCGTTGCCGCACGTTACCCATTCCGAAAACGGGTGTCGGGGTGCATACAAAGCACGAGTTTTTGCCACCAGAACCATTTCTTTGTTTTTCGCAACGAACTTGCCCAATCCACTACTTTAGGTCCAAAAGTCATGTTTGGGGTGGTTTCGCGCTATATCGTTGCCGCACGTCACCCATTCCGAAAACGTGTGTCGGGGTGCATACAAAGCATGAGTTTTTGCCACCGGAACCATTTCTTCGTTTTTCACAACGAACATGCCCATTCCACTACTTTAGGTCCAAAACTCATGTTTGGGGTGGTTTCGCACAATTTCATTGTCGGACGTCTCGCATTCCGAAAACGGGTGTTGGGGTGCATACAAAGCACGAGTTTTTGCCACCGGAACCATTTCTTCGTTTTTCTCAACGAACATGCCCAATCCACTACTTTTGGTCCAAAACTCATATTTGGGTTGGTTTCGCGCAATTTCGTTGCCGCACGTTACTCATTCCCAAAACGGGTGTAGGGTGCATACAAAGCATGAGTTTTCGCCACCGGAACCATTTCCTCGTTTTTCACAACGAACATGCCCAATCCACTACTTTAGGTCCAAAACTCATGTTTGGGGTGGTTTCGCGCAATTTCGTTGCCGCACATCACCCATTCAGAAAACGGGTGTCGTGGTGCATACAAAGCACGAGTTTTTTTTCCACCGGAACCATTTCTTCGTTTTTCGCAACGAACATGCCCAATCCACTACTCTAGGTCCAAAACTCATGTTTGGGGTGGTTTCGCGCAATTTCGTTACCACACATCACCCATTCCGAAAACGGGTGTCGGGGTGCATACAAAGCATGAGTTTTCGCCACCGGAACCATTTCTTCGTTTTTCGCAACGAACATGCCCAATCCACTACTTTAGGTCCAAAACTCATGTTTGGGGTGGTTTCGTGCAATTTCGTTGCCGCACGTCACCCATTCCGAAAACGGGTGTCGGGGTGCATACAAAGCACGAGTTTTCGCCACCGGAACCATTTCTTCGTTTTTCGTAATGAACATGCCCAATCCACTACTATAGGTCCAAAACTCATGTTTGGGGTGGTTTCGCGCAATTTCGTTGCCGCACGTCACCCATTCCGAAAACGGGTGTAGGGTGCAAACAAAGCATGAGTTTTCGCCACCGGAACCATTTCTTCATTTTTCGCAACGAACATGCCCAATCCACTACTTTAGGTCCAAAACTCATGTTCGGGGTGGTTTCGCGCAATTTCGTTGTCGTACGTCACCCATTCCCAAAACGGGTGTCGGGGGGTGCATACAAAGCACGAGTATTTGCCATCGGAACTAATTCTTTGTTTTTCGCAACAAACTTGCCCAATCCACTACTTTAGGTCCAAAACTCATGTTTGGGGTGGTTTCGCGCTATATCGTTGCCGCACGTCACCCATTCCGAAAATGTGTGCCGAGGTGCTTACAAAGCACGAGTTTTTGCCACCGGAACCATTTCTTCGTTTTTCGCAACGAACATGCCCAATCCACTACTTTAGGTCCAAAACTCATGTTTGGGGTGGTTTCGCGCAATTTCATTGCCGCACGTCACCCATTCCGAAAACGGGTGTTGGGGTGCATACAAAGCACGAGTTTTTGCCACCGGAACAATTTCTTCATTTTTCTCAACAAACATACCCAATCCACTACTTTAGGTCCAAAACTCATGTTTGGGGTGGTTTCGCGCAATTTCGTTGCCGCACTTTACCCATTCCGAAAACGGGTGTCGGGGTGCATACAAGCACGAGTTTTTGCCACTGGAACCATTTCTTCGTTTTTCACAACGAACATCCCCATTCCACTACTTTAGGTCCAAAACTCATGTTTGGGGTGGTTTTGCGCAATTTCGTTGCCGCACGTCACCCATTCCGAAAACGGGTGTCGGGTGCACACAAAGCATGAGTTTTCGCCACCGGAACCATTTCTTCGCATTTCGCAACGAACATTCCCAATCAACTACTTTAGGTCCAAAACGCATGTTTGGGGTGGTTTCGCGCAATTTCGTTGTCGTACATCCCTCATTCCCAAAACGGGTGTCGGGGTGCATACAAAGCACGAGTTTTTGCCACCGGAACCAATTCTTCGTTTTTTGCAACGAACTTACCCAATCCACTACTTTAGGTCCAAAACTCATGTTTGGGGTGGTTTCACGCTATATCGTTGCCGCACGTCACCCATTCCGAAAACGGGTGTCGGGGTGCATACAAAGCACGAATTTTTGCCACCGGAACCATTTCTTCTTATTTCGTAACGAACATGCCCAATCCAGTACTTTAGGTCCAAAACTCATATTTAGGGTGGTTTCACGCAATGTCGTTGCCGGACGTCACGCATTCCAAAAACTGGTGTTGGGGTGCATACAAAGCACGAGTTTTTGCCACCGGAACCATTTCTTCGTTTTTCTCAACGAACATGCCCGATACTTTAGGTCCAAAACTCATGTTTGGGTTGGTTTCGTGCAATTTCGTTGCCGCACGTTACCCATTCCGAAAATGAGTGTCGGGGTGCATACAAGCACGAGTTTTTGCCACCAGAACCATTTCTTCGTTTTTCACAACGAACATGCCCATTCCACTACTTTAGGTCCAAAACTCATGTTTGGGGTGGTTTCGCGCAATTTCGTTGCTGCACGTCACCCATTCCGAAAACGGGTGTCGGGATGCATACAAAGCACGAGTTTTCACCACCGGAACCATTTCTTCGTTTTTCAGAACGAACATGCCCAATCCACTACTATAGGTCCAAAACTCATGTTTGGGGTGGTTTCGCGCAATTTCGTTGCCGCACGTCACCCATTCTGAAAACGGGTGTCGGGTGCATACAAAGGATGAGTTTTCGCCACCGGAACCGTTTCTTCGTTTTTCGCAACGAACATGCCCAATCCACTACTTTAGGTCCAAAACTCATGTTTGGGGTGGTTTCGCGCAATTTCGTTGTCGTACGTCTCCCATTCCCAAAACGGGTGTCGGGGTGCATACAAAGCACGAGTTTTTGCCACCGGAACCAATTCTTTATTTTTCGCAACGAACTTGCCCAATCCACTACTTTAGGTCCAAAACTCATGTTTGGGGTTGTTTCGCGCTATATCGTTGCCGCACGTCACCCATTCCGAAAACGTGTGTCGGGGTGCATACAAAGCACGAGTTTTTGCCACCGGAACCATTTCTTCGTTTTTCAGAACGAACATGCCCAATCCACTACTATAGGTCCAAAACTCATGTTTGGGGTGGTTTCGCGCAATTTCGTTGCCGCACGTCACCCATTCTGAAAACGGGTGTCGGGTGCATACAAAGCATGAGTTTTCGCCACCGGAACCGTTTCTTCGTTTTTCGCAACGAACATGCCCAATCCACTACTTTAGGTCCAAAACTCATGATTGGGGTGGTTTCGCGCAATTTCGTTGTCGTACGTCTCTCATTCCCAAAACGGGTGTCGGGGTGCATACAAAGCACGAGTTTTTGCCACCAGAAACTATTCTTTGTTTTTCGCAACGAACTTGCCCAATCCACTACTTTAGGTCCAAAACTCATGTTTGGGGTTGTTTCGCGCTATATCGTTGCCGCACGTCACCCATGCCGTAAACGTGTGTCGGGGTGCATACAAAGGACGAGTTTTTGCCACCGGAACCATTTCTTCGTTTTTCACAACGAACATGCCCATTCCACTACTTTAGGTCCAAAACTCATGTTTGGGGTGGTTTCGCGCAATTTCGTTGCCACACGTCACCCATTCTGAAAACGGGTGTCGGGTGCATACAAAGGATGAGTTTTCGCCACCGAAACCGTTTCTTCGTTTTTCGCAACGAACATGCCCAATCCACTACTTTAGGTCCAAAACTCATGTTTGGGGTGGTTTCGCGCAATTTCGTTGTCGTACGTCTCCCATTCCCAAAATGGGTGTCGGGGTGCATACAAAGCACGAGTTTTTGCCACCGGAACCAATTCTTTGTTTTTCGCAACGAACTTTCCCAATCCACTACTTTAGGTCCAAAACTCATGTTTGGGGTTGTTTCGCGCTATATCGTTGCCGCACGTCACCCATTCCGAAAACGTGTGTCGGGGTGCATACAAAGCACGAGTTTTTGCCACCGGAACCATTTCTTCGTTTTTCAGAACGAACATGCCCAATCCACTACTATAGGTCCAAAACTCATGTTTGGGGTGGTTTCGCGCAATTTCGTTGTCGCACGTCACCCATTCTGAAAACGGGTGTCGGGTGCATACAAAGCATGAGTTTTCGCCACCGGAACCGTTTCTTCGTTTTTCGCAACGAACATGCCCAATCCACTACTTTAGGTCCAAAACTCATGATTGGGGTGGTTTCGCGCAATTTCGTTGTAGTACGTCTCTCATTCCCAAAACGGGTGTCGGGGTGCATACAAAGCACGAGTTTTTGCCACCGGAAACTATTCTTTGTTTTTCGCAACGAACTTGCCCAATCCACTACTTTAGGTCCAAAACTCATGTTTGGGGTTGTTTCGCGCTATATCGTTGCCGCACGTCACCCATTCCGTAAACGTGTGTCGGGGTGCATACAAAGGACGAGTTTTTGCCACCGGAACCATTTCTTCGTTTTTCACAACGAACATGCCCATTCCACTAATTTAGGTCCAAAACTCATGTTTGGGGTGGTTTCGCACAATTTCATTGCCGGACGTCACGCATTCCGAAAACGGGTATGCACCCCGACACCCGTTTTCGGAATGGGTAACGTGCGGCGACGAAATTGCGCGAAACCACCCCAAACATGAGTTTTGGACCAAAAGTAGTGGAATGGGCATGTTCGTTGTGAAAAACGAAGGAATGGTTCCGGTGGCAAAAACTCGTGCTTGTATGCACCCCGACACTCGTTTTCGGAATGGGTAACGTGCGGCAACGAAATTGCGCGAACCAACCCAAACATGAGTTTTGGACCTAAAGTAGTGGATTGGGCATGTTCGTTGAGAAAAACGAAGAAACGATTCCGGTGACAAAAACTCGTGCTTTGTATGCACCCCGACAACGTTTTCGGAATGGGTGACGTGCGGCAACGAAATTGCGCAAAACCACCCCAAACATGAGTTTTGGACCTAAAGTAGTGGATTGGGCATGTTCGTTGCGAAAAACGAAGAAATGGTTCCAGTGGCGAAAACTCAAGCTTTGTATGCACCCCGACACCCGTTTTCGGAATGGGTGACGTGCGGCAACGAAATTGCGCAAAACCACCCCAAACATGAGTTTTAGACCTAAACTAGTGGAATGGGCATGTTCGTTGTCAAAAACTCTGAAATGATTCCGGTGGCAAAAACTCGTGCTTGTATGCACCCCGACACTCGTTTTTGGAATGCGTGACGTCCGGCAACGAAGTTGCGCGAAACCACCCCAAACATGAGTTTTGGACCTAAAGTACTGGATTGGGCATGTTCGTTGCGAAAAAGAAGAAATGGTTCCGGTGGCAAAAACGCGTGCTTTGTATGCACCCCGACACCCGTTTCGGAATGGGTGACGTGCGGCAACGATATAACGCGAAACCACCCCAAACCTGAGTTTTGGACCTAAAGTAGTGGATTGGGCAAGTTCGTTGCGAAAAACGAAGAATTAGTTCCGGTGGCAAAAACTCGTGCTTTGTATGCACCCCGACACCCGTTTTGGGAATGAGGGATGTACGACAACGAAATTGCGCGAAACCACCCCAAACATGAGTGTTGGACCTAAAGTAGTGGATTGGGCATGTTCGTTGCGAAAAACGAAGAAATGGTTCTGGTGGCGAAACTCATGCTTTGTATGCACCCGACACCCGTTTTCGGAATGGGTGACGTGCGGCAACGAAATTGCGCGAAACCACCCCAAACATGAGTTTTGGATCTATAGTAGTGGATTGGGCATGTTCATTGCGAAAAACGAAGAAATGGTTCCGGTGGCGAAAACTCGTGCTTTGTATGCACCCCGACAACGTTTTCGGAATGGGTGACGTGCGGCAACGAAATTGCGCAAAACCACCCCAAACATGAGTTTTGGACCTAAAGTAGTGGATTGGGCATGTTCGTTGCGAAAAACGAAGAAATGGTTCCAGTGGCGAAAACTCATGCTTTGTATGCACCCGACACCCGTTTTCGAAATGGGTGACGTGCGGCAACGAAATTGCGCGAAACCACCCCAAACATGAGTTTTGGACCTATAGTAGTGGATTGAGCATGTTCGTTGCGAAAAACGAAGAAATGGTTCCGGTGGCGAAAACTCGTGCTTTGTATGCACCCCGACACCCGTTTTCGGAATGGGTAACGTGCGGCAACGAAATTGCGCGAAACCACCCCAAACATGAGTTTTGGACCTAAAGTAGAGGATTGGGCATGTTCGTTGCGAAAAACGAAGAAATGGTTCCGGTGGCGAAAACTCATGCTTTGTATGCACCTTGACACCCGTTTTCGGAAAGGGTGACGTGCGGCAACGAAATTGCGCGAAACCACCCCAAACATGAGTTTTGGACCTAGAGTAGTGGAGTGGGCATGTTCGTTGCGAAAAACGAAGAAATGGTTCCGGTGGAAAAAAAACACGTGCTTTGTATGCACCCCGACACATGTTTTCTGAATGGGTGACGTGCGGCAACGAAATTGCGTGAAACCACCCCAAACATGAGTTTTGGACCTAAAGTAGTGGATTGGGCATGTTCGTTGCGAAAAACGAAGAAATGGTTCCGGTGGCGAAAACTCAAGCTTTGTATGCACCCCGACACCCGTTTTCGGAATGGGTGACGTGCGGCAACGAAATTGCGCAAAACCACCCCAAACATGAGTTTTAGACCTAAACTAGTGGAATGGGCATGTTCGTTGTGAAAAACTATGAAATGATTCCGGTGGCAAAAACTCGTGCTTGTATGCACCCCGACACTCATTTTTGGAATGCGTGACGTCCGGCAACGAAGTTGCGCGAAACCACCCCAAACATGAGTTTTGGACCTAAAGTACTGGATTGGGCATGTTCGTTGCGAAAAAAGAAGAAATGGTTCCGGTGGCTAAAACGCGTGCTTTGTATGCACCCCGACACCCGTTTCGGAATGGGTGACGTGCGGCAACGATATAGCGCGAAACCACCCCAAACATGAGTTTTGGACCTAAAGTAGTGGATTGGGCAAGTTCGTTGCGAAAAACGAAGAATTGGTTCCGGTGGCAAAAACTCGTGCTTTGTATGCACCCCGACACCCGTTTTGGGAATGAGGGATGTACGACAACGAAATTGCGCGAAACCACCCCAAACATGAGTTTTGGACCTAAAGTAGTGGATTGGGCATGTTCGTTGCGAAAAACAAAGAATTGGTTCCTGTGGCAAAAACTCGTGCTTTGTATGCACCCCGACACCCGTTTTGGGAATGGGTGACGTACGACAACGAAATTGCGCAAAACCACCCCAAACATGAGTTTTGGACCTAAAGTAGTGGATTGGGCATGTTCGTTGCGAAAAACGAAGAAATGGTTCCGGTGGCGAAAACTCGTGCTTTGTATGCACCCGACACCCGTTTTCGAAATGGGTGACGTGCGGCAACGAAATTGCGTGAAACCGCCCCAAACATGAGTTTTGGACCTATAGTAGTGCATTGGGCATGTTCGTTGCGAAAAACGAAGAAATGGTTCTGGTGGCGAAAACTCGTGCTTTGTATGCACCCCGACACCCGTTTTCGGAATGGGTGACGTGCGGCAACGAAACTGCGCGAAACCACCCCAAACATGAGTTTTGGACCTAGAGTAGTGGATTGCGCATGTTCGTTGCGAAAAACGAAGAAATGGTTCCGGTGGCGAAAACTCATGCTTTGTATGCACCTTGACACCCGTTTTCGGAAAGGGTGACGTGCGGCAACGAAATTGCGCGAAACCACCCCAAACATGAGTTTTGGACCTAGAGTAGTGGATTGGGCATGTTCGTTGCGAAAAACGAAGAAATGGTTCCGGTGGAAAAAAACTCGTGCTTTGAATGCACCCCGACACCCGTTTTCTGAATGGGTGACGTGCGGCAACGAAATTGCGTGAAACCACCCCAAACATGAGTTTTGGACCTAAAGTAGTGGATTGGGCATGTTCGTTGCGAAAAACGAAGAAATGGTTCCGGTGGCGAAAACTCAAGCTTTGTATGCACCCCGACACCCGTTTTCGGAATGGGTGACGTGCGGCAACGAAATTGCGCAAAACCACCCCAAACATGAGTTTTAGACCTAAACTAGTGGAATGGGCATGTTCGTTGTCAAAAACTATGAAATGATTCCGGTGGCAAAAACTCGTGCTTGTATGCACCCCGACACTCGTTTTTGGAATGCGTGACGTCCGGCAACGAAGTTGCGCGAAACCACCCCAAACATGAGTTTTGGACCTAAAGTACTGGATTGGGCATGTTCGTTGCGAAAAAAGAAGAAATGGTTCCGGTGGCAAAAACGCGTGGTTTGTATGCACCCCGACACCCGTTTCGGAATGGGTGACGTGCGGCAACGATATAACGCGAAACCACCCCAAACCTGAGTTTTGGACCTAAAGTAGTGGATTGGGCAAGTTCGTTGCGAAAAACGAAGAATTAGTTCCGGTGGCAAAAACTCGTGCTTTGTATGCACCCCGACACCCGTTTTGGGAATGAGGGATGTACAACAACGAAATTGCGCGAAACCACCCCAAACATGAGTGTTAGACCTAAAGTAGTGGATTGGGCATGTTCGTTGCGAAAAACGAAGAAATGGTTCTGGTGGCGAAAACTCATGCTTTGTATGCACCCGACACCCGTTTTCGGAATGGGTGACGTGCGGCAACGAAATTGCGCGAAACCACCCCAAACATGAGTTTTGGATCTATAGTAGTGGATTGGGCATGTTCGTTGCGAAAAACGAAGAAATGGTTCCGGTGGCGAAAACTCGTGCTTTGTATGCACCCGACACCCGTTTTCGAAATGGGTGACGTGCGGCAACGAAATTGCGTGAAACCGCCCCAAACATGAGTTTTGGACCTATAGTAGTGCATTGGGTATGTTCGTTGCGAAAAACGAAGAAATGGTTCCGGTGGCGAAAACTCGTGCTTTGTATGCACCCTGACACCCGTTTTCGGAATGGGTGACGTGCGGCAACGAAACTGCGCGAAACCACTCCAAACATGAGTTTTGGACCTAGAGTAGTGGATTGCGCATGTTCGTTGCGAAAAACGAAGAAATGGTTCCGGTGGAAAAAAAACTCGTGCTTTGTATGCACCCCGACACCCGTTTCTGAATGGGTGACGTGCGGCAAAGAAATTGCGCGAAACCACCCCAAACATGAGTTTTGGACCTAAAGTAGTGGATTGGGCATGTTCATTGCGAAAAACGAAGAAATGGTTCCGGTGGTGAAAACTCAAGCTTTGTATGCACCCCGACACCCGTTTTCGGAATGGGTGACGTGCGGCAACGAAATTGCGCAAAACCACCCCAAACATGAGTTTTGGACCTAAAGTAGTGGAATGGGCATGTTCGTTGCGAAAAAACGAAGAAATGGTTCCGGTGGAAAAAACTCGTGCTTCTATGCACCTCGACACCCGTTTTCGGAATGGGTAACGTGCGGCAACGAAATTGCGCGAAACCACCCCAAACATGAGTTTTGGACCTAAAGTAGTGGATTGGGCATGTTCATTGAGAAAAACGAAGAAATGGTTCCGGTGGCAAAAACTCGTGCTTTGTATGCACTGCTAGAGCTGGAGTGCCCGATCTTTCGGTGAGTGGAGATAATTCCGATTTGGTGGAAGTAGACCCTCACAGACTACGACGAGCGAACCCGAAGCGCCAATGCAATCGCTGAACCAACTCCCAATGGTTACTGACCTTGCTGCTGCGAGATCGGTCTGATCACGAAGATCGTTTCCTGTGCGCAATCGAAGAACAAACAAGAAAAAGATCCGAGCAATCTTAATATCACTCGAGGTGGAGTTCTGAATCACAGAGGACAACATGTATTTGTGCGTGTTCTGGGGTAGCTAAAGCTAGATCTAAAACAAAACTCGAAAAAACAAAGGAGGCGCAGCTCCTATATAAATAGAGAGGGGGAGGCGCAGCCCCTAGGGGCGGCCAACCCTAGGTTGTCCACTATGGGCCACAGTTGGGCTGGTCGTCTATTCTTCTGGGCCCTCATTCTCCAGTAGCATGACGAAGTTAAGATCTCTGGCACGGGCCTGAGTGATTGGCCCAGCTAATGAAGGAAGTGGCGCTTGATGTGGAGGTGCTGCTGGTGTAGTCGTACTCATAGTGATGTCCTCATCATCCTCCCCTTCTTGAAGTGAAGTCGTCCTCGACGGCAACTCCTCATCCTCGGCCATATATGGTTTCAAATCTGCAACATTAAAACTAGTGGAAACACTAAATTCCGCAGGCAGGTCAAGGATATAAGCATTATCATTAATCTTTGTTAGCACCTTAAAAGGACCAGCAGCACGAGGCATTAATTTAGAACGACGCAAAGTAGGAAACCGATCCTTTCTCAAGTGCAACCAAACCATATCACCTGGCTCAAAAGTAACAAGTTTTCTTCCTTTACTACCAGCAACCTGATTTTTTGCATTAGTAGCAGCAATGTTTTGTTGAGTTTGTTCATGGAGGTTAATCATTTGTTCAACATGTGCAACAGCCTCTATGTGTGGGGCGTCCGCAGCATCAAGCGAAAACAAAGCAATAGGCGCCCTAGGAATGTAACCATAAACAATTTGAAAAGGGCACATCTTTGTAGAAGAATGTGTTGCATGATTATAAGCAAACTCAACATGAGGCAAGCAATCCTCCCAACGTTTCAAATTTTTGTCTAAAACAGCCCTAAGCATGGTAGACAAAGTTCGATTAACTACCTCAGTTTGACCATCAGTCTGAGGGTGACAAGTGGTGCTAAACAGCAATTTAGTTCCCAATTTATTCCACAGAGATCTCCAAAAATGACTAAAAAACTTAGCATCACGATCCGAGACTATTGTATTGGGAATACCGTGCAAACGAATAATCTCTCTAAAAAACAATTCAGCAACATTGCTAGCATCATCAGTCTTATGACATGGTATGAAATGAGCCATTTTGGAGAATCGATCAACAACCACAAAAATGCTATCCCTCCCCTTCTTAGTTCTAGGCAATCCCAAAACAAAATCCATCGAAATATCAATCCAAGGGGAAGTAGGAACAGGCAAAGGCATATACAAACCATGGTTGTTCAACCGTGACTTAGCTTTCTGACAAGTAGTGCAGCGTGCAACAAGGCGCTCAACATCAGCGCGCATCCGAGGCCAAAAGAAGTGGGCAGCCAACACCTCATGTGTCTTGTAGACGCCAAAGTGCCCCATGAGACCGCCTCCATGCGCTTCCTGTAACAACAAAAGACGAACCGAGCTAGCTGGAACACACAGCTTGTTAGCGCGAAACAGGAACCCATCCTGTATGTGAAATTTGCCCCATGGTTTCCCATTAATACAATGGCCGAAAGCATCTTTAAAATCAGCATCATCAACATATTGATCTTTCACAGTGTGCAAACCAAAGATTTTAAAATCTAACTGTGACAGCATGGTATAGCGACGAGTGAAAGCATCAGCAATAACATTGTCCTTCACGTTCTTGTGTTTAATAATGTAAGGAAAAGACTCAATGAATTCTACCCATTTAGCATGACGACGGTTCAGATTTGTTTGGGTACGAATATGTTTTAAAGCCTCATGATCAGAATGAATTATGAACTCACGATGCCAAAGATAGTGCTGCCATGTATGCAAAGTGCGCACTAAAGCGTAAAGCTCCTTATCATAAGTAGAATATTTCAGACTAGCACCGCTTAATTTTTCACTAAAATAAGCAACTGGTTTTCCTTCTTGTAACAAAACAACACCTAGCCCAATACCGCTAGCATCGCATTCAAGCTCAAACACTTTATTAAAATCAGGCAATTGCAATAGGGGAGCTTGGGTTAACTTATCTTTCAAAGTGCTAAACGCTTCCTCCTGCGAATCACTCCAAGCAAACGGCACATCTTTCTTTGTAAGCTCATGTAGAGGCGCTGCAATGGAGCTAAAATTACGAACAAATCTGCGGTAGAAACCGGCAAGTCCAAGAAAGCTCCGAATTTGTGTGACCGTCGTCGGTGTAGGCCACTCCCGAATGGCAGCAATCTTGCTGCTATCCACCTCAATGCCCTGTGGAGTAACAACATAACCAAGAAACGAGACACGTCGTGTGCAAAAGATGCATTTTCCATGTTAGCAAATAACTGGGCAGCACGCAATGCATCAAAAACAGCACTTAAATGTTCCAAATGCTCTTTCTTAGATTTGCTGTAAATAAGGATATCATCAAAATAAACAACCACAAACAATCCTATGAAGGGCCGCAGAACTTCATTCATCACTCGCATAAAAGTGCTGGGAGCATTAGTCAATCCAAACGGCATAACCAACCATTCATATAAACCAAATTTCATTTTAAAAGTCGTTTTCCATTCATCACCCAGTTTCATTCTAATCTGGTGGTAACCACTACGCAAATCAATCTTAGTGAAAATAATGGCACCACTAAGCTCATCTAGCATATCATCAAGGCGTGGTATAGGATATCGATAACGAATAGTGATGTTATTAATAGCACGACAGTCTACACACATACGCCATGACCCATCTTTCTTGGGAACAAGTAACACAGGAACAGAGCAAGGGCTAAGAGATTCACGAATGTATCCCTTGTCAAGCAACGCCTGTACCTGGCGCTGAATCTCCTTCGTCTCATCCGGATTTGTACGGTACGGTGCACGGTTCGGAAGTTGTGAGCTGGGGATGAGGTCGATCTGGTGCTCAATGCCACGAAGCGGTGGGAGACCCGGTGGTAAGTCTTTGGGAAAGACATCAGCGTACTCCTGCAAAAGGTTAGCAACCATAGGGGAAATGGCCAAAGATGGTGCATCATCAAGTGAAATGAGGACACTAGAGCATACAAGTGCATAGTAGCAAATGAGCACCGTGTAGATCATCAAAATCAGCACGTGTAGCAAGTAAAACAGGAGCCTTCAACTTGATTTCAGAAGGAACAGAGGATGATGGATCAAGATGTTTAGCAGTTATAGCAGCCCGGGCAAGATCATCTTTAACAATTTGTTCAGGTGTCATTGGATGTATAATTATTTTCTGACCCTTAAAAATGAAAGAATAATGATTCGAACGACCATGATGCAAGCTATCAGTATCATATTGCCATGGTCGACCAAGTAACAAAGAGCATGCTTCCATGGGAATAACATCACAATCAACAAAATCAGAATAAGCACCCATGGAGAAAGGAACACGCACGGAACGCGTGATTTTTATTTTACCACCATCATTAAGCCATTGAATGTGATATGGGTTTGGATGCTTACGAGTGGGTAACGACAACTTTTCGACCAACATGGTACTCGCCAAATTGTTGCAACTGCCGCTGTCGATAATGATGCGAATTGACCGCTCCTGCACAACACCCTTTGTATGGAACAGAGTGTGTCGCTGATTCTTCTCGGGCAAAGCGACCTGTGTACTAAGAACACGCTGCACAACAAGACTTTCATACCTATCAGCGTCGCCCGGGTTGACATGTACCTCCGCCTGAGCTGCATGGTTAGTGGCAAGTAGTGCATGTTCAATTTCTTCAGAATCACTAGCGGAAGAGTACTCTCCATCGTCACGAATGAGCAAAGTGCGCTTGTTTGGGCAGTCTCGAATCACATGGCCAAATCCTCTACAGCGATGACACTGAATATCCCGTGTACGACCTGTGGGCGGGGCAGTGCTGGCTGGTTTGGTCGTCCTCTCGCGTGGAGTAGTGGTGGACGTGGATGGCGCACGGGGAACTGGTGCTGAGGTGGATGTCGAGCTTCGTCCTGCAAAAGGGTTAGAATATGTCTTCGAGCGGCGTCCCTGCACTTCACGTTCAGCTTTGCAAGCATATTCAAATAAAGTATTCATATCATAATATTCCTTATAATCAAGTATATCCTGGATTTCGCGGTTTAAACCACCACGAAAATGTGCCATAGCAGCGTCGTTGTCCTCCAATATCCCACAACGAATCTTACCTTTTTGTAACTCCTGGGAATAGTCCTCAACAAATTGAGAACCTTGCTGAAAACGCTGCATTTTATTAAGCAAATCACGAGCATAATACGAAGGCACAAATCGATGTCGCATCGCAGCTTTCAACTGATCCCAAGTGGTTGGAATGGCAGTGGGATGTTTCATTTTATACTCACGCCACCAAATTAAAGCAAAATCAGTAAATTCACTAATAGCAGCTTTAACCTGAGAATGTGCAGCAATATCATGGCATAAAAATTTTTGTTCAACCTCTAACTCTCAATCAAGATATGCAACAGGATCATATTTGCCATTAAAAGGTGGAATTTTAAATTTAATCTTAGAAAATAAGTCATTAGGGGGATGACGAACCACACAGCGTGCACGACCACGGCGATCTCCATCGTCCTGCTCAGTGTCACCGCCGTAGTCCTGCTCCATCTTTGTGGTTAACGCATCAAGGCGTGCCAGGATGGTGTCGAGTGTGGTGCGAGTCGCCGTTTGAGCAAGGTCAAGCTGGTTGAAACACTCGGTCGTCGAAGTGACCGTTGAATCAAGTCGTTCATGCATCGTCCTAATGTCAGCAGCAAGTCCATCAACTTGTCCCCTTACTTCCAGCAACTGGGCATCCACCGTGTCGTGTGCTCCTGCCATATTTAGCGCAAACACCAAAACACCAAAAGGAGAAAAACCGACGACAACAGGGAAATGGTGGTGACAACTCGCTCAATGAAATGTTGTTATCAAATTCTTATCCGTTCTTACCAAGCCACAGTGGTGAACTGCAACCAACAGGTGGAACCAGTGAAAGATTGGATGAGCGATTGCCTAGCGAAACAGAAACCTTCTCGTCGTAGAAATATGTGGAGTTTTGGGTACACTGCACTCAAGTCAAGGATTAGCACGATCAAACAATAATGCAAAGTTGAATTATAGTGCAAAACACGAAACTATATTGCTGGCCACAAGTGCAAAGGACGGATGGAACTAGCAGAATGGCAGTACCGTAAATATTGTACTAGCGAGGCCAAAAAGGCACTAGTAGGAATCACAGGTGATTTTGTTTTTCTTTTTTGTATGATTTTTTGATATTTTTCTCAGCACAAGGAGCAACAAACTAGGAGCTACACGAAGTTTCACCTAAAACAGAGTTCAGATGTGGTCTACAGAAAATCAGGAAGGTCTCTGAAAAGCGTGCGAGAACTTTGATGAATTTTTTCTTTATTTTCCTGAATTTTTTTGACAATTTTGTCGAAACCCAAATAGACCGAAGGTGAGTTTGGCCGGTCTCAGAATGGTGTCAACAAGCTCCTGTAAAAATTACAGATTTTGTGGACACCCAGCGAAAAGTTATGCCCAGTTTAAGGAAGGTACCTCAAGTTATGTTTTAAAACGACCGGGATGAAACAACCGTATCCTTTCTCCTTCGTTTTCTGTTTTTTTTGTTTCTGTTTTTTTTACGTAACCGAAGGAGAAAAACAAGGAAGCGGCCGTTGACTCGGTTTGTTTTTTTTGTTTTTTTCGTAACCGAAGGAGAAAAACAAGGAAACGGTCGTTGACTCGGTTTGTTTTTTATGTTTTTTTTGACGTAACCGAAGGAGAAAAATAAGGAAACGATGTTGACTCGGTTTGTGGCGTGATCAAACGGGAGATGGTGGCGGCGCTAGGGTTTGAATGGTGGAAGAACACAATGCAACCAGCAACAAGTGACGCGAAAGCACACAAATTCAACAATGCAGATTATTGAAAGAAAGTGCGAGGCTCAAAGGGCTGCTGGGATAAGGTCTAAACTGAATTTTTATGTGGTTTTGTGGACTGTAGGAAAAAAACTCGATAAACTCACCGATCAACCTGGAAATCTGATACCACTTGATAGAGCTGGAGTGCCCGATCTTTCGGTGAGTGGAGATAATTCCGATTTGGTGGAAGTAGACCCTCACGATCCGACTACGACGAGCGAACCCGAAGCGCCAATGCAATCACTGAACCAACTCCCAATGGTTACCGACCTTGCTGCTGCGAGATCGGCCTGATCACGAAGATCGTTTCCTGTGCCCAATCGAAGAACGAACAAGAAAAAGATGCGAGCAATCTTAATATCACTCAAGGTGGAGTTCTGAATCACAGAGGACAGCACATATTTGTGCGTGTTCTGGGTAGCTAAAGCTAGATCTAAAACAAAACTCGAAAAAACAAAGGAGGCGCAGCTCCTATATAAATAGAGAGAGGGGGCGCAGCCCCTAGAGGCGGCCAACCCTAGGTCGTCCACTATGGGCCGCAGTTGGGCTGGTCGTGTATTCTTCTGGGCACTCATTCTTCAGTAGCATGACAAAGTTAAGATCTCTGGCACGGGCCCGAGTGATTGGCCCAGCTAATGAAGGAAGTGGCGCTTGATGTGGAGGTGCTGCTGGTGTAGTCGTACTCATAGTGATGTCCTCATCATGCACCCCAACACCCGTTTTCGGAATGGGTGACGTGCGGCAATGAAATTGCGCGAAACCACCCCAAACATGAGTTTTGGACCTAAAGTAGTGGATTGGGCATGTTCGTTGCGAAAAACGAAGAAATGGTTCTGGTGGCAAAAACTCGTGCTTTGTATGCACCCCGACAACGTTTTCGGAATGGGTGACGTGCGGCAACGATATAGCGCAAAACCACCCCAAACATGAGTTTTGGACCTAAAGTAGTGGATTGGGCAAGTTCGTTGCGAAAAACAAAGAAATGGTTCCGGTGGCAAAAACTCGTGCTTTGTATACACCCCGACACCCGTTTTGGGAATGGGTGACGTACGATAACGAAATTGCGCCCCAACACCCGTTTTTGGAACGCGTGACGTCCGGCAACGAAGTTGCAAGAAACCACCCCAAACATGAGTTTTGGACCTAAAGTAGTGGATTGGGCCTGTTCGTTGCGAAAAACGAAGAAATGGTTCCGGTGGCGAAAACTCATGCTTTGTATGCACCCCGACACCCGTTTTCGGAAAGGGTGACGTGCGGCAACGAAATTGCACGAAACCACCCCAAACATGAGTTTTGGACCTAAAGTACTGGATTGGGCATGTTCGTTGCGAAAAACGAAGAAATGGTTCCGGTGGCAAAAACTCGTGCTTTGTATGCACCCCGACAACGTTTTCGGAATGGGTGACGTGCGTCAACGATATAGCGCAAAACCACCCCAAACATGAGTTTTGGACCTAAAGTAGTGGATTGGGCAAGTTCGTTGCGAAAAACAAAGAATTGTTCTGGTGGCAAAAACTCAAGCTTTGTATGCACCCCGACACCCGTTTTCGGAATGGGTGACGTGCGGCAACGAAATTGCGCGAAACCACCCCAAACATGAGTTTTGGACCTAAAGTAGTGGATTGGGCATGTTCGTTGTGAAAAACGAAGAAATGGTTCCGGTGGCAAAAACTCGTGCTTTGTATGCACCCCGACACCCGTTTTCGGAATGGGTGACGTGCGGCAACGAAATTGCGCGAAACCACCCCAAACATGAGTTTTGGACCTAAAGTAGTGGATTGGGCATGTTCGTTGCGAAAAACAAAGAAATGGTTCCGGTGGCGAAAACACATGCTTTGTATGCACCCGACACCCGTTTTCGGAATGGCTGACGTGCTGCAACGAAATTGCGCGAAACCACCCCAAACATGAGTTTTGGACCTATAGTAGTGGATTGGGCATGTTCGTTGCGAAAAACGAAGAAATGGTTCCGATGGCGAAAACTCGTGCTTTGTATGCACCCCGACACCCGTTTTCGGAATGGGTGACGTGCGGCAACGAAATTGCGCGAAACCACCCCAAACATGAGTTTTGGACCTAAAGTAGTGGATTGGGCATGTTCGTTGCGAAAAACAAAGAAATGGTTCCGGTGGCGAAAACTCATGCTCTGTTTGCACCCTGACACCCGTTTTCGGAAAGGGTGACGCGCGGCAACGAAATTGCGCGAAACCAACCCAAACATGAGTTTGGGACCTAGAGTAGTGGATTGGGCATGTTCGTTGCGAAAAACGAAGAAATGGTTCCGGTGGAAAAAAACTCGTGCTTTGTATGCACCCCGGCACCCGTTTTCTGAATGGTGACGTGCGGCAACGAAATTGCGCGAAACCACCCCAAACATGAGTTTTGGACCTAAAGTAGTGGATTGGGCATGTTCGTTGCGAAAAACGAAGAAATGGTTCCGGTGGCGAAAACTCAAGCTTTGTATGCACCCCGACACCCGTTTTCGGAATGGGTGACGTGTGGCAACGAAATTGTGCAAAACCACCCCAAATATGAGTTTTGGACCTAATGTAGTGGAATGGGCATGTTCGTTGCGAAAAACGAAGAAATGGTTCCGGTGGCAAAAACTCGTGCTTGTATGCACCCCGACACTCGTTTTCGGAATGGGTAACGTGCGGCAACGAAATTGCGCGAAACCAACCCAAACATGAGTTTTGGACCTAAAGTAGTGGATTGGGCATGTTCGTTGCGAAAAACGAAGAAATGGTTCCGCTGGCAAAAACTCGTGCTTTGTATGCACCCCAACACCCGTTTTTGGAACGCGTGACGTCCGGCAACGAAGTTGCGCGAAACCACCCCAAACATGAGTTTTGGACCTAAAGTAGTGGATTGGGCCTGTTCGTTGCGAAAAACGAAGAAATGGTTCCGGTGGCGAAAACTCATGCTTTGTATGCACCCCGACACCCGTTTTCGGAAAGGGTGACGTGCGGCAACGAAATTGCACGAAACCACCCCAAACATGAGTTTTGGACCTAAAGTACTGGATTGGGCATGTTCGTTGCGAAAAACGAAGAAATGGTTCCGGTGGCAAAAACTCGTGCTTTGTATGCACCCCGACAACGTTTTCGGAATGGGTGACGTGCGGCAACGATATAGCGCAAAACCACCCCAAACATGAGTTTTGGACCTAAAGTAGTGGATTGAGCAAGTTCGTTGCGAAAAACAAAGAATTGGTTCCGGTGGCAAAAACTCAAGCTTTGTATGCACTCCGACACCCGTTTTGGGAATGGGTGACGTGCGGCAACGAAATTGCGCGAAACCACCCCAAACATGAGGTTTGTACCTAAAGTAGTGGATTGGGCATGTTCGTTGCGAAAAACGAAGAAATGGTTCCGGTGGCAAAAACTCGTGCTTTGTATGCCGACACCCATTTTCGGAATGAGTGACGTGCGGCAACGAAATTGCGCGAAACCACCCCAAACATGAGTTTTGGACCTAAAGTAGTGGATTGGGCATGTTCGTTGCGAAAAACGAAGAATTGGTTCCGGTGGCAAAAACTCGTGCTTTGTATGCACCCCGACACCCGTTTTGGGAATGGGTGACGTGCGGCAACGAAATTGCGCGAAACCACCCCAAACATGAGTTTTGGACCTAAAGTAGTGGATTGGGCATGTTCGTTGCGAAAAACGAAGAAATGGTTCCGGTGGCAAAAACTCAAGCTTTGTATGCACCCCGACACCCGTTTTCGGAATGGGTGACGTGCTGCAACGAAATTGCGCAAAACCACCCCAAACATGAGTTTTGGACCTAAAGTAGTGGAATGGGCATGTTTGTTGTGAAAAACTATGAAATGGTTCCGGTGGCAAAAACTCGTGCTTCTATGCACCCCCGACAATCGTTTTCCGAATGGGTAACGTGCGGCAACGAAATTGCGCAAAACCAACCCAAACATGAGTTTAGGACCTAAAGTAGTGGATTGGGTATGTTTGTTGAGAAAAACGAAGAAACGGTTCCGGTGGCAAAAACTCCTGCTTTGTATGCACCCCAACACCCGTTTTTGGAATGCGTGATGTCCGGCAACGAAGTTGCGAGAAACCACCCAAAACATGAGTTTTGGATCTAAAGTACTGGATTGGGCATGTTCGTTGCAAAAAACGAAGAAATGGTTCCAGTGGCAAAAACTCGTGCTTTGTATGCACCCCAACACCCGTTTTCGGAATGGGTAACGTGCGGCAACGAAATTGCGCGAAACCACCCCAAACATGAGTTTTGGACCTAAAGTAGTGGATTGGGCATGTTCGTTGAGAAAAACGAAGAAATGGTTCTGGTGGCAAAAACTCGTGCTTTGTATGCACCCCAACACCCGTTTTTGGAATGCGTGACGTCCGGCAACGAAGTTGCGCGAAACCACCCCAAACATGAGTTTTGGACCTAAAGTACTGGATTGGGCATGTTCGTTGCGAAAAACGAAGAAATGGTTCCGGTGGCAAAAACTCGTGCTGTGTATGCACCCCGACACCCGTTTTCGGAATGGGTGACGTGCGGCAACGATATAGCGCGAAACCACCCCAAACATGAGTTTTGGACCTAAAGTAGTGGATTGGGCAAGTTCGTTGCGAAAAACGAAGAATTGGTTCCGTTGGCAAAAACTCGTGCTTTGTATGCACCCCGACACCCGTTTTGGGAATGAGGGATGTACGACAACGAAATTGCGCGAAACCACCCCAAACATGAGTTTTGGACCCAAAATAGTGGATTGGGCATTTTCGTTGTGAAAAACGAAGAAATGGTTCCGGTGGCGAAAACTCATGCTTTGTATGCACCCGACACCCGTTTTCGGAATGGGTGACGTGCGGCAACAAAATTACGCGAAACCACCCCAAACATGAGTTTTGGACCTAGAATAGTGGATTTGGCATGTTCGTTGCGAAAAACGAAGAAATGGTTCCGGTGGAAAAACTCGTGCTTTGTATGCACCCGGACACCCGTTTTCGGAATGGGTGACATGCGGCAACGAAATTGCGCGAAACCACCCCAAACATGAGTTTTGTACCTAAAGTAGTGGATTGGGCATGTTCGTTGCGAGAAACGAAGAAATGGTTACGGTGGCGAAAACTCAAGCTTTGTATGCCCCCCGACACCCGTTTTCGGAATGGGTGACGTGCGGCAACGAAATTGCGCAAAACCACCCCAAACATGAATTTTGGACCTAAAGTAGTGGAATGGGCATGTTTGTTGTGAAAAACGATGAAATGGTTCCGGTGGCAAAAACTCGTGCTTGTATGCACCCCGACACATGTTTTCGGAATGGGTAACGTGCGGCAACGAAATTGCGCGAAACCACACCAAACATGAGTTTGGACCTAAAGTAGTGGATTGGGCATGTTCGTTGGGAAAAACGAAGAAATGGTTCCGGTGGCAAAAACTCGTGCTTTGTATGCACCCCAACACCCGTTTTCGGAATGGGTGACGTGCGGCAACGAAATTGCGTGAAACCACCCCAAACATGAGTTTTGGACCTAAAGTAGTGGATTGGGCATGTTCGTTGCGAAAAACGAAGAAATGGTTCCGGTGGCAAAAACTCGTGCTTTGTATGCACCCCGACACCCGTTTTCGGAATGGGTGACGTGCGGCGCGAAACCACCCCAAACATGTGTTTTGGACCTAAAGTAGTGGATTGTGCAAGTTCGTTGTGAAAAACGAAGAATTGGTTCCGGTGGCAAAAACTCGTGCTTTGTATGCACCCCGACACCCGTTTTGGGAATGGGATGACGTACTACAACGAAATTGCGCGAAACCACCCCAAACATGAGTTTTGGACCTAAAGTAGTGGATTCAGCATGTTCCTTGCGAAAAACGAAGAAATGGTTCTGGTGGCGAAAACTCATGCTTTGTATGCACCCGACACCCGTTTTCGGAATGGGTGACGTGCGGCAACGAAATTGCGCGAATCCACCCCAAACATGAGTTTTGGACCTAAAGTAGTGGATTGGGCATGTTCGTTGCGAAAAACGAAGAAATGGTTCCGGTAGCGAAAACTCGTGCTTTGTATGCACCCCGACACCCGTTTTCGGAATGGGTGACGTGCGGGAACGAAATTGCACGAAACCACCCCAAACATGAGTTCTGGACCTAAAGTAGTGGATTGGGCATGTTCGTTGCGAAAAACGAAGAAACGGTTCCGGTGGCGAAAACTCGTGCTTTGTATGCACCACGACACCCGTTTTTGGAATGGGTGACGTGCGGGAATGAAATTGCACGAAACCACCCCAAACATGAGTTCTGGACCTAAAGTAGTGGATTGGGCATGTTCGTTGCGAAAAACAAAGAAATGGTTCCGGTGGCAAAAACTCGTTCTTTGTACGCACACCGACACCCGTTTTCGGAATGGGTGACGTGCGGCAACGATATAGCGCGAAACCACCTCAAACATGAGTTTTGGACCTAAAGTAGTGGATTGGGCATGTTTGTTGCGAAAAACGAAGAATTGGTTCCAGTGGCAAAAACTCGTGCTTCGTATGCACGTCGACACCCGTTTTGGGAATGGGTGACGTACGACAACAAAATTGCGTGAAACCCCCCCAAACATTAGTTTTGGACCTAAACTAATGGATTGGGCATGTTCGTTGCGAAAAACGAAGAAATGGTTTTGGTGGCGAAAACTCATGCTTTGCATGCACCCGACACCCGTTTTCGGAATGGGTGACGTGCGGCAACGAAATTGCGCGAAACCACCCCAAACATGAGTTTTCTACCTAAAGTAGTCGATTGGGCATGTGCGTTGCGAAAAACGAAGAAATGGTTCCGGTGGCGAAAACTCGTGCTTTGTATGCACCCCGACACCCGTTTTCGGAATGGGTGACGTGCGGCAACGAAATTGCGCGAAACCACCCCAAACTTGAGTTTTGGACCTGAAGTAGTGGATTGGGCATGTTCGTTGCGAAAAACGAAGAAATGGCTCCGGTGGCGAAAACTCGTGCTTTGTATGCACCCCGACACCCGTTTTCGGAATGGGTGACGTGCAGCAACGAAATTGCGCGAAACCACCCCAAACTTGAGTTTTGGACCTAATGTATTGGATTGGGCATGTTCGTTGCGAAAAACGAAGAAATGGTTCCGGTGGCAAAAACTCGTGCTTGTATGCACCCCGACACCCGTTTTTGGAATTGATGACGTGCGGCAACGAAATTGCGCGAAACCACCCCAAACATGAGTTTTGGACCTAAAGTAGTGGATTGGGCAAGTTCGTTGTGAAAAACGAAGAATTGGTTCCGGTGGCAAAAACTCGTGCTTTATATGCACCCCGACACCTGTTTTGGGAATGGGTGACGTACGAGAACGAAATTGCGCGAAACCACCCCAAACATGAGTTTTGGACCTAAAGTAGTGGATTGGGCATGTTCGTTGCGAAAAACGAAGAAATGGTTCCGGTGGCAAAAACTCATGCTTTGTATGCACCCGACACCCATTTTCGGAATGGGTGACGTGCGGCAACGAAATTGCGCGAAACCACCCCAAACATGAGTTTTGGACCTAAAGTAGTGGAATGGGCATGTTCGTTGCGAAAAACGAAGAAATGGTTCCGGTGGCAAAAACTCATGCTTTGTATGCACCCCCGACAATCGTTTTCGGAATGGGTAACGTGCGGCAACGAAATTGCGCAAAACAAACCCAAACATGAGTTTTGGACCTAAAGTAGTGGATTGGGTATGTTCGTTGAGAAAAACAAAGAAATGGTTCCGGTGGCAAAAACTCCTGCTTTGTATGCACCCCAACACTCGTTTTTGGAATGCGTGATGTCCGGCAACGAAGTTGCGCGAAACCACCCCAAACATGAGTTTTGAATCTAAGGTTCTGGATTGGGCATGTTCGTTGCGAAAAACGAAGAAATGGTTCCGGTGGCGAAAACTCGTGCTTTGTATGCACCCCGACACCCGTTTTCGGAATGGGTGACGTGCGGCAACGAAATTGCGCGAAACCACCCCAAACTTGAGTTTTGGACCTAATGTAGTGGATTGGGCATGTTCGTTGCGAAAAACGAAGAAATGGTTCCGGTGGCAAAAACTCGTGCTTGTATGCACCCCGACACCCATTTTTGGAATTGATGACATGCGGCAACGAAATTGCGCGAAACCACCCCAAACATGAGTTTTGGACCTAAAGTATTGGATTGGGCAAGTTCGTTGCGAAAAACGAAGAAATGGTTCCGGTGGCAAAAACTCGTGCTTTGTATGCACCCCGACACCCGTTTTCGGAATGGGTGACGTGCGGCGCGAAACCACCCCAAACATGTGTTTTGGACCTAAAGTAGTGGATTGTGCAAGTTCGTTGTGAAAAACGAAGAATTGGTTCCGGTGGCAAAAACTCGTGCTTTGTATGCACCCCGACACCCGTTTTGGGAATGGGGTGACGTACGACAACGAAATTGCGCGAAACCACCCCAAACATGAGTTTTGGACCTAAAGTAGTGGATTCAGCATGTTCGTTGCGAAAAACGAAGAAATGGTTCTGGTGGCGAAAACTCATGCTTTGTATGCACCCGACACCCGTTTTCGGAATGGGTGACGTGCGGCAACGAAATTGCGCGAATCCACCCCAAACATGAGTTTTGGACCTAAAGTAGTGGATTGGGCATGTTCGTTGCGAAAAACGAAGAAATGGTTCCGGTAGCGAAAACTCGTGCTTTGTATGCACCCCGACACCCGTTTTCGGAATGGGTGACGTGCGGGAACGAAATTGCACGAAACCACCCCAAACATGAGTTCTGGACCTAAAGTAGTGGATTGGGCATGTTCGTTGCGAAAAACGAAGAAATGGTTCCGGTGGCGAAAACTCGTGCTTTGTATGCACCCCGACACCCGTTTTCGGAATGGGTGACGTGCGGGAACGAAATTGCACGAAACCACCCCAAACATGAGTTCTGGACCTAAAGTAGTGGATTGGGCATGTTCGTTGCGAAAAACAAAGAAATGGTTCCGGTGGCAAAAACTCGTTCTTTGTACGCACCCCGACACCCGTTTTCGGAATGGGTGACGTGCGGCAACGATATAGCGCGAAACCACCTCAAACATGAGTTTTGGACCTAAAGTAGTGGATTGGGCATGTTTGTTGCGAAAAACGAAGAATTGGTTCCAGTGGCAAAAACTCGTGCTTCGTATGCACGTCGACACCCGTTTTGGGAATGGGTGACGTACGACAACAAAATTGCGTGAAACCCCCCCAAACATTAGTTTTGGACCTAAACTAATGGATTGGGCATGTTCGTTGCGAAAAACGAAGAAATGGTTTCGGTGGCGAAAACTCATGCTTTGCATGCACCCGACACCCGTTTTCGGAATGGGTGACGTGCGGCAACGAAATTGCGCGAAACCACCCCAAACATGAGTTTTCGACCTAAAGTAGTCGATTGGGCATGTTCGTTGCGAAAAACGAAGAAATGGTTCCGGTGGCGAAAACTCGTGCTTTGTATGCACCCCGACACCCGTTTTCGGAATGCGTGACGTGCGGCAACGAAATTGCGCGAAACCACCCTAAACTTGAGTTTTGGACCTAAAGTAGTGGATTGGGCATGTTCGTTGCGAAAAACGAAGAAATGGTTCCGGTGGCGAAAACTCGTGCTTTGTATGCACCCCGACACCCGTTTTCGGAATGGGTGACGTGCGGCAACGAAATTGCGCGAAACCACCCCAAACATGAGTTTTGGACCTAAATAGTGGAATGGGCATGTTCGTTGTGAAAAACGAAGAAATGGTTCCGGTGGCAAAAACTCGTGCTTGTATGCACCCCACCCCGACACCCGTTTTCGGAATTGGTAACGTGCGGCAACGAAATTGTGCGAAACCACATCAAACATGAGTTTTGGACCTAAAGTGATGAAGCTGAGGTGCCCGATCTTTCGGCGAGTAGAGATAATTCCGATTTGTCGGAAGATGACCCTTGCGATCCGACTACGACGAGCAAGCCCGAGGCGCCAATGCAATCGCTGAACCAACTCCCTGTGGTTACCGACCTTGCTGATGCGAGATCGGCCTGATCACGAAGATCGTTTCCTGTGCGCAATCGAAGAACGAACAAGAACAAGATGCGAGCAATCTAATCTATTACTCGAGGGTGGAGTTCTGAATACACGAAGACAGCGCAGATTTGCGCGTGTTCGAGAGTAGCTAAGGCTAACGTAAAACAAAACTCGGAAATAAAGGAGGCGCAGCTCCTGAATAAATAGAGAGGGGGCGCAGCCCCTAGGGGCGGCCAACCCTAGGTCGTCCATTATGGGCCGCAATTGGGCTGGTCGTCTATTCTTCCGGGCCTTCGTTCTTTAACAACATGATGTAATGCGGTTTTGTGGACTGTAGGAAAAAAAACGCTCGATAAACTCACCGATCAACCTGGAAATCTGATACCAATTGATGAAGCTGAGGTGCCCGATCTTTCGGCGAGTAGATATAATTCCGATTTGTCGGAAGATGACCCTTGCGATCCGACTACGACGAGCAAGCCCGAGGCGCCAATGCAATCGCTGAACCAACTCCCTGTGGTTACCGACCTTGCTGATGCGAGATCGGCCTGATCACGAAGATCGTTTCCTGTGCGCAATCGAAGAACGAACAAGAACAAGATGCGAGCAATCTAATCTATTACTCGAGGGTGGAGTTCTGAATACACGAAGACAGCGCAGATTTGCGCGTGTTCGAGAGTAGCTAAGGCTAACGTAAAACAAAACTCGGAAATAAAGGAGGCGCAGCTCCTGAATAAATAGAGAGGGGGCGCAGCCCCTAGGGGCGGCCAACCCTAGGTCGTCCATTATGGGCCGCAATTGGGCTGGTCGTCTATTCTTCCGGGCCTTCGTTCTTTAACAACATGATGTAGTTCAATTCTCTTGCACGGGCCCGAGTCACTGGCCCAGGTGGAAGGGGTGGCGCCTGGGCTGGAGAAGGTGCTGCTGGTGTAGATGTGCTCGTGTTGGTGTTGATGTCCGCATCATAAAGTAGTGGATTGAGCATGTTCGTTGGGAAAAACGAAGAAATGG
Organism: Zea mays; assembly: GCF_902167145.1. Taxonomy (NCBI): domain Eukaryota; kingdom Viridiplantae; phylum Streptophyta; class Magnoliopsida; order Poales; family Poaceae; genus Zea; species Zea mays. The sequence continues at coordinate 86,418,776 of NC_050098.1, forward strand.
TTCCGGTGGCGAAAACTCGTGCTTTGTATGCACCCCGACACCCGTTTTCGGAATGGGTGACGTGCGGCAACGAAATTGCGCGAAACCACCCCAAACTTGAGTTTTGGACCTAATGTAGTGGATTGGGCATGTTCGTTGCGAAAAACGAAGAAATGGTTCCGGTGGCAAAAACTCGTGCTTGTATGCACCCCGACACCCGTTTTTGGAATTGATGACGTGCGGCAACGAAATTGCGCGAAACCACCCCAAACATGAGTTTTGGACCTAAAGTAGTGGATTGGGCAAGTTCGTTGCGAAAAACGAAGAAATGGTTCCGGTGGCAAAAACTCGTGCTTTGTATGCACCCCGACACCCGTTTTCGGAATGGGTGACGTGCGGCGCGAAACCACCCCAAACATGTGTTTTGGACCTAAAGTAGTGGATTGTGCAAGTTCGTTGTGAAAAACGAAGAATTGGTTCCGGTGGCAAAAACTCGTGCTTTGTATGCACCCCGACACCCGTTTTGGGAATGGGGTGACGTACGACAACGAAATTGCGCGAAACCACCCCAAACATGAGTTTTGGACCTAAAGTAGTGGATTCAGCATGTTCGTTGCGAAAAACGAAGAAACGGTTCTGGTGGCGAAAACTCATGCTTTGTATGCACCCGACACCCGTTTTCGGAATGGGTGACGTGCGACAACGAAATTGTGCGAATCCACCCCAAACATGAGTTTTGGACCTAAAGTAGTGGATTGGGCATGTTCGTTGCGAAAAACGAAGAAATGGTTCCGGTAGCGAAAACTCGTGCTTTGTATGCACCCCGACACCCGTTTTCGGAATGGGTGACGTGCGGGAACGAAATTGCACGAAACCACCCCAAACATGAGTTCTGGACCTAAAGTAGTGGATTGGGCATGTTCGTTGCGAAAAACGAAGAAATGGTTCCGGTGGCGAAAACTCGTGCTTTGTATGCACCCCGACACCCGTTTTCGGAAGGGGTGACGTGCGGGAACGAAATTGCACGAAACCACCCCAAACATGAGTTCTGGACCTAAAGTAGTGGATTGGGCATGTTCGTTGCGAAAAACAAAGAAATGGTTCCGGTGGCAAAAACTCGTTCTTTGTACGCACCCCGACACCCGTTTTCGGAATGGGTGACGTGCGGCAACGATATAGCGCGAAACCACCTCAAACATGAGTTTTGGACCTAAAGTAGTGGATTGGGCATGTTTGTTGCGAAAAACGAAGAATTGGTTCCAGTGGCAAAAACTCGTGCTTCGTATGCACGTCGACACCCGTTTTGGGAATGGGTGACGTACGACAACAAAATTGCGTGAAACCCCCCCAAACATTAGTTTTGGACCTAAACTAATGGATTGGGCATGTTCGTTGCGAAAAACGAAGAAATGGTTTCGGTGGCGAAAACTCATGCTTTGCATGCACCCGACACCCGTTTTCGGAATGGGTGACGTGCGGCAACGAAATTGCACGAAACCACCCCAAACATGAGTTTTCGACCTAAAGTAGTCGATTGGGCATGTTCGTTGCGAAAAACGAAGAAATGGTTCCGGTGGTGAAAACTCGTGCTTTGTATGCACCCCGACACCCGTTTTCGGAATGGGTGACGTGCGGCAACAAAATTGCGCGAAACCACCCCAAACTTGAGTTTTGGACCTAAAGTAGTGGATTGGGCATGTTCGTTGCGAAAAACGAAGAAATGGTTCCGGTGGCAAAAACTCGTGCTTGTATGCACCCCGACACCCGTTTTTGGAATTGATGACGTGCGGCAACGAAATTGCGCGAAACCACCCCAAACATGAGTTTTGGACCTAAAGTAGTGGATTGGGCAAGTTCGTTGCGAAAAACGAAGAATTGGTTCCGGTGGCAAAAACTCGTGCTTTATATGCACCCCGACACCCGTTTTGGGAATGGGTGACGTACGAGAACGAAATTGCGCGAAACCACCCCAAACATGAGTTTTGGACCTAAAGTAGTGGATTGGGCATGTTCGTTGCGAAAAACGAAGAAATGGTTCCGGTGGCAAAAACTCAAGCTTTGTATGCACCCCGACACCCGTTTTCGGAATGGGTGACGTGCGGCAACGAAATTGCGCGAAACCACCCCAAACATGAGTTTTGGACCTAAAGTAGTGGAATGGGCATGTTCGTTGCGAAAAACGAAGAAATGGTTCCAGTGGCAAAAACTCATGCTTTGTATGCACCCCGACACCCGTTTTCGGAATGGGTGACGTGCGGCAACGAAATTGCGCGAAACCACCCCAAACATGAGTTTTGGACCTAAATAGTGGAATGGGCATGTTCGTTGTGAAAAACGAAGAAATGGTTCCGGTGGCAAAAACTCGTGCTTGTATGCACCCCGACACCCGTTTTCGGAATGGGTAAAGTGCGGCAACGAAATTGCGCGAAACCACATCAAACATGAGTTTTGGACCTAAAGTAGTGGATTGAGCATGTTCGTTGGGAAAAACGAAGAAATGGTTCCGGTGGCGAAAACTCGTGCTTTGTATGCACCCCGACACCCGTTTTCGGAATGGGTGACGTGCGGCAACGAAATTGTGCGAAACCACCCCAAACTTGAGTTTTGGACCTAATGTAGTGGATTGGGCATGTTCGTTGCGAAAAACGAAGAAATGGTTCCGGTGGCAAAAACTCGTGCTTGTATGCACCCCGACACCCGTTTTTGGAATTGATGACGTGCGGCAACGAAATTGCGCGAAACCACCCCAAACATGAGTTTTGGACCTAAAGTAGTGGATTGGGCAAGTTCGTTGCGAAAAACGAAGAATTGGTTCCGGTGGCAAAAACTCGTGCTTTATATGCACCCCGACACCCGTTTTGGGAATGGGTGACGTACGAGAACGAAATTGCGCGAAACCACCCCAAACATGAGTTTTGGACCTAAAGTAGTGGATTGGGCATGTTCGTTGCGAAAAACGAAGAAATGGTTCCGGTGGCAAAAACTCAAGCTTTGTATGCACCCCGACACCCGTTTTCGGAATGGGTGACGTGCGGCAACGAAATTGCGCGAAACCACCCCAAACATGAGTTTTGGACCTAAAGTAGTGGAATGGGCATGTTCGTTGCGAAAAACGAAGAAATGGTTCCGGTGGCAAAAACTCATGCTTTCTATGCACCCCCGACAATCGTTTTCGGAATGGGTAACGTGCGGCAACGAAATTGCGCAAAACAAACCCAAACATGAGTTTTGGACCTAAAGTAGTGGATTGGGTATGTTCGTTGAGAAAAACGAAGAAATGGTTCCGGTGGCAAAAACTCCTGCTTTGTATGCACCCCAACACCCGTTTTTGGAATGCGTGATGTCCGGCAACGAAGTTGCGCGAAACCACCCCAAACATGAGTTTTGAATCTAAAGTACTGGATTGGGCATGTTCGTTGCGAAAAACGAAGAAATGGTTCCGGTGGCAAAAACTCCTGCTTTGTATGCACCCCAACACCCGTTTTCGGAATGGGTGATGTGCGGCAACGAAATTGCGCGAAACCACCCCAAACATGAGTTTTGGACCTAGAATAGTGGATTGGGCATGTTCGTTGCGAAAAACGAAGAAATAGTTCTGGTGGAAAAAACTCGTGCTTTGTATGCACCCGGACACCCGTTTTCGGAATGGGTGACGTGCGGCAAAGAAATTGCGCGAAACCACCCCAAACATGAGTTTTGGACCTAAAGTAGTGGATGGGGCATGTTCGTTGCGAAAAACGAAGAAATGGTTCCGGTGGCGAAAACTCAACCTTTGTATGCACCCCGACACCCGTTTTCGGAATGGGTGACGTGCGGCAACGAAATTGCGCAAAACCACCCCAAACATGAGTTTTGGACCTAAATAGTGGAATGGGCATGTTCGTTGTGAAAAACGAAGAAATGGTTCCGGTGGCAAAAACTCGTGCTTGTATGCACCCCACCCCGACACCCGTTTTCGGAATGGGTAACGTGCGGCAACGAAATTGTGCGAAACCACATCAAACATGAGTTTTGGACCTAAAGTAGTGGATTGAGCATGTTCGTTGGGAAAAACGAAGAAATGGTTCCGGTGGCGAAAACTCGTGCTTTGTATGCACCCCGACACCCGTTTTCGGAATGGGTGACGTGCGGCAACGAAATTGCGCGAAACCACCCCAAACTTGAGTTTTGGACCTAATGTAGTGGATTGGGCATGTTCGTTGCGAAAAACGAAGAAATGGTTCTGGTTGCAAAAACTCGTGCTTGTATGCACCCCGACACCCGTTTTTGGAATTGGTGACGTGCGGCAACGAAATTGCGCGAAACCACCCCAAACATGAGTTTTGGACCTAAAGTAGTGGATTGGGCAAGTTCGTTGCGAAAAACGAAGAATTGGTTCCGGTGGCAAAAACTCGTGCTTTATATGCACCCCGACACCCGTTTTGGGAATGGGTGACGTACGAGAACGAAATTGCGCGAAACCACCCCAAACATGAGTTTTGGACCTAAAGTAGTGGAATGGGCATGTTCGTTGCGAAAAACGAAGAAATGGTTCCGGTGGCAAAAACTCATGCTTTCTATGCACCCCCGACAATCGTTTTCGGAATGGGTAACGTGCGGCAACGAAATTGCGCAAAACAAACCCAAACATGAGTTTTGGACCTAAAGTAGTGGATTGGGTATGTTCGTTGAGAAAAACGAAGAAATGGTTCCGGTGGCAAAAACTCCTGCTTTGTATGCACCCCAACACCCGTTTTTGGAATGCGTGATGTCCGGCAACGAAGTTGCGCGAAACCACCCCAAACATGAGTTTTGAATCTAAAGTACTGGATTGGGCATGTTCGTTGCGAAAAACGAAGAAATGGTTCCGGTGGCAAAAACTCCTGCTTTGTATGCACCCCAACACCCGTTTTCGGAATGGGTGACGTGCGGCAACAAAATTGCGCGAAACCACCCCAAACATGAGTTTTGGACCTAGAATAGTGGATTGGGCATGTTCGTTGCGAAAAACGAAGAAATGGTTCTGGTGGAAAAAACTTGTGCTTTGTATGCACCCGGACACCCGTTTTCGTAATGGGTGACGTGCGGCAAAGAAATTGCGCGAAACCACCCCAAACATGAGTTTTGGACCTAAAGTAGTGGATGGGGCATGTTCGTTGCGAAAAACGAAGAAATGGTTCCGGTGGCGAAAACTCAACCTTTGTATGCACCCCGACACCCGTTTTCGGAATGGGTGACGTGCGGCAACGAAATTGCGCAAAACCACCCCAAACATGAGTTTTGGACCTAAATAGTGGAATGGGCATGTTCGTTGTGAAAAACGAAGAAATGGTTCCGGTGGCAAAAACTCGTGCTTGTATGCACCCCGACACCCGTTTTCGGAATGGGTAACGTGCGGCAACGAAATTGCGCGAAACCACATCAAACATGAGTTTTGGACCTAAAGTAGTGGATTGAGCATGTTCGTTGGGAAAAACGAAGAAATGGTTCCGGTGGCGAAAACTTGTGCTTTGTATGCACCCCGACACCCGTTTTCGGAATGGGTGACGTGCGGCAACGAAATTGCGCGAAACCACCCCAAACTTGAGTTTTGGACCTAATGTAGTGGATTGGGCATGTTCGTTGCGAAAAACGAAGAAATGGTTCTAGTGGCAAAAACTCGTGCTTGTATGCACCCCGACACCCGTTTTTGGAATTGGTGACGTGCGGCAACGAAATTGCGCGAAACCACCCCAAACATGAGTTTTGGACCTAAAGTAGTGGATTGGGCAAGTTCGTTGCGAAAAACGAAGAATTGGTTCCGGTGGCAAAAACTCGTGCTTTATATGCACCCCGACACCCGTTTTGGGAATGGGTGACGTACGAGAACGAAATTGCGCGAAACCACCCCAAACATGAGTTTTGGACCTAAAGTAGTGGATTGGGCATGTTCGTTGCGAAAAACGAAGAAATGGTTCCGGTGGCAAAAACTCAAGCTTTGTATGCACCCCGACACCCGTTTTTGGAATGGGTGACGTGCGGCAACGAAATTGCGCGAAACCACCCCAAATATGAGTTTTGGACCTAAAGTAGTGGAATGGGCATGTTCGTTGCGAAAAACGAAGAAATGGTTCCGGTGGCAAAAAACTCATGCTTTGTATGCACCCCCGACAATCGTTTTCGGAATGGGTAACGTGCGGCGACGAAATTGCGCAAAACCAACCCAAACATGAGTTTTAGACCTAAAGTAGTGGATTGGGTATGTTCGTTGAGAAAAACGAAGAAATGGTTCCGGTGGCAAAAACTCCTCCTTTGTATGCACCCCAACACCCGTTTTTGGAATGCGTGATGTCCGGCAACGAAGTTGCGCGAAACCACCCCAAACATGAGTTTTGGATCTAAAGTACTGGATTGGGCATGTTCGTTGCGAAAAACGAAGAAATGGTTCCGGTGGCAAAAACTCCTGCTTTGTATGCACCCCAACACCCGTTTTCGGAATGGGTGACGTGCGGCAACGAAATTGCGCGAAACCACCCCAAACATGAGTTTTGGACCTAGAATAGTGGATTGGGCATGTTCGTTGCGAAAAACGAAGAAATGGTTCCGGTGGAAAAAACACGTGCTTTGTATGCACCCGGACACCCGTTTTCGGAATGGGTGACGTGCGGCAAAGAAATTGCGCGAAACCACCCCAAACATGAGTTTTGGACCTAAAGTAGTGGATGGGGCATGTTCGTTGCGAAAAACGAAGAAATGGTTCCGGTGGCGAAAACTCAACCTTTGTATGCACCCCGACACCCGTTTTCGGAATGGGTGACGTGCGGCAACGAAATTGCGCAAAACCACCCCAAACATGAGTTTTGGACCTAAATAGTGGAATGGGCATGTTCGTTGTGAAAAACGAAGAAATGGTTCCGGTGGCAAAAACTCGTGCTTGTATGCACCCCGACACCCGTTTTCGGAATGGGTAACGTGCGGCAACGAAATTGCGCGAAACCACATCAAACATGAGTTTTGGACCTAAAGTAGTGGATTGAGCATGTTCGTTGGGAAAAACGAAGAAATGGTTCCGGTGGCGAAAACTCGTGCTTTGTATGCACCCCGACACCCGTTTTCGGAATGGGTGACGTGCGGCAACGAAATTGCGCGAAACCACCCCAAACTTGAGTTTTGGACCTAATGTAGTGGATTGGGCATGTTCGTTGCGAAAAACGAAGAAATGGTTCTAGTGGCAAAAACTCGTGCTTGTATGCACCCCGACACCCATTTTTGGAATTGGTGACGTGCGGCAACGAAATTGCGCGAAACCACCCCAAACATGAGTTTTGGACCTAAAGTAGTGGATTGGGCAAGTTCGTTGCGAAAAACGAAGAATTGGTTCCGGTGGCAAAAACTCGTGCTTTATATGCACCCCGACACCCGTTTTGGGAATGGGTGACGTACGAGAACGAAATTGCGCGAAACCACCCCAAACATGAGTTTTGGACCTAAAGTAGTGGATTGGGCATGTTCGTTGCGAAAAACGAAGAAATGGTTCCGGTGGCAAAAACTCAAGCTTTGTATGCACCCCGACACCCGTTTTTGGAATGGGTGACGTGCGGCAACGAAATTGCGCGAAACCACCCCAAATATGAGTTTTGGACCTAAAGTAGTGGAATGGGCATGTTCGTTGCGAAAAACGAAGAAATGGTTCCGGTGGCAAAAAACTCATGCTTTGTATGCACCCCCGACAATCGTTTTCGGAATGGGAAACGTGCGGCGACGAAATTGCGCAAAACCAACCCAAACATGAGTTTTAGACCTAAAGTAGTGGATTGGGTATGTTCGTTGAGAAAAACGAAGAAATGGTTCCGGTGGCAAAAACTCCTCCTTTGTATGCACCCCAACACCCGTTTTTGGAATGCGTGATGTCCGGCAACGAAGTTGCGCGAAACCACCCCAAACATGAGTTTTGGATCTAAAGTACTGGATTGGGCATGTTCGTTGCGAAAAACGAAGAAATGGTTCCGGTGGCAAAAACTCCTGCTTTGTATGCACCCCAACACCCGTTTTCGGAATGGGTGACGTGCGGCAACGAAATTGCGCGAAACCACCCCAAACATGAGTTTTGGACCTAGAATAGTGGATTGGGCATGTTCGTTGCGAAAAACGAAGAAATGGTTCCGGTGGAAAAAACACGTGCTTTGTATGCACCCGGACACCCGTTTTCGGAATGGGTGACGTGCGGCAAAGAAATTGCGCGAAACCACCCCAAACATGAGTTTTGGACCTAAAGTAGTGGATGGGGCATGTTCGTTGCGAAAAACGAAGAAATGGTTCCGGTGGCGAAAACTCAACCTTTGTATGCACCCCGACACCCGTTTTCGGAATGGGTGACGTGCGGCAACGAAATTGCGCAAAACCACCCCAAACATGAGTTTTGGACCTAAAGTAGTGGAATGGGCATGTTCGTTGTGAAAAACGAAGAAGTGGTTCCGGTGGCAAAAACTCGTGCTTGTATGCACCCCGACACCCGTTTTCGGAATGGGTAACGTGCGGCAACGAAATTGCGCGAAACCACACCAAACATGAGTTTTGGACCTAAAGTAGTGGATTGAGCATGTTCGTTGGGAAAAACGAAGAAATGGTTCCGGTGGCGAAAACTCGTGCTTTGTATGCACCCCGACACCCGTTTTCGGAATGGGTGACGTGCGGCAACGAAATTGCGGGAAACCACCCCAAACTTGAGTTTTGGACCTAATGTAGTGGATTGGGCATGTTCGTTGCGAAAAACGAAGAAATGGTTCTGGTGGCAAAAACCCGTGCTTGTATGCACCCCGACACCCGTTTTTGGAATTGGTGACGTGCGGCAACGAAATTGCGCGAAACCACCCCAAACATGAGTTTTGGACCTAAAGTAGTGGATTGGGCAAGTTCGTTGCGAAAAACGAAGAATTGGTTCCGGTGGCAAAAACTCGTGCTTTATATGCACCCCGACACCCGTTTTGGGAATGGGTGACGTACGAGAACGAAATTGCGCAAAACCACCCCAAACATGAGTTTTGGACCTAAAGTAGTGGAATGGGCATGTGATGTAGCTGAGGTGCCCGATCTTTCGGCGAGTAGAGATAATTCCGATTTGGCGGAAGTTGACCCTTGCGATCCGACTACGACGAGCAAGCCCGAGGCGCCAATGCAATCGCTGAACCAACTCCCTGTGGTTACCGACCTTGCTGATGCGAGATCGGCCTGATCACGAAGATCGTTTCCTGTGCGCAATCGAAGAACGAACAAGAAAAAGATGCGAGCAATCTAATCTATTACTCGAGGGTGGAGTTCTGAATACACGAAGACAGCGCAGATTTGCGCGTGTTCGAGAGTAGCTAAAGCTAATGTAAAACAAAACTCGGAAATAAAGGAGGCGCAGCTCCTGAATAAATAGAGAGGGGGCGCAGCCCCTAGGGGCGGCCAACCCTAGGTCGTCCATTATGGGCCGCAATTGGGCTGGTCGTCTATTCTTCCGGGCCTTCGTTCTTTAACAACATGATGTAGTTCAATTCTCTTGCACGGGCCCGAGTCACTGGCCCAGGTGGAAGGGGTGGCGCCTGGGCTGGAGAAGGTGCTGCTGGTGTAGATGTGCTCGTGTTGGTGTTGATGTCCGCATCATCCTCCCCTTCTTGAACTGAAGTCGTCCTCGACGGCAACTCCTCATCTTCTCCCGCATACGGTTTCAAATCTGCAACATTAAAACTAGTGGAAACACCAAACTCCGCAGGTAGGTCGAGGGTATAAGCATTATCATTAATCTTGGTTAGTATCTTAAAAGGACCAGCAGCACGAGGCATCAATTTAGAACGGCGCAAAGTAGGAAAACGATCCTTTCTCAAATGCAACCAAACCATATCACCAGGTTCAAAAGTAACATGTTTTCTTCCTTTACTACCAGCAACCTGATTTTTTGTATTAGTAGCAGCAATGTTCTGTTTCGTTTGTTCATGTATGGTAATCATTTGTTCAACATGTGCAGAAGCATCTACATGTGGGGCGTTCGCAGCATTAAGTGAAATCAAATCAATAGGTGCCCTAGGAATGTAACCATAAACAATCTGGAAAGGGCACATCTTTGTAGAAGAATGCGTGGCATGATTGTAAGCAAATTCAACATGAGGCAAGCAATCCTCCCAACGTCTCAAATTCTTGTCTAAAACAGCCCTAAGCATGGTAGATAAAGTTCTATTTACTACCTCAGTTTGTCCATCAGTCTGAGGGTGACAAGTAGTGCTAAACAACAATTTAGTTCCCAATTTATTCCAAAGAGATCTCCAAAAATGGCTTAGAAACTTAGCATCGCGATCAGAGACTATTGTTTTTGGAATACCATGTAAACGAATAATTTCTCTAAAGAACAATTCAGCAACAATGCTAGCATCATCAGTTTTATGACAAGGTATAAAGTGAGCCATTTTAGAGAATCTATCAACAACCACAAAAATACTATCCCTCCCCTTCTTAGTTCTAGGCAAGCCCAAAACAAAGTCCATAGAGATATCAAGCCAAGGAGAAGAAGGGACAGGCAAAGGCATATACAAACCATGGTTGTTCAACCGTGACTTAGCTTTCTGACAAGTAGTGCAGCGTGCAACAAGGCGCTCCACATCAGCGCGCATCCGAGGCCAAAAGAAGTGGGCAGCCAACACCTCATGTGTCTTGTAGACGCCAAAATGCCCCATGAGACCGCCTCCATGCGCTTCCTGTAACAACAAAAGACGAACCGAGCTAGCTGGAACACACAGCTTGTTAGCGCGAAACAGGAACCCATCCTGTATGTGAAATTTGCCCCATGGTTTCCCATTAATACAATGGCCGAAAGCATCTTTAAAATCAGCATCGTCAACATATTGATCCTTCACAGTGTCCAAACCAAAGATTTTAAAATCTAACTGTGACAGCATGGTATAGCGACGAGACAAAGCATCAGCAATAACATTGTCCTTCCCGTTCTTGTGTTTAATAATGTAAGGAAAGGACTCAATGAATTCTACCCATTTAGCATGACGACGGTTCAGATTTGTTTGGGTACGAATATGTTTTAAAGCCTCATGATCAGAATGGATTATAAACTCACGATGCCAAAGATAGTGCTGCCATGTATGCAAAGTGCGCACTAAAGCGTAAAGCTCCTTATCATAAGTAGAATATTTCAGGCTAGCACCGCTTAATTTTTCACTAAAATAAGCAACTGGTTTTCCTTCTTGTAACAAAACAGCACCTAGCCCAATACCGCTAGCATCGCATTCAAGCTCAAACACTTTATTAAAATCAGGCAATTGCAATAGGGGAGCTTGGGTTAACTTATCTTTCAAAGTGCTGAACGCTACCTCCTGCGAATCACTCCAAGCAAACGACACATCTTTCTTTGTAAGCTCATGTAGAGGCGCTGCAATGGAGCTAAAATCACGAACAAATCTGCGGTAGAAACCGGCAAGTCCAAGAAAGCTCCGAATTTGTGTGACCGTCGTCGGTGTAGGCCACTCCCGAATGGCAGCAATCTTGCTGCTATCCACCTCAATGCCCTGCGGAGTAACCACATAACCAAGAAACGAGACACGTTGCGTGCAAAATGTGCACTTTTCCATGTTACCAAACAAGCGAGCAGCACGCAAAGCGTCAAAAACAGCACGCAAATGTTCTAAATGCTCCTCTATAGACTTGCTGTAAATAAGGATATCATCGAAATAAACAACAACAAACAAACCTATGAAGGCCCGTAGAACTTCGTTCATTAAACGCATAAAGGTGCTGGGAGCATTAGTCAATCCAAATGGCATAACCAACCATTCATATAAACCAAATTTCGTTTTAAAAGCCGTTTTCCATTCATCACCGAGTTTCATTCTAATCTGATGGTAACCGCTACGCAAATCAACCTTAGAAAAAATAACGGCACCACTAAGCTCATCTAGCATATCATCAAGGCGTGGAATAGGATATCGATAACGAACTGTGATGTTATTAATAGCACGACAATCTACGCACATACGCCATGACCCATCTTTCTTTGGGACGAGTAAAACAGGAACCGAGCAAGGGCTAAGAGACTCACGAATGTAACCCTTATCAAGCAGTGTCTGCACCTGGCGCTGGATCTCCTTCGTCTCATCTGGATTTGTACGGTACGGGGCGCGGTTAGGAAGAGAAGCGCCGGGGATGAGATCGATCTGATGCTCAATGCCACGGAGGGGAGGAAGACCCGGTGGTAAGTCTGTAGGATAAACATCAGCATACTCCTGCAAAAGGTTAACAACAGCAGGGGGTATATCCAAAGACGGTGCATCATCAAGCGGAACAAGCATTCGCGAGCATACAAGTGCATAACAGGGCATATGAGCTTCATGGAGATCATCAAAATCAGCACGTGTAGCAAGTAAAACAGGAGAGTGCAACTTGATTTCAGATTTAATAGGTGCGGCTGATGTCGATTTGACTTGTTGTGCAGTTTTAGCAGCCCTAGTAAGATCATCTTTCAAAATTTGGTCAGGGGTCATTGGATGTATAATTATTTTCTGGCCTTTAAACATGAAAGAATAATGATTTGAACGACCATGATGTAAAGTATCAGTATCATATTGCCAAGGTCGACCTAATAACAAAGAGCATGCTTCCATAGGAATAACATCGCAATCAGCATAATCAGAATAAGAACCCAGCGAAAAGGGGACACGTACCGAACGTGTTACCTTTATTTTACCACCATCATTAAGCCATTGAATGTGATACGGATGTGGATGTGTGCGAGTGGGCAAGGATAATTTCTCTACCAACGCTGTACTTGCCAAATTGTTGCAGCTGCCACTATCGATGATGATGCGAATCGACCGTTCGTGCACGACGCCCTTGGTATGGAATAGAGTGTGTCGCTGATTTTTTTCGGCCTGGGCAACCTGTGTGCTGAGAACACGCTGCACAACAAGACTCTCATACCTATCGGCGTCGATGGGATCAACGTGGACTTCCTCATTTTCTGCATGGTTAGTGGCAATCATAGCATGACTAGTTTCCTCAGAATCACTGGCTGAAGAGTACTCACCATTGTCACGTATAAGCAAGGTACGCTTGTTTGGGCAGTCCCGAATCATGTGCCCAAACCCTCTGCAACGATGGCACTGAATATCCCGTGTACGTCCTGTGGAAGAAGCGGCACCTTTGGCAGGGAGCGCCACTGGCTTGGTCGTCCCTGTGCGCGATGTAGTGCTAGGCGTAGAAGGTGCAGGGCTGGAAGGAGTTGAGTTGTGTGTTGGACCCCGGCCTGCAAAAGAGTTAGTATATGTCTTTGATCGTCGTCCCTGCACTTCACGTTCAGCTTTGCAAGCATATTCAAACAATGTGGTTATATCAAAATAATCCTTATAATCAAGTATATCCTGAATTTCCCTGTTCAAACCCCCACGAAAACGCGCCATAGCAGCGTCATCTGACTCAACCAAACCACAACGAAGCATACCCTTTTGTAACTCCTGGTAATATTCCTCAACAGATAGTGAACCTTGTTGAAAACGCTGCATTTTGTTAAGCAAATCACGAGCATAATAGGAAGGAACAAATCTGTGGCGCATGGCAGTTTTTAATTGGGTCCAAGTAGTGACACTGTTAATGGGAAGTTTTTGTTTATACTCACGCCACCAAATTAAAGCAAAATCAGTAAATTCACTAATGGCAGCCTTCACTTGGCTATTAGCAGGAATATCATGGCATGAAAATTTCTGTTCTACCTCCAATTCCCAATCAAGATATGCAGCAGGATCATATTTACCATTAAAAGATGGAATTTTAAATTTAATCTTAGAAAATAAGTCATTAGGGGGATGACGAACCACACGACGTGCACGACCACGGCGATCTCCATCGTCCAGCTCAGTGTCACCGCCGTATTCCTGCTCCATCTTTGTGGTCAATGCATCAAGGCGTGCCAGGATGGTGTCGAGTGTGGTGCGAGTCACCGTTTGAGCAAGGTCAAGTTGGTTGAAACGCTCGGTCGTCGAAGTGATCGTTGAATCAAGCCGTTCATGCATCGTCCTAATGTCAGCAGCAAGTCCATCAACTTGTCCCTGTACTTCCTGCAACTGGGCATCCACCATGTCGTGTGCTCCTGCCATAGTTAGCGCAAACACCAAAACACCAAAAGGAGAAAAAAAAAACCAACGACAAAAACAGGGGTGTACTGCTCACAAGGCGCTCACACTAGTGCTGTTATCAAGTTCTTATCCGTTCTTACCAAGCCACAGTGGTGAACTGCAACCAACAGGTGGAACCGGTGAAAGATTGGATGAGCGATTGCCTGGAGAAACAGAAACCTTCTCGTCGTAGAAATATGTGGAGTTTTGGGTAGGCTGCACTCAAGTCAAGGATTAGCACGATCAAACAATAATGCAAAGTTGAATTATAGTGCAAAACACGAAACTATATTGCTGGCCACAGGTGCAAAGGATGGATGGAACTAGCAGAATGGCAGTACCGTAAATATTGTACTAGTGATGCCAAAAAGGCACTAGTAGAAATCACAGGTGATTTTGTTTTTCTTTTTTGTATGATTTTTTTGATATTTTTCTCAGCACAAGAAGCAACAAGATAGAAGCTACACGAAGTTTCACCTAAAACAGATATCAGATGTGGTCTACAGAAAATCAGGAAGTTCTCTGAAAAGCGTGCGAGAACTTTGACGGATTTTTTTCTTTATTTTCCTGAATTTTTTTGACAATTTTGTCGAACCCCAAACAGACCGTAGGTAAGTTTGGCCGGCCTCAGAATGGTGTCAACTAGCTCCTGTAAAAATTTCAGATTTTTCGGACACCCGAGCGAAAAGTTATGCCCGGTTTAAGGAAGGTACCTCAAGTTATGTTTTCAAACGACCGGGATGAAACAACCGTATCCTTTCTCCTTCGTTGTTTTTTTGTTTCTGTTTTTTTTTGACGTAACCGAAGGAGAAAAACAAGGAAACGATGTTGACTCGGTTTTTTTTTTCTGTTTTTTTTTCGTAACCGAAGGAGAAAAACAAGGAAACGGCCGTTGACTCGGTTTGTTTTTTCTGTTTTTTTTGACGTAACCGAAGGAGAAAAACAAGGAAACAATGTTGACTCGGTTTGTGGCGTGATCAAAGGGGAGATGGTGGCGGCGCTAGGATTTGAATGGTGGAAGAACACAATGCAACCAGCAACAAGGAAACGCGAAAGCACACAAATTCAACAATGCAGATTATTGAAAGAAAGTGCGAGGCTCAAAAGGGTGCTGGGATAAGATCTAACCTGAATTTTATGTGGTTTTGTGGACTGTAGGAAAAAAAAACGCTCGATAAACTCACCGATCAACCTGGAAATCTGATACCAATTGATGTAGCTGAGGTGCCCGATCTTTCGGCGAGTAGAGATAATTCCGATTTGGCGGAAGTTGACCCTTGCGATCCGACTACGACGAGCAAGCCCGAGGCGCCAATGCAATCGCTGAACCAACTCCTTGTGGTTACCGACCTTGCTGATGCGAGATCGGCCTGATCACGAAGATCGTTTCCTGTGCGCAATCGAAGAACGAACAAGAAAAAGATGCGAGCAATCTAATCTATTACTCGAGGGTGGAGTTCTGAATACACGAAGACAGCGCAGATTTGCGCGTGTTCGAGAGTAGCTAAAGCTAATGTAAAACAAAACTCGGAAATAAAGGAGGCGCAGCTCCTGAATAAATAGAGAGGGGGCGCAGCCCCTAGGGGCGGCCAACCCTAGGTCGTCCATTATGGGCCGCAATTGGGCTGGTCGTCTATTCTTCCGGGCCTTCGTTCTTTAACAACATGATGTAGTTCAATTCTCTTGCACGGGCCCGAGTCACTGGCCCAGGTGGAAGGGGTGGCGCCTGGGCTGGAGAAGGTGCTGCTGGTGTAGATGTGCTCGTGTTGGTGTTGATGTCCGCATCAGCATGTTCGTTGCGAAAAACGAAGAAATGGTTCCGGTGGCAAAAACTCATGCTTTCTATGCACCCCCGACAATCGTTTTCGGAATGGGTAACGCGCGGCAACGAAATTGCGCAAAACAAACCCAAACATGAGTTTTGGACCTAAAGTAGTGGATTGGGTATGTTCGTTGAGAAAAACGAAGAAATGGTTCCGGTGGCAAAAACTCTTGCTTTGTATGCACCCCAACACCCGTTTTTGGAATGCGTGATGTCCGGCAACGAAGTTGCGCGAAACCACCCCAAACATGAGTTTTGAATCTAAAGTACTGGATTGGGCATGTTCGTTGCGAAAAACGAAGAAATGGTTCCTGTGGCAAAAACTCCTGCTTTGTATGCACCCCAACACCCGTTTTCGGAATGGGTGACGTGCGGCAACGAAATTGCGCGAAACCACCCCAAACATGAGTTTTGGACCTAGAATAGTGGATTGGGCATGTTCGTTGCGAAAAACGAAGAAATGGTTCTGGTGGAAAAAACTCGTGCTTTGTATGCACCCGGACACCCGTTTTCGTAATGGGTGACGTGCGGCAAAGAAATTGCGCGAAACCACCCCAAACATGAGTTTTGGACCTAAAGTAGTGGATGGGGCATGTTCGTTGCGAAAAACGAAGAAATGGTTCCGGTGGCGAAAACTCAACCTTTGTATGCACCCCGACACCCGTTTTCGGAATGGGTGACGTGCGGCAACGAAATTGCGCAAAACCACCCCAAACATGAGTTTTGGACCTAAATAGTGGAATGGGCATGTTCGTTGTGAAAAATGAAGAAATGGTTCCGGTGGCAAAAACTCGTGCTTGTATGCACCCTGACACCCGTTTTCGGAATGGGTAACGTGCGGCAACGAAATTGCGCGAAACCACATCAAACATGAGTTTTGGACCTAAAGTAGTGGATTGAGCATGTTCGTTGGGAAAAACGAAGAAATGGTTCCGGTGGCGAAAACTCGTGCTTTGTATGCACCCCGACACCCGTTTTCGGAATGGGTGACGTGCGGCTACGAAATTGCGCGAAACCACCCCAAACTTGAGTTTTGGACCTAATGTAGTGGATTGGGCATGTTCGTTGCGAAAAACGAAGAAATGGTTCTAGTGGCAAAAACTCGTTGCTTGTATGCACCCCGACACCCGTTTTTGGAATTGGTGACGTGCGGCAACGAAATTGCGCGAAACCACCCCAAACATGAGTTTTGGACCTAAAGTAGTGGATTGGGCAAGTTCGTTGCGAAAAACGAAGAATTGGTTCCGGTGGCAAAAACTCGTGCTTTATATGCACCCCGACACCCGTTTTGGGAATGGGTGACGTACGAGAACGAAATTGCGCGAAACCACCCCAAACATGAGTTTTGGACCTAAAGTAGTGGATTGGGCATGTTCGTTGCGAAAAACGAAGAAATGGTTCCGGTGGCAAAAACTCAAGCTTTGTATGCACCCCGACACCCGTTTTTGGAATGGGTGACGTGCGGCAACGAAATTGCGCGAAACCACCCCAAATATGAGTTTTGGACCTCAAGTAGTAGAATGGGCATGTTCGTTGCGAAAAACGAAGAAATGGTTCCGGTGGCAAAAAACTCATGCTTTCTATGCACCCCCGACAATCGTTTTCGGAATGGGTAACGTGCAGCAACGAAATTGCGCAAAACCATCCCAAACATGAGTTTTGGACCTAAAGTAGTGGATTGGGTATGTTCGTTGAGAAAAACGAAGAAATGGTTCCGGTGGCAAAAACTCCTTTGTATGCACCCCAACACCCGTTTTGGAATGCGTGATGTCCGGCAACGAAGTTGCGCGAAACCACCCCAAACATGAGTTTTGGATCTAAAGTACTGGATTGGGCATGTTCGTTGCGAAAAACGAAGAAATGGTTCCGGTGGCAAAAACTCCTGCTTTGTATGCACCCCAACACCCGTTTTCGGAATGGGTGACGTGCGGCAACGAAATTGCGCGAAACCACCCCAAACATGAGTTTTGGACCTAGAATAGTGGATTGGGCATGTTCGTTGCGAAAAACGAAGAAATGGTTCCGGTGGAAAAAACACGTGCTTTGTATGCACCTGGACACCCGTTTTCGGAATGGGTGACGTGCGGCAAAGAAATTGCGCGAAACCACCCCAAACATGAGTTTTGGACCTAAAGTAGTGGATGGGGCTTGTTCGTTGCGAAAAACGAAGAAATGGTTCCGGTGGCGAAAACTCAACCTTTGTATGCACCCCGACACCCGTTTTCGGAATGGGTGACGTGCGGCAACGAAATTGCGCAAAACCACCCCAAACATGAGTTTTGGACCTAAAGTAGTGGAATGGGCATGTTCGTTGTGAAAAACGAAGAAATGGTTCCGGTGGCAAAAACTCGTGCTTGTATGCACCCCGACACCCGTTTTCGGAATGGGTAACGTGCGGCAACGAAATTGCGCGAAACCACACCAAACATGAGTTTTGGACCTAAAGTAGTGGATTGAGCATGTTCGTTGGGAAAAACGAAGAAATGGTTCCGGTGGCGAAAACTCGTGCTTTGTATGCACCCCGACACCCGTTTTCGGAATGGGTGACGTGCGGCAACGAAATTGCGCGAAACCACCCCAAACTTGAGTTTTGGACCTAATGTAGTGGATTGGGCATGTTCGTTGCGAAAAACGAAGAAATGGTTCCGGTGGCAAAAACTCGTGCTTGTATGCACCCCGACACCCGTTTTTGGAATTGGTGACGTGCGGCAACGAAATTGCGCGAAACCACCCCAAACATGAGTTTTGGACCTAAAGTAGTGGATTGGGCAAGTTCGTTGCGAAAAACGAAGAATTGGTTCCGGTGGCAAAAACTCGTGCTTTATATGCACCGCGACACCCATTTTGGGAATGGGTGACGTACGATAACGAAATTGCGCGAAACCACCCCAAACATGAGTTTTGGACCTAAAGTAGTGGATTGGGCATGTTCGTTGCGAAAAACGAAGAAATGGTTCCGGTGGCAAAAACTCAAGCTTTGTATGCACCCCGACACCTGTTTTCGGAATGGGTGACGTGCGGCAACGAAATTGCGCGAAACCACCCCAAACATGAGTTTTGGAACTAAAGTAGTGGAATGGGCATGTTCGTTGCGAAAAACGAAGAAATGGTTCCGGTGGCAAAAACTCATGCTTTGTATGCACCCCCGACAATCGTTTTCGGAATGGGTAACGTGCGGCAACGAAATTGCGCAAAACCAACCCAAACTTGAGTTTTGGACCTAATGTAGTGGATTGGGCATGTTCGTTGCGAAAAACGAAGAAATGGTTCCGGTGGCAAAAACTCGTGCTTGTATGCACACCGACACCCGTTTTTGGAATTGGTGACTTGCGGCAACGAAATTGCGCGAAACCACCCCAAACATGAGTTTTGGACCTAAAGTAGTGGATTGGGCAAGTTCGTTGCGAAAAACGAAGAATTGGTTCCGGTGGCAAAAACTCGTGCTTTATATGCACCGAGACACCCGTTTTGGGAATGGGTGACGTACGATAACGAAATTGCGCGAAACCACCCCAAACATGAGTTTTGGACCTAAAGTAGTGGATTGTGCATGTTCGTTGCGAAAAACGAAGAAATGGTTCCGGTGGCAAAAACTCAAGCTTTGTATGCACCCCGACACCCGTTTTCGGAATGGGTGACGTGCGGCAACAAAATTGCGCGAAACCACCCCAAACATGAGTTTTGGACCTAAAGTAGTGGAATGGGCATGTTCGTTGCGAAAAACGAAGAAATGGTTCCGGTGGCAAAAACTCATGCTTAGTATGCACCCCCGACAATCGTTTTCGGAATGGGTAACGTGCGGCAACGAAATTGCGCAAAACCAACCCAAACATGAGTTTTGGACCTAAAGTAGTGAATTGGGTATGTTCGTTGAGAAAAACGAAGAAATGGTTCCGGTGGCAAAAACTCCTGCTCTGTATGCACCCCAACACCCGTTTTTGGAATGCGTGATGTCCTGCAACGAAGTTGCGTGAAACCACCCCAAACATGAGTTTTGGATCTAAAGTACTGGATTGGGCATGTTCGTTGCGAAAAAAGAAAAAATGGTTCCGGTGGCAAAAACTCCTGCTTTGTATGCACCCCAACACCCGTTTTCGGAATGGGTGACGTGCGGCAACGAAATTGCGAGAAACCACCCCAAACATGAGTTTTGGACCTAGAATAGTGGATTGGGCATGTTTGTTGCGAAAAACGAAGAAATGGTTCCGGTGGAAAAAAACTCGTGCTTTGTATGCACCCGGACACCCGTTTTCGGAATGGGTGACGTGCGGCAAAGAAATTGCGCGAAACCACCCCAAACATGAGTTTTGGACCTAAAGTAGTGGATTGGGCATGTTTGTTGCGAAAAACGAAGAAATGGTTCCGGTGGCGAAAACTCAACCTTTGTATGCACCCCGACACCCGTTTTCGGAATGAGTGACGTGCGGCAACGAAATTGTGCAAAACCACCCCAAACATCAGTTTTGGACCTAAAGTAGTGGAATGGGCATGTTCGTTGTGAAAAACGAAGAAATGGTTCCGGTGGCAAAAACTCGTGCTTGTATGCACCCCGACACCCGTTTTCGGAATGGGTAACGTGCGGCAACGAAATTGCACGAAACCACACCAAACATGAGTTTTGGACCTAAAGTAGTGGTTTGGGCATGTTCGTTGGGAAAAACGAAGAAATGGTTCCGGTGGCAAAAACTCGTGCTTGTATGCACCTCGACACCCGTTTTCGGAATGGGTAACGTGCGGCAACGAAATTGCGCGAAACCACACCAAACATGAGTTTTGGACCTAAAGTAGTGGATTGAGCATGTTCGTTGGGAAAAACGAAGAAATGGTTCCGGTGGCAAAAACTCGTGCTTTGTATGCACCCCAACACCGTTTTCGGAATGGGTGACGTGCGGCAACGAAATTGCGCGAAACCACCCCAAACATGAGTTTTGGACCTAAAGTAATGGATTGGCATGTTCGTTGCGAAAAACGAAGAAATGGTTCCGGTGGCAAAAACTCGTGCTTTGTATGCACCCCGACACCCGTTTTCTGAATGGGTGACGTGTGGCGCGAAACCACCCCAAACATGAGTTTTGGACCTAAAGTAGTGGATTGGGCAAGTTCGTTGCGAAAAAGAAGAATTAGTTCCGGTGGCAAAAACTCGTGCATTGTATGCACCCCGACACCCGTTTTGCGAATGGGGTGACGTACGACAACGAAATTGCGCGAAACCACCCCAAACATGAGTTTTGGACCTAAAGTAGTGGATTCGACATGTTCGTTGCGAAAAACGAAGAAATGGTTCCGGTGGCGAAAACTCATGCTTTGTATGCACCCGACACCCGTTTTCGGAACGGGTAACGTGCGGCAACGAAATTGCGCGAAACCACCCCAAACATGAGTTTTGGACCTAAAGTAGTGGATTGTGCATGTTCGTTGCGAAAAACGAAGAAATGGTTCCGGTGGCGAAAACTCGTGCTTTGTATGCACCCCGACACCCGTTTTCGGAATGGGTGACGTGCGGCAACGAAATTGCGCGAAACCACCCCAAACATGAGTTTTGGACCTAAAGTAGTGGAATGGGCATGTTCGTTGCGAAAAACGAAGAAATGGTTCCGGTGGCAAAAACTCATGCTTAGTATGCACCCCCGACAATCGTTTTCGGAATGGGTAACGTGCGGCAACGAAATTGCGCAAAACCAACCCAAACATGAGTTTTGGACCTAAAGTAGTGAATTGGGTATGTTCGTTGAGAAAAACGAAGAAATGGTTCCGGTGGCAAAAACTCCTGCTCTGTATGCACCCCAACACCCGTTTTTGGAATGCGTGATGTCCTGCAACGAAGTTGCGTGAAACCACCCCAAACATGAGTTTTGGATCTAAAGTACTGGATTGGGCATGTTCGTTGCGAAAAAAGAAAAAATGGTTCCGGTGGCAAAAACTCCTGCTTTGTATGCACCCCAACACCCGTTTTCGGAATGGGTGACGTGCGGCAACGAAATTGCGAGAAACCACCCCAAACATGAGTTTTGGACCTAGAATAGTGGATTGGGCATGTTTGTTGCGAAAAACGAAGAAATGGTTCCGGTGGAAAAAAACTCGTGCTTTGTATGCACCCGGACACCCGTTTTCGGAATGGGTGACGTGCGGCAAAGAAATTGCGCGAAACCACCCCAAACATGAGTTTTGGACCTAAAGTAGTGGATTGGGCATGTTTGTTGCGAAAAACGAAGAAATGGTTCCGGTGGCGAAAACTCAACCTTTGTATGCACCCCGACACCCGTTTTCGGAATGAGTGACGTGCGGCAACGAAATTGTGCAAAACCACCCCAAACATCAGTTTTGGACCTAAAGTAGTGGAATGGGCATGTTCGTTGTGAAAAACGAAGAAATGGTTCCGGTGGCAAAAACTCGTGCTTGTATGCACCCCGACACCCGTTTTCGGAATGGGTAACGTGCGGCAACGAAATTGCACGAAACCACACCAAACATGAGTTTTGGACCTAAAGTAGTGGTTTGGGCATGTTCGTTGGGAAAAACGAAGAAATGGTTCCGGTGGCAAAAACTCGTGCTTGTATGCACCTCGACACCCGTTTTCGGAATGGGTAACGTGCGGCAACGAAATTGCGCGAAACCACACCAAACATGAGTTTTGGACCTAAAGTAGTGGATTGAGCATGTTCGTTGGGAAAACGAAGAAATGGTTCCGGTGGCAAAAACTCGTGCTTTGTATGCACCCCAACACCGTTTTCGGAATGGGTGACGTGCGGCAACGAAATTGCGCGAAACCACCCCAAACATGAGTTTTGGACCTAAAGTAATGGATTGGCATGTTCGTTGCGAAAAACGAAGAAATGGTTCCGGTGGCAAAAACTCGTGCTTTGTATGCACCCCGACACCCGTTTTCTGAATGGGTGACGTGTGGCGCGAAACCACCCCAAACATGAGTTTTGGACCTAAAGTAGTGGATTGGGCAAGTTCGTTGCGAAAAAGAAGAATTAGTTCCGGTGGCAAAAACTCGTGCATTGTATGCACCCCGACACCCGTTTTGCGAATGGGGTGACGTACGACAACGAAATTGCGCGAAACCACCCCAAACATGAGTTTTGGACCTAAAGTAGTGGATTCGACATGTTCGTTGCGAAAAACGAAGAAATGGTTCCGGTGGCGAAAACTCATGCTTTGTATGCACCCGACACCCGTTTTCGGAACGGGTAACGTGCGGCAACGAAATTGCGCGAAACCACCCCAAACATGAGTTTTGGACCTAAAGTAGTGGATTGGGCATGTTCGTTGCGAAAAACGAAGAAATGGTTCCGGTGGCGAAAACTCGTGCTTTGTATGCACCCCGACACCCGTTTTCGGAATGGGTGACGTGCGGGAACGAAATTGCGCGAAACCACCCCAAACATGAGTTTTGGACCTAAAGTAGTGGATTGGGCATGTTCGTTGCGAAAAATGAAGAAATGGTTCCGGTGGCGAAAACTCGTGCTTTGTATGCACCCCGAAACCCGTTTTCGGAATGGGTGACGTGCGGCAACGAAATTGCGTGAAACCACCCCAAACATGAGTTCTGGACCTAAAGTAGTGGATTGGGCATGTTCGTTGTGAAAAACAAAGAAATGGTTCCGGTGGCAAAAACTCGTTCTTTGTATGCACCCCGACACCCGTTTTCGGAATGGGTGACGTGCGGCAACGATATAGCGCGAAACCACCCCAAACATGAGTTTTGGACCTAAAGTAGTGGAATGGGCATGTTCGTTGCGAAAAACGAAGAAATGGTTCCGGTGGCAAAAACTCATGCTTTGTATGCACCCCCGACAATCGTTTTCGGAATGGGTAACGTGCGGCAACGAAATTGCGCAAAACCAACCCAAACATGAGTTTTGGACCTAAAGTAGTGAATTGGGTATGTTCGTTGAGAAAAACGAAGAAATGGTTCCGGTGGCAAAAACTCCTGCTTTGTATGCACCCCAACACCCGTTTTTGGAATGCGTGATGTCCTGCAACGAAGTTGCGTGAAACCACCCCAAACATGAGTTTTGGATCTAAAGTACTGGATTGGGCATGTTCGTTGCGAAAAAAGAAAAAATGGTTCCGGTGGCAAAAACTCCTGCTTTGTATGCACCCCAACACCCGTTTTCGGAATGGGTGACGTGCGGCAACGAAATTGCGAGAAACCACCCCAAACATGAGTTTTGGACCTAGAATAGTGGATTGGGCATGTTTGTTGCGAAAAACGAAGAAATGGTTCCGGTGGAAAAAAACTCGTGCTTTGTATGCACCCGGACACCCGTTTTCGGAATGGGTGACGTGCGGCAAAGAAATTGCGCGAAACCACCCCAAACATGAGTTTTGGACCTAAAGTAGTGGATTGGGCATGTTTGTTGCGAAAAACGAAGAAATGGTTCCGGTGGCGAAAACTCAACCTTTGTATGCACCCCGACACCCGTTTTCGGAATGAGTGACGTGCGGCAACGAAATTGCGCAAAACCACCCCAAACATCAGTTTTGGACCTAAAGTAGTGGAATGGGCATGTTCGTTGTGAAAAACGAAGAAATGGTTCCGGTGGCAAAAACTCGTGCTTGTATGCACCCCGACACCCGTTTTCGGAATGGGTAACGTGCGGCAACGAAATTGCGCGAAACCACACCAAACATGAGTTTTGGACCTAAAGTAGTGGTTTGGGCATGTTCGTTGGGAAAAACGAAGAAATGGTTCCGGTGGCAAAAACTCGTGCTTGTATGCACCTCGACACCCGTTTTCGGAATGGGTAACGTGCGGCAACGAAATTGCGCGAAACCACACCAAACATGAGTTTTGGACCTAAAGTAGTGGATTGAGCATGTTCGTTGGGAAAAACGAAGAAATGGTTCCGGTGGCAAAAACTCGTGCTTTGTATGCACCCCAACACCGTTTTCGGAATGGGTGACGTGCGGCAACGAAATTGCGCGAAACCACCCCAAACATGAGTTTTGGACCTAAAGTAATGGATTGGCATGTTCGTTGCGAAAAACGAAGAAATGGTTCCGGTGGCAAAAACTCGTGCTTTGTATGCACCCCGACACCCGTTTTCTGAATGGGTGACGTGTGGTGCGAAACCACCCCAAACATGAGTTTTGGACCTAAAGTAGTGGATTGGGCAAGTTCGTTGCGAAAAAGAAGAATTAGTTCCGGTGGCAAAAACTCGAGCATTGTATGCACCCCGACACCCGTTTTGCGAATGGGGTGACGTACGACAACGAAATTGCGCGAAACCACCCCAAACATGAGTTTTGGACCTAAAGTAGTGGATTCGACATGTTCGTTGCGAAAAACGAAGAAATGGTTCCGGTGGCGAAAACTCATGCTTTGTATGCACCCGACACCCGTTTTCGGAACGGGTAACGTGCGGCAACGAAATCGTGCTTTGTATGGACCCCGACACCCGTTTTGGGAATGGGGTGACGTACGACAACGAAATTGCGCGAAACCACCCCAAATATGAGTTTTGGACCTAAAGTAGTGGATTGGGCATGTTCGTTGCGAAAAACGAAGAAATGGTTCCGGTGGCGAAAACTCGTGCTTTGTATGCACCCCGACACCCGTTTTCGGAATGGGTTACGTGCGGGAACGAAATTGCGCGAAACCACCCCAAACATGAGTTTTGGACCTAAAGTAGTGGATTGGGCATGTTCGTTGCGAAAAATGAAGAAATGGTTCCGGTGGCGAAAACTCGTGCTTTGTATGCACCCCGAAACCCGTTTTCGGAATGGGTGACGTGCGGCAACGAAATTGCGTGAAACCACCCCAAACATGAGTTCTGGACCTAAAGTAGTGGATTGGGCATGTTCGTTGTGAAAAACAAAGAAATGGTTCCGGTGGCAAAAACTCGTTCTTTGTATGCACCCCGACACCCGTTTTCGGAATGGGTGACGTGCGGCAACGATATAGCGCGAAACCACCCCAAACATGAGTTTTGGACCTAAAGTATTGGATTGGGCATGATTGTTGCGAAAAACGAAGAATTGGTTCCAGTGGCAAAAACTCGTGCTTCGTATGCACGTCGACACCCGTTTTGGGAATGGTTGACGTACGACAACAAAATTGCGTGAAACCACCCCAAACATGAGTTTTGGACCTAAGCTAATGGATTGGGCATGTTCGTTGCGAAAAACGAAGAAAGAAATGGTTTCGGTGGCGAAAAATCATGCTTTGCATGCACCCGACACCCGTTTTAGGAATGGGTGACGTGCGGCAACGAAATTGCGCGAAACCACCCCAAACATGAGTGTTGGACCTAAAGTAGTGGATTGGGCATGTTCATTGCGAAAAACGAAGAAATGGTTCCGGTGGCGAAAACTCGTGCTTTGTATGCACCCCGACACCCGTTTTCGTAATGGGTGACGTGCGGCAACGAAATTGCGCGAAACCACCCCAAACATGAGTTTTGGACCTAAAGTAGTGGATTGGGCATGTTCGTTGCGAAAAACGAAGAAATGGTTCCGGTGGCGAAAACTCAAGCTTTGTATGCACCCTGACACCCGTTTTAGGAATGGGTGACGTGCGGCAACGAAATTGCGCAAAACCACCCCAAACATGAGTTTTGGACCTAAAGTAGTGGAATGGGCATGTTCGTTGTGAAAAACTATGAACTGGTTCCGGTGGCAAAAACTCATGCTTGTATGCACCCCCGACAATCGTTTTTGGAATGGGTAACGTGCGGCAACGAAATTGCACAAAACCAACCCAAACATGAGTTTTGGACCTAAAGTAGTGGATTGGGTATGTTCGCTGAGAAAAACGAAGAAATGGTTCCGGTGGCAAAAACTCGTGCTTTGTATGCACCCCAACACCCGTTTTTGGAATGCGTAATGTCCGACAACGAAGTTGCGCGAAACCACCCCAAACATGAGTTTTGGATCTAAAGTACTGGATTGGGCATGTTCGTTGCAAAAAACGAAGAAATGGTTCCGGTGGCAAAAACTCGTGCTTTGTATGCACCCCGACACCCGTTTTCGGAATGGGTGACGTGCGGCAACGATATAGCGCGAAACCACCCCAAACATGAGTTTTGGACCCAAAGTAGTGGATTGGGCAAGTTCGTTGCGAAAAACGAAGAATTGGTTCCGGTGGCAAAAACACGTGCTTTGTATGCACCCCGACACCCGTTTTCGGAATTGGTGATGTGCGGCAATGAAATTGCGCGAAACCACCCCAAACATGAGTTTTGGACCTAAAGTAGTGGATTGGGCAAGTTCGTTGCGAAAAACGAAGAATTGGTTCCGGTGGCAAAAACTCGTGCTTGTATGCACCCCGACACTCGTTTTGGGAATGGGTGACGTACGAGAACGAAATTGCGCGAAACCACCCCAAACATGAGTTTTAGACCTAAAGTAGTGGATTGGGCATGTTCGTTGCGAAAAACGAAGAAATGGTTCCGGTGGCGAAAACTCAAGCTTTGTATGCACCTTAACACCCGTTTTCGGAATGGGTGACGTGCGGCAACGAAATTGCGCAAAACCACCCCAAACATGAGTTTTGGACCTAAAGTAGTGGAATGGGCATGTTCGTTGTGAAAAACTATGAAATGGTTCCGGTGGGAAAAACACGTGCTTGTATGCACCCCCGACAATCGTTTTCGGAATGGGTAACGTGCGGCAACGAAATTGCGCAAAACCAACCCAAACATGAGTTTTGGACCTAAAGTAGTGGATTGGGTATGTTCGCTGAGAAAAACAAAGAAATGGTTCCGGTGGCAAAAACTCGTGCTTTGTATGCACCCCAACACCCGTTTTTGGAATGTGTGATGTCCGGCAACGAAGTTGCGCGAAACCACCCCAAACATGAGTTTTGGATCTAAAGTACTGGATTGGGCATGTTCGTTGCGAAAAACGAAGAAACGGTTCCGATGGCAAAAACTCGTGCTTTATATGCACCACGACACCCGTTTTCGGAATGGGTGACGTGCGGCAACGATATAGCGCGAAACCACCCCAAACATGAGTTTTGGACCTAAAGTAGTGGATTGGGCTAGTTCGTTGCGAAAAACGAAGAATTGGTTCCGGTGGCAAAAACTCGTGCTTTGTATGCACCCCGACACCCGTTTTGGAAATGAGGGATGTACGACAATGAAATTGCGCGAAACCACCCCAAACATGAGTTTTGGACCTAAAGTAGTGGATTGGGCATGTTCGTTGCGAAAAACGAAGAAATGGTTCCAGTGGCGAAAACTCATGCTTTGTATGCACCCGACACCCGTTTCGGAATGGGTGACGTGCGGCAACGAAATTGCGCGAAACCACCCCAAACATGAGTTTTGTACCTAAAGTAGTGGATTGGGCATGTTCGTTGCGAAAAACGAAGAAATGGTTCCGGTGGCGAAAACTCAACCTTTGTATGCACCCGGACACCCGTTTTTGGAATGGGTGACGTGCGGCAACGAAATTGCGCAAAACCACCCCAAACATGAGTTTTGGACCTAAAGTAGTGGAATGGGCATGTTCGTTGTGAAAAACGAAGAAATGGTTCCGGTGGCAAAAACTCGTGCTTGTATGCACCCCGACACCCATTTTCGGAATGGGTAACGTGCGGCAACGAAATTGCGCGAAACCACACCAAACATGAGTTTTGGACCTAAAGTAGTGGATTGGGCATGTTCGTTGGGAAAAACGAAGAAATGGTTCCGGTGGAAAAAACTCGTGCTTTGTGTGCACCCCAACACCCGTTTTCGGAATGGGTGACGTGCGGCAACGAAATTGCGCGAAACCACCCCAAACATGAGTTTTGGACCTAAAGTAATGGATTGACATGTTTGTTGCGAAAAACGAAGAAATGGTTCCGGTGGCAAAAACTGGTGCTTTGTATGCACCCCCGACACCCGTTTTCGGAATGGGTGACGTGTGGCGCGAAACCACCCCAAACATGAGTTTTGGACCTAAAGTAGTGGATTGGGCAAGTTCGTTGCGAAAAACGAAGAATTGGTTCCGGTGGCAAAAAATCGTGCTTTGTATGCACCCCGACACCCGTTTTGGGAATGGGGTGACGTACGACAACGAAATTGCGCGAAACCACCCCAAACATGAGTTTTGGACCTAAAGTAGTGGATTGGGCATGTTCGTTGCGAAAAACGAAGAAATGGTTCCGGTGGCAAAAACTCGTGCTTTGTATGCACCCCGACACCCGTTTTCGGAATGGGTGACGTGCTGCAACGAAATTGCGGGAAACCACCCAAACATGAGTTTTGGACCTAAAGTAGTGGATTGGGCATGTTCGTTGCGTAAAACGAAGAAATGATTCCGGTGGCGAAAACTCATGTGCACCCCGACACCCGTTCTCGGAATCGGTGACGTGCGGCAACGAAATTGCGCGAAACCACCCCAAACGGAGTTTTGGACCTAGAATAGTTGATTGGGCATGTTTGTTGCGAAAAATGAAGAAATGGTTCCGGTGGAAAAAAAAACTCGTGCTTTGTATGCACCCGGACACCCGTTTTCGGAATGGGTGACGTGCGGCAACGAAATTGCGCGAAACCACCCCAAACATGAGTTTTGGACCTAAAGTAGTGGTGGATTGGGCATGTTCGTTGCGAAAAACGAATAAATGGTTCCGGTGGCGAAAACTCATGCTTTGTATGCACCCCGACACCCGTTTTCGGAATGGGTGACGTGCGGCAACGAAATTGCGCGAAACCACCCCAAACATGAATTTTGGACCTAGAATAGTGGATTGGGCATGTTCGTTGTGAAAAACGAAGAAATGGTTCCGGTGGAAAAAAACTCGTGCTTTGTATGCACCCGGACACCCGTTTTCGGAATGGGTGACGTGCGGCAAAGAAATTGCGCGAAACCACCCCAAACATGAGTTTTGGACCTAAAGTAGTGGATTGGGCATGTTCGTTGCGAAAAACGAAGAAATGGTTCCGGTGGCGAAAACTCAACCTTTGTATGCACCCGGACACCCGTTTTTGGAATGGGTGACGTGCGGCAACGAAATTGCGCAAAACCACCCCAAACATGAGTTTTGGACCTAAAGTAGTGGAATGGGCATGTTCGTTGTGAAAAACGAAGAAATGGTTCCGGTGGCAAAAACTCGTGCTTGTATGCACCCCGACACCCGTTTTCGGAATGGGTAACGTGCGGCAACGAAATTGCGCGAAACCACACCAAACATGAGTTTTGGACCTAAAGTAGTGGATTGGGCATGTTCGTTGGGAAAAACGAAGAAATTGTTCCGTGGAAAAAACTCGTGCTTTGTGTGCACCCCAACACCCGTTTTCGGAATGGGTGACGTGCGGCAACGAAATTGCGCGAAACCACCCCAAACATGAGTTTTGGACCTAAAGTAATGGATTGGCATGTTTGTTGCGAAAAACGAAAAAATGGTTCCGGTGGCAAAAACTGGTGCTTTGTATGCACCCCGACACCCATTTTCGGAATGGGTGACGTGCTGCAACGAAATTGCGGGAAACCACCCAAACATGAGTTTTGGACCTAAAGTAGTGGATTGGGCATGTTCGTTGCGTAAAACGAAGAAATGATTCCGGTGGCGAAAACTCATGTGCACCCCGACACCCGTTCTCGGAATCGGTGACGTGCGGCAACGAAATTGCGCGAAACCACCCCAAACGGAGTTTTGGACCTAGAATAGTTGATTGGGCATGTTTGTTGCGAAAAATGAAGAAATGGTTCCGGTGGAAAAAAAACTCGTGCTTTGTATGCACCCGGACACCCGTTTTCGGAATGGGTGACGTGCGGCAACGAAATTGCGCGAAACCACCCCAAACATGAGTTTTGGACCTAAAGTAGTGGTGGATTGGGCATGTTCGTTGCGAAAAACGAATAAATGGTTCCGGTGGCGAAAACTCATGCTTTGTATGCACCCCGACACCCGTTTTCGGAATGGGTGACGTGCGGCAACGAAATTGCGCGAAACCACCCCAAACATGAATTTTGGACCTAGAATAGTGGATTGGGCATGTTCGTTGTGAAAAACGAAGAAATGGTTCCGGTGGAAAAAAACTCGTGCTTTGTATGCACCCGGACACCCGTTTTCGGAATGGGTGACGTGCGGCAAAGAAATTGCGCGAAACCACCCCAAACATGAGTTTTGGACCTAAAGTAGTGGATTGGGCATGTTCGTTGCGAAAAACGAAGAAATGGTTCCGGTGGCGAAAACTCAACCTTTGTATGCACCCGGACACCCGTTTTTGGAATGGGTGACGTGCGGCAACGAAATTGCGCAAAACCACCCCAAACATGAGTTTTGGACCTAAAGTAGTGGAATGGGCATGTTCGTTGTGAAAAACGAAGAAATGGTTCCGGTGGCAAAAACTCGTGCTTGTATGCACCCCGACACCCGTTTTCGGAATGGGTAACGTGCGGCAACGAAATTGCGCGAAACCACACCAAACATGAGTTTTGGACCTAAAGTAGTGGATTGGGCATGTTTGTTGCGAAAAACGAAAAAATGGTTCTGGTGGCAAAAACTGGTGCTTTGTATGCACCCCGACACCCGTTTTCGGAATGGGTGACGTGTGGCGCGAAACCACCCCAAACATGAGTTTTGGACCTAAAGTAGTGGATTGGGCAAGTTCGTTGCGAAAAACGAAGAATTGGTTCCGGTGGCAAAAAATCGTGCTTTGTATGGACCCCGACACCCGTTTTGGGAATGGGGTGACGTACGACAACGAAATTGCGCGAAACCACCCCAAATATGAGTTTTGGACCTAAAGTAGTGGATTGGGCATGTTCGTTGCGAAAAACGAAGAAATGGTTCCGGTGGCAAAAACTCGTGCTTTGTATGCACCCCGACACCCGTTTTCGGAATGGGTGACGTGCGGCAACGAAATTGCGCGAAACCACCCAAACATGAGTTTTGGACCTAAAGTAGTGGATTGGGCATGTTCTGATGAAGACATCCACACTACTGATGCATCTATACCAATACAAGTACCAATTTCTGGTCCCATTACTCGCGCTCGTGCTCGTCAACTCAACCATCAGGTGATTACACTCTTGAGTTCATGTCCATCATATTTAGACCATGGAGACCCGTGCACTCTTGTTTTGCTTAGGAATCAGGGAGAAGACCGAAAGGGAAAAGGATTTGAACATGCTGGATTCGGACTGCAGAAGAACACCAACTTGTGACGGTCACCACGGTCAGATGCGGGCTCGGATTGGAATGTTCAAGCACAACATGAAAAGCTTATCAAGTCTACTTTCATATGGATCCGGAATTATAGTCATATCTGTTCTGAGGCCGCCGTAATCATTGTTTTCTTACCGAGACATTTCCTGCCTTTTCTGCCCATGGTGCTGCGTCACCCTATTTTGGCCCAATGGGTCGTGTATCAAGTTAGGTCCATTAGGGACGCATCCTAGGGTTGCAGCACGACCCCAATACCCTTGTGGTCGTCCTCCCATGTTTATAAACCCCCTAGCCGCCACCAAGAACAGCGGGTTTTGTTTAGATCAAGTTTAGCTCTCGCTACTTGCTTGCAAGCGCGCGTGCTAGTTCAGCCGCCCGTCTTCTTGTCTTCGGAACCCCACCATATTGGAGTTTGATCTTTAAACCTACATTTAGATCTGGTAATTTAGTACTTGTTCTACTTGTTCTTGCTAGTTCTTCGATTGCTTGCAGGACGAGTGCCCTAGTGGCCAGGGTGTCACGCTCCACAAGATCGTGACAGCCATAGGAGGTGGTGTATCGGTTGCTAAGGCGCAGCGTCTTTGGAAGGCTGTAGTCGGGCCGTGAACGTCGTCTCCTCCCCCAATCGAGTTATTCCACACCCTCTCATCGAAAGATCGGGCAATCACCCAACGGGTGCACATCAGTTGGTATCAGAGCAAGGTTTATCGGTGAGAGATTTACTTTTCTTCGCTGTTTTCTTATCTCCTATAGTCCAGAAAAAGCCAAAAAATAGTAGATTAGTTTTACCGCAATCCTATAAACCATTGAGCATTTACTAGTACTACTTAGTTAGGGCTTGTTGAGTTTTTGGTTGCATCGGTTGTGTCGAGTTGCTGGTCTTAGTTTATTCCTTTAGAGTTTTGAGTTCTACCACGTTTTGGTCACCACGAAATCCACCATCACCAAAAACATCTCTGGTTCGTTTTTGCCACCACGGATACATATCATATCCGATTTGGAAGTTTAAATACAATCTAGAAAGCTTATCTTATCTTCTTTCCAACGGATCTGACCTTATCTCAAAATTCGTTCTGAGCGCTCCGCAATCATCGTAGAGATTTCTGGACTTTCTATATTAACAAGATTTGTTAAATCTGATTTAAAGGGGCTGTTAGCAATATCTTTATTGTTTGGGTTGTCATAGTGAAAAAAGGGTTTAAGCCCCTGCAAAAAAAAAACAGAAGAAGAAGAAAAAAAAAAGAATAGAAAAGAAAAAAAAAGGAAAAGAAGAAGAAGGGGGCTGAATCTCTAAATCTGTTGTTTCTCTTTGTGCTGTGCTAGTTGTTCTTTTTTAGTGACTACCTTTGTGCCTAGGCTCACGTCTCTAGCCTGGTTTAGCCTAGGACCAGCACAGTACCACCGTTAAACGATTATTCAGCTTGCTTTTGTAACTAACGTGGTACTAGTGTATTCCTTGCTTCAGCCCACCTACAACTCTACATATTTCGACTACAGTTTGACAGGTCGTGTTGCTGCGGCACCGATACACTTATTCCACGGTTGCAGACTTGTTGGTTGCTGACCCCTCCTGTTGTGCAAGGTAAGAATTGGTAAGAGCTTGTGTGGCAGGTTGAGAGTGAGCGCCTTGCAGTAGCTACATCCTAATAGTTGTAGAGTTTTTATTCCTTCACGTTTTTTTTTCTTGTTGCCTCTGTTCGTCTAACCATGGCAGGATTGGAGGTTGATGATGCTTCTCGTAATATGCCACACTCTCCTCGCACCAAGGGTATCATACAACACTTTGTAAGGCTGGTGAAGACGCACACGGAAGGTCTTGATAATGACATGCAGGTGACGAATGAAAAGATGGGGCAATTGGAGGCCACACAGATCGACACAAACACCAAACTTGCAAATGTGGAAATGGCAGTTGCTCATATTGACAAGAGCCTTGTCGCACTCTTGAGGCGGTTTGATGAGATGCATGCTAATATCAATGGTGGGCGTGATGAGGGCGCCGAAGGTAACTGGGATGACTATGTTGCTGATACTGAACAAGATGACCAAGAAGCACCTAATCGCCGGCGACTACGTACTAACCGTAGAGGTATGGGTGGTTTTCGCCGACGTGAGGTACATGGTAATGATGATGCTTTTAGTAAGGTTAAATTTAAAATACCTCCTTTTGATGGTAAATATGACCCTGATGCTTACATTACTTGGGAGATTGCGGTTGATCAAAAGTTTGCATGCCATGAATTTCCTGAGAATGCGCGGGTTAGAGCTGCTACTAGTGAGTTTACTGATTTTGCTTCTGTTTGGTGGATAGAACATGGTAAGAAGAATCCTAATAACATGCCACAAACTTGGGATGCGTTGAAACGGGTCATGCGGGCTAGATTTGTTCCTTCTTATTATGCACGTGATATGTTAAACAAGTTGCAACAATTGAGACAGGGTACTAAAAGTGTAGAAGAATATTATCAGGAATTACAAATGGGTATGCTGCGTTGTAACATAGAGGAGTGTGAGGAATCTGCTATGGCTAGATTTTTGGGCGGGTTAAATAGGGAAATTCAGGACATCCTTGCTTATAAAGATTATGCTAATGTAACCCGATTGTTTCATCTTGCTTGCAAAGCTGAAAGGGAAGTGCAGGGACGACGTGCTAGTGCAAGGTCTAATGTTTCTGCAGGAAAATCTACACCATGGCAACAGCGCACGACTACGTCCATGATCGGCCGTACACCAGCACCAACTCCCTCGCCAAGTCGACCAGCACCCCCGCCTTCCTCCGGCGACAAACCACGTGCATCTTCCACAAATTCAGCAACCAAATCTGCCCAGAAACCAGCAGGTAGTGCCTCTTCAGTAGCCTCCACAGGTAGAACAAGAGATGTTCTGTGTTATCGATGCAAGGGCTATGGACACGTGCAGTGTGATTGTCCTAATCAGCGTGTTTTGGTGGTAAAAGACGATGGTGGGTATTCCTCTGCTAGTGATTTGGATGAAGCTACACTTGCTTTGCTTGCGGCTGATGATGCAGGCACTAAGGAACCACCCGAAGAACAGATTGGTGCAGATGATGCAGAGCATTATGAGAGCCTCATTGTACAGCGTGTGCTTAGTGCACAAATGGAGAAGGCAGAGCAGAATCAGCGACATACGTTGTTTCAAACAAAGTGTGTCATTAAGGAGCATTCATGTCGTTTGATCATTGATGGAGGTAGCTGCAACAACTTGGCTAGCAGCGACATGGTGGAGAAGCTTGCACTTACGACCAAACCGCACCCGCATCCATATCATATTCAATGGCTTAACAATAGTGGTAAGGTCAAGGTAACCAAGCTGGTACGAATTAATTTTGCTATTGGTTCATATCGTGATGTTGTTGACTGTGATGTTGTGCTTATGGATGCTTGTAATATTCTGCTAGGTAGACCATGGCAATTTGATTCAGATTGTATGCATCATGGTAGATCAAATCAATATTCTCTCATACACCATGATAAGAAAATTATTTTGCTTCCCATGTCCCCTGAGGCTATTGTGTGTGATGATGTTGCTAAAGCTACCAAAGCTAAAACTGAGAACAACAAGAATATTAAAGCTGTTGGTAATAACAAAGATGGGATAAAATTGAAAGGACATTGCTTGCTTGCAACAAAAACTGATGTTAATGAATTATTTGCTTCCACTACTGTTGCCTACGCCTTGGTATGCAAGGATGTTTTGATTTCAATTCAAGATATGCAGCATTCTTTGCCTCCTGTTATTACTAACATTTTGCAGGAGTATTCTGATGTATTTCCAAGTGAGATACCAGAGGGGCTGCCACCTATACGAGGGATTGAGCACCAAATTGATCTTATTCCTGGTGCATCTTTGCCGAATCGTGCGCCATATAGGACAAATCCAGAGGAAACAAAAGAAATTCAGCGACAAGTGCAAGAACTACTCGACAAAGGTTACGTGCGTGAGTCTCTTAGTCCGTGTGCTGTTCCGGTTATTTTAGTGCCTAAGAAAGATGGAACATGGCGTATGTGTGTTGATTGTAGGGCTATTAATAATATCACCATACGTTATCGACACCCTATTCCACGTTTAGATGATATGCTTGATGAATTGAGTGGTGCCATTGTCTTTTCTAAAGTTGATTTGCGTAGTGGGTACCACCAGATTCGTATGAAATTGGGAGATGAATGGAAAACTGCTTTCAAAACTAAGTTCGGATTGTATGAGTGGTTAGTCATGCCTTTTGGGTTAACTAATGCACCTAGCACTTTCATGAGATTAATGAACGAGGTTTTGCGTGCCTTCATTGGAAAATTTGTGGTAGTATACTTTGATGATATATTGATCTACATCAAATCTATGGATGAACATGTTGATCACATGCGTGCTGTTTTTAATGCTTTACGAGATGCACGTTTATTTGGTAACCTTGAGAAGTGCACATTTTGCACCGATCGAGTTTCGTTTCTTGGTTATGTTGTGACTCCACAGGGAATTGAGGTTGATCAAGCCAAGGTAGAAGCGATACATGGATGGCCTATGCCAAAGACTATCACACAGGTGCGGAGTTTCCTAGGACTTGCTGGCTTCTATCGCCGTTTTGTGAAGGACTTTAGCACCATTGCTGCACCTTTGAATGAGCTTACGAAGAAGGGAGTGCATTTTAGTTGGGGCAAAGTACAAGAGCACGCTTTCAACGTGCTGAAAGATAAGTTGACACATGCACCTCTCCTCCAACTTCCTGATTTTAATAAGACTTTTGAGCTTGAATGTGATGCTAGTGGAATTGGATTGGGTGGTGTTTTGTTACAAGAAGGCAAACTTGTTGCATATTTTAGTGAAAAATTGAGTGGGTCTGTTCTAAATTATTCTACTTATGATAAGGAATTATATGCTCTTGTGCGAACATTAGAAACATGGCAGCATTATTTGTGGCCCAAAGAGTTTGTTATTCATTCTGATCATGAATCTTTGAAACATATTCGTAGTCAAGGAAAACTGAACCGTAGACATGCTAAGTGGGTTGAATTTATCGAATCGTTTCCTTATGTTATTAAGCACAAGAAAGGAAAAGAGAATATCATTGCTGACGCTTTGTCTAGGAGATATACTTTGCTGAATCAACTTGACTACAAAATCTTTGGATTAGAGACGATTAAAGACCAATATGTTCATGATGCTGATTTTAAGGATGTGTTGCTGCATTGTAAAGATGGGAAAGGATGGAACAAATATATCGTTAGTGATGGGTTTGTGTTTAGAGCTAACAAGCTATGCATTCCAGCTAGCTCCGTTCGTTTGTTGTTGTTACAGGAAGCACATGGAGGTGGCTTAATGGGACATTTTGGAGCAAAGAAAACGGAGGACATACTGGCTGGTCATTTCTTTTGGCCCAAGATGAGAAGAGATGTGGTGAGATTGGTTGCTCGTTGCACGACATGTCAAAAGGCGAAGTCACGGTTAAATCCACACGGTTTGTATTTGCCTCTACCCGTTCCTAGTGCTCCTTGGGAAGATATTTCTATGGATTTTGTGCTGGGATTGCCTAGGACTAGGAAGGGACGTGATAGTGTGTTTGTGGTTGTTGATAGATTTTCTAAGATGGCACATTTCATACCATGTCATAAAACTGACGATGCTACTCATATTGCTGATTTGTTCTTTCGTGAAATTGTTCGCTTGCATGGTGTGCCCAACACAATCGTTTCTGATCGTGATGCTAAATTTCTTAGTCATTTTTGGAGGACTTTGTGGGCAAAATTGGGGACTAAGCTTTTATTTTCTACTACATGTCATCCTCAAACTGATGGTCAAACTGAAGTTGTGAATAGAACTTTGTCTACTATGTTAAGGGCAGTTCTAAAGAAGAATATTAAGATGTGGGAGGACTGTTTGCCTCATGTTGAATTTGCTTATAATCGATCATTGCATTCTACTACAAAGATGTGCCCATTTCAGATTGTATATGGTTTGTTGCCTCGTGCTCCTATTGATTTAATGCCTTTGCCATCTTCTGAAAAACTAAATTTTGATGCTACTAGGCGTGCTGAATTGATGTTAAAACTGCATGAAACTACTAAAGACAACATAGAGCGTATGAATGCTAGATATAAGTTTGCTAGTGATAAAGGTAGAAAGGAAATAAATTTTGAACCTGGAGATTTAGTTTGGTTGCATTTGAGAAAGGAAAGGTTTCCTGAATTGCGAAAATCTAAGTTGTTGCCTCGAGCCGATGGACCGTTTAAAGTGCTAGAGAAAATTAACGACAATGCATATAGGCTAGATCTGCCTGCAGACTTTGGGGTTAGCCCCACATTTAACATTGCAGATTTAAAGCCCTACTTGGGAGAGGAAGTTAAGCTTGAGTCGAGGACGACTCAAATGCAAGAAGGGGAGAATGATGAAGACATCCACACTACTGATGCATCTATACCAATACAAGTACCAATTTCTGGTCCCATTACTCGCGCTCGTGCTCGTCAACTCAACCATCAGGTGATTACACTCTTGAGTTCATGTCCATCATATTTAGACCATGGAGACCCGTGCACTCTTGTTTTGCTTAGGAATCAGGGAGAAGACCGAAAGGGAAAAGGATTTGAACATGCTGGATTCGGACTGCAGAAGAACACCAACTTGTGACGGTCACCACGGTCAGATGCGGGCTCGGATTGGAATGTTCAAGCACAACATGAAAAGCTTATCAAGTCTACTTTCATATGGATCCGGAATTATAGTCATATCTGTTCTGAGGCCGCCGTAATCATTGTTTTCTTACCGAGACATTTCCTGCCTTTTCTGCCCATGGTGCTGCGTCACCCTATTTTGGCCCAATGGGTCGTGTATCAAGTTAGGTCCATTAGGGACGCATCCTAGGGTTGCAGCACGACCCCAATACCCTTGTGGTCGTCCTCCCATGTTTATAAACCCCCTAGCCGCCACCAAGAACAGCGGGTTTTGTTTAGATCAAGTTTAGCTCTCGCTACTTGCTTGCAAGCGCGCGTGCTAGTTCAGCCGCCCGTCTTCTTGTCTTCGGAACCCCACCATATTGGAGTTTGATCTTTAAACCTACATTTAGATCTGGTAATTTAGTACTTGTTCTACTTGTTCTTGCTAGTTCTTCGATTGCTTGCAGGACGAGTGCCCTAGTGGCCAGGGTGTCACGCTCCACAAGATCGTGACAGCCATAGGAGGTGGTGTATCGGTTGCTAAGGCGCAGCGTCTTTGGAAGGCTGTAGTCGGGCCGTGAACGTCGTCTCCTCCCCCAATCGAGTTATTCCACACCCTCTCATCGAAAGATCGGGCAATCACCCAACGGGTGCACATCATGTTCGTTGCGTAAAACGAAGAAATGGTTCCGGTGGCGAAAACTCATGTGCACCCCGACACCCGTTCTCGGAATCTGTGACGTGCGGCAACGAAATTGCGCGAAACCACCCCAAACAGAGTTTTGGACCTAGAATAGTTCATTGGGCATGTTTGTTGCGAAAAACGAAGAAATGGTTCCGGTGGAAAAAAAACTCGTGCTTTGTATGCACCCGGACACCCGTTTTCGGAATGGGTGACGTGCGGCAACGAAATTGCGCGAAACCACCCCAAACATGAGTTTTGGACCTAAAGTAGTGGATTGGGCATGTTCGTTGCGAAAAACGAAGAAATGGTTCCGGTGGCGAAAACTCAAGCTTTACCCCATCACCAGTTTTCGGAATGGGTGACGTGCGGCAACGAAATTGCGCAAAACC
Source organism: Zea mays (assembly GCF_902167145.1). Classification (NCBI taxonomy): domain Eukaryota; kingdom Viridiplantae; phylum Streptophyta; class Magnoliopsida; order Poales; family Poaceae; genus Zea; species Zea mays. The sequence continues at coordinate 86,458,535 of NC_050098.1, forward strand.
AACCCAAACATGAGTTTTGGACCTAAAGTAGTGGAATGAGCATGTTCGTTGTGAAAAACGAAGAAATGGTTCCGGTGGCAAAAACTCGTGCTTTGTATGCACCCCAACACCCGTTTTCGGAATGGGTGACGTGCGGCAACGAAATTGCGCGAAACCAACCCAAACATGAGTTTTGGACCTAAAGTAATGGATTGGCATGTTCGTTGAGAAAAACGAAGAAATGGTTCCGGTGGCAAAAACTCGTGCTTTGTATGCACCCCGACACCCGTTTTCGGAATGGGTGACGTGTGGCGCGAAACCAACCCCAAACATGAGTTTTGGACCTAAAGTAGTGGATTGGGCAAGTTCGTTGCGAAAAACGAAGAAATGGTTCCGGTGGCAAAAACTCGTGCTTTGTATGCACCCCGACACCCGTTTTCGGAATGGGTAACGTGCGGCAACGAAATTGAGCGAAACCACCCAAACATGAGTTTTGGACCTAATGTAGTGGATTGGGCATGTTCGTTGCGTAAAACGAAGAAATGGTTCCGCTGGCGAAAACTCATGTGCACCCCGACACCCGTTCTCGGAATCGGTGACGTGCGGCAACGAAATTGCGTGAAACCACCCCAAACATGTGTTTTGGACCTAAAGTAGTGGATTGGGTATGTTCGTTGTGAAAAACGAAGAAATGGTTCCGGTGGAAAAACTCGTGCTTTGTATGCACCCCGACACCCGTTTTCGGAATGGGTGACGTGCGGCGCGAAACCACCCCAAACATGAGTTTTGGACCTAAAGTAGTGGATTGGGCAAGTTCGTTGCGAAAAACGAAGAATTGGTTCCGGTTGCAAAAACTCGTGCTTTGTATGCACCCTGACACCCGTTTTGGGAATGGGCTGACGTACGACAACGAAATTGCGCGAAACCACCCCAAACTTGAGTTTTGGACCTAAAGTAGTGGATTCGGCATGTTCGTTGCGAAAAACGAAGAAATGGTTTCGGTGGCAAAAACTCGTGCTTGTATGCACCCCGACACCCGTTTTCGGAATTGGTGACGTGCGGCAACGAAATTGCGCGAAACCACCCCAAACATGAGTTTTGGACCTAAAGTAGTGGATTGGGCAAGTTCGTTGCGAAAAACGAAGAATTGGTTCCGGTGGCAAAAACTCGTGCTTTATATGCACCCCGACACCCGTTATGGGAATGGGTGACGTACGACAACGAAATTGCGCGAAACCACCCCAAACATGAGTTTTGGACCTAAAGTAGTGGATTGGGCATGTTCGTTGCGAAAAACGAAGAAATGGTTCCGGTGGCGAAACCTCAAGCTTTGTATACACCCCGACACCCGTTTTCGGAATGGGTGACGTGCGGCAACGAAATTGCGCAAAACCACCCCAAACATGAGTTTGGACCTAAAGTTGTGGAATGGGCATGTTCGTTGTGAAAAACTATGAAATGGTTCCGGTGGCAAAAACTCGTGCTTGTATGCACCCTAACAATCGTTTTCCGAATGGGTAACGTGCGGCAACGAAATTGCGCGAAACCAACCCAAACATGAGTTTTGTACCTAAAGTAGTGGATTGGGTATGTTCGTTGAGAAAAACGAAGAAATGGTTCCGGTGGCAAAAACTGGTGCTTTGTATGCACCCCGACACCCGTTTTCGGAATGGGTGACGTGTGGCGCGAAACCAACCCCAAACATGAGTTTTGGACCTAAAGTAGTGGATTGGGCAAGTTCGTTGCGAAAAAACGAAAAATTGGTTCTGGTGGCAAAAACTCGTTTTGGGAATGGGGTGACGTACGACAACGAAATTGCGCGAAACCACCCCAAACATGAGTTTTGGACCTAAAGTAGTGGATTGGGCATGTTCGTTGCGAAAAACGAAGAAATGGTTCCGGTGGCAAAAACTCGTGCTTTGTATGCACCCCGACACCCGTTTTCGGAATGGGTAACGTGCGGCAACGAAATTGAGCGAAACCACCCCAAACATGAGTTTTGGACCTAAAGTAGTGGATTGGGCATGTTCGTTGCGAAAAACGAAGAAATGGTTCCGGTGGCGAAACCTCAAGCTTTGTATACACCCCGACACCCGTTTTCGGAATGGGTGACGTGCGGCAACGAAATTGCGCAAAACCACCCCAAACATGAGTTTGGACCTAAAGTAGTGGAATGGGCATGTTCGTTGTGAAAAACTATGAAATGGTTCCGGTGGCAAAAACTCGTGCTTGTATGCACCCTAACAATCGTTTTCCGAATGGGTAACGTGCGGCAACGAAATTGCGCGAAACCAACCCAAACATGAGTTTTGTACCTAAAGTAGTGGATTGGGTATGTTCGTTGAGAAAAACGAAGAAATGGTTCCGGTGGCAAAAACTCGTGCTTTGTATGCACCCCAACACCCGTTTTTGGAACGCGTGACGTCCGGCAACGAAGTTGCGCGAAACCACCCCAAACATGAGTTTTGGACCTAAAGTACTGGATTGAGCATGTTCGTTGCGAAAAACGAAGAAATGGTTCCGGTGGCAAAAACTCGTGCTTTGTATGCACCCCGACACCCGTTTTCGGAATGGGTGACGTGCGGCAACGATATAGCGCGAAACCACCCCAAACATGAGTTTTGGACCTAAAGTAGTGGATTGGGCAAGTTCGTTGCGAAAAACGAAGAATTGGTTCCGGTGGCAAAAACTCGTGCTTTGTATGCACCCCAACAGCCGTTTTGGGAATGAGGGATGTACGACAATGAAATTGCCCGAAACCATCCCAAAGATGAGTTTTGGACCTAAAGTAGTGGATTGGGCATGTTCGTTGCGAAAAATGAAGAAATGGTTCCAGTGGCGAAAACTCATGCTTTGTATGCACCCGACACCCGTTTTCGGAATGGGTGACGTGCGACAACGAAATTGCGCGAAACCACCCCAAACATGAGTTTTGGACCTAAAGTAGTGGATTGGGCATGTTCGTTGCGAAAAACGAAGAAATGGTTCCGGTGGCAAAAACTCGTGCTTTGTATGCACCCCGACACCCGTTTTCGGAATGGGTGACGTGCGGCAACGAAATTGCGCGAAACCACCACAAACATGAGTTTTGGACCTAAAGTAGTGGATTGGGCATGTTCGTTGCGAAAAACGAAGAAATGGTTCCGGTGGCGAAAACTCATGCTTTGTATGCACCCCGACACCCGTTTTCGGAATGGGTGATGTGCGGCAAAGAAATTGCGCGAAACCACCCCAAACATGAGTTTTGGACCTAGAATAGTGGATTGGGCATGTTCGTTGCGAAAAACGAAGAAATGGTTCCAGTGGAAAAAACTCGTGCTTTGTATGCACCCCGACACCCGTTTTCGGAATGGGTGACGTGCGGCAAAGAAATTGCGCGAAACCACCCCAAACATGAGTTTTGGATCTAAAGTAGTGGATTGGGCATGTTCGTTGCGAAAAACGAAGAAATGGTTCCGATGGCGAAAACTCAACCTTTGTATGCACCCCGACACCCGTTTTCGGAATGGGTGACGTGCGGCAACGAAATTGCGCAAAACCACCCCAACACATGAGTTTTGGACCTAAAGTAGTGGAATGGGTATGTTCATTGTGAAAATCGAAGAAATGGTTCCGGTGGCAAAAACTCGTGCTTGTATGCACCCCGATACCCGTTTTCGGAATGGGTAACGTGCGGCAACGAAATTGCGTGAAACCACACCAAACATGAGTTTTGGACCTAAAGTAGTGGATTGGGCATGTTCGTTGGGAAAAACGAAGAAATGGTTCCGGTGGCAAAAACTCGTGCTTTGTATGCACCCCAACACCCGTTTTCGGAATGGGTGACGTGCGGCAACGAAATTGCGCGAAACCACCCCAAACATGAGTTTTGGACCTAAAGTAATGGATTGGCATGTTCGTTGCGAAAAACGAAGAAATGGTTCCGGTGGCAAAAACTCGTGCTTTGTATGCACCCCGACACCCGTTTTCGGAATGGGTGACGTGTGGCACGAAACCACCCCAAACATGTATTGGACCTAAAGCAGTGGATTTGGCAAGTTCGTTGCGAAAAATGAAGAATTGGTTCCGGTGGCAAAAACTCGTGCTTTGTATGCACCCCGACACCCGTTTTGGGAATGGGGTGACGTATGACAACGAAATTGCGCGAAACCACCCCAAACATGAGTTTTGGACCTAAAGTAGTGGATTGGGCATGTTCGTTGCGAAAAACGAAGAAATGGTTCCGGTGGCATAAACTCGTGCTTTGTATGCACCCCGACACCCGTATTCGGAATGGGTGACGTGCGGCAACGAAATTGCGCGAAACCACCCAAACATGAGTTTTGGACCTAAAGTAGTGGATTGGGCATGTTCGTTGCGAAAAATGAAGAAATGGTTCCGGTGGCGAAAACTCATGTGCACCCCGACACCCGTTCTCGGAATCTGTGACGTGCGGCAACGAAATTGCGCGAAACCACCCCAAACAGAGTTTTGGACCTAGAATAGTTGATTGGGCATGTTTGTTGCGAAAAACGAAGAAATGGTTCCGGTGGAAAAAAAACTCGTGCTTTGTATGCACCCGGACACCCGTTTTCGGAATGGGTGACGTGCGGCAACGAAATTGCGCGAAACCACCCCAAACATGAGTTTTGGACCTAAAGTAGTGGATTGGGCATGTTCGTTGCGAAAAACGAAGAAATGGTTCCGGTGGCGAAAACTCAAGCTTTACCCCGTCACCAGTTTTCGGAATGGGTGACGTGCGGCAACGAAATTGCGCAAAACCAACCCAAACATGACTTTTGGACCTAAAGTAGTGGAATGAGCATGTTCGTTGTGAAAAACGAAGAAATGGTTCCGGTGGCAAAAACTCGTGCTTTGTATGCACCCCAACACCCGTTTTCGGAATGGGTGACGTGCGGCAACGAAATTGCGCGAAACCAACCCAAACATGAGTTTTGGACCTAAAGTAATGGATTGGCATGTTCGTTGAGAAAAACGAAGAAATGGTTCCGGTGGCAAAAACTCGTGCTTTGTATGCACCCCGACACCCGTTTTCGGAATGGGTGACGTGTGGCGCGAAACCAACCCCAAACATGAGTTTTGGACCTAAAGTAGTGGATTGGGCAAGTTCGTTGCGAAAAAAACGAAAAATTGGTTCTGGTGGCAAAAACTCGTTTTGGGAATGGGGTGACGTACGACAACGAAATTGCGCGAAACCACCCCAAACATGAGTTTTGGACCTAAAGTAGTGGATTGGGCATGTTCGTTGCGAAAAACGAAGAAATGGTTCCGGTGGCAAAAACTCGTGCTTTGTATGCACCCCGACACCCGTTTTCGGAATGGGTAACGTGCGGCAACGAAATTGAGCGAAACCACCCAAACATGAGTTTTGGACCTAATGTAGTGGATTGGGCATGTTCGTTGCGTAAAACGAAGAAATGGTTCCGCTGGCGAAAACTCATGTGCACCCCGACACCCGTTCTCGGAATCGGTGACGTGCGGCAACGAAATTGCGTGAAACCACCCCAAACATGTGTTTTGGACCTAAAGTAGTGGATTGGGTATGTTCGTTGTGAAAAACGAAGAAATGGTTCCGGTGGAAAAACTCGTGCTTTGTATGCACCCCGACACCCGTTTTCGCAATGGGTGACGTGCGGCGCGAAACCACCCCAAACATGAGTTTTGGACCTAAAGTAGTGGATTGGGCAAGTTCGTTGCGAAAAACGAAGAATTGGTTCCGGTTGCAAAAACTCGTGCTTTGTATGCACCCTGACACCCGTTTTGGGAATGGGCTGACGTACGACAACGAAATTGCGCGAAACCACCCCAAACTTGAGTTTTGGACCTAAAGTAGTGGATTCGGCATGTTCGTTGCGAAAAACGAAGAAATGGTTTCGGTGGCAAAAACTCGTGCTTGTATGCACCCCGACACCCGTTTTCGGAATTGGTGACGTGCGGCAACGAAATTGCGCGAAACCACCCCAAACATGAGTTTTGGACCTAAAGTAGTGGATTGGGCAAGTTCGTTGCGAAAAACGAAGAATTGGTTCCGGTGGCAAAAACTCGTGCTTTATATGCACCCCGACACCCGTTATGGGAATGGGTGACGTACGACAACGAAATTGCGCGAAACCACCCCAAACATGAGTTTTGGACCTAAAGTAGTGGATTGGGCATGTCCGTTGCGAAAAACGAAGAAATGGTTCCGGTGGCGAAACCTCAAGCTTTGTATACACCCCGACACCCGTTTTCGGAATGGGTGACGTGCGGCAACGAAATTGCGCAAAACCACCCCAAACATGAGTTTGGACCTAAAGTAGTGGAATGGGCATGTTCGTTGTGAAAAACTATGAAATGGTTCCGGTGGCAAAAACTCGTGCTTGTATGCACCCTAACAATCGTTTTCCGAATGGGTAACGTGCGGCAACGAAATTGCGCGAAACCAACCCAAACATGAGTTTTGTACCTAAAGTAGTGGATTGGGTATGTTCGTTGAGAAAAACGAAGAAATGGTTCCGGTGGCAAAAACTCGTGCTTTGTATGCACCCCAACACCCGTTTTTGGAACGCGTGACGTCCGGCAACGAAGTTGCGCGAAACCACCCCAAACATGAGTTTTGGACCTAAAGTACTGGATTGAGCATGTTCGTTGCGAAAAACGAAGAAATGGTTCCGGTGGCAAAAACTCGTGCTTTGTATGCACCCCGACACCCGTTTTCGGAATGGGTGACGTGCGGCAACGATATAGCGCGAAACCACCCCAAACATGAGTTTTGGACCTAAAGTAGTGGATTGGGCAAGTTCGTTGCGAAAAACGAAGAATTGGTTCCGGTGGCAAAAACTCGTGCTTTGTATGCACCCCAACAGCCGTTTTGGGAATGAGGGATGTACGACAATGAAATTGCCCGAAACCACCCCAAAGATGAGTTTTGGACCTAAAGTAGTGGATTGGGCATGTTCGTTGCGAAAAATGAAGAAATGGTTCCAGTGGCGAAAACTCATGCTTTGTATGCACCCGACACCCGTTTTCGGAATGGGTGACGTGCGACAACGAAATTGCGCGAAACCACCCCAAACATGAGTTTTGGACCTAAAGTAGTGGATTGGGCATGTTCGTTGCGAAAAACGAAGAAATGGTTCCGGTGGCAAAAACTCGTGCTTTGTATGCACCCCGACACCCGTTTTCGGAATGGGTGACGTGCGGCAACGAAATTGCGCGAAACCACCACAAACATGAGTTTTGGACCTAAAGTAGTGGATTGGGCATGTTCGTTGCGAAAAACGAAGAAATGGTTCCGGTGGCGAAAACTCATGCTTTGTATGCACCCCGACACCCGTTTTCGGAATGGGTGATGTGCGGCAAAGAAATTGCGCGAAACCACCCCAAACATGAGTTTTGGACCTAGAATAGTGGATTGGGCATGTTCGTTGCGAAAAACGAAGAAATGGTTCCAGTGGAAAAAACTCGTGCTTTGTATGCACCCCGACACCCGTTTTCGGAATGGGTGACGTGCGGCAAAGAAATTGCGCGAAACCACCCCAAACATGAGTTTTGGATCTAAAGTAGTGGATTGGGCATGTTCGTTGCGAAAAACGAAGAAATGGTTCCGATGGCGAAAACTCAACCTTTGTATGCACCCCGACACCCGTTTTCGGAATGGGTGACGTGCGGCAACGAAATTGCGCAAAACCACCCCAACACATGAGTTTTGGACCTAAAGTAGTGGAATGGGTATGTTCATTGTGAAAATCGAAGAAATAGTTCCGGTGGCAAAAACTCGTGCTTGTATGCACCCCGATACCCGTTTTCGGAATGGGTAACGTGCGGCAACGAAATTGCATGAAACCACACCAAACATGAGTTTTGGACCTAAAGTAGTGGATTGGGCATGTTCGTTGGGAAAAACGAAGAAATGGTTCCGGTGGCAAAAACTCGTGCTTTGTATGCACCCCAACACCCGTTTTCGGAATGGGTGACGTGCGGCAACGAAATTGCGCGAAACCACCCCAAACATGAGTTTTGGACCTAAAGTAATGGATTGGCATGTTCGTTGCGAAAAACGAAGAAATGGTTCCGGTGGCAAAAACTCGTGCTTTGTATGCACCCCGACACCCGTTTTCGGAATGGGTGACGTGTGGCACGAAACCACCCCAAACATGTATTGGACCTAAAGCAGTGGATTTGGCAAGTTCGTTGCGAAAAACGAAGAATTGGTTCCGGTGGCAAAAACTCGTGCTTTGTATGCACCCCGACACCCGTTTTGGGAATGGGGTGACGTATGACAACGAAATTGCGCGAAACCACCCCAAACATGAGTTTTGGACCTAAAGTAGTGGATTGGGCATGTTCGTTGCGAAAAACGAAGAAATGGTTCCGGTGGCATAAACTCGTGCTTTGTATGCACCCCGACACCCGTATTCGGAATGGGTGACGTGCGGCAACGAAATTGCGCGAAACCTGATGAAGACATCCACACTACTGATGCATCTATACCAATACAAGTACCAATTTCTGGTCCCATTACTCGCGCTCGTGCTCGTCAACTCAACCATCAGGTGATTACACTCTTGAGTTCATGTCCATCATATTTAGACCATGGAGACCCGTGCACTCTTGTTTTGCTTAGGAATCAGGGAGAAGACCGAAAGGGAAAAGGATTTGAACATGCTGGATTCGGACTGCAGAAGAACACCAACTTGTGACGGTCACCACGGTCAGATGCGGGCTCGGATTGGAATGTTCAAGCACAACATGGAAAGCTTATCAAGTCTACTTTCATATGGATCCGGAATTATAGTCATATCTGTTCTGAGGCCGCCGTAATCATTGTTTTCTTACCGAGACATTTCCTGCCTTTTCTGCCCATGGTGCTGCGTCACCCTATTTTGGCCCAATGGGTCGTGTATCAAGTTAGGTCCATTAGGGACGCATCCTAGGGTTGCAGCACGACCCCAATACCCTTGTGGTCGTCCTCCCATGTTTATAAACCCCCTAGCCGCCACCAAGAACAGCGGGTTTTGTTTAGATCAAGTTTAGCTCTCGCTACTTGCTTGCAAGCGCGCGTGCTAGTTCAGCCGCCCGTCTTCTTGTCTTCGGAACCCCACCATATTGTAGTTTGATCTTTAAACCTACATTTAGATCTGGTAATTCAGTACTTGTTCTACTTGTTCTTGCTAGTTCTTCGATTGCTTGCAGGACGAGTGCCCTAGTGGCCAGGGTGTCACGCTCCACAAGATCGTGACAGCCATAGGAGGTGGTGTATCGGTTGCTAAGGCGCAGCGTCTTTGGAAGGCTGTAGTCGGGCCGTGAACGTCGTCTCCTCCCCCAATCGAGTTATTCCACACCCTCTCATCGAAAGATCGGGCAATCACCCAACGGGTGCACATCAGTTGGTAATCAGAGCAAGGTTTATCGGTGAGAGATTTACTTTTCTTCGCTGTTTTCTTATCTCCTATAGTCCAGAAAAAGCCAAAAAATAGTAGATTAGTTTTACCGCAATCCTATAAACCATTGAGCATTTACTAGTACTACTTAGTTAGGGCTTGTTGAGTTTTTGGTTGCATCGGTTGTGTCGAGTTGCTGGTCTTAGTTTATTCCTTTAGAGTTTTGAGTTCTACCACGTTTTGGTCACCACGAAATCCACCATCACCAAAAACATCTCTGGTTCGTTTTTGCCACCACGGATACATATCATATCCGATTTGGAAGTTTAAATACAATCTGGAAAGCTTATCTTATCTTCTTTCCAACGGATCTGACCTTATCTCAAAATTCGTTCTGAGCGCTCCGCAATCATCGTAGAGATTTCTGGACTTTCTATATTAACAAGATTTGTTAAATCTGATTTAAAGGGGTTGTTAGCAATATCTTTATTGTTTGGGTTGTCATAGTGAAAAAAAAGGGTTTAGGCCCCTGCAAAAAAAAACAGAAGAAGAAGAAAAAAAAAGAATAGAAAAGAAAAAAAAAGGAAAAGAAGAAGAAGGGGGCTGAATCTCTAAATCTGTTGTTTCTCTTTGTGCTGTGCTAGTTGTTCTTTTTCAGTGACTACCTTTGTGCCTAGGCTCACGTCTCTAGCCTGGTTTAGCCTAGGACCAGCACAGTACCACCGTTGAACGATTATTCAGCTTGCTTTTGTAACTAACGTGGTACTAGTGTATTCCTTGCTTCAGCCCACCTACAACTCTACATATTTCGACTATAGTTTGACAGGTCGTGTTGCTGCGGCACCGATACACTTATTCCACGGTTGCAGACTTGTTGGTTGCTGACCCCTCCTGTTGTGCAAGGTAAGAATTGGTAAGAGCTTGTGTGGCAGGTTGAGAGTGAGCGCCTTGCAGTAGCTACATCCTAATAGTTGTAGAGTTTTTATTCCTTCACGTTTTTTTTTTCTTGTTGCCTCTGTTCGTCTAACCATGGCAGGATTGGAGGTTGATGATGCTTCTCGTAATATGCCACACTCTCCTCGCACCAAGGGTATCATACAACACTTTGTAAGGCTAGTGAAGACGCACACGGAAGGTCTTGATAATGACATGCAGGTGACGAATGAAAAGATGGGGCAATTGGAGGCCACACAGATCGACACGAACACCAAACTTGCAAATGTGGAAATGACAGTTGCTCATATTGACAAGAGCCTTGTCGCACTCTTGAGGCGGTTTGATGAGATGCATGCTAATATCAATGGTGGGCGTGATGAGGGCGCCGAAGGTAACTGGGATGACTATGTTGCTGATACTGAACAAGATGACCAAGAAGCACCTAATCGCCGGCGACTACGTACTAACCGTAGAGGTATGGGTGGTTTTCACCGACGTGAGGTACATGGTAATGATGATGCTTTTAGTAAGGTTAAATTTAAAATACCTCCTTTTGATGGTAAATATGACCCTGATGCTTACATTACTTGGGAGATTGCGGTTGATCAAAAGTTTGCATGCCATGAATTTCCTGAGAATGCGCGGGTTAGAGCTGCTACTAGTGAGTTTACTAAATTTGCTTCTGTTTGGTGGATAGAACATGGTAAGAAGAATCCTAATAACATGCCACAAACTTGGGATGCGTTGAAACGGGTCATGCGGGCTAGATTTGTTCCTTCATATTATGCACGTGATATGTTAAACAAGTTGCAACAATTGAGACAGGGTACTAAAAGTGTAGAAGAATATTATCAGGAATTACAAATGGGTATGCTGCGTTGTAACATAGAGGAGGGTGAGGAATCTGCTATGGCTAGATTTTTGGGCGGGTTAAATAGGGAAATTCAGGACATCCTTGCTTATAAAGATTATGCTAATGTAACCCGATTATTTCATCTTGCTTGCAAAGCTGAAAGGGAAGTGCAGGGACGACGTGCTAGTGCAAGGTCTAATGTTTCTGCAGGAAAATCTACACCATGGCAACAGCGCACGACTACGTCCATGACCGGCCGTACACCAGCTCCAACTCCCTTGCCAAGTCGACCAGCACCCCCGCCTTCCTCCGGCGACAAACCACGTGCACCTTCCACAAATTCAGCAACCAAATCTGCCCAGAAACCAGCAGGTAGTGCCTCTTCAGTAGCCTCCACGGGTAGAACAAGAGATGTTCTGTGTTATCGATGCAAGGGCTATGGACACGTGCAGCGTGATTGTCCTAATCAGCGTGTTTTGGTGGTAAAAGACGATGGTGGGTATTCCTCTGCTAGTGATTTGGATGAAGCTACACTTGCTTTGCTTGCGGCTGATGATGTAGGCACTAAGGAACCACCCGAAGAACAGATTGGTGCAGATGATGCAGAGCATTATGAGAGCCTCATTGTACAGCGTGTGCTTAGTGCACAAATGGAGAAGGCAGAGCAGAATCAGCGACATACGTTGTTTCAAACAAAGTGTGTCATTAAGGAGCGTTCATGTCGTTTGATCATTGATGGAGGTAGCTGCAACAACTTGGCTAGCAGCGACATGGTGGAGAAGCTTGCACTTACGACCAAACCGCACCCGCATCCATATCACATTCAATGGCTCAACAATAGTGGTAAGGTCAAGGTAACCAAGCTGGTACGAATTAATTTTGCTATTGGTTCATATCGTGATGTTGTTGACTGTGATGTTGTGCCTATGGATGCTTGTAATATTCTGCTAGGTAGACCATGGCAATTTGATTCAGATTGTATGCATCATGGTAGATCAAATCAATATTCTCTCATATACCATGATAAGAAAATTATTTTTGCTTCCCATGTCCCCTGAGGCTATTGTGCGTGATGATGTTGCTAAAGCTACCAAAGCTAAAACTGAGAACAACAAGAATATTAAAGTTGTTGGTAATAACAAAGATGGGATAAAATTGAAAGGACATTGCTTGCTTGCAACAAAAACTGATGTTAATGAATTATTTGCTTCCACTACTGTTGCCTACGCCTTGGTATGCAAGGATGCTTTGATTTCAATTCAAGATATGCAGCATTCTTTGCCTCCTGTTATTACTAACATTTTGCAGGAGTATTCTGATGTATTTCCAAGTGAGATACCAGAGGGGCTGCCACCTATACGAGGGATTGAGCACCAAATTGATCTTATTCCTGGTGCATCTTTGCCGAATCGTGCGCCATATAGGACAAATCCAGAGGAAACAAAAGAAATTCAGCGACAAGTGCAAGAACTACTCGACAAAGGTTACGTGCGTGAGTCTCTTAGTCCGTGTGCTGTTCCGGTTATTTTAGTGCCTAAAAAAGATGGAACATGGCGTATGTGTGTTGATTGTAGGGCTATTAATAATATCACGATACGTTATCGACACCCTATTCCACGTTTAGATGATATGCTTGATGAATTGAGTGGTGCCATTGTCTTTTCTAAAGTTGATTTGCGTAGTGGGTACCACCAGATTCGTATGAAATTGGGAGATGAATGGAAAACTGCTTTCAAAACTAAGTTCGGATTGTATGAGTGGTTAGTCATGCCTTTTGGGTTAACTAATGCACCTAGCACTTTCATGAGATTAATGAACGAGGTTTTGCGTGCCTTCATTGGAAAATTTGTGGTAGTATACTTTGATGACATATTAATCTACAGCAAATCTATGGATGAACATGTTGATCACATGCGTGCTGTTTTTAATGCTTTACGAGATGCACGTTTATTTGGTAACCTTGAGAAGTGCACATTTTGCACCGATCGAGTTTCGTTTCTTGGTTATGTTGTGACTCCACAGGGAATTGAGGTTGATCAAGCCAAGGTAGAAGCGATACATGGATGGCCTATGCCAAAGACTATCACACAGGTGCGGAGTTTCCTAGGACTTGCTGGCTTCTATCGCCGTTTTGTGAAGGACTTTAGCACCATTGCTGCACCTTTGAATGAGCTTACGAAGAAGGGAGTGCATTTTAGTTGGGGCAAAGTACAAGAGCACGCTTTCAACGTGCTGAAAGATAAGTTGACACATGCACCTCTCCTCCAACTTCCTGATTTTAATAAGACTTTTGAGCTTGAATGTGATGCTAGTGGAATTGGATTGGGTGGTGTTTTGTTACAAGAAGGCAAACCTGTTGCATATTTTAGTGAAAAATTGAGTGGGTCTGTTCTAAATTATTCTACTTATGATAAGGAATTATATGCTCTTGTGCGAACATTAGAAACATGGCAGCATTATTTGTGGCCCAAAGAGTTTGTTATTCATTCTGATCATGAATCTTTGAAACATATTCGTAGTCAAGGAAAACTGAACCGTAGACATGCTAAGTGGGTTGAATTTATCGAATCGTTTCCTTATGTTATTAAGCACAAGAAAGGAAAAGAGAATATCATTGCTGACGCTTTGTCTAGGAGATATACTTTGCTGAATCAACTTGACTACAAAATCTTTGGATTAGAGACGATTAAAGACCAATATGTTCATGATGCTGATTTTAAAGATGTGTTGCTGCATTGTAAAGATGGGAAAGGATGGAACAAATATATCGTTAGTGATGGGTTTGTGTTTAGAGCTAACAAGCTATGCATTCCAGCTAGCTCCGTTCGTTTGTTGTTGTTACAGGAAGCACATGGAGGTGGCTTAATGGGACATTTTGGAGCAAAGAAAACGGAGGACATACTTGCTGGTCATTTCTTTTGGCCCAAGATGAGAAGAGATGTGGTGAGATTGGTTGCTCGTTGCACGACATGCCAAAAGGCGAAGTCACGGTTAAATCCACACGGTTTGTATTTGCCTCTACCCGTTCCTAGTGCTCCTTGGGAAGATATTTCTATGGATTTTGTGCTGGGATTGCCTAGGACTAGGAAGGGACGTGATAGTGTGTTTGTGGTTGTTGATAGATTTTCTAAGATGGCACATTTCATACCATGTCATAAAACTGACGATGCTACTCATATTGCTGATTTGTTCTTTCGTGAAATTGTTCGCTTGCATGGTGTGCCCAACACAATCGTTTCTGATCGTGATGCTAAATTTCTTAGTCATTTTTGGAGGACTTTGTGGGCAAAATTGGGGACTAAGCTTTTATTTTCTACTACATGTCATCCTCAAACTGATGGTCAAACTGAAGTTGTGAATAGAACTTTGTCTACTATGTTAAGGGCAGTTCTAAAGAAGAATATTAAGATGTGGGAGGACTGTTTGCCTCATATTGAATTTGCTTATAATCGATCATTGCATTCTACTACAAAGATGTGCCCATTTCAGATTGTATATGGTTTGTTACCTCGTGCTCCTATTGATTTAATGCCTTTGCCATCTTCTGAAAAACTAAATTTTGATGCTACTAGGCGTGCTGAATTGATGTTAAAACTGCACGAAACTACTAAAGAAAACATAGAGCGTATGAATGCTAGATATAAGTTTGCTAGTGATAAAGGTAGAAAGGAAATAAATTTTGAACCTGGAGATTTAGTTTGGTTGCATTTGAGAAAGGAAAGGTTTCCTGAATTACGAAAATCTAAATTGTTGCCTCGAGCCGATGGACCGTTTAAAGTGCTAGAGAAAATTAACGACAATGCATATAGGCTAGATCTGCCTGCAGACTTTGGGGTTAGCCCCACATTTAACATTGCAGATTTAAAGCCCTACTTGGGAGAGGAAGTTGAGCTTGAGTCGAGGACGACTCAAATGCAAGAAGGGGAGAATGATGAAGACATCCACACTACTGATGCATCTATACCAATACAAGTACCAATTTCTGGTCCCATTACTCGCGCTCGTGCTCGTCAACTCAACCATCAGGTGATTACACTCTTGAGTTCATGTCCATCATATTTAGACCATGGAGACCCGTGCACTCTTGTTTTGCTTAGGAATCAGGGAGAAGACCGAAAGGGAAAAGGATTTGAACATGCTGGATTCGGACTGCAGAAGAACACCAACTTGTGACGGTCACCACGGTCAGATGCGGGCTCGGATTGGAATGTTCAAGCACAACATGGAAAGCTTATCAAGTCTACTTTCATATGGATCCGGAATTATAGTCATATCTGTTCTGAGGCCGCCGTAATCATTGTTTTCTTACCGAGACATTTCCTGCCTTTTCTGCCCATGGTGCTGCGTCACCCTATTTTGGCCCAATGGGTCGTGTATCAAGTTAGGTCCATTAGGGACGCATCCTAGGGTTGCAGCACGACCCCAATACCCTTGTGGTCGTCCTCCCATGTTTATAAACCCCCTAGCCGCCACCAAGAACAGCGGGTTTTGTTTAGATCAAGTTTAGCTCTCGCTACTTGCTTGCAAGCGCGCGTGCTAGTTCAGCCGCCCGTCTTCTTGTCTTCGGAACCCCACCATATTGTAGTTTGATCTTTAAACCTACATTTAGATCTGGTAATTCAGTACTTGTTCTACTTGTTCTTGCTAGTTCTTCGATTGCTTGCAGGACGAGTGCCCTAGTGGCCAGGGTGTCACGCTCCACAAGATCGTGACAGCCATAGGAGGTGGTGTATCGGTTGCTAAGGCGCAGCGTCTTTGGAAGGCTGTAGTCGGGCCGTGAACGTCGTCTCCTCCCCCAATCGAGTTATTCCACACCCTCTCATCGAAAGATCGGGCAATCACCCAACGGGTGCACATCAAAACCACCCAAACATGAGTTTTGGACCTAAAGTAGTGGATTGGGCATGTTCGTTGCGAAAAATGAAGAAATGGTTCCGGTGGCGAAAACTCATGTGCACCCCGACACCCGTTCTCGGAATCTGTGACGTGCGGCAACGAAATTGCGCGAAACCACCCCAAACAGAGTTTTGGACCTAGAATAGTTGATTGGGCATGTTTGTTGCGAAAAACGAAGAAATGGTTCCGGTGGAAAAAAAACTCGTGCTTTGTATGCACCCGGACACCCGTTTTCGGAATGGGTGACGTGCGGCAACGAAATTGCGCGAAACCACCCCAAACATGAGTTTTGGACCTAAAGTAGTGGATTGGGCATGTTCGTTGCGAAAAACGAAGAAATGGTTCCGGTGGCGAAAACTCAAGCTTTACCCCGTCACCAGTTTTCGGAATGGGTGACGTGCGGCAACGAAATTGCGCAAAACCAACCCAAACATGACTTTTGGACCTAAAGTAGTGGAATGAGCATGTTCGTTGTGAAAAACGAAGAAATGGTTCCGGTGGCAAAAACTCGTGCTTTGTATGCACCCCAACACCCGTTTTCGGAATGGGTGACGTGCGGCAACGAAATTGCGCGAAACCAACCCAAACATGAGTTTTGGACCTAAAGTAATGGATTGGCATGTTCGTTGAGAAAAACGAAGAAATGGTTCCGGTGGCAAAAACTCGTGCTTTGTATGCACCCCGACACCCGTTTTCGGAATGGGTGACGTGTGGCGCGAAACCAACCCCAAACATGAGTTTTGGACCTAAAGTAGTGGATTGGGCAAGTTCGTTGCGAAAAAAACGAAAAATTGGTTCTGGTGGCAAAAACTCGTTTTGGGAATGGGGTGACGTACGACAACGAAATTGCGCGAAACCACCCCAAACATGAGTTTTGGACCTAAAGTAGTGGATTGGGCATGTTCGTTGCGAAAAACGAAGAAATGGTTCCGGTGGCAAAAACTCGTGCTTTGTATGCACCCCGACACCCGTTTTCGGAATGGGTAACGTGCGGCAACGAAATTGAGCGAAACCACCCAAACATGAGTTTTGGACCTAATGTAGTGGATTGGGCATGTTCGTTGCGTAAAACGAAGAAATGGTTCCGCTGGCGAAAACTCATGTGCACCCCGACACCCGTTCTCGGAATCGGTGACGTGCGGCAACGAAATTGCGTGAAACCACCCCAAACATGTGTTTTTGACCTAAAGTAGTGGATTGGGTATGTTCGTTGTGAAAAACGAAGAAATGGTTCCGGTGGAAAAACTCGTGCTTTGTATGCACCCCGACACCCGTTTTCGCAATGGGTGACGTGCGGCGCGAAACCACCCCAAACATGAGTTTTGGACCTAAAGTAGTGGATTGGGCAAGTTCGTTGCGAAAAACGAAGAATTGGTTCCGGTTGCAAAAACTCGTGCTTTGTATGCACCCTGACACCCGTTTTGGGAATGGGCTGACGTACGACAACGAAATTGCGCGAAACCACCCCAAACTTGAGTTTTGGACCTAAAGTAGTGGATTCGGCATGTTCGTTGCGAAAAACGAAGAAATGGTTTCGGTGGCAAAAACTCGTGCTTGTATGCACCCCGACACCCGTTTTCGGAATTGGTGACGTGCGGCAACGAAATTGCGCGAAACCACCCCAAACATGAGTTTTGGACCTAAAGTAGTGGATTGGGCAAGTTCGTTGCGAAAAACGAAGAATTGGTTCCGGTGGCAAAAACTCGTGCTTTATATGCACCCCGACACCCGTTATGGGAATGGGTGACGTACGACAACGAAATTGCGCGAAACCACCCCAAACATGAGTTTTGGACCTAAAGTAGTGGATTGGGCATGTCCGTTGCGAAAAACGAAGAAATGGTTCCGGTGGCGAAACCTCAAGCTTTGTATACACCCCGACACCCGTTTTCGGAATGGGTGACGTGCGGCAACGAAATTGCGCAAAACCACCCCAAACATGAGTTTGGACCTAAAGTAGTGGAATGGGCATGTTCGTTGTGAAAAACTATGAAATGGTTCCGGTGGCAAAAACTCGTGCTTGTATGCACCCTAACAATCGTTTTCCGAATGGGTAACGTGCGGCAACGAAATTGCGCGAAACCAACCCAAACATGAGTTTTGTACCTAAAGTAGTGGATTGGGTATGTTCGTTGAGAAAAACGAAGAAATGGTTCCGGTGGCAAAAACTCGTGCTTTGTATGCACCCCAACACCCGTTTTTGGAACGCGTGACGTCCGGCAACGAAGTTGCGCGAAACCACCCCAAACATGAGTTTTGGACCTAAAGTACTGGATTGAGCATGTTCGTTGCGAAAAACGAAGAAATGGTTCCGGTGGCAAAAACTCGTGCTTTGTATGCACCCCGACACCCGTTTTCGGAATGGGTGACGTGCGGCAACGATATAGCGCGACATGAGTTTTGGACCTAAAGTAGTGGATTGGGCAAGTTCGTTGCGAAAAACGAAGAATTGGTTCCGGTGGCAAAAACTCGTGCTTTGTATGCACCCCAACAGCCGTTTTGGGAATGAGGGATGTACGACAATGAAATTGCCCGAAACCACCCCAAAGATGAGTTTTGGACCTAAAGTAGTGGATTGGGCATGTTCGTTGCGAAAAATGAAGAAATGGTTCCAGTGGCGAAAACTCATGCTTTGTATGCACCCGACACCCGTTTTCGGAATGGGTGACGTGCGACAACGAAATTGCGCGAAACCACCCCAAACATGAGTTTTGGACCTAAAGTAGTGGATTGGGCATGTTCGTTGCGAAAAACGAAGAAATGGTTCCGGTGGCAAAAACTCGTGCTTTGTATGCACCCCGACACCCGTTTTCGGAATGGGTGACGTGCGGCAACGAAATTGCGCGAAACCACCACAAACATGAGTTTTGGACCTAAAGTAGTGGATTGGGCATGTTCGTTGCGAAAAACGAAGAAATGGTTCCGGTGGCGAAAACTCATGCTTTGTATGCACCCCGACACCCGTTTTCGGAATGGGTGATGTGCGGCAAAGAAATTGCGCGAAACCACCCCAAACATGAGTTTTGGACCTAGAATAGTGGATTGGGCATGTTCGTTGCGAAAAACGAAGAAATGGTTCCAGTGGAAAAAACTCGTGCTTTGTATGCACCCCGACACCCGTTTTCGGAATGGGTGACGTGCGGCAAAGAAATTGCGCGAAACCACCCCAAACATGAGTTTTGGATCTAAAGTAGTGGATTGGGCATGTTCGTTGCGAAAAACGAAGAAATGGTTCCGATGGCGAAAACTCAACCTTTGTATGCACCCCGACACCCGTTTTCGGAATGGGTGACGTGCGGCAACGAAATTGCGCAAAACCACCCCAACACATGAGTTTTGGACCTAAAGTAGTGGAATGGGTATGTTCATTGTGAAAATCGAAGAAATGGTTCCGGTGGCAAAAACTCGTGCTTGTATGCACCCCGATACCCGTTTTCGGAATGGGTAACGTGCGGCAACGAAATTGCATGAAACCACACCAAACATGAGTTTTGGACCTAAAGTAGTGGATTGGGCATGTTCGTTGGGAAAAACGAAGAAATGGTTCCGGTGGCAAAAACTCGTGCTTTGTATGCACCCCAACACCCGTTTTCGGAATGGGTGACGTGCGGCAACGAAATTGCGCGAAACCACCCCAAACATGAGTTTTGGACCTAAAGTAATGGATTGGCATGTTCGTTGCGAAAAACGAAGAAATGGTTCCGGTGGCAAAAACTCGTGCTTTGTATGCACCCCGACACCCGTTTTCGGAATGGGTGACGTGTGGCACGAAACCACCCCAAACATGTATTGGACCTAAAGCAGTGGATTTGGCAAGTTCGTTGCGAAAAACGAAGAATTGGTTCCGGTGGCAAAAACTCGTGCTTTGTATGCACCCCGACACCCGTTTTGGGAATGGGGTGACGTATGACAACGAAATTGCGCGAAACCACCCCAAACATGAGTTTTGGACCTAAAGTAGTGGATTGGGCATGTTCGTTGCGAAAAACGAAGAAATGGTTCCGGTGGCATAAACTCGTGCTTTGTATGCACCCCGACACCCGTATTCGGAATGGGTGACGTGCGGCAACGAAATTGCGCGAAACCACCCAAACATGAGTTTTGGACCTAAAGTAGTGGATTGGGCATGTTCGTTGCGAAAAATGAAGAAATGGTTCCGGTGGCGAAAACTCATGTGCACCCCGACACCCGTTCTCGGAATCTGTGACGTGCGGCAACGAAATTGCGCGAAACCACCCCAAACAGAGTTTTGGACCTAGAATAGTTGATTGGGCATGTTTGTTGCGAAAAACGAAGAAATGGTTCCGGTGGAAAAAAAACTCGTGCTTTGTATGCACCCGGACACCCGTTTTCGGAATGGGTGACGTGCGGCAACGAAATTGCGCGAAACCACCCCAAACATGAGTTTTGGACCTAAAGTAGTGGATTGGGCATGTTCGTTGCGAAAAACGAAGAAATGGTTCCGGTGGCGAAAACTCAAGCTTTACCCCGTCACCAGTTTTCGGAATGGGTGACGTGCGGCAACGAAATTGCGCAAAACCAACCCAAACATGACTTTTGGACCTAAAGTAGTGGAATGAGCATGTTCGTTGTGAAAAACGAAGAAATGGTTCCGGTGGCAAAAACTCGTGCTTTGTATGCACCCCAACACCCGTTTTCGGAATGGGTGACGTGCGGCAACGAAATTGCGCGAAACCAACCCAAACATGAGTTTTGGACCTAAAGTAATGGATTGGCATGTTCGTTGAGAAAAACGAAGAAATGGTTCCGGTGGCAAAAACTCGTGCTTTGTATGCACCCCGACACCCGTTTTCGGAATGGGTGACGTGTGGCGCGAAACCAACCCCAAACATGAGTTTTGGACCTAAAGTAGTGGATTGGGCAAGTTCGTTGCGAAAAAAACGAAAAATTGGTTCTGGTGGCAAAAACTCGTTTTGGGAATGGGGTGACGTACGACAACGAAATTGCGCGAAACCACCCCAAACATGAGTTTTGGACCTAAAGTAGTGGATTGGGCATGTTCGTTGCGAAAAACGAAGAAATGGTTCCGGTGGCAAAAACTCGTGCTTTGTATGCACCCCGACACCCGTTTTCGGAATGGGTAACGTGCGGCAACGAAATTGAGCGAAACCACCCAAACATGAGTTTTGGACCTAATGTAGTGGATTGGGCATGTTCGTTGCGTAAAACGAAGAAATGGTTCCGCTGGCGAAAACTCATGTGCACCCCGACACCCGTTCTCGGAATCGGTGACGTGCGGCAACGAAATTGCGTGAAACCACCCCAAACATGTGTTTTGGACCTAAAGTAGTGGATTGGGCATGTTCGTTGTGAAAAACGAAGAAATGGTTCCGGTGGAAAAACTCGTGCTTTGTATGCACCCGGACACCCGTTTTCGGAATGGGTGACATGCGGCAACGAAATTACGCGAAACCACCCCAAACATGAGTTTTGGACCTAAAGTAGTGGATTGGGCATGTTCATTGCGAAAAACGAAGAAATGGTTCCGGTGGCAAAAACTCAAGCTTTGTATGCACCCCGACACCAGTTTTCGGAATGGGTGACGTGCGGCAACGAAATTGCGCAAAACCACCCCAAACATGACTTTTGGACCTAAAGTAGTGGAATGGGCATGTTCGTTGTGAAAAACGAAGAAATGGTTCCGGTGGCAAAAACTCGTGCTTGTATGCACCCCGACACCCGTTTTCGGAATGGGTAACGTGCGGCAACGAAATTGCGCGAAACCACACCAAACATGAGTTTTGGACCTAAAGTTGTGGATTGGGCATGTTCGTTGGGAAAAACGAAGAAATGGTTCCGGTGGCAAAAACTCGTGCTTTGTATGCACCCCGACACCCGTTTTCGGTATGGGTGACGTGCGGCGCGAAACCACCCCAAACATGAGTTTTGGACCTAAAGTAGTGGATTGGGCAAGTTCGTTGCGAAAAACGAAGAATTGGTTCCGGTGGCAAAAACTCGTGCTTTGTATGCACCCCGACACCCGTTTTGGGAATGTGCTGACGTACGACAACGAAATTGCGTGAAACCACCCCAAACATGAGTTTTGGACCTAAAGTAGTGGATTGGGCATGTTCGTTGCGAAAAACGAAGAAATGGTTCCGATGGCGAAAACTCAACCTTTGTATGCACCCCGACACCCGTTTTCGGAATGGGTGACGTGCGGCAACGAAATTGCGCAAAACCACCCCAACACATGAGTTTTGGACCTAAAGTAGTGGAATGGGTATGTTCATTGTGAAAATCGAAGAAATGGTTCCGGTGGCAAAAACTCGTGCTTGTATGCACCCCGATACCCGTTTTCGGAATGGGTAACGTGCGGCAACGAAATTGCGTGAAACCACACCAAACATGAGTTTTGGACCTAAAGTAGTGGATTGGGCATGTTCGTTGGGAAAAACGAAGAAATGGTTCCGGTGGCAAAAACTCGTGCTTTGTATGCACCCCAACACCCGTTTTCGGAATGGGTGACGTGCGGCAACGAAATTGCGCGAAACCACCCCAAACATGAGTTTTGGACCTAAAGTAATGGATTGGCATGTTCGTTGCGAAAAACGAAGAAATGGTTCCGGTGGCAAAAACTCGTGCTTTGTACGCACCCCGACACCCGTTTTCGGAATGGGTGACGTGTGGCACGAAACCACCCCAAACATGTATTGGACCTAAAGCAGTGGATTTGGCAAGTTCGTTGCGAAAAACGAAGAATTGGTTCCGGTGGCAAAAACTCGTGCTTTGTATGCACCCCGACACCCGTTTTGGGAATGGGGTGACGTATGACAACGAAATTGCGCGAAACCACCCCAAACATGAGTTTTGGACCTAAAGTAGTGGATTGGGCATGTTCGTTGCGAAAAACGAAGAAATGGTTCCGGTGGCATAAACTCGTGCTTTGTATGCACCCTGACACCCGTATTCGGAATGGGTGACGTGCGGCAACGAAATTGCGCGAAACCACCCAAACATGAGTTTTGGACCTAAAGTAGTGGATTGGGCATGTTCGTTGCGAAAAATGAAGAAATGGTTCCGGTGGCGAAAACTCATGTGCACCCCGACACCCGTTCTCGGAATCGGTGACGTGCGGCAACGAAATTGCGCGAAACCACCCCAAACATGAGTTTTGGACCTAGAATAGTTGATTGGACATGTTCGTTGCGAAAAACGAAGAAATGGTTCTGGTGGAAAAAACTCGTGCTTTGTATGCACCCGGACACCCGTTTTCGGAATGGGTGACATGCGGCAACGAAATTACGCGAAACCACCCCAAACATGAGTTTTGGACCTAAAGTAGTGGATTGGGCATGTTCATTGCGAAAAACGAAGAAATGGTTCCGGTGGCAAAAACTCAAGCTTTGTATGCACCCCGACACCAGTTTTCGGAATGGGTGACGTGCGGCAACGAAATTGCGCAAAACCACCCCAAACATGACTTTTGGACCTAAAGTAGTGGAATGGGCATGTTCGTTGTGAAAAACGAAGAAATGGTTCCGGTGGCAAAAACTCGTGCTTGTATGCACCCCGACACCCGTTTTCGGAATGGGTAACGTGCGGCAACGAAATTGCGCGAAACCACACCAAACATGAGTTTTGGACCTAAAGTTGTGGATTGGGCATGTTCGTTGGGAAAAACGAAGAAATGGTTCCGGTGGAAAAACTCGTGCTTTGTATGCACCCCGACACCCGTTTTCGCAATGGGTGACGTGCGGCGCGAAACCACCCCAAACATGAGTTTTGGACCTAAAGTAGTGGATTGGGCAAGTTCGTTGCGAAAAACGAAGAATTGGTTCCGGTTGCAAAAACTCGTGCTTTGTATGCACCCTGACACCCGTTTTGGGAATGGGCTGACGTACGACAACGAAATTGCGCGAAACCACCCCAAACTTGAGTTTTGGACCTAAAGTAGTGGATTCGGCATGTTCGTTGCGAAAAACGAAGAAATGGTTTCGGTGGCAAAAACTCGTGCTTGTATGCACCCCGACACCCGTTTTCGGAATTGGTGACGTGCGGCAACGAAATTGCGCGAAACCACCCCAAACATGAGTTTTGGACCTAAAGTAGTGGATTGGGCAAGTTCGTTGCGAAAAACGAAGAATTGGTTCCGGTGGCAAAAACTCGTGCTTTATATGCACCCCGACACCCGTTATGGGAATGGGTGACGTACGACAACGAAATTGCGCGAAACCACCCCAAACATGAGTTTTGGACCTAAAGTAGTGGATTGGGCATGTCCGTTGCGAAAAACGAAGAAATGGTTCCGGTGGCGAAACCTCAAGCTTTGTATACACCCCGACACCCGTTTTCGGAATGGGTGACGTGCGGCAACGAAATTGCGCAAAACCACCCCAAACATGAGTTTGGACCTAAAGTAGTGGAATGGGCATGTTCGTTGTGAAAAACTATGAAATGGTTCCGGTGGCAAAAACTCGTGCTTGTATGCACCCTAACAATCGTTTTCCGAATGGGTAACGTGCGGCAACGAAATTGCGCGAAACCAACCCAAACATGAGTTTTGTACCTAAAGTAGTGGATTGGGTATGTTCGTTGAGAAAAACGAAGAAATGGTTCCGGTGGCAAAAACTCGTGCTTTGTATGCACCCCAACACCCGTTTTTGGAACGCGTGACGTCCGGCAACGAAGTTGCGCGAAACCACCCCAAACATGAGTTTTGGACCTAAAGTACTGGATTGAGCATGTTCGTTGCGAAAAACGAAGAAATGGTTCCGGTGGCAAAAACTCGTGCTTTGTATGCACCCCGACACCCGTTTTCGGAATGGGTGACGTGCGGCAACGATATAGCGCGACATGAGTTTTGGACCTAAAGTAGTGGATTGGGCAAGTTCGTTGCGAAAAACGAAGAATTGGTTCCGGTGGCAAAAACTCGTGCTTTGTATGCACCCCAACAGCCGTTTTGGGAATGAGGGATGTACGACAATGAAATTGCCCGAAACCACCCCAAAGATGAGTTTTGGACCTAAAGTAGTGGATTGGGCATGTTCGTTGCGAAAAATGAAGAAATGGTTCCAGTGGCGAAAACTCATGCTTTGTATGCACCCGACACCCGTTTTCGGAATGGGTGACGTGCGACAACGAAATTGCGCGAAACCACCCCAAACATGAGTTTTGGACCTAAAGTAGTGGATTGGGCATGTTCGTTGCGAAAAACGAAGAAATGGTTCCGGTGGCAAAAACTCGTGCTTTGTATGCACCCCGACACCCGTTTTCGGAATGGGTGACGTGCGGCAACGAAATTGCGCGAAACCACCACAAACATGAGTTTTGGACCTAAAGTAGTGGATTGGGCATGTTCGTTGCGAAAAACGAAGAAATGGTTCCGGTGGCGAAAACTCATGCTTTGTATGCACCCCGACACCCGTTTTCGGAATGGGTGATGTGCGGCAAAGAAATTGCGCGAAACCACCCCAAACATGAGTTTTGGACCTAGAATAGTGGATTGGGCATGTTCGTTGCGAAAAACGAAGAAATGGTTCCAGTGGAAAAAACTCGTGCTTTGTATGCACCCCGACACCCGTTTTCGGAATGGGTGACGTGCGGCAAAGAAATTGCGCGAAACCACCCCAAACATGAGTTTTGGATCTAAAGTAGTGGATTGGGCATGTTCGTTGCGAAAAACGAAGAAATGGTTCCGATGGCGAAAACTCAACCTTTGTATGCACCCCGACACCCGTTTTCGGAATGGGTGACGTGCGGCAACGAAATTGCGCAAAACCACCCCAACACATGAGTTTTGGACCTAAAGTAGTGGAATGGGTATGTTCATTGTGAAAATCGAAGAAATGGTTCCGGTGGCAAAAACTCGTGCTTGTATGCACCCCGATACCCGTTTTCGGAATGGGTAACGTGCGGCAACGAAATTGCATGAAACCACACCAAACATGAGTTTTGGACCTAAAGTAGTGGATTGGGCATGTTCATTGGGAAAAACGAAGAAATGGTTCCGGTGGCAAAAACTCGTGCTTTGTATGCACCCCAACACCCGTTTTCGGAATGGGTGACGTGCGGCAACGAAATTGCGCGAAACCACCCCAAACATGAGTTTTGGACCTAAAGTAATGGATTGGCATGTTCGTTGCGAAAAACGAAGAAATGGTTCCGGTGGCAAAAACTCGTGCTTTGTATGCACCCCGACACCCGTTTTCGGAATGGGTGACGTGTGGCACGAAACCACCCCAAACATGTATTGGACCTAAAGCAGTGGATTTGGCAAGTTCGTTGCGAAAAACGAAGAATTGGTTCCGGTGGCAAAAACTCGTGCTTTGTATGCACCCCGACACCCGTTTTGGGAATGGGGTGACGTATGACAACGAAATTGCGCGAAACCACCCCAAACATGAGTTTTGGACCTAAAGTAGTGGATTGGGCATGTTCGTTGCGAAAAACGAAGAAATGGTTCCGGTGGCATAAACTCGTGCTTTGTATGCACCCTGACACCCGTATTCGGAATGGGTGACGTGCGGCAACGAAATTGCGCGAAACCACCCAAACATGAGTTTTGGACCTAAAGTAGTGGATTGGGCATGTTCGTTGCGAAAAATGAAGAAATGGTTCCGGTGGCGAAAACTCATGTGCACCCCGACACCCGTTCTCGGAATCGGTGACGTGCGGCAACGAAATTGCGCGAAACCACCCCAAACATGAGTTTTGGACCTAGAATAGTTGATTGGACATGTTCGTTGCGAAAAACGAAGAAATGGTTCTGGTGGAAAAAACTCGTGCTTTGTATGCACCCGGACACCCGTTTTCGGAATGGGTGACATGCGGCAACGAAATTACGCGAAACCACCCCAAACATGAGTTTTGGACCTAAAGTAGTGGATTGGCATGTTCATTGCGAAAAACGAAGAAATGGTTCCGGTGGCAAAAACTCAAGCTTTGTATGCACCCCGACACCAGTTTTCGGAATGGGTGACGTGCGGCAACGAAATTGCGCAAAACCACCCCAAACATGACTTTTGGACCTAAAGTAGTGGAATGGGCATGTTCGTTGTGAAAAACGAAGAAATGGTTCCGGTGGCAAAAACTCGTGCTTGTATGCACCCCGACACCCGTTTTCGGAATGGGTAACGTGCGGCAACGAAATTGCGCGAAACCACACCAAACATGAGTTTTGGACCTAAAGTTGTGGATTGGGCATGTTCGTTGGGAAAACGAAGAAATGGTTCCGGTGGCAAAAACTCGTGCTTTGTATGCACCCCGACACCCGTTTTCGGTATGGGTGACGTGCGGCGCGAAACCACCCCAAACATGAGTTTTGGACCTAAAGTAGTGGATTGGGCAAGTTCGTTGCGAAAAACGAAGAATTAGTTCCGGTGGCAAAAACTCGTGCTTTGTATGCACCCCGACACCCGTTTTGGGAATGTGCTGACGTACGACAACGAAATTGCGTGAAACCACCCCAAACATGAGTTTTGGACCTAAAGTAGTGGATTCGACATGTTCGTTGCGAAAAACGAAGAAATAGTTCCGGTGGCAAAAACTCATGCTTTGTATGCACCCGACACCCGTTTTCGGAATGGGTGACGTGCGGCAACGAAATTGCGCGAAACCACCCCAAACATGAGTTTTGGACCTCAAGTAGTGGATTGGGCATGTTCGTTGCGAAAAACGAAGAAATGGTTCCCGTGGCGAAAACTCGTGCTTTGTATGCACCCCGACACCCGTTTTCGGAATGGGTGACGTGCGGGAACGAAATTGCGTGAAACCACCCCAAACATGAGTTTTGGACCTGAAGTAGTGGATTGGGCATGTTCGTTGCGAAAAACGAAGAAATGGTTCCGATGGCGAAAACTCAACCTTTGTATGCACCCCGACACCCGTTTTCGGAATGGGTGACGTGCGGCAACGAAATTGCGCAAAACCACCCCAACACATGAGTTTTGGACCTAAAGTAGTGGAATGGGTATGTTCATTGTGAAAATCGAAGAAATGGTTCCGGTGGCAAAAACTCGTGCTTGTATGCACCCCGATACCCGTTTTCGGAATGGGTAACGTGCGGCAACGAAATTGCGTGAAACCACACCAAACATGAGTTTTGGACCTAAAGTAGTGGATTGGGCATGTTCGTTGGGAAAAACGAAGAAATGGTTCCGGTGGCAAAAACTCGTGCTTTGTATGCACCCCAACACCCGTTTTCGGAATGGGTGACGTGCGGCAACGAAATTGCGCGAAACCACCCCAAACATGAGTTTTGGACCTAAAGTAATGGATTGGCATGTTCGTTGCGAAAAACGAAGAAATGGTTCCGGTGGCAAAAACTCGTGCTTTGTATGCACCCCGACACCCGTTTTCGGAATGGGTGACGTGTGGCACGAAACCACCCCAAACATGTATTGGACCTAAAGCAGTGGATTTGGCAAGTTCGTTGCGAAAAACGAAGAATTGGTTCCGGTGGCAAAAACTCGTGCTTTGTATGCACCCCGACACCCGTTTTGGGAATGGGGTGACGTATGACAACGAAATTGCGCGAAACCACCCCAAACATGAGTTTTGGACCTAAAGTAGTGGATTGGGCATGTTCGTTGCGAAAAACGAAGAAATGGTTCCGGTGGCATAAACTCGTGCTTTGTATGCACCCTGACACCCGTATTCGGAATGGGTGACGTGCGGCAACGAAATTGCGCGAAACCACCCAAACATGAGTTTTGGACCTAAAGTAGTGGATTGGGCATGTTCGTTGCGAAAAATGAAGAAATGGTTCCGGTGGCGAAAACTCATGTGCACCCCGACACCCGTTCTCGGAATCGGTGACGTGCGGCAACGAAATTGCGCGAAACCACCCCAAACATGAGTTTTGGACCTAGAATAGTTGATTGGACATGTTCGTTGCGAAAAACGAAGAAATGGTTCTGGTGGAAAAAACTCGTGCTTTGTATGCACCCGGACACCCGTTTTCGGAATGGGTGACATGCGGCAACGAAATTACGCGAAACCACCCCAAACATGAGTTTTGGACCTAAAGTAGTGGATTGGGCATGTTCATTGCGAAAAACGAAGAAATGGTTCCGGTGGCAAAAACTCAAGCTTTGTATGCACCCCGACACCAGTTTTCGGAATGGGTGACGTGCGGCAACGAAATTGCGCAAAACCACCCCAAACATGACTTTTGGACCTAAAGTAGTGGAATGGGCATGTTCGTTGTGAAAAACGAAGAAATGGTTCCGGTGGCAAAAACTCGTGCTTGTATGCACCCCGACACCCGTTTTCGGAATGGGTAACGTGCGGCAACGAAATTGCGCGAAACCACACCAAACATGAGTTTTGGACCTAAAGTTGTGGATTGGGCATGTTCGTTGGGAAAAACGAAGAAATGGTTCCGGTGGCAAAAACTCGTGCTTTGTATGCACCCCGACACCCGTTTTCGGTATGGGTGACGTGCGGCGCGAAACCACCCCAAACATGAGTTTTGGACCTAAAGTAGTGGATTGGGCAAGTTCGTTGCGAAAAACGAAGAATTGGTTCCGGTGGCAAAAACTCGTGCTTTGTATGCACCCCGACACCCGTTTTGGGAATGTGCTGACGTACGACAACGAAATTGCGTGAAACCACCCCAAACATGAGTTTTGGACCTAAAGTAGTGGATTCGACATGTTCGTTGCGAAAAACGAAGAAATAGTTCCGGTGGCAAAAACTCATGCTTTGTATGCACCCGACACCCGTTTTCGGAATGGGTGACGTGCGGCAAAGAAATTGCGCGAAACCACCCCAAACATGAGTTTTGGACCTCAAGTAGTGGATTGGGCATGTTCGTTGCGAAAAACGAAGAAATGGTTCCCGTGGCGAAAACTCGTGCTTTGTATGCACCCCGACACCCGTTTTCGGAATGGGTGACGTGCGGGAACGAAATTGCGTGAAACCACCCCAAACATGAGTTTTGGACCTAAAGTAGTGGATTGGGCATGTTCGTTGCGAAAAATGAAGAAATGGTTCCGGTGGCGAAAACTCGTGCTTTGTATGCACCCCGAAACCCGTTTTCGGAATGGGTGACGTGCGGCAACGAAATTGTGCGAAACCACCCCAAACATGAGTTCTGGACCTAAAGTAGTGGATTGGGCATGTTCGTTGCGAAAAACAAAGAAATGGTTCCGGTGGCAAAAACTCGTTCTTTGTATGCACCCCGACACCCGTTTTCGGAATGGGTGACGTGCGGCAACGAAATTGCGCAAAACCACCCCAACACATGAGTTTTGGACCTAAAGTAGTGGAATGGGTATGTTCGTTGTGAAAAACGAAGAAATGGTTCCGGTGGCAAAAACTCGTGCTTGTATGCACCCCGACACCCGTTTTCGGAATGGGTAACGTGCGGCAACGAAATTGCGTGAAACCACACAAAACATGAGTTTTGGACCTAAAGTAGTGGATTGGGCATGTTCGTTGGGAAAAACGAAGAAATGGTTCTGGTGGCGAAAACTCAACCTTTGTATGCACCCCGACACCCGTTTTCGGAATGGGTGACGTGCGGCAACGAAATTGCGCAAAACCACCCCAACACATGAGTTTTGGACCTAAAGTAGTGGAATGGGTATGTTCGTTGTGAAAACGAAGAAATGGTTCCGGTGGCAAAAACTCGTGCTTGTATGCACCCCGATACCCGTTTTCGGAATGGGTAACGTGCGGCAACGAAATTGCGTGAAACCACACCAAACATGAGTTTTGGACCTAAAGTAGTGGATTGGGCATGTTCGTTGGGAATGTCACACCCGGTTTTAGAAGGCAAACCGAATGCGAACTATGTACGTGCCAGGATCAGAACTCACGTACACAGCGATTACATAAATGAACATCATCACACAATGCTCGAATAATAACATAAAAGAGTACTTATTACATCATAGGGTCATAGACATCCACATAGTCATTGTCTTAACAAGTAAATCAAAGTGCTAAACGAAACGCAGTAATGATAAAGCCTCCACAGGCAGCTGACTGGGGGTTGCCGCCAACCCACACCTAGAATTCATCGTAGTCTTGAAACTCCTGGAAGTCTCCTTCCACGGCTTCACCTTCTCCTGAGCAGTGGTTACAATGCGGACAACCTGGTGTTTGGTGGTAAAGCAAGGATGAGTACACATCAACGTACTCAGCAAATGTCCTGTTTGGCTGAGGTGGACTAGCTTTATGTGGGGTTAAGCTCAAGCAATTGCTTTTAGTTGGTCAGGTATTTATTATTAGTGGAAGCCAAGTTTTATCATATAACCAACCCGTGAACCATTTCCTCATCGAGGAAACGTCAGTATCATCATCGAACCAAAACCATCAATAGAACCATTTTATCTCAGATCATCTGTATCTCGAACCATCTGTATCTCTAATCAAAGAGGATCCCAAGGCCGCTCATAACCGTGAGCACGGCTGATATATCAGTTTCACTACCCTCTGCAGAGGTCGCACACTTTACCCATGAGCCGTGATTCCCATTTTGCCCGGGGATCATGACTCCCCATTGATCACTTCCTAGGTGGTCCGGCAGGGTATCACTACGTAGCCTTTACAAAGATTTCCCAGAGGTCATAGCTGCTCGTTAGGTTTCTCCAGTTTGATAAACACAGTACATCTCCCCAAAGGAAGGGTGACTAACAAAACCAAATCAAGAACCTCTGCAACCAGCCTCGGCAGAGCAAGTACTGTGCCTGGACCCCATTGACGGCACGACGGCGAAGCAACTACACCTCTAGTTCCTCTAATTAATTAGCTAAGGGCACCCCATTTCACCCTCATGGTTGCACTGTTATCCCGGGTGGTCTCTCAACGAACAGGTCCTTACGGAGAGGTACTCGGGAAACAGCCCGAGTCCCCTAAATGCCACAAGTATATCATCATATCCAGAGTAAAATCATAGTATCATCATTGTATCTCATCATGTTCATTGATTAAAGTAAAGCGCTAGCATGAAGCTAACCATAGTAACCCAAAAGGTAAATCAAGGACAAGGTAAATAGAAAGCTAGTAAATCCTTAGGTTGTTCATAGTATGCGGGACAGTGTATTATAAAGTAAATGGGACATAATGGGTCAGAGGACACTTGCCTTCACCAAACTGCTGATCAGGGACTTCCTCTGCAACTGCCTCGGGAAACACAGACTGCTCGGTGTCTACGCAAAGCAATCATTCACACTATGCACTTGGGAAAATAACAAACAGAAAACAATATACCAGACCTATGCAGCAGAGAGGGGTCACAAGTTCATAACAAAAAAGGGATAGGCACTCTAGTGTTCCCTAGGTCTGGGGTAGAGGACTACACAAAGTGATTCACTATCCACTAATCAGGTCTAAGTTGGTGGTGGGATTAAATAATTATCTGGTTTGAGTTTCTAAACTTAAGTGTTTAAGTCCATAAACTTAAGTAATCCAAGTTTTATTAAAGTCTACTTATTTCCAATTATCCTAAATGAGGTTTCAATAGTCTTAATCCTATCCTAGTGATTAGCTATTAATTAATACATGGAAACAACAGGGAAACATTGCATAAACAGATAGATAATAATATTATGAACATTTTGCAATTTGAAGCACCTAATTTGGAGTTCATATGACAAAGTTATGAAATTTACAAGTTTAGGGGTTAAAATTATACCCTAAGGACTTATTTTTAATTAAATAAAAGGGCCAGGGACTTAACTGCGAGAAACCAGGGACGGCGGGTTCAAATTCCAGAAAATCGGGGGTCTCTTTAAGAAAAAGCGCGGGCGAAGGGGTATCGAGCGCCTACAGCCGTCAGATCTAAAGCGAACGGCCAGGATTAGATCCTGCGGGCGGGCGCGCGAGCGCGCGGCGGCGGGAGCGGCTGACAGGCGGGGCCGGGCGGACAGCGCGGGCGCGCGGGCGACTGGCAAGCGGGGCCGGGCGGGCAGAGCGAGCGCGCGGGCGGGCTGACAGGCTGGGCCCAAACGGCAGAGAGACGGGGTGAGGGGGAAGCGGGCCTGGGCCGCTGGATCTCCGGCGGACGGCCAGGATTGGGCTTGGACAAATTAAAACGAGGCCGCCCGATCTGGGATGGACGGTGGGGATCGGGTGGCCGGCCTGGGCTTCCCCTACGGCTAGCTGGGGCGGCGGCGCTCGTCCCCGCGGCGGAGGGCTCGCCGGAGACGAGGGGCGCGGGCGACTGGCGGGGCTCTGGGGCAATCCGAGTGGTCGGGGAGGTCGGGGAGGGCGCGGGGAGTTCTCCGGTAGGGTTTGGGTCGGGGCAGAGGCACCGGAGGGGGGCGGTTCACGGCGGGGCGGCTCGGCGGCGGGGTTAATCTACTCCGGCGAGCAATCAAGCGCAACCGAGAGCAAAACAAGGGGCGATAGGGGCTGGAGGGGTCCGTTACCTCAAGGCGGGCTCCGGGGACTCCTCGGCGGCGACGGGGACGCGACGGAGACTCGGGTCGACGGTGGCGGCTGCACGACGAACGACGGGTGAGCGCGGGCAGAGAGAAATAGGGAGGGGGAGAGGGAATTGGGGCGCGTTCCGGGTTGCGGACGCCAGAGCGGAGCTCACCGGGGCTAAGGGCGCGGCGGAGCTCCACCGGCGACGAGGAAACGGCTCGGGCGGCGATGGTTAGTGGCGGCGGCGCTCTGCGTGCGCGCAGCGAGGGGGAGAGAGAGTCTGCTGGGGCACAAATGGGGGAGGGGGTGAGGGCGAGTGGGGTTCGGGGCTCAAGTGGCCAGGGACGAGGTGGGGCGAGTTCCACGCGCGACGTGGGCGCGGGGAAGGCGGGCGCGAGCAGCTCGGGCGGCGGTTACGCGAGGAAGACGGGGCTGACACCCCGGGCCCGCGAGCAGAGAGAGAGCGAGGGAGCGAGCGCGCGCGGGGAAAGCGGGCGCCGACAGGTGGGACCGGGCGAGCAGAGAGAGAACGGAGCGGGTGCGCGGAAGGCGGGAGCGCCGACAGGTGGGACCCGCTGCGCAGAGAGAGGAGGGGAGGGAGGCGCGCGCGCGAGAGATGGGCCGGCTGGGCCGAAAGGCCGAGGGGGCGGCTGGGTTGGGCTGCTTTACCTTTTTTTCTTTTATTCTGAATTGTTTCTCCCTTTTCTTTTATTTATTCTATTTGATTCAAATTCAAATGGGCCCCAAATTCAAATTAGACCTTTTGAGAATTATGCACCAAACAAAAGTGAAATCTAGGGTTCAACATGATGCAACAATTCATACTCCACTAGGGTTTAACATAATAGACTACAATTACAAGTAAAATAAGCACTTAGCTCCTATAGAAATGAGAGAGAAAAGAATTAGGAAGGATGAGAAAAGGAAGTAACACCTGAATTTGTGAATATGAGCAAAGAAATTTTATACCCCCAAATTCAGGGTGTTACAAACCTATCCCCCTTAAAAGAATCTCGCCCCGAGATTCAAGGTTGGTCAGCAAAGAGTTCAGGGTATTTGGCCTTCAGGTCATCTTCTCGTTCCCAGGTTGCTTCATCCTCCGAGTGGTGACCCCATCTGACTTTGCATATTCTGATGGTGTTCCTCCGGGTGACTCTGTCTGCAAACTCCAGAATCTGCGTTGGCTTCTCTATGTATGTCAGATCTTCTTGGACTTCCAAACCCTCCACTGGCAACTGTTCTTCTGGTACTCGCAAACATTTCTTCAATTGCGACACATGGAACACATTGTGCACTGCTGACAAACTCTCTGGTAGGTCGAGCTGGTAGGCCACT
The DNA here is from genome assembly GCF_902167145.1 of Zea mays. Lineage (NCBI taxonomy): Eukaryota > Viridiplantae > Streptophyta > Magnoliopsida > Poales > Poaceae > Zea > Zea mays. The sequence goes on from NC_050098.1 coordinate 86,493,236, forward strand.
TCTCCACGCTTGGCTTGAATCTGATATGGTCCGACGTACCGGGGTGCTAACTTGCCTTTAACTCCGAACCTTCTGACTCCCCTGATAGGTGACACCTTCAGATAGACGTAGTCTCCCACTTCAAAACTCAGTTCTCTTCTCCTTCGGTCCGCATAGCTTCGCTGTCTTGACTGGGCTGTCTTCAGGTTCTCCCGAACCATTTTGATATTCTCTTCGGCTTCAAGCAAGATGTCGGGGCCAAACACCTGTCTCTCTCCAGGCTGGTCCCAGTGCAGCGGAGTCCTACAACTCCGTCCGTAGAGTGCCTGAAACGGTGACATCTTCAGGCTGGCCTGGTAACTATTGTTGTAAGAGAATTCTGCATAAGGTAACCTTTTGTCTCATCCTGACTTGTCTTGCAACGCACAGGCTCTCAACATATCTTCTAGGATCTGATTAGTTCTTTCAGTCTGACCGTCTGTCTGCGGGTGATAAGCTGAGCTGAAGTTCAAATGTGTGCCCAAAGCTTCTTGTAGCTGCTGCCAAAAATAAGATGTGAACTGCGTTCCTCGATCTGACACTATCTTCTTCGGCACACCATGAAGGCAGACTATCCGTGACATGTATAACTCAGCTAACGTTGCTCCGGTGTATGTCGTCTTCACAGGTATGAAATGGGCCACCTTTGTTAAGCGGTCCACGACCACCCAGATGGAATCATAACCGGCCCGGGTACGAGGTAGGCCAACTATAAAATCCATCCCGATCTCATCCCACTTCCACTGAGGAATTCGCAATGGTTGCAACAATCCGGCAGGCCTCTGATGCTCTGCTTTGGTTCTCTGACAGCTATCACAGATGGCGACATATTCTGCGATCTCTCTTTTCATACCATACCACCAAAACCTTCTTTTCAAATCCTGGTACATCTTCTCACTTCCAGGGTGTATGGAGTAAGCTGTCTCATGAGCTTCCTTGAGGATTAGTTCCCGAATAGGTTTGAGGTCGGGAACACACAATCGGTCCTTAAACCATATTACCCCCTCTTCATCCTCTCGAAAGTCTTTGCCTCTTCCTTCTAAGATCAGCTGCCGGATCTTGTTGATGTTTTCATCATCCTTCTGCCCTTCTTTGATCTCCCGCTCTAGGGTGGGCTCTAGTTCCACTGTTACTCCTTGCGTACTGTTCAGGAAACCGAGGCTCAGTCTGTCAAATTCCTTGGCTAACTCATATGGCATTGGGTACGAGGCCAACATATTAACTTGACTCTTCCTGCTCAGAGCATCTGCAACAACATTGGCTTTGCCCGGATGGTAATGTATCTCCAACTCATAGTCTTTGATCAGTTCCAACCATCTTCGCTGCCTCATGTTTAACTCTGACTGGGTGAATATGTACTTCAGACTCTTATGATCTGTGTAGATGTCGCATTTCTGCCCATACAGGTAATGTCTCCAGGTCTTCAAAGCATGAACCACTGCTGCCAATTCCAGGTCATGTGTGGGGTAATTCTTCTCATGGATCTTCAACTGTCGAGATGAGTATGCTACAACTCTCCCTTCTTGCATCAGTACACATCCCAATCCGGTGTACGAAGCGTCGCAATACACTGAGAATGACTTGTGGACATCAGGCAGGACTAACACAGGAGCTGTAGTCAATCTATTCTTCAGTTCTTCAAATGCTTCCTGACACTTTTGGGTCCACTTAAACTCAACTTTCTTCGCTAGCAACGCTGTCATTGGTCTAGCAATCTTCGAAAAGCCTTCAATGAAACGCCTATAATATCCGGCCATTCCAATAAAGCTCTTGATCCCACGAACATCCTTCGGTGCTTTCCAGTTCAGGATATCTGCTACTTTCTTTGGATCCACTGCTAACCCATCTTGGTTTATGATGTGACCCAGAAATAAGACTTCATGAATCCAGAACTCGCATTTGCCCAGCTTGGCATACAACTGATGCTCTCGAAGTCTTTGCAATACCATCTTCAAATGCTCTACATGATCTTCCTCACTTTGAGAGTATATGAGAATGTCATCGATGAACACTACCACAAACTTGTCCAGATAATCCATGAACACACTGTTCATCAGGTACATAAAGAAGGCTGGCGCATTTGTCGAACCAAAGGACATAACCGTGAACTCATATAGCCCGTACTTGGTGATGAATGCCGTCTTCGGTATATCCGAGGGTCGGATTCTGAGTTGATGGTAACCTGATCTCAGATCTATCTTCGAGAATACGCTGGCACCTCTGAGCTGGTCGAACAAATCTTCTATCCTTGGCAGGGGGTACTTGTTCTTGACAGTGACTTCATTCAAGGCTCTGTAGTCTATGCACATCCTTTTGGTACCATCTTTCTTCTCTACAAACAACACTGGAGCGGCCCAAGGCGAGGTACTTGGCCTGATGTAACCCTTCTCTAGCATCTCATCTATCTGCTTCTTGAGTTCCACCAATTCTGGTCCAGACACTCGATAGGCTCTTTTGGAAATGGGGGCGGTACCAGGGATAAGCTCTATGGCAAACTCGACTTTCCTTTCGGGCGGCATGCCCGTTAGCTCCTCGGGAAACACATCCGGAAAGTCCGACACAACCTTGATAACCTCGAGCGGGTTGGGCTCCTTACTATCAACTGAAATCTGGTGACAGACTCCTTCTTCTGACTTAGGCATCCTTAGCTCGGCCACTACCTCTTCTCCTGACGGGGATTTCAATGTTATGGTCCTCTTGTCACAACTAACATTTGCTTCATACTTCATTAACCAGTTCATCCCTAGTATGACATCTATCCCAGGGGTGCCTATTACTATTAAGTCACTGGGGAATCCTATCCCCCTTATTTCCACCATTATATTTGAGCATATTTTATCTGTTTGCACCTTGCCACCAACCGAATTAATCCTCATGGGCGGCATCATTGCCTCTACTGAGATGTTATGCAATTCTACCCATGTTGCAGTGACAAAAGAATGAGTTGCACCAGTATCAAATAGCACTTTCGCGGGATGAGATTCGACTGAGAACATACCTACTGCCACATCTGGTGCATCCTGGATCGCTTCGGCCTCCAAGTGGTTCACCTTTCCGCGGTTGTACGCTTGGTTACGATTGCCTGCTGCCGGCTGCAGTACACCTTGCCTTGCTGGAGCATTGGGGTTGGTCTGCTGCTGAGCCATCTTCTTTGGGCACTGCATCACCCAGTGGCCTTGATCTCCACAGTGGAAGCATCCTCTGCCTCCTCCTTGTGCCGGGGCTGCTTGGTTGCTCTGATTCGCTGCTGGGGCAGGAAGGCGAGGTGCCTGGTTGTTCTGCTTCTGATACTGATTACCTCCCTGCTGGCTGTGCTGACGATACTGCTGCTGCTGCTGCTGCGGGTACTGCCTCTGAAACTGCTGCTGATGCGGACGCTGATTCTGATTCTGATATCCCTGCGGGTGACCAGGTCTGCCTTGCTGAGACGAACTGCCTGAGAAACGTGGACGGCTGATGCCTCCGGACTGGGGTCCACTCATCTTGCGCTTCCGATCTTCCATGTCCTTACGCTTCTTCTCAGTCATGACTGCCCTATCGATCAGGTGCTGGAAGGTGGGGAAGGTGTGATTCATCAGCTGGTAATGCAGGGGATCCACCAAACCTCTCATGAACCTGTACTGCCTCTTGGCATCAGTGTTGACATCCTCGGGTGCATAACGAGACAGCTGCAGAAACTTGTCTCTGTACTCACTAACAGACATGGGTCCCTGCTTTAGAGCCAGAAACTCCTCCTTCTTCACGATCATCAGTCCCTCTGGCACATGGTACCGACGGAAACTCTCGCTGAATTCCTCCCAGGTGATGGCTTCGGGGTCAGCATGGGTGGCGAGGTAGGACTCCCACCAGGACTGGGCTGCTCCCCTCAGCTGGCGGGGACCATACAGAACCTTCTCTCTGTCGTCACATTGGGCGGTGCGCAGTTCCCTTTCCACTGCGCGCAACCAGTCTTCTGCATCCATGGGGTCAGCAGAATGGGCGAAGGTAGGAGGGTGCCCTCTCATGAACTCACCACGCTTATCTCGTGGCATCTGGGCATCTGCACTTGCAATTGGGGTTAAGGTTGCTGTTGAGCCTGCTGCATGGCTGCCAGAGTCTGCCCAATGGCCTGCACTGCTTGGGTCTGCATCAAGAACATCTGCTCTACTGACATCGGGGGTGGTGGGGGAGGCTGCCTCTGATTTTCCTCCTGCTGGTCATGCTGCTCTAGCTGAGCACGCCTGTTGCATCGGCGCCTGTTGTCAGACATCTGTGGAAGACATTCATACATCAGCATTGATCTTACAACCCTTCAGCATAAGAAAAGAGAATACAGAATTCTTCATGGCACTGAGTGAACAAAGAGCTTCACTGATCCTCATTCATGATTCAATACAGCCTCTCAGATAAGAAAGGAAAGTAAGAGTAAATGGCTTCCCAACTAAACAACTGACTTCATTAATATTACTAGCTAAGCCAAACTGCAGGGGAAACCCACATGTTGGCTACAGTCATTACAAAGATCCAAATCCAACACAAGTTCATCATAACAAGCATGCAAGCGACTGATAAGCAAACTAAACTAATTGGAAGCAACTGATAAGCAAACTAAACTGGCTACCTAAGACTGAGACATCTGACTTAGAATTATTACAAACTTCGACGCTAACGACCTAAGGATCCAAATCTATCCTGGTCTTACAGACAGGGGAACCATAAGTGTGGTGACCACGTGGCGGTGAGCGGTATGGGTGCTGAGTCCCAACAGGAGCGGGGGAACCACCCTCCTGGTGATGGCGCTCTGCCAACTCAGCACGCAACTCCGCAATCTCCGTTCGAGCCCTGCTTAGCTCGTCCAGAGAGTGGTCCAGCTCCGTGTTAAGCACTGCGACTAGGTTGACTGTGCTGCTCAACCTAGGGTTAGCCTCACCAACAGGTGAAACAACCACACTCTCTGTGCTGCCAGTAGGGCGGCGGGGGTAGTACCGAAGGTTAAGACCGTCGGCCACGCCACCGAACAAAGAACAGTACTGAGAGAGTGCACACCGTGCCGCATCCTGCATAGTCGCCTCTGCAGTGTCCCTCTCGGAGATGGAATAGTGCTCCGAAACGGCCTCCGCACCCCGGAGGTCATCCTCCGGACGGCGAACTAGGCAGGTAGCCTCCCAGCGGTCCGGGTACCTCCCGCGACTGTGCTGGTAGACTACACAACGATACTCGATCGACCAGGTGTGCCGGTCGAAAGCCTGGCGCAGCAAGGTGTCGAGTGCGTCGTGGAAGTGACAACCGCGAGCGGCGTCACGGGTGATGGGTCGGGCGACCCATCCTTCCGCCTCCTGCGGCTCAGAGGACTCCGTGCTGTGGTCTGAGTCGTCGTCGTCGGGATCTCCTCCAGTAGCTCCTCCAACAGCCGGGGCGTCCCGCGGTGGAACAAGGGGCGCCTCCAGCTGGGCAACAGAGGAACGGGGCCTCGCGGTCTCCACCTCCTGCTGGGGTGAGGAGGAAGAGCCCTGCTGCTCTCCGTGCTGGTGCCGGCGTTCCTGCTCCTCACGCAGGCGGTGGTGCAGCCTCTCCAGGTGACTCGACTGTCCGGACACGGTGCGGTGCAGAGGACGCTCCGCAAGTCGAGACGGCAGGAAAGGAATCACCGACTTACGTGCAGTGTGTCTAAGACGAGCCATCTACAAAAGACACCGTAAGCATAAGAGTAAGAGCAGAACTAATATGACAAGTGAATAAACCAAAGACAGAATAAGATAAAAATTTTAACAAGGTATTGTATAGATAGATAGTAAAATATAGGGTTGGTCGAGGTGACCGACTTTTGAAGTAACATCAGATGTCAAGGTGAGGGGAAGGGTCAATAGTCCTTAATACGACCAGTGCTACTCTAGGTCAGCGGTCCTACAGTCAGCATGGGCTTTGATACCACTTATGTCACACCCGGTTTTAGAAGGCAAACCGAATGCGAACTATGTACGTGCCAGGATCAGAACTCACGTACACAGCGATTACATAAATGAACATCATCACACAATGCTCGAATAATAACATAAAAGAGTACTTATTACATCATAGGGTCATAGACATCCACATAGTCATTGTCTTAACAAGTAAATCAAAGTGCTAAACGAAACGCAGTAATGATAAAGCCTCCACAGGCAGCTGACTGGGGGTTGCCGCCAACCCACACCTAGAATTCATCGTAGTCTTGAAACTCCTGGAAGTCTCCTTCCACGGCTTCACCTTCTCCTGAGCAGTGGTTACAATGCGGACAACCTGGTGTTTGGTGGTAAAGCAAGGATGAGTACACATCAACGTACTCAGCAAATGTCCCGTTTGGCTGAGGTGGACTAGCTTTATGTGGGGTTAAGCTCAAGCAATTGCTTTTAGTTGGTCAGGTATTTATTATTAGTGGAAGCCAAGTTTTATCATATAACCAACCCGTGAACCATTTCCTCATCGAGGAAACGTCAGTATCATCATCGAACCAAAACCATCAATAGAACCATTTTATCTCAGATCATCTGTATCTCGAACCATCTGTATCTCTAATCAAAGAGGATCCCAAGGCCGCTCATAACCGTGAGCACGGCTGATATATCAGTTTCACTACCCTCTGCAGAGGTCGCACACTTTACCCATGAGCCGTGATTCCCATTTTGCCCGGGGATCATGACTCCCCATTGATCACTTCCTAGGTGGTCCGGCAGGGTATCACTACGTAGCCTTTACAAAGATTTCCCAGAGGTCATAGCTGCTCGTTAGGTTTCTCCAGTTTGATAAACACAGTACATCTCCCCAAAGGAAGGGTGACTAACAAAACCAAATCAAGAACCTCTGCAACCAGCCTCGGCAGAGCAAGTACTGTGCCTGGACCCCATTGACAGCACGACGGCGAAGCAACTACACCTCTAGTTCCTCTAATTAATTAGCTAAGGGCACCCCATTTCACCCTCATGGTTGCACTGTTATCCCGGGTGGTCTCTCAACGAACAGGTCCTTACGGAGAGGTACTCGGGAAACAGCCCGAGTCCCCTAAATGCCACAAGTATATCATCATATCCAGAGTAAAATCATAGTATCATCATTGTATCTCATCATGTTCATTGATTAAAGTAAAGCGCTAGCATGAAGCTAACCATAGTAACCCAAAAGGTAAATCAAGGACAAGGTAAATAGAAAGCTAGTAAATCCTTAGGTTGTTCATAGTATGCGGGACAGTGTATTATAAAGTAAATGGGACATAATGGGTCAGAGGACACTTGCCTTCACCAAACTGCTGATCAGGGACTTCCTCTGCAACTGCCTCGGGAAACACAGACTGCTCGGTGTCTACGCAAAGCAATCATTCACACTATGCACTTGGGAAAATAACAAACAGAAAACAATATACCAGACCTATGCAGCAGAGAGGGGTCACAAGTTCATAACAAAAAAGGGATAGGCACTCTAGTGTTCCCTAGGTCTGGGGTAGAGGACTACACAAAGTGATTCACTATCCACTAATCAGGTCTAAGTTGGTGGTGGGATTAAATAATTATCTGGTTTGAGTTTCTAAACTTAAGTGTTTAAGTCCATAAACTTAAGTAATCCAACTTTTATTAAAGTCTACTTATTTCCAATTATCCTAAATGAGGTTTCAATAGTCTTAATCCTATCCTAGTGATTAGCTATTAATTAATACATGGAAACAGCAGGGAAACATTGCATAAACAGATAGATAATAATATTATGAACATTTTGCAATTTGAAGCACCTAATTTGGAGTTCATATGACAAAGTTATGAATTTTACAAGTTTAGGGGTTAAAATTATACCCTAAGGACTTATTTTTAATTAAATAAAAGGGCCAGGGACTTAACTGCGAGAAACCAGGGACGGCGGGTTCAAATTCCAGAAAACCGGGGGTCTCTTTAAGAAAAAGCGCGGGCGAAGGGGTATCGAGCGCCTACAGCCGTCAGATCTAAAGCGAACGGCCAGGATTAGATCCTGCGGGCGGGCGCGCGAGCGCGCGGCGGCGGGAGCGGCTGACAGGCGGGGCCGGGCGGACAGCGCGGGCGCGCGGGCGACTGGCAAGCGGGGCCGGGCGGGCAGAGCGAGCGCGCGGGCGGGCTGACAGGCTGGGCCCAAACGGCAGAGAGACGGGGTGAGGGGGAAGCGGGCCTGGGCCGCTGGATCTCCGGCGGACGGCCAGGATTGGGCTTGGACAAATTAAAACGAGGCCGCCCGATCTGGGATGGACGGTGGGGATCGGGTGGCCGGCCTGGGCTTCCCCTACGGCTAGCTGGGGCGGCGGCGCTCGTCCCCGCGGCGGAGGGCTCGCCGGAGACGAGGGGCGCGGGCGACTGGCGGGGCTCTGGGGCAATCCGAGTGGTCGGGGAGGTCGGGGAGGGCGCGGAGAGTTCTCCGGTAGGGTTTGGGTCGGGGCAGAGGCACCGGAGGGGGGCGGTTCACGGCGGGGCGGCTCGGCGGCGGGGTTAATCTACTCCGGCGAGCAATCAAGCGCAACCGAGAGCAAAACAAGGGGCGATAGGGGCTGGAGGGGTCCGTTACCTCAAGGCGGGCTCCGGGGACTCCTCGGCGGCGACGGGGACGCGACGGAGACTCGGGTCGACGGTGGCGGCTGCACGGCGAACGACGGGTGAGCGCGGGCAGAGAGAAATAGGGAGGGGGAGAGGGAATTGGGGTGCGTTCCGGGTTGCGGACGCCAGAGCGGAGCTCACCGGGGCTAAGGGCGCGGCGGAGCTCCACCGGCGACGAGGAAACGGCTCGGGCGGCGATGGTTAGTGGCGGCGGCGCTCTGCGTGCGCGCAGCGAGGGGGAGAGAGAGTCTGCTGGGGCGCAAATGGGGGAGGGGGTGAGGGCGAGTGGGGTTCGGGGCTCAAGTGGCCAGGGGCGAGGTGGGGCGAGTTCCACGCGCGACGTGGGCGCGGGGAAGGCGGGCGCGAGCAGCTCGGGCGGCGGTTACGCGAGGAAGACGGGGCTGACACCCCGGGCCCGCGAGCAGAGAGAGAGCGAGGGAGCGAGCGCGCGCGGGGAAAGCGGGCGCCGACAGGTGGGACCGGGCGAGCAGAGAGAGAACGGAGCGGGTGCGCGGAAGGCGGGAGCGCCGACAGGTGGGACCCGCTGCGCAGAGAGAGGAGGGGAGGGAGGCGCGCGCGCGAGAGATGGGCCGGCTGGGCCGAAAGGCCGAGGGGGCGGCTGGGTTGGGCTGCTTTACCTTTTTTCTTTTATTCTGAATTGTTTCTCCCTTTTCTTTTATTTATTCTATTTGATTCAAATTCAAATGGGCCCCAAATTCAAATTAGACCTTTTGAGAATTATGCACCAAACAAAAGTGAAATCTAGGGTTCAACATGATGCAACAATTCATACTCCACTAGGGTTTAACATAATAGACTACAATTACAAGTAAAATAAGCACTTAGCTCCTATAGAAATGAGAGAGAAAAGAATTAGGAAGGATGAGAAAAGGAAGTAACACCTGAATTTGTGAATATGAGCAAAGAAATTTTATACCCCCAAATTCAGGGTGTTACAGGGAAAAACGAAGAAATGGTTCCGGTGGCAAAAACTCGTGCTTTGTATGCACCCCAACACCCGTTTTCGGAATGGGTGACGTGCGGCAACGAAATTGCGCGAAACCACCCCAAACATGAGTTTTGGACCTAAAGTAATGGATTGGCATGTTCGTTGCGAAAAACGAAGAAATGGTTCCGGTGGCAAAAACTCGTGCTTTGTATGCACCCCGACACCCGTTTTCGGAATGGGTGACGTGTGGCACGAAACCACCCCAAACATGAGTATTGGACCTAAAGCAGTGGATTTGGCAAGTTCGTTGCAAAAAACGAAGAATTGGTTCCGGTGGCAAAAACTCGTGCTTTGTATGCACCCCGACACCCGTTTTGGGAATGGGGTGACGTATGACAACGAAATTGCGCGAAACCACCCCAAACATGAGTTTTGGACCTAAAGTAGTGGATTGGGCATGTTCGTTGCGAAAAACGAAGAAATGGTTCCGGTGGCAAAAACTCGTGCTTTGTATGCACCCCGACACCCGTATTCGGAATGGGTGACGTGCGGCAACGAAATTGCGCGAAACCACCCAAACATGAGTTTTGGACCTAAAGTAGTGGATTGGGCATGTTCGTTGCGAAAAATGAAGAAATGGTTCCGGTGGCGAAAACTCATGTGCACCCCGACACCCGTTCTCGGAATCGGTGACGTGCGGCAACGAAATTGCGCGAAACCACCCCAAACATGAGTTTTGGACCAAGAATAGTTGATTGGACATGTTCGTTGCGAAAAACGAAGAAATGGTTCCGGTGGAAAAAACTCGTGCTTTGTATGCACCCGGACACCCGTTTTCGGAATGGGTGACATGCGGCAACGAAATTACGCGAAACCACCCCAAACATGAGTTTTGGACCTAAAGTAGTGGATTGGGCATGTTCATTGCGAAAAACGAAGAAATGGTTCCGGTGGCAAAAACTCAAGCTTTGTATGCACCCCGACACCAGTTTTCGGAATGGGTGACGTGCGGCAACGAAATTGCGCAAAACCACCCCAAACATGACTTTTGGACCTAAAGTAGTGGAATGGGCATGTTCGTTGTGAAAAACGAAGAAATGGTTCCGGTGGCAAAAACTCGTGCTTGTATGCACCCCGACACCCGTTTTCGGAATGGGTAACGTGCGGCAACGAAATTGCGCGAAACCACACCAAACATGAGTTTTGGACCTAAAGTTGTGGATTGGGCATGTTCGTTGGGAAAAACGAAGAAATGGTTCCGGTGGCAAAAACTCGTGCTTTGTATGCACCCCGACACCCGTTTTCGGTATGGGTGACGTGCGGCGCGAAACCACCCCAAACATGAGTTTTGGACCTAAAGTAGTGGATTGGGCAAGTTCGTTGCGAAAAACGAAGAATTGGTTCCGGTGGCAAAAACTCGTGCTTTGTATGCACCCCGACACCCGTTTTGGGAATGTGCTGACGTACGACAACGAAATTGCGTGAAACCACCCCAAACATGAGTTTTGGACCTAAAGTAGTGGATTCGACATGTTCGTTGCGAAAAACGAAGAAATAGTTCCGGTGGCAAAAACTCATGCTTTGTATGCACCCGACACCCGTTTTCGGAATGGGTGACGTGCGGCAACGAAATTGCGCGAAACCACCCCCAAACATGAGTTTTGGACCTCAAGTAGTGGATTGGGCATGTTCGTTGCGAAAAACGAAGAAATGGTTCCAGTGGCGAAAACTCGTGCTTTGTTTGCACCCCGACACCCGTTTTCGGAATGGGTGACGTGCGGGAACGAAATTGCGTGAAACCACCCCAAACATGAGTTTTGGACCTAAAGTAGTGGATTGGGCATGTTCGTTGCGAAAAATGAAGAAATGGTTCCGGTGGCGAAAACTCGTGCTTTGTATGCACCCCGAAACCCGTTTTCGGAATGGGTGACGTGCGGCAACGAAATTGTGCGAAACCACCCCAAACATGAGTTTTGGACCTAAAGTAGTGGATTGGGCATGTTCGTTGCGAAAAACGAAGAAATGGTTCCGGTGGCGAAAACTCATGCTTTGTATGCACCCGACACCCGTTTTGGGAATGAGGGATGTACGACAATGAAATTGCGCGAAACCACCCCAAACATGAGTTTTGGACCTAAAGTAGTGGATTGGGCATGTTCGTTGCGAAAAACGAAGAAATGGTTCCAGTGGCGAAAACTCATGCTTTGTATGCACCCGACACCCGTTTCGGAATGGGTGACGTGCGGCAACGAAATTGGGCGAAACCACCCCAAACATGAGTTTTGTACCTAAAGTAGTGGATTGGGCATGTTCGTTGCGAAAAACAAAGAAATGGTTCCGGTGGCAAAAACTCGTGCTTTGTATGCTCCCCGACACCCGTTTTCGGAATGGGTGACGTGCGGCAACGAAATTGCGCGAAACCACCCCAAACATGAGTTTTGGACCTAAAGTAGTGGATTGGGCATGTTCGTTGCGAAAAACGAAGAAATGGTTCCGGTGGCGAGAACTCATGCTTTGTATGCACCCCGACACCCGTTTTCGGAATGGGTGACGTGCGGCAACGAAATTGCGCGAAACCACCCCAAACATGAGTTTTGGACCTAGAATAGTGGATTGGGCATGTTCGTTGTGAAAAACGAAGAAATGGTTCCGGTGGAAAAAAACTCGTGCTTTGTATGTACCCGGACACCCGTTTTCGGAATGGGTGACGTGCGGCAAAGAAATTGCGCGAAACCACCCCAAACATGAGTTTTGGACCTAAAGTAGTGGATTGGGCATGTTCGTTGCGAAAAACGAAGAAATGGTTCCGGTGGCGAAAACTCAACCTTTGTATGCACCCGGACACCCGTTTTTGGAATGGGTGACGTGCGGCAACGAAATTGCGCAAAACCACCCCAAACATGACTTTTGGACCTAAAGTAGTGGAATGGGCATGTTCGTTGTGAAAAACGAAGAAATGGTTCCGGTGGCAAAAACTCGTGCTTGTATGCACCCCGACACCCGTTTTCGGAATGGGTAACGTGCGGCAACGAAATTGCGCGAAACCACACCAAACATGAGTTTTGGACCTAAAGTTGTGGATTGGGCATGTTCGTTGGGAAAAACGAAGAAATGGTTCCGGTGGCAAAAACTCGTGCTTTGTATGCACCCCGACACCCGTTTTCGGTATGGGTGACGTGCGGCGCGAAACCACCCCAAACATGAGTTTTGGACCTAAAGTAGTGGATTGGGCAAGTTCGTTGCGAAAAACGAAGAATTGGTTCCGGTGGCAAAAACTCGTGCTTTGTATGCACCCCGACACCCGTTTTGGGAATGTGCTGACGTACGACAACGAAATTGCGTGAAACCACCCCAAACATGAGTTTTGGACCTAAAGTAGTGGATTCGACATGTTCGTTGCGAAAAACGAAGAAATAGTTCCTGTGGCAAAAATTCATGCTTTGTATGCACCCGACACCCGTTTTCGGAATGGGTGACGTGCGGCAACGAAATTGCGCGAAACCACCCCAAACATGAGTTTTGGACCTCAAGTAGTGGATTGGGCATGTTCGTTGCGAAAAACGAAGAAATGGTTCCAGTGGCGAAAACTCGTGCTTTGTATGCACCCCGACACCCGTTTTCGGAATGGGTGACGTGCGGGAACGAAATTGCGTGAAACCACCCCAAACATGAGTTTTGGACCTAAAGTAGTGGATTGGGCATGTTCGTTGCGAAAAATGAAGAAATGGTTCCGGTGGCGAAAACTCGTGCTTTGTATGCACCCCGAAACCCGTTTTCGGAATGGGTGACGTGCGGCAACGAAATTGTGCGAAACCACCCCAAACATGAGTTTTGGACCTAAAGTAGTGGATTGGGCATGTTCGTTGCGAAAAACGAAGAAATGGTTCCGGTGGCGAAAACTCATGCTTTGTATGCACCCGACACCCGTTTTGGGAATGAGGGATGTACGACAATGAAATTGCGCGAAACCACCCCAAACATGAGTTTTGGACCTAAAGTAGTGGATTGGGCATGTTCGTTGCGAAAAACGAAGAAATGGTTCCAGTGGCGAAAACTCATGCTTTGTATGCACGCGACACCCGTTTCGGAATGGGTGACGTGCGGCAACGAAATTGCGCGAAACCACCCCAAACATGAGTTTTGTACCTAAAGTAGTGGATTGGGCATGTTCGTTGCGAAAAACAAAGAAATGGTTCCGGTTGCAAAAACTCGTGCTTTGTATGCTCCCCGACACCCGTTTTCGGAATGGGTGACGTGCGGCAACGAAATTGCGCGAAACCACCCCAAACATGAGTTTTGGACCTAAAGTAGTGGATTGGGCATGTTCGTTGCGAAAAACGAAGAAATGGTTCCGGTGGCGAAAACTCATGCTTTGTATGCACCCCGACACCCGTTTTCGGAATGGGTGACGTGCGGCAACGAAATTGCGCGAAACCACCCCAAACATGAGTTTTGGACCTAGAATAGTGGATTGGGCATGTTCGTTGTGAAAAACGAAGAAATGGTTCCGGTGGAAAAAAAAACTCGTGCTTTGTATGCACCCGGACACCCGTTTTCGGAATGGGTGACGTGCGGCAAAGAAATTGCGCGAAACCACCCCAAACATGAGTTTTGGACCTAAAGTAGTGGATTGGGCATGTTCGTTGCGAAAAACGAAGAAATGGTTCCGGTGGCGAAAACTCAACCTTTGTATGCACCCGGACACCCGTTTTTGGAATGGGTGACGTGCGGCAACGAAATTGCGCAAAACCACCCCAAACATGAGTTTTGGACCTAAAGTAGTGGAATGGGCATGTTCGTTGTGAAAAACGAAGAAATGGTTCCGGTGGCAAAAACTCGTGCTTCTATGCACCCCGACACCCGTTTTCGGAATGGGTAACGTGCGGCAACGAAATTGCGCGAAACCACACCAAACATGAGTTTTGGACCTAAAGTAGTGGATTGGGCATGTTCGTTGGGAAAAACGAAGGAATGGTTCCGGTGGAAAAAACTCGTGCTTTGTGTGCACCCCAACACCCGTTTTCGGAATGGGTGACGTGCGGCAACGAAATTGCGCGAAACCACCCCAAACATGAGTTTTGGACCTAAAGTAATGGATTGGCATGTTTGTTGCGAAAAACGAAGAAATGGTTCCGGTGGCAAAAACTGGTGCTTTGTATGCAACCCGACACCCGTTTTCGGAATGGGTGACGTGTGGCGCGAAACCACCCCAAACATGAGTTTTGGACCTAAAGTAGTTGATTGGGCAAGTTCGTTGCGAAAAACGAAGAATTGGTTCCGGTGGCAAAAAATCGTGCTTTGTATGCACCCCGACACCCGTTTTGGGAATGGGGTGACGTACGACAACGAAATTGCGCGAAACCACCCCAAACATGAGTTTTGGACCTAAAGTAGTGGATTGGGCATGTTCGTTGCGAAAAACGAAGAAATGGTTTCGGTGGCAAAAACTCGTGCTTTGTATGCACTCCGACACCCGTTTTCGGAATGGGTGACGTGCGGCAACGAAATTGCGCGAAACCACCCAAACATGAGTTTTGGACCTAAAGTAGTGGATTGGGCATGTTCGTTGCGTAAAACGAAGAAATGGTTCCGGTGGCGAAAACTCATGTGCACCCCGACACCCGTTCTCGGAATCGGTGACGTGCGGCAACGAAATTGCGCGAAACCACCCCAAACGGAGTTTTGGACCTAGAATAGTTGATTGGGCATGTTTGTTGCGAAAAACGAAGAAATGGTTCCGGTGGAAAAAACTCGTGCTTTGTATGCACCCGGACACCCGTTTTCGGAATGGGTGACGTGCGGCAACGAAATTGCGCGAAACCACCCCAAACATGAGTTTTGGACCTAAAGTAGTGGATTGGGCATGTTCGTTGCGAAAAACAAAGAAATGGTTCCAGTGGCGAAAACTCAAGCTTTACCCCGACACCAGTTTTTGGAATGGGTGACGTGCGGCAACGAAATTGCGCAAAACCACCCCAAACATGAGTTTTGGACCTAAAGTAGTGGAATGGGCATGTTCGTTGTGAAAAACGAAGAAATGGTTCCGGTGGCAAAAACTCGTGCTTGTATGCACCCCGACACCCGTTTTCGGAATGGGTAACGTGCGGCAACGAAATTGCGCGAAACCACACCAAACATGAGTTTTGGACCTAAAGTAGTGGATTGGGCATGTTCGTTGGGAAAAACGAAGAAATGGTTCCGGTGGAAAAAACTCGTGCTTTGTGTGCACCCCAACACCCGTTTTAGGAATGGGTGACGTGCGGCAACGAAATTGCGCGAAACCACCCCAAACATGAGTTTTGGACCTAAAGTAATGGATTGTCATGTTTGTTGCGAAAAACGAAGAAATGGTTCCGGTGGCAAAAACTGGTGCTTTGTATGCACCCCGACACCCGTTTTCGGAATGGGTGACGTGTGGCGCGAAACCACCCCAAACATGAGTTTTGGACCTAAAGTAGTGGATTGGGCAAGTTCGTTGCGAAAAACGAAGAATTGGTTCCGGTGGCAAAAAATCGTGCTTTGTATGCACCCCGACACCCGTTTTGGAAATGGGGTGACGTACGACAACGAAATTGCGCGAAACCACCCCAAACATGAGTTTTGGACCTAAAGTAGTGGATTGGGCATGTTCGTTGCGAAAAACGAAGAAATGGTTCCGGTGGCAAAAACTCGTGCTTTGTATGCACCCCGACACCCGTTTTCGGAATGGGTGACGTGCGGCAACGAAATTGCGCGAAACCACCCAAACATGAGTTTTGGACCTAAAGTAGTGGATTGGGCATGTTCGTTGCGTAAAACGAAGAAATGGTTCCGGTGGCGAAAACTCATGTGCACCCCGACACCCGTTCTCGGAATCGGTGACGTGCGGCAACGAAATTGCGCGAAACCACCCCAAACGGAGTTTTGGACCTTGAATAGTTGATTGGGCACGTTTGTTGCGAAAAACGAAGAAATGGTTCCGGTGGAAAAAACTCGTGCTTTGTATGCACCCGGACACCCGTTTTCGGAATGGGTGACGTGCGGCAACGAAATTGCGCGAAACCACCCCAAATATGAGTTTTGGACCTAAAGTAGTGGATTGGGCATGTTCGTTGCGAAAAACGAAGAAATGGTTCCGGTGGCGAAAACTCAAGCTTTACCCCGACACCAGTTTTCGGAATGGGTGACGTGCGGCAACGAAATTGCGCAAAACCAACCCAAACATGACTTTTGGACCTAAAGTAGTGGAATGAGCATGTTCGTTGTGAAAAACGAAGAAATGGTTCCGGTGGCAAAAACTCGTGCTTTGTATGCACCCCAACACCCGTTTTCGGAATGGGTGACGTGTGGCGCGAAACCAACCCCAAACATGAGTTTTGGACCTAAAGTAATGGATTGGCATGTTCGTTGCGAAAAACGAAGAAATGGTTCCGGTGGCAAAAACTCGTGCTTTGTATGCACCCCGACACCCGTTTTCGGAATGGGTGACGTGTGGCGCGAAACCAACCCCAAACATGAGTTTTGGACCTAAAGTAGTGGATTGGGCAAGTTCGTTGCGAAAAACGAAAAATTGGTTCTGGTGGCAAAAACTCGTACTTTGTATGCACCCCGACACCCGTTTTGGGAATGGGGTGACGTACGACAACGAAATTGCGCGAAACCACCCCAAACATGAGTTTTGGACCTAAAGTAGTGGATTGGGCATGTTCGTTGCGAAAAACGAAGAAATGGTTCCGGTGGCAAAAACTCGTGCTTTGTATGCACCCCGACACCCGTTTTCGGAATGGGTGACGTGCGGCAACGAAATTGAGCGAAACCACCCAAACATGAGTTTTGGACCTAATGTAGTGGATTGTGATGTAGCTGAGGTGCCCGATCTTTCGGCGAGTAGAGATAATTCCGATTTGGCAGAAGATGACCCTTGCGATCCGACTACGACGAGCAAGCCCGAGGCGCCAATGCAATCGCTGAACCAACTCCCTGTGGTTACCGACCTTGCTGATGCGAGATCGGCCTGATCACGAAGATCGTTTCCTGTGCGCAATCGAAGAACGAACAGGAAAAAGAGGCGAGCAATCTAATCTATTACTCGAGGGTGGAGTTCTGAATACACGAAGACAGCGCAGATTTGCGCGTGTTCGAGAGTAGCTAAGGCTAACGTAAAACAAAACTCGGAAAATAAAGGAGGCGCAGCTCCTGAATAAATAGAGAGGGGCGCAGCCCCTAGGGGCGGCCAACCCTAGGTCGTCCATTATGGGCCGCAATTGGGCTGGTCGGCTGGTCGTCTATTCTTCCGGGCCTTCGTTCTTTAACAACATGATGTAGTTCAATTCTCTTGCACGGGCCCGAGTCACTGGCCCAGGTGGAAGGGGTGGCGCCTGGGCTGGAGAAGGTGCTGCTGGTGTAGATGTGCTCGTGTTGGTGTTGATGTCCGCATCATCCTCCCCTTCTTGAACTGAAGTCGTCCTCGACGGCAACTCCTCATCTTCTCCCGCATACGGTTTCAAATCTGCAACATTAAAACTAGTGGAAACACCAAACTCCGCAGGCAGGTCAAGGATATAAGCATTATCATTAATCTTGGTTAGTACCTTAAAAGGACCAGCAGCACGAGGCATCAATTTAGAACGGCGCAAAGTAGGAAAACGATCCTTTCTCAAATGCAACCAAACCAAATCACCAGGTTCAAAAGTAACATGTTTTCTTCCTTTACTACCAGCAACCTGATTTTTTGCATTAGTAGCAGCAATGTTCTGTTTCGTTTGTTCATGTATGGTAATCATTTGTTCAACATGTGCAGCAGCATCTACATGTGGGGCGTTCGCAGCATTAAGTGAAATCAAATCAATAGGTGCCCTAGGGATGTAACCATAAACAATCTGGAAAGGGCACATCTTTGTAGAAGAATGCGTGGCATGATTGTAAGCAAATTCAACATGAGGCAAGCAATCCTCCCAACGTCTCAAATTCTTGTCTAAAACAGCCCTAAGCATGGTAGATAAAGTTCTATTTACTACCTCAGTTTGTCCATCAGTCTGAGGGTGACAAGTAGTGCTAAACAACAATTTAGTTCCCAATTTATTCCAAAGAGATCTCCAAAAATGGCTTAGAAACTTAGCATCGCGATCAGAGACTATTGTTTTTGGAATACCATGTAAACGAATAATTTCTCTAAAGAACAATTCAGCAACAATGCTAGCATCATCAGTTTTATGACAAGGTATAAAGTGAGCCATTTTAGAGAATCTATCAACAACCACAAAAATACTATCCCTCCCCTTCTTAGTTCTAGGCAAGCCTAAAACAAAGTCCATAGAGATATCAAGCCAAGGAGAAGAAGGGACAGGCAAAGGCATATACAAACCATGGTTGTTCAACCGTGACTTAGCTTTCTGACAAGTAGTGCAGCGTGCAACAAGGCGCTCAACATCAGCGCGCATCCGAGGCCAAAAGAAGTGGGCAGCCAACACCTCATGTGTCTTGTAGACGCCAAAGTGCCCCATGAGACCGCCTCCATGTGCTTCCTGTAACAACAAAAGACGAACCGAGCTAGCTGGAACACACAGCTTGTTAGCGCGAAACAGGAACCCATCCTGTATGTGAAATTTGCCCCATGGTTTCCCATTAATACAATGGCCGAAAGCATCTTTAAAATCAGCATCGTCAACATATTGATCCTTCACAGTGTCCAAACCAAAGATTTTAAAATCTAATTGTGACAACATGGTATAGCGACGAGACAAAGCATCAGCAATAATATTGTCCTTCCCGTTCTTGTGTTTAATAATGTAAGGAAAGGACTCAATGAATTCAACCCATTTAGCATGACGACGGTTCAGATTTGTTTGGGTACGAATATGTTTTAAAGCCTCATGATCAGAATGAATTATGAACTCACGATGCCAAAGATAGTGCTGCCAAGTATGCAAAGTGCGCACTAAAGCGTAAAGCTCCTTATCATAAGTAGAATATTTCAGACTAGCACCGCTTAATTTTTCACTAAAATAAGCAACTGGTTTTCCTTCTTGTAACAAAACAGCACCTAGCCCAATACCGCTAGCATCGCATTCAAGCTCAAAAACTTTATTAAAATCAGGCAATTGCAAGAGGGGAGCTTGGGTTAACTTATCTTTCAAAGTGCTGAACGCTACCTCCTGCGAATCACTCCAAGCAAACGGCACATCTTTCTTTGTCAGCTCATGTAGAGGCGCTGCAATGGAGCT
Organism: Zea mays; assembly: GCF_902167145.1. NCBI lineage: Eukaryota > Viridiplantae > Streptophyta > Magnoliopsida > Poales > Poaceae > Zea > Zea mays. The sequence goes on from NC_050098.1 coordinate 86,512,969, forward strand.
AAAATCACGAACAAATCTGCGGTAGAAACCGGCAAGTCCAAGAAAGCTCCGAATTTGTGTGACCGTCGTCGGTGTAGGCCACTCCCGAATGGCAGCAATCTTGCTGCTATCCACCTCAATGCCCTGCGGAGTAACCACATAACCAAGAAACGAGACACGTTGCGTGCAAAATGTGCACTTTTCCATGTTACCAAACAAGCGAGCAGCACGCAAAGCGTCAAAAACAGCACGCAAATGTTCTAAATGCTCCTCTATAGACTTGCTGTAAATAAGGATATCATCGAAATAAACAACAACAAACAAACCTATGAAGGCCCGTAGAACTTCGTTCATTAAACGCATAAAGGTGCTGGGAGCATTAGTCAATCCAAATGGCATAACCAACCATTCATATAAACCAAATTTCGTTTTAAAAGCCGTTTTCCATTCATCACCGAGTTTCATTCTAATCTGATGGTAACCGCTACGCAAATCAACCTTAGAGAAAATAACGGCACCACTAAGCTCATCTAGCATATCATCAAGGCGTGGAATAGGATATCGATAACGAACTGTGATGTTATTAATAGCACGACAATCTACGCACATACGCCATGACCCATCTTTCTTTGGGACGAGTAAAACAGGAACTGAGCAAGGGCTAAGAGACTCACGAATGTAACCCTTATCAAGCAGCGTCTGCACCTGGCCCTGGATCTCCTTCGTCTCATCTGGATTTGTACGGTACGGGGCGCGGTTCGGAAGAGAAGCGCCGGGGATGAGATCGATCTGATGCTCAATGCCACGGAGGGGAGGAAGACCCGGTGGTAAGTCCGTAGGATAAACATCAGCATACTCCTGCAAAAGGTTAACAACAGCAGGGGGTATATCCAAAGACGGTGCATCATCAAGCGGAACAAGGCGCTCACACTAGTGCTGTTATCAAGTTCTTATCCGTTCTTACCAAGCCACAGTGGTGAACTGCAACCAACAGGTGGAACCGGTGAAAGATTGGATGAGCGATTGCCTGGAGAAACAGAAACCTTCTCGTCGTAGAAATATGTGGAGTTGTGGGTAGGCTGCACTCAAGTCAAGGATTAGCACGATCAAACAATAATACAAAGTTGAATTATAGTGCAAAACACGAAACTATATTGCTGGCCACAGGTGCAAAGGATGGATGGAACTAGCAGAATGGTAGTACCGTAAATATTGTACTAGTGATGCCAAAAAGGCACTAGTAGAAATCACAGGTGATTTTGTTTTTCTTTTTTGTATGATTTTTTCGATATTTTTCTCAGCACAGGAAGCAACAAGATAGGAGCTACACGAAGTTTCACCTAAAACAGATATCAGATGTGGTCTACAGAAAATCAGGAAGTTCTCTGAAAAGCGTGCGAGAACTTTGACGGATTTTTTTCTTTATTTTCCTGAATTTTTTTGACAATTTTGTCGAATCCCAAACAGACCGTAAAAATTTCTGTTTTTTTGGACACCCGAGCGAAAAGTTATGCCCGATTTACGGAAGGTACCTCAAGTTATGTTCTAAAAACGACAGGGATGAAACAACCGTATCCTTGCTCCTTCGTTTTCCCTTTTTTTTTGTTTCTGTTTTTTTTTGATGTAACCGAAGGAGAAAAACAAGGAAGCGGTCGTTGACTCGGTTTGTTTCTTTTTTTTTCTGTTTTTTTTTTCGTAACCGAAGGAGAAAATCAAGGAAACGGCCGTTGACTCGGTTTGTTTTTTCTGTTTTCTTTTTGACGTAACCGAAGGAGAAAAACAAGGAGACGATGTTGACTCAGTTTGTGGCGTGATCAAACGGGAGATGGTGGCGGCGCTAGGATTTGAATGGTGGAAGAACACAATGCAACCAGCAACAAGGAAACGCGAAAGCACACAAATTCAACAATGCAGATTATTGAAAGAAAGTGCGAGGCTCAAAAGGGTGCTGGGATAAGATCTAACCTGAATTTTTATGTGGTTTTGTGGACTGTAGGAAAAAAAACGCTCGATAAACTCACCGATCAACCTGGAAATCTGATACCAATTGATGTAGCTGAGGTGCCCGATCTTTCGGCGAGTAGAGATAATTCCGATTTGGCAGAAGATGACCCTTGCGATCCGACTACGACGAGCAAGCCCGAGGCGCCAATGCAATCGCTGAACCAACTCCCTGTGGTTACCGACCTTGCTGATGCGAGATCGGCCTGATCACGAAGATCGTTTCCTGTGCGCAATCGAAGAACGAACAAGAAAAAGAGGCGAGCAATCTAATCTATTACTCGAGGGTGGAGTTCTGAATACACGAAGACAGCGCAGATTTGCGCGTGTTCGAGAGTAGCTAAGGCTAACGTAAAACAAAACTCGGAAAATAAAGGAGGCGCAGCTCCTGAATAAATAGAGAGGGGCGCAGCCCCTAGGGGCGGCCAACCCTAGGTCGTCCATTATGGGCCGCAATTGGGCTGGTCGGCTGGTCGTCTATTCTTCCGGGCCTTCGTTCTTTAACAACATGATGTAGTTCAATTCTCTTGCACGGGCCCGAGTCACTGGCCCAGGTGGAAGGGGTGGCGCCTGGGCTGGAGAAGGTGCTGCTGGTGTAGATGTGCTCGTGTTGGTGTTGATGTCCGCATCAGATTGGGCATGTTCGTTGCGTAAAACGAAGAAATGGTTCCGCTGGCGAAAACTCATGTGCACCCCGACACCCGTTCTCGGAATCGGTGACGTGCGACAACGAAATTGCGCGAAACCACCCCAAACATGAGTTTTGGACCTAGAATAGTTGATTGGGCATGTTCGTTGCGAAAAACGAAGAAATGGTTTCGGTGGAAAAAATTCGTGCTTTGTATGCACCCGGACACCCGTTTTCGGAATCGGTGACATGCGGCAACGAAATTGCGCGAAACCACCCCAAACATGAGTTTTGGACCTAAAGTAGTGGATTGGGCATGTTCGTTGCGAAAAACGAAGAAATGGTTCCGGTGGCGAAAACTCAAGCTTTGTATGCAACCCGACACCAGTTTTCGGAATGGGTGACGTGCGGCAACGAAATTGCGCAAAACCACCCCAAACATGACTTTTGGACCTAAAGTAGTGGAATGGGCATGTTCGTTGTGAAAAACGAAGAAATGGTTCCGGTGGCAAAAACTCGTGCTTGTATGCACCCCGACACCCGTTTTCGGAATGGGTAACATGCGGCAACGAAATTGCGCGAAACCACACCAAACATGAGTTTTGGACCTAAAGTTGTGGATTGGGCATGTTCGTTGGGAAAAACGAAGAAATGGTTCCGTTGGCAAAAACTCGTGCTTTGTATGCACCCCAACACCCGTTTTCGGAATGGGTGACGTGCGGCAACGAAATTGCGCGAAACCACCCCAAACATGTGTTTTGGACCTAAAGTAGTGGATTGGGTATGTTTGTTGCGAAAAACGAAGAAATGGTTCCGGTGGAAAAAACTCGTGCTTTGTATGCACCCGGACACCCGTTTTCGGAATGGGTGACGTGCGGCAACGAAATTGCGCGAAACCACCCCAAACATGAGTTTTGGACCTAAAGTAGTGGATTGGGCATGTTCGTTGCGAAAAACGAAGAAATGGTTCCGGTGGCGAAAACTCAAGCTTTACCCCGACACCAGTTTTCGGAATGGGTGACGTGCGGCAACGAAATTGCGCAAAACCAACCCAAACATGACTTTTGGACCTAAAGTAGTGGAATGAGCATGTTCGTTGTGAAAAACGAAGAAATGGTTCCGGTGGCAAAAACTCGTGCTTTGTATGCACCCCAACACCCGTTTTCGGAATGGGTGACGTGTGGCGCGAAACCAACCCCAAACATGAGTTTTGGACCTAAAGTAATGGATTGGCATGTTCGTTGCGAAAAACGAAGAAATGGTTCCGGTGGCGAAAACTCAAACTTTGTATGCAACCCGACACCAGTTTTCGGAATGGGTGACGTGCGGCAACGAAATTGCGCAAAACCACCCCAAACATGACTTTTGGACCTAAAGTAGTGGAATGGGCATGTTCGTTGTGAAAAACGAAGAAATGGTTCCGGTGGCAAAAACTCGTGCTTGTATGCACCCCGACACCCGTTTTCGGAATGGGTAACATGCGGCAACGAAATTGCGCGAAACCACGCCAAACATGAGTTTTGGACCTATAGTTGTGGATTGGGCATGTTCGTTGGGAAAAACGAAGAAATGGTTCCGTTGGCAAAAACTCGTGCTTTGTATGCACCCCAACACCCGTTTTCGGAATGGGTGACGTGCGGCAACGAAATTGCGCGAAACCACCCCAAACATGTGTTTTGGACCTAAAGTAGTGGATTGGGTATGTTTGTTGCGAAAAACGAAGAAATGGTTCCGGTGGAAAAAACTCGTGCTTTGTATGCACCCGGACACCCGTTTTCGGAATGGGTGACGTGCGGCAACGAAATTGCGCGAAACCACCCCAAACATGAGTTTTGGACCTAAAGTAGTGGATTGGGCATGTTCGTTGCGAAAAACGAAGAAATGGTTCCGGTGGCGAAAACTCAAGCTTTACCCCGACACCAGTTTTCGGAATGGGTGACGTGCGGCAACGAAATTGCGCAAAACCAACCCAAACATGACTTTTGGACCTAAAGTAGTGGAATGAGCATGTTCGTTGTGAAAAACGAAGAAATGGTTCCGGTGGCAAAAACTCGTGCTTTGTATGCACCCCAACACCCGTTTTCGGAATGGGTGACGTGTGGCGCGAAACCAACCCCAAACATGAGTTTTGGACCTAAAGTAATGGATTGGCATGTTCGTTGCGAAAAACGAAGAAATGGTTCCGGTGGCGAAAACTCAAACTTTGTATGCAACCCGACACCAGTTTTCGGAATGGGTGACGTGCGGCAACGAAATTGCGCAAAACCACCCCAAACATGACTTTTGGACCTAAAGTAGTGGAATGGGCATGTTCGTTGTGAAAAACGAAGAAATGGTTCCGGTGGCAAAAACTCGTGCTTGTATGCACCCCGACACCCGTTTTCGGAATGGGTAACATGCGGCAACAAAATTGCGCGAAACCACGCCAAACATGAGTTTTGGACCTAATGTTGTGGATTGGGCATGTTCGTTGGGAAAAACGAAGAAATGGTTCCGTTGGCAAAAACTCGTGCTTTGTATGCACCCCAACACCCGTTTTCGGAATGGGTGACGTGCAGCAACGAAATTGCGCGAAACCACCCCAAACATGTGTTTTGGACCTAAAGTAGTGGATTGGGTATGTTTGTTGCGAAAAACGAAGAAATGGTTCCGGTGGAAAAACTCATGCTTTGTATGCACCCCGACACCCGTTCTCGGAATGGGTGACGTGCGGCGCGAAACCACCCCAAACATGAGTTTTGGACCTAAAGTAGTGGATTGGGCAAGTTCGTTGCGAAAAACGAAGAATTGGTTCCGGTTGCAAAAACTCGTGCTTTGTATGCACCCTGACACCCGTTTTGGGAATGGGCTGACGTACGACAACGAAATTGCGCGAAACCACCCCAAACTTGAGTTTTGGACCTAAAGTAGTGGATTCGGCATGTTCGTTGCGAAAAACGAAGAAATGGTTCCGGTGGCAAAAACTCGTGCTTGTATGCACCCCGACACCCGTTTTCGGAATTGGTGACGTGCGGCAACGAAATTGCGCGAAACCACCCCAAACATGAGTTTTGGACCTAAAGTAGTGGATTGGGCAAGTTCGTTGCGAAAAACGAAGAATTGGTTCCGGTGGCGAAACCTCAAGCTTTGTATGCACCCCGACACCCGTTTTCGAAATGGGTGACGTGCGGCAACGAAATTGCGCAAAACCACCCCAAACATGAGTTTTGGACCTAAAGTAGTGGAATGGGAATGTTCGTTGTGAAAAACTATGAAATGGTTCCGGTGGCAAAAACTCGTGCTTGTATGCACCCTAACAATCGTTTTTGGAATGGGTAACGTGCGGCAACGAAATTGCGCGAAACCAACCCAAACATGAGTTTTGTACCTAAAGTAGTGGATTGGGTATGTTCGTTGAGAAAAACGAAGAAATGGTTCCGGTGGCAAAAACTCGTGCTTTGTATGCACCCCAACACCCGTTTTTGGAACGCGTGACGTCCGGCAACGAAGTTGCGCGAAACCACCCCAAACATGAGTTTTGGACCTAAAGTACTGGAATGGGCATGTTCGTTGCGAAAAACGAAGAAATGGTTCCGGTGGCAAAAACTCATGCTTTGTATGCACCCCGACACCCGTTTTCGGAATGGGTGACGTGCGGCAACGATATAGCGCGAAACCACCCCAAACATGAGTTTTGGACCTAAAGTAGTGGATTGGTAAAGTTCGTTGCGAAAAACGAAGAATTGGTTCCGGTGGCAAAAACTCGTGCTTTGTATGCACCCCGACAGCCGTTTTGGGAATGAGGGATGTACGACAATGAAATTGCCCGAAACCACCCCAAACATGAGTTTTGGACCTAATGTAGTGGATTGGGCATGTTCGTTGCGAAAAATGAAGAAATGGTTCCAGTGGCGAAAACTCATGCTTTGTATGCACCCGACACCCGTTTTCGGAATGGGTGACGTGCGACAACGAAATTGCGCGAAACCACCCCAAACACGAGTTTTGGACCTAAAGTAGTGGATTGGGCATGTTCGTTGCGAAAAACGAAGAAATGGTTCCGGTGGCAAAAACTCGTGCTTTGTATGCACCCCGACACCCGTTTTCGGAATGGGTGACGTGCGGCAACGAAATTGCGCGAAACCACCACAAACATGAGTTTTGGACCTAAAGTAGTGGATTGGGCATGTTCGTTGCGAAAAACGAAGAAATGGTTCCGGTGGCGAAAACTCATGCTTTGTATGCACCCCGACACCCGTTTTCGGAATGGGTGATGTGCGGCAAAGAAATTGCGCGAAACCACCCCAAACATGAGTTTTGGACCAAGAATAGTGGATTGGGCATGTTCGTTGCGAAAAACGAAGAAATGGTTCCGGTGGCGAAAACTCATGCTTTGTATGCACCCCGACACCCGTTTTCGGAATGGGTGATGTGCGGCAAAGAAATTGCGCGAAACCACCCCAAACATGAGTTTTGGACCTAGAATAGTGGATTGGGCATGTTCGTTGCGAAAAACGAAGAAATGGTTCCGGTGGCAAAAACTCATGCTTTGTATGCACCCCGACACCCGTTTTCGGAATGGGTGACGTGCGGCAACGAAATTGCGCGAAACCACCACAAACATGAGTTTTGGACCTAAAGTAGTGGATTGGGCATGTTCGTTGCGAAAAACGAAGAAATGGTTCCGGTGGCGAAAACTCATGCTTTGTATGCACCCCGACACCCGTTTTCGGAATGGGTGACGTGCGGCAAAGAAATTGCGCGAAACCACCCCAAACATGAGTTTTGGATCTAAAGTAGTGGATTGGGCATGTTCGTTGCGAAAAACGAAGAAATGGTTCCGGTGGCGAAAACTCAACCATTGTATGCACCCCGACACCCGTTGTCGGAATGGGTGACGTGCGGCAACGAAATTGCGCAAAACCACCCCAACACATGAGTTTTGGACCTAAAGTAGTGGAATGGGTATGTTCGTTGTGAAAAACGAAGAAATGGTTCCGGTGGCAAAAACTCGTGCTTGTATGCACCCCGATACCCGTTTTTGGAATGGGTAAAGTGCGGCAACGAAATTGCGTGAAACCACACCAAACATGAGTTTTGGACCTAAAGTAGTGGATTGGGCATGTTCGTTGGGAAAACGAAGAAATGGTTCCGGTGGCAAAAACTCGTGCTTTGTATGCACCCCAACACCCGTTTTCGGAATGGGTGACGTGCGACAACGAAATTGCGCGAAACCACCCCAAACATGAGTTTTGGACCTAAAGTAATGGATTGGCATGTTCGTTACGAAAAACGAAGAAATGGTTTCGGTGGCAAAAACTCGTGCTTTGTATGCACCCCGACACCCGTTTTCGGAATGGGTGACGTGTGGCACGAAACCACCCCAAACATGAGTATTGGACCTAAAGCAGTGGATTTGGCAAGTTCGTTGCGAAAAACGAAGAATTGGTTCCGATGGCAAATACTCGTGCTTTGTATGCACCCCGACACACGTTTTGGGAATGGGGTGACGTATGACAACGAAATTGCGCGAAACCACCCCAAACATGAGTTTTGGACCTAAAGTAGTGGATTGGGCATGTTCGTTGCGAAAAACGAAGAAATGGTTCCGGTGGCAAAAACTCGTGCTTTGTATGCACCCCGACACCCGTATTCGGAATGGGTGACGTGCGGCAACGAAATTGCGCGAAACCACCCAAACATGAGTTTTGGACCTAAAGTAGTGGATTGGGCATGTTCGTTGCGAAAAATGAAGAAATGGTTCCGGTGGCGAAAACTCATGTGCACCCCGACACCCGTTCTCGGAATCGGTGACGTGCGGCAACGAAATTGCGCGAAACGAAGAAATGGTTTCGGTGGAAAAAACTCGTGCTTTGTATGCACCCGGACACCCGTTTTCGGAATGGGTGTCATGCGGCAACGAAATTACGCGAAACCACCCCAAACATGAGTTTTGGACCTAAACTAGTGGATTGGGCATGTTCATTGCGAAAAACGAAGAAATGGTTCCGGTGGCAAAAACTCAAGCTTTGTATGCACCCCGACACCAGTTTTCGGAATGGGTGACGTGCGGCAACGAAATTGCGCAAAACCACCCCAAACATGACTTTTGGACCTAAAGTAGTGGAATGGGCATGTTCGTTGTGAAAAACGAAGAAATGGTTCCGGTGGCAAAAACTCGTGCTTGTATGCACCCCGACACCCGTTTTCGGAATGGGTAACGTGCGGCAACGAAATTGCGCGAAACCACACCAAACATGAGTTTTGGACCTAAAGTTGTGGATTGGGCATGTTCGTTGGGAAAAACGAAGAAATGGTTCCGGTGGCAAAAACTCGTGCTTTGTATGCACCCTGACACCCGTTTTCGGTATGGGTGACGTGCGGCGCGAAACCACCCCAAACATGAGTTTTGGACCTAAAGTAGTGGATTGGGCAAGTTCGTTGCGAAAAACGAAGAATTGGTTCCGGTGGCAAAAACTCGTGCTTTGTATGCACCCCGACACCCGTTTTGGGAATGTGCTGACGTACGACAACGAAATTGCGTGAAACCACCCCAAACATGAGTTTTTGACCTAAAGTAGTGGATTCGACATGTTCGTTGCGAAAAACGAAGAAATAGTTCCGGTGGCAAAAACTCATGCTTTGTATGCACCCGACACCCGTTTTCGGAATGGGTGACGTGCGGCAACGAAATTGCGCGAAACCACCCCAAACATGAGTTTTGGACCTCAAGTAGTGGATTGGGCATGTTCGTTGCGAAAAACGAAGAAATGGTTCCAGTGGCGAAAACTCGTGCTTTGTATGCACCCCGACACCCGTTTTCGGAATGGGTGACGTGCGGGAACGAAATTGCGCAAAACCACCCCAAACATGAGTTTTGGACCTAGAATAGTGGATTGGGCATGTTCGTTGCGAAAAACGAAGAAATGGTTCCGGTGGAAAAAACACGTGCTTTGTATGCACCCGGACACCCGTTTTCGGAATGGGTGACGTGCGGCAAAGAAATTGCGTGAAACCACCCCAAACATGAGTTTTGGACCTAGAATAGTGGATTGGGCATGTTCGTTGCGAAAAACGAAGAAATGGTTCCGGTGGAAAAAACACGTGCTTTGTATGCACCGGGACACCCGTTTTCGGAATGGGTGACGTGCGGCAAAGAAATTGCGCGAAACCACCCCAAACATGAGTTTTGGACCTAAAGTAGTGGATGGGGCATGTTCGTTGCGAAAAACGAAGAAATGGTTCCGGTGGCGAAAACTCAACCTTTGTATGCACCCCGACACCCGTTTTCGGAATGGGTGACGTGCGGCAACGAAATTGCGCAAAACCACCCCAAACATGAGTTTTGGACCTAAAGTAGTGGATTGGGCATGTTCGTTGCGAAAAATGAAGAAATGGTTCCGGTGGCGAAATCTCGTGCTTTGTATGCACCCCGAAACCCGTTTTCGGAATGGGTGACGTGCGGCAACGAAATTGTGCGAAACCACCCCAAACATGAGTTCTGGACCTAAAGTAGTGGATTGGGCATGTTCGTTGCGAAAAACAAAGAAATGGTTCCGGTGGCAAAAACTCGTTCTTTGTATGCACCCCGACACCCGTTTTCGGAATGGGTGACGTGCGGCAACGAAATTGCGCAAAACCACCCCAACACATGAGTTTTGGACCTAAAGTAGTGGAATGGGTATGTTCGTTGTGAAAAACGAAGAAATGGTTCCGGTGGCAAAAACTCGTGCTTGTATGCACCCCGACACCCGTTTTCGGAATGGGTAACGTGCGGCAACGAAATTGCGTGAAACCACACCAAACATGAGTTTTGGACTTAAAGTAGTGGATTGGGCATGTTCGTTGGGAAAAACGAAGAAATGGTTCTGGTGGCGAAAACTCAACCTTTGTATGCACCCCGACACCCGTTTTCGGAATGGGTGACGTGCGGCAACGAAATTGCGCAAAACCACCCCAACACATGAGTTTTGGACCTAAAGTAGTGGAATGGGTATGTTCGTTGTGAAAAACGAAGAAATGGTTCCGGTGGCAAAAACTCGTGCTTGTATGCACCCCGATACCCGTTTTCGGAATGGGTAACGTGCGGCAACGAAATTGCGCGAAACCACCCAAACATGAGTTTTGGACCTAAAATAGTGGATTGGGCATGTTCGTTGGGAAAAATGAAGAAATAGTTCCGGTGGCAAAAACTCGTGCTTTGTATGCACCCCAACACCCGTTTTCGGAATGGGTGACGTGCGGCAACGAAATTGCGCGAAACCACCCCAAACATGAGTTTTGGACCTAAAGTAATGGATTGGCATGTTCGTTGCGAAAAACGAAGAAATGGTTCCGGTGGCAAAAACTCGTGCTTTGTATGCACCCCGACACCCGTTTTCGGAATGGGTGACGTGTGGCACGAAACCACCCCAAACATGAGTATTGGACCTAAAGCAGTGGATTTGGCAAGTTCGTTGCGAAAAACGAAGAATTGGTTCCGGTGGCAAAAACTCGTGCTTTGTATGCACCCCGACACCCGTTTTGGGAATGGGGTGACGTATGACAACGAAATTGCGCGAAACCACCCCAAACATGAGTTTTGGACCTAAAGTAGTGGATTGGGCATGTTCGTTGCGAAAAACGAAGAAATGGTTCCGGTGGAGCTTTGTATGCACCCCGACACCCGTTTTGGGAATGGGGTGACGTATGACAACGAAATTGCGCGAAACCACCCCAAACATGAGTTTTGGACCTAAAGTAGTGGATTGGGCATGTTCGTTGCGAAAAACGAAGAAATGGTTCCGGTGGAGCTTTGTATGCACCCCGACACCAGTTTTGGGAATGGGGTGACGTATGACAACGAAATTGCGCGAAACCACCCCAAACATGAGTTTTGGACCTAAAGTAGTGGATTGGGCATGTTCGTTGCGAAAAACGAAGAAATGGTTCCAGTGGCAAAAACTCGTGTTTTGTATGCACCCCGACACCCGTATTCGGAATGGGTGACGTGCGGCAACGAAATTGCGCGAAACCACCCAAACATGAGTTTTGGACCTAAAGTAGTGGATTGGGCATGTTCGTTGCGAAAAATGAAGAAATGGTTCCGGTGGCGAAAACTCATGTGCACCCCGACACCCGTTCTCGGAATCGGTGACGTGCGGCAACGAAATTGCGCGAAACCACCCCAAACATGAGTTTTGGACCTAGAATAGTTGATTGGACATGTTCGTTGCGAAAAACGAAGAAATGGTTCCGGTGGAAAAAACTCGTGCTTTGTATGCACCCGGACACCCGTTTTCGGAATGGGTGACATGCGGCAACGAAATTACGCGAAACCACCCCAAACATGAGTTTTGGACCTAAAGTAGTGGATTGGGCATGTTCGTTGCGAAAAATGAAGAAATGGTTCCGGTGGCGAAAACTCGTGCTTTGTATGCACCCCGAAACCCGTTTTCGGAATGGGTGACGTGCGGCAACGAAATTGTGCGAAACCACCCCAAACATGAGTTCTGGACCTAAAGTAGTGGATTGGGCATGTTCGTTGCGAAAAACAAAGAAATGGTTCCGGTGGCAAAAACTCGTTCTTTGTATGCACCCCGACACCCGTTTTCGGAATGGGTGACGTGCGGCAACGAAATTGCGCAAAACCACCCCAACACATTAGTTTTGGACCTAAAGTAGTGGAATGGGTATGTTCGTTGTGAAAAACGAAGAAATGGTTCCGGTGGCAAAAACTCGTGCTTGTATGCACCCCAACACCCGTTTTCGGAATGGGTAACGTGCGGCAACGAAATTGCGTGAAACCACACCAAACATGAGTTTTGGACCTAAAGTAGTGGATTGGGCATGTTCGTTGGGAAAAACGAAGAAATGGTTCCGGTGGCGAAAACTCAACCTTTGTATGCACCCCGACACCCGTTTTCGGAATGGGTGACGTGCGGCAACGAAATTGCGCAAAACCACCCCAACACATGAGTTTTGGACCTAAAGTAGTGGAATGGGTATGTTCGTTGTGAAAAACGAAGGAATGGTTCCGGTGGCAAAAACTCGTGCTTGTATGCACCCCGATACCCGTTTTCGGAATGGGTAACGTGCGGCAACGAAATTGTGTGAAACCACACCAAACATGAGTTTTGGACCTAAAGTAGTGGATTGGGCATGTTCGTTGGGAAAAATGAAGAAATAGTTCCGGTGGCAAAAACTCGTGCTTTGTATGCACCCCAACACCCGTTTTCGGAATGGGTGACGTGCGGCAACGAAATTGCGCGAAACCACCCCAAACATGAGTTTTGGACCTAAAGTAATGGATTGGCATGTTCGTTGCGAAAAACGAAGAAATGGTTCCGGTGGCAAAAACTCGTGCTTTGTATGCACCCCGACACCCGTTTTCGGAATGGGTGACGTGTGGCACGAAACCACCCCAAACATGAGTATTGGACCTAAAGCTGTGGATTTGGCAAGTTCGTTGCGAAAAACGAAGAATTGGTTCCGGTGGCAAAAACTCGTGCTTTGTATGCACCCCGACACCCGTTTTGGGAATGGGGTGACGTATGACAACGAAATTGCGCGAAACCACCCCAAACATGAGTTTTGGACCTAAAGTAGTGGATTGGGCATGTTCGTTGCGAAAAACGAAGAAATGGTTCCGGTGGAGCTTTGTATGCACCCCGACACCCGTTTTGGGAATGGGGTGACGTATGACAACGAAATTGCGCGAAACCACCCCAAACATGAGTTTTGGACCTAAAGTAGTGGATTGGGCATGTTCGTTGCGAAAAACGAAGAAATGGTTCCGGTGGCAAAAACTCGTGTTTTGTATGCACCCCGACACCCGTATTCGGAATGGGTGACGTGCGGCAACGAAATTGCGCGAAACCACCCAAACATGAGTTTTGGACCTAAAGTAGTGGATTGGGCATGTTCGTTGCGAAAAATGAAGAAATGGTTCCGGTGGCGAAAACTGATGTGCACCCCGACACCCGTTCTCGGAATCGGTGACGTGCGGCAACGAAATTGCGCGAAACCACCCCAAACATGAGTTTTGGACCTAGAATAGTTGATTGGACATGTTCGTTGCGAAAAACGAAGAAATGGTTCCGGTGGAAAAAACTCGTGCTTTGTATGCACCCGGACACCCGTTTTCGGAATGGGTGACATGCGGCAACGAAATTACGCGAAACCACCCCAAACATGAGTTTTGGACCTAAAGTAGTGGATTGGGCATGTTCGTTGCGAAAAATGAAGAAATGGTTCCGGTGGCGAAAACTCGTGCTTTGTATGCACCCTGAAACCCGTTTTCGGAATGGGTGACGTGCGGCAACGAAATTGCGCAAAACCACCCCAACACATGAGTTTTGGACCTAAAGTAGTGGAATGGGTATGTTCGTTGTGAAAAACGAAGAAATGGTTCCGGTGGCAAAAACTCGTGCTTGTATGCACCCCGACACCCGTTTTCGGAATGGGTAACGTGCTGCAACGAAATTGCGTGAAACCACACCAAACATGAGTTTTGGACCTAAAGTAGTGGATTGGGCATGTTCGTTGGGAAAAACGAAGAAATGGTTCCGGTGGCGAAAACTCAACTTTTGTATGCACCCCGACACCCGTTTTCGGAATGGGTGACGTGCGGCAACGAAATTGCGCAAAACCACCCCAACACATGAGTTTTGGACCTAAAGTAGTGGAATGGGTATGTTCGTTGTGAAAAACGAAGAAATGGTTCCGGTGGCAAAAACTCGTGCTTGTATGCACCCCGATACCCGTTTTCGGAATGGGTAACGTGCGGCAACGAAATTGTGTGAAACCACACCAAACATGAGTTTTGGACCTAAAGTAGTGGATTGGGCATGTTCGTTGGGAAAAATGAAGAAATAGTTCCGGTGGCAAAAACTCGTGCTTTGTATGCACCCCAACACCCGTTTTCGGAATGGGTGACGTGCGGCAACGAAATTGCGCGAAACCACCCCAAACATGAGTTTTGGACCTAAAGTAATGGATTGGCATGTTCGTTGCGAAAAACGAAGAAATGGTTCCGGTGGCAAAAACTCGTGCTTTGTATGCACCCCGACACCCGTTTTCGGAATGGGTGACGTGTGGCACGAAACCACCCCAAACATGAGTATTGGACCTAAAGCAGTGGATTTGCCAAGTTCGTTGCGAAAAACGAAGAATTGGTTCCGGTGGCAAAAACTCGTGCTTTGTATGCACCCCGACACCCGTTTTGGGAATGGGGTGACGTATGACAACGAAATTGCGCGAAACCACCCCAAACATGAGTTTTGGACCTAAAGTAGTGGATTGGGCATGTTCGTTGCGAAAAACGAAGAAATGGTTCCGGTGGCAAAAACTCGTGCTTTGTATGCACCCCGACACCCGTTTTGGGAATGGGGTGACGTATGACAACGAAATTGCGCGAAACCACCCCAAACATGAGTTTTGGACCTAAAGTAGTGGATTGGGCATGTTCGTTGCGAAAAACGAAGAAATGGTTCCGGTGGCAAAAACTCGTGTTTTGTATGCACCCCGACACCCGTATTCGGAATGGGTGACGTGCGGCAACGAAATTGCGCGAAACCACCCAAACATGAGTTTTGGACCTAAAGTAGTGGATTGGGCATGTTCGTTGCGAAAAATGAAGAAATGGTTCCGGTGGCGAAAACTCATGTGCACCCCGACACCCGTTCTCGGAATCGGTGACGTGCGGCAACGAAATTGCGCGAAACCACCCCAAACATGAGTTTTGGACCTAGAATAGTTGATTGGACATGTTCGTTGCGAAAAACGAAGAAATGGTTCCTGTGGAAAAAACTCGTGCTTTGTATGCACCCGGACACCCGTTTTCGGAATGGGTGACATGCGGCAACGAAATTACGCGAAACCACCCCAAACATGAGTTTTGGACCTAAACTAGTGGATTGGGCATGTTCATTGCGAAAAACGAAGAAATGGTTCCGGTGGCAAAAACTCAAGCTTTGTATGCACCCCGACACCAGTTTTCGGAATGGGTGACGTGCGGCAACGAAATTGCGCGAAACCACCCCAAACATGAGTTTTGGACCTAAAGTAGTGGATTGGGCATGTTCATTGCGAAAAACGAAGAAATGGTTCCGGTGGCAAAAACTCAAGCTTTGTATGCACCCCGACACCCGTTTTCGGAATGGGTGACGTGCGGCAACGAAATTGCGCAGAAATCACCGCAAACATGAGTTTTGGACCTAAAGTAATGGATTGGCATGTTCGTTGCGAAAAACGAAGAAATGGTTCCGGTGGCAAAAACTCGTGCTTTGTATGCACCCCGACACCCGTTTTCGGAATGGGTGACGTGTGGTACGAAACCACCCCAAACATGAGTATTGGACCTAAAGCAGTGGATTGGGCAAGTTCGTTGCGAAAAACGAAGAATTGGTTCCGGTGGCAAAAACTCGTGCTTTGTATGCACCCCGACACCCGTTTTGGGAATGGGGTGACGTACGACAACGAAATTGAGCGAAACCACCCCAAACATGAGTTTTGGACCTAAAGTAGTGGATTGGGCATGTTCGTTGCGAAAAACGAAGAAATGGTTCCGGTGGCAAAAACTCGTGCTTTTATGCACCCCGACACCCGTATTCGGAATGGGTGACGTGCGGCAACGAAATTGCGCGAAACCACCCAAACATGAGTTTTGGACCTAAAGTAGTGGATTGGGCATGTTCGTTGCGAAAAATGAAGAAATGGTTCCGGTGGCGAAAACTCATGTGCACCCCGACACCCGTTCTCGGAATCGGTGACGTGCGGCAACGAAATTGCGCGAAACCAACCCAAACATGAGTTTTGGATCTAGAATAGTTGATTGGGCATGTTCGTTGCGAAAAACGAAGAAATGGTTCCGGTGGAAAAAACTCGTGCATTGTATGCACCCGGACACCCGTTTTCGGAATGGGTGACATGCGGCAACGAAATTACGCGAAACCACCCCAAACATGAGTTTTGGACCTAAAGTAGTGGATTGGGCATGTTCATTGCGAAAAACGAAGAAATGGTTCCGGTGGCAAAAACTCAAGCTTTGTATGCACCCCGACACCAGTTTTCGGAATGGGTGACGTGCGGCAACGAAATTGCGCAAAACCACCCCAAACATGACTTTTGGACCTAAAGTACTGGATTGGGCATGTTCGTTGCAAAAAACGAAGAAATGGTTCCGGTGGCAAAAACTCGTGCTTGTATGCACCCCGACACCCGTTTTCGGAATGGGTAACGTGCGACAACGAAATTGCGCGAAACCACCCGTTTTCGGAATGGGTAACGTGCGACAACGAAGAAATGCGTCTGCTTTTTATCTTGTTCTTGCTTGTTCTCGATTGCTTGCAGGTTCAAGGTTGTTCTTGGCACGGCAAGAGCAGCAACAACAGGAGCCGGTGTAACTATCGCTAAGGCGCAGCACCCTTGTGGTTGTTGTAGTCGGATAGCACAACGTCGACCTCCACCCCAAATCGTAGTTATCAGGAGACGGTGTACCTGTCGCTCAAGGCGCCACACCATCTTGGTTGTGGTAGTCGGGCAGCCAACGTCGTTCTCCAACAAGTTTTCCACCTCCATCATCTCTCATCGAAAGATCGGACACCCTTCTACCCATTGGGTTTATCAAGTGGTATCAGATTTCAGGTTGCTCGGTGAGAGATCTCAATCTTCCTTGTTTTATTTACCTACAGTTCACTTTTGCCCAAAGATATATTTAGAGCAGAAATTCACCTAAAAACAGTTTGAGCCTTTGCTTTACTACTTAGTTTTCGACTTGTTGAATTCACAGTTGCTGCATTTGGGTCGAGTTGCTGGTCTAAAGTTTTCTTACCGCTAGAGTTTCGAGTTCGCGCCACCTTGTTACAATCACCAGTTTATACCTCTTGCTGCAATTCAACCAAAAAGAAGAGAAAGCAAAAGGCGAGTGCATAAAAAAAGCCGCACTAATCAGCAAAACAAAAAAAAGACACGTGCAAAAAAAAAGAGAGAAAAAACCAGTTCTGATTTTTGGTAGATAAAATTTGTAAGTGCAACAAAACAAAAGGCAGTTTGTGTGCCTTCTTTTTATAGTTTCAGAAATCCGATTGATGTTCTGACCTTTTGGTGATACTATTTGTGTAACGGCTCGTGTCTCTATTACGGTTTGGACTAGAACCAGCACAACACCATTATAGAACGTTTATTCAACTTGTTGTGACTAACGTGGTACTAGCTATTCCTTGGAACTATTGAAATTGCAGCTACCTATAAATCCACAAATTTTTCTACAACACCACCAGGTTGTGCTAGCTGCCACCGTTGTTGTTGTTCTTGCTGTTTGCTGGCACCTCCTGTATTGCGTGGTGAGAATTTGTAAGAACTTTCTTAACCAGTTTGAGAATGAGAGATTACAACAATGATTCCTAGTAGTTTATAGGATCAAAGATATTTTTATTGTTTTCTTGTCTTTACTGAACATGGCAGGTGATATGGAGATTTCTGAGCCAACTGAACATTATATTCAAGGCATCATTCGACACTTGCCTTCATATGCCGGTAAATTCGATCCTCATGCATACATTGATTGGGAGCTAAAGGTAGATAAGGAATTTGATAAGCATGATCTATCTCAAAAACAAAAGATTTATATTGCCTCTAATTTGTTAACTGAGCACGCATTGATGGAATGGAAATACATTTGTAGGCACAACAAATTTCCACAATCTTGGGAAGACTTCAAACTTCATTTTAGAGATGCATTCATTCCTGCATACTATTCTGATCATTTGCTTTCTAAATTAGACACCTTAAAGCAGGGTGCTAGGACTATGAAAGATTATTATTATGATTTTAAAATTTGTACCATGTTTGCTCGTTTAGATGAATGCATGGAAGATGTAATGACTAGGTTCATGAAAGGACTCAATTCTGAAATTCAGACTATAGTCATGCATGAAGCATACAAACACATTTCTCACTTGTTTTTGCTTGCATGTAAAGCTGAAAATTAGATTCTATTATACAATTATACAAGCAATGAACATGTGAGCCATAGTTCCTCTTTTGCATCTGCTCTACATGCTGATCAAGAACACAAAATAATGAAACCAGCTATTGTTTTTCCATCATCACAAGAAGAATTGATTGCTGACACTTGTGATAGTGAAGATTTGTGGTATAATGATTCACATGTACTAAGGCAACAACTAGTAAATGAACATGTTACATCTGTTATTGAACCAAACATTTTGGCTAAAAAGGAACATGTAATTTGTATTGCAAACGAAACTGAAGAAATAAATTTGCTCTCTTCTTTAAATACTTGGGGCTATATTGAGTTTGATGATCTTTTTGAGCTCGGTAATTTGGAAAATATTTTATTTGCTAGATCAACTATACCTTGTCCTTCTCATGTTATATTTTACATTGCTGGCAAGTACAACAACATAGGACAATTTCTTGTGCGTAGAATTTCTATTTTATCTAGATATGTTGTTTCTTCACTTTGTGCAAATAAGATATTGGTATGTTCTCAAGAAGAAAAGAATCTCTTGTTTCCATGTACTTTAGTAGAAGTTTCAGGTTTATATTTGAAAGACATTGATAAAAGCTTAGTCATCAACATCAATCATGATGCAAAACCGAGGACGGTTTGCTATCAAGAAGGGGAGAATGATGAGAACATAAACCGCACAGATACGGCCATGTTAATGGCTCCTGCTACAAAGACATTGAGGAACAAAGAAGTTGATTGGGGACCAAGTAATGATATTTCCAACATTTCCAACCAAGCAAGCACATCATCAAATTTAAAGATATACTTGGTTGAGGAGCACACGCTAGAGTCGAGGACGACTCTATTACAAGAAGGGGAGGATGATGAGGACATCACTGCCATCAATACAACCACACCAGCGACCCCCTTCACCATTTAATCATGGACCAGTGAAACGAGTCCGTGCATGTAAATTTAATTATCAGGTGAACTCGTTCCTTGTTGAAGCTAATCATTCCTTAAATGAGGTACTAATACCTTGTGATTACTTTATTATGCTAAGGTGTTTGGGAGGTGAACCATCTAGAATTTGAGAAGTCAACAAGGCAATAAAAGCTGCTCCACTTGATGGGATTTTGTAACTGCAGCAAGTGCAAGTTGAAGATGATGTGCACCCGTTGGGTGATTGCCCGATCTTTCGATGAGAGGGTGTGGAATAACTCGATTGGGGGAGGAGACGACGTTCACGGCCCGACTACAGCCTTCCAAAGACGCTGCGCCTTAGCAACCGATACACCACCTCCTATGGCTGTCACGATCTTGTGGAGCGTGACACCCTGGCCACTAGGGCACTCGTCCTGCAAGCAATCGAAGAACTAGCAAGAACAAGTAGAACAAGTACTGAATTACCAGATCTAAATGTAGGTTTAAAGATCAAACTACAATATGGTGGGGTTCCGAAGACAAGAAGACGGGCGGCTGAACTAGCACGCGCGCTTGCAAGCAAGTAGCGAGAGCTAAACTTGATCTAAACAAAACCCGCTGTTCTTGGTGGCGGCTAGGGGGTTTATAAACATGGGAGGACGACCACAAGGGTATTGGGGTCGTGCTGCAACCCTAGGATGCGTCCCTAATGGACCTAACTTGATACACGACCCATTGGGCCAAAATAGGGTGACGCAGCACCATGGGCAGAAAAGGCAGGAAATGTCTCGGTAAGAAAACAATGATTACGGCGGCCTCAGAACAGATATGACTATAATTCCGGATCCATATGAAAGTAGACTTGATAAGCTTTCCATGTTGTGCTTGAACATTCCAATCCGAGCCCGCATCTGACCGTGGTGACCGTCACAAGTTGGTGTTCTTCTGCAGTCCGAATCCAGCATGTTCAAATCCTTTTCCCTTTCGGTCTTCTCCCTGATTCCTAAGCAAAACAAGAGTGCACGGGTCTCCATGGTCTAAATATGATGGACATGAACTCAAGAGTGTAATCACCTGATGGTTGAGTTGACGAGCACGAGCGCGAGTAATGGGACCAGAAATTGGTACTTGTATTGGTATAGATGCATCAGTAGTGTGGATGTCTTCATCATTCTCCCCTTCTTGCATTTGAGTCGTCCTCGACTCAAGCTCAACTTCCTCTCCCAAGTAGGGCTTTAAATCTGCAATGTTAAATGTGGGGCTAACCCCAAAGTCTGCAGGCAGATCTAGCCTATATGCATTGTCGTTAATTTTCTCTAGCACTTTAAACGGTCCATCGGCTCGAGGCAACAATTTAGATTTTCGTAATTCAGGAAACCTTTCCTTTCTCAAATGCAACCAAACTAAATCTCCAGGTTCAAAATTTATTTCCTTTCTACCTTTATCACTAGCAAACTTATATCTAGCATTCATACGCTCTATGTTTTCTTTAGTAGTTTCGTGCAGTTTTAACATCAATTCAGCACGCCTAGTAGCATCAAAATTTAGTTTTTCAGAAGATGGCAAAGGCATTAAATCAATAGGAGCACGAGGTAACAAACCATATACAATCTGAAATGGGCACATCTTTGTAGTAGAATGCAATGATCGATTATAAGCAAATTCAATATGAGGCAAACAGTCCTCCCACATCTTAATATTCTTCTTTAGAACTGCCCTTAACATAGTAGACAAAGTTCTATTCACAACTTCAGTTTGACCATCAGTTTGAGGATGACATGTAGTAGAAAATAAAAGCTTAGTCCCCAATTTTGCCCACAAAGTCCTCCAAAAATGACTAAGAAATTTAGCATCACGATCAGAAACGATTGTGTTGGGCACACCATGCAAGCGAACAATTTCACGAAAGAACAAATCAGCAATATGAGTAGCATCGTCAGTTTTATGACATGGTATGAAATGTGCCATCTTAGAAAATCTATCAACAACCACAAACACACTATCACGTCCCTTCCTAGTCCTAGGCAATCCCAGCACAAAATCCATAGAAATATCTTCCCAAGGAGCACTAGGAACGGGTAGAGGCAAATACAAACCGTGTGGATTTAACCGTGACTTCGCCTTTTGGCATGTCGTGCAACGAGCAACCAATCTCACCACATCTCTTCTCATCTTGGGCCAAAAGAAATGACCAGCAAGTATGTCCTCCGTTTTCTTTGCTCCAAAATGTCCCATTAAGCCACCTCCATGTGCTTCCTGTAACAACAACAAACGAACGGAGCTAGCTGGAATGCATAGCTTGTTAGCTCTAAACACAAACCCATCACTAACGATATATTTGTTCCATCCGTTCCCATCTTTACAATGCAGCAACACATCTTTAAAATCAGCATCATGAACATATTGGTCTTTAATCGTCTCTAATCCAAAGATTTTGTAGTCAAGTTGATTCAGCAAAGTATATCTCCTAGACAAAGCGTCAGCAATGATATTCTCTTTTCCTTTCTTGTGCTTAATAACATAAGGAAACGATTCGATAAATTCAACCCACTTAGCATGTCTACGGTTCAGTTTTCCTTGACTACGAATATGTTTCAAAGATTCATGATCAGAATGAATAACAAACTCTTTGGGCCACAAATAATGCTGCCATGTTTCTAATGTTCGCACAAGAGCATATAATTCCTTATCATAAGTAGAATAATTTAGAACAGACCCACTCAATTTTTCACTAAAATATGCAACAGGTTTGCCTTCTTGTAACAAAACACCACCCAATCCAATTCCACTAGCATCACATTCAAGCTCAAAAGTCTTATTAAAATCAGGAAGTTGGAGGAGAGGTGCATGTGTCAACTTATCTTTCAGCACGTTGAAAGCGTGCTCTTGTACTTTGCCCCAACTAAAATGCACTCCCTTCTTCGTAAGCTCATTCAAAGGTGCAGCAATGGTGCTAAAGTCCTTCACAAAACGGCGATAGAAGCCAGCAAGTCCTAGGAAACTCCGCACCTGTGTGATAGTCTTTGGCATAGGCCATCCATGTATCGCTTCTACCTTGGCTTGATCAACCTCAATTCCCTGTGGAGTCACAACATAACCAAGAAACGAAACTCGATCGGTGCAAAATGTGCACTTCTCAAGGTTACCAAATAAACGTGCATCTCGTAAAGCATTAAAAACAGCACGCATGTGATCAACATGTTCATCCATAGATTTGCTGTAGATCAATATGTCATCAAAGTATACTACCACAAATTTTCCAATGAAGGCACGCAAAACCTCGTTCATTAATCTCATGAAAGTGCTAGGTGCATTAGTTAACCCAAAAGGCATGACTAACCACTCATACAATCCGAACTTAGTTTTGAAAGCAGTTTTCCATTTATCTCCCAATTTCATACGAATCTGGTGGTACCCACTACGCAAATCAACTTTAGAAAAGACAATGGCACCACTCAATTCATCAAGCATATCATCTAAACGTGGAATAGGGTGTCGATAACGTATCGTGATATTATTAATAGCCCTACAATCAACACACATACGCCATGTTCCATCTTTTTTAGGCACTAAAATAACCGGAACAGCACACGGACTAAGAGACTCACGCACGTAACCTTTGTCGAGTAGTTCTTGCACTTGTCGCTGAATTTCTTTTGTTTCCTCTGGATTTGTCCTATATGGCGCACGATTCGGCAAAGATGCACCAGGAATAAGATCAATTTGGTGCTCAATCCCTCGTATAGGTGGCAGCCCCTCTGGTATCTCACTTGGAAATACATCAGAATACTCCTGCAAAATGTTAGTAATAACAGGAGGCAAAGAATGCTGCATATCTTGAATTGAAATCAAAGCATCCTTGCATACCAAGGCGTAGGCAACAGTAGTGGAAGCAAATAATTCATTAACATCAGTTTTTGTTGCAAGCAAGCAATGTCCTTTCAATTTTATCCCATCTTTGTTATTACCAACAACTTTAATATTCTTGTTGTTCTCAGTTTTAGCTTTGGTAGCTTTAGCAACATCATCACGCACAATAGCCTCAGGGGACATGGGAAGCAAAATAATTTTCTTATCATGGTGTATGAGAGAATATTGATTTGATCTACCATGATGCATACAATCTGAATCAAATTGCCATGGTCTACCTAGCAGAATATTACAAGCATCCATAGGCACAACATCACAGTCAACAACATCACGATATGAACCAATAGCAAAATTAATTCGTACCAACTTGGTTACCTTGACCTTACCACTATTGTTGAGCCATTGAATGTGATATGGATGTGGGTGCGGTTTGGTCGTAAGTGCAAGCTTCTCCACCATGTCGCTGCTAGCCAAGTTGTTGCAGCTACCTCCATCAATGATCAAACGACATGAACGCTCCTTAATGACACACTTTGTTTGAAACAATGTATGTCGCTGATTCTGCTCTGCCTTCTCCATTTGTGCACTAAGCACACGCTGTACAATGAGGCTCTCATAATGCTCTGCATCATCTGCACCAATCTGTTCTTCGGGTGGTTCCTTAGTGCCTGCATCATCAGCCGCAAGCAAAGCAAGTGTAGCTTCATCCAAATCACTAGCAGAAGAATACCCACCATCGTCTTTTACCACCAAAACACGCTGATTAGGACAATCACGCTGCACGTGTCCATAGCCCTTGCATCGATAACACAGAACATCTCTTGTTCTACCCGTGGAGGCTACTGAAGAGGCACTACCTGCTGGTTTCTGGGCAGATTTGGTTGCTGAATTTGTGGAAGATGCACGTGGTTTGTCGCCGGAGGAAGGCGGGGGTGCTGGTCGACTTGGCGAGGGAGTTGGTGCTAGTGTACGACCGGTCATGGACGTAGTCGTGCGCTGTTGCCATGGTGTAGATTTTCCTGCAGAAACATTAGACCTTGCACTAGCACGTCGTCCCTGCACTTCCCTTTCAGCTTTGCAAGCAAGATGAAACAATCGGGTTACATTAGCATAATCTTTATAAGCAAGGATGTCCTGAATTTCCCTATTTAACCCGCCCAAAAATCTAGCCATAGCAGATTCCTCACCCTCCTCTATGTTACAACGCAGCATTCCCATTTGTAATTCCTGATAATATTCTTCTACACTTTTAGTACCCTGTCTCAATTGTTGCAACTTGTTTAACATATCACGTGCATAATAAGAAGGAACAAATCTAGCCCGCATGACCCGTTTCAACGCATCCCAAGTTTGTGGCATGTTATTAGGATTCTTCTTACCATGTTCTATCCACCAAACAGAAGCAAATTCAGTAAACTCACTAGTAGCAGCTCTAACCCGCGCATTCTCAGGAAATTCATGGCATGCAAACTTTTGATCAACCGCAATCTCCCAAGTAATGTAAGCATCAGGGTCATATTTACCATCAAAAGGAGGTATTTTAAATTTAACCTTACTAAAAGCATCATCATTACCATGTACCTCACGTCGGCGAAAACCACCCATACCTCTACGGTTAGTACGTAGTCGCCGGCGATTAGGTGCTTCTTGGTCATCTTGTTCAGTATCAGCAACATAGTCATCCCAGTTACCTTCGGCGCCCTCATCACGCCCACCATTGATATTAGCATGCATCTCATCAAACCGCCTCAAGAGTGCGACAAGGCTCTTGTCAATATGAGCAACTGTCATTTCCACATTTGCAAGTTTGGTGTTCGTGTCGATCTGTGTGGCCTCCAATTGCCCCATCTTTTCATTCGTCACCTGCATGTCATTATCAAGACCTTCCGTGTGCGTCTTCACTAGCCTTACAAAGTGTTGTATGATACCCTTGGTGCGAGGAGAGTGTGGCATATTACGAGAAGCATCATCAACCTCCAATCCTGCCATGGTTAGACGAACAGAGGCAACAAGAAAAAAAAACGTGAAGGAATAAAAACTCTACAACTATTAGGATGTAGCTACTGCAAGGCGCTCACTCTCAACCTGCCACACAAGCTCTTACCAATTCTTACCTTGCACAACAGGAGGGGTCAGCAACCAACAAGTCTGCAACCGTGGAATAAGTGTATCGGTGCCGCAGCAACACGACCTGTCAAACTGTAGTCGAAATATGTAGAGTTGTAGGTGGGCTGAAGCAAGGAATACACTAGTACCACGTTAGTTACAAAAGCAAGCTGAATAATCGTTCAACGGTGGTACTGTGCTGGTCCTAGGCTAAACCAGGCTAGAGACGTGAGCCTAGGCACAAAGGTAGTCACTGAAAAAGAACAACTAGCACAGCACAAAGAGAAACAACAGATTTAGAGATTCAGCCCCCTTCTTCTTCTTTTCCTTTTTTTTTCTTTTCTATTCTTTTTTTTTCTTCTTCTTCTGTTTTTTTTTTGCAGGGGCCTAAACCCTTTTTTTTTCACTATGACAACCCAAACAATAAAGATATTGCTAACAACCCCTTTAAATCAGATTTAACAAATCTTGTTAATATAGGAAGTCCAGAAATCTCTACGATGATTGCGGAGCGCTCAGAACGAATTTTGAGATAAGGTCAGATCCGTTGGAAAGAAGATAAGATAAGCTTTCCAGATTGTATTTAAACTTCCAAATCGGATATGATATGTATCCGTGGTGGCAAAAACGAACCAGAGATGTTTTTGGTGGTGGTGGATTTCGTGGTGACCAAAATGTGGTAGAACTCAAAACTCTAAAGGAATAAACTAAGACCAGCAACTCGACACAACCGATGCAACCAAAAACTCAACAAGCCCTAACTAAGTAGTACTAGTTAATGCTCAATGGTTTATAGGATTGCGGTAAAACTAATCTACTATTTTTTGGCTTTTTCTGGACTATAGGAGATAAGAAAACAGCGAAGAAAAGTAAATCTCTCACCGATAAACCTTGCTCTGATTACCAACTGATGTGCACCCGTTGGGTGATTGCCCGATCTTTCGATGAGAGGGTGTGGAATAACTCGATTGGGGGAGGAGACGACGTTCACGGCCCGACTACAGCCTTCCAAAGACGCTGCGCCTTAGCAACCGATACACCACCTCCTATGGCTGTCACGATCTTGTGGAGCGTGACACCCTGGCCACTAGGGCACTCGTCCTGCAAGCAATCGAAGAACTAGCAAGAACAAGTAGAACAAGTACTGAATTACCAGATCTAAATGTAGGTTTAAAGATCAAACTACAATATGGTGGGGTTCCGAAGACAAGAAGACGGGCGGCTGAACTAGCACGCGCGCTTGCAAGCAAGTAGCGAGAGCTAAACTTGATCTAAACAAAACCCGCTGTTCTTGGTGGCGGCTAGGGGGTTTATAAACATGGGAGGACGACCACAAGGGTATTGGGGTCGTGCTGCAACCCTAGGATGCGTCCCTAATGGACCTAACTTGATACACGACCCATTGGGCCAAAATAGGGTGACGCAGCACCATGGGCAGAAAAGGCAGGAAATGTCTCGGTAAGAAAACAATGATTACGGCGGCCTCAGAACAGATATGACTATAATTCCGGATCCATATGAAAGTAGACTTGATAAGCTTTCCATGTTGTGCTTGAACATTCCAATCCGAGCCCGCATCTGACCGTGGTGACCGTCACAAGTTGGTGTTCTTCTGCAGTCCGAATCCAGCATGTTCAAATCCTTTTCCCTTTCGGTCTTCTCCCTGATTCCTAAGCAAAACAAGAGTGCACGGGTCTCCATGGTCTAAATATGATGGACATGAACTCAAGAGTGTAATCACCTGATGGTTGAGTTGACGAGCACGAGCGCGAGTAATGGGACCAGAAATTGGTACTTGTATTGGTATAGATGCATCAGTAGTGTGGATGTCTTCATCAGAAGAGGCCATATCTTTCAACTCCCAAGGCCAATGAAGGCAAATAAGCACTTGATGGAAAGCACTCTTCGTCTACTTCTTGGTGGAGAAATAATCAATTAGAGATACCAAATAAGGCGTCCAGAAACTGTCGAGAGAACTTCTTGACTCCACCAGTCCGAGGGAATTCGTAACTGCAGCAAGCACCATATTAAATGGAGCATATCTTTCATCTCCTAAGGTTGTTTAGTGCAAATAAGTACTTGTTGGAAAGCTCTCTTCGTCTACTTTCTGGCGGCTGAAGAATCAATGGGAGAAACCAAACGACACGTCCAGAAACTGTCGAGAGAGCTTCGTTCTCCACCAGAACTTCTTTCTATTCCTCTATTTAAGCAACTAGCAGCCACCAAAGAACTTGGGTTTTTTGTTTGATGTAAGTTTAGCCTTTGGTACTTCCTTGTAAACGCGTGTGTCGGCTAGACCACCCGGATACTTGAAACAGAACCCCAACTCTATCAGATCCGTGAGCGTCTGCTTTTTATCTTGTTCTTGCTTGTTCTCGATTGCTTGCAGGTTCAAGGTTGTTCTTGGCACGGCAACAGCAGCAACAACAGGAGCCAGTGTAACTATCGCTAAGGTGCAGCACCCTTGTGGTTGTTGTAGTCGGATAGCACAACGTCGACCTCCACCCCAAATCGTAGTTATCAGGAGACGATGTACCTGTCGCTCAAGGCGCCACACCATCTTGGTTGTGGTAGTCGGGCAGCCAACGTCGTTCTCCAACAAGTTTTCCACCTCCATCATCTCTCATCGAAAGATCGGGCACCCTTCTACCCATTGGGTTTATCGTAGTGCATGTTCAATTTCTTCAGAATCACTAGCGGAAGAGTACTCACCATCGTCACGAATGAGCAAAGTGCGCTTGTTTGGGCAGTCCCGAATCACATGGCCAAATCCTCTATAGCGATGACACTGAATATCCCGTGTACGACCTGTGGGTGGGGCAGTGCTGGCTGGTTTGGTCGTCTTCTCGAGTGGAGTAGTGGTGGACGTGGATGGCGCAGGGGGAACTGGTGCTGAGGTGGATGTCGAGCTTCGTCCTGCAAAAGGGTTAGAATATGGCTTCGAGCGGCGTCCCTGCACTTCACGTTCAGCTTTGCAAGCATATTCAAATAAAGTAGTCATATCATAATATTCCTTATAATCAAGTATATCCTGGATTTCGCGGTTTAAACCACCACGAAAATGTGCCGTAGCAGCGTCGTTGTCCTCCAATATCCCACAACGAGTCATACCTTTTTGTAACTCCTGGAAATACTCCTCAACAGATTGAGAACCTTGCTGAAAACGCTTCATTTTATTAAGCAAATCACGAGCATAATATGAAGGCACAAATCGATGTCGCATCGCAGCTTTCAACTGATCCCAAGTGGTTGGAATGGCAGTGGGATGTTTTATTTTATACTCACGCCACCAAATTAAAGCAAAATCAGTAAATTCACTAATAGCAGCTTTAATCTGAGAATGTGCAGCAATATCATGGCATGAAAATTTTTGTTCAACCTCTAACTCCCAATCAAGATATGCAGCAGGATCATATTTGCCATGAAAAGGTGGAATTTTAAATTTAATCTTAGAAAATAAGTCATTAGGGGGATGACGAACCACACGGCATGCACGACCATGGCGATCTCCATCGTCTTGCTCAGTGTCACCGCCGTAGTCCTGCTCCATCTTTGTGGTCAACGCATCAAGGCGTGCCAGGATGGTGTCGAGTGTGGTGCGAGTCGCCGTTTGAGCAAGGTCAAGCTGGTTGAAACGCTCGATCGTCGAAGTGACCGTTGAATTAAGCCGTTCATGCATCGTCCTAATGTCAGCAGCAAGTCCATCAACTTGTCCCCTTACTTCCAGCAACTGGGCATCCACCGTGTCGTGTGCTCCTGCCATGGTTAGCGCAAACACCAAAACACCAAAAGGAGAAAAACCGACGACAACAGGGAAATGGTGGTGACAACTCGCTCAATGGAATGCTGTTATCAAGTTCTTATCCGTTCTTACCAAGCCACAGTGGTGAACTGCAACCAACAGGTGGAACCGGTGAAAGATTGGATGAGCGATTGCCTGGAGAAACAGAAACCTTCTCGTCGTAGAAATATGTGGAGTTTTGGGTAGGCTGCACTCAACTCAAGGATTAGCACAATCAAAAAATAATGCAAAGTTGAATTATAGTGCAAAACACGAAACTATATTACTGGCCACAAGTGCAAAGGACGGATGGAACTAGCAGAATGGCAGTACCGTAAATATTGTACTAGCGAGGCCAAAAAGGCACTAGTATGAATCACAGGTGATTTTGTTTTTCTTTTTTGTATGATTTTTTTAATATTTTTCTCAGCACAAGGAGCAACAAAATAGGAGCTACACGAAGTTTCACCTAAAAAAGAGTTCAGATGTGGTCTATAGAAAATTAGGAAGTTCTCCGAAAAGCGTGCGAGATCTTTGACGATTTTTTTCTTTATTTTCCTGAATTTTTTGACAATTTTATCGAAACCAAACAGGCCGTAGGCGAGTTTGGCCGGCCTCAGAATGGTGTCAACAAGCTTCTGTAAAAATTTCAGATTTTTTGAACAACCGAGTGAAAAGTTATGCCCGGTTTAAGGAAGGTATGTAAAAATCAGGAAGTTGTATCCTTTCTCCTTCGTTTTTTTTGTTTCTGTTTTTTTTACGTAACCGAAGGAGAAAAACAAGGAAGCGGCGTTGACTCGGTTTGTTTTTTTCTGTTTTTTTACGTAACCGAAGGAGAAAAATAAGGAAGCGGCGTTGACTCGGTTTGTGGCGTGATCAAACGGAATATGGTGGCGGCGCGCTAGGGTTTGAATGGTGGAATAACACAATGCAACCAGCAACAAATGACGTGAAAGCACACAAATTCAACAATGCAGATTATTGAAAGAAAGTGCGAGGCTCAAAAGGGTGCTGGGATAAGGTCTAACCTAAATTTTTATGTGGTTTTATGGACTGTAGGAGAAAAAAACTCGAGATAAACTCACCGATCAACCTGGAAATCTGATACCACTTGATAGAGCTGGAGTGCCCGATCTTTCGGTGAGTGGAGATAATTCCGATTTGGTGGAAGTAGAACCTCACGATCCGACTACGACGAGCGAACCCGAAGCGCCAATGCAATCGCTGAACCAACTCCCAATGGTTACCGACCTTGCTGATGCGAGATCGGCCTGATCACGAAGATCATTTCCTGTGCGCAATCGAAGAACGAACAAGAAAAAGATGCGAGCAATCTTAATATCACTCGAGGTGGAGTTTTGAATCACAGAGGACAACACGTATTTGTGCGTGTTCTAGGGCAGCTAAAGCTAGATGTAAAACAAAACTCAAGTTCTAAATAAAACAGGACTCTGACTAAATAGAGGAGAGGCGTGAACAGTAGGGCCGGCGCTACAGTACCGCGGTTACTGTTCACGCCTTCCCTAGGCACCCCATCCGGGCCTTCCTGTTGGGCCATCTTCTAATCTTCTGGGCCTTCGTTCTTTAACAGCATGATGTAGTTCAATTCTCTTGCACGGGCCCGAGTCACTGGCCCAGGTGGAAGGGGTGGCGCCTGGACTAGGGAAGATGGTGCCTGGGCTGGAGAAGGTGCTGCTGGTGTAGATGTACTTGTGTTGGTGTTGATGTCCTCATCACGTCACCCATTCTGAAAACGGGTGTCGGTGTGCATACAAAGCATGAGTTTTCGCCACCGGAACCATTTCTTTGTTTTTCGCAACGAACATGCCCAATCCACTGCTTTTGGTCCAAAACTCATGTTTGAGGTGGTTTCACTCAATTTCGTAGCCTCACGTCACCCATTCCGAAAACGGGTGTCAGGGTGCACATAAAGCACGAGTTCTTTCCACCTGAACCATTTCTTCGTTATTCGCAACGTTCGTGCCCAATCCACTACTTTAGGTCCAAAACTCATGTTTGGGGTGGTTTCGCGCAATTTCGTTGTCGCACGTCACCCATTCCGAAAACGGGTGTCGGGGTGCATATAAAGCATGAGTTTTTGCCACCGGAACTATTTCTTTGTTTTTCGCAACGAACATGCTCAATCCACTACTTTAGGTCCAAAACTCATGTTTGGTGTGGTTTCGCGCAATTTCGTTGTCGTACGTGACCCATTCCCAAAACGGGTGTCGGGGTGCATACAAAGCACGACTTTTGCCACCGGAACCAATTCTTCGTTTTTCGCAACGAACATGCCCAATCCACTACTTTATGTCCAAAACTCATGTTTGGTGTGGTTTCGCGCTATTTCATTGCCGCACGTCACCCATTCCGAAAACGGGTGTCGTGGTGCATACAAAGCACGAGTTTTTGCCACCGGAACCATTTCTTCGTTTTTCGCAACGAACATGCCCAATCCACTACTTTAGGTCCACAACTCATGTTTGGGTTGGTTTCGCGCAATTTCATTGCCACACGTCACCCATTCTGAAAACGGGTGTCGGGTGCATTCAAAGCATGAGTTTTCGCCACCGGAACCATTTCTTCGTTTTTCGCAATGAACATGCCCAATCCACTACTTTAGGTCCAAAACTCATGTTTGGGGTGGTTTTGTGCAATTTCGTTGCCGCACATTACCAATTCCAAAAATGGGTGTCAGGGTGCATACAAGCACGAGTTTTTGCCACCGGAACCATTTCTTCGTTTTGCGCAGCGAACATGCTCAATCCAATACTTTAGGTCCAAAACTCATGTTTGGGGTGGTTTCACGCAATTTCATTGCCGCACGTCACCCATTACAAAAACGGGTGTCGGGCGGGGTGCATACAAAGCACGAGTTTTTGCCACCGGAACCAATTCTTCATTTTTCGCACGAACATGCCCAATCCACCAATTTAGGTCCAAAACTCATGTTTGGGGTGGTTTCGCGCTATATCGTTGCCGCACATCACCCATTCCGAAAACGGGTGTCGGGGTGCACACTTAGCACGTGTTTTTGCCACCGGAACCATTTCTTTGTTTTTCGCAACGAACATGCCCAATCCACCACTTTAGATCCAAAACTCATGTTTGGGGTGGTTTCGCGCAATTTTGTTGCCGCATGTCACCCATTCCGAAACGGGTGTTGGGGTGCATACAAAGCACGAGTTTTCGCCACCGAAACCATTTCTTCGTTTTTCTCAATGAACATGCCCAATCCACTACTTTAGGTCCAAAACTCATGTTGGGGTTGGTTTTGCGCAATTTCGTTGCCGCACGTCACCCATTCTGAAAACAGGTGTCGGTGTGCATACAAAGCATGAGTTTTCGCCACCGGAACCATTTCTTCGTTTTTCGCAACGAAAATGCCCAATCCACTGCTTTAGATCCAAAACTCATGTTTGGGGTGGTTTCGCGCAATTTCGTTGCCTCACGTCACCCATTCCGAAAACGGGTGTCGGGGTGCACATAAAGCACGAGTTCTTTCCACCGGAACCATTTTTCGTTTTTCACAATGAACATGCCCAATCCACTACTTTAGGTCCAAAACTCATGTTTGGGGTGGTTTCACGCAATTTCGTTGCGGCACGTCACATATTCCGAAAACAGGTGTCGAGGTGCATACAAAGCATGAGTTTTCGCCACTGGAACCATTTCTTCGTTTTTCGCAACGAACATGCCCAATCCACTACTTTAGGTCCAAAACTCATGTTTGGTGTGGTTTCGCGCAATTTCGTTGTCGTACGTCACCCATTTCCAAAACGGGTGTCGGGGTGCATACAAAGCACGACTTTTGCCACCGGAACCAATTCTTCATTTTTCGCTACGAACATGCCTAATCCACTACTTTATGTCCAAAACTCATGTTTGGTGTGGTT
Source organism: Zea mays (assembly GCF_902167145.1). Taxonomy (NCBI): domain Eukaryota; kingdom Viridiplantae; phylum Streptophyta; class Magnoliopsida; order Poales; family Poaceae; genus Zea; species Zea mays. The sequence goes on from NC_050098.1 coordinate 86,546,088, forward strand.
TCGCGCTATTTTGTCGCCGCACGTCACCCATTCCGAAAAAGGGTGTCGGGGTGTATACAAAGCACGAGTTTTTGCCACCGGAACCATTTCTTCGTTTTTCGCAATGAACATGCCCAATCCACTACTTTAGGTCCACAACTCATGTTTGGGTTGGTTTCGCACAATTTCGTTGCCGCACGTCACCCATTCCGAAAATGGGTGTCAAGGTGGATACAAAGCACGAGTTTTCGCCACCGGAACCATTTCTTCGTTTTTCGCAACGAACATGCCCAATCCACTACTTTAGGTCCAAAACTCATATTTGGTTTTGTGCAATTTCGTTGCCGCACATTACCAATTCCAAAAACGGGTGTTGGGGTGCATACAAGCACGAGTTTTTGCCACCGGAACCATTTCTTCGTTTTGCGCAACGAACATGCCCAATCCACTAATTTAGGTCCAAAACTCATGTTTGGGGTGGTTTCACGCTATATCGTTGCCGCACGTCACCTATTCCGAAAACGGGTGTCGGGCGGGGTGCATACAAAGCATGAGTTTTTGCCACCGGAACCAATTCTTCGTTTTTCGCAACGAACATGCCCAATCCACTAATTTAGGTCCAAAACTCATGTTTGGGGTGGTTTCGCGCTATATCGTTGCCGCACGTCACCCATTCCGAAAATGGGTGTCGGGGTGCATACTTAGCACGAGTTTTTGCCACCGGAACCATTTCTTTGTTTTTCGCAACGAACATGCCCAATCCACTACTTTAGGTCCAAATCTCATGTTTGGGGTGGTTTCGCGCAATTTCGTTGCAGCACGTCACCCATTCCGAAAACGGGTGTTGGGGTGCATACAAAGCACGAGTTTTCGCCACCGAAACCATTTCTTCGTTTTTCTCAATGAACATGCCCAATCCATTACTTTAGGTCCAAAACTCATGTTTGGGTTGGTTTTGCGCAATTTCGTTGCCGCACGCCACCCATTCTGAAAACGGGTGTCGGTGTGCATACAAAGCATGAGTTTTCGCCACTGGAACCATTTCTTCGTTTTTCGCAACGAACATGCCCAATCCACTGCTTTAGGTCCAAAACTCATGTTTGGGGTGGTTTCGCGCAATTTCGTTGCCTCACGTCACCCATTCCGAAAACGGGTGTCGGGGTGCACATAAAGCACGAGTTCTTTCCACCAGAACCATTTCTTCGTTTTTCTCAACGAACATGCCCAATCCACTACTTTAGGTCCAAAACTCATGTTTGGGGTGGTTTCGCGCAATTTCGTTGCGGCACGTCACCTATTCCAAAAAACGGGTGTCGAGGTGCATACAAAGCATGACTTTTCGCCACCGGAACCATTTCTTCATTTTTCGCAACGAACATTCCTAATCCACTACTTTAGATCCAAAACTCATGTTTGGCGTGGTTTCGCGCAATTTCGTTGCCGCACGTCACCCATTCCCAAAACGGGTGTCTGGGTGAATACAAAGCACAACTTTTGCCACCGGAACCCATTCTTCGTTTTTCGCAACGAACATGCCCAATCCACTACTTTATGTCCAAAACTCATGTTTGATGTGGTTTCGCTCTATTTCGTTGCCGCTCGTCACCCATTCCGAAAACGGGTGTCCGGGTGCATACAAAGCACGAGTTTCGCCACCGGAACCATTTCTTCGTTTTTCGCAACGAACATGCCCAATCCACTATTTAGGTCCAAAACTCATGATTGGGGTGGTTTCGTGCAATTTCGTTGCCGCACGTCACCAATTCCAAAAAAGGGTGTCAGGGTGCATACAAGCACGAGTTTTTGCCACCGGAACCATTTCTTCGTTTTGCGCAACGAACATGCCCAATCCACTACTTTAGGTCCAAAACTCATGTTTGGGGTGGTTTCGCGCAATTTTGTTGCCGCACGTCAACCATTCCGAAAACGGGTGTCGGGGTGCATACAAAGCATGAGTTTTCGCCACCAGAACCATTTCTTCGCTTTTCGCAACGAACATGCCCAATCCACTACTTTAGGTCCAAGACTCATGTTTGGGGTGGTTTCGTGCAATTTCGTTGCCGCACATCACCCATTACAAAAACGGGTGTCGGGCGGGGTGCATACAAAGCACGAGTTTTTGCCACTGGAACCATTTCTTAGTTTTTCGCAACGAACATGCCCAATCCACAACTTTAGGTCCAACACTCATGTTTGGGGTGGTTTCGCGCAATTTCGTTGCCGCACGTCGCCCATTCCGAAAACGGGTGTCGGGTGCATACAAAGCATGAGTTTTCGCCACCGTAACCATTTCTTCGTTTTTTGCAAAGAACATGCCCAATCCACTACTTTAGGTCCAAAACTCATTTTGGGGTGGTTTCGCGCAATTTCGTTGTCGTACGTCACCCATTCCCAAAACGGGTGTCGGGGTACATACAAAGCACGAGTTTTTGCCACCGGAACCACTTCTTCGTTTTTCGCAACATACATGCCCAGTCCACTACTTTAGGTCCAAAACTCATGTTTGGGGTGGTTTCGCGCTATATCGTTGCCGCACGTCACCCATTTCAAAAACGGGTGTCGGGGTGCATACAAAGCATGAGTTTTTGCCACCGGAACCATTTCTTCATTTTCCGCAACGAACAAGCTCAATCCACTACTTTAGGTCCAAAACTCATGTTTGGGGTGGTTTCGCGCAATTTCGTTGCCGCACGTCACCCATTCCGAAAAGGGAAATTTGGATCCATACCATTAAAAGATCACCACTTTGGATCCATACCATTGCTATCTCACTTACATGTGGGTCCACATGAGTCAATGACATGTGGGGTCCATGGTATATATCTAAAGTTTGGATCTTTTAATGGTATAGATCCAATTGTTCCTTTCGAAAATGGGTGTTGGGGGTGCATACAAAGCATGAGTTTTCGCCACCGGAACCACTTCTTCGTTTTTCGCAACGAACATGCCCAATCCACTACTTTAGGTCCAAAACTGATGTTTGGGGTGGTTTCGTGCTATATCATTGCCGCACGTCACCAATTTCGAAAACGGGTGTCGTGGTGCATACAAAGCACGAGTTTTTGCCACCAGAACCATTTCTTCGTTTTTCGCAACGAACATGCCCAATCCACTACTTTAGGTCCAAAACTCATGTTTGGGGTGGTTTCGCGCAATTTTATTGCCGCACGTCACCCATTCCGAAAACGGGTGTCGGGGTGCATACAAAGCATGAGTTTTCGCCACCGGAACCATTTCTTCGTTTTCGCAACGAACATGCCCAATCCACTACTTTGGGTCCAAAACTCATGTTTGGTGTGGTTTCGCGCTATTTCGTTGCCGCACGTCACCCATTCCGAAAACGGGTGTCGGGGTGCATACAAAGAACGAGTTTTCGCCACCGGAACTATTTCTTCGTTTTTCACAACGAACATGCCCAATCCACTACTTTAGGTCCAAAACTCATGTTTGGGCTGGTTTCACGCTATTTCGTTGCCGCATGTTACCCATTCCGAAAACGGGTGTCGGGGTGCATACAAGCACGAGTTTTTGCCACCGGAACCATTTCTTCATTTTTCTCAACGAACATGCCCAATCCACTATTTAGGTCAAAAACTCATGTTTGGGGTGGTTTCGCGCAATTTCGTTGCCGCACGTTACCCATTCCGAAAACGGGTGTCGGGGTGCATACAAGCACGAGTTTTTGCTACCGGAACCGTTTCTTCGTTTTTTGCAACAAACATGCCCAATCCACTACTTTAGGTCCAAAACTCATGTTTGGGGTGGTTTCGCGCAATTTCGTTGCCGCACGTCACCCATTCCGAAAACGGGTGTCGGATGCATGCAAAGCATGAGTTTTCGCCACCGGAACCATTGCTTCGTTTTTCGCAATGAACATTCCCAATCGACTACTTTAGGTCCAAAAATCATGTTTGGGGTGGTTTCGCGCAATTTCGTTGCCGCACGTCACCCATCCCGAAAACGGTAGTCGGGGTGCATTAAAAGCATGAGTTTTCGCCACTAGAACCATTTCTTCGTTTTTCGCAACGAACATGCCCAATCCACAACTTTGGGTCCAAAACTCATGTTTGGGGTGGTTTCGCGCAATTTCGTTGCCGCACGTCACCCATTCCGAAAGCCGGTGTCGGGGTGCATACAAAGCACGAGTTTTCGCCACTAGAACCATTTCTTCGTTTTTCTCAACGAACATGCCCAATCCACTACTTTAGGTCCAAAACTCATGTTTGGGGTGGTTTCGCGCAATTTCGTTGCCGCACGTTACCCATTCCGAAAACGGGTGTCGGGTGCATACAAAGCATGAGTTTTCGCCACCGGAACCATTTCTTCGTTTTTCGCAGCGAACAAGCCTAATCCACTACTTTAGGTCCAAAACTCATGTTTGGGGTGGTTTCGCGCAATTTCGATGCCGCACGTCACCCATTCCGAAAACGGGTGTCGGGTGCATACAAATCATGAGTTTTCGCCACCGGAACCATTTCTTCGTTTTTCGCAACAAACATGCCCAATCCACTACTTTAGGTCCAAAACTCATGTTTGGGGTGGTTTCGCGCAATTTCGTTGCCGCACGTCACCCATTCCGAAAACGGTAGTGGGGGTGCATACAAAGCATGAGTTTTCGCCACCGGAACCATTTCTTCGTTTTTCACAACGAACATGCCCAATCCACTACTTTGGGTCCAAAACTCATATTTGGTGTGTTTTCGCGCAATTTCGTTGTCGTACGTCACCCATTCCCAAAACGGGTGTCGAGGTGCATACAAAGCACGACTTTTGCCACCGGAACCAATTCTTCGTTTTTTTGCAACAAACATGCCCAATCCACTTCTTTAGGTCCAAAACTCATGTTTGGGGTGGTTCCGCGCTATTTCGTTGCCGCACGTCACCCATTCCGAAAACGGGGGTCGGGGTGCATACAAAGCACGAGTTTTTGCCACCGGAACCATTTCTTCGTTTTTGCAACGAACATGCCCAATCCACTACTTTAGGTCTAAAACTCATGTTTGGGTTGGTTTCGCGCAATTTCGTTGCCGCACGGAACCCATTCCGAAAACGGGTGTCAGGGTGGATACAAAGCACGAGTTTTCGCCACCGGAACCATTTCTTCGTTTTTCGCAACAAACATGCCCAATCCACTACTTTAGGTCCAAAACTCATGTTTGGGGTGGTTTCGCGCAATTTCGTTGCCGCACGTCACCAATTCCGAAAACGGGTGTCGGATGCATACAAAGCATGAGTTTTCGCCACCGAAACCATTTCTTCGTTTTTCGCAACGAACATGCCCAATCCACTACTTTAGGTCCAAAACTCATGTTTGGTGTGGTTTCGCACTATTTCGTTGCCGCACGTCACCCATTCCGAAAACGGGTGTCGGGGTGCATACAAAGCACGAGTTTTTGCCACCGAAACCATTTCTTCGTTTTTCGCAACGAACATGCCCAATCCACTACTTTAGGTCCAAAACTTATGTTTGGGGTGGTTTCGCGCAATTTCGTTGCCGCACGTCACCCATTCCGAAAGCTGGTGTCGGGGTGTATACAAAGCACGAGTTTTCGCCATTGGAACCATTTCTTCGTTTTTCTCAACGAACATGCCCAATCCACTACTTTAGGTCCAAAACTCATGTTTGGGGTGGTTTCGCGCAATTTCGTTGCCGCACGTTACCCATTCCGAAAACGGGTGTCGGGTGCATACAAAGCATGACTTTTCGCCACCGGAACCATTTCTTCGTTTTTCGCAGCGAACAAGTCCAATCCACTACTTTAGGTCCAAAACTCATGTTTGGGGTGGTTTCGCGCAATTTCGTTGCCGCACGTCACCCACTCTGAAAACGGGTGTCGGGGTGCTGAGCACGAGTTTTCGGCACCGGAACCATTTCTTCATTTTTCTCAACGAACATGCTCAATCTACTACTTTAGGTCCAAAACTCATGTTTGGGGTGGTTTCGCGCAATTTTGTTGCCGCACGTCACCCATTCCGAAAACGGGTGTCGGATGCATACAAAGCATGAGTTTTCGCCACCGAAACCATTTCTTCATTTTTCGCAACGAACATGCCCAATCGACTACTTTAGGTCCAAAAATCATGTTTGGGGTGGTTTCGCGCAATTTCGTTGCCGCACGTCACCCATTCCGAAAACGGTAGTCGGGTGCATTAAAAGCATGAGTTTTCGCCACCGGAACCATTTCTTCGTTTTTCGCAACGAACATGCCCAATCCACTACTTTGGGTCCAAAACTCATGTTTGGGGTGGTTTCGCGCAATTTCGTTGCCGCACGTCACCCATTCCGAAAACCGGTGTCGGGGTGCATACAAAGCACGAGTTTTCGCCACTGGAACCATTTCTTCGTTTTTCTCAACGAACATGCCCAATACACTACTTTAGGTCCAAAACTCATGTTTGGGGTGGTTTCGCGCAATTTCGTTGCCGCACGTTACCCATTCCGAAAACGGGTGTCGGGTGCATACAAAGCATGACTTTTCGCCACCGGAACCATTTCTTCGTTTTTCGCAGCGAACAAGTCCAATCCACTACTTTAGGTCCAAAACTCGTGTTTGGGGTGGTTTCGCGCAATTTCGTTGCCGCACGTCACCCATTCCGAAAACGGGTGTCCGGGTGCATACAAAGCACGAGTTTCGCCACCGGAACCATTTCTTCGTTTTTCGCAACGAACATGCCCAATCCACTATTTAGGTCCAAAACTCATGATTGGGGTGGTTTCGTGCAATTTCGTTGCCGCACGTCACCAATTCCAAAAAAGGGTGTCAGGGTGCATACAAGCACGAGTTTTTGCCACCGGAACCATTTCTTCGTTTTGCGCAACGAACATGCCCAATCCACTACTTTAGGTCCAAAACTCATGTTTGGGGTGGTTTCGCGCAATTTTGTTGCCGCACGTCAACCATTCCGAAAACGGGTGTCGGGGTGCATACAAAGCATGAGTTTTCGCCACCAGAACCATTTCTTCGCTTTTCGCAACGAACATGCCCAATCCACTACTTTAGGTCCAAGACTCATGTTTGGGGTGGTTTCGTGCAATTTCGTTGCCGCACATCACCCATTACAAAAACGGGTGTCGGGCGGGGTGCATACAAAGCACGAGTTTTTGCCACTGGAACCATTTCTTAGTTTTTCGCAACGAACATGCCCAATCCACAACTTTAGGTCCAACACTCATGTTTGGGGTGGTTTCGCGCAATTTCGTTGCCGCACGTCGCCCATTCCGAAAACGGGTGTCGGGTGCATACAAAGCATGAGTTTTCGCCACCGTAACCATTTCTTCGTTTTTTGCAAAGAACATGCCCAATCCACTACTTTAGGTCCAAAACTCATTTTGGGGTGGTTTCGCGCAATTTCGTTGTCGTACGTCACCCATTCCCAAAACGGGTGTCGGGGTACATACAAAGCACGAGTTTTTGCCACCGGAACCACTTCTTCGTTTTTCGCAACATACATGCCCAGTCCACTACTTTAGGTCCAAAACTCATGTTTGGGGTGGTTTCGCGCTATATCGTTGCCGCACGTCACCCATTTCAAAAACGGGTGTCGGGGTGCATACAAAGCATGAGTTTTTGCCACCGGAACCATTTCTTCATTTTCCGCAACGAACAAGCTCAATCCACTACTTTAGGTCCAAAACTCATGTTTGGGGTGGTTTCGCGCAATTTCGTTGCCGCACGTCACCCATTCCGAAAAGGGAAATTTGGATCCATACCATTAAAAGATCACCACTTTGGATCCATACCATTGCTATCTCACTTACATGTGGGTCCACATGAGTCAATGACATGTGGGGTCCATGGTATATATCTAAAGTTTGGATCTTTTAATGGTATAGATCCAATTGTTCCTTTCGAAAATGGGTGTTGGGGGTGCATACAAAGCATGAGTTTTCGCCACCGGAACCACTTCTTCGTTTTTCGCAACGAACATGCCCAATCCACTACTTTAGGTCCAAAACTGATGTTTGGGGTGGTTTCGTGCTATATCATTGCCGCACGTCACCAATTTCGAAAACGGGTGTCGTGGTGCATACAAAGCACGAGTTTTTGCCACCAGAACCATTTCTTCGTTTTTCGCAACGAACATGCCCAATCCACTACTTTAGGTCCAAAACTCATGTTTGGGGTGGTTTCGCGCAATTTTATTGCCGCACGTCACCCATTCCGAAAACGGGTGTCGGGGTGCATACAAAGCATGAGTTTTCGCCACCGGAACCATTTCTTCGTTTTCGCAACGAACATGCCCAATCCACTACTTTGGGTCCAAAACTCATGTTTGGTGTGGTTTCGCGCTATTTCGTTGCCGCACGTCACCCATTCCGAAAACGGGTGTCGGGGTGCATACAAAGAACGAGTTTTCGCCACCGGAACTATTTCTTCGTTTTTCACAACGAACATGCCCAATCCACTACTTTAGGTCCAAAACTCATGTTTGGGCTGGTTTCACGCTATTTCGTTGCCGCATGTTACCCATTCCGAAAACGGGTGTCGGGGTGCATACAAGCACGAGTTTTTGCCACCGGAACCATTTCTTCATTTTTCTCAACGAACATGCCCAATCCACTATTTAGGTCAAAAACTCATGTTTGGGGTGGTTTCGCGCAATTTCGTTGCCGCACGTTACCCATTCCGAAAACGGGTGTCGGGGTGCATACAAGCACGAGTTTTTGCTACCGGAACCGTTTCTTCGTTTTTTGCAACAAACATGCCCAATCCACTACTTTAGGTCCAAAACTCATGTTTGGGGTGGTTTCGCGCAATTTCGTTGCCGCACGTCACCCATTCCGAAAACGGGTGTCGGATGCATGCAAAGCATGAGTTTTCGCCACCGGAACCATTGCTTCGTTTTTCGCAATGAACATTCCCAATCGACTACTTTAGGTCCAAAAATCATGTTTGGGGTGGTTTCGCGCAATTTCGTTGCCGCACGTCACCCATCCCGAAAACGGTAGTCGGGGTGCATTAAAAGCATGAGTTTTCGCCACTAGAACCATTTCTTCGTTTTTCGCAACGAACATGCCCAATCCACAACTTTGGGTCCAAAACTCATGTTTGGGGTGGTTTCGCGCAATTTCGTTGCCGCACGTCACCCATTCCGAAAGCCGGTGTCGGGGTGCATACAAAGCACGAGTTTTCGCCACTAGAACCATTTCTTCGTTTTTCTCAACGAACATGCCCAATCCACTACTTTAGGTCCAAAACTCATGTTTGGGGTGGTTTCGCGCAATTTCGTTGCCGCACGTTACCCATTCCGAAAACGGGTGTCGGGTGCATACAAAGCATGAGTTTTCGCCACCGGAACCATTTCTTCGTTTTTCGCAGCGAACAAGCCTAATCCACTACTTTAGGTCCAAAACTCATGTTTGGGGTGGTTTCGCGCAATTTCGATGCCGCACGTCACCCATTCCGAAAACGGGTGTCGGGTGCATACAAATCATGAGTTTTCGCCACCGGAACCATTTCTTCGTTTTTCGCAACAAACATGCCCAATCCACTACTTTAGGTCCAAAACTCATGTTTGGGGTGGTTTCGCGCAATTTCGTTGCCGCACGTCACCCATTCCGAAAACGGTAGTGGGGGTGCATACAAAGCATGAGTTTTCGCCACCGGAACCATTTCTTCGTTTTTCACAACGAACATGCCCAATCCACTACTTTGGGTCCAAAACTCATATTTGGTGTGTTTTCGCGCAATTTCGTTGTCGTACGTCACCCATTCCCAAAACGGGTGTCGAGGTGCATACAAAGCACGACTTTTGCCACCGGAACCAATTCTTCGTTTTTTTGCAACAAACATGCCCAATCCACTTCTTTAGGTCCAAAACTCATGTTTGGGGTGGTTCCGCGCTATTTCGTTGCCGCACGTCACCCATTCCGAAAACGGGGGTCGGGGTGCATACAAAGCACGAGTTTTTGCCACCGGAACCATTTCTTCGTTTTTGCAACGAACATGCCCAATCCACTACTTTAGGTCTAAAACTCATGTTTGGGTTGGTTTCGCGCAATTTCGTTGCCGCACGGAACCCATTCCGAAAACGGGTGTCAGGGTGGATACAAAGCACGAGTTTTCGCCACCGGAACCATTTCTTCGTTTTTCGCAACAAACATGCCCAATCCACTACTTTAGGTCCAAAACTCATGTTTGGGGTGGTTTCGCGCAATTTCGTTGCCGCACGTCACCAATTCCGAAAACGGGTGTCGGATGCATACAAAGCATGAGTTTTCGCCACCGAAACCATTTCTTCGTTTTTCGCAACGAACATGCCCAATCCACTACTTTAGGTCCAAAACTCATGTTTGGTGTGGTTTCGCACTATTTCGTTGCCGCACGTCACCCATTCCGAAAACGGGTGTCGGGGTGCATACAAAGCACGAGTTTTTGCCACCGAAACCATTTCTTCGTTTTTCGCAACGAACATGCCCAATCCACTACTTTAGGTCCAAAACTTATGTTTGGGGTGGTTTCGCGCAATTTCGTTGCCGCACGTCACCCATTCCGAAAGCTGGTGTCGGGGTGTATACAAAGCACGAGTTTTCGCCATTGGAACCATTTCTTCGTTTTTCTCAACGAACATGCCCAATCCACTACTTTAGGTCCAAAACTCATGTTTGGGGTGGTTTCGCGCAATTTCGTTGCCGCACGTTACCCATTCCGAAAACGGGTGTCGGGTGCATACAAAGCATGACTTTTCGCCACCGGAACCATTTCTTCGTTTTTCGCAGCGAACAAGTCCAATCCACTACTTTAGGTCCAAAACTCATGTTTGGGGTGGTTTCGCGCAATTTCGTTGCCGCACGTCACCCACTCTGAAAACGGGTGTCGGGGTGCTGAGCACGAGTTTTCGGCACCGGAACCATTTCTTCATTTTTCTCAACGAACATGCTCAATCTACTACTTTAGGTCCAAAACTCATGTTTGGGGTGGTTTCGCGCAATTTTGTTGCCGCACGTCACCCATTCCGAAAACGGGTGTCGGATGCATACAAAGCATGAGTTTTCGCCACCGAAACCATTTCTTCATTTTTCGCAACGAACATGCCCAATCGACTACTTTAGGTCCAAAAATCATGTTTGGGGTGGTTTCGCGCAATTTCGTTGCCGCACGTCACCCATTCCGAAAACGGTAGTCGGGTGCATTAAAAGCATGAGTTTTCGCCACCGGAACCATTTCTTCGTTTTTCGCAACGAACATGCCCAATCCACTACTTTGGGTCCAAAACTCATGTTTGGGGTGGTTTCGCGCAATTTCGTTGCCGCACGTCACCCATTCCGAAAACCGGTGTCGGGGTGCATACAAAGCACGAGTTTTCGCCACTGGAACCATTTCTTCGTTTTTCTCAACGAACATGCCCAATACACTACTTTAGGTCCAAAACTCATGTTTGGGGTGGTTTCGCGCAATTTCGTTGCCGCACGTTACCCATTCCGAAAACGGGTGTCGGGTGCATACAAAGCATGACTTTTCGCCACCGGAACCATTTCTTCGTTTTTCGCAGCGAACAAGTCCAATCCACTACTTTAGGTCCAAAACTCGTGTTTGGGGTGGTTTCGCGCAATTTCGTTGCCGCACGTCACCCATTCCGAAAACGGGTGTCGGGTGCATACAAAGCATGAGTAGGGGCGTAAACGGTACGGATATTATCCGACCATCTGACCGTCCGAAGAGGCTAATTATTCAGTTGAATAGTTTTTTCGGATATCCGCAGAATTTTTGGATTACGGATTCGAATTCGGATAGTACAGTTCGGATATCGGATACGGATATGATATGACTGATATCCGTCGGATTTCGGATATCCGGATATCTTCTCGGATAACTGTCCGGATTTCATATTTCGGATATCCGGACATCTACTCAGATATCTTACCAGATTTCAGATTTTAGATATTCGGATATCCGGATATCTTCTCGGATAACATGTGGAATCGTCCTAAATATCCAAGTTTCAACATAATCAATACTTCACTTTATCATTTTCATATGTGGATTTGAGGTTATGTTCTTATATAATGTTTATTGTTCGTGGTAACATATTTGCAATTTTTGGTCAATAGTGGAATATTTTATGAATTTAAATGTATTTTGATAATTTTCTGTAGAAAAAATTATAATAATACACAAATAGTCTCAAAAAATCATGAAATTTGACGGAGGAGCAATATATGCCCATATAGCATCCTAAAAAATGTTTGAGCCATAAAATCTAAAGATTGCCAACATTTCTTTCAATTCACTTTCACTTGTTACCTGAGTTACATGTGATATCACCTTAACTATCCAAATTTTAACATAATCAATACTTCACTTTATCATTTTCACATAGGGACTTCATATTATCTTTAATAGAATGTTTATTGGTCCTGGTAACTTATTTAGAATTTTTGGTAGACACTAGATTATTTTATGATTTTAATTACATTTTGATGATTTTTTGTAGAAAGAAATTAATAATACACAAATTGCCTTAGAAATTCATAAAATTTGACGGAGGGTTAACATTTGTCTACATAAAATTCTAAAAAATGTTTGTGCCATAAAGTCCATAAGATGCCAGTGATTCTTTTCATTTTCTTACACTTGTTGTGTGAGTTACACGTGAAATCAGCTGAAGTATCTAAGTGTCGGCGTTTCGAGACCGGGGGGGGGGGGGGGTCCCTAAGCCGACGAGTGAATGTCGCCGCGTGCCCTAGCCCAGATGGGTCGACGCGAGGCCGAGCGCGAAAGGGGGAAGTGAGGTGGCCGGAGACCGGCGTGAGAGAGGTGGAAATCCCGCGGCCTTCGTGTTCGTCCCGCGCCCAGGTCGGGTGCGCTTGCAGTAGGGGGTTACAAGCGTCCACGCGGGAGAGGGAGCGAGCGGCCTCACGCGAGCGCCTGTCTCGTCCTCGTCCCCGCGCGGCCAACCCTGATGTGCACCCGTTGGGTGATTGCCCGATCTTTCGATGAGAGGGTGTGGAATAACTCGATTGGGGGAGGAGACGACGTTCACGGCCCGACTACAGCCTTCCAAAGACGCTGTGCCTTAGCAACCGATACACCACCTCCTATGGCTGTCACGATCTTGTGGAGCGTGACACCCTGGCCACTAGGGCACTCGTCCTACAAGCAATCGAAGAACTAGCAAGAACAAGTAGAACAAGTACTGAATTACCAGATCTAAATGCAGGTTTCAAAATCAAACTCCAATATGGTGGGGTTCCGAAGACAAGAAGACGGGCGGCTGAACCAGCACGCGCGCTTACAAGCAAGTAGCGAGAGCTAAACTTGATCTAAAAAAACCCGCTGTTCTTGGTGGCGGCTAGGGGGTTTATAAACATGGGAGGACGACCACAAGGGTATTTGGGTCGTGCTGCAACCCTAGGATGCGTCCCTAATGGACCCAACTTGATACACGACCCATTGGGCCAAAATAGGGTCACACAGCACCATGGGCAGAAAAGGCAGGAAATGTCTCTGTAAGGAAACAATGATTACGGCGGCCTCAGAACAGATATGACTATAATTCCGGATCCATATGAAAGTAGACTTGATAGGCTTTCCATGTTGTGCTTGAACATTCCAATCCGAGCCCGCATGTGACCGTGGTGACCGTCACAATTTGGTGTTCTTCTGCAGTCCGAATCCAGCATGTTCAAATCCTTTTCCCTTTCGGTCTTCTCCCTGGTTCCTAAGCAAAACAAGAGTGCACGGGTCTCCATGGTCTAAATATGATGGACATGCATTCAAGAGTGTAAGCACCTGATGGTTGAGTTGACGAGCACGAGCGCGAGTAATGGGACCAGAAGTAATGGGACCAGAAATTGGTACTTGTATTGGCATAGATGTATCAGTAGTGTGGATGTCTTCATCATTCTCCCCTTCTTGCATTTGAGTCGTCCTCGACTCAAGCTCAACTTCCTCTCCCAAGTAGGGCTTTAAATCTGCAATGTTAAATGTGGGGCTAACCCCAAAGTCTGCAAGCAGATCTAGCATATATGCATTGTCGTTAATTTTCTCTAGCACTTTAAACGGTCCATCGGCTCGAGGCAACAATTTAGATTTTCGCAATTCAGGAAACCTTTCCTTTCTCAAATGCAACCAAACTAAATCTCCAGGTTCAAAATTTATTTCCTTTCTACCTTTATCACTAGCAAACTTATATCTAGCATTCATACGCTCTATGTTTTCTTTAGTAGTTTCATGCAGTTTTAACATCAATTCAGCACGCCTAGTAGCATCAAAATTTAGTTTTTCAGAAGATGGCAAAGGCATTAAATCAATAGGAGCACGAGGCAACAAACCATATACAATCTGAAATGGGCACATCTTTGTAGTAGAATGCAATGATCGATTATAAGCAAATTCAACATGAGGCAAACATTCCTCCCACATCTTAATATTCTTCTTTAGAACCGCCCTTAACATAGTAGACAAAGTTCTATTCACAACTTCAGTTTGACCATCAGTTTGAGGATGACATGTAGTAGAAAATAAAAGCTTAGTCCCCAATTTTGCCCACAAAGTCCTCCAAAAATGACTAAGAAATTTAGCATCACGATCAGAAACGATTGTGTTGGGCACACCATGCAAGCGAACAATTTCACGAAAGAACAAATCAGCAATATGAGTAGCATCGTCAGTTTTATGACATGGTATGAAATGTGCCATCTTAGAAAATCTATCAACAACCACAAACACACTATCACGTCCTTTCCTAGTCCTAGGCAATCCCAGCACAAAATCCATAGAAATATCTTCCCAAGGAGCACTAGGAACGGGTAGAGGCAAATACAAACCGTGTGGATTTAACCGTGACTTCGCCTTTTGACATGTCGTGCAACGAGCAACCAATCTCACCACATCTCTTCTCATCTTGGGCCAAAAGAAATGACCAGCAAGTATGTCCTCCGTTTTCTTTGCTCCAAAATGTCCCATTAAGCCACCTCCATGTGCTTCCTGTAACAACAACAAACGAACGGAGCTAGCTGGAATGCATAGCTTGTTAGCTCTAAACACAAACCCATCACTAACGATATATTTGTTCCATCCTTTCCCATCTTTACAATGCAGCAACACATCTTTAAAATCAGCATCATGAACATATTGGTCTTTAATCGTCTCTAATCCAAAGATTTTGTAGTCAAGTTGATTAAGCAAAGTATATCTCCTAGACAAAGCGTCAGCAATGATATTCTCTTTTCCTTTCTTGTGCTTAATAACATAAGGAAACGATTCGATAAATTCAACCCACTTAGCATGTCTATGGTTCAGTTTTCCTTGACTACGAATATGTTTCAAAGATTCATGATCAAAATGAATAACAAACTCTTTGGGCCACAAATAATGCTGCCATGTTTCTAATGTTCGCACAAGAGCATATAATTCCTTATCATAAGTAGAATAATTTAAAACAGACTCACTCAATTTTTCACTAAAATATGCAACAGGTTTGCCTTCTTGTAACAAAACACCACCCAATCCAATTCCACTAGCATCACATTCAAGCTCAAAAGTCTTATTAAAATCAGGAAGTTGGAGGAGAGGTGCATGTGTCAACTTATCTTTCAGCATGTTGAAAGAGTGCTCTTGTACTTTGCCCCAACTAAAATGCACTCCCTTCTTCGTAAGCTCATTCAAAGGTGCAGCAATGGTGCTAAAGTCCTTCACAAAACGGCGATAGAAGCCGGCAAGTCCTAGGAAACTCCGCACCTGTGTGATAGTCTTTGGCATAGGCCATCCATGTATCGCTTCTACCTTGGCTTGATCAACCTCAATTCCCTGTGGAGTCACAACATAACCAAGAAACGAAACTCGATCGGTGCAAAATGTGCACTTCTCAAGGTTACCAAATAAACGTGCATCTCGTAAAGCATTAAAAACAGCACGCATGTGATCAACATGTTCATCCATAGATTTGCTGTAGATCAATATGTCATCAAAGTATACTACCACAAATTTTCCAATGAAGGCACGCAAAACCTCGTTCATTAATCTCATGAAAGTGCTAGGTGCATTAGTTAACCCAAAAGGCATGACTAACCACTCATACAATCTGAACTTAGTTTTGAAAGCAGTTTTCCATTCATCTCCCAATTTCATACGAATCTGGTGGTACCCACTACGCAAATCAATTTTAGAAAAGACGATGGCACCACTCAATTTATCAAGCATATCATCTAAACGTGGAATAGGGTGTCGATACCATATCATGATATTATTAATAGCCGTACAATCAACACACATACGCCATGTTCCATCTTTTTTAGGCACTAAAATAACCGGAACAGCACACAGACTAAGAGACTCACGCACATAACCTTTGTCGAGTAGTTCTTGAACTTGTCGCTGAATTTCTTTTGTTTCCTCCGGATTTGTCCTATATGGAGCACGATTTGGCAAAGATGCACCAGGAATAAGATCAATTTGGTGCTCAATCCCTCGTATAGGTGGCAGCCCCTCTGGTATCTCACTTGGAAATACATCAGAATACTCCTGCAAAATGTTAGTAACAACAGGAGGCAAAGAATGCTGCATATCTTGAATTGAAATCAAAGCATCCTTGCATACCAAGGCGTAGGCAACAGAAGTGGAAGCAAATAATTCATTAACATCAGTTTTTGTCGCAAGCAAGCAATGTCCTTTCAATTTTATCCCATCTTTGTTATTACCAACAGCTTTAATATTCTTGTTGTTCTCAGTTTTAGCTTTGGTAGCTTTAGCAACATCATCACGCACAATAGCCTCAGGGGACATGGGAATCAAAATAATTTTCTTATCATGGTGTATGAGAGATATTGATTTAATCTACCATGATGCATACAATCTGAATCAAATTGCCATGGTCTACCTAGCAGAATATTACAAGCATCCATAGGCACAACATCACAGTCAACAACATCACGATATGAACCAATAGCAAAATTAATTCGTACCAGCTTGGTTACCTTGACCTTACCACTATTGTTAAGCCATTGAATGTGATATGGATGCGGGTGCGGTTTGGTCGTAAGTGCAAGCTTCTCCACCATGTCGCTGCTAGCCAAGTTGTTGCAGCTACCTCCATCAATGATCAAACGACATGAACGCTCTTTAATGACACACTTTGTTTGAAACAACGTATGTCGCTGATTCTGCTCTGCCTTCTCCATTTGTGCACTAAGCACACGCTGTACAATGAGGCTCTCATAATGCTCTGCATCATCTGCACCAATCTGTTCTTCGGGTGGTTCTTTAGTGCCTGCATCATCAGCCGCAAACAAAGCAAGTGTAGCTTCATCCAAATCACTAGCAGAGAAATACCCACCATCATCTTTTACCACCAAAACACGCTGATTAGGACAATCACGCTGCACGTGTCCATAGCCCTTGCATCGATAACACAGAACATCTCTTGTTCTACCCGTGGAGGCTACTGAAAAGGCACTACCTGCTGGTTTCTGGGCAGATTTGGTTGCTGAATTTGTGGAAGATGCACGTGGTTTGTCGCCGGAGGAAGGCGGTGGTGCTGGTCGACTTGACGAGGGAGTTGGTGCTGGTGTACGGCCGGTCATGGACGTAGTCGTGCGCTGTTGCCATGGTGTAGATTTTCCTGCAGAAACATTAGACCTTGCACTAGCACGTCGTCCCTGCACTTCCCTTTCAGCTTTGCAAGCAAGATGAAACAATCGGGTTACATTAGCATAATCTTTATAAGCAATGATGTCCTGAATTCCCTATTTAACCCGCCCAAAAATCTAGCCATAGCAGATTCCTCACCCTCCTCTATGTTACAACGCAGCATACCCATTTGTAATTCCTGATAATATTCTTCTACACTTTTAGTACCCTGTCTCAATTGTTGCAACTTGTTTAGCATATCACGTGCATAATAAGAAGGGACAAATCTAGCCCGCATGACCCGTTTCAACGCATCCCAAGTTTGTGGCATGTTATTAGGATTCTTCTTACCATGTTCTATCCACCAAACAGAAGCAAATTCAGTAAACTCACTAGTAGCAGCTCTAACCCGCGCATTCTCAGGAAATTCATGGCATGCAAACTTTTGATCAACCACAATCTCCCAAGTAATGTAAGCATCAGGGTCATATTTACCATCAAAAGGAGGTATTTTAAATTTAACCTTACTAAAAGCATCATCATTACCATGTACCTCACGTCGGCGAAAACCACCCATACCTCTACGGTTAGTACGTAGTCGCCGGTGATTAGGTGCTTCTTGGTCATCTTGTTCAGTATCGGCAACATAGTCATCCCAGTTACCTTCGGCGCCCTCATCACGCCCACCATTGGTATTAGCATGCATCTCATCAAATCGCCTCAAGAGTGCGACAAGGTGATGAGGACATCACTATGAGTACGACTACACCAGCAGCACCTCAACATCAAGCGCCACTTCCTTCATTAGCTGGGCCAATCACTCGGGCCCGTGCCAGAGATCTTAACTTCGTCATTGTACTAAGGAATGAGGGCCCAGAAGAATAGACGACTAGCCCAACTGCGGCCCATAGTGGACGACCTAGGGTTGGCCGCCCCTAGGGGCTGCGCCCCCTCTCTATTTAAACGGGAGCTGCGCCTCCTTTGTTCTTCGAGTTTTGTTTTACATTAGCTTTAGCTACTCTCGAACACGCGCAAATCTGCGCTGTCTTCGTGTATTCAGAACTCCACCCTCGAGTAATAGATTAGATTGCTCGCATCTTTTTCTTGTTCGTTCTTCGATTGCGCACAGGAAACGATCTTCGTGATCAGGCCGATCTCGCATCAGCAAGGTCGGTAACCACAGGGAGTTGGTTCAGCGATTGCATTGGCGCCTCGGGCTTGCTCGTCGTAGTCGGATCGCAAGGGTCAACTTCCGCCAAATCGGAATTATCTCTACTCGCCGAAAGATCGGGCACCTCAGCTACATCAATTGGTATCAGATTTCCAGGTTGATCGGTGAGTTTATCGAGTGTTTTTTTCCTACAGTCCACAAAACCACATAAAAATTCAGGTTAGACCTTATCCCAACACCCTTTTGAGCCTCACACTTTCTTTCAATAATCTGCATTGTTGAATTTGTGTGCTTTCGCGTCATTTGTTGCTGGTTGCATTGTGTTCTTCCACCATTCAAACCCTAGCGCCGCCACCATCTCCCCTTTGCGAGTCAACATCGTTTCCTTGTTTTTCTCCTTCGGTTACGTCAAAAAAAAACAGAAAAAACAAACCGAGTCAACGGCCGTTTCCTTGTTTTTCTCCTTCGGTTACGAAAAAAAAACAGAAAAAAAAACAAACCGAGTCAACATTGTTTCCTTGTTTTTCTCCTTCGGTTACGTCAAAAAAAAACAGAAACAAAAAACAACGAAGGAGAAAGGATACGGTTGTTTCATCCCGGTCGTTTGAAAACATAACTTGAGGTACCTTCCTTAAACCGGGCATAACTTTTCGCTCGGGTGTCCAAAAAATCTGAAATTTTTACAGGAGCTAGTTGACACCATTCTGAGGCCGACCAAACTTACCTTCGGTCTGTTTGGGTTTCGACAAAATTGTCAAAAAAATTCAGGAAAATAAAGAAAAAAATCCGTCAAAGTTCTTGCACGCTCTTTAGAGAACTTCCTGATTTTCTGTAGACCACATCAGAACTCTGTTTTAGGTGAAACTTCGTGTAGCTCCTATTTTGTTGCTTCTTGTGCTGAGAAAAATATCAAAAAAATCATACAAAAAAGAAAAACAAAATCACTTGTGATTCCTACTAGTGGCCTCGCTAGTACAATATTTACGGTACTGCCATTCTGCTAGTTCCATCCGTCCTTTGCACTTGTGGCCAGCAATATAGTTTCGTGTTCTGCACTATAATTCAACTTTGCATTATTGTTTGGTCGTGCTAATCCTTGACTTGAGTGCAGCCTACCCAAAACTCCACATATTTCTACGACGAGAAGGTTTCTGTTTCTCCAGGCAATCGCTCATCCAATCTTTCACCGGTTCCACCTGTTGGTTGCAGGTCACCACTGTGGCTTGGTAAGAACGGATAAGAATTTGATAACAGCACTAGTGTGAGCGCCTTGTGAGCAGTACACCCCTGTTTTTGTCGTTGTTTTTTTTTCTTCTTTTGGTGTTTTGGTGTTTGCGCTAACTATGGCAGGAGCACACGACACGGTGGATGCCCAGTTGCTGGAAGTAAGGGGACAAGTTGATGGACTTGCTGATGACATTAGGACGATGCATGAACGGCTTGATTCAACGGTCACTTCGACGACCGAGCGTTTCAACCAGCTTGACCTTGCTCAAACGGCGACTCGCACCACACTCGACACCATCCTGGCACGCCTTGATGCGTTGACCACAAAGATGGAGCAGGACTACGGCGGTGACACTGAGTGGGAAGATGGAGATCGCCGTGGTCGTGCACGCCATGTGGTTCGTCATCCCCCTAATGACTTATTTTCTAAGATTAAATTTAAAATTCCACCTTTTAATGGCAAATATGATCCTGCTGCATATCTTGATTGGGAGTTAGAGGTTGAACAAAAATTTTCATGCCATGATATTGCTGCACATTCTCAGGTTAAAGCTGCTATTAGTGAATTTACTGATTTTGCTTTAATTTGGTGGCGTGAGTTTAAAATAAAACATCCCACTACCATTCCAACCACTTGGGATCAGTTGAAAGCTGCGATGCGACATCGATTTGTGCCTTCGTATTATGCTCGTGATTTGCTTAATAAAATGCAGCGTTTTCAGCAAGGTTCTCAATCTGTTGAGGACTATTTCCAGGAGTTACAAAAAGGTATGATTCGTTGTGGGATATTAGAGGACAACGACGCTGCTATGGCACGTTTTCGTGGTGGTTTAAACCGCGAAATCCAAGATATACTTGATTATAAGGAATATTATGATATGACTACTTTATTTGAATATGCTTGCAAAGCTGAACGTGAAGTACAGGGACGCCGCTCGAAGCCATATTCTAACCCTTTTGCAGGACGAAGCTCGACATCCACCTCAGCACCAGTTCCCCCTGCGCCATCCACGTCCACCACTACTCCACGCGAGAAGACGACCAAACCAGCCAGCACTGCCCCACCCACAGGTCGTACACGGGATATTCAGTGCCATCGTTGCAGAGGGTTTGGGCACATGATTCGGGACTGCCCAAACAAGCGTACCTTGCTTATACGTGACAATGGTGAGTACTCTTCAGCCAGTGATTCTGAGGAAACTAGTCATGCTATGATTGCCACTAACCATGCAGAAAATGAGGAAGTCCACATTGATCCCATCGACGCCGATAGGTATGAGAGTCTTGTTGTGCAGCGTGTTCTCAGCACACAGGTTGCCCAGGCCGAAAAAAATCAGCGACACACTCTATTCCATACCAAGGGCGTTGTGCACGAACGGTCGATTCGCATCATCATCGATAGTGGCAGCTGCAACAATTTGGCAAGTACAGCGTTGGTAGAGAAATTATCCTTGCCCACTCGCTCACACCCACATCCGTATCACATCCAATGGCTCAATGATGGTGGTAAAATAAAGGTAACACGTTCGGTACGTGTCCCCTTTTCGCTGGGTTCTTATTCTGATTATGCTGATTGCGATGTTATTCCTATGGAAGCATGCTCTTTGTTATTGGGTCGGCCTTGGCAATATGATACTGATAGTTTACATCATGGTCGTTCAAATCATTATTCTTTCATGTTTAAAGGCCAGAAAATAATTATACATCCAATGACCCCTGACCAAATTTTGAAAGATGACCTTACTAGGGCTGCTAAAACTGCACAACAAGTCAAATCAACATCAGCCGCACCTATTAAATCTGAAATCAAGTTGCACTCTCCTGTTTTACTTGCTACTCGTGCTGATTTTGATGATCTCCATGAAGCTCATATGCCCTGTTATGCACTTGTATGCTCGCGCATGCTTGTTCCGCTTGATGATGCACCGTCTTTGGATATACCCCCTGCTGTTGTTAACCTTTTGCAGGAGTATGTTGATGTTTTTCCTACGGACTTACCACCGGGTCTTCCTCCCCTCCGTGGCATTGAGCATCAGATCGATCTCATCCCCGGCGCTTCTCTTCCGAACCGCGCCCCGTACCGTACAAATCCAGATGAGACGAAGGAGATCCAGCGCCAGGTGCAGACGCTGCTTGATAAAGGTTACATTCGTGAGTCTCTTAGCCCTTGCTCGGTTCCTGTTTTACTCGTTCCAAAGAAAGATGGGTCATGGCGTATGTGCGTAGATTGTCGTGCTATTAATAACATCACAGTTCGTTATCGATATCCTATTCCACGCCTTGATGATATGTTAGATGAGCTTAGTGGTGCCGTTATTTTCTCTAAGGTTGATTTGCGTAGCGGTTACCATCAGATTAGAATGAAACTCGGTGATGAATGGAAAACGGCTTTTAAAACGAAATTTGGTTTATATGAATGGTTGGTTATGCCATTTGGATTGACTAATGCTCCCAGCACCTTTATGCGTTTAATGAATGAAGTTCTACGGGCCTTCATAGGTTTGTTTGTTGCTGTTTATTTCGATGATATCCTTATTTACAGCAAGTCTATAGAGGAGCATTTAGAACATTTGCGTGCTGTTTTTGATGCTTTGCGTGCTGCTCGCTTGTTTGGTAACATGGAAAAGTGCACATTTTGCACGCAACGTGTCTCGTTTCTTGGTTATGTGGTTACTCCGCAGGGCATTGAGGTGGATAGCAGCAAGATTGCTGCCATTCGGGAGTGGCCTACACCGACGACGGTCACACATATTCGGAGCTTTCTTGGACTTGCCGGTTTCTACCGCAGATTTGTTCGTGATTTTAGCTCTATTGCAGCGCCTCTACATGAGCTTACAAAGAAAGATGTATCGTTTGCTTGGAGTGATTCGCAGGAGGTAGCGTTCAGCACTTTGAAAGATAAGTTAACCCAAGCTCCCCTCTTGCAATTGCCTGATTTTAATAAAGTTTTTGAGCTTGAATGCGATGCTAGTGGTATTGGGCTAGGTGCTGTTTTGTTACAAGAAGGAAAACCAGTTGCTTATTTTAGTGAAATATTAAGCGGTGCTAGTCTGAAATATTCTACTTATGATAAGGAGCTTTACGCTTTAGTGCGCACTTTGCATACCTGGCAGCACTATCTTTGGCATCGTGAGTTCATAATTCATTCTGATCATGAGGCTTTAAAACATATTCGTACCCAAACAAATCTGAACCGTCGTCATGCTAAATGGGTCGAATTCATTGAGTCCTTTCCTTACATTATTAAACACAAGAACGGGAAGGACAATGTTATTGCTGATGCTTTGTCTCGTCGCTATACCATGCTGTCACAATTAGATTTTAAAATATTTGGTTTGGACACTGTGAAGGATCAATATGTTGACGATGCTGATTTTAAAGATGCTTTCGGCCATTGTATTAATGGGATACCATGGGGCAAATTTCACATACAGGATGGGTTCCTGTTTCGCGCTAACAAGCTGTGTATTCCAGCTAGCTCGGTTCGTCTTTTGTTGTTACAGGAAGCGCATGGAGGCGGTCTCATGGGGCATTTTGGCGTCTACAAGACGCATGAGGTGTTGGCTGCCCACTTCTTTTGGCCTCGGATGCGCGCTGATGTTGAGCGCCTTGTTAAACGCTGCACTACTTGTCAGAAAGCTAAGTCACGGTTGAACAACCATGGTTTGTATATGCCTTTGCCTGTCCCTTCTTCTCCTTGGCTTGATATTTCTATGGACTTTGTTTTGGGCTTGCCTAGAACTAAGAAGGGGAGGGATAGTATTTTCGTGGTTGTTGATAGATTCTCTAAAATGGCTCACTTTATACCTTGTCATAAAACTGATGATGCTAGCATTGTTGCTGAATTGTTCTTTAGAGAAATTATTCGTTTACATGGTATTCCAAAAACAATAGTCTCTGATCGCGATGCTAAGTTTCTAAGCCATTTTTGGAGATCTCTTTGGAATAAATTGGGAACTAAATTGTTGTTTAGCACTACTTGTCACCCTCAGACTGATGGACAAACTGAGGTAGTAAATAGAACTTTATCTACCATGCTTAGGGCTGTTTTAGACAAGAATTTGAGACGTTGGGAGGATTGTTTGCCTCATGTTGAATTTGCTTACAATCATGCCACACATTCTTCTACAAAGATGTGCCCTTTCGAGATTGTTTATGGTTACATCCCTAGGGCACCTATTGATTTGATTTCACTTAATGCTACGAACGCCCCACATGTAGATGCTGCTGCACATGTTGAACAAATGATTACCATACATGAACAAACGAAACAGAACATTGCTGCTACTAATGCAAAAAATCAGGTTGCTGGTAGTAAAGGAAGAAAACTTGTTACTTTTGAGCCAGGTGATATGGTTTGGTTGCACTTGAGAAAGGATCGGTTTCCTACTTTGCGCCGTTCTAAATTAATGCCTCGTGCTGCTGGTCCTTTTAAGGTGCTAACAAAGATTAATGATAATGCTTATATCCTTGACCTGCCTGCGGAATTTGGTGTTTCCACTAGTTTTAATGTTGCAGATTTGAAACCATATATGGCCGAGGATGAGGAGTTGCCGTCGAGGACGACTTCACTTCAAGAAGGGGAGGATGATGAGGACATCACTATGAGTACGACTACACCAGCAGCACCTCAACATCAAGCGCCACTTCCTTCATTAGCTGGGCCAATCACTCGGGCCCGTGCCAGAGATCTTAACTTCGTCATTGTACTAAGGAATGAGGGCCCAGAAGAATAGACGACCAGCCCAACTGCGGCCCATAGTGGACGACCTAGGGTTGGCCGCCCCTAGGGGCTGCGCCCCCTCTCTATTTAAACGGGAGCTGCGCCTCCTTTGTTCTTCGAGTTTTGTTTTACATTAGCTTTAGCTACTCTCGAACACGCGCAAATCTGCGCTGTCTTCGTGTATTCAGAACTCCACCCTCGAGTAATAGATTAGATTGCTCGCATCTTTTTCTTGTTCGTTCTTCGATTGCGCACAGGAAACGATCTTCGTGATCAGGCCGATCTCGCATCAGCAAGGTCGGTAACCACAGGGAGTTGGTTCAGCGATTGCATTGGCGCCTCGGGCTTGCTCGTCGTAGTCGGATCGCAAGGGTCAACTTCCGCCAAATCGGAATTATCTTTACTCGCCGAAAGATCGGGCACCTCAGCTACATCACAAGGCTCTTGTCAATATGAGCAACTGTCATTTCCACATTTGCAAGTTTGGTGTTTGTGTCGATCTGTGTGGCCTCCAATTGCCCCATCTTTTCATTCGTCACCTGCATGTCATTATCAAGACCTTCCGTGTGCGTCTTCACCATCCTTACAAAGTGTTGTATGATACCCTTGGTGCGAGGAGAGTGTGGCATATTACGGGAAGCATCATCAACCTCCAATCCTGCCATGGTTAGACGAACAGAGGCAACAAGAAAAAAAACGTGAAGGAATAAAAACTCTACAACTATTAGGATGTAGCTACTGCAAGGCGCTCACTCTCAACCTGTCACACAAGCTCTTACCAATTCTTACCTTGCACAACAGGAGGGGTCAGCAACCAACAAGTCTGCAACCGTGGAATAAGTGTATCGGTGCCGCAACAACACGACCTGTCAAACTGTAGTCGAAATATGTAGAGTTGTAGGTGGGCTGAAGCAAGGAATACACTAGTACCACGTTTGTTACAAAAGCAAGCTGAATAATCGTTCAACGGTGGTACTGTGCTGGTCCTAGGCTAAACCATGCTAGAGACGTGAGCCTAGGCACAAAGGTAGTCACTGAAAAAGAACAACTAGCACAGCACAAAGAGAAACAACAGATTTAGAGATTCAGCCCCCTTCTTTCTTCTTCTCTTCCTTTTTTTTCTTTTCTTTTTTCTTCTTCTTCTTTTTTTTGCAGGGGCCTAAACCCTTTTTTTCACTATGACAACCCAAACAATAAGGATATTGCTAACAGCCGCTTTAAATCAGATTTAACAAATCTTGTTAATATAGAAAGTCCAGAAATCTCTACGATGATTGCGGAGCGCTCAGAATGAATTTTGAGACAAGGTCAGATCCGTTGGAAATAAGATAAGATAAGCTTTCCAGATTGTATTTAAACTTCCAAATCGGACATGAGATGTATCCGTGGTGGCAAAAACGAAGTTTATGGTGATGGTGGATCTCGTGGTGACCAAAACGTGGTAGAACTCAAAACTCTAAAAAAATAAACTAAGACCAGCAACTCGACACAACCGATGCAACCAAAAACTCAACAAGCCCTAGCTAAGTAGTACTAGTAAATGGTCAATGGTTTATAGGATTGCGGTAAAACTAAACTACTATTTTTTTGGCTTTTTCTGGACTATAGGAGATAAGAAAACAGCGAAGAAAAGTAAATCTCTCACCGATAAACCTTGCTCTGATTACCAACTGATGTGCACCCGTTGGGTGATTGCCCGATCTTTCGATGAGAGGGTGTGGAATAACTCGATTGGGGGAGGAGACGACGTTCACGGCCCGACTACAGCCTTCCAAAGACGCTGCGCCTTAGCAACCGATACACCACCTCCTATGGCTGTCACGATCTTGTGGAGCGTGACACCCTAGCCACTAGGGCACTCGTCCTGCAAGAAATCGAAGAACTAGCAAGAACAAGTAGAACAAGTACTGAATTACCAGATCTAAATGTAGGTTTCAAAATCAAACTCCAATATGGTGGGGTTCCGAAGACAAGAAGACGGGCGGCTGAACCAGCACGCGCGCTTACAAGCAAGTAGCGAGAGCTAAACTTGATCTAAAAAAACCCGCTGTTCTTGGTGGCGGCTAGGGGGTTTATAAACATGGGAGGACGACCACAAGGGTATTGGGGTCGTGCTGCAACCCTAGGATGCGTCACTAATGGACCCAACTTGATACACGACCCATTGGGCCAAAATAGGGTCACGCAGCACCATGGGCAGAAAAGGCAGGAAATGTCTCGGTAAGGAAACAATGATTATGGCGGCCTCAGAACAGATATGACTATAATTCCGGATCCATATGAAAGTAGACTTGATAGGCTTTCCATGTTGTGCTTGAACATTCCAATCCGAGCCCGCATGTGACCGTGGTGACCGTCACAAGTTGATGTTTTTCTGCAGTCCGAATCCAGCATGTTCAAATCATTTTCCCTTTCGGTCTTCTCCCTGGTTCCTAAGCAAAACAAGAGTGCACGGGTCTCCATGGTCTAAATATGATGGACATGCATTCAAGAGTGTAATCACCTGATGGTTGAGTTGACGAGCACGAGCGCGAGTAATGGGACCAGAAGTAATGGGACCAGAAATTGGTACTTGTATTGGCATAGATGTATCAGTAGTGTGGATGTCTTCATCAAACCCTCTCTAAGAGGGCCCTAGTCCTTCCTTTTATAGGCGTAAGGAGAGGATCCAGGTGTACAATGGGGGGTGTAGCAGAGTGCTACGCGTCTAGCGGAGGAGAGCTAGCGCCCTGAGTACATGCCGTCGTGGCAGCCGGAGAGATTTTGGCACCCAGCTGGTGTGATGTCGTGGCCGTCGGAGGAGTGCTGGAGCCTGGCGGAGGGACAGCTGTCGGAGCTGTTGAGTCCCTGCTGACGTCCTTTTGCTTCCGTAAGGGGGCTGAGAGCCGCCGTCGTCACCGAGTGTGCGGGGCGCCATCATTGCCTATCTGGTGGAGCGAGCCAGATGGGACGCCGGTCTTGTTTCCCGTGGCCCGAGTCAACTCGGGGTAGGGCGATGATGGTGCCTCCTGTTGACGTGGCCGGTCTGCGCCCTAGGTTGGGCGATGTGGAAGCTCCTCCGAAGCCGAGGTCGAGTCTGCCTTCCGTGGCCGAGGTCGAGTCCGAGCCCTTGGTCGGGCGAGGCGGAGACCGTCGGCTGAGGCCAGGGCTGAGTCCGGGCCTTGGGGTCGGGCGAAGCGGAGTTCGTCATCTTCTGGGGGCTGAGCCCGAGTCCGAGCCCTAGGGTCGGGCGAAGCGGAGTTTGTCGTCTTCTGGGGCTGTGCCCGAGTCCGAGCCCTGGGATCGGGCGAAGCGGAGTTCGTCGTCTTCTGGGCTGAGCCCGAGTCCGAGCCCTGGGTCGGGCGGAGCGGAGTTCGCCGTCTTCCGGGGCTTAGCCCGAGTCCGAGCCCTGGGTCGGGCGGAGTGGAGTTCGCCGTCTTCCGGGGCTTAGCCCGAGTCCGAGCCCTGGGTCGGGCGGAGCGGAGTTCGCCATCTTCCGGGGCTTAGCCCGTGTCCGAGCCCTGGGTCGGGCGGAGCGGAGTTCGCCGTCTTCCGGGGCTTAGCCCGAGTCCGAGCCCTGGGTCGGGCGGAGCGGAGTTCGTCGTCTTCCGGGGCTTAGCTCGAGTCCGAGCCCTGGGTCGGGCGAAGCGGAGCTTCCTATGGTGTCTGCGGCCGGGCCTGACTGCCTGTCAGCCTCACTCTGTCAAGTGGCACCGCAGTCGGAGCGGTGCAGGCGGCGCTGTCTTTCTGTCAGGCCGGTCAGTGGAGCGGCGAAGTGATGGTGGTCACTTCGGCTCTGTCGGCTGGGGGGCGCGCGTCAGGATAAAGGTGTCAGGCCACCTTTGCATTAAATGCTCCTGCGATTTGGTCGGTCGGTGCGGCGATTTGGTCAGGGTTGCTTCTTGGCGAAGACAGGGCCTCGGGCGAGCCGGAAATATGTTCGCCGCTGGAGGGGGGGCCTCGGGCGAGACGGAGATCCTCCGGGGTCGTTTGCCCTTGTCCGAGGCTAGGCTCGGGCGAGGCATGATTGAGTCCCTCGAATGGACTGATCCCTGACTTAATCGCACCCATCAGGCCTTTGCAGCTTTATGCTGATGGGGGTTACCAGCTGAGAATTAGGAGCCTTGAGGGTACCCCTAATTATGGTCCCCGACACCAAGTTTCAACATAACCTTTACTTCACTTTCTCATTTTCATGTAGGGACTTGAGGTTATCTTCTTATGGAATGTTTATTAGTCTTGATAACTTATTTGCAATTTTTGGTCGATACTATAATATTTTATGGATTTAAATGCATTTTGATGATTTTCTGCAAAAAGAAATTAATAATATACAAATAGTCTCAGAAATTCACAAAATTTGGCGTATGAGTAACATATGTCCATATAGCATCCTCAAAAATGTTTGAACTATAAAAACCACAAGATGTCATCAATTATTTCATTTCATTTCCACTTATTTGTGAAACCCGTAATGATTACATGTGAAACCACCATAATAATAAGTGAAACCACATATCATAATAACATGTGAAACCATATATCATAGTTATCAATATTTTATGAATTTAATTACATTTTAATGATTTTCTACATAAAGAAATTAATAATACTCAAAATAGCCTTAGAAATTCATGGATTTTTATGAAGGTGTAGCATGTGTGCACATATAATCCTCAAAAATGTTTGGACTAAAGGAGGGGCTAAATGATTACAACTATGATATGTGTGGAATGGTGTCTTACACGATATCCGACAAAAATATTCGTTACCGACGCTATCCGTGTCTGATTAGCTCCGCATTCGATCCACGACTATCCGTTTTTGTATTCGAGAACATCCGTATTTGTATTCGTATTCGAAGCTATCCGCATTCGATTCCGACTAAAAATATGAAAACAAATATGGTTTCATTGATATCCGTCCGTATCCGATCCGATTACACCCCTAAGCATGAGTTTTCGCCACAGAAACCATTTCTTCGTTTTTCGCAACAAACATGCCCAATCCACTACTTTAGGTCCAAAACTCATGTTTGGGGTGGTTTCGCGCAATTTCGTTGCCGCACGTCACCCATTCCGAAAACGGTAGTCCGGGGTGCATACAAAGCATGAGTTTTTGCCACCGGAACCATTTCTTCGTTTTTCACAACGAACATGCCCAATCCACTACTTTGGGTCCAAAACTAATGTTTAGTGTGTTTTCGCGCAATTTCGTTGTCGTATGTCACCCATTCCCAAAACGGGTGTCGGGGTGCATACAAAGCACGACATTTGCCACCGAAACCAATTCCTCGTTTTTCGCAACGAACATGCCCAATCCACTTCTTTAGGTCCAAAACTCATGTTTGGTGTGGTTTCGCGCTATTTCGTTACCGCACGTCACCCATTCCGAAAACGGGTGCCGGGGTGCATACAAAGCACGAGTTTTTGCCACCAGAACGATTTCTTCGTTTTTCGCAACGAACATGCCCAATCCACTACTTTAGGTCCAAAACTCATGTTTGGGTTGGTTTCGCGCAATGTCGTTGCCGCACGTCACCCATTCCGAAAACGGGTGTCAGGGTGGATACAAAGCACGAGTTTTCGCCACCGGAACCATTTCTCCGTTTTTCGCAACGAACATGCCCAATCCACTACTTTAGGTCCAAAACTCATGTTTTGGGTGGTTTCGTGCAATTTCGTTGCCGCACGTCACCAATTCCAAAAACAGGTGTCAGGGTGCATACAAGCACGAGTTTTTGCCACCGTAACCATTTCTTCGTTTTGCGCAACGAACATGCCCAATCCACTACTTTAGGTCCAAAAGTCATGTTTGGGGTGGTTTCGCGCAATTTCGTTGCCGCACGTCACCCATTCCGAACCATTTTTTCGCTTTTTGCAACGAACATGCCCAATCCACTACTTTAGGTTCAAAACTCATGTTTGGGGTGGTTTCGCGCAATTTCGTTGCCGCACGTCACCCATTACAAAAATGGGTGTCGGGCGGAGTGCATACAAAGCACGAGTTTTTGCCACCAGAACCAATTCTTCGTTTTTCACAACAAACATGCCCAATCCACTACTTTAGGTCCAAAACTCATGTTTGGGGTGGTTTCGCGCAATTTTGTTGCCGCACGTTACCCATTCCGACAACGGGTGTCGGGGTGCATACAAGCACGAGTTTTCGCCACCGGAACCATTTCTTCGTTTTTCGCAACGAACATGCCCAATCCTCTACTTTAGGTCCAAAACTCATGTTTGGGGTGGTTTCGCGTAATTTTGTTGCCACACGTCACTCATTCCGAAAACGGGTGTCAGGGTGCATACAAAGCACAAGTTTTTTTCCACCGGAACCATTTCTTTGTTTTTTTGCAACGAACATGCCCAATCCACTACTCTAGGTCCAAAACTCATGTTTGGGGTGATTTCGCGCAATTTCGTTGCCGCACGTCACCCATTCCGAAAACGGGTGTCGAGATGCATACAAAGCATGAGTTATCGCCACCGGAACCATTTCTTCGTTTTTCGCGACGAACATGCCCAATCCAATACTTTGGGTCCCAAACTCATGTTTGGTGTGGTTTCGCGCAATTTCGTTGTCGTACGTCACCCATTCCCAAAACGGGTATCGGGGTGCATACAAAGCACGACTTTTGCCACCGGAACCAGTTCTTCGTTTTCGCAACGAACATGCCCAATCCACTACTTTAGGTCCAAAACTCATGTTTGGTGTGGTTTCGCGCTATTTCGTTGCCGCACGTCACCCATTCCGAAAACGGGTGTCGGGGTGCATACAAAGCACGAGTTTTTGCCACTAGAACTATTTCTTCATTTTTCGCAACGAACATGTCCAATCCACTACTTTAGGTCCAAAACTCATGTTTGGGTTGGTTTCGTGCAATTTCGTTGCCGCACGTCACCCATTCTGAAAACGGGTGTCGAGGTGCATACAAAGCACGAGTTTTTACCACCGGAACCAATTCTTCGTTTTTCGCAACGAATATGCCCAATCCACTAATTTAGATCCAAAACTCAAGTTTGGGGTGGTTTCGCGCTATATCGTTGACGCACGTCACCCATTCCGAAAACGGGTGTCGGGGTGCATACTTAGCACCAGTTTTTGCCACCGGAACTATTTCTTTGTTTTTCGCAACGGACATGCCCAATCCACTACTTTAGGTCCAAAACTCATGTTTGGGGTGGTTTCACGCAATTTCGTTGCTGCACGTCACCCATTCCGAAAACGGGTGTCGGGGTGCATACAAAGCACGAGTTTTTGCCACCGGAACCATTTCTTCGTTTTTCGCAACGAACTGGCCCAATCCACTACTTTAGGTCCAAAACTCATGTTTGGGTTGGTTTCGCGCAATTTCGTTGCCGCACGTCACCCATTCCAAAAACGGGTGTCAGGGTGGATACAAAGCACGAGTTTTCGCCACCGAAACCATTTTTCGTTTTTCGCAACGACATAACCAATCCACTACTTTAGGTCCAAAACTCATGTTTGGGGTGGTTTTGTGCAATTTTGTTGCCGGACATCACCAATTCCAAAAACGGGTGTCAGGGTGCATACAAGCACGAGTTTTTGCCACCGGAACCATTTTTCGTTTTGTGCAACGAACATGCCCAATCCAATACTTTTGGTCCAAAACTCATGTTTGGGGTGGTTTCGCGCAATTTCATTGCCGCACGTCACCCATTACAAAAACGGGTGTCGGGCGGGGTGCATACGAAGGAAGAGTTTTTACCACCGGAACCAATTTTTCGTTTTTCGCAACGAACATGCCCAATCCACTAATTTAGGTCCAAAACTCATGTTTGGTGTGGTTTGGCGCTATATCGTTGCCGCACGTCACCCATTCCGAAAACGGGTGTCGGGGTGCATATTTAGCATGAGTTTTTGCCACCGGAACCATTTCTTTGTTTTTCGTAACGAACATTTCCAATCCACTACTTTAGGTCCAAAACTCATGTTTGGGGTGGTTTCACGCAATTTCGTTGCCGCACGTCACCCATTCCGAAAACGGGTGTCGGGGTGCATACAAACCACGAGTTTTCGCCAACGGAACCATTTCTTCGTTTTTCTCAACGAACATGCCCAATCGACTACTTTAGGTCCAAAACTCATGTTTGGGGTGGTTTTGCGCAATTTCGTTGCCGCACGTCATGATAGAGCTAGAGTGCCCGATCTTTCGGTCAGTGGAGATAATTCCGATTTGGTGGAAGTAGACCCTCACGATCCGACTACGATGAGCGAACCCGAAGCGCCAATGCAATCGCTGAACCAACTCCCAATGGTTACCGACCTTGTTGATGCGAGATCGGCCTGATCATGAAGATCGTTTCCTGTGCGCAATCGAAGAACGAACAAGAAAAAGATGCGAGCAATCTTAATATCACTCGAGGTGGAGTTCTGAATCACAGAGGACAGCACGTATTTGTGCGTGTTCTAGGGCAGCTAAAGCTAGATGTAAAACAAAACTCAAGTTCTAAATAAAACAGGACTCTGACTAAGTAGAGGAGAGGCGTGAACAGTAGGGTCGGCGCTACAGTACCGCGGTTACTGTTCACGACTTCCCTAGGCGCCCCATCCGGGCCTTCCTGTTGGGCCATCTTCTAATCTTCTGGGCCTTCGTTCTTTAACAGCATGATGTAGTTCAATTCTCTTGCACGGGCCCGAGTCACTGGCCCAGGTGGAAGGGGTGGCGCCTGGACAGGGGAAGATGGTGCCTGGGCTGGAGAAAGTGCTGCTGGTGTAGATGTACTCGTGTTGGTGTTGATGTCCTCATCATCCTCCCCTTCTTGAACTGAAGTCGTCCTCGATGGCAACTCCTCATCTTCTCCCACATACGGTTTCAAATCTGCAACATTAAAACTAGTGGAAACACCAAACTCCGCAGGCAGGTCAAGGATATAAGCAGTAGCATTAATCTTGGTTAGTATCTTAAAAGGACCAGCAGCACGAGGCATCAATTTAGAACGACGCAAAGTAGGAAAACGATCCTTTCTCAAATGAACCAAACCATATCACCAGGTTCAAAAGTAACTAGTTTCCGGCCTTTACTACCAGTAATATGATATTTAGCATTAGCAGCAGCAATGTTTTGTTGAGTTTGTTCAACATGTGCAACAACATCTATGTGTGGGGCGTCCGCAGCATCAAGCGAAAACAAAGCAATAGGCGCCCTAGGAATGTAACAATAAACAATTTGAAAAGGGCACATCTTTGTAGAAGAATGTGTTGCATGATTATAAGAAAACTCAACATGAGACAAGCAATCCTCCCAACATTTCAAATTTTTGTCTAAAACAGCCCTAAGCATGGTAGACAAAGTTCGATTAACTACCTTAGTTTGACCATCAGTCTGAGGGTGACAAGTGGTGCTAAACAGCAATTTAGTTCCCAATTTATTCCACAGAGATCTCCAAAAATGACTGAGAAACTTAGCATCACGATCCGAGACTATTGTATTGGAAATATCGTGCAAACGAATAATCTCTCTAAAAAACAATTCAGCAACATTGCTAGCATCATCAGTCTTATGACAAGGTATGAAATGAGCCATTTTGGAGAATCGATCAACAACCACAAAAATGCTATCCCTCCCCTTCTTAGTTCTAGGCAATCCCAAAACAAAATCCATCGAAATATCAATCCAAGGGGAAGTAGGAACAGGCAAAGGCATATACAAACCATGGTTGTTCAACCGTGACTTAGCTTTCTGACAAGTAGTGCAACGTGCAACAAGGCGCTCAACATCAGCGCACATCCGAGGCCAAAAGAAGTGGGCAGTCAACACCTCATGTGTCTTGTAGACGCCAAAGTGCCCCATGAGACCGCCTCCATGCGCTTCCTGTAACAACAAAAGACGAACCGAGCTAGCTGGAACACACAGCTTGTTAGCGTGAAACAGGAACCCATCCTGTATGTGAAATTTGCCCCATGGTTTCCCATTAATACAATGGCCAAAAGCATCTTTAAAATCAGCATCGTCAACATATTGATCTTTCACAGTGTGCAAACCAAAGATTTTAAAATCTAACTGTGGCAGCATGGTATAGCGACGAGACAAAGCATCAGCAATAACATTATCCTTCCCGTTCTTGTGTTTAATAATGTAAGGAAAGGACTCAATGAATTCTACCCATTTAGCATGACGACGGTTCAGATTTGTTTGGGTACTGATGCGGACATCAACACCAACACGAGCACATCTACACCAGCAGCACCTTCTCCAGCCCAGGCGCCACCCCTTCCACCTGGGCCAGTGACTCGGGCCCGTGCAAGAGAATTGAACTACATCATGTTGTTAAAGAACGAAGGCCCGGAAGAATAGACGACCAGCCCAATTGCGGCCCATAATGGACGACCTAGGGTTGGCCGCCCCTAGGGGCTGCGCCCCCTCTCTATTTATACAGGAGCTGCGCCTCCTTTATTTCCTAAGTTTTGTTTTACGTTAGCCTTAGCTACTCTCGAACACGCGCAAATCTGCGCTGTCTTCGTGTATTCAGAACTCCACCCTCGAGTAATAGATTAGATTGCTCGCATCTTGTTCTTGTTCGTTCTTCGATTGCGCACAGGAAACGATCTTCGTGATCAGGCCGATCTCGCATCAGCAAGGTCGGTAACCACAGGGAGTTGGTTCAGCGATTGCATTGGCGCCTCGGGCTTGCTCGTCGTAGTCGGATCGCAAGGGTCATCTTCCGCCAAATCGGAATTATCTCTACTCGCCGAAAGATCGGGCACCTCAGCTACATCAATTGGTATCAGATTTCCAGGTTGATCGGTGAGTTTATCGAGCGTTTTTTTCCTACAGTCCACAAAACCACATAAAAATTCAGGTTAGATCTTATCCCAGCACCCTTTTGAGCCTCGCACTTTCTTTCAATAATCTGCATTGTTGAATTTGTGTGCTTTCGCGTCATTTGTTGCTGGTTGCATTGTGTTCTTCCACCATTCAAACCCTAGCGCCGCCACCATCTCCCGTTTGATCACGCCACAAACCGAGTCAACATCGTTTCCTTATTTTTCTCCTTCGGTTACGTCAAAAAAAACAGAAAAAACAAACCGAGTCAACGGCCGTTTCCTTGATTTTCTCCTTCGGTTACGAAAAAAAAAACAGAAAAAAAACAAACCGAGTCAACCTTCCTTGTTTTTCTCCTTCGGTTACGTCAAAAAAACAGAAAAAAAAGATAACGAAGGAGAAAGGATACTGTTGTTTCATCCCGGTCGTTTTTAGAACATAACTTGAGGTACCTTCCGTAAACCGGGCATAACTTTTCGCTCGGGTGTCCAAAAAATCTGAAATTTTTACAGGAGCTAGTTGACACCATTCTGAGGCCGGCCAAACTTACCTACGGTCTGTTTGGGGTTCGACAAAATTGTCAAAAAAATTCAGGAAAATAAAGAAAAAAATCCGTCAAAGTTCTCGCACGCTTTTCAGAGAACTTCCTGATTTTCTGTAGACCACATCTGATATCTGTTTTAGGTGAAACTTCGTGTAGCTCCTATCTTGTTGCTTCTTGTGCTGAGAAAAATATCAAAAAATCATACAAAAAAGAAAAACAAAATCACCTGTGATTTCTACTAGTGCCTTTTTGGCATCACTAGTACAATATTTACGGTACTGCCTTTCTGCTAGTTCCATCCATCCTTTGCACCTGTGGCCAGCAATATAGTTTCGTGTTTTGCACTATAATTCAACTTTGCATTATTGTTTGATCGTGCTAATCCTTGACTTGAGTGCAGCCTACCCACAACTCCACATATTTCTACGACGAGCAGGTTTCTGTTTCTCCACGCAATCGCTCATCCAATCTTTCACCGGTTCCACCTGTTGGTTGCAGTTCACCACTGTGGCTTGGTAAGAACGGATAAGAACTTGATAACAGCACTAGTGTGAGCGCCTTGTGAGCAGTACACCCCTGTTTTTGTCGTTGGTTTTTCTCCTTTTGGTGTTTGCGCTAACTATGGCAGGAGCACACGACATGGTGGATGCCCAGTTGCAGGAAGTAAGGGGACAAGTTGATGGACTTGCTGCTGACATTAGGACGATGCATGAACGGCTTGATTCAACGATCACTTCGACGACCGAGCGTTTCAACCAACTTGACCTTGCTCAAACGGCGACTCGCACCACACTCGACACCATCCTGGCACGCCTTGATGCACTGACCATAAAGATGGAGCAGGAATACGGCGGTGACACTGAGCAGGACGATGGAGATCGCTGTGGTCGTGCACGTCGTGTGGTTCGTCATCCCCCTAATGACTTATTTTCTAAGATTAAATTTAAAATTCCATCTTTTAATGGTAAATATGATCCTGCTGCATATCTTGATTGGGAATTAGAGGTAGAACAGAAATTTTCATGCCATGATATTCCTGCTAATAGCCAAGTGAAGGCTGCCATTAGTGAATTTACTGATTTTGCTTTAATTTGGTGGCGTGAGTATAAACAAAAACTTCCTATTAACAGTGTCATTACTTGGACCCAATTAAAAACTGCCATGCGCCACAGATTTGTTCCTTCCTATTATGCTCGTGATTTGCTTAACAAAATGCAGCGTTTTCAACAAGGTTCACAGTCTGTTGAGGATTATTACCAGGAGTTACAAAAGGGTATGCTTCGTTGTGGTTTAGTTGAGTCGGATGACGCTGCTATGGCGCGTTTTCGTGGTGGTTTGAACAGGGAAATTCAGGATATACTTGATTATAAGGATTATTTTGATATAACCACATTGTTTGAATATGCTTGCAAAGCTGAACGTGAAGTGCAGGGACGACGATCAAAGACATATACTAACTCTCTTGCAGGCCGGGGTCCAACACACAGCTCAACTCCTTCCAGCCCTGCACCTTCTACGCCTAGCACTACATCGCGCACAGGGACGACCAAGCCAGTGGCGCCCCCTGCCAAAGGCGCCGCTTCTTCCACAGGACGTACACGGGATATTCAGTGCCATCGTTGCAGAGGGTTTGGGCATATGATTCGGGACTGCCCAAACAAGCGTACCTTGCTTATACGTGACAATGGTGAGTACTCTTCAGCCAGTGATTCTGAGGAAACTAGTCATGCTATGATTGCCACTAACCATGCAGAAAATGAGGAAGTCCACGTTGATCCTATCGACGCCGATAGGTATGAGAGTCTTGTTGTGCAGCGTGTTCTCAGCACACAGGTTGCCCAGGCCGAAAAAAATCAGCGACACACTCTATTCCATACCAAGGGCGTCGTGCACGAACGGTCGATTCGCATCATCATCGATAGTGGCAGCTGCAACAATTTGGCAAGTACAGCGTTGGTAGAGAAATTATCCTTGCCCACTCGCACACATCCACATCCGTATCACATTCAATGGCTTAATGATGGTGGTAAAATAAAGGTAACACGTTCGGTACGTGTCCCCTTTTCGCTGGGTTCTTATTCTGATTATGCTGATTGCGATGTTATTCCTATGGAAGCATGCTCTTTGTTATTAGGTCGACCTTGGCAATATGATACTGATAGTTTACATCATGGTCGTTCAAATCATTATTCTTTCATGTTTAAAGGCCAGAAAATAATTATACATCCAATGACCCCTGACCAAATTTTGAAAGATGATCTTACTAGGGCTGCTAAAACTGCACAACAAGTCAAATCGACATCAGCCGCACCTGTTAAATCTGAAATCAAGTTGCACTCTCCTGTTTTACTTGCTACACGTGCTGATTTTGATGATCTCCATGAAGCTCATATGCCCTGTTATGCACTTGTATGCTCGCGAATGCTTGTTCCGCTTGATGATGCACCGTCTTTGGATATACCCCCTGCTGTTGTTAACCTTTTGCAGGAGTATGCTGATGTTTATCCTACGGACTTACCACCGGGTCTTCCTCCCCTCCGTGGCATTGAGCATCAGATCGATCTCATCCCCGGCGCTTCTCTTCCGAACCGCGCCCCGTACCGTACTAATCCAGATGAGACGAAGGAGATCCAGCGCCAGGTGCAGACACTGCTTGATAAGGGTTACATTCGTGAGTCTCTTAGCCCTTGCTCGGTTCCTGTTTTACTCGTCCCAAAGAAAGATGGGTCATGGCGTATGTGCGTAGATTGTCGTGCTATTAATAACATCACAGTTCGTTATCGATATCCTATTCCACGCCTTGATGATATGCTAGATGAGCTTAGTGGTGCCGTTATTTTCTCTAAGGTTGATTTGCGTAGCGGTTACCATCAGATTAGAATGAAACTCGGTGATGAATGGAAAACGGCTTTTAAAACGAAATTTGGTTTATATGAATGGTTGGTTATGCCATTTGGATTGACTAATGCTCCCAGCACCTTTATGCGTTTAATGAACGAAGTTCTACGGGCCTTCATAGGTTTGTTTGTTGTTGTTTATTTCGATGATATCCTTATTTACAGCAAGTCTATAGAGGAGCATTTAGAACATTTGCGTGCTGTTTTTGACGCTTTGCGTGCTGCTCGCTTGTTTGGTAACATGGAAAAGTGCACATTTTGCACGCAACGTGTCTCGTTTCTTGGTTATGTGGTTACTCCGCAGGGCATTGAGGTGGATAGCAGCAAGATTGCTGCCATTCGGGAGTGGCCTACACCGACGACGGTCACACAAATTCGGAGCTTTCTTGGACTTGCCGGTTTCTACCGCAGATTTGTTCGTGATTTTAGCTCCATTGCAGCGCCTCTACATGAGCTTACAAAGAAAGATGTGCCATTTGCTTGGAGTAATTCGCAGGAGGTAGCGTTCAGCACTTTGAAAGATAAGTTAACCCAAGCTCCCCTATTGCAATTGCCTGATTTTAATAAAGTGTTTGAGCTTGAATGCGATGCTAGCGGTATTGGGCTAGGTGCTGTTTTGTTACAAGAAGGAAAACCAGTTGCTTATTTTAGTGAAAAATTAAGCGGTGCTAGTCTGAAATATTCTACTTATGATAAGGAGCTTTACGCTTTAGTGCGCACTTTGCATACATGGCAGCACTATCTTTGGCATCGTGAGTTTATAATCCATTCTGATCATGAGGCTTTAAAACATATTCGTACCCAAACAAATCTGAACCGTCGTCATGCTAAATGGGTAGAATTCATTGAGTCCTTTCCTTACATTATTAAACACAAGAACGGGAAGGATAATGTTATTGCTGATGCTTTGTCTCGTCGCTATACCATGCTGTCACAGTTAGATTTTAAAATCTTTGGTTTGGACACTGTGAAGGATCAATATGTTGACGATGCTGATTTTAAAGATGCTTTCGGCCATTGTATTAATGGGAAACCATGGGGCAAATTTCACATACAGGATGGGTTCCTGTTTCGCGCTAACAAGCTGTGTGTTCCAGCTAGCTCGGTTCGTCTTTTGTTGTTACAGGAAGCGCATGGAGGCGGTCTCATGGGGCATTTTGGCGTCTACAAGACACATGAGGTGTTGGCTGCCCACTTCTTTTGGCCTCGGATGCGCGCTGATGTGGAGCGCCTTGTTGCACGCTGCACTACTTGTCAGAAAGCTAAGTCACGGTTGAACAACCATGGTTTGTATATGCCTTTGCCTGTCCCTTCTTCTCCTTGGCTTGATATCTCTATGGACTTTGTTTTGGGCTTGCCTAGAACTAAGAAGGGGAGGGATAGTATTTTTGTGGTTGTTGATAGATTCTCTAAAATGGCTCACTTTATACCTTGTCATAAAACTGATGATGCTAGCATTGTTGCTGAATTGTTCTTTAGAGAAATTATTCGTTTACATGGTATTCCAAAAACAATAGTCTCTGATCGCGATGCTAAGTTTCTAAGCCATTTTTGGAGATCTCTTTGGAATAAATTGGGAACTAAATTGTTGTTTAGCACTACTTGTCACCCTCAGACTGATGGACAAACTGAGGTAGTAAATAGAACTTTATCTACCATGCTTAGGGCTGTTTTAGACAAGAATTTGAGACGTTGGGAGGATTGCTTGCCTCATGTTGAATTTGCTTACAATCATGCCACGCATTCTTCTACAAAGATGTGCCCTTTCCAGATTGTTTATGGTTACATTCCTAGGGCACCTATTGATTTGATTTCACTTAATGCTGCGAACGCCCCACATGTAGATGCTTCTGCACATGTTGAACAAATGATTACCATACATGAACAAACGAAACAGAACATTGCTGCTACTAATACAAAAAATCAGGTTGCTGGTAGTAAAGGAAGAAAACATGTTACTTTTGAACCTGGTGATATGGTTTGGTTGCATTTGAGAAAGGATCGTTTTCCTACTTTGCGCCGTTCTAAATTGATGCCTCGTGCTGCTGGTCCTTTTAAGATACTAACCAAGATTAATGATAATGCTTATACCCTCGACCTACCTGCGGAGTTTGGTGTTTCCACTAGTTTTAATGTTGCAGATTTGAAACCGTATGCGGGAGAAGATGAGGAGTTGCCGTCGAGGACGACTTCAGTTCAAAAAGGGGAGGATGATGCGGACATCAACACCAACACGAGCACATCTACACCAGCAGCACCTTCTCCAGCCCAGGCGCCACCCCTTCCACCTGGGCCAGTGACTCGGGCCCGTGCAAGAGAATTGAACTACATCATGTTGTTAAAGAACGAAGGCCCGGAAGAATAGACGACCAGCCCAATTGCGGCCCATAATGGACGACCTAGGGTTGGCCGCCCCTAGGGGCTGCGCCCCCTCTCTATTTATACAGGAGCTGCGCCTCCTTTATTTCCTGAGTTTTGTTTTACGTTAGCCTTAGCTACTCTCGAACACGCGCAAATCTGCGCTGTCTTCGTGTATTCAGAACTCCACCCTCGAGTAATAGATTAGATTGCTCGCATCTTGTTCTTGTTCGTTCTTCGATTGCGCACAGGAAACGATCTTCGTGATCAGGCCGATCTCGCATCAGCAAGGTCGGTAACCACAGGGAGTTGGTTCAGCGATTGCATTGGCGCCTCGGGCTTGCTCGTCGTAGTCGGATCGCAAGGGTCATCTTCCGCCAAATCGGAATTATCTCTACTCGCCGAAAGATCGGGCACCTCAGCTACATCAGGTACGAATATGTTTTAAAGCCTCATGATCAGAATGAATTATGAACTCACGATGCCAAAGATAGTGCTGCCATGTATGCAAAGTGTGCACTAAAGCGTAAAGCTCCTTATCATAAGTAGAATATTTTAGACTAGCACCGCTTAATTTTTCACTAAAATAAGCACTGGTTTTCCTTCTTGTAACAAAACAGCACCTAGCCCAATATCGCTAGCATCGCATTCAAGCTCGAACACTTTATTAAAATCAGGCAATTGCAATAGGGGGAGCTTAGGTTAACTTATCTTTCAAAGTGCTGAACGCTACCTCCTGCGAATCACTCCAAGCAAACGGCACATCTTTCTTTGTAAGCTCATGTAGAGGCGCTGCAATGGAGCTAAAATCACGAACAAATCTGTAGTAGAAACCGGCAAGTCTAAGAAAGCTCCGAATTTGTGTGACCGTTATCGGTGTAGGCCACTTCCGAATGGCAGCAATCTTGCTGCTATCCACCTCAATGCCCTGTGGAGTAACAACATAACCAAGAAACGAGACACGTCGTGTGCAAAAGAAGCATTTTTCCATGTTAGCAAATAACTGGGCAGCACGCAATGCATCAAAAACAGCACTTAAATGTTCCAAATGCTCTTTCTTAGATTTGCTGTAAATAAGGATATCATCAAAATAAACAACCACAAACAATCCTATGAAGGGCCTTAGATCTTCATTCATCACTCGCATAAAAGTGCTGGGAGCATTAGTCAATCCAAACGGCATAACCAACCATTCATATAAACCAAATTTCGTTTTAAAAGCCGTTTTCCATTCATCACCCAGTTTCATTCTAATCTGGTGGTAACCACTACACAAATCAATCTTAGTGAAAATAATGGCAACACTAAGCTCATCTAGCATATCATCAAGGCGTGGTATAGGATATCGATAACGAATAGTGATGTTATTAATAGCACGACAGTCTACAAACATACGCCATGACCCATCTTTCTTGGGAACAAGTAACACAGGAACAGAGGAAGGGCTAAGAGACTCACGAATGTATCCCTTGTCAAGCAACGCCTGTACCTGGTGCAGAATCTCCTTCATCTCATCCGGATTTGTACGGTACGGTGGGCGGTTCGGAAGCTGTGCGCCGGGGATGAGGTCGATCTGGTGCTCAATGCCACGATGCGGTGGGAGACCCGGTGGTAAGTCTTTGGGAAAGACATCAGCGTACTCCTGCAAAAGGTTAGCAACCATAGGGGGAATAGCCAAAGATGGTGCATCATCAAGTGAAATGAGGACACTAGAGCATACAAGTGCATAGCATGGAAAATGAGCACCGTGTAGATCATCAAAATCAGCACGTGTAGCAAGTAAAACAGGAGCCTTCAACTTGATTTCAGAAGGAACAGAGGGCGATGGATCAAGTTGTTTAGCAGTTATAGCAGCTCGGACAAGATCATCTTTAATAATTTGTTCAGGTGTCATTGGATGTATAATTATTTTCTGACCCTTAAAAATGAAAGAATAATGATTCGAACGACCATGATGCAGGCTATCAGTATCATATTGCCAAGGTCAACCAAGTAACAAAGAGCATGCTTCCATGGGAATAACATCACAATCAACAAAATCAGAATAAGCACCCTTGAGAAAGGAACACGTACGGAACGTGTGATTTTTATTTTACCACCATCATTAAGCCATTGAATGTGATATGGGTTTGGATGCTTACGAGTGGGTAACGACAACTTTTCGACCAGAATGGTACTCGCCAAATTGTTGCAACTGCCGCTGTCGATAATGATGTGAATTGACCGCTCCTGCACAACACCCTTTGTATGGAATAGAGTGTGTCGCTGATTCTTCTCGGGCAAAGCGACCTGTGTACTAAGAACACGCTGCACAACAAGACTTTCATACCTATCAGTGATGAGAACATCACTGCCATCAATACACCACACCAGCGACCCCCTTCACCATTTAATCATGGACCAGTGAAATGAGTCCGTGCACGTAAATTTAATTATCAGGTGAACTCGTTCCTTGTTGTTGAAGCTAATCATTCCTTAAATGAGGTACTAATACCTTATGATTACTTTATTATGCTAAGGTGTTTGGGAGGTGAACCATCTAGAATTTGAGAAGGCAACAAGGCAATAAAAGCTGCTCCACTTGAGGGGATTTCGAAACTACAACAAGTGCAAGTTTAAGAGGGCATATCTTTCAGCTCCCAAGGTTGTTTAATGCAAATAAGCACTTGTTGGAAAGGTCTCTTTGTCTACTTTCTAGTAGATCAAGAGTCAAGGA
Organism: Zea mays; assembly: GCF_902167145.1. NCBI lineage: Eukaryota > Viridiplantae > Streptophyta > Magnoliopsida > Poales > Poaceae > Zea > Zea mays. Next base: position 86,590,038 of record NC_050098.1, read on the forward strand.
GAGAACGCATCCAAGGCGTCCAGGAACGGCCGAGACAACTTCATGACTCCACCAGCACAAGTGATTTCGTAACTGCAAGCACTAAATTAAATGGAGCATATCTTTCAACTCCCAAGGTTGTTTAAAGCAAATAAGCAATTGTTGGAAAGCTCTCTTCGTCTACTTTCAGGTGCATCAAGAATCAATGACAGAAACCAAACGAGGCGTCTAGAAACTGCCGAGAGAGTTTTGTTCTCCATTAGAACTCCTTTCTATTCCTCTATTTAAGCAACTAGCAGCCACCAAAGAACTGGGGTTTTTGTTTGATGTAAAAACGCCTTTGCTACTTCCTTGTAAACATGTGTGTCGGCTAGACCACCCGGATACTTGAAACAGAACCCCAACTCTATCAGATCCGTGAGCGTCTGCTTTTTATCTTGTTCTTGCTTGTTCTCGATTGCTTGCAGGTTCAAGGCTGTTCTTGGCACGGCAAGAGCGGCAACAATAGGAGCTGGTGTAACTATCGCTAAGGTGCAGCACCCTTGTGGTTGTTGTAGTCGGATAGCACAACGTCGACCTCCACCCCAAATCGTAGTTATCAGGAGACGGTGTACCTGTCGCTCAAGGCGCCACACCATCTTGGTTGTGGTAGTCGGGCAGCCAACGTCGTTCTCCAACAAGTTTTCCACCTCCATCACCTCTCATCGAAAGATCGGGCACCCTTCTACCCGTTGGGTTTATCAAGTGGTATCAAATTTCAGGTTGCTCGGTGAGAGAACTCAATCTTCCTTGTTTTATTTACCTACAGTCCACTTTTGCCCAAATATATATTTAGATCAGAAATTCACCTAAAAACAGTTTGAGCCTTTGCTTTACTACTTAGTTTTCGACTTGTTGAATTCACAATTGCTGCATTTGGGTCGAGTTGCTGGTCTAAAGTTTTCTTACCGCTAGAGTTTGGAGTTCGCGCCACCTTGTTTCAATCACCACTTTAGACCTCTTGCTGCAATTCAACCAAAAAGAAGAGAAAGCAAAAGGCGAGTGCATAAAAAAGCCGCACTAATCAGTAAAACAAAAAAAAGACACGTGCAACAAGAGAGAGAGAGAGAGAGAGAGAAACCAGTTCTAAATTTTGGTAGATAAAATTTGTAAGTGCAACAAAACAAAAGGCAGTTTGTGTGCCTTCTTTTTATAGTTTCAGAAATCAGATTGTTGTTCTCAGCTTTTGGCGATACTATTTGTGTAACGGCTCACGTCTCTATTACGGTTTGGACTAGGACCAGCACAACACCATTGTAGAACGTTTATTCAACTTGTTGTGGCTAACGTGGTACTAGCTATTCCTTGGAACTATTCAAATTGCAGCTACCTATAAATCCACAAAATTTTCTACAACACCACCAGGTTGTGCTAGCTGCCACCGTTGTTGTTGTTCTTGTTGTTTGCCGGCACCTCCTGTATTGCGTGGTGAGAATTTGTAAGAACTTGCTTAACCAGTTTGAGAATGAGAGATTACAACAATGATTCCTAGTAGTTTATAGGAGCAAAGATATTTTTATTGTTTTCTTGTCTTTACTAAACATGGCAGGTGATATGGAGATTTTTGAGCCAACCGAACATTATATTCAAGGCATCATTCGACACTTGCCTTCATATACCGGTAAATTCGATCCTCATGCATACATTGATTGGGAGCTAAAGGTAGATAAGGAATTTGGTAAGCATGATCTATCTCAAAAACAAAAGATTTATATTGCTTCTAATTTGTTAACTGAGCACGCATTGATGGAATGGAAATACATTTGTAGGCACAACAAAGTTCCACAATCTTGGGAAGACTTCAAACTTCATTTTAGAGATGCATTCATTCCTGCATACTATGCTGATCATTTGCTTTCTAAATTAGACACCTTAAAGCAGGGTGCTAGGACTGTGAAAGATTATTACTATGATTTTAAAATTTGTACCATGTTTGCTCGTTTAGATGAATGCATGGAAGATGTAATGACTAGGTTCATGAAAGGACTCAATTCTGAAATTCAGACTATAGTCATGCATGAAGCATACAAACACATTTCTCACTTGTTTTTGCTTGCATGTAAAGCTGAAAATGAGATTCTATTATACAATTATACAAGCACTGAACATGTGAGCCATAGTTCCTCTTTTGCATCTGCTCTACATGCTGATCAAGAACACAAAATAATGAAACCAGTTGTTATTTTTCCATCATCACAAGAAGAATTGATTGCTGACACTTGTGATAGTGAAGATTTGTGGGATAATGATTCACATGTACTAAGGCAACAACTAGTAAATGAACATGTTACATCTGTTATTGAACCAAACATTTTGGCTAAAAAGGAACATGTAATTTGTATTGCAAACGAAACTGAAGAAATAAATTTGCTCTCTTCTTTAAATACTTGGGGCTATATTGAGTTTGATGATTTTTTTGAGCTCAGTAATTTGGAAAATATTTTATTTGCTAGATCAACTATACCTTGTCCTTCTCATGTTATATTTTATAATGCTGGCAAGTACAACAACATAGGACAATTTCTTGTGCATAGAATTTCTATTTCATCTAGATATGTTGTTTCTTCACTTTGTGCAAATAATATATTGGTATGTTCTCAAGAAGAAAAGAATCTCTTGTTTCCATGTACTTTAGTAGAAGTTTCAGGTTTATATTTGAAAGACATTAATAAAAGCTTAGTCATCAACATCAATCATGATGCAAAACCAAGGACGGTTTGCTGTCAAGAAGGAGAGAATGATGAGAACATAACCCGCACAGATATGACCATGTTAATGGCTCCTGCTACAGAGACATTGAGGAACAAAGAAGTTGATTGGGGACCAAGTAATGATATTTCCAACATTTCCAACAAAGCAAGCACATCATCAAATTTGAAGATATACTTGGGTGAGGAGCATACACTAGAGTCGAGGACGACTCTATTACAAGAAGGGGAGGATGATGAAGACATCACTGGCATCAATACACCACACCAGCGACCCCCTTCACCATTTAATCATGGACCAGTGAAACGAGTCCGTGAACGTAAATTTAATTATCAGGTGAACTCGTTCCTTGTTGTTGAAGCTAATCATTCCTTAAATGAGGTACTAATACCTTATGATTACTTTATTATGCTAAGGTGTTTGGGAGGTGAACCATCTAGAATTTGAGAAGGCAACAAGGCAATAAAAGCTGCTCCAATTGAGGGGATTTCGAAACTACAACAAGTGCAAGTTTAAGAGGGCATATCTTTCAGCTCCCAAGGTTGTTTAATGCAAATAAGCACTTGTTGGAAAGGTCTCTTTGTCTACTTTCTAGTAGATCAAGAGTCAAGGAGAGAACACATCCAAGGCGTCCAGGAACGGCCGAGACAACTTCATGACCTCCACCAGCCCGAGTGAATTCGTAACTGCAAGCACTAAATTAAATGGAGCATATCTTTCAACTCCCAAGGTTGTTTAAATCAAATAAGCAGTTGTTGGAAAGCTCTCTTCGTCTACTTTCAGGTGCATCAAGAATCAATGACAGAAACCAAACGAGGCGTCTAGAAACTGCCAAGAGAGTTTCGTTCTCCATTAGAACTCCTTTCTATTCCTCTATTTAAGCAAGTAGCAGCCACCAAAGAACTTAGGTTTTTGTTTGATGTAAGTTTAGCCTTTGCTACTTCCTTGTAAACGCGTGTGTCGGCTAGACCACCCGGATACTTGAAACAGAACCCCAACTCTATCAGATCCGTGAGCGTCTGTGTTTTATCTTGTTCTTGCTTGTTCTCGATTGCTTGCAGGTTAAAGGCTATTCTTGGCACGGCAAGAGCAGCAACAACAGGAGCCGGTGTAACTATCGCTAAGGCGCAGCACCCTTGTGGTTGTTGTAGTCGGATAGCACAACGTCGACCTCCACCCCAAATCATAGTTATCAGGAGACGGTGTACCTATCGGTCAAGGCGCCACACCATCTTGGTTGTGGTAGTCGGGCAGCCAACGTCGTTCTCCAACAAGTTTTCCACCTCCATCATCTCTCATCGAAAGATCGGGCACCCTTCTACCCGTTGGGTTTATCATTCAGTGTCGCCTGGGTTGACATGTACCTCCACCTGAGCTGCATGGTTAGTGGCAAGTAGTGTGATGAGAACATAAACCGCACAGATATGGCCATGTTAATGGCTCCTGCTACAAAGACATTGAGGAACAAAGAAGTTGATTGGGGACCAAGTAATGATATTTCCAACATTTCCAACCAAGCAAGCACATCATCAAATTTAAAGATATACTTGGTTGAGGAGCACACGCTAGAGTCGAGGACGACTCTATTACAAGAAGGGGAGGATGATGAGGACATCACTGCCATCAATACAACCACACCAGCGACCCCCTTCACCATTTAATCATGGACCAGTGAAACGAGTCCGTGCATGTAAATTTAATTATCAGGTGAACTCGTTCCTTGTTGTTGAAGCTAATCATTCCTTAAATGAGGTACTAATACCTTGTGATTACTTTATTATGCTAAGGTGTTTGGGAGGTGAACCATCTAGAATTTGAGAAGTCAACAAGGCAATAAAAGCTGCTCCACTTGATGGGATTTTGTAACTGCAGCAAGTGCAAGTTGAAGAGGCCATATCTTTCAACTCCCAAGGCCAATGAAGGCAAATAAGCACTTGATGGAAAGCACTCTTCGTCTACTTCTTGGTGGAGAAAGAATCAATTAGAGATACCAAATGAGGCGTCCAGAAACTGTCGAGAGAACTTCTTGACTCCACCAGTCCGAGGGAATTCGTAACTGCAGCAAGCACCATATTAAATGGAGCATATCTTTCATCTCCTAAGGTTGTTTAGTGCAAATAAGTACTTGTTGGAAAGCTCTCTTCGTCTACTTTCTGGCGGCTGAAGAATCAATGGGAGAAACCAAACGGCACGTCCAGAAACTGTCGAGAGAGCTTCGTTCTCCACCAGAACTTCTTTCTATTCCTCTATTTAAGCAACTAGCAGCCACCAAAGAACTTGGGTTTTTTGTTTGATGTAAGTTTAGCCTTTGTTACTTCCTTGTAAAAGCGTGTGTCGGCTAGACCACCCGGATACTTGAAACAGAACCCCAACTCTATCAGATCCGTGAGCGTCTGCTTTTTATCTTGTTCTTGCTTGTTCTCGATTGCTTGCAGGTTCAAGGTTGTTCTTGGCACGGCAAGAGCAGCAACAACAGGAGCCGGTGTAACTATCGCTAAGGCGCAGCACCCTTGTGGTTGTTGTAGTCGGATAGCACAACGTCGACCTCCACCCCAAATCGTAGTTATCAGGAGACGGTGTACCTGTCGCTCAAGGCGCCACACCATCTTGGTTGTGGTAGTCGGGCAGCCAACGTCGTTCTCCAACAAGTTTTCCACCTCCATCATCTCTCATCGAAAGATCGGACACCCTTCTACCCATTGGGTTTATCAAGTGGTATCAGATTTCAGGTTGCTCGGTGAGAGATCTCAATCTTCCTTGTTTTATTTACCTACAGTCCACTTTTGCCCAAAGATATATTTAGAGCAGAAATTCACCTAAAAACAGTTTGAGCCTTTGCTTTACTACTTAGTTTTCGACTTGTTGAGTTCACAGTTGCTGCATTTGGGTCGAGTTGCTGGTCTAAAGTTTTCTTACCGCTAGAGTTTCGAGTTCGCGCCACCTTGTTACAATCACCAGTTTATACCTCTTGCTGCAATTCAACCAAAAAGAAGAGAAAGCAAAAGGCGAGTGCATAAAAAAGCCGCACTAATCAGCAAAACAAAAAAAAGACACGTGCAAAAAAAAGAGAGAAAAAACCAGTTCTGATTTTTGGTAGATAAAATTTGTAAGTGCAACAAAACAAAAGGCAGTTTGTGTGCCTTCTTTTTATAGTTTCAGAAATCCGATTGATGTTCTGACCTTTTGGTGATACTATTTGTGTAACGGCTCGCGTCTCTATTACGGTTTGGACTAGAACCAGCACAACACCATTGTAGAACGTTTATTCAACTTGTTGTGACTAACGTGGTACTAGCTATTTCTTGGAACTATTGAAATTGCAGCTACCTATAAATCCACAAATTTTTCTACAACACCACCAGGTTGTGCTAGCTGCCACCGTTGTTGTTGTTCTTGCTGTTTGCCGGCACCTCCTGTATTGCGTGGTGAGAATTTGTAAGAACTTGCTTAACCAGTTTGAGAATGAGAGATTACAACAATGATTCCTAGTAGTTTATAGGATCAAAGATATTTTTATTGTTTTCTTGTCTTTACTGAACATGGCAGGTGATATGGAGATTTTTGAGCCAACTGAACATTATATTCAAGGCATCATTCGACACTTGCCTTCATATGCCGGTAAATTCGATCCTCATGCATACATTGATTGGGAGCTAAAGGTAGATAAGGAATTTGATAAGCATGATCTATATCAAAAACAAAAGATTTATATTGCCTCTAATTTGTTAACTGAGCACGCATTGATGGAATGGAAATACATTTGTAGGCACAACAAATTTCCACAATCTTGGGAAGACTTCAAACTTCATTTTAGAGATGCATTCATTCCTGCATACTATTCTGATCATTTGCTTTCTAAATTAGACACCTTAAAGCAGGGTGCTAGGACTGTGAAAGATTATTATTATGATTTTAAAATTTGTACCATGTTTGCTCGTTTAGATGAATGCATGGAAGATGTAATGACTAGGTTCATGAAAGGACTCAATTCTGAAATTCAGACTATAGTCATGCATGAAGCATACAAACACATTTCTCACTTGTTTTTGCTTGCATGTAAAGCTGAAAATGAGATTCTATTATACAATTATACAAGCACTGAACATGTGAGCCATAGTTCCTCTTTTGCATCTGCTCTACATGCTGATCAAGAACACAAAATAATGAAACCAGCTATTGTTTTTCCATCATCACAAGAAGAATTGATTGCTGACACTTGTGATAGTGAAGATTTGTGGTATAATGATTCACATGTACTAAGGCAACAACTAGTAAATGAACATGTTACATCTGTTATTGAACCAAACATTTTGGCTAAAAAGGAACATGTAATTTGTATTGCAAACGAAACTGAAGAAATAAATTTGCTCTCTTCTTTAAATACTTGGAGCTATATTGAGTTTGATGATCTTTTTGAGCTCGGTAATTTGGAAAATATTTTATTTGCTAGATCAACTATACCTTGTCCTTCTCATGTTATATTTTACATTGCTGGCAAGTACAACAACATAGGACAATTTCTTGTGCGTAGAATTTCTATTTCATCTAGATATGTTGTTTCTTCACTTTGTGCAAATAAGATATTGGTATGTTCTCAAGAAGAAAAGAATCTCTTGTTTCCATGTACTTTAGTAGAAGTTTCAGGTTTATATTTGAAAGACATTGATAAAAGCTTAGTCATCAACATCAATCATGATGCAAAACCGAGGACGGTTTGCTATCAAGAAGGGGAGAATGATGAGAACATAAACCGCACAGATATGGCCATGTTAATGGCTCCTGCTACAAAGACATTGAGGAACAAAGAAGTTGATTGGGGACCAAGTAATGATATTTCCAACATTTCCAACCAAGCAAGCACATCATCAAATTTAAAGATATACTTGGTTGAGGAGCACACGCTAGAGTCGAGGACGACTCTATTACAAGAAGGGGAGGATGATGAGGACATCACTGCCATCAATACAACCACACCAGCGACCCCCTTCACCATTTAATCATGGACCAGTGAAACGAGTCCGTGCATGTAAATTTAATTATCAGGTGAACTCGTTCCTTGTTGAAGCTAATCATTCCTTAAATGAGGTACTAATACCTTGTGATTACTTTATTATGCTAAGGTGTTTGGGAGGTGAACCATCTAGAATTTGAGAAGTCAACAAGGCAATAAAAGCTGCTCCACTTGATGGGATTTTGTAACTGCAGCAAGTGCAAGTTGAAGAGGCCATATCTTTCAACTCCCAAGGCCAATGAAGGCAAATAAGCACTTGATGGAAAGCACTCTTCGTCTACTTCTTGGTGGAGAAATAATCAATTAGAGATACCAAATAAGGCGTCCAGAAACTGTCGAGAGAACTTCTTGACTCCACCAGTCCGAGGGAATTCGTAACTGCAGCAAGCACCATATTAAATGGAGCATATCTTTCATCTCCTAAGGTTGTTTAGTGCAAATAAGTACTTGTTGGAAAGCTCTCTTCGTCTACTTTCTGGCGGCTGAAGAATCAATGGGAGAAACCAAACGACACGTCCAGAAACTGTCGAGAGAGCTTCGTTCTCCACCAGAACTTCTTTCTATTCCTCTATTTAAGCAACTAGCAGCCACCAAAGCACTTGGGTTTTTTGTTTGATGTAAGTTTAGCCTTTGCTACTTCCTTGTAAACGCGTGTGTCGGCTAGACCACCCGGATACTTGAAACAGAACCCCAACTCTATCAGATCCGTGAGCGTCTGCTTTTTATCTTGTTCTTGCTTGTTCTCGATTGCTTGCAGGTTCAAGGTTGTTCTTGGCACGGCAACAGCAGCAACAACAGGAGCCGGTGTAACTATCGCTAAGGCGCAGCACCCTTGTGGTTGTTGTAGTCGGATAGCACAACGTCGACCTCCACCCCAAATCGTAGTTATCAGGAGACGGTGTACCTGTCGCTCAAGGCGCCACACCATCTTGGTTGTGGTAGCCGGGCAGCCAACGTCGTTCTCCAACAAGTTTTCCACCTCCATCATCTCTCATCGAAAGATCGGGCACCCTTCTACCCATTGGGTTTATCATAGTGCATGTTCAATTTCTTCAGAATCACTAGCGGAAGAGTACTCACCATCGTCACGAATGAGCAAAGTGCGCTTGTTTGGGCAGTCCTGAATCACATGGCCAAATCCTCTACAGCGATGACACTGAATATCCCGTGTACGACCTGTGGGTGGGGCAGTGCTGGCTGGTTTGGTCGTCTTCTCGCGTGGAGTAGTGGTGGACGTGGATGGCGCAGGGGGAACTGGTGCTGAGGTGGATGTCGAGCTTCGTCCTGCAAAAGGGTTAGAATATGGCTTCGAGCGGCGTCCCTGCACTTCACGTTCAGCTTTGCAAGCATATTCAAATAAAGTAGTCATATCATAATATTCCTTATAATCAAGTATATCCTGGATTTCGCGGTTTAAACCACCACGAAAATGTGCCGTAGCAGCGTCGTTGTCCTCCAATATCCCACAACGAATCATACCTTTTTGTAACTCCTGGAAATACTCCTCAACAGATTGAGAACCTTGCTGAAAACGCTTCATTTTATTAAGCAAATCACGAGCATAATATGAAGGCACAAATCGATGTCGCATCGCAGCTTTCAACTGATCCCAAGTGGTTGGAATGGCAGTGGGATGTTTTATTTTATACTCACGCCACCAAATTAAAGCAAAATCAGTAAATTCACTAATAGCAGCTTTAATCTGAGAATGTGCAGCAATATCATGGCATGAAAATTTTTGTTCAACCTCTAACTCCCAATCAAGATATGCAGCAGGATCATATTTGCCATGAAAAGGTGGAATTTTAAATTTAATCTTAGAAAATAAGTCATTAGGGGGATGACGAACCACATGGCATGCACGACCATGGCGATCTCCATCGTCTTGCTCAGTGTCACCGCCGTAGTCCTGCTCCATCTTTGTGGTCAACGCATCAAGGCGTGCCAGGATGGTGTCGAGTGTGGTGCGAGTCGCCGTTTGAGCAAGGTCAAGCTGGTTGAAACGCTCGATCGTCGAAGTGACCGTTGAATTAAGCCGTTCATGCATCGTCCTAATGTCAGCAGCAAGTCCATCAACTTGTCCCCTTACTTCCAGCAACTGGGCATCCACCGTGTCGTGTGCTCCTGCCATGGTTAGCGCAAACACCAAAACACCAAAAGGAGAAAAACCGACGACAACAGGGAAATGGTGGTGACAACTCGCTCAATGGAATGTTGTTATCAAGTTCTTATCCGTTCTTACCAAGCCACAGTGGTGAACTGCAACCAACAGGTGGAACCGGTGAAAGATTGGATGAGCGATTGCCTGGAGAAACAGAAACCTTCTCGTCGTAGAAATATGTGGAGTTTTGGGTAGGCTGCACTCAACTCAAGGATTAGCACAATCAAAAAATAATGCAAAGTTGAATTATAGTGCAAAACACGAAACTATATTACTGGCCACAAGTGCAAAGGACGGATGGAACTAGCAGAATGGCAGTACCGTAACTATTGTACTAGCGAGGCCAAAAAGGCACTAGTATGAATCACAGGTGATTTTGTTTTTCTTTTTTGTATGATTTTTTTAATATTTTTCTCAGCACAAGGAGCAACAAAATAGGAGCTACACGAAGTTTCACCTAAAAAAGAGTTCAGATGTGGTCTACAGAAAATTAGGAAGTTCTCCGAAAAGCGTGCGAGATCTTTGACGATTTTTTTCTTTATTTTCCTGAATTTTTTGACAATTTTATCGAAACCAAACAGGCCGTAGGCGAGTTTGGCCGGCCTCAGAATGGTGTCAACAAGCTTCTGTAAAAATTTCAGATTTTTTGAACAACCGAGTGAAAAGTTATGCCCGGTTTAAGGAAGGTATGTAAAAATCAGGAAGTTGTATCCTTTCTCCTTCGTTTTTTTTGTTTCTGTTTTTTTACGTAACCGAAGGAGAAAAACAAGGAAGCGGCGTTGACTCGGTTTGTTTTTTTCTGTTTTTTTTACGTAACCGAAGGAGAAAAATAAGGAAGCGGCGTTGACTCGGTTTGTGGCGTGATCAAACGGAATATGGTGGCGGCGCGCTAGGGTTTGAATGGTGGAATAACACAATGCAACCAGCAACAAATGACGTGAAAGCACACAAATTCAACAATGCAGATTATTGAAAGAAAGTGAGAGGCTCAAAAGGGTTCTGGGATAAGGTCTAACCTAAATTTTTATGTGGTTTTATGGACTGTAGGAGAAAAAAACTCGAGATAAACTCACCGATCAACCTGGAAATCTGATACCACTTGATAGAGCTGGAGTGCCCGATCTTTCGGTGAGTGGAGATAATTCCGATTTGGTGGAAGTAGAACCTCACGATCCGACTACGACGAGCGAACCCGAAGCGCCAATGCAATCGCTGAACAAACTCCCAATGGTTACCGACCTTGCTGATGCGAGATCGGCCTGATCACGAAGATCATTTCCTGTGCGCAATCGAAGAACGAACAAGAAAAAGATGCGAGCAATCTTAATATCACTCGAGGTGGAGTTCTGAATCACAGAGGACAACACGTATTTGTGCGTGTTCTAGGGCAGCTAAAGCTAGATGTAAAACAAAACTCAAGTTCTAAATAAAACAGGACTCTGACTAAATAGAGGAGAGGCGTGAACAGTAGGGCCGGCGCTACAGTACCGCGGTTACTGTTCACGCCTTCCCTAGGCACCCCATCCGGGCCTTCCTGTTGGGCCATCTTCTAATCTTCTGGGCCTTCGTTCTTTAACAGCATGATGTAGTTCAATTCTCTTGCACGGGCCCGAGTCACTGGCCCAGGTGGAAGGGGTGGCGCCTGGACTAGGGAAGATGGTGCCTGGGCTGGAGAAGGTGCTGCTGGTGTAGATGTACTCGTGTTGGTGTTGATGTCCTCATCACGTCACCCATTCTGAAAACGGGTGTCGGTGTGCATACAAAGCATGAGTTTTCGCCACCGTAACCATTTCTTTGTTTTTCGCAACGAACATGCCCAATCCACTGCTTTTGGTCCAAAACTCATGTTTGAGGTGGTTTCACTCAATTTCGTAGCCTCACGTCACCCATTCCGAAAACGGGTGTCAGGGTGCACATAAAGCACGAGTTCTTTCCACCTGAACCATTTCTTCGTTATTCGCAACGTTCATGCCCAATCCACTACTTTAGGTCCAAAACTCATGTTTGGGGTGGTTTCGCGCAATTTCGTTGCCGCACGTCACCCATTCCGAAAACGGGTGTCGGGGTGCATATAAAGCATGAGTTTTTGCCACCGGAACTATTTCTTTGTTTTTCGCAACGAACATGCCCAATCCACTACTTTAGGTCCAAAACTCATGTTTGGTGTGGTTTCGCGCAATTTCGTTGTCGTACGTGACCCATTCCCAAAACGGGTGTCGGGGTGCATACAAAGCACGACTTTTGCCACCGGAACCAATTCTTCGTTTTTCGCAACGAACATGCCCAATCCACTACTTTATGTCCAAAACTCATGTTTGGTGTGGTTTCGCGCTATTTCATTGCCGCACGTCACCCATTCCGAAAACGGGTGTCGTGGTGCATACAAAGCACGAGTTTTTGCCACCGGAACCATTTCTTCGTTTTTCGCAACGAACATGCCCAATCCACTGCTTTAGGTCCACAACTCATGTTTGGGTTGGTTTCGCGCAATTTCGTTGCCACACGTCACCCATTCTGAAAACGGGTGTCGGGTGCATTCAAAGCATGAGTTTTCGCCACCGGAACCATTTCTTCGTTTTTCGCAATGAACATGCCCAATCCACTACTTTAGGTCCAAAACTCATGTTTGGGGTGATTTTGTGCAATTTCGTTGCCGCACATTACCAATTCCAAAAATGGGTGTCAGGGTGCATACAAGCACGAGTTTTTGCCACCGGAACCATTTCTTCGTTTTGCGCAGCGAACATGCTCAATCCAATACTTTAGGTCCAAAACTCATGTTTGGGGTGGTTTCACGCAATTTCATTGCCGCACGTCACCCATTACAAAAACGGGTGTCGGGCGGGGTGAATACAAAGCACGAGTTTTTGCCACCGGAACCAATTCTTCATTTTTCGCACGAACATGCCCAATCCACCAATTTAGGTCCAAAACTCATGTTTGGGGTGGTTTCGCGCTATATCGTTGCCGCACATCACCCATTCCGAAAACGGGTGTCGGGGTGCACACTTAGCACGTGTTTTTGCCACCGGAACCATTTCTTTGTTTTTCGCAACGAACATGCCCAATCCACCACTTTAGATCCAAAACTCATGTTTGGGGTGGTTTCGCGCAATTTCGTTGCCGCATGTCACCCATTCCGAAACGGGTGTTGGGGTGCATACAAAGCACGAGTTTTCGCCACCGAAACCATTTCTTCGTTTTTCTCAATGAACATGCCCAATCCACTACTTTAGGTCCAAAACTCATGTTTGGGTTGGTTTTGCGCAATTTCGTTGCCGCACGTCACCCATTCTGAAAACGGGTGTCGGTGTGCATACAAAGCATGAGTTTTCGCCACCGGAACCATTTCTTCGTTTTTCGCAACGAAAATGCCCAATCCACTGCTTTAGGTCCAAAACTCATGTTTGGGGTGGTTTCGCGCAATTTCGTTGCCTCACGTCACCCATTCCGAAAACGGGTGTCGGGGTGCACATAAAGCACGAGTTCTTTCCACCGGAACCATTTTTCGTTTTTCACAATGAACATGCCCAATCCACTACTTTAGGTCCAAAACTCATGTTTGGGGTGGTTTCACGCAATTTCGTTGCGGCACGTCACATATTCCGAAAACAGGTGTCGAGGTGCATACAAAGCATGAGTTTTCGCCACTGGAACCATTTCTTCGTTTTTCGCAACGAACATGCCCAATCCACTACTTTAGGTCCAAAACTCATGTTTGGTGTGGTTTCGCGCAATTTCGTTGTCGTACGTCACCCATTTCCAAAACGGGTGTCGGGGTGCATACAAAGCACGACTTTTGCCACCGGAACCAATTCTTCATTTTTCGCTACGAACATGCCTAATCCACTACTTTATGTCCAAAACTCATGTTTGGTGTGGTTTCGCGCTATTTTGTCGCCGCACGTCACCCATTCCGAAAAAGGGTGTCGGGGTGCATACAAAGCACGAGTTTTTGCCACCGGAACCATTTCTTCGTTTTTCGCAATGAACATGCCCAATCCACTACTTTAGGTCCACAACTCATGTTTGGGTTGGTTTCACACAATTTCGTTGCCGCACATCACCCATTCCGAAAATGGGTGTCAAGGTGGATACAAAGCACGAGTTTTCGCCACCGGAACCATTTCTTCGTTTTTCGCAACGAACATGCCCAATCCACTACTTTAGGTCCAAAACTCATATTTGGTTTTGTGCAATTTCGTTGCCGCACATTACCAATTCCAAAAACGGGTGTTGGGGTGCATACAAGCACGAGTTTTTGCCACCGGAACCATTTCTTCGTTTTGCGCAACGAACATGCCCAATCCACTAATTTAGGTCCAAAACTCATGTTTGGGGTGGTTTCGCGCTATATCGTTGCCGCACGTCACCTATTCCGAAAACGGGTGTCGGGCGGGGTGCATACAAAGCATGAGTTTTTGCCACCTGAACCAATTCTTCGTTTTTCGCAATGAACATGCCCAATCCACTAATTTAGGTCCAAAACTCATGTTTGGGGTGGTTTCGCGCTATATCGTTGCCGCACGTCACCCATTCCGAAAATGGGTGTCGGGGTGCATACTTAGCACGAGTTTTTGCCACCGGAACCATTTCTTTGTTTTTCGCAACAAACATGCCCAATCCACTACTTTAGGTCCAAATCTCATGTTTGGGGTGGTTTCGCGCAATTTCGTTGCAGCACGTCACCCATTCCGAAAACGGGTGTTGGGGTGCATACAAAGCACGAGTTTTCGCCACCGAAACCATTTCTTCGTTTTTCTCAATGAACATGCCCAATCCATTACTTTAGGTCCAAAACTCATGTTTGGGTTGGTTTTGCGCAATTTCGTTGCCGCACGCCACCCATTCTGAAAACGGGTGTCGGTGTGCATACAAAGCATGAGTTTTCGCCACTGGAACCATTTCTTCGTTTTTCGCAACGAACATGCCCAATCCACTGCTTTAGGTCCAAAACTCATGTTTGGGGTGGTTTCGCGCAATTTCGTTGCCTCACGTCACCCATTCCGAAAACGGGTGTCGGGGTGCACATAAAGCACGAGTTCTTTCCACCAGAACCATTTCTTCGTTTTTCTCAACGAACATGCCCAATCCACTACTTTAGGTCCAAAACTCATGTTTGGGGTGGTTTCGCGCAATTTCGTTGCGGCACGTCACCTATTCCAAAAAACGGGTGTCGAGGTGCACACAAAGCATGACTTTTCGCCACTGGAACCATTTCTTCATTTTTCGCAACGAACATTCCTAATCCACTACTTTAGATCCAAAACTCATGTTTGGCGTGGTTTCGCGCAATTTCGTTGCCGCACGTCACCCATTCCCAAAACGGGTGTCTGGGTGAATACAAAGCACAACTTTTGCCACCGGAACCCATTCTTCGTTTTTCGCAACGAACATGCCCAATCCACTACTTTATGTCCAAAACTCATGTTTGATGTGGTTTCGCTCTATTTCGTTGCCGCTCGTCACCCATTCCGAAAACGGGTGTCCGGGTGCATACAAAGCACGAGTTTCGCCACCGGAACCATTTCTTCGTTTTTCGCAACGAACATGCTCAATCCACTATTTAGGTCCAAAACTCATGATTGGGGTGGTTTCGTGCAATTTCGTTGCCGCACGTCACCAATTCCAAAAAAGGGTGTCAGGGTGCATACAAGCACGAGTTTTTGCCACCGGAACCATTTCTTCGTTTTGCGCAACGAACATGCCCAATCCACTACTTTAGGTCCAAAACTCATGTTTGGGGTGGTTTCGCGCAATTTTGTTGCCGCACGTCAACCATTCCGAAAACGGGTGTCGGGGTGCATACAAAGCATGAGTTTTCGCCACCAGAACCATTTCTTCGCTTTTCGCAACGAACATGCCCAATCCACTACATTAGGTCCAAGACTCATGTTTGGGGTGGTTTCGCGCAATTTCGTTGCCGCACATCACCCATTACAAAAACGGGTGTCGGGCGGGGTGCATACAAAGCACGAGTTTTTGCCACTGGAACCATTTCTTAGTTTTTCGCAACGAACATGCCCAATCCACAACTTTAGGTCCAACACTCATGTTTGGGGTGGTTTCGCGCAATTTCGTTGCCGCACGTCGCCCATTCCGAAAACGGGTGTCGGGTGCATACAAAGCATGAGTTTTCGCCACCGTAACCATTTCTTCGTTTTTTGCAAAGAACATGCCCAATCCACTACTTTAGGTCCAAAACTCATTTTGGGGTGGTTTCGCGCAATTTCGTTGTCGTACGTCACCCATTCCCAAAACAATTGTCGGGGTACATACAAAGCACGAGTTTTTGCCACCGGAACCACTTCTTCGTTTTTCGCAACATACATGCCCAGTCCACTACTTTAGGTCCAAAACTCATGTTTGGGGTGGTTTCGCGCTATATCGTTGCCGCACGTCACCCATTTCAAAAACGGGTGTCGGGGTGCATACAAAGCATGAGTTTTTGCCACCGGAACCATTTCTTCATTTTCCGCAACGAACAAGCTCAATCCACTACTTTAGGTCCAAAACTCATGTTTGGGGTGGTTTCGCGCAATTTCGTTGCCGCACGTCACCCATTCCGAAAAGGGAAATTTGGATCCATACCATTAAAAGATCACCACTTTGGATCCATACCATTGCTATCTCACTTACATGTGGGTCCACATGAGTCAATGACATGTGGGGTCCATGGTGTATATCTAAAGTTTGGATCTTTTAATGGTATAGATCCAATTGTTCCTTCCGAAAATGGGTGTTGGGGGTGCATACAAAGCATGAGTTTTCGCCATCGGAACCACTTCTTCGTTTTTCGCAACGAACATGCCCAATCCACTACTTTAGGTCCAAAACTGATGTTTGGGGTGGTTTCGTGCTATATCATTGCCGCACGTCACCAATTTCGAAAACGGGTGTCGTGGTGCATACAAAGCACGAGTTTTTGCCACCAGAACCATTTCTTCGTTTTTCGCAACGAACATGCCCAATCCACTACTTTAGGTCCAAAACTCATGTTTGGGGTGGTTTCGCGCAATTTTATTGCCGCACGTCACCCATTCCGAAAACGGGTGTCGGGGTGCATACAAAGCATGAGTTTTCGCCACCGGAACCATTTCTTCGTTTTCGCAACGAACATGCCCAATTCACTACTTTGGGTCCAAAACTCATGTTTGGTGTGGTTTCGCGTTATTTCGTTGCCGCATGTTACCCATTCCGAAAACGGGTGTCGGGGTGCATACAAGCACGAGTTTTTGCCACCGGAACCATTTCTTCATTTTTCTCAACGAACATGCCCAATCCACTATTTAGGTCAAAAACTCATGTTTGGGGGTGGTTTCGCGCAATTTCGTTGCCGCACGTTACCCATTCCGAAAACGGGTGTCGGGGTGCATACAAGCACGAGTTTTTGCTACCGGAACCGTTTCTTCGTTTTTCGCAACAAACATGCCCAATCCACTACTTTAGGTCCAAAACTCATGTTTGGGGTGGTTTCGCGCAATTTCGTTGCCGCACGTCACCAATTCCGAAAACGGGTGTCGGATGCATGCAAAGCATGAGTTTTCGCCACCGGAACCATTGCTTCGTTTTTCGCAATGAACATTCCCAATCGACTAC
The DNA here is from genome assembly GCF_902167145.1 of Zea mays. Lineage (NCBI taxonomy): Eukaryota > Viridiplantae > Streptophyta > Magnoliopsida > Poales > Poaceae > Zea > Zea mays. The sequence continues at coordinate 86,607,536 of NC_050098.1, forward strand.
TTTAGGTCCAAAAACTCGTGTTTGGGGTGGTTTCGCGCAATTTCGTTGCCGCACGTCACCCATTCCGAAAACGGTAGTCGGGGTGCATTAAAAGCATGAGTTTTCGCCACCAGAACCATTTCTTCGTTTTTCGCAACGAACATGCCCAATCCACAACTTTGGGTCCAAAACTCATGTTTGGGGTGGTTTCGCGCAATTTCGTTGCCGCACGTCACCCATTCCGAAAGCCGGTGTCGGGGTGCATACAAAGCACGAGTTTTCGCCACCAGAACCATTTCTTCGTTTTTCTCAACGAACATGCCCAATCCACTACTTTAGGTCCAAAACTCATGTTTGGGGTGGTTTCGCGCAATTTCGTTGCCGCACGTTACCCATTCCGAAAACGGGTGTCGGGTGCATACAAAGCATGAGTTTTCGCCACCGGAACCATTTCTTCGTTTTTCGCAGCGAACAAGCCTAATCCACTACTTTAGGTCCAAAACTCATGTTTGGGGTGGTTTCGCGCAATTTCGATGCCGCACGTCACCCATTCCGAAAACGGGTGTCGGGTGCATACAAATCATGAGTTTTCGCCACCGGAACCATTTCTTCGTTTTTCGCAACAAACATGCCCAATCCACTACTTTAGGTCCAAAACTCATGTTTGGGGTGGTTTCGCGCAATTTCGTTGCCGCACGTCACCCATTCCGAAAACGGTAGTGGGGGTGCATACAAAGCATGAGTTTTCGCCACCGGAACCATTTCTTCGTTTTTCACAACGAACATGCCCAATCCACTACTTTGGGTCCAAAACTCATATTTGGTGTGTTTTCGCACAATTTCGTTGTCGTACGTCACCCATTCCCAAAACGGGTGTCGAGGTGCATACAAAGCACGACTTTTGCCACCGGAACCAATTCTTTGTTTTTTTGCAACAAACATGCCCAATCCACTTCTTTAGGTCAAAAACTCATGTTTGGGGTGGTTCCGCGCTATTTCGTTGCCGCACGTCACCCATTCCGAAAACGGGGGTCGGAGTGCATACAAAGCACGAGTTTTTGCCACCGGAACCATTTCTTCGTTTTTGCAACGAACATGCCCAATCCACTACTTTAGGTCTAAAACTCATGTTTGGGTTGGTTTCGCGCAATTTCGTTGCCGCACGGAACCCATTCCGAAAACGGGTGTCAGGGTGGATACAAAGCACGAGTTTTCGCCACCGGAACCATTTCTTCGTTTTTCGCAACAAACATGCCCAATCCACTACTTTAGGTCCAAAACTCATGTTTGGTGTGGTTTCGCGCAATTTCGTTGCCGCACGTCACCAATTCCGAAAACGGGTGTCGGATGCATACAAAGCATGAGTTTTCGCCACCGGAACCATTTCTTCGTTTTTCGCAACGAACATGCCCAATCCACTACTTTAGGTCCAAAACTCATGTTTGGTGTGGTTTCGCACTATTTCGTTGCCGCACGTCACCCATTCCGAAAACGGGTGTCGGGGTGCATACAAAGCACGAGTTTTTGCCACCAAAACCATTTCTTCGTTTTTCGCAACGAACATGCCCAATCCACTACTTTAGGTCCAAAACTTATGTTTGGGGTGGTTTCGCGCAATTTCGTTGCCGCACGTCACCCATTCCGAAAGCTGGTGTCAGGGTGCATACAAAGCACGAGTTTTCGCCATTGGAACCATTTCTTCGTTTTTCTCAACGAACATGCCCAATCCACTACTTTAGGTCCAAAACTCATGTTTGGGGTGGTTTCGCGCAATTTCGTTGCCGCACGTTACCCATTCCGAAAGCGGGTGTCGGGTGCATACAAAGCATGACTTTTCGCCACCGGAACCATTTCTTCGTTTTTCGCAGCGAACAAGTCCAATCCACTACTTTAGGTCCAAAACTCATGTTTGGGGTGGTTTCGCGCAATTTCGTTGCCGCACGTCACCCATTCCGAAAACGGGGTATCAGGGTGGATACAAAGCACGAGTTTTCGCCACCGGAACCATTTCTTTGTTTTTCGCAACGAACATGCCCAATCCATTACTTTAGGTCCAAAACTCATGTTTAGGGTGGTTTCGCGCAATTTCGTTGCCGCACGTCACCCATTCCGAAAACGGGTGTCGGGGTGCATACAAAGCACGAGTTTTCGCCACCGGAACCATTTCTTCGTTTTTCTCAACGAACATGCCCAATCCACTACTTTAGGTCCAAAACTCATGTTTGGGGTGGTTTTGCGCAATTTCGTTGCCGCACGTCACCCATTCCGAAAACGGGAGTCGGGGGTGCATACAAAGCATGAGTTTTCGCCACCGGAACCATTTCTTCATTTTTCGCAACGAACATGCCCAATACACTACTTTAGGTCCAAAACTCATATTTGGGGTGGTTTCACGCAATTTCGTTGCCGCACGTCACCCATTCCGAAAACGGGTGTCGGGTGCATACAAAGCATGAGTTTTCGCCACCGGAACCATTTCTTCGTTTTTCGCAACGAACATGCCCAATCCACTACTTTAGGTCCAAAACTCATGTTTGGGGTGGTTTTGTGCAATTTCGTTGCCGCACATCAACCATTCCGAAAACGGGAGTCGGGGTGCATACAAAGCATGAGTTTTCGCCACCGGAACCATTTCTTCGTTTTTCGCAACGAACATGCCCAATCCACTACTTTGGGTCCAAAACTCATGTTTGGTGCGGTTTCGCGTAATTTTGTTGTCGTACGTCACCCATTCCCCAAACGTGTGTCGGGGTGCATACAAAGCACGACTTTTGCCACCGGAACCAATTCTTCGTTTTTCGCAACGAACATGCCCAATCCACTACTTTAGGTCCAAAACTTATGTTTGGTGTGGTTTCGCACTATTTCGTTGCCGCACGTCACCCATTCCGAAAACGGATGTCGGGGTGCATACAAAGCACGAGTTTTTGCCACCGAAACCATTTCTTCGTTTTTCGCAACAAACATGCCCAATCCACTACTTTAGGTCCAAAACTCATGTTTGGGTTGGTTTCGCGCAATTTCGTTGCCGCACGTCACCCATTCCGAAAACGGATGTCATTGTGGATACAAAGCACGAGTTTTCGCCACCGGAACCATTTCTTCGTTTTTCGCAACGAACATGCCCAATCCACTACTATAGGTCCAAAACTCATGTTTGGGGTGGTTTCGTGCAATTTCGTTGCCGCACGTCACCAATTCCAAAAACGGGTGTCTCGGTGCATACAAGCACGAGTTTTTGCCACCAGAACCATTTCTTTGTTTTGCGCAACGAACATGCTGAATCCACTACTTTAGGTCCAAAGCTTATGTTTGGGTTGGTTTCGCGCAATTTCGTTGCTGCACGTCACCCATTCCGAAAACGGGTGTCGGGTGCATACAAAGATCGAGTTTTCGCCACCGGAACCATTTCTTCGTTTTTCGCAACGAACATGCCCAATCCACTACTTTAGGTCTAAAACTCATGTTTGAGCTGGTTTCGCGCTATTTCGTTGCCGCATGTTACCCATTCCGAAAACGGGTGTCGGGGTGCATACAAGCACGAGTTTTTGCCACCGGAACCATTTCTTCATTTTTCTCAACGAACATGCCCAATCCACTACTTTAGGTCCAAAACTCATGTTTGGGGTGGTTTCGCGCAATTTCGTTGCCGCACGTTACCCATTCCGAAAACGGGTGTCGGGGTGCATACAAGCACGAGTTTTTGCTACCGGAACCGTTTCTTCGTTTTTCGCAACAAACATGCCCAATCCACTACTTTAGGTCCAAAACTCATGTTTGGGGTGGTTTCGCGCAATTTCGTTGCCGCACGTCACCCATTCCGAAAACGGGTGTCGGATGCATGCAAAGCATGAGTTTTCGCCACCGGAACCATTTCTTCGTTTTTCGCAATGAACATTCCCAATTGACTACTTTAGGTCCAAAAATCATGTTTGGGGTGGTTTCGCGCAATTTCGTTGCCGCACGTCACCCATCCCGAAAACGGTAGTCGGGGTGCATTAAAAGCATGAGTTTTCGCCACCGGAACCACTTCTTCATTTTTCGCAACGACCATGCCCAATCCACAACTTTGGGTCCAAAACTCATGTTTGGGGTGGTTTCGCGCAATTTCGTTGCCGCACGTCACCCATTCCGAAAACCGGTGTCGGGGTGCATACAAAGCACGAGTTTTCGCCACCAGAACCATTTCTTCGTTTTTCTCAACGAACATGCCCAATCCACTACTTTAGGTCCAAAACTCATGTTTGGGGTGGTTTCGCGCAATTTCGTTGCCGCACGTTACCCAATCCGAAAACGGGTGTCGGGTGCATACAAAGCATGAGTTTTCGCCACCGGAACCATTTCTTCGTTTTTCGCAGCAAACAAGCCTAATCCACTACTTTAGGTCCAAAACTCATGTTTGGGGTGGTTTCCCGCAATTTCGATGCCGCACGTCACCCATTCCAAAAACGGGTGTCGGGTGCATACAAATCATGAGTTTTCGCCACCGGAACCATTTCTTCGTTTTTCGCAACAAACATGCCCAATCCACTACTTTAGGTCCAAAACTCATGTTTGGGGTGGTTTCGCGCAATTTCGTTGCCGCACGTCACCCATTCCGAAAACGGTAGTGGGGGTGCATACAAAGCATGAGTTTTCGCCACCGGAACCATTTCTTCGTTTTTCACAACGAACATGCCCAATCCACTACTTTGGGTCCAAAACTCATGTTTGGTGGGTTTTCGCACAATTTCGTTGTCGTACGTCACCCATTCCCAAAACGGGTGTCGGGGTGCATACAAAGCACGACTTTTGCCACCGGAACCAATTCTTCGTTTTTCGCAACGAACATGCCCAATCCACTTCTTTAGGTCCAAAACTCCTGTTTGGGCTGGTTCCGCGCTATTTCGTTGCCGCACGTCACCCATTCCGAAAACGGGGGTCGAGGTGCATACAAAGCACGAGTTTTTGCCACCGGAACCATTTCTTCGTTTTTTGCAACGAACATGCCCAATCCACTACTTTAGGTCCAAAACTCATGTTTGGGTTGGTTTCGCGCAATTTCGTTGCCGCACGGAACCCATTCCGAAAACGGGTGTCAGGGTGGATACAAAGCACGAGTTTTCGCCACCGGAACCATTTCTTCGTTTTTCGCAATGAACATGCCCAATCCACTACTTTAGGTCCAAAACTCATGTTTGGGGTGGTTTCGCGCAATTTTATTGCCGCACGTCACCCATTCCGAAAACGGGTGTCGGGGTGCATACAAAGCATGAGTTTTCGCCACCGGAACCATTTCTTCGTTTTCGCAACGAACATGCCCAATCCACTACTTTGGGTCCAAAACTCATGTTTGGTGTGGTTTCGCGTTATTTCGTTGCCGCACGTCACCCATTCCGAAAACGGGTGTCGGGGTGCATACAAAGAACGAGTTTTCGCCACCGGAACTATTTCTTCGTTTTTCACAACGAGCATGCCCAATCCACTACTTTAGGTCCAAAACTCATGTTTGGGCTGGTTTCACGCTATTTCGTTGCCGCATGTTACCCATTCCGAAAACGGGTGTCGGGGTGCATACAAGCACGAGTTTTTGCCACCGGAACCATTTCTTCATTTTTCTCAACGAACATGCCCAATCCACTATTTAGGTCAAAAACTCATGTTTGGGGTGGTTTCGCGCAATTTCGTTGCCGCACGTTACCCATTCCGAAAACGGGTGTCGGGGTGCATACAAGCACGAGTTTTTGCTACCGGAACCGTTTCTTCGTTTTTCGCAACAAACATGCCCAATCCACTACTTTAGGTCCAAAACTCATGTTTGGGGTGGTTTCGCGCAATTTCGTTGCCGCACGTCACCAATTCCGAAAACGGGTGTCGGATGCATGCAAAGCATGAGTTTTCGCCACCGGAACCATTGCTTCGTTTTTCGCAATGAACATTCCCAATCGACTACTTTAGGTCCAAAAATCATGTTTGGGGTGGTTTCGCGCAATTTCGTTGCCGCACGTCACCCATTCCGAAAACGGTAGTCGGGGTGCATTAAAAGCATGAGTTTTCGCCACCAGAACCATTTCTTCGTTTTTCGCAACGAACATGCCCAATCCACAACTTTGGGTCCAAAACTCATGTTTGGGGTGGTTTCACGCAATTTCGTTGCCGCACGTCACCCATTCCGAAAGCCGGTGTCGGGGTGCATACAAAGCACGAGTTTTCGCCACCAGAACCATTTCTTCGTTTTTCTCAACGAACATGCCCAATCCACTACTTTAGGTCCAAAACTCATGTTTGGGGTGGTTTCGCGCAATTTCGTTGCCGCACGTTACCCATTCCGAAAACGGGTGTCGGGTGCATACAAAGCATGAGTTTTCGCCACCGGAACCATTTCTTCGTTTTTCGCAGCGAACAAGCCTAATCCACTACTTTAGGTCCAAAACTCATGTTTGGGGTGGTTTCGCGCAATTTCGATGCCGCACGTCACCCATTCCGAAAACGGGTGTCGGGTGCATACAAATCATGAGTTTTCGCCACCGGAACCATTTCTTCGTTTTTCGCAACAAACATGCCCAATCCACTACTTTATGTCCAAAACTCATGTTTGGGGTGGTTTCGCGCAATTTCGTTGCCGCACGTCACCCATTCCGAAAACGGTAGTGGGGGTGCATACAAAGCATGAGTTTTCGCCACCGGAACCATTTCTTCGTTTTTCACAACGAACATGCCCAATCCACTACTTTGGGTCCAAAACTCATATTTGGTGTGTTTTCGCGCAATTTCGTTGTCGTACGTCACCCATTCCCAAAACGGGTGTCGAGGTGCATACAAAGCACGACTTTTGCCACCGGAACCAATTCTTCGTTTTTTTGCAACAAACATGCCCAATCCACTTCTTTAGGTCCAAAACTCATGTTTGCGGTGGTTCCGCGCTATTTCGTTGCCGCACGTCACCCATTCCGAAAACGGGGGTCGGAGTGCATACAAAGCACGAGTTTTTGCCACCGGAACCATTTCTTCGTTTTTGCAACGAATATGCCCAATCCACTACTTTAGGTCTAAAACTCATGTTTGGGTTGGTTTCGCGCAATTTCGTTGCCGCACGGAACCCATTCCGAAAACGGGTGTCAGGGTGGATACAAAGCACGAGTTTTCGCCACCGGAACCATTTCTTCGTTTTTCGCAACAAACATGCCCAATCCACTACTTTAGGTCCAAAACTCATGTTTGGTGTGGTTTCGCGCAATTTCGTTGCCGCACGTCACCAATTCCGAAAACGGGTGTCGGATGCATACAAAGCATGAGTTTTCGCCACCGGAACCATTTCTTCGTTTTTCGCAACGAACATGCCCAATCCACTACTTTAGGTCCAAAACTCATGTTTGGTGTGGTTTCGCACTATTTCGTTGCCGCACGTCACCCATTCCGAAAACGGGTGTTGGGGTGCATACAAAGCACGAGTTTTTGCCACCGAAACCATTTCTTCGTTTTTCGCAACGAACATGCCCAATCCACTACTTTAGGTCCAAAACTTATGTTTGGGGTGGTTTCGCGCAATTTCGTTGCCGCACGTCACCCATTCCGAAAGCTGGTGTCAGGGTGCATACAAAGCACGAGTTTTCGCCATTGGAACCTCGTTTTTCTCAACGAACATGCCCAATCCACTACTTTAGGTCCAAAACTCATGTTTGGGGTGGTTTCGCGCAATTTCGTTGCCGCACGTTACCCATTCCGAAAACGGGTGTCGGGTGCATACAAAGCATGACTTTTCGCCACCGGAACCATTTCTTCGTTTTTCGCAGCGAACAAGTCCAATCCACTACTTTAGGTCCAAAACTCATGTTTGGGGTGGTTTCGCGCAATTTCGTTGCCGCACGTCACCCATTCCCAAAACGGGGTATCAGGGTGGATACAAAGCACGAGTTTTCGCCACCGGAACCATTTCTTTGTTTTTCGCAACGAACATGCCCAATCCACTACTTTAGGTCCAAAACTCATGTTTAGGGTGGTTTCGCGCAATTTCGTTGCCGCACGTCACCCATTCCGAAAACGGGTGTCGGGGTGCATACAAAGCACGAGTTTTCGCCACCGGAACCATTTCTTCGTTTTTCTCAACGAACATGCCCAATCCACTACTTTAGGTCCAAAACTCATGTTTGGGGTGGTTTTGCGCAATTTCGTTGCCGCACGTCACCCATTCCGAAAACGGGAGTCGGGGGTGCATACAAAGCATGAGTTTTCGCCACCGGAACCATTTCTTCGTTTTTCGCAACGAACATGCCCAATACACTACTTTAGGTCCAAAACTCATATTTGGGGTGGTTTCACGCAATTTCGTTGCAGCACGTCACCCATTCCGAAAACGGGTGTCGGGTGCATACAAAGCATGAGTTTTCGCCACCGGAACCATTTCTTCGTTTTTCGCAACAAACATGCCCAATCCACTACTTTAGGTCCAAAACTCATGTTTGGGGTGGTTTTGTGCAATTTCGTTGCCGCACATCAACCATTCCGAAAACGGGAGTCGGTGTGCATACAAAGCATGAGTTTTCGCCACCGGAACCATTTCTTCGTTTTTCGCAACGAACATGCCCAATCCACTACTTTGGGTCCAAAACTCATGTTTGGTGCGGTTTCGCGTAATTTTGTTGTCGTACGTCACCCATTCCCCAAACGTGTGTCGGGGTGCATACAAAGCACGACTTTTGCCACCGGAACCAATTCTTCGTTTTTCGCAACGAACATGCCCAATCCACTACTTTAGGTCCAAAACTTATGTTTGGTGTGGTTTCGCACTATTTCGTTGCCGCACGTCACCCATTCCGAAAACGGGTGTCGGGGTGCATACAAAGCACGAGTTTTTGCCACCGAAACCATTTCTTCGTTTTTCGCAACAAACATGCCCAATCCACTACTTTAGGTCCAAAACTCATGTTTGGGTTGGTTTCGCGCAATTTCGTTGCCGCACGTCACCCATTCTGAAAACGGATGTCATTGTGGATACAAAGCACGAGTTTTCGCCACCGGAACCATTTCTTCGTTTTTCGCAACGAACATGCTCAATCCACTACTATAGGTCCAAAACTCATGTTTGGGGTGGTTTCGTGCAATTTCGTTGCCGCACGTCACCAATTCCAAAAACGGGTGTCTCGGTGCATACAAGCACGAGTTTTTGCCACCAGAACCATTTCTTTGTTTTGCGCAACGAACATGCTGAATCCACTACTTTAGGTCCAAAGCTTATGTTTGGGTTGGTTTCGCGCAATTTCGTTGCCGCACGTCACCCATTCCGAAAACGGGTGTCGGGGTGCATACAAAGATCGAGTTTTCGCCACCGGAACCATTTCTTCGTTTTTCGCAACGAACATGCCCAATCCACTACTTTAGGTCCAAAACTCATGTTTGAGCTGGTTTCGCGCTATTTCGTTGTCGCATGTTACCCATTCCGAAAACGGGTGTCGGGGTGCATACAAGCACGAGTTTTTGCCACCGGAACCATTTCTTCATTTTTCTCAACGAACATGCCCAATCCACTACTTTAGGTCCAAAACTCATGTTTGGGGTGGTTTCGCGCAATTTCGTTGCCGCACGTTACCCATTCCGAAAACGGGTGTCGGGGTGCATACAAGCACGAGTTTTTGCTACCGGAACCGTTTCTTCGTTTTTTCGCAACAAACATGCCCAATCCACTACTTTAGGTCCAAAACTCATGTTTGGGGTGGTTTCGCGCAATTTCGTTGCCGCACGTCACCCATTCCGAAAACGGGTGTCGGATGCATGCAAAGCATGAGTTTTCGCCACCGGAACCATTTCTTTGTTTTTCGCAATGAACATTCCCAATTGACTACTTTAGGTCCAAAAATCATGTTTGGGGTGGTTTCGCGCAATTTCGTTGCCGCACGTCACCCATCCCGAAAACGGTATTCGGGGTGCATTAAAAGCATGAGTTTTCGCCACCGGAACCACTTCTTCGTTTTTCGCAACGACCATGCCCAATCCACAACTTTGGGTCCAAAACTCATGTTTGGGGTGGTTTCGCGCAATTTCGTTGCCGCACGTCACCCATTCCGAAAACCGGTGTCGGGGTGCACAAAGCACGAGTTTTCGCCACCAGAACCATTTCTTCGTTTTTCTCAACGAACATGCCCAATCCACTACTTTAGGTCCAAAACTCATGTTTGGGGTGGTTTCGCGCAATTTCGTTGCCGCACGTTACCCAATCCGAAAACAGGTGTCGGGTGCATACAAAGCATGAGTTTTCGCCACCGGAACCATTTCTTCGTTTTTCGCAGCAAACAAGCCTAATCCACTACTTTAGGTCCAAAACTCATGTTTGGGGTGGTTTCCCGCAATTTCGATGCCGCACGTCACCCATTCCAAAAACGGGTGTCGGGTGCATACAAATCATGAGTTTTCGCCACCGGAACCATTTCTTCGTTTTTCGCAACAAACATGCCCAATCCACTACGTAGGTCCAAAACTCATGTTTGGGGTGCTTTCGCGCAATTTCGTTGCCGCACGTCACCCATTCCGAAAACGGTAGTGGGGGTGCATACAAAGCATGAGTTTTCGCCACCGGAACCATTTCTTCGTTTTTCACAACGAACATGCCCAATCCACTACTTTGGGTCCAAAACTCATGTTTGGTGGGTTTTCGCGAAATTTCGTTGTCGTACGTCACCCATTCCCAAAACGGGTGTCGGGGGTGCATACAAAGCACGACTTTTGCCACCGGAACCAATTCTTCGTTTTTCGCAACGAACATGCCCAATCCACTTCTTTAGGTCCAAAACTCCTGTTTGGGGTGGTTCCGCGCTATTTCGTTGCCGCACGTCACCCATTCCGAAAACGGGGGTCGAGGTGCATACAAAGCACGAGTTTTTGCCACCGGAACCATTTCTTCGTTTTTTGCAACGAACATGCCCAATCCACTACTTTAGGTCCAAAACTCATGTTTGGGTTGGTTTCGCGCAATTTCGTTGCCGCACGGAACTAGAGATGGCAATGGGTACCCGCTACTCGAAACCCGGTGGGTTTTTGCTCTATTAGGGTATGGGTTTGGGTCAATTTCTCTACCCATGGGTTTGTTAATGGGTTCAAATGGAAACCCAACGGGTATGTGGGCATGGGTTTGTTCTTCCACTACCCATACCCGCAAACCCATGGGTTTTTAAAACCCGCCTTAAAATCAACATTCCTTATAAATATGTCTCATAATATTATTAATTGAATATGTTCTAATTGAAATAAACTTCATGTCACAAATTTTAGGCTAAAATTAGTTATCACTTGTTCCTTTTATGCTAGCTTATTAATGTATTGATTGTCATTTACATGATGAAATATTTTTTATGTTGATGTTAGTGGGTATGGGAAACCCGTTGGGTACCCGAAACCCGCATGGGTATGGGTTTGGGCAAAATTTAATACCCGTCATGGGTATGGGTTTTTTAGCGAGCGTATTTTTTCTTCGCGGGTATGGGTTTGGGCAAGTAATACCCAACGGGTTTTTACCCATTGCCATCTCTACACGGAACCCATTCCGAAAACGGGTGTCAGGGTGGATACAAAGCACGAGTTTTCGCCACCGGAACCATTTCTTCGTTTTTCGCAATGAACATGCCCAATCCACTACTTTAGGTCCAAAACTCATGTTTGGGGTGGTTTCTTGCAATTTCGTTGCCGCACGTCACCAATTCCAAAAACGGGTGTCAGGGTGCATAAAGCACGAGTTTTTGCCACCGGAACCAATTCTTCGTTTTTCGCAACGAACATGCCCAATCCACTACTTTAGGTCCAAAACTCATGTTTGGGTTGGTTTCGCGCAATTTCGTTGCCGCACGTCACCCATTCCGAAAACGGGTGTCAGGGTGGATACAAAGCACGAGTTTTCGACATCGGAACCATTTCTTCGTTTTTCGCAACGAACATGCCCAATCCACTACTATAGGTCTAAAACTCATGTTTGGGATGGTTTCGAGCAATTTCGTTGCCGCACGTCACTAATTCCAAAAACGGGTGTCTGGGTGCATACAAGCACGAGTTTTTGCCACCGGAATCATTTCTTCGTTTTGCGCAACGAACATGCCCAATCCACTACTTTAGGTCCAAAACTCATGTTTGGGTTGGTTTCACGCAATTTCGTTGCCGCACGTCACCCATTCCGAAAACGGGTGTCTGGGTGCATATACAAAGCACGAGTTTTCGCCACCGGAACCATTTCTTCGTTTTTCGCAACGAACATGCCCAATCCACTACTTTAGGTCCAAAACTCATGTTTGGGGTGGTTTCGCGTAATTTCGTTGCCGCACGTCACCCACTCTGAAAACGGGTGTCGGGGTGCTGAGCACGAGTTTTCGGCACCGGAACCATTTCTTCATTTTTCTCAACGAACATGCTCAATCCACTACTTTAGGTCCAAAACTCATGTTTGGGGTGGTTTCGCGCAATTTCGTTGCCGCACGTCACCCATTCCGAAAACGGGTGTCGGATGCATACAAAGCATGAGTTTTCGCCACCGAAACCATTTCTTCATTTTTCGCAACGAACATGCCCAATCGACTACTTTAGGTCCAAAAATCATGTTTGGGGTGGTTTCGCGCAATTTCGTTGCCGCACGTCACCCATTCCGAAAACGGTAGTCGGGTGCATTAAAAGCATGAGTTTTCGCCACCGGAACCATTTCTTCGTTTTTCGCAACGAACATGCCCAATCCACTACTTTGGGTCCAAAACTCATGTTTGGGGTGGTTTCGCGCAATTTCGTTGCCGCACGTCACCCATTCCGAAAACCGGTGTCGGGGTGCATACAAAGCACGAGTTTTCGCCACTGGAACCATTTCTTCGTTTTTCTCAACGAACATGCTCAATACACTACTTTAGGTCCAAAACTCATGTTTGGGGTGCTTTCGCGCAATTTCGTTGCCGCACGTTACCCATTCCGAAAACGGGTGTCGGGTGCATACAAAGCATGACTTTTCGCCACCGGAACCATTTCTTCGTTTTTCGCAGCGAACAAGTCCAATCCACTACTTTAGGTCCAAAACTCGTGTTTGGGGTGGTTTCGCGCAATTTCGTTGCCGCACGTCACCCATTCCGAAAACGGGTGTCGGGTGCATACAAAGCATGAGTAGGGGCGTAAACGGTACGGATATTATCCGACCATCTGACCGTCCGAAGAGGCTAATTATTCAGTTGAATAGTTTTTTTCGGATATCCGCAGAATTTTTGGATTACGAATTCGAATTCGGATAGTACAGTTCGGATATCGGATACGGATATGATATGACTAATATCCGTCGGATTTCGGATATCCGGATATCTTCTCGGATAACTGTCCGGATTTCATATTTCGGATATCCGGACATCTACTCAGATATCTTACCAGATTTCAGATTTTAGATATTCGGATATCCGGATATCTTCTCGGATAACATGTGGAATCGTCCTAAATATCCAAGTTTCAACATAATCAATACTTCACTTTATCATTTTCATATGTGGATTTGAGGTTATGTTCTTATATAATGTTTATTGTTCGTGGTAACATATTTGCAATTTTTGGTCAATAGTGGAATATTTTATGAATTTAAATGTATTTTGATAATTTTCTGTAGAAAAAATTATAATAATACACAAATAGTCTCAAAAAATCATGAAATTTGACGGAGGAGCAATATATGCTCATATAGCATCCTAAAAAATGTTTGAGCCATAAAATCTAAAGATTGCCAACATTTCTTTCAATTCACTTTCACTTGTTACCTGAGTTACATGTGATATCACCTTAACTATCCAAATTTTAACATAATCAATACTTCACTTTATCATTTTCACATAGGGACTTCATATTATCTTTAATAGAATGTTTATTGGTCCTGGTAACTTATTTACAATTTTTGGTAGACACTAGATTATTTTATGATTTTAATTACATTTTGATGATTTTTTGTAGAAAGAAATTAATAATACACAAATTGCCTTAGAAATTCATAAAATTTGACGGAGGGTTAACATTTGTCTACATAAAATTCTAAAAAATGTTTGTGCCATAAAGTCCATAAGATGCCAGTGATTCTTTTCATTTTCTTACACTTGTTGTGTGAGTTACACGTGAAATCAGCCGAAGTATCTAAGTGTCGGCGTTTCGAGACCGGGGGGGGGGGGGGTCCCTAAGCCGACGAGTGAATGTCGCCGCGTGCCCTAGCCCAGATGGGTCGACGCGAGGCCGAGCGCGAAAGGGGGAAGTGAGGTGGCCGGAGACCGGCGTGAGAGAGGTGGAAATCCCGCGGCCTTCGTGTTCGTCCCGCGCCCAGGTCGGGTGCGCTTGCAGTAGGGGGTTACAAGCGTCCACGCGGGAGAGGGAGCGAGCGGCCTCACGCGAGCGCCTGTCTCGTCCTCGTCCCCGCGCGGCCAACCCTGATGTGCACCCGTAGGGTGATTGCCCGATCTTTCGATGAGAGGGTGTGGAATAACTCGATTGGGGGAGGAGACGACGTTCACGGCCCGACTACAGCCTTCCAAAGACGCTGCGCCTTAGCAACCGATACACCACCTCCTATGGCTGTCACGATCTTGTGGAGCGTGACACCCTGGCCACTAGGGCACTCGTCCTGCAAGCAATCGAAGAACTAGCAAGAACAAGTAGAACAAGTACTGAATTACCAGATCTAAATGCAGGTTTCAAAATCAAACTCCAATATGGTGGGGTTCCGAAGACAAGAAGACGGGCGGCTGAACCAGCACGCGCGCTTACAAGCAAGTAGCGAGAGCTAAACTTGATCTAAAAAAACCCGCTGTTCTTGGTGGCGGCTAGGGGGTTTATAAACATGGGAGGACGACCACAAGGGTATTGGGGTCGTGCTGCAACCCTAGGATGCGTCCCTAATGGACCCAACTTGATACACGACCCATTGGGCCAAAATAGGGTCACACAGCACCATGGGCAGAAAAGGCAGGAAATGTCTCTGTAAGGAAACAATGATTACGGCGGCCTCAGTACAGATATGACTATAATTCCGGATCCATATGAAAGTAGACTTGATAGGCTTTCCATGTTGTGCTTGAACATTCCAATCCGAGCCCGCATGTGACCGTGGTGACCGTCACAATTTGGTGTTCTTCTGCAGTCCGAATCCAGCATGTTCAAATCCTTTTCCCTTTCGGTCTTCTCCCTGGTTCCTAAGCAAAACAAGAGTGCACGGGTCTCCATGGTCTAAATATGATGGACATGCATTCAAGAGTGTAAGCACCTGATGGTTGAGTTGACGAGCACGAGCGCGAGTAATGGGACCAGAAGTAATGGGACCAGAAATTGGTACTTGTATTGGCATAGATGTATCAGTAGTGTGGATGTCTTCAACATTCTCCCCTTCTTGCATTTGAGTCGTCCTCGACTCAAGCTCAACTTCCTCTCCCAAGTAGGGCTTTAAATCTGCAATGTTAAATGTGGGGCTAACCCCAAAGTCTGCAAGCAGATCTAGCCTATATGCATTGTCGTTAATTTTCTCTAGCACTTTAAACGGTCCATCGGCTCGAGGCAACAATTTAGATTTTTGCAATTCAGGAAACCTTTCCTTTCTCAAATGCAACCAAACTAAATCTCCAGGTTCAAAATTTATTTCCTTTCTACCTTTATCACTAGCAAACTTATATCTAGCATTCATACGCTCTATGTTTTCTTTAGTAGTTTCATGCAGTTTTAACATCAATTCAGCACGCCTAGTAGCATCAAAATTTAGTTTTTCAGAAGATGGCAAAGGCATTAAATCAATAGGAGCACGAGGCAACAAACCATATACAATCTGAAATGGGCACATCTTTGTAGTAGAATGCAATGATCGATTATAAGCAAATTCAACATGAGGCAAACATTCCTCCCACATCTTAATATTCTTCTTTAGAACCGCCCTTAACATAGTAGACAAAGTTCTATTCACAACTTCAGTTTGACCATCAGTTTGAGGATGACATGTAGTAGAAAATAAAAGCTTAGTCCCCAATTTTGCCCACAAAGTCCTCCAAAAATGACTAAGAAATTTAGCATCACGATCAGAAACGATTGTGTTGGGCACACCATGCAAGCGAACAATTTCACGAAAGAACAAATCAGCAATATGAGTAGCATCGTCAGTTTTATGACATGGTATGAAATGTGCCATCTTAGAAAATCTATCAACAACCACAAACACACTATCACGTCCTTTCCTAGTCCTAGGCAATCCCAGCACAAAATCCATAGAAATATCTTCCCAAGGAGCACTAGGAACGGGTAGAGGCAAATACAAACCGTGTGGATTTAACCGTGACTTCGCCTTTTGATATGTCGTGCAACGAGCAACCAATCTCACCACATCTCTTCTCATCTTGGGCCAAAAGAAATGACCAGCAAGTATGTCCTCCGTTTTCTTTGCTCCAAAATGTCCCATTAAGCCACCTCCATGTGCTTCCTGTAACAACAACAAACGAACGGAGCTAGCTGGAATGCATAACTTGTTAGCTCTAAACACAAACCCATCACTAACGATATATTTGTTCCATCCTTTCCCATCTTTACAATGCAGCAACACATCTTTAAAATCAGCATCATGAACATATTGGTCTTTAATCGTCTCTAATCCAAAGATTTTGTAGTCAAGTTGATTAAGCAAAGTATATCTCCTAGACAAAGCGTCAGCAATGATATTCTCTTTTCCTTTCTTGTGCTTAATAACATAAGGAAACTATTCGATAAATTCAACCCACTTAGCATGTCTATGGTTCAGTTTTCCTTGACTACGAATATGTTTCAAAGATTCATGATCAAAATGAATAACAAACTCTTTGGGCCACAAATAATGCTGCCATGTTTCTAATGTTCGCACAAGAGCATATAATTCCTTATCATAAGTAGAATAATTTAAAACAGACTCACTCAATTTTTCACTAAAATATGCAACAGGTTTGCCTTCTTGTAACAAAACACCACCCAATCCAATTCCACTAGCATCACATTCAAGCTCAAAAGTCTTATTAAAATCATGAAGTTGGAGGAGAGGTGCATGTGTCAACTTATCTTTCAGCATGTTGAAAGAGTGCTCTTGTACTTTGCCCCAACTAAAATGCACTCCCTTCTTCGTAAGCTCATTCAAAGGTGCAGCAATGGTGCTAAAGTCCTTCACAAAACGGCGATAGAAGCCGGCAAGTCCTAGGAAACTCCGCACCTGTGTGATAGTCTTTGGCATAGGCCATCCATGTATCGCTTCTACCTTGGCTTGATCAACCTCAATTCCCTGTGGAGTCACAACATAACCAAGAAACGAAACTCGATCGGTGCAAAATGTGCACTTCTCAAGGTTACCAAATAAACGTGCATCTCGTAAAGCATTAAAAACAGCACGCATGTGATCAACATGTTCATCCATAGATTTGCTGTAGATCAATATGTCATCAAAGTATACTACCACAAATTTTCCAATGAAGGCACGCAAAACCTCGTTCATTAATCTCATGAAAGTGCTAGGTGCATTAGTTAACCCAAAAGGCATGACTAACCACTCATACAATCTGAACTTAGTTTTGAAAGCAGTTTTCCATTCATCTCCCAATTTCATACGAATCTGGTGGTACCCACTACGCAAATCAATTTTAGAAAAGACGATGGCACCACTCAATTCATCAAGCATATCATCTAAACGTGGAATAGGGTGTCGATACCATATCATGATATTATTAATAGCCATACAATCAACACACATACGCCATGTTCCATCTTTTTTAGGCACTAAAATAACCGGAACAGCACACAGACTAAGAGACTCACGCACATAACCTTTGTCGAGTAGTTCTTGAACTTGTCGCTGAATTTCTTTTGTTTCCTCCGGATTTGTCCTATATGGAGCACGATTTGGCAAAGATGCACCAGGAATAAGATCAATTTGGTGCTCAATCCCTCGTATAGGTGGCAGCCCCTCTGGTATCTCACTTGGAAATACATCAGAATACTCCTGCAAAATGTTAGTAACAACAGGAGGCAAAGAATGCTGCATATCTTGAATTGAAATCAAAGCATCCTTGCATACCAAGGCGTAGGCAACAGAAGTGGAAGCAAATAATTCATTAACATCAGTTTTTGTCGCAAGCAAGCAATGTCCTTTCAATTTTATCCCATCTTTGTTATTACCAACAGCTTTAATATTCTTGTTGTTCTCAGTTTTAGCTTTGGTAGCTTTAGCAACATCATCACGCACAATAGCCTCAGGGGACATGGGAATCAAAATAATTTTCTTATCATGGTGTATGAGAGTTATTGATTTAATCTACCATGATGCATACAATCTGAATCAAATTGCCATGGTCTACCTAGCAGAATATTACAAGCATCCATAGGCACAACATCACAGTCAACAACATCACGATATGAACCAATAGCAAAATTAATTCGTACCAGCTTGGTTACCTTGACCTTACCACTATTGTTAAGCCATTGAATGTGATATGGATGCGGGTGCGGTTTGGTCGTAAGTGCAAGCTTCTCCACCATGTCGCTGCTAGCCAAGTTGTTGCAGCTACCTCCATCAATGATCAAACGACATGAACGCTCTTTAATGACACACTTTGTTTGAAACAACGTATGTCGCTGATTCTGCTCTGCCTTCTCCATTTGTGCACTAAGCACACGCTGTACAATGAGGCTCTCATAATGCTCTGCATCATCTGCACCAATCTGTTC
Source organism: Zea mays (assembly GCF_902167145.1). Taxonomy (NCBI): domain Eukaryota; kingdom Viridiplantae; phylum Streptophyta; class Magnoliopsida; order Poales; family Poaceae; genus Zea; species Zea mays. The sequence goes on from NC_050098.1 coordinate 86,626,193, forward strand.
TTCGGGTGGTTCTTTAGTGCCTGCATCATCAGCCGCAAGCAAAGCAAGTGTAGCTTCATCCAAATCACTAGCAGAGGAATACCCACCATCATCTTTTACCACCAAAACACGCTGATTAGGACAATCACGCTGCACGTGTCCATAGCCCTTGCATCGATAACACAGAACATCTCTTGTTCTACCCATGGAGGCTACTGAAAAGGCACTACCTGCTGGTTTCTGGGCAGATTTGGTTGCTGAATTTGTGGAAGATGCACGTGGTTTGTCGCCGGAGGAAGGCGGTGGTGCTGGTCGACTTGATGAGGGAGTTGGTGCTGGTGTACGGCCGGTCATGGACGTAGTCGTGCGCTGTTGCCATGGTGTAGATTTTCCTGCAGAAACATTAGACCTTGCACTAGCACGTCGTCCCTGCACTTCCCTTTCAGCTTTGCAAGCAAGATGAAACAATCGGGTTACATTAGCATAATCTTTATAAGCAATGATGTCCTGAATTCCCTATTTAACCCGCCCAAAAATCTAGCCATAGCAGATTCCTCACCCTCCTCTATGTTACAACGCAGCATACCCATTTGTAATTCCTGATAATATTCTTCTACACTTTTAGTACCCTGTCTCAATTGTTGCAACTTGTTTAGCATATCACGTGCATAATAAGAAGGGACAAATCTAGCCCGCATGACCCGTTTCAACGCATCCCAAGTTTGTGGCATGTTATTAGGATTCTTCTTACCATGTTCTATCCACCAAACAGAAGCAAATTCAGTAAACTCACTAGTAGCAGCTCTAACCCGCGCATTCTCAGGAAATTCATGGCATGCAAACTTTTGATCAACCGCAATCTCCCAAGTAATGTAAGCATCAGGGTCATATTTACCATCAAAAGGAGGTATTTTAAATTTAACCTTACTAAAAGCATCATCATTACCATGTACCTCACGTCGGCGAAAACCACCCATACCTCTACGGTTAGTACGTAGTCGCCAGTGATTAGGTGCTTCTTGGTCATCTTGTTCAGTATCGGCAACATAGTCATCCCAGTTACCTTCGGCGCCCTCATCACGCCCACCATTGGTATTAGCATGCATCTCATCAAATCGCCTCAAGAGTGCGACAAGGCTCTTGTCAATATGAGCAACTGTCATTTCCACATTTGCAAGTTTGGTGTTTGTGTCGATCTGTGTGGCCTCCAATTGCCCCATCTTTTCATTCGTCACCTGCATGTCATTATCAAGACCTTCCGTATGCGTCTTCACCATCCTTACAAAGTGTTGTATGATACCCTTGGTGCGAGGAGAGTGTGGCATATTACGGGAAGCATCATCAACCTCCAATCCTGCCATGGTTAGACGAACAGAGGCAACAAGAAAAAAAACGTGAAGGAATAAAAACTCTACAACTATTAGGATGTAGCTACTGCAAGGCGCTCACTCTCAACCTGTCACACAAGCTCTTACCAATTCTAACCTTGCACAACAGGAGGGGTCAGCAACCAACAAGTCTGCAACCGTGGAATAAGTGTATCGGTGCCGCAACAACACGACCTGTCAAACTGTAGTCGAAATATGTAGAGTTGTAGGTGGGCTGAAGCAAGGAATACACTAGTACCACGTTTGTTACAAAAGCAAGCTGAATAATCGTTCAACGGTGGTACTGTGCTGGTCCTAGGCTAAACCATGCTAGAGACGTGAGCCTAGGCATAAAGGTAGTCACTGAAAAAGAACAACTAGCACAGCACAAAGAGAAACAACAGATTTAGAGATTCAGCCCCCTTCTTTCTTCTTCTTTTCCTTTTTTTTCTTTTCTTTTTTCTTCTTCTTTTTTTTGCAGGGGCCTAAACCCTTTTTTTCACTATGACAACCCAAACAATAAGGATATTGCTAACAGCCCCTTTAAATCAGATTTAACAAATCTTGTTAATATAGAAAGTCCAGAAATCTCTACGATGATTGCGGAGCGCTCAGAATGAATTTTGAGACAAGGTCAGATCCGTTGGAAATAAGATAAGATAAGCTTTCCAGATTGTATTTAAACTTCCAAATCGGACATGAGATGTATCCGTGGTGGCAAAAACGAAGTTTATGGTGATGGTGGATCTCGTGGTGACCAAAACGTGGTAGAACTCAAAACTCTAAAAAAATAAACTAAGACCAGCAACTCGACACAACCGATGCAACCAAAAACTCAACAAGCCCTAGCTAAGTAGTACTAGTAAATGGTCAATGGTTTATAGGATTGCGGTAAAACTAATCTACTATTTTTTTGGCTTTTTCTGGACTATAGGAGATAAGAAAACAGCGAAGAAAAGTAAATCTCTCACCGATAAACCTTGCTCTGATTACCAACTGATGTGCACCCGTTGGGTGATTGCCCGATCTTTCGATGAGAGGGTGTGGAATAACTCGATTGGGGGAGGAGACGACGTTCACGGCCCGACTACAGCCTTCCAAAGACGCTGCGCCTTAGCAACCGATACACCACCTCCTATGGCTGTCACGATCTTGTGGAGCGTGACACCCTGGCCACTAGGGCACTCGTCCTGCAAGAAATCGAAGAACTAGCAAGAACAAGTAGAACAAGTACTGAATTACCAGATCTAAATGTAGGTTTCAAAATCAAACTCCAATATGGTGGGGTTCCAAAGACAAGAAGACGGGCGGCTGAACCAGCACGCGCGCTTACAAGCAAGTAGCGAGAGCTAAACTTGATCTAAAAAAACCCGCTGTTCTTGGTGGCGGCTAGGGGGTTTATAAACATGGGAGGACGACCACAAGGGTATTGGGGTCGTGCTGCAACCCTAGGATGCGTCACTAATGGACCCAACTTGATACACGACCCATTGGGCCAAAATAGGGTCACGCAGCACCATGGGCAGAAAAGGCAGGAAATGTCTCGGTAAGGAAACAATGATTATGGCGGCCTCAGAACAGATATGACTATAATTCCGGATCCATATGAAAGTAGACTTGATAGGCTTTCCATGTTGTGCTTGAACATTCCAATCCGAGCCCGCATGTGACCGTGGTGACCGTCACAAGTTGATGTTCTTCTGCAGTCCGAATCCAGCATGTTCAAATCATTTTCCCTTTCGGTCTTCTCCCTGGTTCCTAAGCAAAACAAGAGTGCACGGGTCTCCATGGTCTAAATATGATGGACATGCATTCAAGAGTGTAATCACCTGATGGTTGAGTTGACGAGCACGAGCGCGAGTAATGGGACCAGAAGTAATGGGACCAGAAATTGGTACTTGTATTGGCATAGATGTATCAGTAGTGTAGATGTCTTCATCAAACCCTCTCTAAGAGGGCCCTAGTCCTTCCTTTTATAGGCGTAAGGAGAGGATCCAGGTGTACAATGGGGGGTGTAGCAGAGTGCTACGCGTCTAGCGGAGGAGAGCTAGCGCCCTGAGTACATGTCGTCGTGGCAGCCGGAGAGATTTTGGCACCCAGCTGGTGTGATGTCGTGGCCGTCGGAGGAGTGCTGGAGCCTGGCGGAGGGACAGCTGTCGGAGCTGTTGAGTCCCTGCTGACGTCCTTTTGCTTCCGTAAGGGGGCTGAGAGCCGCCGTCGTCACCGAGTGTGCGGGGCGCCATCATTGCCTATCTGGTGGAGCGAGCCAGATGGGCGCCGGTCTTGTTTCCCGTGGCCCGAGTCAGCTCGGGGTAGGGCGATGATGGTGCCTCCTGTTGACGTGGCCGGTCTGCGCCCTAGGTTGGGCGATGTGGAAGCTCCTCCGAAGCCGAGGTCGAGTCTGCCTTCCGTGGCCGAGGTCGAGTCCGAGCCCTTGGGTCGGGCGAGGCGGAGACCGTCGGCTGAGGCCAGGGCTGAGTCCGGGCCTTGGGGTCGGGCGAAGCGGAGTTCGTCATCTTCTGGGGGCTGAGCCCGAGTCCGAGCCCTAGGGTCGGGCGAAGCGGAGTTCGTCGTCTTCTGGGGCTGTGCCCGAGTCCGAGCCCTGGGATCGGGCGAAGCGGAGTTCGTCGTCTTCTGGGGCTGAGCCCGAGTCCGAGCCCTGGGTCGGGCGGAGCGGAGTTCGCCGTCTTCCGAGGCTTAGCCCGAGTCCGAGCCCTGGGTCGGGCGGAGTGGAGTTCGCCGTCTTCTGGGGCTTAGCCCGAGTCCGAGCCCTGGGTCGGGCGGAGCGGAGTTCGCCATCTTTCGGGGCTTAGCCCGTGTCCGAGCCCTGGGTCGGGCGGAGCGGAGTTCGCCGTCTTCCGGGGCTTAGCCCGAGTCCGAGCCCTGGGTCGGGCGGAGCGGAGTTCGTCGTCTTCCGGGGCTTAGCTCGAGTCCGAGCCCTGGGTCGGGTGAAGCGGAGCTTCCTATGGTGCCTGCGGCCGGGTCTGACTGCCTGTCAGCCTCACTCTGTCAAGTGGCACCGCAGTCGGAGCAGTGCAGGCGGCGCTGTCTTTCTGTCAGGCCGGTCAGTGGAGCGGCAAAGTGATGGTGGTCACTTCGGCTCTGTCGGCTGGGGGGCGCGCATCAGGATAAAGGTGTCAGGCCACCTTTGCATTAAATGCTCCTGCGATTTGGTCGGTCGGTGCGGCGATTTGGTCAGGGTTGCTTCTTGGCGAAGACAGGGCCTCGGGCGAGCCGGAAATATGTTCGCCGCTGGAGGGGGGCCTCGGGCGAGACGGAGATCCTCCGGGGTCGTTTGCCCTTGTCCGAGGCTAGGCTCGGGCGAGGCATGATCGAGTCCCTCGAATGGACTGATCCCTGACTTAATCGCACCCATCAGGCCTTTGCAGCTTTATGCTGATGGGGGTTACCAGCTGAGAATTAGGAGCCTTGAGGGTACCCCTAATTATGGTCCCCGACACCAAGTTTCAACATAACCTTTACTTCACTTTCTCATTTTCATGTAGGGACTTGAGGTTATCTTCTTATGGAATGTTTATTAGTCTTGATAACTTATTTGCAATTTTTGGTCGATACTATAATATTTTATGGATTTAAATGCATTTTGATGATTTTCTGCAAAAAGAAATTAATAATATACAAATAGTCTCAGAAATTCACAAAATTTGGCGTATGAGTAACATATGTCCATATAGCATCCTCAAAAATGTTTGAACTATAAAAACCACAAGATGTCATCAATTATTTCATTTCATTTCCACTTATTTGTGAAACCCGTAATGATTACATGTGAAACCACCATAATAATAAGTGAAACCACATATCATAATAACATGTGAAACCATATATCATAGTTATCAATATTTTATGAATTTAATTACATTTTAATGATTTTCTACATAAAGAAATTAATAATACTCAAAATAGCCTTAGAAATTCATGGATTTTTATGAAGGTGTAGCATGTGTGCACATATAATCCTCAAAAATGTTTGGACTAAAGGAGGGGCTAAATGATTACAACTATGATATGTGTGGAATGGTGTCTTACACGATATCCGACAAAAATATTCGTTACCGACGCTATCTGTGTCTGATTAGCTCCGCATTCGATCCACGACTATCCGTTTTTGTATTCGAGAACATCCGTATTTGTATTCGTATTCGAAGCTATCCGCATTCGATTCCGACTAAAAATGTGAAAGCAAATATGGTTTCATTGATATCCGTCCGTATCCGATCCGATTACACCCCTAAGCATGAGTTTTCGCCACAGAAACCATTTCTTCGTTTTTCGCAACAAACATGCCCAATCCACTACTTTAGGTCCAAAACTCATGTTTGGGGTGGTTTCGCGCAATTTCGTTGCCGCACGTCACCCATTCCGAAAACGGTAGTCCGCATACAAAGCATGAGTTTTTGCCACCGGAACCATTTCTTCGTTTTTCACAACGAACATGCCCAATCCACTACTTTGGGTCCAAAACTCATGTTTAGTGTGTTTTCGCGCAATTTCGTTGTCGTACGTCACCCATTCCCAAAACGGGTGTCGGGGTGCATACAAAGCACGACTTTTGCCACCGAAACCAATTCCTCGTTTTTCGCAACGAACATGCCCAATCCACTTCTTTAGGTCCAAAACTCATGTTTGGTGTGGTTTCGCGCTATTTCGTTACCGCACGTCACCCATTCCGAAAACGGGTGCCGGGGTGCATACAAAGCACGAGTTTTTGCCACCGGAACGATTTCTTCGTTTTTCGCAACGAACATGCCCAATCCACTACTTTAGGTCCAAAACTCATGTTTGGGTTGGTTTCGAGCAATTTCGTTGCCGCACGTCACCCATTCCGAAAACGGGTGTCAGGGTGGATACAAAGCACGAGTTTTCGCCACCGGAACCATTTCTCCGTTTTTCGCAACGAACATGCCCAATCCACTACTTTAGGTCCAAAACTCATGTTTTGGGTGGTTTCGTGCAATTTCGTTGCCGCACGTCACCAATTCCAAAAACAGGTGTCAGGGTGCATACAAGCACGAGTTTTTGCCACCGGAACCATTTCTTCGTTTTGCGCAACGAACATGCCCAATCCAATACTTTAGGTCCAAAACTCATGTTTGGGGTGGTTTCGCGCAATTTCGTTGCCGCACGTCACCCATTCCGAACCATTTTTTCGCTTTTAGCAACGAACATGCCCAATCCACTACTTTAGGTTCAAAACTCATGTTTGGGGTGGTTTCGCGCAATTTCGTTGCCGCACGTCACCCATTACAAAAATGGGTGTCGGGCGGGGTGCATACAAAGCACGAGTTTTTGCCACCAGAACCAATTCTTCGTTTTTCACAACAAACATGCCCAATCCACTACTTTAGGTCCAAAACTCATGTTTGGGGTGGTTTCGCGCAATTTCGTTGCCGCATGTCACCCATTCCGAAAACGGGTGTCGGGGTGCATACAAAGCACGAGTTTTCGCCACCAGAAGCATTTCTTCGTTTTTCTCAACGAACATGCCCAATCCACTACTTTAGGTCCAAAACTCATGTTTGGGCTGGTTTCACGCAATTTCGTTGCCGCACGTTACCCATTCCGAAAACGGGTGTTGGGTGCATACAAAGCATGAGTTTTCGCCACCGGAACCATTTCTTCGTTTTTCGCAACGAACATGCCCAATCCACTACTTTAGGTCTGAAACTCATGTTTGGGGTGGTTTCGCGCAATTTCGTTGCCGCACGTCACCCATTCCGAAAACAGGAGTTGGGGTGCATACAAAGCATGAGTTTTCGCCACCGAAACCATTTCTTCGTTTTTTGCAACGAACAAGGTAGTAAATAGAACTTTATCTACCATGCTTAGGGCTGTTTTAGACAAGAATTTGAGACGTTGGGAGGATTGCTTGCCTCATGTTGAATTTGCTTACAATCATGCCACGCATTCTTCTACAAAGATGTGCCCTTTCCAGATTGTTTATGGTTACATTCCTAGGGCACCTATTGATTTGATTTCACTTAATGCTGCGAACGCCCCACATGTAGATGCTTCTGCACATGTTGAACAAATGATTACCATACATGAACAAACGAAACAGAACATTGCTGCTACTAATACAAAAAATCAGGTTGCTGGTAGTAAAGGAAGAAAACATGTTACTTTTGAACCTGGTGATATGGTTTGGTTGCATTTGAGAAAGGATCGTTTTCCTACTTTGCGCCGTTCTAAATTGATGCCTCGTGCTGCTGGTCCTTTTAAGATACTAACCAAGATTAATGATAATGCTTATACCCTCGACCTACCTGCGGAGTTTGGTGTTTCCACTAGTTTTAATGTTGCAGATTTGAAACCGTATGCGGGAGAAGATGAGGAGTTGCCGTCGAGGACGACTTCAGTTCAAGAAGGGGAGGATGATGCGGACATCAACACCAACACGAGCACATCTACACCAGCAGCACCTTCTCCAGCCCAGGCGCCACCCCTTCCACCTGGGCCAGTGACTCGGGCCCGTGCAAGAGAATTGAACTACATCATGTTGTTAAAGAACGAAGGCCCGGAAGAATAGACGACCAGCCCAATTGCGGCCCATAATGGACGACCTAGGGTTGGCCGCCCCTAGGGGCTGCGCCCCCTCTCTATTTATTCAGGAGCTACGCCTCCTTTATTTCCTGAGTTTTGTTTTACGTTAGCCTTAGCTACTCTCGAACACGCGCAAATCTGCGCTGTCTTCGTGTATTCAGAACTCCACCCTCGAGTAATAGATTAGATTGCTCGCATCTTGTTCTTGTTCGTTCTTCGATTGCGCACAGGAAACGATCTTCGTGATCAGGCCGATCTCGCATCAGCAAGGTCGGTAACCACAGGGAGTTGGTTCAGCGATTGCATTGGCGCCTCGGGCTTGCTCGTCGTAGTCGGATCGCAAGGGTCATCTTCCGACAAATCGGAATTATCTCTACTCGCCGAAAGATCGGGCACCTTAGCTTCATCAGAACATGTCCAATCCACTACTTTGGGTCCAAAACTCATGTTTGGTGTGGTTTCGCGTAATTTCGTTGTCGTACGTCACCCATTCCCTAAACGGGTGTAGGGGTGCAAACAAAGCACGACTTTTGCCACCGGAACCAATTCTTCGTTTTTCGCAACAAACATGCCCAATCCACTACTTTAGGTCTAAAACTCATGTTTGGTGTGGTTTCGCGCTATTTCATTGCCGCACATCACCCATTCCGAAAACGGGTGTCGGGGTGCATACAAAGCACGAGTTTTTGCCACCGGAACCATTTCTTCGTTTTTCGCAACGAACATGCCCAATCCACTACTTTAGGTCCAAAACACATGTTTGGGTTGGTTTCGCGCAATTTCGTTGCCGCACGTCACCCATTCCGAAAACGGGTGTTAGGGTGGATACAAAGCACGAGTTTTCGCCACAGGAACCATTTCTTCGTTTTTCGCAACGAACATGCCCAATCCACTACTTCAGGTCCCAAACTCATGTTTGGGGTGGTTTCGTGCATATTGGTTGTCGCACGTCACCAATTCCGAAAACGGGTGTCAGGGTGCATTAAAAGCATGAGTTTTCGCCACCGGAACCATTTCTTCGTTTTTGGCAACGAACATGCCCAATCCACTACTTTGGGTCCAAAACTCATGTTTGGGGTGGTTTCGCGCAATTTCGTTGCCGCACGTCACCCATTCCGAAAACCGGTGTCGGGGTGCATAAAAAGCACGAGTTTTCGCCATTGGAACCATTTCTTCGTTTTTCTCAACGAACATGCCCAATCCACTACTTTAGGTCCAAAACTCATGTTTGGGGTGGTTTCGCGCAATTTCGTTGCCGCACGTTACCCATTCCGAAAACGGGTGTCGGGTGCATACAAAGCATGACTTTTCGCCACCGGAACCATTTCTTCGTTTTTCGCAGCGAACAAGTCCAATCCACTACTTTAGGTCCAAAACTCATGTTTGGGGTGGTTTCGCGCAATTTCGTTGCCGCACGTCACCCATTCCGAAAACGGGTGTCGGGTGCACACAAAGCATGAGTAGGGGCGTAAACGGTACGGATATTATCCGACCATCTGACCGTCCGAAGAGGCTAATTATTCAGTTGGATAGTTTTTCGGATATCCGCAGAATTTTTGGATAGTACAGTTCGGATATCGGATACGAATATGATATGATTGATATCCGTCGGATTTCGGATACCCGGATATCTTCTCGGATAACTGTCCGGATTTCATATTTCGGATATCCCGACATCTACCCAGATATCTTACTAGATTTCAGATTTTAGATATTCGGATAGTTACATGTGGAATCGTCCTAAATATCCAAGTTTCAACATAATTAATACTTCACTTTATCATTTTCATATGTGGATTTGAGGTTATGTTCTTATATAATGTTTATTGTTCCTAGTAACATATTTGCAATTTTCGGTCAATAGTGGAATATTTTATGAATTTAAATGTATTTTGATAATTTTCTGTAGAAAAAATTATAATAATACACAAATAGTCTCAAAAAATCATGAAATTTGACGGAGGAGCAATATATGCCCATAGGCCATATAGCATCCTAAAAAATGTTTGAGCCATAAAATCTAAAGATTGCCAACATTTCTTTCAATTCACTTTCACTTGTTACCTGAGTTACATGTGATATCACCTTAACTATCCAAATTTTAACATAATCAATACTTCACTTTATCATTTTCACATAGGGACTTCATATTATCTTTAATAGAATGTTTATTGGTCCTGGTAACTTATTTACAATTTTTGGTAGACACTAGATTATTTTATGATTTTAATTACATTTTGATGATTTTTTGTAGAAAGAAATTAATAATACACAAATTGCCTTAGAAATTCATAAAATTTGACGGAGGGTTAACATTTGTCTACATAAAATTCTAAAAAATGTTTGTGCCATAAAGTCCATAAGATGCCAGTGATTCTTTTCATTTTCTTACACTTGTTGTGTGAGTTACACGTGAAATCAGCTGAAGTATCCAAGTTTCAACATAACCTTTACTTCACTTTCTCATTTTCATGTAGGGACTTGAGGTTATCTTCTTATGGAATGTTTATTAGTCTTGATAACTTATTTGCAATTTTTGGTCGATACTATAATATTTTATGGATTTAAATGCATTTTGATGATTTTCTGCAAAAAGAAATTAATAATATACAAATAGTCTCAGAAATTCACAAAATTTGGCGTATGAGTAACATATGTCCATATAGCATCCTCAAAAATGTTTGAACCATAAAAACCACAAGATGTCATCAATTATTTCATTTCATTTCCACTTATTTGTGAAACCCGTAATGATTACATGTGAAACCACCATAATAATAAGTGAAACCACATATCATAATAACATGTGAAACCATATATCATAGTTATCAATATTTTATGAATTTAATTACATTTTAATGATTTTCTACATAAAGAAATTAATAATACTCAAAATAGCCTTAGAAATTCATGGATTTTTATGAAGGTGTAGCATGTGTGCACATATAATCCTCAAAAATGTTTGGACTAAAGGAGGGGCTAAATGATTACAACTATGATATGTGTGGAATGGTGTCTTACACGATATCCGACAAAAATATTCGTTACCGACGCTATCCGTGTCTGATTAGCTCCGCATTCGATCCACGACTATCCGTTTTTGTATTCGAGAACATCCGTATTTGTATTCGTATTTGAAGCTATCCGCATTCGATTCCGACTAAAAATATGAAAACAAATATGGTTTCATTGATATCCGTCCGTATCCGATCCGATTACACCCCTAAGCATGAGTTTTCGCCACAGAAACCATTTCTTTGTTTTTCGCAACAAACATGCCCAATCCACTACTTTAGGTCCAAAACTCATGTTTGGGGTGGTTTCGCGCAATTTCGTTGCCGCACGTCACCCATTCCGAAAACGGTAGTCGGGGTGCATACAAAGCATGAGTTTTTGCCACCGGAACCATTTCTTCGTTTTTCACAACGAACATGCCCAATCCACTACTTTGGGTCCAAAACTCATGTTTAGTGTGTTTTCGCGCAATTTCGTTGTCGTACGTCACCCATTCCCAAAACGGGTGTCGGGGTGCATATAAAGCACGACTTTTGCCACCGGAACCAATTCTTCGTTTTTCGCAACGAACATGCCCAATCCACTTCTTTAGGTCCAAAACTCATGTTTGGTGTGGTTTCGCGCTATTTCGTTGCCGCACGTCACTCATTCCGAAAACGGGTGTCAGGGTGCATACAAAGCACGAGTTTTTGCCACCGGAACCATTTCTTCGTTTTTCGCAACGAACATGCCCAATCCACTACTTTAGGTCCAAAACTCATGTTTGGGTTGGTTTCGCGCAATTTTGTTGCCGCACGTCACCCATTCCGAAAACGGGTGTCAGGGTGGATACAAAGCACGAGTTTTCGCCACCGGAACCATTTCTCCGTTTTTCGCAACGAACATGCCCAATCCACTACTTTAGGTCCAAAACTCATGTTTTGGGTGGTTTCGTGCAATTTCGTTGCCGCACGTCACCAATTCCAAAAACAGGTGTCAGGGTGCATACAAGCACGAGTTTTTGCCACCGGAACCATTTCTTCGTTTTGCGCAACGAACATGCCCAATCCACTACTTTAGGTCCAAAACTCATGTTTGGGGTGGTTTCGCGCAATTTCGTTGCCGCACGTCACCCATTCCGAACCATTTTTTCGCTTTTTGCAACGAACATGCCCAATCCACTACTTTAGGTTCAAAACTCATGTTTGGGGTGGTTTCGCGCAATTTCGTTGCCGCACGTCACCCATTACAAAAACGGGTGTCGGGCGGGGTGCATACAAAGCACGAGTTTTTGCCACCAGAACCAATTCTTCGTTTTTCGCAACGAACATGCCCAATCCACTACTTTAGGACCAAAACACATGTTTGGGGTGGTTTCACGCAATTTCGTTGCCGCATGTCACCCATTCCGAAAACGGGTGTCGGGGTGCATACAAAGCACGAGTTTTCGCCACCAGAAGCATTTCTTCGTTTTTCTCAACGAACATGCCCAATCCACTACTTTAGGTTCAAAACTCATGTTTGGGCTGGTTTCACACAATTTCGTTGCCGCACGTTACCCATTCCGAAAACGGGTGTTGGGTGCATACAAAGCATGAGTTTTCGCCACCGGAACCATTTCTTCGTTTTTCGCAACGAACATGCCCAATCCACTACTTTAGGTCTGAAACTCATGTTTGGGGTGGTTTCGCGCAATTTCGTTGCCGCACGTCACCCATTCCCAAAACGGGAGTTGGGGTGCATACAAAGCATGAGTTTTCGCCACCGAAACCATTTCTTCGTTTTTCGCAACGAACATGCCCAATCCACTACTTTGGGTCCAAAACTCATGTTTGGTGTGGTTTCGCGTAATTTCGTTGTCGTACGTCACCCATTCCCTAAACGGGTGTAGGGGTGCATACAAAGCACGACTTTTGCCACCGGAACCAATTCTTCGTTTTTCGCAACAAACATGCCCAATCCACTACTTTAGGTCTAAAACTCATGTTTGGTGTGGTTTCGCGCTATTTCATTGCCGCACGTCACCCATTCCGAAAACGGGTGTCGGGGTGGATACAATGATGTAGCTGAGGTGCCCGATCTTTCGATGAGAGGAGATAATTCCGATTTGGCGGAAGATGACCCTTGCGATCCGACTACGACGAGCAAGCCCGAGGCGCCAATGCAATCGCTGAACCAACTCCCTGTGGTTACCGACCTTGCTGATGCGAGATCGGCCTGATCACGAAGATCGTTTCCTGTGCGCAATCGAAGAACGAACAAGAAAAAGATGCGAGCAATCTAATCTATTACTCGAGGGTGGAGTTCTGAATACACGAAGACAGCTCAGATTTGCGCGTGTTCGAGAGTAGCTAAGGCTAACGTAAAACAAAACTCGAAAATAAAGGAGGCGCAGCTCCTGGATAAATAGAGGGGGCGCAACCCCTAGGGGCGGCCAACCCTAGGTCGTCCACTATGGGCCGCAGTTGGGCTGGTCGTCTATTCTTCTGGGCCCTCATTTTTCAGTAGCATGACGAAGTTAAGATCTCTGGCACGGGCCCGAGTGATTGGCCAGCTAATGAAGGAAGTGGCGCTTGATGTGGAGGTGCTGCTGGTGTAGTCGTACTCATAGTGATGTCCTCATCATCCTCCCCTTCTTGAAGTGAAGTCGTCCTCGACGACAACTCCTCATCCTCGGCCATATATGGTTTCAAATTTGCAACATTAAAACTAGTGGAAACACCAAATTCCGCAGGCAGGTCAAGGATATAAGCATTATCATTAATCTTTGTTAGCACCTTAAAAGGACCAGCAGCACGAGGCATTAATTTAGAACGGCGCAAAGTAGGAAACCGATCCTTTCTCAAGTGCAACCAAACCATATCACCTGGCTCAAAAGTAACATGTTTTCTTCCTTTACTACCAGCAACCTGATTTTTAGCATTAGTAGCAGCAATGTTCTGTTTCGTTTGTTCATGTATGGTAATCATTTGTTCAACATGTGCAGCAGCATCTACATGTGGGGCGTTCGCAGCATTAAGTGAAATCAAATCAATATGTGCCCTAGGGATGTAACCATAAACAATCTGGAAAGGGCACATCTTTGTAGAAGAATGCGTGGCATGATTGTAAGCAAATTCAATATGAGGCAAGCAATCCTCCCAACGTCTCAAATTCTTGTCTAAAACAGCCCTAAGCATGGTAGATAAAGTGCTATTTACTACCTCAGTTTGTCCATCAGTCTGAGGGTGACAAGTAGTGCTAAACAACAATTTAGTTCCCAATTTATTCCAAAGAGATCTCCAAAAATGGCTTAGAAACTTAGCATCGCGATCAGAGACTATTGTTTTTGGAATACCATGTAAACGAATAATTTCTCTAAAGAACAATTCAGCAACAATGCTAGCATCATCAGTTTTATGACAAGGTATAAAGTGAGCCATTTTAGAGAATCTATCAACAACCACAAAAATACTATCCCTCCCCTTCTTAGTTCTAGGCAAGCCCAAAATAAAGTCCATAGAGATATCAAGCCAAGGAGAAGAAGGGACAGGCAAAGGCATATACAAACCATGGTTGTTCAACCGTGACTTAGCTTTCTGACAAGTAGTGCAGCGTGCAACAAGGCGCTCCACATCAGCGCGCATCCGAGGCCAAAAGAAATGGGCAGCCAACACCTCATGCGTTTTGTAGACGCCAAAATGCCCCATGAGACCGCCTCCATGCGCTTCCTGTAACAACAAAAGACGAACCGAGCTAGCTGGAACACAAAGCTTGTTAGCGCGAAACAGGAACCCATCCTGTATGTGAAATTTGCCCCATGGTATCCCATTAATACAATGGCCGAAAGCATCTTTAAAATCAGCATCGTCAACATATTGATCCTTCATAGTGTCCAAACCAAAGATTTTAAAATCTAATTGTGACAGCATGGTATAGCGACGAGACAAAGCATCAGCAATAACATTGTCCTTCCCGTTCTTGTGTTTAATAATGTAAGGAAAGGACTCAATGAATTCGACCCATTTAGCATGACGACGGTTCAGATTTGTTTGGGTACGAATATGTTTTAAAGCCTCATGATCAGAATGAATTATGAACTCACGATGCCAAAGATAGTGCTGCCAAGTATGCAAAGTGCGCACTAAAGCGTAAAGCTCCTTATCATAAGTAGAATATTTCAGACTAGCACCGCTTAATTTTTCACTAAAATAAGCAACTGGTTTTCCTTCTTGTAACAAAACAGCACCTAGCCCAATACCGCTAGCATCGCATTCAAGCTCAAAAACTTTATTAAAATCAGGCAATTGCAAGAGGGGAGCTTGGGTTAACTTATCTTTCAAAGTGCTGAACGCTACCTCCTGCGAATCACTCCAAGCAAACGGCACATCTTTCTTTGTAAGCTCATGTAGAGGCGCTGCAATGGAGCTAAAATCACGAACAAATCTGCGGTAGAAACCGGCAAGTCCAAGAAAGCTCCGAATTTGTGTGACCGTCGTCGGTGTAGGCCACTCCCGAATGGCAGCAATCTTGCTGCTATCCACCTCAATGCCCTGCGGAGTAACCACATAACCAAGAAACGAGACACGTTGCGTGCAAAATGTGCACTTTTCCATGTTACCAAGCAAGCGAGCAGCACGCAAAGCGTCAAAAACAGCACGCAAATGTTCTAAATGCTCCTCTATAGACTTGCTGTAAATAAGGATATCATCGAAATAAACAACAACAAACAAACCTATGAAGGCCCGTAGAACTTCGTTCATTAAACGCATAAAGGTGCTGGAGCATTAGTCAATCCAAATGGCATAACCAACCATTCATATAAACCAAATTTCGTTTTAAAAGCCGTTTTCCATTCATCACCGAGTTTCATTCTAATCTGATGGTAACCGCTACGCAAATCAACCTTAGAGAAAATAACGGCACCACTAAGCTCATCTAGCATATCATCAAGGCGTGGAATAGGATATCGATAACGAACTGTGATGTTATTAATAGCACGACAATCTACGCACATACGCCATGACCCATCTTTCTTTGGAACGAGTAAAACAGGAACCGAGCAAGGGCTAAGAGACTCACGAATGTAACCCTTATCAAGCAGCGTCTGCACCTGGCGCTGGATCTCCTTCGTCTCATCTGGATTTGTACGGTACGGGGCACGGTTCGGAAGAGAAGCGCCGGGGATGAGATCGATCTGATGCTCAATGCCACAGAGGGGAGGAAGACCCGGTGGTAAGTCCGTAGGATAAACATCAGCATACTCCTGCAAAAGGTTAACAACAGCAGGGGGTATATCCAAAGACGGTGCATCATCAAGCGGAACAAGCATTCGCGAGCATACAAGTGCATAACAGGGCATATGAGCTTCATGGAGATCATCAAAATCAGCACGTGTAGCAAGTAAAACAGGAGAGTGCAACTTGATTTCAGATTTAATAGGTGTGGCTGATGTCGATTTGACTTGTTGTGCAGTTTTAGCAGCCCTAGTAAGATCATCTTTCAGAATTTGGTCAGGGGTCATTGGATGTATAATTATTTTCTGGCCTTTAAACATGAAAGAATAATGATTTGAACGACCATGATGTAAACTATCAGTATCATATTGCCAAGGTCGACCTAATAACAAAGAGCATGCTTCCATAGGAATAACATCGCAATCAGCATAATCAGAATAAGAACCCAACGAAAAGGGGACACGTACCGAACGTGTTACCTTTATTTTACCACCATCATTAAGCCATTGAATGTGATACGGATGTGGATGTGTGCGAGTGGGCAAGGATAATTTCTCTACCAACGCTGTACTTGCCAAATTGTTGCAGCTGCCACTATCGATGATGATGCGAATCGACCGTTCGTGCACGACGCCCTTGGTATGGAATAGAGTGTGTCGCTGATTTTTTTCGGCCTGGGCAACCTGTGTGCTGAGAACACGCTGCACAACAAGACTCTCATACCTATCTGCGTCGATGGGATCAACATGGACTTCCTCATTTTCTGCATGGTTAGTGGCAATCATAGCATGACTAGTTTCCTCAGAATCACTGGCTGAAGAGTACTCACCATTGTCTCGTATAAGCAAGGTACGCTTGTTTGGGCAGTCCCAAATCATGTGCCCAAACCCTCTGCAACGATGGCACTGAATATCCCGTGTACGTCCTGTGGAAGAAGCGGCGCCTTTGGCAGGTGGCGCCACTGGCTTGGTCGTCCCTGTGCGCGATGTAGTGCTAGGCGTAGAAGGTGCAGGGCTGGAAGGAGTTGAGCTGTGTGTTGGACCCCGGCCTGCAAAAGAGTTAGTATATGTCTTTGATCGTCGTCCCTGCACTTCACGTTCAGCTTTGCAAGCATATTCAAACAATGTGGTTATATCAAAATAATCCTTATAATCAAGTATATCCTGAATTTCCCTGTTCAAACCACCACGAAAACGCGCCATAGCAGCGTCATCCGACTCAACTAAACCACAACGAAGCATACCCTTTTGTAACTCCTGGTAATAATCCTCAACAGACTGTGAACCTTGTTGAAAACGCTGCATTTTGTTAAGCAAATCACGAGCATAATAGGAAGGAACAAATCTGTGGCGCATGGCAGTTTTTAATTGGGTCCAAGTAATGACACTGTTAATGGGAAGTTTTTGTTTATACTCACGCCACCAAATTAAAGCAAAATCAGTAAATTCACTAATGGCAGCCTTCACTTGGCTATTAGCAGGAATATCATGGCATGAAAATTTCTGTTCTACCTCTAATTCCCAATCAAGATATGCAGCAGGATCATATTTACCATTAAAAGATGGAATTTTAAATTTAATCTTAGAAATTAAGTCATTAGGGGGATGACGAACCACACGACGTGCACAACCACGGCGATCTCCATCGTCCTGCTCAGTGTCACCGCCGTATTCCTGCTCCATCTTTGTGGTCAATGCATCAAGGCGTGCCAGGATGGTGTCGAGTGTGGTGCGAGTCGCCGTTTGAGCAAGGTCAAGTTGGTTGAAACGCTCGGTCGTCGAAGTGATCGTTGAATCAAGCCGTTCATGCATCGTCCTAATGTCAGCAGCAAGTCCATCAACTTGTCCCCTTACTTCCTGCAACTGGGCATCCACCATGTCGTGTGCTCCTGCCATGGTTAGCGCAAACACCAAAACACCAAAAGGAGAAAACCCAACGACAAAAACAGGGGTGTACTGCTCACAAGGCGCTCACACTAGTGCTGTTATCAAGTTCTTATCCGTTCTTACCAAGCCACAGTGGTGAACTGCAATCAACAGGTGGAACCGGTGAAAGATTGGATGAGCGATTGCGTGGAGAAACAGAAACCTGCTCGTCGTAGAAATATGAGGAGTTGTGGGTAGGCTGCACTCAAGTCAAGGATTAGCACGATCAAACAATAATGCAAAGTTGAATTATAGTGCAAAACACGAAACTATATTGCTGGCCACAGGTGCAAAGGATGGATGGAACTAGCAGAATGGCAGTACCATAAATATTGTACTAGTGATGCCAAAAAGGCACTAGTAGAAATCACAGGTGATTTTGTTTTTCTTTTTTTGTATGATTTTTTGATATTTTTCTCAGCACAAGAAGCAACAAGATAGGAGCTACACGAAGTTTCACCTAAAACAGATATCAGATGTGGTCTATAGAAAATCAGGAAGTTCTCTGAAAAGCGTGCGAGAATTTTGACGAATTTTTTTCTTTATTTTCCTGAATTTTTTTGACAATTTTGTCGAACCCCAAACAGACCGTAGGTGAGTTTGGCCGGCCTCAGAATGGTGTCAACTAGCTCCTGTAAAAATTTCAGATTTTTTGGACACCCGAGCGAAAAGTTATGCCCGGTTTACGGAAGGTTCCTCAAGTTATGTTTTAAAAACGACCGGGATGAAACAAACGTATCCTTTCTCCTTCGTTTTCTTTTTTTTGTATCTGTTTTTTTTATGTAACCGAAGGAGAAAAACAAGGAAGCGGTCGTTGACTCGGTTTGTTTTTTTTCTGTTTTTTTCGTAACCGAAGGAGAAAATCAAGGAAACGGCCGTTGACTCGGTTTGTTTTTTCTGTTTTTTTTTGACGTAACCGAAGGAGAAAAACAAGGAAACAACGTTGACTCGGTTTGTGGCGTGATCAAACGGGAGATGGTGGCGGCGCTAGGGTTTGAATGGTGGAAGAACACAATGCAACCAGCAAGAAATGACGTGAAAGCACACAAATTCAACAATGCAGATTATTGAAAGAAAGTGCGAGGCTCAAAAGGGTGCTGGGATAAGATCTAACCTGAATTTTTATGCGGTTTTGTGGACTGTAGGAAAAAAACGCTCGATAAACTCACCGATCAACCTGGAAATCTGATACCAATTGATGTAGCTGAGGTGCCCGATCTTTCGGCGAGTAGAGATAATTCCGATTTGGCGGAAGATGACCCTTGCGATCCGACTACGACGAGCAAGCCCGAGGCGCCAATGCAATCGCTGAACCAACTCCCTGTGGTTACCGACCTTGCTGATGCGAGATCGGCCTGATCACGAAGATCGTTTCTTGTGCGCAATCGAAGAACGAACAAGAAAAAGATGCGAGCAATCTAATCTATTACTCGAGGGTGGAGTTCTGAATACACGAAGACAGTGCAGATTTGCGCGTGTTCGAGAGTAGCTAAGGCTAACGTAAAACAAAACTCGAAAATAAAGGAGGCGCAGCTCCTGGATAAATAGAGGGGGCGCAGCCCCTAGGGGCGGCCAACCCTAGGTCGTCCACTATGGGCCGCAGTTGGGCTGGTCGTCTATTCTTCTGGGCCCTCATTTTTCAGTAGCATGACGAAGTTAAGATCTCTGGCACGGGCCCGAGTGATTGGCCCAGCTAATGAAGGAAGTGGCGCTTGATGTGGAGGTGCTGCTGGTGTAGTCGTACTCATAGTGATGTCCTCATCATCATGTCCATCTTATTTAGACCATGGGGACCCGTGCACTCTTGTTTTGCTTAGGAACCAGGGAGAAGACCGAAAGGGAAAAGGATTTGAACATGCTGGATTCGGACTGCAGAAGAACACCAACTTGTGACGGTCACCACGGTCAGATGCGGGCTTGGATTGGAATGTTCAAGCACAACATGGAAAGCTTATCAAGTCTACTTTCATATGGATCCGGAATTATAGTCATATCTGTTCTGAGGCCGCCGTAATCATTGTTTTCTTACCGAGATATTTTCTGCCTTTTCTGCCCATGGTGCTGCGTCACCCTATTTTGGCCCAATGGGTCGTGTATCAAGTTAGGTCCATTAGGGACGCATCCTAGGGTTTCAGCACGACCCCAATACCCTTGTGGTCGTCCTCCCATGTTTATAGACCCCCCTAGCCGCCACCAAGAACAGGCGGGTTTTGTTTAGATCAAGTTTAGCTCTCGCTACTTGCTTGTAAGCGCGCGTGCTAGTCAGCCGTCCGTCTTCTTGTCTTCGGAACCCCACCATATTGGAGTTTGATTTTGAAACCTACATTTAGATCTGGTAATTCAGTACTTGTTCTACTTGTTCTTGCTAGTTCTTCGATTGCTTGCAGGACGAGTGCCCTAGTGGCCAGGGTGTCACGCCCCACAAGATCGTGACAGACATAGGAGGTGGTGTATCGGTTGCTAAGGCGCAGCGTCTTGGGAAGGCTGTAGTCGGGCCGTGAACGTCGTCTTCTCCCCCAATCGAGTTATTCCACACCCTCTCATCGAAAGATCGGGCAATCACCCAACGGGTGCACATCATTAAGGTTAAAAATGCTTATGCTCTAGAAATTGAAAAATGTGAAAAATTATCTAGTGAGCTAAGCACTTGCCATGAGACAATAGACAACCTTAGAAATGAAAATGCTAATTTGCTAGCTAAGGTTGATTCTCATGTTTGTAATGTTTCAATTACCAATTCTAGAAATAATGATGATGATTTACTTGCTATAATTGAAGAATTGAACATTTCTCTTGCTAGCCTTATGATTGAAAATGAAAAATTGCTTGCTAAGGCTAAAGATTTTGATGTTTGCAATACTGACCTTAGAACTAAGAATGATATATTGCATGCTAAGGTTGTTGAATTAAAATCTTGCAAACCCTCTACATCTACCGTTGAGCACACTTCTATTTGCACTAGATGTAGAGATATTGATGTTAATGCTATTCATGATCACATGGCTTTAATTAAACAACAAAATGATCATATAGCAAAATTAGATGCTAAAATTGCCGAGCATAACTTAGAAAATGAAAAATTTAAATTTGCTAGAAGTATGCTCTATAGTGGGAGACGCCCTGGCATCAAGGATGACATTGGCTTCCAAAGGGGAGACAATGTCAAACTTAGTGCCCCTCCTAAAAGATTATCTAATTTTGTTAAGGGCAAGGCTCCCATGCCTCAGGATAACGAGGGTTACATTTTGTACCCTGCCGGTTATCCTAAGAGCAAGATTAGGAGAATTCACTTTAGGAAGTCTCACTCTGGCCCAAATCATGCTTTTATGTATAAGGGTGAGACATCTAGTTCTAGGCAACCAACCCATGCTAAGTTGCCTAAGAAGAAAACTCCTAGTGCATCAAATGAACATGGTCTTTCATTTAAAACTTTTGATGCATCTTATGTTTTGACTAACAAATCCGGCAAGGTAGTTGCCAAATATGTTGGGGGCAAGCACAAGGGGTCAAAGACTTGTGTTTGGGTACCCAAAGTTCTTATGTCTAATGCCAAAGGACCCAAAACCATTTGGGTACCTAAAGTCAAGAACTAAACTTGTTTTGTAGGTTTATGCATCCGGTGGCTCAAGTTGGATAATCGACAGCGGGTGCACAAACCATATGACAGGGGAGAAGAAGATGTTCTCCTCCTATGAGAAAAACCAAGATCCCCAACGAGCTATCACATTCGGGGATGGAAATCAAGGTTTGGTCAAAGGATTGGGTAAAATTGCTATATCTCCTGACCATTCTATTTCCAATGTTTTTCTTGTAGATTCTTTAGATTACAATTTGCTTTCTGTATCTCAATTATGCAAAATGGGCTACAACTGTCTTTTCACTAATGTAGGTGTCACTATCTTTAGAAGAAGTGATGATTCAATAGCATTTAAGGGAGTGTTAGAGGGTCAGCTATACTTGGTGAATTTTGATAAAGCTGAACTCAACACTTGCTTAATTGCTAAGACTAACATGGGTTGACTCTGGCACCGCCGACTAGCCCATGTTGGGATGAAGAATCTTCATAAGCTTCTAAAGGGAGAACACATTTTAGGATTAACAGATGTTCATTTTGAGAAAGACAGGGTTTGTAGCGCATGCCAAGCAGGAAAGCAAGTTGGTGCCCATCATCCACACAAGAACATCATGACGACCGACAGGCCGCTTGAGCTACTCCACATGGATCTATTCGGCCCGATTGCTTACATAAGCATCGGCGGGAGTAAGTATTGTCTTGTAATAGTGGATGATTATTCTCGCTTCACTTGGGTGTTCTTTTTACAGGAAAAATCACAAACCCAAGAGACCTTAAAGGGATTCTTGAGACGGGCTCAAAATGAGTTCGGCTTAAGGATCAAGAAAATAAGAAGCGACAATGGGACGGAGTTCAAGAACTCTCAAATCGAAGGCTTCCTTGAGGAGGAGGGCATCAAGCATGAGTTCTCTTCTCCCTACACGCCACAACAAAATGGTGTAGTGGAGAGGAAGAATCGAACTCTATTGGACATGGCAAGGACCATGCTTGATGAGTACAAGACTTCGGATCGGTTTTGGGCCGAGGCGGTCAACACCGCTTGCTACGCCATCAACCGGTTATATCTACATCGAATCCTCAAGAAGACATCCTATGAACTCCTAACCGGTAAAAAGCCCAATATTTCATATTTTAGAGTCTTTGGTAGCAAATGTTTTATTCTTGTTAAGACAGGTAGAAAATCTAAATTTGCTCCTAAGACTGTAGAAGGCTTTTTACTAGGATATGATTCAAACACAAGGGCATATAGAGTCTTTAACAAGTCCACTGGACAAGTTGAAGTTTCTTGTGACGTTGTGTTTGATGAGACTAACGGCTCTCAAGTAGAGCAAGTTGATCTTGATGAGATAGGTATTGAAGAGGCCCCGTGCATCGCACTAAGGAAAATGTCCATTGGGGATGTGTGTCCTAAGGAATCCGAAGAGCCTCCAAATGCACAAGATCAACCATCCTCCTCCATGCAAGCATCTCCACCGACTCAAAATGAGGATGAAGCTCAAGTTGATGAAGAAGAAGGTCAAGCAAGTGAACCACCTCAAGATAACGGCAATGATCAAGGGGGAGATGCAAATGATCAAGACAAGGAGGATGAAGAGCAAAGACCGCCACACCCAAGAGTCCACCAAGCAATTCAACGAGATCACCCCGTCGACACCATCCTCGACGACATTCATAAGGGGGTAACTACTAGATCTCGTGTTGCACATTTTTGTGAGCATTACTCTTTCGTTTCCTCTATTGAGCCACACAGGATAGACGAAGCACTCCAAGAATCGGATTAGGTGGTGGCGATGCAAGAGGAGCTCAACAACTTCACTAGGAATGAGGTATGGCATTTAGTTCCACGTCCTAATCAAAATGTTGTAGGAACCAAATGGGTCTTCCGCAACAAGCAAGATGAGCATGGTGTGGTGACAAGGAACAAGCTCGACTTGTGGCCAAGGGATACTCCCAAGTCGAAGGTTTGGATTTTGGTGAAACCTATGCACCCGTAGCTAGGCTTGAGTCAATTCGCATATTATTGGCCTATGTTACTTACCATGGCTTTAAGCTTTATCAAATGGACGTGAAAAGTGCCTTCCTCAATGGACCAATCAAGGAAGAGGTCTATGTTGAGCAACCTCCCGGCTTTGAAGATAGTGAGTACCCTAACCATGTTTATAAGCTCTCTAAGGCGCTTTATGGGCTCAAGCAAGCCCCAAGAGCATGGTATGAATGCCTAAGAGATTTCCTTATCGCTAATGGCTTCAAAGTCGAAAAGGCCGATCCTACTTTATTTACTAAAACTCTTGAAAATGACTTGTTTGTATGCCAAATTTATGTTGATGATATTATATTTGGGTCTACTAACGAGTCTACATGTGAAGAATTTAGTAGGATCATGACACAAAAATTCGAGATGTCTATGATGGGGGAGTTGAAGTACTTCTTGGGATTTCAAGTGAAGCAACTCCAAGAAGGCACCTTCATTAGCCAAACAAAGTATACTCAAGATATTCTAAGCAAGTTTGGAATGAAGGATACCAAGCCCATCAAGACACCCATGGGAACTAATGGGCATCTCGACCTCGACACAGGAGGTAAGTCCGTGGATCAAAAGGTATACCGGTCGATGATAGGCTCTTTACTCTATTTATGTGCATCTCGACCGGACATTATGCTTTCCGTATGCATGTGTGCAAGATTCCAAGCCGACCCTAAGGAAGCTCACCTTACGGCCGTAAAACGAATCTTGAGATATTTGGCTTATACTCCTAAGTTTGGGCTTTGGTATCCTAGGGGATCCACATTTGATTTAATTGGTTATTCGGATGCCGATTGGGCGGGGTGTAAAATCAATAGGAAGAGCACATCGGGGACTTGCCAGTTCTTGGGAAGATCCTTGGTGTCTTGGACTTCAAAGAAGCAAAATTCGGTCGCTCTTTCCACCGTCGAAGCCGAGTACATTGCCGCAGGTCATTGTTGCGCGCAATTGCTTTGGATGAGGCAAACCCTGCGGGACTACGGTTACAAATTAACCAAAGTCCCTTTGCTATGTGATAATGAGTGTGCAATCAAGATGGCGGATAATCCCGTCGAGCATAGCCGCACTAAACACATAGCCATTCGGTACATTTTCTTAGGGATCACCAACAAAAGGGAGATATCGAGATTTCTTACATTAATACTAAAGATCAATTAGCCGATATCTTTACCAAGCCTCTTGATGAACAAACTTTTAACAAACTTAGGCATGAGCTCAATATTCTTGATTCGCGCAATTTCTTTTGCTAAATTGCACACATAGCTCTTTTATATACCTTTGATCATATCTCTTTCATGTGCTATGACTAATGTGTTTTCAAGTGAATTTCAAACCAAGTCATAGGAATATTGAAAGGGAATTGGAGTCTTCGGCGAAGACAAAGGCTTCCACTTCGCAACTCATCCTTCGTCGTCGCTCCAAAGTCACTCTCCATCTTTGGGGGAGAGAGCAAAAGGACTTCGTCTTTGGTATAATCTTAACTCATTTATTTATGACCAAAGGGGAATAAAGGACTTCAAGGGCTCTAATAATTCCGTTTTTGGCGATTCATGCCAAAGGGGGAGAAAGTTTGTATGAGCCCAAAGCAAAAGGACCGCACCACCACCAATTTCAAAAACTTAGTTTTTCACAAAGTATTCTCAATTGGTATCCTATTGTGTTCAAAAGGGGGAGAAAGTAGTATTTCAAAAATGATATATCAAAACCCTCTTGAACACTAAGAGGAGGATCTCATTTAGGGGGAGTTTTGTTTAGTCAAAGGAAAAGCATTTGAAACAGGGGGAGAAAATTTCAAATCTTGAAAATGCTTTGCAAAATCTCATTCATTTACCTTTGACTATTTGCAAAAGAACTTTGAAAAGGATTTACAAAATAGTTTGCGAAAACAAAACATATGGTGCAAGCGTGGTCCAAAATGTTAAAAACGAAGAAACGATCCATGCATATCTTGTAAGTATTTATATTGGCTCAATTCCAAGCAACCTTTGCACTTACATTATGCAAACTAGTTCAATTATGCACTTCTATATTTGCTTTGGTTTCTGTTGGCATCAATCACCAAAAAGGGGGAGATTGAAAGGGAATTAGGCTTACACCTAGTTCCTAAATAATTTTGGTGGTTGAATTGCCCAACACAAATAATTGGACTAACTAGTTTGCTCTAGTGTATAAGTTATACAGGTGTAAAAGGTTCACACTTAGCCAATAAAAAGATCAAATATTGGATTCAACAAAGGAGCAAATGGACAACCGAAGGCACCTCTGGTCTAGGGCACCGGACTGTCCGGTGTACACCGGACAGTGTCCGGTGCACCACCGGACAGTGTCCGGTGCACCAGAGGACTCCAACTCAAACTTGCCACCTTCGGGAATTTCCAGAGGCACTCCGCTACAATTCACCAGACTGTCCGGTGTACACCGGACAGTGTCCGGTGCTCCAAGGAAGAGCAGCCTCCGGAACTCGCCATCCTCGGGAAAACGCAGCGGCTGCTCCGCTATAATTCACCGGACATGTCCGGTGTACACCGGACTGTCCGGTGAACCAGCAGAGCAACGACTACTTCGCGCCAACGGTCACCTGCAGGCGCATTCAATGCGCGCCAGAAGCGCGCAGAAGTCAGGCACGCCCATACTGGCGCACCGGACATTGAACAGTACATGTCCGGTGTGCACCGGACATCCAGGCGGGCCCAGAAGACAGAAGCTCCAACGGTCGGAATCCAACGGTATTGGTGACGTGGGTGGCGCACCGGACATGTCCGATGTGCACCGGACTGTCCGGTGCACCATACAACAGACAACCTCCACCAACGGTCAAGTTTGGTGGTTGGGGCTATAAATACCCCAACCACCCCCACATTCAAAGCATCCAAGTTTTCCAGCTTCCAACCACTATACAAGAGCTAGCATTCATTGCAAAGCACACCAAAAGAGATCAAATCCTCTCCCAACTTCACACAAATCCTTAGTGACTAGAGAGAGTGATTTGTAGTGTTCATTTGAGCTCTTGCGCTTGGATCGCTTCTTTTCTTTCGCATTCTTTCTTGTGATCAAACACTCACTTGTAATTGAGGCAAGAGACACCAATTGTGTGGTGGTCCTTGCGGGAAGTTTGATTCCCAAGTGATTTGAGAAGAGAAGCTCACTCGGTTTGAGTGACCGTTTGAGAGAGGGAAAGGGTTGAAAAAGACCCGGCCTTTGTGGCCTCCTCAACGGGGAGTAGGTTTGCGAGAACCGAACCTCGGTAAAACAAATCCGTGTGTCTCACTTCTTATTTGCTTGAGATTTGTTTTGCACCCTCTCTCGCGGACTTGTTTTTACTTCTAACGCTAACCCGGCTTGTAGTTGTGTTTATATTTGTAAATTTCAGTTTCGCCCTATTCACCCCCCCTCTAGGCGACTATCATAGCGCAAACACCAAAACACCAAAAGAAGAAGAAAAAAACAACGACAAAAACAGGGGTGTACTGCTCACAAGGCGCTCACACTAGTGCTGTTATCAAGTTCTTATCCGTTCTTACCAAGCCATAGTGGTGAACTGCAACCAACAGGTGGAACCGGTGAAAGATTGGATGAGCGATTGCCTGGAGAAACAGAAACCTTCTCGTCGTAGAAATATGTGGAGTTCTGGGTAGGCTGCACTCAAGTCAAGGATTAGCACGATCAAACAATAATGCAAAGTTGAATTATAGTGCAGAACACGAATCTATATTGTTGGCCACAAGTGCAAAGGACAAATGGAACTAGCAGAATGGCAGTACCGTAAATATTGTACTAGCGAGGCCACTAGTAGGAATCACAAGTGATTTTGTTTTTCTTTTTTTGTATGATTTTTTTGATATTTTTCTCAGTACAAGAAGCAACAAAATAGAAGCTACACGAAGTTTCACCTAACACAGAGTTCAGATGTGGTCTACAGAAAATCAGGAAGTTCTCTGAAAAGCGTGCGAGAACTTTGATGAATTTTTTTCTTTATTTTCCTGAATTTTTTTTGACAATTTTGTCGAAACCCAAACAGACCGTAGGTGAGTTTGGCCGGCCTCAGAATGGTGTCAACAAGCTCCTGTAAAAATTTCAGATTTTTTGGACACCCGAGCGAAAAAGTTATGCCCGTTTTACGGAAGGTACCTCAAGTTATGTTTTAAAACGACCGGGATGAAACAACCGTATCCTTTCTCCTTCGTTTTCTTTTTTTTTGTTTCTGTTTTTTTTTGACGTAACCGAAGGAGAAAAACAAGGAAGCGGCCGTTGACTCGGTTTGTTTTTTTTTTCTGTTTTTTTCGTAACCGAAGGAGAAAAACAAGGAAACGACCGTTGACTCGGTTTGTTTTTTCTGTTTTTTTACGTAACTGAAGGAGAAAAACAAGGAAAACGATCTTGACTCGGTTTTGTGGCGTGATCAAACAGGAGATGGTGGCGGCGCTAGGGTTTGAATGGTGGAAGAACACAATGCAACCAACAACAAATGACGCGAAAGCACACAAATTCAACAATGCAGATTATTGAAAGAACGTGCGAGGCTCAAAATGGTGCTGGGATAAGGTCTAACCTGAATTTTTATGTGGTTTTGTGGACTGTAGGAAAAAAACACTCTATAAACTCACCGATCAACCTGGAAATCTGATACCAATTGATGTAGCTGAGGTGCCCGATCTTTCGGTGAGAGGAGATAATTCCGATTTGGCGGAAGATGACCCTTGCGATCCGACTACGACGAGCAAGCCCGAGGCGCCAATGCAATCGCTGAACCAATGATGAGGACATCCTCCACTATTACCCGTTGGCAAAGACGTAATTGGCCCAGATGGCCCAATTGTAGTCGGACGGCGACCGTGTGAGCCTCAGAATTATCCCACCTCGCTTAACTTGGGAGGAGGAAGCCACTTTAAAAGGGAGAGTCACCCTTCCCCATTGGACTAGTCTTTTGGGGCGATTGGGCCTTTCCCTGAGTTGGGTGTGCCTAATGAACTGTTGGGCTCCGGGCAACCCTAATTTGTTGGGCCTCGGCCAACCCCACCTGGACTGGGTGTATCATCTGGTATCAGAGCTAGGGCCCATTTTAAGAAGGTAGGAATGATGAGGACATCCTCCACTATTACCCGTTGGCAAAGACGTAATTGGCCCAGATGGCCCAATTGTAGTCGGACGGCGACCGTGTGAGCCTCAGAATTATCCCACCTCGCTTAACTTGGGAGGAGGAAGCCACTTTAAAAGGGAGAGTCACCCTTCCCCATTGGACTAGTCTTTTGGGGCGATTGGGCCTTTCCCTGAGTTGGGTGTGCCTAATGAACTGTTGGGCTCCGGGCAACCCTAATTTGTTGGGCCTCGGCCAACCCCACCTGGACTGGGTGTATCAACCAACTCCCTGTGGTTACCGACCTTGCTGATGCGAGATCGGCCTGATCACGAAGATCGTTTCCTGTGCGCAATCGAAGAACGAACAAGAAAAAGATGCGAGCAATCTAATCTATTACTCGAGGGTGGAGTTCTGAATACAAGAAGACAACGCAGATTTGCGCGTGTTCGAGAGTAGCTAAGGCTAACGTAAAACAAAACTCGAAGACAAAGGAGGCGCAGCTCCTGTTTAAATAGAGAGGGGGCGCAGCCCCTAGGGGCGGCCAACCCTAGGTCGTCCACTATGGGCCGCAGTTGGGTTGGTCGTCTATTCTTCTGGGCCCTCATTCTTTAGTACAATGACGAAGTTAAGATCTCTGGCATGGGCCCGAGTGATTGGCCCAGCTAATGAAGGAGGTGGCGCTCGATGTTGAGGTGCTGCTGGTGTAGTCGTACTCATAGTGATGTCCTCATCATACAAAGCACGAGTTTTCGCCACAGGAACTATTTCTTCGTTTTTCGCAACGAACATGCCCAATCCACTACTTTAGGTCCCAAACTCATGTTTGGGGTGGTTTCGTGCAATTTGGTTGCCGCACGTCACCAATTCCAAAAACGGGTGTCAGGGTGCATACAAGCACGAGTTTTTGCCACCGGAACCTTTTCTTCGTTTTGCGCAACGAACATGCCGAATCCACTAATTTAGGTCCAAAACTCATGTTTGTGGTGGTTTCGTGCAATTTCGTTGCCGCACGTCACCCATTCCAAAAACGGGTGTCAGGGTGCATACAAGCACGAGTTTTCGCCACCGGAACCATTTTTTCGCTTTTCGCAACGAACATGCCCAATCCACTACTTTAGGTCCAAAACTCATGTTTCGGGTGGTTTCGCGCAATTTCGTTGCCGCACGTCACCCATTACAAAAACGGGTGTCGGGCGGGGTGCATACAAAGCACGAGTTTTTGCCACCGGAACCAATTCTTCGTTTTTCGCAACGAACATGTCCAATCCACTACATTAGGTCCAAAACTCATGTTTGGGGTGGTTTCGCGCTATATCTTTGCCGCACGTCACCCATTACGAAAACGGGTGTCGGGGTGCATAGAAAGCACGAGTTTTTGCCACTGGAACCATTTCTTCGTTTTTCGCAACGAACATGCCCAATCCACTACTTTAGGTCCAAAAATCACGCGCAATTTCGTTGCCGCACGTCACCCATTCCGAAAACGGGTGTCGGGGTGCATACACAACACGTGTTTTCGCCACCGGAACCATTTCTTCGTTTTTCTCAACGAACATGCCCAATCCACTACTTTAGGTCCAAAACTCATGTTTGGGGTGGTTTCGCGCTATATCATTGCCGCACGTCACCCATTCCGAAAACGGGTGTCGGGGTGCATACAAAGCACGAGTTTTTGCCACCGGAACCATTTCTTCGTTTTTCGCAACGAACATGCCCAATCCACTTCTTTAGGTCCAAAACTCATGTTTGGTGTGGTTTCGCGCTATTTCATTGCTGCACGTCACCCATTCCGAAAACGAGTGTCGGGGTGCACACACAGCACGAGTTTTCGCCACCGGAACCATTTCTTCGTTTTTCTCAACGAACATGCCCAATCCACTACTTTAGGTCCAAAACTCATGTTTGGGGTGGTTTCGCGCAATTTCGTTGCCGCACGTTACCCATTCCGAAAACGAGTGTCGGGGTGCATACAAAGCACGAGTTTTTGCCACTGGAACCTTTTCTTCGCTTTTCGCAACGAACATGCCCAATCCACTACTTTAGCTCCAAAACTCATGTTTGGGGTGGTTTCGCGCTATATCATTGCCGCACGTCACCCATTTCGAAAACGGGTGTCGTGGTGCATACAAAGCACGAGTTTTTGCCACCGGAACCATTTCTTCGTTTTTCGCAACGAACATGCCCAATCCACTGCTTTAGGTCCAAAACTCATGTTTGGGGTGGTTTCGCGCAATTTCGTTGCCGCACGTCACCCATTACGAACCATTTTTTTGCTTTTTGCAACGAACATGCCCAATCCACTACTTTAGATCCAAAACTCATGTTTGGGGTGGTTTCACGCAATTTCGTTGCCGCACGTCACCCATTACAAAAACGGGTGTCGGGCGGGGTGCATACAAAGCACTAGTTTTTGCCACCGGAACCAATTCTTCGTTTTTCGCAACGAACATGCCCAATCCACTACTTTAGGTCGAAAACTCATGTTTGGGGTGGTTTCGCGCAATTTCGTTGATGCATGTCACCCATTCCGAAAACGGGTGTCGGGGTGCATACAAAGCAAGAGTTTTCGCCACCAGAACCATTTCTTCGTTTTTCGCAACGAACATGCCCAATCCACTACTTTAGGTCTAAAACTCATGTTTGGGGTGGTTTCGCACAATTTCTTTGCCGCACGTCACCCATTCCGAAAACGGGAGTTGGGGTGCATACAAAGCATGAGTTTTCGCCAACGGAACCATTTCTTCGTTTTTCGCAACGAACATGCCCAATCCACTACTTTGGGTCCAAAACTCATGTTTGGTGTGGTTTCGCGCAATTTCGTTTTCGTACGTCACCCATTCCCAAAACGGGTGTAGGGGTGCATACAAAGCACGACTTTTGCCACCGGAACCAATTCTTTGTTTTTCGCAACAAACATGCCCAATCCACTACTTTAGGTCTAAAACTCATGTTTGGTGTGGTTTCGCATTATTTCATTGCCGCATGTCACCCATTCCGAAAACGTGTGTTGGGGTGCATACAAAGCACGAGTTTTTGCCACCAGAACCATTTCTTCGTTTTTCGCAACGAACATGCCCAATCCACTAATTAGGTCCAAAACACATGTTTGGGTTGGTTTAGTGCAATTTCGTTGCCGCACGTTACCCATTCCGAAAACGGGTGTCAGGGTGGATACAAAGCACGAGTTTTCGCCACCGGAACCATTTCTTCGTTTTTCGCAACGAACATGCCCAATCCACTACTATAGGTCCCAAACTCATGTTTGGGGTGGTTTCGTGCAATTTGGTTGCCGCACGTCACCAATTCCAAAAACGGGTGTCAGGGTGCATACAAGCACGAGTTTTTGCCACCGGAACCTTTTCTTCGTTTTGCGCAACGAACATGCCCAATCCACTACTTTAGGTCCAAAACTCATGTTTGAGGTGGTTTCGCGCAATTTCGTTGCCGCACGTCACCCATTCCGAAAACGGGTGTCGGGGTGCATAGAAAGCATGAGTTTTCGCCACCGGAACCATTTTTTTGTTTTTCGCAACGAACATGCCCAATCCACTACTTTAGGTCCAAAACTCATGTTTGGGGTGGTTTCGCGCTATATCGTTGCCGCCCGTCACCCATTCTGAAAACGGGTGTCGGGGTGCATACAAAGCACGAGTTTTTGCCACCGGAACCATTTC
Organism: Zea mays; assembly: GCF_902167145.1. Lineage (NCBI taxonomy): Eukaryota > Viridiplantae > Streptophyta > Magnoliopsida > Poales > Poaceae > Zea > Zea mays. The sequence goes on from NC_050098.1 coordinate 86,658,586, forward strand.
TTCGTTTTTCGCAACGAACATGCCCAATCCACTACTTTAGGTCCAAAAATCATGTTTGGGGTGGTTTCGCGCAATTTCGTTGCCGCACGTCACCCATTCCGAAAACGGGTGTCGGGGTGCATACACAGCATGAGTTTTCGCCACCGGAACCATTTCTTCGTTTTTCTCAACGAACATGCCCAATCCACTATTTTAGGACCAAAACTCATGTTTGAGGTGGTTTCACGTAATTTTGTTGCCGCACGTTACCCATTCCGAAAACGGGTGTCGGGGTGCATACAAAGCACGAGTTTTTGCCACCGGAACCATTTCTTCGTTTTTCGCAACGAACATGCCCAATCCACTACTTTAGGTCCAAAAATCATGTTTGGGGTGGTTTCGCGCAATTTCGTTGCCGCACGTTACCCATTCCGAAAACGGGTGTTGGGGTGCATACACAGCACGAGTTTTCGCCACCGGAACCATTTCTTCGTTTTTCTCAACGAACATGCCCAATCCACTACTTTAGGTCCAAAACTCATGTTTGGGGTGGTTTCGCGCAATTTCGTTGCCGCACGTTACCCATTCCGAAAACGGGTGTCGGGGTGCATACAAAGCAAGAGTTTTCGCCACCAGAACCATTTCTTCGTTTTTCGCAACGAACATGCCCAATCCACTACTTTAGGTCTAAAACTCATGTTTGGGGTGGTTTCGCGCAATTTCGTTGCCGCACGTCACCCATTCCGAAAACGGGAGTTGGGGTGCATACAAAGCATGAGTTTTCGCCAACGGAACCATTTCTTCGTTTTTCGCAACGAACATGCCCAATCCACTACTTTGGGTCCAAAACTCATGTTTGGTGTGGTTTCTCGCAATTTCGTTTTCGTACGTCACCCATTCCCAAAACGGGTGTAGGGGTGCATACAAAGCACGACTTTTGCCACCGGAACCAATTCTTTGTTTTTCGCAACAAACATGCCCAATCCACTACTTTAGGTCTAAAACTCATGTTTGGTGTGGTTTCGCATTATTTCATTGCCGCATGTCACCCATTCCGAAAACGTGTGTTGGGGTGCATACAAAGCACGAGTTTTTGCCACCGGAACCATTTCTTCGTTTTTCGCAACGAACATGCCCAATCCACTAATTAGGTCCAAAACACATGTTTGGGTTGGTTTAGTGCAATTTCGTTGCCGCACGTTACCCATTCCGAAAACGGGTGTCAGGGTGGATACAAAGCACGAGTTTTCGCCACCGGAACCATTTCTTCGTTTTTCGCAACGAACATGCCCAATCCACTACTATAGGTCCCAAACTCATGTTTGGGGTGGTTTCGTGCAATTTGGTTGCCGCACGTCACCAATTCCAAAAACGGGTGTCAGGGTGCATACAAGCACGAGTTTTTGCCACCGGAACCTTTTCTTCGTTTTGCGCAACGAACATGCCCAATCCACTACTTTAGGTCCAAAACTCATGTTTGAGGTGGTTTCGCGCAATTTCGTTGCCGCACGTCACCCATTCCGAAAACGGGTGTCGGGGTGCATAGAAAGCATGAGTTTTCGCCACCGGAACCATTTTTTTGTTTTTCGCAACGAACATGCTGATGAAGACATCCACACTACTGATGCATCTATACCAATACAAGTACCAATTTCTGGTCCCATTACTCGCGCTCGTGCTCGTCAACTCAACCATCAGGTGATTACACTCTTGAGTTCATGTCCATCATATTTAGACCATGGAGACCCGTGCACTCTTGTTTTGCTTAGGAATCAGGGAGAAGACCGAAAGGGAAAAGGATTTGAACATGCTGGATTCGGACTGCAGAAGAACACCAACTTGTGACGGTCACCACGGTCAGATGCGGGCTCGGATTGGAATGTTCAAGCACAACATGGAAAGCTTATCAAGTCTACTTTCATATGGATCCGGAATTATAGTCATATCTGTTCTGAGGCCGCCGTTATCATTGTTTTCTTACCGAGACATTTCCTGCCTTTTCTGCCCATGGTGCTGCGTCACCCTATTTTGGCCCAATGGGTCGTGTATCAAGTTAGGTCCATTAGGGACGCATCCTAGGGTTGCAGCACGACCCCAATACCCTTGTGGTCGTCCTCCCATGTTTATAAACCCCCTAGCCGCCACCAAGAACAGCGGGTTTTGTTTAGATCAAGTTTAGCTCTCGCTACTTGCTTGCAAGCGCGCGTGCTAGTTCAGCCGCCCGTCTTCTTGTCTTCGGAACCCCACCATATTGTAGTTTGATCTTTAAACCTACATTTAGATCTGGTAATTCAGTACTTGTTCTACTTGTTCTTGCTAGTTCTTCGATTGCTTGCAGGACGAGTGCCCTAGTGGCCAGGGTGTCACGCTCCACAAGATCGTGACAGCCATAGGAGGTGGTGTATCGGTTGCTAAGGCGCAGCGTCTTTGGAAGGCTGTAGTCGGGCCGTGAACGTCGTCTCTTCCCCCAATCGAGTTATTCCACACCCTCTCATCGAAAGATCGGGCAATCACCCAACGGGTGCACATCAGTTGGTATCAGAGCAAGGTTTATCGGTGAGAGATTTACTTTTCTTCGCTGTTTTCTTATCTCCTATAGTCCAGAAAAAGCCAAAAAATAGTAGATTAGTTTTACCGCAATCCTATAAACCATTGAGCATTTACTAGTACTACTTAGTTAGGGCTTGTTGAGTTTTTGGTTGCATCGGTTGTGTCGAGTTGCTGGTCTTAGTTTATTCCTTTAGAGTTTTGAGTTCTACCACGTTTTGGTCACCACGAAATCCACCATCACCAAAAACATCTCTGGTTCGTTTTTGCCACCACGGATACATATCATATCCGATTTGGAAGTTTAAATACAATCTGGAAAGCTTATCTTATCTTCTTTCCAACGGATCTGACCTTATCTCAAAATTCGTTCTGAGCGCTCCGCAATCATCGTAGAGATTTCTGGACTTTCTATATTAACAAGATTTGTTAAATCTGATTTAAAGGGGTTGTTAGCAATATCTTTATTGTTTGGGTTGTCATAGTGAAAAAAAAGGGTTTAGGCCCCTGCAAAAAAAAAACAGAAGAAGAAGAAAAAAAAAGAATAGAAAAGAAAAAAAAAGGAAAAGAAGAAGAAGGGGGCTGAATCTCTAAATCTGTTGTTTCTCTTTGTGCTGTGCTAGTTGTTCTTTTTCAGTGACTACCTTTGTGCCTAGGCTCACGTCTCTAGCCTGGTTTAGCCTAGGACCAGCACAGTACCACCGTTGAACGATTATTCAGCTTGCTTTTGTAACTAACGTGGTACTAGTGTATTCCTTGCTTCAGCCCACCTACAACTCTACATATTTCGACTACAGTTTGACAGGTCGTGTTGCTGCGGCACCGATACACTTATTCCACGGTTGCAGACTTGTTGGTTGCTGACCCCTCCTGTTGTGCAAGGTAAGAATTGGTAAGAGCTTGTGTGGCAGGTTGAGAGTGAGCGCCTTGCAGTAGCTACATCCTAATAGTTGTAGAGTTTTTATTCCTTCACGTTTTTTTTCTTGTTGCCTCTGTTCGTCTAACCATGGCAGGATTGGAGGTTGATGATGCTTCTCGTAATATGCCACACTCTCCTCGCACCAAGGGTATCATACAACACTTTGTAAGGCTAGTGAAGACGCACACGGAAGGTCTTGATAATGACATGAAGGTGACGAATGAAAAGATGGGGCAATTGGAGGCCACACAGATCGACACGAACACCAAACTTGCAAATGTGGAAATGACAGTTGCTCATATTGACAAGAGCCTTGTCGCACTCTTGAGGCGGTTTGATGAGATGCATGCTAATATCAATGGTGGGCGTGATGAGGGCGCCGAAGGTAACTGGGATGACTATGTTGCTGATACTGAACAAGATGACCAAGAAGCACCTAATCGCCGGCGACTACGTACTAACCGTAGAGGTATGGGTGGTTTTCGCCGACGTGAGGTACATGGTAATGATGATGCTTTTAGTAAGGTTAAATTTAAAATACCTCCTTTTGATGGTAAATATGACCCTGATGCTTACATTACTTGGGAGATTGCGGTTGATCAAAAGTTTGCATGCCATGAATTTCCTGAGAATGCGCGGGTTAGAGCTGCTACTAGTGAGTTTACTGAATTTGCTTCTGTTTGGTGGATAGAACATGGTAAGAAGAATCCTAATAACATGCCACAAACTTGGGATGCGTTGAAACGGGTCATGCGGGCTAGATTTGTTCCTTCTTATTATGCACGTGATATGTTAAACAAGTTGCAACAATTGAGACAGGGTACTAAAAGTGTAGAAGAATATTATCAGGAATTACAAATGGGTATGCTGCGTTGTAACATAGAGGAGGGTGAGGAATCTGCTATGGCTAGATTTTTGGGCGGGTTAAATAGGGAAATTCAGGACATCCTTGCTTATAAAGATTATGCTAATGTAACCCGATTGTTTCATCTTGCTTGCAAAGCTGAAAGGGAAGTGCAGGGACGACGTGCTAGTGCAAGGTCTAATGTTTCTGCAGGAAAATCTACACCATGGCAACAGCGCACGACTACGTCCATGACCGGTCGTACACTAGCACCAACTCCCTCGCCAAGTCGACCAGCACCCCCGCCTTCCTCCGGCGACAAACCACGTGCATCTTCCACAAATTCAGCAACCAAATCTGCCCAGAAACCAGCAGGTAGTGCCTCTTCAGTAGCCTCCACGGGTAGAACAAGAGATGTTCTGTGTTATCGATGCAAGGGCTATGGACACGTGCAGCGTGATTGTCCTAATCAGCGTGTTTTGGTGGTAAAAGACGATGGTGGGTATTCTTCTGCTAGTGATTTGGATGAAGCTACACTTGCTTTGCTTGCGGCTGATGATGCAGGCACTAAGGAACCACCCGAAGAACAGATTGGTGCAGATGATGCAGAGCATTATGAGAGCCTCATTGTACAGCGTGTGCTTAGTGCACAAATGGAGAAGGCAGAGCAGAATCAGCGACATACATTGTTTCAAACAAAGTGTGTCATTAAGGAGCGTTCATGTCGTTTGATCATTGATGGAGGTAGCTGCAACAACTTGGCTAGCAGCGACATGGTGGAGAAGCTTGCACTTACGACCAAACCGCACCCACATCCATATCACATTCAATGGCTCAACAATAGTGGTAAGGTCAAGGTAACCAAGTTGGTACGAATTAATTTTGCTATTGGTTCATATCGTGATGTTGTTGACTGTGATGTTGTGCCTATGGATGCTTGTAATATTCTGCTAGGTAGACCATGGCAATTTGATTCAGATTGTATGCATCATGGTAGATCAAATCAATATTCTCTCATATACCATGATAAGAAAATTATTTTGCTTCCCATGTCCCCTGAGGCTATTGTGCGTGATGATGTTGCTAAAGCTACCAAAGCTAAAACTGAGAACAACAAGAATATTAAAGTTGTTGGTAATAACAAAGATGGGATAAAATTGAAAGGACATTGCTTGCTTGCAACAAAAACTGATGTTAATGAATTATTTGCTTCCACTACTGTTGCCTACGCCTTGGTATGCAAGGATGCTTTGATTTCAATTCAAGATATGCAGCATTCTTTGCCTCCTGTTATTACTAACATTTTGCAGGAGTATTCTGATGTATTTCCAAGTGAGATACCAGAGGGGCTGCCACCTATACGAGGGATTGAGCACCAAATTGATCTTATTCCTGGTGCATCTTTGCCGAATCGTGCGCCATATAGGACAAATCCAGAGGAAACAAAAGAAATTCAGCGACAAGTGCAAGAACTACTCGACAAAGGTTACGTGCGTGAGTCTCTTAGTCCGTGTGCTGTTCCGGTTATTTTAGTGCCTAAAAAAGATGGAACATGGCGTATGTGTGTTGATTGTAGGGCTATTAATAATATCACGATACGTTATCGACACCCTATTCCACGTTTAGATGATATGCTTGATGAATTGAGTGGTGCCATTGTCTTTTCTAAAGTTGATTTGCGTAGTGGGTACCACCAGATTCGTATGAAATTGGGAGATGAATGGAAAACTGCTTTCAAAACTAAGTTCGGATTGTATGAGTGGTTAGTCATGCCTTTTGGGTTAACTAATGCACCTAGCACTTTCATGAGATTAATGAACGAGGTTTTGCGTGCCTTCATTGGAAAATTTGTGGTAGTATACTTTGATGACATATTAATCTACAGCAAATCTATGGATGAACATGTTGATCACATGCGTGCTGTTTTTAATGCTTTACGAGATGCACGTTTATTTGGTAACCTTGAGAAGTGCACATTTTGCACCGATCGAGTTTCGTTTCTTGGTTATGTTGTGACTCCACAGGGAATTGAGGTTGATCAAGCCAAGGTAGAAGCGATACATGGATGGCCTATGCCAAAGACTATCACACAGGTGCGGAGTTTCCTAGGACTTGCTGGCTTCTATCGCCGTTTTGTGAAGGACTTTAGCACCATTGCTGCACCTTTGAATGAGCTTACGAAGAAGGGAGTGCATTTTAGTTGGGGCAAAGTACAAGAGCACGCTTTCAACGTGCTGAAAGATAAGTTGACACATGCACCTCTCCTCCAACTTCCTGATTTTAATAAGACTTTTGAGCTTGAATGTGATGCTAGTGGAATTGGATTGGGTGGTGTTTTGTTACAAGAAGGCAAACCTGTTGCATATTTTAGTGAAAAATTGAGTGGGTCTGTTCTAAATTATTCTACTTATGATAAGGAATTATATGCTCTTGTGCGAACATTAGAAACATGGCAGCATTATTTGTGGCCCAAAGAGTTTGTTATTCATTCTGATCATGAATCTTTGAAACATATTCGTAGTCAAGGAAAACTGAACCGTAGACATGCTAAGTGGGTTGAATTTATCGAATCGTTTCCTTATGTTATTAAGCACAAGAAAGGAAAAGAGAATATCATTGCTGACGCTTTGTCTAGGAGATATACTTTGCTGAATCAACTTGACTACAAAATCTTTGGATTAGAGACGATTAAAGACCAATATGTTCATGATGCTGATTTTAAAGATGTGTTGCTGCATTGTAAAGATGGGAAAGGATGGAACAAATATATCGTTAGTGATGGGTTTGTGTTTAGAGCTAACAAGCTATGCATTCCAGCTAGCTCCGTTCGTTTGTTGTTGTTACAGGAAGCACATGGAGGTGGCTTAATGGGACATTTTGGAGCAAAGAAAACGGAGGACATACTTGCTGGTCATTTCTTTTGGCCCAAGATGAGAAGAGATGTGGTGAGATTGGTTGCTCGTTGCACGACATGCCAAAAGGCGAAGTCACGGTTAAATCCACACGGTTTGTATTTGCCTCTACCCGTTCCTAGTGCTCCTTGGGAAGATATTTCTATGGATTTTGTGCTGGGATTGCCTAGGACTAGGAAGGGACGTGATAGTGTGTTTGTGGTTGTTGATAGATTTTCTAAGATGGCACATTTCATACCATGTCATAAAACTGACGATGCTACTCATATTGCTGATTTGTTCTTTCGTGAAATTGTTCGCTTGCATGGTGTGCCCAACACAATCGTTTCTGATCGTGATGCTAAATTTCTTAGTCATTTTTGGAGGACTTTGTGGGCAAAATTGGGGACTAAGCTTTTATTTTCTACTACATGTCATCCTCAAACTGATGGTCAAACTGAAGTTGTGAATAGAACTTTGTCTACTATGTTAAGGGCAGTTCTAAAGAAGAATATTAAGATGTGGGAGGACTGTTTGCCTCATATTGAATTTGCTTATAATCGATCATTGCATTCTACTACAAAGATGTGCCCATTTCAGATTGTATATGGTTTGTTACCTCGTGCTCCTATTGATTTAATGCCTTTGCCATCTTCTGAAAAACTAAATTTTGATGCTACTAGGCGTGCTGAATTGATGTTAAAACTGCACGAAACTACTAAAGAAAACATAGAGCGTATGAATGCTAGATATAAGTTTGCTAGTGATAAAGGTAGAAAGGAAATAAATTTTGAACCTGGAGATTTAGTTTGGTTGCATTTGAGAAAGGAAAGGTTTCCTGAATTACGAAAATCTAAATTGTTGCCTCGAGCCGATGGACCGTTTAAAGTGCTAGAGAAAATTAACGACAATGCATATAGGCTAGATCTGCCTGCAGACTTTGGGGTTAGCCCCACATTTAACATTGCAGATTTAAAGCCCTACTTGGGAGAGGAAGTTGAGCTTGAGTCGAGGACGACTCAAATGCAAGAAGGGGAGAATGATGAAGACATCCACACTATTGATGCATCTATACCAATACAAGTACCAATTTCTGGTCCCATTACTCGCGCTCGTGCTCGTCAACTCAACCATCAGGTGATTACACTCTTGAGTTCATGTCCATCATATTTAGACCATGGAGACCCGTGCACTCTTGTTTTGCTTAGGAATCAGGGAGAAGACCGAAAGGGAAAAGGATTTGAACATGCTGGATTCGGACTGCAGAAGAACACCAACTTGTGACGGTCACCACGGTCAGATGCGGGCTCGGATTGGAATGTTCAAGCACAACATGGAAAGCTTATCAAGTCTACTTTCATATGGATCCGGAATTATAGTCATATCTGTTCTGAGGCCGCCGTAATCATTGTTTTCTTACCGAGACATTTCCTGCCTTTTCTGCCCATGGTGCTGCGTCACCCTATTTTGGCCCAATGGGTCGTGTATCAAGTTAGGTCCATTAGGGACGCATCCTAGGGTTGCAGCACGACCCCAATACCCTTGTGGTCGTCCTCCCATGTTTATAAACCCCCTAGCCGCCACCAAGAACAGCGGGTTTTGTTTAGATCAAGTTTAGCTCTCGCTACTTGCTTGCAAGCGCGCGTGCTAGTTCAGCCGCCCGTCTTCTTGTCTTCGGAACCCCACCATATTGTAGTTTGATCTTTAAACCTACATTTAGATCTGGTAATTCAGTACTTGTTCTACTTGTTCTTGCTAGTTCTTCGATTGCTTGCAGGACGAGTGCCCTAGTGGCCAGGGTGTCACGCTCCACAAGATCGTGACAGCCATAGGAGGTGGTGTATCGGTTGCTAAGGCGCAGCGTCTTTGGAAGGCTGTAGTCGGGCCGTGAACGTCGTCTCTTCCCCCAATCGAGTTATTCCACACCCTCTCATCGAAAGATCGGGCAATCACCCAACGGGTGCACATCACATGCCCAATCCACTACTTTAGGTCCAAAACTCATGTTTGGGGTGGTTTCGCGCTATATCGTTGCCGCCCGTCACCCATTCTGAAAACGGGTGTCGGGGTGCATACAAAGCACGAGTTTTTGCCACCGGAACCATTTCTTCGTTTTTCGCAACGAACATGCCCAATCCACTACTTTAGGTCCAAAAATCATGTTTGGGGTGGTTTCGCGCAATTTCGTTGCCGCACGTCACCCATTCCGAAAACGGGTGTCGGGGTGCATACACAGCATGAGTTTTCACCACCGGAACCATTTCTTCGTTTTTCTCAACGAACATGCCCAATCCACTATTTTAGGACCAAAACTCATGTTTGAGGTGGTTTCACGTAATTTTGTTGCCGCACGTTACCCATTCCGAAAACGGGTGTCGGGGTGCATACAAAGCACGAGTTTTTGCCACCGGAACCATTTCTTCGTTTTTCGCAACGAACATGCCCAATCCACTACTTTAGGTCCAAAAATCATGTTTGGGGTGGTTTCGCGCAATTTCGTTGCCGCACGTTACCCATTCCGAAAACGGGTGTTGGGGTGCATACACAGCACGAGTTTTCGCCACCGGAACCATTTCTTCGTTTTTCTCAACGAACATGCCCAATCCACTACTTTAGGTCCAAAACTCATGTTTGGGGTGGTTTCGCGCAATTTCGTTGCCGCACGTTACCCATTCCGAAAACGGGTGTCGGGGTGCATACAAAGCATGAGTTTTTGCCACTGGAACCATTTCTTCGTTTTTCGCAACGAACATGCCCAATCCACTACTTTAGCTCCAAAACTCATGTTTGGGGTGGTTTTGCGCTATATCATTGCCGCACGTCACCCATTCCGAAAACGGGTGTCGTGGTGCATACAAAGCATGAGTTTTTGCCACCGGAACCATTTCTTCTTTTTCGCAACGAACATGCCCAATCCACTACTTTAGGTCCAAAACTAATGTTTGGGGTGGTTTCGTGCAATTTTGCTGCCGCACGTCACCCATTCCGAAAACGGGTGTCGGGGTGCATACAAAGCATGAGTTTTCGCAACTGGAACCATTTCTTCGTTTTCGCAACGAACATGCCCAATCCACTACTTTGGGTCCAAAATTCATGTTTGGTGTGGTTTCGCGCAATTTCGTTGTCGGACGTCACCCATTCCCAAAACGGGTGTCGGGGTGCATACAAAGCACGACTTTTTCCACAGGCACCAATTCTTCGTTTTTCGTAACAAACATGCCCAATCCACTGCTTTAGGTCCAAAACTCATGTTTGGTGTGGTTTCACGCTATTTCGTTGCCGAACGTCACCCATTCCGAAAACGAGTCGGTGCATACAAAGCACGAGTTTTTGCCACCGGAACCATTTATTCGTTTTTCGCAACGAACATGCCCAGTCCACTACTTTAGGTCCAAAACTCATGTTTGGGGTGGTTTCGCGCAATTTCGTTGCCGCACGTCACCCATTCCGAACCATTTTTTCGCTTTTTGCAACGAACATGCCAATCCACTACTTTAGGTCCAAAACTCATGTTTGGGTGGTTTCGCGCAATTTCGTTGCCGCACGTCACCCATTACAAAAACGGGTGTCCGAGTTTTTGCCACCGGAACCAATTCTTCGTTTTTCGCAACGAACATGCCCAATCCACTACTTTAGGTCCAAAACTCATGTTTGGGGTGGTTTCGTGCAATTTCGTTGCCGCACGTTACCCATTCCGAAAACGGGTGTCGGGGTGCATACAAAGCACGAGTTTTTGCCACTGGAACCATTTCTTCGTTTTTCGCAAAGAACATGCCCAATCCACTAGTTTAGCTCCAAAACTCATGTTTGGGGTGGTTTCGCGCTATATCATTGCCGCACGTCACCCATTCCGAAAACGGGTGTCGTGGTGCATACAAAGCACGAGTTTTTGCCACCGGAACCAATTCTTCGTTTTTCGCAACGAACTTGCCCAATCCACTACTTTAGGTCCAAAACTCATGTTTGGGGTGGTTTCGCGCTATATCGTTGCCGCACGTCACCCATTCCGAAAACGGGTGTCGGGGTGCATACAAAGCACGAGTTTTTGCCACCGGAACCATTTCTTCGTTTTTTCGCAACGAACATGCCCAATCCACTACTTTAGGTCCAAAAATCATGTTTGGGGTGGTTTCGCGCAATTTCGTTGCCGCACGTCACCGATTCCGAAAACGAGTGTCGGGGTGCACACACAGCACGAGTTTTCGCCACCGGAACCATTTCTTCGTTTTTCTCAACGAACATGGCCAATCCACTACTTTAGGTCCAAAACTCATGTTTGGGGTGGTTTCACGCAATTTCATTGCCGCACGTTACCCATTCCGAAAACGAGTGTCGGGGTGCATACAAAGCACGAGTTTTTGCCACTAGAACCATTTCTTCGCTTTTCGCAACGAACATGCCCAATCCACTACTTTAGCTCCAAAACTCATGTTTGGGGTGGTTTCGCGCTATATCATTGCCGCACGTCACCCATTCCGAAAACGGGTGTCGTGGTGCATACAAAGCACGAGTTTTTGCCACCGGAACCATTTCTTCGTTTTTCGCAACGAACATGCCCAATCCACTACTTTAGGTCCAGAACTAATGTTTGGGGTGGTTTCGTGCAATTTCGTTGCCGCACGTCACCCATTCCGAAAACGGGTGTCGGGGTGCATACAAAGCATGAGTTTTCGCAACTGGAACCATTTCTTAGATTTCGCAACGAACATGCCCAATCCACTACTTTGGGTCCAAAATTCATGTTTGGTGTGGTTTCGCGCAATTTCGTTGTCGGACGTCACCCATTCCCAAAACGGGTGTATGGGTGCATACAAAGCACGACTTTTGCCACCGGCACCAATTCTTCGTTTTTCGCAACGAACATGCCCAATCCACTACTTTAGGTCCAAAACTCATGTTTGGTGTGGTTTCACGCTATTTCGTTGCCGCACGTCACCCATTCCGAAAACGAGTGTCGGGGTGCATACAAAGCACGAGTTTTTGCCACCGGAACCATTTCTTCGTTTTTCGCAACGAACATGCCTAGTCCACTACTTTAGGTCAAAAACTCATGTTTGGGGTGGTTTCGCGCAATTTCGTTGCCGCACGTCACCCATTCCGAGCCATTTTTTCGCTTTTTGCAACGAACATGCCCAATCCACTACTTTAGGTCCAAAACTCATGTTTGGGGTGGTTTCGCGCAATTTCGTTGCCGCACGTCACCCATTACAAAAACGGGTGTCGGGCGGGGTGCATACAAAGCACGAGTTTTTGCCACCGGAAACAATTCTTCGTTTTTCGCAACTAACATGCCCAATCCACTACTTTAGGTCCAAACTCATGTTTGGGGTGGTTTCGCGCAATTTCGTTGCCGCACGTTACCCATTCCGAAAACGGGTGCCGGGGTGCATACAAAGCACGAGTTTTTGCCTCTGGAACCATTTCTTCATTTTTCACAACGAACATGCCCAATCCACTACTTTAGCTCAAAAACTCATGTTTGGGGTGCTTTCGCGCTATATCATTGCCGCACGTCACCCATTCCGAAAATGGGTGTCGTGGTGCATACAAAGCACTAGTTTTTGCCACCGGAACCAATTCTTCGTTTTTCGCAACGAACTTGCCCAATCCACTACTTTAGGTCCAAAACTCATGTTTGGGGTGCTTTCGCGCTATATCGTTGCCGCCCGTCACCCATTCCAAAAACGGGTGTCGGGGTGCATACAAAGCACGAGTTTTTGCCACCGGAACCATTTCTTCGTTTTTCGCAACGAACATGCCCAATCCACTACTTTAGGTCCAAAACTCATGTTTGGGGTGGTTTCGCGCAATTTCGTTGCCGCATGTCACCCATTCCGAAAACGGGTGTCGGGGTGCATACAAAGCACGAGTTTTCGCCACCGAAAGCATTTCTTCGTTTTTCTCAACGAACATGCCCAATCCACTACTTTACGTCCAAAACTCATGTTTGGGCTGGTTTCACACAATTTCGTTGCCGCACGTTACCCATTCCGAAAACGGGTGTTGGGTGCATACAAAGCATGAGTTTTCGCCACCAGAAACATTTCTTCGTTTTTCGCAACGAACATGCCCAATCCACTACTTTAGGTCTGAAACTCATGTTTGGGGTGGTTTCGCGCACCCATTCCGAAAACGGGAGTTGGGGTGCATACAAAGCATGAGTTTTCGCCATCGGAACCATTTTTTCGTTTTTCACAACGAACATGCCCAATCCACTACTTTGGGTCCAAAACTCATGTTTGGTGTGGTTTCGCGCAATTTCGTTGTCGTACGTCACCCATTCCCAAAACGGGTGTAGGGGTGCATACAAAGCACGACTTTTGCCATCGAAACCATTTCTTCGTTTTTCGCAACAAACATGCCCAATCCACTACTTTAGGTCTAAAACTCATGTTTGGTGTGGTTTCGCGCTATTTCATTGCCGCACGTCACCCATTCCGAAAACGGGTGTCGGGGTGCATACAAAGCACGAGTTTTTGCCACTGGAACCATTTCTTCGTTTTTCGCAACGGACATGCCCAATCCACTACTTTAGGTCCAAAACTCATGTTTGGGGTGGTTTCGCGCTATATCGTTGCCGCCCGTCACCCATTCTGAAAACGGGTGTCGGGGTGCATACAAAGCACGAGTTTTTGCCACCGGAACCATTTCTTCGTTTTTCGCAACGAACATGCCCAATCCACTACTTTAGGTCCAAAAATCATGTTTGGGGTGGTTTCGCGCAATTTCGTTGCCGCACGTCACTCATTCCGAAAACGGGTGTCGGGGTGCATACACAGCATGAGTTTTCGCCACCGGAACCATTTCTTCGTTTTTCTCAACGAACATGCCCAATCCACTATTTTAGTTCCAAAACTCATGTTTGGGGTGGTTTCACGTAATTTTGTTGCCGCACGTTACCCATTCCGAAAACGGGTGTCGGGGTGCATACAAAGCACGAGTTTTTGCCACCGGAACCAATTCTTCGTTTTTCGCAATGAACTTGCCCAATCCACTACTTTAGGTCCAAAACTCATGTTTGGGGTGGTTTCGCGCTATATCGTTGCCGCACGTCACCCATTCCGAAAACGGGTGTCGTGGTGCATACAAAGCACGAGTTTTTGCCACCGGAACCATTTCTTCGTTTTTCTCAACGAACATGCCCAATCCACTACTTTAGGTCCAAAACTCATGTTTGGGGTGGTTTCGCGCAATTTCGTTGCCGCACGTTACCCATTCCGAAAACGGGTGTCGGGGTGCATACAAAGCACGAGTTTTTGCAACTGGAACCATTTCTTCGTTTTTCGCAACGAACATGCCCAATCCACTACTTTAGCTCCAAAACTCATGTTTGGGGTGGTTTTGCGCTATATCATTGCCGCACGTCACCCATTCCGAAAACGGGTGTCGTGGTGCATACAAAGCACGAGTTTTTGCCACTGGAACCATTTCTTCGTTTTTCGCAACGAACATGCCCAATCCACTACTTTAGGTCCAAAACTAATGTTTGGGGTGGTTTCGTGCAATTTCGTTGCCGCACGTCACCCATTCCGAAAACGGGTGTCAGGGTGCATACAAAGCATGAGTTTTCGCAACTGGAACCATTTCTTCGTTTTCGCAACAAACATGCCCAATCCACTACTTTGGGTCCAAAATTCATGTTTGGTGTGGTTTCGCGCAATTTCGTTGTCGGACGTCACCCATTCCCAAAACGGGTGTCGGGGTGCATACAAAGCACAACTTTTGCCACCGGCACCAATTCTTCGTTTTTCGTAACAAACATGCCCAATCCACTGCTTTAGGTCCAAAACTCATGTTTGGTGTGGTTTCACGCTATTTCGTTGCCGAACGTCACCCATTCCGAAAACGAGTGTCGGGGTGCATACAAAGCACGAGTTTTTGCCACCGGAACCATTTCTTCGTTTTTCGCAACGAACATGCCCAGTCCACTACTTTAGGTCCAAAACTCATGTTTGGGGTGGTTTCGCGCAATTTCGTTGCCGCACGTCACCCATTCCGAACCATTTTTTCGCTTTTTGCAACGAACATGCCGAATCCACTACTTTAGGTCCAAAACTCATGTTTGGGTGGTTTCGCGCAATTTCGTTGCCGCACGTCACCCATTACAAAAACGGGTGTCGGGCGTGGTGCATACAAAGCACGAGTTTTTTCCACCGGAACCAATTCTTCGTTTTTCGCAACGAACATGCCCAATCCACTACTTTAGGTCCAAAACTCATGTTTGGGGTGGTTTCGCGCAATATCGTTGCCGCACGTCACCCATTCCGAAAACGGGTGTCGGGGTGCATACAAAGCACGAGTTTTTGCCACTGGAACCATTTCTTCGTTTTTCGCAAAGAACATGCCCAATCCACTAGTTTAGCTCCAAAACTCATGTTTGGGGTGGTTTCGCGCTATATCATTGCCGCACGTCACCCATTCCGAAAACGGGTGTCGTGGTGCATACAAAGCACACGAGTTTTTGCCACCGGAACCAATTCTTCGTTTTTCGCAACGAACTTGCCCAATCCACTACTTTAGGTCCAAAACTCATGTTTGGGGTGGTTTCGCGCTATATCGTTGCCGCACGTCACCCATTCCGAAAACGGGTGTCGGGGTGCATACAAAGCACGAGTTTTTGCCACCGGAACCATTTCTTCGTTTTTCGCAACGAACATGCCCAATCCACTACTTTAGGTCCAAAAATCATGTTTGGGATGGTTTCGCGCAATTTCGTTGCCGCACGTCACCCATTCCGAAAACGAGTGTCGGGGTGCACACACAGCACGAGTTTTCGCCACCGGAACCATTTCTTCGTTTTTCTCAACGAACATGCCCAATCCACTACTTTAGGTCCAAAACTCATGTTTGGGGTGGTTTCGCGCAATTTCGTTGCCGCACGTTACCCATTCCGAAAACGAGTGTCGGGGTGCATACAAAGCACGAGTTTTTGCCACTGGAACCTTTTCTTCGCTTTTCGCAACGAACATGCCCAATCCACTACTTTAGCTCCAAAACTCATGTTTGGGGTGGTTTCGCGCTATATCATTGCCGCACGTCACCCATTTCGAAAACGGGTGTCGTGGTGCATACAAAGCACGAGTTTTTGCCACCGGAACCATTTCTTCGTTTTTCGCAACGAACATGCCCAATCCACTACTTTAGGTCCAAAACTAATGTTTGGGGTGGTTTCGTGCAATTTCGTTGCCGCACGTCACCCATTCCGAAAACGGGTGTCGGGGTGCATACAAAGCATGAGATTTCGCAACTGGAACCATTTCTTCGTTTTCGCAACGAACATGCCCAATCCACTACTTTGGGTCCAAAATTCATGTTTGGTGTGGTTTCGCGCAATTTCGTTGTCGGACGTCACCCATTCCCAAAACGGGTGTTTGGGTGCATACAAAGCACGACTTTTGCCACCGGCACCAATTCTTCGTTTTTCGCAACGAACATGCCCAATCCACTACTTTAGGTCCAAAACACATGTTTGGTGTGGTTTCACGCTATTTCGTTGCAGCACGTCACCCATTCCGAAAACAAGTGTCGGGGTGCATACAAAGCACGAGTTTTTGCCACCGGAACCATTTCTTCGTTTTTCGCAACGAACATGCCCAATCCACTACTTTAGGTCCAAAAATCATGTTTGGGGTGGTTTCGCGCAATTTCGTTGCCGCACGTTACCCATTCCGAAAACGGGTGTTGGGGTGCATACACAGCACGAGTTTTCGCCACCGGAACCATTTCTTCGTTTTTCTCAACGAACATGCCCAATCCACTACTTTAGGTCCAAAACTCATGTTTGGGGTGGTTTCGCGCAATTTCGTTGCCGCACGTTACCCATTCCGAAAACGGGTGTCGGGGTGCATACAAAGCATGAGTTTTTGCCACTGGAACCATTTCTTCGTTTTTCGCAATGAACATGCCCAATCCACTACTTTAGCTCCAAAACTCATGTTTGGGGTGGTTTTGCGCTATATCATTGCCGCACGTCACCCATTCCGAAAACGGGTGTCGTGGTGCATACAAAGCACGAGTTTTTGCCACCGGAACCATTTCTTCATTTTTCGCAACGAACATGCCCAATCCACTACTTTAGGTCCAAAACTAATGTTTGGGGTGGTTTCGTGCAATTTCGTTGCCGCACGTCACCCATTCCGAAAACGGGTGTCGGGGTGCATACAAAGCATGAGTTTTCGCAACTGGAACCATTTCTTCGTTTTCGCAACGAACATGCCCAATCCACTACTTTGGGTCCAAAATTCATGTTTGGTGTGGTTTCGCGCAATTTCGTTGTCGGACGTCACCCATTCCCAAAACGGGTGTCGGGGTGCATACAAAGCACGACTTTTTCCACCGGCACCAATTCTTCGTTTTTCGTAACAAACATGCCCAATCCACTGCTTTAGGTCCAAAACTCATGTTTGGTGTGGTTTCACGCTATTTCGTTGCCGAACGTCACCCATTCCGAAAACGAGTGTCGGGGTGCATACAAAGCACGAGTTTTTGCCACCGGAACCATTTATTCGTTTTTCGCAACGAACATGCCCAGTCCACTACTTTAGGTCCAAAACTCATGTTTGGGGTGGTTTCGCGCAATTTCGTTGCCGCACGTCACCCATTCCGAACCATTTTTTCGCTTTTTGCAACGAACATGCCAATCCACTACTTTAGGTCCAAAACTCATGTTTGGGTGGTTTCGCGCAATTTCGTTGCCGCACGTCACCCTGATGTGCACCCGTTGGGTGATTGCCCGATCTTTCGATGAGAGGGTGTGGAATAACTCGATTGGGGGAGGAGACGACGTTCACGGCCCGACTACAGCCTTCCAAAGACGCTGCGCCTTAGCAACCGATACACCACCTCCTATGGCTGTCACGATCTTGTGGAGTGTGACACCCTGGCCACTAGGGCACTCGTCCTGCAAGCAATCGAAGAACTAGCAAGAACAAGTAGAACAAGTACTGAATTACCAGATCTAAATGTAGGTTTAAAGATCAAACTACAATATGGTGGGGTTCCGAAGACAAGAAGACGGGCGGCTGAACTAGCACGCGCGCTTGCAAGCAAGTAGCGAGAGCTAAACTTGATCTAAACAAAACCCGCTGTTCTTGGTGGCGGCTAGGGGGTTTATAAACATGGGAGGACGACCACAAGGGTATTGGGGTCGTGCTGCAACCCTAGGATGCGTCCCTAATGGACCTAACTTGATACACGACCCATTGGGCCAAAATAGGGTGACGCAGCACCATGGGCAGAAAAGGCAGGAAATGTCTCGGTAAGAAAACAATGATTACGGCGGCCTCAGAACAGATATGACTATAATTCCGGATCCATATGAAAGTAGACTTGATAAGCTTTCCATGTTGTGCTTGAACATTCCAATCCGAGCCCGCATCTGACCGTGGTGACCGTCACAAGTTGGTGTTCTTCTGCAGTCCGAATCCAGCATGTTCAAATCCTTTTCCCTTTCGGTCTTCTCCCTGATTCCTAAGCAAAACAAGAGTGCACGGGTCTCCATGGTCTAAATATGATGGACATGAACTCAAGAGTGTAATCACCTGATGGTTGAGTTGACGAGCACGAGCGCGAGTAATGGGACCAGAAATTGGTACTTGTATTGGTATAGATGCATCAGTAGTGTGGATGTCTTCATCATTCTCCCCTTCTTGCATTTGAGTCGTCCTCGACTCAAGCTCAACTTCCTCTCCCAAGTAGGGCTTTAAATCTGCAATGTTAAATGTGGGGCTAACCCCAAAGTCTGCAGGCAGATCTAGCCTATATGCATTGTCGTTAATTTTCTCTAGCACTTTAAACGGTCCATCGGCTCGAGGCAACAATTTAGATTTTCGTAATTCAGGAAACCTTTCCTTTCTCAAATGCAACCAAACTAAATCTCCAGGTTCAAAATTTATTTCCTTTCTACCTTTATCACTAGCAAACTTATATCTAGCATTCATACGCTCTATGTTTTCTTTAGTAGTTTCGTGCAGTTTTAACATCAATTCAGCACGCCTAGTAGCATCAAAATTTAGTTTTTCAGAAGATGGCAAAGGCATTAAATCAATAGGAGCACGAGGTAACAAACCATATACAATCTGAAATGGGCACATCTTTGTAGTAGAATGCAATGATCGATTATAAGCAAATTCAATATGAGGCAAACAGTCCTCCCACATCTTAATATTCTTCTTTAGAACTGCCCTTAACATAGTAGACAAAGTTCTATTCACAACTTCAGTTTGACCATCAGTTTGAGGATGACATGTAGTAGAAAATAAAAGCTTAGTCCCCAATTTTGCCCACAAAGTCCTCCAAAAATGACTAAGAAATTTAGCATCACGATCAGAAACGATTGTGTTGGGCACACCATGCAAGCGAACAATTTCACGAAAGAACAAATCAGCAATATGAGTAGCATCGTCAGTTTTATGACATGGTATGAAATGTGCCATCTTAGAAAATCTATCAACAACCACAAACACACTATCACGTCCCTTCCTAGTCCTAGGCAATCCCAGCACAAAATCCATAGAAATATCTTCCCAAGGAGCACTAGGAACGGGTAGAGGCAAATACAAACCGTGTGGATTTAACCGTGACTTCGCCTTTTGGCATGTCGTGCAACGAGCAACCAATCTCACCACATCTCTTCTCATCTTGGGCCAAAAGAAATGACCAGCAAGTATGTCCTCCGTTTTCTTTGCTCCAAAATGTCCCATTAAGCCACCTCCATGTGCTTCCTGTAACAACAACAAACGAACGGAGCTAGCTGGAATGCATAGCTTGTTAGCTCTAAACACAAACCCATCACTAACGATATATTTGTTCCATCCTTTCCCATCTTTACAATGCAGCAACACATCTTTAAAATCAGCATCATGAACATATTGGTCTTTAATCGTCTCTAATCCAAAGATTTTGTAGTCAAGTTGATTCAGCAAAGTATATCTCCTAGACAAAGCGTCAGCAATGATATTCTCTTTTCCTTTCTTGTGCTTAATAACATAAGGAAACGATTCGATAAATTCAACCCACTTAGCATGTCTACGGTTCAGTTTTCCTTGACTACGAATATGTTTCAAAGATTCATGATCAGAATGAATAACAAACTCTTTGGGCCACAAATAATGCTGCCATGTTTCTAATGTTCGCACAAGAGCATATAATTCCTTATCATAAGTAGAATAATTTAGAACAGACCCACTCAATTTTTCACTAAAATATGCAACAGGTTTGCCTTCTTGTAACAAAACACCACCCAATCCAATTCCACTAGCATCACATTCAAGCTCAAAAGTCTTATTAAAATCAGGAAGTTGGAGGAGAGGTGCATGTGTCAACTTATCTTTCAGCACGTTGAAAGCGTGCTCTTGTACTTTGCCCCAACTAAAATGCACTCCCTTCTTCGTAAGCTCATTCAAAGGTGCAGCAATGGTGCTAAAGTCCTTCACAAAACGGCGATAGAAGCCAGCAAGTCCTAGGAAACTCCGCACCTGTGTGATAGTCTTTGGCATAGGCCATCCATGTATCGCTTCTACCTTGGCTTGATCAACCTCAATTCCCTGTGGAGTCACAACATAACCAAGAAACGAAACTCGATCGGTGCAAAATGTGCACTTCTCAAGGTTACCAAATAAACGTGCATCTCGTAAAGCATTAAAAACAGCACGCATGTGATCAACATGTTCATCCATAGATTTGCTGTAGATTAATATGTCATCAAAGTATACTACCACAAATTTTCCAATGAAGGCACGCAAAACCTCGTTCATTAATCTCATGAAAGTGCTAGGTGCATTAGTTAACCCAAAAGGCATGACTAACCACTCATACAATCCGAACTTAGTTTTGAAAGCAGTTTTCCATTCATCTCCCAATTTCATACGAATCTGGTGGTACCCACTACGCAAATCAACTTTAGAAAAGACAATGGCACCACTCAATTCATCAAGCATATCATCTAAACGTGGAATAGGGTGTCGATAACGTATCGTGATATTATTAATAGCCCTACAATCAACACACATACGCCATGTTCCATCTTTTTTAGGCACTAAAATAACCGGAACAGCACACGGACTAAGAGACTCACGCACGTAACCTTTGTCGAGTAGTTCTTGCACTTGTCGCTGAATTTCTTTTGTTTCCTCTGGATTTGTCCTATATGGCGCACGATTCGGCAAAGATGCACCAGGAATAAGATCAATTTGGTGCTCAATCCCTCGTATAGGTGGCAGCCCCTCTGGTATCTCACTTGGAAATACATCAGAATACTCCTGCAAAATGTTAGTAATAACAGGAGGCAAAGAATGCTGCATATCTTGAATTGAAATCAAAGCATCCTTGCATACCAAGGCGTAGGCAACAGTAGTGGAAGCAAATAATTCATTAACATCAGTTTTTGTTGCAAGCAAGCAATGTCCTTTCAATTTTATCCCATCTTTGTTATTACCAACAACTTTAATATTCTTGTTGTTCTCAGTTTTAGCTTTGGTAGCTTTAGCAACATCATCACGCACAATAGCCTCAGGGGACATGGGAAGCAAAATAATTTTCTTATCATGGTATATGAGAGAATATTGATTTGATCTACCATGATGCATACAATCTGAATCAAATTGCCATGGTCTACCTAGCAGAATATTACAAGCATCCATAGGCACAACATCACAGTCAACAACATCACGATATGAACCAATAGCAAAATTAATTCGTACCAGCTTGGTTACCTTGACCTTACCACTATTGTTGAGCCATTGAATGTGATATGGATGCGGGTGCGGTTTGGTCGTAAGTGCAAGCTTCTCCACCATGTCGCTGCTAGCCAAGTTGTTGCAGCTACCTCCATCAATGATCAAACGATATGAACGCTCCTTAATGACACACTTTGTTTGAAACAACGTATGTCGCTGATTCTGCTCTGCCTTCTCCATTTGTGCACTAAGCACACGCTGTACAATGAGGCTCTCATAATGCTCTGCATCATCTGCACCAATCTGTTCTTCGGGTGGTTCCTTAGTGCCTACATCATCAGCCGCAAGCAAAGCAAGTGTAGCTTCATCCAAATCACTAGCAGAGGAATACCCACCATCGTCTTTTACCACCAAAACACGCTGATTAGGACAATAACGCTGCACGTGTCCATAGCCCTTGCATCGATAACACAGAACATCTCTTGTTCTACCTGTGGAAGCTACTGAAGAGGCACTACCTGCGGGTTTCTGGGCAGATTTGGTTGCTGAATTTGTGGAAGATGCACGTGGTTTGTCGCTGGAGGAAGGCGGGGGTGCTGGTCGACTTGGCGAGGGAGTTGGTGCTAGTGTACGGCCGGTCATGGATGTAGTCGTGCGCTGTTGCCATGGTGTAGATTTTCCTGCAGAAACATTAGACCTTGCACTAGCACGTCGTCCCTGCACTTCCCTTTCAGCTTTGCAAGCAAGATGAAACAATCGGGTTACATTAGCATAATCTTTATAAGCAAGGATGTCCTGAATTTCCCTATTTAACCCGCCCAAAAATCTAGCCATAGCAGATTCCTCACCCTCCTCTATGTTACAACGCAGCATACCCATTTGTAATTCCTGATAATATTCTTCTACACTTTTAGTACCCTGTCTCAATTGTTGCAACTTGTTTAACATATCACGTGCATAATAAGAAGGAACAAATCTAGCCCGCATGACCCGTTTCAACGCATCCCAAGTTTGTGGCATGTTATTAGGATTCTTCTTACCATGTTCTATCCACCAAACAGAAGCAAATTCAGTAAACTCACTAGTAGCAGCTCTAACCCGCGCATTCTCAGGAAATTCATGGCATGCAAACTTTTGATCAACCGCAATCTCCCAAGTAATGTAAGCATCAGGGTCATATTTACCATCAAAAGGAGGTATTTTAAATTTAACCTTACTAAAAGCATCATCATTACCATGTACCTCACGTCGGTGAAAACCACCCATACCTCTACGGTTAGTACGTAGTCGCCGGCGATTAGGTGCTTCTTGGTCATCTTGTTCAGTATCAGCAACATAGTCATCCCAGTTACCTTCGGCGCCCTCATCACGCCCACCATTGATATTAGCATGCATCTCATCAAACCGCCTCAAGAGTGCGACAAGGCTCTTGTCAATATGAGCAACTGTCATTTCCACATTTGCAAGTTTGGTGTTCGTGTCGATCTGTGTGGCCTCCAATTGCCCCATCTTTTCATTCGTCACCTGCATGTCATTATCAAGACCTTCCGTGTGCGTCTTCACTAGCCTTACAAAGTGTTGTATGATACCCTTGGTGCGAGGAGAGTGTGGCATATTACGAGAAGCATCATCAACCTCCAATCCTGCCATGGTTAGACGAACAGAGGCAACAAGAAAAAAAAAACGTGAAGGAATAAAAACTCTACAACTATTAGGATGTAGCTACTGCAAGGCGCTCACTCTCAACCTGCCACACAAGCTCTTACCAATTCTTACCTTGCACAACAGGAGGGGTCAGCAACCAACAAGTCTGCAACCGTGGAATAAGTGTATCGGTGCCGCAGCAACACGACCTGTCAAACTGTAGTCGAAATATGTAGAGTTGTAGGTGGGCTGAAGCAAGGAATACACTAGTACCACGTTAGTTACAAAAGCAAGCTGAATAATCGTTCAACGGTGGTACTGTGCTGGTCCTAGGCTAAACCAGGCTAGAGACGTGAGCCTAGGCACAAAGGTAGTCACTGAAAAAGAACAACTAGCACAGCACAAAGAGAAACAACAGATTTAGAGATTCAGCCCCCTTCTTCTTCTTTTCCTTTTTTTTTCTTTTCTATTCTTTTTTTTTCTTCTTCTTCTGTTTTTTTTTTTGCAGGGGCCTAAACCCTTTTTTTTCACTATGACAACCCAAACAATAAAGATATTGCTAACAACCCCTTTAAATCAGATTTAACAAATCTTGTTAATATAGGAAGTCCAGAAATCTCTACGATGATTGCGGAGCGCTCAGAACGAATTTTGAGATAAGGTCAGATCCGTTGGAAAGAAGATAAGATAAGCTTTCCAGATTGTATTTAAACTTCCAAATCGGATATGATATGTATCCGTGGTGGCAAAAACGAACCAGAGATGTTTTTGGTGATGGTGGATTTCGTGGTGACCAAAACGTGGTAGAACTCAAAACTCTAAAGGAATAAACTAAGACCAGCAACTCGACACAACCGATGCAACCAAAAACTCAACAAGCCCTAACTAAGTAGTACTAGTAAATGCTCAATGGTTTATAGGATTGCGGTAAAACTAATCTACTATTTTTTGGCTTTTTCTGGACTATAGGAGATAAGAAAACAGCGAAGAAAAGTAAATCTCTCACCGATAAACCTTGCTCTGATTACCAACTGATGTGCACCCGTTGGGTGATTGCCCGATCTTTCGATGAGAGGGTGTGGAATAACTCGATTGGGGGAGGAGACGACGTTCACGGCCCGACTACAGCCTTCCAAAGACGCTGCGCCTTAGCAACCGATACACCACCTCCTATGGCTGTCACGATCTTGTGGAGCGTGACACCCTGGCCACTAGGGCACTCGTCCTGCAAGCAATCGAAGAACTAGCAAGAACAAGTAGAACAAGTACTGAATTACCAGATCTAAATGTAGGTTTAAAGATCAAACTACAATATGGTGGGGTTCCGAAGACAAGAAGACGGGCGGCTGAACTAGCACGCGCGCTTGCAAGCAAGTAGCGAGAGCTAAACTTGATCTAAACAAAACCCGCTGTTCTTGGTGGCGGCTAGGGGGTTTATAAACATGGGAGGACGACCACAAGGGTATTGGGGTCGTGCTGCAACCCTAGGATGCGTCCCTAATGGACCTAACTTGATACACGACCCATTGGGCCAAAATAGGGTGACGCAGCACCATGGGCAGAAAAGGCAGGAAATGTCTCGGTAAGAAAACAATGATTACGGCGGCCTCAGAACAGATATGACTATAATTCCGGATCCATATGAAAGTAGACTTGATAAGCTTTCCATGTTGTGCTTGAACATTCCAATCCGAGCCCGCATCTGACCGTGGTGACCGTCACAAGTTGGTGTTCTTCTGCAGTCCGAATCCAGCATGTTCAAATCCTTTTCCCTTTCGGTCTTCTCCCTGATTCCTAAGCAAAACAAGAGTGCACGGGTCTCCATGGTCTAAATATGATGGACATGAACTCAAGAGTGTAATCACCTGATGGTTGAGTTGACGAGCACGAGCGCGAGTAATGGGACCAGAAATTGGTACTTGTATTGGTATAGATGCATCAGTAGTGTGGATGTCTTCATCACACCCATTACAAAAACGGGTGTCCGAGTTTTTGCCACCGGAACCAATTCTTCGTTTTTCGCAACGAACTTGCCCAATCCACTACTTTAGGTCCAAAACTCATGTTTGGGGTGGTTTCGCGCAATTTCGTTGCCGCACGTTACCCATTCCGAAAACGGGTGTCGGGTGCATACAAAGCACGAGTTTTTGCCACCGGAACCAATTCTTCGTTTTTCGCAACGAACTTGCCCAATCCACTACTTTAGGTCCAAAACTCATGTTTGGGGTGGTTTCGCGCTATATCGTGGCCGCACGTCACCCATTCCGAAAACGGGTGTCGGGGTGCATACAAAGCACGAGTTTTTGCCACCGGAACCATTTCTTCGTTTTTCGCAACGAACATGCCCAATCCACTACTTTAGGTCCAAAAATCATGTTTGGGGTGGTTTCGCGCAATTTCGTTGCCGCACGTCACCCATTCCGAAAACGAGTGTCAGGGTGCACACACAGCACGAGTTTTCGCCACCGGAACCATTTCTTCGTTTTTCTCAACGAACATGGCCAATCCACTACTTTAGGTCCAAAACTCATGTTTGGGGTGGTTTCGCGCAATTTCGTTGCCGCACGTTACCCATTCCGAAAACGAGTGTCGGGGTGCATACAAAGCACGGGTTTTTGCCACTAGAACCATTTCTTCGCTTTTCGCAACGAACATGCCCAATCCACTACTTTAGCTCCAAAACTCATGTTTGGGGTGGTTTCGCGCTATATCATTGCCGCACGTCACCCATTCCGAAAACGGGTCTCGTGGTGCATACAAAGCACGAGTTTTTGCCACCGGAACCATTTCTTCGTTTTTCGCAACGAACATGCCCAATCCACTACTTTAGGTCCAAAACTAATGTTTGGGGTGGTTTCGTGCAATTTCGTTGCCGCACGTCACCCATTCCGAAAACGGGTGTCGGGGTGCATACAAAGCATGAGTTTTCGCAACTGGAACCATTTCTTAGTTTTCGCAACGAACATGCCCAATCCACTACTTTGGGTCCAAAATTCATGTTTGGTGTGGTTTCGCGCAATTTCGTTGTCGGACGTCACCCATTCCCAAAACGGGTGTATGGGTGCATACAAAGCACGACTTTTGCCACCGGCACCAATTCTTCGTTTTTTTGCAACGAACATGCCCAATCCACTACTTTAGGTCCAAAACTCATGTTTGGTGTGGTTTCACGCTATTTCGTTGCCGCACGTCACCCATTCCGAAAACGAGTGTCGGGGTGCATACAAAGCACGAGTTTTTGCCACCGGAACCATTTCTTCGTTTTTCGCAACGAACATGCCTAGTCCACTACTTTAGGTCAAAAACTCATGTTTGGGGTGGTTTCGCGCAATTTCGTTGCCGCACGTCACCCATTCTCGCCATTTTTTCGCTTTTTGCAACGAACATGCCCAATCCACTACTTTAGGTCCAAAACTCATGTTTGGGGTGGTTTCGCGCAATTTCGTTGCCGCACGTCACCCATTACAAAAACGGGTGTCGGGCGGGGTGCATACAAAGCACGAGTTTTTGCCACCAGAAACAATTCTTCGTTTTTCGCAACTAACATGCCCAATCCACTACTTTAGGTCCAAACTCATGTTTGGGGTGGTTTCGCGCAATTTCGTTGCCGCACGTTACCCATTCCGAAAACGGGTGCCGGGGTGCATACAAAGCACGAGTTTTTGCCTCTGGAACCATTTCTTCATTTTTCACAACGAACATGCCCAATCCACTACTTTAGCTCCAAAACTCATGTTTGGGGTGCTTTCGCGCTATATCATTGCCGCACGTCACCCATTCCGAAAATGGGTGTCGTGGTGCATACAAAGCACTAGTTTTTGCCACCGGAACCAATTCTTCGTTTTTCACAACGAACTTGCCCAATCCACTACTTTAGGTCCAAAACTCATGTTTGGGGTGCTTTCGCGCTATATCGTTGCCGCCCGTCACCCATTCCAAAAACGGGTGTCGGGGTGCATACAAAGCACGAGTTTTTGCCACCGGAACCATTTCTTCGTTTTTCGCAACGAACATGCCCAATCCACTACTTTAGGTCCAAAACTCATGTTTGGGGTGGTTTCGCGCAATTTCGTTGCCGCATGTCACCCATTCCGAAAACGGGTGTCGGGGTGCATACAAAGCACGAGTTTTCGCCACCGAAAGCATTTCTTCGTTTTTCTCAACGAACATGCCCAATCCACTACTTTACGTCCAAAACTCATGTTTGGGGTGGTTTCACACAATTTCGTTGCCGCACGTTACCCATTCCGAAAACGGGTGTTGGGTGCATACAAAGCATGAGTTTTCGCCACCAGAAACATTTCTTCGTTTTTCGCAACGAACATGCCCAATCCACTACTTTAGGTCTGAAACTCAAGTTTGGGGTGGTTTCGCGCACCCATTCCGAAAACGGGAGTTGGGGTGCATACAAAGCATGAGTTTTCGCCATCGGAACCATTTCTTCGTTTTTCACAACGAACATGCCCAATCCACTACTTTGGGTCCAAAACTCATGTTTGGTGTGGTTTCGCGCAATTTCGTTGTCGTACGTCACCCATTCCCAAAACGGGTGTAGGGGTGCATACAAAGCACGACTTTTGCCATCGAAACCATTTCTTCGTTTTTCGCAACAAACATGCCCAATCCACTACTTTAGGTCTAAAACTCATGTTTGGTGTGGTTTCGCGCTATTTCATTGCCGCACGTCACCCATTCCGAAAACGGGTGTCGGGGTGCATACAAAGCACGAGTTTTTGCCACTAGAACCATTTCTTCGTTTTTCGCAACGGACATGCCCAATCCACTACTTTAGGTCCAAAACACATGTTTGGGTTGGTTTCGCGCAATTTCGTTGTCGCACGTCACCCATTCCGGAAACGGGTGTCAGGGTGGATACAAAGCACGAGTTTTCGCCACCGGAACCATTTCTTTGTTTTTCGCAACGAAATGCCCAATCCACTACTTTAGGTCCCAACTCATGTTTAGTGTGGTTTCGTGCAATTTGGTTGCCGCACGTCACCAATTCCAAAAACGGGTGTCAGGGTGCATACACAGCACGAGTTTTCGCCACCGGAACCATTTCTTTGTTTTTCTCAACGAACATGCCCAATCCACTACTTTAGGTCCAAAACTCATGTTTGGGGTGGTTTCGCGCAATTTCGTTGCCGCACGTTACTCATTCTGAAAACGGGTGCCGGGGTGCATACAAAGCACGAGTTTTTGCCACCGGAACCATTTCTTTGTTTTTCGCAACGAACATGCCCAATACACTACTTTAGCTCCAAAACTCATGTTTGGTGTGGTTTCGCGCTATATCGTTGCCGCACGTCACCCATTCCGAAAACGGGTGTCGTGGTGCATACAAAGCACGAGTTTTTGCCACCGGAACCATTTCTTCGTTTTTCGCAACGAACATGCCCAATCCACTACTTTAGGTCCAAAACTCATGTTTGGGGTGGTTTCGCGCTATTTCGTTGCCGCACGTCACCCATTCCAAAAACGGGTGTTAGGGTGCATACAAAGCATGAGTTTTCGCAACTGGAACCATTTCTTCGTTTTCGCAACGAACATGCCGAATCCACTAGTTTGGGTCCAAAACTCATGTTTAGTGTGGTTTCGCGCAATTTCGTTGTCGTACGTCACCCATTCCCAAAACGGGTGTCGGGGTGCATACAAAGCACGACTTTTGCCACTGTCACCAATTCTTCGTTTTTCGCAACGAACATGCCCAATCCACTGCTTTAGGTCCAAAACTCATGTTTGGTTTGGTTTCGCGCAATTTCGTTGCCGCACGTCACCCATTCCAAAAACGAGTGTCGGGGTGCAAACAAAGCACGAGTTTTTGCCACCGGAACCATTTCTTCGTTTTTTACAACAATCATGCCCAATCCACTACTTTAGGTCCAAAACTCATGTTTGGGGTGGTTTCGCGCTATATCGTTGCCGCCCGTCACCCATTCTGAAAACGGGTGTCGGGGTGCATACAAAGCACGAGTTTTTGCCACCGGAACCATTTCTTCATTTTTCGCAACGAACATGCCCAATCCACTACTTTAGGTCCAAAACTCATGTTTGGTTTGGTTTCGCGCAATTTCGTTGCCGCACGTTACTCATTCTGAAAACGGGTGCCGGGGTGCATACAAAGCACGAGTTTTTGCCACCGGAACCATTTCTTTGTTTTTCGCAACGAACATGCCCAATCCACTACTTTAGCTCCAAAACTCATGTTTGGTGTGGTTTCGCGCTATATCGTTGCCGCACGTCACCCATTCCGAAAACGGGTGTCGTGGTGCATACAAAGCACGGGTTTTTGCCACCGGAACCATTTCTTCGTTTTTCGCAACGAACATGCCCAATCCACTACTTTAGGTCCAAAACTCATGTTTGGGGTGGTTTCGCGCAATTTCGTTGCCGCACATCACCCATTCCGAAAACGGGTGTCAGGGTGCATACAAAGAATGAGTTTTCGCAACTGGAACCATTTCTTCGTTTTCGCAAAGAACATGCTGAATCCACTAGTTTGGGTCCAAAACTCATGTTTAGTGTGGTTTCGCGCAATTTCGTTGTCGTACGTCACCCATTCCCAAAACGGGTGTCGGGGTGCATACAAAGCACGACTTTTGCCACTGTCACCAATTCTTCGTTTTTCGCAACGAACATGCCCAATCCTCTGCTTTAGGTCCAAAACTCATGTTTGGTGTGGTTTCGCGCTTTTTCGTTGCCGCACGTCACCCATTCCGAAAACGAGTGTCGGGGTGCATACAAAGCACGAGTTTTTGCCACCGGAACCATTTCTTCGTTTTTCGCAACGAACATGCCCAATCCACTACTTTAGGTCCAAAACTCATGTTTGGTTTGGTTTCGCGCAATTTCGTTGCCGCACGTCACCCATTCCGAAAACGGGTGTCGGGTGCATACAAAGCACGAGTTTTTGCCACCGGAACCATTTCTTCGTATTTCGCAACGGACATGCCCAATCCACTAGTTTAGGTCCAAAACACATGTTTGGGTTGGTTTCGCGCAATTTCGTTGCCGCACGTCACCCATTCCGGAAACGGGTGTCAGGGTGGATACAAAGCACGAGTTTTCGCCACCGGAACCATTTCTTCGTTTTTCGCAACGAACATGCCCAATCCACTACTTTAGGCCCCAAACTCATGTTTGGGGTGGTTTCGTGCAATTTGGTTGCCGCACGTCACCAATTCCAAAAACGGGTGTCAGGGTGCATACACAGCACGAGTTTTCGCCACCGGAACCATTTCTTCGTTTTTCTCAACGAACATGCCCAATCCAGTACTTTAGGTCCAAAACTCATGTTTGGGGTGGTTTCGTGCAATTTCGTTGCCGCACGTTACTCATTCTGAAAACGGGTGTCGGGGTGCATACAAAGCACGAGTTTTTGCCACCGGAACCATTTCTTTGTTTTTCGCAACGAACATGCCCAATCCACTACTTTAGCTCGAAAACTCATGTTTGGGGTGGTTTCGCGCTATATCGTTGCCGCACGTCACCCATTCCGAAAACGGGTGTCGTGGTGCATACAAAGCACGAGTTTTTGACACCGGAACCATTTCTTCGTTTTTCGCAACGAACATGCCCAATCCACTACTTTAGGTCCAAAACTCATGTTTGGGGTGGTTTCGCGCAATTTCGTTGCCGCACGTCACCCATTCCGAACCATTTTTTCGCTTTTTGCAACGAACATGCCCAATCCACTACTTTAGGTCCAAAACTCATGTTTGGGGTGGATTCGCGCAATTTCGTTGCCGCACGTCACCCATTACAAAAACGGGTGTCGGGCGGGGTGCATACAAAGCACGAGTTTTTGCCACCGGAAACAATTCTTCGTTTTTCGCAACTAACATGGCCAATCCACTACTTTAGGTCCAAACTCATGTTTGGGGTGGTTTCGCGCAATTTCGTTGCAGCACGTTACCCATTCCGAAAACGGGTGTCGGGGTGCATACAAAGCACGAGTTTTTGCCTCTGGAACCATTTCTTCGTTTTTCGCAACGAACATGCCCAATCCACTACTTTAGCTCCAGAACTCATGTTTGGGGTGCTTTCGCGCTATATCATTGCCGCACGTCACCCATTCCGAAAACGGGTGTCGTGGTGCATACAAAGCACGAGTTTTTGCCACCGGAACCAGTTCTTCGTTTTTCGCAACGAACTTGCCCAATCCACTACTTTAGGTCCAAAACTCATGTTTGGGGTGGTTTCGCGCAATTTCGCTGCCGCACGTCACCCATTCCGAAAACGGGTGTCAGGGTGCATACAAAGCATAAGTTTTCGCAACTGGAACCATTTCTTCGTTTTCGCAACGAACATGCCGAATCCACTAGTTTGGGTCCAAAACTCATGTTTAGTGTGGTTTCGCGCAATTTCGTTGTCGTACGTCACCCATTCCCAAAACGGGTATCGGGGTGCATACAAAGCACGACTTTTGCCACTGTCACCAATTCTTCGTTTTTCGCAACGAACATGCCCAATCCACTGCTTTTGGTCCAAAACTCATGTTTGGTGTGGTTTCGCGCTATTTCGTTGCCGCACGTCACCCATTCCAAAAACGAGTGTCGGGGTGCAAACAAAGCACGAGTTTTTGCCACCGGAACCATTTCTTCGTTTTTCACAACAATCATGCCCAATCCACTACTTTAGGTCCAAAACTCATGTTTGGTGTGGTTTCGCGCTTTTTCGTTGCCGCACGTCACCCATTCCGAAAACGAGTGTCGGGGTGCATACAAAGCACGAGTTTTTGCCACCGGAACCATTTCTTCGTTTTTCGCAACGAACATGCCCAATCCACTACTTTAGGTCCAAAACTCATGTTTGGTTTGGTTTCTCGCAATTTCGTTGCCGCACGTCACCCATTCCGAAAACGGGTGTCGGGTGCATACAAAGCACGAGTTTTTGCCACCGGAACCATTTCTTCGTTTTTCGCAACGAACATGCCCAATCCACTACTTTAGGTCCAAAACTCATGTTTGGGGTGGTTTCGCGCAATTTCGTTGCCGCACGTCACCCATTCCGAAAACGGGTGTCAGGGTGCATACAAAGCATGAGTTTTCGCAACTGGAACCATTTCTTCGTTTCCGCAACGAACATGCCGAATCCACTAGTTTGGGTCCAAAACTCATGTTTAGTGTGGTTTCGCGCAATTTCGTTGTCGTACGTCACCCATTCCTAAAACGGGTGTCGGGTGCATACAAAGCACGACTTTTGCCACTGTCACCAATTCTTCGTTTTTCGCCACGAACATGCCCAATCCACTGCTTTAGGTCCAAAACTCATGTTTGGTGTGGTTTCGCGCTATTTCGTTGCCGCACGTCACCCATTCCAAAAACGAGTGTCGGGGTGCAAACAAAGCACGAGTTTTTGCCACCGGAACCATTTCTTCGTTTTTCGCAACAATCATGCCCAATCCACTACTTTAGGTCCAAAACTCATGTTTGGTGTGGTTTCGCGCTTTTTCGTTGCCGCACGTCACCCATTCCGAAAACGGGTGTCGGGTGCATACAAAGCACGAGTTTTTGCCATCGGAACCATTTCTTCGTATTTCGCAACGGACATGCCCAATCCACTAGTTTAGGTCCAAAACACATGTTTGGGTTCGTTTCGCGCAATTTCGTTGCCGCACGTCACCCATTCCGGAAATGGGTGTCAGGGTGGATACAAAGCACGAGTTTTCGCCACCGGAACCATTTCTTTGTTTTTCGCAACGAACATGCCCAATCCACTACTTTAGGTCCCAAACTCATGTTTGGGGTGGTTTCGTGCAATTTGGTTGCCGCACGTCACCAATTCCAAAAACGGGTGTCACGGTGCATAGACAGCACGAGTTTTCGCCACCGGAACCATTTCTTCGTTTTTCTCAACGAACATGCCCAATCCACTACTTTAGGTCCAAAACTCATGTTTGGGGTGGTTTCGTGCAATTTCGTTGCCGCACGTTACTCATTCTGAAAACGAGTGTCGGGGTGCATACAAAGCACGAGTTTTTGCTACCGGAACCATTTCTTTGTTTTTCGCAACGAACATGCCCAATCCACTACTTTAGCTCGAAAACTCATGTTTGGGGTGGTTTCGCGCTATATCGTTGCCGCACGTCACCCATTCCGAAAACGGGTGTCGGGTGCATACAAAGCACGAGTTTTTGCCACCGGAATCATTTCTTCGTATTTCGCAACGGACATGCCCAATCCACTAGTTTAGGTCCAAAACTAATGTTTGGGGTGGTTTCGTGCAATTTCGTTGCCGCACGTCACCCATTCCGAAAACGGATGTCGGGGTGCATATAAAGCATGAGTTTTCGCAACTGGAACCATTTCTTCGTTTTCGCAACGAACATGCCCAATCCACTACTTTGGGTCCAAAATTCATGTTTGGTGTGGTTTCGCGCAATTTCGTTGTCGGACGTCACCCATTCCGAAATCGGGTGTATGGGTGCATACAAAGCACGACTTTTGCCACCGGCACCAATTCTTCGTTTTTCGCAACGAACATGCCCAATCCACTACTTTAGGTCCAAAACTCATGTTTGGTGTGGTTTCACGCTATTTCGTTGCCGCACGTCACCCATTCCGAAAACGAGTGTCGGGGTGCATACAAAGCACGAGTTTTTGCCACCGGAACCATTTCTTCGCTTTTCGCAATGAACATGCCCAGTCCACTACTTTAGGTCCAAAACTCATGTTTGGGGTGGTTTCGCGCAATTTCGTTGCCGCACGTCACCCATTCCGAACCATTTTTTCGCTTTTTGCAACGAACATGCCCAATCCACTACTTTAGGTCCAAAACTCATGTTTGGGGTGGTTTCGCGCAATTTCGTTGCCGCACGTCACCCATTACAAAAACGGGTGTCGGGCGGGGTGCATACAAAGCACGAGTTTTTGCCACCGGAAACAATCCTTCATTTTTCGCAACTAACATGCCCAATCCTCTACTTTAGGTCCAAACTCATGTTTGGGATGGTTTCGCGCAATTTCGTTGCCGCACGTTACCCATTCCGAAAACGGGTGTCGGGTGCATACAAAGCACGAGTTTTTGCCTCTGGAACCATTTCTTCGTTTTTCGCAACGAACATGCCCAATCCACTACTTTAGCTCCAAAACTCATGTTTGGGGTGCTTTCGCGCTATATCATTGCCGCACGTCACCCATTCCGAAAACGGGTGTCGTGAGCACGAGTTTTTGCCACCGGAACCAATTCTTCGTTTTTCGCAACGAACTTGCCCAATCCACTACTTTAGGTCCAAAACTCATGTTTGGGGTGGTTTCGCGCTATATCGTTGCCGCCCGTCACCCATTCCGAAAACGGGTGTCGGGGTGCATACAAAGCACGAGTTTTTGCCACCGGAACCATTTCTTCGTTTTTCGCAACGAACATGCCCAATCCACTACTTTAGGTCCAAAACTCATGTTTGGGGTGGTTTCGCGCAATTTCGTTGTGATAAACCCAACGGGTAGAAGGGTGCCCGATCTTTCGATGAGAGATGATGGAGGTGGAAAACTTGTTGGAGAACGACGTTGGCTGCCCGACTACCACAACCAAGATGGTGTGGCGCCTTGAGCGACACGTACACCGTCTCCTGATAACTACGATTTGGGGTGGAGGTCGACGTTGTGCTATCCGACTACAACAACCACAAGGGTGCTGCGCCTTAGCGATAGTTACACCGGCTCCTGTTGTTGCTGCTCTTGCCGTGCCAAGAACAACCTTGAACCTGCAAGCAATCGAGAACAAGCAAGAACAAGATAAAACGAAGACGCTCACGGATCTGATAGAGTTGGGGTTCTGTTTCAAGTATCCGGGTGGTCTAGCCGACACACGCGTTTACAAGGAAGTAGCAAAGGCTAAACTTACATCAAACAAAAACCCAAGTTCTTTGGTGGCTGCTAGTTGCTTAAATAGAAGAATAGAAGTTCTAATGGAGAACGAAACTCTCTCGGCAGTTTCTGGACGCCTCGTTTGGTTTCTGTCATTGATTCTTGATGCACATGAAAGTAGACGAAGAGAGCTTTCCAACAAGTAGTTATTTGCACTAAACAACCTTGGGAGTGGAAAGTTATGCTCCATTTAATTTGGTGCATGCTGCAGTTACGAAATTGACTTGGGTAGAGCAGGAGTTCACTCGGCAGTTTCTGGACGCTTAGTGTCTGATCTCTCGTTGATTCTTGATCCACTAGAAATTAGACAAAGAGACCTTTCCAACAAGTGCTTATTTGCATTAAACAACCTTGGGAGCTGAAAGATATGCCCTCTTAAACTTGCACTTGTTGTAGTTTCGAAATCCCCTCAAGTGGAGCAGCTTTTATTGCCTTGTTGCCTTCTCAAATTCTAGATGGTTCACCTCCCAAACACCTTAGAATAATAAAGTAACCACAAGGTATTAGTACCTCATTTAAGGAATGATTAGCTTCAACAACAAGGAACGAGTTCACCTGATAATTAAATTTACGTGCACAGACTCGTTTCACTCGTCCATGATTAAATGGTGAAGGAGGTCGCTGGTGTGGTGTATTGATGGCAGTGATGTCCTCATCACGTTGCCGCACGTCACCCATTACAAAAACGGGTGTCGGGCGGGGTGCATACAAAGCACGAGTTTTTGCCACCGGAACCAATTCTTCGTTTTTCGCAACGAACATGCCCAATCCACTACTTTAGGTCCAAAACTCATGTTTGGGGTGGTTTCGCGCAATTTCGTTGCCGCATGTCACCCATTCCGAAAACGGGTGTCGGGGTGCATACAAAGCACGAGTTTTCGCCACCGAAAGCATTTCTTCGTTTTTCTCAACGAACATGCCCAATCCACTACTTTAGGTCCAAAACTCATGTTTGGGCTGGTTTCACGCAATTTCGTTGCCGCACGTTACCCATTCTGAAAACGGGTGTTGGGTGCATACAAAGCATGAGTTTTCGCCACCAGAACCATTTCTTCGTTTTTCGCAACGAACATGCCCAATCCACTACTTTAGGTCTGAAACTCATGTTTAGGGTGGTTTCGCGCAATTTCGTTGCCGCACGTCACCCATTCCGAAAACGGGAGTTGGGGTGCATACAAAGCATGAGTTTTCGCCACCGGAACCATTTCTTCGTTTTTCGCAACGAACATGCCCAATCCACTACTTTGGGTCCAAAACTCATGTTTGGTGTGGTTTCGCGCAATTTCGTTGTCGTACGTCACCCATTCCCAAAACGGGTGTAGGGGTGCATACAAAGCACAACTTTTGCCATCGGAACCAATTCTTCGTTTTTTGCAACAAACACGCCCAATCCACTACTTTAGGTCTAAAACTCATGTTTGGTGTGGTTTCGCGCTATTTCATTGCCGCACGTCACCCATTCCGAAAACGGGTGTCGGGGTGCATACAAAGCACGAGTTTTTGCCACTGGAACCATTTCTTCGTTTTTCGCAACGGACATGCCCAATCCACTACTTTAGGTCCAAAACACATGTCCGCGCAATTTCGTTGCCGCACGTCACCCATTCCGGAAACGGGTGTCAGGGTGGATACAAAGCACGAGTTTTCGCCACCGGAACCATTTCTTCGTTTTTCGCAACGAACATGCCCAATCCACTACTTTAGGTCCCAAACTCATGTTTGGGGTGGTTTCGTGCAATTTGGTTGCCGCACGTCACCAATTCCAAAAACGGGTGTCAGGGTGCATACACAGCACGAGTTTTCGCCACCGGAACCATTTCTTCGTTTTTCTCAACGAACATGCCCAATCCACTACTTTAGGTCCAAAACTCATGTTTGGGGTGGTTTCGCGCAATTTCGTTGCCGCACGTTACTCATTCTGAAAACGGGTGTCGGGGTGCATATAAAGCACGAGTTTTTGCCACCGGAACCATTTCTTTGTTTTTCGCAACGAACATGCCCAATCCACTACTTTAGCTCCAAAACTCATGTTTGGGGTGGTTTCGCGCTATATCGTTGCCACACGTCACCCATTCCGAAAACGGGTGTCGTGGTGCATACAAAGCACGAGTTTTTGCCACCGGAACCATTTCTTCGTTTTTCGCAACAAACATGCCCAATCCACTACTTTAGGTCCAAAACTCATGTTTGGGGTGGTTTCGCGCAATTTCGTTGACGCACGTCACCCATTTCGAAAACGGGTGTCAGGGTGCATACAAAGCATGAGTTTTCGCAACTGGAACCATTTCTTCGTTTTCGCAACGAACATGCCGAATCCACTAGTTTGGGTCCAAAACTCATGTTTGGTGTGGTTTCGCGCAATTTCGTTGTCGTACGTCACCCATTCCCAAAACGGGTGTCGGGGTGCATACAAAGCACGACTTTTGCCACCGGAACCATTTCTTCGTTTTTCGCAACAATCATGCCCAATCCACTACTTTAGGTCCAAAACTCATGTTTGGTGTGGTTTCGCGCTATTTCGTTGCCGCACGTCACCCATTCCGAAAACGAGTGTCGGGGTGCATACAAAGCACGAGTTTTTGCCACCGGAACCATTTCTTCGTTTTTCGCAACGGACATGCCCAATCCACTACTTTAGGTCCAAAACACATGTTTGGGTTGGTTTCGCGCAATTTCGTTGCCGCACGTCACCCATTCCGGAAACGGGTGTCAGGGTGGATACAAAGCACGAGTTTTCGCCACCGGAACCATTTCTTCGTTTTTCGCAACGAACATGCCCAATCCACTACTTTAGGTCCCAAACTCATGTTTGGGGTGGTTTCGTGCAATTTGGTTGCCGCACGTCACCAATTCCAAAAACGGGTGTCAGGGTGCATACACAGCACGAGTTTTCGCCACCGGAACCATTTCTTTGTTTTCGCAACGAACATGCCGAATCCACTAGTTTGGGTCCAAAACTCATGTTTGGTGTGGTTTCGCGCTACTTCGTTGCCGCACGTCACCCATTCCAAAAACGAGTGTCGGGGTGCATACAAAGCACGAGTTTTTGCCACCGGAACCATTTCTTCGTTTTTCGCAACAATCATGCCCAATCCACTACTTTAGGTCCAAAACTCATGTTTGGTGTGATTTCGCGCTATTTCGTTGCCGCACGTCACCCATTCCGAAAACGAGTGTCGGGGTGCATACAAAGCACGAGTTTTTGCCACCGGAACCATTTCTTCGTTTTTCGCAACGAACATGCCCAATCCAATACTTTAGGTCCAAAACTCATGTTTGGGGTGGTTTCGCGCAATTTCGTTGCCGCACGTTACTCATTCTGAAAACGGGTGTCGGGGTGCATACAAAGCACGAGTTTTTGCCACCGGAACCATTTCTTTGTTTTTCGCAACGAACATGCCCAATCCACTACTTTAGCTCCAAAACTCATGTTTGGGGTGGTTTCGCACTATATCGTTGCCGCACGTCACCCATTCCGAAAACGGGTGTCGTGGTGCATACAAAGCACGAGTTTTTGCCACCGGAACCATTTCTTCGTTTTTCGCAACAAACATGCCCAATCCACTACTTTAGGTCCAAAACTCATGTTTGGGGTGGTTTCGCGCAATTTCGTTGACGCACGTCACCCATTTCGAAAACGGGTGTCAGGGTGCATACAAAGCATGAGTTTTCGCAACTGAACCATTTCTTCGTTTTCGCAACGAACATGCCGAATCCACTAGTTTGGGTCCAAAACTCATGTTTGGTGTGGTTTCGCGCAATTTCGTTGTCGTACGTCACCCATTCCCAAAACGGGTGTCGGGGTGCATACAAAGCACGACTTTTGCCACCGGAACCATTTCTTCGTTTTTCGCAACAATCATGCCCAATCCACTACTTTAGGTCCAAAACTCATGTTTGGTGTGGTTTCGCGCTATTTCGTTGCCGCACGTCACCCATTCCGAAAACGAGTGTCGGGGTGCATACAAAGCACGAGTTTTTGCCACCGGAACCATTTCTTCGTTTTTCGCAACGGACATGCCCAATCCACTACTTTAGGTCCAAAACACATGTTTGGGTTGGTTTCGCGCAATTTTGTTGCCGCACGTCACCCATTCCGGAAACGGGTGTCAGGGTGGATACAAAGCACGAGTTTTCGCCACCGGAACCATTTCTTCGTTTTTCGCAACGAACATGCCCAATCCACTACTTTAGGTCCCAAACTCATGTTTGGGGTGGTTTCGTGCAATTTGGTTGCCGCACGTCACCAATTCCAAAAACGGATGTCAGGGTGCATACACAGCACGAGTTTTCGCCACCGGAACCATTTCTTCGTTTTCGCAACGAACATGCCGAATCCACTAGTTTGGGTCCAAAACTCATGTTTGGTGTGGTTTCGCACTATTTCGTTGCCGCACGTCACCCATTCCAAAAACGAGTGTCGGGGTGCATACAAAGCACGAGTTTTTGCCACCGGAACCATTTCTTCGTTTTTCGCAACAATCATGCCCAATCCACTACTTTAGGTCCAAAACTCATGTTTGGTGTGATTTCGCGCTATTTCGTTGCCGCACGTCACCCATTCCGAAAACGAGTGTCGGGGTGCATACAAAGCACGAGTTTTTGCCACCGGAACCATTTCTTCGTTTTTTGCAACGAACATGCCCAATCCACTACTTTAGGTCCAAAACTCATGTTTGGTTTGGCTTCGCGCAATTTCGTTGCCGCACGTCACCCATTCCGAAAACGGGTGTCGAGGTACATACAAAGCACGAGTTTTCGCCACCGGAACCATTTCTTCGTTTTTCACAACGAACATGCCCAATCCACTACTTTAGGTCGAAAACTCATGTTTGGAGTGGTTTCGCGCAATTTCGTTGCCGCACGTCACCCATTCCGAAAACGGGTGT
This sequence comes from Zea mays, assembly GCF_902167145.1. Lineage (NCBI taxonomy): Eukaryota > Viridiplantae > Streptophyta > Magnoliopsida > Poales > Poaceae > Zea > Zea mays. The sequence continues at coordinate 86,698,841 of NC_050098.1, forward strand.
CGGGTGCATACAAAGCACGAGTTTTTGCCACCGGAACCATTTCTTCGTTTTTCGCAACGGACATGCCCAATCCACTACTTTAGGTCCAAAACACATGTTTGGGCTGGTTTCGCGCAATTTCGTTGCCGCACGTCACCCATTCCAAAAACGGGTGTCAGGGTGGATACAAAGCACGAGTTTTCGCCACCGGAACCATTTCTTCGTTTTTCGCAACGAACATGCCCAATCCACTACTTTAGGTCCCAAACTCATGTTTGGGGTGGTTTCGTGCAATTTGGTTGCCGCACGTCACCAATTCCAAAAACGGGTGTCAGGGTGCATACACAGCACGAGTTTTCGCCACCGGAACCATTTCTTCGTTTTTCTCAACGAACATGCCCCATCCACTACTTTAGGTCCAAAACTCATGTTTGGGGTGGTTTCGCGCAATTTCGTTGCCGCACGTTACTCATTCTGAAAACGGGTGTCGGGGTGCATACAAAGCACGAGTTTTTGCCACCGGAACCATTTCTTTGTTTTTCGCAACGAACATGCCCAATCCACTACTTTAGCTCCAAAACTTATGTTTGGGGTGGTTTCGCGCTATATCGTTGCCGCACGTCACCCATTCCGAAAACGGGTGTCGTGGTGCATACAAAGCACGAGTTTTTGCCACCAGAACCATTTCTTCGTTTTTCGCAACGAACATGCCCAATCCACTACTTTAGGTCCAAAACTCATGTTTGGGGTGGTTTCGCGCAATTTCGTTGCCGCACGTCACCCATTCCGAAAACGGGTGTCGGGGTGCATACAAAGCATGAGTTTTCGCAACTGGAACCATTTCTTCGTTTTCGCAACGAACATGTCGAATCCACTAGTTTGGGTCCAAAACTCATGTTTGGTGTGGTTTCGCGCAATTTTGTTGTCGTACGTCACCCATTCCCAAAACGGGTGTCGGGGTGCATACAAAGCACGACTTTTGCCACCGTCACCAATTCTTCGTTTTTCGCAACGAACATGCCCAATCCACTGCTTTAGGTCCAAAACTCATGTTTGGTGTGGTTTCGCGCTATTTCGTTGCCGCACGTCACCCATTCCAAAACGAGTGTCGGGGTGCATACAAAGCACGAGTTTTTGCCACCGGAACCATTTCTTCGTTTTTCGCAACAATCATGCCCAATCCACTACTTTAGGTCCAAAACTCATGTTTGGTGTGGTTTCGCGCTATTTCGTTGCCGCACGTCACCCATTCCGATAACGAGTGTCGGGGTGCATACAAAGCACGAGTTTTTGCCACCGGAACCATTTCTTCGTTTTTCGCAACGAACATGCCCAATCCACTACTTTAGGTCCAAAACTCATGTTTGGTTTGGTTTCGCGCAATTTCGTTGCCGCACGTCACCCATTCCGAAAACGGGTGTCGAGGTACATACAAAGCACGAGTTTTCGCCACCGGAACCATTTCTTCGTTTTCGCAACGAACATGCCCAATCCACTACTTTAGGTCGAAAACTCATGTTTGGGGTGGTTTCGCGCAATTTCGTTGTCGTACGTCACCCATTCCGAAAACGGGTGTCGGGGTGCATACAAAGCACGAGTTTTTGCCACCGGAACCATTTCTTCGTTTTTCTCAACGAACATGCCCAATCCACTACTTTAGGTCCAAAACTCATGTTTGGGGTGGTTTCGCGCAAATTCGTTGCCGCACGTTACCCATTCTGAAAATGGGTGTCGACATACAAGCACGAGTTTTTCCCACCGGAACCATTTCTTCGTTTTTCGCAACGAACATGCCCAATACAGTACTTTAGGTCAAAAACTCATGTTTGGGGTGGTTTCGCGCAATTTCGTTGCCGCACGTCACCCATTCCGAAAACGGGTGTCAGGTGCATACAAAGCATGAGTTTTCGCCACCAGAACCATTTCTTTGTTTTTCGCAACGAACATGCCCAATCCACTACTTTAGGTCCAAAACTCATGTTTGGGGTGGTTTTGCGCAATTTCGTTGCCGCACGTCACCCATTCCCAAAACGGGAGTCGGGGTGCATACAAAGCATGAGTTTTCGCCACCGGAACCATTTCTTCGTTTTTCGCAACGAACATGCCCAATCCACTACTTTGGGTCCAAAACTCATGTTTGGTGTGGTTTCGCGCAATTTCGTTGTCGTACGTCACCCATTCCCAAAACGGGTGTCGGGGTGCATACAGAGCACGACTTTTGCCACCAGAACCATTTCTTCGTTTTTCGCAACGAACATGCCCAATCCACTACTTTAGGTCCAAAACTCATGTTTGGTGTGGTTTCGCGCTATTTCGTTGCCGCACGTCACCCATTCCGAAAACGGGTGTCAGGGTGGATACAAAGCACGAGTTTTCGCCACCGGAACTGATGAGGACATCCCTATGAGTACGACTACACCAGCAGTACCTCCACATCAAGCGCCACTTCCTTCATTAGCTGGGCCAATCACTCGGGCCCGTGCTAGAGATCTTAACTTCGTCATGCTACTAAAGAATGAGGGCCCAGAAGAATAGACGACCAGCCCAACTGCGGCCCATAGTGGACGACCTAGGGTTGGCCGCCCCTAGGGGCTGCGCCCCCTCTCTATTTATCCAGGAGCTGTGCCTCCTTTGTTCTTCGAGTTTTGTTTTACGTTAGCTTTAGCTACTCTCGAACACGCGCAAATCTGCGTTCTTCGTGTATTCAGAACTCCACCCTCGAGTAACAGATTAGATTGCTCGCATCTTTTTCTTGTTCGTTCTTCGATTGCGCACAGGAAACGATCTTCGTGATTAGACCGATCTCGCATCAGCAAGGTCGGTAACCACAGGGAGTTGGTTCAGCGATTGCATTGGCGCCTCGGGCTTGCTCTTCGTAGTCGGATCGCAAGGGTCATCTTCCGCCAAATCAGAATTATCTCTACTCGCCAAAAGATCGGGCACCTCAGCTATATCAAGTGGTATCAGATTTCCAGGTTGATCGGTGAGTTTATCGAGTGTTTTTTTTTCTCCTACAGTCCACAAAACCACATAAAAATCCAGGTTAGACCTTATACCAGCACCCTTTTGAGCCTCGCACCTTCTTTCAATAATCTGCATTGTTGAATTTGTGTGCTTTCGCGGCATTTGTTGTTGGTCGCATTGTGTTTTTTTCTCACCATCCTTCTTTCTTCCTTGTTTTTCTCCTTCGGTTACATCAAACCCTAGCGCGCCGCAACCATCTTCCTTATTTTTCTCCTTCGGTTACATCAAACCGAGTCAACGCCGCTTCCTTGTTTTTCTCCTTCGGTTACGTCAAAAAAAAACAGAAACAAAAGAAAAAAAGAAAAAAAAAGAAAACGAAAGAGAAAGGATAGAACTAGAGAACAAACAAAAAAAAGTAAGGAACTTGTTGACTCATCTCGGTCGTTTTAAACATGACTTGAGGTACCTTCCTTAAACTGGGCATAACTTTTCGCTCGGTTGTCCAAAAAATCTGAAATTTTTACAGGAGCTTGTTGACACCATTCTGAGGCCAGCCAAACTCACCTACGATCTGTTTGGGTTTCGACAAAATTGTCAAAAAAAATTCAGGAAAATAAAGAAAAAATTCGTCAAAGTTCTCGCACGCTTTTCAGAGAACTTCCTGATTTTCTGTAGACCACATCTGAACTCTGTTTTAGGTGAAACTTCGTGTAGCTCCTATTTTGTTGCTTCTTGTGCTGAGAAAAATATCAAAAAAATCATACAAAAAAAGAAAAACAAAATCACCTATGATTCTTACTAGTGCCTTTTTGGCATCGCTAGTACAATATTTACGGTACTGCCATTCTGCTAGTTTCATCCGTCCTTTGCACCTGTGGCCAGCAATATAGTTTCGTGTTTTGCACTATAATTCAACTTTGCATTATTGTTTGATCGTGCTAATCCTTGACTTGAGTGCAGCCTACCCAGAACTCCACATATTTCTACGACGAGCAGGTTTCTGTTTCTCCACGCAATCGCTCATCCAATCTTTCACCGGTTCCACCTGTTGATTGCAGTTCACCACTTTGGCTTGGTATGAACGTATAAGAACTTGATAACCGCATTCCATTGAGCGAGCAAGTTGTCACCACCATTCCCCTGTTGTCGTCGGTTTTTCTCCTTTTGGTGTTTGCGCTAACTATGGCAGGAGCACACGACTTGGTGGTTGCCCAGTTGCAGGAAGTAAGGGGACAAGTTGATGGACTTGCTGCTGACATTAGGACGATGCATGAACGACTTGATTCAACGGTCACTTCGATGACCGAGCGTTTCAACCAACTTGACCTTGCTCAAACGGCGACTCGCACCACACTCGACACCATCCTGGCACGCCTTGATGCGTTGACCACAAAGATGGAGCAGGAATACGGCGGTGACACTGAGCAGGACGATGGAGATCGCCGTGGTCGTGCACGCCGTGTGGTTCGTCATCCCCCTAATGACTTATTTTCTAAGATTAAATTTAAAATTCCATCTTTTAATGGTAAATATGATCCTGTTGCATATCTTGATTGGGAATTGGAGGTAGAACAGAAATTTTCATGCCATGATATTCCTGCTAATAGCCTAGTGAAGGCTACCATTAGTGAATTTACTGATTTTGCTTTAATTTGGTGGCGTGAGTATAAACAAAAACTTCCCATTAACAGTGTCACTACTTGGACCCAATTAAAAACTGCCATGCGCCACAGATTTGTTCCTTCCTATTATGCTCGTGATTTGCTTAACAAAATGCAGCGTTTTCAACAAGGTTCACAATCTGTTGAGGAATATTACCAGGAGTTATAAAAGGGTATGCTTCGTTGTGGTTTGGTTGAGTCGGATGACGCTGCTATGGCGCGTTTTCGTGGTGGTTTGAACAGGGAAATTCAGGATATACTTGATTATAAAGATTATTTTGATATAACCACATTGTTTGAATATGCTTGCAAAGCTGGACGTGAAGTGCAGGGATGACGATCAAAGACATATACTAACTCTTTTGTAGGCCGGGGTCCGACACACAGCTCAACTCCTTCCAGCCCTGCACCTTCTACGCCTAGCATTACACCTCGCACAGGGTCGACTAAGCCAGCGGCGCCCCCTGCCAAAGGCGTCGCTTCTTCCACAGGACGTATACGGGATATTCAGTGCCATCGTTGCAGAGGGTTTGGACACATGATTCGGGACTGCCCAAACAAGCGTACCTTGCTTATACGTGACAATGGTGAGTACTCTTCAGCCAGTGATTCTGAGGAAACTAGTCATGCTATGATTGCCACTAACCATGCAGAAAATGAGGAAGTCCACGTTGATCCCATCGACGCCGATAGGTATGAGAGTCTTGTTGTGCAGCGTGTTCTCAGCACACAGGTTGCCCAGGCCGAAAAAAATCAGCGACACACTCTATTCCATACCAAGGTCGTTGTGCACGAACGGTCGATTCGCATCATCATCGATAGTGGCAGCTGCAACAATTTGGCAAGTACAGCGTTGGTAGAGAAATTATCCTTGCCCACTCGCACACACCCACATCCGTATCACATTCAATGGCTTAATGATGGTGGTAAAATAAAGGTAACACGTTCGGTACGTGTCCCCTTTTCGCTGGGTTCTTATTCTGATTATGCTGATTGCGATGTTATTCCTATGGAAGCATGCTCTTTGTTATTGGGTCGACCTTGGCAATATGATACTGATAGTTTACATCATGGTCGTTCAAATCATTATTCTTTCATGTTTAAAGGCCAGAAAATAATTATACATCCAATGACCCCTGACCAAATTTTGAAAGATGATCTTACTAGGGCTGCTAAAACTGCACAACAAGTCAAATCGACATCAGCCGCACCTATTAAATCTGAAATCAAGTTGCACTCTCCTGTTTTACTTGCTACACGTGCTGATTTTGATGATCTCCATGAAGCTCATATGCCCTGTTATGCACTTGTATGCTCGCGCATGCTTGTTCCGCTTGATGATGCACCATCTTTGGATATACCCCATGTTGTTGTTAACCTTTTGCAGGAGTATGCTGATGTTTATCCTACGGACTTACCACCGGGTCTTCCTCCCCTCCGTGGCATTGAGCATCAGATCGATCTCATCCCCGGCGCTTCTCTTCCGAACCGCGCCCCGTATCGTACAAATCCAGATGAGACGAAGGAGATCGAGCGCCAGGTGCAGACGCTGCTTGATAAAGGTTACATTCGTGAGTCTCTTAGCCCTTGCTCGGTTCCTGTTTTACTCGTTCCAAAGAAAGATGGGTCATGGCGTATGTGCGTAGATTGTCGTGCTATTAATAACATCACAGTTCGTTATCGATATCCTATTCCATGCCTTGATGATATGTTAGATGAGCTTAGTGGTGCCGTTATTTTCTCTAAGGTTGATTTGCGTAGCGATTACCATCAGATTAGAATGAAACTCGGTGATGAATGGAAAACGGCTTTTAAAACGAAATTTGGTTTATATGAATGGTTGGTTATGCCATTTGGATTGACTAATGCTCCCAGCACCTTTATGCGTTTAATGACCGAAGTTCTACGTGCCTTCATAGGTTTGTTTGTTGTTGTTTATTTCGATGATATCCTTATTTACAGCATGTCTATAGAGGAGCATTTAGAACATTTGCATGCTGTTTTTGATGCTTTGCGTGCTGCTCGCTTGTTTGGTAACATGGAAAAGTGCACATTTTGCATGCAACGTGTCTCGTTTCTTGGTTATGTGGTTACTCAGCAGGGCATTGAGGTGGATAGCAGCAAGATTGCTGCCATTCGGGAGTGGCCTACACCGACGACGGTCACACAAATTCGGAGCTTTCTTGGACTTGCCGGTTTCTACCGCAGATTTCTTTGTGATTTTAGCTCCATTGCAGCGCCTCTACATGAGCTTACAAAGAAAGATGTGTCGTTTGCTTGGAGTGATTCGCAGGAGGTAGCGTTCAACACTTTGAAAGATATGTTAACCCAAGCTCCCCTCTTGCAATTGCCTGATTTTAATAAAGTTTTTGATCTTGAATGCGATGCTAGCGGTATTGGGCTAGGTGTTGTTTTGTTACAAGAAGGAAAACCAGTTGCTTATTTTAGTGAAAAATTAAGCGGTGCTAGTCTGAAATATTCTACTTATGATAAGGAGCTTTACGCTTTAGTGCGCACTTTGCATACATTGCAGCACTATCTTTGGCATCGTGAGTTTATAATTCATTCTGATCATGAGGCTTTAAAACATATTCGTACCCAAACAAATCTGAACCGTCGTCATGCTAAATGGGTCGAATTCATTGAGTCCTTTTCTTACATTATTAAACACAAGAACGGGAAGGACAATGTTATTGCTGATGCTTTGTCTCGTCGCTATACCATGCTGTCACAGTTAGATTTTAAAATCTTTGGTTTGGACACTGTGAAGGATCAATATGTTGACGATGCTGATTTTAAAGATGCTTTCGGTCATTGTATTAATGGGATACCATGGGGCAAATTTCACATACATGATGGGTTCCTGTTTCGCGCTAACAAGCTGTGTGTTCCAGCTAGCTCGGTTCGTCTTTTGTTGTTACAGGAAGCGCATGGAGGCGGTCTCATGGGGCATTTTGGCGTCTACAAAACGCATGAGGTGTTGGCTGCCCACTTCTTTTGGCCTCGGATGCGCGCTGATGTTGAGCGCCTTGTTGCACGCTGCACAACTGTCAGAAAGCTAAGTCACGGTTGAACAACCATGGTTTGTATATGCCTTTGTCTGTCCCTTCTTCTCCTTGGCTTGATATTTCTATGGACTTTGTTTTGGGCTTGCCTAGAACTAAGAAGGGGAGGGATAGTATTTTTGTGGTTGTTGATAGATTCTCTAAAATGGCTTACTTTATACCTTGTCATAAAACTGATGATGCTAGCATTGTTGCTGAATTGTTCTTTAGAGAAATTATTCGTTTACATGGTATTCCAAAAACAATAGTCTCTGATCGCGATGCTAAGTTTCTAAGCCATTTTTGGAGATCTCTTTGGAATAAATTGGGAACTAAATTGTTGTTTAGCACTACTTACCACCCTCAGACCGATGGACAAACTGAGGTAGTAAATAGAACTTTATCTACCATGCCTAGGGCTGTTTTAGACAAGAATTTGAGACGTTGGGAGGATTGCTTGCCTCATGTTGAATTTGCTTACAATCATGCCACACATTCTACAAAGATGTGCCCTTTCCAGATTGTTTATGGTTACATCCCTAGGGCACCTATTGATTTGATTTCACTTAATGCTGCAAACGCCCCACATGTAGATGCTGTTGCACATGTTGAACAAATGATTACCGTACATGAACAAACGAAACAGAACATTGCTGCTACTAATGCAAAAAATCAGGTTGCTGGTAGTAAAGGAAGAAAACTTGTTACTTTTGAGCCAGGTGATATGGTTTGGTTGCACTTGAGAAAGGATCGGTTTCCTACTTTGCGTCGTTCTAAATTAATGCCTCGTGCTGCTGATCCATTTATGGTGCTAACAAAGATTAATGATAATGCTTATATCCTTGACCTGCCTGCGGAATTTGGTGTTTCCACTAGTTTTAATGTTGCAGATTTGAAACCATATATGGCTGAGGATGAGGAGTTGCCATCCAGGATGACTTCACTTCAAGAAGGGGAGGATGATGAGGACATCACTATGAGTACGACTACACCAGCAACACCTCCACATCAAGCGCCACTTCCTTCATTAGCTGGGCCAATCACTCGGGCCCGTGCCAGAGATCTTAACTTCGTCATGCTACTGAAGAATGAGGGCCCAGAAGAATAGACGACCAGCCCAACTGCGGCCCATAGTGGACGACCTAGGGTTGGCCGCCCCTAGGGGTTGCGCCCCCTCTCTATTTATCCAGGAGCTGCGCCTCCTTTGTTCTTCGAGTTTTGTTTTATGTTAGCTTTAGCTACTCTCGAACACGCGCAAATCTGCGCTGTCTTCGTGTATTCAGAACTCCACCCTCGAGTAATAGATTAGATTGCTTGCATCTTTTTCTTGTTCGTTCTTCGATTGCGCACAGGAAACGATCTTCGTGATCAGGCCGATCTCGCATCAGCAAGGTCGGTAACCACAGGGAGTTGGTTCAGCGATTGCATTGGCGCCTCGGGCTTGCTCGTCGTAGTCGGATCGCAAGGGTCATCTTCCGCCAAATCGGAATTATCTCTACTCGCCGAAAGATCGGGCACCTCAGCTATATCAGGAACCATTTCTTCGTTTTTCGCAACGAACATGCCCAATCCACTACTATAGTTCCAAAACTCCTGTTTGGGGTGGTTTCGTGCAATTTCGTTGCCCCACGTCACCAATTCCAAAAACGGGTGTCTAGGTGCATACAAGCACGAGTATTTGCCACCGGAACCATTTCTTCGTTTTGCGCAACGAACATGCCCAATCCACTACTTTAGGTCCAAAACTCATGTTTGGGTTGGTTTCGCGCAATTTCGTTGCCGCACGTCACCCATTTCGAAAACGGGTGTCGTGGTGCATACAAAGCACGAGTTTTCGCCACCGGAACCATTTATTCGTTTTTCGCAACGAACATGCCCAATCCACTAATTAAGGTCCAAAACTCATGTTTGGAATGGTTTCGCGCAATTTCGTTGCCGCACGTCACCCATTCCGAAAACGGGTGTCGGGTACAAAGCATGAGTTTTCGCCACCGGAACCATTTCTTCGTTTTTCGCAACGAACATGCCCAATCCACTACTTTAGGTCCAAAACTCATGTTTGGGGTGGTTTTGCGCAATTTCGTTGCCGCACGTCACCCATTCCGAAAACGGGAGTCGGGGTGCATACAAAGCATGAGTTTTCGCCACCGGAACCATTTCTTCGTTTTTCGCAACGAACATGCCCAATCCACTACTTTGGGTCCAAAACTCATGTTTGGTGTGGTTTCGCGCAATTTCGTTGTCGTACGTTACCCATTCCCAAAACGGGTGTCGGGGTGCATACAAAGCACGACTTTTGCCACCAGAACCAATTCTTCGTTTTTCGCAACGGACATGCCCAATCCACTACTTTAGGTCCAAAACTCATGTTTGGTGTGGTTTCGCGCTATTTCGTTGCCGCACGTCACCCATTCCGAAAACGGGGGTCGGGTGCATACAAAGCACGAGTTTTTGCCACCGGAACCATTTCTTCGTTTTTCGCAACGAACAAGCTCAATCCACTAATTTAGGTCCAAAACTCATGTTTGGCTTGGTTTCGCGCAATTTCGTTGCCGCACGTCACCCATTCCGAAAACGGGTGTCAGGGTGGATACAAAGCACGAGTTTTCGCCACCGGAACCATTTCTTCTTTTTTCGCAACGAACATGCCCAATCCACTACTATAGGTCCAAAACTCCTGTTTGGGGTGGTTTCATGCAATTTCGTTGCCGCACATCACCAATTCCAAAAATGGGTGTCTAGGTGCATATAAGCACTAGTATTTGCCACCGGAACCATTTCTTCGTTTTGCGCAACGAACATGCCCAATTCACTACTTTAGGTCCAAAACTCATGTTTGGGTTGGTTTCTCGTAATTTCGTTGCCGCACGTCACCCATTCCGAAAACGGATGTCGGGGTGCATACAAAGCACGAGTTTTCGCCACCGGAACCATTTCTTTGTTTTTCTCAACGAACATGCCCAATCCACTACTTTATGTCCAAAACTCATGTTTGGGGTGGTTTTGCGCAATTTCATTGTCGTACGTCACCTATTCCGAAAACGGGAGTCGGGTGCATACAAAGCATGAGTATTCGCCACCAGAACCATTTCTTCGTTTTTGCAGCGAACAAGCCCAATCCACAACTTTAGGTCCAAAACTCATGTTTGGGGTGGTTTCGCGCAATTTCGTTGCCGCACGTCACCCATTCTGAAAACGGGTGTCGGGTGCATACAAAACATGAGTTTTCGCCACCGGAACCATTTCTTCGTTTTTCGCAACGAACATGCCCAATCCACTACTTCAGGTCCAAAACTCATGTTTGGGGTGGTTTTGCGCAATTTCGTTGCCGCACGTCACCCATTCCGAAAACGGGAGTCGGGGTGCATACAAAGCATGAGTTTTCGCCACCGGAACAATTTCTACGTTTTTCGCAACGAACATGCCCAATCCACTACTTTGGGTCCAAAACTCATGTTTGGTGTGGTTTCACGCAATTTCGTTATCGTACGTCACCCATTCCCAAAACGGGTGTCGGGTGCATACAAAGCACGACTTTTGCCACCGGAACCAATTCTTCGTTTTTCGCAACGAATATGCCCAATCCACTACTTTAGGTACAAAACTCATGTTTGGTGTGGTTTCACGCTATTTCGTTGCCGCTCGTCACCCATTCCGAAAACGGGTGTCGGGGTGCATACAAAGCACGAGTTTTTGCCACCAGAACCATTTCTTCGTTTTTCGCAACGAACATGCCCAATCCACTACTTTAGGTCCAAAACTCATGTTTGGGTTGGTTTCGCGCAATTTCGTTGCCGCACGTCACCCATTCCGAAAACGGGTGTCAGGGTGGATACAAAGCACGAGTTTTCGCCACCGGAACCATCTTTTCTTTTTTCGCAACGAACATGCCCAATCCACTACTATAGGTCCAAAACTCCTGTTTGGGGTGTGATGTGCACCCGTTGGGTGATTGCCCGATCTTTCGATGAGAGGGTGTGGAATAACTCGATTGGGGGAGGAGACGACGTTCACGGCCCGACTACAGCCTTCCAAAGACGCTGCGCCTTAGCAACCGATACACCACCTCCTATGGCTGTCACGATCTTGTGGAGCGTGACACCCTGGCCACTAGGGCACTCGTCCCGCAAGCAATCGAAGAACTAGCAAGAACAAGTAGAACAAGTACTGAATTACCAGATCTAAATGTAGGTTTCAAAGTCAAACTCCAATATGGTGGGGTTCCGAAGACAAGAAGACGGGCGGCTGAACTAGCACGCGCGCTTACAAGCAAGTAGCGAGAGCTAAACTTGATCTAAACAAAACCCGCTATTCTTGGTGGCGGTGATGAAGCTAAGGTGCCCGATCTTTCGGCGAGTAGAGATAATTCCGATTTGTCGGAAGATGACCCTTGCGATCCGACTACGACGAGCAAGCCCGAGGCGCCAATGCAATCGCTGAACCAACTCCCTGTGGTTACCGACCTTGCTGATGCGAGATCGGCCTGATCACGAAGATCGTTTCCTGTGCGCAATCGAAGAACGAACAAGAACAAGATGCGAGCAATCTAATCTATTACTCGAGGGTGGAGTTCTGAATACACGAAGACAGCGCAGATTTGCGCGTGTTCGAGAGTAGCTAAGGCTAACGTAAAACAAAACTCAGGAAATAAAGGAGGCGCAGCTCCTGAATAAATAGAGAGGGGGCGCAGCCCCTAGGGGCGGCCAACCCTAGGTCGTCCATTATGGGCCGCAATTGGGCTGGTCGTCTATTCTTCCGGGCCTTCATTCTTTAACAACATGATGTAGTTCAATTCTCTTGCACGGGCCCGAGTCACTGGCCCAGGTGGAAGGGGTGGCGCCTGGGCTGGAGAAGGTGCTGCTGGTGTAGATGTGCTCGTGTTGGTGTTGATGTCCGCATCATCCTCCCCTTCTTGAACTGAAGTCGTCCTCGACGGCAACTCCTCATCTTCTCCCGCATACGGTTTCAAATCTGCAACATTAAAACTAGTGGAAACACCAAACTCCGCAGGTAGGTCGAGGGTATAAGCATTATCATTAATCTTGGTTAGTATCTTAAAAGGACCAGCAGCACGAGGCATCAATTTAGAACGGCGCAAAGTAGGAAAACGATCCTTTCTCAAATGCAACCAAACCATATCACCAGGTTCAAAAGTAACATGTTTTCTTCCTTTACTACCAGCAACCTGATTTTTTGTATTAGTAGCAGCAATGTTCTGTTTCGTTTGTTCATGTATGGTAATCATTTGTTCAACATGTGCAGAAGCATCTACATGTGGGGCGTTCGCAGCATTAAGTGAAATCAAATCAATAGGTGCCCTAGGAATGTAACCATAAACAATCTGGAAAGGGCACATCTTTGTAGAAGAATGCGTGGCATGATTGTAAGCAAATTCAACATGAGGCAAGCAATCCTCCCAACGTCTCAAATTCTTGTCTAAAACAGCCCTAAGCATGGTAGATAAAGTTCTATTTACTACCTCAGTTTGTCCATCAGTCTGAGGGTGACAAGTAGTGCTAAACAACAATTTAGTTCCCAATTTATTCCAAAGAGATCTCCAAAAATGGCTTAGAAACTTAGCATCGCGATCAGAGACTATTGTTTTTGGAATACCATGTAAACGAATAATTTCTCTAAAGAACAATTCAGCAACAATGCTAGCATCATCAGTTTTATGACAAGGTATAAAATGAGCCATTTTAGAGAATCTATCAACAACCACAAAAATACTATCCCTCCCCTTCTTAGTTCTAGGCAAGCCCAAAACAAAGTCCATAGAGATATCAAGCCAAGGAGAAGAAGGGACAGGCAAAGGCATATACAAACCATGGTTGTTCAACCGTGACTTAGCTTTCTGACAAGTAGTGCAGCGTGCAACAAGGCGCTCCACATCAGCGCGCATCCGAGGCCAAAAGAAGTGGGCAGCCAACACCTCATGTGTCTTGTAGACGCCAAAATGCCCCATGAGACCGCCTCCATGCGCTTCCTGTAACAACAAAAGACGAACCGAGCTAGCTGGAACACACAACTTGTTAGCGCGAAACAGGAACCCATCCTGTATGTGAAATTTGCCCCATGGTTTCCCATTAATACAATGGCCGAAAGCATCTTTAAAATCAGCATCGTCAACATATTGATCCTTCACAGTGTCCAAACCAAAGATTTTAAAATCTAACTGTGACAGCATGGTATAGCGACGAGACAAAGCATCAGCAATAACATTGTCCTTCCCGTTCTTGTGTTTAATAATGTAAGGAAAGGACTCAATGAATTCGACCCATTTAGCATGACGACGGTTCAGATTTGTTTGGGTACGAATATGTTTTAAAGCCTCATGATCAGAATGAATTATGAACTCACGATGCCAAAGATAATGCTGCCAAGTATGCAAAGTGCGCACTAAAGCGTAAAGCTCCTTATCATAAGTAGAATATTTCAGACTAGCACCGCTTAATTTTTCACTAAAATAAGCAACTGGTTTTCCTTCTTGTAACAAAACAGCACCTAGCCCAATACCGCTAGCATCGCATTCAAGCTCAAAAACTTTATTAAAATCAGGCAATTGCAAGAGGGGAGCTTGGGTTAACTTATCTTTCAAAGTGCTGAACGCTACCTCCTGCGAATCACTCCAAGCAAACGGCACATCTTTCTTTGTAAGCTCATGTAGAGGCGCTGCAATGGAGCTAAAATCACGAACAAATCTGCGGTAGAAACCGGCAAGTCCAAGAAAGCTCCGAATTTGTGTGACCGTCGTCGGTGTAGGCCACTCCCGAATGGCAGCAATCTTGCTGCTATCCACCTCAATGCCCTGCGGAGTAACCACATAACCAAGAAACGAGACACGTTGCGTGCAAAATGTGCATTTTTCCATGTTACCAAACAAGCGAGCAGCACGCAAAGCGTCAAAAACAGCACGCAAATGTTCTAAATGCTCCTCTATAGACTTGCTGTAAATCCTTATCATCGAAATAAACAACAACAAACAAACCTATGAAGGCCCGTAGAACTTCGTTCATTAAACGCATAAAGGTGCTGGGAGCATTAGTCAATCCAAATGGCATAACCAACCATTCATATAAACCAAATTTCGTTTTAAAAGCCGTTTTCCATTCATCACCGAGTTTCATTCTAATCTGATGGTAACCGCTACGCAAATCAACCTTAGAGAAAATAACGGCACCACTAAGCTCATCTAGCATATCATCAAGGCGTGGAATAGGATATCGATAACGAACTGTGATGTTATTAATAGCACGACAATCTACGCACATACGCCATGACCCATCTTTCTTTGGAACGAGTAAAACAGGAACCGAGCAAGGGCTAAGAGACTCACGAATGTAACCCTTATCAAGCAACGTCTGCACCTGGCGCTGGATGATGTAGCTGAGGTGCCCGATCTTTCGGCGAGTAGAGATAATTCCGATCTGGCGGAAGTTGACCCTCGCGATCCGACTACGACGAGCAAGCCCGAGGCGCCAATGCAATCGCTGAACCAACTCCCTGTGGTTACCGACCTTGCTGATGCGAGATCGGCCTGATCACGAAGATCGTTTCCTGTGCGCAATCGAAGAACGAACAAGAAAAAGATGCGAGCAATCTAATCTATTACTCGAGGGTGGAGTTCTGAATACACGAAGACAGCGCAGATTTGCGCGTGTTCGAGAGTAGCTAAAGCTAATGTAAAACAAAACTCGGAAAATAAAGGAGGCGCAGCTCCTGTATAAATAGAGAGGGGGCGCAGCCCCTAGGGGCGGCCAACCCTAGGTCGTCCATTATGGGCCGCAATTGGGCTGGTCGTCTATTCTTCCGGGCCTTCGTTCTTTAACAACATGATGTAGTTCAATTCTCTTGCACGGGCCCGAGTCACTGGCCCAGGTGGAAGGGGTGGCGCCTGGACTGGGGAAGATGGTGCCTGGGCTGGAGAAGGTGCTGCTGGTGTAGATTTGCTCGTGTTGGTGTTGATGTCCTCATCATCCTCCCCTTCTTGAACTGAAGTCGTCCTCGACGGCAACTCCTCATCTTCTCCCGCATACGGTTTCAAATCTGCAACATTAAAACTAGTGGAAACACCAAACTCCGCAGGCAGGTCAAGGATATAAGCATTATCATTAATCTTGGTTAGTACCTTAAAAGGACCAGCAGCACGAGGCATCAATTTAGAACGGCGCAAAGTAGGAAAACGATCCTTTCTCAAATGCAACCAAACCATATCACCAGGTTCAAAAGTAACTAGTTTCCGGCCTTTACTACCAGTAATCTGATATTTAGCATTAGCAGCAGCAATGTTTTGTTGAGTTTGTTCATGGAGATTAATCATTTGTTCAACATGTGCAAGAGCATCTATGTGTGGGGCGTCCGTAGCATCAAGCGAAAACAAAGCAATAGGCGCCCTAGGAATGTAACCATAAACAATTTGAAAAGGGCACATCTTTGTAGAAGAATGTGTTGCATGATTATAAGCAAACTCAACATGAGGTAAGCAATCCTCCCAACGTTTCAAATTTTTGTCTAAAACAGCCCTAAGCATGGTAGACAGAGTTCGATTAACTACCTCAGTTTGACCATCAGTCTGAGGGTGACAAGTGCTGCTAAACAGCAATTTAGTTCCTAATTTATTCCACAGAGATCTCCAAAAATGACTCAGAAACTTGGCATCACGATCCGAGACTATTGTATTGGGAATACCGTGCAAACGAATAATCTCTCTAAAAAACAATTCAGCAACATTGCTAGCATCATCAGTCTTATGACAAGGTATGAAATGAGCCATTTTGGAGAATCGATCAACAAACCACAAAAATGCTATCCCTCCCCTTCTTAGTTCTAGGCAATCCCAAAACAAAATCCATCGAAATATCAATCCAAGGGGAAGTAGGAACAGGCAAAGGCATATACAAACCATGGTTGTTCAACCGTGACTTAGCTTTCTGACAAGTAGTGCAGCGTGCAACAAGGCGCTCAACATCAGCGCGCATCCGAGGCCAAAAGAAGTGGGCAGCCAACACCTCATGTGTCTTGTAGACGCCAAAGTGCCCCATGAGACCGCCTCCATGTGCTTCCTGTAACAACAAAAGACGAACCGAGCTAGCTGGAACACACAGCTTGTTAGCGCGAAACAGGAACCCATCCTGTATGTGAAATTTGCCCCATGGTTTCCCATTAATACAATGGCCGAAAGCATCTTTAAAATCAGCATCGTCAACATATTGATCTTTTACAGTGTGCAAACCAAAGATTTTAAAATCTAACTGTGACAGCATGGTATAGCGACGAGACAAAGCATCAGCAATAACATTGTCCTTCCCGTTCTTGTGTTTAATAATGTAAGGAAAAGACTCAATGAATTCTACCCATTTAGCATGACGACGGTTCAGATTTGTTTGGGTACGAATATGTTTTAAAGCCTCATGATCAGAATGAATTATGAACTCACGATGCCAAAGATAGTGCTGCCATGTATGTAAAGTGCGCACTAACGCGTAAAGCTCCTTATCATAAGTAGAATATTTCAGACTAGCACCGCTTAATTTTTCACTAAAATAAGCAACTGGTTTTCCTTCTTGTAATAAAACAGCACCTAGCCCAATACCGCTAGCATCGCATTCAAGCTCAAATACTTTATTAAAATCAGGCAATTGCAATAGGGGAGCTTGGGTTAACTTATCTTTCAAAGTGTTGAACGCTTCCTCCTGCGAATCACTCCAAGCAAACGGCACATCTTTCTTTGTAAGCTCATGTAGAGGCGCTGCAATGGAGCTAAAATCACGAACAAATCTGCGGTAGAAACCGGCAAGTCCAAGAAAGCTCCGAATTTGTGTGACCGTCGTCGGTGTAGGCCACTCCCGAATGGCAGCAATCTTGCTGCTATCCACCTCAATGCCCTGTGGAGTAACAACATAACCAAGAAACGAGACACGTCGTGTGCAAAAGATGCATTTTTCCATGTTAGCGAATAACTGGGCGGCACGCAATGCATCAAAAACAGCACTTAAATGTTCCAAATGCTCTTTCTTAGATTTGCTGTAAATAAGGATATCATCGAAATAAACAACCACAAACAATCCTATGAAGGGCCTCAGAACTTCATTCATCACTCGCATAAAAGTGCTGGGAGCATTAGTCAATCCAAACGGCATAACCAACCATTCATATAAACCAAATTTCGTTTTGAAGGCTGTTTTCCATTCATCACCCAGTTTCATTCTAATCTGGTGGTAACCACTACGCAAATCAATCTTAGTGAAAATAATGGCACCACTAAGCTCATCTAGCATATCATCAAGGCGTGGTATAGGATAGCGATAACGAATAGTGATATTATTAATAGCACGACAGTCTACACACATACGCCATGACCCATCCTTCTTGGGAACAAGTAACACAGGAACAGAGCAAGGGCTAAGAGACTCACGAATGTATCCTTTGTCAAGCAACGCCTGTACCTGGCGCTGAATCTCCTTTGTCTCATCCGGATTTGTACGGTATGGTGCGCGGTTTGGAAGCTGTGCACCGGGAATGAGGTCGATCTGGTGCTCAATGCCACGAAGCGGTGGGAGACCCGGTGGTAAGTCTTTGGGAAAGACATCAGCGTACTCCTGCAAAAGGTTAGCAACCATAGGGGGAATAGCCAAAGATGGTGCATCATCAAGTGAAATGAGGACACTAGAGCATACAAGTGCATAGCATGGCAAATGAGCACCGTGTAGATCATCAAAATCAGCACGTGTAGCAAGTAAAACAGGAGCCTTCAACTTAATTTCAGAAGGAACAGAGGGCGATGGATCAAGTTGTTTAGCAGTTATAGCAGCTCGGGCAAGATCATCTTTAACAATTTGTTCAGGTGTCATTGGATGTATAATTATTTTCTGACCCTTAAAAATGAAAGAATAATGATTCGAACGACCATGATGCAAGCTATCAGTATCATATTGCCAAGGTCGACCAAGTAACAAAGAGCATGCTTCCATGGGAATAACATCACAATCAACAAAATCAGAATAAGCACCCATGGAGAAAGGAACTCGCACGGAACGCGTGATTTTTATTTTACCACCATCATTAAGCCATTGAATGTGATATGGGTTTGGATGCTTACGAGTGGGTAACGACAACTTTTCGACCAGCATGGTACTCGCCAAATTGTTGCAACTGCCGCTGTCGATAATGATGCGAATTGACCGCTCCTGCACAACACCCTTTGTATGGAACAGGGTGTGTCGCTGATTCTTCTCGGGCAAAGCGACCTGTGTACTGAGAACACGCTGCACAACAAGACTTTCATACCTATCAGCGTCGCCCGGGTTGACATGTACCTCCGCCTTAGCTACATGGTCAGTGGCAAGTAGTGCATGTTCAATTTCTTCAGAATCACTAGCGGAAGAGTACTCACCATCGTCACGAATGAGTAAAGTGCGCTTGTTTGGGCAGTCCCGAATCACATGGCCAAATCCTCTACAGCGATGACACTGAATATCCCGTGTACGACC
The DNA here is from genome assembly GCF_902167145.1 of Zea mays. Lineage (NCBI taxonomy): Eukaryota > Viridiplantae > Streptophyta > Magnoliopsida > Poales > Poaceae > Zea > Zea mays. The sequence goes on from NC_050098.1 coordinate 86,717,978, forward strand.
TGTGGGTGGGGCAGTGCTGGCTGGTTTGGTCGTCTTCTCGCGTGGAGTAGTGGTGGACGTGGATGGCGCAGGGGGAACTGGTGCTGAGGTGGATGTCGAGCTTCGTCCTGCAAAAGGGTTAGAATATTGCTTCGAGCGGCGTCCCTGCACTTCACGTTCAGCTTTGCAAGCATATTCAAATAAAGTAGTCATATCATAATATTCCTTATAATCAAGTATATCTTGGATTTCGCGGTTTAAACCACCACGAAAACGTGCCATAGCAGCGTCGTTGTCCTCCAATATCCCACAACGAATCATACCTTTTTGTAACTCCTGGAAATAGTCCTCAACAGATTGAGAACCTTGCTGAAAACGCTGCATTTTATTAAGCAAATCACGAGCATAATACGAAGGCACAAATCGATGTCGCATCGCAGCTTTCAACTGATCCCAAGTGGTTGGAATGGTAGTGGGATGTTTTATTTTAAACTCACGCCACCAAATTAAAGCAAAATCAGTAAATTCACTAATAGCAGCTTTAACCTGAGAATGTGCAGCAATATCATGGCATGAAAATTTTTGTTCAACCTCTAACTCCCAATCAAGATATGGAGCAGGATCATATTTGCCATTAAAAGGTGGAATTTTAAATTTAATCTTAGAAAATAAGTCATTAGGGGGATGACGAACCACACGGCGTGCACGACCACGGCGATCTCCATCGTCCCACTCAGTGTCACCGCCGTAGTCCTGCTCCATCTTTGTGGTCAACGCATCAAGGCGTGCCAGGATGGTGTCGAGTGTGGTGCGAGTCGCCGTTTGAGCAAGGTCAAGCTGGTTGAAACGCTCGGTCGTCGAAGTGACCGTTGAATCAAGCCGTTCATGCATCGTCCTAATGTCATCAGCAAGTCCATCAACTTGTCCCTTTACTTCCAGCAACTGGGCATCCACCGTGTCATGTGCTCCTGCCATAGTTAGCGCAAACACCAAAACACCAAAAAAAAATGACAAAAACAGGGGTGTACTGCTCACAAGGCGCTCACACTAGTGCTGTTATCAAATTCTTATCCGTTCTTACCAAGCCACAGTGGTGAACTGCAACCAACAGGTGGAACCGGTGAAAGATTGGATGAGCGATTGCCTGGAGAAACAGAAACCTACTCGTCGTAGAAATATGTGGAGTTCTGGGTAGGCTGCACTCAAGTCAAGGATTAGCACGACCAAACAATAATGCAAAGTTGAATTATAGTGCAAAACACGAAACTATATTGCTGGCCACAAGTGCAAAGGACGGATGGAACTAGCAGAATGGCAGTACCGTAAATATTGTACTAGCGAGTAGGAATCACAAGTGATTTTGTTTTTCTTTTTTGTATGATTTTTTTTGATATTTTTCTCAGCACAAGAAGCAACAAAATAGGAGCTAGACGAAGTTTCACCTAAAACAAAGATCAGATGTGGTCTACAGAAAATCAGGAAATTCTCTGAAAAGCGTGCGAGAACTTTGACGGATTTTTTTCTTTATTTTCCTGAATTTTTTTGACAATTTTGTCGAACCCAAACAGACCGAAGGTCAGTTTGGCCGGCCTCAGAATGGTGTCAACTAGCTCCTGTAAAAATTTCAGATTTTTCGGACACCCGAGCGAAAAGTTATGCCCGGTTTAAGGAAGGTACCTCAAGTTATGTTTTCAAACGACCGGGATGAAACAACCGTATCCTTTCTCCTTCGTTGTTTTTTTTTTGTTTCTGTTTTTTTTTTGACGTAACCGAAGGAGAAAAACAAGGAAACGATGTTGACTCGGTTTTTTTTCTGTTTTTTTTCGTAACCGAAGGAGAAAAACAAGGAAACGGCCGTTGACTCGGTTTGTTTTTTCTGTTTTTTTTGACGTAACCGAAGGAGAAAAACAAGGAAACAATGTTGACTCGGTTTGTGGCGTGATCAAAGGGGAGATGGTGGCGGCGCTAGGATTTGAATGGTGGAAGAACACAATGCAACCAGCAACAAATGACGCGAAAGCACACAAATTCAACAATGCAGATTATTGAAAGAAAGTGCGAGGCTCAAAAGGGTGCTGGGATAAGGTCTAACCTGAATTTTTATGTGGTTTTGTGGACTGTAGGAAAAAAAAACACTCGATAAACTCACCGATCAACCTGGAAATCTGATACCAATTGATGTAGCTGAGGTGCCCGATCTTTCGGCGAGTAGAGATAATTCCGATCTGGCGGAAGTTGACCCTCGCGATCCGACTACGACGAGCAAGCCCGAGGCGCCAATGCAATCGCTGAACCAACTCCCTGTGGTTACCGACCTTGCTGATGCGAGATCGGCCTGATCACGAAGATCGTTTCCTGTGCGCAATCGAAGAACGAACAAGAAAAAAATGCGAGCAATCTAATCTATTACTCGAGGGTGGAGTTCTGAATACACGAAGACAGCGCAGATTTGCGCGTGTTCGAGAGTAGCTAAAGCTAATGTAAAACAAAACTCGGAAAATAAAGGAGGCGCAGCTCCTGTATAAATAGAGAGGGGGCGCAGCCCCTAGGGGCGGCCAACCCTAGGTCGTCCATTATGGGCCGCAATTGGGCTGGTCGTCTATTCTTCCGGGCCTTCGTTCTTTAACAACATGATGTAGTTCAATTCTCTTGCACGGGCCCGAGTCACTGGCCCAGGTGGAAGGGGTGGCGCCTGGACTGGGGAAGATGGTGCCTGGGCTGGAGAAGGTGCTGCTGGTGTAGATTTGCTCGTGTTGGTGTTGATGTCCTCATCACTGGATCTCCTTCGTCTCATCTGGATTTGTACGGTACGGGGCGCGGTTCGGAAGAGAAACGCCGGGGATGAGATCGATCTGATGCTCAATGCCACGGAGGGGAGGAAGACCCGGTGGTAAGTCCGTAGGATAAACATCAGCATACTCCTGCAAAAGGTTAACAACAGCAGGGGGTATATCCAAAGACGGTGCATCATCAAGCGGAACAAGCATTCGCGAGCATACAAGTGCATAACAGGGCATATGAGCTTCATGGAGATCATCAAAATCAGCACGTGTAGCAAGTAAAACAGGAGAGTGCAACTTGATTTCAGATTTAATAGGTGCGGCTGATGTCGATTTGACTTGTTGTGCAGTTTTAGCAGCCCTAGTAAGATCATCTTTCAAAATTTGGTCAGGGGTCATTGGATGTATAATTATTTTCTGGCCTTTAAACATGAAAGAATAATGATTTGAACGACCATGATGTAAACTATCAGTATCATATTGCCAAGGTCGACCTAATAACAAAGAGCATGCTTCCATAGGAATAACATCGCAATCAGCATAATCAGAATAAGAACCCAGCGAGAAGGGGACACGTACCGAACGTGTTACCTTTATTTTACCACCATCATTAAGCCATTGAATGTGATACGGATGTGGATGTGTGCGAGTGGGCAAAGATAATTTCTCTACCAACGCTGTACTTGCCAAATTGTTGCAGCTGCCACTATCGATGATGATGCGAATCGACCGTTCGTGCACGACGCCCTTGGTATGGAATAGAGTGTGTCGCTAATTTTTTTCGGCCTGGGCAACCTGTGTGCTGAGAACACGCTGCACAACAAGACTCTCATACCTATCGGCGTCGATGGGATCAACGTGGACTTCCTCATTTTCTGCATGGTTAGTGGCAATCATAGCATGACTAGTTTCCTCAGAATCACTGGCTGAAGAGTACTCACCATTGTCACGTATAAGCAAGGTACGCTTGTTTGGGCAGTCCCGAATCATGTGCCCAAACCCTCTGCAACGATGGCACTGAATATCCCGTGTACGTCCTGTGGAAGAAGCGGCGCCTTTGGCAGGGGGTGCCACTGGCTTGGCCGGCCCTGTGCGCGATGTAGTGCTAGGCGTAGGAGGTGCAGGGCTGGAAGGAGTTGAGCTGTGTGTTGGACCCCGGCCTGCAAAAGAGTTAGTATATGTCTTTGATCGTCGTCCCTGTACTTCACGTTCAGCTTTGCAAGCATATTCAAACAATGTGGTTATATCAAAATAATCCTTATAATCAAGTATATCCTGAATTTCCCTGTTCAAACCACCACGAAAACGCGCCATAGCAGCGTCATCTGACTCAACCAAACCACAACGAAGCATACCCTTTTGCAACTCCTGGTAATATTCCTCAACAGATTGTGAACCTTGTTGAAAACGCTGCATTTTGTTAAGCAAATCACGAGCATAATAGGAAGGAACAAATCTGTGGCGCATGGCAGTTTTTAATTGGGTCCAAGTAATGACACTATTAATGGGAAGTTTTTGTTTATACTCACGCCACCAAATTAAAGCAAAATCAGTAAATTCACTAATGGCAGCCTTCACTTGGCTATTAGCAGGAATATCATGGCATGAAAATTTCTGTTCTACCTCTAATTCCCAATCAAGATATGCAGCAGGATCATATTTACCATTAAAAGATGGAATTTTAAATTTAATCTTAGAAAATAAGTCATTAGGGGGATGACGAACCACACGACGTGCACGACCACGGCGATCTCCATCGTCCTGCTCAGTGTCACCGCCGTATTCCTGCTCCATCTTTGTGGTCAATGCATCAAGGCGTGCAAGGATGGTGTCGAGTGTGGTGCGAGTCGCCGTTTGAGCAAGGTCAAGTTGGTTGAAACGCTCGGTCGTCGAAGTGATCGTTGAATCAAGCCGTTCATGCATCGTCCTAATGTCAGCAGCAAGTCCATCAACTTGTCCCCTTACTTCCTGCAACTGGGCGTCCACCATGTCGTGTGCTCCTGCCATAGTTAGCGCAAACACCAAAAGAAGAAAAACCAACGACAAAAACAGGGGTGTACTGCTCACAAGGCGCTCACACTAGTGCTGTTATCAAGTTCTTATCCGTTCTTACCAAGCCACAGTGGTGAACTGCAATCAACAGGTGGAACCGGTGAAAGATTGGATGAGCGATTGCGTGGAGAAACAGAAACCTGCTCGTCGTAGAAATATGTGGAGTTGTGGGTAGGCTGCACTCAAGTCAAGGATTAGCACGATCAAACAATAATGCAAAGTTGAATTATAGTGCAAAACACGAAACTATATTGCTGGCCACAGGTGCAAAAGATGGATGGAACTAGCAGAATGGCAGTACCGTAAATATTGTACTAGTGATGCCAAAAAGGCACTAGTAGAAATCACAGGTGATTTTGTTTTTCTTTTTTGTATGATTTTTTTGATATTTTTCTCAGCACAAGAAGCAACAAGATAGGAGCTAGACGAAGTTTCACCTAAAACAGAGATCAGATGTGGTCTACAGAAAATCAGGAAGTTCTCTGAAAAGCGTGCGAGAACTTTGACGGATTTTTTTCTTTATTTTCCTGAATTTTTTTGACAATTTTGTCGAACCCAAACAGACCGAAGGTCAGTTTGGCCGGGCTCAGAATGGTGTCAACAAGCTCCTGTAAAAATTTCAGATTTTTTGGACACCCGAGCGAAAAGTTATGCCCGTTTTACGGAAGGTACCTCAAGTTATGTTCTAAAAACGACCGGGATGAAGCAACTGTATCCTTTCTCCTTCGTTATCTTTTTTTTTCTGTTTTTTTTTGACGTAACCGAAGGAGAAAAACAAGGAAGCGGCCGTTGACTCGGTATGTTTTTTTTTCTGTTTTTTTTTTCGTAACCGAAGGAGAAAATCAAGGAAACGGCCGTTGACTCGGTTTGTTTTTTCTATTTTTTTTTTGACGTAACCGAAGGAGAAAAAGAAGGAAACGATGTTGACTCGGTTTGTGGCGTGATCAAACGGGAGATGGTGGCGGCGCTAGGGTTTGAATGGTGGAAGAACACAATGCAACCAGCAACAAATGACGCGAAAGCACACAAATTCAACAATGCAGATTATTGAAAGAAAGTGCGAGGCTCAAAAGGGTGCTGGGATAAGATCTAACCTGAATTTTTATGTGGTTTTGTGGACTGTAGGAAAAAAAACGCTCGATAAACTCACCGATCAACCTGGAAATCTGATACCAATTGATGAAGCTAAGGTGCCCGATCTTTCGGCGAGTAGAGATAATTCCGATTTGTCGGAAGATGACCCTTGCGATCCGACTACGACGAGCAAGCCCGAGGCGCCAATGCAATCGCTGAACCAACTCCCTGTGGTTACCGACCTTGCTGATGCGAGATCGGCCTGATCACGAAGATCGTTTCCTGTGCGCAATCGAAGAACGAACAAGAACAAGATGCGAGCAATCTAATCTATTACTCGAGGGTGGAGTTCTGAATACACGAAGACAGCGCAGATTTGCGCGTGTTCGAGAGTAGCTAAGGCTAACGTAAAACAAAACTCAGGAAATAAAGGAGGCGCAGCTCCTGAATAAATAGAGAGGGGGCGCAGCCCCTAGGGGCGGCCAACCCTAGGTCGTCCATTATGGGCCGCAATTGGGCTGGTCGTCTATTCTTCCGGGCCTTCGTTCTTTAACAACGTGATGTAGTTCAATTCTCTTGCACGGGCCCGAGTCACTGGCCCAGGTGGAAGGGGTGGCGCCTGGGCTGGAGAAGGTGCTGCTGGTGTAGATGTGCTCGTGTTGGTGTTGATGTCCGCATCAGGCGGCTAGGGGGTTTATAAACATGGGAGGACGACCACAAGGGTATTGGGGTCGTGCTGCAACCCTAGGATGCGTCCCTAATGGACCTAACTTGATAAACGACCCATTGGGCCAAAATAGGGTGACGCAGCACCATGGGCAGAAAAGGCAGGAAATGTCTCGGTAAGAAAACAATGATTACGGCGGCCTCAGAACAGATATGACTATAACTCCGGATCCATATGAAAGTAGACTTGATAAGCTTTCCATGTTGTGCTTGAACATTCCAATCCGAGCCCGCATCTGACCGTGGTGACCGTCACAAGTTGGTGTTCTTCTGCAGTCCGAATCCAGCATGTTCAAATCCTTTTCCCTTTCGGTCTTCTCCCTGATTCCTAAGCAAAACAAGAGTGCACGGGTCTCCATGGTCTAAATATGATGGACATGAACTCAAGAGTGTAATCACCTGATGGTTGAGTTGATGAGCACGAGCGCGAGTAATGGGACCAGAAATTGGTACTTGTATTGGTATAGATGCATCAGTAGTGTGGATGTCTTCATCAAGATGTATCAGTAGTGTGGATGTCTTCATCATTCTCCCTTTCTTGCATTTGAGTCGTCCTGGACTCAAGCTCAACTTCCTCTCCCAAGTAGGGCTTTAAATCTGCAATGTTAAATGTGGGGATAACCCCAAAGTCTGCAGGCAGATCTAGCCTATATGCATTGTCGTTAATTTTCTCTAGCACTTTAAACGGTCCATCGGCTCGAGGCAACAATTTAGATTTTCGTAATTCAGGAAACCTTTCCTTTCTCAAATGCAACCAAACTAAATCTCCAGGTTCAAAATTTATTTCCTTTCTACCTTTATCACTAGCAAACTTATATCTAGCATTCATACGCTCTATGTTTTCTTTAGTAGTTTCATGCAGTTTTAACATCAATTCAGCACGCCTAGTAGCATCAAAATTTAGTTTTTCAGAAGATGGCAAAGGCATTAAATCAATAGGAGCACGAGGCAACAAACCATATACAATCTGAAATGGGCACATCTTTGTAGTAGAATGCAATGATCGATTATAAGCAAATTCAACATGAGGCAAACAGTCCTCCCACATCTTAATATTCTTCTTTAGAACTGCCCTTAACATAGTAGACAAAGTTCTATTCACAACTTCAGTTTGACCATCAGTTTGAGGATGACATGTAGTAGAAAATAAAAGCTTAGTCCCCAATTTTGCCCACAAAGTCCTCCAAAAATGACTAAGAAATTTAGCATCACGATCAGAAACGATTGTGTTGGGCACACCATGCAAGCGAACAATTTCACGAAAGAACAAATCAGCAATATGAGTAGCATCGTCAGTTTTATGACATGGTATGAAATGTGCCATCTTAGAAAATCTATCAACAACCACAAACACACTATCACGTCCCTTCCTAGTCCTAGGCAATCCTAGCACAAAATCCATAGAAATATCTTCCCAAGGAGCACTAGGAACGGGTAGAGGCAAATACAAACCGTGTGGATTTAACCGTGACTTTGCCTTTTGACATGTCGTGCAACGAGCAACCAATCTCACCACATCTCTTCTCATCTTGGGCCAAAAGAAATGACCAGCAAGTATGTCCTCCGTTTTCTTTGCTCCAAAATGTCCCATTAAGCCACCTCCATGTGCTTCCTGTAACAACAACAAACGAACGGAGCTAGCTGGAATGCATAGCTTGTTAGCTCTAAACACAAACCCATCACTAACGATATATTTGTTCCATCCTTTCCCATCTTTACAATGCAGCAACACATCTTTAAAATCAGCATCATGAACATATTGGTCTTTAATCGTCTCTAATCCAAAGATTTTGTAGTCAAGTTGATTTAGCAAAGTATATCTCCTAGACAAAGCGTCAGCAATGATATTCTCTTTTCCTTTCTTGTGCTTAATAACATAAGGAAACGATTCGATAAATTCAACCCACTTAGCATGTCTACGGTTCAGTTTTCCTTGACTACGAATATGTTTCAAAGATTCATGATCAGAATGAATAACAAACTCTTTGGGCCACAAATAATGCTGCCATGTTTCTAATGTTCGCACAAGAGCATATAATTCCTTATCATAAGTAGAATAATTTAGAACAGACCCACTCAATTTTTCACTAAAATATGCAACAGGTTTGCCTTCTTGTAACAAAACACCACCCAATCCAATTCCACTAGCATCACATTCAAGCTCAAAAGTCTTATTAAAATCAGGAAGTTGTAGGAGAGGTGCTTGTGTCAACTTATCTTTCAGCACGTTGAAAGCGTGCTCTTGTACTTTGCCCCAACTAAAATGCACTCCCTTCTTCGTAAGCTCATTCAAAGGTGCAGCAATGGTGCTAAAGTCCTTCACAAAACGGCGATAGAAGCCAGCAAGTCCTAGGAAACTCCGCACCTGTGTGATAGTCTTTGGCATAGGCCATCCATGTATCGCTTCTACCTTGGCTTGATCAACCTCAATTCCCTGTGGAGTCACAACATAACCAAGAAACGAAACTCGATCGGTGCAAAATGTGCACTTCTCAAGGTTACCAAATAAACGTGCATCTCGTAAAGCATTAAAAACAGCACACATGTGATCAACATGTTCATCCATAGATTTGTTGTAGATCAATATGTCATCAAAGTATACTACCACAAATTTTCCAATGAAGGCACGCAAAACCTCGTTCATTAATCTCATGAAAGTGCTAGGTGCATTAGTTAACCCAAAAGGCATGACTAACCACTCATACAATCCGAACTTAGTTTTGAAAGCAGTTTTCCATTCATCTCCCAATTTCATACGAATCTAGTGGTACCCACTACGCAAATCAACTTTAGAAAAGACAATGGCACCACTCAATTCATCAAGCATATCATCTAAACGTGGAATAGGGTGTCGATACCGTATCGTGATATTATTAATAGCCCTACAATCAACACACATACGCCATGTTCCATCTTTTTTAGGCACTAAAATAACCGGAACAGCACACGGACTAAGAGACTCACGCACGTAACCTTTGTCGAGTAGTTCTTGCACTTGTCACTGAATTTCTTTTGTTTCCTCTAGATTTGTCCTATATGGCACACGATTCGGCAAAGATGCACCAGGAATAAGATCAATTTGGTGCTCAATCCCTCGTATAGGTGGCAGCCCTCTGGTATCTCACTTGGAAATACATCAGAATACTCCTGCAAAATGTTAGTAATAACAGGAGGCAAAGAATGCTGCATATCTTGAATTGAAATCAAAGCATCCTTGCATACCAAGGCGTAGGCAACAGTAGTGGAAGCAAATAATTCATTAACATCAGTTTTTGTTGCAAGCAAGCAATGTCCTTTCAATTTTATCCCATCTTTGTTATTACCAACAGCTTTAATATTCTTGTTGTTCTCAGTTTTAGCTTTGGTAGCTTTAGCAACATCATCACGCACAATAGCCTCAGGGGACATGGGAAGCAAAATAATTTTCTTATCATGGTGTATGAGAGAATATTGATTTGATCTACCATGATGCATACAATCTGAATCAAATTGCCATGGTCTACCTAGCAGAATATTACAAGCATCCATAGGCACAACATCACAGTCAACAACATCACGATATGAACCAATAGCAAAATTAATTCGTACCAGCTTGGTTACCTTGACCTTACCACTATTGTTAAGCCATTGAATGTGATATGGATGCGGGTGCGGTTTGGTTGTAAGTGCAAGCTTCTCCACCATGTCGCTGCTAGCCAAGTTGTTGCAGCTACCTCCATCAATGATCAAACGACATGAACGCTCCTTAATGACACACTTTGTTTGAAATAACGTATGTCGCTGATTCTGCTCTGCCTTCTCCATTTGTGCACTAAGCACACGCTGTACAATGAGGCTCTCATAATGCTCTACATCATCTGCACCAATCTGTTCTTCGGGTGGTTCCTTAGTGCCTGCATCATCAGCCGCAAGCAAAGCAAGTGTAGCTTCATCCAAATCACTAGCAGAGGAATATCCACCATCGTCTTTTACCACCAAAACACGCTGATTAGGACAATCACGCTGCACGTGTCCATAGCCCTTGCATCGATAACACAGAACATCTCTTGTTCTACCCGTGGAGGCTACTCTCAGGCACTACCTGCTGGTTTCTGGGCAGATTTGGTAGCTGAATTTGTGGAAGATGCACGTGGTTTGTCGCCGGAGGAAGGCGGGGGTGCTGGTCGACATGGCGAGGGAGTTGGTGCTGGTGTACAACCGGTCATGGACGTAGTCGTGCGCTGTTGCCATGGTGTAGACTTTCCTGCAGAAACATTAGACCTTGCACTAGCACGTCGTCCCTGCAATTCGCTTTCAGCTTTGCAAGCAAGATGAAACAATCGGGTTACATTAGCATAATCTTTATAAGCAAGGATGTCCTGAATTTCCCTATTTAACCCGCCCGAAAATCTAGCCATAGCAGATTCCTCACCCTCCTCTATGTTACAACGCAGCATACCCATTTGTAATTCCTGATAATATTCTTCTACACTTTTAGTACCCTGTCTCAATTGTTGCAACTAGTTTAACATATCACGTGCATAATAAGAAGGAACAAATCTAGCCCGCATGACCCGTTTCAACGCATCCCAAGTTTGTGGCATGTTATTAGGATTCTTCTTACCATGTTCTATCCACCAAACAGAAGCAAATTCAGTAAACTCACTAGTAGCAGCTCTAACCCGCGCATTCTCAGGAAATTCATGGCATGCAAACTTTTGATCAACCGCAATCTCCCAAGTAATGTAAGCATCAGGGTCATATTTACCATCAAAAGGAGGTATTTTTCACAACGAACATGCCCAATCCACTACTTTAGGTCCAAAACTCATGTTTGGGTTGGTTTCGCGCAATTTCGTTGCCGCACTTCACCCATTCCGAAAACGGGTGTCAGGGTGGATACAAAGCACGAGTTTTCGCCACCAGAACCATTTCTTCGTTTTTCGCAACGAACATGCCCAATCCACTACTATAGGTCCAAAACTCCTGTTTGGGGTGGTTTCGTGCAATTTCATTGCCGCACGTCACCAATTCCAAAAACGGGTGTCTGGGTGCATACAAGCACGAGTTTTTGCCACCGGAACCATTTCTTCGTTTTGCGCAACGAACATGCCCAATCCACTACTTTAGGTCCAAAACTCATGTTTGGGCTGGTTTCGCGCAATTTCGTTGCCGCACGTCACCCATTCCCAAAACGGGTGTCGAGGTGCATACAAAGCACGACTTTTTGCCACTGGAACCATTTCTTCGTTTTTCGCAACGAACATTCCCAATCCACTACTTTAGGTCCAAAACTCATGTTTGGGGTGGTTTCGCGCAATTTCGTTGCCGCACGTCACCCATTCCGAAAACGGGTGTCGGGGTGCATACAAAGCACGAGTTTTCGCCACCGGAACCATTTCTTCGTTTTTCTCAACGAACATGCCCAATCCACTGCTTTAGGTCCAAAACTCATGTTTGGGTGGTTTCGCGCAATTTCGTTGCTGCACGTTACCCATTCCGAAAACGGGTGTCGGGGTGCATACAAGCACGAGTTTTTGCCATCGGAACCGTTTCTTCGTTTTTCGCAACGAACATGCCCAATCCACTACTTTAGGTCCAAAACTCATGTTTGGGGTGGTTTCACGCAATTTCGTTGCCGCACGTCATCCATTCCGAAAACAAGTGTCGGGGTGCATACAAAGCACGAGTTTTCGCCACCAGAACCATTTCTTCGTTTTGTGCAACAAACATGCCCAATCCACTACTTTAGGTCCAAAACTCATGTTTGGGAATGTTTCGCGCAATTTCATTGCCGCACGTCACCCATTCCGAAAACGGTAAGTCGGGGTGCATTAAAAGCATGAGTTTTCGCCACCGGAACCATTTCTTCGTTTTTCGCAACGAACATGCCCAATCCACTACTTTGGGTCCAAAACTCATGTTTGGGGTGGTTTCGCGCAATTTTGTTGCCGCACGTCACCCATTCCGAAAACCGGTGTCGGGATGCATACAAAGCACGAGTTTTCGCCACCGGAACCATTTCTTCGTTTTTCTCAACGAACATGCCCAATCCTCTACTTTAGGTCCAAAACTCATGTTTGGGGTGGTTTCACACAATTTCGTTGCCGCACGTTACCCATTCCGAAAACGGGTGTTGGGTGCATACAAAGCATGAGTTTTCGCCACCGGAACCATCTTTTCGTTTTTCGCAGCGAACAAGCCCAATCCACTACTTTAGGTCCAAAACTCATGTTTGGGGTGGTTTCGCGCAATTTCGTTGCCGCACGACACCCATTCCGAAAACGGGTGTCGGGTGCATACAAAGCATGAGTTTTCGCCACCGGAACCATTTCTTCGTTTTACACAACAAACATGCCCAATCCACTACTTTAGGTCCAAAACTCATGTTTGGGGTGGTTTCGCGCAATTTCGTTGCCGCACGTCACCCATTCCAAAAACGGGTGTCGGGTGCATACAAAGCATGAGTTTTCGCCACCGGAAACATTTCTTCGTTTTTCGCAGCGAACAAGCCCAATCCACTACTTTAGGTCCAAAACTCATGTTTGGGGTGGTTTCGCGCAATTTCGTTGCCGCACGTCACCCATACCGAAAACGGGTGTCGGGTGCATACAAAGCACGAGTTTTCGCCACCGGAACCATCTCTTCGTTTTTCGCAGCGAACAAGCCCAATCCACTACTTTAGGTCCAAAACACATGTTTGGGGTGGTTTCGCGCAATTTCGTTGCCGCACGTCACCCATTCCGAAAACGGGTGTCGGGTGCATACAAAGCATGAGTTTTCGCCACCGGAACCATTTCTTCGTTTTTCGCAACGAACAAGCCCAATCCACTACTTTGGGTCCAAAACTCATGTTGGGTGTGTTTTCGCGCAATTTCATTGTCGTACGTCACCCATTCCCAAAACGGGTGTCGGGGTGCATACAAAGCACAACTTTTGCCACCGGAACCAATTCTTCGTTTTTCGCAACGAACATGCCCAATCCACTTCTTTAGGTCCAAAACTCATGTTTGATGTGGCTTGGCGCTATTTCGTTGCCGCACGTCACCCATTCCGAAAGCGGTGTCGGGGTGCATACAAAGCACGAGTTTTTGCCACCGGAACCATTTCTTCGTTTTTCACAACAAACATGCCCAATCCACTACATTAGGTCCAAAACTCATGTTTGGGTTGGCTTCGCGCAATTTCGTTGCCGCACGTCACTCATTCCGAAAACGGGTGTCAGGGTGGATACAAAGCATGAGTTTTCGCCACCAGAACCATTTCTTCGTTTTTCTCAACGAACATGCCCAATCCACTACTTTAGGTCCAAAACTCATGTTTGGGGTGGTTTCGCACAATTTCGTTGCTGCACATTACCCATTCCGAAAACGGGTGTCGGGGTGCATAAAAGCACGAGTTTTTGCCACCGGAACCGTTTCTTCGTTTTTCGCAACGAACATGCCCAATCCACTACTTTAGGTCCAAAACTCATGTTTGTGGTGGTTTCGCGCAATTTCGTTGCCGCACGTCACTCATTCCGAAAACGGGTGTCGGATACAAAGCATGAGTTTTCGCCACTGGAACCATTTCTTCGTTTTTCGCAACGAACATGCCCAATCCACTACTTTAGGTCCAAAACTCATGTTTGGGGTGGTTTCGCGCAATTTCGTTGCCGCACGTCACCTATTACGAAAACGGTAGTCGGGGTGCATTAAAAGCATGAGTTTTCGCCACCCGAACCATTTCTTCGTTTTTCGCAACGAACATGTCCAATCCACTACTTTGGGTCCAAAACTCATGTTTGGGGTGGTTTCGCGCAATTTCGTTGCCGCACGTCACCCATTCCGAAAACCGGTGTCGGGGTGCATACAAAGCACGAGTTTTCGCCACCGGAACCATTTCTTCGTTTTTCTCAACGAACATGCCCAATCCACTAGTTTAGGTCCAAAACTCATGTTTGGGGTGGTTTTGCTCAATTTCGTTGCCGCACGTTATCCATTCCGAAAACGGGTGTCGGGTGCATACAAAGCATGAGTTTTCGCCACCGGAACTATTTCTTCGTTTTTCGCAGCGAACAAGCCCAATCCACTACTCTAGGTCCAAAACTCATGTTTGGGGTGGTTTCGCGCAATTTCGTTGCCGCACGTCACCCATTCCGAAAACGGGTGTCGGGTGCATACAAAGCATGAATTTTCGCCACCGGAACCATTTCTTCGTTTTTCGCAACAAACATGCCCAATCCACTACTTTAGGTCCAAAACTCATGTTTGGGGTGGTTTTGCGCAATTTCGTTGCCGCACGTCACCCATTCCGAAAACGGTATTCGGGGTGCATACAAAGCATGAGTTTTCGCCACCACAACCATTTATTCGTTTTTCGCAACGAACATGCCCAGTCCAATACTTTGGGTCCAAAACTCATGTTTGGTGTGTTTTCGCGCAATTTCGTTGTCGTACGTCACCCATTCCCAAAACGGGTGTCGGGGTGCATACAAAGCACGACTTTTGCCACCGGAACCAATTCTTCGTTTTTCGCAACGAACATGCCGCACGTCACCTATTCCGAAAGCGGGTGTCGGGGTGCATACAAAGCACGAGTTTTTGCCACCGGAACCATTTCTTCGTTTTTCATAACGAACATGCCCAATCCACTACTTTAGGTCCAAAACTCATGTTTGGGTTGGTTTCACGCAATTTCGTTGCCGCACGTCACCCATTCCGAAAACGGGTGTTAGGGTGGATACAAAGCATGAGTTTTCGCCACCGGAACCATTTCTTCGTTTTTCTCAACGAACAAGCCCAATCCACTACTTTAGGTCCAAAACTCATGTTTGGGGTGGATTCGCGCAATTTCGTTGCCGCGCGTTACCCATTCCGAAAACGGGTGTCGGGGTGCATACAAGCACGAGTTTTTGCCACCGGAACCGTTTCTTCGTTTTTCGCAACGAACAAGCCCAATCCACTACTTTAGGTCCAAAACTCATGTTTGGCGTGGTTTCGCGCAATTTCGTTGCCGCACGTCACCCATTCCGAAAACGGGTGTCGGGTGCATACAAAGCATGAGTTTTCGCCACCGGAACCATTTCTTCGTTTTTCGCAACAAACATGCCCAATCCACTACTTTAGGTCCAAAACTCATGTTTGGGGTGGTTTCGCGCAATTTCGTTGCCGCACGTCACCCATTCCGAAAACGGTAGTCGGGTGCATACAAAGCATGAGTTTTCGCCACAAGAACCATTTATTCGTTTTTCGCAACGAACATGCCCAATCCACTACTTTGGATCCAAAACTCATGTTTGGTGTGTTTTCGCGCAATTTTGTTGTCGTACGTCACCCATTCCCAAAACGGGTGTCGGGGTGCATACAAAGCACGACTTTTGCCACCGGAACCAATTCTTCGTTTTTCGCAACGAACATGCCCAATCCACTTCTTTAGGTCCAAAACTCATGTTTGGTGTGGCTTCGCGCTATTTCGTTGCCCCACGTCACCCATTCCGAAAGCGGGTGTCGGGGTGCATGCAAAGCACGAGTTTTTGTCACCGGAACCATTTCTTCGTTTTTCACAACGAACATGCCCAATCCACTACTTTAGGTCCAAAACTCATGTTTGGGTTGGTTTCGCGCAATTTCGTTGCCGCACGTTACCCATTCCGAAAACGGGTGTCAGGGTGGATACAAAGCATGAGTTTTCGCCACCGGAACTATTTCTTCGTTTTTCTTAACGAACATGCCCAATCCACTACTTTAGGTCCAAAACTCATGTTTGGGGTGGTTTCGCGCAATTTCGTTGCCGCACGTTACCCATTCCGAAAACGGGTGTCGGGGTGCATACAAGCACGAGTTTTTGCCACCGGAACCGTTTCTTCGTTTTTCGCAACGAACATGCCCAATCCACTACTTTAGGTCCAAAACTCATGTTTGGGGTGGTTTCGCGCAATTTCGTTGCCGCACGTCACCCATTCCGAAAACGGGTGTCGGGTGCATACAAAGCATGAGTTTTCGCCACCGGAACCATTTCTTCGTTTTTCGCACAAACATGCCCAATCCACTACTTTAGGTCCAAAACTCATGTTTGGGGTGGTTTCGCGCAATTTCGTTGCCGCACGTCACCCATTCAGAAAACGGTAGTCGTGCATACAAAGCATGAGTTTTCGCCACCGGAACCATTTATTCGTTTTTCGCAACGAACATGCCCAATACACTACTTTGGGTCCAAAACTCATGTTTGGTGTATTTTTGCGCAATTTCGTTGGCGTACCCACCCATTCCCAAAACGGGTGTCGGGGTGCATACAAAGCACGACTTTTGCCACCGGAACCAATTCTTCGTTTTCCGCAACGAACATGCCCAATCCACTTCTTTAAGTCCAAAACTCATGTTTGGTGTGGCTTCGCGCTATTTCGTTGCCGCACGTCACCCATTCTGAAAGCGGGTGTCGGGGTGCATACAAAGCACGAGTTTTTGCCACCGGAACCATTTCTTCGTTTTTCACAACGAACATGCCCAATCCACTACTTTAGGTCCAAAACTCATGTTTGGGTTGGTTTCGCGCAATTTCGTTGCCGCACGTCACCCATTCCGAAAACGGGTGTCAGGGTGGATACAAAGCACGAGTTTTCACCACCGGAACCATTTCTTCGTTTTTCGCAATGAACATGTCCAATCCACTAGTTTAGGTCCAAAACTCATGTTTGGGGTGGTTTCGCGCAATTTCGTTGTCGTACGTCACCAATTCCAAAAACGGGTGTCGGGTGCATCCAAAGCATGAGTTTTCACCACCGGAACCATTTTTTCGCTTTTTTGCAACGAACAAGCCCAATCCACTACTTTAGGTCCAAAACTCATGTTTGGGGTGGTTTTGCGCAATTTCGTTGCTGCACGTTACCCATTCCGAAAACGGGTGTCGGGTGCATACAAAGCATGAGTTTTCACCACCGGAACCATTTTTTCGCTTTTTTGCAACGAACAAGCCCAATCCACTACTTTAGGTCCAAAACTCATGCTTGGGGTGGTTTCGCGCAATTTCGTTGCCGCACGTCACCCATTCCGAAAACGGGTGTCGGGTGCATACAAAGCATGAGTTTTCGCCACCGGAACCATTTCTTCGTTTTTTGCAACGAACATGCCCAATCCACTAGTTTAGGTCCAAAACTCATGTTTGGGTTGGTTTCGCGCAATTTCGTTGCCGCACGTCACCCATTCCGAAAACGGGTGTCAGGGTGGATACAAAGCACGAGTTTTCACCACCGGAACCATTTCTTCGTTTTTCGCAACGAACATGTCCAATCCACTACTTTAGGTCCAAAACTCATGTTTGGGGTGGTTTCCTGCAATTTCATTGCCGCAGGTCACCAATTCCAAAAACGGGTGTTAGGGTGCATACAAGCACGAGTTTTTACCACCGAAACCATTTCTTCGTTTTGCGCAACGAACATGCCCAATCCACTACTTTAGGTCCAAAACTCATGTTTGGGGTGGTTTCGCGCAATTTCGTTGCCGCACGTCACCCATTCCGAAAACGGTTGTTGGGGTGCATAGAAAGCATGAGTTTTCACCACCGGAACCATTTCTTCGTTTTTCTCAACGAACAAGCCCAATCCACTACTTTAGGTCCAAAACTCATGTTTGGGGTGGATTCGCGCAATTTCGTTGCCGCGCGTTACCCATTCCGAAAACGGGTGTCGGGGTGCATACAAGCACGAGTTTTTGCCACCGGAACCGTTTCTTTGTTTTTCGCAACGAACATGCACAATCCACTACTTTAGGTCCAAAACTCATGTTTGGGGTGGTTTCGCGCAATTTCGTTGCCGCACGTCACCCATTCCGAAAACGGGTGTCGGGTGCATACAAAGCATGAGTTTTCGCCACCGGAACCATTTCTTCGTTTATCGCAACAAACATGCCCAATCCACTACTTTAGGTCCAAAACTCATGTTTGGGGTGGTTTCGCGCAATTTCGTTGCCGCACGTCACCCATTCCGAAAACGGTAGTCGGGTGCATACAAAGCATGAGTTTTCGCCACAAGAACCATTTATTCGTTTTTCGCAACGAACATGCCCAATCCACTACTTTGGGTCCAAAACTCATGTTTGGTGTGTTTTTGCGCAATTTCGTTGTCGTATGTCACCCATTCCCAAAACGGGTGTCGGGGTGCATACAAAGCACGACTTTTGCCACCGGAACCAATTCTTCGTTTTTCGCAACGAACATGCCCAATCCACTTCTTTAGGTCCAAAACTCATGTTTGGTGTGGCTTCGCGCTATTTCGTTGCCCCACGTCACCCATTCCAAAAGCGGGTGTCGGGGTGCATGCAAAGCACGAGTTTTTGCCACCGGAACCATTTCTTCGTTTTTCACAACGAACATGCCCAATCCACTACTTTAGGTCCAAAACTCATGTTTGGGTTGGTTTCGCGCAATTTCGTTGCCGCACGTCACCCATTCCGAAAACGGTTGTCAGGGTAGATACAAAGCATGAGTTTTCGCCACCGGAACTATTTCTTCGTTTTTCTCAACGAACATGCCCAATCCACTACTTTAGGTCCAAAACTCATGTTTGGGGTGGTTTCGCGCAATTTCGTTGCCGCACGTTACCCATTCCGAAAACGGGTGTCGGGGTGCATACAAGCACGAGTTTTTGCCACCGGAACCGTTTCTTCGTTTTTCACAACGAACATGCCCAATCCACTACTTTAGGTCCAAAACTCATGTTTGGGGTGGTTTCGCGCAATTTCGTTGCCGCACGTCACCCATTCCGAAAACGGTAGTCGGGGGTGCATACAAAGCATGAGTTTTCGCCAGCGGAACCATTTATTCGTTTTTCACAACGAACATGCCCAATCCACTACTTTGGGTCCAAAACTCATGTTTGGTGTGTTTTTGCGCAATTTCGTTGTCGTACGTCACCCATTCCTAAAACGGGTGTCGGGGTGCATACAAAGCACGACTTTTGCCACCGGAACCAATTCTTCGTTTTCCGCAACGAACATGCCCAATCCACTTCTTTAGGTTCAAAACTCATGTTTGGTGTGGCTTCGCGCTATTTCGTTGCCGCACGTCACCCATTCCGAAAGCGGGTGTCGGGGTGCATATAAAGCACGAGTTTTTCCCACTGGAACCATTTCTTCGTTTTTCACAACGAACATGCCCAATCCACTACTTTAGGTCCAAAACTCATGTTTGGGTTGGTTTCGCGCAATTTCGTTGTTGCACGTCACCCATTCCGAAAATGGGTGTCAGGGTGGATACAAAGCACGAGTTTTCACCACCGAAACCATTTCTTCGTTTTTCGCAATGAACATGTCCAATCCACTAGTTTAGGTCCAAAACTCATGTTTGGGGTGGTTTCGCGCATTTTCGTTGCCGTACGTCACCAATTCCAAAAACGGGTGTCGGGTGCATACAAAGCATGAGTTTTCACCACCGGAACCATTTTTTTCGCTTTTTTGCAACGAACAAGCCCAATCCACTACTTTAGGTCCAAAACTCATGTTTGGGGTGGTTTCGCGCAATTTCGTTGCCGCACGTTACCCATTCCGAAAACGGGTGTCGGGTGCATACAAAGCATGAGTTTTCACCACCGGAACCCTTTTTTCGCTTTTTTGAACGAACAAGCCCAATCCACTACTTTAGGTCCAAAACTCATGTTTGGGGTGGTTTCGCGCAATTTCGTTGCCGCACGTCACCCATTCCGAAAACGGGTGTCGGGTGCATACAAAGCATGAGTTTTCGCCACCGGAACCATTTCTTCGTTTTTTGCAACGAACATGCCCAATCCACTAGTTTAGGTCCAAAACTCATGTTTGGGTTGGTTTCGCGCAATTTCGTTGCCGCACGTCACCCATTCCGAAAACGGGTGTCAGGGTGGATACAAAGCACGAGTTTTCACCACCGGAACCATTTCTTCGTTTTTCGCAACGAACATGTCCAATCCACTACTTTAGGTCCAAAACTCATGTTTGGGGTGGTTTCGTGCAATTTCATTGCCGCAGGTCACCAATTCCAAAAACGGGTGTTAGGGTGCATACAAGCACGAGTTTTTACCACCGAAACCATTTCTTCGTTTTGCGCAACGAACATGCCCAATCCACTACTTTAGGTCCAAAACTCATGTTTGGGGTGGTTTCGCGCAATTTCGTTGCCGCACGTCACCCATTCCGAAAACGGTTGTTGGGGTGCATAGAAAGCATGAGTTTTCACCACCGGAACCATTTCTTCGTTTTTCTCAATGAACAAGCCCAATCCACTACTTTAGGTCCAAAACTCATGTTTGGGGTGGATTCGCGCAATTTCGTTGCCGCGCGTTACCCATTCCGAAAACGGGTGTCGGGGTGCATACAAGCACGAGTTTTTGCCACCGGAACCGTTTCTTTGTTTTTCGCAACGAACATGCCCAATCCACTACTTTAGGTCCAAAACTCATGTTTGGGGTGGTTTCGCGCAATTTCGTTGCCGCACGTCACCCATTCCGAAAACGGGTGTCGGGTGCATACAAAGCATGAGTTTTCGCCACCGGAACCATTTCTTCGTTTATCGCAACAAACATGCCCAATCCACTACTTTAGGTCCAAAACTCATGTTTGGGGTGGTTTCGCGCAATTTCGTTGCCGCACGTCACCCATTCCGAAAACGGTAGTCGGGTGCATACAAAGCATGAGTTTTCGCCACAAGAACCATTTATTCGTTTTTCGCAACGAACATGCCCAATCCACTACTTTGGGTCCAAAACTCATGTTTGGTGTGTTTTTGCGCAATTTCGTTGTCGTACGTCACCCATTCCCAAAACGGGTGTCGGGGTGCATACAAAGCACGACTTTTGCCACCGGAACCAATTCTTCGTTTTTCGCAACGAACATGCCCAATCCACTTCTTTAGGTCCAAAACTCATGTTTGGTGTGGCTTCGCGCTATTTCGTTGCCCCACGTCACCCATTCCGAAAGCGGGTGTCGGGGTGCATGCAAAGCACGAGTTTTTGCCACCGGAACCATTTCTTCGTTTTTCACAACGAACATGTCCAATCCACTACTTTAGGTCCAAAACTCATGTTTGGGTTGGTTTCGCGCAATTTCGTTGCCGCACATCACCCATTCCGAAAACGGTTGTCAGGGTAGATACAAAGCATGAGTTTTCGCCACCGGAACTATTTCTTCGTTTTTCTCAACGAACATGCCCAATCCACTACTTTAGGTCCAAAACTCATGTTTGGGGTGGTTTCGCGCAATTTCGTTGCCGCACGTTACCCATTCCGAAAACGGGTGTCGGGGTGCATACAAGCAAGAGTTTTTGCCACCGGAACCGTTTCTTCGTTTTTCGCAACGAACATGCCCAATCCACTACTTTAGGTCCAAAACTCATGTTTGGGGTGGTTTCGCGCAATTTCGTTGCCGCACGTCACCCATTCCGAAAACGGGTGTCGGGTGCATACAAAGCATGAGTTTTCGCCACCGGAACCATTTCTTCGTTTTTCGCAACAAACATGCCCAATCCACTACTTTAGGTCCAAAACTCATGTTTGGGGTGGTTTCGCGCAATTTCGTTGCCGCATGTCACCCATTCCGAAAACGGTAGTCGGGGGTGCATACAAAGCATGAGTTTTCGCCACCGGAACCATTTATTCGTTTTTCACAACGAACATGCCCAATCCACTACTTTGGGTCCAAAACTCATGTTTGGTGTGTTTTTGCGCAATTTCGTTGTCGTACGTCACCCATTCCCAAAACGGGTGTCGGGGTGCATACAAAGCACGACTTTTGCCACCGGAACCAATTCTTCGTTTTCCGCAACGAACATGCCCAATCCACTTCTTTAGGTCCAAAACTCATGTTTGGTGTGGCTTCGCGCTATTTCGTTGCCGCACGTCACCCATTCCGAAAGCGGGTGTCGGGGTGCATACAAAGCACGACTTTTGCCACCGGAACCAATTCTTCGTTTTCCGCAACGAACATGCCCAATCCACTTCTTTAAGTCCAAAACTCATGTTTGGTGTGGCTTCGCGCTATTTCGTTGCCGCACGTCACCCATTCCGAAAGCGGGTGTCGGGGTGCATACAAAGCACGAGTTTTTGCCACCGGAACCATTTCTTCGTTTTTCACAACGAACATGCCCAATCCACTACTTTAGGTCCAAAACTCATGTTTGGGTTGGTTTCGCGCAATTTCGTTGCCGCACGTCACCCATTCCGAAAACGGGTGTCAGGGTGGATACAAAGCACGAGTTTTCACCACCGGAACCATTTCTTCGTTTTTCGCAATGAACATGTCCAATCCACTAGTTTAGGTCCAAAACTCATGTTTGGGGTGGTTTCGCGCAATTTCGTTGTCGTACGTCACCAATTCCAAAAACGGGTGTCGGGTGCATCCAAAGCATGAGTTTTCACCACCGGAACCATTTTTTCGCTTTTTTGCAACGAACAAGCCCAATCCACTACTTTAGGTCCAAAACTCATGTTTGGGGTGGTTTTGCGCAATTTCGTTGCTGCACGTTACCCATTCCGAAAACGGGTGTCGGGTGCATACAAAGCATGAGTTTTCACCACCGGAACCATTTTTTCGCTTTTTTGCAACGAACAAGCCCAATCCACTACTTTAGGTCCAAAACTCATGCTTGGGGTGGTTTCGCGCAATTTCGTTGCCGCACGTCACCCATTCCGAAAACGGGTGTCGGGTGCATACAAAGCATGAGTTTTCGCCACCGGAACCATTTCTTCGTTTTTTGCAACGAACATGCCCAATCCACTAGTTTAGGTCCAAAACTCATGTTTGGGTTGGTTTCGCGCAATTTCGTTGCCGCACGTCACCCATTCCGAAAACGGGTGTCAGGGTGGATACAAAGCACGAGTTTTCACCACCGGAACCATTTCTTCGTTTTTCGCAACGAACATGTCCAATCCACTACTTTAGGTCCAAAACTCATGTTTGGGGTGGTTTCCTGCAATTTCATTGCCGCAGGTCACCAATTCCAAAAACGGGTGTTAGGGTGCATACAAGCACGAGTTTTTACCACCGAAACCATTTCTTCGTTTTGCGCAACGAACATGCCCAATCCACTACTTTAGGTCCAAAACTCATGTTTGGGGTGGTTTCGCGCAATTTCGTTGCCGCACGTCACCCATTCCGAAAACGGTTGTTGGGGTGCATAGAAAGCATGAGTTTTCACCACCGGAACCATTTCTTCGTTTTTCTCAACGAACAAGCCCAATCCACTACTTTAGGTCCAAAACTCATGTTTGGGGTGGATTCGCGCAATTTCGTTGCCGCGCGTTACCCATTCCGAAAACGGGTGTCGGGGTGCATACAAGCACGAGTTTTTGCCACCGGAACCGTTTCTTTGTTTTTCGCAACGAACATGCACAATCCACTACTTTAGGTCCAAAACTCATGTTTGGGGTGGTTTCGCGCAATTTCGTTGCCGCACGTCACCCATTCCGAAAACGGGTGTCGGGTGCATACAAAGCATGAGTTTTCGCCACCGGAACCATTTCTTCGTTTATCGCAACAAACATGCCCAATCCACTACTTTAGGTCCAAAACTCATGTTTGGGGTGGTTTCGCGCAATTTCGTTGCCGCACGTCACCCATTCCGAAAACGGTAGTCGGGTGCATACAAAGCATGAGTTTTCGCCACAAGAACCATTTATTCGTTTTTCGCAACGAACATGCCCAATCCACTACTTTGGGTCCAAAACTCATGTTTGGTGTGTTTTTGCGCAATTTCGTTGTCGTATGTCACCCATTCCCAAAACGGGTGTCGGGGTGCATACAAAGCACGACTTTTGCCACCGGAACCAATTCTTCGTTTTTCGCAACGAACATGCCCAATCCACTTCTTTAGGTCCAAAACTCATGTTTGGTGTGGCTTCGCGCTATTTCGTTGCCCCACGTCACCCATTCCAAAAGCGGGTGTCGGGGTGCATGCAAAGCACGAGTTTTTGCCACCGGAACCATTTCTTCGTTTTTCACAACGAACATGCCCAATCCACTACTTTAGGTCCAAAACTCATGTTTGGGTTGGTTTCGCGCAATTTCGTTGCCGCACGTCACCCATTCCGAAAACGGTTGTCAGGGTAGATACAAAGCATGAGTTTTCGCCACCGGAACTATTTCTTCGTTTTTCTCAACGAACATGCCCAATCCACTACTTTAGGTCCAAAACTCATGTTTGGGGTGGTTTCGCGCAATTTCGTTGCCGCACGTTACCCATTCCGAAAACGGGTGTCGGGGTGCATACAAGCACGAGTTTTTGCCACCGGAACCGTTTCTTCGTTTTTCGCAACGAACATGCCCAATCCACTACTTTAGGTCCAAAACTCATGTTTGGGGTGGTTTCGCGCAATTTCGTTGCCGCACGTCACCCATTCCGAAAACGGGTGTCGGGTGCATACAAAGCATGAGTTTTCGCCACCGGAACCATTTCTTCGTTTTTCGCAACAAACATGCCCAATCCACTACTTTAGGTCCAAAACTCATGTTTGGGGTGGTTTCGCGCAATTTCGTTGCCGCACGTCACCCATTCCGAAAACGGTAGTCGGGGGTGCATACAAAGCATGAGTTTTCGCCAGCGGAACCATTTATTCGTTTTTCACAACGAACATGCCCAATCCACTACTTTGGGTCCAAAACTCATGTTTGGTGTGTTTTTGCGCAATTTCGTTGTCGTACGTCACCCATTCCTAAAACGGGTGTCGGGGTGCATACAAAGCACGACTTTTGCCACCGGAACCAATTCTTCGTTTTCCGCAACGAACATGCCCAATCCACTTCTTTAGGTTCAAAACTCATGTTTGGTGTGGCTTCGCGCTATTTCGTTGCCGCACGTCACCCATTCCGAAAGCGGGTGTCGGGGTGCATATAAAGCACGAGTTTTTCCCACTGGAACCATTTCTTCGTTTTTCACAACGAACATGCCCAATCCACTACTTTAGGTCCAAAACTCATGTTTGGGTTGGTTTCGCGCAATTTCGTTGTTGCACGTCACCCATTCCGAAAATGGGTGTCAGGGTGGATACAAAGCACGAGTTTTCACCACCGAAACCATTTCTTCGTTTTTCGCAATGAACATGTCCAATCCACTAGTTTAGGTCCAAAACTCATGTTTGGGGTGGTTTCGCGCATTTTCGTTGCCGTACGTCACCAATTCCAAAAACGGGTGTCGGGTGCATACAAAGCATGAGTTTTCACCACCGGAACCATTTTTTTCGCTTTTTTGCAACGAACAAGCCCAATCCACTACTTTAGGTCCAAAACTCATGTTTGGGGTGGTTTCGCGCAATTTCGTTGCCGCACGTTACCCATTCCGAAAACGGGTGTCGGGTGCATACAAAGCATGAGTTTTCACCACCGGAACCCTTTTTTCGCTTTTTTGAACGAACAAGCCCAATCCACTACTTTAGGTCCAAAACTCATGTTTGGGGTGGTTTCGCGCAATTTCGTTGCCGCACGTCACCCATTCCGAAAACGGGTGTCGGGTGCATACAAAGCATGAGTTTTCGCCACCGGAACCATTTCTTCGTTTTTTGCAACGAACATGCCCAATCCACTAGTTTAGGTCCAAAACTCATGTTTGGGTTGGTTTCGCGCAATTTCGTTGCCGCACGTCACCCATTCCGAAAACGGGTGTCAGGGTGGATACAAAGCACGAGTTTTCACCACCGGAACCATTTCTTCGTTTTTCGCAACGAACATGTCCAATCCACTACTTTAGGTCCAAAACTCATGTTTGGGGTGGTTTCGTGCAATTTCATTGCCGCAGGTCACCAATTCCAAAAACGGGTGTTAGGGTGCATACAAGCACGAGTTTTTACCACCGAAACCATTTCTTCGTTTTGCGCAACGAACATGCCCAATCCACTACTTTAGGTCCAAAACTCATGTTTGGGGTGGTTTCGCGCAATTTCGTTGCCGCACGTCACCCATTCCGAAAACGGTTGTTGGGGTGCATAGAAAGCATGAGTTTTCACCACCGGAACCATTTCTTCGTTTTTCTCAATGAACAAGCCCAATCCACTACTTTAGGTCCAAAACTCATGTTTGGGGTGGATTCGCGCAATTTCGTTGCCGCGCGTTACCCATTCCGAAAACGGGTGTCGGGGTGCATACAAGCACGAGTTTTTGCCACCGGAACCGTTTCTTTGTTTTTCGCAACGAACATGCCCAATCCACTACTTTAGGTCCAAAACTCATGTTTGGGGTGGTTTCGCGCAATTTCGTTGCCGCACGTCACCCATTCCGAAAACGGGTGTCGGGTGCATACAAAGCATGAGTTTTCGCCACCGGAACCATTTCTTCGTTTATCGCAACAAACATGCCCAATCCACTACTTTAGGTCCAAAACTCATGTTTGGGGTGGTTTCGCGCAATTTCGTTGCCGCACGTCACCCATTCCGAAAACGGTAGTCGGGTGCATACAAAGCATGAGTTTTCGCCACAAGAACCATTTATTCGTTTTTCGCAACGAACATGCCCAATCCACTACTTTGGGTCCAAAACTCATGTTTGGTGTGTTTTTGCGCAATTTCGTTGTCGTACGTCACCCATTCCCAAAACGGGTGTCGGGGTGCATACAAAGCACGACTTTTGCCACCGGAACCAATTCTTCGTTTTTCGCAACGAACATGCCCAATCCACTTCTTTAGGTCCAAAACTCATGTTTGGTGTGGCTTCGCGCTATTTCGTTGCCCCACGTCACCCATTCCGAAAGCGGGTGTCGGGGTGCATGCAAAGCACGAGTTTTTGCCACCGGAACCATTTCTTCGTTTTTCACAACGAACATGTCCAATCCACTACTTTAGGTCCAAAACTCATGTTTGGGTTGGTTTCGCGCAATTTCGTTGCCGCACATCACCCATTCCGAAAACGGTTGTCAGGGTAGATACAAAGCATGAGTTTTCGCCACCGGAACTATTTCTTCGTTTTTCTCAACGAACATGCCCAATCCACTACTTTAGGTCCAAAACTCATGTTTGGGGTGGTTTCGCGCAATTTCGTTGCCGCACGTTACCCATTCCGAAAACGGGTGTCGGGGTGCATACAAGCAAGAGTTTTTGCCACCGGAACCGTTTCTTCGTTTTTCGCAACGAACATGCCCAATCCACTACTTTAGGTCCAAAACTCATGTTTGGGGTGGTTTCGCGCAATTTCGTTGCCGCACGTCACCCATTCCGAAAACGGGTGTCGGGTGCATACAAAGCATGAGTTTTCGCCACCGGAACCATTTCTTCGTTTTTCGCAACAAACATGCCCAATCCACTACTTTAGGTCCAAAACTCATGTTTGGGGTGGTTTCGCGCAATTTCGTTGCCGCATGTCACCCATTCCGAAAACGGTAGTCGGGGGTGCATACAAAGCATGAGTTTTCGCCACCGGAACCATTTATTCGTTTTTCACAACGAACATGCCCAATCCACTACTTTGGGTCCAAAACTCATGTTTGGTGTGTTTTTGCGCAATTTCGTTGTCGTACGTCACCCATTCCCAAAACGGGTGTCGGGGTGCATACAAAGCACGACTTTTGCCACCGGAACCAATTCTTCGTTTTCCGCAACGAACATGCCCAATCCACTTCTTTAGGTCCAAAACTCATGTTTGGTGTGGCTTCGCGCTATTTCGTTGCCGCACGTCACCCATTCCGAAAGCGGGTGTCGGGGTGCATACAAAGCACGAGTTTTTCCCACTGGAACCATTTCTTCGTTTTTCACAACGAACATGCCCAATCCACTACTTTATGTCCAAAACTCATGTTTGGGTTGGTTTCGCGCAATTTCGTTGCTGCACGTCACCCATTCCGAAAACGGGTGTCAGGGTGGATACAAAGCACGAGTTTTCACCACCGAAACCATTTCTTCGTTTTTCGCAATGAACATGTCCAATCCACTAGTTTAGGTCCAAAACTCATGTTTGGGGTGGTTTCGCGCAATTTCGTTGTCGTACGTCACCAATTCCAAAAACGGGTGTCGGGTGCATACAAAGCATGAGTTTTCACCACCGGAACCATTTTTCGCTTTTTTGCAACGAACAAGCCCAATCCACTACTTTAGGTCCAAAACTCATGTTTGGGGTGGTTTCGCGCAATTTCGTTGCCGCACGTTACCCCATTCCGAAAACGGGTGTCGGGTGCATACAAAGCATGAGTTTTCACCACCGGAACCATTTCTTCGCTTTTTTGCAACGAACAAGCCCAATCCACTACTTTAGGTCCAAAACTCATGTTTGGGGTGCTTTCGCGCAATTTCGTTGCCGCACGTCACCCATTCCGAAAACGGGTGTCGGGTGCATACAAAGCATGAGTTTTCGCCACCGGAACCATTTCTTCGTTTTTTGCAACGAACATGCCCAATCCACTAGTTTAGGTCCAAAACTCATGTTTGGGTTGGTTTCGCGCAATTTCGTTGCCGCACGTCACCCATTCCGAAAACGGGTGTCAGGGTGGATACAAAGAACGAGTTTTCACCACCGGAACCATTTCTTCGTTTTTCGCAACGAACATGTCCAATCCACTACTTTAGGTCCAAAACTCATGTTTGGGGTGGTTTCGTGCAATTTCATTGCCGCAGGTCACCAATTCCAAAAACGGGTGTTAGGGTGCATACAAGCACGAGTTTTTACCACCGAAACCATTTCTTCGTTTTGCGCAACGAACATGCCCAATCCACTACTTTAGGTCCAAAACTCATGTTTGGGGTGGTTTCGCGCAATTTCGTTGCCGCACGTCACCCATTCCGAAAACGGTTGTTGGGGTGCATAGAAAGCATGAGTTTTCACCACCGGAACAATTTTTCGCTTTTTTGCAACGAACATTCCCAATCCACTACTTTTGGTCCAAAACTCATGTTTGGGGTGGTTTCGCGCAATTTCGTTGCCGCACGTCACCCATTCCGAAAACCGGTGTCGGGGTGCATACAAAGCACGAGTTTTCGCCACCGGAACCATTTCTTCGTTTTTCTCAACGAACATGCCCAATCCACTACTTTAGGTCCAAAACTCATGTTTGGGGTGGTTTCGCTCAATTTCGTTGCCACACGTTACCCATTCCGAAAACGGGTGTCGGGTGCATACAAGCACGAGTTTTTGCCACCGGAACCGTTTCTTCGTTTTTCGCAACGAACATGCCCAATCCACTACTTTAGGTCCAAAACTCATGTTTGGGGTGGTTTCGCGCAATTTCGTAGCCGCACGTCACCCATTCCGAAAACGGGTGTCGGGTGCATACAAAGCATGAGTTTTCGCCACCGGAACCATTTCTTCGTTTTTCGCAACAAACATGCCCAATCCACTACTTTAGGTCCAAAACTCATGTTTGGGGTGGTTTCGCGCAATTTCGTTGCCGCACGTCACCCATTCCGAAAACGGTAGTCGGGGGTGCATACAAAGCATGAGTTTTCGCCACCGGAACCATTTATTCGTTTTTCACAACGAACATGCCCAATCCACTACTTTGGGTCCAAAACTCATGTTTGGTGTGTTTTTGCGCAATTTCGTTGTCGTACGTCACCCATTCCCAAAACGGGTGTCGGGGTGCATATAAAGCACGACTTTTGCCACCGGAACCAATTCTTCGTTTTCTGCAACGAACATGCCCAATCCACTTCTTTAGGTCCAAAACTCATGTTTGGTGTGGCTTCGCGCTATTTCGTTGCCGCACGTCACCCATTCCGAAAGCGGGTGTCGGGGTGCATACAAAGCACGAGTTTTTCCCACTGGAACCATTTCTTCGTTTTTCACAACGAACATGCCCAATCCACTACTTTAGGTCCAAAACTCATGTTTGGGTTGGTTTCGCGCAATTTCGTTGCTGCACGTCACCCATTCCGAAAACGGGTGTCAGGGTGGATACAAAGCACGAGTTTTCACCACCGAAACCATTTCTTCGTTTTTCGCAATGAACATGTCCAATCCACTAGTTTAGGTCCAAAACTCATGTTTGGGGTGGTTTCGCGCAATTTCGTTGTCGTACGTCACCAATTCCAAAAACAGGTGTCGGGTGCATACAAAGCATGAGTTTTCACCACCGGAACCATTTTTTTCGCTTTTTTGCAACGAACAAGCCCAATCCACTACTTTAGGTCCAAAACTCATGTTTGGGGTGGTTTCGCGCAATTTCGTTGCCGCACGTTACCCATTCCGAAAACGGGTGTCGGGTGCATACAAAGCATGAGTTTTCACCACCGGAACCATTTTTTCGCTTTTTTGCAACGAACAAGCCCAATCCACTACTTTAGGTCCAAAACTCATGTTTGGGGTGGTTTCGCGCAATTTCGTTGCCGCACGTCACCCATTCCGAAAACGGGTGTCGGGTGCATACAAAGCATGAGTTTTCGCCACCGGAACCATTTCTTCGTTTTTTGCAACGAACATGCCCAATCCACTAGTTTAGGTCCAAAACTCATGTTTGGGTTGGTTTCGCGCAATTTCGTTGCCGCACGTCACCCATTCCGAAAACGGGTGTCAGGGTGGATACAAAGAACGAGTTTTCACCACCGGAACCATTTCTTCGTTTTTCGCAACGAACATGTCCAATCCACTACTTTAGGTCCAAAACTCATGTTTGGGGTGGTTTCGTGCAATTTCATTGCCGCAGGTCACCAATTCCAAAAACGGGTGTTAGGGTGCATACAAGCACGAGTTTTTACCACCGAAACCATTTCTTCGTTTTGCGCAACGAACATGCCCAATCCACTACTTTAGGTCCAAAACTCATGTTTGGTGTGGTTTCGCGCAATTTCGTTGCCGCACGTCACCCATTCCGAAAACGGTTGTTGGGGTGCATAGAAAGCATGAGTTTTCACCACCGGAACAATTTTTCGCTTTTTTGCAACGAACATTCCCAATCCACTACTTTAGGTCCAAAACTCATGTTTGGGGTGGTTTCGCGCAATTTCGTTGCCGCACGTCACCCATTCCGAAAACCGGTGTCGGGGTGCATACAAAGCACGAGTTTTCGCCACCAGAACCATTTCTTCGTTTTTCTCAACGAACATGCCCAATCCACTACTTTAGGTCCAAAACTCATGTTTGGGGTGGTTTCGCGCAATTTGGTTGCCGTACGTTACCCATTCCGAAAACGGGTGTCGGGTGCATACAAAGCATGAGTTTTCGCCACCGGAACCATTTTTTCGTTTTTCGCAGCGAACAAGCCCAATCCACTACTTTAGGTCCAAAACTCATGTTTGGGGTGGTTTCGCGCAATTTCGTTGCCGCACATCACCATTCCGAAAACGGGTGTCGGGTGCATACAAAGCATGAGTTTTCGTCACCGGAACCATTTCTTCGTTTTTTGCAACGAACATGCCCAATGCACTACTTTAGGTCCAAAACTCATGTTTGGGGTGGTTTTGCGCAATTTCGTTGCCGCACGTCACCCATTCCGAAAACGGGTGTCAGGGTGCATACAAAGCACGAGTTTTCGCCACCGGAACCATTTCTTCGTTTTCCGCAACGAACATGCCCAATCCACTACTTTAGGTCCAAAACTCATGTTTGGGGTGGTTTCGCGCAATATCGTTGCCGCACGTCACCCATTCTGAAAACGGGTGTCGGGGTGCACACAAAGCACGAGTTTTTGCCACCGGAACCATTTCTTCGTTTTTCGCAATGAACATGCCCAATCCACTACTTTAGGTCCAAAAATCATGTTTGGGGTGGTTTCGCGCAATTTCGTTGCCGCACGTCACCCATTTCGAAAACGGGTGTCGGGGTGCATACACAGCACAAGTTTTCGCCACCGGAACCATTTCTTCGTTTTTCTCAACGAACATGCCCAATCCACTACTTTAGGTCCAAAACTCATGTTTGGGGTGGTTTCGCGCAATTTCGTTGCCGCACGTTACCCATTCTGAAAATGGGTGTCGGGGTGCATACAAAGCACGAGTTTTTGCCACCGGAACCAATTCTTCGTTTTTCGCAACGAACTTGCCCAATCCACTACTTTAGGTCCAAAACTCATGTTTGGGGTGGTTTCGCGCTATATCGTTGCCGCACGTCACCCATTCTGAAAACGGGTGTCGGGGTGCATACAAAGCACGAGTTTTTGCCACCGGAACCATTTCTTCGTTTTTCGCAACGAACATGCCCAATCCACTACTTTAGGTCCAAAAATCATGTTTGGGGTGGTTTCGCGCAATTTCGTTGCCGCACGTTACCCATTCCGAAAACGGGTGTCGGGGTGCATACACAGCACGAGTTTTCGCCACCGGAACCATTTCTTCGTTTTTCTCAACGAACATGCCCAATCCACTACTTTAGGTCCAAAACTCATGTTTGGGGTGGTTTCGCTCAATTTCGTTGCCGCACGTTACCCATTCCGAAAACGGTTGTCGGGGTGCATACAAAGCACGAGTTTTTGCCACTGGAACCATTTCTTCGTTTTTCGCAACGAACATGCCCAATCCACTACTTTAGCTTCAAAACTCATGTTTGGGGTGGTTTTGCGCTATATCATTACCGCACGTCACCCATTCCGAAAACGGGTGTCGTGGTGCATACAAAGCACGAGTTTTTGCCACCGGAACCATTTCTTCGTTTTTCGCAACGAACATGCTCAATCCACTACTTTAGGTCCAAAACTAATGTTTTGGGTGGTTTCGTGCAATTTCGTTGCCGCGCGTCACCCATTCCGAAAACGGGTGTCGGGGTGCATACAAAGCATGAGTTTTCGCAACTGGAACCATTTCTTCGTTTTCGCAACGAACATGCCCAATCCACTACTTTGGGTCCAAAATTCATGTTTGGTGTGGTTTCGCGCAATTTCGTTGTCGAACGTCACCCATTCCCAAAACGGGTGTCGGGGTGCATACAAAGCACGACTTTTGCCACCGTCACCAATTCTTTGTTTTTCGCAACGAACATGCCCAATCCATTGCTTTAGGTCCAAAACTCATGTTTGGTGTGGTTTCGCGCTATTTCGTTGTCGCACGTCACCCATTCCGAAAACGAGTGTCGGGGTGCATACAAAGCACGAGTTTTTTCCACCGGAACCATTTCTTCGTTTTTCGCAACGAACATGCCCAGTCCACTACTTTAGGTCCAAAACTCATTTTTTGGGGTGGTTTCGCGCAATTTCGTTGCCGCACGTCACCCATTCCGAACCCTTTTTTCGCTTTTTGCAACGAACATGCCCAATCCACTACTTTAGGTCCAAAACTCATGTTTGGGTGGTTTCGCGCAATTTCGTTGCCGCACGTCACCCATTACAAAAACGGGTGTCGGGCGGGTGCATACAAAGCACGAGTTTTTGCCACCGGAACCAATTCTTCGTTTTTCGCAACGAACATGCTCAATCCACTACTTTAGGTCCAAAACTCATGTTTGGGGTGGTTTCGCGCAATTTCGTTGCCGCACGTTACCCATTCCGAAAACGGGTGTCGGGGTGCATACAAAGCACGAGTTTTTGCCACTGGAACAATTTCTTCGTTTTTCGCAAAGAACATGCCCAATCCACTAGTTTAGCTCCAAAACTCATGTTTGGGGTGGTTTCGTGCTATATCATTGCCGCACGTCACCCATTCCGAAAACGGGTGTCGTGGTGCATACAAAGCACGAGTTTTTGCCACCGGAACCAATTCTTCGTTTTTCGCAACGAACTTGCCCAATCCACTACTTTAGGTCCAAAACTCATGTTTGGGGTGGTTTCGCGCTATATCGTTGCCGCACGTCACCCATTCCGAAAACGGGTGTCGGGGTGCATACAAAGCACGAGTTTTTGCCACCGGAACCATTTCTTCGTTTTTCGCAACGAACATGCCCAATCCACTACTTTAGGTCCAAAAATCATGTTTGGGGTGGTTTCGCGCAATTTCGTTGCCGCACGTCACCCATTCCAAAAACGAGTGTCGGGTGCATACACAGCACGAGTTTTCGTGATAAACCCAACGGGTAGAAGGGTGCCCGATCTTTTGATGAGAGATGATGGAGTTGGAAAACTTGTTGGAGAACGACGTTGGCTGCCCGACTACCACAACCAAGATGGTGTGGCGCCTTGAGCGACAGGTACACCGTCTCCTAATAACTACGATTTGGGGTGGAGGTCGACGTTGTGCTATCCGACTACAACAACCACAAGGGTGCTGCGCCTTAGCGATAGTTACACCAGCTCCTGTTGTTGCTGCTCTTGCTGTGCCAAGAACAACCTTGAACCTGCAAGCAATCGAGAACAAGCAAGAACAAGATAAAAAGCAGACGCTCACGGATCTGATAGAGTTGGGGTTCGGTTTCAAGTATCCGGGTGGTCTAGCCGACACACGCGTTTACAAGGAAGTAGCAAAGGCTAAACTTACATCAAACAAAAACCCAAGTTTTTTGGTGGCTGCTAGTTGCTTAAATAGAGGAATAGAAAGGAGTTCTAATGGAGAACGAAACTCTCTCGGCAGTTTCTGGACGCCTCGTTTGGTTTCTGTCATTGATTCTTGATGCACATGAATGTAGACGAAGAGAGCTTTCCAACAAGTAGTTATTTGCACTAAACAACCTTGGGAGTGGAAAGTTATGCTCCATTTAATTTGGTGCATGCTGCAGTTACGAAATTGACTTGGGTAGAGCAGGAGTTCACTCGGCAGTTTCTGGACGCTTAGTGTCTGATCTCTCGTTGATTCTTGATCCACTAGAAAGTAGACGAAGAGAGCTTTCCAACAAGTACTTATTTGCTTTAAACAACCTTGGGAGTTGAAAGATATGCCCTCTTTAACATGCACTTGCTGCAGTTACGAAATTATCTCGGGTGCAACAGCTTTTATTGCTTTTTTGTTTTCTCCACTCCAAGATGGTTCACCTCCCAAACACCTGAGCATAATAAAGTCGTAGCAAGGCTTTAGTACCTCATTTAAAGAAGAATTAGCTTCAACAGCAAGGAACGAGTTCACCTGATAATTAATTTTACGTGCACGGGCTCGTGTCATTGGTCCTTGATTAGCTACGAATGGTGTAGGGGTCGCTGGTGTGGTTGTATCAATAATAGTGATGTCCTCATCATCCTCCCCTTCTTGCAACAAAGTCGTCCTCGACTCAAACGTGTCGTTCTCTCCCAAATATGGTGTCAAATCTGCAATGTTAAAAGAGGAACTGACCCCAAAATCTGCAGGCAAGTCAACTTTATATGCATTATCATTAATTTTGTGAAGCACTTTGAAGGGTCCAGCAGCTCTAGGTTGTAATTTAGATTTACGCAAATCAGGGAATCTATCTTTCCTTAAATGCACCCATACTAAATCACCAGGTTCAAAGGTAATATGCTTTCTACCCTTGCTACCGGCTTGTTCATACTTAGCATTCATGGCTTTAATATTTGCTTTAGTTTGTTCATGCAGGTTTATAATCAGTTCAGCACGGCGAGAAGCATCAAAATTCATTTTTTCAGAATGTGGGATGGCGACAAGATCAATAGGAGCACGAGGGACAAAACCATACACAATTTCAAAAGGGCATAGTTTAGTTGTAGAATGCAGCGAACAATTATAAGCAAACTCAATGTGAGGCAAACATTCTTCCCATAATTCGATGTTATGTTTCAGAATAGCCCTAAGCATGGTAGATAAACTACGGTTTATGACTTCAGTTTGTCCATCGGTTTGAGGGTGACAAGTAGTAGAAAAGAGCAATTTAGTTCCCAACTTAGCCCATAATGTTTTCCAAAAATGACTAAGAAATTTAGTATCTCGATCAGAAACAATAGTGTTTGGAACCCCATGCAAACGAACAACTTCCCGAAAGAACAAATCAGCAACATGGGTAGCATCATCAGTTTTGTGACATGGTATAAAGTGTGCCATTTTAGAAAATCTGTCCACAATAACAAAAATACTATCCCTCCCCTTCTTTGTTCTAGGCAGTCCTAAAACAAAGTCCATAGAAATATCTTCCCATGGTGCACTAGGAACAGGGAGAGGCATGTATAAACCATGTGGATTAAGACGGGACTTAGCTTTTTGACAAGTGGTGCAGCGAGCAACAAATCGCTCCACGTCTCTTCTCATCTTTGGCCAAAAGAAATGGCTCGCTAATATGTCTTCTGTCTTCTTCACACCAAAATGTCCCATCAACCCACCTCCATGTGCTTCCTGTAATAATATACGCACAGAACAAGCTGGAATGCATAATTTGTTAGCCCGAAACACAAAGCCATCGGTGAGAACAAATTTGTTCCATGTCCTTCCTTCTTTACATTGTAAAAGCACATCTTTGAAATCAGCATCGAAAGCATATTGTTGTTTAATTGTCTCCAAGCCAAAAATCTTAAAATCTAGTTGGGACAACATGGTGTACCGACGAGACAAAGCATCCGCAATGACATTATCTTTTCCTTTCTTATGTTTGATCACATAGGGAAAAGATTCAATAAATTCGACCCACTTGGCATGCCTACGGTTCAGATTTGTTTGTCTCCTTTGATGTTTCAAAGATTCATGATCAGAATGTATAACAAATTCTTTAGGCCATAAGTAGTGTTGCCATGTTTCCAAAGTTCGAACTAAAGCATATAATTCTTTATCATAAGTGGAATAGTTCAAACTAGGACCATTCAGTTTCTCACTAAAATAAGCAACAGGCTTCCCTTCTTGCAACAAGACACCACCCAAACCAATACCGCTAGCATCACATTCCAATTCAAAAGTCTTATTAAAATCAGGTAATTGGAGAAGGGGTGTATGAGTTAACCTATCCTTCAAAGTCTCAAATGCATCCTCTTGCGCCTTGCCCCAAGAAAATGTAGCACCCTTCTTCGTAAGCTCGTGCAGCGGCCCTGCGATGGTGCTGAAATCTTTCACAAATCGACGATAGAACCCAGCAAGCCCGAGAAAGCTTCGGACTTGCGTGACCGTGGTAGGGACTGGCCAGCTATGTATTGCCTCCACCTTAGCCTGATCAACTTCAATTCCCTGTGGTGTCACAACATAGCCAAGAAAAGAGACACGGTCTGTGCAAAATGTGCACTTGTCAAGGTTACCAAATAAGTGTGCTTCACGTAAAGCATTAAAAACAGCACGTAGATGATTAAGATGATCTACTAGACATTTGCTATAGATCAAGATGTCATCAAAGTAGACGACCACAAATCTTCCAATGAAAGCACGTAAAACCTCATTCATTAATCTCATGAAAGTACTAGGTGCATTAGTAAGACCAAAAGGCATGACTAACCACTCGTACAAACCAAACTTGGTTTTAAATGCTGTTTTCCATTCATCTCCTAGCTTCATGCGAATTTGGTGATATCCACTACGTAAGTCAATCTTAGAGAAAACCATCGAGCCACTAAGTTCATCCAACATATCATCTAACCTAGGGATAGGATGACGATACCTGATGGTAATGTTATTAATTGCTCGACAATCTACACACATGCGCCATGAGCCATCTTTCTTTGGGACTAGTAAAACAGGGACAGAGCAAGGACTAAGGGACTCACGCACATAACCTTTATCGAGCAATTCTTGTACTTGTCGCTGAATCTCCTTGGTTTCTTCTGGGTTCGTCCTGTATGGCGCTCGGTTTGGCAAGGAAGCCCCTGGGATGAGGTCAATCTGATGTTCAATTCCTCTTATCGGTGGCAGCCCAGGTGGCACTTCTTTTGGAAATACATCAGCATAGTCCTGCAAAAGATTAGTGATAGTAGAAGGCAAAGTAGATGGTATGTTGTGAAGTGAGAACAAAGCATCCTTGCATATAAACACATAGCAGATTGCATCAACATCGTTTAATTCAAGTAAATCAGATTTGGAAGCAAGGAAACAAGCACTTTTCAGTTGTATTTCATTTTTCCTTACATGAGCAGATTTAGAATTATCACTCTTAGGTTGTACCAATTCCTTTGTAACATCTAGATTTTTATTATGAACAGATTTGTTTTTCTCTTTGCATGCTCTAGCAACTTCATCTTTCAAGATAGCATCGGGGGACATAGGGTGCAAAACAAGCTTCTTCTCATTATGCATAAAAGAGTATTGATTTGTTTTACCATGATGCACGGTGTCCTTATCAAATTGCCATGGTCTACCAAATAACATAGAGCAAGCTTGCATGGGTACCACATCACAATCAATATAATCATAGTATGAACCAATTGTAAATTCCACACGGACCATACGTGTTACCTTAAGCTTACCACTGTCGTTGAACCATTGGATGTAATAGGGGTGTGGATGTGGAAGCGTTTTCAGCCCAAGCCTCTCTACCATGGTGGTGCTTGCTAAGTTGTTACAGCTTCCTCCATCAATTATAATACGACAAGATCGTTCCAAAACTACACATTTAGTTTGGAACAGGTTGTGTCGCTGGTTTTGTTCAGCTTTAATAATTTGGGCACTCAAGACACGTCTTACAACTAGGCTCTCATAGTGTTCAGCATATGCAGCCCCAATGTGCTCTACATCATCATTCTCCTTTTCTGCATCTTGGGCAGCAAGCATGGCATATGTATCATTATCTAAATCACTGGCTGATGAGTACTCACCATTTTCTCTTATAATTAGCACACGCTTGCTTGGGCAGTCCCTTCGGATGTGCCCAAATCCTTTACATTGGAGACACTGGATGTCCTTTGTTCTTCCCGTTGAAGCAATAGAAGATGACTTGGCTGCAGCTTGGGAGGATGCTTTCCCTGTCTCAATAGCACGAGAAGGTGCTGATTTCGATGTTGTTGTGGATGACCGGTTGGAAACATCTCCCTGAAAATCATGGTTTGTGCTAGCAGCACTAGTGCGGGGCTGCCATGATGTATTGCGACCTGCATAAGTATTAGCTCTCCCGCGTCGTCCCTGCACTTCTCTTTCAGCCTTACAAGCAAAATGGAATAATCGAGTAATGTTATTGTAGTCCTTGTAAGCTAAGATATCTTGAATTTCTCTTGTCAAACCACCCACGAACCTAGACATTGCAGCCTCTTCATTTTCTACCAGACCACATCTTAGCATGCCTATTTGTAATTCTTGATAGTACTCCTCAACAGATTTGTTACCTTGCCTAAGCTGTTGTAATTTATGTAATAAGTCACGAGCATAATAGGAAGGAACAAAACGACTACGCATGATTCTTTTTAAAGCATTCCAAGTTTGTGGTATGGCAGCTGGGTGTGTAGTTTGGTACTCATGCCACCAAATAGAAGCAAAGTTTGTGAATTCACTAGTAGCAGCTCTAACCTTGTTAACTTCAGAAAATTCATAGCATGCAAATTTTTGATCTACCGATAGTTCCCAAGTTAGATATGCATCAGGATCATATTTTCCATCAAAAGGTGGTATTGAAAATTTAATTCTTCCTAGAGAATCATCATTTTCACGTACCTCACGTCGTGGAGGTCGACCACCCATGCCATGACGATCGCGCCGTTGGTGTCGTCGATGCCTATTAGATCGGTCATCATGCTCGGTGTCCGCTGAATACTCCATATCATCATCTCTTGCTGTACTAGCAATGGAACCATTACCATCATTATCACCTTGTTGCCTACCTTCACGCCCAAATTGTTCCATCCTATCTAATCGTGTAATAATTGCTGCAAGAGAGGTGTTAGTAGCAGCAAGTGTTTGTTCCAATGTGGTCAATGTGTTGTTGGCAACAATTTGTGCTGTTTCTAATTGACCAATGCGCTCATTGGTTACTTGAACATCTTCGTTGAGAGCATCTGTGTGCAACCTTACTTGACGTTCAAAATGTTGAATGATGCCCGTTGTTCGTGGAGAATGTGGAGGCCGCGCATTTGCGTCCTCTGCCATGGTTAGTGCAAAAGAG
Source organism: Zea mays (assembly GCF_902167145.1). Lineage (NCBI taxonomy): Eukaryota > Viridiplantae > Streptophyta > Magnoliopsida > Poales > Poaceae > Zea > Zea mays. The sequence continues at coordinate 86,758,260 of NC_050098.1, forward strand.
ATACAAAAACAAGTAATGCAGCCTAGTAGTTGCTGTGATGTGGATGGATAAACACTACCTCACTAGCAAGAAATCAAGCTCTTACAAGTTCTCACCATGCAAAGCAAGTGGCGCTGGCAAACAGCAAGAACAGCAACAGTGGCTGCTAGCACAACCTGGTGGTGTTGTAGAAAAAATTGTGGATTTATAGGTGGCTGCTAAAACAATAGTTCCAAGGAATAGCTAGTACCACGTTAGCCACAACAAGTTGAATAAACGTTCCACAATGGTGTTGTGCTGGTCCTAGTCCAAACCGTAATAGAGACGCGAGCCGTTACACAAATGATATCACCAAATACTCAAAACAGCAAGCTGACTTATAAAATTGTGAAACGGTGGCATACAAACTGTCTTTTTTTTGTTGCACATAGAATTTTATCTACCAATATTCTTACTGCAGTTTTTTCTCTCTCTTTTGTACGTGCTTTTTTTATGATCAGCGCGGCTTTTTTTGTGCACTTGCCTTTTTCCTTTCCCTTGTTTTTTTTGAACTACAGTTAGAGAACAGCTAGAGAACTAAAAATGGTGATCTAAACAAGGTGGTGCGAACTCGAAACTCTAGCAGCAAGAAACTTTAGACCAGCAACTCAACACAAATGCAGCAACCGTGAATTCAACAAGTCAAAAACTAAGTAGTAAAGCAAAGGCTCAAAATGTTTTTAGGTGATTTTCTGCTCTAAATATATCTTTGGCAAAAGTGGACTGTAGGTAAATAAAATAAGGAAGATGGAGATCTCTCACCGAGCAACCTGAAATCTGATACCACTTGATAAACCCAACGGGTAGAAGGGTGCCCGATCTTTCGATGAGAGATGATGGAGGTGGAAAACTTGTTGGAGAACGACGTTGGCTGCCCGACTACCACAACCAAGATGGTGTGGCGCCTTGAGCGACAGGTACACCGTCTCCTGATAACTACGATTTGGGGTGGAGGTCGACGTTGTGCTATCCGACTACAACAACCACAAGGGTGCTGCGCCTTAGCGATAGTTACACCGGCTCCTGTTGTTGCTGCTCTTGCCGTGCCAAGAACAACCTTGAACCTGCAAGCAATCGAGAACAAGCAAGAACAAGATAAAAAGCAGACGCTCACGGATCTGATAGAGTTGGGGTTCGGTTTCAAGTATCCGGGTGGTCTAGCCGACACACGCGTTTACAAGGAAGTAGCAAAGGCTAAACTTACATCAAACAAAAACCCAAGTTTTTTGGTGGCTGCTAGTTGCTTAAATAGAGGAATAGAAAGGAGTTCTAATGGAGAACGAAACTCTCTCGGCAGTTTCTGGACGCCTCGTTTGGTTTCTGTCATTGATTCTTGATGCACATGAATGTAGACGAAGAGAGCTTTCCAACAAGTAGTTATTTGCACTAAACAACCTTGGGAGTGGAAAGTTATGCTCCATTTAATTTGGTGCATGCTGCAGTTACGAAATTGACTTGGGTAGAGCAGGAGTTCACTCGGCAGTTTCTGGACGCTTAGTGTCTGATCTCTCGTTGATTCTTGATCCACTAGAAAGTAGACGAAGAGAGCTTTCCAACAAGTACTTATTTGCTTTAAACAACCTTGGGAGTTGAAAGATATGCCCTCTTTAACATGCACTTGCTGCAGTTACGAAATTATCTCGGGTGCAACAGCTTTTATTGCTTTTTTGTTTTCTCCACTCCAAGATGGTTCACCTCCCAAACACCTGAGCATAATAAAGTCGTAGCAAGGCTTTAGTACCTCGTTTAAAGAAGAATTAGCTTCAACAGCAAGGAACGAGTTCACCTGATAATTAATTTTACGTGCACGGGCTCGTGTCATTGGTCCTTGATTAGCTACGAATGGTGTAGGGGTCACTGGTGTGGTTGTATCAATAATAGTGATGTCCTCATCATTTCGCCACCAGAACCATTTCTTCGTTTTTCTCAACGAACATGCCCAATCCACTACTTTAGGTCCAAAACTCATGTTTGGGGTGGTTTCGCGCAATTTCGTTGCCGCACGTTACCCATTCCGAAAACAAGTGTCGGGGTGCATACAAAGCACGAGTTTTTGCCACTGGAACCATTTCTTCGTTTTTCGCAACGAACATGCCCAATCCTAAAACTCATGTTTGGGTTGGTTTCGCGCTATATCATTGCCGCACGTCACCCATTCCGAAAATGGGTGTCGTGGTGCATACAAAGCACGAGTTTTTGCCACCGGAACCATTTCTTCGTTTTTCGCAACGAACATGCCCAATCCACTACTTTAGGTCCAAAACTAATGTTTGGGGTGGTTTCGTGCAATTTCGTTGCCGCACGTCACCCATTCCGAAAACGGGTGTCGGGGTGCATACAAAGCATGAGTTTTCGCAACTGGAACCATTTCTTCGTTTTCGCAACGAACATGCCCAATCCACTACTTTGGGTCCAAAATTCATGTTTGGTGTGGTTTCGCGCAATTTCTGATGAGGACATCACTATGAGTACGACTACACCAGCAGCTCCTCCACATCAAGCGCCACTTCCTTCATTAGCTGGGCCAATCACTCGGGCCCGTGCCAGAGATCTTAACTTCGTCATGCTACTGAAGAATGAGGGCCCAGAAGAATAGACGACCAGCCCAACTGCGGCCCATAGTGGACGACCTAGGGTTGGCCGCCCTAGGGGCTGCTCCCCCTCTATTTATCCAGGAGCTGCGCCTCCTTTATTTTCGAGTTTTGTTTTTGATGCGGACATCAACACCAACACGAGCACATCTACACCAGCAGCACCTTCTCCAGCCCAGGCGCCACCCCTTCCACCTGGGCCAGTGACTCGGGCCCGTGCAAGAGAATTGAACTACATCATGTTGTTAAAGAACGAAGGCCCGGAAGAATAGACGACCAGCCCAATTGCGGCCCATAATGGACGACCTAGGGTTGGCCGCCCCTAGGGGCTGCGCCCCCTCTCTATTTATTCAGGAGCCGCGCCTCCTTTATTTCCCGAGTTTTGTTTTACGTTAGCCTTAGCTACTCTCGAACACGCGCAAATCTGCGCTGTCTTCGTGTATTCAGAACTCCACCCTCGAGTAATAGATTAGATTGCTCGCATCTTGTTCTTGTTCGTTCTTCGATTGCGCACAGGAAACGATCTTCGTGATCAGGCCGATCTCGCATCAGCAAGGTCGGTAACCACAGGGAGTTGGTTCAGCGATTGCATTGGCGCCTCGGGCTCGCTCGTCGTAGTCGGATCGCAAGGGTCATCTTCCGCCAAATCGGAATTATCTCTACTCGCCGAAAGATCGGGCACCTCAGCTACATCAATTGGTATCAGATTTCCAGGTTGATCGGTGAGTTTATCGAGTGTTTTTTTTTCCTACAGTCCACAAAACCACATAAAAATTCAGGTTAGACCTTATCCCAGCACCCTTTTGAGCCTCGCACTTTCTTTCAATAATCTGCATTGTTGAATTTGTGTGCTTTCGCGTCATTTGTTGCTGGTTGCATTGTGTTCTTCCACCTTTCAAATCCTAGCGCCGCCACCATCTCCCCTTTGATCACGCCACAAACCGAGTCAACATTGTTTCCTTCTTTTTCTCCTTCGGTTACGTCAAAAAAAAACAGAAAAAACAAACCGAGTCAACGGCCGTTTCCTTGTTTTTCTCCTTCGGTTACGAAAAAAAAACAGAAAAAAAACCGAGTCAATATCGTTTCCTTGTTTTTCTCCTTCGGTTACGTCAAAAAAAACAGAAACAAAAAAACAACGAAGGAGAAAGGATACGGTTGTTTCATCCCGGTCGTTTGAAAACATAACTTGAGGTACCTTCCTTAAACCGGGCATAACTTTTCGCTCGGGTGTCCGAAAAATCTGAAATTTTTACAGGAGCTAGTTGACACCATTCTGAGGCCGGCCAAACTCACCTTCGGTCTGTTTGGGTTCGACAAAATTGTCAAAAAAATTCAGGAAAATAAAGAAAAAAATCCGTCAAAGTTCTCGCACGCTTTTCAGAGAACTTCCTGATTTTCTGTAGACCACATTTGAACTCTGTTTTAGGTGAAACTTCGTGTAGCTCCTATTTTGTTGCTTCTTGTGCTGAGAAAAATATCAAAAAAAAATCATACAAAAAAGAAAAACAAAATCACCTGTGATTTCTACTAGTGCCTTTTTGGCATCACTAGTACAATATTTACGGTACTGCCATTCTGCTAGTTCCATCCATCCTTTGCACCTGTGGCCAGCAATATAGTTTCGTGTTTTGCACTATAATTCAACTTTGCATTATTGTTTGATCGTGCTAATCCTTGACTTGAGTGCAGCCTACCCACAACTCCACATATTTCTACGACGAGCAGGTTTCTGTTTCTCCACGCAATCGCTCATCCAATCTTTCACCGGTTCCACCTGTTGATTGCAGTTCACCACTGTGGCTTGGTAAGAACAGATAAGAACTTGATAACAGCACTAGTGTGAGCGCCTTGTGAGCAGTACACCCCTGTTTTTGTCGTTGGTTTTTCTCCTTTTGGTGTTTGCGCTAACTATGGCAGGAGCACACGACATGGTGGATGCCCAGTTGCAGGAAGTAAGGGGACAAGTTGATGGACTTGCTGCTGACATTAGGACGATGCATGAACGGCTTGATTCAACGATCACTTCGACGACCGAGCGTTTCAACCAACTTGACCTTGCTCAAACGGCGACTCGCACCACACTCGACACCATCCTGGCACGCCTTGATGCATTGACCACAAAGATGGAGCAGGAATACGGCGGTGACACTGAGCAGGACGATGGAGATCGCCGTGGTCGTGCACGTCGTGTGGTTCGTCATCCCCCTAATGACTTATTTTCTAAGATTAAATTTAAAATTCCATCTTTTAATGGTAAATATGATCCTGCTGCATATCTTGATTGGGAATTAGAGGTAGAACAGAAATTTTCATGCCATGATATTCCTGCTAATAGCCAAGTGAAGGCTGCCATTAGTGAATTTACTGATTTTGCTTTAATTTGGTGGCGTGAGTATAAACAAAAACTTCCCATTAACAGTGTCATTACTTGGACCCAATTCAAAGCTGCCATGCGCCACAGATTTGTTCCTTCCTATTATGCTCGTGATTTGCTTAACAAAATGCAGCGTTTTCAACAAGGTTCACAATCTGTTGAGGAATATTACCAGGAGTTGCAAAAGGGTATGCTTCGTTGTGGTTTGGTTGAGTCAGATGACGCTGCTATGGCGCGTTTTCGTGGTGGTTTGAACAGGGAAATTCAGGATATACTTGATTATAAGGATTATTTTGATATAACCACATTGTTTGAATATGCTTGCAAAGCTGAACGTGAAGTGCAGGGACGACGATCAAAGACATATACTAACTCTTTTGCAGGCCGGGGTCCAACACACAGCTCAACTCCTTCCAGCCCTGCACCTCCTACGCCTAGCACTACATCACGCACAGGGACGACCAAGCCAGTGGCGCCCCCTGCCAAAGGCGCCGCTTCTTCCACAGGACGTACACGGGATATTCAGTGCCATCGTTGCAGAGGGTTTGGGCACATGATTCGGGACTGCCCAAACAAGCGTACCTTGCTTATACGTGACAATGGTGAGTACTCTTCAGCCAGTGATTCTGAGGAAACTAGTCATGCTATGATTGCCACTAACCATGCAGAAAATGAGGAAGTCCACGTTGATCCCATCGACGCCGATAGGTATGAGAGTCTTGTTGTGCAGCGTGTTCTCAGCACACAGGTTGCCCAGGCCGAAAAAAATCAGCGACACACTCTATTCCATACCAAGGGCGTCGTGCACGAACGGTCGATTCGCATCATCATCGATAGTGGCAGCTGCAACAATTTGGCAAGTACAGCGTTGGTAGAGAAATTATCCTTGCCCACTCGCACACATCCACATCCGTATCACATTCAATGGCTTAATGATGGTGGTAAAATAAAGGTAACACGTTCGGTACGTGTCCCCTTTTCGCTGGGTTCTTATTCTGATTATGCTGATTGCGATGTTATTCCTATGGAAGCATGCTCTTTGTTATTAGGTCGACCTTGGCAATATGATACTGATAGTTTACATCATGGTCGTTCAAATCATTATTCTTTCATGTTTAAAGGCCAGAAAATAATTATACATCCAATGACCCCTGACCAAATTTTGAAAGATGATCTTACTAGGGCTGCTAAAACTGCACAACAAGTCAAATCAACATCAGCCGCACCTATTAAAGCTGAAATCAAGTTGCACTCTCCTGTTTTACTTGCTACACGTGCTGATTTTGATGATCTCCATGAAGCTCATATGCCCTGTTATGCACTTGTATGCTCGCGAATGCTTGTTCCGCTTGATGATGCACCGTCTTTGGATATACCCCCTGCTGTTGTTAACCTTTTGCAGGAGTATGCTGATGTTTATCCTACGGACTTACCACCGGGTCTTCCTCCCCTCCGTGGCATTGAGCATCAGATCGATCTCATCCCCGGCGCTTCTCTTCCGAACCGCGCCCCGTACCGTACAAATCCAGATGAGACAAAGGAGATCCAGCGCCAGGTGCAGACGCTGCTTGATAAGGGTTACATTCGTGAGTCTCTTAGCCCTTGCTCGGTTCCTGTTTTACTCGTTCCAAAGAAAGATGGGTCATGGCGTATGTGCGTAGATTGTCGTGCTATTAATAACATCACAGTTCGTTATCGATATCCTATTCCACGCCTTGATGATATGCTAGATGAGCTTAGTGGTGCCGTTATTTTCTCTAAGGTTGATTTGCGTAGCGGTTACCATCAGATTAGAATGAAACTCGGTGATGAATGGAAAACGGCTTTTAAAACGAAATTTGGTTTATATGAATGGTTGGTTATGCCATTTGGATTGACTAATGCTCCCAGCACCTTTATGCGTTTAATGAACGAAGTTCTACGGGCCTTCATAGGTTTGTTTGTTGTTGTTTATTTCGATGATATCCTTATTTACAGCAAGTCTATAGAGGAGCATTTAGAACATTTGCGTGCTGTTTTTGACGCTTTGCGTGCTGCTCGCTTGTTTGGTAATATGGAAAAGTGCACATTTTGCACGCAACGTGTCTCGTTTCTTGGTTATGTGGTTACTCCGCAGGGCATTGAGGTGGATAGCAGCAAGATTGCTGCCATTCGGGAGTGGCCTACACCGACGACGGTCACACAAATTCGGAGCTTTCTTGGACTTGCCGGTTTCTACCGCAGATTTGTTCGTGATTTTAGCTCCATTGCAGCGCCTCTACATGAGCTTACAAAGAAAGATGTGCCGTTTGCTTGGAGTGATTCGCAGGAGGTAGCGTTCAGCACTTTGAAAGATAAGTTAACCCAAGCTCCCCTCTTGCAATTGCCTGATTTTAATAAAGTTTTTGAGCTTGAATGCGATGCTAGCGGTATTGGGCTAGGTGCTGTTTTGTTACAAGAAGGTAAACCAGTTGCTTATTTTAGTGAAAAATTAAGCGGTGCTAGTCTGAAATATTCTACTTATGATAAGGAGCTTTACGCTTTAGTGCGCACTTTGCATACATGGCAGCACTATCTTTGGCATCGTGAGTTTATAATCCATTCTGATTGATGCGGACATCAACACCAACACGAGCACATCTACACCAGCAGCACCTTCTCCAGCCCAGGCGCCACCCCTTCCACCTGGGCCAATGACTCGGGCCCGTGCAAGAGACTTGAACTACATCACGTTGTTAAAGAACGAAGGCCCGGAAGAATAGACGACCAGCCCAATTGCGGCCCATAATGGACGACCTAGGGTTGGCCGCCCCTAGGGGCTGCGCCCCCTCTCTATTTATTCAGGAGCTGCGCCTCCTTTATTTTCCGAGTTTTGTTTTACGTTAGCCTTAGCTACTCTCGAACACGCGCAAATCTGCGCTGTCTTCGTGTATTCAGAACTCCACCCTCGAGTAATAGATTAGATTGCTCGCATCTTGTTCTTGTTCGTTCTTCGATTGCGCACAGGAAACGATCTTCGTGATCAGGCCGATCTCGCATCAGCAAGGTCGGTAACCACAGGGAGTTGGTTCAGCGATTGCATTGGCGTCTCGGCTTGCTCGTCGTAGTCGGATCGCAAGGGTCATCTTCCGCCAAATCGGAATTATCTCTACTCGCCGAAAGATCGGGCACCTCAGCTTCATCAATTGGTATCAGATTTCCAGGTTGATCGGTGAGTTTATCGAGCGTTTTTTTTTCCTACAGTCCACAAAACCACATAAAAATTCAGGTTAGATCTTATCCCAGCACCCTTTTGAGCCTCGCACTTTCTTTCAATAATCTGCATTGTTGAATTTGTGTGCTTTCGCGTCATTTGTTGCTGGTTGCATTGTGTTCTTCCACCATTCAAACCCTAGCGCCGCCACCATCTGCCGTTTGATCACGCCACAAACCGAGTCAACATCGTTTCCTTAATTTTCTCCTTCGGTTACGTCAAAAAAAAACAGAAAAAAAAACAAACCGAGTCAACGGCCGTTTCCTTGATTTTCTCCTTCGGTTACGAAAAAAAACAGAGAAAAAAAAACAAACCGAGTCAACGGCCGCTTCCTTGTTTTTTCTCCTTCGGTTACGTCAAAAAAACAGAAAAAAAAGATAACGAAGGAGAAAGGATACGGTTGTTTCATCCCGGTCGCATCACTAGAACATAACTTGAGGTACCTTCCGTAAATCGGGCATAACTTTTCGCTCGGGTGTCCAAAAAATCTGAAATTTTTACAGGAGCTAGTTGACACCATTCTGAGGCCGGCCAAACTCACCTACGGTCTGTTTGGGGTTCGACAAAATTGTCAAAAAAATTCAGGAAAATAAAGAAAAAAATTCGTCAAAGTTCTCGCACGCTTTTCAGAGAACTTCCTGATTTTCTGTAGACCACATCTGATATCTGTTTTAGGTGAAACTTCGTGTAGCTCCTATCTTGTTGCTTCTTGTGCTGAGAAAAATATCAAAAAAATCATACAAAAAAGAAAAACAAAATCACCTGTGATTTCTACTAGTGCCTTTTTGGCATCACTAGTACAATATTTACGTTACTGCCATTCTGCTATTTCCATCCATCCATCCTTTGCACCTGTGGCCAGCAATATAGTTTCGTGTTTTGCACTATAATTCAACTTTGCATTATTGTTTGATCGTGCTAATCCTTGACTTGAGTGCAGCCTACCCACAACTCCACATATTTCTACGACGAGCAGGTTTCTGTTTCTCCACGCAATCGCTCATCCAATCTTTCACCGGTTCCACCTGTTGCTTGCAGTTCACCACTGTGGCTTGGTAAGAACGGATAAGAACTTGATAACAGCACTAGTGTGAGCGCCTTGTGAGCAGTACACCCCTGTTTTTGTCGTTGGTTTTTTCTCCTTTTGGTGTTTGCGCTAACTATGGCAGGAGCACACGACATGGTGGATGCCCAGTTGCAGGAAGTAAGGGGACAAGTTGATGGACTTGCTGCTGACATTAGGACGATGCATGAACGGCTTGATTCAACGATCACTTCGACGACCGAGCATTTCAACCAACTTGACCTTGCTCAAACGGCGACTCGCACCACACTCGACACCATCCTGGCACGCCTTGATGCATTGACCACAAAGATGGAGCAGGAATACGGCGGTGACACTGAGCAGGACGATGGAGATCGCCGTGGTCGTGCACGTCGTGTGGTTCGTCATCCCCCTAATGACTTATTTTCTAAGATTAAATTTAAAATTCCATCTTTTAATGGTAAATATGATCCTGCTGCATATCTTGATTGGGAATTAGAGGTAGAACAGAAATTTTCATGCCATGATATTCCTGCTAATAGCCAAGTGAAGGCTGCCATTAGTGAATTTACTGATTTTGCTTTAATTTGGTGGCGTGAGTATAAACAAAAACTTCCCATTAACAGTGTCATTACTTGGACCCAATTAAAAACTGCCATGCGCCACAGATTTGTTCCTTCCTATTATGCTCGTGATTTGCTTAACAAAATGCAGCGTTTTCAACAAGGTTCACAATCTGTTGAGGAATATTACGAGGAGTTGCAAAAGGGTATGCTTCGTTGTGGTTTGGTTGAGTCAGATGACGCTGCTATGGCGCGTTTTCGTGGTGGTTTGAACAGGGAAATTCAGGATATACTTGATTATAAGGATTATTTTGATATAACCACATTGTTTGAATATGCTTGCAAAGCTGAACGTGAAGTGCAGGGACGACGATCAAAGACATATACTAACTCTTTTGCAGGCCGGGGTCCAACACACAGCTCAACTCCTTCCAGCCCTGCACCTTCTACGCCTAGCACTACATCGCGCACAGGGACGACCAAGCCAGTGGCGCCCCCTGCCAAAGGCGCCGCTTCTTCCACAGGACGTACACGGGATATTCAGTGCCATCGTTGCAGAGGGTTTGGGCACATGATTCGGGACTGCCCAAACAAGCGTACCTTGCTTATACGTGACAATGAAAATGAGGAAGTCCACGTTGATCCCATCGACGCCGATAGATATGAGAGTCTTGTTGTGCAGCGTGTTCTCAGCACACAGGTTGCCCAGGCCGAAAAAATCAGCGACACACTCTATTCCATACCAAGGGCGTCGTGCACGAACGGTCGATTCGCATCATCATCGATAGTGGCAGCTGCAACAATTTGGCAAGTACAGCGTTGGTAGAGAAATTATCCTTGCCCACTCGCACACATCCACATCCGTATCACATTCAATGGCTTAATGATGGTGGTAAAATAAAGGTAACACGTTCGGTACGTGTCCCCTTTTCGCTGGGTTCTTATTCTGATTATGCTGATTGCGATGTTATTCCTATGGAAGCATGCTCTTTGTTATTAGGTCGACCTTGGCAATATGATACTGATAGTTTACATCATGGTCGTTCAAATCATTATTCTTTCATGTTTAAAGGCCAGAAAATAATTATACATCCAATGACCCCTGACCAAATTTTGAAAGATGATCTTACTAGGGCTGCTAAAACTGCACAACAAGTCAAATCGACATCAGCCGCACCTATTAAATCTGAAATCAAGTTGCACTCTCCTGTTTTACTTGCTACACGTGCTGATTTTGATGATCTCCATGAAGCTCATATGCCCTGTTATGCACTTGTATGCTCGCGAATGCTTGTTCCGCTTGATGATGCACCGTCTTTGGATATACCCCCTGCTGTTGTTAACCTTTTGCAGGAGTATGCTGATGTTTATCCTACGGACTTACCACCGGGTCTTCCTCCCCTCCGTGGCATTGAGCATCAGATCGATCTCATCCCCGGCGCTTCTCTTCCGAACCGCGCCCCGTACCGTACAAATCCAGATGAGACGAAGGAGATCCAGCGCCAGGTGCAGACGCTGCTTGATAAGGGTTACATTCGTGAGTCTCTTAGTCCTTGCTCGGTTCCTGTTTTACTCGTTCCAAAGAAAGATGGGTCATGGCGTATGTGCGTAGATTGTCGTGCTATTAATAACATCACAGTTCGTTATCGATATCCTATTCCACGCCTTGATGATATGCTAGATGAGCTTAGTGGTGCCGTTATTTTCTCTAAGGTTGATTTGCGTAGCGGTTACCATCAGATTAGAATGAAACTCGGTGATGAATGGAAAACGGCTTTTAAAACGAAATTTGGTTTATATGAATGGTTGGTTATGCCATTTGGATTGACTAATGCTCCCAGCACCTTTATGCGTTTAATGAACGAAGTTCTACGGGCCTTCATAGGTTTGTTTGTTGTTGTTTATTTTGATGATATCCTTATTTACAGCAAGTCTATAGAGGAGCATTTAGAACATTTGCGTGCTGTTTTTGACGCTTTGCGTGCTGCTCGCTTGTTTGGTAACATGGAAAAGTGCACATTTTGCACGCAACGTGTCTCGTTTCTTGGTTATGTGGTTACTCCGCAGGGCATTGAGGTGGATAGCAGCAAGATTGCTGCCATTCGGGAGTGGCCTACACCGACAACGGTCACACAAATTCGGAGCTTTCTTGGACTTGCCGGTTTCTACCGCAGATTTGTTCGTGATTTTAGCTCCATTGCAGCACCTCTACATGAGCTTACAAAGAAAGATGTGCCGTTTGCTTGGAGTGATTCGCAGGAGGTAGCGTTCAGCACTTTGAAAGATAAGTTAACCCAAGCTCCCCTCTTGCAATTGCCTGATTTTAATAAAGTTTTTGAGCTTGAATGCGATGCTAGCGGTATTGGGCTAGGTGCTGTTTTGTTACAAGAAGGAAAACCAGTTGCTTATTTTAGTGAAAAATTAAGCGGTGCTAGTCTGAAATATTCTACTTATGATAAGGAGCTTTACGCTTTAGTGCGCACTTTGCATACTTGGCAGCACTATCTTTGGCATCGTGAGTTCATAATTCATTCTGATCATGAGGCTTTAAAACATATTCGTACCCAAACAAATCTGAACCGTCGTCATGCTAAATGGGTCGAATTCATTGAGTCCTTTCCTTACATTATTAAACACAAGAACGGGAAGGACAATGTTATTGCTGATGCTTTGTCTCGTCGCTATACCATGCTGTCACAGTTAGATTTTAAAATCTTTGGTTTGGACACTCTGAAGGATCAATATGTTGACGATGCTGATTTTAAAGATGCTTTCGGCCATTGTATTAATGGGATACCATGGGGCAAATTTCACATACAGGATGGGTTCCTGTTTCGCGCTAACAAGCTGTGTGTTCCAGCTAGTTCGGTTCGTCTTTTGTTGTTACAGGAGGCACATGGAGGCGGTCTCATGGGGCATTTTGGCGTCTACAAAACAAATGAGGTGTTGGCTGCCCACTTCTTTTGGCCTCGGATGCGCGCTGATGTTGAGCGCCTTGTTGCACGCTGCACTACTTGTCAGAAAGCTAAGTCACGGTTGAACAACCATGGTTTGTATATGCCTTTGCCTGTCCCTTCTTCTCCTTGGCTTGATATCTCTATGGACTTTGTTTTGGGCTTGCCTAGAACTAAGAAGGGGAGGGATAGTATTTTTGTGGTTGTTGATAGATTCTCTAAAATGGCTCACTTTATACCTTGTCATAAAACTGATGATGCTAGCATTGTTGCTGAATTGTTCTTTAGAGAAATTATTCGTTTACATGGTATTCCAAAAACAATAGTCTCTGATCGCGATGCTAAGTTTCTAAGCCATTTTTGGAGATCTCTTTGGAATAAATTGGGAACTAAATTGTTGTTTAGCACTACTTGTCACCCTCAGACTGATGGACAAACTGAGGTAGTAAATAGAACTTTATCTACCATGCTTAGGGTTGTTTTAGACAAGAATTTGAGACGTTGGGAGGATTGCTTGCCTCATGTTGAATTTGCTTACAATCATGCCACGCATTCTTCTACAAAGATGTGCCCTTTCCAGATTGTTTATGGTTACATTCCTAGGGCACCTATTGATTTGATTTCACTTAATGCTGCAAACGCCCCACATGTAGATGCTTCTGCACATGTTGAACAAATGATTACCATACATGAACAAACGAAACAGAACATTGCTGCTACTAATGCAAAAAATCAGGTTGCTGGTAGTAAAGGAAGAAAACATGTTACTTTTGAACCTGGTGATATGGTTTGGTTGCATTTGAGAAAGGATCGTTTTCCTACTTTGCGCCGTTCTAAATTGATGCCTCGTGCTGCTGGTCCTTTTAAGGTACTAACCAAGATTAATGATAATGCTTATATCCTTGACCTGCCTGCGGAGTTTGGTGTTTCCACTAGTTTTAATGTTGCAGATTTGAAACCGTATGCGGGAGAAGATGAGGAGTTGCCGTCGAGGACGACTTCAGTTCAAGAAGGGGAGGATGATGCGGACATCAACACCAACATGAGCACATCTACACCAGCAGCACCTTCTCCAGCCCAGGCGCCACCCCTTCCACCTGGGCCAATGACTCGGGCCCGTGCAAGAGACTTGAACTACATCACGTTGTTAAAGAACGAAGGCCCGGAAGAATAGACGACCAGCCCAATTGCGGCCCATAATGGACGACCTAGGGTTGGCCGCCCCTAGGGGCTGCGCCCCCTCTCTATTTATTCAGGAGCTGCGCCTCCTTTATTTTCCGAGTTTTGTTTTACGTTAGCCTTAGCTACTCTCGAACACGCGCAAATCTACGCTGTCTTCGTGTATTCAGAACTCCACCCTCGAGTAATAGATTAGATTGCTCGCATCTTGTTCTTGTTCGTTCTTCGATTGCGCACAGGAAACGATCTTCGTGATCAGGCCGATCTCGCATCAGCAAGGTCGGTAACCACAGGGAGTTGGTTCAGCGATTGCATTGGCGCCTCGGCTTGCTCGTCGTAGTCGGATCGCAAGGGTCATCTTCCGCCAAATCGGAATTATCTCTACTCGCCGAAAGATCGGGCACCTCAGCTTCATCACTGATCATGAGGCTTTAAAACATATTCGTACCCAAACAAATCTGAACCGTCGTCATGCTAAATGGGTCGAATTCATTGAGTCCTTTCCTTACATTATTAAACACAAGAACGGGAAGGACAATGTTATTGCTGATGCTTTGTCTCGTCGCTATACCATGCTGTCACAGTTAGATTTTAAAATCTTTGGTTTGGACATTGTGAAGGATCAATATGTTGACGATGCTGATTTTAAAGATGCTTTCGGCCATTGTATTAATGGGAAACCATGGGGCAAATTTCACATACAGGATGGGTTCCTGTTTCGCGCTAACAAGCTGTGTGTTCCAGCTAGCTCGGTTCGTCTTTTGTTGTTACAGGAAGCGCATGGAGGCGGTCTCATGGGGCATTTTGGCGTCTACAAGACACATGAGGTGTTGGCTGCCCACTTCTTTTGGCCTCGGATGCGCGCTGATGTGGAGCGCCTTGTTGCACGCTGCACTACTTGTCAGAAAGCTAAGTCACGGTTGAACAACCATGGTTTGTATATGCCTTTGCCTGTCCCTTCTTCTCCTTGGTTTGATATCTCTATGGACTTTGTTTTGGGCTTGCCTAGAACTAAGAAGGGGAGGGATAGTATTTTTGTGGTTGTTGATAGATTCTCTAAAATGGCTCACTTTATACCTTGTCATAAAACTGATGATGCTAGCATTGTTGCTGAATTGTTCTTTAGAGAAATTATTCGTTTACATGGTATTCCAAAAACAATAGTCTCTGATCGCGATGCTAAGTTTCTAAGCCATTTTTGGAGATCTCTTTGGAATAAATTGGGAACAAAATTGTTGTTTAGCACTACTTGTCACCCTCAGACTGATGGACAAACTGAGGTAGTAAATAGAACTTTATCTACCATGCTTAGGGCTGTTTTAGACAAGAATTTGAGACGTTGGGAGGATTGCTTGCCTCATGTTGAATTTGCTTACAATCATGCCACGCATTCTTCTACAAAGATGTGCCCTTTCCAGATTGTTTATGGTTACATTCCTAGGGCACCTATTGATTTGATTTCACTTAATGCTGCGAACGCCCCACATGTAGATGCTTCTGCACATGTTGAACAAATGATTACCATACATGAACAAACGAAACAGAACATTGCTGCTACTAATACAAAAAATCAGGTTGCTGGTAGTAAAGGAAGAAAACATGTTACTTTTGAACCTGGTGATATGGTTTGGTTGCATTTGAGAAAGGATCGTTTTCCTACTTTGCGCCGTTCTAAATTGATGCCTCGTGCTGCTGGTCCTTTTAAGATACTAACCAAGATTAATGATAATGCTTATACCCTTGACCTACCTGCGGAGTTTGGTGTTTCCACTAGTTTTAATGTTGCAGATTTGAAACCGTATGCGGGAGAAGGTGACGAGTTGCCGTCGAGGACGACTTCAGTTCAAGAAGGGGAGGATGATGCGGACATCAACACCAACACGAGCACATCTACACCAGCAGCACCTTCTCCAGCCCAGGCGCCACCCCTTCCACCTGGGCCAGTAACTCGGGCCCGTGCAAGAGAATTGAACTACATCATGTTGTTAAAGAACGAAGGCCCGGAAGAATAGACGACCAGCCCAATTGCGGCCCATAATGGACGACCTAGGGTTGGCCGCCCCTAGGGGCTGCGCCCCCTCTCTATTTATTCAGGAGCCGCGCCTCCTTTATTTCCCGAGTTTTGTTTTACGTTAGCCTTAGCTACTCTCGAACACGCGCAAATCTGCGCTGTCTTCGTGTATTCAGAACTCCACCCTCGAGTAATAGATTAGATTGCTCGCATCTTGTTCTTGTTCGTTCTTCGATTGCGCACAGGAAACGATCTTCGTGATCAGGCCGATCTCGCATCAGCAAGGTCGGTAACCACAGGGAGTTGGTTCAGCGATTGCATTGGCGCCTCGGGCTCGCTCGTCGTAGTCGGATCGCAAGGGTCATCTTCCGCCAAATCGGAATTATCTCTACTCGCCGAAAGATCGGGCACCTCAGCTACATCAGTTTTATGTTAGCCTTAGCTACTCTCGAACACGCGCAAATCTGCGCTATCTTCGTGTATTCAGAACTCCACACTCGAGTAATAGATTAGATTGCTCGCATCTTTTTCTTGTTCGTTCTTCGATTGCGCACAGGAAACGATCTTCGTGATCAGGCCGATCTCGCATCAGCAAGGTCGGTAACCACAGGGAGTTGGTTCAGCGATTGCATTGGCGCCTCGGGCTTGCTCGTCGTAGTCGGATCGCAAGGGTCATCTTCCGCCAAATCAGAATTATCTCTACTCGCCGAAAGATCGGGCACCTCAGCTACATCAATTTCGTTGTCGGACGTCACCCATTCCCAAAACGGGTGTTTGGGTGCATACAAAGCACGACTTTTGCCACTGGCACCAATTCTTCGTTTTTCGCAACGAACATGCCCAATCCACTACTTTAGGTCCAAAACTCATGTTTGGTGTGGTTTCACGCTATTTTGTTGCCACACGTCACCCATTCCGAAAACGAGTGTCGGGGTGCATACAAAGCACGAGTTTTTGCCACCGGAACCATTTCTTCGTTTTTCGCAACGAACATGCCCAGTCCACTACTTTAGGTCCAAAACTCATGTTTGGGGTGGTTTCGCGCAATTTCGTTGCCGCACGTCACCCATTCCGAACCATTTTTTCGCTTTTTGCAACGAACATGTCCAATCCACTACTTTAGGTCCAAAACTCATGTTTGGGGTGGTTTCGCGCAATTTCGTTGCCGCACGTCACCCATTACAAAAACGGGTGTCGGGCGGGGTGCATACAAAGCCCGAGTTTTTGCCACCGGAAACAATTCTTCGTTTTTCGCAACTAACATGCCCAATCCACTACTTTAAGTCCAAAACTCATGTTTGGGGTGGTTTCGCGCAATTTCGTTGCCGCAAGTTACCCATTCCGAAAACGGGTGTCGGGGTGCATACAAAGCACGAGTTTTTGCCTCTAGAACCATTTCTTCGTTTTTCGCAACGAACATGCCCAATCCACTACTTTAGCTCCAAAACTCATGTTTGGGGTGCTTTCGCGCTATATCATTGCCGCACGTCACCCATTCCGAAAACGGGTGTCGTGGTGCATACAAAGCACGAGTTTTTGCCACCGGAACCAATTCTTCGTTTTTCGCAACGAACTTGCCCAATCCACTACTTTAGGTCCAAAACTCATGTTTGGGGTGGTTTCGCGCTATATCGTTGCCGCCCGTCACCCATTCCGAAAACGGGTGTCGGGGTGCATACAAAGCACGAGTTTTTGCCACCGGAACCAATTCTTCGTTTTTCGCAACGAACATGCCCAATCCACTACTTTAGGTCCAAAACTCATGTTTGGGGTGGTTTCGCGCTATATCGTTGCCGCACGTCACCCATTCTGAAAACGGGTGTCGGGGTGCATACAAAGCACGAGTTTTTGCCACCGGAACCATTTCTTCGTTTTTCGCAACAAACATGCCCAATCCACTACTTTAGGTCCAAAAATCATGTTTGGGGGGGTGGTTTCGCGCAATTTCGTTGCCGCACGTCACCCATTCCGAAATCGGGTGTCGGGGTGCAAACACAGCACGAGTTTTCGCCACCGGAACCATTTCTTCGTTTTTCTCAACGAACATGCCCAATCCACTATTTTAGGTCCAAAACTCATGTTTGGGGTGGTTTCGCGCAATTTTGTTGCCGCACGTTACCCATTCCGAAAACGGGTGTCGGGGTGCATACAAAGCACGAGTTTTTGCCACCGGAACCAATTCTTCGTTTTTCGCAACGAACTTGCCCAATCCACTACTTTAGGTCCAAAACTCATGTTTGGGGTGGTTTCGCGCTATATCGTTGCAGCACGTCACCCATTCCGAAAACGGGTGTCGGGGTGCATACAAAGCACGAGTTTTTGCCACCGGAACCATTTCTTCGTTTTTCGCAACGAACATGCCCAATCCACTACTTTAGGTCCAAAAATCATGTTTGGGGTGGTTTCACGCAATTTCGTTGCCGCACGTTACCCATTCCGAAAACGGGTGTCGGGGTGCATACACAGCACGAGTTTTCGCCACCGGAACCATTTCTTCGTTTTTCTCAACGAACATGCCCAATCCACTACTTTAGGTCCAAAACCCATGTTTGGGGTGGTTTCGCTCAATTTCGTTGCCGCACGTTACCCATTCCGAAAACGGGTGTCGGGGTGCATACAAAGCACGAGTTTTTGCCACTGGAACCATTTCTTCGTTTTTCGCAACGAACATGCCCAATCCACTACTTTAGCTCCAAAACTCATGTTTGGGGTGGTTTTGCGCTATATCATTGCCGCACGTCACCCATTCCGAAAACGGGTGTCGTGGTGCATACAAAGCACGAGTTTTTGCCACCAGAACCATTTCTTCGTTTTTCGCAACGAACATGCCCAATCCACTACTTTAGGTCCAAAACTAATGTTTGGGGTGGTTTCGTGCAATTTCGTTGCCGCACGTCACCCATTCCGAAAACGGGTGTCGGGGTGCATACAAAGCATGAGTTTTCGCAACTGGAACCATTTCTTCGTTTTCGCAACAAACATGCCCAATCCACTACTTTGGGTCCAAAATTCATGTTTGGTGTGGTTTCGCGCAATTTCGTTGTCGGACGTCACCCATTCCCAAAACGGGTGTCGGGGTGCATACAAAGCACGACTTTTGCCACCGGCACCAATTCTTCGTTTTTCGTAACAAACATGCCCAATCCACTGCTTTAGGTCCAAAACTCATGTTTGGTGTGGTTTCACGCTATTTCGTTGCCGAACGTCACCCATTCCGAAAACGAGTGTCGGGGTGCATACAAAGCACGAGTTTTTGCCACCGGAACCATTTCTTCGTTTTTCGCAACGAACATGCCCAGTCCACTACTTTAGGTCCAAAACTCATGTTTGGGGTGGTTTCGCGCAATTTCTTTGCCGCACGTCACCCATTCCGAACCATTTTTTCGCTTTTTGCAACGAACATGCCCAATCCACTACTTTAGGTCCAAAACTCATGTTTGGGTGGTTTCGCGCAATTTCGTTGCCGCACGTCACCCATTACAAAAAACAGGAATTCTTCGTTTTTCGCAACGAACATGCTCAATCCACTACTTTAGGTCCAAAACTCATGTTTGGGGTGGTTTCGCGCAATTTCGTTGCCGCACGTTACCCATTCCGAAAACGGGTGTCGGGGTGCATACAAAGCACGAGTTTTTGCCACTGGAACCATTTCTTCGTTTTTCGCAAAGAACATGCCCAATCCACTAGTTTAGCTCCAAAACTCATGTTTGGGGTGGTTTCGCGCTATATCATTGCCGCACGTCACCCATTCCGAAAACGGGTGTCGTGGTGCATACAAAGCACGAGTTTTTGCCACCGGAACCAATTCTTCGTTTTTCGCAACAAACTTGCTCAATCCACTACTTTAGGTCCAAAACTCATGTTTGGGGTGGTTTTGCGCTATATCGTTGCCGCACGTCACCCATTCCGAAAACGGGTGTCGGGGTGCATACAAAGCACGAGTTTTTGCCACCGGAACCATTTCTTCGTTTTTCGCAACGAACATGCCCAATCCACTACTTTAGGTCCAAAAATCATGTTTGGGGTGGTTTCGCGCAATTTCGTTGCCGCACGTTACCCATTCCGAAAACGAGTGTCGGGGTGCATACAAAGCACGAGTTTTTGCCACTAGAACCATTTCTTCGTTTTTCGCAACGAACATGCCCAATCCACTACTTTAGCTCCAAAACTCATGTTTGGGGTGGTTTCGCGCTATATCATTGTCGCACGTCACCCATTCCGAAAACGGGTGTCGTGGTGCATACAAAGCACGAGTTTTTGCCACCGGAACCATTTCTTCGTTTTTCACAACGAACATGCCCAATCCACTACTTTAGGTCTAAAACTAATGTTTGGGGTGGTTTTCGTGCAATTTCGTTGCCGCACGTCACCCATTCCGAAAACGGGTGTCGGGGTACATACAAAGCATGAGTCTTCGCAACTGGAACCATTTCTTCGTTTTCGCAACGAGCATGCCCAATCCACTACTTTGGGTCCAAAATTCATTTTGGTGTGGTTTCGCGCAATTTCGTTGTCGGACGTCGCCCATTCCCAAAACGGGTGTTTGGGTGCATACAAAGCACGACTTTTGCCACCGGCACCAATTCTTCGTTTTTCGCAACGAACATGCCCAATCCACTACTTTAGGTCCAAAACTCATGTTTGGTGTGGTTTCACGCTATTTCGTTGCCGCACGTCACCCATTCCGAAAACGAGTGTCGGGGTGCATACAAAGCACGAGTTTTTGCCACCGGAACCATTTCTTCGTTTTTCGCAACGAACATGCCCAGTCCACTACTTTAGGTCCAAAACTCATGTTTGGGGTGGTTTCGCGCAATTTCGTTGCCGCACGTCACCCATTCCGAACCATTTTTTCGCTTTTTGCAACGAACATGCCCAATCCACTACTTTAGGTCCAAAACTCATGTTTGGGGTGGTTTCGCGCAATTTCGTTGCCGCACGTCACCCATTACAAAAACGGGTGTCGGGCGGGGTGCATACAAAGCACGAGTTTTTGCCACCGGAAACAATTCTTCGTTTTTCGCAACTAACATGCCCAATCCACTACTTTAGGTCCAAAACTCATGTTTGGGGTGATTTCGTGCAATTTCGTTGCCGCACGTTACCCATTCCGAAAACGGGTGTCGGGGTGCATACAAAGCATGAGTTTTTGCCTCTGGAACCATTTCTTCGTTTTTCGCAAAGAACATGCCCAATCCACTAGTTTAGCTCCAAAACTCATGTTTGGGGTGGTTTCGCGCTATATCATTGCCGCACGTCACCCATTCCGAAAACGGGTGTCGTGGTGCATACAAAGCACGAGTTTTTGCCACCGGAACCAATTCTTCGTTTTTCGCAACGAACTTGCCCAATCCACTACTTTAGGTCCAAAAATCATGTTTGGGGTGGTTTCGCGCTATATCGTTGCCGCACGTCACCCATTCCGAAAACGGGTGTCGGGGTGCATACAAAGCACGAGTTTTTGCCACCGGAACCATTTCTTCGTTTTTCTCAACGAACATGCCCAATCCACTACTTTAGGTCCAAAACTCATGTTTGGGGTGGTTTCGCGCAATTTCCTTGCCGCACGTTACCCATTCCGAAAACGAGTGTCGGGGTGCATACAAAGCACGAGTTTTTGCCACTAGAACCATTTCTTCGTTTTTCGCAACGAACATGCCCAGTCCACTACTTTAGCTCCAAAACTCATGTTTGGGGTGGTTTCGCGCTATATCATTGCCGCACGTCACCCATTCCGAAAACGGGTGTCGTGGTGCATACAAAGCACGAGTTTTTGCCACCGGAACCATTTCTTCGTTTTTCGCAACGAACATGCCCAATCCACTACTTTAGGTCCAAAACTAATGTTTGGGGTGGTTTCGTGCAATTTCGTTGCCGCACGTCACCCATTCCGAAAACGGGTGTCGGGGTGCATACAAAGCATGAGTTTTCGCAACTGGAACCATTTCTTCGTTTTCGCAACGAACATGCCCAATCCACTACTTTGGGTCCAAAATTCATGTTTGGTGTGGTTTCGCGCAATTTCGTTGTCGGACGTCACCCATTCCCAAAACGGGTGTTTGTGTGCATACAAAGCACGACTTTTGCCACCGGCACCAATTCTTCGTTTTTCGCAACGAACATGCCCAATCCACTACTTTAGGTCCAAAACTCATGTTTGGTGTGTTTTCACGCTATTTCGTTGCCGCACGTCACCCATTCCGAAAACGAGTGTCGGGGTGCATACAAAGCACGAGTTTTTGCCACCGGAACCATTTCTTCGTTTTTCACAACGAACATGCCCAGTCCACTACTTTAGGTCCAAAACTCATGTTTGGGGTGGTTTCGCGCAATTTCGTTGCCGCACGTCACCCATTCCGAAAACGGGTGTCGGGGTGCATACAAAGCATGAGTTTTCGCAACTGGAACCATTTCTTCGTTTTCGCAACGAACATGCCGAATCCACTAGTTTGGGTCCAAAACTCATGTTTGGTGTGGTTTCGCGCAATTTTGTTGTCGTACGTCACCCATTCCCAAAACGGGTGTCGGGGTGCATACAAAGCACGACTTTTGCCACCGTCACCAATTCTTCGTTTTTCGCAACGAACATGCCCAATCCACTGCTTTAGGTCCAAAACTCATGTTTGGTGTGGTTTCGCGCTATTTCGTTGCAGCACGTCACCCATTCCGAAAACGAGTGTCGGGGTGCATACAAAGCACGAGTTTTTGCCACCGGAACCATTTCTTCGTTTTTCGCAACAATCATGCCCAATCCACTACTTTAGGTCCAAAACTCATGTTTGGTGTGGTTTCGCGCTATTTCGTTGCCGCACGTCGCCCATTCCGAAAACGAGTGTCGGGGTGCATACAAAGCACGAGTTTTGGCCACCGGAACCATTTCTTCGTTTTTCGCAACGAACATGCCCAATCCACTACTTTAGGTCCAAAACTCATGTTTGGTTTGGTTTCGCGCAATTTCGTTGCCGCACGTCACCAATTCCGAAAACGGGTGTCGAGGTACATACAAAGCACGTTTCGCCACCGGAACCATTTCTTCGTTTTTCGCAACGAACATGCCCAATCCACTACTTTAGGTCGAAAACTCATGTTTGGGGTGGTTTCGCGCAATTTCGTTGCCGCACGTCACCCATTCCGAAAACGGGTGTCGGGGTGCATACAAAGCACAAGTTTTTGCCACCGGAACCATTTCTTCGTTTTTCGCAACGGACATGCCCAATCCACTACTTTAGGTCGAAAACACATGTTTGGGTTGGTTTTGCGCAATTTCGTTGCCGCACGTCACCCATTCCGGAAACGGGTGTCAGGGTGGATACAAAGCACGAGTTTTCACCACCGGAACCATTTCTTCTTTTTTCGCAACGAACATGCCCAATCCACTAGTTTAGCTCCAAAACTCATGTTTGGGGTGGTTTCGCGCTATATCATTGCCGCACGTCACCCATTCCGAAAACGGGTGTCGTGGTGCATACAAAGCACGAGTTTTTGCCACCGGAACCAATTCTTCGTTTTTCGCAACGAACTTGCCCAATCCACTACTTTAGGTCCAAAAATCATGTTTGGGGTGGTTTCGCGCTATATCGTTGCCGCACGTCACCCATTCCGAAAACGGGTGTCGGGGTGCATACAAAGCACGAGTTTTTGCCACCGGAACCATTTCTTCGTTTTTCTCAACGAACATGCCCAATCCACTACTTTAGGTCCAAAACTCATGTTTGGGGTGGTTTCGCGCAATTTCCTTGCCGCACGTTACCCATTCCGAAAACGAGTGTCGGGGTGCATACAAAGCACGAGTTTTTGCCACTAGAACCATTTCTTCGTTTTTCGCAACGAACATGCCCAGTCCACTACTTTAGCTCCAAAACTCATGTTTGGGGTGGTTTCGCGCTATATCATTGCCGCACGTCACCCATTCCGAAAACGGGTGTCGTGGTGCATACAAAGCACGAGTTTTTGCCACCGGAACCATTTCTTCGTTTTTCGCAACGAACATGCCCAATCCACTACTTTAGGTCCAAAACTAATGTTTGGGGTGGTTTCGTGCAATTTCGTTGCCGCACGTCACCCATTCCGAAAACGGGTGTCGGGGTGCATACAAAGCATGAGTTTTCGCAACTGGAACCATTTCTTCGTTTTCGCAACGAACATGCCCAATCCACTACTTTGGGTCCAAAATTCATGTTTGGTGTGGTTTCGCGCAATTTCGTTGTCGGACGTCACCCATTCCCAAAACGGGTGTTTGTGTGCATACAAAGCACGACTTTTGCCACCGGCACCAATTCTTCGTTTTTCGCAACGAACATGCCCAATCCACTACTTTAGGTCCAAAACTCATGTTTGGTGTGTTTTCACGCTATTTCGTTGCCGCACGTCACCCATTCCGAAAACGAGTGTCGGGGTGCATACAAAGCACGAGTTTTTGCCACCGGAACCATTTTTTCGTTTTTCACAACGAACATGCCCAGTCCACTACTTTAGGTCCAAAACTCATGTTTGGGGTGGTTTCGCGCAATTTCGTTGCCGCACGTCACCCATTCCGAAAACGGGTGTCGGGGTGCATACAAAGCATGAGTTTTCGCAACTGGAACCATTTCTTCGTTTTCGCAACGAACATGCCGAATCCACTAGTTTGGGTCCAAAACTCATGTTTGGTGTGGTTTCGCGCAATTTTGTTGTCGTACGTCACCCATTCCCAAAACGGGTGTCGGGGTGCATACAAAGCACGACTTTTGCCACCGTCACCAATTCTTCGTTTTTCGCAACGAACATGCCCAATCCACTGCTTTAGGTCCAAAACTCATGTTTGGTGTGGTTTCGTGCTATTTCGTTGCAGCACGTCACCCATTCCGAAAACGAGTGTCGGGGTGCATACAAAGCACGAGTTTTTGCCACCGGAACCATTTCTTCGTTTTTCGCAACAATCATGCCCAATCCACTACTTTAGGTCCAAAACTCATGTTTGGTGTGGTTTCGCGCTATTTCGTTGCCGCACGTCGCCCATTCCGAAAACGAGTGTCGGGGTGCATACAAAGCACGAGTTTTGGCCACCGGAACCATTTCTTCGTTTTTCGCAACGAACATGCCCAATCCACTACTTTAGGTCCAAAACTCATGTTTGGTTTGGTTTCGCGCAATTTCGTTGCCGCACGTCACCCATTCCGAAAACGGGTGTCGAGGTACATACAAAGCACGCTTCGCCACCGGAACCATTTCTTCGTTTTTCGCAACGAACATGCCCAATCCACTACTTTAGGTCGAAAACTCATGTTTGGGGTGGTTTCGCGCAATTTCGTTGCCGCACGTCACCCATTCCGAAAACGGGTGTCGGGGTGCATACAAAGCACAAGTTTTTGCCACCGGAACCATTTCTTCGTTTTTCGCAACGGACATGCCCAATCCACTACTTTAGGTCGAAAACACATGTTTGGGTTGGTTTTGCGCAATTTCGTTGCCGCACGTCACCCATTCCGGAAACGGGTGTCAGGGTGGATACAAAGCACGAGTTTTCACCACCGGAACCATTTCTTCGTTTTTCGCAACGAACATGCCCAATCCACTACTTTAGGTCCCAAACTCATGTTTGGGGTGGTTTCGTGCAATTTGGTTGCCGCACGTCACCAATTCCAAAAACGGGTGTCAGGGTGCATACATAGCAGGAGTTTTCGCCACCAGAACCATTTCTTCGTTTTTCTCAACGAACATGCCCAATCCACTACTTTAGGTCTAAAACTCATGTTTGGTGTGGTTTCGCGCAATTTCGTTGCCGCACGTTACTCATTCTGAAAACGGGTGTCGGGGTGCATACAAAGCACGATTTTTTGCCACCGGAACCATTTCTTTGTTTTTCGCAACGAACATGCCCAATCCACTACTTTAGCTCCAAAACTCATGTTTGGGTGGTTTCGCGCTATATCGTTGCCGCACGTCACCCATTCCGAAAATGGGTGTCGTGGTGCATACAAAGCACGAGTTTTTGCCACCGGAACCATTTCTTCGTTTTTCGCAACGAACATGCCCAATCCACTACTTTAGGTCCAAAACTCATGTTTGGGGTGGTTTCGCGCAATTTCGTTGCCGCACGTCACCCATTCCGAAAACGGGTGTCGGGGTGCATACAAAGCATGAGTTTTCGCAACTGGAACCATTTCTTCGTTTTCGCAACGAACATGCCGAATCCACTAGTTTGGGTCCAAAACTCATGTTTGGTGTGGTTTCGCGCAATTTCGTTGTCGTACGTCACCCATTCCGAAAACGGGTGTCGGGGTGCATACAAAGCACGAGTTTTTGCCACCGGAACCATTTCTTCGTTTTTCGCAACGAACATGCCCAATCCACTACTTTAGGTCCAAAAATCATGTTTGGGGTGGTTTCGCGCAATTTCGTTGCCGCACGTTACCCATTCCGAAAACGGGTGTCGGGGTGCATACACAGCACGAGTTTTCGCCACCGGAACCATTTCTTCGTTTTTCTCAACGAACATGCCCAATCCACTACTTTAGGTCCAAAACCCATGTTTGGGGTGGTTTCGCTCAATTTCGTTGCCGCACGTTACCCATTCCAAAAACGGGTGTCGGGGTGCATACAAAGCACGAGTTTTTGCCACTGGAACCATTTCTTCGTTTTTCGCAACGAACATGCCCAATCCACTACTTTAGCTCCAAAACTCATGTTTGGGGTGGTTTTGCGCTATATCATTGCCGCACGTCACCCATTCCGAAAACGGGTGTCGTGGTGCATACAAAGCACGAGTTTTTGCCACCAGAACCATTTCTTCGTTTTTCACAACGAACATGCCCAATCCACTACTTTAGGTCCAAAACTAATGTTTGGGGTGGTTTCGTGCAATTTCGTTGCCGCACGTCACCCATTCCGAAAACGGGTGTCGGGGTGCATACAAAGCATGAGTTTTCGCAACTGGAACCATTTCTTCGTTTTCGCAACAAACATGCCCAATCCACTACTTTGGGTCCAAAATTCATGTTTGGTGTGGTTTCGCGCAATTTCGTTGTCGGACGTCACCCATTCCCAAAACGGGTGTCGGGGTGCATACAAAGCACGACTTTTGCC
Source organism: Zea mays (assembly GCF_902167145.1). Lineage (NCBI taxonomy): Eukaryota > Viridiplantae > Streptophyta > Magnoliopsida > Poales > Poaceae > Zea > Zea mays. Next base: position 86,785,291 of record NC_050098.1, read on the forward strand.
ACCGGCACCAATTCTTCGTTTTTCGTAACAAACATGCCCAATCCACTGCTTTAGGTCCAAAACTCATGTTTGGTGTGGTTTCACGCTATTTCGTTGCCGAACGTCACCCATTCCGAAAACGAGTGTCGGGGTGCATACAAAGCACGAGTTTTTGCCACCGGAACCATTTCTTCGTTTTTCGCAACGAACATGCCCAGTCCACTACTTTAGGTCCAAAACTCATGTTTGGGGTGGTTTCGCGCAATTTCTTTGCCGCACGTCACCCATTCCGAACCATTTTTTCGCTTTTTGCAACGAACATGCCCAATCCACTACTTTAGGTCCAAAACTCATGTTTGGGTGGTTTCGCGCAATTTCGTTGCCGCACGTCACCCATTACAAAAACAGGAATTCTTCGTTTTTCGCAACGAACATGCTCAATCCACTACTTTAGGTCCAAAACTCATGTTTGGGGTGGTTTCGCGCAATTTCGTTGCCGCACGTTACCCATTCCGAAAACGGGTGTCGGGGTGCATACAAAGCACGAGTTTTTGCCACTGGAACCATTTCTTCGTTTTTCGCAAAGAACATGCCCAATCCACTAGTTTAGCTCCAAAACTCATGTTTGGGGTGGTTTCGCGCTATATCATTGCCGCACGTCACCCATTCCGAAAACGGGTGTCGTGGTGCATACAAAGCACGAGTTTTTGCCACCGGAACCAATTCTTCGTTTTTCGCAACAAACTTGCTCAATCCACTACTTTAGGTCCAAAACTCATGTTTGGGGTGGTTTTGCGCTATATCGTTGCCGCACGTCACCCATTCCGAAAACGGGTGTCGGGGTGCATACAAAGCACGAGTTTTTGCCACCGGAACCATTTCTTCGTTTTTCGCAACGAACATGCCCAATCCACTACTTTAGGTCCAAAAATCATGTTTGGGGTGGTTTCGCGCAATTTCGTTGCCGCACGTTACCCATTCCGAAAACGAGTGTCGGGGTGCATACAAAGCACGAGTTTTTGCCACTAGAACCATTTCTTCGTTTTTCGCAACGAACATGCCCAATCCACTACTTTAGCTCCAAAACTCATGTTTGGGGTGGTTTCGCGCTATATCATTGTCGCACGTCACCCATTCCGAAAACGGGTGTCGTGGTGCATACAAAGCACGAGTTTTTGCCACCGGAACCATTTCTTCGTTTTTCACAACGAACATGCCCAATCCACTACTTTAGGTCTAAAACTAATGTTTGGGGTGGTTTTCGTGCAATTTCGTTGCCGCACGTCACCCATTCCGAAAACGGGTGTCGGGGTACATACAAAGCATGAGTCTTCGCAACTGGAACCATTTCTTCGTTTTCGCAACGAGCATGCCCAATCCACTACTTTGGGTCCAAAATTCATTTTGGTGTGGTTTCGCGCAATTTCGTTGTCGGACGTCGCCCATTCCCAAAACGGGTGTTTGGTGCATACAAAGCACGACTTTTGCCACCGGCACCAATTCTTCGTTTTTCGCAACGAACATGCCCAATCCACTACTTTAGGTCCAAAACTCATGTTTGGTGTGGTTTCACGCTATTTCGTTGCCGCACGTCACCCATTCCGAAAACGAGTGTCGGGGTGCATACAAAGCACGAGTTTTTGCCACCGGAACCATTTCTTCGTTTTTCGCAACGAACATGCCCAGTCCACTACTTTAGGTCCAAAACTCATGTTTGGGGTGGTTTCGCGCAATTTCGTTGCCGCACGTCACCCATTCCGAACCATTTTTTCGCTTTTTGCAACGAACATGCCCAATCCACTACTTTAGGTCCAAAACTCATGTTTGGGGTGGTTTCGCGCAATTTCGTTGCCGCACGTCACCCATTACAAAAACGGGTGTCGGGCGGGGTGCATACAAAGCACGAGTTTTTGCCACCGGAAACAATTCTTCGTTTTTCGCAACTAACATGCCCAATCCACTACTTTAGGTCCAAAACTCATGTTTGGGGTGATTTCGTGCAATTTCGTTGCCGCACGTTACCCATTCCGAAAACGGGTGTCGGGGTGCATACAAAGCATGAGTTTTTGCCTCTGGAACCATTTCTTCGTTTTTCGCAAAGAACATGCCCAATCCACTAGTTTAGCTCCAAAACTCATGTTTGGGGTGGTTTCGCGCTATATCATTGCCGCACGTCACCCATTCCGAAAACGGGTGTCGTGGTGCATACAAAGCACGAGTTTTTGCCACCGGAACCAATTCTTCGTTTTTCGCAACGAACTTGCCCAATCCACTACTTTAGGTCCAAAAATCATGTTTGGGGTGGTTTCGCGCTATATCGTTGCCGCACGTCACCCATTCCGAAAACGGGTGTCGGGGTGCATACAAAGCACGAGTTTTTGCCACCGGAACCATTTCTTCGTTTTTCTCAACGAACATGCCCAATCCACTACTTTAGGTCCAAAACTCATGTTTGGGGTGGTTTCGCGCAATTTCCTTGCCGCACGTTACCCATTCCGAAAACGAGTGTCGGGGTGCATACAAAGCACGAGTTTTTGCCACTAGAACCATTTCTTCGTTTTTCGCAACGAACATGCCCAATCCACTACTTTAGCTCCAAAACTCATGTTTGGGGTGGTTTCGCGCTATATCATTGTCGCACGTCACCCATTCCGAAAACGGGTGTCGTGGTGCATACAAAGCACGAGTTTTTGCCACCGGAACCATTTCTTCGTTTTTCACAACGAACATGCCCAATCCACTACTTTAGGTCTAAAACTAATGTTTGGGGTGGTTTTCGTGCAATTTCGTTGCCGCACGTCACCCATTCCGAAAACGGGTGTCGGGGTACATACAAAGCATGAGTCTTCGCAACTGGAACCATTTCTTCGTTTTCGCAACGAGCATGCCCAATCCACTACTTTGGGTCCAAAATTCATTTTGGTGTGGTTTCGCGCAATTTCGTTGTCGGACGTCGCCCATTCCCAAAACGGGTGTTTGGGTGCATACAAAGCACGACTTTTGCCACCGGCACCAATTCTTCGTTTTTCGCAACGAACATGCCCAATCCACTACTTTAGGTCCAAAACTCATGTTTGGTGTGGTTTCACGCTATTTCGTTGCCGCACGTCACCCATTCCGAAAACGAGTGTCGGGGTGCATACAAAGCACGAGTTTTTGCCACCGGAACCATTTCTTCGTTTTTCGCAACGAACATGCCCAGTCCACTACTTTAGGTCCAAAACTCATGTTTGGGGTGGTTTCGCGCAATTTCGTTGCCGCACGTCACCCATTCCGAACCATTTTTTCGCTTTTTGCAACGAACATGCCCAATCCACTACTTTAGGTCCAAAACTCATGTTTGGGGTGGTTTCGCGCAATTTCGTTGCCGCACGTCACCCATTACAAAAACGGGTGTCGGGCGGGGTGCATACAAAGCACGAGTTTTTGCCACTGGAAACAATTCTTCGTTTTTCGCAACTAACATGCCCAATCCACTACTTTAGGTCCAAAACTCATGTTTGGGGTGATTTCGTGCAATTTCGTTGCCGCACGTTACCCATTCCGAAAACGGGTGTCGGGGTGCATACAAAGCATGAGTTTTTGCCTCTGGAACCATTTCTTCGTTTTTCGCAAAGAACATGCCCAATCCACTAGTTTAGCTCCAAAACTCATGTTTGGGGTGGTTTCGCGCTATATCATTGCCGCACGTCACCCATTCCGAAAACGGGTGTCGTGGTGCATACAAAGCACGAGTTTTTGCCACCGGAACCAATTCTTCGTTTTTCGCAACGAACTTGCCCAATCCACTACTTTAGGTCCAAAAATCATGTTTGGGGTGGTTTCGCGCTATATCGTTGCCGCACGTCACCCATTCCGAAAACGGGTGTCGGGGTGCATACAAAGCACGAGTTTTTGCCACCGGAACCATTTCTTCGTTTTTCTCAACGAACATGCCCAATCCACTACTTTAGGTCCAAAACTCATGTTTGGGGTGGTTTCGCGCAATTTCCTTGCCGCACGTTACCCATTCCGAAAACGAGTGTCGGGGTGCATACAAAGCACGAGTTTTTGCCACTAGAACCATTTCTTCGTTTTTCGCAACGAACATGCCCAGTCCACTACTTTTGATGAAGACATCCACACTACTGATGCATCTATACCAATACAAGTACCAATTTCTGGTCCCATTACTCGCGCTCGTGCTCGTCAACTCAACCATCAGGTGATTACACTCTTGAGTTCATGTCCATCATATTTAGACCATGGAGACCCGTGCACTCTTGTTTTGCTTAGGAATCAGGGAGAAGACCGAAAGGGAAAAGGATTTGAACATGCTGGATTCGGACTGCAGAAGAACACCAACTTGTGACGGTCACCACGGTCAGATGCGGGCTCGGATTGGAATGTTCAAGCACAACATGGAAAGCTTATCAAGTCTACTTTCATATGGATCCGGAATTATAGTCATATCTGTTCTGAGGCCGCCGTAATCATTGTTTTCTTACCGAGACATTTCCTGCCTTTTCTGCCCATGGTGCTGCGTCACCCTATTTTGGCCCAATGGGTCGTGTATCAAGTTAGGTCCATTAGGGACGCATCCTAGGGTTGCAGCACGACCCCAATACCCTTGTGGTCGTCCTCCCATGTTTATAAACCCCCTAGCCGCCACCAAGAACAGCGGGTTTTGTTTAGATCAAGTTTAGCTCTCGCTACTTGCTTGTAAGCGCGCGTGCTGGTTCAGCCGCCCGTCTTCTTGTCTTCGGAACCCCACCATATTGGAGTTTGATTTGGAAACCTACATTTAGATCTGGTAATTCAGTACTTGTTCTACTTGTTCTTGCTAGTTCTTCGATTGCTTGCAGGACGAGTGCCCTAGTGGCCAGGGTGTCACGCTCCACAAGATCGTTACAGCCATAGGAGGTGGTGTATCGGTTGCTAAGGCGCAGCGTCTTTGGAAGGCTGTAGTCGGGCCGTGAACGTCGTCTCCTCCCCCAATCGAGTTATTCCACACCCTCTCATCGAAAGATCGGGCAATCACCCAACGGGTGCACATCAGTTGGTAATCAGAGCAAGGTTTATCGGTGAGAGATTTACTTTTCTTCGCTGTTTTCTTATCTCCTATAGTCCAGAAAAAGCCAAAAAATAGTAGATTAGTTTTACCGCAATCCTATAAACCATTGAGCATTTACTAGTACTACTTAGTTAGGGCTTGTTGAGTTTTTGGTTGCATCGGTTGTGTCGAGTTGCTGGTCTTAGTTTATTCCTTTAGAGTTTTGAGTTCTACCACGTTTTGGTCACCACGAAATCCACCATCACCAAAAACATCTCTGGTTCGTTTTTGCCACCACGGATACATATCATATCCGATTTGGAAGTTTAAATACAATCTGGAAAGCTTATCTTATCTTCTTTCCAACGGATCTGACCTTATCTCAAAATTCGTTCTGAGCGCTCCGCAATCATCGTAGAGATTTCTGGACTTCCTATATTAACAAGATTTGTTAAATCTGATTTAAAGGGGTTGTTAGCAATATCTTTATTGTTTGGGTTGTCATAGTGAAAAAAAAGGGTTTAGGCCCCTGCAAAAAAAAACAGAAGAAGAAGAAAAAAAAAGAATAGAAAAGAAAAAAAAAAGGAAAAGAAGAAGAAGGGGGCTGAATCTCTAAATCTGTTGTTTCTCTTTGTGCTGTGCTAGTTGTTCTTTTTCAGTGACTACCTTTGTGCCTAGGCTCACGTCTCTAGCCTGGTTTAGCCTAGGACCAGCACAGTACCACCGTTGAACGATTATTCAGCTTGCTTTTGTAACTAACGTGGTACTAGTGTATTCCTTGCTTCAGCCCACCTACAACTCTACATATTTCGACTACAGTTTGACAGGTCGTGTTGCTGCGGCACCGATACACTTATTCCACGGTTGCAGACTTGTTGGATGCTGACCCCTCCTGTTGTGCAAGGTAAGAATTGGTAAGAGCTTGTGTGGCAGGTTGAGAGTGAGCGCCTTGCAGTAGCTACATCCTAATAGTTGTAGAGTTTTTATTCCTTCACGTTTTTTTTTCTTGTTGCCTCTGTTCGTCTAACCATGGCAGGATTGGAGGTTGATGATGCTTCTCGTAATATGCCACACTCTCCTCGCACCAAGGGTATCATACAACACTTTGTAAGGCTAGTGAAGACGCACACGGAAGGTCTTGATAATGACATGCAGGTGACGAATGAAAAGATGGGGCAATTGGAGGCCACACAGATCGACACGAACACCAAACTTGCAAATGTGGAAATGACAGTTGCTCATATTGACAAGAGCCTTGTCGCACTCTTGAGGCGGTTTGATGAGATGCATGCTAATATCAATGGTGGGCGTGATGAGGGCGCCGAAGGTAACTGGGATGACTATGTTGCTGATACTGAACAAGATGACCAAGAAGCACCTAATCGCCGGCGACTACGTACTAACCGTAGAGGTATGGGTGGTTTTCACCGACGTGAGGTACATGGTAATGATGATGCTTTTAGTAAGGTTAAATTTAAAATACCTCCTTTTGATGGTAAATATGACCCTGATGCTTACATTACTTGGGAGATTGCGGTTGATCAAAAGTTTGCATGCCATGAATTTCCTGAGAATGCGCGGGTTAGAGCTGCTACTAGTGAGTTTACTGATTTTGCTTCTGTTTGGTGGATAGAACATGGTAAGAAGAATCCTAATAACATGCCACAAACTTGGGATGCGTTGAAACGGGTCATGCGGGCTAGATTTGTTCCTTCTTATTATGCACGTGATATGTTAAACAAGTTGCAACAATTGAGACAGGGTACTAAAAGTGTAGAAGAATATTATCAGGAATTACAAATGGGTATGCTGCGTTGTAACATAGAGGAGGGTGAGGAATCTGCTATGGCTAGATTTTTGGGCGGGTTAAATAGGGAAATTCAGGACATCCTTGCTTATAAAGATTATGCTAATGTAACCCGATTGTTTCATCTTGCTTGCAAAGCTGAAAGGGAAGTGCAGGGACGACGTGTTAGTGCAAGGTCTATTGTTTCTGCAGGAAAATCTACACCATGGCACCAGCGCACGACTACGTCCATGACCGGCCGTACACCAGCACCAACTCCTTCGCCAAGTCGACCAGCACCCCCGCCTTCCTCCAGCGACAAACCACGTGCATCTTCCACAAATTCAGCAACCAAATCTGCCCAGAAACCCGCAGGTAGTGCCTCTTCAGTAGCTTCCACAGGTAGAACAAGAGATGTTCTGTGTTATCGATGCAAGGGCTATGGACACGTGCAGCGTGATTGTCCTAATCAGCGTGTTTTGGTGGTAAAAGACGATGGTGGGTATTCCTCTGCTAGTGATTTGGATGAAGCTACACTTGCTTTGCTTGCGGCTGATGATGCAGGCACTAAGGAACCACCCGAAGAACAGATTGGTGCAGATGATGCAGAGCATTATGAGAGCCTCATTGTACAGCGTGTGCTTAGTGCACAAATGGAGAAGGCAGAGCAGAATCAGCGACATACGTTGTTTCAAACAAAGTGTGTCATTAAGGAGCGTTCATGTCGTTTGATCATTGATGGAGGTAGCTGCAACAACTTGGCTAGCAGCGACATGGTGGAGAAGCTTGCACTTACGACCAAACCGCACCCGCATCCATATCACATTCAATGGCTCAACAATAGTGGTAAGGTCAAGGTAACCAAGCTGGTACGAATTAATTTTGCTATTGGTTCATATCGTGATGTTGTTGACTGTGATATTGTGCCTATGGATGCTTGTAATATTCTGCTAGGTAGACCATGGCAATTTGATTCAGATTGTATGCATCATGGTAGATCAAATCAATATTCTCTCATATACCATGATAAGAAAATTATTTTGCTTCCCATGTCCCCTGAGGCTATTGTGCGTGATGATGTTGCTAAAGCTACCAAAGCTAAAACTGAGAACAACAAGAATATTAAAGTTGTTGGTAATAACAAAGATGGGATAAAATTGAAAGGACATTGCTTGCTTGCAACAAAAACTGATGTTAATGAATTATTTGCTTCCACTACTGTTGCCTACGCCTTGGTATGCAAGGATGCTTTGATTTCAATTCAAGATATGCAGCATTCTTTGCCTCCTGTTATTACTAACATTTTGCAGGAGTATTCTGATGTATTTCCAAGTGAGATACCAGAGGGGCTGCCACCTATACGAGGGATTGAGCACCAAATTGATCTTATTCCTGGTGCATCTTTGCCGAATCGTGCGCCATATAGGACAAATCCAGAGGAAACAAAAGAAATTCAGCGACAAGTGCAAGAACTACTCGACAAAGGTTACGTGCGTGAGTCTCTTAGTCCGTGTGCTGTTCCGGTTATTTTAGTGCCTAAAAAAGATGGAACATGGCGTATGTGTGTTGATTGTAGGGCTATTAATAATATCACGATACGTTATCGACACCCTATTCCACGTTTAGATGATATGCTTGATGAATTGAGTGGTGCCATTGTCTTTTCTAAAGTTGATTTGCGTAGTGGGTACCACCAGATTCGTATGAAATTGGGAGATGAATGGAAAACTGCTTTCAAAACTAAGTTCGGATTGTATGAGTGGTTAGTCATGCCTTTTGGGTTAACTAATGCACCTAGCACTTTCATGAGATTAATGAACGAGGTTTTGCGTGCCTTCATTGGAAAATTTGTGGTAGTATACTTTGATGACATATTAATCTACAGCAAATCTATGGATGAACATGTTGATCACATGCGTGCTGTTTTTAATGCTTTACGAGATGCACGTTTATTTGGTAACCTTGAGAAGTGCACATTTTGCACCGATCGAGTTTCGTTTCTTGGTTATGTTGTGACTCCACAGGGAATTGAGGTTGATCAAGCCAAGGTAGAAGCGATACATGGATGGCCTATGCCAAAGACTATCACACAGGTGCGGAGTTTCCTAGGACTTGCTGGCTTCTATCGCCGTTTTGTGAAGGACTTTAGCACCATTGCTGCACCTTTGAATGAGCTTACGAAGAAGGGAGTGCATTTTAGTTGGGGCAAAGTACAAGAGCACGCTTTCAACGTGCTGAAAGATAAGTTGACACATGCACCTCTCCTCCAACTTCCTGATTTTAATAAGACTTTTGAGCTTGAATGTGATGCTAGTGGAATTGGATTGGGTGGTGTTTTGTTACAAGAAGGCAAACCTGTTGCATATTTTAGTGAAAAATTGAGTGGGTCTGTTCTAAATTATTCTACTTATGATAAGGAATTATATGCTCTTGTGCGAACATTAGAAACATGGCAGCATTATTTGTGGCCCAAAGAGTTTGTTATTCATTCTGATCATGAATCTTTGAAACATATTCGTAGTCAAGGAAAACTGAACCGTAGACATGCTAAGTGGGTTGAATTTATCGAATCGTTTCCTTATGTTATTAAGCACAAGAAAGGAAAAGAGAATATCATTGCTGACGCTTTGTCTAGGAGATATACTTTGCTGAATCAACTTGACTACAAAATCTTTGGATTAGAGACGATTAAAGACCAATATGTTCATGATGCTGATTTTAAAGATGTGTTGCTGCATTGTAAAGATGGGAAAGGATGGAACAAATATATCGTTAGTGATGGGTTTGTGTTTAGAGCTAACAAGCTATGCATTCCAGCTAGCTCCGTTCGTTTGTTGTTGTTACAGGAAGCACATGGAGGTGGCTTAATGGGACATTTTGGAGCAAAGAAAACGGAGGACATACTTGCTGGTCATTTCTTTTGGCCCAAGATGAGAAGAGATGTCGTGAGATTGGTTGCTCGTTGCACGACATGCCAAAAGGCGAAGTCACGGTTAAATCCACACGGTTTGTATTTGCCTCTACCCGTTCCTAGTGCTCCTTGGGAAGATATTTCTATGGATTTTGTGCTGGGATTGCCTAGGACTAGGAAGGGACATGATAGTGTGTTTGTGGTTGTTGATAGATTTTCTAAGATGGCACATTTCATACCATGTCATAAAACTGACGATGCTACTCATATTGCTGATTTGTTCTTTCGTGAAATTGTTCGCTTGCATGGTGTGCCCAACACAATCGTTTCTGATCGTGATGCTAAATTTCTTAGTCATTTTTGGAGGACTTTGTGGGCAAAATTGGGGACTAAGCTTTTATTTTCTACTACATGTCATCCTCAAACTGATGGTCAAACTGAAGTTGTGAATAGAACTTTGTCTACTATGTTAAGGGCAGTTCTAAAGAAGAATATTAAGATGTGGGAGGACTGTTTGCCTCATATTGAATTTGCTTATAATCGATCATTGCATTCTACTACAAAGATGTGCCCATTTCAGATTGTATATGGTTTGTTACCTCGTGCTCCTATTGATTTAATGCCTTTGCCATCTTCTGAAAAACTAAATTTTGATGCTACTAGGCGTGCTGAATTGATGTTAAAACTGCACGAAACTACTAAAGAAAACATAGAGCGTATGAATGCTAGATATAAGTTTGCTAGTGATAAAGGTAGAAAGGAAATAAATTTTGAACCTGGAGATTTAGTTTGGTTGCATTTGAGAAAGGAAAGGTTTCCTGAATTACGAAAATCTAAATTGTTGCCTCGAGCCGATGGACCGTTTAAAGTGCTAGAGAAAATTAACGACAATGCATATAGGCTAGATCTGCCTGCAGACTTTGGGGTTAGCCCCACATTTAACATTGCAGATTTAAAGCCCTACTTGGGAGAGGAAGTTGAGCTTGAGTCGAGGACGACTCAAATGCAAGAAGGGGAGAATGATGAAGACATCCACACTACTGATGCATCTATACCAATACAAGTACCAATTTCTGGTCCCATTACTCGCGCTCGTGCTCGTCAACTCAACCATCAGGTGATTACACTCTTGAGTTCATGTCCATCATATTTAGACCATGGAGACCCGTGCACTCTTGTTTTGCTTAGGAATCAGGGAGAAGACCGAAAGGGAAAAGGATTTGAACATGCTGGATTCGGACTGCAGAAGAACACCAACTTGTGACGGTCACCACGGTCAGATGCGGGCTCGGATTGGAATGTTCAAGCACAACATGGAAAGCTTATCAAGTCTACTTTCATATGGATCCGGAATTATAGTCATATCTGTTCTGAGGCCGCCGTAATCATTGTTTTCTTACCGAGACATTTCCTGCCTTTTCTGCCCATGGTGCTGCGTCACCCTATTTTGGCCCAATGGGTCGTGTATCAAGTTAGGTCCATTAGGGACGCATCCTAGGGTTGCAGCACGACCCCAATACCCTTGTGGTCGTCCTCCCATGTTTATAAACCCCCTAGCCGCCACCAAGAACAGCGGGTTTTGTTTAGATCAAGTTTAGCTCTCGCTACTTGCTTGTAAGCGCGCGTGCTGGTTCAGCCGCCCGTCTTCTTGTCTTCGGAACCCCACCATATTGGAGTTTGATTTGGAAACCTACATTTAGATCTGGTAATTCAGTACTTGTTCTACTTGTTCTTGCTAGTTCTTCGATTGCTTGCAGGACGAGTGCCCTAGTGGCCAGGGTGTCACGCTCCACAAGATCGTTACAGCCATAGGAGGTGGTGTATCGGTTGCTAAGGCGCAGCGTCTTTGGAAGGCTGTAGTCGGGCCGTGAACGTCGTCTCCTCCCCCAATCGAGTTATTCCACACCCTCTCATCGAAAGATCGGGCAATCACCCAACGGGTGCACATCAACTTTAGCTCCAAAACTCATGTTTGGGGTGGTTTCGCGCTATATCATTGTCGCACGTCACCCATTCCGAAAACGGGTGTCGTGGTGCATACAAAGCACGAGTTTTTGCCACCGGAACCATTTCTTCGTTTTTCGCAACGAACATGCCCAATCCACTACTTTAGGTCCAAAACTAATGTTTGGGGTGGTTTCGTGCAATTTCGTTGCCGCACGTCACCCATTCCGAAAACGGGTGTCGGGGTGCATACAAAGCATGAGTTTTCGCAACTGGAACCATTTCTTCGTTTTCGCAACGAACATGCCCAATCCACTACTTTGGGTCCAAAATTCATGTTTGGTGTGGTTTCGCGCAATTTCGTTGTCGGACGTCACCCATTCCCAAAACGGGTGTTTGTGTGCATACAAAGCACGACTTTTGCCACCGGCACCAATTCTTCGTTTTTCGCAACGAACATGCCCAATCCACTACTTTAGGTCCAAAACTCATGTTTGGTGTGTTTTCACGCTATTTCGTTGCCGCACGTCACCCATTCCGAAAACGAGTGTCGGGGTGCATACAAAGCACGAGTTTTTGCCACCGGAACCATTTCTTCGTTTTTCACAACGAACATGCCCAGTCCACTACTTTAGGTCCAAAACTCATGTTTGGGGTGGTTTCGCGCAATTTCGTTGCCGCACGTCACCCATTCCGAAAACGGGTGTCGGGGTGCATACAAAGCATGAGTTTTCGCAACTGGAACCATTTCTTCGTTTTCGCAACGAACATGCCGAATCCACTAGTTTGGGTCCAAAACTCATGTTTGGTGTGGTTTCGCGCAATTTTGTTGTCGTACGTCACCCATTCCCAAAACGGGTGTCGGGGTGCATACAAAGCACGACTTTTGCCACCGTCACCAATTCTTCGTTTTTCGCAACGAACATGCCCAATCCACTGCTTTAGGTCCAAAACTCATGTTTGGTGTGGTTTCGCGCTATTTCGTTGCAGCACGTCACCCATTCCGAAAACGAGTGTCGGGGTGCATACAAAGCACGAGTTTTTGCCACCGGAACCATTTCTTCGTTTTTCGCAACAATCATGCCCAATCCACTACTTTAGGTCCAAAACTCATGTTTGGTGTGGTTTCGCGCTATTTCGTTGCCGCACGTCGCCCATTCCGAAAACGAGTGTCGGGGTGCATACAAAGCACGAGTTTTGGCCACCGGAACCATTTCTTCGTTTTTCGCAACGAACATGCTCAATCCACTACTTTAGGTCCAAAACTAATGTTTGGTTTGGTTTCGCGCAATTTCGTTGCCGCACGTCACCCATTCCGAAAACGGGTGTCGAGGTACATACAAAGCACGTTTCGCCACCGGAACCATTTCTTCGTTTTTCGCAACGAACATGCCCAATCCACTACTTTAGGTCGAAAACTCATGTTTGGGGTGGTTTCGCGCAATTTCGTTGCCGCACGTCACCCATTACAAAAACAGGAATTCTTCGTTTTTCGCAACGAACATGCTCAATCCACTACTTTAGGTCCAAAACTCATGTTTGGGGTGGTTTCGCGCAATTTCGTTGCCGCACGTTACCCATTCCGAAAACGGGTGTCGGGGTGCATACAAAGCACGAGTTTTTGCCACTGGAACCATTTCTTCGTTTTTCGCAAAGAACATGCCCAATCCACTAGTTTAGCTCCAAAACTCATGTTTGGGGTGGTTTCGCGCTATATCATTGCCGCACGTCACCCATTCCGAAAACGGGTGTCGTGGTGCATACAAAGCACGAGTTTTTGCCACCGGAACCAATTCTTCGTTTTTCGCAACAAACTTGCTCAATCCACTACTTTAGGTCCAAAACTCATGTTTGGGGTGGTTTTGCGCTATATCGTTGCCGCACGTCACCCATTCCGAAAACGGGTGTCGGGGTGCATACAAAGCACGAGTTTTTGCCACCGGAACCATTTCTTCGTTTTTCGCAACGAACATGCCCAATCCACTACTTTAGGTCCAAAACTCATGTTTGGGGTGGTTTCGCGCAATTTCGTTGCCGCACGTTACCCATTCCGAAAACGAGTGTCGGGGTGCATACAAAGCACGAGTTTTTGCCACTAGAACCATTTCTTCGTTTTTCGCAACGAACATGCCCAATCCACTACTTTAGCTCCAAAACTCATGTTTGGGGTGGTTTCGCGCTATATCATTGTCGCACGTCACCCATTCCGAAAACGGGTGTCGTGGTGCATACAAAGCACAAGTTTTTGCCACCGGAACCATTTCTTCGTTTTTCACAACGAACATGCCCAATCCACTACTTTAGGTCCAAAACTAATGTTTGGGGTGGTTTTCGTGCAATTTCGTTGCCGCACGTCACCCATTCCGAAAACGGGTGTCGGGGTACATACAAAGCATGAGTCTTCGCAACTGGAACCATTTCTTCGTTTTCGCAACGAGCATGCCCAATCCACTACTTTGGGTCCAAAATTCATTTTGGTGTGGTTTCGCGCAATTTCGTTGTCGGACGTCGCCCATTCCCAAAACGGGTGTTTGGGTGCATACAAAGCACGACTTTTGCCACCGGCACCAATTCTTCGTTTTTCGCAACGAACATGCCCAATCCACTACTTTAGGTCCAAAACTCATGTTTGGTGTGGTTTCACGCTATTTCGTTGCCGCACATCACCCATTCCGAAAACGAGTGTCGGGGTGCATACAAAGCACGAGTTTTTGCCACCGGAACCATTTCTTCGTTTTTCGCAACGAACATGCCCAGTCCACTACTTTAGGTCCAAAACTCATGTTTGGGGTGGTTTCGCGCAATTTCGTTGCCGCACGTCACCCATTCCGAACCATTTTTTCGCTTTTTGCAACGAACATGCCCAATCCACTACTTTAGGTCCAAAACTCATGTTTGGGGTGGTTTCGCGCAATTTCGTTGCCGCACGTCACCCATTACAAAAACGGGTGTCGGGCGGGGTGCATACAAAGCACGAGTTTTTGCCACCGGAAACAATTCTTCGTTTTTCGCAACTAACATGCCCAATCCACTACTTTAGGTCCAAAACTCATGTTTGGGGTGGTTTCGTGCAATTTCGTTACCGCACGTTACCCATTCCGAAAACGGGTGTCGGGGTGCATACAAAGCATGAGGTTTTGCCTCTGGAACCATTTCTTCGTTTTTCGCAAAGAACATGCCCAATCCACTAGTTTAGCTCCAAAACTCATGTTTGGGGTGGTTTCGCGCTATATCATTGCCGCACGTCACCCATTCCGAAAACGGGTGTCGTGGTGCATACAAAGCACGAGTTTTTGCCACCGGAACCAATTCTTCGTTTTTCGCAACGAACTTGCCCAATCCACTACTTTAGGTCCAAAAATCATGTTTGGGGTGGTTTCGCGCTATATCGTTGCCGCACGTCACCCATTCCGAAAACGGGTGTCGGGGTGCATACAAAGCACGAGTTTTTGCCACCGGAACCATTTCTTCGTTTTTCTCAACGAACATGCCCAATCCACTACTTTAGGTCCAAAACTCATGTTTGGGGTGGTTTCGCGCAATTTCCTTGCCGCACGTTACCCATTCCAAAAACGAGTGTCGGGGTGCATACAAAGCACGAGTTTTTGCCACTAGAACCATTTCTTCGTTTTTCGCAACGAACATGCCCAGTCCACTACTTTAGCTCCAAAACTCATGTTTGGGGTGGTTTCGCGCTATATCATTGCCGCACGTCACCCATTCCGAAAACGGGTGTCGTGGTGCATACAAAGCACGAGTTTTTGCCACCGGAACCATTTCTTCGTTTTTCGCAACGAACATGCCCAATCCACTACTTTAGGTCCAAAACTAATGTTTGGGGTGGTTTCGTGCAATTTCGTTGCCGCACGTCACCCATTCCGAAAACGGGTGTCGGGGTGCATACAAAGCATGAGTTTTCGCAACTGGAACCATTTCTTCGTTTTCGCAACGAACATGCCCAATCCACTACTTTGGGTCCAAAATTCATGTTTGGTGTGGTTTCGCGCAATTTCGTTGTCGGACGTCACCCATTCCCAAAACGGGTGTTTGGGTGCATACAAAGCACGACTTTTGCCACCGGCACCAATTCTTCGTTTTTCGCAACGAACATGCCCAATCCACTACTTTAGGTCCAAAACTCATGTTTGGTGTGTTTTCACGCTATTTCGTTGCCGCACGTCACCCATTCCGAAAACGAGTGTCGGGGTGCATACAAAGCACGAGTTTTTGCCACCAGAACCATTTCTTCGTTTTTCACAACGAACATGCCCAGTCCACTACTTTAGGTCCAAAACTCATGTTTGGGGTGGTTTCGCGCAATTTCGTTGCCGCACGTCACCCATTCCGAAAACGGGTGTCGGGGTGCATACAAAGCATGAGTTTTCGCAACTGGAACCATTTCTTCGTTTTCGCAACGAACATGCCGAATCCACTAGTTTGGGTCCAAAACTCATGTTTGGTGTGGTTTCGCGCAATTTTGTTGTCGTACGTCACTCATTCCCAAAACGGGTGTCGGGGTGCATACAAAGCACGACTTTTGCCACCGTCACCAATTCTTCGTTTTTCGCAACGAACATGCCCAATCCACTGCTTTAGGTCCAAAACTCATGTTTGGTGTGGTTTCGCGCTATTTCGTTGCAGCACGTCACCCATTCCGAAAACGAGTGTCGGGGTGCATACAAAGCACGAGTTTTTGCCACCGGAACCATTTCTTCGTTTTTCGCAACAATCATGCCCAATCCACTACTTTAGGTCCAAAACTCATGTTTGGTGTGGTTTCGCGCTATTTCGTTGCCGCACGTCACCCATTCCGAAAACGAGTGTGGGGGTGCATACAAAGCACGAGTTTTGGCCACCGGAACCATTTCTTCGTTTTTCGCAACGAACATGCCCAATCCACTACTTTAGGTCCAAAACTCATGTTTGGTTTGGTTTCGCGCAATTTCGTTGCCGCACGTCACCCATTCCGAAAACGGGTGTCGAGGTACATACAAAGCACGTTTCGCCACCGGAACCATTTCTTCGTTTTTCGCAACGAACATGCTCAATCCACTACTTTAGGTCGAAAACTCATGTTTGGGGTGGTTTCGCGCAATTTCGTTGCCGCACGTCACCTGATGAAGCTGAGGTGCCCGATCTTTCGGCGAGTAGAGATAATTCCGATTTGTCGGAAGATGACCCTTGCGATCCGACTACGACGAGCAAGCCCGAGGCGCCAATGCAATCGCTGAACCAACTCCCTGTGGTTACCGACCTTGCTGATGCGAGATCGGCCTGATCACGAAGATCGTTTCCTGTGCGCAATCGAAGAACGAACAAGAACAAGATGCGAGCAATCTAATCTATTACTCGAGGGTGGAGTTCTGAATACACGAAGACAGCGCAGATTTGCGTGTGTTCGAGAGTAGCTAAGGCTAACGTAAAACAAAACTCGGGAAATAAAGGAGGCGCAGCTCCTGAATAAATAGAGAGGGGGCGCAGCCCCTAGGGGCGGCCAACCCTAGGTCGTCCATTATGGGCCGCAATTGGGCTGGTCGTCTATTCTTCCGGGCCTTCGTTCTTTAACAACATGATGTAGTTCAATTCTCTTGCACAGGCCCGAGTCACTGGCCCAGGTGGAAGGGGTGGCGCCTGGGCTGGAGAAGGTGCTGCTGGTGTAGATGTGCTCGTGTTGGTGTTGATGTCCGCATCATCCTCCCCTTCTTGAACTGAAGTCGTCCTCGACGGCAACTCCTCATCTTCTCCCGCATACGGTTTCAAATCTGCAACATTAAAACTAGTGGAAACACCAAACTCCGCAGGTAGGTCGAGGGTATAAGCATTATCATTAATCTTGGTTAGTATCTTAAAAGGACCAGCAGCACGAGGCATCAATTTAGAACGACGCAAAGTAGGAAAACGATCCTTTCTCAAATGCAACCAAACCATATCACCAGGTTCAAAAGTAACATGTTTTCTTCCTTTACTACCAGCAACCTGATTTTTTGTATTAGTAGCAGCAATGTTCTGTTTCGTTTGTTCATGTATGGTAATCATTTGTTCAACATGTGCAGAAGCATCTACATGTGGGGCGTTCGCAGCATTAAGTTAAATCAAATCAATAGGTGCCCTAGGAATGTAACCATAAACAATCTGGAAAGGGCACATCTTTGTAGAAGAATGCGTGGCATGATTGTAAGCAAATTCAACATGAGGCAAGCAATCCTCCCAACGTCTCAAATTCTTGTCTAAAACAGCCCTAAGCATGGTAGATAAAGTTCTATTTACTACCTCAGTTTGTCCATCAGTCTGAGGGTGACAAGTAGTGCTAAACAACAATTTAGTTCCCAATTTATTCCAAAGAGATCTCCAAAAATGGCTTAGAAACTTAGCATCGCGATCAGAGACTATTGTTTTTGGAATACCATGTAAACGAATAATTTCTCTAAAGAACAATTCAGCAACAATGCTAGCATCATCAGATTTATGACAAGGTATAAAGTGAGCCATTTTAGAGAATCTATCAACAACCACAAAAATACTATCCCTCCCCTTCTTAGTTCTAGGCAAGCCCAAAACAAAGTCCATAGAGATATCAAGCCAAGGAGAAGAAGGGACAGGCAAAGGCATATACAAACCATGGTTGTTCAACCGTGACTTAGCTTTCTGACAAGTAGTGCAGCGTGCAACAAGGCGCTCCACATCAGCGCGCATCCGAGGCCAAAAGAAGTGGGCAGCCAACACCTCATGTGTCTTGTAGACGCCAAAATGCCCCATGAGACCGCCTCCATGCGCTTCCTGTAACAACAAAAGACGAACCGAGCTAGCTGGAACATACAGCTTGTTAGCGCGAAACAGGAACCCATCCTGTATGTGAAATTTGCCCCATGGTTTCCCATTAGTACAATGGCCGAAAGCATCTTTAAAATCAGCATCGTCAACATATTGATCCTTCACAGTGTCCAAACCAAAGATTTTAAAATCTAACTGTGACAGCATGGTATAGCGACGAGACAAAGCATCAGCAATAACATTGTCCTTCCCGTTCTTGTGTTTAATAATGTAAGGAAAGGACTCAATGAATTCTACCCATTTAGCATGACGACGGTTCAGATTTGTTTGGGTACGAATATGTTTTAAAGCCTCATGATCAGAATGGATTATAAACTCACGATGCCAAAGATAGTGCTGCCATGTATGCAAAGTGCGCACTAAAGCGTAAAGCTCCTTATCATAAGTAGAATATTTCAGACTAGCATCGCTTAATTTTTCACTAAAATAAGCAACTGGTTTTCCTTCTTGTAACAAAACAGCACCTAGCCCAATACCGCTAGCATCACATTCAAGCTCAAACACTTTATTAAAATCAGGCAATTGCAATAGGGGAGCTTGGGTTAACTTATCTTTCGAAGTGCTGAACGCTACCTCCTGCGAATCACTCCAAGCAAACGGCACATCTTTCTTTGTAAGCTCATGTAGAGGCGCTGCAATGGAGCTAAAATCACGAACAAATCTGCGGTAGAAACCGGCAAGTCCAAGAAAGCTCCGAATTTGTGTGACCGTCGTCGGTGTAGGCCACTCCCGAATGGCAGCAATCTTGCTGCTATCCACCTCAATGCCCTGCGGAGTAACCACATAACCAAGAAACGAGACACGTTGCGTGCAAAATGTGCACTTTTCCATGTTACCAAACAAGCGAGCAGCACGCAAAGCGTCAAAAACAGCACGCAAATGTTCTAAATGCTCCTCTATAGACTTGCTGTAAATAAGGATATCATCGAAATAAACAACAACAAACAAACCTATGAAGGCCCGCAGAACTTCGTTCATTAAACGCATAAAGGTGCTGGGAGCATTAGTCAATCCAAATGGCATAACCAACCATTCATATAAACCAAATTTCGTTTTAAAAGCCGTTTTCCATTCATCACCGAGTTTCATTCTAATCTGATGGTAACCGCTACGCAAATCAACCTTAGAGAAAATAACGGCACCACTAAGCTCATCTAGCATATCATCAAGGCGTGGAATAGGATATCGATAACGAACTGTGATGTTATTAATAGCACGACAATCTACGCACATACGCCATGACCCATCTTTCTTTGGGACGAGTAAAACAGGAACCGAGCAAGGGCTAAGAGACTCACGAATGTAACCCTTATCAAGCAGCGTCTGCACCTGGCGCTGGATCTCCTTCGTCTCATCTGGATTTGTACGGTACGGGGCGCGGTTCGGAAGAGAAGCGCCGGGGATGAGATCGATCTGATGCTCAATGCCACGGAGGGGAGGAAGACCCGGTGGTAAGTCCGTAGGATAAACATCAGCATACTCCTGCAAAAGGTTAACAACAGCAGGGGGTATATCCAAAGACGGTGCATCATCAAGCGGAACAAGCATTCGCGAGCATACAAGTGCATAACAGGGCATATGAGCTTCATGGAGATCATCAAAATCAGCACGTGTAGCAAGTAAAACAGGAGAGTGCAACTTGATTTCAGATTTAATAGGTGCGGCTGATGTCGATTTGACTTGTTGTGCAGTTTTAGCAGCCCTAGTAAGATCATCTTTCAAAATTTGGTCAGGGGTCATTGGATGTATAATTATTTTCTGGCCTTTAAACATGAAAGAATAATGATTTGAACGACCATGATGTAAACTATCAGTATCATATTGCCAAGGTCGACCTAATAACAAAGAGCATGCTTCCATAGGAATAACATCGCAATCAGCATAATCAGAATAAGAACCCAGCGAAAAGGGGACACGTACCGAACGTGTTACCTTTATTTTACCACCATCATTAAGCCATTGAATGTGATACGGATGTGGATGTGTGCGAGTGGGCAAGGATAATTTCTCTACCAACGCTGTACTTGCCAAATTGTTGCAGCTGCCACTATCGATGATGATGCGAATCGACCGTTCGTGCACGACGCCCTTGGTATGGAATAGAGTGTGTCGCTGATTTTTTTCGGCCTGGGCAACCTGTGTGCTGAGAACACGCTGCACAACAAGACTCTCATACCTATCGGCGTCGATAGGATCAACGTGGACTTCCTCATTTTCTGCATGGTTAGTGGCAATCATAGCATGACTAGTTTCCTCAGAATCACTGGCTGAAGAGTACTCACCATTGTCACGTATAAGCAAGGTACGCTTGTTTGGACAGTCCCGAATCATATGCCCAAACCCTCTACAACGATGGCACTGAATATCCCGTGTACGTCCTGTGGAAGAAGCGGCGCCTTTGGCAGGGGGCGCCACTGGCTTGGTCGTCCCTGTGCGCGATGTAGTGCTAGGCGTAGAAGGTGCAGGGCTGGAAGGAGTTGAGCTGTGTGTTGGACCCCGGCCTGCAAGAGAGTTAGTATATGTCTTTGATCGTCGTCCCTGCACTTCACGTTCAGCTTTGCAAGCATATTCAAACAATGTGGTTATATCAAAATAATCCTTATAATCAAGTATATCCTGAATTTCCCTGTTCAAACCACCACGAAAACGCGCCATAGCAGCGTCATCCGACTCAACTAAACCACAACGAAGCATACCCTTTTGTAACTCCTGGTAATAATCCTCAACAGACTGTGAACCTTGTTGAAAACGCTGCATTTTGTTAAGCAAATCACGAGCATAATAGGAAGGAACAAATCTGTGGCGCATGGCAGTTTTTAATTGGGTCCAAGTAATGACACTGTTAATGGGAAGTTTTTGTTTATACTCACGCCACCAAATTAAAGCAAAATCAGTAAATTCACTAATGGCAGCCTTCACTTGGCTATTAGCAGGAATATCATGGCATGAAAATTTCTGTTCTACCTCTAATTCCCAATCAAGATATGCAGCAGGATCATATTTACCATTAAAAGATGGAATTTTAAATTTAATCTTAGAAAATAAGTCATTAGGGGGATGACGAACCACACGACGTGCACGACCACGGCGATCTCCATCGTCCTGCTCAGTGTCACCGCCGTATTCCTGCTCCATCTTTGTGGTCAATGCATCAAGGCGTGCCAGGATGGTGTCGAGTGTGGTGCGAGTCGCCGTTTGAGCAAGGTCAAGTTGGTTGAAACGCTCGGTCGTCGAAGTGATCGTTGAATCAAGCCGTTCATGCATCGTCCGAATGTCAGCAGCAAGTCCATCAACTTGTCCCCTTACTTCCTGCAACTGGGCATCCACCATGTCGTGTGCTCCTGCCATAGTTAGCGCAAACACCAAAAGGAGAAAAACCAACGACAAAAACAGGGGTGTACTGCTCACAAGGCGCTCACACTAGTGCTGTTATCAAGTTCTTATCCGTTCTTACCAAGCCACAGTGGTGAACTGCAACCAACAGGTGGAACCGGTGAAAGATTGGATGAGCGATTGCGTGGAGAAACAGAAACCTGCTCGTCGTAGAAATATGTGGAGTTGTGGGTAGGCTGCACTCAAGTCAAGGATTAGCACGATCAAACAATAATGCAAAGTTGAATTATAGTGCAAAACACGAAACTATATTGCTGGCCACAGGTGCAAAGGATGGATGGAACTAGCAGAATGGCAGTACCGTAAATATTGTACTAGTGATGCCAAAAAGGCACTAGTAGAAATCACAGGTGATTTTGTTTTTCTTTTTTGTATGATTTTTTTGATATTTTTCTCAGCACAAGAAGCAACAAGATAGGAGCTACACGAAGTTTCACCTAAAACAGAGATCAGATGTGGTCTACAGAAAATCAGGAAGTTCTCTGAAAAGCGTGCGAGAACTTTGACGGATTTTTTTCTTTATTTTCCTGAATTTTTTTGACAATTTTGTCGAAACCAAACAGACCGAGCGAAAAGTTATGCCCGGCCTCAGAATGGTGTCAACTAGCTCCTGTAAAAATTTCAGATTTTTTGGACACCCGAGCGAAAAGTTATGCCCGGTTTACGGAAGGTTCCTCAAGTTATGTTTTAAAAACGACCGGGATGAAACAAACATATCCTTTCTCCTCCGTTTTCTTTTTTTTTGTTTCTGTTTTTTTTATGTAACCGAAGGAGAAAAACAAGGAAGCGGTCGTTGACTCGGTTTGTTTTTTTCTGTTTTTTTTTCGTAACCGAAGGAGAAAATCAAGGAAACGGCCGTTGACTCGGTTTGTTTTTTCTGTTTTTTTTTGACGTAACCGAAGGAGAAAAACAAGGAAACAATGTTGACTCGGTTTGTGGCGTGATCAAACGGGAGATGGTGGCGGCGCTAGGGTTTGAATGGTGGAAGAACACAATGCAACCAGCAACAAATGACGCGAAAGCACACAAATTCAACAATGCAGATTATTGAAAGAAAGTGCGAGGCTCAAAAGGGAGCTGGGATAAGATCTAACCTGAATTTTTATGCGGTTTTGTGGACTGTAGGAAAAAAAACGCTCGATAAACTCACCGATCAACCTGGAAATCTGATACCAATTGATGAAGCTGAGGTGCCCGATCTTTCGGCGAGTAGAGATAATTCCGATTTGTCGGAAGATGACCCTTGCGATCCGACTACGACGAGCAAGCCCGAGGCGCCAATGCAATCGCTGAACCAACTCCCTGTGGTTACCGACCTTGCTGATGCGAGATCGGCCTGATCACGAAGATCGTTTCCTGTGCGCAATCGAAGAACGAACAAGAAAAGATGCGAGCAATCTAATCTATTACTCGAGGGTGGAGTTCTGAATACACGAAGACAGTGCAGATTTGCGTGTGTTCGAGAGTAGCTAAGGCTAACGTAAAACAAAACTCGGGAAATAAAGGAGGCACAGCTCCTGAATAAATAGAGAGGGGGCGCAGCCCCTAGGGGCGGCCAACCCTAGGTCGTCCATTATGGGCCGCAATTGGGCTGGTCGTCTATTCTTCCGGGCCTTCGTTCTTTAACAACATGATGTAGTTCAATTCTCTTGCACGGGCCCGAGTCACTGGCCCAGGTGGAAGGGGTGGCGCCTGGACAAAGCATGAGTTTTCGCCACCGGAACCATTTCTTCGTTTTTCATAACAAACATGCCCAATCCACTACTTTAGGTCCAAAACTCATGTTTGGGGTGGTTTCGCGCAATTTCGTTGCCGCACGTCACTAATTCCGAAAACGGGTGTCGGGGTGCATACAAGCACGAGTTTTTGCCACCGTAACCATTTCTTCGTTTTTCGCAACGAACATGCCCAATCCACTACTTTATGTCCAAAACTCATGTTTGGGGTGGTTTCGTGCAATTTCGTTGCTGCACGTCACCCATTCCGAAAATGGGTGTCGGGGTGCATACAAAGCACGAGTTTTCGCCACCGGAACCATTTCTTCGTTTTGCGCAACGAACATGCCCAATCCACTACTTTAGCTCCAAAACTCATGTTTGGGGTGGTTTCGCGCAATTTCGTTGCCGCACGTCACCAATTCCGAAAACGGGTGTCGGGGTGCATACAAGCACGAGTTTTTGCCACCGGAACCATTTATTCGTTGTTCGCAACGAACATGCCCAATCGACTACTTTAGGTCCAAAACTCATGTTTGGGGTGGTTTCGCGCAATTTCGTTGCCGCACGTCACCCATTCCGAAAACAGGTGTCGGGGTGCATACAAAGCACGAGTTTTTCCCACCGGAACCATTTCGTCGTTTTTTGCAACGAACATGCCCAATCCACTACTTTAGGTCCAAAACTCATGTTTGGGTGGTTTCGCGCAATTTTGTTGTCGCACGTCACCCATACCGAAAACGTGTGTCAGGGTGCATACAAAGCACGCGTTTTCGCCACCGGAACCATTTCTTCGTTTTTCGCAACGAACATGCCCAATCCACTGCTTTAGGTCCAAAACTCATGTTTGGGGTGGTTTCACGCAATTTCGTTGCCGCACGTCACCCATTCCGAAAACGGGTGTTGGGGTGCATAGAAAGCACGAGTTTTCACCACCGGAACCATTTTTTCGCTTTTTGCAACGAACATGCCCAATCCACTATTTTAGGTCCAAAACTCATGTTTGGGGTGGTTTCGCGCAATTTCGTTGCCGCACGTCACCCATTACCAAAACGGGTGTCGGGCGGGGTGCATACAAAGCACGAGTTTTTGCCACCGGAACCAATTCTTCGTTTTTCGCAACGAACATTCCCAATCCACTACTTTAGGTCCAAAACTCATGTTTGGGGTGGTTTCGCGCAATATCGTTGCCGCACGTCACCCATTCTGAAAACGGGTGTCGGGGTGCACACAAAGCACGAGTTTTTGCCACCGGAACCATTTCTTCGTTTTTCACAATGAACATGCCCAATCCACTACTTTAGGTCCAAAAATCATGTTTGGGGTGGTTTCGCGCAATTTCGTTGCCGCACGTCACCCATTCTGAAAACGGTTGTTGGGGTGCATACACAGCACGAGTTTTCGCCACCGGAACCATTTCTTCGTTTTTCTCAACGAACATGCCCAATCCACTATTTTAGGTCCAAAACTCATGTTTGGGGTGGTTTCGCACAATTTCGTTGCCGCACGTCACCCATTCCAAAAATGGGTGTCGGGGTGCATACAAAGCACGAGTTTTTGCCACCGGAACCAATTCTTCGTTTTTCGCAACGAACTTGCCCAATCCACTACTTTAGGTCCAAAACTCATGTTTGGGGTGGTTTCGCGCTATATCGTTGCCGCGCGTCACCCATTCCGAAAACGGGTGTCAGGGTGCATACAAAGCACGAGTTTTTGCCACCGGAACCATTTCTTCGTTTTTCGCAACGAACATGCCCAATCCACTACTTTAGGTCCAAAAATCATGTTTGGGGTGGTTTCGCGCAATTTCGTTGTCGCACGTTACCCATTCCGAATACGGGTGTCGGGGTGCATACACAGCACGAGTTTTCGCCACCGGAACCATTTCTTCGTTTTTCTCAACGAACATGCCCAATCCACTACTTTAGGTCCAAAACTCATGTTTGGGGTGGTTTCGCGCAATTTCGTTGCCGCACGTTACCCATTCCGAAAACGGGTGTCGGGCGGGGTGCATACAAAGCACGAGTTTTTGCCACCGGAACCAATTTTTCGTTTTGCGCAACGAACATGCCCAATCCACTACTTTAGGTCCAAAACTCATGTTTGGGGTGGTTTCGCGCAATTTCGTTGTCGCACGTCACCCATTCCGAAAACGGGTGTCGAGGTGCATAGAAAGCATGCGTTTTCGCCACCAGAACCATTTTTTCGCTTTTCGCAACGAACATGCCCAATCCACTACTTTAGGTCCAAAACTCATGTTTCGGGTGGTTTCGTGCAATTTCGTTGCCGCACGTCACCCATTACAAAAACGAGTGTCTGGCGGGGTGCATACAAAGCACGAGTTTTTGCCACCGGAACCAATTCTTCGTTTTTCGCAACGAACATGCCCAATCCACTACTTTAGGTCCAAAACTCATGTTTGGGGTGGTTTCGCGCTATATCGTTGCCGCACGTCACCCATTCTGAAAACGGGTGTCGGGGTGCATACCAAGCACGAGTTTTTGCCACCGGAACCATTTCTTCATTTTTCGCAACAAACATGCCCAATCCACTACTTTAGGTCCAAAAATCATGTTTGGGGTGGTCTCGCGCAATTTCGTTGCCGCACGTCACCCATTCCGAAAACGGGTGTCGGGGTGCATACACAGCACGAGTTTTAGCCACCGAAACCATTTCTTCGTTTTTCTCAACGAACATGCCCAATCCACTATTTTAGGTCCAAAACTCATGTTTGGGGTGGTTTCGCGCAATTTTGTTGCCGCACGTTACCCATTCCGAAAAAGGGTGTCGGGGTGCATACAAAGCACGAGTTTTTGCCACCGGAACCAATTCTTCGTTTTTCGCAACGAACTTGCCCAATCCACTACTTTAGGTCCAAAACTCATGTTTGGGGTGGTTTCGCGCTATATCGTTGCCGCACGTCACCCATTCCGAAAACGGGTGTCGGGGTGCATACAAAGCACGAGTTTTTGCAACCGGAACCATTTCTTCGTTTTTCGCAACGAACATGCCCAATCCACTACTTTAGGTCCAAAAATCATGTTTGGGGTGGTTTCGCGCAATTTCGTTGCCGCACGTTACCCATTCCGAAAACGGGTGTCGGGGTGCATACACAGCACGAGTTTTCGCCACCGGAACCATTTCTTCGTTTTTCTCAACGAACATGCGCAATCCACTACTTTAGGTCCAAAACTCATGTTTGGGGTGGTTTCGCGCAATTTCGTTGCCGCACGTTACCCATTCCGAAAACGGGTGTCGTGGTGCATACAAAGCACGAGTTTTTGCCACTGGAACCATTTCTTCGTTTTTCGCAACGAACATGCCCAATCCACTACTTTAGCTCGAAAACTCATGTTTGGGGTGGTTTTGCGCTATATCATTCCCGCACGTCACCCATTCCGTAAACGGGTGTCGTGGTGCATACAAAGCAGGAGTTTTTGCCACCGGAACCATTTCTTCGTTTTTCGCAACGAACATGCCCAATCCACTACTTTAGGTCCAAAACTAATGTTTGGGGTGGTTTCGTGCAATTTCGTTGCCGCACGTCACCCATTCCGAAAACGGGTGTCGAGGTGCATACAAAGCATGAGTTTTCGCAACTGGAACCATTTGTTCGTTTTCGCAACGAACATGCCCAATCCACTACTTTGGGTCCGAAATTCATGTTTGGTGTGGTTTCGTGCAATTTCGTTGTCGGACGTCACCCATTCCCAAAACGGGTGTCGGGGTGCATACAAAGCACGACTTTTGCCACTGGCACCAATTCTTCGTTTTTCGTAACAAACATGCCCAATCCACTGCTTTAGGTCCAAACCTCATGTTTGGTGTGGTTTCACGCTATTTCGTTGCCGAACGTCACCCATTCCGAAAACGAGTGTCGGGGTGCATACAAAGCACGAGTTTTTGCCACCGGAACCATTTCTTCATTTTTCGCAACGAACATGCCCAGTCCACTACTTTAGGTCCAAAACTCATGTTTGGGGTGGTTTCGCGCAATTTCGTTGCCGCACGTCACCCATTCCGAACCATTTTTTCGCTTTTTGCAACGAACATGCCCAATCCACTACTTTAGGTCCAAAACTCATGTTTGGGGTGCTTTCGCGCAATTTCGTTGCCGCACGTTACCCATTCCGAAAACGGGTGTCGGGGTGCATACAAAGCACGAGTTTTTGCCACTGGAACCATTTCTTCGTTTTTCGCAAAGAACATGCCCAATCCGCTAGTTTAGCTCCAAAACTCATGTTTGGGGTGGTTTCGCGCTATATCATTGCCGCACGTCACCCATTCCGAAAACGGGTGTCGTGGTGCATACAAAGCATGAGTTTTTGCCACCGGAACCAATTCTTTGTTTTCGCAACGAACTTGCCCAATCCACTACTTTAGGTCCAAAACTCATGTTTGGGGTGGTTTCGCGCTATATCGTTGCCGCACGTCACCCATTCCGAAAACGGGTGTCGGGGTGCATACAAAGCACGAGTTTTTGCCACCGGAACCATTTCTTCGTTTTTCGCAACGAACATGCCCAATCCACTACTTTAGGTCCAAAAATCATGTTTGGGGTGGTTTCGCGCAATTTCGTTGCCGCACGTCACCCATTCCGAAAACGAGTGTCGGGGTGCATACACAGCACGAGTTTTCGCCACCGGAACCATTTCTTCGTTTTTCTCAACGAACATGCCCAATCCACTACTTTAGGTCCAAAACTCATGTTTGGGGTGGTTTCGCGCAATTTCGTTGCCGCACGTTACCCATTCCGAAAACGAGTGTCGGGGTGCATACAAAGCACGGGTTTTTGCCACTGGAACCATTTCTTCGTTTTTCGCAACGAACATGCCCAATCCACTACTTTAGCTCCAAAACTAATGTTTGGGGTGGTTTCGCGCTATATCATTGCCGCACGTCACCCATTCCGAAAACGGGTGTCGTGGTGCATACAAAGCACGAGTTTTTGCCACCGCAACCATTTCTTCGTTTTTCGCAACGAACATGCACAATCCACTACTTTAGGTCCAAAACTAATGTTTGGGGTGGTTTCGTGCAATTTCGTTGCCGCACGTCACCCATTCCGAAAACGGGTGTCGAGGTGCATACAAAGCATGAGTTTTCGCAACTGGAACCATTTCTTCGTTTTCGCAACGAACATGCCCAATCCACTACTTTGGGTCCAAAATTCATGTTTGGTGTGGTTTCGCGCAATTTCGTTGTCGGACGTCACCCATTCCCAAAACGGGTGTCGGGGTGCATACAAAGCACGACTTTTGCCACTGGCACCAATTCTTCGTTTTTCGTAACAAACATGCCCAATCCACTGCTTTAGGTCCAAACCTCATGTTTGGTGTGGTTTCACGCTATTTCGTTGCCGAACGTCACCCATTCCGAAAACGAGTGTCGGGGTGCATACAAAGCACGAGTTTTTGCCACCGGAACCATTTCTTCATTTTTCGCAACGAACATGCCCAGTCCACTACTTTAGGTCCAAAACTCATGTTTGGGGTGGTTTCGCGCAATTTCGTTGCCGCACGTCACCCATTCCGAACCATTTTTTCGCTTTTTGCAACGAACATGCCCAATCCACTACTTTAGGTCCAAAACTCATGTTTGGGGTGCTTTCGCGCAATTTCGTTGCCGCACGTTACCCATTCCGAAAACGGGTGTCGGGGTGCATACAAAGCACGAGTTTTTGCCACTGGAACCATTTCTTCGTTTTTCGCAAAGAACATGCCCAATCCACTAGTTTAGCTCCAAAACTCATGTTTGGGGTGGTTTCGCGCTATATCATTGCCGCACGTCACCCATTCCGAAAACGGGTGTCGTGGTGCATACAAAGCATGAGTTTTTGCCACCGGAACCAATTCTTTGTTTTCGCAACGAACTTGCCCAATCCACTACTTTAGGTCCAAAACTCATGTTTGGGGTGGTTTCGCGCTATATCGTTGCCGCACGTCACCCATTCCGAAAACGGGTGTCGGGGTGCATACAAAGCACGAGTTTTTGCCACCGAAACCATTTCTTCGTTTTTCGCAACGAACATGCCCAATCCACTACTTTAGGTCCAAAAATCATGTTTGGGGTGGTTTCGCGCAATTTCGTTGCCGCACGTCACCCATTCCGAAAACGAGTGTCGGGGTGCATACACAGCACGAGTTTTCGCCACCGGAACCATTTCTTCGTTTTTCTCAACGAACATGCCCAATCCACTACTTTAGGTCCAAAACTCATGTTTGGGGTGGTTTCGCGCAATTTCGTTGCCGCACGTTACCCATTCCGAAAACGAGTGTCGGGGTGCATACAAAGCACGGGTTTTTGCCACTGGAACCATTTCTTCGTTTTTCGCAACGAACATGCCCAATCCACTACTTTAGCTCCAAAACTAATGTTTGGGGTGGTTTCGCGCTATATCATTGCCGCACGTCACCCATTCCGAAAACGGGTGTCGTGGTGCATACAAAGCACGAGTTTTTGCCACCGCAACCATTTCTTCGTTTTTCGCAACGAACATGCACAATCCACTACTTTAGGTCCAAAACTAATGTTTGGGGTGGTTTCGTGCAATTTCGTTGCCGCACGTCACCCATTCCGAAAACGGGTGTCGAGGTGCATACAAAGCATGAGTTTTCGCAACTGGAACCATTTCTTCGTTTTCGCAACGAACATGCCCAATCCACTACTTTGGGTCCAAAATTCATGTTTGGTGTGGTTTCGCGCAATTTCGTTGTCGGACGTCACCCATTCCCAAAACGGGTGTCGGGGTGCATACAAAGCACGACTTTTGCCACTGGCACCAATTCTTCGTTTTTCGTAACAAACATGCCCAATCCACTGCTTTAGGTCCAAACCTCATGTTTGGTGTGGTTTCACGCTATTTCGTTGCCGAACGTCACCCATTCCGAAAACGAGTGTCGGGGTGCATACAAAGCACGAGTTTTTGCCACCGGAACCATTTCTTCATTTTTCGCAACGAACATGCCCAGTCCACTACTTTAGGTCCAAAACTCATGTTTGGGGTGGTTTCGCGCAATTTCGTTGCCGCACGTCACCCATTCCGAACCATTTTTTCGCTTTTTGCAACGAACATGCCCAATCCACTACTTTAGGTCCAAAACTCATGTTTGGGGTGCTTTCGCGCAATTTCGTTGCCGCACGTTACCCATTCCGAAAACGGGTGTCGGGGTGCATACAAAGCACGAGTTTTTGCCACTGGAACCATTTCTTCGTTTTTCGCAAAGAACATGCCCAATCCACTAGTTTAGCTCCAAAACTCATGTTTGGGGTGGTTTCGCGCTATATCATTGCCGCACGTCACCCATTCCGAAAACGGGTGTCGTGGTGCATACAAAGCATGAGTTTTTGCCACCGGAACCAATTCTTTGTTTTCGCAACGAACTTGCCCAATCCACTACTTTAGGTCCAAAACTCATGTTTGGGGTGGTTTCGCGCTATATCGTTGCCGCACGTCACCCATTCCGAAAACGGGTGTCGGGGTGCATACAAAGCATGAGTTTTTGCCACCGAAACCATTTCTTCGTTTTTCGCAACGAACATGCCCAATCCACTACTTTAGGTCCAAAAATCATGTTTGGGGTGGTTTCGCGCAATTTCGTTGCCGCACGTCACCCATTCCGAAAACGAGTGTCGGGGTGCATACACAGCACGAGTTTTCGCCACCGGAACCATTTCTTCGTTTTTCTCAACGAACATGCCCAATCCACTACTTTAGGTCCAAAACTCATGTTTGGGGTGGTTTCGCGCAATTTCGTTGCCGCACGTTACCCATTCCGAAAACGAGTGTCGGGGTGCATACAAAGCACGGGTTTTTGCCACTGGAACCATTTCTTCGTTTTTCGCAACGAACATGCCCAATCCACTACTTTAGCTCCAAAACTAATGTTTGGGGTGGTTTCGCGCTATATCATTGCCGCACGTCACCCATTCCGAAAACGGGTGTCGTGGTGCATACAAAGCACGAGTTTTTGCCACCGCAACCATTTCTTCGTTTTTCGCAACGAACATGCACAATCCACTACTTTAGGTCCAAAACTAATGTTTGGGGTGGTTTCGTGCAATTTCGTTGCCGCACGTCACCCATTCCGAAAACGGGTGTCGAGGTGCATACAAAGCATGAGTTTTCGCAACTGGAACCATTTCTTCGTTTTCGCAACGAACATGCCCAATCCACTACTTTGGGTCCAAAATTCATGTTTGGTGTGGTTTCGCGCAATTTCGTTGTCGGACGTCACCCATTCCCAAAACGGGTGTCGGGGTGCATACAAAGCACGACTTTTGCCACTGGCACCAATTCTTCGTTTTTCGTAACAAACATGCCCAATCCACTGCTTTAGGTCCAAACCTCATGTTTGGTGTGGTTTCACGCTATTTCGTTGCCGAACGTCACCCATTCCGAAAACGAGTGTCGGGGTGCATACAAAGCACGAGTTTTTGCCACCGGAACCATTTCTTCATTTTTCGCAACGAACATGCCCAGTCCACTACTTTAGGTCCAAAACTCATGTTTGGGGTGGTTTCGCGCAATTTCGTTGCCGCACGTCACCCATTCCGAACCATTTTTTCGCTTTTTGCAACGAACATGCCCAATCCACTACTTTAGGTCCAAAACTCATGTTTGGGGTGCTTTCGCGCAATTTCGTTGCCGCACGTTACCCATTCCGAAAACGGGTGTCGGGGTGCATACAAAGCACGAGTTTTTGCCACTGGAACCATTTCTTCGTTTTTCGCAAAGAACATGCCCAATCCACTAGTTTAGCTCCAAAACTCATGTTTGGGGTGGTTTCGCGCTATATCATTGCCGCACGTCACCCATTCCGAAAACGGGTGTCGTGGTGCATACAAAGCATGAGTTTTTGCCACCGGAACCAATTCTTTGTTTTCGCAACGAACTTGCCCAATCCACTACTTTAGGTCCAAAACTCATGTTTGGGGTGGTTTCGCGCTATATCGTTGCCGCACGTCACCCATTCCGAAAACGGGTGTCGGGGTGCATACAAAGCACGAGTTTTTGCCACCGAAACCATTTCTTCGTTTTTCGCAACGAACATGCCCAATCCACTACTTTAGGTCCAAAAATCATGTTTGGGGTGGTTTCGCGCAATTTCGTTGCCGCACGTCACCCATTCCGAAAACGAGTGTCGGGGTGCATACACAGCACGAGTTTTCGCCACCGGAACCATTTCTTCGTTTTTCTCAACGAACATGCCCAATCCACTACTTTAGGTCCAAAACTCATGTTTGGGGTGGTTTCGCGCAATTTCGTTGCCGCACGTTACCCATTCCGAAAACGAGTGTCGGGGTGCATACAAAGCACGGGTTTTTGCCACTGGAACCATTTCTTCGTTTTTCGCAACGAACATGCCCAATCCACTACTTTAGCTCCAAAACTAATGTTTGGGGTGGTTTCGCGCTATATCATTGCCGCACGTCACCCATTCCGAAAACGGGTGTCGTGGTGCATACAAAGCACGAGTTTTTGCCACCGCAACCATTTCTTCGTTTTTCGCAACGAACATGCACAATCCACTACTTTAGGTCCAAAACTAATGTTTGGGGTGGTTTCGTGCAATTTCGTTGCCGCACGTCACCCATTCCGAAAACGGGTGTCGAGGTGCATACAAAGCATGAGTTTTCGCAACTGGAACCATTTCTTCGTTTTCGCAACGAACATGCCCAATCCACTACTTTGGGTCCAAAATTCATGTTTGGTGTGGTTTCGCGCAATTTCGTTGTCGGACGTCACCCATTCCCAAAACGGGTGTCGGGGTGCATACAAAGCACGACTTTTGCCACTGGCACCAATTCTTCGTTTTTCGTAACAAACATGCCCAATCCACTGCTTTAGGTCCAAACCTCATGTTTGGTGTGGTTTCACGCTATTTCGTTGCCGAACGTCACCCATTCCGAAAACGAGTGTCGGGGTGCATACAAAGCACGAGTTTTTGCCACCGGAACCATTTCTTCATTTTTCGCAACGAACATGCCCAGTCCACTACTTTAGGTCCAAAACTCATGTTTGGGGTGGTTTCGCGCAATTTCGTTGCCGCACGTCACCCATTCCGAACCATTTTTTCGCTTTTTGCAACGAACATGCCCAATCCACTACTTTAGGTCCAAAACTCATGTTTGGGGTGCTTTCGCGCAATTTCGTTGCCGCACGTTACCCATTCCGAAAACGGGTGTCGGGGTGCATACAAAGCACGAGTTTTTGCCACTGGAACCATTTCTTCGTTTTTCGCAAAGAACATGCCCAATCCACTAGTTTAGCTCCAAAACTCATGTTTGGGGTGGTTTCGCGCTATATCATTGCCGCACGTCACCCATTCCGAAAACGGGTGTCGTGGTGCATACAAAGCATGAGTTTTTGCCACCGGAACCAATTCTTTGTTTTCGCAACGAACTTGCCCAATCCACTACTTTAGGTCCAAAACTCATGTTTGGGGTGGTTTCGCGCTATATCGTTGCCGCACGTCACCCATTCCGAAAACGGGTGTCGGGGTGCATACAAAGCACGAGTTTTTGCCACCGAAACCATTTCTTCGTTTTTCGCAACGAACATGCCCAATCCACTACTTTAGGTCCAAAAATCATGTTTGGGGTGGTTTCGCGCAATTTCGTTGCCGCACGTCACCCATTCCGAAAACGAGTGTCGGGGTGCATACACAGCACGAGTTTTCGCCACCGGAACCATTTCTTCGTTTTTCTCAACGAACATGCCCAATCCACTACTTTAGGTCCAAAACTTATGTTTGGGGTGGTTTCGCGCAATTTCGTTGCCGCACGTTACCCATTCCGAAAACGAGTGTCGGGGTGCATACAAAGCACGGGTTTTTGCCACTGGAACCATTTCTTCGTTTTTCGCAACGAACATGCCCAATCCACTACTTTAGCTCCAAAACTAATGTTTGGGGTGGTTTCGCGCTATATCATTGCCGCACGTCACCCATTCCGAAAACGGGTGTCGTGGTGCATACAAAGCACGAGTTTTTGCCACCGCAACCATTTCTTCGTTTTTCGCAACGAACATGCACAATCCACTACTTTAGGTCCAAAACTAATGTTTGGGGTGGTTTCGTGCAATTTCGTTGCCGCACGTCACCCATTCCGAAAACGGGTGTCGAGGTGCATACAAAGCATGAGTTTTCGCAACTGGAACCATTTCTTCGTTTTCGCAACGAACATGCCCAATCCACTACTTTGGGTCCAAAATTCATGTTTGGTGTGGTTTCGCGCAATTTCGTTGTCGGACGTCACCCATTCCCAAAACGGGTGTCGGGGTGCATACAAAGCACGACTTTTGCCACTGGCACCAATTCTTCGTTTTTCGTAACAAACATGCCCAATCCACTGCTTTAGGTCCAAACCTCATGTTTGGTGTGGTTTCACGCTATTTCGTTGCCGAACGTCACCCATTCCGAAAACGAGTGTCGGGGTGCATACAAAGCACGAGTTTTTGCCACCGGAACCATTTCTTCATTTTTTGCAACGAACATGCCCAGTCCACTACTTTAGGTCCAAAACTCATGTTTGGGGTGGTTTCGCGCAATTTCGTTGCCGCACGTCACCCATTCCGAACCATTTTTTCGCTTTTTGCAACGAACATGCCCAATCCACTACTTTAGGTCCAAAACTCATGTTTGGGGTGCTTTCGCGCAATTTCGTTGCCGCACGTTACCCATTCCGAAAACGGGTGTCGGGGTGCATACAAAGCACGAGTTTTTGCCACTGGAACCATTTCTTCGTTTTTCGCAAAGAACATGCCCAATCCACTAGTTTAGCTCCAAAACTCATGTTTGGGGTGGTTTCGCGCTATATCATTGCCGCACGTCACCCATTACGAAAACGGGTGTCGTGGTGCATACAAAGCATGAGTTTTTGCCACCGGAACCAATTCTTTGTTTTCGCAACGAACTTGCCCAATCCACTACTTTAGGTCCAAAACTCATGTTTGGGGTGGTTTCGCGCTATATCGTTGCCGCACGTCACCCATTCCGAAAACGGGTGTCGGGGTGCATACAAAGCACGAGTTTTTGCCACCGAAACCATTTCTTCGTTTTTCGCAACGAACATGCCCAATCCACTACTTTAGGTCCAAAAATCATGTTTGGGGTGGTTTCGCGCAATTTCGTTGCCGCACGTCACCCATTCCGAAAACGAGTGTCGGGGTGCATACACAGCACGAGTTTTCGCCACCGGAACCATTTCTTCGTTTTTCTCAATGAACATGCCCAATCCACTACTTTAGGTCCAAAACTCATGTTTGGGGTGGTTTCGCGCAATTTCGTTGCCGCACGTTACCCATTCCGAAAACGAGTGTCGGGGTGCATACAAAGCACGGGTTTTTGCCACTGGAACCATTTCTTCGTTTTTCGCAACGAACATGCCCAATCCACTACTTTAGCTCCAAAACTAATGTTTGGGGTGGTTTCGCGCTATATCATTGCCGCACGTCACCCATTCCGAAAACGGGTGTCGTGGTGCATACAAAGCACGAGTTTTTGCCACCGCAACCATTTCTTCGTTTTTCGCAACGAACATGCACAATCCACTACTTTAGGTCCAAAACTAATGTTTGGGGTGGTTTCGTGCAATTTCGTTGCCGCACGTCACCCATTCCGAAAACGGGTGTCGAGGTGCATACAAAGCATGAGTTTTCGCAACTGGAACCATTTCTTCGTTTTCGCAACGAACATGCCCAATCCACTACTTTGGGTCCAAAATTCATGTTTGGTGTGGTTTCGCGCAATTTCGTTGTCGGACGTCACCCATTCCCAAAACGGGTGTCGGGGTGCATACAAAGCACGACTTTTGCCACTGGCACCAATTCTTCGTTTTTCGTAACAAACATGCCCAATCCACTGCTTTAGGTCCAAACCTCATGTTTGGTGTGGTTTCACGCTATTTCGTTGCCGAACGTCACCCATTCCAAAAACGAGTGTCGGGGTGCATACAAAGCACGAGTTTTTGCCACCGGAACCATTTCTTCATTTTTCGCAACGAACATGCCCAGTCCACTACTTTAGGTCCAAAACTCATGTTTGGGGTGGTTTCGCGCAATTTCGTTGCCGCACGTCACCCATTCCGAACCATTTTTTCGCTTTTTGCAACGAACATGCCCAATCCACTACTTTAGGTCCAAAACTCATGTTTGGGGTGCTTTCGCGCAATTTCGTTGCCGCACGTTACCCATTCCGAAAACGGGTGTCGGGGTGCATACAAAGCACGAGTTTTTGCCACTGGAACCATTTCTTCGTTTTTCGCAAAGAACATGCCCAATCCACTAGTTTAGCTCCAAAACTCATGTTTGGGGTGGTTTCGCGCTATGTCATTGCCGCACGTCACCCATTCCGAAAACGGGTGTCGTGGTGCATACAAAGCATGAGTTTTTGCCACCGGAACCAATTCTTTGTTTTCGCAACGAACTTGCCCAATCCACTACTTTAGGTCCAAAACTCATGTTTGGGGTGGTTTCGCGCTATATCGTTGCCGCACGTCACCCATTCCGAAAACGGGTGTCGGGGTGCATACAAAGCACGAGTTTTTGCCACCGGAACCATTTCTTCGTTTTTCGCAACGAACATGCCCAATCCACTACTTTAGGTCCAAAAATCATGTTTGGGGTGGTTTCGCGCAATTTCGTTGCCGCACGTCACCCATTGCGAAAACGAGTGTCGGGGTGCATACACAGCACGAGTTTTCGCCACCGGAACCATTTCTTCGTTTTTCTCAACGAACATGCCCAATCCACTACTTTAGGTCCAAAACTCATGTTTGGGGTGGTTTCGCGCAATTTCGTTGCCGCACGTTACCCATTCCGAAAACGAGTGTCGGGGTGCATACAAAGCACGGGTTTTTGCCACTGGAACCATTTCTTCGTTTTTCGCAACGAACATGCCCAATCCACTACTTTAGCTCCAAAACTAATGTTTGGGGTGGTTTCGCGCTATATCATTGCCGCACGTCACCCATTCCGAAAACGGGTGTCGTGGTGCATACAAAGCACGAGTTTTTGCCACCGCAACCATTTCTTCGTTTTTCGCAACGAACATGCACAATCCACTACTTTAGGTCCAAAACTAATGTTTGGGGTGGTTTTGTGCAATTTCGTTGCCGCATGTCACCCATTTCGAAAACGGGTGTCGGGGTGCATACAAAGCATGAGTTTTCGCAACTGGAACCATTTCTTCGTTTTCGCAACGAACATGCCCAATCCACTACTTTGGGTCCAAAATTCATGTTTGGTGTGGTTTCGTGCAATTTCGTTGTCGGACGTCACCCATTCCCAAAACGGGTGTTTGGGTGCATACAAAGCACGACTTTTGCCACCGGCACCAATTCTTCGTTTTTCGCAACGAACATGCCCAATCCACTACTTTAGGTCCAAAACTCATGTTTGGTGTGGTTTCACGCTAGTTCGTTGCCGCACGTCACCCATTCCGAAAACGAGTGTCGGGGTGCATACAAAGCACGAGTTTTTGCCACCGGAACCATTTCTTCGTTTTTCGCAACGAACATGCCCAGTCCACTACTTTAGGTCCAAAACTCATGTTTGGGGTGGTTTCGCGCAATTTCGTTGCCGCACGTCACCCATTCCGAACCATTTTTTCGCTTTTTGCAACGAACATGCCCAATCCACTACTTTAGGTCCAAAACTCATGTTTGGGGTGGTTTCGCGCAATTTCGTTGCCGCACGTCACCCATTCCGAAAATGGGTGTCGGGCGGGGTGTATACAAAGCACGAGTTTTTGCCACTGGAAACAATTCTTCGTTTTTCGCAACTAACATGCCCAATCCACTACTTTAGGTCCAAAACTCATGTTTGGGGTGGTTTCGCGCAATTTCGTTGCCGCATGTTACCCATTCCGAAAACGGGTATCGGGGTGCATATAAAGCACGAGTTTTTGCCTCTGGAACCATTTCTTCGTTTTTCGCAACGAACATGCCCAATCCACTACTTTCGCTCCAAAACTCATGTTTGGGGTGCTTTCGCGCTATATCATTGCCGCACGTCACCCATTCCGAAAACGGGTGTCGTGGTGCATACAAAGCACGAGTTTTTGCCACCGGAACCATTTCTTTGTTTTTCGCAACGAACTTGCCCAATCCACTACTTTAGCTCCTGTTGGTGACTTGTTCTCAAATGCTTCAAGAACAAGGCAACACAGAAAATGTTAATCGGTTAAGTCCTTCGTCCTACGAAGCATTATTTCTCTTGGGATATAATGATTTTCGGACGAAGGTCACAAAGGGCGAACCATTATAAATGCATTACATATTAACGAAGAATGAATTACAAGAAACATAAAGGATTACGTAGATCATCATATATCATTATTATATATGAATAAAAATAACATTGGATTACAGATGTACCTTCAATTTGAAGGAAATGAAAGTACAAGCGTGACGCAAAAGTGAATACCAAGTCAGCGTGAACAGTACGGGGGTACTGTTCACCTATTTATAGGCACGGGGTACAACCCATACAAAATTACATACATGCCCTTTACATTTGGTGATAATTCTATAGCAATCTACCGAGGTCTAAATGGCCTTTTCATCTTTAAGTCGGTTCCCTTTTCTGCGAACATGCCGAAGCTTTCCTGCTTCACAGCTTCGGCGCTGTGTCAACCTTCGTATCTTTTGAGCTTCTCCCTTTCTGATACGAGTCCGAAGATACCTGCTCACACATTATACTCTAAAAACACTGTTAAATCATGTTTTTGAGGACCTTCGGAAGCCGAAGGCCCCCAACAGTAGCCCCTCGCAATATTAATTTGTTAAAATAATAAATTTAGATTGCGACATGGACGAAGGCTTTAAGCCGAAGGTCCGAAAAAACACCTTCCCTTTGCTAGAATAGCAACATTCACTGACAGGCGGGGTCTTTCAATTTTTACCGCACCGAGCGTATAAATAAGAGCATACCGCGAGCTCATTTGGTACGCTCTCTTGCCACTTGCTCTCGCTCGCTCGATTTTTAGCTTTTGCGCGCTAAGATTCCCTGAGTCTTTAGTTTTAAAGCTTCGGCTTTGAAAACAGTTTTTTAGTGTTTCCGAAGATGTCTGGAGACAAGGAAGCTGTTACTGAGACGAAGCTGTCTCTTGATGAGGAGAAAAACTTGGGGTTTCTTATAGCGATGTCGAAGACAAACACGGAAAAAATCACCAAGGAAATTCTGGAAGGCTTGTCTGAAGATACTGGTGACAGTGACAGTTTTGATGTAGATAGTGGCGGTGAAGACTCCGAAGATCGCCCCTGGCGACCAAGTCATGCGGTTTTCGGCAAATCAGCTATCAAAGAAAACCATCTTGCCAATATGAGGGGAAGGTATTTCCGGGATCTGTCCATTGTGAGGGCGGACGAAGGGGAAAAGACTTGTCCACACCCTGAAGAAAATGAAGTTGTGGTGTATCGAAGCTTTTTGAAAGCTGGATTGCGATTCCCCTTGAGCAGCTTCGTCGTGGAGGTGTTGAAAATCTTCGAAGTCTATCTTCATCAACTTACTCCCGAGGCAATTATAAGGCTAAATATCTTCGTGTGGGCCGCGAGAAGCCAAGGTCTGAAGCCTGATGCAAGAAGCTTCTGTAATATACATGAATTATTATATGAAACAAAGCCTTGGGGCAAAGAACAGTACCATAATAACTTTGGCTGCTACAGTTTCGTCTCTCGGTCCGGGGCAAGCTGTCTCGTACCAACCTTTCGGAAGAGATGGCCCGGGGATTGGATGACAGAATGGTTTTATGTGAAGAATGACCTATCAGCACGAGAAGACATCAAAGGTATAATTATGCGTCCTATTTGGCAAAGCTTCGGCCTTCGGAGGCCGAAGGTGGAAATGAATGAAGCTGCCGAAGAATGCCAGAGGGCCTTCGGCGTCATCTGCTCTTTTATTGGAACAAGAGATTTAGTACAAGAGCATATTGCCTTCCGGGTGTGGCCTCTTGCGGAGAAATGGGAAATGCCTCAAGAAACCACAAAAGAGGCCGACGAAGGTGGGCTTGTGAGACTGAAGTACACCTTCAAGTTTGGAGATAAATTTACTAAGCCAGATGACGACTGGCTAAAGAGTATTGAAAATGATGTAGCTGAGGTGCCCGATCTTTCGGCGAGTAGAGATAATTCCGATTTGGCGGAAGTTGACCCTTGCGATCCGACTACGACGAGCAAGCCCGAGGCGCCAATGCAATCGCTGAACCAACTCCCTGTGGTTACCGACCTTGCTGATGCGAGATCGACCTGATCACGAAGATCGTTTCCTGTGCGCAATCGAAGAACGAACAAGAAAAAGAGGCGAGCAATCTAATCTATTACTCGAGGGTGGAGTTCTGAATACACGAAGACAGCGCAGATTTGCGCGTGTTCGAGAGTAGCTAAAGCTAATGTAAAACAAAACTCGGAAAATAAAGGAGGCGCAGCTCCTGTATAAATAGAGAGGGGGCGCAGCCCCTAGGGCGGCCAACCCTAGGTCGTCCATTATGGGCCGCAATTGGGCTGGTCGTCTATTCTTCCGGGCCTTCGTTCTTTAACAACATGATGTAGTTCAATTCTCTTGCACGGGCCCGAGTCACTGGCCCAGGTGGAAGGGGTGGCGCTTGGACCGGGGAAGATGGTGTCTGGGCTTGAGAAGGTGCTGCTGGTGTAGATGTGCTTGTGTTGGTGTTGATGTCCTCATCATCCTCCCCTTCTTGAACTGAAGTCGTCCTCGACGGCAACTCCTCATCTTCTCCCGCATACGGTTTCAAATCTGCAACATTAAAACTAGTGGAAACACCAAACTCCGCAGGCAGGTCAAGGATATAAGCATTATCATTAATCTTGGTTAGTACCTTAAAAGGACCAGCAGCACGAGGCATCAATTTAGAACGACGCAAAGTAGGAAAACGATCCTTTCTCAAATGCAACCAAACCATATCACCAGGTTCAAAAGTAACTAGTTTCCGGCCTTTACTACCAGTAATCTGATATTTAGCATTAGCAGCAGCAATGTTTTGTTGAGTTTGTTCATGGAGATTAATCATTTGTTCAACATGTGCAAGAGCATCTATGTGTGGGGCGTCCGTAGCATCAAGCGAAAACAAAGCAATAGGCGCCCTAGGAATGTAACCATAAACAATTTGAAAAGGGCACATCTTTGTAGAAGAATGTGTTGCATGATTATAAGCAAACTCAACATGAGGTAAGCAATCCTCCCAACGTTTCAAATTTTTGTCTAAAACAGCCCTAAGCATGGTAGACAAAGTTCGATTAACTACCTCAGTTTGACCATCAGTCTGAGGGTGACAAGTGGTGCTAAACAGCAATTTAGTTCCTAATTTATTCCACAGAGATCTCCAAAAATGACTCAGAAACTTGGCATCACGATCCGAGACTATTGTATTGGGAATACCGTGCAAACGAATAATCTCTCTAAAAAACAATTCAGCAACATTGCTAGCATCATCAGTCTTATGACAAGGTATGAAATGAGCCATTTTGGAGAATCGATCAACAACCACAAAAATGCTATCCCTCCCCTTCTTAGTTCTAGGCAATCCCAAAACAAAATCCATCGAAATATCAATCCAAGGGGAAGTAGGAACAGGCAAAGGCATATACAAACCATGGTTGTTCAACCGTGACTTAGCTTTCTGACAAGTAGTGCAGCGTGCAACAAGGCGCTCAACATCAGCGCGCATCCGAGGCCAAAAGAAGTGGGCAGCCAACACCTCATGTGTCTTGTAGACGCCAAAGTGCCCCATGAGACCGCCTCCATGTGCTTCCTGTAACAACAAAAGACGAACCGAGCTAGCTGGAACACACAGCTTGTTAGCGCGAAACAGGAACCCATCCTGTATGTGAAATTTGCCCCATGGTTTCCCATTAATACAATGGCCGAAAGCATCTTTAAAATCAGCATCGTCAACATATTGATCTTTTACAGTGTGCAAACCAA
Organism: Zea mays; assembly: GCF_902167145.1. NCBI lineage: Eukaryota > Viridiplantae > Streptophyta > Magnoliopsida > Poales > Poaceae > Zea > Zea mays. The sequence goes on from NC_050098.1 coordinate 86,827,825, forward strand.
AGATTTTAAAATCTAACTGTGACAGCATGGTATAGCGACGAGACAAAGCATCAGCAATAACATTGTCCTTCCCGTTCTTGTGTTTAATAATGTAAGGAAAAGACTCAATGAATTCTACCCATTTAGCATGACGACGGTTCAGATTTGTTTGGGTACGAATATGTTTTAAAGCCTCATGATCAGAATGAATTATGAACTCACGATGCCAAAGATAGTGCTGCCATGTATGTAAAGTGCGCACTAACGCGTAAAGCTCCTTATCATAAGTAGAATATTTCAGACTAGCACCGCTTAATTTTTCACTAAAATAAGCAACTGGTTTTCCTTCTTGTAATAAAACAGCACCTAGCCCAATACCGCTAGCATCGCATTCAAGCTCAAATACTTTATTAAAATCAGGCAATTGCAATAGGGGAGCTTGGGTTAACTTATCTTTCAAAGTGCTGAACGCTTCCTCCTGCGAATCACTCCAAGCAAACGGCACATCTTTCTTTGTAAGCTCATGTAGAGGCGCTGCAATGGAGCTAAAATCACGAACAAATCTGCGGTAGAAACCGGCAAGTCCAAGAAAGCTCCGAATTTGTGTGACCGTCGTCGGTGTAGGCCACTCCCGAATGGCAGCAATCTTGCTGCTATCCACCTCAATGCCCTGTGGAGTAACAACATAACCAAGAAACGAGACACGTCGTGTGCAAAAGATGCATTTTTCCATGTTAGCGAATAACTGGGCGGCACGCAATGCATCAAAAACAGCACTTAAATGTTCCAAATGCTCTTTCTTAGATTTGCTGTAAATAAGGATATCATCGAAATAAACAACCACAAACAATCCTATGAAGGGCCTCAGAACTTCATTCATCACTCGCATAAAAGTGCTGGGAGCATTAGTCAATCCAAACGGCATAACCAACCATTCATATAAACCAAATTTCGTTTTGAAGGCTGTTTTCCATTCATCACCCAGTTTCATTCTAATCTGGTGGTAACCACTACGCAAATCAATCTTAGTGAAAATAATGGCACCACTAAGCTCATCTAGCATATCATCAAGGCGTGGTATAGGATAGCGATAACGAATAGTGATATTATTAATAGCACGACAGTCTACACACATACGCCATGACCCATCCTTCTTGGGAACAAGTAACACAGGAACAGAGCAAGGGCTAAGAGACTCACGAATGTATCCTTTGTCAAGCAACGCCTGTACCTGGCGCTGAATCTCCTTCGTCTCATCCGGATTTGTACGGTATGGTGCGCGGTTTGGAAGCTGTGCACCGGGAATGAGGTCGATCTGGTGCTCAATGCCACGAAGCGGTGGGAGACCCGGTGGTAAGTCTTTGGGAAATACATCAGCGTACTCCTGCAAAAGGTTAGCAACCATAGGGGGAATAGCCAAAGATGGTGCATCATCAAGTGAAATGAGGACACTAGAGCATACAAGTGCATAGCATGGCAAATGAGCACCGTGTAGATCATCAAAATCAGCACGTGTAGCAAGTAAAACAGGAGCCTTCAACTTAATTTCAGAAGGAACAGAGGGCGATGGATCAAGTTGTTTAGCAGTTATAGCAGCTCGGGCAAGATCATCTTTAACAATTTGTTCAGGTGTCATTGGATGTATAATTATTTTCTGACCCTTAAAAATGAAAGAATAATGATTCGAACGACCATGATGCAAGCTATCAGTATCATATTGCCAAGGTCGACCAAGTAACAAAGAGCATGCTTCCATGGGAATAACATCACAATCAACAAAATCAGAATAAGCACCCATGGAGAAAGGAACTCGCACGGAACGCGTGATTTTTATTTTACCACCATCATTAAGCCATTGAATGTGATATGGGTTTGGATGCTTACGAGTGGGTAACGACAACTTTTCGACCAGCATGGTACTCGCCAAATTGTTGCAACTGCCGCTGTCGATAATGATGCGAATTGACCGCTCCTGCACAACACCCTTTGTATGGAACAGAGTGTGTCGCTGATTCTTCTCGGGCAAAGCGACCTGTGTACTGAGAACACGCTGCACAACAAGACTTTCATACCTATCAGCGTCGCCCGGGTTGACATGTACCTCCGCCTTAGCTGCATGGTCAGTGGCAAGTAGTGCATGTTCAATTTCTTCAGAATCACTAGCGGAAGAGTACTCACCATCGTCACGAATGAGTAAAGTGCGCTTGTTTGGGCAGTCCCGAATCACATGGCCAAATCCTCTACAGCGATGACACTGAATATCCCGTGTACGACCTGTGGGTGGGGCAGTGCTGGCTGGTTTGGTCGTCTTCTCGCGTGGAGTAGTGGTGGACGTGGATGGCGCAGGGGGAACTGGTGCTGAGGTGGATGTCGAGCTTCGTCCTGCAAAAGGGTTAGAATATTGCTTCGAGCGGCGTCCCTGCACTTCACGTTCAGCTTTGCAAGCATATTCAAATAAAGTAGTCATATCATAATATTCCTTATAATCAAGTATATCTTGGATTTCGCGGTTTAAACCACCACGAAAACATGCCATAGCAGCGTCGTTGTCCTCCAATATCCCACAACGAATCATACCTTTTTGTAACTCCTGGAAATAGTCCTCAACAGATTGAGAACCTTGCTGAAAACGCTGCATTTTATTAAGCAAATCACGAGCATAATACGAAGGCACAAATCGATGTCGCATCGCAGCTTTCAACTGATCCCAAGTGGTTGGAATGGTAGTGGGATGTTTTATTTTAAACTCACGCCACCAAATTAAAGCAAAATCAGTAAATTCACTAATAGCAGCTTTAACCTGAGAATGTGCAGCAATATCATGGCATGAAAATTTTTGTTCAACCTCTAACTCCCAATCAAGATATGCAGCAGGATCATATTTGCCATTAAAAGGTGGAATTTTAAATTTAATCTTAGAAAATAAGTCATTAGGGGGATGACGAACCACACGGCGTGCACGACCACGGCGATCTCCATCGTCCCACTCAGTGTCACCGCCGTAGTCCTGCTCCATCTTTGTGGTCAACGCATCAAGGCGTGCCAGGATGGTGTCGAGTGTGGTGCGAGTCGCCGTTTGAGCAAGGTCAAGCTGGTTGAAACGCTCGGTCGTCGAAGTGACCGTTGAATCAAGCCTTTCATGCATCGTCCTAATGTCATCAGCAAGTCCATCAACTTGTCCCTTTACTTCCAGCAACTGGGCATCCACCGTGTCATGTGCTCCTGCCATAGTTAGCGCAAACACCAAAACACCAAAAAAAAATGACAAAACAGGGGTGTACTGCTCACAAGGCGCTCACACTAGTGCTGTTATCAAATTCTTATCCGTTCTTACCAAGCCACAGTGGTGAACTGCAACCAACAGGTGGAACCGGTGAAAGATTGGATGAGCGATTGCCGGGAGAAACAGAAACCTACTCGTCGTAGAAATATGTGGAGTTCTGGGTAGGCTGCACTCAAGTCAAGGATTAGCACGACCAAACAATAATGCAAAGTTGAATTATAGTGCAAAACACGAAACTATATTGCTGGCCACAAGTGCAAAGGACGGATGGAACTAGCAGAATGGCAGTACCGTAAATATTGTACTAGCGAGACCACTAGTAGGAATCACAAGTGATTTTGTTTTTCTTTTTTGTATGATTTTTTTGATATTTTTCTCAGCACAAGAAGCAAAAAAATAGGAGCTACACGAAGTTTCACCTAAAACAGAGTTCAAATGTGGTCTACAGAAAATCAGGATGTTCTCTGAAAAGCGTGCGAGAACTTTGACGGATTTTTTTCTTTATTTTCCTGAATTTTTTTGACAATTTTGTCGAACCCAAACAGACCGAAGGTGAGTTTGGCCGGCCTCAGAATGGTGTCAACTAGCTCCTGTAAAAATTTCAGATTTTTCGGACACCCGAGCGAAAAGTTATGCCCGGTTTAAGGAAGGTACCTCAAGTTATGTTTTCAAACGACCGGGATGAAACAACCGTATCCTTTCTCCTTCGTTGTTTTTTTTTGTTTCTGTTTTTTTTTTGACGTAACCGAAGGAGAAAAACAAGGAAACGATGTTGACTCGGTTTTTTTTTCTGTTTTTTTTTCGTAACCGAAGGAGAAAAACAAGGAAACGGCCGTTGACTCGGTTTGTTTTTTCTGTTTTTTTTTTGACGTAACCGAAGGAGAAAAACAAGGAAACAATGTTGACTCGGGTTGTGGCGTGATCAAAGGGGAGATGGTGGCGGCGCTAGGATTTGAATGGTGGAAGAACACAATGCAACCAGCAACAAATGACGCGAAAGCACACAAATTCAACAATGCAGATTATTGAAAGAAAGTGCGAGGCTCAAAAGGGTGCTGGGATAAGGTCTAACCTGAATTTTTATGTGGTTTTGTGGACTGTAGGAAAAAAAACACTCGATAAACTCACCGATCAACCTGGAAATCTGATACCAATTGATGTAGCTGAGGTGCCCGATCTTTCGGCGAGTAGAGATAATTCCGATTTGGCGGAAGTTGACCCTTGCGATCCGACTACGACGAGCAAGCCCGAGGCGCCAATGCAATCGCTGAACCAACTCCCTGTGGTTACCGACCTTGCTGATGCGAGATCGGCCTGATCACGAAGATCGTTTCCTGTGCGCAATCGAAGAACGAACAAGAAAAAGAGGCGAGCAATCTAATCTATTACTCGAGGGTGGAGTTCTGAATACACGAAGACAGCGCAGATTTGCGCGTGTTCGAGAGTAGCTAAAGCTAATGTAAAACAAAACTCGGAAAATAAAGGAGGCGCAGCTCCTGTATAAATAGAGAGGGGGCGCAGCCCCTAGGGCGGCCAACCCTAGGTCGTCCATTATGGGCCGCAATTGGGCTGGTCGTCTATTCTTCCGGGCCTTCGTTCTTTAACAACATGATGTAGTTCAATTCTCTTGCACGGGCCCGAGTCACTGGCCCAGGTGGAAGGGGTGGCGCCTGGACCGGGGAAGATGGTGCCTGGGCTTGAGAAGGTGCTGCTGGTGTAGATGTGCTTGTGTTGGTGTTGATGTCCTCATCAGAAAATTTAAGTGACGAATTGCTTGGTGCTTATTCGAAGGCCGAAGATACTGCGATGTCAGCAGCCTTCGGAGGCCGAAAAAAGAAGAGGCTGAATCGGGTATTTGATGCAATTGGGTTTGTTTACCCTGACTATTGCTACCCCGTCCGAAGGCAGAAAAGAAAGAACATAACCTCTGCAAAAGAAGAAGCTGTAACTGCTCCTAGCGAGCCAGAGCCTGAAAGAAAGAAAATAAAAGTCCTCACTCACCGGCCGCGCTATATCGAACCAGCTTCGGTGCCGGAGTTTACCGAAAAATCTTCTTCGGCTACAGAGGCTGAAAAGCCAACCAGACCAGTCACGCCACCTGCAGCTGCAGGGATGACCGAAATGGCGAAAAAGATAGAACTAGAAGAACCGAAGGTTTCGCTGCCAGAAACCAAAGAAATGGCCGAAGCGCCATCCACAGAAAAAATTGCCGAAGTGAAAAAACCAACTGAAGAAAAAGTACCAGAAATTGTGAGTCCTGCAGCAAATGTTGAGACAACAAAAAATCAAAAAGTGCCAGCAGTGACTCCAAAAAGAAGAAGAATGGCGAATGTGCTAGATGTACTAGAAACAATTAAAACTTCAAGCACGCCTCCAAAGAAGGCTGCTGCCATTCCTGAAACAACTGAAATTTCTTATGACAAAACTCCAGTGCAAGGGACTGAAGCCGAAGCTGGGTCCTCAGAGCCCGCGAAGATAGAATCCTTGGAAACTGAGGAAAAAATAACAAAGCCAACTTTCGCTGAAGAGATCGAAGTCATTGCCCCCGAAGCATCCATCAGAGTTCGTGATTATATTGTTCGTCATGCTTCGGGGAAGAAACTTTCAGAAAAAGAGGAGCAAGAGGCCCAGCATTACGCCCAAAAGCTGAAGTATCCAAAGGGGGCGTTAATATTCAATGGTAGCGGAGAAGAAGACTTTTTGTATTGTCTCCCTGACAACAATGAAATTTCTGTTTGCCGGGAGATGAGCAAGAGCTTCGGATTCCCAACCTTAGAAGACGGGCTCTCAGTGCTGTCAAAGAACGATTTGGCTGACAGCCTGGCCTACAATAGCTTAAAGGTGCAACAAATGGGATCCTTGTATTCTTTGTTGATACGAAAAAAAACCTTTTGCTTGTTTTATTGAAACACACATACTTTTCTTTGCAAGGCCTGATACTTAGTAATGCCCTCAGGGCACAAAAAGATGCTGAAGACGAAGGGTGTACTATAGCCCTGAGCAACCTTCGTTCCGAAGTAATTGAACTGAGGAACGAAGGCCTTGAAAAAGATAAAATATTACACTCATTGGTAAATAAAATAAAGGAAGACGAAGCTGCGTCCAAGAGTCAGGCTGAAGCTCAGAAACGCGAAATAGAAGATCTTCGGAAACAACTGGCCAGAGCCAGGGAAGAACGTATACTTGAGGAAACAAGGCGAGAGCTCAGCGACCAATGGGCGGATCACTTGGAAGCAACTGTTGAAGAGCTTCGTTCATCCAAGAAGAGGTGCTATAACAAATCTATAGAATGTGTTAAGAAGTTGAGGGCTAGCTTCGCCAGGGTCGGCGCCTTCTCTAGTGAAGAAAACTTTATAAGAGGCAATCCCGAAGGTCCTATTGAATGGATCGACCACGAAGCTGAAGCCTTCGAAGAAATTTTAAATAGCCGTGGGGATATATGTGCTTTCTCTGGGGCCAGAGGAATTGCCACCATTCTAGAGAAGAAGGGCTGTGAACACGTAAAAATCTTAGCACAATCCGAAACTGCTTTGTCCTTTGACGACTCAAAAGACCCTTCGGCCGAAGCAAGCATAATTGGTGGAAAGTTTTTTACTGATATCTGGGATAATGGTGGCCGAGAAATGGCAGGAGAAATTATTCAAAGAAGTGAAAAGGGCATTCACAATGCTAGAGAAATGGCTAAGGCTGCTGAAAAGAGCACAGAGCCCGAAGGTCAATTAGGTATTAATTAATAGTTTGTATTGTGTTGTAATTTTTGGTTTTGAGCTTCGTTTTCCGTTTGTAATAGCAGCATAGCCGTGTCCTGTCCTTCAGATCCTGCTGAAGCGTCTCCAGGCCCTCAGCCGAAAGGAGACGATGAAATTAAAGAGATGGCCGAAGCAATCATGGACGAAGTCGTCAATCGACTCCTGAATGAAGCTGCAGAAGTTGTTCTAAAAGAAAATTGAACACTATTGTAAATTAAACTTCTGAATTGTAACATTTTGTAATCCTGAATGTAATACACCCTTTTTATTGCTTAATTCTTTACGATGCATGAAACTTTACACGTACCGTTTTTTGAGTCTTTGACGAAAAAACACCTTCCCTTCTTTTCATGCTTCGTGAAGAAGGATTTTTGTTTGTCACAACAATATCCAGTGTTCTGATGAATAATATCCAGGCCTTTTGACAATGTGAAGCTACTTAGCATGGTTTGCCCTTTTCAAAACATTCTTCCGAAGATCGACGTCACGTCCCCTTCTTGTGCTTTATGCAATATGATGTATGATGCTTATGTTATGCGAAATGATGCGATGATGTTATGCTGAGTAAGATGTTGTTTATTCCGAAGATGCACGCGTTCCTGTGACAAAACATACAAAATTTTTCATTATAAGCCTCCCTTAGGAGCTTCTTCGCCTTTTACTTCAGCGGAATCAGCGTTGACTTTTCGCTGTAAGCTCTGCATTCCCTTAGGAACGTCTTTGGAGCTTCTTCGCCTTTACTTTTGGCGGAATCAGCGTTGACTTTTCGCTGTAAGCTCTGCATTCCCTTAGGAACGTCTTTGGAGCTTCTTCGCCTTTACTTTTGGCGGAATCAGCGTTGACTTTTCGCTGTAAGCTCTGCATTCCCTGAGGAACGACTTTGGAGCAAAAAACTTACACTGCGTTCCCTTTGGAACGACTTTTTTGTGACTTCGGCAACTTACTCTGTGTTCCTTAGAACGACTTTTTTGCTGTTTCGAATAATTTTCGGTAGTCCGAAGGTCCTCTTGGTTACCACAAGTCTTTAAACTTTAACAATTTAAGCTTGAGAAAAATATATTTTCCTTGTGGAAATCAACGAAAGTATTTATATGAAACCTAAACAATATCCTTTATTACAGAAAACAAAACTGGATAGAAAAGATTGCTATTAGGGTAGGATATTTGTCAATAGATGTGCTTTGATTCTGGCACGGTGCTGTTGACTGTACGAGCTTCGGACTGCTCTCGGAAGTCCCTCTGGTGTGGAGCATACTGGCTCCCTTCTGGCTGCTGTCCTTGCTGTAATGGAGGTGGAGGCGGAGGTTGTTGCCAAGAAGCTTGAGATTGACTCGCCGAAGCAACGGAAACTGCAGGGTGGTTGCCCACATACTCTGGAATGTAGGGCGAGTGATACGAAGCTGTATGCATGACCTGCTTCGGCTGAGCTTGTTGTGCTGCGGCTTCGGCTATTTCCTTTTGCTTCTGGATGGTAACGTGACACATCCTGGTAGTATGGCCCTTGTTCTCACCACAGAATAAGCAAAAGATTCTTCTCTGTTGATCGCCAAATCTTCCTCCGAAGCCCTTGGCACCTCTGCCTCTTGGAGCTGGTGGTCGGAAGGGAGCTTGCTGTTGCCCCGAAGCCTGTGAGGAATATTGTGGCCTTTGCTATTGGCTCCCCTTATCATCACTTTGTGTAGAGTTGTGAATTGATCTTACGTGCCTCGGGTAAAACTTCCCTCCGAAGCCCCTGGTCATTTCAGAAAACCTGAAAGCCTCCTCCCTTCTCTGGCGAAAATCATTATCGGCCCGAATGTACTCGTCCATCTTCTGGAGCAGCTTCTCTAAAGTTTGAGGGGGCTTCCTAGCGAAGTACTAAGCTGATGGTCCTGGCCGAAGCCCCTTGATCATGGCCTTGATGACAATTTCATTGGGCACCGTTGGTGCCTGTGCCCTCAAACGCAAGAACCTTCGGACATACGCCTGAAGGTACTCTTCGTGATCCTGGATGCACTGGAACAGAGCCTGAGCAGTGACTGGCTTCGTCTGAAATCCTTGAAAGCTGGTTAACAACAAGTCCTTCAGCTTCTGCCATGAAGTGATCGTTCCTGGTCGAAGGGAGGAGTACCAGGTTTGAGCAACACTCCTGACAGCCATGACAAAAGATTTGGCCATGACTGAAGCATTGCCACCATATGAAGATACTGTTGCTTCGTAGCTCATCAAAAACTGCTTCGGGTCCGAGTGACCATCGAATATGGGAAGCTGAGGCGGCTTGTAAGACGGAGGCCAAGGTATAGCCTGCAGCTCAGCGGACAGAGGAGAAGCATCATCAAAAACAAAATTTCCATGATGGAAATTGTCATACCAGTCATCTTCGTTGGGAAAACCCTCCTGATGAAGATCTTGGTGCTGAGGCCTTCGGTGCTGCTCATCCTGAGCAAGATGACGAACTTCTTCAGAGGCTTCGTCTATCTGCCTCTGCAGTTCAGCCAGCCTGGCCATCTTTTCCTTCTTCCTCTGTACTTCTTGATGAAGCATCTCCATATTTCTGATTTCTTGATCTATCTCGTCCTCTGGTGGTGTTGGGCTGACAGCCTTCCTTTTCTGGCTTCGGGCCTCCCGTAGGGAGACTGTCTCCTGATTGTGGTCCAGTGGTTGCAGAGCTGCAGCCCCAGTCGCTGAAGCTTTCTTCGGCGCCATAACGAAGGTTTATGATCGCCGAAGGTGTTCAAAAAATTCAGAGTGGAAGTGAGTTCACCGGAGGTGGGCGCCAATGTTGGTGACTTGTTCTCAAATGCTTCAAGAACAAGGCAACACAGAAAATGTTAATCGGTTAAGTCCTTCGTCCTACGAAGCATTATTTCTCTTGGGATATAATGATTTTCGGACGAAGGTCACAAAGGGCGAACCATTATAAATGCATTACATATTAACGAAGAATGAATTACAAGAAACATAAAGGATTACGTAGATCATCATATATCATTATTATATATGAATAAAAATAACATTGGATTACAGATGTACCTTCAATTTGAAGGAAATGAAAGTACAAGCGTGACGCAAAAGTGAATACCAAGTCAGCGTGAACAGTACGGGGGTACTGTTCACCTATTTATAGGCACGGGGTACAACCCATACAAAATTACATACATGCCCTTTACATTTGGTGATAATTCTATAGCAATCTACCGAGGTCTAAATGGCCTTTTCATCTTTAAGTCGGTTCCCTTTTCTGTGAACATGCCGAAGCTTTCCTGCTTCACAGCTTCGGCGCTGTGTCAACCTTCGTATCTTTTGAGCTTCTCCCTTTCTGATACGAGTCCGAAGATACCTGCTCACACATTATACTCTAAAAACACTGTTAAATCATGTTTTTGAGGACCTTCGGAAGCCGAAGGCCCCCAACAGCTCCAAAACTAATGTTTGGGGTGGTTTCGCGCTATATTGTTGTCGCCCGTCACCCATTCCGAAAACGGGTGTCGGGGTGCATACAAAGCACGAGTTTTTGCCACCGGAACCATTTCTTCGTTTTTCGCAACGAACATGCCCAATCCACTACTTTAGGTCCAAAACTCATGTTTGGGGTGGTTTCGCGCAATTTCGTTGCCGCACGTCACCCATTACAAAAACGGGTATCGGGCGGGGTGCATACAGAGCACGAGTTTTTGCCACCGGAACCAATTCTTCGTTTTTCGCAACGAACATGCCCAATCCACTACTTTAGGTCCAAAACTCATGTTTGGGGTGGTTTCGTGCAATTTCGTTGCCGCATGTCACCCATTCCGAAAACGGGTGTCGGGGTGCATACAAAGCACGAGTTTTCGCCACCGAAAGCATTTCTTCGTTTTTCTCAACGAACATGCCCAATCCACTACTTTAGGTCCAAAACTCATGTTTGGGCTGGTTTCACGCAATTTCGTTGTCGCACGTTATCTATTCCGAAAACGGGTGTTGGGTGCATACAAAGCATGAGTTTTCGCCACCAGAACCATTTCTTTGTTTTTCGCAACGAACATGCCCAATCCAGTACTTTAGGTCTGAAACTCATGTTTGGGGTGGTTTCGCGCAATTTCGTTGTCGCACGTCACCCATTCCGAAAACGGGAGTAGGGGTGCATACAAAGCATGAGTTTTCGCCACCGGAACCATTTCTTCGTTTTTCGCAACGAACATGCCCAATCCACTACTTTGGGTCCAAAACTCATGTTTGGTGTGGTTTCACGCAATTTCGTTGTCGTACGTCACCCATTCCCAAAACGGGTGTAGGGGTGCATACAAAGCACGACTTTTGCCACCGGAACCAATTCTTCGTTTTTCGCAACAAACATGCCCAATCCACTACTTTAGGTCTAAAACTCATGTTTGGTGTGGTTTCGCGCTATTTCATTGCCGCACGTCACCCATTCCGAAAACGGGTGTCAGGGTGCATACAAAGCACGAGTTTTTGCCACCGGAACCATTTCTTCATTTTTCGCAACGGACATGCCCAATCCACTACTTTAGGTCCAAAACACATGTTTGGATTGGTTTCGCGCAATTTCGTTGCCGCACGTCACCCATTCCGGAAACGGGTGTCAGGGTGGATACAAAGCACGAGTTTTCGCCACCAGAACCATTTCTTTGTTTTTCGCAACGAACATGCCAAATCCACTACTTTAGGTCCCAAACTCATGTTTGGGGTGATTTCGTGCAATTTGGTTGCCGCACGTCACCAATTCCAAAAACGGGTGTCAGGGTGCATACAAAGCACGAGTTTTTGCCACCGGAACCATTTCTTTGTTTTTCGCAACGAACATGCCCAAACCACTACTTTAGCTCCAAAACTCATGTTTGGGGTGGTTTCGCGCTATATCGTTGCCGCACGTCACCCATTCCGAAAACGGGTGTCGTGGTGCATACAAAGCACGAGTTTTTGCCACCAGAACCATTTCTTCGTTTTTCGCAACGAACATGCCCAATCCACTACTTTAGGTCCAAAACTCTTGTTTGGGGTGGTTTCGCGCAATTTCGTTGCCGCACGTCACCCATTCCGAAAACGGGTGTCGGGGTGCATACAAAGCATGAGTTTTCGCAACTGGAACCATTTCTTCGTTTTCGCAACGAACATGCCGAATCCACTAGTTTGGGTCCAAAACTCATGTTTGGTGTGGTTTCGCGCAATTTTGTTGTCGTACGTCACCCATTCCCAAAACGGGTGTCGGGGTGCATACAAAGCACGACTTTTGCCACCGTCACCAATTCTTCGTTTTTCGCAACGAACATGCCCAATCCACTGCTTTAGGTCCAAAACTCATGTTTGGTGTCGTTTCGCGCTATTTCGTTGCCGCACGTCACCCATTCCGAAAACGATTGTCGGGGTGCATACAAAGCACGAGTTTTTGCCACCGGAACCATTTCTTCGTTTTTTGCAACAATCATGCCCAATCCACTACTTTGGGTCCAAAACTCATGTTTGGTTTGGTTTCGCGCTATTTCGTTGCCGCACGTCACCCATTCCGAAAACGAGTGTGGTGCATACAAAGCATGAGTTTTTGCCACCGGAACCATTTCTTCGTTTTTCGCAACGAACATGCCCAATCCACTACTTTAGGTCCAAAACTCATGTTTGGTTTGGTTTCGCGCAATTTCGTTGCCGCACGTCACCCATTCCGAAAACCGGTGTCGAGGTACATACAAAGCACGAGTTTTCGCCACCGGAACCATTTCTTCGTTTTTCGCAACGAACATGCACAATCCACTACTTTAGGTCGAAAACTCATGTTTGGGGTGGTTTCTCGCAATTTCGTTGCCGCACGTCACCCATTCCGAAAACGGGTGTCGGGGTGCGTACAAAGCACGAGTTTTTGCCACCGGAACCATTTCTTCGTTTTTCGCAACGGACATGCCCAATCCACTACTTTAGGTCGAAAACACATGTTTGGGGTGGGTTCGCGCAATTTCGTTGCCGCACGTCACCCATTCCAAAAACGGGTGTCGGGCGGGGTGCATACAAAGCACGAGTTTTTGCCACTGGAAACAATTCTTCGTTTTTCGCAACTAACATGCCCAATCCACTACTTTAGGTCCAAAACTCATGTTTGGGGTGGTTTCGCGCAATTTCGTTGCCGCATGTTACCCATTCCGAAAACGGGTATCGGCGTGCATACAAAGCACGAGTTTTTGCCTCTGGAACCATTTCTTCGTTTTTCGCAACGAACATGCCCAATCCACTACTTTAGCTCCAAAACTCATGTTTGGGGTGCTTTCGCGCTATATCATTGCCGCACGTCACCCATTCCCGAAAATGGGTGTCGTGGTGCATACAAAGCACGAATTTTTGCCACCGGAACCATTTCTTTGTTTTTCGCAACGAACTTGCCCAATCCACTACTTTAGCTCCAAAACTCATGTTTGGGGTGGTTTCGCGCTATATCGTTGCCGCCCGTCACCCATTCCGAAAACGGGTGTCGGGGTGCATACAAAGCACGAGTTTTTGCCACCGGAACCATTTCTTCGTTTTTCGCAACGAACATGCCCAATCCACTACTTTAGGTCCAAAACTCATGTTTGGGGTGGTTTCGCGCAATTTCGTTGCCGCACGTCACCCATTACAAAAACGGGTATCGGGCGGGGTGCATACAAAGCACGAGTTTTTGCCACCGGAACCAATTCTTCGTTTTTCGCAACGAACATGCCCAATCCACTACTTTAGGTCCAAAACTCATGTTTGGGGTGGTTTCGTGCAATTTCATTGCCGCATGTCACCCATTCCGAAAACGTGTGTCGGGGTGCATACAAAGCACGAGTTTTCGCCACCGAAAGCATTTCTTCGTTTTTCTCAACGAACATGCCCAATCCACTACTTTAGGTCCAAAACTCATGTTTGGGCTGGTTTCACACAATTTCGTTGCCGCACGTTATCTATTCCGAAAACGGGTGTTGGGTGCATACAAAGCATGAGTTTTCGCCACCAGAACCATTTCTTCGTTTTTCGCAACGAACATGCCCAATCCACTACTTTAGGTCTGAAACTCATGTTTGGGGTGGTTTCGCGCAATTTCGTTGCCGCACGTCACCCATTCCGAAAACGGGAGTTGGGGTGCATACAAAGCATGAGTTTTCGCCACCGAAACCATTTCTTCGTTTTTCACAACGAACATGCCCAATCCACTACTTTGGATCCAAAACTCATGTTTGGTGTGGTTTCACGCAATTTCGTTGTCGTACGTCACCCATTCCCAAAACGGGTGTAGGGGTGCATACAAAGCACGACTTTTGCCACCGGAACCAATTCTTCGTTTTTCGCAACAAACATGCCCAATCCACTACTTTAGGTCTAAAACTCATGTTTGGTGTGGTTTCGCGCTATTTCATTGCCGGCACGTCACCCATTCCGAAAACGGGTGTCAGGGTGCATACAAAGCACGAGTTTTTGCCACCGGAACCGTTTCTTCGTTTTTCGCAACGGACATGCCCAATCCACTACTTTAGGTCCAAAACACATGTTTGGGTTGGTTTCGCGCAATTTCGTTGCCGCACGTCACCCATTCCGGAAACGGGTGTCAGGGTGGATACAAAGCACGAGTTTTCGCCACCGGAACCATTTCTTCGTTTTTCGCAACGAACATGCCAAATCCACTACTTTAGGTCCCAAACTCATGTTTGGGGTGATTTCGTGCAATTTGGTTGCCGCACGTCACCAATTCCAAAAACGGGTGTCAGGGTGCATACACAGCACGAGTTTTCGCCACCGGAACCATTTCTTCGTTTTTCTCAACGAACATGCCCAATCCACTACTTTAGGTCCAAAACTCATGTTTGGGGTGGTTTCGCGCAATTTTGTTGCCGCACGTTATTCATTCTGAAAACGGGTGTCGGGGTGCATACAAAGCACGAGTTTTTGCCACCGGAACCATTTCTTCGTTTTTCGCAACGAACATGCCCAATCCACTACTTTAGGTCCAAAACTCATGTTTGGGGTGGTTTTGCGCTATATTGTTGCCGCACGTCACCCATTCCGAAAACGGGTGTCGTGGTGCATACAAAGCACGAGTTTTTGCCACCGGAACCATTTCTTCGTTTTTCGCAACGAACATGCCCAATCCACTACTTTTGGTCCCAAACTCATGTTTGGGGTGGTTTCGCGCAATTTCGTTGCCGCACGTCACCCATTCCGAAAACGGGTGTCGGGGTGCATACAAAGCATGAGTTTTCGCAACTGGAACCATTTCTTCGTTTTCGCAACGAACATGCCGAATCCACTAGTTTGGGTCCAAAACTCATGTTTGGTGTGGTTTCGCGCAATTTCGTTGTCGTACGTCACCCATTCCCAAAACGGGTGTCGGGGTGCATACAAAGCACGACTTTTGCCACCGTCACCAATTCTTTGTTTTTCGCAACGAACATGCCCAATCCACTGCTTTAGGTCCAAAACTCATGTTTGGTGTGGTTTTGCGCTATTTCGTTGTCGCACGTCACCCATTCCGAAAACGAGTGTCGGGGTGCATACAAAGCACGAGTTTTTGCCACCGGAACCATTTCTTCGTTTTTCGCAACAATCATGCCCAATCCACTACTTTAGGTCCAAAACTCATGTTTGGTGTGGTTTCGCGCTATTTCGTTGCCGCACGTCACCCATTCCGAAAACGAGTGTCGGGGTGCATACAAAGCACGAGTTTTTGCCACCGGAACCATTTCTTCGTTTTTGTAACGAACATGCCCAATCCACTACTTTAGGTCCAAAACTCATGTTTGGTTTGGTTTCGCGCAATTTCGTTGCCGCACGTCACCCATTCCGAAAACCGGTGTCGAGGTACATACAAAGCACGAGTTTTCGCCACCGGAACCATTTCTTCGTTTTTCACAACGAACATGCACAATCCACTACTTTAGGTCGAAAACTCATGTTTGGGGTGGTTTCTCGCAATTTCGTTGCCGCACGTCACCCATTCCGAAAACGGGTGTCGGGGTGCATACAAAGCACGAGTTTTTGCCACCGGAACCATTTCTTCGTTTTTCGCAACGGACATGCCCAATCCACTACTTTAGGTCGAAAACTCATGTTTGGGTTGGTTTTGCGCAATTTCGTTGCCACACGTCACCCATTCCGGAAACAGGTGTCAGGGTGGATACAAAGCACGAGTTTTCGCCACCGGAACCATTTCTTCGTTTTTCGCAACGAACATGCCCAATCCACTACTTTAGGTCCCAAACTCATGTTTGGGGTGGTTTCGTGCAATTTGGTTGCCGCACGTCACCAATTCCAAAAACGGGTGTCATGGTGCATACACAGCACGAGTTTTCGCCACCGGAACCATTTCTTCGTTTTTCTCAACGAACATGCCCAATCCACTACTTTAGGTCCAAAACTCATGTTTGGGGTGGTTTCGCGCAATTTCGTTGCGGCACGTTACTCATTCTGAAAACGGGTGTCGGGGTGCATACAAAACATGAGTTTTTGCCACCGGAACCATTTCTTTGTTTTTCGCAACGAACATGCCCAATCCACTACTTTAGGTCCAAAACTCATGTTTGGGGTGGTTTCGCGCAATTTCGTTGCCGCACGTCACCCATTCCGAAAACGGGTGTCGGGGTGCATACAATGCATGAGTTTTGCCACCGGAACCATTTCTTTGTTTTTCGCAACGAACATGCACAATCCACTACTTTGGGTCCAAAACTCATGTTTGGTGTGGTTTCGCGCAATTTCGTTGTCGTACGTCACCCATTCCCAAAACGGGTGTCTGGGTGCATACAAAGCACGACTTTTGCCACCGGAACCAATTCTTGTTTTTCGCAACGAACATGCCCAATCCACTACTTTATGTCCAAAACTCATGTTTGGTGTGGTTTCGCGCTATTTCGTTGCCGCACGTCACCCATTCCGAAAACGGGTGTCGGGGGTGCATACAAAGCACGAGTTTTTGCCACCGGAACCATTTTTCGTTTTTCGCAACGAACATGCCCAATCCACTACTTTAGGTCCAAAACTCATGTTTGGGTTGGTTTCGCACAATTTCGTTGCCGCACGTCACCCATTCCGAAAACGGGTGTCAGGGTGGATACAAAGAACGAGTTTTCGCCACCGGAACTGATGAGGACATCACTATGAGTACGACTACACCAGCAGTACCTCCACATCAAGCGCCACTTCCTTCATTAGCTGGGCCAATCACTCGGGCCCGTGCCAGAGATCTTAACTTCGTCATGCTACTAAAAATGAGGGCCCAGAAGAATAGACGACCAGCCCAACTGCGGCCCATAGTGGACGACCTAGGGTTGGCCGCCCCTAGGGGCTGCGCCCCCTCTCTATTTATCCAGGAGCTGCGCCTCCTTTGTTCTTCGAGTTTTGTTTTACGTTAGCTTTAGCTACTCTCGAACATGCGCAAATCTGCGCTGTCTTCGTGTATTCAGAACTCCACCCTCGAGTAATAGATTAGATTGCTCGCATCGTTTTCTTGTTCGTTCTTCGATTGCGCACAGGAAACGATCTTCGTGATCAGGCCGATCTCGCATCAGCAAGGTCGGTAACCACAGGGAGTTGGTTCAGCGATTGCATTGGCGCCTCGGGCTTGCTCGTCGTAGTCGGATCGCAAGGGTCATCTTCCGCCAAATCGGAATTATATCTACTCGCCAAAAGATGGGGCACCTCAGCTATATCAAGTGGTATCAGATTTCCAGGTTGATCGGTGAGTTTATCGAGTGTTTTTTTTCTCCTACAGTCCACAAAACCACATAAAAATTCAGGTTAGACCTTATACCAGCACCCTTTTGAGCCTCGCACCTTCTTTCAATAATCTGCATTGTTGAATTTGTGTGCTTTCGCGGCATTTGTTGCTGGTCGCATTGTGTTTTTTCTCACCATCCTTCTTTCTTCCTTGTTTTTCTCCTTCGGTTACATCAAACCCTAGCGCGCCGCAACCATCTTCCTTGTTTTTCTCCTTCGGTTACATCAAACCCTAGCGTGCCGCAACCATCTTCCTTGTTTTTCTCCTTCGGTTACATCAAACCGAGTCAACGCCGCTTCCTTGTTTTTCTCCTTCGGTTACGTAAAAAAAACAGAAACAAAAGAAAAAAAGAAAAAAAAAGAAAACGAAAGAGAAAGGATAGAACTAGAGAACAAACAAAAAAAGTAAGGAACTTGTTGACTCATCTCGGTCGTTTTAAACATAACTTGAGGTACCTTCCTTAAACTGGGCATAACTTTTCGCTCGGTTGTCCAAAAAATCTGAAATTTTTACAGGAGCTTGTTGACACCATTCTGAGGCCGGCCAAACTCACCTACGGTCTGTTTGGGTTTCGACAAAATTGTCAAAAAAAATTCAGGAAAATAAAGAAAAAATTCGTCAAAGTTCTCGCACGCTTTTCAGAGAACTTCCTGATTTTCTGTAGACCACATCTGAACTCTGTTTTAGGTGAAACTTCGTGTAGCTCCTATTTTGTTGCTTCTTGTGCCGAGAAAAATATCAAAAAAATCATACAAAAAAAGAAAAACAAAATCACCTATGATTCTTACTAGTGCCTTTTTGGCATCGCTAGTACAATATTTACGGTACTGCCATTCTGCTAGTTCCATCCGTCCTTTGCACCTGTGGCCAGCAATATAGTTTCGTGTTTTGCACTATAATTCAACTTTGCATTATTGTTTGATCGTGCTAATCCTTGACTTGAGTGCAGCCTACCCAGAACTCCACATATTTCTACGACGAGCAGGTTTCTGTTTCTCCACGCAATCGCTCATCCAATCTTTCACCGGTTCCACCTGTTGATTGCAGTTCACCACTGTGGCTTGGTAAGAACGTATAAGAACTTGATAACCGCATTCCATTGAGCGAGCAAGTTGTCACCACCATTCCCCTGTTGTCGTCGGTTTTTCTCCTTTTGGTGTTTGCGCTAACTATGGCAGGAGCACACGACATGGTGGATGCCCAGTTGCAGGAAGTAAGTGGACAAGTTGATGGACTTGCTGCTGACATTAGGACGATGCATGAATGACTTGATTCAACGGTCTCTTCGATGACCGAGCGTTTCAACCAACTTGACCTTGCTCAAACGGCGACTCGCACCACACTCGACACCATCCTGGCACGCCTTGATGCGTTGACCACAAAGATGGAGCAGGAATACGGCGGTGACACTGAGCAGGACGATGGAGATCGCCGTGGTCGTGCACGCCGTGTGGTTCGTCATCCCCCTAATGACTTATTTTCTAAGATTAAATTTAAAATTCCATCTTTTAATGGTAAATATGATCCTGCTGCATATCTTGATTGGGAATTGGAGGTAGAATAGAAATTTTCATGCCATGATATTCCTGCTAATAGCCAAGTGAAGGCTACTATTAGTGAATTTACTGATTTTGCTTTAATTTGGTGGCGTGAGTATAAACAAAAACTTCCCATTAACAGTGTCACTACTTGGACCCAATTAAAAACTGTCATGCGCCACAGATTTGTTCCTTCCTATTATGCTCGTGATTTGCTTAACAAAAAGCAGCGTTTTCAACAAGGTTCACAATCTGTTGAGGAATATTACAAGGAGTTACAAAAGGGTATGCTTCGTTGTGGTTTGGTTGAGTCGGATGACGCTGCTATGGCACGTTTACGTGGTGGTTTGAACAGGGAAATTGAGGATATACTTGATTATAAGGATTATTTTGATATAACCACATTGTTTGAATATGCTTGCAAAGCTGGACGTGAAGTGCAGGGATGACGATCAAAGACATATACTAACTCTTTTGCATTTCAGGGTCCGACACACAGCTCAACTCCTTCCAGCCCTGCACCTTCTACGCCTAGCATTACACCTCGCACAGGGTCGACCAAGCCAGCGGCGCCCCCTGCCAAAGGCATCGCTTCTTCCACAGGACGTATACGGGATATTCAGTGCCGTCGTTGCAGAGGGTTTGGACACATGATTCGGGACTGCCCAAACAAGCGTACCTTGCTTATACGTGACAATGGTGAGTACTCTTCAGCCAGTGATTCTGAGGAAACTAGTCATGCTATGATTGCCACTAACCATGCAGAAAATGAGGAAGTCCACGTTGATCCCATCGACGCCGATAGGTATGAGAGTCTTGTTGTGCAGCGTGTTCTCAGCACACAGGTTGCCCAGGCCGAAAAAATCAGCGACACAGTCTATTCCATACCAAGGGCGTTGTGCACGAACGGTCGATTCGCATCATCATCGATAGTGGCAGCTGCAACAATTTGGCAAGTACAACGTTGGTAGAGAAATTATCCTTGCCCACTCGCACACACCCACATCCGTATCACATTCAATGGCTTAATGATGGTGGTAAAATAAAGGTAACACGTTCGGTACGTGTCCCCTTTTCGCTGGGTTCTTATTCTGATTATGCTGATTGCGATGTTATTCCTATGGAAGCATGCTCTTTGTTATTGGGTCGACCTTGGCAATATGATACTGATAGTTTACATCATGGTCGTTCAAATCATTATTCTTTCATGTTTAAAGGCTAGAAAATAATTATACATCCAATGACCCCTGACCAAATTTTGAAAGATGATCTTACTAGGGCTGCTAAAACTGCACAACAAGTCAAATCGACATCAGCCGCACCTATTAAATCTGAAATCAAGTTGCACTCTCCTGTTTTACTTGCTACACGTGCTGATTTTGATGATCTCCATGAAGCTCATATGCCCTGTTATGCACTTGTATGCTCGCGCATGCTTGTTCTGCTTGATGATGCACCGTCTTTGGATATACCCCCTGTTGTTGTTAACCTTTTGCAGGAGTATGCTGATGTTTATCCTACGGACTTACCACCGGTTCTTCCTCCCCTCTGTGGCATTGAGCATCAGATCGATCTCATCCCCGGCGCTTCTCTTCCGAACCGCGCCCCGTACCGTACAAATCCAGATGAGACGAAGGAGATCGCTCGCCAGGTGCAGACGCTGCTTGATAAAGGTTACATTCGTGAGTCTCTTAGCCCTTGCTCGATTCCTGTTTTACTCGTTCCAAAGAAAGACGGGTCATGGCGTATGTGCGTAGATTGTCGTGCTATTAATAACATCATAGTTCGTTATCGATATCCTATTCCACGCCTTGATGATATGTTAGATGAGCTTAGTGGTGCCGTTATTTTCTGTAAGGTTGATTTGCGTAGCGATTACCATCAGATTAGAATGAAACTCGGTGATGAATGGAAAACGGCTTTTAAAACGAAATTTGGTTTATATGAATGGTTGGTTATGCCATTTGGATTGACTAATGCTCCTAGCACCTTTATGCGTTTAATGAACGAAGTTCTACGTGCCTTCATAGGTTTGTTTGCTGTTGTTTATTTCAATGATATCCTTATTTACAGCAAGTCTATAGAGGAGCATTTAGAACATTTGTGTGCTGTTTTTGATGCTTTGTGTGCTGCTCGCTTGTTTGGTAAGATGGAAAAGTGCACATTTTAAACGCAACGTGTCTCGTTTCTTGGTTATGTGGTTACTCCGCAGGGCATGGAGGTGGATAGCAGCAAGATTGCTGCCATTCGGGAGTGGCCTACACCGACGACGGTCACACAAATTCGGAGCTTTCTTGGACTTGTCGGTTTCTACCGCAGATTTGTTCGTGATTTTAGCTCCATTGCAGCGCCTCTACATGAGCTTACAAAGAAAGATGTGTCGTTTGCTTGGGGTGATTCGCAGGAGGTAGCGTTCAGCACTTTGAAAGATAAGTTAACCCAAGCTCCCCTCTTGCAATTGCCTGATTTTAATAAAGTTTTTGATCTTGAATGCGATGCTAGCGGTATTGGGCTAGGTGTTGTTTTGTTACAAGAAGGAAAACCAGTTGCTTATTTTAGTGAAAAATTAAGCGGTGCTAGTCTGAAATATTCTACTTATGATAAGGAGCTTTACGCTTTAGTGTGCACTTTGCATACATTGCAGCACTATCTTTGGCATCGTGAGTTTATAATTCATTCTGATAATGAGGCTTTAAAACATATTCGTACCCAAACAAATCTGAACCGTCGTCATGCTAAATGGGTCGAATTCATTGAGTCCTTTTCTTACATTATTAAACACAAGAACGGGAAGGACAATGTTATTGCTGATGCTTTGTCTCGTCGCTATACCATGCTGTCACAGTTAGATTTTAAAATCTTTGGTTTGGACACTGTGAAGGATCAATATGTTGACGATGCTGATTTTAAAGATGCTTTCGGCCATTGTATTAATGGGATACCATGGGGCAAATTTCACATACAGGATGGGTTCCTGTTTCGCGCTAACAAGCTGTGTGTTCCAGCTAGCTCGGTTCGTCTTTTGTTGTTACAGGAAGCGCATGGAGGCGGTCTCATGGGGCATTTTGGCGTCTACAAAACGCATGAGGTGTTGGCTGCCCACTTCTTTTGGCCTCGGATGCGCGCTGATGTTGAGCGCCTTGTTGCACGCTGCACAACTTGTCAGAAAGCGAAGTCACGGTTGAACAACCATGGTTTGTATATGCCTTTGCTTGTCCCTTCTTCTCCTTGGCTTGATATTTCTATGGACTTTGTTTTGGGCTTGCCTAGAACTAAGAAGGGGAGGGATAGTATTTTTGTGGTTGTTGATAGATTCTCTAAAATGGCTTACTTTATACCTTGTCATAAAACTGATGATGCTAGCATTGTTGCTGAATTGTTCTTTAGAGAAATTATTCGTTTACATGGTATTCCAAAAACAATAGTCTCTGATCGCGATGCTAAGTTTTTAAGCCATTTTTGGAGATCTCTTTGGAATAAATTGGGAACTAAGTTGTTGTTTAGCACTACTTACCACCCTCAGACCGATGGACAAACTGAGGTAGTAAATAGAACTTTATCTACCATGCTTAGGGCTGTTTTAGACAAGAATTTGAGACGTTGGGAGGATTGTTTGCCTCATGTTGAATTTGCTTACAATCATGCCACACATTCTTCTACAAAGATGTGCCCTTTCCAGATTGTTTATGGTTACATCCCTAGGGCACCTATTGATTTGATTTCACTTAATGCTGCAAACGCCCCACATGTAGATGTTGTTGCACATGTTGAACAAATGATTACCATACATGAACAAACGAAACAGAACATTGCTGCTACTAATGCAAAAAATCAGGTTGCTGGTAGTAAAGGAAGAAAACTTGTTACTTTTGAGCCAGGTGATATGGTTTGGTTGCACTTGAGAAAGGATCGGTTTCCTACTTTGTGCCGTTCTAAATTAATGCCTCGTGCTACTGGTCCTTTTAAGGTGCTAACAAAGATTAATGATATTGCTTATATCCTTGACCTGCCTGCGGAATTTGGTGTTTCCACTAGCTTTAATGTTGCAGATTTGAAACCATATATGGCTGAGGATGAGGAGTTGCCATCCAGGACAACTTCACTTCAAGAAGGGGAGGATGATGAGGACATCACTATGAGTACGACTACACCAGCAACACCTCCACATCAAGCGCCACTTCCTTCATTAGCTGGGCCAATCACTCGGGCCCGTGCCAGAGATCTTAACTTCGTCATTCTACTGAAGAATGAGGGCCCAGAAGAATAGACGACCAGCCCAACTGCGGCCCATAGTGGACGACCTAGGGTTGGCCGCCCCTAGGGGTTGCGCCCCCTCTCTATTTATCCAGGAGTTGCGCCTCCTTTGTTCTTCGAGTTTTGTTTTACGTTAGCTTTAGCTACTCTCGAACACGCGCAAATATGCGCTGTCTTCATGTATTCAGAACTCCACCCTCGAGTAATAGATTAGATTGCTCGCATCTTTTTCTTGTTCGTTCTTCGATTGCGCACAGGAAACGATCTTCGGGATCAGGCCGATCTCGCATCAGCAAGGTCGGTAACCACAGGGAGTTGGTTCAGCGATTGCATTGTCGCCTCGGGCTTGCTCGTCGTAGTCGGATCGCAAGGGTCATCTTCCGCCAAATCGGAATTATCTCTACTCGCCGAAAGATCGGGCACCTCAGCTATATCAAGAACCATTTCTTCGTTTTTCGCAACGAACATGCCCAATCCACTACTATAGTTCCAAAACTCCTGTTTGGGGTGGTTTCGTGCAATTTCGTTGCCGCACGTCACCAATTCCAAAAACGGGTGTCTGGGTGCATACAAGCACGAGTATTTGCCACCGGAACCATTTCTTCGTTTTGCGCAACGAACATGCCCAATCCACTACTTTAGGTCCAAAACTCATGTTTGGGTTGGTTTCGCGCAATTTCGTTGCCGCACGTCACCCATTCCGAAAACGGGTGTCGGGGTGCATACAAAGCACGAGTTTTCGCCACCGGAACCATTTATTCATTTTTCGCAACGAACATGCCCAATCCACTACTTAAGGTCCAAAACTCATGTTTGGAATGGTTTCGCGCAATTTCGTTGCCGCACGTCACCCATTCCGAAAATGGGTGTCGGGTACAAAGCATGAGTTTTCGCCACCGGAACCATTTCTTCGTTTTTCGCAACGAACATGCCCAATCCACTACTTTAGGTCCAAAACTCATGTTTGGGATGGTTTTGCGCAATTTCGTTGCCGCACGTCACCCATTCCGAAAACGGGAGTCGGGGTGCATACAAAGCAGGAGTTTTCGCCACCGGAACCATTTCTTTGTTTTTCGCAACGAACATGCCCAATCCACTACTTTGGGTCCAAAACTGATGTTTGGTGTGGTTTCGCGCAATTTCGTTGTCGTGCGTCACCCATTCCCAAAACGGGTGTCGGGGTGCATACAAAGCACGACTTTTGCCACCGGAACCAATTCTTCGTTTTTCGCAACGAACATGCCCAATCCACTAATTTAGGTCAAAAACTCATGTTTGGTGTGGTTTCGCGCTATTTCGTTGCCGCACGTCACCCATTCCGAAAACGGGGGTCGGGTGCATACAAAGCACGAGTTTTTGCCACCGGAACCATTTCTTCGTTTTTCGCAACGAACATGCTCAATCCACTACTTTAGGTACAAAACTCATGTTTGGGTTGGTTTCGCGCAATTTCGTTGCTGCACGTCACCCGTTCCGAAAACGGGTGTCAGGGTGGATACAAAGCACGAGTTTTCGCCACCGGAACCATCTCTTCTTTTTTCGCAACGAACATGCCCAATCCACTACTATAGGTCCAAAACTCCTGTTTGGGGTGGTTTCGTGCAATTTCGTTGCCGCACGTCACTAATTCCAAAAACGGGTGTCTGGGTGCATACAAGCACGAGTATTTGCCACCGGAACCATTTCTTCGTTTTGCGCAACGAACAAGTCCAATCCACTACTTTAGGTCCAAAACTCATGTTTGGGGTGGTTTCGCGCAATTTCGTTGCAGCACGTCACCCATTCCGAAAATGGGTGTCGGGTGCATACAAAGCATGAGTTTTCGCCACCGGAACCATTTCTTCGTTTTTCGCAGCGAACAAGCCCAATCCACTACTTTACGTCCAAAACTCATGTTTGGGGTGGTTTCGCGCAATTTCGTTGCCGCACGTCACCCATTCCGAAAACGGGTGTCGGGTGCATACAAAGCATGAGTTTTCGCCACCGTAACCATTTTTTCGTTTTTCACAACGAACATGCCCAATCCACTACTTTAGGTCCAAAACTCATGTTTGGGGTGGTTTTGCGCAACTTCGTTGCCGCACGTCACCCATTCCGAAAACGGGAGTCGGGGTACATACAAAGCATGAGTTTTCGCCACCGGAACCATTTCTACGTTTTTCGCAACGAACATGCCCAATCCACTACTTTGGGTCCAAAACTCATGTTTGGTGTGGTTTCGCGCAATTTCGTTGTCGTACGTCACCCATTGCCGAAACGGGTGTCGGGTGCATACAAAGCACGACTTTTGCCACCGGAACCAATTCTTCGTTTTCGCAACGAACATGCCCAATCCTCTACTTTAGGTCCAAAACTCATGTTTCGGTTGGTTTCGCGCAATTTTGTAGCCGCACGTCACCCATTCCGAAAACGGGTGTCAGGGGTGGATACAAAGCACGAGTTTTCGTCACCGGAACCATTTCTTCTTTTTCGCAACGAACATGCCCAATCCACTACTATAGGTCCAAAACTCCTGTTTGGGGTGGTTTTGCGCAATTTCGTTGCCGCACGTCACCCATTCCGAAAACGGGAGTCGGGGTGCATACAAAGCAAGAGTTTTCGCCACCGGAACCATTTCTTCGTTTTTCGCAACGAACATGCCCAATCCACTACTTTAGGTCCAAAACTCATGTTTGGGTTGGTTTCGCGCAATTTCGTTGCCGCACGTCACCCATTCCCAAAACGGGTGTCGGGTGCATACAAAGCACGACTTTTGCCACCGGAACCATTTCTTCGTTTTTCACAACGAACATGCCCAATCCACTACTTTAGGTCCAAAACTCATGTTTGTTGTGGTTTCGAGCTATTTCTTTGCCGCACGTCACCCATTCCGAAAACGGGTGTCGGGATGCATACAAAGCACGAGTTTTTGTCACCGGAACCATTTCTTTGTTTTTCACAACGAACATGCCCAATCCACTACTTTAGGTCCAAAACTCATGTTTGGGTTGGTTTCGCGCAATTTCGTTGCCGCACGTCACCCATTCCGAAAACGGGTGTCAGGGTGGATACAAAGCACGAGTTTTCGCCACCAGAACCATTTCTTCGTTTTTCGCAACGAACATGCCCAATCCACTACTATAGGTCCAAAACTCCTGTTTGGGGTGGTTTCGTGCAATTTCGTTGCCGCACGTCACCAATTCCAAAAACGGGTGTTTGGGTGCATACAAGCACGAGTTTTTGCCACCGGAACCATTTCTTCGTTTTCCGCAACGAACATGCCCAATCCACTACTTTAGGTCCAAAACTCATGTTTGGGTTGGTTTCGCGCAATTTCGTTGCCGCACGTCACCAATTCCCAAAACGGGTGTCGAGGTGCATACAAAGCACGACTTTTCGCCACCGAAACCATTTCTTCGTTTTTCGCAACGAACATTCCCAATCCACTACTTTAGGTCCAAAACTCATGTTTGGGGTGGTTTCACGCAATTTCGTTGCCGCACGTCACCCATTCCGAAAACGGGTGTCGGGGTGCATACAAAGCACGAGTTTTCGCCACCGGAACCATTTCTTCGTTTTTCTCAACGAACATGCCCAATCCACTGCTTTAGGTCCAAAACTCATGTTTGGGTGGTTTCGCGCAATTTCGTTGCCGCACGTTACCCATTCCGAAAACGGGTGTCCGGGTGCATACAAGCACGAGTTTTTGCCACCGGAACCGTTTCTTCGTTTTTCGCAACGAACATGCCCAATCCACTACTTTAGGTCCAAAACTCATGTTTGGGGTGGTTTCGCGCAATTTCGTTGCCGCACGTCACCCATTCCGAAAACAGGTGTCGGGGTGCATACAAAGCACGAGTTTTCGCCACCGGAACCATTTCTTTGTTTTGTGCAACAAACATGCCCAATCCACTACTTAGGTCCAAAACTCATGTTTGGGAAGGTTTCGCGCAATTTCATTGCTTCACGTCACCCATTCCGAAAATGGTAAGTCGGGGTGCATTAAAAGCATGAGTTTTCGCCACCGGAACCATTTCTTCGTTTTTCGCAACGAACATGCCCAATCCACTACTTTGGGTCCAAAACTCATGTTTGGGGTGGTTTCGCGCAATTTTGTTGCCGCACGTCACCCATTCCGAAAACCGGTGTCGGGATGCATACAAAGCACGAGTTTTCGCCACCGGAACCATTTCTTCGTTTTTCTCAACGAACATGCCCAATCCTCTACTTTAGGTCCAAAACTGATGTTTGGGGTGGTTTCACGCAATTTCGTTGCCGCACGTTACCCATTCCGAAAACGGGTGTTGGGTGCATACAAAGCATGAGTTTTCGCCACCGGAACCATCTCTTCGTTTTTCGCAGCGAACAAGCCCAATCCACTACTTTAGGTCCAAAACTCATGTTTGGGGTGGTTTCACGCAATTTCGTTGCCGCACGTCACCCATTCCGAAAACGGGCGTCGGGTGCATACAAGGCATGAGTTTTCGCCACCGGAACCATTTCTTCGTTTTTTGCAACAAACATGCCCAATCCACTACTTTAGGTCCAAAACTCATGTTTGGGGTGGTTTCGCGCAATTTCGTTGCGGCACGTCACCCATTCCGAAAACGGTAATCGGGGGTGCATACAAAGTATGAGTTTTCGCCACCGGAACCATTTCTTCGTTTTTCGCAACGAACAAGCCCAATCTACTACTTTGGGTCCAAAACTCATGTTTGGTGTGTTTTCGCGCAATTTCGTTGTCGTACGTCACCCATTCCCAAAACGGGTGTCGGGGTGCATACAAAGCACAACTTTTGCCACCGAAACCAATTCTTCGTTTTTCGCAACGAACATGCCCAATCCACTTCTTTAGGTCGAAAACTCATGTTTGATGTGGCTTCGCACTATTTCGTTGCCGCATGTCACCCATTCCGAAAGCGGGTGTCGGGGTGCATACAAAGCACGAGTTTTTGCCACCGGAACCATTTCTTCGTTTTTCACAAAGAACATGCCCAATCCACTACTTTAGGTCCAAAACTCATGTTTGGGTTGGTTTCGCGCAATTTCGTTGCCGCACGACACCCATTCCGAAAACAGGTGTCAGGGTGGATACAAAGCATGAGTTTTCGCCACAGGAACCATTTCTTCGTTTTTCTCAACGGACATGCCCAATCCACTACTTTAGGTCCAAAACTCATGTTTGGGGTGGTTTCACGCAATTTCGTTGCCGCACATTACCCATACCGAAAACGGGTGTCGGGGTGCATACAAGCACGAGTTTTTGCCACCGGAACCGTTTCTTCGTTTTTCGCAATGAACATGCCCAATCCACTACTTTAGGTCCAAAACACATGTTTGTGGTGGTTTCGCGCAATTTCGTTGCCGCACGTCACCCATTCCGAAAACGGGTGTCGGATACAAAGCATGAGTTTTCGCCACTGGAACCATTTCTTCGTTTTTCTCAACGAACATGCCCAATCCACTACTTTAGGTCCAAAACTCATGTTTGGGGTGGTTTCGCGCAATTTCGTTGCCGCACGTCACCCATTCCGAAAACGGTAGTCGGGGTGCATTAAAAGCATAAGTTTTTGCCACCAGAACCATTTCTTCGTTTTTCGCAACGAACATGCCCAATCCACTACTTTGGGTCCAAAACTCATGTTTGGGGTGGTTTCGCGCAATTTCGTTGCCACACGTCACCCATTCCGAAAACGGGTGTCGGGGTGCATACAAAGCACGAGTTTTCGCCACCGGAACCATTTCTTCGTTTTTCTCAACGAACATGCCCAATCCACTGCTTTAGGTCCAAAACTCATGTTTGGGTGGTTTCGCGCAATTTCGTTGCCGCACGTTACCCATTCCGAAAACGGGTGTCCGGGTGCATACAAGCACGAGTTTTTGCCACCGGAACCGTTTCTTCGTTTTTCGCAACGAACATGCCCAATCCACTACTTTAGGTCCAAAACTCATGTTTGGGGTGGTTTCGCGCAATTTCGTTGCCGCACGTCACCCATTCCGAAAACAGGTGTCGGGGTGCATACAAAGCACGAGTTTTCACCACCGGAACCATTTCTTCGTTTTGTGCAACAAACATGCCCAATCCACTACTTAGGTCCAAAACTCATGTTTGGGAAGGTTTCGCGCAATTTCATTGCTTCACGTCACCCATTCCGAAAATGGTAAGTCGGGGTGCATTAAAAGCATGAGTTTTCGCCACCGGAACCATTTCTTCGTTTTTCGCAACGAACATGCCCAATCCACTACTTTGGGTCCAAAACTCATGTTTGGGGTGGTTTCGCGCAATTTTGTTGCCGCACGTCACCCATTCCGAAAACCGGTGTCGGGATACATACAAAGCACGAGTTTTCGCCACCGGAACCATTTCTTCGTTTTTCTCAACGAACATGCCCAATCCTCTACTTTAGGTCCAAAACTCATGTTTGGGGTGGTTTCACGCAATTTCGTTGCCGCACGTTACCCATTCCGAAAACGGGTGTTGGGTGCATACAAAGCATGAGTTTTCGCCACCGGAACCATCTCTTCGTTTTTCACAGCGAACAAGCCCAATCCACTACTTTAGGTCCAAAACTCATGTTTGGGGTGGTTTCGCGCAATTTCGTTGCCGCACGTCACCCATTCCGAAAACGGGCGTCGGGTGCATACAAAGCATGAGTTTTCGCCACCGGAACCATTTCTTCGTTTTTTGCAACAAACATGCCCAATCCACTACTTTAGGTCCAAAACTCATGTTTTGGGGTGGTTTCGCGCAATTTCGTTGCCGCACGTCACCCATTCCGAAAACGGTAGTCGGGGGTGCATACAAAGTATGAGTTTTCGCCACCGGAACCATTTCTTCGTTTTTCGCAATGAACAAGCCCAATCCACTACTTTGGGTCCAAAACTCATGTTTGGTGTGTTTTCGCGCAATTTCGTTTTCGTATGTCACCCATTCCCAAAACGGGTGTCGGGGTGCATACAAAGCACAACTTTTGCCACCGGAACCAATTCTTCGTTTTTCGCAACGAACATGCCCAATCCACTTCTTTAGGTCGAAAACTCATGTTTGATGTGGCTTCGCGCTATTTCGTTGCCGCATGTCACCCATTCTGAAAGCGGGTGTCGGGGTGCATACAAAGCACGAGTTTTTGCCACCGGAACCATTTCTTCGTTTTTCACAAAGAACATGCCCAATCCACTACTTTAGGTCCAAAACTCATGTTTGGGTTGGTTTCGCGCAATTTCGTTGCCGCACGTCACCCATTCCGAAAACAGGTGTCAGGGTGGATACAAAGCATGAGTTTTCGCCACCGGAACCATTTCTTCGTTTTTCTCAACGGACATGCCCAATCCACTACTTTAGGTCCAAAACTCATGTTTGGGGTGGTTTCGCGCAATTTCGTTGCCGCACATTACCCATTCCGAAAACGGGTGTCGGGGTGCATACAAGCACGAGTTTTTGCCACCGGAACCGTTTCTTCGTTTTTCGCAACGAACATGCCCAATCCACTACTTTAGGTCCAAAACTCATGTTTGTGGTGGTTTCGCGCAATTTCGTTGCCGCACGTCACCCATTCCGAAAACGGGTGTCGGATACAAAGCATGAGTTTTCGCCACTGGAACCATTTCTTCGTTTTTCTCAACGAACATGCCCAATCCACTACTTTAGGTCCAAAACTCATGTTTGGGGTGGTTTCGCGCAATTTCGTTGCCGCACGTCACCCATTCCGAAAACGGTAGTCGGGGTGCATTAAAAGCATGAGTTTTCGCCACCGGAACCATTTCTTCGTTTTTCGCAACGAATATGCCCAATCCACTACTTTGGGTCCAAAACTCATGTTTGGGGTGGTTTCGCGCAATTTCGTTGCCGCACGTCACCCATTCCGAAAACGGGTGTCGGGGTGCATACAAAGCACGAGTTTTCGCCACCGGAACCATTTCTTCGTTTTTCTCAACGAACATGCCCAATCCACTGCTTTAGGTCCAAAACTCATGTTTGGGTGGTTTCGCGCAATTTCGTTGCCGCACGTCACCCATTCCGAAAACAGGTGTCGGGGTGCATACAAAGCACGAGTTTTCGCCACCGGAACCATTTCTTCGTTTTGTGCAACAAACATGCCCAATCCACTACTTAGGTCCAAAACTCATGTTTGGGAAGGTTTCGCGCAATTTCATTGCTTCACGTCACCCATTCCGAAAATGGTAAGTCGGGGTGCATTAAAAGCATGAGTTTTCGCCACCGGAACCATTTCTTCGTTTTTCACAACGAACATGCCCAATCCACTACTTTGGGTCCAAAACTCATGTTTGGGGTGGTTTCGCGCAATTTTGTTGCCGCACGTCACCCATTCCGAAAACCGGTGTCGGGATGCATACATAGCACGAGTTTTCGCCACCGGAACCATTTCTTCGTTTTTCTCAACGAACATGCCCAATCCTCTACTTTAGGTCCAAAACTCATGTTTGGGTTGGTTTCACGCAATTTCGTTGCCGCACGTTACCCATTCCGAAAACGGGTGTTGGGTGCATACAAAGCATGAGTTTTCGCCACCGGAACCATCTCTTCGTTTTTCGCAGCGAACAAGCCCAATCCACAACTTTAGGTCCAAAACTCATGTTTGGGGTGGTTTCGCGCAATTTCGTTGCCGCACGTCACCCATTCTGAAAACGGGCGTCGGGTGCATACAAAGCATGAGTTTTCGCCACCGGAACCATTTCTTCGTTTTTTGCAACAAACATGCCCAATCCACTACTTTAGGTCCAAAACTCATGTTTGGGGTGGTTTCGCGCAATTTCGTTGCCGCACGTCACCCATTCCGAAAACGGTAGTCGGGGTGCATACAAAGTATGAGTTTTCGCCACCAGAACCATTTCTTCGTTTTTCGCAACGAACAAGCCCAATCCACTACTTTGGGTCCAAAACTCATGTTTGGTGTGTTTTCGCGCAATTTCGTTGTCGTACGTCACCCATTCCCAAAACGGGTGTCGGGGTGCATACAAAGCACAACTTTTGCCACCGGAACCAATTCTTCGTTTTTCGCAACGAACATGCCCAATCCACTTCTTTAGGTCGAAAACTCATGTTTGATGTGGCTTCGCGCTATTTCGTTGCCGCATGTCACCCATTCCGAAAGCGGGTGTCGGGGTGCATACAAAGCACGA
This sequence comes from Zea mays, assembly GCF_902167145.1. Lineage (NCBI taxonomy): Eukaryota > Viridiplantae > Streptophyta > Magnoliopsida > Poales > Poaceae > Zea > Zea mays. Next base: position 86,860,441 of record NC_050098.1, read on the forward strand.
GTTTTTGCCACCGGAACCATTTCTTCGTTTTTCACAAAGAACATGCCCAATCCACTACTTTAGGTCCAAAACTCATGTTTGGGTTGGTTTCGCGCAATTTCGTTGCCGCACGTCACCCATTCCGAAAACAGGTGTCAGGGTGGATACAAAGCATGAGTTTTCGCCACCGGAACCATTTCTTCGTTTTTCTCAACGGACATGCCCAATCCACTACTTTAGGTCCAAAACTCATGTTTGGGGTGGTTTCACGCAATTTCGTTGCCGCACATTACCCATACCGAAAACGGGTGTCGGGGTGCATACAAGCACGAGTTTTTGCCACCGGAACCGTTTCTTCGTTTTTCGCAACAAACATGCCCAATCCACTACTTTAGGTCCAAAATTCATGTTTGTGGTGGTTTCGCGCAATTTCGTTGCCGCACGTCACCCATTCCGAAAACGGGTGTCGGATACAAAGCATGAGTTTTCGCCACTGGAACCATTTCTTCGTTTTTCTCAACGAACATGCCCAATCCACTACTTTAGGTCCAAAACTCATGTTTGGGGTGGTTTCGCGCAATTTCGTTGCCGCACGTCACCCATTCCGAAAACGGTAGTCGGGGTGCATTAAAAGCATGAGTTTTCGCCACCGGAACCATTTCTTCGTTTTTCGCAACGAACATGCCCAATCCACTACTTTGGGTCCAAAACTCATGTTTGGGGTGGTTTCGCGCAATTTCGTTGCCGCACGTCACCCATTCCGAAAACCGTTGTCGGGGTGCATACAAAGCACTAGTTTTCGCCACCGGAACCATTTCTTCGTTTTTCTCAACGAACATGCCCAATCCACTACTTTAGGTCCAAAACTCATGTTTGGGGTGGTTTCGCGCAATTTCGTTGCCGCACGTTATCCATTCCGAAAACGGGTGTCGGGTGCATACAAAGCATGAGTTTTCGCCACCCGAACCATTTCTTCGTTTTTCGCAGCGAACAAGCCCAATCCACTACTCTAGGTCCAAAACTCATGTTTGGGGTGGTTTCGCGCAATTTCGTTGCCGCACGTCACCCATTCCGAAAACGGGTGTCGGGTGCATACAAAGCATGAATTTTCGCCACCGGAACCATTTCTTCGTTTTTCGCAACAAACATGCCCAATCCACTACTTTAGGTCCAAAACTCATGTTTGGGGTGGTTTCGCGCAATTTCGTTGCCGCACGTCACCCATTCCGAAAACGATAGTCGGGGTGCATACAAAGCATGAGTTTTCGCCACCAGAACCATTTATTCGTTTTTCGCAACGAACATGCCTAATCCACTACTTTGGGTCCAAAACTCATGTTTGGTGTGTTTTCGCGCAATTTCGTTGTCGTACGTCACCCATTCCCAAAACGAGTGTCGGGGTGCATACAAAGCACGACTTTTGCCACCGGAACCAATTCTTCGTTTTTCACAACGAACATGCCCAATCCACTTCTTTAGGTCCAAAACTCATGTTTGGTGTGGCTTCGCGCTATTTCGTTGCCGCACGTCACCCATTCCGAAAGCGGGTGTCGGGGTGCATACAAAGCACGAGTTTTTGCCACCGGAACCATTTCTTCGTTTTTCATAACGAACATGCCCAATCCACTACTTTAGGTCCAAAACTCATGTTTGGGTTGGTTTCGCGCAATTTCGTTGCCGCACGTCACCCATTCCGAAAACGGGTGTCAGGGTGGATACAAAGCATGAGTTTTCGCCACCGGAACCATTTCTTCGTTTTTCTCAACGAACAAGCCCAATCCACTACTTTAGGTCCAAAACTCATGTTTGGGGTGGTTTCGCGCAATTTCGTTGTCGCGCGTTATCCATTCTGAAAACGGGTGTCGGGGTGCATACAAGCATGAGTTTTCGCCACCGGAACCATTTCTTCGTTTTTCGCAACAAACATGCCCAATCCACTACTTTAGGTCCAAAACTCATGTTTGGGGTGGTTTCGCGCAATTTCGTTGCCGCACGTCACCCATTCCGAAAACGGTAGTCGGGTGCATACAAAGCATGAGTTTTCGCCACCAGAACCATTTATTCGTTTTTCGCAACGAACATGCCCAATCCACTATTTTGGGTCGAAAACTCATGTTTGGTGTGTTTTCGCGCAATTTCGTTGTAGTACGTCACCCATTCCCAAAACGGGTGTCGGGGTGCATACAAAGCACGACTTTTGCCACCGGAACCAATTCTTCGTTTTTCGCAACGAACATGCCCAATCCACTTTTTTAGGTCCAAAACTCATGTTTGGTGAGGCTTCGCGCTATTTCGTTGCCGCACGTCACCCATTCCGAAAGCGGGTGTCGGGGTGCATGCAAAGCACGAGTTTTTGCCACCGGAACCATTTCTTCGTTTTTCACAACGAACATGCCCAATCCACTACTTTAGGTCAAAAACTCATGTTTGGGTTGGTTTCGCGCAATTTCGTTGCCGCACATCACCCATTCCGAAAACGGGTGTCAGGGTGGATACAAAGCATGAGTTTTCGCCACCGGAACCATTTCTTCGTTTTTTCTCAACGAACATGCCCAATCCACTACTTTAGGTCCAAAACTCATGTTTAGGGTGGTTTCACGCAATTTCGTTGCCGCGCGTTACCCATTCCGAAAACGGGTGTCGGGGTGCATACAAGCACGAGTTTTTGCCACCGGAACCGTTTCTTCGTTTTTCACAACGAACATGCCCAATCCACTATTTTAGGTCCAAAACTCATGTTTGGGGTGGTTTCGCGCAATTTCGTTGCCGCACGTCACCCATTCCGAAAACGGGTGTCGGGTGCATACAAAGCATGAGTTTTCGCCACCGGAACCATTTCTTCGTTTTTCGCAACAAACATGCCCAATCCACTACTTTAGGTCCAAAACTCATGTTTGGGGTGGTTTCGCGCAATTTCGTTGCCGCACGTCACCCATTCCAAAAACGATAGTCGGGGTGCATACAAAGCATGAGTTTTCGCCACCAGAACCATTTATTCGTTTTTCGCAACGAACATGCCTAATCCACTACTTTGGGTCCAAAACTCATGTTTGGTGTGTTTTCGCGCAATTTCGTTGTCGTACGTCACCCATTCCCAAAACGGGTGTCGGGGTGCATACAAAGCACGACTTTTGCCACCGGAACCAATTCTTCGTTTTTCACAACGAACATGCCCAATCCACTTCTTTAGGTCCAAAACTCATGTTTGGTGTGGCTTCGCGCTATTTCGTTGCCGCACGTCACCCATTCCGAAAGCGGGTGTCGGGGTGCATACAAAGCACGAGTTTTTGCCACCGGAACCATTTCTTCATTTTTCTTAACGAACATGCCCAATCCACTACTTTAGGTCCAAAACTCATGTTTGGGTTGGTTTCGCGCAATTTCTTTGCCGCACGTCACCCATTCCGAAAACGGGTGTCAGGGTGGATACAAAGCATGAGTTTTCGCCACCGGAACCATTTCTTCGTTTTTCTCAACGAACAAGCCCAATCCACTACTTTAGGTCCAAAACTCATGTTTGGGGTGGTTTCGCGCAATTTCGTTGTCGCGCGTTATCCATTCCGAAAACGGGTGTCGGGGTGCATACTAGCATGAGTTTTCGCCACCAGAACCATTTATTCGTTTTTCGCAACGAACATGCCCAATCCACTATTTTGGGTCGAAAACTCATGTTTGGTGTGTTTTCACGCAATTTCGTTGTTGTACGTCACCCATTCCCAAAACGGGTGTCGGGGTGCATACAAAGCACAACTTTTGCCACCGGAACCAATTCTTCGTTTTTCGCAACGAACATGCCCAATCCACTTCTTTAGGTCCAAAACTCATGTTTGGTGTGGCTTCGCGCTATTTCGTTGCCGCACGTCACCCATTCCGAAAGCGGGTGTCGGGGTGCATGCAAAGCACGAGTTTTTGCCACCGGAACCATTTCTTCGTTTTTCACAACGAACATGCCCAATCCACTACTTTAGGTCCAAAACTCATGTTTGGGTTGGTTTCGCGCAATTTCGTTGCTGCACGTCACCCATTCCGAAAACGGGTGTCATGGTGGATACAAAGCATGAGTTTTCGCCACCGGAACCATTTCTTCGTTTTTTCTCAACGAACATGCCCAATCCACTACTTTAGGTCCAAAACTCATGTTTGGGGTGGTTTCGCGCAATTTCGTTGCCGCGCGTTACCCATTCCGAAAACGGGTGTCGGGGTGCATACAAGCACGAGTTTTTGCCACCGGAACCGTTTCTTCGTTTTTCACAACGAACATGCCCAATCCACTACTTTAGGTCCAAAACTCATGTTTGGGGTGGTTTCGCGCAATTTCGTTGCCGCACGTCACCCATTCCGAAAACGGGTGTCGGGTGCATACAAAGCATGAGTTTTCGCCACCGGAACCATTTCTTCGTTTTCCGCAACAAACATGCCCAATCCACTACTTTAGGTCCAAAACTCATGTTTGGGGTGGTTTCGCGTAATTTCGTTGCCGCACGTCACCCATTCCGAAAACGGTAGTCGGGGTATACAAAGCATGAGTTTTCGCCACCGGAACCATTTATTCGTTTTCGCAACGAACATGCCCAATCCACTACTTTGGGTCCAAAACTCATGTTTGGTGTGTTTTTGCGCAATTTCGTTGTCGTACGTCACCCATTCCCAAAACGGGTGTCGGGGTGCATACAAAGCACGACTTTTGCCACCGGAATCAATTCTTTGTTTTCCACAACGAACATGCCCAATCCACTTCTTTAGGTCCAAAACTCATTTTTGGTGTGGCTTCTGGCTATTTCGTTGCCGCACGTCACCCATTCCGAAAGCGGGTGTCGGGGTGCATACAAAGCACGAGTTTTTGCCACCGGAACCATTTCTTCGTTTTTCACAACGAACATGCCCAATCCACTACTTTAGGTCCAAAACTCATGTTTGGTTTGGTTTCGCGCAATTTCGTCGCCGCACGTCACCCATTCCGAAAACGGGTGTCAGGGTGGATACAAAGCACGAGTTTTCACCACCGGAACCATTTCTTCGTTTTTCGCAACGAACATGTCCAATCCACTACTTTAGGTCCAAAACTCATGTTTGGGGTGGTTTCGCGCAATTTCGTTGCCGCACGTCACCAATTCCAAAAACGGGTGTCGGGTGCATACAAATCATGAGTTTTCACCACCGGAACCATTTTTTCGCTTTTTTGCAACGAACAAGCCCAATCCACTACTTTAGGTCCAAAACCCATGTTTGGGGTTGTTTCGCGCAATTTCGTTGCGCACGTTACCCATTCCGAAAACGGGTGTCGGGTGCATACAAAGCATGAGTTTTCACCACCGGAACCGTTTTTTCTCTTTTTTGCAACGAACAAGCCCAATCCACTACTTTAGGTCCAAAACTCATGTTTGGGGTGGTTTCGCGCAATTTCGTTGCCGCACGTCACCCATTCCGAAAATGGGTGTCGGGTGCATACAAAGCATGAGTTTTCGCCACCGGAACCATTTCTTCGTTTTTTGCAACGAACATGCCAAATCCACTAGTTTAGGTCCAAAACTCATGTTTGGGTTGGTTTCGCGCAATTTCGTTGCCGCACGTCACCCATTCCGAAAACGGGTGTCAGGGTGGATACAAAGCACGAGTTTTCACCACCGGAACCATTTCTTCGTTTTTCGCAACGAACATGTCCAATCCACTACTTTAGGTCCAAAACTCATGTTTGGGGTGGTTTCGTGCAATTTCATTGCCACTGGTCACCAATTCCAAAAACGGGTGTTAGGGTGCTTACAAGCACGAGTTTTTACCACCGAAACCATTTCTTCGTTTTGCGCAACGAACATGCCCAATCCACTACTTTAGGTCCAAAACTCATGTTTGGGGTGGTTTCGCGCAATTTTGTTGCCGCACGTCACCCATTCCGAAACGGTTGTTGGGGTGCATAGAAAGCATGAGTTTTCACCACCGGAACCATTTTTCGCTTTTTTGCAATGAACATGCCCAATCCACTACTTTAGGTCCAAAACTCATGTTTGGGGTGGTTTTGCGCAATTTCGTTGCCGCACGTCACCCATTCCGAAAACGGGAGTCGGGGTGCATACAAAGCATGAGTTTTCGCCACCGGAACCATTTCTTCGTTTTTCGCAACGAACATGCCCAATCCACTACTTTGGGTCCAAAACTGATGTTTGGTGTGGTTTCGCGCAATTTCGTTGTCGTACGTCACCCATTCCCAAAACGGGTGTCGGGGGTGCATACAAAGCACGACTTTTGCCACCGGAACGAATTCTTCGTTTTTCGCAACGAACATGCTCAATCCACTACTTTAGGTCCAAAACTCATGTCTGGTGTGGTTTCGCGCAATTTCGTTGCCGCACGTCACCCATTCCGAAAACGGGTGTCGGCGTGCATACAAAGCACGAGTTTTTGCCACCGGAACCATTTCTTCGTTTTTCACAACGAACATGCCCAATCCACTACTTTAGGTCCAAAACTCATGTTTGGGTTGGTTTCGCGCAATTTCGTTGCCGCATGTCACCCATTCCGAAAACGGGTGTCAGGGTGGATACAAAGCATGAGTTTTCGCCACCGGAACCATTTCTTTGTTTTTCTCAACGAACATGCCCAATCCACTACTTTAGGTCCAAAACTCATGTGTGGGGTGGTTTCGCGCAATTTCGTTGCCGCGCGTTACCCATTCCGAAAACGGGTGTCGGGGTGCATACAAAGCACGAGTTTTTGCCACCGGAACCATTTCTTCGTTTTTCACAACGAACATGCCCAATCCACTACTTTAGATCCAAAACTCATGTTTGGGTTGGTTTCGCGCAATTTCGTTGCCGCACGTCACCCATTCCAAAAACGGGTGTCAGGGTGGATACAAAGCACGAGTTTTTGCCACCGGAACCATTTCTTCGTTTTTCTCAACGAACATGCCCAATCCACTACTTTAGGTCCAAAACTCATATTTGGGGTGGTTTCGCGTAATTTCGTTGCCGCACGTTACCCATTCCGAAAACGGGTGTCGGGTGCATACAAAGCATGAGTTTTCGCCACCGGAACCATTTTTCGTTTTTCTCAGCGAACAAGCCCAATCCACTACTTTAGGTCCAAAACTCATGTTTGGGGTGGTTTCGCGCAATTTCATTGCCGCACGTCACCCATTTCGAAAACGGGTGTCGGGTGCATACAAAGCATGAGTTTTCGCCACCGGAACCATTTCTTCATTTTTTGCAACGAACATGCCCAATCCACAACTTTAGGTCCAAAACTCATGTTTGAGTTGGTTTCGCGCAATTTCGTTGCCGCACGTCACCCATTCCGAAAACGGGTGTCAGGGTGGATACAAAGCACGAGTTTTCACCACCGGAACCATTTCTTCGTTTTTTGCAACGAACATGCCCAATCCACTACTTTGGGTCCAAAACTCATTTTGGGGGGTTTTCGCGCAATTTCGTTGTCGTACGTCACATATTCCCAAAACGGGTGTCGGGGTGCAAACAAAGCACGACTTTTGCCACCAGAACCAATTCTTCGTTTTTCGCAACGAACATGCCCAATTCACTTCTTTAGGTCCAAAACTCATGTTTGGTGTGGCTTCGCGCTATTTCATTGCCGCACGTCACCCATTCCGAAAACGGGTGTCGGGGTGGATACAAAGCACGAGTTTTTGCCACCGGAACCATTTCTTCGTTTTTCGCAACGAACATGCCCAATCCACTACTTTAGGTCCAAAACTCATGTTTGGGTTGGTTTCGCGCAATTTCGTTGCCGCACGTCACCCATTCCGAAAACGGGTGTCAGGGTGGATACAAAGCACGAGTTTTCGCCACCGGAACCATTTCTTCGTTTTCCGCAACGAACATGCCCAATCCACTACTATAGGTCCAAAACTCCTGTTTGGGGTGGTTTCGTGCAATTTCGTTGCCGCACGTCACCAATTCCAAAAACGGGTGTCAGGGTGCATACAACCACGAGTTTTTGCCACCGGAACCAATTCTTCGTTTTTCGCAACAAACATGCCCAATCCAATACTTTAGGTCCAAAACTCATGTTTGGGGTGGTTTCGCGCAATTTCGTTGCCGCATGTCAACCATTCCGAAAACGGGTGTCGGGGTGCATACAAAGCACGAGTTTTCGCCACCGGAAGCATTTCTTAGTTTTTCTCAACGAACATGCCCAATCCACTACTTTAGGTCCAAAACTAATGTTTGGGGTGGTTTCGCGCAATTTCGTTGCCGCACGTTACCCATTCCGAAAACGGGTGTCGGGGTGCATACAAGCACGAGTTTTTGACACCGGAACCATTCCTTCGTTTTTCGCAACGAACATACCCAATCGACTACTTTAGGTCCAAAACTCATGTTTGGGGTGGTTTCGCGCAATTTCGTTGCCGCACGTCATCCATTCCGAAAATGGGTGTCGGGTGCATACAAAGCATGAGTTTTCGCCACCGGAACCATTTCTTCGTTTTTCGCAACGAACATGCCCAATCCACTACTTTAGGTCTACAACTCATGTTTGGGGTGGTTTTGCGCAATTTCGTTGCCGCACGTCACCCATTCCGAAAACGAGAGTTGGGGTGCATACAAAGCATTAGTTTTCGCCACCAGAACCATTTCTTCGTTTTTCACAACGAACATGCCCAATCCACTACTCTGGGTCCAAAACTCATGTTTGGTGTGGTTTGGCACAATTTCGTTGTCGTACGTCACCCATTCCCAAAACGGGTGTCGGGGTGCATACAAAGCACGACTTTTGCCAGCGGAACCAATTCTTCGTTTTTCGCAACAAACATGCCCAATCCACTACTTTAGGACCAAAACTCATGTTTGGTGTGGTTTCGCGCTATTTCATTGCCGCACGTCACCCATTCCGAAAACGGGTGTCGGGGTGCATACAAAGCACGAGTTTTTGCCACCGAAACCATTTCTTCGTTTTTCGCAACGAACATGCCCAACCCACTACTTTAGGTCCAAAACTCATGTTTGGGTTGGTTTCGCGCAATTTCGTTGCCGCACGTCACCCATTCCGAAAACGGGTGTCAGGGTGGATACAAAGCACGAGTTTTCGCAATCGGATCCATTTCTTCGTTTTTCGCATCGAACATGTCCAATCCACTACTTTAGGATCCAAAACTCATGTTTGGGATGGTTTCGGGTAATTTCGTTGCCGCACGTCACCCATTCCAAAAACGGGTGTCGGGGTGCATAGAAAGCCTGAGTTTTCGCCACCGGAACCATTTTTTCGCTTTTCGCAACGAACATGCCCAATCCACTACTTTAGGTCCAAAACTCATATTTGGGGTGGTTTCGCGCAATTTCGTTGCCGCACGTCACCCATTACAAAAACCGGTGTCGGGCGGGGTGCATACAAAGCACGAGTTTTTTGCCACCGGAACCAATTCTTCGTTTTTTGCAACGAACATGCCCAATCCACTACTTTAGGTCCAAAACTCATGTTTTGGGTGGTTTCGCGCTATATCGTTGCCGCACGTCACCCATTCCGAAAACGGGTGTCGGGGTGCATGAGTTTTCGCCACCGAAACCATTTCTTCGTTTTTCGCAATGAACATGCCCAATCCAGTACTTTAGGTCCAAAACTAATGTTTGGGGGTGGTTTCGCGCAATTTCGTTGCCGCACGTCACCAATTCCGAAAACGGGTGTCGGGGTGCATACAAGCACGAGTTTTTGCCACCGGAACCAATTATTCGTTTTTCGCAATGAACATGCCCAATCCACTACTTTAGGTCCAAAACTCATGTTTGGGGTGGTTTCGTGCAATTTCGTTGCCGCACGTCACCCATTCCGAAAAAGGGTGTCGGGGTGCATACAAAGCACGAATTTTCGCCACCGGAACCATTTCTTCGTTTTGCGCAACGAACATGCCCAATCCACTACTTTAGGTCCAAAACTGATGTTTGGGGTGGTTTCGCGCAATTTCGTTGCCGCACGTCACCAATTCCGAAAATGGGTGTCGGGGTGTATACAAGCACGAGTTTTTGGGTGTATACAAGCACGAGTTTTTGCCACCGGAACCGTTTATTCGTTTTTCGCAACGAACATGCCCAATCCACTACTTTAGGTCGAAAACTCATGTTTGGGGTGGTTTTGCGCAATTTCATTGCCGCACGTCACCCATTACGAAAACGGGTGTCGGGGTACATACAAAGCATGAGTTTTCGCCACCGGAACCATTTCTTCGTTTTTCATAACAAACATGCCCAATCCACTACTTTAGGTCCAAAACTCATGTTTGGGGTGGTTTCGCGCAATTTCGTTGCCGCACGTCACCAATTCCGAAAACGGGTGTCGGGGTGCATACAAGCACGAGTTTTTGCCACCGTAACCATTTCTTCGTTTTTCGCAACGAACATGCCCAATCCACTACTTTATGTCCAAAACTCAAGTTTGGGGTGGTTTCGTGCAATTTCGTTGCTGCACGTCACCCATTCCGAAAATGGGTGTCAGGGTGCATACAAAGCACGAGTTTTCGCCACCGGAACCATTTGTTCGTTTTGCGCAACGAACATGCCCAATCCACTACTTTAGGTCCAAAACTCATGTTTGGGGTGGTTTCGCGCAATTTCGTTGCCGCACGTCACCAATTCCGAAAACGGGTGTCGGGGTGCATACAAGCACGAGTTTTTGCCACCGGAACCATTTATTCGTTGTTCGCAACGAACATGCCCAATCGACTACTTTAGGTCCAAAACTCATGTTTGGGGTGGTTTCGCGCAATTTCGTTGCCGCACGTCACCCATTCCGAAAACGGGTGTCGGGGTGCATACAAAGCACGAGTTTTTGCCACCGGAACCATTTCGTCGTTTTTGCAACGAACATGCCCAATCCACTACTTTAGGTCCAAAACTCATGTTTGGGTGGTTTCGCGCAATTTTGTTGCCGCACGTCACCCATACCGAAAACGTGTGTCGGGGTGCATACAAAGCACGCGTTTTCGCCACCGGAACCATTCCTTCGTTTTTTGCAACGAACATGCCCAATCCACTACTTTAGGTCCAAAACTCATGTTTGGGGTGGTTTCGCGCAATTTCGTTGCCGCACGTCACCCATTACAAAAACGGGTGTCGGGCGGGGTGCATACAAAGCACGAGTTTTTGCCACCGGAACCAATTCTTCGTTTTTCGCAACGAACATGCCCAAACCAATACTTTAGGTCCAAAACTCATGTTTGGGGTGGTTTCACGCAATTTCGTTGCAGCATGTCACCCATTCCGAAAACGGGTGTCGGGGTGCATAAAAAGCACGAGTTTTCGCCACCGGAAGCATTTCTTCATTTTTCTCAACGAACATGCCCAATCCACTACTTTAGATCCAAAACTAATGTTTGGGGTGGTTTCGCGCAATTTCGTTGCCGCACGTTACACATTCCGAAAACGGGTTTCGGGGTGCATACAAGCACGAGTTTTTGACACCGGAACCATTTCTTCGTTTTTCGCAACGAACATGCCCAATCGACTACTTTAGGTCCAAAACTCATGTTTGGGGTGGTTTCGCACAATTTCGTTGTCGCACGTCACCCATTCCGAAAACGGGTGTCGGGTGCATACAAAGCATGAGTTTTCGCCACGAGAACCATTTCTTCGTTTTTCGCAACGAACATGCCCAATCCACTACTTTAGGTCTACAACTCATGTTTGGGGTGGTTTCACGCAATTTCGTTGTCGCACGTCACCCATTCCGAAAATGAGAGTTGGGGTGCATACAAAGCATGAGTTTTCGCCACCGGAACCATTTCTTCATTTTTCGCAACGAACATGATCCATTACTTTGGGTCCAAAACTCATGTTTGGTGTGGTTTCACGCAATTTCATTGTCGTACGTCACCCATTCCCAAAACGGGTGTCGGGGTGCATACAAAGCACGACTTTTGCCACCGGAACCAATTCTTCGTTTTTCGCAACAAACATGCCCAATCCACTACTTTAGGTCCAAAACTCATGTTTGGTGTGGTTTCGCGCTATTTCATTGCCGCACGTCACCCATTCCGAAAACGGGTGTCGGGGTGCATACAAAGCACGAGTTTTTGCCACCGAAACCATTTCTTCGTTTTTCGCAACGAACATGCCCAACCCACTACTTTAGGTCCAAAACTCATGTTTGGGTTGGTTTCGCGCAATTTCGTTGCCGCACGTCACCCATTCCGAAAACGGGTGTCAGGGTGGATACAAAGCACGAGTTTTCGCAATCGGAACCATTTCTTCGTTTTTCGCATCGAACATGTCCAATCCACTACTTTAGGTCCAAAACTCATGTTTGGGATGGTTTCGGGTAATTTCGTTGCCGCACGTCACCCATTCCAAAAACGGGTGTCGGGGTGCATAGAAAGCATGAGTTTTCGCCACCGGAACCATTTTTTCGCTTTTCGCAACGAACATGCCCAATCCACTACTTTAGGTCCAAAACTCATATTTGGGGTGGTTTCGCGCAATTTCGTTGCCGCACGTCACCCATTACAAAAACGGGTGTCGGGCGGGGTGCATACAAAGCACGAGTTTTTTGCCACCGGAACCAATTCTTCGTTTTTTGCAACGAACATGCCCAATCCACTACTTTAGGTGATGTGCACCCGTTGGGTGATTGCCCGATCTTTCGATGAGAGGGTGTGGAATAACTCGATTGGGGGAGGAGACGACGTTCACGGCCCGACTACAGCCTTCCAAAGACGCTGCGCCTTAGCAACCGATACACCACCTCCTATGGCTGTAACGATCTTGTGGAGCGTGACACCCTGGCCACTAGGGCACTCGTCCTGCAAGCAATCGAAGAACTAGCAAGAACAAGTAGAACAAGTACTGAATTACCAGATCTAAATGTAGGTTTCCAAATCAAACTCCAATATGGTGGGGTTCCGAAGACAAGAAGACGGGCGGCTGAACCAGCACGCGCGCTTACAAGCAAGTAGCGAGAGCTAAACTTGATCTAAACAAAACCCGCTGTTCTTGGTGGCGGCTAGGGGGTTTATAAACATGGGAGGACGACCACAAGGGTATTGGGGTCGTGCTGCAACCCTAGGATGCGTCCCTAATGGACCTAACTTGATACACGACCCATTGGGCCAAAATAGGGTGACGCAGCACCATGGGCAGAAAAGGCAGGAAATGTCTCGGTAAGAAAACAATGATTACGGCGGCCTCAGAACAGATATGACTATAATTCCGGATCCATATGAAAGTAGACTTGATAAGCTTTCCATGTTGTGCTTGAACATTCCAATCCGAGCCCGCATCTGACCGTGGTGACCGTCACAAGTTGGTGTTCTTCTGCAGTCCGAATCCAGCATGTTCAAATCCTTTTCCCTTTCGGTCTTCTCCCTGATTCCTAAGCAAAACAAGAGTGCACGGGTCTCCATGGTCTAAATATGATGGACATGAACTCAAGAGTGTAATCACCTGATGGTTGAGTTGACGAGCACGAGCGCGAGTAATGGGACCAGAAATTGGTACTTGTATTGGTATAGATGCATCAGTAGTGTGGATGTCTTCATCATTCTCCCCTTCTTGCATTTGAGTCGTCCTCGACTCAAGCTCAACTTCCTCTCCCAAGTAGGGCTTTAAATCTGCAATGTTAAATGTGGGGCTAACCCCAAAGTCTGCAGGCAGATCTAGCCTATATGCATTGTCGTTAATTTTCTCTAGCACTTTAAACGGTCCATCGGCTCGAGGCAACAATTTAGATTTTCGTAATTCAGGAAACCTTTCCTTTCTCAAATGCAACCAAACTAAATCTCCAGGTTCAAAATTTATTTCCTTTCTACCTTTATCACTAGCAAACTTATATCTAGCATTCATACGCTCTATGTTTTCTTTAGTAGTTTCGTGCAGTTTTAACATCAATTCAGCACGCCTAGTAGCATCAAAATTTAGTTTTTCAGAAGATGGCAAAGGCATTAAATCAATAGGAGCACGAGGTAACAAACCATATACAATCTGAAATGGGCACATCTTTGTAGTAGAATGCAATGATCGATTATAAGCAAATTCAATATGAGGCAAACAGTCCTCCCACATCTTAATATTCTTCTTTAGAACTGCCCTTAACATAGTAGACAAAGTTCTATTCACAACTTCAGTTTGACCATCAGTTTGAGGATGACATGTAGTAGAAAATAAAAGCTTAGTCCCCAATTTTGCCCACAAAGTCCTCCAAAAATGACTAAGAAATTTAGCATCACGATCAGAAACGATTGTGTTGGGCACACCATGCAAGCGAACAATTTCACGAAAGAACAAATCAGCAATATGAGTAGCATCGTCAGTTTTATGACATGGTATGAAATGTGCCATCTTAGAAAATCTATCAACAACCACAAACACACTATCACGTCCCTTCCTAGTCCTAGGCAATCCCAGCACAAAATCCATAGAAATATCTTCCCAAGGAGCACTAGGAACGGGTAGAGGCAAATACAAACCGTGTGGATTTAACCGTGACTTCGCCTTTTGGCATGTCGTGCAACGAGCAACCAATCTCACGACATCTCTTCTCATCTTGGACCAAAAGAAATGACCAGCAAGTATGTCCTCCGTTTTCTTTGCTCCAAAATGTCCCATTAAGCCACCTCCATGTGCTTCCTGTAACAACAACAAACGAACGGAGCTAGCTGGAATGCATAGCTTGTTAGCTCTAAACACAAACCCATCACTAACGATATATTTGTTCCATCCTTTCCCATCTTTACAATGCAGCAACACATCTTTAAAATCAGCATCATGAACATATTGGTCTTTAATCGTCTCTAATCCAAAGATTTTGTAGTCAAGTTGATTCAGCAAAGTATATCTCCTAGACAAAGCGTCAGCAATGATATTCTCTTTTCCTTTCTTGTGCTTAATAACATAAGGAAACGATTCGATAAATTCAACCCACTTAGCATGTCTACGGTTCAGTTTTCCTTGACTACGAATATGTTTCAAAGATTCATGATCAGAATGAATAACAAACTCTTTGGGCCACAAATAATGCTGCCATGTTTCTAATGTTCGCACAAGAGCATATAATTCCTTATCATAAGTAGAATAATTTAGAACAGACCCACTCAATTTTTCACTAAAATATGCAACAGGTTTGCCTTCTTGTAACAAAACACCACCCAATCCAATTCCACTAGCATCACATTCAAGCTCAAAAGTCTTATTAAAATCAGGAAGTTGGAGGAGAGGTGCATGTGTCAACTTATCTTTCAGCACGTTGAAAGCGTGCTCTTGTACTTTGCCCCAACTAAAATGCACTCCCTTCTTCGTAAGCTCATTCAAAGGTGCAGCAATGGTGCTAAAGTCCTTCACAAAACGGCGATAGAAGCCAGCAAGTCCTAGGAAACTCCGCACCTGTGTGATAGTCTTTGGCATAGGCCATCCATGTATCGCTTCTACCTTGGCTTGATCAACCTCAATTCCCTGTGGAGTCACAACATAACCAAGAAACGAAACTCGATCGGTGCAAAATGTGCACTTCTCAAGGTTACCAAATAAACGTGCATCTCGTAAAGCATTAAAAACAGCACGCATGTGATCAACATGTTCATCCATAGATTTGCTGTAGATTAATATGTCATCAAAGTATACTACCACAAATTTTCCAATGAAGGCACGCAAAACCTCGTTCATTAATCTCATGAAAGTGCTAGGTGCATTAGTTAACCCAAAAGGCATGACTAACCACTCATACAATCCGAACTTAGTTTTGAAAGCAGTTTTCCATTCATCTCCCAATTTCATACGAATCTGGTGGTACCCACTACGCAAATCAACTTTAGAAAAGACAATGGCACCACTCAATTCATCAAGCATATCATCTAAACGTGGAATAGGGTGTCGATAACGTATCGTGATATTATTAATAGCCCTACAATCAACACACATAC
This sequence comes from Zea mays, assembly GCF_902167145.1. Classification (NCBI taxonomy): domain Eukaryota; kingdom Viridiplantae; phylum Streptophyta; class Magnoliopsida; order Poales; family Poaceae; genus Zea; species Zea mays. Next base: position 86,876,273 of record NC_050098.1, read on the forward strand.
GCCATGTTCCATCTTTTTTAGGCACTAAAATAACCGGAACAGCACACGGACTAAGAGACTCACGCACGTAACCTTTGTCGAGTAGTTCTTGCACTTGTCGCTGAATTTCTTTTGTTTCCTCTGGATTTGTCCTATATGGCGCACGATTCGGCAAAGATGCACCAGGAATAAGATCAATTTGGTGCTCAATCCCTCGTATAGGTGGCAGCCCCTCTGGTATCTCACTTGGAAATACATCAGAATACTCCTGCAAAATGTTAGTAATAACAGGAGGCAAAGAATGCTGCATATCTTGAATTGAAATCAAAGCATCCTTGCATACCAAGGCGTAGGCAACAGTAGTGGAAGCAAATAATTCATTAACATCAGTTTTTGTTGCAAGCAAGCAATGTCCTTTCAATTTTATCCCATCTTTGTTATTACCAACAACTTTAATATTCTTGTTGTTCTCAGTTTTAGCTTTGGTAGCTTTAGCAACATCATCACGCACAATAGCCTCAGGGGACATGGGAAGCAAAATAATTTTCTTATCATGGTATATGAGAGAATATTGATTTGATCTACCATGATGCATACAATCTGAATCAAATTGCCATGGTCTACCTAGCAGAATATTACAAGCATCCATAGGCACAACATCACAGTCAACAACATCACGATATGAACCAATAGCAAAATTAATTCGTACCAGCTTGGTTACCTTGACCTTACCACTATTGTTGAGCCATTGAATGTGATATGGATGCGGGTGCGGTTTGGTCGTAAGTGCAAGCTTCTCCACCATGTCGCTGCTAGCCAAGTTGTTGCAGCTACCTCCATCAATGATCAAACGACATGAACGCTCCTTAATGACACACTTTGTTTGAAACAACGTATGTCGCTGATTCTGCTCTGCCTTCTCCATTTGTGCACTAAGCACACGCTGTACAATGAGGCTCTCATAATGCTCTGCATCATCTGCACCAATCTGTTCTTCGGGTGGTTCCTTAGTGCCTGCATCATCAGCCGCAAGCAAAGCAAGTGTAGCTTCATCCAAATCACTAGCAGAGGAATACCCACCATCGTCTTTTACCACCAAAACACGCTGATTAGGACAATCACGCTGCACGTGTCCATAGCCCTTGCATCGATAACACAGAACATCTCTTGTTCTACCTGTGGAAGCTACTGAAGAGGCACTACCTGCGGGTTTCTGGGCAGATTTGGTTGCTGAATTTGTGGAAGATGCACGTGGTTTGTCGCTGGAGGAAGGCGGGGGTGCTGGTCGACTTGGCGAAGGAGTTGGTGCTGGTGTACGGCCGGTCATGGACGTAGTCGTGCGCTGGTGCCATGGTGTAGATTTTCCTGCAGAAACAATAGACCTTGCACTAGCACGTCGTCCCTGCACTTCCCTTTCAGCTTTGCAAGCAAGATGAAACAATCGGGTTACATTAGCATAATCTTTATAAGCAAGGATGTCCTGAATTTCCCTATTTAACCCGCCCAAAAATCTAGCCATAGCAGATTCCTCACCCTCCTCTATGTTACAACGCAGCATACCCATTTGTAATTCCTGATAATATTCTTCTACACTTTTAGTACCCTGTCTCAATTGTTGCAACTTGTTTAACATATCACGTGCATAATAAGAAGGAACAAATCTAGCCCGCATGACCCGTTTCAACGCATCCCAAGTTTGTGGCATGTTATTAGGATTCTTCTTACCATGTTCTATCCACCAAACAGAAGCAAATTCAGTAAACTCACTAGTAGCAGCTCTAACCCGCGCATTCTCAGGAAATTCATGGCATGCAAACTTTTGATCAACCGCAATCTCCCAAGTAATGTAAGCATCAGGGTCATATTTACCATCAAAAGGAGGTATTTTAAATTTAACCTTACTAAAAGCATCATCATTACCATGTACCTCACGTCGGTGAAAACCACCCATACCTCTACGGTTAGTACGTAGTCGCCGGCGATTAGGTGCTTCTTGGTCATCTTGTTCAGTATCAGCAACATAGTCATCCCAGTTACCTTCGGCGCCCTCATCACGCCCACCATTGATATTAGCATGCATCTCATCAAACCGCCTCAAGAGTGCGACAAGGCTCTTGTCAATATGAGCAACTGTCATTTCCACATTTGCAAGTTTGGTGTTCGTGTCGATCTGTGTGGCCTCCAATTGCCCCATCTTTTCATTCGTCACCTGCATGTCATTATCAAGACCTTCCGTGTGCGTCTTCACTAGCCTTACAAAGTGTTGTATGATACCCTTGGTGCGAGGAGAGTGTGGCATATTACGAGAAGCATCATCAACCTCCAATCCTGCCATGGTTAGACGAACAGAGGCAACAAGAAAAAAAAAACGTGAAGGAATAAAAACTCTACAACTATTAGGATGTAGCTACTGCAAGGCGCTCACTCTCAACCTGCCACACAAGCTCTTACCAATTCTTACCTTGCACAACAGGAGGGGTCAGCATCCAACAAGTCTGCAACCGTGGAATAAGTGTATCGGTGCCGCAGCAACACGACCTGTCAAACTGTAGTCGAAATATGTAGAGTTGTAGGTGGGCTGAAGCAAGGAATACACTAGTACCACGTTAGTTACAAAAGCAAGCTGAATAATCGTTCAACGGTGGTACTGTGCTGGTCCTAGGCTAAACCAGGCTAGAGACGTGAGCCTAGGCACAAAGGTAGTCACTGAAAAAGAACAACTAGCACAGCACAAAGAGAAACAACAGATTTAGAGATTCAGCCCCCTTCTTCTTCTTTTCCTTTTTTTTTTCTTTTCTATTCTTTTTTTTTCTTCTTCTTCTGTTTTTTTTTGCAGGGGCCTAAACCCTTTTTTTTCACTATGACAACCCAAACAATAAAGATATTGCTAACAACCCCTTTAAATCAGATTTAACAAATCTTGTTAATATAGGAAGTCCAGAAATCTCTACGATGATTGCGGAGCGCTCAGAACGAATTTTGAGATAAGGTCAGATCCGTTGGAAAGAAGATAAGATAAGCTTTCCAGATTGTATTTAAACTTCCAAATCGGATATGATATGTATCCGTGGTGGCAAAAACGAACCAGAGATGTTTTTGGTGATGGTGGATTTCGTGGTGACCAAAACGTGGTAGAACTCAAAACTCTAAAGGAATAAACTAAGACCAGCAACTCGACACAACCGATGCAACCAAAAACTCAACAAGCCCTAACTAAGTAGTACTAGTAAATGCTCAATGGTTTATAGGATTGCGGTAAAACTAATCTACTATTTTTTGGCTTTTTCTGGACTATAGGAGATAAGAAAACAGCGAAGAAAAGTAAATCTCTCACCGATAAACCTTGCTCTGATTACCAACTGATGTGCACCCGTTGGGTGATTGCCCGATCTTTCGATGAGAGGGTGTGGAATAACTCGATTGGGGGAGGAGACGACGTTCACGGCCCGACTACAGCCTTCCAAAGACGCTGCGCCTTAGCAACCGATACACCACCTCCTATGGCTGTAACGATCTTGTGGAGCGTGACACCCTGGCCACTAGGGCACTCGTCCTGCAAGCAATCGAAGAACTAGCAAGAACAAGTAGAACAAGTACTGAATTACCAGATCTAAATGTAGGTTTCCAAATCAAACTCCAATATGGTGGGGTTCCGAAGACAAGAAGACGGGCGGCTGAACCAGCACGCGCGCTTACAAGCAAGTAGCGAGAGCTAAACTTGATCTAAACAAAACCCGCTGTTCTTGGTGGCGGCTAGGGGGTTTATAAACATGGGAGGACGACCACAAGGGTATTGGGGTCGTGCTGCAACCCTAGGATGCGTCCCTAATGGACCTAACTTGATACACGACCCATTGGGCCAAAATAGGGTGACGCAGCACCATGGGCAGAAAAGGCAGGAAATGTCTCGGTAAGAAAACAATGATTACGGCGGCCTCAGAACAGATATGACTATAATTCCGGATCCATATGAAAGTAGACTTGATAAGCTTTCCATGTTGTGCTTGAACATTCCAATCCGAGCCCGCATCTGACCGTGGTGACCGTCACAAGTTGGTGTTCTTCTGCAGTCCGAATCCAGCATGTTCAAATCCTTTTCCCTTTCGGTCTTCTCCCTGATTCCTAAGCAAAACAAGAGTGCACGGGTCTCCATGGTCTAAATATGATGGACATGAACTCAAGAGTGTAATCACCTGATGGTTGAGTTGACGAGCACGAGCGCGAGTAATGGGACCAGAAATTGGTACTTGTATTGGTATAGATGCATCAGTAGTGTGGATGTCTTCATCATTAGGTCCAAAACTCATGTTTTGGGTGGTTTCGCGCTATATCGTTGCCGCACGTCACCCATTCCGAAAACGGGTGTCGGGGTGCATGAGTTTTCGCCACCGAAACCATTTCTTCGTTTTTCGCAATGAACATGCCCAATCCAGTACTTTAGGTCCAAAACTAATGTTTGGGGGTGGTTTCGCGCAATTTCGTTGCCGCACGTCACCAATTCCGAAAACGGGTGTCGGGGTGCATACAAGCACGAGTTTTTGCCACCGGAACCATTTATTCGTTTTTAGCAATGAACATGCCCAATCCACTACTTTAGGTCCAAAACTCATGTTTGGGGTGGTTTCGTGCAATTTCGTTGCCGCACGTCACCCATTCCGAAAAAGGGTGTCGGGGTGCATACAAAGCACGAGTTTTCGCCACCGGAACCATTTCTTCGTTTTGCGCAACGAACATGCCCAATTCACTACTTTAGGTCCAAAACTGATGTTTGGGGTGGTTTCGCGCAATTTCGTTGCCGCACGTCACCAATTCCGAAAACGGGTGTCGGGGTGTATACAAGCACGAGTTTTTGCCACCGGAACCGTTTATTCGTTTTTCGCAACGAACATGCCCAATCCACTACTTTAGGTCGAAAACTCATGTTTGGGGTGGTTTTGCGCAATTTCGTTGCCGCACGTCACCCATTACGAAAACGGGTGTCGGGGTACATACAAAGCATGAGTTTTCGCCACCGGAACCATTTCTTCGTTTTTCATAACAAACATGCCCAATCCACTACTTTAGGTCCAAAACTCATGTTTGGGGTGGTTTCGCGCAATTTCGTTGCCGCACGTCACCAATTCCGAAAACGAGTGTCGGGGTGCATACAAGCACGAGTTTTTGCCACCGTAACCATTTCTTCGTTTTTCGCAACGAACATGCCCAATCCACTACTTTATGTCCAAAACTCAAGTTTGGGGTGGTTTCGTGCAATTTCGTTGCTGCACGTCACCCATTCCGAAAATGGGTGTCGGGGTGCATACAAAGCACGAGTTTTCGCCACCGGAACCATTTCTTCGTTTTGCGCAACGAACATGCCCAATCCACTACTTTAGGTCCAAAACTCATGTTTGGGGTGGTTTCGCGCAATTTCGTTGTCGCACGTCACCAATTCCGAAAACGGGTGTCGGGGTGCATACAAGCACGAGTTTTTGCCACCGGAACCATTTATTCGTTGTTCGCAACGAACATGCCCAATCGACTACTTTAGGTCCAAAACTCATGTTTGGGGTGGTTTCGCGCAATTTCGTTGCCGCACGTCACCCATTCCGAAAACGGGTGTCGGGGTGCATACAAAGCACGAGTTTTTGCCACCGGAACCATTTCGTCGTTTTTTCAACGAACATGCCCAATCCACTACTTTAGGTCCAAAACTCATGTTTGGGTGGTTTCGCGCAATTTTGTTGCCGCACGTCACCCATACCGAAAACGTGTGTCGGGGTGCATACAAAGCACACGTTTTTGCCACCGGAACCATTTCTTCGTTTTTCGCAACGAACATGCCCAATCCACTACTTTAGGTCCAAAACTCATGTTTGGGGTGGTTTCGCGCAATTTCGTTGCCGCACGTCACCCATTACAAAAACGGGTGTCGGGCGGGGTGCATACAAAGCACGAGTTTTTGCCACCGGAACCAATTCTTCGTTTTTCGCAACGAACATGCCCAATCCAATACTTTAGGTCCAAAACTCATGTTTGGGGTGGTTTCACGCAATTTCGTTGCAGCATGTCACCCATTCCGAAAACGGGTGTCGGGGTGCATAAAAAGCACGAGTTTTCGCCACCGGAAGCATTTCTTCGTTTTTCTCAACGAACATGCCCAATCCATTACTTTACATCCAAAACTAATGTTTGGGGTGGTTTCGCGCAATTTCGTTGCCGCACGTTACACATTCCGAAAACGGGTGTCGGGGTGCATACAAGCACGAGTTTTTGACACCGGAACCATTTCTTCGTTTTTCGCAACGAACATGCCCAATCGACTACTTTAGGTCCAAAACTCATGTTTGGGGTGGTTTCGCACAATTTCGTTGTCGCACGTCACCCATTCCGAAAACGGGTGTCGGGTGCATACAAAGCATGAGTTTTCGCCACCAGAACCATTTCTTCGTTTTTCGCAACGAACATGCGCAATACACTACTTTAGGTCTACAACTCATGTTTGGGGTGGTTTCGCGCAATTTCGTTGCCGCACGTCACCCATTCCGAAAATGAGAGTTGGGGTGCATACAAAGCATGAGTTTTCGCCACCGGAACCATTTCTTCGTTTTTCGCAACGAACATGATCCATTACTTTGGGTCCAAAACTCATGTTTGGTGTGGTTTCACGCAATTTCATTGTCGTACGTCACCCATTCCCAAAACGGGTGTCGGGGTGCATACAAAGCACGACTTTTGCCACCGGAACCAATTCTTCGTTTTTCGCAACAAACATGCCCAATCCACTACATTAGGTCCAAAACTCATGTTTGGTGTGGTTTCGCGCTATTTCATTGCCGCACGTCACCCATTCCGAAAACGGGTGTCGGGGTGCATACAAAGCACGAGTTATTGCCACCGAAACCATTTCTTCGTTTTTCGCAACGAACATGCCGAACCCACTACTTTAGGTCCAAAACTCATGTTTGGGTTGGTTTCGCGCAATTTCGTTGCCGCACGTCACCCATTCCGAAAACGGGTGTCAGGGTGGATACAAAGCACGAGTTTTCGTAACCGGAACCATTTCTTCGTTTTTCGCATCAAACATGCCCAATCCACTACTTTAGGTCCAAAACTCATGTTTGGGGTGGTTTCGCGTAATTTCGTTGTCGCACGTCACCCATTCCGAAAACGGGTGTCTGGGTGCATAGAAAGCATGAGTTTTCGCCACCGGAACCATTTTTCGCTTTTCGCAACGAACATGCCCAATCCACTACTTTAGGTCCAAAACTCATGTTTGGGGTGGTTTCGCGCATTTTCGTTGCCGCACGTCACCCATTACAAAAACGGGTGTCGGGCGGGGTGCATACAAAGCACGAGTTTTTTGCCACCGGAACCAATTCTTCGTTTTTCGCAACGAACATGTGTCACACCCGGTTTTAGAAGGCAAACCGAATGCGAACCATGTACGTGCTAGGATCAGTAATTCACGTACACAGCAGTTACATAACATGGACATCATCACACAGTGCTCAAATAGTATTAAAAAGGGAAATAATAGTCGATTACATCATACGTCTGAGACGTCCATATGGTCCTTACAATAAATCAAAGTGCGGAAAAGAAACGTAGAAACGCGGCCTTCACAGGCAGCCGACTGGGGGTTGCCGCTAACCCACGCCTAGAACTCGTCGTAGTCTTGGAACTCCTGGAAGTCTCCTTCCACGGCTTCATCTTCTCCTGAGCAGTGGTTGCAATGCTGACAACCTGAGGATGGGGGGGGGTTTGGTGTGTAGAGCAAGAGTGAGTACACATCAACATACTCAGCAAGTATCCTGTTTGGCTGTAGTGGACTAGCTTTATGTGGGGATAAGTCAAGCAATTGCTTTTAGTTGGTCAGATTATTATGTACTAATAGAAAGCCAGGTTTTAGCATTATCCCAAGTTATTAGCCCGATGTACCCTTTCCAAACGGAAAGAATACCACTTACCAGCACCATAACCATAACCAAAACCATCAGTCTCATTGCCACCTGTAAACCAAAGTGTCTCTGATCAAGTACCACTAATCACTGGAGCTCCCTTGGCCGCTCATAACCGCGAGCACGGCTGATATATCAGTTTTCAAACACTCTGCCGAGATTGTGCACTTTACCCACAAGTCGTGATTCCCTTTCTGCCCGGAAAGAGCTACTCCCCATTGACCACTACCTAGGTGGCCTGGCAGGGCATCACTACGTAGCCTTTACAAAGATTCCCCGGGGCTGTAGCCACCCGTTAGGTTTCCTAAATGCACCGCACTCCTCCCCAAGGGGCGAACCCAAACTTGGCAGAGCGAGCCGCATACACCGAGCCCCATTGACGGCACGACGGCTAAGCGAACTACACCCCAGATCCTCTAATTATTCAGCTAAGGGCACCCCATTCCACCCTCATGGTTGCACTGTTTTCCCGGGCGGTCATCCATAGAACAGGTCCTTACGGAGAGGCACTCGAGAAACCGCTCGAGCCCCCTTGAAAACCACAAGTATAACATCATAATAAGAGAGGGGAAAACAGCATATCATAGATAATCTCATCATGTTCATTGATTAGAGTTAAGCAATAACATGAAGCTAAACAATAATAATCCAACCCAAATAGGTAAACAAGGACATGGATAACAAAGCTAGTTAATCCTTAGGCATAAATGTGTAAAGCGGGAGGTGAATTAAAGAATGAATAGGACAGAGATAGGTCAAGGGACACTTGCCTCCACCAACCGACTGCTGCTTAGTGGCTTCTCCTGCGAGTTCCTCGGGCTCTTCAACCGGATCGTTCTCTATGCGATTGCAAGCATACATACATCCATCCATTCAAATTAGGAAACAAACAGTACACCATACAAGAGAACAAATAAAGTAAATATGCATAGAATATCACATATGATAATGAATTTACCTTGGTTAGAAAGAGGTGGGGGAAAGGTCTCGCGAGGGTTAAATCTTAAGCCCGAGACGCACTACGGGTAGGCGAATAACTAGACGTTACGTGTTCTAGTTCCAATTGGTTCCAACAAAAGAATTAGCTACATGCACTAATGTAAACGTGACCACTTTTAGTAGATTAACGTTGAATGAGATAGGTGATTAGCTATACGAATTAACTAACGTAACAAATTTCCAAACTGAGACTCCTATCTTATTAATATGAACAACGAGATTAGCGCGCATAGGACACCGGGGGGGGGGGGGGTAGATGGGGCGTCTGGGGGTAGACGGGGGCGCGACGGGTCGTGTCAAGGCACGCGCACTACGCGAGCACGCGCGCGAGGCCGCACGCACACGCCACGAACTAGCCGTGCGCTAGCCAAGCTCAAAGCCGCGCGCCATAGGCACGCTGGGCCGAGCTCGAGGCCACGCCGGGGCCGTCACGACGCGAGCAAGGCACGGCGGGGCGAGCGGGCATGCGCGCCGGGGCAAGCGAGCACGGGCGAGCGAGGACGCGGCCGGGCGAGGACACGGCCGGGCGAGGACACGGCCGGGCGCGGGGGCGGGCGGCCGAGCCAGGGCGCGACGGGGGCGGTCGAGCCGGGGCACGGGACAGCCGAGCTCGCCGGGAGGCGGCCGAGCCGGGCACGGAGGCGGGCGGCCGAGCCAGGGCAGCGCGGGGCGGGGCTGAGCGGGCGCGAGGCTCGCCGGAGGCGAGCCGGCTGAGGGCGGCCGAGCCGGGGGCGGCTGGGGGCGGGGCCAAGGGGCGCGGCCGGGCGCGGGATGGGGGCGGGGGCTCGCTGGAGCGGCCGAGGCGGGGCGGACGGGCTCGCCCGGGGCGGCCGAGCCGGGACCGGGCGAAGTCGGGGCGAGGCGGCGCGGGGACGGCCGAGCCGGGGGCGCGGCGAGGCGGGGCAGCGTGGGATGGGGCCGAGCGGGCGCGGCCGGGCGCGGGACGGGGCGATGCGGGGGCTCGCCGGAGCGGCCGAGGGCGGCCGAGCCGGGGGCGGCCAGGCGGGCGGCCGGGCGCGGGGCGGCCGAGGGCCGAGGCCGAGGTGGGCGCGCCCATGGCGCGGGGGAGGGCGCCGGCGGGAGGGAAGGAGGAGGGAGGGGGAGGAGAGGAGGGAGGAGTGGGGGGGGGGGGGGGATAAGCCTCACCGGAGGGGGAGGACGGCGCGGCGGCGGCGCCGGGGAGGGGCGGCGACGGCGCTAGGGCAGGGGAGGCGGCAGCGGTTAGGGTTAGAGAGAGGGAGAGAGAGGGGATGACGGACGGGGCCGGTGGGGAGGGGATTTTTGGAAAAAAGAAAAAGGGGAGGGGGCGGTTGGGCCGGCCGGGCCCAAAGGGGGGAGGGGCGCGCGGCTGGGCCGCCAGGACGGTCTAATGAGGACATCACTATGAGTACGACTACACCAGCAGCACCTCCACATCAAGCGCCACTTCCTTCATTAGCTGGGCCAATCACTCGGGCCCGTGCCAGAGATCTTAACTTCGTCATGCTACTGAAGAATGAGGGCCCAGAAGAATAGACGACCAGCCCAACTGCGGCCCATAGTGGACGACCTAGGGTTGGCCGCCCTAGGGGCTGCGCCCCCTCTATTTATGCAGGAGCTGCGCCTCCTTTATTTTGGGAGTTTGTTTTACGTTAGCCTTAGCTACTCTCGAACACGCGCAAATCTGCGCTGTCTTCGTGTATTCAGAACTCCACCCTCGAGTAATAGATTAGATTGCTCGCATCTTTTTCTTGTTCGTTCTTCGATTGCGCACAGGAAACGATCTTCGTGATCAGGCCGATCTCGCATCAGCAAGGTCGGTAACCACAGGGAGTTGGTTCAGCGATTGCATTGGCGCCTCGGGCTTGCTCGTCGTAGTCGGATTGCAAGGGTCATCTTCCGCCAAATCGGAATTATCTCTACTCGCCGAAAGATCGGGCACCTCAGCTTCATCAATTGGTATCAAATTTCCAGGTTGATCGGTGAGTTTATCGAGCGTTTTTTTTCCTACAGTCCACAAAACCACATAAAAATTCAGGTTAGATCTTATCCCAGCACCCTTTTGAGCCTCGCACTTTCTTTCAATAATCTGCATTGTTGAATTTGTGTGCTTTCGCGTCATTTGTTGCTGGTTGCATTGTGTTCTTCCACCTTTCAAACCCTAGCGCCGCCACCATCTCCCGTTTGATCACGCCACAAACCGAGTCAACATCGTTTCCTTGTTTTTCTCCTTCGGTTACGTCAAAAAAAAAACAGAAAAAAACAAACCGAGTCAACGGCCGTTTCCTTGTTTTTCTCCTTCGGTTAGAAAAAAAACAGAAAAAAAACAAACCGAGTCAACAGCCGCCTCCTTGTTTTTCTCCTTCGGCTACTGAAAAAAAACAGAAACAAAAAAAGGAAAACGAAGGAGAAAGGATACGGTTGTTTCATCCCGGTCGTTTTTTTAAAACATCACTTGAGGTACCTTCCGTAAAATGGGCATAACGTTTCGCTCGGGTGTCCAAAAATTCTGAAATTTTTACAGGAGCTTGTTGACACCATTCTGAGGCCGGCCAAACTCACCTACGGTCTGTTTGGGGTTCGACAAAATTGTCAAAAAAATTCAGGAAAATAAAGAAAAAAATTCATCAAAGTTCTCGCACGCTTTTCAGAGAACTTCCTGATTTTCTATAGACCACATCTGATTTCTGTTTTAGGTGAAACTTCGTGTAGCTCCTATTTTGTTGCTTCTTGTGCTGAGAAAAATATCAAAAAAATCATACAAAAAAAGAAAAACAAAATCACTTGTGATTCCTACTAGTGCCTTTTTGGCATCACTAGTACAATATTTACGGTACTGCCATTCTGCTAGTTCCATCCGTCCTTTACACTTGTGGCCAGCAATATAGTTCCGTGTTTTGCACTATAATTCAACTTTGCATTATTGTTTGATCGTGTTAATCCTTGACTTGAGTGCAGCCTACCCAAAACTCCACATATTTCTACGACGAGAAGGTTTCTGTTTCTCCAGGCAATCGCTCATCCAATCTTTCACCGGTTCCACCTGTTGGTTGCAGTTCACCACTGTGGCTTGGTAAGAACGGATAAGAACTTGATAACAACACTAGTGTGAGCGCCTTGTGAGCAGTACACCCCTGTTTTTGTCGTTGGTTTTTTTTCTCCTTTTGGTGTTTTGGTGTTTGCGCTAACTATGGCAGGAGCACACGACATGGTGGATGCCCAGTTGCAGATAGTACGGGGACAAGTTGATGGACTTGCTGCTGACATTAGGACGATGCATGAACGGCTTGATTCAACGATCACTTCGACGACCGAGCGTTTCAACCAACTTGACCTTGCTCAAACGGTGACTCGCACCACACTCGACACCATCCTGGCACGCCTTGATGCATTGACCACAAAGATGGAGCAGGAATACGGCGGTGACACTGAGCTGGACGATGGAGATCGCCGTGGTCGTGCACGTCGTGTGGTTCGTCATCCCCCTAATGACTTATTTTCTAAGATTAAATTTAAAATTCCATCTTTTAATGGTAAATATGATCCTGCTGCATATCTTGATTGGGAATTGGAGGTAGAACAGAAATTTTCATGCCATGATATTCCTGCTAATAGCCAAGTGAAGGCTGCCATTAGTGAATTTACTGATTTTGCTTTAATTTGGTGGCGTGAGTATAAACAAAAACTTCCCATTAACAGTGTCATTACTTGGACCCAATTAAAAACTGCCATGCGCCACAGATTTGTTCCTTCCTATTATGCTCGTGATTTGCTTAACAAAATGCAGCGTTTTCAACAAGGTTCACTATCTGTTGAGGAATATTACCAGGAGTTACAAAAGGGTATGCTTCGTTGTGGTTTGGTTGAGTCAGATGACGCTGCTATGGCGCGTTTTCGTGGTGGTTTGAACAGGGAAATTCAGGATATACTTGATTATAAGGATTATTTTGATATAACCACATTGTTTGAATATGCTTGCAAAGCTGAACGTGAAGTGCAGGGACGACGATCAAAGACATATACTAACTCTTTTGCAGGCCGGGGTCCAACACACAACTCAACTCCTTCCAGCCCTGCACCTTCTACGCCTAGCACGACATCGCGCACAGGGACGACCAAGCCAGTGGCGCCCCCTGCCAAAGGCGCCGCTTCTTCCACAGGACGTACACGGGATATTCAGTGCCATCGTTGCAGAGGGTTTGGGCACATGATTCGGGACTGCCCAAACAAGCGTACCTTGCTTATACGTGACAATGGTGAGTACTCTTCAGCCAGTGATTCTGAGGAAACTGGTCATGCTATGATTGCCACTAACCATGCAGAAAATGAGGAAGTCCACGTTGATCCCATCGACGCCGATAGGTATGAGAGTCTTGTTGTGCAGCGTGTTCTCAGCACACAGGTTGCCCAGGCCGAAAAAATCAGCGACACACTCTATTCCATACCAAGGGCGTCGTGCACGAACGGTCGATTCGCATCATCATCGATAGTGGCAGCTGCAACAATTTGGCAAGTACAGCGTTGGTAGAGAAATTATCCTTGCCCACTCGCACACATCCACATCCGTATCACATTCAATGGCTTAATGATGGTGGTAAAATAAAGGTAACACGTTCGGTACGTGTCCCCTTTTCGCTGGGTTCTTATTCTGATTATGCTGATTGCGATGTTATTCCTATGGAAGCATGCTCTTTGTTATTGGGTCGACCTTGGCAATATGATACTGATAGTTTACATCATGGTCGTTCAAATCATTATTCTTTCATGTTTAAAGGCCAAAAAATAATTATACATCCAATGACCCCTGACTAAATTTTGAAAGATGATCTTACTAGGGCTGCTAAAACTGCACAACAAGTCAAATCGACATCAGCCGCACCTATTAAATCTGAAATCAAGTTGCACTCTCCTGTTTTACTTGCTACACATGCTGATTTTGATGATCTCTATGAAGATCATATGCCCTGTTATGCACTTGTATGCTCGCGCATGCTTGTTCCGCTTGATGATGCACCGTCTTTGGATATACCCCCTGCTGTTGTTAACCTTTTGCAGGAGTATGCTGATGTTTATCCTACGGACTTACCACCGGGTCTTCCTCCCCTCCGTGGCATTGAGCATCAGATCGATCTCATCCCCGGCGCTTCTCTTCCGAACCGCGCCCCGTACCGTACAAATCCAGAGGAGACGAAGCAGATCCAGCGCCAGGTGCAGACGCTGCTTGATAAGGGTTACATTCGTGAGTCTCTTAGCCCTTGCTCGGTTCCTGTTTTACTCGTTCCAAAGAAAGATGGGTCATGGCGAATGTGCGTAGATTGTCGTGCTATTAATAACATCACAGTTCGTTATCGATATCCTATTCCACGCCTTGATGATATGTTAGATGAGCTTAGTGGTGCCGTTATTTTCTCTAAGGTTGATTTGCGTAGCGGTTACCATCAGATTAGAATGAAACTCGGTGATGAATGGAAAACGGCTTTTAAAACGAAATTTGGTTTATATGAATGGTTGGTTATGCCATTTGGATTGACTAATGCTCCCAGCACCTTTATGCGTTTAATGAACGAAGTTCTACGGGCCTTCATAGGTTTGTTTGTTGTTGTTTATTTCGATGATATCCTTATTTACAGCAAGTCTATAGAGGAGCATTTAGAACATTTGCGTGCTGTTTTTGATGCTTTGCGTGCTGCTCGCTTGTTTGGTAACATGGAAAAGTGCACATTTTGCACGCAACGTGTCTCGTTTCTTGGTTATGTGGTTACTCCGCAGGGCATTGAGGTGGATAGCAGCAAGATTGCTGCCATTCGGGAGTGGCCTACACCAACGACGGTCACACAAATTCGGAGCTTTCTTGGACTTGCCGGTTTCTACCGCAGATTTGTTCGTGATTTTAGCTCCATTGCAGCACCTCTACATGAGCTTACAAAGAAAGATGTGCCGTTTGCTTGGAGTGATTCGCAGGAGGTAGCGTTCAACACTTTGAAAGATAAGTTAACCCAAGCTCCCCTCTTGCAATTGCCTGATTTTAATAAAGTTTTTGATAAGGAGCTTCACGCAAGATGTGCCGTTTGCTTGGAGTAATAAATATTCTACTTATGATAAGGAGCTTTATGCTTTAGTGCGCACTTTGCATACATGGCAGCACTATCTTTGGCATCGTGAGTTCATAATTCATTCTGATCATGAGGCTTTAAAACATATTCGTACCCAAACAAATCTGAACCGTCGTCATGCTAAATGGGTCGAATTCATTGAGTCCTTTCCTTACATTATTAAACACAAGAACGGGAAGGACAATGTTATTGCTGATGCTTTGTCTCGTCGCTATACCATGCTGTCACAGTTAGATTTTAAAATCTTTGGTTTGGACACTGTGAAGGATCAATATGTTGACGATGCTGATTTTAAAGATGCTTTCGGCCATTGTATTAATGGGATACCATGGGGCAAATTTCACATACAGGATGGGTTCCTGTTTCGCGCTAACAAGCTGTGTGTTCCATCTAGTTCGATTCGTCTTTTGTTGTTACAGGAGGCGCATGGAGGCGGTCTCATGGGGCATTTTGGCGTCTACAAAACGCATGAGGTGTTGGCTGCCCACTTCTTTTGGCCTCGGATGCGCGCTGATGTTGAGCGCCTTGTTGCACGCTGCACTACTTGTCAGAAAGCTAAGTCACGGTTGAACAACCATGGTTTATATATGCCTTTGCCTGTCCCTTCTTCTCCTTGGCTTGATATCTCTATGGACTTTGTTTTGGGCTTGCCTAGAACTAAGAAGGGGAGGGATAGTATTTTTGTGGTTGTTGATAGATTCTCTAAAATGGCTCACTTTATACCTTGTCATAAAACTGATGATGCTAGCATTGTTGCTGAATTGTTCTTTATAGAAATTATTCGTTTACATGGTATTCCAAAAACAATAGTCTCTGATCGCGATGCTAAGTTTCTAAGCCATTTTTGGAGATCTCTTTGGAATAAATTGGGAACTAAATTGTTGTTTAGCACTACTTGTCACCCTCAGACTGATGGACAAACTGAGGTAGTAAATAGAACTTTATCTACCATGCTTAGGGCTGTTTTAGACAAGAATTTGAGACGTTGGGAGGATTGCTTGCCTCATGTTGAATTTGCTTACAATCATGCCAGCCCTTTCTAGATTGTTTATGGTTACATCCCTAGGGCACCTATTGATTTGATTTCACTTAATGCTGCAAACGCCCCACATATAGATGCTGCTGCACATGTTGAACAAATGATTACCATACATGAACAAACGAAACAGAACATTGCTGCTACTAATGCAAAAA
Source organism: Zea mays (assembly GCF_902167145.1). Lineage (NCBI taxonomy): Eukaryota > Viridiplantae > Streptophyta > Magnoliopsida > Poales > Poaceae > Zea > Zea mays. The sequence continues at coordinate 86,892,477 of NC_050098.1, forward strand.
ATCAGGTTGCTGGTAGTAAAGGAAGAAAACATGTTACTTTTGAGCCAGGTGATATGGTTTGGTTGCACTTGAGAAAGGATCGGTTTCCTACTTTGCGCCGTTCTAAATTAATGCCTCGTGCTGCTGGTCCTTTTAAGGTGCTAACAAAGATTAACGATAATGCTTATATCCTTGACCTGCCTGCGGAATTTGGTGTTTCCACTAGTTTTAATGTTGCAGATTTGAAACCATATATGGCCGAGGATGAGGAGTTGTCGTCGAGGATGACTTCACTTCAAGAAGGGGAGGATGATGAGGACATCACTATGAGTACGACTACACCAGCAGCACCTCCACATCAAGCGCCACTTCCTTCATTAGCTGGGCCAATCACTCGGGCCCGTGCCAGAGATCTTAACTTCGTCATGCTACTGAAGAATGAGGGCCCAGAAGAATAGACGACCAGCCCAACTGCGGCCCATAGTGGACGACCTAGGGTTGGCCGCCCTAGGGGCTGCGCCCCCTCTATTTATGCAGGAGCTGCGCCTCCTTTATTTTGGGAGTTTTGTTTTACGTTAGCCTTAGCTACTCTCGAACACGCGCAAATCTGCGCTGTCTTCGTGTATTCAGAACTCCACCCTCGAGTAATAGATTAGATTGCTCGCATCTTTTTCTTGTTCGTTCTTCGATTGCGCACAGGAAACGATCTTCGTGATCAGGCCGATCTCGCATCAGTAAGGTCGGTAACCACAGGGAGTTGGTTCAGCGATTGCATTGGCGCCTCGGGCTTGCTCGTCGTAGTCGGATCGCAAGGGTCATCTTCCGCCAAATCGGAATTATCTCTACTCGCCGAAAGATCGGGCACCTCAGCTTCATCACGGCCCACGGGGGGGGGGGGGGGGGGGGAAGAGGGGGGCGACTGGGCCGCTTGGGCCAAGGGGAAGGGGGCGGCTGGGCCAAAAGGGGGGAGAGAGAAAAAGAAAAGGCTTTTCTTTTTCTAATTTCCAAATTTTCTTATATGCCTAATTCTCCAATTCACTCAACCACAAACACAAGAGTGCATAATCCGGCATGATGCATCAACCAAAAAAATAGTTCTAGGTTTTGGTTACACAAGATGTCGAGCTAATTCTCGCTATAACTTTTAGAAAAGATCAAGGCTTAGCGAGAAGAAAAGGGAAAAAGGAAAGAGTAACGCCTGAATTTGGTGAGAGAATAGAAGAAAAAAATTCTACCCCCAAATTCAGGGCGTTACAAACCTATCCCCCTTAAAAGAATCTCGCCCTCGAGATTCAGGGTTGGCTAGCAAAGAGCTCAGGGTATTTAGCCATCAGATCATCTTCACGCTCCTAGGTTGCTTCTTCCTCTGAATGGTGATTCCATCTGACTTTGCACATTCTGATGGTCTTCCTTCGGGTGACTCTGTCTACAACCTCAAGGATTTGCACTGGCTTCTCAACGTAGGTCAAGTCCTCCTGGACTTCAAGACCTTCCACTAGCAACTGCTCTTTTGGCACACGCAAGCACTTCTTCAACTGAGACACATGAAAGACATCATGCACGGCAGACAAATTCTCTGGCAGACTGAGCTGATAGGCCACTTCTCCACGCCTTGAGAGAATTTGGTACGGACCAATGTAGCGGGGTGCTAGCTTGCCTTTGACTCCGAACCTTCTGACTCCTCTGATCGGTGACACCTTCAGATAGACAAAATCTCCGACTTCGAAACTCAGCTCTCTTCTTCTTGTGTCTGCATAGCTTCGCTGCCTTGATTGCGCTATCTTCAGATTCTCTCGAACCATCTTGATGTTCTCTTCAACTTTAAGTAGAATGTCTGGCCTAAACACTTGCTTTTCTCCAGGCTGATCCCATTGCAACGGAGTTCTACAACTCCTTCCATAAAGCGCCTGAAATGGTGACATCTTCAAACTGGCCTGATAACTGTTGTTATAGGAAAACTCTGCATAAGGCAATCTCTTATCCCATCCGGACTGATCTTGCAACACACAGGCTCTCAACATGTCTTCCAGAATCTGATTGGTTCTTTCGGTCTGACCATCTGTCTACGGATGATAAGCTGAACTGAAATTCAGATGTGTGCCCAAGGCTTCATGCAACTACTGCCAGAAATGAGAGGTGAACTGCGTTCCTCTGTCTGACACTATCTTCTTTGGCACACCATGAAGACAAACGATCCGAGACATGTACAACTCTACCAATACTGCACTGCTATAGTTGGTCTTGACAGGTATGAAGTGGGCTGACTTGGTCAAGCGGTCCACTACTACCCAAATGGAATCGTAGACGGCTCGAGTGCGAGGCAGTCCGACTATGAAATCAATACCGATTTCATCCCATTTCCACTGAGGGATCTGCAATGGTTGCAACAATCCAGCTGGTCTCTGGTGCTCTGCCTTAATTCTTCGACAACTATCACACATAGCCACATGCTCTGCGATTTCCCTCTTCATTCCGTACCACCAGAATTTCTTCTTCAGATCTTGATACATCTTCTCACTTCCAGGGTGAATCGAATAGGCTGTCTCATGAGCTTCCTTGAGAATCAACTCACGAATGGATTGGACGTTGGGAACACACAAGCGGTCTTTAAACCATATCACACCTTCTGCATCTTCTCGAAAATCTTTGCCTCTTCCATCTAGAATCAGTCGCCGGATCTCACTGATCTTCTCATCATTCTTCTGCGCTTCTTTGATTTCGCGCTCCAAGGTAGGTTCCAACTCAACTGTGACTCCTCGCGAATTGTTCAGAAACCTGAGACTCAACCTGTCAAACTCCTTGGCCAACTCATAAGGCATCGGATGAGCGACCATCAGATTGACTTGACTCTTCCTGCTCAAAGCATCTGCCACTACGTTTGTTTTGCCTGGATGGTAATGGATCTCCAACTCATAGTCTTTGATCAACTCTAACTATCTTCTCTGCCTCATGTTCAACTCTGACTGAGTGAATATGTACTTCAGACTCTTGTGGTCTGTGTAAACATCGCATTTCTGTCCATACAGGTAGTGCCTCCATGTCTTCAGTGCGTGAACCACTTCTGCCAACTCTAGGTCATGGATTGGGTAATTCTTCTCATGAACCTTCAGCTGTCGGGACAAGTAAGCCACAACTCTTCCCTCTTGCATCAACACACATCCCAAACCTGTGTAGCAAGCATCACAATACACCGAGAAGGGCTTATGCACATCAGGTAAGACTAAGACAGGCGTTGTAGTCAACTTCTCTTTCAGCGCTTCAAAAGCCTCTTGACATTTCTGGGTCCACTTGAACTCAACTTTGTTGCCTAGCAACGCTATCATTGGTTTCACAATCTTCGAAAACCCTTCAATGAATCGCCGATAATATCTGGCCATTCCAATGAAGCTCTTGATTCCTCGAGCATTTGTTGGCGCTTTCCAGTTCAGAATGTCTGCCACTTTCTTCGGATCCACAACAAATCCTTCTTTGTCGGTTATGTGACCCAAGAACAGGACTTCACTGATCCAGAACTCACACTTGCTCAACTTTGCATACAACTGATGCTCTCGCAATCTTTGCAATACCATCTTCAAATGACTCGCATGCTCTTCTTCGCTTTGAGAGTAAATCAGAATGTCATCAATGAATACCACCACAAACTTATCAAGATAATCCATGAATACACTGTTCATCAGATTCATGAAAAACGCTGGTGCATTGGTCAAACCAAAAGACATCACTGTGAACTCATACAACCCATACTTGGAAATGAATGCCGTCTTCGGAATGTCCGAAGGTCGGATCCTGAGCTGATGATAACCTGACCTCAGATCAATCTTGGAGAACACACTGGCTCCTCTCAACTGGTCGAACAGATCTTCTATCCTGGGCAAAGGGTACTTGTTCTTGATCGTGACTTCATTCAAAGCTCAGTAATCGATGCACATTCTCTTGGTGCCATCTTTCTCCACGAACAAGACAGGAGCGGCCCAAGGCGAGGTGCTTGGCCGGATGTAACCTTTCTCTGACAGCTCATCAATCTGCTCCTTAAGTTCAACCAACTCTGGTCCAGATATTCTGTAAGCCCTCTTAAAGATGGGGGCGGTTCCAGGAAGAAGCTCTATGGCAAACTCAACTTTCCGCTCTGGTGGCATACCCGGTAAGTCCTTTGGAAACACATCTGGGAACTCGGACACAACCTTGATACTCTCGATCGGGTCTACCTCACTGCTATCGACAGTCATCTGATAACAACTTCCTTTCTTTGGCTCAGGCGGGACTAACTCGATCACCACTTCCTCTCCTAGTGGGGACACCAACTTGATTGTCCTTTTATCACAACTGATAACTGCCTGATACTTATCTAGCCAATTCATCCCTAGGATGACATCTATTCCCTGAGTACCCATTACTATGAGGTTAGCGGGAAACGCTATCCCCCTTATTTCCACACATACATTCAAACAAATGCTATCGGCTCGAATTCTACCACCGGCTGAGTCAATTTGAATGGGGGTTGACATGGTAGTAATTGGAAGATTATGTGCTTCTACCCATGATGCAGTAATGAAAGAATGCGTTGCTCCAGTATCAAATAACACTTCTGCAATATGGGAGTCGACTGGGAACATACCTACTATCATGCCGGGTGTCTCCTAAACTGCTTCAGCCTCCAAGTGGTTCAGTCTCCCATGATTGTAGCGTGGCTGAGAGCGGTTGCCTACTCCGAGCTGAGACACATTCTGCTTTGCTGGGGGCCTGATTGCTGCTGGGCTGCTTTCTTCGGACATTGCATCACCCAGTGGCCTTGCTCTCCACAGTGGAAACATGCCCTGTTTCCAACCTGAGCTGGTGCTACCTGACTGTTCTGCTGGTTTGCTGGGGCAGGAAGACGAGGTGCTTGCTGATTCTGCCTCTGAAACTGACCTCCTGTGATGAAGACATCCACACTACTGATGCATCTATACCAATACAAGTACCAATTTCTGGTCCCATTACTCGCGCTCGTGCTCGTCAACTCAACCATCAGGTGATTACACTCTTGAGTTCATGTCCATCATATTTAGACCATGGAGACCCGTGCACTCTTGTTTTGCTTAGGAATCAGGGAGAAGACCGAAAGGGAAAAGGATTTGAACATGCTGGATTCGGACTGCAGAAGAACACCAACTTGTGACGGTCACCACGGTCAGATGCGGGCTCGGATTGGAATGTTCAAGCACAACATGGAAAGCTTATCAAGTCTACTTTCATATGGATCCGGAATTATAGTCATATCTGTTCTGAGGCCGCCGTAATCATTGTTTTCTTACCGAGACATTTCCTGCCTTTTCTGCCCATGGTGCTGCGTCACCCTATTTTGGCCCAATGGGTCGTGTATCAAGTTAGGTCCATTAGGGACGCATCCTAGGGTTGCAGCACGACCCCAATACCCTTGTGGTCGTCCTCCCATGTTTATAAACCCCCTAGCCGCCACCAAGAACAGCGGGTTTTGTTTAGATCAAGTTTAGCTCTCGCTACTTGCTTGCAAGCGCGCGTGCTAGTTCAGCCGCCCGTCTTCTTGTCTTCGGAACCCCACCATATTGTAGTTTGATCTTTAAACCTACATTTAGATCTGGTAATTCAGTACTTGTTCTACTTGTTCTTGCTAGTTCTTCGATTGCTTGCAGGACGAGTGCCCTAGTGGCCAGGGTGTCACGCTCCACAAGATCGTGACAGCCATAGGAGGTGGTGTATCGGTTGCTAAGGCGCAGCGTCTTTGGAAGGCTGTAGTCGGGCCGTGAACGTCGTCTCCTCCCCCAATCGAGTTATTCCACACCCTCTCATCGAAAGATCGGGCAATCACCCAACGGGTGCACATCAGTTGGTAATCAGAGCAAGGTTTATCGGTGAGAGATTTACTTTTCTTCGCTGTTTTCTTATCTCCTATAGTCCAGAAAAAGCCAAAAATAGTAGATTAGTTTTACCGCAATCCTATAAACCATTGAGCATTTACTAGTACTACTTAGCTAGGGCTTGTTGAGTTTTTGGTTGCATCGGTTGTGTCGAGTTGCTGGTCTTAGTTTATTCCTTTAGAGTTTTGAGTTCTACCACGTTTTGGTCACCACGAAATCCACCATCACCAAAAACATCTCTGGTTCGTTTTTGCCACCACGGATACATATCATATCCGATTTGGAAGTTTAAATACAATCTGGAAAGCTTATCTTATCTTCTTTCCAACGGATCTGACCTTATCTCAAAATTCGTTCTGAGCGCTCCGCAATCATCGTAGAGATTTCTGGACTTCCTATATTAACAAGATTTGTTAAATCTGATTTAAAGGGGTTGTTAGCAATATCTTTATTGTTTGGGTTGTCATAGTGAAAAAAAAGGGTTTAGGCCCCTGCAAAAAAAAAACAGAAGAAGAAGAAAAAAAAAAGAATAGAAAAGAAAAAAAAAGGAAAAGAAGAAGAAGGGGGCTGAATCTCTAAATCTGTTGTTTCTCTTTGTGCTGTGCTAGTTGTTCTTTTTCAGTGACTACCTTTGTGCCTAGGCTCACGTCTCTAGCCTGGTTTAGCCTAGGACCAGCACAGTACCACCGTTGAACGATTATTCAGCTTGCTTTTGTAACTAACGTGGTACTAGTGTATTCCTTGCTTCAGCCCACCTACAACTCTACATATTTCGACTACAGTTTGACAGGTCGTGTTGCTGCGGCACCGATACACTTATTCCACGGTTGCAGACTTGTTGGTTGCTGACCCCTCCTGTTGTGCAAGGTAAGAATTGGTAAGAGCTTGTGTGGCAGGTTGAGAGTGAGCGCCTTGCAGTAGCTACATCCTAATAGTTGTAGAGTTTTTATTCCTTCACGTTTTTTTTTTCTTGTTGCCTCTGTTCGTCTAACCATGGCAGGATTGGAGGTTGATGATGCTTCTCGTAATATGCCACACTCTCCTCGCACCAAGGGTATCATACAACACTTTGTAAGGCTAGTGAAGACGCACACGGAAGGTCTTGATAATGACATGCAGGTGACGAATGAAAAGATGGGGCAATTGGAGGCCACACAGATCGACACGAACACCAAACTTGCAAATGTGGAAATGACAGTTGCTCATATTGACAAGAGCCTTGTCGCACTCTTGAGGCGGTTTGATGAGATGCATGCTAATATCAATGGTGGGCGTGATGAGGGCGCCGAAGGTAACTGGGATGACTATGTTGCTGATACTGAACAAGATGACCAAGAAGCACCTAATCGCCGGCGACTACGTACTAACCGTAGAGGTATGGGTGGTTTTCACCGACGTGAGGTACATGGTAATGATGATGCTTTTAGTAAGGTTAAATTTAAAATACCTCCTTTTGATGGTAAATATGACCCTGATGCTTACATTACTTGGGAGATTGCGGTTGATCAAAAGTTTGCATGCCATGAATTTCCTGAGAATGCGCGGGTTAGAGCTGCTACTAGTGAGTTTACTGAATTTGCTTCTGTTTGGTGGATAGAACATGGTAAGAAGAATCCTAATAACATGCCACAAACTTGGGATGCGTTGAAACGGGTCATGCGGGCTAGATTTGTTCCTTCTTATTATGCACGTGATATGTTAAACAAGTTGCAACAATTGAGACAGGGTACTAAAAGTGTAGAAGAATATTATCAGGAATTACAAATGGGTATGCTGCGTTGTAACATAGAGGAGGGTGAGGAATCTGCTATGGCTAGATTTTTGGGCGGGTTAAATAGGGAAATTCAGGACATCCTTGCTTATAAAGATTATGCTAATGTAACCCGATTGTTTCATCTTGCTTGCAAAGCTGAAAGGGAAGTGCAGGGACGACGTGCTAGTGCAAGGTCTAATGTTTCTGCAGGAAAATCTACACCATGGCAACAGCGCACGACTACATCCATGACCGGCCGTACACTAGCACCAACTCCCTCGCCAAGTCGACCAGCACCCCCGCCTTCCTCCAGCGACAAACCACGTGCATCTTCCACAAATTCAGCAACCAAATCTGCCCAGAAACCCGCAGGTAGTGCCTCTTCAGTAGCTTCCACAGGTAGAACAAGAGATGTTCTGTGTTATCGATGCAAGGGCTATGGACACGTGCAGCGTTATTGTCCTAATCAGCGTGTTTTGGTGGTAAAAGACGATGGTGGGTATTCCTCTGCTAGTGATTTGGATGAAGCTACACTTGCTTTGCTTGCGGCTGATGATGTAGGCACTAAGGAACCACCCGAAGAACAGATTGGTGCAGATGATGCAGAGCATTATGAGAGCCTCATTGTACAGCGTGTGCTTAGTGCACAAATGGAGAAGGCAGAGCAGAATCAGCGACATACGTTGTTTCAAACAAAGTGTGTCATTAAGGAGCGTTCATGTCGTTTGATCATTGATGGAGGTAGCTGCAACAACTTGGCTAGCAGCGACATGGTGGAGAAGCTTGCACTTACGACCAAACCGCACCCGCATCCATATCACATTCAATGGCTCAACAATAGTGGTAAGGTCAAGGTAACCAAGCTGGTACGAATTAATTTTGCTATTGGTTCATATCGTGATGTTGTTGACTGTGATGTTGTGCCTATGGATGCTTGTAATATTCTGCTAGGTAGACCATGGCAATTTGATTCAGATTGTATGCATCATGGTAGATCAAATCAATATTCTCTCATATACCATGATAAGAAAATTATTTTGCTTCCCATGTCCCCTGAGGCTATTGTGTGTGATGATGTTGCTAAAGCTACCAAAGCTAAAACTGAGAACAACAAGAATATTAAAGTTGTTGGTAATAACAAAGATGGGATAAAATTGAAAGGACATTGCTTGCTTGCAACAAAAACTGATGTTAATGAATTATTTGCTTCCACTACTGTTGCCTACGCCTTGGTATGCAAGGATGCTTTGATTTCAATTCAAGATATGCAGCATTCTTTGCCTCCTGTTATTACTAACATTTTGCAGGAGTATTCTGATGTATTTCCAAGTGAGATACCAGAGGGGCTGCCACCTATACGAGGGATTGAGCACCAAATTGATCTTATTCCTGGTGCATCTTTGCCGAATCGTGCGCCATATAGGACAAATCCAGAGGAAACAAAAGAAATTCAGCGACAAGTGCAAGAACTACTCGACAAAGGTTACGTGCGTGAGTCTCTTAGTCCGTGTGCTGTTCCGGTTATTTTAGTGCCTAAAAAAGATGGAACATGGCGTATGTGTGTTGATTGTAGGGCTATTAATAATATCACGATACGTTATCGACACCCTATTCCACGTTTAGATGATATGCTTGATGAATTGAGTGGTGCCATTGTCTTTTCTAAAGTTGATTTGCGTAGTGGGTACCACCAGATTCGTATGAAATTGGGAGATGAATGGAAAACTGCTTTCAAAACTAAGTTCGGATTGTATGAGTGGTTAGTCATGCCTTTTGGGTTAACTAATGCACCTAGCACTTTCATGAGATTAATGAACGAGGTTTTGCGTGCCTTCATTGGAAAATTTGTGGTAGTATACTTTGATGACATATTAATCTACAGCAAATCTATGGATGAACATGTTGATCACATGCGTGCTGTTTTTAATGCTTTACGAGATGCACGTTTATTTGGTAACCTTGAGAAGTGCACATTTTGCACCGATCGAGTTTCGTTTCTTGGTTATGTTGTGACTCCACAGGGAATTGAGGTTGATCAAGCCAAGGTAGAAGCGATACATGGATGGCCTATGCCAAAGACTATCACACAGGTGCGGAGTTTCCTAGGACTTGCTGGCTTCTATCGCCGTTTTGTGAAGGACTTTAGCACCATTGCTGCACCTTTGAATGAGCTTACGAAGAAGGGAGTGCATTTTAGTTGGGGCAAAGTACAAGAGCACGCTTTCAACGTGCTGAAAGATAAGTTGACACATGCACCTCTCCTCCAACTTCCTGATTTTAATAAGACTTTTGAGCTTGAATGTGATGCTAGTGGAATTGGATTGGGTGGTGTTTTGTTACAAGAAGGCAAACCTGTTGCATATTTTAGTGAAAAATTGAGTGGGTCTGTTCTAAATTATTCTACTTATGATAAGGAATTATATGCTCTTGTGCGAACATTAGAAACATGGCAGCATTATTTGTGGCCCAAAGAGTTTGTTATTCATTCTGATCATGAATCTTTGAAACATATTCGTAGTCAAGGAAAACTGAACCGTAGACATGCTAAGTGGGTTGAATTTATCGAATCGTTTCCTTATGTTATTAAGCACAAGAAAGGAAAAGAGAATATCATTGCTGACGCTTTGTCTAGGAGATATACTTTGCTGAATCAACTTGACTACAAAATCTTTGGATTAGAGACGATTAAAGACCAATATGTTCATGATGCTGATTTTAAAGATGTGTTGCTGCATTGTAAAGATGGGAAAGGATGGAACAAATATATCGTTAGTGATGGGTTTGTGTTTAGAGCTAACAAGCTATGCATTCCAGCTAGCTCCGTTCGTTTGTTGTTGTTACAGGAAGCACATGGAGGTGGCTTAATGGGACATTTTGGAGCAAAGAAAACGGAGGACATACTTGCTGGTCATTTCTTTTGGCCCAAGATGAGAAGAGATGTGGTGAGATTGGTTGCTCGTTGCACGACATGCCAAAAGGCGAAGTCACGGTTAAATCCACACGGTTTGTATTTGCCTCTACCCGTTCCTAGTGCTCCTTGGGAAGATATTTCTATGGATTTTGTGCTGGGATTGCCTAGGACTAGGAAGGGACGTGATAGTGTGTTTGTGGTTGTTGATAGATTTTCTAAGATGGCACATTTCATACCATGTCATAAAACTGACGATGCTACTCATATTGCTGATTTGTTCTTTCGTGAAATTGTTCGCTTGCATGGTGTGCCCAACACAATCGTTTCTGATCGTGATGCTAAATTTCTTAGTCATTTTTGGAGGACTTTGTGGGCAAAATTGGGGACTAAGCTTTTATTTTCTACTACATGTCATCCTCAAACTGATGGTCAAACTGAAGTTGTGAATAGAACTTTGTCTACTATGTTAAGGGCAGTTCTAAAGAAGAATATTAAGATGTGGGAGGACTGTTTGCCTCATATTGAATTTGCTTATAATCGATCATTGCATTCTACTACAAAGATGTGCCCATTTCAGATTGTATATGGTTTGTTACCTCGTGCTCCTATTGATTTAATGCCTTTGCCATCTTCTGAAAAACTAAATTTTGATGCTACTAGGCGTGCTGAATTGATGTTAAAACTGCACGAAACTACTAAAGAAAACATAGAGCGTATGAATGCTAGATATAAGTTTGCTAGTGATAAAGGTAGAAAGGAAATAAATTTTGAACCTGGAGATTTAGTTTGGTTGCATTTGAGAAAGGAAAGGTTTCCTGAATTACGAAAATCTAAATTGTTGCCTCGAGCCGATGGACCGTTTAAAGTGCTAGAGAAAATTAACGACAATGCATATAGGCTAGATCTGCCTGCAGACTTTGGGGTTAGCCCCACATTTAACATTGCAGATTTAAAGCCCTACTTGGGAGAGGAAGTTGAGCTTGAGTCGAGGACGACTCAAATGCAAGAAGGGGAGAATGATGAAGACATCCACACTACTGATGCATCTATACCAATACAAGTACCAATTTCTGGTCCCATTACTCGCGCTCGTGCTCGTCAACTCAACCATCAGGTGATTACACTCTTGAGTTCTTGTCCATCATATTTAGACCATGGAGACCCGTGCACTCTTGTTTTGCTTAGGAATCAGGGAGAAGACCGAAAGGGAAAAGGATTTGAACATGCTGGATTCGGACTGCAGAAGAACACCAACTTGTGACGGTCACCACGGTCAGATGCGGGCTCGGATTGGAACGTTCAAGCACAACATGGAAAGCTTATCAAGTCTACTTTCATATGGATCCGGAATTATAGTCATATCTGTTCTGAGGCCGCCGTAATCATTGTTTTCTTACCGAGACATTTCCTGCCTTTTCTGCCCATGGTGCTGCGTCACCCTATTTTGGCCCAATGGGTCGTGTATCAAGTTAGGTCCATTAGGGACGCATCCTAGGGTTGCAGCACGACCCCAATACCCTTGTGGTCGTCCTCCCATGTTTATAAACCCCCTAGCCGCCACCAAGAACAGCGGGTTTTGTTTAGATCAAGTTTAGCTCTCGCTACTTGCTTGCAAGCGCGCGTGCTAGTTCAGCCGCCCGTCTTCTTGTCTTCGGAACCCCACCATATTGTAGTTTGATCTTTAAACCTACATTTAGATCTGGTAATTCAGTACTTGTTCTACTTGTTCTTGCTAGTTCTTCGATTGCTTGCAGGACGAGTGCCCTAGTGGCCAGGGTGTCACGCTCCACAAGATCGTGACAGCCATAGGAGGTGGTGTATCGGTTGCTAAGGCGCAGCGTCTTTGGAAGGCTGTAGTCGGGCCGTGAACGTCGTCTCCTCCCCCAATCGAGTTATTCCACACCCTCTCATCGAAAGATCGGGCAATCACCCAACGGGTGCACATCATCCTGACTGATTGTTCTAGCGATTCTAGTACTGGTGCTGAGGATACTGCCTTTGGAACTGCTGATGCTGCTGAGGTGGATGCTGGTTCTGCCTGAACTGTTGAGGTTGATTGCCTGAGAAATGAGGACGATTGCTGCTTCCAGGCTGGGGTCCACTGATCTTGCGCTTACGATCCTCCATCTCCTTACGCTTCCTTTCTGTCATAATTGCTCTGTCAATCAGGTGCTGGAATGTCGGGAAGGTATGATTCATCAGTTGGTACTGCAGAGGGTCAACCAAGCCTCTCAGGAAACGGTACTGTCGCTTGGCATCAGTGTTGACATCTTCAGGAGCATAGCGAGACAACTACAGAAACCTGTCCTGGTACTCACTGACAGACGATGACCCTTGCTTGAGGGCCAGGAACTCCTCCTTCTTCACTGTCATCAGATCTGCAGGAACATGGTACTGACGAAAGCTTCCTCTGAACTCTTCCCAAGTGATGGTGTCGGGGTGGGCATGGGTGGCGAGGTAAGACTCCCACCATGACTAAGCTGCTCTTCTCAACAGACGGGGACCATACAAGACCTTCTCCCTGTCGTCACACTGAGCGGTATGCAACTCCCGCTCCACAGTGCGCAGCCAATCTTCAGCATCCATGGGGTCAGAAGAGTGAGCAAACGTTGGTGGATGACCTCTCATTAATTCAGCACGCTTGTCTCTGGGCATCTGAGGCATCTGAGGCTGAGGTGGTGCCTGTTGCTGTTGTTGCTGCTGCTGCCGAATGGCGGCCAGAGTCTGACCGATGGCTTGAACTGCCTGAGTCTGCATCAGAAACATCTGCTCGATAGACATCGGGGGCGGGGGCGGCAGGTGCTGTTGCTGGGGCACCTCATCCTACTGAGCGGCTCGCTCCTTCTGAGCACGCCTTCCTCCTCTGCGCCTGTTCTCTGACATCTGCAGAATGCAACCACACATCAGAACTGATCTGGCAAATCTTGCAGCATAAGAAAAGAGTATAGAATTCTTCAACAGCACTGAACAGATGAGCATCTTCACTGATCTCCAACACAGACCACACAACTTCTCAGATAAAAAGGAAAGTGGAATAAAAGGTTTCACAACTATATAACTAACTCCATTAACATATAACAGGTAAACCATAATGCAGGGGATACCCACACTCTGGTGGCAGTCATTACAAAGATCCAAACCAAAGATAGTTCATTATGACAAACATAAATGCACAGGGTATAGCAAACTACCCTGTCTAACTAAGACTAACTAAGACCGAGACTAACGCTAAGACTATAGCTTCTACGTATATATTTTGTATTAATTACAAGATCCAACTCTAACGATCTATGGTTCTAAATTTATCTTGGTCTTGCAGTCGGGATTGCCATAAGGCTGGCGTCCACGTCGAGGTGAGCGGTACGGGTGCTGAGTCCCGACGGGAGCGGGGGAACCATCATCCAGGTGACGACGTTCCGCGCGCTCAGCCCGCAGCAGGGCAATCTCAGCACGAGCCCTACTCAGCTCGTCTAGTGCATGGTCCAGCTCCGTGTTTAGCACGGCGGCTAGGTTGACTGTGCTGCTCAACCTAGGATTGTCCTCACCGATAGGTGAAACAATCACGCCTCCTGTGCTGCCAGATGGACGGCGGGGGTAATACTTCAGGTCGAGATCGTCAGCTATCCCACCGATGATGTGCACCCGTTGGGTGATTGCCCGATCTTTCGATGAGAGGGTGTGGAATAACTCGATTGGGGGAGGAGACGACGTTCACGGCCCGACTACAGCCTTCCAAAGACGCTGCGCCTTAGCAACCGATACACCACCTCCTATGGCTGTCACGATCTTGTGGAGCGTGACACCCTGGCCACTAGGGCACTCGTCCTGCAAGCAATCGAAGAACTAGCAAGAACAAGTAGAACAAGTACTAAATTACCAGATCTAAATGTAGGTTTAAAGATCAAACTCCAATATGGTGGGGTTCCGAAGACAAGAAGACGGGCGGCTGAACTAGCACGCGCGCTTGCAAGCAAGTAGCGAGAGCTAAACTTGATCTAAACAAAACCCGCTGTTCTTGGTGGCGGCTAGGGGGTTTATAAACATGGGAGGACGACCACAAGGGTATTGGGGTCGTGCTGCAACCCTAGGATGCGTCCCTAATGGACCTAACTTGATACACGACCCATTGGGCCAAAATAGGGTGACGCAGCACCATGGGCAGAAAAGGCAGGAAATGTCTCGGTAATAAAACAATGATTACGGCGGCCTCAGAACAGATATGACTATAATTCCGGATCCATATGAAAGTAGACTTGATAAGCTTTCCATGTTGTGCTTGAACATTCCAATCCGAGCCCGCATCTGACCGTGGTGACCGTCACAAGTTGGTGTTCTTCTGCAGTCCGAATCCAGCATGTTCAAATCCTTTTCCCTTTCGGTCTTCTCCCTGATTCCTAAGCAAAACAAGAGTGCACGGGTCTCCATGGTCTAAATATGATGGACATGAACTCAAGAGTGTAATCACCTGATGGTTGAGTTGACGAGCACGAGCGCGAGTAATGGGACCAGAAATTGGTACTTGTATTGGTATAGATGCATCAGTAGTGTGGATGTCTTCATCATTCTCCCCTTCTTGCATTTGAGTCGTCCTCGACTCAAGCTTAACTTCCTCTCCCAAGTAGGGCTTTAAATCTGCAATGTTAAATGTGGGGCTAACCCCAAAGTCTGCAGGCAGATCTAGCCTATATGCATTGTCGTTAATTTTCTCTAGCACTTTAAACGGTCCATCGGCTCGAGGCAACAACTTAGATTTTCGCAATTCAGGAAACCTTTCCTTTCTCAAATGCAACCAAACTAAATCTCCAGGTTCAAAATTTATTTCCTTTCTACCTTTATCACTAGCAAACTTATATCTAGCATTCATACGCTCTATGTTTTCTTTAGTAGTTTCATGCAGTTTTAACATCAATTCAGCACGCCTAGTAGCATCAAAATTTAGTTTTTCAGAAGATGGCAAAGGCATTAAATCAATAGGAGCACGAGGCAACAAACCATATACAATCTGAAATGGGCACATCTTTGTAGTAGAATGCAATGATCGATTATAAGCAAATTCAACATGAGGCAAACAGTCCTCCCACATCTTAATATTCTTCTTTAGAACTGCCCTTAACATAGTAGACAAAGTTCTATTCACAACTTCAGTTTGACCATCAGTTTGAGGATGACATGTAGTAGAAAATAAAAGCTTAGTCCCCAATTTTGCCCACAAAGTCCTCCAAAAATGACTAAGAAATTTAGCATCACGATCAGAAACGATTGTGTTGGGCACACCATGCAAGCGAACAATTTCACGAAAGAACAAATCAGCAATATGAGTAGCATCGTCAGTTTTATGACATGGTATGAAATGTGCCATCTTAGAAAATCTATCAACAACCACAAACACACTATCACGTCCCTTCCTAGTCCTAGGCAATCCCAGCACAAAATCCATAGAAATATCTTCCCAAGGAGCACTAGGAACGGGTAGAGGCAAATACAAACCGTGTGGATTTAACCGTGACTTCGCCTTTTGACATGTCGTGCAACGAGCAACCAATCTCACCACATCTCTTCTCATCTTGGGCCAAAAGAAATGACCAGCCAGTATGTCCTCCGTTTTCTTTGCTCCAAAATGTCCCATTAAGCCACCTCCATGTGCTTCCTGTAACAACAACAAACGAACGGAGCTAGCTGGAATGCATAGCTTGTTAGCTCTAAACACAAACCCATCACTAACGATATATTTGTTCCATCCTTTCCCATCTTTACAATGCAGCAACACATCCTTAAAATCAGCATCATGAACATATTGGTCTTTAATCGTCTCTAATCCAAAGATTTTGTAGTCAAGTTGATTCAGCAAAGTATATCTCCTAGACAAAGCGTCAGCAATGATATTCTCTTTTCCTTTCTTGTGCTTAATAACATAAGGAAACGATTCGATAAATTCAACCCACTTAGCATGTCTACGGTTCAGTTTTCCTTGACTACGAATATGTTTCAAAGATTCATGATCAGAATGAATAACAAACTCTTTGGGCCACAAATAATGCTGCCATGTTTCTAATGTTCGCACAAGAGCATATAATTCCTTATCATAAGTAGAATAATTTAGAACAGACCCACTCAATTTTTCACTAAAATATGCAACAGGTTTGCCTTCTTGTAACAAAACACCACCCAATCCAATTCCACTAGCATCACATTCAAGCTCAAAAGTCTTATTAAAATCAGGAAGTTGGAGGAGAGGTGCATGTGTCAACTTATCTTTCAGCACGTTGAAAGCGTGCTCTTGTACTTTGCCCCAACTAAAATGCACTCCCTTCTTCGTAAGCTCATTCAAAGGTGCAGCAATGGTGCTAAAGTCCTTCACAAAACGGCGATAGAAGCCAGCAAGTCCTAGGAAACTCCGCACCTGTGTGATAGTCTTTGGCATAGGCCATCCATGTATCGCTTCTACCTTGGCTTGATCAACCTCAATTCCCTGTGGAGTCACAACATAACCAAGAAACGAAACTCGATCGGTGCAAAATGTGCACTTCTCAAGGTTACCAAATAAACGTGCATCTCGTAAAGCATTAAACACAGCACGCATGTGATCAACATGTTCATCCATAGATTTGCTGTAGATCAATATATCATCAAAGTATACTACCACAAATTTTCCAATGAAGGCACGCAAAACCTCGTTCATTAATCTCATGAAAGTGCTAGGTGCATTAGTTAACCCAAAAGGCATGACTAACCACTCATACAATCCGAACTTAGTTTTGAAAGCAGTTTTCCATTCATCTCCCAATTTCATACGAATCTGGTGGTACCCACTACGCAAATCAACTTTAGAAAAGACAATGGCACCACTCAATTCATCAAGCATATCATCTAAACGTGGAATAGGGTGTCGATAACGTATGGTGATATTATTAATAGCCCTACAATCAACACACATACGCCATGTTCCATCTTTCTTAGGCACTAAAATAACCGGAACAGCACACGGACTAAGAGACTCACGCACGTAACCTTTGTCGAGTAGTTCTTGCACTTGTCGCTGAATTTCTTTTGTTTCCTCTGGATTTGTCCTATATGGCGCACGATTCGGCAAAGATGCACCAGGAATAAGATCAATTTGGTGCTCAATCCCTCGTATAGGTGGCAGCCCCTCTGGTATCTCACTTGGAAATACATCAGAATACTCCTGCAAAATGTTAGTAATAACAGGAGGCAAAGAATGCTGCATATCTTGAATTGAAATCAAAACATCCTTGCATACCAAGGCGTAGGCAACAGTAGTGGAAGCAAATAATTCATTAACATCAGTTTTTGTTGCAAGCAAGCAATGTCCTTTCAATTTTATCCCATCTTTGTTATTACCAACAGCTTTAATATTCTTGTTGTTCTCAGTTTTAGCTTTGGTAGCTTTAGCAACATCATCACACACAATAGCCTCAGGGGACATGGGAAGCAAAATAATTTTCTTATCATGGTGTATGAGAGAATATTGATTTGATCTACCATGATGCATACAATCTGAATCAAATTGCCATGGTCTACCTAGCAGAATATTACAAGCATCCATAGGCACAACATCACAGTCAACAACATCACGATATGAACCAATAGCAAAATTAATTCGTACCAGCTTGGTTACCTTGACCTTACCACTATTGTTAAGCCATTGAATGTGATATGGATGCGGGTGCGGTTTGGTCGTAAGTGCAAGCTTCTCCACCATGTCGCTGCTAGCCAAGTTGTTGCAGCTACCTCCATCAATGATCAAACGACATGAACGCTCCTTAATGACACACTTTGTTTGAAACAACGTATGTCGCTGATTCTGCTCTGCCTTCTCCATTTGTGCACTAAGCACACGCTGTACAATGAGGCTCTCATAATGCTCTGCATCATCTGCACCAATCTGTTCTTCGGGTGGTTCCTTAGTGCCTGCATCATCAGCCGCAAGCAAAGCAAGTGTAGCTTCATCCAAATCACTAGCAGAGGAATACCCACCATCGTCTTTTACCACCAAAACACGCTGATTAGGACAATCACGCTGTACGTGTCCATAGCCCTTGCATCGATAACACAGAACATCTCTTGTTCTACCCGTGGAGGCTACTGAAGAGGCACTACCTGCTGGTTTCTGGGCAGATTTGGTTGCTGAATTTGTGGAAGATGCACGTGGTTTGTCGCCGGAGGAAGGCGGGGGTGCTGGTCGACTTGGCGAGGGAGTTGGTGCTGGTGTACGGCCGGTCATGGACGTAGTCGTGCGCTGTTGCCATGGTGTAGATTTTCCTGCAGAAACATTAGACCTTGCACTAGCACGTCGTCCCTGCACTTCCCTTTCAGCTTTGCAAGCAAGATGAAACAATCGGGTTACATTAGCATAATCTTTATAAGCAAGGATGTCCTGAATTTCCCTATTTAACCCGCCCAAAAATCTAGCCATAGCAGATTCCTCACACTCCTCTATGTTACAACGCAGCATACCCATTTGTAATTCCTGATAATATTCTTCTACACTTTTAGTACCCTGTCTCAATTGTTGCAACTTGTTTAACATATCACGTGCATAATAAGAAGGAACAAATCTAGCCCGCATGACCCGTTTCAACGCATCCCAAGTTTGTGGCATGTTATTAGGATTCTTCTTACCATGTTCTATCCACCAAACAGAAGCAAAATTAGTAAACTCACTAGTAGCAGCTCTAACCCGCGCATTCTCAGGAAATTCATGGCATGCAAACTTTTGATCAACCGCAATCTCCCAAGTAATGTAAGCATCAGGGTCATATTTACCATCAAAAGGAGGTATTTTAAATTTAACCTTACTAAAAGCATCATCATTACCATGTACCTCACGTCGGCGAAAACCACCCATACCTCTATGGTTAGTACGTAGTCGCCGGCGATTAGGTGCTTCTTGGTCATCTTGTTCAGTATCAGCAACATAGTCATCCCAGTTACCTTCGGCGCCCTCATCACGCCCACCATTGATATTAGCATGCATCTCATCAAACCGCCTCAAGAGTGCGACAAGGCTCTTGTCAATATGAGCAACTGCCATTTCCACATTTGCAAGTTTGGTGTTTGTGTCGATCTGTGTGGCCTCCAATTGCCCCATCTTTTCATTCGTCACCTGCATGTCATTATCAAGACCTTCCGTGTGCGTCTTCACCAGCCTTACAAAGTGTTGTATGATACCCTTGGTGCGAGGAGAGTGTGGCATATTACGAGAAGCATCATCAACCTCCAATCCTGCCATGGTTAGACGAACAGAGGCAACAAGAAAAAAAAACGTGAAGGAATAAAAACTCTACAACTATTAGGATGTAGCTACTGCAAGGCGCTCACTCTCAACCTGCCACACAAGCTCTTACCAATTCTTACCTTGCACAACAGGAGGGGTCAGCAACCAACAAGTCTGCAACCGTGGAATAAGTGTATCGGTGCCGCAGCAACACGACCTGTCAAACTGTAGTCGAAATATGTAGAGTTGTAGGTGGGCTGAAGCAAGGAATACACTAGTACCACGTTAGTTACAAAAGCAAGCTGAATAATCGTTCAACGGTGGTACTGTGCTGGTCCTAGGCTAAACCAGGTTAGAGACGTGAGCCTAGGCACAAAGGTAGTCACTGAAAAAGAACAACTAGCACAGCACAAAGAGAAACAACAGATTTAGAGATTCAGCCCCCTTCTTCTTCTTTTCCTTTTTTTTCTATTCTTTTTTTTTTCTTCTTCTTCTTCTGTTTTTTTTTGCAGGGGCTTAAACCCTTTTTTCACTATGACAACCCAAACAATAAAGATATTGCTAACAGCCCCTTTAAATCAGATTTAACAAATCTTGTTAATATAGAAAGTCCAGAAATCTCTACGATGATTGCGGAGCGCTCAGAACGAATTTTGAGATAAGGTCAGATCCGTTGGAAAGAAGATAAGATAAGCTTTCTAGATTGTATTTAAACTTCCAAATCGGATATGATATGTATCCGTGGTGGCAAAAACGAACCAGAGATGTTTTTGGTGATGGTGGATCTCGTGGTGACCAAAACGTGGTAGAACTCAAAACTCTAAAGGAATAAACTAAGACCAGCAACTCGACACAACCGATGCAACCAAAAACTCAACAAGCCCTAACTAAGTAGTACTAGTAAATGCTCAATGGTTTATAGGATTGCGGTAAAACTAATCTACTATTTTTTTGGCTTTTTCTGGACTATAGGAGATAAGAAAACAGCGAAGAAAAGTAAATCTCTCACCGATAAACCTTGCTCTGATACCAACTGATGTGCACCCGTTGGGTGATTGCCCGATCTTTCGATGAGAGGGTGTGGAATAACTCGATTGGGGGAGGAGACGACGTTCACGGCCCGACTACAGCCTTCCAAAGACGCTGCGCCTTAGCAACCGATACACCACCTCCTATGGCTGTCACGATCTTGTGGAGCGTGACACCCTGGCCACTAGGGCACTCGTCCTGCAAGCAATCGAAGAACTAGCAAGAACAAGTAGAACAAGTACTAAATTACCAGATCTAAATGTAGGTTTAAAGATCAAACTCCAATATGGTGGGGTTCCGAAGACAAGAAGACGGGCGGCTGAACTAGCACGCGCGCTTGCAAGCAAGTAGCGAGAGCTAAACTTGATCTAAACAAAACCCGCTGTTCTTGGTGGCGGCTAGGGGGTTTATAAACATGGGAGGACGACCACAAGGGTATTGGGGTCGTGCTGCAACCCTAGGATGCGTCCCTAATGGACCTAACTTGATACACGACCCATTGGGCCAAAATAGGGTGACGCAGCACCATGGGCAGAAAAGGCAGGAAATGTCTCGGTAATAAAACAATGATTACGGCGGCCTCAGAACAGATATGACTATAATTCCGGATCCATATGAAAGTAGACTTGATAAGCTTTCCATGTTGTGCTTGAACATTCCAATCCGAGCCCGCATCTGACCGTGGTGACCGTCACAAGTTGGTGTTCTTCTGCAGTCCGAATCCAGCATGTTCAAATCCTTTTCCCTTTCGGTCTTCTCCCTGATTCCTAAGCAAAACAAGAGTGCACGGGTCTCCATGGTCTAAATATGATGGACATGAACTCAAGAGTGTAATCACCTGATGGTTGAGTTGACGAGCACGAGCGCGAGTAATGGGACCAGAAATTGGTACTTGTATTGGTATAGATGCATCAGTAGTGTGGATGTCTTCATCAACCGAGAACCGAGCAGTAGTGCGAAAGCGCACGCCGTGCAGCATCTTGCATGGCCGCCTCAGCTGAGTCCCGCTCAGAGATAGAATAGTGCTCTGAGCAGGCCTCCGCACCCTGGAGACTGTTCTCCGGACGGCGCACCAAGCAGGTCGCCTCCCAGCGGTCCGGGTAGACCCCGCGACTATGCTGGTAGACCACACAGCAATACTCGATGGACCAAGTACGCCGGTTAAGTGCCCGACGTAGTAGGGTGTCGAGCGCATCGTGGAAGTGACACCCGCGAGCAGCGTCGTGAGTGATGGGTCGAGCAACCCATCCTTCCGGCTCCTGGTCAGTAGATAAGTCGGTGTCGTGGCTCGAGCTGTCGTCGCCACCTCCGTCGTCTGGGTCTCCTCCAGCAGCTACTCCAGAGGCTGGGGCGCCCAGTGGTGGTGCAGGGGGCGCCTCCAGGGGAAGCACAGGGGAGCTGCTCCTCACGGACTCTATCTCCTGGTGGAGCGAGAAAGAAGAGCCCTGCTGCTCCTGTCGTCGACGTTCCTGCTCCTCATGCAGGCGGTGGTGCAGTCTCTCCATGTGGCTGGACTGTCCGGCCACGGGACGGCGAAGCAGACGCTCAGCAAGGCGGGAGGGTAAGAAGGGGATGACGGACTTTCGTGCAGTGTGTCTAAGTCGAGCCATCTGCAAAAGACACCGCAAGCAAAAGAGTGAGAACAGAATTAATATGACCAACAAGTAATGAACCATAAATAAATGAAGGATTAGAATAAAACATGATTTTCAGCAAGGTATAATATATAGTAGAACATAGGTTTGGTCTGTATGACCAACTTTTGAAGGGATATCAAAGTCAAGGCAGGGACAAAGGTCTATAGTCCTTAGAACGACCATTCTATTTTAGGTTAGCGGTCCTACAGTCAGCCTGGCTTTGATACCACTTATCTCACACCCGGTTTTAGAAGGCAAACCGAATGCGAACCATGTACGTGCCAGGATCAGTAATTCACGTACACAACAGTTACATAACATGGACATCATCACACAGTGCTCAAATAGTATTAAAAAGGGAAATAATAGTCGATTACATCATACGTCTGAGACGTCCATATGGTCCTTACAATAAATCAAAGTGCGGAAAAGAAACGTAGATAAACGCGGCCTTCACAGGCAGCCGACTGGGGGTTGCCGCTAACCCACGCCTAGAACTCGTCGTAGTCTTGGAACTCCTGGAAGTCTCCTTCCACGGCTTCATCTTCTCCTGAGCAGTGGTTGCAATGCTGACAACCTGGGGATGGGGGGGGTTTGGTGTGTAGAGCAAGAGTGAGTACACATCAACATACTCAGCAAGTATCCTATTTGGCTGTAGTGGACTAGCTTTATGTAGAGGATAAGTCAAGCAGTTGCTTTTAGTTGGTCAGATTATTATTTACTAATAGAAAGCCAGGTTTTAGCATTATCCCAAGTTATTAGCCCGATGTACCCTTTCCAAACGGAAAGAATACCACTTACCAGCACCATAACCATAACCATAACCAAAACCATCAGTCTCATTGCCACCTGTAAACCAAAGTGTCTCTGATCAAGTACCACTAATCACTGGAGCTCCCTTAACCGCTCATAACCGCGAGCACGGCTGATATATCAGTTTTCAAACACTCTGCAGAGGTTGTGCACTTTACCCACAAGTCGTGATTCCCTTTCTGCCCGGAGAGAGCTACTCCCCATTGACCACTACCTAGGTGGTCTGGCAGGGCATCACTATGTAGCCTTTACAAAGATTCCCCGGGGCTGTAGCCACCCGTTAGGTTTCCTAAATGCACCGCACTCCTCCCCAAGGGGCGAACCCAAACTTGGCAGAGCGAGCCGCATACACCGAGCCCCATTGACGGCACGATGGCTAAGCGAACTACACCCCGGATCCTCTAATTATTCAGCTAAGGGCACCCCATTCCACCCTCATGGTTGCACTGTTTTCCCGGGCGGTCATCCATAGAACAAGTCCTTACGGAGAGGCGCTCGAGAAACCGCTCGAGCCCCCTTGAAGACCACAAGTATAACATCATAATAACAGAGGGGAAAACAACGTATCATAGATAATCTCATCATGTTCATTGATTAGAGTTAAGCAATAGCATGAAGCTAAACAATAATAATCCAACCCAAATAGGTAAACAAGGACATGGATAACAAAGCTAGTTAATCCTTAGGCATAAATGTGTAAAGCGGGAGGTGAATTAAAGAATGAATAGGACAGAGATAGGTCAAGGGACACTTGCCTCCACCAACCGACTGCTGCTCAGGGGATTCTCCTGCGAGTTCCTCGGGCTCTTCAACCGGATCGTTCTCTATGCGATTGCAAGCATACATACATCCATCCATTCAAATTAGGAAACAAACAGTACACCATACAAGAGAACAAATAAAGTAAAAATGCATAGATTATCACATATGATAATGAATTTACCTTGGTTAGAAAGAGGCGGGGGAAAGGTCTCGCGAGGGTTAAATCTTAAGCCCGAGATGCACTACGGGTAGGCGAATAACTAGACATTACGTGTTCTAGTTCCAATTGGTTCTAACAAAAGAATTAGCTACATGCACTAATGTAAACGTGACCACTTTTAGTAGATTAACGTTGAATGAGATAGGTGATTAGCTATACGAATTAACTAACGTAACAAATTTCCAAACTGAGACTCCTATCTTATTAATATGAACAACGGGATTAGCGCGCATAGGACACGGGGGGGGAGGGGTAGACGGGGCGTCTGGGGGTAGACGGGGGCGCGACGGGTCGTGTCAAGGCACGCGCACTACGCGAGGACGCGCGCGAGGCCGCACGCACACGCCACGAACTAGCCGTGCGCATGTCGGGGCCGTGCGCTAGCCGAGCTCAAAGCCGCGCGCCATAGGCACGCTGGGCCGAGCTCGAGGCCACGCCGGGGCCGTCACGACGCGAGCAAGGAACGACGGGGCGAGCGGGCAAGCGCGCCGGGGCAAGCGAGCACGGGCGAGCGAGGACGCGGCCGGGCGCGGGGGCGGTCGAGCCGGGGCACGGGACGGCCGATCTCGCCGGGAGGCGGGCGGCCGAGCCGGGGCGGCGTGGGGCTCGCCGGAGGCGAGGCGGCCGAGGGAGGCCGAGCCGGGGGCGGGGCCGAGGGGGGCGGCCGGGCGCGGAACGGGGGCGGGGGCGGGTCCGAGGGGCACGGCCGAGCCGGGACCGGGCGGGGTCGGGGCGAGGCGGCACGGGGACGGTCGAGCCGGGGCGGCGCGGGACGGGGCCGAGCGGGCGCGGCCAGGCGCGGGACTGGGCGGCGCGGGGGCTTGCCGGAGCGGCCGAGGCGAGGGCGGGGCGGGGGCGGCCGAGGGCCGGGGCCGAGGCGGGCGCGCCCATGGAGCGGGGGAGGGCACAGGCGGGAGGGAAGGAGGAGGGAGGGGGAGGAGAGGAGGGGGGGAGAAGCCTCGCCGGATGGGGAGGACGGCGCGGCGGCGGCGCCGGGGAGGGGCGGCGGCGGTGCTAGGGCAGGGGAGGCGGCGACGGTTAGGGAGAGGGAGAGAGAGAGGGGATGACGGACGGGGCCCACGGGGAGGGGATTTTTGGAAAAAAGAAAAAGGGGAGGGGGCGGTTGGGCCGGCCGGGCCCAAAGGGGGGAGGGGCGCGCGGCTGGGCCGTCAGGACGGCCCACGGGGGGGAAGAGGGGGGGGGCTGGGCCAAAAGGGGAGAAGAGGGGGAGAGAGAAAAAGAAAAGGCTTTTCTTTTTCTAATTTCCACATTTTCTTATATGCCTAATTCTCCAATTCACTCAACCACAAACACAAGAGTGCATAATCTGGCATGATGCAACAACCAAAAAAATAGTTCTAGGTTTTGGTTACACAAGATGTCGAGCTAATTCTCGCTATAACTTTTAGAAAAGATCAAGGCTTAGCGAGAAGAAAAGGGAAAAAGGAAAGAGTAACGCCTGAATTTGGTGAGAGAAAAGAAGAAAAAAATTCTACCCCCAAAAAATTCTACGCCGGAACCAATTCTTCGTTTTTCGCAACGAACATGCCCAATCCACTACTTTAGGTCTAAAACTCATGTTTGGGGTGGTTTCGCGCTATATCGTTGCCGCACGTCACCCATTCCGAAAACGGGTGTCGGGGTGCATGAGTTTTCGCCACCGGAACCATTTCTTCGTTTTTCGCAATGAACATGCCCAATCCACTACTTTAGGTCCAAAACTAATTGTCGGCGTTTTGAGACCGGGGGGTCCCTAAGCCGACGAGTGAAATGTCGTCGCGTGCCCCAGCCCAGATGGGTCGGTGCGAGGCCGAGCGCGAAGGGGGGAAGTGAGGCGACCGGAGACAGGCGTGAGAGAGGTGGAAATCCCACGGCCTTCGTGTTCGTCCCGCGCCCAGGTCAGGTGCGCTTGCAGTAGGGGGTTACAAGCGTCCACGCGGGAGAGGGAGCGAGCGGCCTCACGCGAGCGCCTGTCTCGTCCTCGTCCCCGCGCGGCCAACCCTCTCTAAGAGGGCCCTGGTCCTTCCTTTTATAGGCGTAAGGAGAGGATCCAGGTGTACAATGGGGGTGTAGCGGAGTGCTACGTGTCTAGCGGAGGAGAGCTAGCGCCCTAAGTACATGCCGTTGTGGCAGCCGGAGAGATTTTGGCACCCAGCTGGTGTGATGTCGTGGCCGTCGGAGGAGTGCTGGAGCCTGGCGAAGGGACAGCTGTCGGAGCTATTGAGTCCTTGCTGACGTCCTCTTGCTTCCGTAAGGGGGCTGAGAGCCGCCGTCGTCACAGAGTATGCGGGGCGCCATCATTGCCCATCTGGCGGAGCGAGCCAGATGGAACGCCGGTCTTGTTCCCCTTGGCCCGAGTCAGCTCGGGGTAGGGTGATGATGGCGCCTCCTGCTGACGTGGCTGGTCTGCGCCCTAGGTAGGGCGATGTGGAAGCTCCTCCGAAGCCGAGGTCGAGTCTGTCTTCCGTGGCCGAGGTCGAGTCCGAGCCCCTGGTTCGGGCGAGGCGGAGACCGTCGACTGAGGCCAGGGCGGAGTCCAAGCCCTGGGGTCGGGCGGAGCGGAGTTCGTTGTCTTCTGGGGCTGAGCCCAAGTCCGAGCCCTGGGTCGGGCGGAGCGGAGTTCGCCGTCTTCCGGGGCTTAGCCCGAGTCCGAGCCCTGGGTCGGGCGGAGCGGAGTTCGCCGTCTTCTGGGGCTTAGCCCGAGTCCGAGCCCTGGGTCGGGCGGAGCGGAGTTCGCCGTCTTCAGGGGCTTAGCTCGAGTCCGAGCCCTGGGTCGGGCGAAGCGGAGCTTCCTATGGTGCCTGCGGCCGGGCCTGACTGCCTGTCAGCCTCACTCTGTCAAGTGGCACCGCAGTCGGAGCGGCGCAGGCGGCGCTGTCTTTCTGTCAGGCCGGTCAGTGGAGCGGCGACCCATTACAAAAACGGGTGTCGGGCGGGGTGCATACAAAGCACGAGTTTTTTGCCACCGGAACCAATTTTTCGTTTTTCGCAACGAACATGTGTCACACCCGGTTTTAGAAGGCAAACCGAATGCGAACCATGTACGTGCCAGGATCAGTAATTCACGTACACAGCAGTTACATAACATGGACATCATCACACAGTGCTCAAATAGTATTAAAAAGGGAAATAATAGTCGATTACATCATACGTCTGAGACGTCCATATGGTCCTTACAATAAATCAAAGTGCGGAAAAGAAACGTAGATAAACGTGGCCTTCACAGGCAGCCGACTGGGGGTTGCCGCTAACCCACGCCTAGAACTCGTCGTAGTCTTGGAACTCCTGGAAGTCTCCTTCCACGGCTTCATCTTCTCCTGAGCAGTGGTTGCAATGCTGACAACCTGGGGATGGGGGGGGGGGGGTTGGTGTGTAGAGCAAGAGTGAGTACACATCAACATACTCAGCAAGTATCCTGTTTCGCTGTAGTGGACTAGCTTTATGTGGGGATAAGTCAAGCAATTGCTTTTAGTTGGTCAGATTATTATTTACTAATAGAAAGCCAGGTTTTAGCATTATCCCAAGTTATTAGCCCGATGTACCCTTTCCAAACGGAAAGAATACCACTTACCAGCACCATAACCATAACCAAAACCATCAGTCTCATTGCCACCTGTAAACCAAAGTGTCTCTGATCAAGTACCACTAATCACTGGAGCTCCCTTGGCCGCTCATAACCGCGAGCACGACTGATATATCAGTTTTCAAACACTCTGCCGAGGTTGTGCACTTTACCCACAAGTCGTGATTCCCTTTCTGCCCGGAGAGAGCTACTCCCCATTGACCACTACCTAGGTGGCCTGGCAGGGCATCACTACGTAGCCTTTACAAAGATTCCCCGGGGCTGTAGCCACCCGTTAGGTTTCCTAAATGCACCGCACTCCTCCCCAAGGGGCGAACCCAAACTTGGCAGAGCGAGCCGCATACACCGAGCCCCATTGACGGCACGACGGCTAAGCGAACTACACCCCAGATCCTCTAATTATTCAGCTAAGGGCACCCCATTCCACCCTCATGGTTGCACTGTTTTCCCGGGCGGTCATCCATAGAACAGGTCCTTACGGAGAGGCACTCGAGAAACTGCTCGAGCCCCCTTGAAGACCACAAGTATAACATCATAATAAGAGAGGGGAAAACAGCGTATCATAGATAATCTCATCATGTTCATTGATTAGAGTTAAGCAATAACATGAAGCTGAACAATAATAATCCAACCCAAATAGGTAAACAAGGACA
Source organism: Zea mays (assembly GCF_902167145.1). Classification (NCBI taxonomy): domain Eukaryota; kingdom Viridiplantae; phylum Streptophyta; class Magnoliopsida; order Poales; family Poaceae; genus Zea; species Zea mays. The sequence continues at coordinate 86,920,928 of NC_050098.1, forward strand.
TGGATAACAAAGCTAGTTAATCCTTAGGCATAAATGTGTAAAGCGGGAGGTGAATTAAAGAATGAATAGGACAGAGATAGGTCAAGGGACACTTGCCTCCACCAACCGACTGCTGCTCAGGGGCTTCTCCTGCGAGTTCCTCGGGCTCTTCAACCGGATCGTTCTCTATGCGATTGCAAGCATACATACATCCATCCATTCAAATTAGGAAACAAACAGTACACCATACAAGAGAACAAATAAAGTAAATATGCATAGAATATCACATATGATAATGAATTTACCTTGGTTAGAAAGAGGCGGGGGAAAGGTCTCGCAAGGGTTAAATCTTAAGCCCGAGACGCACTACGGGTAGGCGAATAACTAGAAGTTACGTGTTCTAGTTCCAATTGGTTCTAACAAAAGAATTAGCTACATGCACTAATGTAAACGTGACCACTTTTAGTAGATTAACGTTGAATGAGATAGGTGATTAGCTATATGAATTAACTAACGTAACAAATTTCCAAACTGAGACTCCTATCTTATTAATATGAACAACGAGATTAGCGCGCATAGGACACGGGGGGGGGGGGGGGGGTAGACGGGGGCGCGACGGGTCGTGTCAAGGCACGCGCACTACGCGAGCACGCGCGCGAGGCCGCACGCACACGCCACGAACTAGCCGTGCGCACGTCGGGGCCGTGCGCTAGCCAAGCTCAAAGCTGCGCGCCATAGGCACGCTGGGCCGAGCTCGAGGCCACGCCGGGGCCGTCACGATGCGAGCAAGGCACGGCGGGGCGAGCGGGCAAGCGCGCCGGGGCAAGCGAGCACGGGCGAGCGAGGACGCGGCCGGGCGAGGACACGGCCGGGCGAGGCCGGGCGCGACGGGGGCGGTCGAGCCGGGGCACGGGACAGCCGAGCTCGCCGGGAGGCGGCCGAGCCGGGCACGGAGGCGGGCGGCCGAGCCAGGGCAGCGCGGGGCGGGGCTGAGCGGGCGAGAGGCTCGCCGGAGGCGAGCCGGCTGAGGGCGGCCGAGCCGGGGGCGGGGCCGAGGGGCGCGGCCGGGCGTGGGACGGGGGCGGGGGCTCGCCGGAGCGGCCGAGGCGGGGCGGACGGGCTCGCCCGGGGCGGCCGAGCCGGGACCGGGCGAAGTCGGGGCGAGGCGGCGCGGGGACGGCCGAGCCGGGGCGCGGCGAGGCGGGGCAGGGCAGCGAGGGACGGGGCGACGCGGGGGCTCGCCGGAGCGGCCGAGGGCGGCCGAGCCGGGGGCGGCCGGGCGCGGGGCGGCCGAGGGCCGAGGCCAAGGCGGGCGCGCCCATGGCGCGGGGGAGGGCGCCGGCGGGAGGGAAGGAGGAGGGAGGGGGAGGAGAGGAGGGAGGAGGGGGGGAGAAGCCTCACCGGAGGGGGAGGACGGCGCGGCGGCGGCGCCGGTGAGGGGCGGCGACGGCGCTAGGGCAGGGGAGGCGGCAGCGGTTATGGTTAGGGAGAGGGAGAGAGAGAGGGGATGACGGACGGGGCCGGTGGGGAGGGGATTTTTGGAAAAAAAAAGAAAAAGGGGAGGGGGCGGTTGGGCCGGCCAGGCCCAAAGGGGGGGAGGGGCGCGCGGCTGGGCCGCCAGGACGGCCCACGGGGGGGGGGGGGGTGGGGAAGAGGGGGGGCGGGTGGGCCGCTTGGGCCAAGGGGAAGGGGGCGGCTGGGCCAAAAGGGGAGAACGGGGGGAGAGAGAAAAAGAAAAGGCTTTTCTTTTTCTAATTTCCACATTTTCTTATATGCCTAATTCTCCAATTCACTCAACCACAAACACAAGAGTGCATAATCCGGCATGATGCATCAACCAAAAAATAGTTCTAGGTTTTGGTTACACAAGATGTCGAGCTAATTCTCGCTATAACTTTTAGAAAAGGTCAAGGCTTAGCGAGAAGAAAAGGGAAAAAGGAAAGAGTAACGCCTGAATTTGGTGAGAGAAAAGAAGAAAAAAATTCTACCCCCAAATTCAGGGCGTTACAAACCTATCCCCCTTAAAAGAATCTCGCCCTCGAGATTCAGGGTTGGCTAGCAAAGAGCTCAGGGTATTTAGCCATCAGATCATCTTCACGCTCCCAGGTTGCTTCTTCCTCTGAATGGTGATTCCATCTGACTTTGCACATTCTGATGGTCTTCCTTCGGGTGACTCTGTCTGCAACCTCAAGGATTTGCACTGGCTTCTCAACGTAGGTCAAGTCCTCCTGGACTTCAAGACCTTCCACTGGCAACTGCTCTTTTGGCACACGCAAGCACTTCTTCAACTGAGACACATGAAAGACATCATGCACGGCAGACAAATTCTCTGGCAGACTGAGCTGATAGGCCACTTCTCCACGCCTTGAGAGAATTTGGTACGGACCAATGTAGCGGGGTGCTAGCTTGCCTTTGACTCCGAACCTTCTGACTCCTCTGATCGGTGACACTTTCAGATAGACAAAGTCTCCGACTTCGAAACTCAGCTCTCTTCTTCTTGTGTCTGCATAGCTTCGCTGCCTTGATTGCGCTATCTTCAGATTCTCTCGAACCATATTGATGTTCTCTTCAGCTTTAAGTAGAATGTCTGGCCCAAACACCTGCTTTTCTCTATGCCGATCCCATTGCAACGGAGTTCTACAACTCCTTCCATAAAGCGCCTGAAATGGTGACATCTTCAAACTGGCCTGATAACTGTTGTTATAGGAAAACTCTGCATAAGGCAATCTCTTATCCCATCCGGACTGATCTTGCAACGCACAGGCTCTCAACATGTCTTCCAGAATCTGATTGGTTCTTTTGGTCTGACCATCTGTCTACGGATGATAAGCTGAACTGAAATTCAGATGTGTGCCCAAGGCTTCATGCAACTGCTGCCAGAAATGAGAGGTGAACTGCGTTCCTCTGTCTGACACTATCTTCTTTGGCACACCATGAAGACAAACGATCCGAGACATGTACAACTCTGCCAATACTGCACTGCTATAGTTGGTCTTGACAGGTATGAAGTGGGCTGACTTGGTCAAGAGGTCCACTACTACCCAAATGGAATCGTAGCCGGCTCGAGTGCGAGGCAGTCCGACTATGAAATCCATAACGATTTCATCCCATTTCCACTGAGGGATCTGCAATGGTTGCAACAATCCAGCTGGTCTCTGGTGCTCTGCCTTAATTCTTCGACAACTATCACACATAGCCACATGCTCTGCGATTTCCCTCTTCATTCCGTACCACCAGAATTTCTTCTTCAGATCTTGATACATCTTCTCACTTCCAGGGTGAGCTTCCATGAGAATCAACTCACGAATGGATTGGACGTTGGGAACACACAAGCGGTCTTTAAACCATATCACACCTTCCGCATCTTCTCGAAAATCTTTGCCTCTTCCATCTAGAATCAGTCGCCGGATCTCACTGTTCTTCTCATCATTCTTCTGCGCTTCTTTGATTTCGCGCTCCAAGGTAGGTTCCAACTCAACTGTGACTCCTCGCGAATTGTTCAGAAACCTGAGACTCAACCTGTCAAACTCCTTGGCCAACTCATAAGGCATCGGATGAGCGACCATCAGATTGACTTGACTCTTCCTGCTCAAAGCATCTGGCACTACGTTTGCTTTGCCTGGATGGTAATGGATCTCCAACTCATAGTCTTTGATCAACTGTAACCATCTTCTCTGCCTCATGTTCAACTCTGACTGAGTGAATATGTACTTCAAACTCTTGTGGTCTGTGTAAACATCGCATTTCTGTCCATACAGGTAGTGCCTCCATGTCTTCAGTGCGTGAACCACTGCTGCCAACTCTAGGTCATGGATTGGGTAATTCTTCTCATGAACCTTCAGCCGTCGGGACGAGTAAGCCACAACTCTTCCCTCTTGCATCAACACACATCCCAAATGATGTGCACCCGTTGGGTGATTGCCCGATCTTTCGATGAGAGGGTGTGGAATAACTCGATTGGGGGAGGAGACGACGTTCACGGCCCGACTACAGCCTTCCAAAGACGCTGCGCCTTAGCAACCGATACACCACCTCCTATGGCTGTCACGATCTTGTGGAGCGTGACACCCTGGCCACTAGGGCACTCGTCCTGCAAGCAATCGAAGAACTAGCAAGAACAAGTAGAACAAGTACTGAATTACCAGATCTAAATGTAGGTTTAAAGATCAAACTACAATATGGTGGGGTTCCGAAGACAAGAAGACGGGCGGCTGAACTAGCACGCGCGCTTGCAAGCAAGTAGCGAGAGCTAAACTTGATCTAAACAAAACCCGTTGTTCTTGGTGGCGGCTAGGGGGTTTATAAACATGGGAGGACGACCACAAGGGTATTGGGGTCGTGCTGCAACCCTAGGATGCGTCCCTAATGGACCTAACTTGATACACGACCCATTGGGCCAAAATAGGGTGACGCAGCACCATGGGCAGAAAAGGCAGGAAATGTCTCGGTAAGAAAACAATGATTACGGCGGCCTCAGAACAGATATGACTATAATTCCGGATCCATATGAAAGTAGACTTGATAAGCTTTCCATGTTGTGCTTGAACATTCCAATCCGAGCCCGCATCTGACCGTGGTGACCGTCACAAGTTGGTGTTCTTCTGCAGTCCGAATCCAGCATGTTCAAATCCTTTTCCCTTTCGGTCTTCTCCCTGATTCCTAAGCAAAACAAGAGTGCACGGGTCTCCATGGTCTAAATATGATGGACATGAACTCAAGAGTGTAATCACCTGATGGTTGAGTTGACGAGCACGAGCGCGAGTAATGGGACCAGAAATTGGTACTTGTATTGGTATAGATGCATCAGTAGTGTGGATGTCTTCATCATTCTCCCCTTCTTGCATTTGAGTCGTCCTCGACTCAAGCTCAACTTCCTCTCCCAAGTAGGGCTTTAAATCTGCAATGTTAAATATGGGGCTAACCCCAAAGTCTGCAGGCAGATCTAGCCTATATGCATTGTCGTTAATTTTCTCTAGCACTTTAAACGGTCCATCGGCTCGAGGCAACAATTTAGATTTTCGTAATTCAGGAAACCTTTCCTTTCTCAAATGCAACCAAACTAAATCTCCAGGTTCAAAATTTATTTCCTTTCTACCTTTATCACTAGCAAACTTATATCTAGCATTCATACGCTCTATGTTTTCTTTAGTAGTTTCGTGCAGTTTTAACATCAATTCAGCACGCCTAGTAGCATCAAAATTTAGTTTTTCAGAAGATGGCAAAGGCATTAAATCAATAGGAGCACGAGGTAACAAACCATATACAATCTGAAATGGGCACATCTTTGTAGTAGAATGCAATGATCGATTATAAGCAAATTCAATATGAGGCAAACAGTCCTCCCACATCTTAATATTCTTCTTTAGAACTGCCCTTAACATAGTAGACAAAGTTCTATTCACAACTTCAGTTTGACCATCAGTTTGAGGATGACATGTAGTAGAAAATAAAAGCTTAGTCCCCAATTTTGCCCACAAAGTCCTCCAAAAATGACTAAGAAATTTAGCATCACGATCAGAAACGATTGTGTTGGGCACACCATGCAAGCGAACAATTTCACGAAAGAACAAATCAGCAATATGAGTAGCATCGTCAGTTTTATGACATGGTATGAAATGTGCCATCTTAGAAAATCTATCAACAACCACAAACACACTATCACGTCCCTTCCTAGTCCTAGGCAATCCCAGCACAAAATCCATAGAAATATCTTCCCAAGGAGCACTAGGAACGGGTAGAGGCAAATACAAACCGTGTGGATTTAACCGTGACTTCGCCTTTTGGCATGTCGTGCAACGAGCAACCAATCTCACCACATCTCTTCTCATCTTGGGCCAAAAGAAATGACCAGCAAGTATGTCCTCCATTTTCTTTGCTCCAAAATGTCCCATTAAGCCACCTCCATGTGCTTCCTGTAACAACAACAAACGAACGGAGCTAGCTGGAATGCATAGCTTGTTAGCTCTAAACACAAACCCATCACTAACGATATATTTGTTCCATCCTTTCCCATCTTTACAATGCAGCAACACATCTTTAAAATCAGCATCATGAACATATTGGTCTTTAATCGTCTCTAATCCAAAGATTTTGTAGTCAAGTTGATTCAGCAAAGTATATCTCCTAGACAAAGCGTCAGCAATGATATTCTCTTTTCCTTTCTTGTGCTTAATAACATAAGGAAACGATTCGATAAATTCAACCCACTTAGCATGTCTACGGTTCAGTTTTCCTTGACTACGAATATGTTTCAAAGATTCATGATCAGAATGAATAACAAACTCTTTGGGCCACAAATAATGCTGCCATGTTTCTAATGTTCGCACAAGAGCATATAATTCCTTATCATAAGTAGAATAATTTAGAACAGACCCACTCAATTTTTCACTAAAATATGCAACAGGTTTGCCTTCTTGTAACAAAACACCACCCAATCCAATTCCACTAGCATCACATTCAAGCTCAAAAGTCTTATTAAAATCAGGAAGTTGGAGGAGAGGTGCATGTGTCAACTTATCTTTCAGCACGTTGAAAGCGTGCTCTTGTACTTTGCCCCAACTAAAATGCACTCCCTTCTTCGTAAGCTCATTCAAAGGTGCAGCAATGGTGCTAAAGTCCTTCACAAAACGGCGATAGAAGCCAGCAAGTCCTAGGAAACTCCGCACCTGTGTGATAGTCTTTGGCATAGGCCATCCATGTATCGCTTCTACCTTGGCTTGATCAACCTCAATTCCCTGTGGAGTCACAACATAACCAAGAAACGAAACTCGATCGGTGCAAAATGTGCACTTCTCAAGGTTACCAAATAAACGTGCATCTCGTAAAGCATTAAAAACAGCACGCATGTGATCAACATGTTCATCCATAGATTTGCTGTAGATTAATATGTCATCAAAGTATACTACCACAAATTTTCCAATGAAGGCATGCAAAACCTCGTTCATTAATCTCATGAAAGTGCTAGGTGCATTAGTTAACCCAAAAGGCATGACTAACCACTCATACAATCCGAACTTAGTTTTGAAAGCAGTTTTCCATTCATCTCCCAATTTCATACGAATCTGGTGGTACCCACTACGCAAATCAACTTTAGAAAAGACAATGGCACCACTCAATTCATCAAGCATATCATCTAAACGTGGAATAGGGTGTCGATAACGTATCGTGATATTATTAATAGCCCTACAATCAACACACATACGCCATGTTCCATCTTTTTTAGGCACTAAAATAACCGGAACAGCACACGGACTAAGAGACTCACGCACGTAACCTTTGTCGAGTAGTTCTTGCACTTGTCGCTGAATTTCTTTTGTTTCCTCTGGATTTGTCCTATATGGCGCACGATTCGGCAAAGATGCACCAGGAATAAGATCAATTTGGTGCTCAATCCCTCGTATAGGTGGCAGCCCCTCTGGTATCTCACTTGGAAATACATCAGAATACTCCTGCAAAATGTTAGTAATAACAGGAGGCAAAGAATGCTGCATATCTTGAATTGAAATCAAAGCATCCTTGCATACCAAGGCGTAGGCAACAGTAGTGGAAGCAAATAATTCATTAACATCAGTTTTTGTTGCAAGCAAGCAATGTCCTTTCAATTTTATCCCATCTTTGTTATTACCAACAACTTTAATATTCTTGTTGTTCTCAGTTTTAGCTTTGGTAGCTTTAGCAACATCATCACGCACAATAGCCTCAGGGGACATGGGAAGCAAAATAATTTTCTTATCATGGTATATGAGAGAATATTGATTTGATCTACCATGATGCATACAATCTGAATCAAATTGCCATGGTCTACCTAGCAGAATATTACAAGCATCCATAGGCACAACATCACAGTCAACAACATCACGATATGAACCAATAGCAAAATTAATTCGTACCAGCTTGGTTACCTTGACCTTACCACTATTGTTGAGCCATTGAATGTGATATGGATGCGGGTGCGGTTTGGTCGTAAGTGCAAGCTTCTCCACCATGTCGCTGCTAGCCAAGTTGTTGCAGCTACCTCCATCAATGATCAAACGACATGAACGCTCCTTAATGACACACTTTGTTTGAAACAACGTATGTCGCTGATTCTGCTCTGCCTTCTCCATTTGTGCACTAAGCACACGCTGTACAATGAGGCTCTCATAATGCTCTGCATCATCTGCACCAATCTGTTCTTCGGGTGGTTCCTTAGTGCCTACATCATCAGCCGCAAGCAAAGCAAGTGTAGCTTCATCCAAATCACTAGCAGAGGAATACCCACCATCGTCTTTTACCACCAAAACACGCTGATTAGGACAATAACGCTGCACGTGTCCATAGCCCTTGCATCGATAACACAGAACATCTCTTGTTCTACCTGTGGAAGCTACTGAAGAGGCACTACCTGCGGGTTTCTGGGCAGATTTGGTTGCTGAATTTGTGGAAGATGCACGTGGTTTGTCGCTGGAGGAAGGCGGGGGTGCTGGTCGACTTGGCGAGGGAGTTGGTGCTAGTGTACGGCCGGTCATGGATGTAGTCGTGCGCTGTTGCCATGGTGTAGATTTTCCTGCAGAAACATTAGACCTTGCACTAGCACGTCGTCCCTGCACTTCCCTTTCAGCTTTGCAAGCAAGATGAAACAATCGGGTTACATTAGCATAATCTTTATAAGCAAGGATGTCCTGAATTTCCCTATTTAACCCGCCCAAAAATCTAGCCATAGCAGATTCCTCACCCTCCTCTATGTTACAACGCAGCATACCCATTTGTAATTCCTGATAATATTCTTCTACACTTTTAGTACCCTGTCTCAATTGTTGCAACTTGTTTAACATATCACGTGCATAATAAGAAGGAACAAATCTAGCCCGCATGACCCGTTTCAACGCATCCCAAGTTTGTGGCATGTTATTAGGATTCTTCTTACCATGTTCTATCCACCAAACAGAAGCAAATTCAGTAAACTCACTAGTAGCAGCTCTAACCCGCGCATTCTCAGGAAATTCATGGCATGCAAACTTTTGATCAACCGCAATCTCCCAAGTAATGTAAGCATCAGGGTCATATTTACCATCAAAAGGAGGTATTTTAAATTTAACCTTACTAAAAGCATCATCATTACCATGTACCTCACGTCGGTGAAAACCACCCATACCTCTACGGTTAGTACGTAGTCGCCGGCGATTAGGTGCTTCTTGGTCATCTTGTTCAGTATCAGCAACATAGTCATCCCAGTTACCTTCGGCGCCCTCATCACGCCCACCATTGATATTAGCATGCATCTCATCAAACCGCCTCAAGAGTGCGACAAGGCTCTTGTCAATATGAGCAACTGTCATTTCCACATTTGCAAGTTTGGTGTTCGTGTCGATCTGTGTGGCCTCCAATTGCCCCATCTTTTCATTCGTCACCTGCATGTCATTATCAAGACCTTCCGTGTGCGTCTTCACTAGCCTTACAAAGTGTTGTATGATACCCTTGGTGCGAGGAGAGTGTGGCATATTACGAGAAGCATCATCAACCTCCAATCCTGCCATGGTTAGACGAACAGAGGCAACAAGAAAAAAAAACGTGAAGGAATAAAAACTCTACAACTATTAGGATGTAGCTACTGCAAGGCGCTCACTCTCAACCTGCCACACAAGCTCTTACCAATTCTTACCTTGCACAACAGGAGGGGTCAGCAACCAACAAGTCTGCAACCGTGGAATAAGTGTATCGGTGCCGCAGCAACACGACCTGTCAAACTGTAGTCGAAATATGTAGAGTTGTAGGTGGGCTGAAGCAAGGAATACACTAGTACCACGTTAGTTACAAAAGCAAGCTGAATAATCGTTCAACGGTGGTACTGTGCTGGTCCTAGGCTAAACCAGGCTAGAGACGTGAGCCTAGGCACAAAGGTAGTCACTGAAAAAGAACAACTAGCACAGCACAAAGAGAAACAACAGATTTAGAGATTCAGCCCCCTTCTTCTTCTTTTCCTTTTTTTTTTCTTTTCTATTCTTTTTTTTTTCTTCTTCTTCTGTTTTTTTTTGCAGGGGCCTAAACCCTTTTTTTTCACTATGACAACCCAAACAATAAAGATATTGCTAACAACCCCTTTAAATCAGATTTAACAAATCTTGTTAATATAGGAAGTCCAGAAATCTCTACGATGATTGCGGAGCGCTCAGAACGAATTTTGAGATAAGGTCAGATCCGTTGGAAAGAAGATAAGATAAGCTTTCCAGATTGTATTTAAACTTCCAAATCGGATATGATATGTATCCGTGGTGGCAAAAACGAACCAGAGATGTTTTTGGTGATGGTGGATTTCGTGGTGACCAAAACGTGGTAGAACTCAAAACTCTAAAGGAATAAACTAAGACCAGCAACTCGACACAACCGATGCAACCAAAAACTCAACAAGCCCTAACTAAGTAGTACTAGTAAATGCTCAATGGTTTATAGGATTGCGGTAAAACTAATCTACTATTTTTTGGCTTTTTCTGGACTATAGGAGATAAGAAAACAGCGAAGAAAAGTAAATCTCTCACCGATAAACCTTGCTCTGATACCAACTGATGTGCACCCGTTGGGTGATTGCCCGATCTTTCGATGAGAGGGTGTGGAATAACTCGATTGGGGGAGGAGACGACGTTCACGGCCCGACTACAGCCTTCCAAAGACGCTGCGCCTTAGCAACCGATACACCACCTCCTATGGCTGTCACGATCTTGTGGAGCGTGACACCCTGGCCACTAGGGCACTCGTCCTGCAAGCAATCGAAGAACTAGCAAGAACAAGTAGAACAAGTACTGAATTACCAGATCTAAATGTAGGTTTAAAGATCAAACTACAATATGGTGGGGTTCCGAAGACAAGAAGACGGGCGGCTGAACTAGCACGCGCGCTTGCAAGCAAGTAGCGAGAGCTAAACTTGATCTAAACAAAACCCGTTGTTCTTGGTGGCGGCTAGGGGGTTTATAAACATGGGAGGACGACCACAAGGGTATTGGGGTCGTGCTACAACCCTAGGATGCGTCCCTAATGGACCTAACTTGATACACGACCCATTGGGCCAAAATAGGGTGACGCAGCACCATGGGCAGAAAAGGCAGGAAATGTCTCGGTAAGAAAACAATGATTACGGCGGCCTCAGAACAGATATGACTATAATTCCGGATCCATATGAAAGTAGACTTGATAAGCTTTCCATGTTGTGCTTGAACATTCCAATCCGAGCCCGCATCTGACCGTGGTGACCGTCACAAGTTGGTGTTCTTCTGCAGTCCGAATCCAGCATGTTCAAATCCTTTTCCCTTTCGGTCTTCTCCCTGATTCCTAAGCAAAACAAGAGTGCACGGGTCTCCATGGTCTAAATATGATGGACATGAACTCAAGAGTGTAATCACCTGATGGTTGAGTTGACGAGCACGAGCGCGAGTAATGGGACCAGAAATTGGTACTTGTATTGGTATAGATGCATCAGTAGTGTGGATGTCTTCATCACCAAACCTGTGTAGCAAGCATCACAATACACCGAGAAGGGCTTATGCACATCAGGTAAGACTAAGACAGGTGTTGTAGTCAACTTCTCTTTCAGCGCTTCAAAAGCCTCTTGACATTTCTGGGTCCACTTGAACTCAACTTTGTTGCCTAGTAACGCTGTCATTGGTTTCGCAATCTTCGAAAACCCTTCAATGAATCGCCGATAATATCCGGCCATTCCAATGAAGCTCTTGATTCCTCGAGCATCTGTTGGCGCTTTCCAGTTCAGAATGTCTGCCACTTTCTTCGGATCCACAGCCAATCCTTCTTTGTCGATTATGTGACCCAAGAACAGGACTTCACTAATCCAGAACTCACACTTGCTCAACTTTGCATACAACTGATGCTCTCGCAATCTTTGCAATACCATCTTCAAATGACTTGCATGCTCTTCTTCGCTTTGAGAGTAAATCAGAATGTCATCAATGAATACCACCACAAACTTATCAAGATAATCCATGAATACACTGTTCATCAGATTCATGAAAAACGCTGGTGCATTGGTCAAACCAAAAGACATCACTGTGAACTCATACAACCCATACTTGGAAATGAATGCCGTCTTCGGAATGTCCGAAGGTCGGATCCTGAGCTGATGATAACCTGACCTCAGATCAATCTTGGAGAACACACTGGCTCCTCTCAACTGGTCGAACAGATCTTCTATCCTGGGCAAAGGGTACTTGTTCTTGATCGTGACTTCATTCAAAGCTCGGTAATCGATGCACATCCTCTTGCTGCCATCTTTCTTCTCCACGAACAAGACAGGAGCGGCCTAAGGCGAGGTGCTTGGCCGGATGTAACCTTTCTCTGACAGCTCATCAATCTGCTCCTTAAGTTCAACCAACTCTGGTCCAGATATTCTGTAAGCCCTCTTAAAGATGGGGGCGATTCCAGGAAGAAGCTCTATGGCAAACTCAACTTTCCGCTCTGGTGGCATACCCGGTAAGTCCTTTGGAAACACATCTGCGAACTCGGACACAACCTTGATACTCTCGATCGGGTCTGCCTCACTGCTATCGACAGTCATCTGATAACAACTTCCTTTCTTTGGCTCAGGCGGGACTAACTCGGTCACCACTTCCTCTCCTAGTGGGGACACCAACTTGATTGTCCTTTTATCACAACTGATAACTGCCTGATACTTATCTAGCCAATTCATCCCTAGGATGACATCTATTCCCTGAGTACCCATTACTATGAGGTTAGCGGGAAACGCTATCCCCCTTATTTCCACACATACATTCAAACAAATGCTATCGACTCGAATTCTACCACCGGCTGAGTCAATTTGAATGGGGGTTGACATGGTAGTAATTGGAAGATTATGTGCTTCTACCCATGATGCAGTAATGAAAGAATGCGTTGCTCCAGTATCAAATAACACTTCTGCAATATGGGAGTCGACTGGGAACATACCTACTATCATGCCGGGTGTCTCCTGAACTGCTTCAGCCTCCAAGTGGTTCAGTCTCCCATGATTGTAGCGTGGCTGAGAGCGGTTGCCTGCTCCGGGCTGAGACACATTCTGCTTTGCTGGGGCACTGGGGCCTGATTGCTGCTGGGCTGCTTTCTTCGGACATTGCATCACCCAGTGGCCTTGCTCTCCACAGTGGAAACATGCCCTGTTTCCAACCTGAGCTGGTGTTGCCTGACTGTTCTACTGGTTTGCTGGGGCAGGAAGACGAGGTGCTTGCTGATTCTGCCTCTGAAACTGACCTCCTAATTGATTGTTCTGGCGATTCTGGTACTGGTGCTGAGGATACTGCCTTTGGAACTGCTGATGCTGCTGAGGTGGACGCTGGTTCTGCCTGAACTGCTGAGGTTGATTGCTTGAGAAACGAGGACGATTGCTGCTTCCAGGCTGGGGTCTACTGATCTTGCGCTTACGATCCTCCATCTCCTTACGCTTCCTTTCTGTTATAATTGCTCTATCAATCAGGTGCTGGAATGTCGGGAAGGTATGATTCATCAGTTGGTACTGCAGAGGGTCAACCAAGCCTCTCAGGAAACGGTACTGTCGCTTGGCATCAGTGTTGACATCTTCAGGAGCATAGCGAGACAACTGCAGAAACCTGTCCTGGTACTCACTGACAGACGATGACCCTTGCTTGAGGGTCAGGAACTCCTCCTTCTTCACTGTCATCAGACCTGCAGGAACATGGTATTGACGAAAGCTTCCTCTGAACTCTTCCCAAGTGATGGTGTCGGGGTGGGCATGGGTGGCGAGGTAAGACTCCCACCATGACTAAGCTGCTCCTCTCAACAGACGGGGACCATACAGGACCTTCTCCCTGTCGTCACACTGAGCGGTATGCAACTCCCGCTCCACAGTGCGCAGCCAGTCTTCAGCATCCATGGAGTCAGAAGAGTGAGCAAACGTTGGTGGATGACCTCTCATGAATTCAGCACGCTTGTCTCTGGGCATCTGAGGCATCTGAGGCTGAGGTGGTGCCTGCTGCTGTTGTTGCTGCTGCTGCCGAATGGCGGCCAGAGTCTGACCGATGGCTTGAACTGCCTGAGTCTGCATCAGAAACATCTGCTCGATAGACATCAGGGGCGGGGCGGCAGGTGCTGTTGCTGGGGCACCTCATCCTACTGAGCGGCTCGCTCCTTCTGAGCACGCCTTCCTCCTCTGCGCCTGTTCTCTGACATCTACAGAATGCAACCACACATCAGAACTGATCTGGCAAATCTTGCAGCATAAGAAAAGAGTATAGAATTCTTCAACAGCACTGAACATATGAGCATCTTCACTGATCTCCAACACAGACCACACAACTTCTCAGATAAAAAGGAAAGTGGAATAAAAGGTTTCCCAACTATATAACTAACTCCATTAACATATAACAGGTAAACCATAATGCAGGGGATACCCACACTCTGGTGGCAGTCATTACAAAGATCCAAACCAAAAATAGTTCATCATGACAAACATAAATGCACAGGGTATAGCAAACTACCCTGTCTAACTAAGACTAACTAAGACCGAGACTAACGCTAAGACTGTAGCTTCTACGTATATATTTTGTATTAATTACAAGATCCAACTCTAACGATCTATGTTTCTAGATTTATCTTGGTCTTGCAGTCGGGATTGCCATAAGGCTGGCGTCCACGCCGAGGTGAGCGGTACGAGTGCTGAGTCCCGACGGGAGCGGGGGAACCATCATCCAGGTGACGACGTTCCGCGCGCTCAGCCCGCAGCAGGGCGATCTCAGCACGAGCCCTACTCAGCTCGTCTAGTGCATGGTCCAGCTCCGTGTTTAGCACGGCGGCTAGGTTGACTGTGCTGCTCAACCTAGGATTGTCCTCACCGATAGGTGAAACAATCACGCCTCCTGTGCTGCCAAATGGACGGCGGGGGTAATACTTCAGGTCGAGACCGTCAGCTATCCCACCGAGAACCGAGCAGTAGTGCGAAAGCGCACGCCGTGCAGCATCTTGCATGGCCGCCTCAGCTGAGTCCCGCCATGTTCCATCTTTTTTAGGCACTAAAATAACCGGAACAGCACACGGACTAAGAGACTCACGCACGTAACCTTTGTCGAGTAGTTCTTGCACTTGTCGCTGAATTTCTTTTGTTTCCTCTGGATTTGTCCTATATGGCGCACGATTCGGCAAAGATGCACCAGGAATAAGATCAATTTGGTGCTCAATCCCTCGTATAGGTGGCAGCCCCTCTGGTATCTCACTTGGAAATACATCAGAATACTCCTGCAAAATGTTAGTAATAACAGGAGGCAAAGAATGCTGCATATCTTGAATTGAAATCAAAGCATCCTTGCATACCAAGGCGTAGGCAACAGTAGTGGAAGCAAATAATTCATTAACATCAGTTTTTGTTGCAAGCAAGCAATGTCCTTTCAATTTTATCCCATCTTTGTTATTACCAACAGCTTTAATATTCTTGTTGTTCTCAGTTTTAGCTTTGGTAGCTTTAGCAACATCATCACGCACAATAGCCTCAGGGGACATGGGAAGCAAAATAATTTTCTTATCATGGTGTATGAGAGAATATTGATTTGATCTACCATGATGCATACAATCTGAATCAAATTGCCATGGTCTACCTAGCAGAATATTACAAGCATCCATAGGCACAACATCACAGTCAACAACATCACGATATGAACCAATAGCAAAATTAATTCGTACCAGCTTGGTTACCTTGACCTTACCACTATTGTTAAGCCATTGAATGTGATATGGATGCGGGTGCGGTTTGGTCGTAAGTGCAAGCTTCTCCACCATGTCGCTGCTAGCCAAGTTGTTGCAGCTACCTCCATCAATGATCAAACGACATGAACGCTCCTTAATGACACACTTTGTTTGAAACAACGTATGTCGCTGATTCTGCTCTGCCTTCTCCATTTGTGCACTAAGCACACGCTGTACAATGAGGCTCTCATAATGCTCTGCATCATCTGCACCAATCTGTTCTTCGGGTGGTTCCTTAGTGCCTGCATCATCAGCCGCAAGCAAAGCAAGTGTAGCTTCATCCAAATCACTAGCAGAGGAATACCCACCATCGTCTTTTACCACCAAAACACGCTGATTAGGACAATCACGCTGCACGTGTACATAGCCCTTGCATCGATAACACAGAACATCTCTTGTTCTACCCGTGGAGGCTACTGAAGAGGCACTACCTGCTGGTTTCTAGGCAGATTTGGTTGCTGAATTTGTGGAAGATGCACGTGGTTTGTCGCCGGAGGAAGGCGGGGGTGCTGGTCGACTTGGCGAGGGAGTTGGTGCTGGTGTACGACCGGTCATGGACGTAGTCGTGCGCTGTTGCCATGGTGTAGATTTTCCTGCAGAAACATTAGACCTTGCACTAGCACGTCGTCCCTGCACTTCCCTTTCAGCTTTGCAAGCAAGATGAAACAATCGGGTTACATTAACATAATCTTTATAAGCAAGGATGTCCTGAATTTCCCTATTTAACCCGCCCAAAAATCTAGCCATAGCAGATTCCTCACCCTCCTCTATGTTACAACGCAGCATACCCATTTGTAATTCCTGATAATATTCTTCTACACTTTTAGTACCCTGTCTCAATTGTTGCAACTTGTTTAACATATCACGTGCATAATAAGAAGGAACAAATCTAGCCCGCATGACCCGTTTGAACGCATCCCAAGTTTGTGGCATGTTATTAGGATTCTTCTTACCATGTTCTATCCACCAAACAGAAGCAAATTCAGTAAACTCACTAGTAGCAGCTCTAACCCGCGCATTCTCAGGAAATTCATGGCATGCAAACTTTTGATCAACCGCAATCTCCCAAGTAATGTAAGCATCAGGGTCATATTTACCATCAAAAGGAGGTATTTTAAATTTAACCTTACTAAAAGCATCATCATTACCATGTACCTCACGTCGGCGAAAACCACCCATACATCTACGGTTAGTACGTAGTCGCCGGCGATTAGGTGCTTCTTGGTCATCTTGTTCAGTATCAGCAACATAGTCATCCCAGTTACCTTCGGCGCCCTCATCACGCCCACCATTGATATTAGCATGCATCTCATCAAACCGCCTCAAGAGTGCGACAAGGCTCTTGTCAATATGAGCAACTATCATTTCCACATTTGCAAGTTTGGTGTTTGTGTCGATCTGTGTGGCCTCCAATTGCCCCATCTTTTCATTCGTCACCTGCATGTCATTATCAAGACCTTCCGTGTGCGTCTTCACCAGCCTTACAAAGTGTTGTATGATACCCTTGGTGCGAGGAGAGTGTGGCATATTACGAGAAGCATCATCAACCTCCAATCCTGCCATGGTTAGACGAACAGAGGCAACAAGAAAAAAAAACGTGAAGGAATGAAAACTCTACAACTATTAGGATGTAGCTACTGCAAGGCGCTCACTCTCAACCTGCCACACAAGCTCTTACCAATTCTTACCTTGCACAACAGGAGGGGTCCGCAACCAACAAGTCTGCAACCGTGGAATAAGTGTATCGGTGCCGCAGCAACACGACCTGTCAAACTGTAGTCGAAATATGTAGAGTTGTAGGTGGGCTGAAGCAAGGAATACACTAGTACCACGTTAGTTACAAAAGCAAGCTGAATAATCGTTCAACGGTGGTACTGTGCTGGTCCTAGGCTAAACCAGGCTAGAGACGTGAGCCTAGGCACAAAGGTAGTCACTGAAAAAGAACAACTAGCACAGCACAAAGAGAAACAACAGATTTAGAGATTCAGCCCCCTTCTTCTTCTTTTCCTTTTTTTTCTTTTCTATTCTTTTTTTTCTTCTTCTTCTGTTTTTTTTGCAGGGGCCTAAACCCTTTTTTTCACTATGACAACCCAAACAATAAAGATATTGCTAACAGCCCCTTTAAATCAGATTTAACAAATCTTGTTAATATAGAAAGTCCAGAAATCTCTACGATGATTGCGGAGCGCTCAGAACGAATTTTGAGATACGGTCAGATCCGTTGGAAAGAAGATAAGATAAGCTTTCCAGATTGTATTTAAACTTCCAAATCGGATATGATATGTATCCGTGGTGGCAAAAACGAACCAGAGATGTTTTTGGTGATGGTGGATCTCGTGGTGACCAAAACGTGGTAGAACTCAAAACTCTAAAGGAATAAACTAAGACCAGCAACTCGACACAACCGATGCAACCAAAAACTCAACAAGCCCTAACTAAGTAGTACTAGTAAATGCTCAATGGTTTATAGGATTGCGGTAAAACTAATCTACTTTTTTTGGCTTTTTCTGGACTATAGGAGATAAGAAAACAGCGAAGAAAAGTAAATCTCTCACCGATAAACCTTGCTCTGATTACCAACTGATGTGCACCCGTTGGGTGATTGCCCGATCTTTCGATGAGAGGGTGTGGAATAACTCGATTGGGGGAGGAGACGACGTTCACGGCCCAACTACAGCCTTCCAAAGACGCTGCGCCTTAGCAACCGATACACCACCTCCTATGGCTGTCACGATCTTGTGGAGCGTGACACCCTGGCCACTAGGGCACTCGTCCTGCAAGCAATCGAAGAACTAGCAAGAACAAGTAGAACAAGTACTGAATTACCAGATCTAAATGTAGGTTTAAAAATCAAACTCCAATATGGTGGGGTTCCGAAGACAAGAAGACGGGCGGCTGAACTAGCACGCGCGCTTGCAAGCAAGTAGCGAGAGCTAAACTTGATCTAAACAAAACCCGCTGTTCTTGGTGGCGGCTAGGGAGTTTATAAACATGGGAGGACGACCACAAGGGTATTGGGGTCGTGCTGCAACCCTAGGATGCGTCCCTAATGGACCTAACTTGATATACGACCCATTGGGCCAAAATAGGGTGACGCAGCACCATGGGCAGAAAAGGCAGGAAATGTCTCGGTAAGAAAACAATGATTACGGCGGCCTCAGAACAGATATGACTATAATTCCGGATCCATATGAAAGTAGACTTGATAAGCTTTCCATGTTGTGCTTGAACATTCCAATCCGAGCCTGCATCTGACCGTGGTGACCGTCACAAGTTGGTGTTCTTCTGCAGTCCGAATCCAGCATGTTCAAATCCTTTTCCCTTTCGGTCTTCTCCCTGATTCCTAAGCAAAACAAGAGTGCACGGGTCTCCATGGTCTAAATATGATGGACATGAACTCAAGAGTGTAATCACCTGATGGTTGAGTTGACGAGCACGAGCGCGAGTAATGGGACCAGAAATTGGTACTTGTATTGGTATAGATGCATCAGTAGTGTGGATGTCTTCATCATTCTCCCCTTCTTGCATTTGAGTCGTCCTCGACTCAAGCTCAACTTCCTCTCCCAAGTAGGGCTTTAAATCTGCAATGTTAAATGTGGGGCTAACCCCAAAGTCTGCAGGCAGATCTAGCCTATATGCATTGTCGTTAATTTTCTCTAGCACTTTAAACGGTCCATCGGCTCGAGGCAACAATTTAGATTTTCGTAATTCAGGAAACCTTTCCTTTCTCAAATGCAACCAAACTAAATCTCCAGGTTCAAAATTTATTTCCTTTCTACCTTTATCACTAGCAAACTTATATCTAGCATTCATACGCTCTATGTTTTCTTTAGTAGTTTCATGCAGTTTTAACATCAATTCAGCACGCCTAGTAGCATCAAAATTTAGTTTTTCAGAAGATGGCAAAGGCATTAAATCAATAGGAGCACGAGGCAACAAACCATATACAATCTGAAAACGGCACATCTTTGTAGTAGAATGCAATGATCGATTATAAGCAAATTCAACATGAGGCAAACAGTCCTCCCACATCTTAATATTCTTCTTTAGAACTGCCCTTAACATAGTAGACAAAGTTCTATTCACAACTTCAGTTTGACCATCAGTTTGAGGATGACATGTAGTAGAAAATAAAAGCTTAGTCCCCAATTTTGCCCACAAAGTCCTCCAAAAATGACTAAGGAATTTAGCATCACGATCAGAAACGATTGTGTTGGGCACACCATGCAAGCGAACAATTTCACGAAAGAACAAATCAGCAATATGAGTAGCATCGTCAGTTTTATGACATGGTATGAAATGTGTCATCTTAGAAAATCTATCAACAACCACAAACACACTATCACGTCCCTTCCTAGTCCTAGGCAATCCCAGCACAAAATCCATAGAAATATCTTCCCAAGGAGCACTAGGAACGGGTAGAGGCAAATACAAACCGTGTAGATTTAACCGTGACTTCGCCTTTTGGCATGTCGTGCAACGAGCAACCAATCTCACCACATCTCTTCTCATCTTGGGCCAAAAGAAATGACCAGCAAGTATGTCCTCCGTTTTCTTTGCTCCAAAATGTCCCATTAAGCCACCTCCATGTGCTTCCTGTAACAACAACAAACAAACGGAGCTAGCTGGAATGCATAGCTTGTTAGCTCTAAACACAAACCCATCACTAACGATATATTTGTTCCATCCTTTCCCATCTTTACAATGCAGCAACACATCTTTAAAATCAGCATCATGAACATATTGGTCTTTAATTGTCTCTAATCCAAAGATTTGGTAGTCAAGTTGATTCAGCAAAGTATATCTCCTAGACAAAGCGTCAACAATGATATTCTCTTTTCCTTTCTTGTGCTTAATAACATAAGGAAACGATTCGATAAATTCAACCCACTTAGCATGTCTACGGTTCAGTTTTCCTTGACTACGAATATGTTTCAAAGATTCATGATCAGAATGAATAACAAACTCTTTGGGCCACAAATAATGCTGCCATGTTTCTAATGTTCGCACAAGAGCATATAATTCCTTATCATAAGTAGAATAATTTAGAACAGACCCACTCAATTTTTCACTAAAATATGCAACAGGTTTGCCTTCTTGTAACAAAACACCACCCAATCCAATTCCACTAGCATCACATTCAAGCTCAAAAGTCTTATTAAAATCAGGAAGTTGGAGGAGAGGTGCATGTGTCAACTTATCTTTCAGCACGTTGAAAGCGTGCTCTTGTACTTTGCCCCAACTAAAATGCACTCCCTTCTTCGTAAGCTCATTCAAAGGTGCAGCAATGGTGCTAAAGTCCTTCACAAAACGGCGATAGAAGCCAGCAAGTCCTAGGAAACTCCGCACCTGTGTGATAGTCTTTGGCATAGGCCATCCATGTATCGCTTCTACCATGGCTTGATCAACCTCAATTCCCTGTGGAGTCACAACATAACCAAGAAACGAAACTCGATCGGTGCAAAATGTGCACTTCTCAAGGTTACCAAATAAACGTGCATCTCGTAAAGCATTAAAAACAGCACGCATGTGATCAACATGTTCATCCATAGATTTGCTGTAGATCAATATGTCATCAAAGTATACTACCACAAATTTTCCAATGAAGGCACGCAAAACCTCGTTCATTAATCTCATGAAAGTGCTAGGTGCATTAGTTAACCCAAAAGGCATGACTAACCACTCATACAATCCGAACTTAGTTTTGAAAGCAGTTTTCCATTCATCTCCCAATTTCATACGAATCTGGTGGTACCCACTACGCAAATCAACTTTAGAAAAGACAATGGCACCACTCAATTCATCAAGCATATCATCTAAACGTGGAATAGGGTGTCGATAACGTATCGTGATATTATTAATAGCCCTACAATCAACACACATACGCCATGTTCCATCTTTTTTAGGCACTAAAATAACCGGAACAGCACACGGACTAAGAGACTCACGCACGTAACCTTTGTCGAGTAGTTCTTGCACTTGTCGCTGAATTTCTTTTGTTTCCTCTGGATTTGTCCTATATGGCGCACGATTCGGCAAAGATGCACCAGGAATAAGATCAATTTAGTGCTCAATCCCTCGTATAGGTGGCAGCCCCTCTGGTATCTCACTTGGAAATACATCAGAATACTCCTGCAAAATGTTAGTAATAACAGGAGGCAAAGAATGTTGCATATCTTGAATTGAAATCAAAGCATCCTTGCATACCAAGGCGTAGGCAACAGTAGTGGAAGCAAATAATTCATTAACATCAGTTTTTGTTGCAAGCAAGCAATGTCCTTTCAATTTTATCCCATCTTTGTTATTACCAACAGCTTTAATATTCTTGTTGTTCTCAGTTTTAGCTTTGGTAGCTTTAGCAACATCATCACGCACAATAGCCTCAGGGGACATGGGAAGCAAAATAATTTTCTTATCATGGTGTATGAGAGAATATGGATTTGATCAACCATGATGCATACAATCTGAATCAAATTGCTATGGTCTACCTAGCAGAATATTACAAGCATCCATAGGCACAACATCACAGTCAACAACATCACGATATGAACCAATAGCAAAATTAATTCGTACCAGCTTGGTTACCTTGACCTTACCACTATTGTTAAGCCATTGAATGTGATATGGATGCGGGTGCGGTTTGGTCGTAAGTGCAAGCTTCTCCACCATGTCGCTGCTAGCCAAGTTGTTGCAGCTACCTCCATCAATGATCAAACGACATGAACGCTCCTTAATGACACACTTTGTTTGAAACAACGTATGTCGCTGATTCTGCTCTGCCTTCTCCATTTGTGCACTAAGCACACGCTGTACAATGAGGCTCTCATAATGCTCTGCATCATCTGCACCAATCTGTTCTTCGGGTGGTTCCTTAGTGCCTGCATCATCAGCCGCAAGCAAAGCAAGTGTAGCTTCATCCAAATCACTAGCAGAGGAATACCCACCATCGTCTTTTACCACCAAAACACGCTGATTAGGACAATCACGCTGCACGTGTCCATAGCCCTTGCATCGATAACACAGAACATCTCTTGTTCTACCCGTGGAGGCTACTGAAGAGGCACTACCTGCTGGTTTCTAGGCAGATTTGGTTGCTGAATTTGTGGAAGATGCACGTGGTTTGTCGCCAGAGGAAGGCGGGGGTGCTGGTCGACTTGGCGAGGGAGTTGGTGCTGGTGTACGGCCGGTCATGGACGTAGTCGTGCGCTGTTGCCATGGTGTAGATTTTCCTGCAGAAACATTAGACCTTGCACTAGCACGTCGTCCCTGCACTTCCCTTTCAGCTTTGCAAGCAAGATGAAACAATCGGGTTACATTAACATAATCTTTATAAGCAAGGATGTCCTGAATTTCCCTATTTAACCCGCCCAAAAATCTAGCCATAGCAGATTCCTCACCCTCCTCTATGTTACAACGTAGCATACCCATTTGTAATTCCTGATAATATTCTTCTACACTTTTAGTACCCTGTCTCAATTGTTGCAACTTGTTTAACATATCACGTGCATAATAAGAAGGAACAAATCTAGCCCGCATGACCCGTTTCAATGCATCCCAAGTTTGTGGCATGTTATTAGGATTCTTCTTACCATGTTCTCTCCACCAAACAGAAGCAAATTCAGTAAACTCACTAGTAGCAGCTCTAACCCGCGCATTCTCAGGAAATTCATGGCATGCAAACTTTTGATCAACCGCAATCTCCCAAGTAATGTAAGCATTAGGGTCATATTTACCATCAAAAGGAGGTATTTTAAATTTAACCTTACTAAAAGCATCATCATTACCATGTGCCTCACGTCGGCGAAAACCACCCATACCTCTACGGTTAGTACGTAGTCGCCGGCGATTAGGTGCTTCTTGGTCATCTTGTTCAGTATCAGCAACATAGTCATCCCAGTTACCTTCGGCGCCCTCATCACGCCCACCATTGATATTAGCATGCATCTCATCAAACCGCCTCAAGAGTGCGACAAGGCTCTTGGCAATATGAGCAACTGTCATTTCCACATTTGCAAGTTTGGTGTTTGTGTCGATCTGTGTGGCCTCCAATTGCCCCATCTTTTCATTCGTCACCTGCATGTCATTATCAAGACCTTCCGTGTGCGTCTTCACCAGCCTTACAAAGTGTTGTATGATACCCTTGGTGCGAGGAGAGTGTGGCATATTACGAGAAGCATCATCAACCTCCAATCCTGCCATGGTTAGACGAACAGAGGCAACAAGAAAAAAAAACGTGAAGGAATGAAAACTCTACAACTATTAGGATGTAGCTACTGCAAGGCGCTCACTCTCAACCTGCCTAATGTAGCTGAGGTACCCGATCTTTGGGCGAGTAGAGATAATTCCGATTTGGCGGAAGATGACCCTTGCGATCCGACTACGACGAGCAAGCCCGAGGCGCCAATGCAATCGCTGAACCAACTCCCTGTGGTTACCGACCTTGCTGATGCGAGATCAGCCTGATCACGAAGATCGTTTCCTGTGCGCAATCGAAGAACGAACAAGAAAAAGATGCGAGCAATCTAATCTATTACTCGAGGGTGGAGTTCTGAATACACGAAGACAACGCAGATTTGCGCGTGTTCGAGAGTAGCTAAGGCTAACGTAAAACAAAACTCAGAAAATAAAGGAGGCGCAGCTCCTGAATAAATAGAGAGGGGGCGCAGCCCCTAGGGGCGGCCAACCCTAGGTCGTCCATTATGGGCCGCAATTGGGCTGGTCGTCTATTCTTCCGGGTCTTCGTTCTTTAACAACATGATGTAGTTCAATTCTCTTGCACGGGCCCGAGTCACTGGCCCAGGTGGAAGGGGTGGCGCCTGGGCTGGAGAAGGTGCTGCTGGTGTAGATGTGCTCGTGTTGGTGTTGATGTCCGCATCACTGCCACACAAGCTCTTACCAATTCTTACCTTGCACAACAGGAGGGGTCAGCAACCAACAAGTCTGCAACCGTGGAATAAGTGTATCGGTGCCGCAGCAACACGACCTGTCAAACTGTAGTCGAAATATGTAGAGTTGTAGGTGGCCTGAAGCAAGGAATACACTAGTACCACGTTAGTTACAAAAGCAAGCTGAATAATCGTTCAACGGTGGTACTGTGCTGGTCCTAGGCTAAACCAGGCTAGAGACGTGAGCCTAGGCACAAAGGTAGTCACTGAAAAAGAACAACTAGCACAGCACAAAGAGAAACAACAGATTTAGAGATTCAGCCCCCTTCTTCTTCTTTTCCTTTTTTTTCTTTTCTATTCTTTTTTTTCTTCTTCTTCTGTTTTTTTTGCAGGGGCCTAAACCCTTTTTTTTCACTATGACAACCCAAACAATAAAGATATTGCTAACAGCCCCTTTAAATCAGATTTAACAAATCTTGTTAATATAGAAAGTCCAGAAATCTCTACGATGATTGCGGAGCGCTCAGAACGAATTTTGAGATGCGGTCAGATCCGTTGGAAAGAAGATAAGATAAGCTTTCCAAATTGTATTTAAACTTCCAAATCGGATATGATATGTATCCGTGGTGGCAAAAACGAACCAGAGATGTTTTTGGTGATGGTGGATCTCGTGGTGACCAAAACGTGGTAGAACTCAAAACTCTAAAGGAATAAACTAAGACCAGCAACTCGACACAACCGATGCAACCAAAAACTCAACAAGCCCTAACTAAGTAGTACTAGTAAATGCTCAATGGTTTATAGGATTGCGGTAAAACTAATCTACTATTTTTTGGCTTTTTCTGGACTATAGGAGATAAGAAAACAGCGAAGAAAAGTAAATCTCTCACCGATAAACCTTGCTCTGATTACCAACTGATGTGCACCCGTTGGGTGATTGCCCGATCTTTCGATGAGAGGGTGTGGAATAACTCGATTGGGGGAGGAGACGACGTTCACGGCCCGACTACAGCCTTCCAAAGACGCTGCGCCTTAGCAACCGATACACCACCTCCTATGGCTGTCACGATCTTGTGGAGCGTGACACCCTGGCCACTAGGGCACTCGTCCTGCAAGCAATCGAAGAACTAGCAAGAACAAGTAGAACAAGTACTGAATTACCAGATCTAAATGTAGGTTTAAAAATCAAACTCCAATATGGTGGGGTTCCGAAGACAAGAAGACGGGCGGCTGAACTAGCACGCGCGCTTGCAAGCAAGTAGCGAGAGCTAAACTTGATCTAAACAAAACCCGCTGTTCTTGGTGGCGGCTAGGGAGTTTATAAACATGGGAGGACGACCACAAGGGTATTGGGGTCGTGCTGCAACCCTAGGATGCGTCCCTAATGGACCTAACTTGATATACGACCCATTGGGCCAAAATAGGGTGACGCAGCACCATGGGCAGAAAAGGCAGGAAATGTCTCGGTAAGAAAACAATGATTACGGCGGCCTCAGAACAGATATGACTATAATTCCGGATCCATATGAAAGTAGACTTGATAAGCTTTCCATGTTGTGCTTGAACATTCCAATCCGAGCCCGCATCTGACCGTGGTGACCGTCACAAGTTGGTGTTCTTCTGCAGTCCGAATCCAGCATGTTCAAATCCTTTTCCCTTTCGGTCTTCTCCCTGATTCCTAAGCAAAACAAGAGTGCACGGGTCTCCATGGTCTAAATATGATGGACATGAACTCAAGAGTGTAATCACCTGATGGTTGAGTTGACGAGCACGAGCGCGAGTAATGGGACCAGAAATTGGTACTTGTATTGGTATAGATGCATCAGTAGTGTGGATGTCTTCATCATGGAGACTGTTCTCCGGACGGCGCACCAAGCAGGTCGCCTCCCAGCGGTCCGGGTAGACCCCGCGACTATGCTGGTAGACCACACAGCAATACTCGATGGACCAAGTACGCCGGTTAAGTGCCCGACGTAGTAGGGTGTCGAGCGCATCGTGGAAGTGACACCCGCGAGCAGCGTCGCGAGTGATGGGTCGAGCAATCCATCCTTCCGGCTCCTGGTCAGTAGAGAAGTCGGTGTCGTGGCTCGAGCTGTCGTCGCCACCTCCGTCGTCTGGGTCTCCTCCCGCAGCTACTCCAGAGGCTGGGGCGCCCAGTGGTGGTGCAGGGGGCGCCTCCAGGGGAAGCACAGGGGAGCTGCTCCTCACGGACTCTATCTCCTGGTGGAGCGAGAAAGAAGAGCCCTGCTGCTCCTGTCGTCGACGTTCCTGCTCCTCATGCAGGCGGTGGTGCAGTCTCTCCAAGTGGCTGGACTGTCCGGCCACGGGACGGCGAAGCGGACGCTCAGCAAGGCGGGAGGGTAAGAAGGGGATGACGGACTTTCGTGCAGTGTGTCTAAGTCGAGCCGTCTACAAAAGACACCGCAAGCAAAAGAGTGAGAACAGAATTAATATGACCAACAAGTAATGAACCATAAATAAATGAAGGATTAGAATAAAACATGATTTTCAGCAAGGTATAAAATATAGTAGAACATAGGTTTGGTCTGTATGACCAACTTTTGAAGGGATATCAAAGTCAAGGCAGGGACAAAGGTCTATAGTCCTTAGAACGACCATTCTATTTTAGGTTAGCGGTCCTACAGTCAGCCTGGCTTTGATACCACTTATCTCACACCCGGTTTTAGAAGGCAAACCGAATGCGAACCATGTACGTGCCAGGATCAGTAATTCACGTACACAGCAGTTACATAACATGGACATCATCATACAATGCTCAAATAGTATTAAAAAGGGAAATAATAGTCGATTACATCATACGTCTGAGACGTCCATATGGTCCTTACAATAAATCAAAGTGTGGAAAAGAAACGTAGATAAACGCGGCCTTCACAGGCAGCCGACTGGGGGTTGCCGCTAACCCACGCCTAGAACTCGTCGTAGTCTTGGAACTCCTGGAAGTCTCCTTCTGATGAGGACATCAACACCAACACGAGCACATCTACACCAGCAGCACCTTCTCCAGCCCAGGCACCATCTTCCCCAGTCCAGGCGCCACTCCTTCCACCTGGGCCAGTGACTCGGGCCCGTGCAAGAGAATTGAACTACATCATGCTGTTAAAGAACGAAGGCCCGGAAGAATAGACGACCAGCCCAACTACGGCCCATAATGGACGACCTAGGGTTGGCCGCCCCTAGGGGCTGCGCCCCCTCTCTATTTATCCAGGAGCTACGCCTCCTTTATTTCTTGAGTTTTGTTTTACGTTAGCCTTAGCTACTCTCGAACACGCGCAAATCTGCGCTGTCTTCGTGTATTCAGAACTCCACCCTCGAGTAATAGATTAGATTGCTCGCATCTTTTTCTTGTTCGTTCTTCGATTGCGCACAGGAAACGATCTTCGTGATCAGGCCGATCTCGCATCAGCAAGGTCGGTAACCACAGGGAGTTGGTTCAGCGATTGCATTGGCGCCTCGGGCTTGCTCGTCGTAGTCGGATCGCAAGGGTCATCTTCCGCCAAATCGGAATTATCTCTACTCGCCGAAAGATCGGGCACCTCAGCTACATCAATTGGTATCAGAGTTCCAGGTTGATCGGTGAGTTTATCGAGCGTTTTTTTTCCTACAGTCCACAAAACCACATAAAAATTCAGGTTAGATCTTATCCCAGCACCCTATTGAGCCTCACACTTTCTTTCAATAATCTGCATTGTTGAATTTGTGTGCTTTCGCGTCATTTGTTGCTGGTTGCATTGTGTTCTTCCACCATTCAAACCCTAGCGCCGCCACCATCTACCCTTTGATCACGCCACAAACCGAGTCAACATCGTTTCCTTGTTTTTCTCCTTCGGTTACGTAAAAAAAACAGAAAAAACAAACCGAGTCAACGGCCGTTTCCTTGTTTTTCTCCTTCGGTTACGAAAAAAAACAGAAAAAAAACAAACCGAGTCAACATCGTTTCCTTGTTTTTCTCCTTCGGTTACGTCAAAAAAAACAGAAACAAAAAACAACGAAGGAGAAAGGATACGGTTGTTTCATCCCGGTCGTTTGAAAACATAACTTGAGGTACCTTCCTTAAACCGGGCATAACTTTTCGCTCGGGTGTCCAAAAAATCTGAAATTTTTACAGGAGCTAGTTGACACCATTCTGAGGCCGGCCAAACTCACCTTCGGTCTGTTTGGGTTCGACAAAATTGTCAAAAAATTCAGGAAAATAAAGAAAAAAATCCGTCAAAGTTCTCGCACGCTTTTCAGAGAACTTCCTGATTTTCTGTAGACCACATCTGATATCTGTTTTAGGTGAAACTTCGTGTAGCTCCTATCTTGTTGCTTCTTGTGCTGAGAAAAATATCAAAAAAATCATACAAAAAAGAAAAACAAAATCACCTGTGATTTCTACTAGTGCCTTTTTGGCATCACTAGTACAAGATTTACGGTACTGCCATTCTGCTAGTTCCATCCATCCTTTGCACCTGTGGCCAGCAATATAGTTTCGTGTTTTGCACTATAATTCAACTTTGCATTATTGTTTGATCGTGCTAATCCTTGACTTGAGTGCAGCCTACTCACAACTCCACATATTTCTACGACGAGCAGGTTTCTGTTTCTCCACGCAATCGCTCATCCAATCTTTCACCGGTTCCACCTGTTGCTTGCAGTTCACCACTGTGGCTTGGTAAGAACGGATAAGAACTTGATAACAGCACTAGTGTGAGCGCCTTGTGAGCAGTACACCCCTGTTTTTGTCGTTGGTTTTTTTCTCCTTTTGGTGTTTTGGTGTTTGCGCTAACTATGGCAGGAGCACACGACATGGTAGATGCCCAGTTGCAGGAAGTAAGGGGACAAGTTGATGGACTTGCTGCTGACATTAGGACGATGCATGAACGGCTTGATTCAACGGTCACTTCGACGACCGAGCGTTTCAACCAGCTTGACCTTGCTCAAACGGCGACTCGCACCACACTCGACACCATCCTGGCACGCCTTGATGCATTGACCACAAAGATGGAGCAGGACTACGGCAGTGACACTGAGCAGGACGATGGAGATCGACGTGGTCGTGCACGCCGTGTGGTTCGTCATCCCCCTAATGACTTATTTTCTAAGATTAAATTTAAAATTCCACCTTTTAATGGCAAATATGATCCTGCTGCATATCTTGATTGGGAGTTAGAGGTTGAACAAAAATTTTCATGCCATGATATTGCTGCACATTCTCAGGTTAAAGCTGCTATTAGTGAATTTACAGATTTTGCTTTAATTTGGTGGCGTGAGTATAAAATGAAACATACCACTGCCATTCCAACCACTTGGGATCAGTTGAAAGCTGCGATGCGACATCGATTTGTGCCTTCGTATTATGCTCGTGATTTGCTTAATAAAATGCAGCGTTTTCAGCAAGGTTCTCAATCTGTTGAGGACTATTTCCAGGAATTACAAAAAGGTATGATTGGTTGTGGGATATTGGAGGACAACGATGCTGCTATGGCACGTTTTCGTGGTGGTTTAAACCGCGAAATCCAGGATATACTTGATTATAAGGAATATTATGATATGACTACTTTATTTGAATATGCTTGCAAAGTTGAACGTGAAGTGCAGGGACGCCGCTCGAAGACATATTCTAACCCTTTTGCAGGACGAAGCTCGACATCCACCTCAGCACCAGTTCCCCCTGCGCCATCCACGTCCACCACTACTCCACGCGAGAAGATGACCAAACCAGCCAGCACTGCCCCACCCACAGGTCGTACACGGGATATTCAGTGTCATCGCTGTAGAGGATTTGGCCATGTGATTCGAGACTGCCCAAACAAGCGCACTTTGCTCATTCGTGACGATGGTGAGTACTCTTCCGCTAGTGATTCTGAAGAAATTGAACATGCACTACTTGCCACTAACCATGCAGCTCAGGCGGAGGTACATGTCAACCCGGGCGACGCTGATAGGTATGAAAGTCTTGTTGTGCAGCGTGTTCTTAGTACACAGGTTGCTTTGCCCGAGAAGAATCAGCGACACACTCTGTTCCATACAAAGGGTGTTGTGCAGGAGCGGTCAATTCGCATCATTATCGACAGCGGCAGTTGCAACAATTTGGCGAGTACCATGCTGGTCGAAAAGTTATCGTTACCCACTCGTAAGCATCCAAACCCATATCACATTCAATGGCTCAATGATGGTGGTAAAATAAAAATCACGCGTTCCGTGCGCGTTCCTTTCTCCATGGGTGCTTATTCTGATTTTGTTGATTGTGATGTTATTCCCATGGAAGCATGCTCTTTGTTACTTGGTCGACCTTGGCAATATGATACTGATAGCTTGCATCATGGTCGTTCGAATCATTATTCTTTCATTTTTAAGGGTCAGAAAATAATTATACATCCAATGACACCTGAACAAATTGTTAAAGATGATCTTGCCCGAGCTGCTATAACTGCTAAACAACTAGATCCATCGCCCTCTGTTCCTTCTGAAATCAAGTTGAAGGCTCCTGTTTTACTTGCTACACGTGCTGATTTTGATGATCTACACGGTGCTCATTTGCCATGCTATGCACTTATATGCTCTAGTGTCCTCATTTCACTTGATGATGCACCATCTTTGGCTATTCCCCCTATGGTTGCTAACCTTTTGCAGGAGTATGCTGATGTCTTTCCCAAAGACTTACCACCGGGTCTCCCACCACTTCGTGGCATTGAGCACCAGATCGACCTCATTCCCGGCGCACAGCTTCCGAACCGCGCACCGTACCGTACAAATCCGGATGAGACGAAGGAGATTCAGCGCCAGGTACAGGCGTTGCTTGACAAGGGATACATTCGTGAGTCTCTTAGCCCTTGCTCCGTTCCTGTGTTACTTGTTCCCAAGAAAGATGGGTCATGGCGTATGTGTGTAGACTGTCGTGCTATTAATAACATCACTATTCGTTATCGATATCCTATACCACGCCTTGATGATATGCTAGATGAGCTTAGTGGTGCCATTATTTTCACTAAGATTGATTTGCGTAGTGGTTACCACCAGATTAGAATGAAACTGGGTGATGAATGGAAAACGGCTTTTAAAACGAAATTTGGTTTATATGAATGGTTGGTTATGCCGTTTGGATTGACTAATGCTCCCAGCACTTTTATGCGAGTGATGAATGAAGTTCTAAGGCCCTTCATAGGATTGTTTGTGGTTGTTTATTTTGATGATATTCTTATTTACAGCAAATCTAAGAAAGAGCATTTGGAACATTTAAGTGCTGTTTTTGATGCATTGTGTGCTGCCCAGTTATTTGCTAACATGGAAAAATGCATCTTTTGTACACGACGTGTCTCGTTTCTTGGTTATGTTGTTACTCCACAGGGCATTGAGGTGGATAGCAGCAAGATTGCTGCCATTCGGGAGTGGCCTACACCGACGACGGTCACACAAATTCGGAGCTTTCTTGGACTTGCCGGTTTCTACCGCAGATTTGTTCGTGATTTTAGCTCCATTGCAGCGCCTCTACATGAGCTTACAAAGAAATATGTGCCATTTGCTTGGAGTGATTCCCAGGAGGAAGCATTCAGCACTTTGAAAGATAAGTTAACCCAAGCTCCCCTATTGCAATTGCCTGATTTTAATAAAGTGTTTGAGCTTGAAATATTCTAGTGAAAAATTAAGCGATGCTAGTCTGAAATATTTTAGTGAAAAATTAAGCGATGCTAGTCTGAAATATTTTTGAAAGATAAGTTAACCCAAGCTCCCCTATTGCAGGTGCTGTTTTGTTACAAGAAGGAAAACCAGTTGCTTATTTTAGTGAAAAATTAAGCGATGCTAGTCTGAAATATTCTACTTATGATAAGGAGCTTTACGCTTTAGTGCGCACTTTGCATACATGGCAGCACTATCTTTGGCATCGTGAGTTTATAATCCATTATGATCATGAGGCTTTAAAACATATTCGTACGCAAACAAATCTGAACCGTCGTCATGCTAAATGGGTAAAATTCATTGAGTCCTTTCCTTACATTATTAAACACAAGAATAGGAAGGACAATGTTATTGCTGATGCTTTGTCTCGTCGCTATACCATGCTGTCACAGTTAGATTTTAAAATCTTTGGTTTGCACACTGTGAAAGATCAATATGTTGATGATGCTGATTTTAAAGATGCTTTCGGCCATTGTATTAATGGGAAACCATGGGGCAAATTTCACATACAGGATGGGTTCCTGTTTTGCGCTAACAAGTTGTGTGTTTCAGCTAGCTCGGTTCGTCTTTTGTTGTTACAGGAAGCACATGGAGGCGGTCTCATGGGGCACTTTGGCGTCTACAAGACACATGAGGTGTTGGCTGCCCACTTCTTTTGGCCTCGGATGCGCGCTGATGTTGAGCGCCTTGTTGCATGCTGCACTACTTGTCAGAAAGCTAAGTCACGGTTGAACAACCATGGTTTGTATATGCCTTTGCCTGTTCCTACTTCCCCTTGGATTGATATTTCGATGGATTTTGTTTTGGGATTGCCTAGAACTAAGAAGGGGAGGGATAGCATTTTTGTGGTTGTTGATCGATTCTCCAAAATGGCTCATTTCATACCTTGTCATAAGACTGATGATGCTAGCAATGTTGCTGAATTGTTTTTTAGAGAGATTATTCGTTTGCACGGTATTCCCAATACAATAGTCTCGGATCGTGATGCTAAGTTTCTGAGTCATTTTTGGAGATCTCTGTGGAATAAATTGGGAACTAAATTGCTGTTTAGCACCACTTGTCACCCTCAGACTGATGGTCAAACTGAGGTAGTTAATCGAACTTTGTCTACCATGCTTAGGGCTGTTTTAGACAAAAATTTGAAACGTTGGGAGGATTGCTTGCCTCATGTTGAGTTTGCTTATAATCATGCAACCCATTCTTCTACAAAGATGTGCCCTTTTCAAATTGTTTATGGTTACATTCCTAGGGCGCCTATTGCTTTGTTTTCGCTTGATGCTGCGGATGCCCCACACATAGATGCTCTTGCACATGTTGAACAAATGATTAATCTCCATGAACAAACTCAACAAAACATTGCTGCTGCTAATGCTAAATATCAGATTACTGGTAGTAAAGGCCGGAAACTAGTTACTTTTGAACCTGGTGATATGGTTTGGTTGCATTTGAGAAAGGATCGTTTTCCTACTTTACGTCGTTCTAAATTGATGCCTCGTGCTGCTGGTCCTTTTAAGATACTAACCAAGATTAATGATAATGCTTATACCCTTGACCTGCCTGCGGAGTTTGGTGTTTCCACTAGTTTTAATGTTGCAGATTTGAAACCGTATGCGGGAGAAGGCGAGGAGTTGCCGTCGAGGACGACTTCAGTTCAAGAAGGGGAGGATGATGAGGACATCAACACCAACACGAGCACATCTACACCAGCAGCACCTTCTCCAGCCCAGGCACCATCTTCCCCAGTCCAGGCGCCACTCCTTCCACCTGGGCCAGTGACTCGGGCCCGTGCAAGAGAATTGAACTACATCATGCTGTTAAAGAACGAAGGCCCGGAAGAATAGACGACCAGCCCAACTGCGGCCCATAATGGACGACCTAGGGTTGGCCGCCCCTAGGGGCTGCGCCCCCTCTCTATTTATCCAGGAGCTGCGCCTCCTTTATTTCTTGAGTTTTGTTTTACGTTAGCCTTAGCTACTCTCGAACACGCGCAAATCTGCGCTGTCTTCGTGTATTCAGAACTCCACCCTCGAGTAATAGATTAGATTGCTCGCATCTTTTTCTTGTTCGTTCTTCGATTGCGCACAGGAAACGATCTTCGTGATCAGGCCGATCTCGCATCAGCAAGGTCGGTAACCATAGGGAGTTGGTTCAGCGATTGCATTGGCGCCTCGGGCTTGCTCGTCGTAGTCGGATCGCAAGGGTCATCTTCCGCCAAATCGGAATTATCTCTACTCGCCGAAAGATCGGGCACCTCAGCTACATCACCTTCCACGGCTTCATCTTCTCCTGAGTAGTGGTTGCAATGCTGACAACCTGGGGATGGGGGGGGTTTGGTGTGTAGAGCAAGAGTGAGTACACATCAACATACTCAGCAAGTATCCTATTTGGCTGTAGTGGACTAGCTTTATGTGGGGATAAGTCAAGCAGTTGCTTTTAGTTGGTCAGATTATTATTTACTAATAGAAAGCCAGGTTTTAGCATTATCCCAAGTTATTAGCCCGATGTACCCTTTCCAAACCCATCAGTCTCATTGCCACCTGTAAACCAAAGTGTCTCTGATCAAGTACCACTAATCACTAGAGCTCCCTTGGCCGCTCATAACCGCGAGCACGGCTGATATATCAGTTTTCAAACACTCTGCAGAGGTTGTGCACTTTACCCACAAGTCGTGATTCCCTTTCTGCCCGGAGAGAGCTACTCCCCATTGACCACTACCTAGGTGGTCTGGTAGGGCATCACTACGTAGCCTTTACAAAGATTCCCCGGGGCTGTAGCCACCCGTTAGGTTTCCTAAATGCACCGCACTCCTCCCCAAGGGGCGAACCCAAACTTGGCAGAGTGAGCCGCATACACCGAGCCCCATTGACGGCACGATGGCTAAGCGAACTACACCCCGGATCCTCTAATTATTCAGCTAAGGGCACCCCATTCCACCCTCATGGTTGCACTGTTTTCCCGGGCGGTCATCCATAGAACAAGTCCTTACGGAGAGGCACTCGAGAAACCGCTCAAGCCCCCTTGAAGACCACAAGTATAACATCATAATAACAGAGGGGAAAACAACGTATCATAGATAATCTCATCATGTTCATTGATTAGAGTTAAGCAATAGCATGAAGCTAAACAATAATAATCCAACCCAAATAGGTAAACAAGGACATGGATAACAAAGCTAGTTAATCCTTAGGCATAAATGTGTAAAGTGAGAGGTGAATTAAAGAATGAATAGGACAGAGATAGGTCAAGGGACACTTGCCTCCACCAACCGACTGCTGCTCAGGGGCTTCTCCTGCGAGTTCCTCGGGCTCTTCAACCGGATCGTTCTCTATGCGATTGCAAGCATACATACATCCATCCATTCAAATTAGGAAACAAACAGTACACCATACAAGAGAACAAATAAAGTAAAAATGCATAGAATATCACATATGATAATGAATTTACCTTGGTTAGAAAGAGGCGGGGGAAAGGTCTCGCGAGGGTTAAATCTTAAGCCCGAGACGCACTACGGGTAGGCGAATAACTAGAAGTTACGTGTTCTAGTTCCAATTGGTTCTAACAAAAGAATTAGCTACATGCACTAATGTAAAGGTGACCACTTTTAGTAGATTAACGTTGAATGAGATAGGTGATTAGCTATACGAATTAACTAACGTAACAAATTTCCAAACTGAGACTCCTATCTTATTAATATGAACAACGGGATTAGCGCGCATAGGACATGGGGGGGGTAGATGGGGGCGCGACGGGTCGTGTCAAGGCACGCGCACTACGCGAGGACGCGCGCGAGGCCGCACGCACACGCCACGAACTAGCCGTGCGCACGTCGGGGCCGTGCGCTAGCTGAGCTCAAAGCCGCGTGCCATAGGCACGCTGGGCCGAGCTCGAGGCCACGCCGGGGCCGTCACGATGCGAGCAAGGAACGGCGGGGCGAGCGGGCAAGCGCGCCAGGGCAAGCGAGCACGGGCGAGCAAGGACGCGGCCGGGCGAGGACACGGCCGGGCGAGGCTGGGCGCGGGGGCGGGCGGCCGAGCCGAGGCGCGACGGGGGCGGGGCCGAGCGGGCGCGGGGCTCGCCGGAGGCGAGGTGGCCGAGGGCGGCCGAGCCGGGGGCGGGGCCGAGGGGCGCGGCCGGGCGCGGGACGGGGGCGGGGGCGGGTCCGAGGGGCGCGGCCGAGCCGGAACCGAGCGGGGTCGGGGCGAGGCGGCGCGGGGACGGCCAAGCCGGGGCGCGGCGAGGCGGGGCAGCGCGGGACGGGGCCGAGCGGGCGCGGCCAGGCACGGGGGCTCGCCGGAGCGGCCGAGCCGGGGGCGGCCGGGCGGGCGGCTGGGCGCGGGGCGGCCGAGGGCCGGGGCCGAGGCGGGCGCGCCCATGGCGCGGGGGAGGGCGCCGGCGGGAGGGAAGGAGGAGGGAGGGGGAGGAGAGGAGGGAGGAGGGGGGGAGAAGCCTCACCGGAGGGGGAGGACGGCGCGGCGGCGGCGCCGGGGAGGGGCGGCGGCAGTGCTAGGGCAGGGGAGGCGACGACGGTTAGGGAGAGGGAGTGAGAGAGGGGATGACGGACGGGGCCCACGGGGAGGGGATTTTTGGAAAAAAGAAAAAGGGGAGGGGGCAATTGGGCCGGCCGGGCCCAAAGGGGGGAGGGGCGCGCGGCTGGGCCGCCAGGACGGCCCACGGGGGGGAAGAGGGGGGGCGACTGGGCCGCTTGGGCCAGGGGAAGGGGGCAACTGGGCCAAAAGGGGAGAAGGGGGGAGAGAGAAAAAGAAAAGGCTTTTCTTTTTTTAATTTCCACATTTTCTTATATGCCTAATTCTCCAATTCACTCAACCACAAACACAAGAGTGCATAATCTGGCATGATGCAACAACCAAAAAAATAGTTCTAGGTTTTGGTTACACAAGATTTCGAGCTAATTCTCGCTATAACTTTTAGAAAAGATCAAGGCTTAGCGAGAAGAAAAGGGAAAAAGGAAAGAGTAACGCCTGAATTTGGTGAGAGAAAAGAAGAAAAAAATTCTACCCCCAAAAAATTCTACGCCGGAACCAATTCTTCGTTTTTCGCAACGAACATGCCCAATCCACTACTTTAGGTCCAAAACTCATGTTTGGGGTGGTTTCACACTATATCGTTGCCGCACGTCACCCATTCCGAAAACGGGTGTCGGGGTGCATGAGTTTTCGCCACCGGAACCATTTCTTCGTTTTTCGCAACGAACATGCCCAATCCACTACTTTAGGTCCAAAACTAATTGTCGGCATTTCAAGACCGGGGGGTCCCTAAGCCGACGAGTGAAATGTCGCCGCGTGCCCCAGCCCAGATGGGTCGGCGCGAGGCCGAGCGCGAAGGGGGGAAGTGAGGCGACCGGAGACAGGCGTGAGAGAGGTGGAAATCCCGCGACCTTCGTGTTCGTCCCGCGCCCAGGTCGGGTGCGCTTGCAGTAGGGGGTTACAAGCGTCCACGCGGGAGAGGGAGCGAGCGGCCTCACACGAGCGCCTGTCTCGTCCTCGTCCCCGCGCGGCCAACCCTCTCTAAGAGGGCCCTGGTCCTTCCTTTTATAGGCGTAAGGAGAGGATCCAGGTGTACAATGGGGTGTAGCGGAGTGCTACGTGTCTAGCGGAGGAGAGCTAGCGCCCTAAGTACATGCCGTTGTGGCAGCCGGAGAGATTTTGGCACCCAACTGGTGTGATGTCGTGGCCGTCGGAGGAGTGATGGAGCCTGGCGGAGGGACAGCTGTCGGAGCTGTTGAGTCCTTGCTGACGTCCTCTTGCTTCCGTAAGGGGGCTGAGAGCCGCTGTCGTCACAGAGTATGCGGGGCGCCATCATTGCCCATCTGGCGGAGCGAGCCAGATGGGACGTCGGTCTTGTTCCCCTTGGCCCGAGTCAGCTCGGGGTAGGGTGATGATGGCGCCTCCTGCTGACGTGGCTGGTCTGCGCCCTAGGTTGGGCGATGTGGAAGCTCCTCCGAAGCCAAGGTCGAGTCTGTCTTCCGTGGCCGAGGTCGAGTCCGAGCCCCTGGTTCAGGCGAGGCGGAGACCGTCGGCTGAGGCCAGGGCGGAGTTCGAGCCCTGGGGTCGGGCGGAGCGGAGTTCGTCGTCTTCTAGGGCTGAGCCCAAGTCCGAGCCCTGGGTCGGGCGGAGTGGAGTTCGCCGTCTTCCGGGGCTTAGCCCGAGTCCGAGCCCTGGGTCGGGCGGAGCGGAGTTCGACATCTTCCGGGGCTTAGCCCGAGTCCGAGCCCTAGGTCGGGCGGAGCGGAGTTCGCCGTCTTCCGGGGCTTAGCCCGAGTCCGAGCCTTGGGTCCGGCGGAGCGGAGTTCGCCGTCTTCTGGGGCTTAGCCCGAGTCCGAGCCCTGGGTCGGGCGGAGCGGAGTTCGCCGTCTTCCGGGGCTTAGCTCGAGTCCGAGCCCTGGGTCGGGCGAAGCGGAGCTTCCTATGGTGCCTGCGGCCGGGCCTGACTGCCTGTCAGCCTCACTCTGTCAAGTGGCACCGCAGTCGGAGCGGCGC
The DNA here is from genome assembly GCF_902167145.1 of Zea mays. Classification (NCBI taxonomy): domain Eukaryota; kingdom Viridiplantae; phylum Streptophyta; class Magnoliopsida; order Poales; family Poaceae; genus Zea; species Zea mays. The sequence goes on from NC_050098.1 coordinate 86,959,695, forward strand.
AGGCGGCGCTGTCTTTCTGTCAGGACGGTTAGTGGAGCGGCGAAGTGACGGCGGTCACTTCGGCTCTGTCGGCTGAAGGGCGCGCGTCAGGATAAAGGCGTCAGGTTGCCTTTGCATTAAATGCTCCTGCGATTTGGTCGGTCGGTGCGGCGATTTGGTCAGGGTTGCTTCTTGGCGAAGACAGGGCCTGAGCCGGAAATACGTTCGCCGCTGGAGGGGGGCCTCGGGCGAGACGGAGATCCTCCGAGGTCGGCTGCCCTTGTCTAAGGCTAGGCTCGGGCGAGGCGTGATCGAGTCCCTCGAATGGACTGATCCCTGACTTAATCGCACCCATCAGGCCTTTGCAGCTTTATGCTGATGGGGGTTACCAGCTGAGAATTAGGAGCCTTGAGGGTACCCCTAATTATGGTCCCCGACAGTAGCCCCCGAGCCTCGAAGGGAGTGTTAGCACTCGCTTCGAGGCTTTCGTCGCACTTTTTTGCAAGGGGACCAGCCTTTCTCGGTTGCGTTTTGTTCCAGTGGGTGCGCGCGAGCGCACCCGCCGGGTGTAGCCCCCGAGGCCTCGGAGGAGTGGTTTCACTCCTCCGAGGTCTTAATGCCTCGCGTAATGCTTCGGCTGGTCTGGTCGTTCCCTCATGCGAGCTGGCCGTAGCCCGGGTGTACGGTCGGGTCCCAAGTTCTCGGGCTGGTATGTTGACGCTGTCAACGGTTTGGCCGGAGCCGGGTTTGCGAGAGCAGCCCCCGAGCCTCTGCACAGGGCGAGAGGGGCGATCAGGGACAAACTCGACTTTTTTACATACGCCCCTGCGTCGCCTTTTCGCAAGGAGGAGGGGGGAAAGCGCCATGTTGCCCTCGATGGGCGTCGAACATGGTGTCTCCGGTGAGCTGCAACGGGTAATCCGAGTGGACGTCCGTGCCCCATTCGTTAGGGGTCAGCTAGAGGCCCGGAGGCGCGCCCAAAAGTACCTGCGGGTGATCTGCCGGACCCGGTCCCCTGGCGACGGGGTCCGAGGGCTCGATGCCTCCCTCCGATGGGATTCCGTTACAAGATCGTTCCCGCTGGTCTCGGAAATGTCCTAGGGTACCTCGGGAGCGCAGCCCGAGCCTTGGTTATGTATCGAACGTACCCATGGTCATCCCTCGCTCTGTGTCTGAGGCGGCTGTGAACCCTTCGGGGGCCAGCCTTCGAACCCTTGATCAGTAGTGGGCGCGGAGCCCGAGTAGCCTAAGGCGGTCGTTGAACCCTTCCGAGGGGCCGGCCTTCGAACCTCTGACCAGTAGTGGGTGTAGAGCCCACGCGATCTGAGGCGGCTGTCGAACCCTTCCGAGGGGCCAGCCTTCGAACCTCCGATCAGTAGAGAGGCTCGGAGCCTGGTTCCTTCACGGGGAAGGATCCTTTTCGGGGTATCCCCCTTTCCCGGTCCCTGTTGCAAGAGAGAGAAAGAGGAAAAAAAGGGAAAGGATACGAAATCGAACGACGTAGCGTACCTTTTCCGACGCGGTCATTATGGCGAAGGCGAAGCGTCGCTCGCTTCTCCTGCCATAGGCGCCGCCTGTCCCACCGCGGAGTTAATGTGACGGGGCGCGCGGTTCGCGGGGCGGCCGTTGCGCGTGCGCGAGCCATTCGAGGAACGGCTGTTTCGCTTCGTGTTTTTGAATCCCGCGGTCGGTCCGGGCGGAACGTTGAACGGGTCTCGCTTTGGTCTTTATATACTCGAGGGAGGGCCTGGCGATGGTTCTTTGCTCCGCTTCCTGCCTCCCTCTTAGGTTTTCGTAACCCGAGAGATTTAGCCAGAGAAAAGGAAACCACCCACCCTGTCCTTCGCGCCGCCACCCCTTCTGCTAGGCGATGGCCGACCGGGTGACCATCATCTCACCGCGCGACCCATGGCCTTTCTCCACAGTGACGGCGGGTGATCTGGAGGATTTTGTTGCTGAGGGTTTACTTCGCCCTCTCTCTGATGAGAGGCGGCCGGAATGGATTCCCCCCATGAGCGGAGCCACTCTGTTGGGGGCCTTCGGCTTCCGAAGGTCCTCAAAAACAGGATTTAACAGTATTTCTGGAGTATAGTGTGTGAACAGGTATCTTCGGACTCAAGTCAGCATCACAGCAGACCAGAATAATACGAAGGTTGATACAGCGCCGAAGGTGTGAGCAGGAAAGCTTCGGCGTGGCAGCAAAAAATGAAACCGACTTAAAGATGAAAAGGCTATTCAGACCTCGATAGATTACTATAGAATTATTATCAAATGTAAAGGGCATAAATGTAATTTTGTATGGGCTGTGTCCTGTGTCTATAAATAGGTGAACAGTACCCCCGTACTGTTCACGCTGATTGGGCATTCGCTTTTGCGTCACGCTTGTACTTTCATCTCCTTCAAGTTGAAGGTACATTTGTAATCCAACGTTATTTCCGTTTATACATGATAGTAATATATAATTGTCTATGTTGTCCTTTATATTCCTTATGATTCATCCTTCGTCATTGTATAATGTATTTATGAAGGTACGCCCTTCATAACCTTCGTCCGAAAACCATTATATCCTAAAGGGAATAATGCTTCGAAGGACAAAGGATTTTGCCGATTAACATTTTCTATGTTGCCTTGTTCTTAACTCATAGCATTTGAGAGCAAGTCACCAACATTGGCGCCCACCTCCGGTGAACTCACTTCCACTCTTTGAGTTTTTTAAACACCTTCGGCGATCATAAACCTTCGCTATGGCGCCGAAGAAAGCTTCAGCGACTGGGACTGCAGCTCTGCAACCGCTGGACCACAATCAGGAGACAGTCTCCCTTCGGGAAGCACGAAGCCAGAAAAGGAAGGCTGTCAGCCCGACACCACCAGAGGACGAGATAGATCAAGAAATCAGAGACATGGAGATGCTTCATCAACAGGTGCAAAGGAAGAAAGAAAAGATGGCCAGGCTAGCTGAACTGCAAAGGCAGATAGACGAAGCCTCTGAAGAAGTTCGTCATCTTGCTCAGAATGAGCAGCACCGAAGGCCTCAGCACCAAGACCTTCATCAGGAGGGTTTCCTCAACGAAGATGGCTGGTATGATAATTTCCATCATGGGAATTTTGTTTTCGATGATGCTTCTCCTCTGTCCGCTGAGCTGCAGGCTACACCTTGCCCTCCGTCCTACAAGCCGCCTCAGCTTCCTGTATTCGATGGCCACTCAGACCCGAAGCAGTTTTTGATGAGCTACGAAGCAACAGTATCTTCGTATGGTGGCAATGCTGCAGTCATGGCCAAATCTTTTGTTATGGCTGTCAGGAGTGTTGCTCAAACCTGGTATTCCTCCCTTCGACCAGGAACGATTACTTCATGGCAGAAGCTGAAGGACTTGTTGTTAACTAGCTTTCAAGGGTTTCAGACGAAGCCGGTCACTGCTCAAGCTCTATTCCAGTGCACCTAGGATCACGAAGAATACCTTCAGGCGTACGTCCGGAGGTTCTTGCGTTTGAGGGCACAGGCACCAACGGTGCCCAATGAAATTGTCATTGAGGCCATGATCAAGGGGCTTCGGCCAGGACCGTCAGCTCAGTACTTCGCTAGGAAGCCTCCTCAAACTTTGGAGAAGCTGCTCCAGAAGATGGACGAGTACATTCGGGCCGATAATGATTTTCGCCAAAGAAGGGAGGAGGCTTTCAGGTTTTCTGAAATGACCAGGGGCTTCGGAGGAAGGTTCTATCCAAGGCACGTTAGATCAATTCATAACTCTACCCAAAGTGATGATCGAGGGAGCCAACAGCAAAGGCCACAGTGTTCCTCACAAGCTTCAGGGCAACAGCAAGGCTCCTTCCGACCACCAGCCCCAAGAGGCAGAGGCGCCAGGGGCTTCGGCGGAAGATTCGGAGATCAACCAAGAAGAATCTTTTGCTTGTTTTGCGGTGAGAACAAAGGCCATACCACCAGGATGTGCCATGTTACCATCCAAAAGCAAAAGGAAATAGCCAAAGCCGCAGCACAACAAGCTCAGCCGAAGCAGGTCATGCATACTGCTTCGTATCATTCGCCTTACATCCCAGAATATGTGGGCAACCATCCTGCAGTTTCTGTTGCTTCGGCGAGTCAACCCCAAGCTTCCTGGCAACAGCCTCCGCCCCCACCTCCGCTGCAACAAGGCCAGCAGCCAGAAGGGAGCCAGTATGCTCCACACCAAAGGGACTTCAGAGAGCAGTCCGAAGCTCGTACAGTCAACAGCACTGTGCCAGAGTCAAAGCACATCTATTGACAAATATCCTACCTTAATAGCAGTCTTTCTTATTCAGTCTTATTTTCTGTGTAATAAAGAACATTGTTTGGATTTCATGTAAGTAGTTTCGTTGTTTTGCCACAAGGAAAATATATTTTCTTCACAGGCCTAAGTTGTTGAAGTTTAAAGATTTGTGATAACAAAGAGAACCTTCACATCATCGAAAATTCTTCGAAGCAACAAAAATTCGTTCTAAGGAACGCAGAGTAAGTTTGCCGAAGTCACAAAAAGCCGCTCCAGAAGGAGTGCAGAGTAAGTTTTCTGCTCCAAAGTCGTTCCAAAGGGAATGCAGAGCATACAGCGAAAAGTCAACGCTGATACCGCCTAAGTAAAAGGCGAAGCGCGAAAAGTCAACGCGAATACCGCTGAAAGTAAAAGGCGAAGAAGCTCCTAAGGGAGGCTTACAGTGAAAAATAAACGCTGATTCCGCTGAAGTAAAAGGCGAAGAAGCTCCTAAGGGAGGCTTATAAAAGATTGTGTTTTATTGCAGGGATGCGTACGTATCTTCAGAATAAACATCACCTCACATAACATAACATCATCGCATCATTTTGCATAGCATAAGCATCATACATCATGTTGCATATGGCACAAGAGGTGGATACAATATCGATCTACAGAGGGACGTTTTGAAAAAAGGGAAGAATCATGATGTCAAAAGGAGACACATTATTAATCTTCGGAAGTGTAGCTTCGGAAAATATCTTCACGAAGCCTGGATATTATTCATCAGAACACTGGATATTGTTGTGACAAAGAAAAATTCTTCTTCACGAAGCATGAAAAGAAGGGAAGGTGTTTTTTCGTCAAAGACTCAAAAATGGTACGTGTAAAATTTCATGCATCGTAAAGAATTGAACAACAAAAACAGGTATATTACATTCAGGGTTACAAAATGTTACAATATATTACATTTCAGAGGTTTTTACAATAATACTTAATCTTCTCTCAAAATGACTTCTGCAGCCTCGTTTAGGAGCCGATTAACAACTTCATCCATGATAGCTTCAGCCATCTCTTTAATTTCGTCGTCTCCTTTCGGGGGAGGCCCCGAAGACGCTTTGGTAGGATCTGAAGGAGGACAGGATACGGCTACATTGCTGTTACAAATTGCGAACGAAGTTTAAAATCGAAAATTACAACACAATAAAACCATCAGTTGATACCTATTTGCCCTTCGGGCTCTGCGCTTTTTTCAGCAGCCTCAGCCACCTCTCTAGCATCATGAATGCCCTTTTCACTTTTTTGAATAATTTCTCCGGCCATTTCTCGGCCACCATTATCCCAGATATCAGTGAAAAATTTTCCACCAACCATGCTAGCTTCTGCCGAAGGATCTCTTGCATCTTCAAAGGACAAAGCAGCTTCGGATTGTGCTAAAATTTTTACATGTTCGCAGCCCTTTTTCTCTAAAATGGTGGCAATTCCTCTGGCACCCGAGAAAGCACATATATCTCCACGGCTATTTAAAATTTCCTCGAAGGCCACAGCTTCGTGCTCGATCCATTCGATGGGATCTTCGGGATTGCCTCTTGTGAAGTTTTCTTCGCTTGAGAATGTGCCGACTCTGGCGAAGCTAGCTTTTAACTTCTTAACACACTCTATAGATTTGTTATAACATTTCTTCTTGGACGAACGAAGCTCTTCAACAGTTCCTTCTAGGTGATCTGCCCATTGGTCGCTGAGTTCTCGCTTCGTTTCTTCAAGTATGCGTTCTTCCTTGGCTCTGGCCAGTTGTTTCCGAAGATCTTCAATCTCGCGCTTCTGAGCCTTAGCTTGACCTTTAAAGGCGACTTCGTCTTGCTTTATTTTATTTATCAATGAATGTAATATTTTATCTTTTTCAAGACCTTCGTTCCTCAGTTCAATTACTTCGGAACGAAGGTTGCTCAGGGCTATAGCGCACCCTTCGTCTTCAGCATCTTTCTGTGCCCTGAGGGCATTGCTAAGTATCAGGCCCTGCAAAAGAGAAATATGTGTGCGTCAATAGATTTAAGTAAATGAAAAATTTTGGTCACAGCAAAAAATACAAAGATCCCATTTGTTGCACCTTTAAGCTATTATATGCCAGGCTGTCGGCCAGATCGTTCTTCGACAGCACCGAGAGCCCGTCTTCTAGTGTTGGGAATCCGAAGCTTTTGCTCATCTCCCGACAGACAGAAATCTCCTTGCTGTCAGGGAGACAATACAAAAAGTCTTCTTCTCCACTGCCATTGAATATTAACGCCCCCTTTGGATACTTCAGTTTTTGGGCGTAGCGCTGGGCCTCTTGCTCTTCTTTTTCTGATAGTTTTTTCCCCGAAGCATGACGAACAATATAATCACGGACTTTGGAGGATGCTTCGGGGGCAATGACACCGATTTCTTCAACAAAAATTGGCTCTGTTATTTTTTCTTCCTCAGTTTCCAAGGATTTTATCTTCGCGGGCCCTGAGGACCCAGCTTCGGCTTCAGTTTCTTGCTCTGGAGCTTTAGTATCAGAAATTTCAGTTTTCGCTTCGGGAATGGCAGTAGTCTGCTTCGGAGGTGTGCTTGAAGATTTAATTGTTTCCAGTACATCTAGCACATTTGCCATTCTCTTTCTTTTCGGAGTCACTGCTGGCACTTTTTGGTTTTTTACTGTCTCAATATCTGTTGCAGGACTCAAAACTTCTGATATTTTTTCTGCAGTTGGTTTTTTCACTTCTTCCATTTTTTCTATGGATGGCGCTTCGGCCATCTCTTTGGTTTCTGGTAGCAAAATCTTCGATTCTTTCAATTCTATCCTTGTTGGCGCTTCGGCCATTTCTGCAACTTCTGGCAGCAAGGTTGATTTGATTGGCTTTTCAGCCTCGGTGGCCGAAGAAATTCCTCCGGTGAACTCGGGCACCGAAGCTGGTTCAATAAAGCGCGGTCGATGTGTGAGGACCTTTATCCTTTTTCTTTTCGGTTCTGCCTCGCTAGGAGCAGTTGCAGCTTCTTCTTTTGCAGAGGTTGTGTTTTTTCTCTTCTGCCCTCGAATGGGGTAACGATAGTCAGGGTAGACGAACCCGATTGCATCAAACACCCGATTCAGCCTCTTCTTTTTTCGGCCTCCGAAGGCTGCTGACAGTGCAGTATCTTCGGCTTTCGAATAAGCCCCAAGCAGTTCATCACTTAAATTTTCAATGCTTTTTAACCAGTCATCATCTGGCTCAACGAATTTATCTCCGAACTTAAAAGTGTACTTCGGCCTGATAAGTCCACCTTCGTCGACCTCTTTTATGGTTTCTTGCGGCATTTCCCATTTCTCCGCGAGCGGCCATACCCTGAAGGCAATATGCTCTTGTACTAAATCTCTAGTTCCAATAAAAGAACAGATAACGCCGAAGGCTCTCTGGCATTCTTTGGCAGCTTCATTCATTTCAACCTTCGGCCTCCGAAGGCCGAAGCTTTGCCAAATAGGGCGCATAATTATACCTTTGATATCTTCTCGCGCTTTCAGATCATTTTTCACATAAAACCATTCTGTCATCCAGTCGCCGGGCCATCTCTTCCGAAAGGTTGGCACGGGACAGCTTGACCCAGACCGAGAAACAAAATTGTAGCAGCCAAAGTTATTGTGATACTGTTCCTTACCCCAAGGTTTTGTCTCGTATGATAATTCGTGTATGTTGCAGAAGCTTTTCGCATCAGGTTCCAGACCTTGGCTTCTCACGGCCCATACGAAGATATTCAGCCTTATAATTGCTTCGGGGGTAAGTTGATGAAGATAGATTTCAAACATTTTCAGCACCTCCACGACGAAGCTGCTCAAGGGAAATCGCAGCCCAGCTTTCAAAAAGCTTCGGTACACTACGACTTCATTCTCTTCAGGGTGTGGACAAGTCTTCTCCCCTTCGTCGGCCCTCACTACGGACAAATCCCGGAAATACCTTCCTCTCATGTTGACAAGATGATTCTCTTTGATAGTTGATTTACCATAAACTGAATGGCTTGGTCGCCAGGGACGATCTTCGGAGTCTTCACCACCGCTGTCCACATCATAACTGTCGCTGTCACCAGTATCCTCAGACAAACCTTCTAGAATCTCCTTGGTGATTTTTTCTGTGTTGGTCTTCGACATTGCTATAAGAAACCCCAGATTTTTCTCTTCATCGAGACTCAGTTTCATCTCGGTAACAGCCTTCTTATCTTCAGACATCTTCGGAGACACTGAAAAACTGTTTTCAAAGCCGAAGCTTCAAAACTAAGAACTCAGCAAATCTTAGTGCACAAGAGCTAAAAATTGAGTGAGCGGGAGCAGATAGCCAGAGAGCGTGCCAAATGAGTTTGCGGTATGACCGTATTTATACGCCCAGTGCGTTGGAAATTGAAAGACCCCGCTTGTCAGTGAATGTTGCTATTCTAGCAAAGGGAAGGTGTTTTTTCAGACCTTCGGCGTAAAGCCTTCGTCCATGTCGCAATCTAAATTTATTATTTTAAACAAATTAATATTGCGAGGGGCTACTGTTGGGGGCCTTCGGCTTCCGAAGGTCCTCAAAAACAGGATTTAACAGTATTTCTGGAGTATAGTGTGTGAACAGGTATCTTCGGACTCAAGTCAGCATCACAGCAGACCAGAATAATACGAAGGTTGATACAGCGCCGAAGGTGTGAGCAGGAAAGCTTCGGCGTGGCAGCAAAAAATGAAACCGACTTAAAGATGAAAAGGCTATTCAGACCTCGATAGATTACTATAGAATTATTATCAAATGTAAAGGGCATAAATGTAATTTTGTATGGGCTGTGTCCTGTGTCTATAAATAGGTGAACAGTACCCCCGTACTGTTCACGCTGATTGGGCATTCGCTTTTGCGTCACGCTTGTACTTTCATCTCCTTCAAGTTGAAGGTACATTTGTAATCGAACGTTATTTCTGTTTATACATGATAGTAATATATAATTGTCTATGTTGTCCTTTATATTCCTTATGATTCATCCTTCGTCATTGTATAATGTATTTATGAAGGTACGCCCTTCATAACCTTCGTCCGAAAACCATTATATCCTAAAGGGAATAATGCTTCGAAGGATGAAGGATTTTGCCGATTAACATTTTCTATGTTGCCTTGTTCTTAACTCATAGCATTTGAGAGCAAGTCACCAACACACTCCGTCCCCACCGCCGGGGTACATCGTGAGCTTCGTCTCCTTCCACGAGCGGGGATTTGGTGTGCCAGCGAGCCGCTTTATGCGGGCGATCCTGCACCATTACGGGGTGGAGTTGCACAACCTCAGCCCCAACTCCATCTCGCAGGCCGCCATCTTCGTAGCGGTGTGCGAGGGGTACTTGGGGATCGCCCCCCACTGGGATTTGTGGACCCATCTCTTTTTCGTGGAGCTTTTCGCTTCGCCGACGGGGGAGAGAAAGGTCCGTGCGGCAGTGCGGGCCAGCGGCTGCATCCTCCAGCTGAGGCAGTCGCGGGCGTCGCTGTATATTCCCGCCATCCTCGCGTCCTCGAACAAGGGGTGGCAGCGCCGGTGGTTCTACCTCCGGAATGAAGGCGAGTTGCTCCCGCCGTTCTCATAGCGAGTAGTCACTGTCGCCGCCGATGCTTGGCGCTAAGGGACCCCGCACGAAAGACAGAAGAACCTCGAACCCCTTCTCAAGGCCTTGGAGGCGTTGCGGAAGGGGGGACTCACCGCCGCGGGAGTGATTGCCGCCATCTACCGTCGGAGGGTGCTTCCCTTGGCGGAGCGACGGTTGCCGCTTTGGGAGATGACACCGGAGGTTGACTTGGAGGGCTCGCGGATGTCCTCGGATCCCCTTCCCTTCGACGTCCTCCACGGGCGGGTGGCCGTCGCGTTGGGGAAACCGGACCCCAGCGCCTTCTCCCAGCCTTTGATGCGCCCTGACCAAGGGCGCGTGACTCTGGTGAGTGTCCACTCCTTCCTTCCTCTTGTATCGGGTTGCCCCTGGTTTTTACGGTCGGGATTTCCATCCATCTTCAGGAGGTAGGGTGGCACAAGCCTTCCCTGCCACGGGTCCCGCAGGATGCGGTGGACCGAGCAGCGCGGCGGGTTGCCGCGGAGGAGAAGAAGAAAAAGAAGGACGCGGAGAAGGCCCGGGCCCGCGAGCGGATGCGGGCTCGAGACGCCTTGGAAAAGCTCTGTCGTCGGCAGGAGAGGGAGGGGCTCCCAAGGGAGCCGTCGCCGGAAATGCCTGATGACAACGACGATGATGAAGATGATGACGAGGGAGACGACATGGCTGCCCGCCTTGGTCTCAGCCCTGGCTTGAGGCTAGGTCAGGAGCTGTCAAGCCAGCCCCCGAGCGGGCTGATGCCGTCAGTCCCCGGAGTCGGGACGCCGGGGTCCCGGCCCGAAGAGCGGGGGCAGTCTGAGAGGGTGATGTAGCTGAGGTGCCCGATCTTTCGGCGAGTAGAGATAATTCCGATTTGGCGGAAGATGACCCTTGCGATCCGACTACGACGAGCAAGCCTGAGGCGCCAATGCAATCGCTGAACCAACTCCCTGTGGTTACCGACCTTGCTGATGCGAGATCGGCCTGATCACGAAGATCGTTTCCTGTGCGCAATCGAAGAACGAACAAGAAAAAGATGCGAGCAATCTAATCTATTACTCGAGCGTGGAGTTCTGAATACACGAAGACAGCGCAGATTTGCGCGTGTTCGAGAGTAGCTAAGGCTAACGTAAAACAAAACTCAAAAATAAAGGAGGCGCAGCTCCTGGATAAATAGAGGGGGCGCAGCCCCTAGGGGCGGCCAAACCTAGGTCGTCCACTATGGGCCGCAGTTGGGCTGGTCGTCTATTCTTCTGGGCCCTCATTCTTCAGTAGCATGACAAAGTTAAGATCTCTGGCATGGGCCCGAGTGATTGGCCCAGCTAATGAAGGAAGTGGCGCTTGATGTGGAGGTGCTGCTGGTGTAGTCGTACTCATAGTGATGTCCTCATCATCCTCCCCTTCTTGAAGTGAAGTCGTCCTCGACGACAACTCCTCATCCTCGGCCATATATGGTTTCAAATCTGCAACATTAAAACTAGTGGAAACACCAAATTCCGCAGGCAGGTCAAGGATATAAGCATTATCATTAATCTTTGTTAGCACCTTAAAAGGACCAGCAGCACGAGGCATTAATTTAGAACGGCGTAAAGTAGGAAACCAATCCTTTCTCAAGTGCAACCAAACCATATCACCTGGCTCAAAAGTAACATGTTTTCTTCCTTTACTACCAGCAACCTGATTTTTTGCATTAGTAGCAGCAATGTTCTGTTTCGTTTGTTCATGTATGGTAATCATTTGTTCAACATGTGCAGCAGCATCTACATGTGGGGTGTTCGCAGCATTAAGTGAAATCAAATCAATAGGTGCCCTAGGGATGTAACCATAAACAATCTGGAAAGGGCACATCTTTGTAGAAGAATGCGTGGCATGATTGTAAGCAAATTCAACATGAGGCAAGCAATCCTCCCAACGTCTCAAATTCTTGTCTAAAACAGCCCTAAGCATGGTAGATAAAGTTCTATTTACTACCTCAGTTTGTCCATCAGTCTGAGGGTGACAAGTAGTGCTAAACAACAATTTAGTTCCCAATTTATTCCAAAGAGATCTCCAAAAATGGCTTAGAAACTTAGCATCGCGATCAGAGACTATTGTTTTTGGAATACCATGTAAACGAATAATTTCTCTAAAGAACAATTCAGCAACAATGCTAGCATCATCAGTTTTATGACAAGGTATAAAGTGAGCCATTTTAGAGAATCTATCAACAACCACAAAAATACTATCCCTCCACTTCTAGGCAAGCCCAAAACAAAGTCCATAGAGATATCAAGCCAAGGAGAAGAAGGGGCAGGCCAAGGCATATACAAACCATGCTTGTTCAACCGTGACTTAGCTTTCTGACAAGTAGTGCAGCGTGCAACAAGGCGCTCAACATCAGCGCGCATCCGAGGCCAAAAGAAGTGGGCAGCCAACACCTCATGCATTTTGTAGACGCCAAAATGTCCTATGAGACCGCCTCCATGCGCCTCCTGTAACAACAAAAGACGAACCGAACTAGCTAGAACACACAGCTTGTTAGCGCGAAACAGGAACCCATCCTGTATGTGAAATTTGCCCCATGGTATCCCATTAATACAATGGCCGAAAGCATCTTTAAAATCAGCATCGTCAATATATTGATCCTTCACAGTGTCCAAACCAAAGATTTTAAAATCTAATTGTGACAGCATGGTATAGCGACGAGACAAAGCATCAGCAATAACATTGTCCTTCCCGTTCTTGTGTTTAATAATGTAAGGAAAGGACTCAATGAATTCGACCCATTTAGCATGACGACGGTTCAGATTTGTTTGGGTACGAATATGTTTTAAAGCCTCATGATCAGAATGAATTATGAACTCACGATGCCAAAGATAGTGCTGCCATGTATGCAAAGTGCGCACTAAAGCGTAAAGCTCCTTATCATAAGTAGAATATTTCAGACTAGCACCGCTTAATTTTTCACTAAAATAAGCAACTGGTTTTCCTTCTTGTAACAAAACAGCACCTAGCCCAATACCGCTAGCATCGCATTCAAGCTCAAAAACTTTATTAAAATCAGTCAATTGCAAGAGGGGAGCTTGGGTTAACTTATCTTTCAAAGTGCTGAACGCTACCTCCTGCGAATCACTCCAAGCAAACGGCACATCTTTCTTTGTAAGCTCATGTAGAGGCGCTGCAATGGAGCTAAAATCACGAACAAATCTGCGGTAGAAACCGGCAAGTCCAAGAAAGCTCCGAATTTGTGTGACCGTCGTCGGTGTAGGCCACTCCCGAATGGCAGCAATCTTGCTGCTATCCACCTCAATGCCCTGCGGAGTAACCACATAACCAAGAAACGAGACACGTTGCGTGCAAAATGTGCACTTTTCCATGTTACCAAACAAGCGAGCAGCACGCAAAGCATAAAAAACAGCACGCAAATGTGCTAAATGCTCCTCTATAGACTTGCTGTAAATAAGTATATCATCGAAATAAACAACAACAAACAAACCTATGAAGGCCCGTAGAACTTCGTTCATTAAACGCATAAAGGTGCTGGGAGCATTAGTCAATCCAAATAGCATAACCAACCATTCATATAAACCAAATTTCGTTTTAAAAGCCGTTTTCCATTCATCACCGAGTTTCATTCTAATCTGATGGTAACCGCTACGCAAATCAACCTTAGAGAAAATAACGACACCACTAAGCTCATCTAACATATCATCAAGGCGTGGAATAGGATATCGATAACGAACTGTGATGTTATTAATAGCACGACAATCTACGCACATACGCCATGACCCATCTTTCTTTGGAACGAGTAAAACAGGAACCGAGCAAGGGCTAAGAGACTCATGAATGTAACCCTTATCAAGCAGCGTCTGCACCTGGCGCTGGATCTCCTTCGTCTCCTCTGGATTTGTACGGTACGGGGCGCGGTTCGGAAGAGAAGCGCCGGGGATGAGATCGATCTGATGCTCAATGCCACGGAGGGGAGGAAGACCCGGTGGTATGTCCATAGGATAAACATCAGCATACTCCTGCAAAAGGTTAACAACAGCAGGGGGTATATCCAAAGACGGTGCATCATCAAGCGGAACAAGCATGCACGAGCATACTAGTGCATAACAGGGCATATGAGCTTCATGGAGATCATCAAAATCAGCACGTGTAGCAAGTAAAATAGGAGAGTGCAACTTGATTTCAGATTTAATAGGTGCGGCTGATGTCGATTTGACTTGTTGTGCAGTTTTAGCAGCCCTAGTAAGATCATCTTTCAAAATTTGGTCAGGGGTCATTGGATGTATAATTATTTTCTGGCCTTTAAACATGAAAGAATAATGATTTGAACGACCATGATGTAAACTATCAGTATCATATTGCCAAGGTCGACCTAATAACAAAGAGCATGCTTCCATAGGAATAACATCGCAATCAGCATAATCAGAATAAGAACCCAGCGAAAAGGGGTACCGAACGTGTTACCTTTATTTTACCACCATCATTAAGCCATTGAATATGATACGGATGTGGATGTGTGCGAGTGGACTAGGATAATTTCTCTACCAACGTTGTACTTGCCAAATTGTTGCAGCTGCCACTATCGATGATGATGCGAATCGACCGTTCGTGCACGACGCCCTTGGTATGGAATAGAGTGTGTCGCTGATTTTTTTCGGCCTGGGCAACCTGTGTGCTGAGAACACGCTGCACAACAAGACTCTCATACCTATCGGCGTCGATGGGATCAACGTGGACTTCCTCATTTTCTGCATGGTTAGTGGCAATCATAGCATGACTAGTTTCCTCAGAATCACTGGTTGAAGAGTACTCACCATTGTCACGTATAAGCAAGGTACGCTTGTTTGGGCAGTCCCGAATCATGTGCCCAAACCCTCTGCAACGATGGCACTGAATATCCCGTGTACGTCCTGTGGAAGAAGCGGCGCCTTTGGCAGGGGGCGCCACTGGCTTGGTCGTCCCTGTGCGCGATGTAGTGCTAGGCGTAGAAGGTGCAGGGCTGGAAGGAGTTGAGCTGTGTGTTGGACCCCGGCCTGCAAAAGAGTTAGTATATGTCTTTGATCGTCGTCCCTGCACTTCACGTTCAGCTTTGCAAGCATATTCAAACAATGTGGTTATATCAAAATAATCCTTATAATCAAGTATATCCTGAATTTCCCTGTTCAAACCACCACGAAAACGCGCCATAGCAGCGTCATCCGACTCAACCAAACCACAACGAAGCATACCCTTTTGTAACTCCTGGTAATATTCGTCAACAGATAGTGAACCTTGTTGAAAACGCTGCATTTTGTTAAGCAAATCACGAGCATAATAGGAAGGAACAAATCTGTGGCGCATGGCAGTTTTTAATTGGGTCCAAGTAATGACACTGTTAATGGGAAGTTTTTGTTTATACTCACGCCACCAAATTAAAGCAAAATCAGTAAATTCACTAATGGCAGCCTTCACTTGGCTATTAGCAGGAATATCATGGCATGAAAATTTCTGTTCTACCTCCAATTCCCAATCAAGATATGCAGCAGGATCATATTTACCATTAAAAGATGGAATTTTAAATTTAATCTTAGAAAATAAGTCATTAGGGGGATGACGAACCACAAGACGTGCACGACCACGGCGATCTCCATCGTCCTGCTCAGTGTCACCGCCGTATTCCTGCTCCATCTTTGTGGTCAATGCATCAAGGCGTGCCAGGATGGTGTCGAGTGTGGTGCGAGTCGCCGTTTGAGCAAGGTCAAGTTGGTTGAAACGCTCGGTCGTCGAAGTGATCGTTGAATCAAGCCGTTCATGCATCGTCCTAATGTCCGCAGCAAGTCCATCAACTTGTCCCCTTACTTCCTGCAACTGGGCATCCACCATGTCGTGTGCTCCTGCCATAGTTAGCGCAACACCAAAACACCAAAAGGAGAAAAACAAACGACAAAAACAGGGGTGTACTGCTCACAAGGCGCTCACACTAGTGCTGTTATCAAGTTCTTATCCGTTCTTACCAAGCCACAGTGGTGAACTGCAACCAACAGGTGGAACCGGTGAAAGATTGGATGAGCGATTGCCTGGAGAAACAGAAACCTTCTCGTCGTAGAAATATGTGGAGTTTTGGGTAGGCTGCACTCAAGTCAATGATTAGCACGATCAAACAATAATGCAAAGTTGAATTATAGTGCAAAACACGAAACTATATTGCTGGTCACAAGTGCAAAGGACGGATGGAACTAGCAGAATGGCAGTACCGTAAATATTGTACTAGCGAGGCCACTAGTAGGAATCACAAGTGATTTTGTTTTTCTTTTTTGTATGATTTTTTTTTGATATTTTTCTCAGCACAAGAAGCAACAAAATAGGAGCTACACGAAGTTTCACCTAAAACAGAAATCAGATGTGGTCTATAGAAAATCTCGAAGTTCTCTGAAAAGCGTGCGAGAACTTTGACGAATTTTTTTCTTTATTTTCCTGAATTTTTTTGACAATTTTGTCGAACCCCAAACAGACCGTAGGTGAGTTTGGCCGGACTCAGAATGGTGTCGACAAGCTCCTGTAAAAATTTCAGATTTTTTGGACACCCGAGCGAAAAGTTATGCCTGTTTTACGGAAGGTACCTCAAGTTATGTTTTAAAAACGACCGGGATGAAACAACCGTATCCTTTCTCCTTCGTTTTCTTTTTTTTGTTTCTGTTTTTTTTGAGTAACCGAAGGAGAAAAACAAGGAAGCGGTTGTTGACTCGGTTTGTTTTTTTCGTAACCGAAGGAGAAAAACAAGGAAACGGCCGTTGACTCGGTTTGTTTTTTTTTTGTTTTTTTTTTGACGTAACCGAAGGAGAAAAACAAGGAGACGATGTTGACTCGGTTTGTGGCGTGATCAAACGGGAGATGGTGGCGGCGCTAGGGTTTGAATGGTGGAAGAACACAATGCAACCAGCAACAAGGAAACGCGGAAGCACACAAATTCAACAATGCAGATTATTGAAAGAAAGTGCGAGGCTCAAAAGGGTGCTGGGATAAGATCTAACCTGAATTTTTATGTGGTTTTGTGGACTGTAGGAAAAAAACGCTCGATAAACTCACCGATCAACCTGAAAATCTGATACCAATTGATGTAGCTGAGGTGCCCGATCTTTCGGCGAGTAGAGATAATTCCGATTTGGCGGAAGATGACCCTTGCGATCCGACTACGACGAGCAAGCCCGAGGCGCCAATGCAATCGCTGAACCAACTCCCTGTGGTTACCGACCTTGCTGATGCGAGATCGGCCTGATCACGAAGATCGTTTCCTGTGCGCAATCGAAGAACGAACAAGAAAAAGATGCGAGCAATCTAATCTATTACTCGAGGGTGGAGTTCTGAATACACGAAGACAGCGCAGATTTGCACGTGTTCGAGAGTAGCTAAGGCTAACGTAAAACAAAACTCGAAAATAAAGGAGGCGCAGCTCCTGGATAAATAGAGGGGGCGCAGCCCCTAGGGGCGGCCAACCCTAGGTCGTCCACTATGGGCCGCAGTTGGGCTGGTCGTCTATTCTTCTGGGCCCTCATTCTTCAGTACCATGACGAAGTTAAGATCTCTGGCACGGGCCCGAGTGATTGGCCCAGCTAATGAAGGAAGTGGCGCTTGATGTGGAGGTGCTGCTGGTGTAGTCGTACTCATAGTGATGTCCTCATCAGAGGGTACCTGACCCCTCGGCTGGGGGAGTTGAGGCGACCCCGGGGAGCCAGGCCGAGGCGTCTGTTCCCCGAGAGCCGTCGCCCACGCCGGCAGCGCAGGAGAGCGACCCTCAGGTCGCCGTGGCAGTGCCTGGGCAGTTCGCCCCCCGGGCGTCCAAAGCGCCCAAAGCAAGGGCGGTGCCGAAGCTGCCGGCGAAGCGGACCTCGACGGCGCCTTTGGGGGTCGAGATCCGAGAGACCTCCCCTCAGGCACGGTTGATCATGGCCCGGAGCGGGTAAGTATCTTGGAACGTCTTCATCCTGGCTTTTCATTCGTATGTCCCGACCGTGATTTTTCTTTCCCCCTCAGCAAGCGAAGCCATGGCCTGACCGATCTGGCTCCCAGAAAGGCCCTTAAGATGGCGTCGGCTTGCGCAGCCGGGGCCGCTCCGGGCCTTGCCGTCCAGCTGACCTTCTCGCAAGGCGCCCCACAGCAGGGGGCTCAGGCGGCACCAGTCGCCGTGGAGCGAGTTCCCGAGGCCGGCTCTTCTACCGAGGCGGCCATCGTGCTAGGGGAGGCGGCTGACGCGGACGTGGCCTCGGCCCCACCGGACGTGCCGGTGGTGCTGGCACCTGTTGCTACTGAAGCCGCCACCGTCCCAGTCGGGGAGCGACCGGTCGCTGCCGACGCTGAGACGGCCGAGGCGTCGGCGCTTGGTGCCTCGGAGGAGGGGGGCGTGGAGACGCGATCCGTCCCGCCGGGCGGCAGCCTTGTCGCTGTGCGGCGGGGCTCCGACGGTCGGCGCCAGTTGCTCCAGTTCCGGACACGTGAGGCCTCGGATCCCGTCTTCGTCCTCGACGATGAACGGGAGGAACAGTCCTGGGACGAGCTCCACGAGTGTGCCGAAGCAACGGTGGGGTCGCTCCGGTCGTCGCTGGAGGTTTTCTGCAGGGACGTTCCCAAAATCCTCCAGGTAACGGTTTCGGGCATACCTTTTCTCCTTTGTGACCAAGGCGTTTTTTCGTGACGTCCCGCTTCCTTCCCCTAGGATCTGACGGATCTGAGCGCCGCCAAGTCGTCGTTCATCCGCCGCGAGGTCGACGTCTGGGCTCGCTGCGATCCCTGAGGACCTCACTCGCCGGGGCTACTGCGCGCCTCTCTCAGCAGGGCGCCGAGGCGGCGGATCTTCGGTTGCTCTGCACCGATCTGAGAGCCGAGGCGGCAGCGGCACGCGCAGAAGTGCAACGACTGCAGTCGGAGTTCGACCGGATCGTCAACGAGCGGGACCAATCTCGGGGCCGGGCTGGAGCCCTTGCAGCCGACCTAGCCGTAGCCCAGGTCGCAGCCTCGGAGCAGCGTGCCCGAGTCGGAGGTACGCCTTGGCCATCTTCGGTTTTCGTTTCTGCTTGTTTCCTCCGCTTGTGTTTGAGATCTTTCTTCTGGCTGTTCGCAGAGCTCGAGTCCGCCCTTGATGAGTCCGCCAAGGCGCTTGCCGAGGCGCTTGCCGGGGCGGCCGAGCAGAGGGAGGCCGACCACGCGGCCATGTCCGAGGCCGTCTCGGACTTCTGTCGGGTCCTTGGCTCCGGCGACGTCCCCTCAGGAAGCTCCCCTCAAAGTCGCCTGCAGGTCTTGGGCGATCATGTGCGCAGTAGACTCCGCGAGGCGCTACACCACGGTGTCAGGCGGGCCTTCGCCGTGCTCGCTTCCCACTACGTTGTGGACCTGGAGCGGGTCAGCGAGGGGTATTGCCTTCCTGACGAAGATGAAGCCGCCCTGGCAGAAGTCCAGAGGCTCGATGCGGCCGCCGCGGGTCCAAGCGCAGTGCTGGCGACCACCTTCGAGGCAGAGATCCTCCCACCTGCGCCGTCGTCCGAAGCCGGGATGGACTTTGCCAAGGGCGGGGACGAAGCCGAAGGCGCGGGTCCTTCCCAGGGCGACGCCTAACTCTGTCGGAGCAGTTTCTGTTGGATGCACGTGTGTCTTTCTGCGGCCGCTGAGGCCTGAACACTTTATTACCGTTGCATGAAGTCGTGCTCTTCTCCCTTTCATTTTGCGCGTCCGGCCCCGCCTGTCAGTAGCAGGGTGGCTTCCCCAAGTAGGGGTTACTTTTCGTGGCGGGTGACGAGTGAGGTGTCCGTAACCCAGAGGCGTAGGACGATGAAGACATCCACACTACTGATACATCTATGCCAATACAAGTACCAATTTCTGGTCCCATTACTCGCGCTCGTGCTCGTCAACTCAACCATCAGGTGATTACACTCTTGAGTTCATGTCCATCTTATTTAGACCATGGAGACCCGTGCACTCTTGTTTTGCTTAGGAACCAGGGAGAAGACCGAAAGGGAAAAGGATTTGAACATGCTGGATTCGGACTGCAGAAGAACACCAACTTGTGACGGTCACCACGGTCAGATGCGGGCTCGGATTGGAATGTTCAAGCACAACATGGAAAGCTTATCAAGTCTACTTTCATATGGATCCGGAATTATAGTCATATCTGTTCTGAGGCCGCCGTAATCATTGTTTTCTTACCGAGATATTTTCTGCCTTTTCTGCCCATGGTGCTGCGTCACCCTATTTTGGCCCAATGGGTCGTGTATCAAGTTAGGTCCATTAGGGACGCATCCTAGGGTTGCAGCACGACCCCAATACCCTTGTGGTCGTCCTCCCATGTTTATAGACCCCTTAGCCGCCACCAAGAACAGCGGGTTTTGTTTAGATCAAGTTTAGCTCTCGCTACTTGCTTGCAAGCGCGCGTGCTAGTTCAGCCGCCCGTCTTCTTGTCTTCGGAACCCCACCATATTGGAGTTTGACTTTGAAACCTACATTTAGATCTGGTAATTCAGTACTTGTTCTACTTGTTCTTGCTAGTTCTTCGATTGCTTGCAGGACGAGTGCCCTAGTGGCCAGGGTGTCACGCTCCACAAGATCGTGACAGCCATAGGAGGTGGTGTATCGGTTGCTAAGGCGCAGCGTCTTTGGAAGGCTGTAGTCGGGCCGTGAACGTCGTCTCCTCCCCCAATCGAGTTATTCCACACCCTCTCATCGAAAGATCAGGCAATCACCCAACGGGTGCACATCAGTTGGTATCAGAGGAAGGTTTATCGGTGAGAGATTTCCTTTTCTTCGTTGTTTTCTTATCTCCTGTAGTCCAGAAAAAGCCAAAAAAATAGTAGATTAGTTTTACCGCAATCCTATAAACCATTGAGCATTTACTAATACTACTTAGTTAGGGCTTGTTGAGTTTTTGGTTGCATCGGTTGTGTCGAGTTGCTGGTCTTAGTTTATTCCTTTAGAGTTTTGAGTTCTACCATGTTTTGGTCACCACGAGATCCACCATTACCATAAACATCTCTGGTTCGTTTTTGCCACCACGGATACATCTCATGTCCGATTTGGAAGTTTAAATACAATCTGGAAAGCTTATCTTATCTTCTTTCCAACGGATCTGACCTTATCTCAAAATTCATTCTGAGCGCTCCGCAATCATCGTAGAGATTTCTGGACTTTCTATATTAACAAGATTTGTTAAATCTGATTTAAAGGGGCTGTTAGCAATATCTTTATTGTTTGGGTTGTCATAGTGAAAAAAGGGTTTAGGCCCCTGCAAAAAAAAAGAAGAAGAAAAAGAATAGAAAAGAAAAAAAAAGAGGAAAAGAAGAAGGGGGCTGAATCTCTAAATCTGTTGTTTCTCTCTGTGCTGTGCTAGTTGTTCTTTTTCAGTGACTACCTTTGTGCCAAGGCTCACGTCTCTAGCATGGTTTAGCCTAGGACCAGCACAGTACCACCGTTGAACGATTATTCAGCTTGCTTTTGTAACTAACTGATGAAGACATCCACACTACTGATGCATCTATACCAATACAAGTACCAATTTCTGGTCCCATTACTCGCGCTCGTGCTCGTCAACTCAACCATCAGGTGATTACACTCTTGAGTTCATGTCCATCATATTTAGACCATGGAGACCCGTGCACTCTTGTTTTGCTTAGGAATCAGGGAGAAGACCGAAAGGGAAAAGGATTTGAACATGCTGGATTCGGACTGCAGAAGAACACCAACTTGTGACGGTCACCACGGTCAGATGCGGGCTCGGATTGGAATGTTCAAGCACAACATGGAAAGCTTATCAAGTCTACTTTCATATGGATCCGGAATTATAGTCATATCTGTTCTGAGGCCGCCGTAATCATTGTTTTCTTACCGAGACATTTCCTGCCTTTTCTGCCCATGGTGCTGCGTCACCCTATTTTGGCCCAATGGGTCGTGTATCAAGTTAGGTCCATTAGGGACGCATCCTAGGGTTGCAGCACGACCCCAATACCCTTGTGGTCGTCCTCCCATGTTTATAAACCCCCTAGCCGCCACCAAGAACAGCGGGTTTTGTTTAGATCAAGTTTAGCTCTCGCTACTTGCTTGCAAGCGCGCGTGCTAGTTCAGCCGCCCGTCTTCTTGTCTTCGGAACCCCACCATATTGTAGTTTGATCTTTAAACCTACATTTAGATCTGGTAATTCAGTACTTGTTCTACTTGTTCTTGCTAGTTCTTCGATTGCTTGCAGGACGAGTGCCCTAGTGGCCAGGGTGTCACGCTCCACAAGATCGTGACAGCCATAGGAGGTGGTGTATCGGTTGCTAAGGCGCAGCGTCTTTGGAAGGCTGTAGTCGGGCCGTGAACGTCGTCTCCTCCCCCCAATCGAGTTATTCCACACCCTCTCATCGAAAGATCGGGCAATCACCCAACGGGTGCACATCAGTTGGTAATCAGAGCAAGGTTTATCGGTGAGAGATTTACTTTTCTTCGCTGTTTTCTTATCTCCTATAGTCCAGAAAAAGCCAAAAAAATAGTAGATTAGTTTTACCGCAATCCTATAAACCATTGAGCATTTACTAGTACTACTTAGTTAGGGCTTGTTGAGTTTTTGGTTGCATCGGTTGTGTCGAGTTGCTGGTCTTAGTTTATTCCTTTAGAGTTTTGAGTTCTACCACGTTTTGGTCACCACGAAATCCACCATCACCAAAAACATCTCTGGTTCGTTTTTGCCACCACGGATACATATCATATCCGATTTGGAAGTTTAAATACAATCTGGAAAGCTTATCTTATCTTCTTTCCAACGGATCTGACCTTATCTCAAAATTCGTTCTGAGCGCTCCGCAATCATCGTAGAGATTTCTGGACTTCCTATATTAACAAGATTTGTTAAATCTGATTTAAAGGGGTTAGTGAAAAAAAGGGTTTAGGCCCCTGCAAAAAAAACAGAAGAAGAAGAAAAAAAAAAGAATAGAAAAGAAAAAAAAAGGAAAAGAAGAAGAAGGGGGCTGAATCTCTAAATCTGTTGTTTCTCTTTGTGCTGTGCTAGTTGTTCTTTTTCAGTGACTACCTTTGTGCCTAGGCTCACGTCTCTAGCCTGGTTTAGCCTAGGACCAGCACAGTACCACCGTTGAACGATTATTCAGCTTGCTTTTGTAACTAACGTGGTACTAGTGTATTCCTTGCTTCAGCCCACCTACAACTCTACATATTTCGACTACAGTTTGACAGGTCGTGTTGCTGCGGCACCGATACACTTATTCCACGGTTGCAGACTTGTTGGTTGCTGACCCCTCCTGTTGTGCAAGGTAAGAATTGGTAAGAGCTTGTGTGGCAGGTTGAGAGTGAGCGCCTTGCAGTAGCTACATCCTAATAGTTGTAGAGTTTTTATTCCTTCACGTTTTTTTTTGTTGCCTCTGTTCGTCTAACCATGGCAGGATTGGAGGTTGATGATGCTTCTCGTAATATGCCACACTCTCCTCGCACCAAGGGTATCATACAACACTTTGTAAGGCTAGTGAAGACGCACACGGAAGGTCTTGATAATGACATGCAGGTGACGAATGAAAAGATGGGGCAATTGGAGGCCACACAGATCGACACGAACACCAAACTTGCAAATGTGGAAATGACAGTTGCTCATATTGACAAGAGCCTTGTCGCACTCTTGAGGCGGTTTGATGAGATGCATGCTAATATCAATGGTGGGCGTGATGAGGGCGCCGAAGGTAACTGGGATGACTATGTTGCTGATACTGAACAAGATGACCAAGAAGCACCTAATCGCCGGCGACTACGTACTAACCGTAGAGGTATGGGTGGTTTTCACCGACGTGAGGTACATGGTAATGATGATGCTTTTAGTAAGGTTAAATTTAAAATACCTCCTTTTGATGGTAAATATGACCCTGATGCTTACATTACTTGGGAGATTGCGGTTGATCAAAAGTTTGCATGCCATGAATTTCCTGAGAATGCGCGGGTTAGAGCTGCTACTAGTGAGTTTACTGAATTTGCTTCTGTTTGGTGGATAGAACATGGTAAGAAGAATCCTAATAACATGCCACAAACTTGGGATGCGTTGAAACGGGTCATGCGGGCTAGATTTGTTCCTTCTTATTATGCACGTGATATGTTAAACAAGTTGCAACAATTGAGACAGGGTACTAAAAGTGTAGAAGAATATTATCAGGAATTACAAATGGGTATGCTGCGTTGTAACATAGAGGAGGGTGAGGAATCTGCTATGGCTAGATTTTTGGGCGGGTTAAATAGGGAAATTCAGGACATCCTTGCTTATAAAGATTATGCTAATGTAACCCGATTGTTTCATCTTGCTTGCAAAGCTGAAAGGGAAGTGCAGGGACGACGTGCTAGTGCAAGGTCTAATGTTTCTGCAGGAAAATCTACACCATGGCAACAGCGCACGACTACGTCCATGACCGGTCGTACACTAGCACCAACTCCCTCGCCAAGTCGACCAGCACCCCCGCCTTCCTCCGGCGACAAACCACGTGCATCTTCCACAAATTCAGCAACCAAATCTGCCCAGAAACCAGCAGGTAGTGCCTCTTCAGTAGCCTCCACGGGTAGAACAAGAGATGTTATGTGTTATCGATGCAAGGGCTATGGACACGTGCAGCGTGATTGTCCTAATCAGCGTGTTTTGGTGGTAAAAGACGATGGTGGGTATTCTTCTGCTAGTGATTTGGATGAAGCTACACTTGCTTTGCTTGCGGCTGATGATGCAGGCACTAAGGAACCACCCGAAGAACAGATTGGTGCAGATGATGCAGAGCATTATGAGAGCCTCATTGTACAGCGTGTGCTTAGTGCACAAATGGAGAAGGCAGAGCAGAATCAGCGACATACATTGTTTCAAACAAAGTGTGTCATTAAGGAGCGTTCATGTCGTTTGATCATTGATGGAGGTAGCTGCAACAACTTGGCTAGCAGCGACATGGTGGAGAAGCTTGCACTTACGACCAAACCGCACCCACATCCATATCACATTCAATGGCTCAACAATAGTGGTAAGGTCAAGGTAACCAAGTTGGTACGAATTAATTTTGCTATTGGTTCATATCGTGATGTTGTTGACTGTGATGTTGTGCCTATGGATGCTTGTAATATTCTGCTAGGTAGACCATGGCAATTTGATTCAGATTGTATGCATCATGGTAGATCAAATCAATATTCTCTCATACACCATGATAAGAAAATTATTTTGCTTCCCATGTCCCCTGAGGCTATTGTGCGTGATGATGTTGCTAAAGCTACCAAAGCTAAAACTGAGAACAACAAGAATATTAAAGCTGTTGGTAATAACAAAGATGGGATAAAATTGAAAGGACATTGCTTGCTTGCAACAAAAACTGATGTTAATGAATTATTTGCTTCCACTACTGTTGCCTACGCCTTGGTATGCAAGGATGCTTTGATTTCAATTCAAGATATGCAGCATTCTTTGCCTCCTGTTATTACTAACATTTTGCAGGAGTATTCTGATGTATTTCCAAGTGAGATACCAGAGGGGCTGCCACCTATACGAGGGATTGAGCACCAAATTGATCTTATTCCTGGTGCATCTTTGCCGAATCGTGCGCCATATAGGACAAATCCAGAGGAAACAAAAGAAATTCAGCGACAAGTGCAAGAACTACTCGACAAAGGTTACGTGCGTGAGTCTCTTAGTCCGTGTGCTGTTCCGGTTATTTTAGTGCCTAAAAAAGATGGAACATGGCGTATGTGTGTTGATTGTAGGGCTATTAATAATATCACGATACGTTATCGACACCCTATTCCACGTTTAGATGATATGCTTGATGAATTGAGTGGTGCCATTGTCTTTTCTAAAGTTGATTTGCGTAGTGGGTACCACCAGATTCGTATGAAATTGGGAGATGAATGGAAAACTGCTTTCAAAACTAAGTTCGGATTGTATGAGTGGTTAGTCATGCCTTTTGGGTTAACTAATGCACCTAGCACTTTCATGAGATTAATGAACGAGGTTTTGCGTGCCTTCATTGGAAAATTTGTGGTAGTATACTTTGATGACATATTGATCTACAGCAAATCTATGGATGAACATGTTGATCACATGCGTGCTGTTTTTAATGCTTTACGAGATGCACGTTTATTTGGTAACCTTGAGAAGTGCACATTTTGCACCGATCGAGTTTCGTTTCTTGGTTATGTTGTGACTCCACAGGGAATTGAGGTTGATCAAGCCAAGGTAGAAGCGATACATGGATGGCCTATGCCAAAGACTATCACACAGGTGCGGAGTTTCCTAGGACTTGCTGGCTTCTATCGCCGTTTTGTGAAGGACTTTAGCACCATTGCTGCACCTTTGAATGAGCTTACGAAGAAGGGAGTGCATTTTAGTTGGGGCAAAGTACAAGAGCACGCTTTCAACGTGCTGAAAGATAAGTTGACACATGCACCTCTCCTCCAACTTCCTGATTTTAATAAGACTTTTGAGCTTGAATGTGATGCTAGTGGAATTGGATTGGGTGGTGTTTTGTTACAAGAAGGCAAACCTGTTGCATATTTTAGTGAAAAATTGAGTGGGTCTGTTCTAAATTATTCTACTTATGATAAGGAATTATATGCTCTTGTGCGAACATTAGAAACATGGCAGCATTATTTGTGGCCCAAAGAGTTTGTTATTCATTCTGATCATGAATCTTTGAAACATATTCGTAGTCAAGGAAAACTGAACCGTAGACATGCTAAGTGGGTTGAATTTATCGAATCGTTTCCTTATGTTATTAAGCACAAGAAAGGAAAAGAGAATATCATTGCTGACGCTTTGTCTAGGAGATATACTTTGCTGAATCAACTTGACTACAAAATCTTTGGATTAGAGACGATTAAAGACCAATATGTTCATGATGCTGATTTTAAAGATGTGTTGCTGCATTGTAAAGATGGGAAAGGATGGAACAAATATATCGTTAGTGATGGGTTTGTGTTTAGAGCTAACAAGCTATGCATTCCAGCTAGCTCCGTTCGTTTGTTGTTGTTACAGGAAGCACATGGAGGTGGCTTAATGGGACATTTTGGAGCAAAGAAAACGGAGGACATACTTGCTGGTCATTTCTTTTGGCCCAAGATGAGAAGAGATGTGGTGAGATTGGTTGCTCGTTGCACGACATGCCAAAAGGCGAAGTCACGGTTAAATCCACACGGTTTGTATTTGCCTCTACCCGTTCCTAGTGCTCCTTGGGAAGATATTTCTATGGATTTTGTGCTGGGATTGCCTAGGACTAGGAAGGGACGTGATAGTGTGTTTGTGGTTGTTGATAGATTTTCTAAGATGGCACATTTCATACCATGTCATAAAACTGACGATGCTACTCATATTGCTGATTTGTTCTTTCGTGAAATTGTTCGCTTGCATGGTGTGCCCAACACAATCGTTTCTGATCGTGATGCTAAATTTCTTAGTCATTTTTGGAGGACTTTGTGGGCAAAATTGGGGACTAAGCTTTTATTTTCTACTACATGTCATCCTCAAACTGATGGTCAAACTGAAGTTGTGAATAGAACTTTGTCTACTATGTTAAGGGCAGTTCTAAAGAAGAATATTAAGATGTGGGAGGACTGTTTGCCTCATATTGAATTTGCTTATAATCGATCATTGCATTCTACTACAAAGATGTGCCCATTTCAGATTGTATATGGTTTGTTACCTCGTGCTCCTATTGATTTAATGCCTTTGCCATCTTCTGAAAAACTAAATTTTGATGCTACTAGGCGTGCTGAATTGATGTTAAAACTGCACGAAACTACTAAAGAAAACATAGAGCGTATGAATGCTAGATATAAGTTTGCTAGTGATAAAGGTAGAAAGGAAATAAATTTTGAACCTGGAGATTTAGTTTGGTTGCATTTGAGAAAGGAAAGGTTTCCTGAATTACGAAAATCTAAATTGTTGCCTCGAGCCGATGGACCGTTTAAAGTGCTAGAGAAAATTAACGACAATGCATATAGGCTAGATCTGCCTGCAGACTTTGGGGTTAGCCCCACATTTAACATTGCAGATTTAAAGCCCTACTTGGGAGAGGAAGTTGAGCTTGAGTCGAGGACGACTCAAATGCAAGAAGGGGAGAATGATGAAGACATCCACACTACTGATGCATCTATACCAATACAAGTACCAATTTCTGGTCCCATTACTCGCGCTCGTGCTCGTCAACTCAACCATCAGGTGATTACACTCTTGAGTTCATGTCCATCATATTTAGACCATGGAGACCCGTGCACTCTTGTTTTGCTTAGGAATCAGGGAGAAGACCGAAAGGGAAAAGGATTTGAACATGCTGGATTCGGACTGCAGAAGAACACCAACTTGTGACGGTCACCACGGTCAGATGCGGGCTCGGATTGGAATGTTCAAGCACAACATGGAAAGCTTATCAAGTCTACTTTCATATGGATCCGGAATTATAGTCATATCTGTTCTGAGGCCGCCGTAATCATTGTTTTCTTACCGAGACATTTCCTGCCTTTTCTGCCCATGGTGCTGCGTCACCCTATTTTGGCCCAATGGGTCG
Organism: Zea mays; assembly: GCF_902167145.1. NCBI lineage: Eukaryota > Viridiplantae > Streptophyta > Magnoliopsida > Poales > Poaceae > Zea > Zea mays. Next base: position 86,987,987 of record NC_050098.1, read on the forward strand.
TGTATCAAGTTAGGTCCATTAGGGACGCATCCTAGGGTTGCAGCACGACCCCAATACCCTTGTGGTCGTCCTCCCATGTTTATAAACCCCCTAGCCGCCACCAAGAACAGCGGGTTTTGTTTAGATCAAGTTTAGCTCTCGCTACTTGCTTGCAAGCGCGCGTGCTAGTTCAGCCGCCCGTCTTCTTGTCTTCGGAACCCCACCATATTGTAGTTTGATCTTTAAACCTACATTTAGATCTGGTAATTCAGTACTTGTTCTACTTGTTCTTGCTAGTTCTTCGATTGCTTGCAGGACGAGTGCCCTAGTGGCCAGGGTGTCACGCTCCACAAGATCGTGACAGCCATAGGAGGTGGTGTATCGGTTGCTAAGGCGCAGCGTCTTTGGAAGGCTGTAGTCGGGCCGTGAACGTCGTCTCCTCCCCCAATCGAGTTATTCCACACCCTCTCATCGAAAGATCGGGCAATCACCCAACGGGTGCACATCACTAACGTTGTACTAGTGTATTCCTTGCTTCAGCCCACCTACAACTCTACATATTTCGACTACAGTTTGACAGGTCGTGTTGCTGCGGCACCGATACACTTATTCCACGGTTGCAGACTTGTTGGTTGCTGACCCCTCCTGTTGTGCAAGGTAAGAATTGGTAAGAGCTTGTGTGGCAGGTTGAGAGTGAGCGCCTTGCAGTAGCTACATCCTAATAGTTGTAGAGTTTTTATTCCTTCACGTTTTTTTTTCTTGTTGCCTCTGTTCGTCTAACCATGGCAAGATTGGAGGTTGATGATGCTTCTCGTAATATGCCACACTCTCCTCGCACCAAGGGTATCATACAACACTTTGTAAGGCTGGTGAAGACGCACACGGAAGGCCTTGATAATGACATGCAGGTGACGAATGAAAAGATGGGGCAATTGGAGGCCACACAGATCGACACAAACACCAAACTTGCAAATGTGGAAATGACAGTTGCTCATATTGACAAGAGCCTTGTCGCACTCTTGAGGCGATTTGATGAGATGCATGCTAATACCAATGGTGGGCGTGATGAGGGCGCCAAAGGTAACTGGGATGACTATGTTGCTGATACTGAACAAGATGACCAAGAAGCACCTAATCGTCGGCGACTACGTACTAACCGTAGAGGTATGGGTGGTTTTCGCCAACGTGAGGTACATGGTAATGATGATGCTTTTAGTAAGGTTAAATTTAAAATACCTCCTTTTGATGGTAAATATGACCCTGATGCTTACATTACTTGGGAGATTGCGGTTGATCAAAAGTTTGCATGCCATGAATTTCCTGAGAATGCGCGGGTTAGAGCTGCTACTAGTGAGTTTACTGATTTTGCTTCTGTTTGGTGGATAGAACATGGTAAGAAGAATCCTAATAACATGCCACAAACTTGGGATGCGTTGAAACGGGTCATGCGGGCTAGATTTGTTCCTTCTTATTATGCACGTGATATGTTAAACAAGTTGCAACAATTGAGACATGGTACTAAAACTGTAGAAGAATATTATCAGGAATTACAAATGGGTATGCTGCGTTGTAACATAGAGGAGGGTGAGGAATCTGCTATGGCTAGATTTTTGGGCGGGTTAAATAGGGAAATTGATGTGCACCCGTTGGGTGATTGCCCGATCTTTCGATGAGAGGGTGTGGAATAACTCGATTGGGGGAGGAGACGACGTTCACGGCCCGACTACAGCCTTCCAAAGACGCTGCGCCTTAGCAACCGATACACCACCTCCTATGGCTGTCACGATCTTGTGGAGCGTGACACCCTGGCCACTAGGGCACTCGTCCTGCAAGCAATCGAAGAACTAGCAAGAACAAGTAGAACAAGTACTGAATTACCAGATCTAAATGTAGGTTTAAAGATCAAACTACAATATGGTGGGGTTCCGAAGACAAGAAGACGGGCGGCTGAACTAGCACGCGCGCTTGCAAGCAAGTAGCGAGAGCTAAACTTGATCTAAACAAAACCCGCTGTTCTTGGTGGCGGCTAGGGGGTTTATAAACATGGGAGGACGACCACAAGGGTATTGGGGTCGTGCTGCAACCCTAGGATGCGTCCCTAATGGACCTAACTTGATACACGACCCATTGGGCCAAAATAGGGTGACGCAGCACCATGGGCAGAAAAGGCAGGAAATGTCTCGGTAAGAAAACAATGATTACGGCGGCCTCAGAACAGATATGACTATAATTCCGGATCCATATGAAAGTAGACTTGATAAGCTTTCCATGTTGTGCTTGAACATTCCAATCCGAGCCCGCATCTGACCGTGGTGACCGTCACAAGTTGGTGTTCTTCTGCAGTCCGAATCCAGCATGTTCAAATCCTTTTCCCTTTCGGTCTTCTCCCTGATTCCTAAGCAAAACAAGAGTGCACGGGTCTCCATGGTCTAAATATGATGGACATGAACTCAAGAGTGTAATCACCTGATGGTTGAGTTGACGAGCACGAGCGCGAGTAATGGGACCAGAAATTGGTACTTGTATTGGTATAGATGCATCAGTAGTGTGGATGTCTTCATCATTCTCCCCTTCTTGCATTTGAGTCGTCCTCGACTCAAGCTCAACTTCCTCTCCCAAGTAGGGCTTTAAATCTGCAATGTTAAATGTGGGGCTAACCCCAAAGTCTGCAGGCAGATCTAGCCTATATGCATTGTCGTTAATTTTCTCTAGCACTTTAAACGGTCCATCGGCTCGAGGCAACAATTTAGATTTTCGTAATTCAGGAAACCTTTCCTTTCTCAAATGCAACCAAACTAAATCTCCAGGTTCAAAATTTATTTCCTTTCTACCTTTATCACTAGCAAACTTATATCTAGCATTCATACGCTCTATGTTTTCTTTAGTAGTTTCGTGCAGTTTTAACATCAATTCAGCACGCCTAGTAGCATCAAAATTTAGTTTTTCAGAAGATGGCAAAGGCATTAAATCAATAGGAGCACGAGGTAACAAACCATATACAATCTGAAATGGGCACATCTTTGTAGTAGAATGCAATGATCGATTATAAGCAAATTCAATATGAGGCAAACAGTCCTCCCACATCTTAATATTCTTCTTTAGAACTGCCCTTAACATAGTAGACAAAGTTCTATTCACAACTTCAGTTTGACCATCAGTTTGAGGATGACATGTAGTAGAAAATAAAAGCTTAGTCCCCAATTTTGCCCACAAAGTCCTCCAAAAATGACTAAGAAATTTAGCATCACGATCAGAAACGATTGTGTTGGGCACACCATGCAAGCGAACAATTTCACGAAAGAACAAATCAGCAATATGAGTAGCATCGTCAGTTTTATGACATGGTATGAAATGTGCCATCTTAGAAAATCTATCAACAACCACAAACACACTATCACGTCCCTTCCTAGTCCTAGGCAATCCCAGCACAAAATCCATAGAAATATCTTCCCAAGGAGCACTAGGAACGGGTAGAGGCAAATACAAACCGTGTGGATTTAACCGTGACTTCGCCTTTTGGCATGTCGTGCAACGAGCAACCAATCTCACCACATCTCTTCTCATCTTGGGCCAAAAGAAATGACCAGCAAGTATGTCCTCCGTTTTCTTTGCTCCAAAATGTCCCATTAAGCCACCTCCATGTGCTTCCTGTAACAACAACAAACGAACGGAGCTAGCTGGAATGCATAGCTTGTTAGCTCTAAACACAAACCCATCACTAACGATATATTTGTTCCATCCTTTCCCATCTTTACAATGCAGCAACACATCTTTAAAATCAGCATCATGAACATATTGGTCTTTAATCGTCTCTAATCCAAAGATTTTGTAGTCAAGTTGATTCAGCAAAGTATATCTCCTAGACAAAGCGTCAGCAATGATATTCTCTTTTCCTTTCTTGTGCTTAATAACATAAGGAAACGATTCGATAAATTCAACCCACTTAGCATGTCTACGGTTCAGTTTTCCTTGACTACGAATATGTTTCAAAGATTCATGATCAGAATGAATAACAAACTCTTTGGGCCACAAATAATGCTGCCATGTTTCTAATGTTCGCACAAGAGCATATAATTCCTTATCATAAGTAGAATAATTTAGAACAGACCCACTCAATTTTTCACTAAAATATGCAACAGGTTTGCCTTCTTGTAACAAAACACCACCCAATCCAATTCCACTAGCATCACATTCAAGCTCAAAAGTCTTATTAAAATCAGGAAGTTGGAGGAGAGGTGCATGTGTCAACTTATCTTTCAGCACGTTGAAAGCGTGCTCTTGTACTTTGCCCCAACTAAAATGCACTCCCTTCTTCGTAAGCTCATTCAAAGGTGCAGCAATGGTGCTAAAGTCCTTCACAAAACGGCGATAGAAGCCAGCAAGTCCTAGGAAACTCCGCACCTGTGTGATAGTCTTTGGCATAGGCCATCCATGTATCGCTTCTACCTTGGCTTGATCAACCTCAATTCCCTGTGGAGTCACAACATAACCAAGAAACGAAACTCGATCGGTGCAAAATGTGCACTTCTCAAGGTTACCAAATAAACGTGCATCTCGTAAAGCATTAAAAACAGCACGCATGTGATCAACATGTTCATCCATAGATTTGCTGTAGATTAATATGTCATCAAAGTATACTACCACAAATTTTCCAATGAAGGCACGCAAAACCTCGTTCATTAATCTCATGAAAGTGCTAGGTGCATTAGTTAACCCAAAAGGCATGACTAACCACTCATACAATCCGAACTTAGTTTTGAAAGCAGTTTTCCATTCATCTCCCAATTTCATACGAATCTGGTGGTACCCACTACGCAAATCAACTTTAGAAAAGACAATGGCACCACTCAATTCATCAAGCATATCATCTAAACGTGGAATAGGGTGTCGATAACGTATCGTGATATTATTAATAGCCCTACAATCAACACACATACGCCATGTTCCATCTTTTTTAGGCACTAAAATAACCGGAACAGCACACGGACTAAGAGACTCACGCACGTAACCTTTGTCGAGTAGTTCTTGCACTTGTCGCTGAATTTCTTTTGTTTCCTCTGGATTTGTCCTATATGGCGCACGATTCGGCAAAGATGCACCAGGAATAAGATCAATTTGGTGCTCAATCCCTCGTATAGGTGGCAGCCCCTCTGGTATCTCACTTGGAAATACATCAGAATACTCCTGCAAAATGTTAGTAATAACAGGAGGCAAAGAATGCTGCATATCTTGAATTGAAATCAAAGCATCCTTGCATACCAAGGCGTAGGCAACAGTAGTGGAAGCAAATAATTCATTAACATCAGTTTTTGTTGCAAGCAAGCAATGTCCTTTCAATTTTATCCCATCTTTGTTATTACCAACAACTTTAATATTCTTGTTGTTCTCAGTTTTAGCTTTGGTAGCTTTAGCAACATCATCACGCACAATAGCCTCAGGGGACATGGGAAGCAAAATAATTTTCTTATCATGGTATATGAGAGAATATTGATTTGATCTACCATGATGCATACAATCTGAATCAAATTGCCATGGTCTACCTAGCAGAATATTACAAGCATCCATAGGCACAACATCACAGTCAACAACATCACGATATGAACCAATAGCAAAATTAATTCGTACCAGCTTGGTTACCTTGACCTTACCACTATTGTTGAGCCATTGAATGTGATATGGATGCGGGTGCGGTTTGGTCGTAAGTGCAAGCTTCTCCACCATGTCGCTGCTAGCCAAGTTGTTGCAGCTACCTCCATCAATGATCAAACGACATGAACGCTCCTTAATGACACACTTTGTTTGAAACAACGTATGTCGCTGATTCTGCTCTGCCTTCTCCATTTGTGCACTAAGCACACGCTGTACAATGAGGCTCTCATAATGCTCTGCATCATCTGCACCAATCTGTTCTTCGGGTGGTTCCTTAGTGCCTACATCATCAGCCGCAAGCAAAGCAAGTGTAGCTTCATCCAAATCACTAGCAGAGGAATACCCACCATCGTCTTTTACCACCAAAACACGCTGATTAGGACAATCACGCTGCACGTGTCCATAGCCCTTGCATCGATAACACAGAACATCTCTTGTTCTACCCGTGGAGGCTACTGAAGAGGCACTACCTGCTGGTTTCTGGGCAGATTTGGTTGCTGAATTTGTGGAAGATGCACGTGGTTTGTCGCCGGAGGAAGGCGGGGGTGCTGGTCGACTTGGCGAGGGAGTTGGTGCTGGTGTACGGCCGGTCATGGACGTAGTCGTGCGCTGTTGCCATGGTGTAGATTTTCCTGCAGAAACATTAGACCTTGCACTAGCACGTCGTCCCTGCACTTCCCTTTCAGCTTTGCAAGCAAGATGAAACAATCGGGTTACATTAGCATAATCTTTATAAGCAAGGATGTCCTGAATTTCCCTATTTAACCCGCCCAAAAATCTAGCCATAGCAGATTCCTCACACTCCTCTATGTTACAACGCAGCATACCCATTTGTAATTCCTGATAATATTCTTCTACACTTTTAGTACCCTGTCTCAATTGTTGCAACTTGTTTAACATATCACGTGCATAATAAGAAGGAACAAATCTAGCCCGCATGACCCGTTTCAACGCATCCCAAGTTTGTGGCATGTTATTAGGATTCTTCTTACCATGTTCTATCCACCAAACAGAAGCAAAATCAGTAAACTCACTAGTAGCAGCTCTAACCCGCGCATTCTCAGGAAATTCATGGCATGCAAACTTTTGATCAACCGCAATCTCCCAAGTAATGTAAGCATCAGGGTCATATTTACCATCAAAAGGAGGTATTTTAAATTTAACCTTACTAAAAGCATCATCATTACCATGTACCTCACGTCGGTGAAAACCACCCATACCTCTACGGTTAGTACGTAGTCGCCGGCGATTAGGTGCTTCTTGGTCATCTTGTTCAGTATCAGCAACATAGTCATCCCAGTTACCTTCGGCGCCCTCATCACGCCCACCATTGATATTAGCATGCATCTCATCAAACCGCCTCAAGAGTGCGACAAGGCTCTTGTCAATATGAGCAACTGCCATTTCCACATTTGCAAGTTTGGTGTTTGTGTCGATCTGTGTGGCCTCCAATTGCCCCATCTTTTCATTCGTCACCTGCATGTCATTATCAAGACCTTCCGTGTGCGTCTTCACCAGCCTTACAAAGTGTTGTATGATACCCTTGGTGCGAGGAGAGTGTGGCATATTACGAGAAGCATCATCAACCTCCAATCCTGCCATGGTTAGACGAACAGAGGCAACAAGAAAAAAAAACGTGAAGGAATAAAAACTCTACAACTATTAGGATGTAGCTACTGCAAGGCGCTCACTCTCAACCTGCCACACAAGCTCTTACCAATTCTTACCTTGCACAACAGGAGGGGTCAGCAACCAACAAGTCTGCAACCGTGGAATAAGTGTATCGGTGCCGCAGCAACACGACCTGTCAAACTGTAGTCGAAATATGTAGAGTTGTAGGTGGGCTGAAGCAAGGAATACACTAGTACCACGTTAGTTACAAAAGCAAGCTGAATAATCGTTCAACGGTGGTACTGTGCTGGTCCTAGGCTAAACCAGGCTAGAGACGTGAGCCTAGGCACAAAGGTAGTCACTGAAAAAGAACAACTAGCACAGCACAAAGAGAAACAACAGATTTAGAGATTCAGCCCCCTTCTTCTTCTTTTCCTTTTTTTTCTTTTCTATTCTTTTTTTTCTTCTTCTTCTGTTTTTTTTGCAGGGGCCTAAACCCTTTTTTTTCACTATGACAAACCAAACAATAAAGATATTGCTAACAACCCCTTTAAATCAGATTTAACAAATCTTGTTAATATAGGAAGTCCAGAAATCTCTACGATGATTGCGGAGCGCTCAGAACGAATTTTGAGATAAGGTCAGATCCGTTGGAAAGAAGATAAGATAAGCTTTCCAGATTGTATTTAAACTTCCAAATCGGATATGATATGTATCCGTGGTGGCAAAAACGAACCAGAGATGTTTTTGGTGATGGTGGATTTCGTGGTGACCAAAACGTGGTAGAACTCAAAACTCTAAAGGAATAAACTAAGACCAGCAACTCGACACAACCGATGCAACCAAAAACTCAACAAGCCCTAACTAAGTAGTACTAGTAAATGCTCAATGGTTTATAGGATTGCGGTAAAACTAATCTACTATTTTTTGGCTTTTTCTGGACTATAGGAGATAAGAAAACAGCGAAGAAAAGTAAATCTCTCACCGATAAACCTTGCTCTGATTACCAACTGATGTGCACCCGTTGGGTGATTGCCCGATCTTTCGATGAGAGGGTGTGGAATAACTCGATTGGGGGAGGAGACGACGTTCACGGCCCGACTACAGCCTTCCAAAGACGCTGCGCCTTAGCAACCGATACACCACCTCCTATGGCTGTCACGATCTTGTGGAGCGTGACACCCTGGCCACTAGGGCACTCGTCCTGCAAGCAATCGAAGAACTAGCAAGAACAAGTAGAACAAGTACTGAATTACCAGATCTAAATGTAGGTTTAAAGATCAAACTACAATATGGTGGGGTTCCGAAGACAAGAAGACGGGCGGCTGAACTAGCACGCGCGCTTGCAAGCAAGTAGCGAGAGCTAAACTTGATCTAAACAAAACCCGCTGTTCTTGGTGGCGGCTAGGGGGTTTATAAACATGGGAGGACGACCACAAGGGTATTGGGGTCGTGCTGCAACCCTAGGATGCGTCCCTAATGGACCTAACTTGATACACGACCCATTGGGCCAAAATAGGGTGACGCAGCACCATGGGCAGAAAAGGCAGGAAATGTCTCGGTAAGAAAACAATGATTACGGCGGCCTCAGAACAGATATGACTATAATTCCGGATCCATATGAAAGTAGACTTGATAAGCTTTCCATGTTGTGCTTGAACATTCCAATCCGAGCCCGCATCTGACCGTGGTGACCGTCACAAGTTGGTGTTCTTCTGCAGTCCGAATCCAGCATGTTCAAATCCTTTTCCCTTTCGGTCTTCTCCCTGATTCCTAAGCAAAACAAGAGTGCACGGGTCTCCATGGTCTAAATATGATGGACATGAACTCAAGAGTGTAATCACCTGATGGTTGAGTTGACGAGCACGAGCGCGAGTAATGGGACCAGAAATTGGTACTTGTATTGGTATAGATGCATCAGTAGTGTGGATGTCTTCATCAGAAATTCAAGACATCCTTGCTTATAAAGATTATGCTAATGTAACCCGATTGTTTCATCTTGCTTGCAAAGCTGAAAGGGAAGTGCAGGGACGACGTGCTAGTGCAAGGTCTAATGTTTCTGCAGGAAAATCTACACCATGGCAACAGCGCACGACTACGTCCATGACCGGCCGTACACCAGCACCAACTCCCTCGCTAAGTCGACCAGCACCCCCGCCTTCCTCCGGCGACAAACCACGTGCATCTTCCACAAATTCAGCAACCAAATCTGCCCAGAAACCAGCAGGTAGTGCCTCTTCAGTAGCCTCCACGGGTAGAACAAGAGATGTTCTGTGTTATCGATGCAAGGGCTATGGACACGTGCAGCGTGATTGTCCTAATCAGCGTGTTTTGGTGGTAAAAAATGATGGTGGGTATTCCTCTGCTAGTGATTTGGATGAAGCTACACTTGCTTTGCTTGCGGCTGATGATGCAGGCACTAAGGAACCACCCGAAGAACAGATTGGTGCAGATGATGTAGAGCATTATGAGAGCCTCATTGTACAGCGTGTGCTTAGTGCACAAATGGAGAAGGCAGAGCAGAATCAGCGACATACGTTGTTTCAAACAAAGTGTGTCATTAAGGAGCGTTCATGTCGTTTGATCATTGATGGAGGTAGCTGCAACAACTTGGCTAGCAGCGACATGGTGGAGAAGCTTGCACTTACGACCAAACCGCACCCGCATCCATATCACATTCAATGGCTTAACAATAGTGGTAAGGTCAAGGTAACCAAGCTGGTCCGAATTAATTTTGCTATTGGTTCATATCGTGATGTTGTTGACTGTGATGTTGTGCCTATGGATGCTTGTAATATTCTGCTAGGTAGACCATGGCAATTTGATTCAGATTGTATGCATCATGGTAGATCAAATCAATATTCTCTCATACACCATGATAAGAAAATTATTTTGCTTCCCATGTCCCCTGAGGCTATTGTGCGTGATGATGTTGCTAAAACTACCAAAGCTAAAACTGAGAACAACAAGAATATTAAAGCTGTTGGTAATAACAAAGATGGGATAAAATTGAAAGGACATTGCTTGCTTGCGACAAAAACTGATGTTAATGAATTATTTGCTTCCACTACTGTTGCCTACGCCTTGGTATGCAAGGATGCTTTGATTTCAATTCAAGATATGCAGCATTCTTTGCCTCCTGTTATTACTAACATTTTGCAGGAGTATTCTGATGTATTTCCAAGTGAGATACCAGAGGGGCTGCCACCTATACGAGGGATTGAGCACCAAATTGATCTTATTCCTGGTGCATCTTTGCCAAATCGTGCGCCATATAGGACAAATCCAGAGGAAACAAAAGAAATTCAGCGACAAGTGCAAGAACTACTCGACAAAGGTTACGTGCGTGAGTCTCTTAGTCCGTGTGCTGTTCCGGTTATTTTAGTGCCTAAAAAAGATGGAACATGGCGTATGTGTGTTGATTGTAGGGCTATTAATAATATCACGATACGGTATCGACACCCTATTCCACGTTTAGATGATATGCTTGATGAATTGAGTGGTGCCATCGTCTTTTCTAAAGTTGATTTGCGTAGTGGGTACCACCAGATTCGTATGAAATTGGGAGATGAATGGAAAACTGCTTTCAAAACTAAGTTCGGATTGTATGAATGGTTAGTCATGCCTTTTGGGTTAACTAATGCACCTAGCACTTTCATGAGATTAATGAACGAGGTTTTGCGTGCCTTCATTGGAAAATTTGTGGTAGTATACTTTGATGACATATTGATCTACAGCAAATCTATGGATGAACATGTTGATCACATGCGTGCTGTTTTTAATGCTTTACGAGATGCACGTTTATTTGGTAACCTTGAGAAGTGCACATTTTGCACCGATCGAGTTTCGTTTCTTGGTTATGTTGTGACTCCACAGGGAATTGAGGTTGATCAAGCCAAGGTAGAAGCGATACATGGATGGCCTATGCCAAAGACTATCACACAGGTGCGGAGTTTCCTAGGACTTGCTGGCTTCTATCGCCGTTTTGTGAAGGACTTTAGCACCATTGCTGCACCTTTGAATGAGCTTACGAAGAAGGGAGTGCATTTTAGTTGGGGCAAAGTACAAGAGCACGCTTTCAACGTGCTGAAAGATAAGTTGACACATGCACCTCTCCTCCAACTTCCTGATTTTAATAAGACTTTTGAGCTTGAATGTGATGCTAGTGGAATTGGATTGGGTGCTGTTTTGTTACAAGAAGGCAAACCTGTTGCATATTTTAGTGAAAATTGAGTGGGTCTGTTCTAAATTATTCTACTTATGATAAGGAATTATATGCTCTTGTGCGAACATTAGAAACATGGCAGCATTATTTGTGGCCCAAAGAGTTTGTTATTCATTCTGATCATGAATCTTTGAAACATATTCGTAGTCAAGGAAAACTGAACCGTAGACATGCTAAGTGTTGGGGACTTGTTCTCAAGTGCTATGAGTTAAGAACAAGGCAACATAGAAAATGTTAATCGTTAAAGTCCTTCGTCCTCCGAAACATTATTTCCCTTAGGATATAATGGTTTACGGACGAAGGTTATGTAGGACGTACCTTCATAAATTCATTAAACAATGACGAAGGATGAAATGTAAAGAATATAAAAGACAACATGAACAATTATATATTATTATCAGGCATAAACAGAAATATCGTTGAATTACAAGTGTACCTTCAATCGGAAAGAGATGACAATACAAGCGTGACGCAAAAAGCGAATGCCAAGTCAGCGTCTCCAGTACGGGGGTACTGTTCACCTATTTATAGGCGCGGGACACAACCCACACAAAATTACATTCATGCCCTTTACACTTGATAATAATTCTATAGTAATCTGTCGAGGTCTAAATAGCCTTTTTCGTCTTTAAGTCGGTTCCACCTTCTGCTGTCACGCCGAAGCTTTCCTGCTTACACCTTCGGCGCTGCACCATCCTTCGTATTATTCTGGTCTACTGTGATGCCGACTTGAGTCCGAAGATACCTGTTCACACATTATACTCCAGAAATACTATTAAATCCTGTTTTTGAGGACCTTCGGATGCCGAAGGTCCCCAACAGTAGCCCCTCGCAATAATAATTTGTTTAAAATAATAAATTTAGATTGCGACATGGACGAAGGTTTTACACCGAAGGTCCGAAAAAACACCTTCCCTTTGCTAGAATAGCAACATTCACTGACAAGCGGGGTCTTTCAATTTTCAACGCACTTGGCGTATAAATACGGCCCATACCGCAAACTCATTTGACACGCTCTCTGGCCAACTGCTCCCGCTCACTCAATTTTTAGCTCTTGTGTACTACGATTTGCTAAGCTTTTTGTTTTGAAGCTTCGGCTTTGAAAATAGTTTTTTAGTGTCTCCGAAGATGTCTGAAGATAAGAAGACTGCTGCTGAGATGAAGCTGAGCCTCGACGAAGAGAAAAACTTGGGGTTTCTCATAGCGATGTCAAAAACCAACACAGAAAAAATTACCAAGGAGATTCTGGAAGGTTTGTCTGAAGATACTGGTGACAGTGACAGCTATGATGTGGACAGTGGTGGTGAAGACTCCGAAGATCGTCCCTGGCGACCAAGCCATTCAGTTTATGGTAAATCAACTATCAAAGAGAATCATCTTATCAACATGAGAGGAAGGTATTTTCGGGATTTGTCCATTGTGAGGGCCGACGAAGGGGAAAAAACTTGCCCACACCCTGAAGAGAATGAAGTCGTAGTGTACCGAAGCTTTTTGAAAGCTGGACTGCGATTTCCTTTGAGCAGCTTCGTTGTAGAGGTGCTGAAAATATTCGAAGTCTATCTCCATCAACTTACCCCCGAGGCAATTATAAGGTTGAATATCTTCGTGTGGGCCGTGAGAAGCCAAGGTCTGAAGCCTGACGCAAAAAGCTTCTGCAATATACATGAATTATCATATGAAACAAAACCTTGGGGTAAGGAACAGTATCACAATAATTTTGGCTGCTACAGTTTCGTTTCTCGGTCCGGGTCAAGCTGCCCCGTGCCAACCTTTCGGAAGAGATGGCCCGGAGACTGGATGACAGAATGGTTCTATGTGAAGAATGATCTGACAATACGAGAAGATATCAAAGGTATAATTATGCGCCCTATTTGGCAAAGCTTCGGCCTTCGGAGGCCGAAGGTTGAAATGAATGAAGCTGCCGAAGAATGCCAGAGGGCCTTCGGCGCAGTCTGTTCTTTCATTGGAACGAGAGACTTAGTACAAGAGCATATTGCCTTCAGGGTATGGCCGCTCGCGGAGAAATGGGAAATGCCACAAGAAACCGTAAAAGAGGCCGACGAAGGTGGACTTATCAGGTTGAAGTACACTTTTAAATTTGGAGATAAATTCGTTGAGCCAGATGATGACTGGCTAAAAAGCATTGAAAATTTAAGTGATGAACTGCTTGGGGCTTATTCGAAGGCCGAAGACACTGCAATGTCAGCAGCCTTCGGAGGCCGAAAAAAGAAGAGGCTGAATCGAGTATTTGATGCAATCGGGTTTGTCTACCCTGACTATTGCTATCCCATTCGAAGGCAGAAGAGAAAAAACACAACCTCTGCAAAAGAAGAAGCTGCAATTGCTCCTAGCGAGCCAGAACCGAAAAGAAAGAAGATAAAGGTCCTCACACATCGGCCGCGCTATATTGAACCAGCTTCGGTGCCTGAGTTTACCGGAGAAACTTCTTCGGCCACCGAAGCTGAAAAACCAACCGAGCCAACTTTGCTGCCAGAAGTCGCAGAAACGGCCGAAGTGCCAACAAAGATAGAATTGGAACAATCAAAGATTTTGTTATCAGAAACGAAAGAGAAGGCCGAAGCGCCGTCCACAGAAAAAATGGAAGAGGTAAAGGAAGCAACTGAGGGCTCCAAAACATCAGAAGTTTTGAGTCCTGCAGCAAACATTGAGACAGTAAAAAATCAAAAAGTGCCAACAGTGACTCCGAAAAGAAAGAGAATGGCTAATGTGCTAGATGTACTGGAAACGATCAAATCTTCAAGCACACCTCCGAAGAAGGCTGTTGTCATTCCTGAAACAACAACTGAAATTTCTGGTTCTAAAGCTCCAGAGCAAGAGACTGAAGCCGAAGCTGGGCCCTCAGAGCCCGCAAAGATAAAACCCTTGGAAAGTGAGGCAGAAAAAATAACACAGCCAACTTTTGTTGAAGAAACCGGTGTTATTGCCCCCGAAGCATCCCCCAAAGTTCGTGATTATATTGTTCGTCATGCTTCGGGGAAAAAACTATCAGAGAAAGAAGAGCAAGAGGCCCAGCACTACGCCCAAAAACTGAAATATCCAAAGGGGGCGTTAATATTCAATGGCAGTGGAGAAGAAGACTTCTTGTATTGTCTTCCCGACAGCAAGGAGATTTCTGTCTGTCGGGAGATGAGCAAGAGCTTCGGATTCCCAACTTTAGAAGACGGGCTCTCAGTGCTGTCGAAGAACGATCTGGCCGACAGCCTGGCTTATAATAGCTTAAAGGTGCGACAAATGAAATCCTTGTATTTTTTGTTGAGTCCAAAATTTTTCGTTTGTTTAAACCTATTGACTCACACATCTTTGCAGGGCCTGATACTTAGCAATGCCCTCAGGGCACAGAAAGATGCTGAAGACGAAGGGTGTTCTATAGCCCTGAGCAACCTTCGTTCCGAAGTTATTGAACTTCGGAACGAAGGTCTCAAAAAAGATAAAATATTACACTCATTGATAAATAAAATAAAGGAAGACGAAGCTGCTTTTAAAGGTCAAGCTGAAGCTCAGAAGCACGAAATTGAAGATCTTCGGAAACAACTGGCCAGAGCCAAGGAAGAACGCATACTTGAAGAAACAAAGCGAGAACTCAGCGACCAATGGGCAGATCACCTAGAAATAACTGTTGAAGAGCTTCGTTCGTCCAGAAAGAGATGCTATAACAAATCTATAGAGTGTGTTAAGAAGTTAAAAACTAGCTTCGCCAGGGTCGGCGCCTTCTCAAGCGAAGAAAACTTTACGAGGGGGAATCCCGAAGGTCCCATCGAATGGATCGACCACGAAGCTGAGGCCTTCGAAGAAATTTTAAACAACCGTGGAGATATATGCGCCTTCTCTGGTGCCAGAGGAATTGCCACCATCTTAGAGAAGAAGGGATGTGAACATGTAAAAATTTTAGCACAATCCGAATCTGCTTTGTCTTTTGAAGATGCAAGAGATCCTTCGGCAGAAGCTAGTATAATTGGTGGAAAATTTTTTACCGATATCTGGGATAATGGTGGCCGAGAAATGGCCGGAGAAATTATTCGAAGAAGTGAAAAGGGCATTCACGATGCTAGAGAAGTAGCTGAGGCTGCTGAAAAAAGCGCAGAGGCCGAAGGTCAATTAGGTATTAACTAATAGTTTTTATTGTGTTGTAATCTTAGGCTTTAAGATTTGTTTGCGATTTGTAATAGCAATGTAGCCGTATCCTGTCTTACTTCAGATCCTGCTAAAGCGTCTTCGGGCCCTCAGCCGAAAGGAGACGACGAAATTAAAAAGATGGCTGAGGATATTATGGATGAAGTCGTTAATCGGCTCCTGAACGAGGCTGCAGAAGTCGTTTTGAGAGAAGATTAAGTATTTTTGTAAAAACTTCTGAAATGTAATATACTGTAACATTTTGTAACCCCAAATGTAATATACCTATTTTTGTTAGTCAATTCTTTACGACGCATGAAACTTTACACGTACCGCTTTTGAGTCTTTGACGAAAAAACACCTTCCCTTCTTTTCATGCTTCGTGAAGAAGAATTTTTCTTTGTCACAACAATATCCAATGTTCTGATGATTAATATCCAGGCTTCGTGAAGATATTTTCCGAAGCTACACTTCCGAAGACCAATGATGTATCTTTTTGTGACTTTGATTTCTCCCTTTTTTTCAAAGCGTTCTTCTGTAGATTAATAATGTGTCCATCTCTTGTGCCATGTGCAAAATGATGTATGATGCTTATGCCATGCGAAATGATGCGATGATGTTATGTTATGTGAGATGACGTTTATTCCGAAGATACATACGCATCCCTGCAATAAAACACAATCTTTTATAAGCCTCCCTTAGGAGCTTCTTCGCCTTTTACTTCAGCGGAATCAGCGTTTATTTTTCGCTGTAAGCCTCCCTTAGGAGCTTCTTCGCCTTTTACTTTCAGCGGTATTCGCATTGACTTTTCGCGCTTCGCCTTTTACTTAGGCGGTATCAGCGTTGACTTTTCGCTGTATGCTCTGCATTCCCTTTGGAACGACTTTGGAGCAGAAAACTTACACTGCGCTCCCTTTGGAACGACTTTTTGTGACTTCGGCAAACTTACTCTGCGTTCCTTAGAACAACTTTTTGTTGCTTCGAAGAATTTTCGATAGTTCGAAGGTCCTTTTTATTATCACAGGTCTTTGAACTTCAATCAATTTAAGCCTGTGAAGAAAACATATTTTTCTTGTAGGAATCAACGAAACTAATTACATGAAACCTAAATAATGTCCTTTATTACAGAAAATAAAACTGAACGAAAAAGATTGCTATTAAGGTAGGATATTCGTCAATAGATGTGCTTTGACTCTGGCACAGTGCTATTGACTGTACGAGCTTCGGACTGCTCTCTGAAGTCCCTCTGGTGTGGAGCATACTGGCTCCCTTCTGGCTGCTGGCCTTGTTGCAACGGAGGTGGAGGCGGAGGCTGTTGCCAGGAAGCTTGAGGCTGACTCGCCGAAGCAACAGAAACTGCAGGATGATTGCCCACATATTCTGGGATGTAGGGCGAATGATACGAAGCTGTATGCATGACCTGCTTCGGCTGAGCTTGTTGTGCTGCGGCTTCAGCTATTTCCTTTTGCTTCTGAATAGTAACATGGCACATCCTGGTAGTATGGCCTTTGTTCTCTCCGCAGAATAAGCAAAAGATTCTTCTCGGTTGATCGCCAAATCTTCCTCCAAAGCCCCTGGCGACTCTGCCTCTTGGAGCTGGTGGTCGGAAGGAGCTTTGCTGTTGCCCCGAAGCCTGTGAGGAGCTTTGTGGCCTTTGCTGTTGGCTTCCTCTATCATCATTTTGTGTAGAGTTATGAATTGATCTCACGTGCCTCGGGTAGAACCTCCCTCCGAAGCCCCTGGTCATTTCAGAAAACCTGAAAGCCTCCTCCCTTCTTTGGCGAAAATCATTATCGGCCCGAATGTACTCGTCCATCTTCTGGAGCAGCTTCTCCAAAGTTTGAGGAGGCTTCCTGGCGAAGTACTGAGCTGACGGTCCTGGCCGAAGCCCCTTGATCATGGCCTCGATGACAATTTCATTGGGCACCGTTGGTGCCTGTGCCCTCAAACGCAAGAACCTTCGGACATACGCCTGAAGGTATTCTTCGTGATCCTGGGTGCACTGGAACAGAGCCTGAGCAGTGACCGGCTTCGTCTGAAATCCTTGAAAGATAGTCAACAACAAGTCCTTCAGCTTCTGCCATGAAGTGATCGTTCCTGGTCGAAGGGAGGAATACCAGGTTTGAGCAACACTTCTGACAGCCATAACGAAAGATTTGGCCATGACTGAAGCATTGCCACCATACGAAGATACTGTTGCTTCGTAGCTCATCAAAAACTGCTTCGGGTCTGAGTGGCCATCGAATACGGGAAGCTGAGGCGGCTTGTAGGACGGAGGCCAAGGTGTAGCCTGCAGCTCAGCGGACAAAGGAGAAGCATCATCAAAAACAAAATTCCCATGATGGAAATTGTCATACCAGTCATCTTCGTTGGGAAAACCCTCCTGATGAAGGTCTTGGTGCTGAGGCCTTCAGTGTTGCTCATCCTGAGCAAGATGACGAACTTCTTCAGAGGCTTCGTCTATCTGCCTCTGCAGTTCAGCTAGCCTGGCCATCTTTTCTTTCTTCCTCTGTACTTGTTGATGAAGCATCTCCATATCTCTGATTTCTTGATCTATCTCGTCCTCTGGTGGTGTCGGACTGACAGCCTTCCTTTTCTGGCTTCGGGCCTCCCGCAGGGAAACTGTCTCCTGATTGTGGTCCAGTGGTTGCAGAACTGCAGCCCCAGTCGCTGAAGCTTTCTTCGGCGCCATAACGAAGATTTATGATCGCCGAAGGTGTTCAAAAAACTTCAAAGAGTGGAAGTGAGTTCACCGGAGGTGGGCGCCAATGTTGGGGACTTGTTCTCAAGTGCTATGAGTTAAGAACAAGGCAACATAGAGAATGTTAATCGTTAAAGTCCTTCGTCCTCCGAAACATTATTTCTCTTAGGATATAATGGTTTACGGACGAAGGTTATGTAGGACGTACCTTCATAAATTCATTAAACAATGACGAAGGATGAAATGTAAAGAATATAAAAGACAACATGAACAATTATATATTATTATCAGGCATAAACAGAAATATCGTTGAATTACAAGTGTACCTTCAATCGGAAAGAGATGACAATACAAGCGTGACGCAAAAAGCGAATGCCAAGTCAGCGTCTCCAGTACGGGGGTACTGTTCACCTATTTATAGGCGCGGGACACAACCCACACAAAATTACATTCATGCCCTTTACACTTGATAATAATTCTATAGTAATCTGTCGAGGTCTAAATAGCCTTTTCGTCTTTAAGTCGGTTCCACCTTCTGCTGTCACGCCGAAGCTTTCCTGCTTACACCTTCGGCGCTGCACCATCCTTCGTATTATTCTGGTCTACTGTGATGCCGACTTGAGTCCGAAGATACCTGTTCACACATTATACTCCAGAAATACTATTAAATCCTGTTTTTGAGGACCTTCGGATGCCGAAGGTCCCCAACACTAAGTGGGTTGAATTTATCGAATCGTTTCCTTATGTTATTAAGCACAAGAAAGGAAAAGATAATATCATTGCTGACGCTTTGTCTAGGAGATATACTTTGCTGAATCAACTTGACTACAAAATCTTTGGATTAGAGACGATTAAAGACCAATATGTTCATGATGCTGATTTTAAAGATGTGTTGCTGCATTGTAAAGATGGGAAAGGATGGAACAAATATATCGTTAGTGATGGGTTTGTGTTTAGAGCTAACAAGCTATGCATTCCAGCTAGCTCCGTTCGTTTGTTGTTGTTACAGGAAGCACATGGAGGTGGCTTAATGGGACATTTTGGAGCAAAGAAAACGGAGGACATACTTGCTGGTCATTTCTTTTGGCCCAAGATGAGAAGAGATGTGGTGAGATTGGTTGCTCGTTGCACGACATGTCAAAAGGCGAAGTCACGGTTAAATCCACACGGTTTGTATTTGCCTCTACCCGTTCCTAGTGCTCCTTGGAAAGATATTTCTATGGATTTTGTGCTGGGATTGCCTAGGACTAGGAAGGGACGTGGTAGTGTGTTTGTGGTTGTTGATAGATTTTCTAAGATGGCACATTTCATACCATGTCATAAAACTGACGATGCTACTCATATTGCTGATTTGTTCTTTCGTGAAATTGTTCGCTTGCATGGTGTGCCCAACACAATCGTTTCTGATCGTGATGCTAAATTTCTTAGTCATTTTTGGAGGACTTTGTGGGCAAAATTGGGGACTAAGCTTTTATTTTCTACTGCATGTCATCCTCAAACTGATGGTCAAACTGAAGTTGTGAATAGAACTTTGTCTACTATGTTAAGGGCAGTTCTAAATAAGAATATTAAGATGTGGGAGGACTGTTTGCCTCATGTTGAATTTGCTTATAATCGATCATTGCATTCTACTACAAAGATGTGCCCATTTCAGATTGTATATGGTTTGTTGCCTCGTGCTCCTATTGATTTAATGCCTTTGCCATCTTCTGAAAAACTAAATTTTGATGCTACTAGGCGTGCTGAATTGATGTTAAAACTGCATGAAACTACTAAAGAAAACATAGAGCGTATGAATGCTAGATATAAGTTTGCTAGTGATAAAGGTAGAAAGGAAATAAATTTTGAACTTGGAGATTTAGTTTGGTTGCATTTGAGAAAGGAAAGGTTTCCTGAATTACGAAAATCTAAATTGTTGCCTCGAGCCGATGGACCATTTAAAGTGCTAGAGAAAATTAACGACAATGCATATAGGCTAGATCTGCCTGCAGACTTTGGGGTTAGCTGATGAAGCTGAGGTGCCCGATCTTTCGGCGAGTAGAGATAATTCCGATTTGTCGGAAGATGACCCTTGCGATCCGACTACGACGAGCAAGCCCGAGGCGCCAATGCAATCGCTGAACCAACTCCCTGTGGTTACCGACCTTGCTGATGCGAGATCGGCCTGATCACGAAGATCGTTTCCTGTGCGCAATCGAAGAACGAACAAGAAAAAGAGGCGAGCAATCTAATCTATTACTCGAGGGTGGAGTTCTGAATACACGAAGACAACGCAGATTTGCGCGTGTTCGAGAGTAGCTAAGGCTAACGTAAAACAAAACTCAGGAAATAAAGGAGGCGCAGCTCCTGAATAAATAGAGAGGGGGCGCAGCCCCTAGGGCGGCCAACCCTAGGTCGTCCATTATGGGCCGCAATTGGGTTGGTCGTCTATTCTTCCGGGCCTTCGTTCTTTAACAACATGATGTAGTTCAATTCTCTTGCACGGGCCCGAGTCACTGGCCCAGGTGGAAGGGGTGGCGCCTGGGCTAGAGAAGGTGCTGCTGGTGTAGATGTGCTCGTGTTGGTGTTGATGTCCGCATCATCCTCCCCTTCTTGAACTGAAGTCGTCCTCGACGGCAACTCCTCATCTTCTCCCGCATACGGTTTCAAATCTGCAACATTAAAACTAGTGGAAACACCAAACTCCGCAGGTAGGTCGAGGGTATAAGCATTATCATTAATCTTGGTTAGTATCTTAAAAGGACCAGCAGCACGAGGCATCAATTTAGAACGGCGCAAAGTAGGAAAACGATCCTTTCTCAAATGCAACCAAACCATATCACCAGGTTCAAAAGTAACATGTTTTCTTCCTTTACTACCAGCAACCTGATTTTTTGTATTAGTAGCAGCAATGTTCTGTTTCGTTTGTTCATGTATGGTAATCATTTGTTCAACATGTGCAGAAGCATCTACATGTGGGGCGTTCGCAGCATTAAGTGAAATCAAATCAATAGGTGCCCTAGGAATGTAACCATAAACAATCTGGAAAGGGCACATCTTTGTAGAAGAATGCGTGGCATGATTGTAAGCAAATTCAACATGAGGCAAGCAATCCTCCCAACGTCTCAAATTCTTGTCTAAAACAGCCCTAAGCATGGTAGATAAAGTTCTATTTACTACCTCAGTTTGTCCATCAGTCTGAGGGTGACAAGTAGTGCTAAACAACAATTTAGTTCCCAATTTATTCCAAAGAGATCTCCAAAAATGGCTTAGAAACTTAGCATCGCGATCAGAGACTATTGTTTTTGGAATACCATGTAAACGAATAATTTCTCTAAAGAACAATTCAGCAACAATGCTAGCATCATCAGTTTTATGACAAGGTATAAAGTGAGCCATTTTAGAGAATCTATCAACAACCACAAAAATACTATCCCTCCCCTTCTTAGTTCTAGGCAAGCCCAAAACAAAGTCCATAGAGATATCAAGCCAAGGAGAAGAAGGGACAGGCAAAGGCATATACAAACCATGGTTGTTCAACCGTGACTTAGCTTTCTGACAAGTAGTGCAGCGTGCAACAAGGCGCTCCACATCAGCGCGCATCCGAGGCCAAAAGAAGTGGGCAGCCAACACCTCATTTGTCTTGTAGACGCCAAAATGCCCCATGAGACCGCCTCCATGCGCTTCCTGTAACAACAAAAGACGAACCGAGCTAGCTGGAACACACAGCTTGTTAGCGCGAAACAGGAACCCATCCTGTATGTGAAATTTGCCCCATGGTTTCCCATTAATACAATGGCCGAAAGCATCTTTAAAATCAGCATCGTCAACATATTGATCCTTCACAGTGTCCAAACCAAAGATTTTAAAATCTAACTGTGACAGCATGGTATAGCGACGAGACAAAGCATCAGCAATAACATTGTCCTTCCCGTTCTTGTGTTTAATAATGTAAGGAAAGGACTCAATGAATTCTACCCATTTAGCATGACGACGATTTAGATTTGTTTGGGTACGAATATGTTTTAAAGCCTCATGATCAGAATGGATTATAAACTCACGATGCCAAAGATAGTGCTGCCATGTATGCAAAGTGCGTACTAAAGCGTAAAGCTCCTTATCATAAGTAGAATATTTCAGACTAGCACCGCTTAATTTTTCACTAAAATAAGCAACTGGTTTTCCTTCTTGTAACAAAACAGCACCTAGCCCAATACCGCTAGCATCGCATTCAAGCTCAAACACTTTATTAAAATCAGGCAATTGCAAGAGGGGAGCTTGGGTTAACTTATCTTTCAAAGTGCTGAACGCTACCTCCTGCGAATCACTCCAAGCAAACGGCACATCTTTCTTTGTAAGCTCATGTAGAGGCGCTGCAATGGAGCTAAAATCACGAACAAATCTGCGGTAGAAACCGGCAAGTCCAAGAAAGCTCCGAATTTGTGTGACCGTCGTCGGTGTAGGCCACTCCCGAATGGCAGCAATCTTGCTGCTATCCACCTCAATGCCCTGCGGAGTAACCATATAACCAAGAAACGAGACACGTTGCGTGCAAAATGTGCACTTTTCCATGTTACCAAACAAGCGAGCAGCACGCAAAACGTCAAAAACAGCACGCAAATGTTCTAAATGCTCCTTTATAGACTTGCTGTAAATAAGGATATCATCGAAATAAACAACAACAAACAAACCTATGAAGGCCCGTAGAACTTCGTTCATTAAACGCATAAAGGTGCTGGGAGCATTAGTCAATCCAAATGGCATAACCAACCATTCATATAAACCAAATTTCGTTTTAAAAGCCGTTTTCCATTCATCACCGAGTTTCATTCTAATCTGATGGTAACCGCTACGCAAATCAACCTTAGAGAAAATAACGGCACCACTAAGCTCATCTAGCATATCATCAAGGCGTGGAATAGGATATCGATAACGAACTGTGATGTTATTAATAGCACGACAATCTACGCACATACGCCAAGACCCATCTTTCTTTGGGACGAGTAAAACAGGAACCGAGCAAGGGCTAAGAGACTCACGAATGTAACCCTTATCAAGCAGCGTCTGCACCTGGCGCTGGATCTCCTTCGTCTCATCTGGATTTGTACGGTACGGGGCGCGGTTCGGAAGAGAAGCGCCGGGGATGAGATCGATCTGATGCTCAATGCCACGGAGGGGAGGAAGACCCGGTGGTAAGTCCGTAGGATAAACATCAGCATACTCCTGCAAAAGGTTAACAACAGCAGGGGGTATATCCAAAGACGGTGCATCATCAAACGGAACAAGCATTCGCGAGCATACAAGTGCATAACAGGGCATATGAGCTTCATGGAGATCATCAAAATCAGCACGTGTAGCAAGTAAAACAGGAGAGTGCAACTTGATTTCAGATTTAATAGGTGCGGCTGATGTTGATTTGGCTTGTTGTGCAGTTTTAGCAGCCCTAGTAAGATCATCTTTCAAAATTTGGTCTGGGGTCATTGGATGTATAATTATTTTCTGTCCTTTAAACATGAAAGAATAATGATTTGAACGACCATGATGTAAACTATCAGTATCATATTGCCAAGGTCGACCTAATAACAAAGAGCATGCTTCCATAGGAATAACATCGCAATCAGCATAATCAGAATAAGAACCCAGCGAAAAGGGGACACGTACCGAACGTGTTACCTTTATTTTACCACCATCATTAAGCCATTGAATGTGATACGGATGTGGATGTGTGCGAGTGGGCAAGGATAATTTCTCTACCAACGCTGTACTTGCCAAATTGTTGCAGCTGCCACTATCGATGATGATGCGAATCGACCGTTCGTGCACGACGCCCTTGGTATGGAATAGAGTGTGTCGCTGATTTTTTTCGGCCTGGGCAACCTGTGTGCTGAGAACACGCTGCACAACAAGACTCTCATACCTATCGGCGTCGATGGGATCAACGTGGACTTCCTCATTTTCTGCATGGTTAGTGGCAATCATAGCATGACTAGTTTCCTCAGAATCACTGGCTGAAGAGTACTCACCATTGTCACGTATAAGCAAGGTACGCTTGTTTGGGCAGTCCCGAATCATGTGCCCAAACCCTCTGCAACGATGGCACTGAATATCCCGTGTACGTCCTGTGGAAGAAGCGGCGCCTTTGGCAGGGGGCACCACTGGCTTGGTCGGCCCTGTGCGCGATGTAGTGCTAGGCGTAGGAGGTGCAGGGCTGGAAGGAGTTGAGCTGTGTGTTGGACCCCGGCCTGCAAAAGAGTTAGTATATGTCTTTGATCGTCGTCCCTGCACTTCACGTTCAGCTTTGCAAGCATATTCAAACAATGTGGTTATATCAAAATAATCCTTATAATCAAGTATATCCTGAATTTCCCTGTTCAAACCACCACGAAAACGCGCCATAGCAGCGTCATCTGACTCAACCAAACCACAACGAAGCATACCCTTTTGCAACTCCTGGTAATATTCCTCAACAGATTGTGAACCTTGTTGAAAACGCTGCATTTTGTTAAGCAAATCACGAGCATAATAGGAAGGAACAAATCTGTGGCGCATGGCAGTTTTTAATTGGGTCCAAGTAAGGACACTGTTAATGGGAAGTTTTTGTTTATACTCACGCCACCAAATTAAAGCAAAATCAGTAAATTCACTAATGGCAGCCTTCACTTGGCTATTAGCAGGAATATCATGGCATGAAAATTTCTGTTCTACCTCTAATTCCCAATCAAGATATGCAGCAGGATCATATTTACCATTAAAAGATGGAATCTTAAATTTAATCTTAGAAAATAAGTCATTAGGGGGATGACGAACCACACGACGTGCACGACCACGGCGATCTCCATCGTCCTGCTCAGTGTCACCGCCGTATTCCTGCTCCATCTTTGTGGTCAATGCATTAAGGCGTGCCAGGATGGTGTCGAGTGTGGTGCGAGTCGCCGTTTGAGCAAGGTCAAGTTGGTTGAAACGCTCGGTCGTCGAAGTGATCGTTGAATCAAGTCGTTCATGCATCGTCCTAATGTCAGCAGCAAGTCCATCAACTTGTCCCCTTACTTCCTGCAACTGGGCATCCACCATGTCGTGTGCTCCTGCCATAGTTAGCGCAAACACCAAAACACCAAAAGGAGAAAAACCAACGACAAAAACAGGGGTGTACTGCTCACAAGGCGCTCACACTAGTGCTGTTATCAAGTTCTTATCCGTTCTTACCAAGCCACAGTGGTGAACTGCAACCAACAGGTGGAACCGGTGAAAGATTGGATGAGCGATTGCGTGGAGAAACAGAAACCTGCTCGTCGTAGAAATATGTGGAGTTGTGGGTAGGCTGCACTCAAGTCAAGGATTAGCACGATCAAAACAATAATGCAAAGTTGAATTATAGTGCAAAACACGAAACTATATTGCTGGCCACAGGTGCAAAGGATGGATGGAACTAGCAGAATGGCAGTACCGTAAATATTGTACTAGTGATGCCAAAAAAGGCACTAGTAGAAATCACAGGTGATTTTGTTTTTCTTTTTTGTATGATTTTTTTGATATTTTTCTCAGCACAAGAAGCAACAAGATAGGAGCTACACGAAGTTTCACCTAAAACAGATATCAGATGTGGTCTATAGAAAATCAGGAAGTTCTCTGAAAAGCGTGCGAGAACTTTGATGAATTTTTTTCTTTATTTTCCTGAATTTTTTTGACAATTTTGTCGAAACCAAACAGACCGAAGGTTAGTTTGGCCGGGCTCAGAATGGTGTCAACTAGCTCCTGTAAAAATTTCAGATTTTTTGGACACCCGAGCGAAAAGTTATGCCCGGTTTAAGGAAGGTATCTCAAGTTATATTTTCAAACGACCGGGATGAAACAACCGTATCCTTTCTCCTTCGTTGTTTTTTTTTGTTTCTGCTTTTTTTTTGACGTAACCGAAGGAGAAAAACAAGGAAACGATGTTGACTCGGTTTGTTTTTTTTTCTGTTTTTTTTTTCGTAACCGAAGGAGAAAATCAAGGAAACGGCCGTTGACTCGGTTTGTTTTTTCTGTTTTTTTTTTGACGTAACCGAAGGAGAAAAACAAGGAAACAATGTTGACTCGGTTTGTGGCGTGATCAAACGGGAGATGGTGGCGGCGCTAGGGTTTGAATGGTGAAAGAACACAATGCAACCAGCAACAAATGACGCGAAAGCACACAAATTCAACAATGCAGATTATTGAAAGAAAGTGCGAGGCTCAAAAGGGTGCTGGGATAAGATCTAACCTGAATTTTTATGTGGTTTTGTGGACTGTAGGGAAAAAAAAACGCTCGATAAACTCACCGATCAACCTGGAAATCTGATACCAATTGATGAAGCTGAGGTGCCCGATCTTTCGGCGAGTAGAGATAATTCCGATTTGTCGGAAGATGACCCTTGCGATCCGACTACGACGAGCAAGCCCGAGGCGCCAATGCAATCGCTGAACCAACTCCCTGTGGTTACCGACCTTGCTGATGCGAGATCGGCCTGATCACGAAGATCGTTTCCTGTGCGCAATCGAAGAACGAACAAGAAAAAGAGGCGAGCAATCTAATCTATTACTCGAGGGTGGAGTTCTGAATACACGAAGACAACGCAGATTTGCGCGTGTTCGAGAGTAGCTAAGGCTAACGTAAAACAAAACTCAGGAAATAAAGGAGGCGCAGCTCCTGAATAAATAGAGAGGGGGCGCAGCCCCTAGGGCAGCCAACCCTAGGTCGTCCATTATGGGCCGCAATTGGGTTGGTCGTCTATTCTTCCGGGCCTTCGTTCTTTAACAACATGATGTAGTTCAATTCTCTTGCACGGGCCCGAGTCACTGGCCCAGGTGGAAGGGGTGGCGCCTGGGCTGGAGAAGGTGCTGCTGGTGTAGATGTGCTCGTGTTGGTGTTGATGTCCGCATCATTAGCCCCACATTTAACATTGCAGATTTAAAGCCCTACTTGGGAGAGGAAGTTGAGCTTGAGTCGAGGACGACTCAAATGCAAGAAGGGGAGAATGATGAAGACATCCACACTACTGATACATCTATGCCAATACAAGTACCAATTTCTGGTCCCATTACTCGCGCTCGTGCTCGTCAACTCAACCATCAGGTGATTACACTCTTGAGTTCATGTTCATCTTATTTAGACCATGGAGACCCGTGCACTCTTGTTTTGCTTAGGAACCAGGGAGAAGACCGAAAGGGAAAAGGATTTGAACATGCTGGATTCGGACTACAGAAGAACACCAACTTGTGACGGTCACCACGGTCAGATGCGGGCTCGGATTGGAATGTTCAAGCACAACATGGAAAGCTTATCAAATCTACTTTCATATGGATCCGGAATTATAGTCATATCTGTTCTGAGGCCGCCGTAATCATTGTTTTCTTACCGAGATATTTTCTGCCTTTTCTGCCCATGGTGCTGCGTCACCCTATTTTGGACCAATGGGTCGTGTATCAAGTTAGGTCCATTAGGGACGCATCCTAGGGTTGCAGCACGACCCCAATACCCTTGTGGTCGTCCTCCCATGTTTATAGACCCCCTAGCCGCCACCAAGAACAGCGGGTTTTGTTTAGATCAAGTTTAGCTCTCGCTACTTGCTTGCAAGCGTGCGTGCTAGTTCAGCCGCCCGTCTTCTTGTCTTCGGAACCCCACCATATTGGAGTTTGACTTTGAAACCTACATTTAGATCTGGTAATTCAGTACTTGTTCTACTTGTTCTTGCTAGTTCTTCGATTGCTTGCAGGACGAGTGCCCTAGTGGCCAGGGTGTCACGCTCCACAAGATCGTGACAGCCATAGGAGGTGGTGTATCGGTTGCTAAGGCGCAGCGTCTTTGGAAGGCTGTAGTCGGGCCGTGAACGTTATCTCCTCCCCCAATCGAGTTATTCCACACCCTCTCATCGAAAGATCGGGCAATCACCCAACGGGTGCACATCATAGGAGTCCCTCGGCTCAGTCGGCCTTGCCACTTACATGCACCCGCGTTCGCTCCTTGGGGTCCTGCTTCCGACATAGCCGGGGAACGCAAAAGCCTTTTCGATTGAAAATTTTGACGCAGAGGGGTTCCCCCCTTTTTAGCTCCCGAGGGAGGGTCGGGTTCTGCCAAGGCAAGGCCGACCCTTCCTTGACGACTAAAACTTGTGTGGGGGCAAGGTAAGCGAACAACTTGAAGGCATCTTAAGGGTAGAAGCAACGTAGCTGTTAGACGTTTGGAGTGTTGGTGCAGACCTCACCTTCACTGTCGGCCAGTTCATTTGTTCTGGGCTTCAGAACTTTGGCGATAACAAGCGGCCCTTCCCAGGGGTGGGTGTAGCCCCCGGGTGTCTCCAACAAGGGCTCGGGGTGCTGCGCGATGGTCACGATCTTCTCCGGGTTGGCTTCGATGCCCCGCTTGGAGACGATGAACCCCAAGAGCATGCCTCGGGGCACCCCGAAGACACACTTTTCAGGATTGAGCTTGACGCCTTTCGCCTCTTTGATGAACCCTGCCGCCATTAGCTTGTGGATCTCCTCGCCTATGGCTCTGCGCCTTTCTTCGTCGAATCGGCGCAGAGGCTGCTTGACGGGTCGGGCTCCGGCTCGGATGTCCAGCGAGTGCTCGGTGACGTCCCTCGGTATGCCGGGCATGTCCGAGGGACTCCACGCGAAGACGTCGGCGTTCACGCGGAGAAAGTCGAGGAGCATTGTTTCCTATTTGGGACCGAGCTCGGAGCCGATCCGGATCTGCTTGGAGGCGTCGCTGCTGGGGTCGAGGGGGACGGCCTTAACCGTCTCCGCTGGCTCAAAGTTGCCGGCATGACGCTTCACATCTGGCACCTCCTTAGAGAGGCTCTCCAGGTCGGCGATGAGGGCCTCGGACTCGGCGAGGGCCTTGGCGTACTCCACGCACTCCACGTCGCATTCGAACGCGTGTTTGTACGTGGGGCCGACGGTGATGACCCCGTTGGGGCCCGGCATCTTGAGCTTCAGGTAGGTGTAGTTGGGGACGACCATGAACTTCGCGTAGCATGGTCTTCCCAGTACCGCGTGGTAGGTTCCTCGGAACCCGACCACCTCGAATGTCAGGGTCTCCCTTCGGAAGTTGGAGGGTGTTCCGAAGCAGACGGGAAGGTCGAGTTGTCCGAGGGGCTGGACGCGTTTCCCAGGAATGATCCCATGGAAGGGCGCAACGCCTGCCCGGACGGAGGACAGATCGACACGCAGGAGCCCGAGGGTCTCGGCGTAGATGATGTCGAGGCTGCTGCCTCCGTCCATGAGGACCTTGGTGAGTCTGACGTCGCCGATGATGGGGTCGACGACGAGCGGGTATTTCCCCGGGCTCGGCACATGGTCGGGGTGGTCGGCTTGGTCGAAGGTGATGGGCTTGTCGGACCCGTATAGGTAGACTGCCGCCGCCACCTTCACCGCACAGACCTCCCGGCGCTCTTGCTTGCGGTGCCGAGCCGAGGCGTTCGCCGCTTGCCCACCGTAGATCATGAAGCAGTCGCGGACCTCGGGGAACTCTCCTGCCTGGTGATCTTCCTTTTTGTCGTCGTCGCGGGCCCTGCCACCCTCCGCGGGTGGCCCGGCCCTATGGAAGTGGCGCCGAAGCATGACGCACTCCTCAAGGGTGTGCTTGACGGGCCCCTGGTGATAGGGGCACGGCTCCTTGAGCATCTTGTCGAAGAGGTTGGCACCTCCGGGGGGTTTCCGAGGGTTCTTGTACTCGGCGGCGGCGACAAGGTCCGCGTCGGCGGCGTCGCGTTTCGCTTGCGACTTCTTCTTGCCCTTCTTCTTGGCGCCACGCTGAGTTGACGCCTCGGGGGCATCTTCCGATGGGCGGCCCTGGGGCTGCTTGTCCTTCCGGAAGATAGCCTCGACCGCCTCGTGGCCGGAGGCGAACTTGGTGGCGATGTCCATCAGCTCGCTCGCCCTGGTGGGGTCTTGCGACCCAGCTTGCTCACCAGGTCGCGGCAGGTGGTGCCAGCGAGGAACGCGCCGATGACATCCGAGTCGGTGATGTTGGGCGGCTCGGTGCGCTGCTTCGAGAATCGCTGGATGTAGTCCCGGAGAGACTCTCCCGGCTGCTGTCGGCAGCTTCGGAGGTCCCAGGAATTCCCGGGGCGCACGTACGTGCCCTGGAAGTTGCCGGCGAAAGCTTGGACTAGGTCGTCCCAGTTGGAGATCTGCCCCGGAGGCAGGTGCTCCAACCAGGCGCGGGCGGTGTCGGAGAGAAAGAAGGGGAGGTTGCGGATGATGAGGTTGTCATCGTCCGTTCCACCCAGTTGGCAGGCCAGACGGTAGTCCGCTAGCCACAGTTCCGGTCTCGTCTCCCCCGAGTACTTTGTGATAGTTGTCGGGGGTCGGAACCGGGTCGGGAACGGCGCCCGTCGTATGGCCCGGCTGAAGGCCTGCGGACCGGGTGGTTCGGGCGAGGGACTCCGATCCTCCCCGCTGTCGTAGCGTCCCCCACGCCTGGGGTGGTAGCCTCGGCGCACCCTCTCGTCGAGGTGGGCCCGACGGTCGCGGTGATGTTGCTCGTTGCCGAGGCGACCCGGGGCCGCAGGCGCTGTGTTGCGCGTGCGCCCGGTGTAGATCGAGGCTTCCCGCATGAATTGGAAAGTCGCGACATGAGGTTCCGAGGGGTACCCCTGCCTTCGGGAGGCAGAGCTCTCGGCCCGTCGGACCGCGGCGCCTTCCAGGAGATTCTTGAGCTCTCCCTGGATTCGCCGCCCCTTGGTGGTTGATGGCTCCGGCATCGCGCGGAGGAGCATTGCTGCTGCAGCCAGGTTCTGGCCAACCCCACTAGATGCGGGTGGCGGCCTGACCCTGACATCGTCGGCGATGCGGTGCTGGAAGCCCTGGGGTAGATGACGTATTTTTCCGGCCGGAGGTTGGGCCGCCCATGCCTGTCCGACGTCCCGGCGGATCGGCTCAAGCGCTCCTGCTCCCTCGTCGAGCCTGGCCTGCACCCCGCGGATTTGCTCGAGCTGTGGGTCATGGCCCCCCGCCTGAACGGGGACCACAACTAGCTCCCGTGGGATGTCAACGCGAGGCACCGACCTAGGAGATCACCGTCCTCCAGCATGCCGAGATGGTTGCCTTCGGAGGGACCCCCTAGATCGACGTGGAAACATTTGCGGCTTGGGCCGCAGTCCTCGTCGCCGAGGCTACGGCTACCGTCGGAACAGTCGGAAGGGCAGTAGTCGCATGCGGTCATGAAGTCCCGCATGGCACTGGGGTTGCCAAGTCCAGAGAAATCCCAACAGAAGCTGGGCTCGTCGTCTTCCTCGGACCCAGAGGGCCCGTAGGTCGAGACGTCCGTCAGCCGGTCCCAAGGTGACCGCATACGAAACCCCAGAGGGTTTGGACTCGCCTCTACGAGAGCGCCCACCAAAGCGAAGCCGCTAGGCGGGTCGAGGCTGAATCCGAAAGTCGTGGGATGGGAATCGGTCGGTACCTCTTGGTCGACGGGCGGTGATGAAGTCAAGTCGGGGACTGACTGCACCGTCGTCTCAGGTACGAGGGTGACGTCCAGCAAGCCTTTCGCGAGCGCGCTGGCGTCGTCCGTCTGCCCGGAATCGGCGCGTTGCGGGGAGACGGCGCTCGTCTTCGTCTCAAGCGCGAGGTCGATGCCCGGTGCGCCCCCCGTTGGGGTGCTGGTGCTATCGACTCGCTCGACAGCCGACGAGGCGCCGCCTCCTGCTTGGCCTTGGTTGCCCCGCCTTCCCCTCCGTCGGCGGGGAAGAGGGCGGGGTGAGCTCGATGGTTGTTCTTCCACCACGCGGGGAAGACGTCGTCGATTCCGCCGCCGGCGGGCAGGCTGTCGGCCGCCATTGTCGCTGTCGCCCGGCGGTGGAATGAGTATCATGTCGTAGCTGCCGTCGAGGGACATGTACTCAAGACTCCCGAAACGGAGCACCGTCCCGGGTTGGAGAGGTTGCTGGAGACTGCCCATCTGAAGCTTGACATGAAGCTGTTCGTCAACACGCAGCAGGCCCCTACCTGGCGCGCCAACTATCGGCTTTTCGAGACCGGGGGATCCCTAAGCCGACGAGTGAAATGTCGCCGCATGCCCCAGCCTAGATGGGTCGGCGCGAGGCTGAGCGCGAAGGGGGGAAGTGAGGCGGCCGGAGACAGGCGTGAGAGAGGTGGAAATCCTGCGGCCTTCGTGTTCGTCCCGCGCCCAGGTCAGGTGCGCTTGCAGTAGGGGGTTACAAGCGTCCACGCGGGAGAGGGAGCGAGGGGCCTCACGCGAGCGCCTGTCTCGTCCTCGTCCCCGCGCGGCCAACCCTCTCTAAGAGGGCCCTGGTCCTTCCTTTTATAGGCGTAAGGAGAGGATCCAGGTGTACAATGGGGGTGTAGCGGAGTGCTACGTGTCTAGCGGAGGAGACCTAGCGCCCTAAGTACATGCCGTTGTGGCAGCCGGAGAGATTTTGGCACCCAGCTGGTGTGATGTCGTGGCCGTCGGAGGAGTGCTGGAGCCTGGCAAAGGGACAGCTGTCGGAGCTGTTGAGTCCTTGCTGACGTCCTCTTGCTTCCGTAAGGGGGCTGAGAGCCGCCGTCGTCACAGAGTATGCGGGGCGCCATCATTGCCCATCTGGCGGAGCGAGCCAGATGGGACGCCGGTCTTGTTCCCCGTGGCCCGAGTCAGCTCGGGGTAGGGTGATGATGGCGCCACCTGCTGACGTGGCTGGTCTGTGCCCTAGGTTGGGCGATGTGGAAGCTCCTCCGAAGCCGAGGTCGAGTCTGTCTTCCGTGGCCGAGGTCGAGTCCGAGCCCCTGGTTCGGGCGAGGCGGAGACCGTCGGCTGAGGCTAGGGCGGAGTCCGACCCTGGGGTCGGGCGGAGCGGAGTTCGTCGTCTTCTGGGGCTGAGTCCAAGTCCGAGCCCTGGGTCGGGCGGAGCGGAGTTCGCCGTCTTCTAGGGCTTAGCCCGAGTCCGAGCCCTGGGTCGGGCGGAGCGGAGTTCGCCGTCTTCCGGGGCTTAGCCCGAGTCCGAGCCCTGGGTCGGGCGGAGCGGAGTTCGCCGTCTTCCGGGGCTTAGCCCGAGTCCGAGCCCTGGGTCGGGCGGAGCGGAGTTCGCCGTCTTCCGAGGCTTAGCCCGAGTCCGAGCCCTAGGTCGGGCGGAGCGGAGTTCGCCGTCTTCCGGGGCTTAGACCGAGTCCGAGCCCTGGGTCAGGCGAAGCGGAGCTTCCTATGGTGCCTGCGGTCGGGCCTGACTGCCTGTCAGCCTCACTCTGTCAGGTGGCACCGCAGTCGGAGCGGCGCAGGCGGCGCTGTCTTTCTGTCAGGCCGGTCAGTGGAGCGGCGAAGTGACGGCGGTCACTTCGGCTCTGTCGGCTGAAGGGCGCGTGTCAGGATAAAGGCGTCAGGCTGCCTTTGCATTAAATGCTCCTGCGATTTGGTCGGTCGGTGCGGCGATTTGGTCAGGGTTGCTTCTTGGCGAAGACAGGGCCTGAGGCGGAAATATGTTCGCCGCTGGAGGGGGGCCTCGGGCGAGACGGAGATCCTCCGGGGTCGGCTGCCCTTGTCCGAGGCTAGGCTCGGGCGAGGCGTGATCGAGTCCCTCGAATGGACTGATCCCTGACTTAATCGCACCCATCAGGCCTTTGCAGCTTTATGCTGATGGGGGTTACCAGCTGAGAATTAGGAGCCTTGAGGGTACCCCTAATTATGGTCCCCGACACTAATGTTTGGGGTGGTTTCGCGCAATTTCATTGCCGCACGTCACCAATTCCGAAAACGGGTGTTGGGGTGCATAGAAGCACGAGTTTTTGCCACCAGAACCATTTATTCGTTTTTCACAACGAACATGCCCAATCCACTACTTTAGGTCCAAAACTCATGTTTGGGGTGGTTTCGTGCAATTTCGTTGCCGCACGTCACCCATTCCGAAAACGGGTGTCGGGGTGCATAGAAAGCATGAGTTTTCGCCACCGGAACCATTTTTTCGCTTTTCGCAACGAACATGCCCAATCCACTACTTTAGGTCCAAAACTCATGTTTGGAGTGGTTTCGCGCAATTTCGTTGCCGCACGTCACCCATTACAAAAACGGGTGTCGGGCGGGGTGCATGCAAAGCACGAGTTTTTTGCCACCGGAACCAATTCCTCGTTTTTCGCAACGAACATGCCCAATCCACTACTTTAGGTCCAAAACTCATGTTTGGGGTGGTTTCACGCTATATCGTTGCCGCACGTCACCCATTCCGAAAATGGGTGTCGGGGTGCATGAGTTTTCGCCACCGGAACCATTTCTTCGTTTTTCGCAACGAACATGCCCAATCCACTACTTTAGGTCCAAAACTAATGTTTGGGGTGGTTTCGCGCAATTTCGTTGCCGCACGTCACCAATTCCGAAAACGGGTGTTGGGGTGCATACAAGCACGAGTTTTTGCCACCCAAACCATTTATTCGTTTTTCGCAACGAACATGCCCAATCCACTACTTTAGGTCCAAAACTCATGTTTGGGGTGGTTTCGTGCAATTTCGTTGCCGCACGTCACCCATTCCGAAAATGGGTGTCGGGGTGCATACAAAGCACGAGTTTTCGCCACCGGAACCATTTCTTCGTTTTGCTCAATGAACATGCCCAATCCACTACTTTAGGTCCAAAACTGATGTTTGGGGTGGTTTCGCGCAATTTCGTTGCCGCACGTCACCAATTCCGAAAACGGGTGTCGGGGTGCATACAAGCACGAGTTTTTGCCACCGGAACCGTTTATTCGTTTTTCGCAACGAACATGCCCAATCCACTACTGTAGGTCGAAAACTCATGTTTGGGGTGGTTTTGCGCAATTTTGTTGCCGCACGTCACCCATTCCGAAAATGGATGTTGGGGTGCATACAAAGCATGAGTTTTCGCCACCGGAACCATTTCTTCGTTTTTCATAACAAACATGCCCAATCCACTACTTTAGGTCCAAAACTCATGTTTGGGGTGGTTTCGCGCAATTTTGTTGTCGCACGTCACCAATTCCGAAAACGGGTGTCGGGGTGCATACAAGCACGAGTTTTTGCCACCGTAACCATTTCTTCGTTTTTCGCAACGAACATGCCCAATCCACTACTTTAGGTCCAAAACTCATGTTTGGGGTGGTTTCGTGCAATTTCGTTGCTGCACGTCACCCATTCCGAAAATGGGTGTCGCGGTGCATACAAAGCACGAGTTTTCGCCACCGGAACCATTTCTTCGTTTTGCGCAACGAACATGCCCAATCCACTACTTTAGATCCAAAACTCATGTTTGGGGTGGTTTGGCGCAATTTCGTTGCCGCACGTCACCAATTCCGAAAACGGGTGTCGGGGTGCATACAAGCACGAGTTTTTGCCACCGGAACCATTTATTCGTTTTTCGCAACGAACATGCCCAATCCACTACTTTAGGTCCAAAACTCATGTTTGGGGTGGTTTCGCGCAATTTCGTTGCCACACGCCACCCATTCCAAAAACGGGTGTCGGGGTGCATACAAAGTGATGAGGACATCCTCCACTATTACCCGTTGGCAAAGACGCAATCGGCCCAGTTGGCCCAATTGTAGTCGGACGGCAACCGTGTGAGCCTCAAAATTATCCCACCTCGCTTAACTTGGGAGGAGGAAGCCACTTTAAAAGGGAGAGCCACCCTTCCCCCATTGGACTAGTCTTTTGGGGCGATTGGGCCTTTCCTTGAGTTGGGTGTGCTTAATGAACTGTTGGGCTCCGGGCAACCCTAATTAGTTGGGCCTCGGCCAACCCAACCTGGGCTGGGTGTATCATCTGGTATCAGAGCTAGGATCCATTTTAAGAAGGTAGAAATGATGAGGACATCCTCCACTATTACCCGTTGGCAAAGACGCAATTGGTCCAGTTGGCCCAATTGTAGTCGGACGGCAACCGTGTGAGCCTCAGAATTATCCCACCTCGCTTAACTTGGGAGGAGGAAGCCACTTTAAAAGGGAGAGCCACCCTTCCCCCATTGGACTAGTCTTTTGGGGCGATTGGGCCTTTCCTTGAGTTGGGTGTGCTTAATGAACTGTTGGGCTCCGGGCAACCCTAATTAGTTGGGCCTCGGCCAACCCAACCTGGGCTGGGTGTATCACAAAGCACGAGTTTTTGCCACCAGAACAATTTCGTCGTTTTTTGCAACGAACATGCCCAATCCACTACTTTAGGTCCAAAACTCATGTTTGGGTGGTTTCGCGCAATTTTGTTGCCGCACGTCACCCATACCGAAAACGGGTGTCGGGGTGCATACAAAGCACGAGTTTTCGCCACCGGAACCATTTCTTCGTTTTTCGCAACGAACATGCCAATCCCCTAGTTTAGGTCCAA
Organism: Zea mays; assembly: GCF_902167145.1. NCBI lineage: Eukaryota > Viridiplantae > Streptophyta > Magnoliopsida > Poales > Poaceae > Zea > Zea mays. Next base: position 87,024,541 of record NC_050098.1, read on the forward strand.
AACTCATGTTTGGGGTGGTTTCGCGCAATTTCGTTGCCGCACGTCACCCATTCCGAAAACGGGTGTCGGGTGCATACAAAGCATGAGTTTTTGCCACCGGAACCATTTCTTCGTTTTTCGCAACGAACATGCCCAACCCACTACTTTAGGTCCAAAACTCATGTTTGGGTTGGTTTCGCGCAATTTCGTTGCCGCACGTCACCCATTCCGAAAACGGGTGTCAGGGTGGATACAAAGCACGAGTTTTCGCAACCAGAACCTGTGACGGAACCTCCCAATTAACTAGGCCCACCTACAGTTGTCCTTGTCCAACGGACCTCAGACAACCCTGTAGGTGCCCCTGAATCACTTGACAAGTTCGGTATCTGCTTTTCTCACCTTTCCCAAGAGCGTTTTACCCGTCACGCAGACATTACAAGCATCGGAGTTACAAGAATGCGGAAGCAATTACATAAACTTACATTTATTTAGAAAGTCAGATCAAGTTATTTATTACAGACCAGAGTTATAAAACGAGTGCTGAGTAGTATTATTACAATACCAAGGGAGGCAAAAACTCCTCCCGATAGTTTTTACATAAAAGTTTTTATGGAGGACCATGTCCTCCCGTAGCTTCACTCTTGTTTTTCTTCATTTGGAACCACCTTGGAGCAAAAGCAACAAAAGTTTATTGCTTCCTCACCTAAAAACAACGGGGGAATAAACCCTGAGTATGGAATTACTCAGCAAGTCTTACCCGACTAAAGAAAAGACTCTCAAGGGTGATGAGGACATCACTATGAGTACGACTACACCAGCAGCACCTCCACATCAAGCGCCACTTCCTTCATTAGCTGGGCCAATCACTCGGGCCCGTGCCAGAGATCTTAACTTCGTCATGCTACTGAAGAATGAGGGCCCAGAAGAATAGACGACCAGCCCAACTGTGGCCCATAGTGGACGACCTAGGGTTGGCCGCCCCTAGGGGCTGCGCCCCCTCTATTTATCCAGGAGCTGCGTCTCCTTTATTTTCGAGTTTTGTTTTACGTTAGCCTTAGCTACTCTCGAACACGCGCAAATCTGCGCTGTCTTCGTGTATTCAGAACTCCACCCTCGAGTAATAGATTAGATTGCTCGCATCTTTTTCTTGTTCGTTCTTCGATTGCGCACAGGAAACGATCTTCGTGATCAGGCCGATCTCGCATCAGCAAGGTCGGTAACCACAGGGAGTTGGTTCAGCGATTGCATTGGCGCCTCGGGCTTGCTCGTCGTAGTCGGATCGCAAGGGTCATCTTCCGCCAAATCGGAATTATCTCTACTCGCTGAAAGATCGGGCACCTCAGCTTCATCAATTGGTATCAGATTTCCAGGTTGATCGGTGAGTTTATCGAGCGTTTTGTTTCCTAAAGTCCACAAAACCACATAAAAATTCAGGTTAGATCTTATCCCAGCACCCTTTTGAGCCTCGCACTTTCTTTCAATAATCTGCATTGTTGAATTTGTGTGCTTTCGCGTCATTTGTTGCTGGTTGCATTGTGTTCTTCCACCATTCAAACCCTAGCGCCGCCACCATCTCCCGTTTGATCACGCCACAAACCGAGTCAACATTGTTTTCCTTGTTTTTCTCCTTCGGTTACGTCAAAAAAAAAAACAGAAAAAACAAACCGAGTCAACGGCCGTTTCCTTGATTTTCTCCTTCGGTTACGAAAAAAAAACAGAAAAAAAAACAAACCGAGTCAACGACCGCTTCCTTGTTTTTCTCCTTCGGTTACATAAAAAAAACAGAAACAAAAAAAAGAAAACGAAGGAGAAAGGATATGGTTGTTTCATCCCGGTCGTTTTTAAAACATAACTTGAGGAACCTTCCGTAAACCGGGCATAACTTTTCGCTCGGGTGTCCAAAAAATCTGAAATTTTTACAGGAGCTAGTTGACACCATTCTGAGGCCGGCCAAACTCACCTACGGTCTGTTTGGGGTTCGACAAAATTGTCAAAAAAATTCAGGAAAATAAAGAAAAAAATTCGTCAAAGTTCTCGCACGCTTTTCAGAGAACTTCCTGATTTTCTATAGACCACATCTTATATCTGTTTTAGGTGAAACTTCGTGTAGCTCCTATCTTGTTGCTTCTTGTGCTGAGAAAAATATCAAAAAAATCATACAAAAAAGAAAAACAAAATCACCTGTGATTTCTACTAGTGCCTTTTTGGCATCACTAGTACAATATTTACGGTACTGCCATTCTGCTAGTTCCATCCATCCTTTGCACCTGTGGCCAGCAATATAGTTTCGTGTTTTGCACTATAATTCAACTTTGCATTATTGTTTGATCGTGCTAATCCTTGACTTGAGTGCAGCCTACCCACAACTCCACATATTTCTACGACGAGCAGGTTTCTGTTTCTCCACGCAATCGCTCATCCAATCTTTCACCGGTTCCACCTGTTGATTGCAGTTCACCACTGTGGCTTGGTAAGAACGGATAAGAACTTGATAACAGCACTAGTGTGAGTGTCTTGTGAGCAGTACACCCCTGTTTTTGTCGTTGGTTTTTCTCCTTTTGGTGTTTTGGTGTTTGCGCTAACTATGGCAGGAGCACACGACATGGTGGATGCCCAGTTGCAGGAAGTAAGGGGACAAGTTGATGGACTTGCTGCTGACATTAGGACGATGCATGAACGGCTTGATTCAACGATCACTTCGACGACCGAGCGTTTCAACCAACTTGACCTTGCTCAAACGACGACTCGCACCACACTCGACACCATCCTGGCACGCCTTGATGCATTGACCATAAAGATGGAGCAGGAATACGGCGGTGACACTGAGCAGGACGATGGAGATCGCCGTGGTCGTGCACGTCGTGTGGTTCGTCATCCCCCTAATGACTTATTTTCTAAGATTAAATTTAAAATTCCATCTTTTAATGGTAAATATGATCCTGCTGCACATCTTGATTGGGAATTAGAGGTAGAACAGAAATTTTCATGCCATGATATTCCTGCTAATAGCCAAGTGAAGGCTGCCATTAGTGAATTTACTGATTTTGCTTTAATTTGGTGGCGTGAGTATAAACAAAAACTTCCCATTAACAGTGTCATTACTTGGACCCAATTAAAAACTGCCATGCGCCACAGATTTGTTCCTTCCTATTATGCTCGTGATTTGCTTAACAAAATGCAGCGTTTTCAACAAGGTTCACAGTCTGTTGAGGATTATTACCAGGAGTTACAAAAGGGTATGCTTCGTTGTGGTTTAGTTGAGTCAGATGACGCTGCTATGGCGCGTTTTCGTGGTGGTTTAAACAGGGAAATTCAGGATATACTTGATTATAAGGATTATTTTGATATAACCACATTGTTTGAATATGCTTGCAAAGCTGAACGTGAAGTGCAGGGACGACGATCAAAGACATATACTAACTCTTTTGCAGGCCGGGGTCCAACACACAGCTCAACTCCTTCCAGCCCTGCACCTCCTACGCCTAGCACTACATCGCGCACAGGGCCGGCCAAGCCAGTGGCGCCCCCTGCCAAAGGCGCCGCTTCTTCCACAGGACGTACACGGGATATTCAGTGCCATCGTTGCAGAGGGTTTGGGCACATGATTCGGGACTGCCCAAACAAGCGTACCTTGCTTATACGTGACAATGGTGAGTACTCTTCAGCCAGTGATTCTGAGGAAACTAGTCATGCTATGATTGCCACTAACCATGCAGAAAATGAGGAAGTCCACGTTGATCCCATCGACGCCGATAGGTATGAGAGCCTTGTTGTGCAGCGTGTTCTCAGCACACAGGTTGCTCAGGCCGAAAAAAATCAGCGACACACTCTATTCCATACCAAGGGCGTCGTGCACGAACGGTCGATTCGCATCATCATCGATAGTGGCAGCTGCAACAATTTGGCAAGTACAGCGTTGGTAGAGAAATTATCCTTGCCCACTCGCACACATCCACATCCGTATCACATTCAATGGCTTAATGATGGTGGTAAAATAATGGTAACACGTTCGGTACGTGTCCCCTTTTCGCTGGGTTCTTATTCTGATTATGCTGATTGCGATGTTATTCCTATGGAAGCATGCTCTTTGTTATTAGGTCGACCTTGGCAATATGATACTGATAGTTTACATCATGGTCGTTCAAATCATTATTCTTTCATGTTTAAAGGCCAGAAAATAATTATACATCCAATGACCCCTGACCAAATTTTGAAAGATGACCTTACTAGGGCTGCTAAAACTGCACAACAAGTCAAATCGACATCAGCCGCACCTATTAAATCTGAAATCAAGTTGCACTCTCCTGTTGTACTTGCTACACGTGCTGATTTTGATGATCTCCATGAAGCTCATATGCCCTGTTATGCACTTGTATGCTCGCGCATGCTTGTTCCGCTTGATGATGCACCGTCTTTGGATATACCCCCTGCTGTTGTTAACCTTTTGCAGGAGTATGCTGATGTTTATCCTACGGACTTACCACCGGGTCTTCCTCCCCTCCGTGGCATTGAGCATCAGATCGATCTCATCCCCGGCGCTTCTCTTCCGAACCGCGCCCCGTACCGTACAAATCCAGAGGAGACGAAGGAGATCCAGCGCCAGGTGCAGACGCTGCTTGATAAGGGTTACATTCGTGAGTCTCTTAGCCCTTGCTCGGTTCCTATTTTACTCGTCCCAAAGAAAGATGGGTCATGGCATATGTGCGTAGATTGTCGTGCTATTAATAACATCACAGTTCGTTATCGATATCCTATTCCACGCCTTGATGATATGCTAGATGAGCTTAGTGGTGCCGTTATTTTCTCTAAGGTTGATTTGCGTAGCGGTTACCATCAGATTAGAATGAAACTCGGTGATGAATGGAAAACGGCTTTTAAAACGAAATTTGGTTTATATGAATGGTTGGTTATGCCATTTGGATTGACTAATGCTCCCAGCACCTTTATGCGTTTAATGAACGAAGTTCTACGGGCCTTCATAGGTTTGTTTGTTGTTGTTTATTTCGATGATATCCTTATTTACAGCAAGTCTATAGAGGAGCATTTAGAACATTTGCGTGCTGTTTTTGACGCTTTGCGTGCTGCTCGCTTGTTTGGTAACATGGAAAAGTGCACATTTTGCACGCAACGTGTCTCTTTTCTTGGTTATGTGGTTACTCCGCAGGGCATTGAGGTGGATAGCAGCAAGATTGCTGCCATTCGGGAGTGGCCTACACCGACGACGGTCACACAAATTCGGAGCTTTCTTGGACTTGCCGGTTTCTACCGCAGATTTGTTCGTGATTTTAGCTCCATTGCAGCGCCTCTACATGAGCTTACAAAGAAAGATGTGCCGTTTGCTTGGAGTGATTCGCAGGAGGTAGCGTTCAGCACTTTGAAAGATAAGTTAACCCAAGCTCCCCTATTGCAATTGATGAAGACATCCACACTACTGATGCATCTATACCAATACAAGTACCAATTTCTGGTCCCATTACTCGCGCTCGTGCTCGTCAACTCAACCATCAGGTGACCCGTGCACTCTTGTTTTGCTTAGGAATCAGGGAGAAGACCGAAAGGGAAAAGGATTTGAACATGCTGGATTCGGACTGCAGAAGAACACCAACTTGTGACGGTCACCACGGTCAGATGCGGGCTCGGATTGGAATGTTCAAGCACAACATGGAAAGCTTATCAAGTCTACTTTCATATGGATCCGGAATTATAGTCATATCTGTTCTGAGGCCGCCGTAATCATTGTTTTCTTACCGAGACATTTCCTGCCTTTTCTGCCCATGGTGCTGCGTCACCCTATTTTGGCCCAATGGGTCGTGTATCAAGTTAGGTCCATTAGGGACGCATCCTAGGGTTGCAGCACGACCCCAATACCCTTGTGGTCGTCCTCCCATGTTTATAAACCCCCTAGCCGCCACCAAGAACAGCGGGTTTTGTTTAGATCAAGTTTAGCTCTCGCTACTTGCTTGCAAGCGCGCGTGCTAGTTCAGCCGCCCGTCTTCTTGTCTTCGGAACCCCACCATATTGGAGTTTGATTTTTAAACCTACATTTAGATCTGGTAATTCAGTACTTGTTCTACTTGTTCTTGCTAGTTCTTCGATTGCTTGCAGGACGAGTGCCCTAGTGGCCAGGGTGTCACGCTCCACAAGATCGTGACAGCCATAGGAGGTGGTGTATCGGTTGCTAAGGCGCAGCGTCTTTGGAAGGCTGTAGTCGGGCCGTGAACGTCGTCTCCTCCCCCAATCGAGTTATTCCACACCCTCTCATCGAAAGATCGGGCAATCACCCAACGGGTGCACATCAGTTGGTATCAGAGCAAGGTTTATCGGTGAGAGATTTACTTTTCTTCGCTGTTTTCTTATCTCCTATAGTCCAGAAAAAGCCAAAAAATAGTAGATTAGTTTTACCGCAATCCTATAAACCATTGAGCATTTACTAGTACTACTTAGTTAGGGCTTGTTGAGTTTTTGGTTGCATCGGTTGTGTCGAGTTGCTGGTCTTAGTTTATTCCTTTAGAGTTTTGAGTTCTACCACGTTTTGGTCACCACGAAATCCACCATCACCAAAAACATCTCTGGTTCGTTTTTGCCACCACGGATACATATCATATCCGATTTGGAAGTTTAAATACAATCTGGAAAGCTTATCTTATCTTCTTTCCAACGGATCTGACCTTATCTCAAAATTCGTTCTGAGCGCTCCGCAATCATCGTAGAGATTTCTGGACTTCCTATATTAACAAGATTTGTTAAATCTGATTTAAAGGGGTTGTTAGCAATATCTTTATTGTTTGGGTTGTCATAGTGAAAAAAAGGGTTTAGGCCCCTGCAAAAAAAAACAGAAGAAGAAGAAAAAAAAAAGAATAGAAAAGAAAAAAAAAGGAAAAGAAGAAGAAGGGGGCTGAATCTCTAAATCTGTTGTTTCTCTTTGTGCTGTGCTAGTTGTTCTTTTTCAGTGACTACCTTTGTGCCTAGGCTCACGTCTCTAGCCTGGTTTAGCCTAGGACCAGCACAGTACCACCGTTGAACGATTATTCAGCTTGCTTTTGTAACTAACGTGGTACTAGTGTATTCCTTGCTTCAGCCCACCTACAACTCTACATATTTCGACTACAGTTTGACAGGTCGTGTTGCTGCGGCACCGATACACTTATTCCACGGTTGCAGACTTGTTGGTTGCTGACCCCTCCTGTTGTGCAAGGTAAGAATTGGTAAGAGCTTGTGTGGCAGGTTGAGAGTGAGCGCCTTGCAGTAGCTACATCCTAATAGTTGTAGAGTTTTCATTCCTTCACGTTTTTTTTCTTGTTGCCTCTGTTCGTCTAACCATGGCAGGATTGGAGGTTGATGATGCTTCTCGTAATATGCCACACTCTCCTCGCACCAAGGGTATCATACAACACTTTGTAAGGCTGGTGAAGACGCACACGGAAGGTCTTGATAATGACATGCAGGTGACGAATGAAAAGATGGGGCAATTGGAGGCCACACAGATCGACACAAACACCAAACTTGCAAATGTGGAAATGACAGTTGCTCATATTGACAAGAGCCTTGTCGCACTCTTGAGGCCGTTTGATGAGATGCATGCTAATATCGATGGTGGGCGTGATGAGGGCGCCGAAGGTAACTGGGATGACTATGTTGCTGATACTGAACAAGATGACCAAGAAGCACCTAATCGCCGGCGACTACGTACTAACCGTAGAGGTATGGGTGGTTTTCGCCGACGTGAGGTACATGGTAATGATGATGCTTTTAGTAAGGTTAAATTTAAAATACCTCCTTTTGATGGTAAATATGACCCTGATGCTTACATTACTTGGGAGATTGCGGTTGATCAAAAGTTTGCATGCCATGAATTTCCTGAGAATGCGCGGGTTAGAGCTGCTACTAGTGAGTTTACTGAATTTGCTTCTGTTTGGTGGATAGAACATGGTAAGAAGAATCCTAATAACATGCCACAAACTTGGGATGCGTTGAAACGGGTCATGCGGGCTAGATTTGTTCCTTCTTATTATGCACGTGATATGTTAAACAAGTTGCAACAATTGAGACAGGGTACTAAAACTGTAGAAGAATATTATCAGGAATTACAAATGGGTATGCTGCGTTGTAACATAGAGGAGGGTGAGGAATCTGCTATGGCTAGATTTTTGGGCGGGTTAAATAGGGAAATTCAGGACATCCTTGCTTATAAAGATTATGCTAATGTAACCCGATTGTTTCATCTTGCTTGCAAAGCTGAAAGGGAAGTGCAGGGACGACGTGCTAGTGCAAGGTCTAATGTTTCTGCAGGAAAATCTACACCATGGCAACAGCGCACGACTACGTCCATGACCGGTCGTACACCAGCACCAACTCCCTCGCCAAGTCGACCAGCACCCCCGCCTTCCTCCAGCGACAAACCACGTGCATCTTCCACAAATTCAGCAACCAAATCTGCCCAGAAACCCGCAGGTAGTGCCTCTTCAGTAGCTTCCACAGGTAGAACAAGAGATGTTCTGTGTTATCGATGCAAGGGTTATGGACACGTGCAGCGTGATTGTCCTAATCAGCGTGTTTTGGTGGTAAAAGACGATGGTGGGTATTCCTCTGCTAGTGATTTGGATGAAGCTACACTTGCTTTGCTTGCGGCTGATGATGCAGGCACTAAGGAACCACCTGAAGAACAGATTGGTGCAGATGATGCAGAGCATTATGAGAGCCTCATTGTACAGCGTGTGCTTAGTGCACAAATGGAGAAGGCAGAGCAGAATCAGCGACATACGTTGTTTCAAACAAAGTGTGTCATTAAGGAGCGTTCATGTCGTTTGATCATTGATGGAGGTAGCTGCAACAACTTGGCTAGCAGCGACATGGTGGAGAAGCTTGCACTTACGACCAAACCGCACCCGCATCCATATCACATTCAATGGCTCAACAATAGTGGTAAGGTCAAGGTAACCAAGCTGGTACGAATTAATTTTGCTATTGGTTCATATCGTGATGTTGTTGACTGTGACGTTGTGCCTATGGATGCTTGTAATATTCTGCTAGGTAGACCATGGCAATTTGATTCAGATTGTATGCATCATGGTAGATCAAATCAATATTCTCTCATACACCATGATAAGAAAATTATTTTGCTTCCCATGTCCCCTGAGGCTATTGTGCGTGATGATGTTGCTAAAGCTACCAAAGCTAAAACTGAGAACAACAAGAATATTAAAGCTGTTGGTAATAACAAAGATGGGATAAAATTGAAAGGACATTGCTTGCTTGCAACAAAAACTGATGTTAATGAATTATTTGCTTCCACTACTGTTGCCTACGCCTTGGTATGCAAGGATGCTTTGATTTCAATTCAAGATATGCAGCATTCTTTGCCTCCTGTTATTACTAACATTTTGCAGGAGTATTCTGATGTATTTCCAAGTGAGATACCAGAGGGGCTGCCACCTATACGAGGGATTGAGCACCAAATTGATCTTATTCCTGGTGCATCTTTGCCGAATCGTGCGCCATATAGGACAAATCCAGAGGAAACAAAAGAAATTCAGCGACAAGTGCAAGAACTACTCGACAAAGGTTACGTGCGTGAGTCTCTTAGTCCGTGTGCTGTTCCGGTTATTTTAGTGCCTAAAAAAGATGGAACATGGCGTATGTGTGTTGATTGTAGGGCTATTAATAATATCACGATACGTTATCGACACCCTATTCCACGTTTAGATGATATGCTTGATGAATTGAGTGGTGCCATTGTCTTTTCTAAAGTTGATTTGCGTAGTGGGTACCACCAGATTCGTATGAAATTGGGAGATGAATGGAAAACTGCTTTCAAAACTAAGTTCGGATTGTATGAGTGGTTAGTCATGCCTTTTGGGTTAACTAATGCACCTAGCACTTTCATGAGATTAATGGACGAGGTTTTGCGTGCCTTCATTGGAAAATTTGTGGTAGTATACTTTGATGACATATTGATCTACAGCAAATCTATGGATGAACATGTTGATCACATGCGTGCTGTTTTTAATGCTTTACGAGATGCACGTTTATTTGGTAACCTTGAGAAGTGCACATTTTGCACCGATCGAGTTTCGTTTCTTGGTTATGTTGTGACTCCACAGGGAATTGAGGTTGATCAAGCCAAGGTAGAAGCGATACATGGATGGCCTATGCCAAAGACTATCACACAGGTGCGGAGTTTCCTAGGACTTGCTGGCTTCTATCGCCGTTTTGTGAAGGACTTTAGCACCATTGCTGCACCTTTGAATGAGCTTACGAAGAAGGGAGTGCATTTTAGTTGGGGCAAAGTACAAGAGCACGCTTTCAACGTGCTGAAAGATAAGTTGACACATGCACCTCTCCTCCAACTTCCTGATTTTAATAAGACTTTTGAGCTTGAATGTGATGCTAGTGGAATTGGATTGGGTGGTGTTTTGTTACAAGAAGGCAAACCTGTTGCATATTTTAGTGAAAAATTGAGTGGGTCTGTTCTAAATTATTCTACTTATGATAAGGAATTATATGCTCTTGTGCGAACATTAGAAACATGGCAGCATTATTTGTGGCCCAAAGAGTTTGTTATTCATTCTGATCATGAATCTTTGAAACATATTCGTAGTCAAGGAAAACTGAACCGTAGACATGCTAAGTGGGTTGAATTTATCGAATCGTTTCCTTATGTTATTAAGCACAAGAAAGGAAAAGAGAATATCATTGCTGACGCTTTGTCTAGGAGATATACTTTGCTGAATCAACTTGACTACAAAATCTTTGGATTAGAGACGATTAAAGACCAATATGTTCATGATGCTGATTTTAAAGATGTGTTGCTGCATTGTAAAGATGGGAAAGGATGGAACAAATATATCGTTAGTGATGGGTTTGTGTTTAGAGCTAACAAGCTATGCATTCCAGCTAGCTCCGTTCGTTTGTTGTTGTTACAGGAAGCACATGGAGGTGGCTTAATGGGACATTTTGGAGCAAAGAAAACGGAGGACATACTTGCTGGTCATTTCTTTTGGCCCAAGATGAGAAGAGATGTGGTGAGATTGGTTGCTCGTTGCACGACATGCCAAAAGGCGAAGTCACGGTTAAATCCACACGGTTTGTATTTGCCTCTACCCGTTCCTAGTGCTCCTTGGGAAGATATTTCTATGGATTTTGTGCTGGGATTGCCTAGGACTAGGAAGGGACGTGATAGTGTGTTTGTGGTTGTTGATAGATTTTCTAAGATGGCACATTTCATACCATGTCATAAAACTGACGATGCTACTCATATTGCTGATTTGTTCTTTCGTGAAATTGTTCGCTTGCATGGTGTGCCCAACACAATCGTTTCTGATCGTGATGCTAAATTTCTTAGTCATTTTTGGAGGACTTTGTGGGCAAAATTGGGGACTAAGCTTTTATTTTCTACTACATGTCATCCTCAAACTGATGGTCAAACTGAAGTTGTGAATAGAACTTTGTCTACTATGTTAAGGGCAGTTCTAAAGAAGAATATTAAGATGTGGGAGGACTGTTTGCCTCATATTGAATTTGCTTATAATCGATCATTGCATTCTACTACAAAGATGTGCCCATTTCAGATTGTATATGGTTTGTTACCTCGTGCTCCTATTGATTTAATGCCTTTGCCATCTTCTGAAAAACTAAATTTTGATGCTACTAGGCGTGCTGAATTGATGTTAAAACTGCACGAAACTACTAAAGAAAACATAGAGCGTATGAATGCTAGATATAAGTTTGCTAGTGATAAAGGTAGAAAGGAAATAAATTTTGAACCTGGAGATTTAGTTTGGTTGCATTTGAGAAAGGAAAGGTTTCCTGAATTACGAAAATCTAAATTGTTGCCTCGAGCCGATGGACCGTTTAAAGTGCTAGAGAAAATTAACGACAATGCATATAGGCTAGATCTGCCTGCAGACTTTGGGGTTAGCCCCATATTTAACATTGCAGATTTAAAGCCCTACTTGGGAGAGGAAGTTGAGCTTGAGTCGAGGACGACTCAAATGCAAGAAGGGGAGAATGATGAAGACATCCACACTACTGATGCATCTATACCAATACAAGTACCAATTTCTGGTCCCATTACTCGCGCTCGTGCTCGTCAACTCAACCATCAGGTGATTACACTCTTGAGTTCATGTCCATCATATTTAGACCATGGAGACCCGTGCACTCTTGTTTTGCTTAGGAATCAGGGAGAAGACCGAAAGGGAAAAGGATTTGAACATGCTGGATTCGGACTGCAGAAGAACACCAACTTGTGACGGTCACCACGGTCAGATGCGGGCTCGGATTGGAATGTTCAAGCACAACATGGAAAGCTTATCAAGTCTACTTTCATATGGATCCGGAATTATAGTCATATCTGTTCTGAGGCCGCCGTAATCATTGTTTTCTTACCGAGACATTTCCTGCCTTTTCTGCCCATGGTGCTGCGTCACCCTATTTTGGCCCAATGGGTCGTGTATCAAGTTAGGTCCATTAGGGACGCATCCTAGGGTTGCAGCACGACCCCAATACCCTTGTGGTCGTCCTCCCATGTTTATAAACCCCCTAGCCGCCACCAAGAACAGCGGGTTTTGTTTAGATCAAGTTTAGCTCTCGCTACTTGCTTGCAAGCGCGCGTGCTAGTTCAGCCGCCCGTCTTCTTGTCTTCGGAACCCCACCATATTGGAGTTTGATTTTTAAACCTACATTTAGATCTGGTAATTCAGTACTTGTTCTACTTGTTCTTGCTAGTTCTTCGATTGCTTGCAGGACGAGTGCCCTAGTGGCCAGGGTGTCACGCTCCACAAGATCGTGACAGCCATAGGAGGTGGTGTATCGGTTGCTAAGGCGCAGCGTCTTTGGAAGGCTGTAGTCGGGCCGTGAACGTCGTCTCCTCCCCCAATCGAGTTATTCCACACCCTCTCATCGAAAGATCGGGCAATCACCCAACGGGTGCACATCAGCAATTGCCTGATTTTAATAAAGTGTTTGAGCTTGAATGCGATGCTAGCGGTATTGGGCTAGGTGCTGTTTTGTTACAAGAAGGAAAACCAGTTGCTTATTTTAGTGAAAAATTAAGCGGTGCTAGTCTGAAATATTCTACTTATGATAAGGAGCTTTACGCTTTAGTGCGCACTTTGCATACATGGCAGCACTATCTTTGGCATCGTGAGTTTATAATCCATTCTGATCATGAGGCTTTAAAACATATTCGTACCCAAACAAATCTGAACCGTCGTCATGCTAAATGGGTAGAATTCATTGAGTCCTTTCCTTACATTATTAAACACAAGAACGGGAAGGACAATGTTATTGCTGATGCTTTGTCTCGTCGCTATACCATGCTGTCACAGTTAGATTTTAAAATCTTTGGTTTGGACACTGTGAAGGATCAATATGTTGACGATGCTGATTTTAAAGATGCTTTCGGCCATTGTATTAATGGGAAACCATGGGGCAAATTTCACATACAGGATGGGTTCCTGTTTCGCGCTAACAAGCTGTGTGTTCCAGCTAGCTCGGTTCGTCTTTTGTTGTTACAGGAAGCGCATGGAGGCGGTCTCATGTGGCATTTTGGCGTCTACAAGACACATGAGGTGTTGGCTGCCCACTTCTTTTGGCCTCGGATGCGCGCTGATGTGGAGCGCCTTGTTGCACGCTGCACTACTTGTCAGAAAGCTAAGTCACGGTTGAACAACCATGGTTTGTATATGCCTTTGCCTGTCCCTTCTTCTCCTTGGCTTGATATCTCTATGGACTTTGTTTTGGGCTTGCCTAGAACTAAGAAGGGGAGGGATAGTATTTTTGTGGTTGTTGATAGATTCTCTAAAATGGCTCACTTTATACCTTGTCATAAAACTGATGATGCTAGCATTGTTGCTGAATTGTTCTTTAGAGAAATTATTCGTTTACATGGTATTCCAAAAACAATAGTCTCTGATCGCGATGCTAAGTTTCTAAGCCATTTTTGGAGATCTCTTTGGAATAAATTGGGAACTAAATTGTTGTTTAGCACTACTTGTCACCCTCAGACTGATGGACAAACTGAGGTAGTAAATAGAACTTTATCTACCATGCTTAGGGCTGTTTTAGACAAGAATTTGAGACGTTGGGAGGATTGCTTGCCTCATGTTGAATTTGCTTACAATCATGCCACGCATTCTTCTACAAAGATGTGCCCTTTCCAGATTGTTTATGGTTACATTCCTAGGGCACCTATTGATTTGATTTCACTTAATGCCGCGAACGCCCCACATGTAGATGCTTCTGCACATGTTGAACAAATGATTACCATACATGAACAAACGAAACAGAACATTGCTGCTACTAATACAAAAAATCAGGTTGCTGGTAGTAAAGGAAGAAAACATGTTACTTTTGAACCTGGTGATATGGTTTGGTTGCATTTGAGAAAGGATCGTTTTCCTACTTTGCGCCGTTCTAAATTGATGCCTCGTGCTGCTGGTCCTTTTAAGATACTAACCAAGATTAATGATAATGCTTATACCCTCGACCTACCTGCGGAGTTTGGTGTTTCCACTAGTTTTAATGTTGCAGATTTGAAACCGTATGCGGGAGAAGATGAGGAGTTGTCGTCGAGGACGACTTCAGTTCAAGAAGGGGAGGATGATGCGGACATCAACACCAACACGAGCACATCTACACCAGCAGCACCTTCTCCAGCCCAGGCGCCACCCCTTCCACCTGGGCCAGTGACTCGGGCCCGTGCAAGAGAATTGAACTACATCATGTTGTTAAAGAACGAAGGCCCGGAAGAATAGACGACCAGCCCAATTGCGGCCCATAATGGACGACCTAGGGTTGGCCGCCCCTAGGGGTTGCGCCCCCTCTCTATTTATTCAGGAGCTGCGCCTCCTTTATTTCCTGAGTTTTGTTTTACGTTAGCCTTAGCTACTCTCGAACACGCGCAAATCTGCGCTGTCTTCGTGTATTCAGAACTCCACCCTCGAGTAATAGATTAGATTGCTCGCATCTTGTTCTTGTTCGTTCTTCGATTGCGCACAGGAAACGATCTTCGTGATCAGGCCGATCTCGCATCAGCAAGGTCGGTAACCACAGGGAGTTGGTTCAGCGATTGCATTGGCGCCTCGGGCTTGCTCGTCGTAGTCGGATCGCAAGGGTCATCTTCCGCCAAATCGGAATTATCTCTACTCGCCGAAAGATCGGGCACCTCAGCTTCATCACCAGCCAGGTACTGTACGATGGGAGAGCTCATTCAGTGCACCTGACAACCAAGTTCTAGGGCAGTTTTTCTCGAAAATTTTCATGGTAACCTACCCAAACCTCTGCAAGAAAGCTGTAGAGCTACAAACTAGCTACAACTTTGTCATAGCAACCTTGGTTAAATTCTTAATAAATCAAGCTTGAATTCATGCTCAAAGTCTCAGTGGTTGCACTGTCTGTCTGAATTTCAGCCCTTATCAGCCTGACAATCCAACTTCAGTATTAATTATCTCTAAATTATTCTCAACAACTATGCTTACACTCTTAAGCAAAGTTGTTCTCCTTTGTTTGGTCTACAACTTTGATGTGGTTCCCTAGGGCAAAAACCCTAGAACTTGAAACATACAAAGCTCAAAAGTTGAGCCCATAACTCTGAAATTCAGACTTAGGCTATATAGGGCTTAAGAGGTGATTTTTGCAAATAGACCCAAAACTTAGGGTTTAACTTGCAAATTCACATATTTGTGAACCAAAGGACTTAATATGATTTAACATTGTAGTTTTTACACTTTAGTCCAAATGTGCACAGCTTTTGCACATAGGCCCCTAGGGTTTGGATTTAGGGTTTTCAAGGGTTCCAATGGGGGTTTTTGGTATCTCAGGGGTATAAATGTGATTCAAGTTCATTCTTGGGAACATTTTATGACTATTCCCCTAAAGCTTTTAGGTTTTCTCAATTTGGGTCATGTTTTACCCTCCTGGTCCCTGTTTAGGGTTAAGTCCCCAATTCTAGGGTTCTATTTGCAAAATACCAAAACAGTACAACTTGTTTGAAATTTTTGCCTAGTGAATGCACTCTAGGTGTGTCAACATATGCAATGTCAATGCTTATGATGTTATGCTCAAGTTTTAGTAGCAGTTACACCAAGGGTGTTACATCCTTCCCCCCATAAAAGAATCTCGTCCCGAGATTAAAAGTCCTAGGGTAAGTAATGGTAAAGGAAACGCATCACGTTTTTATTTCCTTATTCTTGGTACAAGGAAGGGGTGGTTTGGGACTCACTCCTTTATTATAACAATGTTGTACACTACACAAATTACAAGAGGCTAAAAAGCCTGGGAAATTCTTATCTAAAAAGTCTTGAGTTTCCCATGTAGCCTCATCTTCGGAATGTTGGTTCCACTGTACCTTGTAAAACTTGAGAGTTTTTCTCCGGGTAATCCTGTCCTTCTGATCCAAGACTCGAATGGGATGCTCGGAATATGTCAAGTCTGGTTCAAGGACAACATCTGTCACTTCAATGGTTCGATTGGGAACCCGAAGACATTTCTTCAATTGGGACACGTGGAACACATTATGAACAGCAGACAAAGTTTCGGGTAGTTGAAGTCGGTATGCCACTGGTCCACATTGCTCAAGTACAGGGAATGGACCAATGTACCTGGGTGCAAGCTTCCCTTTAATCCCAAAACGCAATACACCCTTCATTGGTGAAACTTTCAAGTAGACATAATCTCCCACGAGAAAGTATAAGGGTTGTCGTCGCCGGTCTGCATAACTCTTTTGACGAGCTTGGGCTTTCTTCATATTATGAATTATTTTTTGAACCTTCTCTTGAGTCTCTTTCACCATATCAGGCCTGAAGAAGTACCTTTCACCAGGTTCAGACCAATTTAGCAGAGTACAACATCGTCGTCCATATAAAGCTTCGAAGGGTGCCATCTTGATGCTTTCTTGATAGCTATTATTATATGAAAACTCTGCTAAGGGAAACATTCATCCCATTTTTGTGAGAAGTCCACTACACATGCCCGCAGCATATCTTCAAGTATTTGATTAACCCTCTCAGTCTGTCCACTTGTTTGAGGATGATAGGCCGAACTGTGGAGCAATTTAGTACCCAGGGATTTATGAAGTTCTTCCCAAAATTTGGATATGAATTGAGGTCCACGATCCGACACTATAGTCTTCGGAACACCGTGCAAACTGAGAATGCGAGCAATGTATAATTCCGCATAGGTAAGTACCAGGTAATATGTCTTGACTGGCAGAAAGTGAGCAATTTTCGTGAGCCGATCAACAATAACCCAGATAGAGTCATACCCCTTTGCGGTCCTGGGCAATCCCACAATAAAGTCCATACTTATGTCTTCCCATTTCCATGTTGGTATTGGTAGAGACTGTAATGGACCAGCAGCTTTCAAGTGTATGGCCTTGACACGTTTACAAGTGTCACACCTAGCCACATAGCGTGCAATTTCAATCTTCATTTTCATCCACCAATAATGCTGTTTCAGATCTTGGTACATCTTAGTGCTTCCGGGATGAATAGAATAGCGACTAAGATGTGCTTCGTCCAGGATTTGTTGGCGGACCTCTTCATTCTTCGGTACCACTATGCGGTTATTGAACCATACAACACCTTGATCGTCTTCTTTGAAACATTTGGCTGTTCTAGCCCTTATCTTCTCACGTATGTGTTTCATACCCTCATCATCTTTATGTGCATCAATTATCCTTTGTAAGATGACTGACTTCAGCTTCAAATGATTTGAAGTCCCATGTTGAATCATTCCCAGGTTTAATTTCTCCATCTCCTGGCATAATAGTCAGAAGTCCTCACTGTACAATGGCAGGAAGCCTTACGACTGAGTGCATCTGCCACTACATTTGCTTTAACTGGGTGATAATGGATTTCTAATTCATAATCCTTGATCAGCTCGAGCCATCGCCATTGTCTCATATTCAATTCTGACTAGGTGAAGATATACTTCAAGCTTTTATGGTCTGTATAAATATGACAGACGTTACCCAGCAGATAATGACGCCAGATCTTTACGGCATGAACCACCGCAGCTAGCTCCAGATCATGAGTAGGATAATGTTCCTCATGTCGGCGCAACTGCCTTGAAGCATACACAATTACTCAGCCTTCTTGCATTAGCACACAGCCGAGACCACTGCCTGATGCGTCACAATACACATCAAAGGGCTTATTAATATCCGGTTGAGCCAATACCGGAGCAGTGGTTAATAATATATTCAATTGTTCAAAAGCTTCATTACACTTTGAAGACCAATTGAATTTAATATCATTCTTCAATAAACTTGTGATTGGCTTCACAAGCTTAGAAAAATCTGGTATAAATCGGCGGTAATATCCAGCCAGTCCAAGGAAACTTTGGACTTGATGAACAGTGGTCGGGGGTTTCCACTCCAAAATGTCCTTGACTTTGCTGGGATCTACCGCAATCCCCCTGGCAGACAGTACATGTCCCAGAAATTGAATTTCCTCCAGCCAAAACGCGCATTTACTGAACTTGGCATATAACTGATGTTCTCTCAAGCGCGTTAACACGATCCGTAAATGTTGGGCATGCTCCTCTTCATTCTTGGAATATATTAAAATATCGTCTATGAAGACCACCACAAACTTGTCCAACTCGGGCATGAATACCGAGTTCATCAAATACGTGAAGTGGGCAGGAGCATTTGTCAATCCGAAAGACATTACCAGGTATTCAAATAATCCATACCGCATAGTGAATGCGGTCTTTGGTATATCCTCGGGCCGAATACAGATCTGATGATAGCCCGATCTGAGATCAATCTTGGAGAATACCCTCGCTCCAGTCAGTTGATCAAATAGAATGTCAATCCGTGGAAGAGGGTACTTGTTTTTTATAGTGACCTCATTCAGGGGTCGATAATCCACACACATCCGTAAAGTTTGATCCTTCTTCTTGACGAATATGGCTAGACAACCCCATGGCGACGAGCTTGGCCGGATGAATCCTTTCTCAAGTAGATCTTGTAATTGAATCTTCAGTTCTGCCAACTCATTTGGAGGCATTCGGTACGATCTTCTAGATACGGGAGTCGTATCGGGCTGCAACTCGATTACAAACTCTACCTCCCTTTCAGGTGGCAGTCCAGGCAAATCCTCTGGAAAGACATCGGGAAACTCGCATACTACCGGAATATCCTTGATCTCCGGTATAATGGCTTCATAAACTCTGCCAGTAGCTTTGGTTGGAATGGGGATAGGCAAAAGAATTTCTTCTTGGTTATGACTCAACCTGATAGTTCTCTAATCAGTGTTGAGGGTTGCTTTGTGTCGGGCCAACCAATTCATGCCCAAAATGACATCTATGTCTTGGCCTTTCAGAACAATCATATTAGTAGGAAAGTCCCGTCCGGCCAATGTTACGGGCACTTGATAGGCCACTTCTCTAGTAAATATTTGTCCCCCGGGTGAGTGAATTTTAAACCCTTCTTTTGATTCATGGCATGAAATGCAATGTTGCTCCACAAATTTCTTGCTGATGAATGTATGCGAAGCACCAGAATCAAAGAGAATAATTGCGGGATGATTGGCCACAAGGAACGTACCCATCATTACCGGCTCACCGTCCAGTGTAGTGGCCACTTGCGTATAATATATGCGTCCCGTCTTCTTTGTATTTTTGCCCATAGTATTTCCCTTGGCTTGAGATGAATTCCTAGATCCTTGTTGATTGTTTGACTGGTTCTGCTTCGGATAAGGGCAATCCTTGATAAAATGCCCAGACTTTCCACAATTGAAACATCCAGTTGATAAACTGGGAAGGGCAGGGAATCGAGTGCCTGGGGCACCCGACTGACTTGATGCAGTGGGGGCATTATTGGGACGAATAAATACTGGCTGCTTAAAAGGGAAGGAGGGTGGACGAGAGAAACAACGATTCTGGTTGGAAGGCCGGATAACAAACCGTTGCCTTTTCACCGGGCCCTGACTAGGCCTGTCACCTCCAAAACCCTTGGATTTTCCGGCGCCTGCATACTTTGCTTCTACTGCCAATGCTGTACTGACAGCTCTTCCATAAGTAAGATCTATGCAGGTTGCCATCTTTCTTTGCAATCGATCATTTAAACCTCTCATAAAACAATTCTTCTTTTTCAAATCGGTGTTCACTTGATCGATTGCGTACTGGGATAAATGATTGAATTTATTGAGATACTGATTAACAGTATCCCCTCCTTGTTTCAGCTTCATAAATTCCTCCTGCTTCAGATGGAGGACTCCCTTAGGCACATAATGTTCTCTGAAGGCTAACTTGAACTCATCCCAGGTTATTTGATGACCAGCTGGTTGTACGGCAACAAAATTTCCCCACCAGGTGCTGGCAGGTCCACGCAATTGCTGTGCCGCAAATAGGGGCTTCTGGATTTCGGAACACCGAATAAGCCCAAACTTCTGCTCGATGACACGGACCCATTCGTTCGCTTCTAAGGGGTCTTCCGCCTTTACGAACAACAGTGGACGTGTCTCGGAGAACTCAAGTAAGAGGTTTCACGGGGACCCTGTTGATAACCCCGCCCGCCTTGTTGTTGAAACTGTTGACCCGCCATCTCGCTCAGAAAACGAGTATTATCCACGGTCGCGTTTACCAAGGCGGCGATAGCCTCGGCAAGTGTGGGAGGGACTGGAGGTGGATTCGGCGTGGCCTCCCTCCCATGGGAGGTACTGGCTCCGTCCTGTGCGCGAGTCCTGGAAGGCATCTGTGGCAACAACATTTGGAAACAATATGACATGCTGATGAGGACATCACTATGAGTACGACTACACCAGCAGCACCTCCACATCAAGCGCCACTTCCTTCATTAGCTGGGCCAATCACTCGGGCCCGTGCCAGAGATCTTAACTTCGTCATGCTACTAAAGAATGAGGGCCCAGAAGAATAGACGACCAGCCCAACTGTGGCCCATAGTGGACGACCTAGGGTTGGCCGCCCCTAGGGGCTGCGCCCCCTCTATTTATCCAGGAGCTGCGCCTCCTTTATTCTCGAGTTTTGTTTTACGTTAGCCTTAGCTACTCTCGAACACGCGCAAATCTGCGCTGTCTTCGTGTATTCAGAACTCCACCCTCGAGTAATAGATTAGATTGCTCGCATCTTGTTCTTGTTCGTTCTTCGATTGCGCACAGGAAACGATCTTCGTGATCAGGCCGATCTCGCATCAGCAAGGTCGGTAACCACAGGGAGTTGGTTCAGCGATTGCATTGGCGCCTCGGGCTTGCTCGTCGTAGTCGGATCGCAAGGGTCATCTTCCGCCAAATCGGAATTATCTCTACTCGCCGAAAGATCGGGCACCTCAGCTACATCAATTGGTATCAGAGCTCCAGGTTGATCGGTGAGTTTATCGAGCGTTTTTTTCCTACAGTCCACAAAACCACATAAAAATTCAGGTTAGATCTTATCCCAGCACCCTTTTGAGCCTCGCACTTTCTTTCAATAATCTGCATTGTTGAATTTGTGTGCTTTCGCGTTTCCTTGTTGCTGGTTGCATTGTGTTCTTCCACCATTCAAATCCTAGCGCCGCCACCATCTCCCGTTTGATCACGCCACAAACCGAGTCAACATCGTCTCCTTGTTTTTCTCCTTCGGTTACGTCAAAAAGAAAACAGAAAAAACAAACCGAGTCAACGGCCGTTTCCTTGTTTTTCTCCTTCGGTTACGAAAAAAAACAGAAAAAAAACAAACCGAGTCAACAACCGCTTTCTTGTTTTTCTCCTTCGGTTACTAAAAAAAACAGAAACAAAAAAAAGAAAACGAAGGAGAAAGGATACGGTTGTTTCATTCCGGTCGTTTTTAAAACATAACTTGAGGTACCTTCCGTAAAACGGGCATAACTTTTCGCTCGGGTGTCCAAAAAATCTGAAATTTTTACAGGAGCTTGTTGACACCATTCTGAGGCCGGCCAAACTCACCTTCGGTCTGTTTGGTTTCGACAAAATTGTCAAAAAAAATTCAGGAAAATAAAGAAAAAATTCGTCAAAGTTCTCGCACGCTTTTCAGAGAACTTCCTGATTTTCTGTAGACCACATCTGATTTCTGCTTTAGGTGAAACTTCGTGTAGCTCCTATTTTGTTGTTTCTTGTGCTGAGAAAAATATCAAAAAATCATACAAAAAAAGAAAAACAAAATCACTTGTGATTCCTACTAGTGGCCTCGCTAGTACAATATTTACGGTACTGCCATTCTGCTAGTTCCATCCGTCATTTGCACTTGTGGCCAGCAATATAGTTTCGTGTTTTGCACTATAATTCAACTTTGCATTATTGTTTGATCGTGCTAATCCTTGACTTGAGTGCAGCCTACCCAAAACTCCACATATTTCTACGACGAGAAGGTTTCTGTTTCTCCAGGCAATCGCTAATCCAATCTTTCACCGGTTCCACCTGTTGGTTGCAGTTCACCGCTGTGGCTTGGTAAGAACGGATAAGAACTTGATAACAGCACTAGTGTGAGCGCCTTGTGAGCAGTACACCCCTGTTTTTGTAGTTGGTTTTTCTCCTTTTGGTGTTTTGGTGTTTGCGCTAACTATGGCAGGAGCACACGACATGGTGGATGCCCAGTTGCAGGAAGTCAGGGGACAAGTTGATGGACTTGCTGCTGACATTAGAACGATGCATGAACGGCTTGATTCAACGGTCACTTCGACGACCGAGCGTTTCAACCAGCTTGACCTTGCTCAAATGGCGACTCGCACCACACTCGACACCATCCTGGCACGCCTTGATGCATTGACCACAAAGATGGAGCAAGAATACGGCGGTGACACTGAGCAGGACGATGGAGATCGCCGTGGTCGTGCACGTCGTGTGGTTCGTCATCCCCCTAATGACTTATTTTCTAAGATTAAATTTAAAATTCCATCTTTTAATGGTAAATATGATCCTGCTGCATATCTTGATTGGGAATTGGAGGTAGAACAGAAATTTTCATGCCATGATATTCCTGCTAATTGCCAAGTGAAGGCTGCCATTAGTGAATTTACTGATTTTGCTTTAATTTGGTGGCGTGAGTATAAACAAAAACTTCCCATTAACAGTGTCATTACTTGGACCCAATTAAAAACTGCCATGCGCCACAGATTTGTTCCTTCCTATTATGCTCGTGATTTGCTTAACAAAATGCAGCGTTTTCAACAAGGTTCACAATCTGTTGAGGAATATTACCAGGAGTTGCAAAAGGGTATGCTTCGTTGTGGTTTGGTTGAGTCCGATGACGCTGCTATGGCGCGTTTTCGTGGTGGTTTGAACAGGGAAATTCAGGATATACTTGATTATAAGGATTATTTTGATATAACCACATTGTTTGAATATGCTTGCAAAGCTGAACGTGAAGTGCAGGGACGACGATCAAAGACATATACTAACTCTTTTGCAGGCCGGGGTCCAACACACAGCTCAACTCCGTCCAGCCCTGCACCTTCTACGCCTAGCACTACATCGCGCACAGGGACGACCAAGCCAGTGGCGCCCCCTGCCAAAGGCGCCGCTTCTTCCACAGGACGTACACGGGATATTAAGTGCCATCGTTGCAGAGGGTTTGGGCACATGATTCGGGACTGCCCAAACAAGCGTACCTTGCTTATACGTGACAATGGTGAGTACTCTTCAGCTAGTGATTCTGAGGAAACTAGTCATGCTATGATTGCCACTAACCATGCAGAAAATGAGGAAGTCCACGTTGATCCCATCGACGCCGATAGGTATGAGAGTCTTGTTGTGCAGCGTGTTCTCAGCACACAGGTTGCCCAGGCCGAAAAAAATCAGCGACACACTCTATTCCATACCAAGGGCGTCATGCACGAACGGTCGATTCGCATCATCATCGATAGTGGCAGCTGCAACAATTTGGCAAGTACAGCGTTGGTA
This sequence comes from Zea mays, assembly GCF_902167145.1. Taxonomy (NCBI): domain Eukaryota; kingdom Viridiplantae; phylum Streptophyta; class Magnoliopsida; order Poales; family Poaceae; genus Zea; species Zea mays. The sequence continues at coordinate 87,048,381 of NC_050098.1, forward strand.
GAGAAATTATCCTTGCCCACTCGCACACATCCACATCCGTATCACATTCAATGGCTTAATGATGGTGGTAAAATAAAGGTAACACGTTCGGTACGTGTCCCCTTTTCGCTGGGTTCTTATTCTGATTATGCTGATTGCGATGTTATTCCTATGGAAGCATGCTCTTTGTTATTAGGTCGACCTTGGCAATATGATACTGATAGTTTACATCATGGTCGTTCAAATCATTATTCTTTCATGTTTAAAGGCCAGAAAATAATTATACATCCAATGACCCCTGACCAAATTTTGAAAGATGATCTTACTAGGGCTGCTAAAACTGCACAACAAGTCAAATCGACATCAGCCGCACCTATTAAATCTGAAATCAAGTTGCACTCTCCTGTTTTACTTGCTACACGTGCTGATTTTGATGATCTCCATGAAGCTCATATGCCCTGTTATGCACTTGTATGCTCGCGAATGCTTGTTCCGCTTGATGATGCACCGTCTTTGGATATACCCCCTGCTGTTGTTAACCTTTTGCAGGAGTATGCTGATGTTTATCCTACGGACTTACCACCGGGTCTTCCACCCCTCCGTGGCATTGAGCATCAGATCGATCTCATCCCCGGCGCTTCTCTTCCGAACCGCGCCCCGTACCGTACAAATCCAGATGAGACGAAGGAGATCCAGCGCCAGGTGCAGACGCTGCTTGATAAGGATTACATTCGTGAGTCTCTTAGCCCTTGCTCGGTTCCTGTTTTACTCGTTCCAAAGAAAGATGGGTCATGGCGTATGTGCGTAGATTGTCGTGCTATTAATAACATCACAGTTCGTTATCGATATCCTATTCCACGCCTTGATGATATGCTAGATGAGCTTAGTGGTGCCGTTATTTTCTCTAAGGTTGCGGTTACCATCAGATTAGAATGAAACTCGGTGATGAATGGAAAACAGCTTTTAAAACGAAATTTGGTTTATATGAATGGTTGGTTATGCCATTTGGATTGACTAATGCTCCCAGCACCTTTATGCGTTTAATGAACGAAGTTCTACGGGTCTTCATAGGTTTGTTTGTTGTTTTTTATTTCGATGATATCCTTATTTACAGCAAGTCTATAGAGGAGCATTTAGAACATTTGCGTGCTGTTTTTGACGCTTTGCGTGCTGCTCGCTTGTTTGGTAACATGGAAAAGTGCACATTTTGCACGCAACGTGTCTCGTTTCTTGGTTATGTGGTTACTCCGCAGGGCATTGAGGTGGATAGCAGCAAGATTGCTGCCATTCGGGAGTGGCCTACACCGACGACGGTCACACAAATTCGGAGCTTTCTTGGACTTGCCGGTTTCTACCGCAGATTTGTTCGTGATTTTAGCTCCATTGCAGCGCCTCTACATGAGCTTACAAAGAAAGATGTGTCGTTTGCTTGGAGTGATTCGCAGGTGGTAGCGTTCAGCACTTTGAAAGATAAGTTAACCCAAGCTCCCCTCTTGCAATTGCCTGATTTTAATAATGTTTTTGAGCTTGAATGCGATGCTAGCGGTATTGGGCTAGGTGCTGTTTTGTTACAAGAAGGAAAACCAGTTGCTTATTTTAGTGAAAAAATAAGCGGTGCTAGTCTGAAATATTCTACTTATGATAAGGAGCTTTACGCTTTAGTGCGCACTTTGCATACTTGGCAGCACTATCTTTGGCATCGTGAGTTCATAATTCATTCTGATCATGAGGCTTTAAAACATATTCGTACCCAAACAAATCTGAACCGTCGTCATGCTAAATGGGTCGAATTCATTGAGTCCTTTCCTTACATTATTAAACACAAGAACGGGAAGGACAATGTTATTGCTGATGCTTTGTCTCGTCGCTATACCATGCTGTCACAATTAGATTTTAAAATCTTTGGTTTGGACACTGTGAAGGATCAATATGTTGACGATGCTGATTTTAAAGATGCTTTCGGCCATTGTATTAATGGGATACCATGGGGCAAATTTCACATACAGGATGGGTTCCTGTTTCGCGCTAACAAGCTGTGTGTTCCAGCTAGCTCGGTTCGTCTTTTGTTGTTACAGGAAGCGCATGGAGGCGGTCTCATGGGGCATTTTGGCGTCTACAAAACGCATGAGGTGTTGGCTGCCCATTTCTTTTGGCCTCGGATGCGCGCTGATGTGGAGCGCCTTGTTGCACGCTGCACTACTTGTCAGAAAGCTAAGTCACGGTTGAACAACCATGGTTTGTATATGCCTTTGCCTGTCCCTTCTTCTCCTTGGCTTGATATCTCTATGGACTTTGTTTTCTGCTGCACATGTTGAACAAATGATTACCATACATGAACAAACGAAACAGAACATTGCTGCTACTAATGCTAAAAATCAGGTTGCTGGTAGTAAAGGAAGAAAACATGTTACTTTTGAGCCAGGTGATATGGTTTGGTTGCACTTGAGAAAGGATCGGTTTCCTACTTTGCGTCGTTCTAAATTAATGCCTCGTGCTGCTGGTCCTTTTAAGGTGCTAACAAAGATTAATGATAATGCTTATATCCTTGACCTGCCTGCGGAATTTGGTGTTTCCACTAGTTTTAATGTTGCAGATTTGAAACCATATATGGCCGAGGATGAGGAGTTGTCGTCGAGGACGACTTCACTTCAAGAAGGGGAGGATGATGAGGACATCACTATGAGTACGACTACACCAGCAGCACCTCCACATCAAGCGCCACTTCCTTCATTAGCTGGGCCAATCACTCGGGCCCGTGCCAGAGATCTTAACTTCGTCATGCTACTAAAGAATGAGGGCCCAGAAGAATAGACGACCAGCCCAACTGCGGCCCATAGTGGACGACCTAGGGTTGGCCGCCCCTAGGGGCTGCGCCCCCTCTATTTATCCAGGAGCTGCGTCTCCTTTATTTTCGAGTTTTGTTTTACGTTAGCCTTAGCTACTCTCGAACACGCGCAAATCTGCGCTGTCTTCGTGTATTCAGAACTCCACCCTCGAGTAATAGATTAGATTGCTCGCATCTTGTTCTTGTTCGTTCTTCGATTGCGCACAGGAAACGATCTTCGTGATCAGGCCGATCTCGCATCAGCAAGGTCGGTAACCACAGGGAGTTGGTTCAGCGATTGCATTGGCGCCTCGGGCTTGCTCGTCGTAGTCGGATCGCAAGGGTCATCTTCCGCCAAATCGGAATTATCTCTACTCGCCGAAAGATCGGGCACCTCAGCTACATCACATGCCAAAGAAAAAACCATCCATTTTACATTACCAAAAAGAGTAATGTTACAGACTCGAATTTTTTACAACAGGATACACTACCTATTATACCATAGCACTACCTATTATACAATAGTACAACCTATTATACAATACACTACTTCTATTTCTACTACTACACCACTATTCCTGCTTCCGGTTGCTCTTGGCAGTCTTGTCGTCGGGTGTGGGAGACCATTCATTGACCAGCCTCATAGAAGGAGGGGGCCTAAAAAGGTCCAACTCACCACCAAGCACTTCTCCCGCAACATGCGAGGGTCCGGCTTCCGACTCGACAGGATCCGCAGGTTCACTAGGATGCAGTTGCGAATATAATACATGAACTTCTTCATGTAAGGTATTGCAATATGTCTGCAGGTTATCAACGGCCAAGTTGAGCTCGGCTACTCGAGCTTGAGCTGTTTCCTCCTTGGCCCATGCAAGCGAACGAGATTGAACAACCCAGTCGAGTGCCAAATCTCGGTCCGCGAGCTAATCTCGCAGATGGCGGACGTCTCTTCTCAACTCATTTATTCGGTCGCCATCTGCGACCCATATATCCGTCCTGCGGCGGAGTTCCGCTTGGAGCCGACTTACTTCTGCTTCGAGATCCCCTATCGGATCGTTTCTTCCACTACTACTATTATCATGTCTTGGGGCCAGCTGGTGACACGGCACACCAATCGGTCCAGTATGTTTGCGCGCAGTTCTCCTCGTGCGCGGCGACATTTTTCTAAGGGGGAAACTTTGATTAGTATAGTTCTTAGCATGATGCATGTATAATTACAGAATCAACCTTAGTTGATTCACACCTTCTATATGTTGCACTCTTACTACCTGGTCTTTGAAATAAACTCTTCAGAATACTTAGGTAAGAAGGAAAAAGATTTTTTAGATAAGTCTTTAGAAAATCCTTTTGAAGATGCCTCATAATATCTGCAGAGAAGGGCTTCGCTCCGATACCAGCTGTGACGGAACTACTAATACTCAGCTAGACTTACCTGGTATGAGGAGTCTACTCCTCTACCTCTAGACTATGCAGCTGTTTGGCTGAGGGGTTTGATTTGCCAAAAGCACTAGCTGTTTCTAAAATCAATTCTTAGCTTTTCAAATTCTAGTATCATTATTTTAGCTAGGTTTGCTCCTTCTAAGCATACATGGTAACAAGCATTTAGTTCAATCAACAAATTGTCTCATGTAACCTCATTTCACTTCTTACTCGATGTAGTATAAGGGGTCAAGCAGTCTCATTAGCTGCGAGAAGCAGACGATTCGAATCGAGTTTTATCCTTGCAAGGTAAACCTAAACACACGACATGTCAGGGTACTCCGACCCCACACATGTCAACCGTCCCCATCGATTCCCCGTTCGCGTCCAGGCCTCACCGCCTTGGCATACAATGCTCCACTGACCCCGGCTGCCGCCGTGCAGTGACCGCACTTGTACCCACCATAGCTAGCATGGGAGACCCAGTCTCAGGTCGCATGAGGGATAAAGTTCGCGCCTGGCTTCACTCAGGTACTAGGTTTATCGGTTACCATTTTTCCCGACATATGGTTAGTACGTTCAAACGCTTGACTCAAGTATCCACACATTAATCCTTAATTCTTTTTTCCCGTCTCATGGTCAAGGCATCCTCCCTGGATCCAAGTCCATAGACTAACATAGATCCCGTTATCAAGATGAATACAATCAATTCCTGACCTCGCGCGAGTGCTAGAAAAATCACTCGACTTCTACCGAGATCCTGATTAGCAAGCAGCTACTCGACCTAGCATAGTAGTATTCATCTCAAAAAGGAATCTTAAGTTCATGCAACTAGAGGTTTCAAGCAACTCCTACACTTAAGTGCACATTACAATCCTACAAGCATTAAGTGTAGTAAAGTAGCATATAATAATACGGTTATGCATATAAATCGGGGCTTGCCTTCAATAGCTGGGGCTGCAGGGAGATCCTCGATAGCAGCCTCGGGAGCTTGCTTCTGGTCTTCCTCTTGGACAGTCCCTTGCTCGGGGATGAACACGTACTCTCCGTCGGTGAGATTACAATCTAATGAATGCAATGCGTAAGATATAAGCATGATATGATATGTGCTTTAGTAATTTAAACTTTTGATGTTGTATGATCTACTTGAGTTAGATGGAGTTAAACCTTACTTATGTGAGACTTTTGGGTGGTATACTTGGTAAATTGGATCAACCTTAGCTAAGTTAAATGGTAGGTTTATTTTTGCGGTTCCATTGAATTCTTTTTAAGGTCTTTAGTGAGAATTGCCAAGAATTCAAGTTGGACTTATTGGAGTGAGATTTATTTCTCCTTTCCTTTTCTTTATTCTCTTTAAGTTTTTGGAGTGGGTTTGAACTACAAGTTGCCTTAATAAATTTCCAAAACTTCTGTAAAAATTACAGTGGCTTATTACTGGTGTATAATTCTTTGTCTCAAAATTTGGGGTTCAAAAAGTGAATAGTTTTCTCTGGACAAAATTACCAAATTTTAGGGTAGAAGGGGTGATTTGAACTACAACTATCATTTAATAGTAGGTACTTCTCTAGGACTTATTTTTGCTGGCATTTAGATGCTATAACATGACTTGGTACAAATTTCTAGCCATTAATACTTATTAGTTATTTTACTAGGATTTTCTAAAGTTTCTAGCCAAAGGGGTGCTTTCTACTACCACTATATTTGAAAAATATCAAACAACAGATTTCTGATTTTTCCTAGCTTCTATTTTGCGCAAGAGCAATCATTCTGAAGTTTGGCATCTTTTTGCTTAAGGGAATGGGTGGTATGCATTAATAGGATTAAATGGCCTTTCTTATAAAATATTGGCAATAGATATTATTTTGCATCTTTCCAATGGGTTTGTATTTTTCTCTGGTGGCCTATCTCATTATTGATCTAGCAAAATTTTATTTGCCCATTATTGCATTATTTTGGGCTATTCATGATTTAATTGAACTATGGCTCATTATCATGTTATATTTATTTACCCTACTTAAAATGATTACCCTACTTAAAATGATGGGTTGGGGTGTCCATTATTTTTGCAGTGGGGTTCTGGTGGTTACAAGTCCACTGGATTTTTATTATCAATTTTGGGCCTAGTTTTGTAATTCTAATAATTGATTTCTAGTTGGAATAATGCTAAATAAAACATTTTACTTTGAATCTGATCTGGACTAGAGGTTCCTTTATTTTTCCTAGGTTCTTTGTCACTTAAGCAAACTAGAAAAAATAATTTCATCCATTGGTCATTAATTTCTAAGGCCTTTCTGATTTTCCTAAGATTTGGGCAGAAATGGCTTTTAATGGATTTCTACACTAAATTTTTCAATACTGGGGTTCTCACTATTTTTAAACAGTGCTTAAATGGGGTTTGAACATCTACAAATTTTCTTAGGTTCAGCACAGAAGCATAACAAATTTTCCTTAATTAAACAAAGTTTGGTCAGTTTCTGTATTAAATTTTAAACTCTAAAAATTTGAACAGAAAACATAAGGTTCAGTATTTTTAATTGATAGTTCATAATATTTAGAATTTAGCAAAATTGGTTTGACAACTTTTGGTTAAGTATTCATCAAGTTATGAATTTTCTAAGTTCTCTGTTTATTAAAAAGATTAAACAGAAATGATTAAATGGAAAACTACTTTGCAACGGGGTCCCTGGCGGGTGTTTTAAGTTTTCCTTACAGACTAGTCCCTGGGCTACTATTCAATTGAGTCACTGACATCTCAGAAAACCCCCTGGATTCTTCTAATCCTAACCCGAGGTCCTTTCCCCAAATTAAACAGTACCCGCGGCGGAAGAAAGGGCGGAGGGGCTTACCGGCGGCGAGATTGCTCCGGTGAGGTGGCAGAGGGTGTAGGGGAGGTCCTGAGGGTCACGACGATGTGCGGGTCGCCGTCGGGGATGGTCGGAGTCGGCCGGTCCGCGTACGCAGGCGGGGGAGCTCGTCGGCGGCGAGGAGTCCGGCCTATCCTGGGCACAATTGACCGATCAAACGGGTCAGAGAGCTTCACCAGGGATCAAGGAAGGGGTGTGCGCGAGGAATTGAAGAATGGCTCACCGGAGTGCCCAGTCCACGTGCGGGGGCGGCCGACCGAAGTCCGGCGAGGGTGATCTCGAGCTTCCGGTGAAGTTCGGCCAGGTCCGAGGGCTTGGAAAGCTTCACGGGCCAATAGCGGAGCTAACCGAAGCGCTGGCGCAACTTGGACGCGACTGGAGAGAGCTGGCCACGGCGGCCGAGGCTCTGAAAGCTTGGCAGGCGGTGGCGCGGCGTGCTCGGGGCAATTTCCGGTGATCACTGACTTGGGCAAGATGTGAGAGCACGCGGGGATGAATGGCCGAGGCTTGGGGCGGCTTTATAGGCACGACGCGGTGCACGGGCGGCCGTGGACCGGCGAGCGCGCGCGGGCGTGCACTGGGAGGCGCCGGTGCGCGAACGGGCGTGAACCGGAGGTGTCAGCCACGGTCGAACACGTGTGCCCGTTGCCTCTGCCCAAGTTCTAGCGCTGATTGGGTGCAAATCTTCGTGAATTTGGGCAAGATCGCTGTGAAGGATTTGTTCACCTGACCTTGCATTGTCTTTTGTGTATGGACGTCGTGCGGTTTTAGGCTAGGGACAGGGAGTTGTAGCGTCACCAAGGTGCCAGTGTCAGAATGTCTGGTCCCGAGGTCAAACTGCGCCAAAACCGTGTCAAATGAATTTGGTTTGAGTTCAAACTTTTCCAGGACGAGTTCAAGTAAATTTGGCACAACTTTGATATTTGGATCTCCTGGTTTTGAGTTTCGAAAAACAGAGAACGCAGTTGATCCTTGGAAAGAGGTCTGAAATTCAGAAATTCAGAAATCTGAATTTCTCCAAGGGTTCATGGTTCAATGGCTGATTTGGGAATTTAAAAAAAAACAAATGGCCAAACTCTCTTACTATGATTTGTTAGTTATTTTATGAACTAAAACTTTGTAATTTGATCATAACTAAAATTTGCATTTCCCCCCATGACTTCTCCCAATTACCCTTTATGCTTAACTTGGTTTACTTAGGATTTATTAGGGTTTGAGAGTCTTTCTCTCTCAAGATTCATGACAAGATTAAGGATAGTTTAAGAAGATTCATTATAAACCTTTGCTCTAAATTTTCTTTTGATGTTCAACCTTTCACTAGATTTACATGTGATAATAGGTTGGGGTTAGCTTAGGGAAGAACCCAAGGTGACACTGGGGTGTCACACCTTCGGCTGAAGATATACAAAAAACCTTCGAGCATATCGAGAATGAAGTTGATGCACTCGACGAAGTAATAACTAGGCATGGTGATTTATGTGCTCTGTTAGCTTCTCGTGGCACGACTGCTGCATTTTTGAAGCTCAGGTGCACGCATGCTAAAACAGTAAACAAGCCAAACTTCAGCCTATCACCATCAAACTTGGTCAATATTCCTGGTGAGGCTCGAAGTATTGGAAAAAGATTTATTACTCAAATTTGGGCTAAAGGCGGACGAGAGTTAGCTGCAGACGAAGCCCGGAATTTGCTTAATTCGGTACGAAACTTGCACCTGTTATTTGCCTTGATTTTTCTTTATTACCATCGCATTTACCTCATACCGTTGTTTGTCTGCAGGATGGCGGCACCGAAGGTCAGTGAGCCGAAGCGCATTCCGAAGGTTGCTGGGCTGAAGCTTACTTTTATGACCCTGCATAGAGCCTAGGATCTTTTTGCATTATTTTGCAAAAGATTGTAATTGAGGGCTGAACTCGATATTGTGTTTATTTGTCCATACCTTGTAATATAATTTTAACTTTCCATCCATGTGTGAATTGCTTTGCTATGGACGAAACCCATAAGTATAACTTTTGAGCCGAAGGCGAAAAACACCTTCCCTTCTTTTCGTACACATCGGAGCATTTCATTGTATAAAATGCCTCTGTTCTTGTCTGAGACGAAGCTTTTTCATATTCAACGAAGCATTTTGTCACCGAAGCCGTACAACTCTTTCTGTTCATATTATTGTCCGTGCTTCTTGTCATCATGATGATGATCCTACGAATGTCTAATAAATGTTTGTATGAATGCAAAGAATGATGCCATGAAATATGCAAATGTATGACCCGAACACACACGAAACCATACCCAGACTCTACATTCCCTTAGGAACGACTTTGGAGTCTCTTCACCTTCTATTTTGGTTGCATTTAAGCTCTGCATTCCCTTAGGAACGACTTTGGAGCTTCTTCACCTTCTATTTCGGTGGCATTTAAGCTCTGCATTCCCTTAGGAACGACTTTGGAGCTTCTTCACCTTCTATTTCGGTGGTATTTGGCTCTGCATTCCCTTAGGAACGACTTTTGAGCTTTGGGACTTACTCTGTGCTCCCTTAGGAACGACTTTTGTAGCTTCGGAACTTACTCTGCGCTCCCTTAGGAATGACTTTCATAGCTTTGTCACCCTCGGAGTGATTACACCTCAGCATCCCCTTAGGGACGTCTTTTGAGCTTTTCCCTGTTCTCTTTGCACTCGATGGTGCGGATTCTGATATTACATGTTACATTTTTGGGGGAATTTGGCCCTTGTAATGCATAGGGCTAAACAAGAATGAAAATTACAAACTATGGCCCCATTAAAAACCTTTCTCCCATCCTGAAAGGAAAAGGGTGCCATAGGAAAAATAAAAAGATTACATCAATTACACATAATATCGTCGAAGCTCATCCGCATTCCAAGATCTATGTATGTCGTTGCCGTCCATATCCTTGAACCTGTAAGAACCGGGTCTTGACGAAGATGCTACCAGAAAAGGACCTTCCCATTTCAGTTGTAGCTTCCCCACTGTATCTGGGTTGGCTATCCTTCGAAGCACCAAATGGTCTGGCTTGATATTTTTCAATCGAACTTTTCTATCACGCCATTTTATTGTTTCGGCCTGATACTTATTGATGTGCTCTATGGCCTGAAGTCTGGTCCCTTCTATGGTGTATTTTGTTATTTGACAATCAGTTTCGTCTTCCACTAAGGCTGTGGTTCTTATTGACCATGTTCTTGCTTCTTCTCGTGTTATTGCTTCATCACCGAACATGAGCTTGAATGGAGTAAAACCTGTTGACCTTGAAATAGCAGTGTTGTGGCTCCACACCACTTTTATCAACTCATATCGCCACTTTTCTCTAGGCTGATTGAAGATTAACTTCATTATTCCTGTCATTATAATTCCATTTGCTCTCTCTACTAACCCATTTGATTCTGGATGCCTTACTAATGCAAAATGTATTCTTGTACCAATCTGGTCACAAAAAACCTTGAACGTTTCAGCATCAAATTGAGTTCCATTGTCCACTGTAATAGCCTTCGGCACACTGAAGTGACAAACAATATTTTGCCAGAAGAACTTCTGGACTGTGGCCGAAGTTATGGTAGCTAGAGGCTTAGCTTTGATCCACTTTGAGAAATATTCCACCGCTACTACAACATATTTTAAGTTTCCTTGTGCTGGTGGAAGCGGTCCTAACAAATCTAGGCCCCATATCTGCAATGGCCAAGTAGGTTGAATCAATTGTGTTAAAGACGAAGGTTGTTTCTGGTCTCTGGCACATTTCTGACAGTTTTCGCATATCTAGACCAAGTCTGCTACATCCGAAGCTCCCTTCGGCCAATAAAAACCTTGTCTAAAAACCTTTCCCAGTAAAGGCCTGGATCCAAGGTGGGCTTCACACAGTCCTGCATGTATTTCCTTCATTAATTCTTTTCCTTCATTTCTGGAAAGGCATTTGAGCAATGGGGAACAAACTCCGTGCTTGTATAACTCCCCTTCAATTATTATATAATGTCTTGTTCTTGGTTCCATTCTCTTGTTATAAACTTTGTCGTCTGAGAGGCAGTTGCCTTGGAGGAAGGATATTATTTCGGTCCTCCAGTCTTCACTATGTACAAGTGAGATTGTGAGCACTGCTCTTTCCATGAGCTCAATTGAGGGTGCTTTTATTGTTTCAAAGAATACTTCCGAAGGTAAAAGGGAGCCCCTATGCCGCTGACTTAGCTAATAAATATGCATGCTCATTTTCTCCCCTTGGGATATTTTTATAGAAAATCCCTCGAAAGAAGCTTCCAATCTTTGGACAACATCCAAATACTTCTCAAGCTTCGGATCTCTTGCCTTGCTACTCTTATCCACGTGGCCAGAAATAACTTGCGAATCAGTTTTGAGGATTGCCCTTTTTATTCCCATTGCCTTTAGTTTTCGAAGCTCCAAAAGAAGGGCTTCGTACTCGGCAATGTTATTCATACAACTGAACTCTAGCTTTATTGCATAACATGTTATAACTTTAGAGGGTGCAACTAGGACAGCAACTGCTCCTGCACCGAAGGTACCCCAAGATCCGTCACAAAATACCGTCCAAGCTTCGGCATCTTTTGTCACTTCTTGACCCTGAGCCCCTGGCGTCCAATAAGCGATGAAGTCTGCTAACGCCTGAGATTAAATTGAGGATCTGTGCACATAATCAATGGTGAATTCATTAAGTTCTGTGACCCATTTTCTGATCCTTCATGTAGCTTCTCTATTCCTCATTATGTCTTTCAGGGATTGCGATGAAGGCACTATTATATGATGTGCTTGAAAGTAGTGCTGAAGCTTCCTTGAGGCCATCAATACAGCATACAGTACATTCTCCAATTCTGTATTATTTTTATTTGACAGGCTGAGTACTTCGGAGACGAAGTGTACCGGCGCTTGCTTTTTTATTTGGCCATCTTGCTTCTCCTGTACAAGTGTCGCACTAACCGCAGCATGGGAAGCAGCCACATACAGAAGTAGCGGAGTTCCTGATGAAGGTGGGGTTAGAGTTGTCAACTCTATCATATATTGCTTTAATTCTTCGAAGGCTTTCTGTTGAACCGGACCCCACTGGAAGACTTCGGCTGACTTTAGTATTTCAAAGAATGGTAAATTTCTCTCTGCTAATCGTGAGATAAATCTATTCAACGATGCCAGCCTTCCTGCCAACCGTTGAGCCCCCTTCTTTGAATTTGGTGGCTCCATCCGAAGGATAGCTTCGATCTTGCTTGGATTAGCTTCGATACCTTTAGTTGATACCAGGCAACCAAGAAACTTGCCCTTCTTCACTCTGAAAACACATTTTTCGGGGTTCAACTTGAGACCAGCTTGTCTAAAATTGGCAAACGTCTCTTCCAAATCAGCAACATCATTTTCTTGTTTTGTGCTTTTCACTATGATGTCATCGACATAAGTCAACACATTCCTACCTATTTGAGAGTGAAGAACCTTGGCAGTCATTCTGCTGAAGCTTCCTCCAGCATCTTTGAGCCCCTCAGGCATCCGAAGGTAGCAATAGGTACCACTAGGAGTTATGAAGCTTATCTTTGGCTCATCATCTTTATCCAAATTTGGTGATAACCCGAGTAGCAATCCAATAGGCTCATGAGTTCTGAAGAAGCTGTTGCATCCACAAGGGAATCTATTCTCGGTAAAGGGAACTCATCCTTGGGACATGCCTTGTTGAGATCTGTGAAATCAATGCACATTATCCATTTCCCATTAGCTTTTTCACCATAACGGTGTTAGCCAGCCACTCTGGATATGTTATTTCTCTGATAACGCCAGTAGTGAGAAGTCTCTTTACTTCATTCCTTGCACCTTCGGCTTTATCATCGGACATTTTCCAAAGCCTCTGCTTTCTTGGTCTGAAGGATGGGTCCACATTGAGTGAATGCTCAATAACATCTTTGTTGACACCACAAAGGTCATTGGCTATCCAAGCAAAAACATCTTTGTTATTAAACAGGAATCTTAACAAAGTTTTTTCCTGTTCATCATATAGCTGGGATCCTAACAATACTTTTTGCTCTGCTATGTCTTCATAGAGAAGCATAGGCTTCGTTTGATCTGATGAAGCAGCCTTCTCTCTTTTATGCTTATACTACCGATAAGCTTCGACTTCATCTATATTATGAATATCCTTCGAATCCATCCAACTCCCTTCAGCCCTCCTGGCAGCTTCTTGACTCCCGTGTACAGAGATGGGCCCTTGTTCCGAAGGTATCTTCATGCATAGATATGCTGGATGAAGTATTGCTTCGAAGGCATTGAGTGTTCCTCGACCAATAATTGCATTGTATGGATACTCCATATCGACAATGTCAAAGAAAACCTGTTCTGTTCTTGTGTTATGGACATAGCCGAAGGTAACTGACATTGTTATCTTGCCAAGTGCCACAATCTGTCTTCCTCCGAAGCCACAAAGAGGGTGTGTTGCATCATGTATCTTATCCTCTAGCTCTTGCATTTGCCTGAAAGCCTTTGCAAAGATGATGTCTGCTGCACTGCCTGTGTCAACCAGGACATTGTGGACTAGAAATCCATTGATGACACAAGATTTTCATTGCATCGTTGTGAGGATAATCCTTGAGCTGAAGGTCTTCTTGAGAGATGGTAATTGGAATGTGAGACCACTTGGATTTGATGAAGGGTCCTTGCACCCCAACATGATGTACTCTTCTTTGTGCTTCCTTCTTCTGCTTCTTGTTGGCTGGTTCAGAACTTGAACCGCCTGTGATTGGGAGCACCAGCTTCGTGGCCGAAGGTGCTACATCTTGGTTGTTGTGCGAAGCCATCGTCACAACTGTGGAAGTGAGTTCACCAGAGGTGGGCGCCAATGTTGGTCCTTGTTCTCGAATGTTATACACCAAGAACAAAGCAACACAATTGTTAATGGATAAGGAACTTCGTCCTTCGAGACATTATCTCCCTTGAGACATAATGATCCTCGGACGAAGGTCATGAAGGGTGTACCTTCATCTTCTCAGTAAATGAATATAAAAGAAGAAACATGTAATACATAAGAATGTAAATAATGGCAATGTAGAAATAGATTATTTACATTCTTATTTCATTTTATAAACATGAACAAATGCTCATAATATTTAAATTTCATTGATACCTTCGGCTCAACAGAAGGCGAGAGTGTGAGAGACGCGGGAGCAATTACAATGCAGCGTGAACAATACATGGGTATTGTTCATCTATTTTTAGGCACAAGATGCAGCCTGGACGAAATTACATCCATGTCCCTGATAACTAATTATGATCATAATACAAACTATGAGGGACTAAACAGTCTTTTCCTCTCTAAGTCGGTATCGTCCTTTGTCTTTATCATGACATCAAGCCGAAGCTCTTTTAATCGAAGCTTTGGCTTTGTCCGCATCACCTTTGGTTTATATCTTCATGTGACACCTTCCTTTATATGGTCTTACCAAAGGTGTTTTTGCCTAGAGGACCTTCGGCGGAGAAGAAGACCCCCAACAGGGGAGGTGCCTGGGATAAGCTCTATGGCAAATTCAATTTTCCTTTCAGGTGGCATGCCTGATAACTCTTCAGGGAACACGTCGGGGAATTCCGACACAATTCTAATTGCCTCAATCAGATTGGACTCTTTGTCATCTACTGATAAATGGTGACAGCCTCCTTCTTCTAGTTCAGGCAAGTACATCTTAGTTACTACTTCCTTTCCGAACAGGGACACCAACTTAACTGTTCTCTTGTCACAACTGACGGTGGCTTAGTTTCTGTGTAGCCAGTTCATCCCTTGGATGACATCTAAACCTTGAGTTCCCATTACTACTAGGTTAGCGGGGAAGTCTATCCCCCTTATTTCAATCCTTAGATTCAGACAAATCCTATCGGACTGAACTTTTCCCCCAACTGAATTAACTCTTAAAGGTGGGATCATTGGTTCTATGGGGATGTTATTTGCTTCTACCCAAGATGTAGAAACAAAAGAATGCGTGGCACAAGTATCAAATAATACTTTTGCTAGGTAGGATTTGATTGGAAACATACCTACTGCCATGTTTTGAGCATTCTAGATTGCTTCGGCCTCTAGGTGGTTCACCTTTCCACAGTTGTAAGCCAGACCACGACCTCCTGGTGCTTGCTGTGGTGCTCCTTGTCTTGCTGGGGCATTGACTGTTGGTGACTGCTAAGCTGCTTTCTTTGGACAGTTCTTCGCCCAGTGGTTTTGTTCTCCACAGTAGAAGCACGCACGGACTCCTACTTGCATGGAGCTACTTGACTATTCTAGTTGGTTGCTGGGGCAGGAAGGCGAGCTGCATGGTTATTCTGACGCTGGTATTGATTTCCTCCCTGCTGGTTGCTCTGACTGTACTGCTGCTGCTGCTGAGGAAACTGCCTCTGGTACTGGTGCTAATGATGACGCTGATGCTGGTGACCTTGCATGAATTGCTGGGGTGAGTTGCCTGAGTAGCGGGACGACTGTTACTCTCGACCTGAGATTCACCGATCTTGCGTTTCCTGTCCTCCATCTCCCGACACTTCCTTTTAGTCATGATTGCTCTATCGATCAAGTGCTGGAAGGTGGGGAAAGTGTGGTTCATCAGCTGGTAGTGGAGGGGATCAACCAATCCTCTCAGGAAACGGTACTGCCTCTTAGCATCCGTGTTGACATCTTCTGGGGCGTAACATGACAGCTGCAGAAACTTATCCCTGTACTCACTAACGGACATGGGACCTTGCTTCAGGGCGAGAAACTCCTCCTTCCTCACTATCATCAGTCCCTCGGAAACGTGATAGCGACGAAAGTTGTCCCTGAATTCCTCCCAGGTGATGGCTTTAGTGATGAAGCTGAGGTGCCCGATCTTTCGGCGAGTAGAGATAATTCCGATTTGGCGGAAGATGACCCTTGCGATCCGACTACGACGAGCAAGCCCGAGGCGCCAATGCAATCGCTGAACCAACTCCCTGTGGTTACCGACCTTGCTGATGCGAGATCGGCCTGATCACGAAGATCGTTTCCTGTGCGCAATCGAAGAACGAACAAGAACAAGATGCGAGCAATCTAATCTATTACTCGAGGGTGGAGTTCTGAATACACGAAGACAGCGCAGATTTGCGCGTGTTCGAGAGTAGCTAAGGCTAACGTAAAACAAAACTCAGGAAATAAAGGAGGCGCAGCTCCTGAATAAATAGAGAGGGGGCGCAGCCCCTAGGGGCGGCCAACCCTAGGTCGTCCATTATGGGCCGCAATTGGGCTGGTCGTCTATTCTTCCGGGCCTTCGTTCTTTAACAACATGATGTAGTTCAATTCTCTTGCACGGGCCCGAGTCACTGGCCCAGGTGGAAGGGGTGGCGCCTGGGCTGGAGAAGGTGCTGCTGGTGTAGATGTGCTCGTGTTGGTGTTGATGTCCGCATCATCCTCCCCTTCTTGAACTGAAGTCGTCCTCGACGGCAACTCCTCATCTTCTCCCGCATACGGTTTCAAATCTGCAACATTAAAACTAGTGGAAACACCAAACTCCGCAGGTAGGTCGAGGGTATAAGCATTATCATTAATCTTGGTTAGTATCTTAAAAGGACCAGCAGCACGAGGCATCAATTTAGAACGGCGCAAAGTAGGAAAACGATCCTTTCTCAAATGCAACCAAACCATATCACCAGGTTCAAAAGTAACATGTTTTCTTCCTTTACTACCAGCAACCTGATTTTTTGTATTAGTAGCAGCAATGTTCTGTTTCGTTTGTTCATGTATGGTAATCATTTGTTCAACATGTGCAGAAGCATCTACATGTGGGGCGTTCGCAGCATTAAGTGAAATCAAATCAATAGGTGCCCTAGGAATGTAACCATAAACAATCTGGAAAGGGCACATCTTTGTAGAAGAATGCGTGGCATGATTGTAAGCAAATTCAACATGAGGCAAACAATCCTCCCAACGTCTCAAATTCTTGTCTAAAACAGCCCTAAGCATGGTAGATAAAGTTCTATTTACTACCTCAGTTTGTCCATCAGTCTGAGGGTGACAAGTAGTGCTAAACAACAATTTAGTTCCCAATTTATTCCAAAGAGATCTCCAAAAATGGCTTAGAAACTTAGCATCGCGATCAGAGACTATTGTTTTTGGAATACCATGTAAACGAATAATTTCTCTAAAGAACAATTCAGCAACAATGCTAGCATCATCAGTTTTATGACAAGGTATAAAATGAGCCATTTTAGAGAATCTATCAACAACCACAAAAATACTATCCCTCCCCTTCTTAGTTCTAGGCAAGCCCAAAACAAAGTCCATAGAGATATCAAGCCAAGGAGAAGAAGGGACAGGCAAAGGCATATACAAACCATGGTTGTTCAACCGTGACTTAGCTTTCTGACAAGTAGTGCAGCGTGCAACAAGGCGCTCCACATCAGCGCGCATCCGAGGCCAAAAGAAGTGGGCAGCCAACACCTCATGTGTCTTGTAGACGCCAAAATGCCCCATGAGACCGCCTCCATGCGCTTCCTGTAACAACAAAAGACGAACCGAGCTAGCTGGAACACACAGCTTGTTAGCGCGAAACAGGAACCCATCCTGTATGTGAAATTTGCCCCATGGTTTCCCATTAATACAATGGCCGAAAGCATCTTTAAAATCAGCATCGTCAACATATTGATCCTTCACAGTGTCCAAACCAAAGATTTTAAAATCTAACTGTGACAGCATGGTATAGCGACGAGACAAAGCATCAGCAATAACATTGTCCTTCCCGTTCTTGTGTTTAATAATGTAAGGAAAGGACTCAATGAATTCGACCCATTTAGCATGACGACGGTTCAGATTTGTTTGGGTACGAATATGTTTTAAAGCCTCATGATCAGAATGAATTATGAACTCACGATGCCAAAGATAATGCTGCCAAGTATGCAAAGTGCGCACTAAAGCGTAAAGCTCCTTATCATAAGTAGAATATTTCAGACTAGCACCGCTTAATTTTTCACTAAAATAAGCAACTGGTTTTCCTTCTTGTAACAAAACAGCACCTAGCCCAATACCGCTAGCATCGCATTCAAGCTCAAAAACTTTATTAAAATCAGGCAATTGCAAGAGGGGAGCTTGGGTTAACTTATCTTTCAAAGTGCTGAACGCTACCTCCTGCGAATCACTCCAAGCAAACGGCACATCTTTCTTTGTAAGCTCATGTAGAGGCGCTGCAATGGAGCTAAAATCACGAACAAATCTGCGGTAGAAACCGGCAAGTCCAAGAAAGCTCCGAATTTGTGTGACCGTCGTCGGTGTAGGCCACTCCCGAATGGCAGCAATCTTGCTGCTATCCACCTCAATGCCCTGCGGAGTAACCACATAACCAAGAAACGAGACACGTTGCGTGCAAAATGTGCATTTTTCCATGTTACCAAACAAGCGAGCAGCACGCAAAGCGTCAAAAACAGCACGCAAATGTTCTAAATGCTCCTCTATAGACTTGCTGTAAATAAGGATATCATCGAAATAAACAACAACAAACAAACCTATGAAGGCCCGTAGAACTTCGTTCATTAAACGCATAAAGGTGCTGGGAGCATTAGTCAATCCAAATGGCATAACCAACCATTCATATAAACCAAATTTCGTTTTAAAAGCCGTTTTCCATTCATCACCGAGTTTCATTCTAATCTGATGGTAACCGCTACGCAAATCAACCTTAGAGAAAATAACGGCACCACTAAGCTCATCTAGCATATCATCAAGGCGTGGAATAGGATATCGATAACGAACTGTGATGTTATTAATAGCACGACAATCTACGCACATACGCCATGACCCATCTTTCTTTGGAACGAGTAAAACAGGAACCGAGCAAGGGCTAAGAGACTCACGAATGTAACCCTTATCAAGCAACGTCTGCACCTGGCGCTGGATCTCCTTCGTCTCATCTGGATTTGTACGGTACGGGGCGCGGTTCGGAAGAGAAGCGCCGGGGATGAGATCGATCTGATGCTCAATGCCACGGAGGGGAGGAAGACCCGGTGGTAAGTCCGTAGGATAAACATCAGCATACTCCTGCAAAAGGTTAACAACAGCAGGGGGTATATCCAAAGACGGTGCATCATCAAGCGGAACAAGCATTCGCGAGCATACAAGTGCATAACAGGGCATATGAGCTTCATGGAGATCATCAAAATCAGCACGTGTAGCAAGTAAAACAGGAGAGTGCAACTTGATTTCAGATTTAATAGGTGCGGCTGATGTCGATTTGACTTGTTGTGCAGTTTTAGCAGCCCTAGTAAGATCATCTTTCAAAATTTGGTCAGGGGTCATTGGATGTATAATTATTTTCTGGCCTTTAAACATGAAAGAATAATGATTTGAACGACCATGATGTAAACTATCAGTATCATATTGCCAAGGTCGACCTAATAACAAAGAGCATGCTTCCATAGGAATAACATCGCAATCAGCATAATCAGAATAAGAACCCAGCGAGAAGGGGACACGTACCGAACGTGTTACCTTTATTTTACCACCATCATTAAGCCATTGAATGTGATACGGATGTGGATGTGTGCGAGTGGGCAAAGATAATTTCTCTACCAATGCTGTACTTGCCAAATTGTTGCAGCTGCCACTATCGATGATGATGCGAATCGACCGTTCGTGCACGACGCCCTTGGTATGGAATAGAGTGTGTCGCTGATTTTTTTCGGCCTGGGCAACCTGTGTGCTGAGAACACGCTGCACAACAAGACTCTCATACCTATCGGCGTCGATGGGATCAACGTGGACTTCCTCATTTTCTGCATGGTTAGTGGCAATCATAGCATGACTAGTTTCCTCAGAATCACTGGCTGAAGAGTACTCACCATTGTCACGTATAAGCAAGGTACGCTTGTTTGGGCAGTCCCGAATCATGTGCCCAAACCCTCTGCAACGATGGCACTGAATATCCCGTGATGTGCACCCGTTAGGTGATTGCCCGATCTTTCGATGAGAGGGTGTGGAATAACTCGATTGGGGGAGGAGACGACGTTCACGGCCCGACTACAGCCTTCCAAAGACGCTGCGCCTTAGCAACCGATACACCACCTCCTATGGCTGTCACGATCTTGTGGAGCGTGACACCCTGGCCACTAGGGCACTCGTCCTGCAAGCAATCGAAGAACTAGCAAGAACAAGTAGAACAAGTACTGAATTACCAGATCTAAATGTAGGTTTAAAGATCAAACTACAATATGGTGGGGTTCCGAAGACAAGAAGACGGGCGGCTGAACTAGCACGCGCGCTTGCAAGCAAGTAGCGAGAGCTAAACTTGATCTAAACAAAACCCGCTGTTCTTGGTGGCGGCTAGGGGGTTTATAAACATGGGAGGACGACCACAAGGGTATTGGGGTCGTGCTGCAACCCTAGGATGCGTCCCTAATGGACCTAACTTGATACACGACCCATTGGGCCAAAATAGGGTGACGCAGCACCATGGGCAGAAAAGGCAGGAAATGTCTCGGTAAGAAAACAATGATTACGGCGGCCTCAGAACAGATATGACTATAATTCCGGATCCATATGAAAGTAGACTTGATAAGCTTTCCATGTTGTGCTTGAACATTCCAATCCGAGCCCGCATCTGACCGTGGTGACCGTCACAAGTTGGTGTTCTTCTGCAGTCCGAATCCAGCATGTTCAAATCCTTTTCCCTTTCGGTCTTCTCCCTGATTCCTAAGCAAAACAAGAGTGCACGGGTCTCCATGGTCTAAATATGATGGACATGAACTCAAGAGTGTAATCACCTGATGGTTGAGTTGACGAGCACGAGCGCGAGTAATGGGACCAGAAATTGGTACTTGTATTGGTATAGATGCATCAGTAGTGTGGATGTCTTCATCATTCTCCCCTTCTTGCATTTGAGTCGTCCTCGACTCAAGCTCAACTTCCTCTCCCAAGTAGGGCTTTAAATCTGCAATGTTAAATATGGGGCTAACCCCAAAGTCTGCAGGCAGATCTAGCCTATATGCATTGTCGTTAATTTTCTCTAGCACTTTAAACGGTCCATCGGCTCGAGGCAACAATTTAGATTTTCGTAATTCAGGAAACCTTTCCTTTCTCAAATGCAACCAAACTAAATCTCCAGGTTCAAAATTTATTTCCTTTCTACCTTTATCACTAGCAAACTTATATCTAGCATTCATACGCTCTATGTTTTCTTTAGTAGTTTCGTGCAGTTTTAACATCAATTCAGCACGCCTAGTAGCATCAAAATTTAGTTTTTCAGAAGATGGCAAAGGCATTAAATCAATAGGAGCACGAGGTAACAAACCATATACAATCTGAAATGGGCACATCTTTGTAGTAGAATGCAATGATCGATTATAAGCAAATTCAATATGAGGCAAACAGTCCTCCCACATCTTAATATTCTTCTTTAGAACTGCCCTTAACATAGTAGACAAAGTTCTATTCACAACTTCAGTTTGACCATCAGTTTGAGGATGACATGTAGTAGAAAATAAAAGCTTAGTCCCCAATTTTGCCCACAAAGTCCTCCAAAAATGACTAAGAAATTTAGCATCACGATCAGAAACGATTGTGTTGGGCACACCATGCAAGCGAACAATTTCACGAAAGAACAAATCAGCAATATGAGTAGCATCGTCAGTTTTATGACATGGTATGAAATGTGCCATCTTAGAAAATCTATCAACAACCACAAACACACTATCACGTCCCTTCCTAGTCCTAGGCAATCCCAGCACAAAATCCATAGAAATATCTTCCCAAGGAGCACTAGGAACGGGTAGAGGCAAATACAAACCGTGTGGATTTAACCGTGACTTCGCCTTTTGGCATGTCGTGCAACGAGCAACCAATCTCACCACATCTCTTCTCATCTTGGGCCAAAAGAAATGACCAGCAAGTATGTCCTCCGTTTTCTTTGCTCCAAAATGTCCCATTAAGCCACCTCCATGTGCTTCCTGTAACAACAACAAACGAACGGAGCTAGCTGGAATGCATAGCTTGTTAGCTCTAAACACAAACCCATCACTAACGATATATTTGTTCCATCCTTTCCCATCTTTACAATGCAGCAACACATCTTTAAAATCAGCATCATGAACATATTGGTATTTAATCGTCTCTAATCCAAAGATTTTGTAGTCAAGTTGATTCAGCAAAGTATATCTCCTAGACAAAGCGTCAGCAATGATATTCTCTTTTCCTTTCTTGTGCTTAATAACATAAGGAAACGATTCGATAAATTCAACCCACTTAGCATGTCTACGGTTCAGTTTTCCTTGACTACGAATATGTTTCAAAGATTCATGATCAGAATGAATAACAAACTCTTTGGGCCACAAATAATGCTGCCATGTTTCTAATGTTCGCACAAGAGCATATAATTCCTTATCATAAGTAGAATAATTTAGAACAAACCCACTCAATTTTTCACTAAAATATGCAACAGGTTTGCCTTCTTGTAACAAAACACCACCCAATCCAATTCCACTAGCATCACATTCAAGCTCAAAAGTCTTATTAAAATCAGGAAGTTGGAGGAGAGGTGCATGTGTCAACTTATCTTTCAGCACGTTGAAAGCGTGCTCTTGTACTTTGCCCCAACTAAAATGCACTCCCTTCTTCGTAAGCTCATTCAAAGGTGCAGCAATGGTGCTAAAGTCCTTCACAAAACGGCGATAGAAGCCAGCAAGTCCTAGGAAACTCCGCACCTGTGTGATAGTCTTTGGCATAGGCCATCCATGTATCGCTTCTACCTTGGCTTGATCAACCTCAATTCCCTGTGGAGTCACAACATAACCAAGAAACGAAACTCGATCGGTGCAAAATGTGCACTTCCCAAGGTTACCAAATAAACGTGCATCTCGTAAAGCATTAAAAACAGCACGCATGTGATCAACATGTTCATCCATAGATTTGCTGTAGATCAATATGTCATCAAAGTATACTACCACAAATTTTCCAATGAAGGCACGCAAAACCTCGTTCATTAATCTCATGAAAGTGCTAGGTGCATTAGTTAACCCAAAAGGCATGACTAACCACTCATACAATCCGAACTTAGTTTTGAAAGCAGTTTTCCATTCATCTCCCAATTTCATACGAATCTGGTGGTACCCACTACGCAAATCAACTTTAGAAAAGACAATGGCACCACTCAATTCATCAAGCATATCATCTAAACGTGGAATAGGGTGTCGATAACGTATCGTGATATTATTAATAGCCCTACAATCAACACACATACGCCATGTTCCATCTTTTTTAGGCACTAAAATAACCGGAACAGCACACGGACTAAGAGACTCACGCACGTAACCTTTGTCGAGTAGTTCTTGCACTTGTCGCTGAATTTCTTTTGTTTCCTCTGGATTTGTCCTATATGGCGCACGATTCGGCAAAGATGCACCAGGAATAAGATCAATTTGGTGCTCAATCCCTCGTATAGGTGGCAGCCCCTCTGGTATCTCACTTGGAAATACATCAGAATACTCCTGCAAAATGTTAGTAATAACAGGAGGCAAAGAATGCTGCATATCTTGAATTGAAATCAAAGCATCCTTGCATACCAAGGCGTAGGCAACAGTAGTGGAAGCAAATAATTCATTAACATCAGTTTTTGTTGCAAGCAAGCAATGTCCTTTCAATTTTATCCCATCTTTGTTATTACCAACAACTTTAATATTCTTGTTGTTCTCAGTTTTAGCTTTGGTAGCTTTAGCAACATCATCACGCACAATAGCCTCAGGGGACATGGGAAGCAAAATAATTTTCTTATCATGGTATATGAGAGAATATTGATTTGATCTACCATGATGCATACAATCTGAATCAAATTGCCATGGTCTACCTAGCAGAATATTACAAGCATCCATAGGCACAACATCACAGTCAACAACATCACGATATGAACCAATAGCAAAATTAATTCGTACCAGCTTGGTTACCTTGACCTTACCACTATTGTTGAGCCATTGAATGTGATATGGATGCGGGTGCGGTTTGGTCGTAAGTGCAAGCTTCTCCACCATGTCGCTGCTAGCCAAGTTGTTGCAGCTACCTCCATCAATGATCAAACGACATGAACGCTCCTTAATGACACACTTTGTTTGAAACAACGTATGTCGCTGATTCTGCTCTGCCTTCTCCATTTGTGCACTAAGCACACGCTGTACAATGAGGCTCTCATAATGCTCTGCATCATCTGCACCAATCTGTTCTTCGGGTGGTTCCTTAGTGCCTGCATCATCAGCCGCAAGCAAAGCAAGTGTAGCTTCATCCAAATCACTAGCAGAGGAATACCCACCATCGTCTTTTACCACCAAAACACGCTGATTAGGACAATCACGCTGCACGTGTCCATAGCCCTTGCATCGATAACACAGAACATCTCTTGTTCTACCTGTGGAAGCTACTGAAGAGGCACTACCTGCGGGTTTCTGGGCAGATTTGGTTGCTGAATTTGTGGAAGATGCACGTGGTTTGTCGCTGGAGGAAGGCGGGGGTGCTGGTCGACTTGGCGAAGGAGTTGGTGCTGGTGTACGGCCGGTCATGGACGTAGTCGTGCGCTGGTGCCATGGTGTAGATTTTCCTGCAGAAACAATAGACCTTGCACTAGCACGTCGTCCCTGCACTTCCCTTTCAGCTTTGCAAGCAAGATGAAACAATCGGGTTACATTAGCATAATCTTTATAAGCAAGGATGTCCTGAATTTCCCTATTTAACCCGCCCAAAAATCTAGCCATAGCAGATTCCTCACCCTCCTCTATGTTACAACGCAGCATACCCATTTGTAATTCCTGATAATATTCTTCTACACTTTTAGTACCCTGTCTCAATTGTTGCAACTTGTTTAACATATCACGTGCATAATAAGAAGGAACAAATCTAGCCCGCATGACCCGTTTCAACGCATCCCAAGTTTGTGGCATGTTATTAGGATTCTTCTTACCATGTTCTATCCACCAAACAGAAGCAAATTCAGTAAACTCACTAGTAGCAGCTCTAACCCGCGCATTCTCAGGAAATTCATGGCATGCAAACTTTTGATCAACCGCAATCTCCCAAGTAATGTAAGCATCGGGGTCATATTTACCATCAAAAGGAGGTATTTTAAATTTAACCTTACTAAAAGCATCATCATTACCATGTACCTCACGTCGGCGAAAACCACCCATACCTCTACGGTTAGTACGTAGTCGCCGGCGATTAGGTGCTTCTTGGTCATCTTGTTCGGTATCAGCAACATAGTCATCCCAGTTACCTTCGGCGCCCTCATCACGCCCACCATTGATATTAGCATGCATCTCATCAAACCGCCTCAAGAGTGCGACAAGGCTCTTGTCAATATGAGCAACTGTCATTTCCACATTTGCAAGTTTGGTGTTTGTGTCGATCTGTGTGGCCTCCAATTGCCCCATCTTTTCATTCGTCACCTGCATGTCATTATCAAGACCTTCCGTGTGCGTCTTCACCAGCCTTACAAAGTGTTGTATGATACCCTTGGTGCGAGGAGAGTGTGGCATATTACGAGAAGCATCATCAACCTCCAATCCTGCCATGGTTAGACGAACAGAGGCAACAAGAAAAAAAAAACGTGAAGGAATGAAAACTCTACAACTATTAGGATGTAGCTACTGCAAGGCGCTCACTCTCAACCTGCCACACAAGCTCTTACCAATTCTTACCTTGCACAACAGGAGGGGTCAGCAACCAACAAGTCTGCAACCGTGGAATAAGTGTATCGGTGCCGCAGCAACACGACCTGTCAAACTGTAGTCGAAATATGTAGAGTTGTAGGTGGGCTGAAGCAAGGAATACACTAGTACCACGTTAGTTACAAAAGCAAGCTGAATAATCGTTCAACGGTGGTACTGTGCTGGTCCTAGGCTAAACCAGGCTAGAGACGTGAGCCTAGGCACAAAGGTAGTCACTGAAAAAGAACAACTAGCACAGCACAAAGAGAAACAACAGATTTAGAGATTCAGCCCCCTTCTTCTTCTTTTCCTTTTTTTTTTTCTTTTCTATTCTTTTTTTTTCTTCTTCTTCTGTTTTTTTTTGCAGGGGCCTAAACCTTTTTTTTCACTATGACAACCCAAACAATAAAGATATTGCTAACAGCCCCTTTAAATCAGATTTAACAAATCTTGTTAATATAGAAAGTCCAGAAATCTCTACGATGATTGCGGAGCGCTCAGAACGAATTTTGAGATAAGGTCAGATCCGTTGGAAAGAAGATAAGATAAGCTTTCCAGATTGTATTTAAACTTCCAAATCGGATATGATATGTATCCGTGGTGGCAAAAACGAACCAGAGATGTTTTTGGTGATGGTGGATCTCGTGGTGACCAAAACGTGGTAGAACTCAAAACTCTAAAGGAATAAACTAAGACCAGCAACTCGACACAACCGATGCAACCAAAAACTCAACAAGCCCTAACTAAGTAGTACTAGTAAATGCTCAATGGTTTATAGGATTGTGGTAAAACTAATCTACTATTTTTTGGCTTTTTCTGGACTATAGGAGATAAGAAAACAGCGAAGAAAAGTAAATCTCTCACCGATAAACCTTGCTCTGATTACCAACTGATGTGCACCCGTTAGGTGATTGCCCGATCTTTCGATGAGAGGGTGTGGAATAACTCGATTGGGGGAGGAGACGACGTTCACGGCCCGACTACAGCCTTCCAAAGACGCTGCGCCTTAGCAACCGATACACCACCTCCTATGGCTGTCACGATCTTGTGGAGCGTGACACCCTGGCCACTAGGGCACTCGTCCTGCAAGCAATCGAAGAACTAGCAAGAACAAGTAGAACAAGTACTGAATTACCAGATCTAAATGTAGGTTTAAAGATCAAACTACAATATGGTGGGGTTCCGAAGACAAGAAGACGGGCGGCTGAACTAGCACGCGCGCTTGCAAGCAAGTAGCGAGAGCTAAACTTGATCTAAACAAAACCCGCTGTTCTTGGTGGCGGCTAGGGGGTTTATAAACATGGGAGGACGACCACAAGGGTATTGGGGTCGTGCTGCAACCCTAGGATGCGTCCCTAATGGACCTAACTTGATACACGACCCATTGGGCCAAAATAGGGTGACGCAGCACCATGGGCAGAAAAGGCAGGAAATGTCTCGGTAAGAAAACAATGATTACGGCGGCCTCAGAACAGATATGACTATAATTCCGGATCCATATGAAAGTAGACTTGATAAGCTTTCCATGTTGTGCTTGAACATTCCAATCCGAGCCCGCATCTGACCGTGGTGACCGTCACAAGTTGGTGTTCTTCTGCAGTCCGAATCCAGCATGTTCAAATCCTTTTCCCTTTCGGTCTTCTCCCTGATTCCTAAGCAAAACAAGAGTGCACGGGTCTCCATGGTCTAAATATGATGGACATGAACTCAAGAGTGTAATCACCTGATGGTTGAGTTGACGAGCACGAGCGCGAGTAATGGGACCAGAAATTGGTACTTGTATTGGTATAGATGCATCAGTAGTGTGGATGTCTTCATCATCCCGTGTACGTCCTGTGGAAGAAGCGGCGCCTTTGGCAGGGGGTGCCACTGGCTTGGCCGGCCCTGTGCGCGATGTAGTGCTAGGCGTAGGAGGTGCAGGGCTGGAAGGAGTTGAGCTGTGTGTTGGACCCCGGCCTGCAAAAGAGTTAGTATATGTCTTTGATCGTCGTCCCTGCACTTCACGTTCAGCTTTGCAAGCATATTCAAACAATGTGGTTATATCAAAATAATCCTTATAATCAAGTATATCCTGAATTTCCCTGTTCAAACCACCACGAAAACGCGCCATAGCAGCGTCATCTGACTCAACCAAACCACAACGAAGCATACCCTTTTGCAACTCCTGGTAATATTCCTCAACAGATTGTGAACCTTGTTGAAAACGCTGCATTTTGTTAAGCAAATCACGAGCATAATAGGAAGGAACAAATCTGTGGCGCATGGCAGTTTTTAATTGGGTCCAAGTAATGACACTGTTAATGGGAAGTTTTTGTTTATACTCACGCCACCAAATTAAAGCAAAATCAGTAAATTCACTAATGGCAGCCTTCACTTGGCTATTAGCAGGAATATCATGGCATGAAAATTTCTGTTCTACCTCTAATTCCCAATCAAGATATGCAGCAGGATCATATTTACCATTAAAAGATGGAATTTTAAATTTAATCTTAGAAAATAAGTCATTAGGGGGATGACGAACCACACGACGTGCACGACCACGGCGATCTCCATCGTCCTGCTCAGTGTCACCGCCGTATTCCTGCTCCATCTTTGTGGTCAATGCATCAAGGCGTGCAAGGATGGTGTCGAGTGTGGTGCGAGTCGCCGTTTGAGCAAGGTCAAGTTGGTTGAAACGCTCGGTCGTCGAAGTGATCGTTGAATCAAGCCGTTCATGCATCGTCCTAATGTCAGCAGCAAGTCCATCAACTTGTCCCCTTACTTCCTGCAACTGGGCGTCCACCATGTCGTGTGCTCCTGCCATAGTTAGCGCAAACAACAAAAGAAGAAAAACCAACGACAAAAACAGGGGTGTACTGCTCACAAGGCGCTCACACTAGTGCTGTTATCAAGTTCTTATCCGTTCTTACCAAGCCACAGTGGTGAACTGCAATCAACAGGTGGAACCGGTGAAAGATTGGATGAGCGATTGCGTGGAGAAACAGAAACCTGCTCGTCGTAGAAATATGTGGAGTTGTGGGTAGGCTGCACTCAAGTCAAGGATTAGCACGATCAAACAATAATGCAAAGTTGAATTATAGTGCAAAACACGAAACTATATTGCTGGCCACAGGTGCAAAGGATGGATGGAACGAGCAGAATGGCAGTACCGTAAATATTGTACTAGTGATGCCAAAAAGGCACTAGTAGAAATCACAGGTGATTTTGTTTTTCTTTTTTGTATGATTTTTTTGATATTTTTCTCAGCACAAGAAGCAACAAGATAGGAGCTAGACGAAGTTTCACCTAAAACAGAGATCAGATGTGGTCTACAGAAAATCAGGAAGTTCTCTGAAAAGCGTGCGAGAACTTTGACGGATTTTTTTCTTTATTTTCCTGAATTTTTTTTGACAATTTTGTCGAACCCAAACAGACCGAAGGTAAGTTTGGCCGGCCTCAGAATGGTGTCAACAAGCTCCTGTAAAAATTTCAGATTTTTTGGACACCCGAGCGAAAAGTTATGCCCGTTTTACGGAAGGTACCTCAAGTTATGTTCTAAAAACGACCGGGATGAAGCAACTGTATCCTTTCTCCTTCGTTATCTTTTTTTTCTGTTTTTTTTTGACGTAACCGAAGGAGAAAAACAAGGAAGCGGCCGTTGACTCGGTATGTTTTTTTTTCTGTTTTTTTTTCGTAACCGAAGGAGAAAATCAAGGAAACGGCCGTTGACTCGGTTTGTTTTTTCTGTTTTTTTTTGACGTAACCGAAGGAGAAAAATAAGGAAACGATGTTGACTCGGTTTGTGGCGTGATCAAACGGGAGATGGTGGCAGCGCTAGGGTTTGAATGGTGGAAGAACACAATGCAACCAGCAACAAATGACGCGAAAGCACACAAATTCAACAATGCAGATTATTGAAAGAAAGTGCGAGGCTCAAAAGGGTGCTGGGATAAGATCTAACCTGAATTTTTATGTGGTTTTGTGGACTGTAGGAAAAAAAACGCTCGATAAACTCACCGATCAACCTGGAAATCTGATACCAATTGATGAAGCTGAGGTGCCCGATCTTTCGGCGAGTAGAGATAATTCCGATTTGGCGGAAGATGACCCTTGCGATCCGACTACGACGAGCAAGCCCGAGGCGCCAATGCAATCGCTGAACCAACTCCCTGTGGTTACCGACCTTGCTGATGCGAGATCGGCCTGATCACGAAGATCGTTTCCTGTGCGCAATCGAAGAACGAACAAGAACAAGATGCGAGCAATCTAATCTATTACTCGAGGGTGGAGTTCTGAATACACGAAGACAGCGCAGATTTGCGCGTGTTCGAGAGTAGCTAAGGCTAACGTAAAACAAAACTCAGGAAATAAAGGAGGCGCAGCTCCTGAATAAATAGAGAGGGGGCGCAGCCCCTAGGGGCGGCCAACCCTAGGTCGTCCATTATGGTCCGCAATTGGGCTGGTCGTCTATTCTTCCGGGCCTTCGTTCTTTAACAACATGATGTAGTTCAATTCTCTTGCACGGGCCCGAGTCACTGGCCCAGGTGGAAGGGGTGGCGCCTGGGCTGGAGAAGGTGCTGCTGGTGTAGATGTGCTCGTGTTGGTGTTGATGTCCGCATCATTTAGGGTTGGCATGAGTGGGGAGGTAAGACTCCCACCAGGACTGTGTTGCTCCCCTTAGCTGACGGGGACCATACAGAACCTTCTCGCGATTGTTGCACTAGGCAGTGTGCAACTCGCGCTCCATAGTACACAACCAATCTTCAGCGTCCATGGAATCATCAGAGTGGGCAAAGACAGGGGGATGGCCCCTCTTGAATTCTGCCCGCTTGTCTCTGGGCACCTGTGGCATCTGGACTTGCACTAGAGGCTAAGGTGAGGGTGGCTACTGCTGCACCTACTGCATCGCTGCTAAGGTCTAACCAATTGCTTGGACTGCTTGGGTCTGCATTAGGAACATCTGCTCAATGGTCATTGGGGGTGGCGGTGGCAATTGCTGCTGAGCTGCATCTTCATGGGGTGCCTGCTGTTCCGACTGAGCACGCCTTGCACCTCTGCGCCTGTTCTCAGTCATCTGTAGAAAGCACACACACATCAGATCTGACTCTGCAGTCTTTCAGCATTAGAAAAGATATACAGAAATCTCCATAGCACTAAACAAATGATCATCTTCACTGACAACTTCTCAGATAAAGAGGAAAGTGGAAATAAATGGCCCCTCATGAATTCTGCCCGCTTTTCTCTGGGCACCTGTGGCATCTGGACTTGCACTAGAGGCTAAGGTGAGGGTGGCTACTGCTGCACCTACTACATCGCTGCTAAGGTCTAACCAATTGCTTGGACTGCTTGGGTCTGTATTAGGAACATCTGCTCAATGGTCATTGGGGGTGGCGGTGGCAATTGCTGCTGAGCTGCATCTTCATGGGGTGCCTGCTCTTCCAGCTGAGCACGCCTTGCACCTCTGCGCCTGTTCTCAGTCATCTGTAGAAAGCACACACACATCAGATCTGACTCTGCAGTCTTTCAGCATTAGAAAAGATATACGGAAATCTCCATAGCACTAAACAAATGATCATCTTCACTGACAACTTCTCAGATAAAGAGGAAACTGGAAATAAATGGATTACCCAACTAAATAACTGACTTTATGAATAACTACACCAAGTTGGAGGGGATACCCACACCTTGATGACAATCATTACAAGATCCAACTTCATTACATGTTCATCACAACAAGCATTTGAACATATGATAAGCAAACTAACTGATAAACCCAACGGGTAGAAAGGGTGCCCGATCTTTTGATGAGAGATGATGGAGGTGGAAAACTTGTTGGAGAACGACGTTGGCTGCCCGACTACCACAACCAAGATGGTGTGGCGCCTTGAGCGACAGGTACACCGTCTCCTGATAACTACGATTTGGGGTGGAGGTCGACGTTGTGCTATCCGACTACAACAACCACAAGTGTGTTGCGCCTTAGCGATAGTTACACCGGCTCCTGTTGTTGCTGCTCTTGCCGTGCCAAGAACAACCTTGAACCTGCAAGCAATCGAGAACAAGCAAGAAAAAGATAAAAAGCAGACGCTCACAGATCTGATAGAGTTGGGGTTCTGTTTCAAATATCCGGGTGGTCTAGCCGACACACGCGTTTACAAGGAAGTAGCAAAGGCTAAACTTACATCAAACAAAAACCCAAGTTCTTTGGTGGCTGCTAGTTGCTTAAATAGAGGAATAGAAAGGAGTTCTAATGGAGAACGAAACTCTCTCGGCAGTTTCTGGACGCCTCGTTTGGTTTCTGTCATTGATTCTTGATGCACATGAAAGTAGACGAAGAGAGCTTTCCAACAAGTAGTTATTTGCACTAAACAACCTTGGGAGTGGAAAGTTATGCTCTATTTAATTTGGTGCATGCTGCAGTTACGAAATTGACTTGGGTAGAGCAGGAGTTCACTCGGCAGTTTCTGGACGCTTAGTGTCTGATCTCTCGTTGATTCTTGATCCACTAGAAAGTAGACAAAGAGACCTTTCCAACAAGTGCTTATTTGCATTAAACAACCTTGGGAGCTGAAAGATATGCCCTCTTAAACTTGCACTTGTTGTAGTTTCGAAATCCCCTCAAGTGGAGCAGCTTTTATTGCCTTGTTGCCTTCTCAAATTCTAGATGGTTCACCTCCCAAACACCTTAGAATAATAAAGTAATCACAAGGTATTAGTACCTCATTTAAGGAATGATTAGCTTCAACAACAAGGAACGAGTTCACCTGATAATTAAATTTACGTGCACGGACTCGTTTCACTGGTCCATGATTAAATGGTGAAAGAGGTCGCTGGTGTGGTGTATTGATGGCAGTGATGTCCTCATCATCCTCCCCTTCTTGTAATAGAGTCGTCCTCGACTCTAGTGTATGCTCCTCACCCAAGTATATCTTTAAATTTGATGATGTGCTTGCTTTGTTGGAAATGTTGGAAATATCATTACTTGGTCCCCAATCAACTTCTTTGTTCCTCAATGTCTTTGTAGCAGGAGCCATTAACATGGTCATATCTGTACGGGTTATGTTCTCATCATTCTCCCCTTCTTGATAGCAAACCGTCCTCGGTTTTGCATCATGCTTGATGTTGATGACTAAGCTTTTATTAATGTCTTTCAAATATAAACCTGAAACTTCAACTAAAGTACATGGAAACAAGAGATTCTTTTCTTCTTGAGAACATACCAATATCTTATTTGCACAAAGTGAAGAAACAACATATCTAGATGAAATAGAAATTCTATGCACAAGAAATTGTCCTATGTTGTTGTACTTGCCAGCAATATAAAATATATCATGAGAAGGACATGGTATAGTTGATCTAGCAAATAAAATATTTTCCAAATTACCGAGCTCAAAAAGATCATCAAATTCAATATAGCCCCAAGTATTTAAAGAAGAGAGCAAATTTATTTCTTCAGTTTCGTTTGCAATACAAATTACATATTCCTTTTTAGCCAAAATGTTTGGTTCAATAATAGATGTAACATGTTCATTTACTAGTTGTTGTCTTAGTACATGTGAATCATTATCCCACAAATCTTCACTATCACAAGTGTCAGCAATCAATTCTTCTTGTGATGATGGAAAAAAACAGCTGGTTTCATTATTTTGTGTTCTTGTGATGATGTAGAGCAGATGCAAAAGAGGAACTATGGCTCACATGTTCAGTGCTTGTATAATTGTATAATAGAATCTCATTTTCAGCTTTACATGCTAGCAAAAACAAGTGAGAAATGTGTTTGTATGCTTCATGCATGACTATAGTCTGAATTTCAGAATTAAGTCCTTTCATGAACCTAGTCATGACATCTTCCATGCATTCATCTAAACGAGCAAACATGGTACAAATTTTAAAATCATAATAATAATCTTTCACAGTCCTAGCACCCTGCTTTAAGGTGTCTAATTTAGAAAGCAAATGATCAGCATAGTATGCAGGAATGAATGCATCTCTAAAATGAAGTTTGAAGTCTTCCCAAGATTGTGGAACTTTGTTGTGCCTACAAATGTATTTCCATTCCATCAATGCGTGCTCAGTTAACAAATTAGAGGCAATATAAATCTTTTGTTTTTGAGATAGATCATGCTTATCAAATTCCTTATCTACCTTTAGCTCCCAATCAATGTATGCATGAGGATCGAATTTACCGGCATATAAAGGCAAGTGTTGAATGATGCCTCCAATATAACGTTCGGTTGGGTCAAAAATGTCCATATCACCTGCCATGTTTAGTAAAGACAGAAACAATAAAAAATATCTTTGATTCTATAAACTACTAGGAATCATTATTGTAATCTCTCACTCTCAAACTGGTTAAACAAGTTCTTACAAGTTCTCACCACGCAAAGCAGGAGGCGCTGGCAAACAACACGAACAACAACAACAACAGTGGCTGCTAGCACAACCTGGTGGTGTTGTAGAAAATTTTGTGGATTTATAGGTGGCTGTTCAAACAATAGTTCCAAGGAATAGCTAGTACCACGTTAGCCACAACAAGTTGAATAAACGTTCCACAATGGTGTTGTGCTGGTCCTAGTCCAAACCGTAATAGAGACGCGAGCCGTTACACAAATAGTATCACCAAAAGCTGAGAACAGCAATCTGATTTCTGAAACTATAAAAAGAAGGCACACAAACTGCCTTTTGTTTTGTTGCACTTATAAATTTTATCTACCAAAATTCAGAACTGGTTTTTTCTCTCTCTTTTGTTTTGCACGTGTCTTTTTTTTGTTTTGCTGATTAGTGCGGCTTTTTTTGTGCACTCGCCTTTTGCTTTCTCTTCTTTTTGGTTGAATTGCAGCAAGAGGTCTAAACTGGTGATTGAAACAAGGTGGCGCGAACTCGAAACTCTAGCGGTAAGAAAACTTTAGACCAGCAACTCGACCCAAATGCAGCAACCGTGAATTCAACAAGTCGAAAACTAAGTAGTAAAGCAAAGGCTCAAACTGTTTTTAGGTGAATTTCTGCTCTAAATATATCTTTGGGCAAAAGTGGACTGTAGGTAAACAAAACAAGGAAGATTGAGATCTCTCACCGAGCAACCTGAAATTTGATACCACTTGATAAACCCAACGGGTAGAAGGGTGCCCGATCTTTCGATGAGAGATGATGGAGGTAGAAAACTTGTTGGAGAACGACGTTGGCTGCCCGACTACCACAACCAAGATGGTGTGGCGCCTTGAGCGACAGATACACCGTCTCCTGATAACTACGATTTGGGGTGGAGGTCGACGTTGTGCTATCCGACTACAACAACCACAAGGGTGTTGCGCCTTAGCGATAGTTACACCGACTCCTGTTGTTGCTGCTCTTGCCGTGCCAAGAACAACCTTGAACCTGCAAGCAATCGAGAACAAGCAAGAACAAGATAAAAAGCAGACGCTCACGGATCTGATAGAGTTGGGGTTCTGTTTCAAATATCCGGGTGGTCTAGCCGACACACGCGTTTACAAGGAAGTAGCAAAGGCTAAACTTACATCAAACAAAAACCCAAGTTCTTTGGTGGCTGCTAGTTGCTTAAATAGAGGAATAGAAAGGAGTTCTAATGGAGAACGAAACTCTCTCAGCAGTTTCTGGACGCCTCGTTTGGTTTCTGTCATTGATTCTTGATGCACATGAAAGTAGACGAAGAGAGCTTTCCAACAAGTAGTTATTTGCACTAAACAACCTTGGGAGTGGAAAGTTATGCTCCATTTAATTTGGTGCATGCTGCAGTTACGAAATTGACTTGGGTAGAGCAGGAGTTCACTCGGCAGTTTCTGGACGCTTAGTGTTTGATCTCTCGTTGATTCTTGATCCACTAGAAAGTAGACAAAGGGACCTTTCCAACAAGTGCTTATTTGCATTAAACAACCTTGGGAGCTGAAAGATATGCCCTCTTAAACTTGCACTTGTTGTAGTTTCGAAATCCCCTCAAGTGGAGCAGCTTTTATTGCCTTGTTGCCTTCTCAAATTCTAGATGGTTCACCTCCCAAACACCTTAGAATAATAAAGTAATCACAAGGTATTAGTACCTCATTTAAGGAATGATTAGCTTCAACAACAAGGAACGAGTTCACCTGATAATTAAATTTATGTGCACGGACTCGTTTCACTGGTCCATGATTAAATGGTGAAGGAGGTCGCTGGTGTGGTGTATTGATGGCAGTGATGTCCTCATCACTAACTCTAATTAAGACTCACTAGACTAAGACACTGAATTAAGCATTATTACAGACTCCGACTATTTCGATCAATGGAACCAAATCTATCCGGGTCCTGCAGTCTGGGGTACCATAGTCGAAGCGACCATGGGGCGTTGAGCGGTAAGGGTGCTGAATCCCGACAGGGGCGGGAGAACCACCATCCAGATAGTGGCATGCTACGCACTCAGCACGCAATTCCGCAACCTCTGCACGAACCTTGCCCAACTCGTCAAGGGCGTGGTCCAACTCGGTGTTGAGCACGGTGGCTAGGTTGACCATGCTGTTCAGCCTAGGATTGCCCTCACCAATGTGTTAATCACACCTCCAGCATTGTCGGTCGAACAACGAGGGTAGTACTTCAGGTCAAGGCCATTAGCTACCCCGCTGAACAACGAGTAATACTGAGAAAGTGCACGTCGTGCTGCACCTTGCATGGCTGCCTCGGCAATATCCCTATCAGTAATAGAATAGTGCTCTGAGAAGGCCTCTGCACCCCAGAGATCATCGTCCAGATGGTGCACCAAGCAAGTAGCCTCCCACTGGTCCGAGTATAACCCGCGACGATGCTGGTAGACTACACAACGGTACTCGATGGACCAAGTGTGTCGGTCGAAGGCCCGACGCAGCAAGGTGTTGAGAGCGTCGTGGAAGTGACACCCGCGAGCAGCGTCACGAGTGATGGGTCTAGCGATCCACCCCTCCGGCTCTGGCTCCTCCAAGAGCTCCGTGTCGTGGCTCGAACTGCCACCGGCGTCGTCGTCGCATCCATCTCCATTAGGGTCTCCCCCAGCAGTTGGGATGGCCTGTGGTAGTGCAGGGGGCATCTCTGGCTGAGGTGCAAATGCAGGCGGCCTCCCAAACTCCACCTCCTGCTGAGGCAAGGGGGAAGAGTCCTGCTGCTCCTGCTCCTGGCTTCGGCGCTCCTGCTCCTCGTGCAGGCGATGATGCAGTATCTCCAGGTGACTGGACTGACCTGGCACCGTGCGATGCAGTGGACGCTCCGCCAGGCGAGAAGGCAAAAAGGGGATCACTGACTTACGTGCAGTGCATCTAAGATGAGCCATCTACAAAAGACATCGTAAGCACAAGAGTGAGAGTACAACTATAAGACCAGAAAGTAAATAGAAAGAAAAGTGAGACAAAATTTTGTGAGATAAGTAGGTAACATAGAATTGGTAAAGATGACCAACTTTTGAAAGGACACTAAGGTCAAGGTAAGAGTAGGGGTCTATAGTCCTTAGGGTGACCATCCTAGTCTAGGTTAGCAGTCCTACAGTCAGCAAGGCTTTGATACCACTTATGTCACACCCGGTTTTGGAAGGCAAACCGAATGCGAACCATGTACGTGCCAGGATCAGAACTCACATACACAATGATCACATAATTGGACATCATCACATAATGCTCAAAGTAAATAGCGGAAAGGTACTTTATTTACATCAAGATGTCCAAGACATCCACAGAGAATACATAACCATAGTTTTCAACATTAATATCAAAGTGTGGAAATACGAAACGTAGAAGATAAGCCTACACTGGCAGCTGACTGGGGGTTTGCCACTAAGATAAACTAGAACTCATCGTAGTCCTGGAACTCCTCAAAGTCCTCCATGTTGCCAGCATCTCCTCCTGAGCACTGCGTACCGTGGGGACAACCTGGGGTGGGGTGGTTTGTAAAGCAAGGGTGAGTACACATCAACGTACTTAGCAAATGTCCCATTGGACTAGCTGTATGTGGAGTTAAGGTTAAGCAGTTGCTTTTAGTTGGTCAAGTTTTATTACAATAAGTAAAGCCATATTTTAGTAATAAACCCAGTTATTACCCAGAAGTACTCCCTCCTAAAGGAAATACCAGAGAGCAAAAATTATGACTATCATTGCTAACCATCATCATAAAAGTAACCAAAGTTCTAATCAAAGAGGATCCCAAGGCCGCTCATAACCATGAGCATGTCTGATATACTAGTTTCTAACACTCTGTAGAGGTCGCACACTTTACCCACAAGTCGTGATTCTCTTTCTGCCCGGGGTTCTAGCCTCCCTATTGATCACTACCAAGGTGACCTAGCAGGGTCTCACTACATAGCCTTTACAAAGATTTCCCAGGGGTCATAGTCGCCCGTTAAGTTTCTCTAGTTTGATAAACACAGTACATCTCCCCAAAGGAAGGGTGACTAACAAAACCAAATCAAGAACCTCTGCAACCAGCCTCGGCAGAGCAAGTACTGTGCCCGGACCCCATTGACGGCCCTACGGCGAAGCCACCTACTCCTTCGGTTGCTCTAATTAATCAGCTAAGGGCGTCCCATTCCACCCTCATGGTTGCACTGTTATCCCGGGTTGTCACTCCCCAAACAGGTCCTTTCGGAGAGGTACTCAGGAAAATGGCCTGAGTCCCCTAAAGTATCACAAGAACATCATCGGGATAACATCATCGTATCATAAATAATCACATCATGTTCATTGATTAAGTTAAAGCAATAGAATAAGCTAACCATGATAACCCAAAAGGTAACCAAGGATAAGGTAATGTAATGCGGGACAGTGAATTATAAAGTAAAGTAGGATGTGATAGGTCTGAGGACACTTGCCTTCACCAGGTTCTTGCTCAGGGAGATCTTCGGCAACACACTCAGGAATCATAGGTTGCTCGTTGTCTAAATAAAGCGATCATACATTCAATACATTTGGAAAGTACAAATGAACAGCACATCAAACATATACAAACATTGGAACACATCTCAAAAGGTATATTATTAATTAAAGAAGAAGGAGAACAAATTATAACATGAACTAATCTTAATTAGGAGTTGATTACTCTTAAGTGTTGTCCATGATTACATAATCTAATACTATTCATTTTATTGAGACCTAAAGGTTAAACCAGAGATTAGTTCATTCATCACATATTATTATCTTCACAATATTAAACATCCATTTACCACTAGGGTTTCCTTTTTATTTATTTCATTAAGTGGATAAATCAATACATACACTAACCTATAGTTAGACACAAAACTAGAGTGCGCAGACTGTGAATGAACATAATTTATTTGAACAGAGAATATTCCTATGAACATTTTGCAATTTGAATCACTAAATTTGGAGTTCATATGAACAAGATATGAAATAAACAAGTTTTGAGGTTTGAAAAATGAAAATAGGTCCAATTCTATAATTATTTAAAAGGTCAGGGGTCTGTTTGAAAGAACACAGGGGCCTACGCGCGAAAACCAAGGACGACGGGTTTATTTCCTAAAACCCGAGGGTCTCTTAAGCAAAAAATACACGCGAAGGGCTACGGGGTGATCTCGGCCATCCGATCAGCGAGCAACGGCTAGGATCAGATCCGCGAACGTAACTGATAGGCGAGGACGGTTGTCAGCGACCAGAGGGAGAGACAGGTGTTGGAACTCGCTCTCCCGAGCAAGTTGATCCAATGGGGGAGTGGGGGCAACGTAAACAAGGTTTCAATTCGAGATGGCAAAAGCTCTCTTAATCTAGCCTCTCAAGGGCACTGTGCAGGGGTATTTATAGGTATCTGAGTGCCCAGCGTCATGAGTTAAGGACGCATGTGCCCTCAGGCGCCTAGATTATCCCCGGAATATTCCCATAAAGCATGGTTACAGACTGTAATTACAGGGGGACCTTTACAAATTAGGCCCGTAATGCGCAGCGGCCACGCAGGGCCTGTTATAATGGGCCAGATCACACGTGGGCCTGCATGTTGGACGAGGCCGCGAGATGAGACGACCTCATCACAGGTCTTCGTCCGGCAACGCGTGGGACAAAGGGTAAGTCTGCCAGTCGTCTTGTCTCCGTGAGTGCAGCGAGGTTGGCGAAGGCATCGAGCGAAGGGTGGCGTCTTCGCCTTCGCCCCAACATTTGCCCTCCGAGGGACCAGTTCGACTAAGTCATCTGGTGCCGAAGACGTCGCTAGATGGTGGAGACGCTGCCCTCGCTCGAAGTGGTTCCGCGGGGGTTTTTGACATGACCGTTGATTGACGTCGTACTGTTGGATTGCGGGTTTCTCGAAGCGCCACGCCCTGTGTATAAAAGGGGGCGGGGGCAGCGCGTTTTGAACTTTATCTTTCCACGCTCCGTGAAAACCCTAACTTCCTTCTCAAACCGCTCGCTGCTCGTCTGCCCTCCTTGCTCTTGCTCGTCGGAGATCTGGCCCGTGTGAAGCAAACCGCCTGCCGCCGACGACGGTACGTAGCCATGCCGTCCTCTTCCTCTTCTGCTGCCGATACACCGTCGACCGGGGCGTCGTCCGAGGAGACGCTGAGCAATGTGGCGGCGGAGGAGTTGCGCACCGGCGACACAGTGGAATTCGGCGTGTCGCGGATGTCCTTGGTCCGTGTGCAAGACATGCAGCAGCTTGGGTATTTTGGCGACGGAGTGGCCCGTGTCCCGAGGGCAGAGGAGGTCCCCGAGCCGGAAGGCGAGTTGGTCGTCTTCGAGGCTTTTTTCGCCGCTGGCCTTCGTCTGCCCGCGCATCGATTTATGGGAGAAGTTCTGCGTAAATTCGACGTTCAGGTCCACCAGCTGACGCCGAATGCCGTGGTGGCCCTGGCAAAATATGTCTCGGCAACGACTTCGTATGGCGTGCAGCCCTCGGTCGAAGTCTTCGCGAAGTATTATTGTCTGCATTGGCAGAAAAGGAAAATCAGAAATAAGATTGCTCAATTTGGATCTTGCACATTTACGCCGAAGACCGGCAAGACTTCGATGGAAGTCGTTGAGTTGGTTCCCTGCGCCCGCAATAAATGGGGCAACTGGTGGGAATTTTGGTTCTACGTTGCCGAAGGCACAGTCGAAGACCATCCTGGGCTCCCCATGGCCGTCATGTGTTCGCATTATTACTCAGCGTACCCGCAGTTTGAGGTAGCGGAGGAGGATGGAGACGAAGGGGCCTTTCGGCGCGCGGCCCGCATGAGTAGCGGACGCAATCTGGTTGAGGAGTTTGTCGGGTATGGGGTATGGCCCTTGGCGCGTGGCTGGGCGCTGAGCGAAGTATGCCCTCGCCAGATGCCTTCCCGTGGCGGGATGCTAGTGTGGAGTCCCGCCTTCGCACTGGATTTGCATGGTCGAGATCCCGCCGCATTCGTGCGTGAGGCGGAGGATGGGGTGGTGCGAATTGTTGGTCGCTACGTGCCAAAGACGGAGGCCCAGCGGAGTTGGGATATACGTGGATCTAACGACCGCCTGAATAGGGTCTTCGAGTTGAATTGTTTGCCGTATGGCGGTTATCCCGGGCAAGACGTTGTCGACCGCCGCGGGAAAAAACCGGTGGCTGAGACTGAAGACGACCCCGCGCCGGAGGCCGTCCCATCCACTAAGAAGAGGAAGCTAGGTACTGCGATGGGAGAACTGGGGGTCTCCGATAGTTTTGCTATGGAATTGATGGGGACATGCGTGGCCCCTGGGGATGGATGTCTTCGCCCGAGCTCCGGGAGTCTTCGGCGCGGATGCTGGAGGTTACCGAGGGTCGATGGCCTAAGAACGTTCCTATCCCCCGCGCGGCCGGCGAAGACTTCTTTACGTCTCGCATGGTTCGTGACTTGAGAGTGTTTCACTACAAAATGGCACCCCCTTTAGCAATGCATATATGTGTTGGTACAAGCCTATATAAGCGTTGCTAGGGTCTATACCAACGCATAATTATGTGTTGCCTATACTGTCGTTGCTAGGGGCTACTGCAACGCTTGTACATACGTTGGTAAGTCATATAAATAAGCGTTGGTAAACTGCAACATATTTTTATAAGATACAACAACACTTACATGTGTTGGTGCCACCCAAGACCAGCTCGTTATCATAGGATGCTACAACGTTTAGTTTCGAGTTGTAGCAACATTTTTATCCGTTGCAAGCAATAAACCAATAAAAAATATTTGAATATTTTATTTTGAGGTTAAGATTACAACAAGCTGTACAATGCACATTTGATATTTCAGGAATCATCCACACACACATGGCAAATAAGCAAAATATACATATTTAAAATCAATAGTTGCATTACAAAAAGTGCCGCAACATGGGAGCGCCAGGTTTATTACAAAGAAAGTTCGAAGTATATATTCATGCATCCTTAAATCTTTCGCTGCCACTGTGTTTTGCGCTGAGGATGGGCACAAGCACGTCTAGAGTTCCTTCAATTCACCCTTGCAAAAGAATTAGAGTACTCAATAAACATCATCAAAGAAGTATTTGACATGTTTTTTTGACAAATAAATAGAGACTAGAAGAAGGAAGCGCCCTACCAGGCGGATGTACCAGCCACTTATACACAGACCTTAATTGAATATTTTCTCTATAAATAATAGGAAAGTACTCTATACCTTTGCACTTAATTGGTGCCTACTGTCTTGCTTTACCATCTCCATAAGCACTGTTTGTAGTTCATCAGCTCTGCAAAAGCAAAAGCAAGCAAGGAAAAAGGTAAAACAACAGTTCAATTAAAAAGAAAATATCCAACCTTCTTTCTGAGACCGTTACATGTCTAGCCCTATCTGGAGTTGACTGTCTAGTGGAGTGTCACCTGGTGCATCATAGTCATCAATTTAGACTTTAAAATACATATTCTATCAATTTTGTTGTCACGAAACAAATCATATTCCTTACAAAGCATGCATCTCATAGAATGCAAGAAAACAAAGAATAGTAAAAAATACAGATGAGTACACCACCTAACTTTTTAAATTATATTTCCTACTAAGTGTCAAAATTTCTATCAAAAGTTACTCTAGATTTACCTTTGAACAATAGACACTGCAAAGAGTTTAATGCAAAATTCAACTCCCGTATAAACAGATCCTGAAATGCAGGCCAAACAATCATGATACAATATATTTCAAACATTCCAATTCATTTTCTATCCTAAAATATGGAACAGTAGAGGGTAGTGCTGGATGAAATGAAAAGTAGATAGAACAATCAACAAATAATCTTCTACGAAGACCCAGAACTTGCAAGAGATTCTTTCGCATGTGCACTGGGAAGAACTATGGTTAAAGAATTTGAAACTATTGAAAGAATTTGAAAACATAGAGTTTAAGGAGGGTGAAAGTGTTGAAGATTTTGGGATGAGGATCACAAATCTTGTTGCCAATATTAAATCACTTGGTGAACCCTTAGAAGATACTCGTGTTGTCAAGAAGTTTCTAAGAGTTGTGCCACCCCAGTTCAATCAAGTTGTGTCTCAATCGAGATGTTCTGTGATGTCAAGACACTTTCAGTTGAAGACCTAGTTGGAAGGCTTCGGGCAGCTGAAGATCGGTTTGAAGACAAACTAGAGCAAGTCACAGACAAAGCAGGAAGACTGCTACTAGCTGAAGAGGAATGGTTGGAGCAACACAAGCAAAGGTTTCAGTCCAATTCACACAAGAACAGTAATAGTGGAGGGACAAACTAGTGGAAGGCAAAGGTTTCTAACAAATCTGAAGGTGCTAGCTCCAGTACTCCTCACAAGGTCAAATTGACATCACAAGGAACACCCAGAAGAAAAAGGAGATGCAGAAAGTGTGGCATCTATGGTCATTGGGCAGAAGACTGTAAAAGACCAAAAAGAGATAAGAAGGATCACAAACAGCAGGAGGCAAATGTTGCAGTTGGAGATGTGGAGAATGCAACACTACTCTTCGCTGAGGTGCAAGACTCATTAGGTGGAACTTCTCAGGAAATACACCTGTATGAAGAAAAAGTAGTGCCTGCAGTCTGTTCAGATGAAGTCTGGGTATTAGACACTGGAGCTAGTAACCACATGTCAGGCACCAAGTCTACACTTACTCAACTTGATGACACTGTCAGTGGGTCAGTGAAGTTTGGTGATGGGTCTACTGTCAAAATCTATGGACTAGGTTCGGTGGTGATGAAAACCAGACAAGGTGACCACAAGGTACTCACTAGTGTGTACTACATTCCACAATTGAAAAGCAACATAATTAGTCTTGGACAACTAGAGGAAGCAGGCTGTGACATCAGACTATTTGCTGGTAGACTGAAAGTATTTGATCCAGAGTATAACCTGTTGGTCAGTGCACCTCGCACTGGGAACAGATTGTACACAGTACAGTTGAGTGTGATACCTCCAGTTTGTTTGCTGTCAAAGCTAGATGATGCAGCTTGGCTATGGCATTCAAGATTTGGTCACCTGAATTTTAAAGCTCTAAGAAATTTGGGAGTGAAAGGAATGGTAGAAGGGATGCCAGTTGTGGACAGACTTGAGCAAGTTTGTGATGCATGTACTTTGGGAAAGCAGCACAGAGCACCTTTTCCAAAGACATCGCTTTACAGGGCAAAGAGGGGTCTAGAATTGTTTCATGCTGATCTATGTGGCCAGATTAGACCACAGACAGTAGGTGGAAACCTCTATTTCCTACGAAAAGTGTCACAGGGATGACCCCCTATGAAGCTTGGTATGGGAAGAAGCCTTATGTCAGTCACTTGAAGACTTTTGGCTGTGTAGGACATGTAAAGAAGGTTGGCCCTGGTGTTGAAAAATTATCAGACAGATCTGCTAGAATGGTAATGGTGGGGTATGAGCCAGGATCAAAAGGGTACAGGATGTATGATCCCTCTACTAACAAACTTGTGATTAGCGGAGATGTTAAGTTTGAAGAGGGAATGAGATGGAATTGGGGAGAACTGGAGGATAGTCAAAATACTCAGTTGCCTGATGAAAATTCAGAAACTACAGTCTTTCAGTTTCAGTTTAATGCTCCTGATGAAGCAATCCAAGACCCAACTACATCTGATCAAGTTGGTGAGAATTCGGAGGGAATCATCTGCCACCTCCCTCACCACTGACTCCACAGGTGCAGCCTTCAACATCAGCTTCAGGTTCAGATGCAAACAACCTTCAAATCATCACTATATATATCAGTAAACAGCAAAATTATTGCAGCAGAATAAA
The DNA here is from genome assembly GCF_902167145.1 of Zea mays. Classification (NCBI taxonomy): domain Eukaryota; kingdom Viridiplantae; phylum Streptophyta; class Magnoliopsida; order Poales; family Poaceae; genus Zea; species Zea mays. Next base: position 87,093,223 of record NC_050098.1, read on the forward strand.
TTCAAAAAAGAGGAAAAATTATTCACCAATCTCCAGTTATCCAAATGTGTTGGACAGCAGAGGCTTCTACTGTGTACCTCGAGGCAATGTCATCCACACTCATCAGACCATGGTGGTCAGTCGACATCCCTTGGTACAGTTGGATTATCTAGCTTCTGAATGTGCTGGACGTTCAGAACCTGATAGTAGCAAAAACAAGAATAGTCGGAAAAAATCCCCATAGTAGGGCACGTGACTGTAATCAAGTCAGTTATAGGGAGAAACAAACAAGGATGGGACATGAGTGGGTTTCTATTCTAGGTATCACATAGCTAACAGAACCATGAACATCGAAATTGTGAAATCATACTAAACCATACTAAACGATAAGCAAGGTAAACTGAACCATGAAAATATTAGTTTTAATTTCCATTAATCTATTACCACAGTCCAGCCTCACAGACGGACATTAACTTTGTCATTGTATTGTAATATGTAAATCATAAAAAGAAGCAGAAAACAAATAAATTACCTTTATCAAACTTTTTGCTATCAAGGTGTAGCCTGGTAACGATGGAGGCTTCCTCGAAGAGATGCTCAGACATATTTCGTGTAAAAAAGATGAGCGCATTGCATACATGAACCAAAATCATGCAAGTAAATAAGTAATAAGGCGGAAAAGCAAACTCTGAGCTAATAATGATGGCACCATGGTAAGTTGAATCGAAACCAACAGAAGCAAACAGGTAAAAGAAGAAACGAAAAGAAAACCATGTGTGGCTTCTTCAGAAGGAACCCAGTAAAAATAGTGTGCTTGAAGCAATAGCACGCAGACACACCTCAACATTATATTTGAGCATCAGGCCAAAATCACTACAGCAGAAAATGCAGCTTCATGGTTGCAATCAAGGGCACGGCACAAACTTTTAATCTAAATGAAAAAAGATATGAAGAATCTTATAACCAAAAAAAACTACCAGTTAGCAACCCAATGAGCCTATGACAAAACCGAAGGCGCCCTTCAGAAGCCGGATAAACAGTAGTGCACCTCAAGCTCATCCCATGGAGACTTTAGCACCACCACTCAAGCCCAAATCGTTGTGCATGCACAGCTCAGACAAACAAGCGAGCAGGATGGACGATTCTACTGTAGCATGATTAAAAACAGCATCAGCACTTCAGCTTCAGCAGCATTCGTCCATATTGCATATGCATGGTGGCTAGCGCACTGGCTGGCTGCGCAGTGCACCGTGTTTTGGATACGAACACATGAAAAATTGGGTAATTGTGTCCTTTGTAACAGACATCACATGAAAAATTGGGAGAACAAATTACCATAGATAACCAGAAACAAATTTCAAACATATGTTGCTGGAAGAGTTAGCTCTGGTTTCACTCGAAGTGTCACAAAAACCATGCTTGTTTCAGTTCTGACGTTTTTTTCCAGTTGCACCTACAAGCTTGTCCTTTTTGGCCTTCTTAAGAGAAGCATTTTGCTTTCCACCTTCTGTGTTTCTTTTCTGTAGAAAAATATAATGAGAAAACTTATGACAAGGGATAATAAATCAAATATGGATTGCAAAGACACCAAAATTCCTATGACCAGGAACACAGGATGAAAAGTAAGTTTTTACCTTCTATGCACCAGCAAGTACCATGACTGATTATAGAACAATAATGGACAAATAATTTTGCATTTAAATAAAATAATAGTCACGATTCAGCGTAGCAGAACTTAAAATAATCACCGCTTGATGCGTGTTCAAGTATTTTTGGGACAAAGATATAAACAGCATATGACTCATATCCTAAACAAATCTAAAATTCATCGTAGTGAAATAAGCAAAACTATTTAAATGGAGGTAGTGATCCACGCCATCCGGTTTGAAATAAGTAGTCTTCGGATTCTGTAGAAAACTTGCAGCTTCGAAACTGAAAAGAAAATAATAGAAGTTAGTGATCAACAACATTAAATAATTTCCATGTTGTCGTATGGTCGAATCTGAAAAGAAAACAATTGTGGTGGACTCATGTTGATGATGCAAAAATAATTGAGCACCATGTGTTATACTATCATATATAGGAACATCGTAAACTTCTTAGGGGTCCAAGAGTCTAAAACAATAAACCACAATGAGGGGATTACAGTGAACTTACATCATGATATCATCCTGAACTGAGTTGAAGCGTCGTGATGTTGAAATGAGCATATATCAGTTTTTGTCGTCTTCAATCTGCCCGGATAATCATAATACTGAAATTGATAGTAGTAGTTCGGAGTAGTAATGACTAGTTAAGTAAGAGGGTAGTTCATACACAACACGAAGGCCATGCTATAAGATTGTTGCCGACATCACCAATAACCTCCATGTTGTCGTATGGTCGAATCAAAGGCTCAATAGGCAGTATTACAAGTCTAACACGCACCATCCAAAATTCTCTGCCTAACTTAACACCTCCAACTTTATGATTTGGGTCTCGACCAAGTACTGTGCCTAAGGCAACAGTCTTGGTTGGACATCTCCAGCTTTTTAAGAACACTTGTGCTCCAGTCTAGTAAACATGCTCAAGTGTATCAGTAAATACTTATGTAATGTGGGCACAATAATGGTAAGAAAATTTTGATTTTACCAATATTGACTCATCTGTTGGTCGGTCACCTGGAGTACCCTAATTTATGGACAAAAATATTGAATTAGTAAAGTGGATTTAAGAATATGAATGTACACAAATTTTTGAGTCACCTTTTGTTTCATGCACCATAACCTATAACTAATGCATATTAGTAATGAAAACAATTCGATATACTTAACAAGAAAGTTGATTTTCACTGTCACCTTTGATGTGGTAGCACACTTGGTTTTATCAAAGGTAGTTGCAGATTGCATATCTTTCCTTTTTACCTGTCATTACATCACAATGTGTATTCAATATTTTAATATTTTTGGATGATTACGAAATAGTTAATTTTGTACATATTATTAACTTCAATTTAGTTATGCAACACCCTAGTGTACTGCCAATTAAAATGCATCTCCATTCAAGAATGAGTAGTATGTGAGATACTACTAATTACTAATGAACAATGAATACAATACATGGGTCATGTGTAGAAGTACCTAGTTCTTAGATGCTTCTTCATTTAAGGAAGTAGAAGTTGCTTCCTTGGTCATACTCTGTATGTGCGAGACATCAATGTAAAGATAATCAATCATGATTATGTATGTTGAATAAATTTATTGCATTCCCACCTTTGATGAATTAGCGAGCTTAGTATTATCGAAGGTAATGTCTCTTTCCAACTCAAATTGCCTTGTTTGCCAATATATTAAATTGAAAAATGAATATAATAAAACATCACTTTGTAGGGCGTATATATTCCATGTATTGAAATTTTGATGTAGCTGACCTTATGGGTAGTGGCTAGTCTATCAGTTCGTTGTAATTTACCTTGCCTAGTATCAGCCACCTTAATCTTTTTTAATTCAATACATATTATTAATGTTTGCATTATACCATGAAATCTAGAAAGATGAGTTATGAGGTAGCAGAGGACCTTATGGATAGTAGAAGTTTTTCTGAATGTTGGTTGCAAATCCTCGTACTCCTTTGCCTCTTGCTCTCTCTTTATGAAATACAGATTAGTAGTTTAGCAAAAAAATTTATAGGGGGTATTGAGTAGCGCTACTTTTTGCTGGGGCTGTAGCTATGGCTGCTGCTGTACATTGTAAAATAACTATGTTGTGTTGTAGAAAAAGCCATAGCGCAGCCACAACAATCTGAAGCGAACAAGGCAATGTAATGCAATCATACCTGAGAGTAAGTTTTTTCATTGTCCATCCTGAATTCTTGATTTTGTGGCTCAACACATACACGCTGATGAAAAATAACTACAAGATGAAGTAGTAGGTACTAAAATGTAAGAAAGTGCGGATGTGTAAATTCCATACAGATGCCTACTTTACGTTTTGAAGACGTTGGAAATTGATTCGCTGGAAGATCGTCCAAACATCCCTGTCATAGCAAACAAATAACCAAATGGATTAGATGTTACACATAGACCTACTGTATGAACTGATTGTGAAATGGAGTTCAATAATTTTACATGTACACTTTGATGCTGTTCGAAGAGTACACTGATGAGGACATCAGTATGAGTACGACTACACCAGCAGCACCTCAACATCAAGCGCCACTTCCTTCATTAGCTGGGCCAATCACTCGGGCCCGTGCCAGAGATCTTAACTTCGTCATTGTACTAAGGAATGAGGGCCCAGAAGAATAGACGACCAGCCCAACTGCGGCCCATAGTGGACGACCTAGGGTTGGCCGCCCCTAGGGGCTGCGCCCCCTCTCTATTTAAACGGGAGCTGCGCCTCCTTTGTTCTTCGAGTTTTGTTTTACATTAGCTTTAGCTACTCTCGAACACGCGCAAATCTGCGCTGTCTTCGTGTATTCAGAACTCCACCCTCGAGTAATAGATTAGATTGCTCGCATCTTTTTCTTGTTCGTTCTTCGATTGCGCACAGGAAACGATCTTCGTGATCAGGCCGATCTCGCATCAGCAAGGTCGGTAACCACAGGGAGTTGGTTCAGCGATTGCATTGGCGCCTCGAGCTTGCTCGTCGTAGTCGGATCGCAAGGGTCAACTTCCGCCAAATCGGAATTATCTCTACTCGCCGAAAGATCGGGCACCTCAGCTACATCAATTGGTATCAGATTTCCAGGTTGATCGGTGAGTTTATCGAGTGTTTTTTTCCTACAGTCCACAAAACCACATAAAAATTCAGGTTAGACCTTATCCCAACACCCTTTTGAGCCTCGCACTTTCTTTCAATAATCTGCATTGTTGAATTTGTGTGATTTCGCGTCATTTGTTGCTGGTTGCATTGTGTTCTTCCACCATTCAAACCCTAGCGCCGCCACCATCTCCCCTTTGATCACGCCACAAACCGAGTCAACATCGTTTCCTTGTTTTTCTCCTTCGGTTACGTCAAAAAAAAACAGAAAAAACAAACCGAGTCAACGGCCGTTTCCTTGTTTTTCTCCTTCGGTTACGAAAAAAAACAGAAAAAAAAACAAACCGAGTCAACATTGTTTCCTTGTTTTTCTCCTTCGGTTACGTCAAAAAAAAACAGAAACAAAAAACAACGAAGGAGAAAGGATACGGTTGTTTCATCCCGGTCGTTTGAAAACATAACTTGAGGTACCTTTCTTAAACCGGGCATAACTTTTCGCTCGGGTGTCCAAAAAATCTGAAATTTTTACAGGAGCTAGTTGACACCATTCTGAGGCCGGCCAAACTGACCTTCGGTCTGTTTGGGTTTCGATAAAATTGTCAAAAAAATTCAGGAAAATAAAGAAAAAAATCCGTCAAAGTTCTCGCACGCTCTTTAGAGAACTTCCTGATTTTCTGTAGACCACATCAGAACTCTGTTTTAGGTGAAACTTCGTGTAGCTCCTATTTTGTTGCTTCTTGTGCTGAGAAAAATATCAAAAAAATCATACAAAAAAGAAAAACAAAATCACTTGTGATTCCTACTAGTGGCCTCGCTAGTACAATATTTACGGTACTGCCATTCTGCTAGTTCCATCCGTCCTTTGCACTTGTGGCCAGCAATATAGTTTCGTGTTCTGCACTATAATTCAACTTTGCATTATTGTTTGGTCGTGCTAATCCTTGACTAGAGTGCAGCCTACCCAAAACTCCACATATTTCTACGACGAGAAGGTTTCTGTTTCTCCAGGCAATCGCTCATCCAATCTTTCACCGGTTCCACCTGTTGGTTGCAGGTCACCACTGTGGCTTGGTAAGAACGGATAAGAATTTGATAATAGCACTAGTGTGAGCGCCTTGTGAGCAGTACACCCCTGTTTTTGTCGTTGTTTTTTTTTCTTCTTTTGGTGTTTTGGTGTTTGCGCTAACTATGGCGGGAGCACACGACACGGTGGATGCCTAGTTGCTGGAAGTAAGGGGACAAGTTGATGGACTTGCTGATGACATTAGGACGATGCATGAACGGCTTGATTCAACGGTCACTTCGACGACCGAGCGTTTCAACCAGCTTGACCTTGCTCAAACGGCGACTCGCACCACACTCGACACCATCCTGGCACGCCTTGATGCGTTGACCACAAAGATGGAGCAGGACTACGGCGGTGACACTGAGTGGGAAGATGGAGATCGCCGTGGTCGTGCACGCCGTGTGGTTCGTCATCCCCCTAATGACTTATTTTCTAAGATTAAATTTAAAATTCCACCTTTTAATGGCAAATATGATCCTGCTGCATATCTTGATTGGGAGTTAGAGGTTGAACAAAAATTTTCATGCCATGATATTGCTGCACATTCTCAGGTTAAAGCTGCTATTAGTGAATTTACTGATTTTGCTTTAATTTGGTGGCGTGAGTTTAAAATAAAACATCCCACTACCATTCCAACCACTTGGGATCAGTTGAAAGCTGCGATGCGACATCGATTTGTGCCTTCGTATTATGCTCGTGATTTGCTTAATAAAATGCAGCGTTTTCAGCAAGGTTCTCAATCTGTTGAGGACTATTTCCAGGAGTTACAAAAAGGTATGATTCGTTGTGGGATATTAGAGGACAACGACGCTGCTATGGCACGTTTTCGTGGTGGTTTAAACCGCGAAATCCAAGATATACTTGATTATAAGGAATATTATGATATGACTACTTTATTTGAATATGCTTGCAAAGCTGAACGTGAAGTACAGGGACGCCGCTCGAAGCCATATTCTAACCCTTTTGCAGGACGAAGCTCGACATCCACCTCAGCACCAGTTCCCCCTGCGCCATCCACGTCCACCACTACTCCACGCGAGAAGACGACCAAACCAGCCAGCACTGCCCCACCCACAGGTCGTACACGGGATATTCAGTGCCATCGTTGCAGAGGGTTTGGGCACATGATTCGGGACTGCCCAAACAAGCGTACCTTGCTTATACGTGACAATGGTGAGTACTCTTCAGCCAGTGATTCTGAGGAAACTAGTCATGCTATGATTGCCACTAACCATGCAGAAAATGAGGAAGTCCACGTTGATCCCATCGACGCCGATAGGTATGAGAGTCTTGTTGTGCAGCGTGTTCTCAGCACACAGGTTGCCCAGGCCGAAAAAAATCAGCGACACACTCTATTCCATACCAAGGGCGTTGTGCACGAACGGTCGATTCGCATCATCATCGATAGTGGCAGCTGCAACAATTTGGCAAGTACAGCGTTGGTAGAGAAATTATCCTTGCCCACTCGCTCACACCCACATCCGTATCACATCCAATGGCTCAATGATGGTGGTAAAATAAAGGTAACACGTTCGGTACGTGTCCCCTTTTCGCTGGGTTCTTATTCTGATTATGCTGATTGCGATGTTATTCCTATGGAAGCATGCTCTTTGTTATTGGGTCGGCCTTGGCAATATGATACTGATAGTTTACATCATGGTCGTTCAAATCATTATTCTTTCATGTTTAAAGGCCAGAAAATAATTATACATCCAATGACCCCTGACCAAATTTTGAAAGATGACCTTACTAGGGCTGCTAAAACTGCACAACAAGTCAAATCAACATCAGCCGCACCTATTAAATCTGAAATCAAGTTGCACTCTCCTGTTTTACTTGCTACTCGTGCTGATTTTGATGATCTCCATGAAGCTCATATGCCCTGTTATGCACTTGTATGCTCGCGCATGCTTGTTCCGCTTGATGATGCACCGTCTTTGGATATACCCCCTGCTGTTGTTAACCTTTTGCAGGAGTATGTTGATGTTTTTCCTACGGACTTACCACCGGGTCTTCCTCCCCTCCGTGGCATTGAGCATCAGATCGATCTCATCCCCGGCGCTTCTCTTCCGAACCGCGCCCCGTACCGTACAAATCCAGATGAGACGAAGGAGATCCAGCGCCAGGTGCAGACGCTGCTTGATAAAGGTTACATTCGTGAGTCTCTTAGCCCTTGCTCGGTTCCTGTTTTACTCGTTCCAAAGAAAGATGGGTCATGGCGTATGTGCGTAGATTGTCGTGCTATTAATAACATCACAGTTCGTTATCGATATCCTATTCCACGCCTTGATGATATGTTAGATGAGCTTAGTGGTGCCGTTATTTTCTCTAAGGTTGATTTGCGTAGCGGTTACCATCAGATTAGAATGAAACTCGGTGATGAATGGAAAACGGCTTTTAAAACGAAATTTGGTTTATATGAATGGTTGGTTATGCCATTTGGATTGACTAATGCTCCCAGCACCTTTATGCGTTTAATGAATGAAGTTCTACGGGCCTTCATAGGTTTGTTTTTTGTTGTTTATTTCGATGATATCCTTATTTACAACAAGTCTATAGAGGAGCATTTAGAACATTTGCGTGCTGTTTTTGATGCTTTGCGTGCTGCTCGCTTGTTTGGTAACATGGAAAAGTGCACATTTTGCACGCAACGTGTCTCGTTTCTTGGTTATGTGGTTACTCCGCAGGGCATTGAGGTGGATAGCAGCAAGATTGCTGCCATTCGGGAGTGGCCTACACCGACGACGGTCACACAAATTCGGAGCTTTCTTGGACTTGCCGGTTTCTACCGCAGATTTGTTCGTGATTTTAGCTCTATTGCAGCGCCTCTACATGAGCTTACAAAGAAAGATGTATCGTTTGCTTGGAGTGATTCGCAGGAGGTAGCGTTCAGCACTTTGAAAGATAAGTTAACCCAAGCTCCCCTCTTGCAATTGCCTGATTTTAATAAAGTTTTTGAGCTTGAATGCGATGCTAGCGGTATTGGGCTAGGTGCTGTTTTGTTACAAGAAGGAAAACCAGTTGCTTATTTTAATGAAAAATTAAGCGGTGCTAGTCTGAAATATTCTACTTATGATAAGGAGCTTTACGCTTTAGTGCGCACTTTGCATACCTGGCAGCACTATCTTTGGCATCGTGAGTTCATAATTCATTCTGATCATGAGGCTTTAAAACATATTCGTACCCAAACAAATCTGAACCGTCGTCATGCTAAATGGGTCGAATTCATTGAGTCCTTTCCTTACATTATTAAACACAAGAACGGGAAGGACAATGTTATTGCTGATGCTTTGTCTCGTCGCTATACCATGCTGTCACAATTAGATTTTAAAATATTTGGTTTGGACACTGTGAAGGATCAATATGTTGACGATGCTGATTTTAAAGATGCTTTCGGCCATTGTATTAATGGGATACCATGGGGCAAATTTCACATACAGGATGGGTTCCTGTTTCGCGCTAACAAGCTGTGTGTTCCAGCTAGCTCGGTTCGTCTTTTGTTGTTACAAGAAGCGCATGGAGGCGGTCTCATGGGGCATTTTGGCGTCTACAAGACGCATGAGGTGTTGGCTGCCCACTTCTTTTGGCCTCGGATGCGCGCTGATGTTGAGCGCCTTGTTAAACGCTGCACTACTTGTCAGAAAGCTAAGTCACGGTTGAACAACCATGGTTTGTATATGCCTTTGCCTGTCCCTTCTTCTCCTTGGCTTGATATTTCTATGGACTTTGTTTTGGGCTTGCCTAGAACTAAGAAGGGGAGGGATAGTATTTTCGTGGTTGTTGATAGATTCTCTAAAATGGCTCACTTTATACCTTGTCATAAAACTGATGATGCTAGCATTGTTGCTGAATTGTTCTTTAGAGAAATTATTCGTTTACATGGTATTCCAAAAACAATAGTCTCTGATCGCGATGCTAAGTTTCTAAGCCATTTTTGGAGATCTCTTTGGAATAAATTGGGAACTAAATTGTTGTTTAGCACTACTTGTCACCCTCAGACTGATGGACAAACTGAGGTAGTAAATAGAACTTTATCTACCATGCTTAGGGCTGTTTTAGACAAGAATTTGAGACGTTGGGAGGATTGTTTGCCTCATGTTGAATTTGCTTACAATCATGCCACACATTCTTCTACAAAGATGTGCCCTTTCGAGATTGTTTATGGTTACATCCCTAGGGCACCTATTGATTTGATTTCACTTAATGCTACGAACGCGCCACATGTAGATGCTGCTGCACATGTTGAACAAATGATTACCATACATGAACAAACGAAACAGAACATTGCTGCTACTAATGCAAAAAATCAGGTTGCTGGTAGTAAAGGAAGAAAACTTGTTACTTTTGAGCCAGGTGATATGGTTTGGTTGCACTTGAGAAAGGATCGGTTTCCTACTTTGCGCCGTTCTAAATTAATGCCTCGTGCTGCTGGTCCTTTTAAGGTGCTAACAAAGATTAATGATAATGCTTATATCCTTGACCTGCCTGCGGAATTTGGTGTTTCCACTAGTTTTAATGTTGCAGATTTGAAACCATATATGGCCGAGGATGAGGAGTTGCCGTCGAGGACGACTTCACTTCAAGAAGGGGAGGATGATGAGGACATCACTATGAGTACGACTACACCAGCAGCACCTCAACATCAAGCGCCACTTCCTTCATTAGCTGGGCCAATCACTCGGGCCCGTGCCAGAGATCTTAACTTCGTCATTGTACTAAGGAATGAGGGCCCAGAAGAATAGACGACCAGCCCAACTGCGGCCCATAGTGGACGACCTAGGGTTGGCCACCCCTAGGGGCTGCGCCCCCTCTCTATTTAAACGGGAGCTGCGCCTCCTTTGTTCTTCGAGTTTTGTTTTACATTAGCTTTAGCTACTCTCGAACACGCGCAAATCTGCGCTGTCTTCGTGTATTCAGAACTCCACCCTCGAGTAATAGATTAGATTGCTCGCATCTTTTTCTTGTTCGTTCTTCGATTGCGCACAGGAAACGATCTTCGTGATCAGGCCGATCTCGCATCAGCAAGGTCGGTAACCACAGGGAGTTGGTTCAGCGATTGCATTGGCGCCTCGGGCTTGCTCGTCGTAGTCGGATCGCAAGGGTCAACTTCCGCCAAATCGGAATTATCTCTACTCGCCGAAAGATCGGGCACCTCAGCTACATCATATACTCTTTTGTTGCAACTCTTGTATAGTAGCATCTTGCTTGTGTACATGGTTTATGAGTTTTTCCATCTGAAGTTTCAAAGAGAGGACATCTTCACTTGCTGTTGGGTCCAAAGATGTTACATGTATCTGATTAAGACGTCTTGATGTTGTCCCATCTAACACTTTGTTCAGGTTTGGAACAAGACCAAGGCCATGCACATGACCAGGCTTCTCTTCTCCTAATATCTTGTTTAGTGCATCTCCATTCCATGCAATCTTTCCTTGGCTAGTGTCTGCAAATTCTGGATGCTCTGCTAACAGTTCCTGCAAATCATTCTTTTAAAAGGATTAACTTATTCAGCATGTCACAAGTACATAAAAATTTTGAACCAGTAAATATTTGTAGAAAATTGTACCACATGTGGATTTGTGTTCTTGGTAGGGTTTGCTTTGTGTGTGTGGATATATAAAATAGCCCTGTGAGGGTATTTCTTCTCAGGACCTTTTTCCCTCTGTTGGACATGTAAGGTAATAAAGATTAGTGACAGAAATATGGTTGTAAAAAGCATGTTCTTCACAAGTGTAGTTGCAACAGAAGTACCAAATCCTCTCTAGTCCGAGTGAAACTCTTTGTGCCGGCTGTATGGGTAGTCTTTTTTTTCCACAGTTATTCGTATTCGCCATGCTTATATCCTACCATAAAATGATTACATAGATAATGTAATCACAACTGACAAGTTGCACAAGATAACTGATTAATGTAAAGGTAGCCACCTTTGCTTTTGTGGTCACCCAATGATTCACAAGTGCAATCCACTGATCCGCAATTACCCCAGGTGGAACGTTGTTGTAATTAGCTTCCAAACCCTTATGTGCATCATAATATATGGATTTTAAGTTAGATTTATGTTGCCTCCATCTCTCTCCAATGGTTTTTAGTACCCATTTTTCCATACGAGCAGGATAAAGGAATCTCCTCTGCATACAATATATAAAGACAATGGTAAAATTACCCTATGTATCATCTTCTAGATAATTACTGCAATAAATGTGTCATACCTTTACTTGCTTAAGTATATCCTCCTTATTTTTCTGCTCATTAGTCAATCTCTCTTTCTTACCTATCAAAAGTGATGAAGCTGAGGTGCCCGATCTTTCGGCGAGTAGAGATAATTCCGATTTGTCGGAAGATGACCCTTGCGATCCGACTACGACGAGCAAGCCCGAGGCGCCAATGCAATCGCTGAACCAACTCCCTGTGGTTACCGACCTTGCTGATGCGAGATCGGCCTGATCACGAAGATCGTTTCCTGTGCGCAATCGAAGAACGAACAAGAACAAGATGCGAGCAATCTAATCTATTACTCGAGGGTGGAGTTCTGAATACACGAAGACAGCGCAGATTTGCGCGTGTTCGAGAGTAGCTAAGGCTAACGTAAAACAAAACTCAGGAAATAAAGGAGGCGCAGCTCCTGAATAAATAGAGAGGGGGCGCAGCCCCTAGGGGCGGCCAACCCTAGGTCGTCCATTATGGGCCGCAATTGGGCTGGTCGTCTATTCTTCCGGGCCTTCGTTCTTTAACAACATGATGTAGTTCAATTCTCTTGCACGGGCCCGAGTCACTGGCCCAGGTGGAAGGGGTGGCGCCTGGGCTGGAGAAGGTGCTGCTGGTGTAGATGTGCTCGTGTTGGTGTTGATGTCCGCATCATCCTCCCCTTCTTGAACTGAAGTCGTCCTCGACGGCAACTCCTCATCTTCTCCCGCATACGGTTTCAAATCTGCAACATTAAAACTAGTGGAAACACCAAACTCCGCAGGTAGGTCGAGGGTATAAGCATTATCATTAATCTTGGTTAGTATCTTAAAAGGACCAGCAGCACGAGGCATCAATTTAGAACGGCGCAAAGTAGGAAAACGATCCTTTCTCAAATGCAACCAAACCATATCACCAGGTTCAAAAGTAACATGTTTTCTTCCTTTACTACCAGCAACCTGATTTTTTGTATTAGTAGCAGCAATGTTCTGTTTCGTTTGTTCATGTATGGTAATCATTTGTTCAACATGTGCAGAAGCATCTACATGTGGGGCGTTCGCAGCATTAAGTGAAATCAAATCAATAGGTGCCCTAGGAATGTAACCATAAACAATCTGGAAAGGGCACATCTTTGTAGAAGAATGCGTGGCATGATTGTAAGCAAATTCAACATGAGGCAAGCAATCCTCCCAACGTCTCAAATTCTTGTCTAAAACAGCCCTAAGCATGGTAGATAAAGTTCTATTTACTACCTCAGTTTGTCCATCAGTCTGAGGGTGACAAGTAGTGCTAAACAACAATTTAGTTCCCAATTTATTCCAAAGAGATCTCCAAAAATGGCTTAGAAACTTAGCATCGCGATCAGAGACTATTGTTTTTGGAATACCATGTAAACGAATAATTTCTCTAAAGAACAATTCAGCAACAATGCTAGCATCATCAGTTTTATGACAAGGTATAAAATGAGCCATTTTAGAGAATCTATCAACAACCACAAAAATACTATCCCTCCCCTTCTTAGTTCTAGGCAAGCCCAAAACAAAGTCCATAGAGATATCAAGCCAAGGAGAAGAAGGGACAGGCAAAGGCATATACAAACCATGGTTGTTCAACCGTGACTTAGCTTTCTGACAAGTAGTGCAGCGTGCAACAAGGCGCTCCACATCAGCGCGCATCCGAGGCCAAAAGAAGTGGGCAGCCAGCACCTCATGTGTCTTGTAGACGCCAAAATGCCCCATGAGACCGCCTCCATGCGCTTCCTGTAACAACAAAAGACGAACCGAGCTAGCTGGAACACACAGCTTGTTAGCGCGAAACAGGAACCCATCCTGTATGTGAAATTTGCCCCATGGTTTCCCATTAATACAATGGCCGAAAGCATCTTTAAAATCAGCATCGTCAACATATTGATCCTTCACAGTGTCCAAACCAAAGATTTTAAAATCTAACTGTGACAGCATGGTATAGCGACGAGACAAAGCATCAGCAATAACATTGTCCTTCCCGTTCTTGTGTTTAATAATGTAAGGAAAGGACTCAATGAATTCGACCCATTTAGCATGACGACGGTTCAGATTTGTTTGGGTACGAATATGTTTTAAAGCCTCATGATCAGAATGAATTATGAACTCACGATGCCAAAGATAATGCTGCCAAGTATGCAAAGTGCGCACTAAAGCGTAAAGCTCCTTATCATAAGTAGAATATTTCAGACTAGCACCGCTTAATTTTTCACTAAAATAAGCAACTGGTTTTCCTTCTTGTAACAAAACAGCACCTAGCCCAATACCGCTAGCATCGCATTCAAGCTCAAAAACTTTATTAAAATCAGGCAATTGCAAGAGGGGAGCTTGGGTTAACTTATCTTTCAAAGTGCTGAACGCTACCTCCTGCGAATCACTCCAAGCAAACGGCACATCTTTCTTTGTAAGCTCATGTAGAGGCGCTACAATGGAGCTAAAATCACGAACAAATCTGCGGTAGAAACCGGCAAGTCCAAGAAAGCTCCGAATTTGTGTGACCGTCGTCGGTGTAGGCCACTCCCGAATGGCAGCAATCTTGCTGCTATCCACCTCAATGCCCTGCGGAGTAACCACATAACCAAGAAACGAGACACGTTGCGTGCAAAATGTGCATTTTTCCATGTTACCAAACAAGCGAGCAGCACGCAAAGCGTCAAAAACAGCACGCAAATGTTCTAAATGCTCCTCTATAGACTTGCTGTAAATAAGGATATCATCGAAATAAACAACAACAAACAAACCTATGAAGGCCCGTAGAACTTCGTTCATTAAACGCATAAAGGTGCTGGGAGCATTAGTCAATCCAAATGGCATAACCAACCATTCATATAAACCAAATTTCGTTTTAAAAGCCGTTTTCCATTCATCACCGAGTTTCATTCTAATCTGATGGTAACCGCTACGCAAATCAACCTTAGAGAAAATAACGGCACCACTAAGCTCATCTAGCATATCATCAAGGCGTGGAATAGGATATCGATAACGAACTGTGATGTTATTAATAGCACGACAATCTACGCACATACGCCATGACCCATCTTTCTTTGGAACGAGTAAAACAGGAACCGAGCAAGGGCTAAGAGACTCACGAATGTAACCCTTATCAAGCAACGTCTGCACCTGGCGCTGGATCTCCTTCGTCTCATCTGGATTTGTACGGTACGGGGCGCGGTTCGGAAGAGAAGCGCCGGGGATGAGATCGATCTGATGCTCAATGCCACGGAGGGGAGGAAGACCCGGTGGTAAGTCCGTAGGATAAACATCAGCATACTCCTGCAAAAGGTTAACAACAGCAGGGGGTATATCCAAAGACGGTGCATCATCAAGCGGAACAAGCATTCGCGAGCATACAAGTGCATAACAGGGCATATGAGCTTCATGGAGATCATCAAAATCAGCACGTGTAGCAAGTAAAACAGGAGAGTGCAACTTGATTTCAGATTTAATAGGTGCGGCTGATGTCGATTTGACTTGTTGTGCAGTTTTAGCAGCCCTAGTAAGATCATCTTTCAAAATTTGGTCAGGGGTCATTGGATGTATAATTATTTTCTGGCCTTTAAACATGAAAGAATAATGATTTGAACGACCATGATGTAAACTATCAGTATCATATTGCCAAGGTCGACCTAATAACAAAGAGCATGCTTCCATAGGAATAACATCGCAATCAGCATAATCAGAATAAGAACCCAGCGAGAAGGGGACACGTACCGAACGTGTTACCTTTATTTTACCACCATCATTAAGCCATTGAATGTGATACGGATGTGGATGTGTGCGAGTGGGCAAAGATAATTTCTCTACCAACGCTGTACTTGCCAAATTGTTGCAGCTGCCACTATCGATGATGATGCGAATCGACCGTTCGTGCACGACGCCCTTGGTATGGAATAGAGTGTGTCGCTGATTTTTTTCGGCCTGGGCAACCTGTGTGCTGAGAACACGCTGCACAACAAGACTCTCATACCTATCGGCGTCGATGGGATCAACGTGGACTTCCTCATTTTCTGCATGGTTAGTGGCAATCATAGCATGACTAGTTTCCTCAGAATCACTGGCTGAAGAGTACTCACCATTGTCACGTATAAGCAAGGTACGCTTGTTTGGGCAGTCCCGAATCATGTGCCCAAACCCTCTGCAACGATGGCACTGAATATCCCGTGTACGTCCTGTGGAAGAAGCGGCGCCTTTGGCAGGGGGTGCCACTGGCTTGGCCGGCCCTGTGCGCGATGTAGTGCTAGGCGTAGGAGGTGCAGGGCTGGAAGGAGTTGAGCTGTGTGTTGGACCCCGGCCTGCAAAAGAGTTAGTATATGTCTTTGATCGTCGTCCCTGCACTTCACGTTCAGCTTTGCAAGCATATTCAAACAATGTGGTTATATCAAAATAATCCTTATAATCAAGTATATCCTGAATTTCCCTGTTCAAACCACCACGAAAACGCGCCATAGCAGCGTCATCTGACTCAACCAAACCACAACGAAGCATACCCTTTTGCAACTCCTGGTAATATTCCTCAACAGATTGTGAACCTTGTTGAAAACGCTGCATTTTGTTAAGCAAATCACGAGCATAATAGGAAGGAACAAATCTGTGGCGCATGGCAGTTTTTAATTGGGTCCAAGTAATGACACTGTTAATGGGAAGTTTTTGTTTATACTCACGCCACCAAATTAAAGCAAAATCAGTAAATTCACTAATGGCAGCCTTCACTTGGCTATTAGCAGGAATATCATGGCATGAAAATTTCTGTTCTACCTCTAATTCCCAATCAAGATATGCAGCAGGATCATATTTACCATTAAAAGATGGAATTTTAAATTTAATCTTAGAAAATAAGTCATTAGGGGGATGACGAACCACACGACGTGCACGACCACGGCGATCTCCATCGTCCTGCTCAGTGTCACCGCCGTATTCCTGCTCCATCTTTGTGGTCAATGCATCAAGGCGTGCAAGGATGGTGTCGAGTGTGGTGCGAGTCGCCGTTTGAGCAAGGTCAAGTTGGTTGAAACGCTCGGTCGTCGAAGTGATCGTTGAATCAAGCCGTTCATGCATCGTCCTAATGTCAGCAGCAAGTCCATCAACTTGTCCCCTTACTTCCTGCAACTGGGCGTCCACCATGTCGTGTGCTCCTGCCATAGTTAGCGCAAACACCAAAAGAAGAAAAACCAACGACAAAAACAGGGGTGTACTACTCACAAGGCGCTCACACTAGTGCTGTTATCAAGTTCTTATCCGTTCTTACCAAGCCACAGTGGTGAACTGCAATCAACAGGTGGAACCGGTGAAAGATTGGATGAGCGATTGCGTGGAGAAACAGAAACCTGCTCGTCGTAGAAATATGTGGAGTTGTGGGTAGGCTGCACTCAAGTCAAGGATTAGCACGATCAAACAATAATGCAAAGTTGAATTATAGTGCAAAACACGAAACTATATTGCTGGCCACAGGTGCAAAAGATGGATGGAACTAGCAGAATGGCAGTACCGTAAATATTGTACTAGTGATGCCAAAAAGGCACTAGTAGAAATCACAGGTGATTTTGTTTTTCTTTTTTTGTATGATTTTTTTGATATTTTTCTCAGCACAAGAAGCAACAAGATAGGAGCTAGACGAAGTTTCACCTAAAACAGAGATCAGATGTGGTCTACAGAAAATCAGGAAGTTCTCTGAAAAGCGTGCGAGAACTTTGACGGATTTTTTTCTTTATTTTCCTGAATTTTTTTGACAATTTTGTCGAACCCAAACAGACCGAAGGTCAGTTTGGCCGGGCTCAGAATGGTGTCAACAAGCTCCTGTAAAAATTTCAGATTTTTTGGACACCCGAGCGAAAAGTTATGCCCGTTTTACGGAAGGTACCTCAAGTTATGTTCTAAAAACGACCGGGATGAAGCAACTGTATCCTTTCTCCTTCGTTATCTTTTTTTTCTGTTTTTTTTGACGTAACCGAAGGAGAAAAACAAGGAAGCGGCCGTTGACTCGGTATGTTTTTTTTTCTTTTTTTTTCGTAACCGAAGGAGAAAATCAAGGAAACGGCCGTTGACTCGGTTTGTTTTTTCTGTTTTTTTTTTGACGTAACCGAAGGAGAAAAATAAGGAAACGATGTTGACTCGGTTTGTGGCGTGATCAAACGGGAGATGGTGGCGGCGCTAGGGTTTGAATGGTGGAAGAACACAATGCAACCAGCAACAAATGACGCGAAAGCACACAAATTCAACAATGCAGATTATTGAAAGAAAGTGCGAGGCTCAAAAGGGTGCTGGGATAAGATCTAACCTGAATTTTTATGTGGTTTTGTGGACTGTAGGAAAAAAAAAACGCTCGATAAACTCACCGATCAACCTGGAAATCTGATACCAATTGATGAAGCTGAGGTGCCCGATCTTTCGGCGAGTAGAGATAATTCCGATTTGTCGGAAGATGACCCTTGCGATCCGACTACGACGAGCAAGCCCGAGGCGCCAATGCAATCGCTGAACCAACTCCCTGTGGTTACCGACCTTGCTGATGCGAGATCGGCCTGATCACGAAGATCGTTTCCTGTGCGCAATCGAAGAACGAACAAGAACAAGATGCGAGCAATCTAATCTATTACTCGAGGGTGGAGTTCTGAATACACGAAGACAGCGCAGATTTGCGCGTGTTCGAGAGTAGCTAAGGCTAACGTAAAACAAAACTCAGGAAATAAAGGAGGCGCAGCTCCTGAATAAATAGAGAGGGGGCGCAGCCCCTAGGGGCGGCCAACCCTAGGTCGTCCATTATGGGCCGCAATTGGGCTGGTCGTCTATTCTTCCGGGCCTTCGTTCTTTAACAACATGATGTAGTTCAATTCTCTTGCACGGGCCCGAGTCACTGGCCCAGGTGGAAGGGGTGGCGCCTGGGCTGGAGAAGGTGCTGCTGGTGTAGATGTGCTCGTGTTGGTGTTGATGTCCGCATCAAAAAGCCTCCAATCCTTGTAGCTTAAGCTACACAAGTTTCCATTCCTGGCTACCATGCCAAGGAATTTTCCCATGATTCCTGCCTCTTCTCCAATTGGCTGGTCAAGTTCATTACATTGTACTACAATCCTATGCCCTCTAGGAATGTTCCACACCTGTAATAGTTTTGTCTTACCCCGCCTTTTCACCTCCACATTTGTCTCTATCCGGGGTCAAAATGCAAAAATAATGGAACAAATGGTTACAAATGGATGATTACGACTATTCTTAAAAAGTACGTTATCTTATTTCAGTACCTTCGTCTTCAACCTCAATGTCTGCATCCATATCAGTTGGGTTCTTTGAATTAGGCTCCATTTCAGAAACCTCACCACTTTGATCATGTCCACCTACGGCAAACGATTCTTCTTCCATCTCGCTATCTGATTCATGTGCAAGAGTTTTCTGTAATTTTTTTTGCCCTACATGGTCCTCTGATAGATACTCCTCATTGCTTTCAACGGTCTGCTTCCTCCTTCCCCTTGGCATCTCCACTACACAATGACATAAATTATCAGAGTTCTTGTGCTAGTGCTACTGCATTATTTGTGGACTAGCATACCGACTAACGACAAATACTGATATAACTCAGGTAGCAACTGTCGAGTAACTAGTATGCACTGATTTTTTCTAACATCAGCAGCAAGGGATTAGGAGTGGATCATAGGAGCCAAGGGATTATGAACATCAACAGCAAGGGATTAGTAGTGGTCAGTGGGATTATTCAATATGAGTGGGATTATGAACATCAGCAGCCAAGGGATCATAGGAGTTGCTCCATATACCAAACAGTTTATCACACATTCACTGGATCTGGAGGGGGGCTAGCGGCCGACGGGCGACGGCATACCTGGGTCCTGTAGGGCGTAGGGAGGACTGAGGAGGGAGGAGGGGGCCCGGCGGGCGGCGGCGTACCTGGAGCCTGGAGGGCAGCCGGCATCGTCTGGCACGATGGCGGCTGTCTGGGCGCGATAGCTGGAGCGCGGGATGGCTGGCGCCTGACGGATGGGTGAGGAAGATGAAGAGGAGAGGAGCCCGCTTGAGGTTATCTAGTTGAAGATGGAAACTGCACGATGATTACGAAGCGTCGTGAGATTTGCTTTAGCAGTAAAAAAATGGAGGGAAATACTTTTGGAGACAGAGGTAAAATGGAGGGAAATACTTATTAGATGTAATTAAAAAGAAAGCTTTGCCAAATCTAACTTCCATACATTGATAAATCATGGGTCATAAATAAAAATAATTTTTAACTATATGTATTAAAAATCATGGGTCTAAAAGTTCAATGCGAAACAAATGCAACCTGATTCTAGGACATCTCGATTGAGGACACAAGTCAGAGATATGGTCAAAGTTTATACGAACCGAGCTAAAAAATTACAAAGATGTAAAAATGTTGATTATAATGTTTTTCAATTGGTTATGAAATATTTACAAATATAATAAATTTTATAATGTTTTTAAATTGATTCTCCCAAAAGACCATGGTCGTCCATCTGATCGCTTGTTCCGAATCCTCCGTCAATCCTTCTATGTTCTCTCTCCCATCCTCACATCGTCGCCGCCTCGTACTGCACCCCCATCCCCTTCTCTCTCGTAGACTCACAAGGCCGTAGTCCACCCCCTGCCGTGGTGGGAGATGTTCGACCTACTGTCATCCCTGTTGTCCATGTCCTCGACCCCGTCAACGACACCCGTGAACTCCACGACATCCTCTAGCGCTTGGGTGGAACTCCAATTCCTGTACCCCTGCCCTGCCCGGCACAAATCGTCTATATATGAAAGCGGGTTTAAAACGGGCTCTATCACGTTGTCCACGTCATCTTATTTAATATTCATCGTCCGATCATATAGCAACGGTAGGCGTAAACGCGTCTCTCCACCTGCAGCTGGCGTACGCATCCGCTACTCCTGGAAGCTTCGCATTACGGCTGTTAGAGTTTCTTGCGTTTCAATCCCCCATCATCGAGTATTTTGGATCTCAGGTATCCCGATCTCGCGGCTTCGTAAAAGTGGTATCCCGAAGGTGCCAATTAGATTCCTGTTATTATAACAATCTATCTTTTGTAGTTTTGGTATTGTTCTCGTCTTAACCCGGCATACACAGCTATCTACAGGTAATGGGTCGCAGTGATCTCGCGTGTGGACAAATATGCCCCTTGTGTTACGGTGAAGAGCTCAAGTCGGTTTGTTTGAAATGGATCGGACTTCCTTTCCCCTCGTCTTGTTCTGTTGCTTTCCCCGTTGAAATGTAGTCGCAGGTAGGTGTGCTGGAATGAATGTACTAATACTGATTTTACGATAATAAAGTATGTCATCTTTGAACTTAACATAACAATACTTTTATTAATACTTTTGGCTGCAGAACTTTTGAACATATATATCCCTCGAAAACTTGCAAACAACATAACCTTTTTTTTGAAACTTCACATGCAAACCTTCGTAGATCTGGTTCCTTCTGTTCTAGGTCGCTAGCTTGAACTGCTAGTTATGTTATTTGCGAGTCCACTCCAGACATACTGGTAGCTGCTAGCATTAGTATTCAGAACATACAAGTATTCAATATTACCTGCTATATTTCTTCTTTCTATTTGCTGGCAACAACACAAGTGGAAATTATATTTGCTGGCAACAACACAAGCTCTGATTCATACTGTAATGTATAAACACATGCACATCTGACTCCACCTCGCACAGACATGCACACACCACAGAGAGCGAGTCTGAAAAAAAAACATGAAAGTTCGACTCCACACACAACATTTGCAGCCCTATATATATTTCTCTAGTACTAATACTGATTCCACACACAACATTCCACACACAACATTACACCTTCCAAGAACGCAGGTACAACAGGTCTAATAACTGTTTATCCAGCCAGGAGTGGAGCTTTGTTGCACATTCTCTAGAAGGGCTTGGAGGGTAGGTTCGTGTTGGCCAGGAAGTGAGCTGCAAGAGCAAATACAGTGCCCGCACTCACATTCTTGACATACTCTTGCCTCGCCGGGTGGTCCTCCTGAGGGCGGTTTAATGGGGTCCAGACTGGTTCCCCAATGAAAAGCCTCATGAGCTGCACATGTAAAAACAACATAACTTAAAATTAAGGAATGTAATTAAAATAGCTGATCTTTGTAATGTTTTGGAAAAAATACAGCCTATCAAATTTCTTAATTTAAAACAAAAACATAATTGCCACATACAGTACACACTTGATCTGCAATTATTTCTACCAACTGAACTTATTTGGCCTTCAGGGAGTCAGTACCATATATTTTTTTGCTACCACTACAAAATGCCAATCATGTCTTCATGCCTCAGTTCATGAAACAGATTTCATGAGTTGTATTCATGATTGTGCAACAGAGATCACCAGTTGATCAAATTCGAAGCTCCTATGATCCTAAGATCATGTTGGTACCTTCGTGTATTTAGCGCTGTCGAGGGTGAACCGATGATAAATTCCAGCTGGTACGATGATCATGTCTCCTTCCCTTATCCGAATTCGAATCCACTTGTCATCTTTGTCGCGGACGTCAAAGTACCCGCTGCCCTCCAAGCAATAGCGGATCTCTTCGTCAGCGTGCATGTGCTCACGGAAGAAGTTCCTCACCTTCTCCTCATAGTTTTCCAGTTTGTCGGGACATATCTCAATAAGATCCTTCAGAAATAACTCACATTTAGGTAATGATATCATATACAAGATGTAAAGAATACAGCATAAGAGGTTCAGAAAGCTATTGGAATTCATGGGAGACTAGGTAGTGCAAACCATGTAACTGTATCCTCTGTCTCTGCGGATTTTTGCTAGTTCCTCCTCGCTTTCAGACTTCTTAGGGTCCAAATGCCAATTCAACACGCCAACATCTGCAAAACAGGCCATCTATGTTGCTTAATTACATAATAAAGTTTCTGTAATTAAGTGCCAACCCAAAAGATACTAAGCCTTTTTCATGAAAAGCACAAAGTGATACTGATTCTTTTCAAATGATTTCAGCATGGATGAGATTGGATATGGTACAAAGGAAATCATCTATTATGAAAATCAGTACAAGAACTTCAGAACAGCAGTACACAGAACTACAAATATTAAGTTTGCAAATAAGTAAACTACGAGTACCTTCAGTATTATTCTGGGAATTCGGACTAGGTTGAGAAGCTGTTGCATCTCTCAATTTAGCAGCCTCCTTTTCTGCTGCTTCCTTTTCTGCTGCTTCCTTTTTAGCAGCCTCAAATGCTGTTTTTCGTGCTTCCTTCTGTCTAGCCTGCATCATAGTTGATGACCTTTGTTATTAGATACAATAGCCTTTAAGGGATAAAGCAGGTCCAGAAAAAGGGCTTATCAGATTTTCTCAACACCTGCTCGTGGGTAGCTGATGTAGTCAGATTTAGTACTAATTTGACATCTTAATGGCCACATAGTCAAGTCATGAACCATAAACGTGGAGATCTGTGAAGGCAAGATAAATTTAGTACATGAACTATAATATGTGAAGGTTTGTAATGACTGCTACCTCTTATAATTCGTATGTGCTAAAAAGGTCTTATACATGTGGTTTTGTAATGTTTTTGGCGACTCATGATGTCTGTATCAGATTCTTAGTGGCAGACTGAAACTGAGGGATTCATAATTTTCATGGAGGATGTAGAGGTTTTTAAAGAATGGTGCAGTACTAAATTTATCTTGCCTTCACAGATCTCTACTACATCCTTCACAGATCTCTACTCCTCCCTGATCTTTGAGATCAACAGCGTATGGCCGAAAGCATCCCAGCAGATTTCCCTGTTGACAGACGAAAGCTCTACAATGTAAGTATACAACAAAACGCTATTAAATATTGTTGAACCACAGATTTACCACTGCTAAATATCTGACAGATTTCCCACATATTTACCACAGATTTACCACTGTTAAATATTGTTGACAGCAGATTTCTTTGAGATCAACAGCGTATGGCTCAACCACAGATTTCCCTTGCCAATATCTGAGTGCACAAAAATAAAGATATTAGCAAGAATAGTAGAAAGCTATTTTACCACTGCTAACAAAAAAACACTCACCTTTGACATTATTACAACTGGAGTAACTTATCGATCTAGGCTCTGCACAACAAACCATAAACACTTCACACTGCAACCCAGTTTCTTTTGGCTAATTTAGCTGGTAGGGTCTAGTTTGTGTATGTCCATTCTGATGAAGACATCCACACTACTGATGCATCTATACCAATACAAGTACCAATTTCTGGTCCCATTACTCGCGCTCGTGCTCGTCAACTCAACCATCAGGTGATTACACTCTTGAGTTCATGTCCATCATATTTAGACCATGGAGACCCGTGCACTCTTGTTTTGCTTAGGAATCAGGGAGAAGACCGAAAGGGAAAAGGATTTGAACATGCTGGATTCGGACTGCAGAAGAACACCAACTTGTGACGGTCACCACGGTCAGATGCGGGCTCGGATTGGAATGTTCAAGCACAACATGGAAAGCTTATCAAGTCTACTTTCATATGGATCCGGAATTATAGTCATATCTGTTCTGAGGCCGCCGTAATCATTGTTTTCTTACCGAGACATTTCCTGCCTTTTCTGCCCATGGTGCTGCGTCACCCTATTTTGGCCCAATGGGTCGTGTATCAAGTTAGGTCCATTAGGGACGCATCCTAGGGTTGCAGCACGACCCCAATACCCTTGTGGTCGTCCTCCCATGTTTATAAACCCCCTAGCCGCCACCAAGAACAGCGGGTTTTGTTTAGATCAAGTTTAGCTCTCGCTACTTGCTTGCAAGCGCGCGTGCTAGTTCAGCCGCCCGTCTTCTTGTCTTTGGAACCCCACCATATTGTAGTTTGATCTTTAAACCTACATTTAGATCTGGTAATTCAGTACTTGTTCTACTTGTTCTTGCTAGTTCTTCGATTGCTTGCAGGACGAGTGCCCTAGTGGCCAGGGTGTCACGCTCCACAAGATCGTGACAGCCATAGGAGGTGGTGTATCGGTTGCTAAGGCGCAGCGTCTTTGGAAGGCTGTAGTCGGGCCGTGAACGTCGTCTCCTCCCCCAATCGAGTTATTCCACACCCTCTCATCGAAAGATCGGGCAATCACCCAACGGGTGCACTTCAGTTGGTAATCAGAGCAAGGTTTATCGGTGAGAGATTTACTTTTCTTCGCTGTTTTCTTATCTCCTATAGTCCAGAAAAAGCCAAAAAATAGTAGATTAGTTTTACCGCAATCCTATAAACCATTGAGCATTTACTAGTACTACTTAGTTAGGGCTTGTTGAGTTTTTGGTTGCATCGGTTGTGTCGAGTTGCTGGTCTTAGTTTATTCCTTTAGAGTTTTGAGTTCTACCACGTTTTGGTCACCACGAAATCCACCATCACCAAAAACATCTCTGGTTCGTTTTTGCCACCACGGATACATATCATATCCGATTTGGAAGTTTAAATACAATCTGGAAAGCTTATCTTATCTTCTTTCCAACGGATCTGACCTTATCTCAAAATTCGTTCTGAGCGCTCCGCAATCATCGTAGAGATTTCTGGACTTCCTATATTAACAAGATTTGTTAAATCTGATTTAAAGGGGTTGTTAGCAATATCTTTATTGTTTGGGTTGTCATAGTGAAAAAAAAGGGTTTAGGCCCCTGCAAAAAAAAACAGAAGAAGAAGAAAAAAAAGAATAGAAAAAAAAAGGAAAAGAAGAAGAAGGGGGCTGAATCTCTAAATCTGTTGTTTCTCTTTGTGCTGTGCTAGTTGTTCTTTTTCAGTGACTACCTTTGTGCCTAGGCTCACGTCTCTAGCCTGGTTTAGCCTAGGACCAGCACAGTACCACCGTTGAACGATTATTCAGCTTGCTTTTGTAACTAACGTGGTACTAGTGTATTCCTTGCTTCAGCCCACCTACAACTCTACATATTTCGACTACAGTTTGACAGGTCGTGTTGCTGCGGCACCGATACACTTATTCCACGGTTGCAGACTTGTTGGTTGCTGACCCCTCCTGTTGTGCAAGGTAAGAATTGGTAAGAGCTTGTGTGGCAGGTTGAGAGTGAGCGCCTTGCAGTAGCTACATCCTAATAGTTGTAGAGTTTTTATTCCTTCACGTTTTTTTTTCTTGTTGCCTCTGTTCGTCTAACCATGGCAGGATTGGAGGTTGATGATGCTTCTCGTAATATGCCACACTCTCCTCGCACCAAGGGTATCATACAACACTTTGTAAGGCTAGTGAAGACGCACACGGAAGGTCTTGATAATGACATGCAGGTGACGAATGAAAAGATGGGGCAATTGGAGGCCACACAGATCGACACGAACACCAAACTTGCAAATGTGGAAATGACAGTTGCTCATATTGACAAGAGCCTTGTCGCACTCTTGAGGCGGTTTGATGAGATGCATGCTAATATCAATGGTGGGCGTGATGAGGGCGCCGAAGGTAACTGGGATGACTATGTTGCTGATACTGAACAAGATGACCAAGAAGCACCTAATCGCCGACGACTACGTACTAACCGTAGAGGTATGGGTGGTTTTCACCGACGTGAGGTACATGGTAATGATGATGCTTTTAGTAAGGTTAAATTTAAAATACCTCCTTTTGATGGTAAATATGACCCTGATGCTTACATTACTTGGGAGATTGCGGTTGATCAAAAGTTTGCATGCCATGAATTTCCTGAGAATGCGCGGGTTAGAGCTGCTACTAGTGAGTTTACTGAATTTGCTTCTGTTTGGTGGATAGAACATGGTAAGAAGAATCCTAATAACATGCCACAAACTTGGGATGCGTTGAAACGGGTCATGCGGGCTAGATTTGTTCCTTCTTATTATGCACGTGATATGTTAAACAAGTTGCAACAATTGAGACAGGGTACTAAAAGTGTAGAAGAATATTATCAGGAATTACAAATGGGTATGCTGCGTTGTAACATAGAGGAGGGTGAGGAATCTGCTATGGCTAGATTTTTGGGCGGGTTAAATAGGGAAATTCAGGACATCCTTGCTTATAAAGATTATGCTAATGTAACCCGATTGTTTCATCTTGCTTGCAAAGCTGAAAGGGAAGTGCAGGGACGACGTGCTAGTGCAAGGTCTAATGTTTCTGCAGGAAAATCTACACCATGGCAACAGCGCACGACTACATCCATGACCGGCCGTACACTAGCACCAACTCCCTCGCCAAGTCGACCAGCACCCCCGCCTTCCTCCAGCGACAAACCACGTGCATCTTCCACAAATTCAGCAACCAAATCTGCCCAGAAACCCGCAGGTAGTGCCTCTTCAGTAGCTTCCACAGGTAGAACAAGAGATGTTCTGTGTTATCGATGCAAGGGCTATGGACACGTGCAGCGTTATTGTCCTAATCAGCGTGTTTTGGTGGTAAAAGACGATGGTGGGTATTCCTCTGCTAGTGATTTGGATGAAGCTACACTTGCTTTGCTTGCGGCTGATGATGTAGGCACTAAGGAACCACCCGAAGAACAGATTGGTGCAGATGATGCAGAGCATTATGAGAGCCTCATTGTACAGCGTGTGCTTAGTGCACAAATGGAGAAGGCAGAGCAGAATCAGCGACATACGTTGTTTCAAACAAAGTGTGTCATTAAGGAGCGTTCATGTCGTTTGATCATTGATGGAGGTAGCTGCAACAACTTGGCTAGCAGCGACATGGTGGAGAAGCTTGCACTTACGACCAAACCGCACCCGCATCCATATCACATTCAATGGCTCAACAATAGTGGTAAGGTCAAGGTAACCAAGCTGGTACGAATTAATTTTGCTATTGGTTCATATCGTGATGTTGTTGACTGTGATGTTGTGCCTATGGATGCTTGTAATATTCTGCTAGGTAGACCATGGCAATTTGATTCAGATTGTATGCATCATGGTAGATCAAATCAATATTCTCTCATATACCATGATAAGAAAATTATTTTGCTTCCCATGTCCCCTGAGGCTATTGTGCGTGATGATGTTGCTAAAGCTACCAAAGCTAAAACTGAGAACAACAAGAATATTAAAGTTGTTGGTAATAACAAAGATGGGATAAAATTGAAAGGACATTGCTTGCTTGCAACAAAAACTGATGTTAATGAATTATTTGCTTCCACTACTGTTGCCTACGCCTTGGTATGCAAGGATGCTTTGATTTCAATTCAAGATATGCAGCATTCTTTGCCTCCTGTTATTACTAACATTTTGCAGGAGTATTCTGATGTATTTCCAAGTGAGATACCAGAGGGGCTGCCACCTATACGAGGGATTGAGCACCAAATTGATCTTATTCCTGGTGCATCTTTGCCGAATCGTGCGCCATATAGGACAAATCCAGAGGAAACAAAAGAAATTCAGCGACAAGTGCAAGAACTACTCGACAAAGGTTACGTGCGTGAGTCTCTTAGTCCGTGTGCTGTTCCGGTTATTTTAGTGCCTAAAAAAGATGGAACATGGCGTATGTGTGTTGATTGTAGGGCTATTAATAATATCACGATACGTTATCGACACCCTATTCCACGTTTAGATGATATGCTTGATGAATTGAGTGGTGCCATTGTCTTTTCTAAAGTTGATTTGCGTAGTGGGTACCACCAGATTCGTATGAAATTGGGAGATGAATGGAAAACTGCTTTCAAAACTAAGTTCGGATTGTATGATTGGTTAGTCATGCCTTTTGGGTTAACTAATGCACCTAGCACTTTCATGAGATTAATGAACGAGGTTTTGCGTGCCTTCATTGGAAAATTTGTGGTAGTATACTTTGATGACATATTAATCTACAGCAAATCTATGGATGAACATGTTGATCACATGCGTGCTGTTTTTAATGCTTTACGAGATGCACGTTTATTTGGTAACCTTGAGAAGTGCACATTTTGCACCGATCGAGTTTCGTTTCTTGGTTATGTTGTGACTCCACAGGGAATTGAGGTTGATCAAGCCAAGGTAGAAGCGATACATGGATGGCCTATGCCAAAGACTATCACACAGGTGCGGAGTTTCCTAGGACTTGCTGGCTTCTATCGCTGTTTTGTGAAGGACTTTAGCACCATTGCTGCACCTTTGAATGAGCTTACGAAGAAGGGAGTGCATTTTAGTTGGGGCAAAGTACAAGAGCACGCTTTCAACGTGCTGAAAGATAAGTTGACACATGCACCTCTCCTCCAACTTCCTGATTTTAATAAGACTTTTGAGCTTGAATGTGATGCTAGTGGAATTGGATTGGGTGGTGTTTTGTTACAAGAAGGCAAACCTGTTGCATATTTTAGTGAAAAATTGAGTGGGTCTGTTCTAAATTATTCTACTTATGATAAGGAATTATATGCTCTTGTGCGAACATTAGAAACATGGCAGCATTATTTGTGGCCCAAAGAGTTTGTTATTCATTCTGATCATGAATCTTTGAAACATATTCGTAGTCAAGGAAAACTGAACCGTAGACATGCTAAGTGGGTTGAATTTATCGAATCGTTTCCTTATGTTATTAAGCACAAGAAAGGAAAAGAGAATATCATTGCTGACGCTTTGTCTAGGAGATATACTTTGCTGAATCAACTTGACTACAAAATCTTTGGATTAGAGACGATTAAAGACCAATATGTTCATGATGCTGATTTTAAAGATGTGTTGCTGCATTGTAAAGATGGGAAAGGATGGAACAAATATATCGTTAGTGATGGGTTTGTGTTTAGAGCTAACAAGCTATGCATTCCAGCTAGCTCCGTTCGTTTGTTGTTGTTACAGGAAGCACATGGAGGTGGCTTAATGGGACATTTTGGAGCAAAGAAAACGGAGGACATACTTGCTGGTCATTTCTTTTGGCCCAAGATGAGAAGAGATGTGGTGAGATTGGTTGCTCGTTGCACGACATGCCAAAAGGCGAAGTCACGGTTAAATCCACACGGTTTGTATTTGCCTCTACCCGTTCCTAGTGCTCCTTGGGAAGATATTTCTATGGATTTTGTGCTGGGATTGCCTAGGACTAGGAAGGGACGTGATAGTGTGTTTGTGGTTGTTGATAGATTTTCTAAGATGGCACATTTCATACCATGTCATAAAACTGACGATGCTACTCATATTGCTGATTTGTTCTTTCGTGAAATTGTTCGCTTGCATGGTGTGCCCAACACAATCGTTTCTGATCGTGATGCTAAATTTCTTAGTCATTTTTGGAGGACTTTGTGGGCAAAATTGGGGACTAAGCTTTTATTTTCTACTACATGTCATCCTCAAACTGATGGTCAAACTGAAGTTGTGAATAGAACTTTGTCTACTATGTTAAGGGCAGTTCTAAAGAAGAATATTAAGATGTGGGAGGACTGTTTGCCTCATATTGAATTTGCTTATAATCGATCATTGCATTCTACTACAAAGATGTGCCCATTTCAGATTGTATATGGTTTGTTACCTCGTGCTCCTATTGATTTAATGCCTTTGCCATCTTCTGAAAAACTAAATTTTGATGCTACTAGGCGTGCTGAATTGATGTTAAAACTGCACGAAACTACTAAAGAAAACATAGAGCGTATGAATGCTAGATATAAGTTTGCTAGTGATAAAGGTAGAAAGGAAATAAATTTTGAACCTGGAGATTTAGTTTGGTTGCATTTGAGAAAGGAAAGGTTTCCTGAATTACGAAAATCTAAATTGTTGCCTCGAGCCGATGGACCGTTTAAAGTGCTAGAGAAAATTAACGACAATGCATATAGGCTAGATCTGCCTGCAGACTTTGGGGTTAGCCCCATATTTAACATTGCAGATTTAAAGCCCTACTTGGGAGAGGAAGTTGAGCTTGAGTCGAGGACGACTCAAATGCAAGAAGGGGAGAATGATGAAGACATCCACACTACTGATGCATCTATACCAATACAAGTACCAATTTCTGGTCCCATTACTCGCGCTCGTGCTCGTCAACTCAACCATCAGGTGATTACACTCTTGAGTTCATGTCCATCATATTTAGACCATGGAGACCCGTGCACTCTTGTTTTGCTTAGGAATCAGGGAGAAGACCGAAAGGGAAAAGGATTTGAACATGCTGGATTCGGACTGCAGAAGAACACCAACTTGTGACGGTCACCACGGTCAGATGCGGGCTCGGATTGGAATGTTCAAGCACAACATGGAAAGCTTATCAAGTCTACTTTCATATGGATCCGGAATTATAGTCATATCTGTTCTGAGGCCGCCGTAATCATTGTTTTCTTACCGAGACATTTCCTGCCTTTTCTGCCCATGGTGCTGCGTCACCCTATTTTGGCCCAATGGGTCGTGTATCAAGTTAGGTCCATTAGGGACGCATCCTAGGGTTGCAGCACGACCCCAATACCCTTGTGGTCGTCCTCCCATGTTTATAAACCCCCTAGCCGCCACCAAGAACAGCGGGTTTTGTTTAGATCAAGTTTAGCTCTCGCTACTTGCTTGCAAGCGCGCGTGCTAGTTCAGCCGCCCGTCTTCTTGTCTTTGGAACCCCACCATATTGTAGTTTGATCTTTAAACCTACATTTAGATCTGGTAATTCAGTACTTGTTCTACTTGTTCTTGCTAGTTCTTCGATTGCTTGCAGGACGAGTGCCCTAGTGGCCAGGGTGTCACGCTCCACAAGATCGTGACAGCCATAGGAGGTGGTGTATCGGTTGCTAAGGCGCAGCGTCTTTGGAAGGCTGTAGTCGGGCCGTGAACGTCGTCTCCTCCCCCAATCGAGTTATTCCACACCCTCTCATCGAAAGATCGGGCAATCACCCAACGGGTGCACATCACATTCAGTCTTCTGTTTTCAGTCCATTTGTCCATTCAAATTTCTGTTTTCAGTCTACTTTTTTTGGTCCATTTGGACAGAAGCTAGGCACTCTAGAAAACAGAAGACATCATTTCAGCTTTTGGACAGAATTGAAGCCAACATTCACTGCAGACATTCAGTCCATTTGGTATGCTGTTTTTTGTCCAAACAGAAGACAATTGAAGCTGGGCAATTGAAGCCGACATTCACTGTTGTTTTCAGTCCATTTGGACAGCATTTGGACAGAACCTGGGCACTTCAGTTTCCAGCTTTGACAACAGAAAACAACATATCAGTTGGACAGCTTCAATTGTCCAGAAAACAGCATTTCAGCTTCATTTGGACAGAAAACAGCATGTCAGCTTCATTCAGTCTGTCCAACTCATGCTGCCCAGAAACTCCTGCTGTCCAGAAACGGAAATGAAGCTGCCCAGAAACGGAAATGAAGCTATCCAACTCATGCTGTTTGGACAGAAAACAGCATTTCAGCTTTATTTGGACAGAAAAGCTTCTTTCTAGGCCGACCAGCGCCAATGGTCGAAGCGGTCAAGCAATGCTTCTTTCTAGGCTTGTATTTGCTAGGGAGATCTGCACAACAACAGGTTCTTGTGTAGTACTAGTGCAAATATAAGCATGTAAGCATGCAGGCCTCTCAGGAATGAAAAAAAAATTCAGTTGTTCTTTCAGATTGATTTCAGACATAAACTTAATCCAGAACAGAAGACAGTTTCTTTTAGCTTGAAAAAAACAAAATTCTGATTTGCTATGCAGTTCAGATATATGGAAAACAATGAAATCTAAGGAAGTACTAGTGCAAATAGTTAAAGTCTTGATGACAGTCTACCTGTTCAGCTAGTTTGTTCTTGTGAATCTTTGCCTTGTCGAGGACCTTGACAGCCACATGATCCCTGGTGTCCATGTTGAATTCCATTGACATTATTACTCATTTTCTTCATCTGAATTGGGACAAGTATATATTGTTGCTGCATCTACAGTAATTCCTTCCTGATCTCGCCGAGTCCATGATTTTTTGTTATATGCATTATTAAATAGTTCTGCCACAGTACTGACATGATAGTGGTCACATTCTACATCATTCCATTCATCTCCCATGTCAAATACATCTCTAGGCTTCATCTTCATAACAACTGACCATCCTTCATTAATATGGTCATTTATGTAGAAAACTTGATCAACTTGATTGGCAAATACAAATGGGTCATCCTCAACCTTGTCACCTTTATGAATTTGATGAGAAAAATTAACTAGGTTTAACCCATATTTATCTGTTTGCACTCCTTTACCTCTAGTCACATCGACCCATTCACATTTGAACAAAACCACTGAAAATCTACTGTAATAATCGACCTCAATTATATCAATTATCCTTCCATAGTACATAATATCTCCAAGAATAGGGTTACTATCAGCCGTAGAAGAATAACTTGATGTCTTTGCATTAACAACAACGCCGCTATTCTGAGTTGCCTTGTCATACCTTTTGGATCTAAATCTGAATCCACGAATGTTA
The DNA here is from genome assembly GCF_902167145.1 of Zea mays. Classification (NCBI taxonomy): domain Eukaryota; kingdom Viridiplantae; phylum Streptophyta; class Magnoliopsida; order Poales; family Poaceae; genus Zea; species Zea mays. Next base: position 87,126,493 of record NC_050098.1, read on the forward strand.
TATGATCTATGACGTTTTGCTGAATCTAGGGGCCCTCGAGCTAACCATCTAATGTCTTCATTGATGGTATCACTTCCATTTGTTTCCTCCAGGTGCAGGATCTGTGTATCGTAAGAAAAACATAGTTTAAATACTTATAATTATAACCATTGCGATACTAAAATCCTATCCACATACTTACATGTTCTATAAACCAATGAGGGAATTCTTTATTCTGTAGTTGTTCAATTGCTTTTGGAGTTACGCGACGTTGGCGTCTTTTCCTTTTCAAATGACTTGCATGCTCCCTACTTAGTATTTAACACAAAATTACAATAAAAATATGGAATAAATCAAACAGTAAGTATAGTATCTTACTTGAGGTAAGGAATCGTAGCTTCACAATTAAAAAGTACATATCTATGCACTTGCAATTTCTTAACCTCAGATAAAATGAAATTTGATGATTTTCCTAAAGCTTTCCCAGTAGGAAACAAAGAAGAAGCATGTCCAAACAAGTTGGAAGCAAACTCATCTATTGTATCATCATTCCTTGATGGTTTGTTATGTTTAGTCGAGAAACCATCGATGTACCTAGAACAAAACACCATGCATTCATCTGCCAAAAATGAATTTGCAATACAAGCTTCTGGATAAGTTTTATTACGAACATATGACTTTAGCTTTCCTAAGTACCTACAACACAAACAAAATAACTAAATTATTAGATTGAACAACCAAAATATTTGTATAACGAATATTGTTACCATAGCTCATTAGTACCTCTCAATATAATACATCCATCGATAATTGACTGGTCCAGCAATCTTACATTCAGCCACAAGATGAACTATTAAAGGAACCATCACCGTGAAGAAACCAGGAGGAAAAACCATCTCCATTTTGCATAGAGTAATAATAATAGATTTTTCCAAATGGTCCAACTCATCGACACGGAGAACTTTTGAACATATCCCTCGAAAAAATGCAGACAACTCAAACAGTAGTGTTGTAATATCATCTGGAAGAATCCCCCTGGAAGCAATAGGCATAAGTTGTTGCATCATGACATGACAATCATGAGTTTTTAGACCAACAATTTTCCCTTCCGCAACATTAACACATGTCGCTATATTCCTACAATACCCATCAGGAACTGTTATTCCTCGAAGTACTTTACAGAATGCTTGCCTCTCACTTTTATTCATAGCATATCTTGCTGGTGGCAAATACCATTTGCCGGAAGGTTTCTCTTGGGGGTGCAGGTCTTGTCTAATGTTCATGTCTTGTAAATCTAGACGAGATTTGAGATTATCTTTTGTCTTTCCATCTAAATTGAACAGTGTACCATGTAGATTATCAAAAACATTCTTCTCAATATGCATCACATCAAGATTGTATCTCAGAATATTATGATCCCAATATGGCAATGTGAACAGGCTACTTACAGACTTGTAAGTTTTAGAATTCTTAAAATCCCCTAGTGAAATTATGTTAGGCAAAATCGAACGATCATAATAGGTCATAGGAGCTGATCTTAGCTCTGTTGTTCCATCAAATGAATCTGCATCAAAACGATAAGGATGGTCTTCATCAAGCCATTGACGGTGTCCCATAAAAGATGACTTACGACCGTGCTTTAGACGTTTGGTCCATGCATTGTCACCACATGGCGGGCAAGCAAATTCGCCATGAACCATATGTGATGAGAGCATTCCTAAACCTGGCAAGTCACTTGTCGTCATTAAAACAGCCCCTCGCAAATTAAATAGTTCATCTCTCGATGCGTCATATGTGGACATGCCATTCTGAAATATATCTTTCAGGTCCTCCAATAGTGGTTCCAAGAACACATGAATTTTGTCTCCAGGACTTTTAGGACCAGGAATCAATAAGGACAACATAAGATTATGATCTTTCATGCATAACCACGGAGGTAGGTTATATACTGTTAAAACTACTGGCCAACAACTATGAGTACTGCTCAACATCCCAAATGGATTAAACCCATCTGTAGCCAACCCAAAACGAATATTGCGAGAGTCTGATGCAAAAAATGGGAACTTTTCATCGAACCTGGTCCATACGGGTGCATCTGCTGGATGACGTAATGCACCATCCTTTATGCGCTCTTCATCATGCCACCTTATGAGAGGTGCTATATCCTTGCACATAAACAATCTTTTTAGCCTATCTTTAATAGGAAAGTATCGCAAAACTTTGCAAGGACTAGCTTTCCTTCTTTGTTTCTTTATTAAAACCGACTCAGGTTGCATACCCTTCCACCGTGAGGCCTTACAGGTAGAGCAGAAACCATCATCTTTTTTCCCTTCCAAAATAGTTGGCAATTATTTGGACAAGCATGAATGTCCTCATACCCTAATCCAAATTTTGAAATAATTTTTTTGGCTTCATAAAAATTCTTGGGGAGTTGTTGTCCATTTGGAATAGCCATACGAAGAATGTCAAGAAGATCACCAAAAGTTTTATCCGTCCATTTGTTCATTGATTTTATATTAAATAGAAGCACCAATAAAGTCAGAATTGTCAACTCACATCCTGTCCATAGCAGCTTATTGGATTCCTCAATCATCTTATAAAACTTTGCTGCATCCAAACAGGACCCTTTCGTAGGAGCATTGTCATCAACCATAAGTGTGTCATCATACATGTGTTGTATTGTATCATGAATTATTTGCGTCATATTAACTTGTCTTTCGTTACTACAACTATTTTGACCCATATTATTATTTCCATGCCCAGAAGTATCTCCATGAAAATCCCATTGGTCATAATTCTCAAGTATCCCATTGCACACCAAATGCTCAAACATAACATCACTTGGCTGCACAGTAGTGTGCACGCATGACTTACAAGGGCAATAATTCTTGCTTCCTTCAGGTTTATCTTTGAATGCAAATTCTAAGAAGCCTTTTACACCGGCTACATATTGAGCCGAGCCTTTAGAACATTGCAAAAGAAGCTTCACCACCTCTAAATCCATTATGAAACTATAAAAAATAATGATGTTAATTCTACTATAAAAAATCTAAAACTTATTTCTCAATTGTATTAGTATATTGATTTCTAGATGTCTACAAGTAACAAAATAATAGCTCAAAATTATATTTACCCAGCTAGTCTATACATAAACAAATATCATGTTTTAGATATGTTCAGAAAATTTTCCATACCTTACTCTTCTGATTGTTAGAAAGTCGATAAATAATGGTACTAGTTCAACCTTTCATGCACTCCCTAAGAAACTGAGACCCGGCTACTGGTTCGAAGCGCATCCCTAGTGTTCGTCGATCGGAGGCAACAAGAAGAGGAAATCAAGAAACGTACCGGATGATGATTGGCTTCTCCCCCTCTGACTTATGCCGTTGTGCTGCTAGGAACTATGCAGGGAACTATCCAGAATATCCACGCCACCAGGGAATTCGATGAAGGGAAGAGGAGCTATGGCACACAGAGACGAAGAGAAGATGAGCGAGGGCGCACAGAGACAAAGGGAATAGCGACGGCGCACTGACCTCCCTAAGATCTGCGACGGCGCACAGGACCTTTGCCTGACTCTATGACAATGGGGAAGAAACCACAAGCGGCGAGGAATCCAATGGGGAGACGAGCAGAGCGGGAAGAAGGAAGATCTCAGGTGGAACCCTAGCGTACCTCCGGTGTGGGACCTGGATCCACCGCGTTCAGAAGATAGAATAAGTAAATTATAAACACTTTCCTATCACAACTCGTCAATAGCTCATTTGGTTACTAAAGCACAGATTATGGTATGCCCATAGGTTAGGTTGCAGGATCAAATACTAGGGTATACTATTTTGTTTTTTTGCAATATCAGTTTTCTATAAATTTTTACGGTCTACATAAAACAGTTGCGTAAATTTGTACAGTATGTATAATTACAATAGTAATTTTCTAAAGTAGTTATACTTACAATACTGTATGGATTACCTTGCAACATATATAAATCATGCCTATGGTGGCTACAAATCTAATCACTTAATGGTTTAATTGCAACATACAATAACTACACCGATGATATTTGCAACACATAATAAGTGTTGCTCTATGCTCGTTAGCAACACATAACACTTGCAACACATAATATGCGTTGCTTTGTGCTCCTAAGCAACACATAACACTTGCAACACATAATAAGTGTTGTTATATGCTTCCTTGCAACATATAAAACCATGCGTTGTTAGACATGCGTAGTTACAGGGTTGTTCTGTTGTAGTGTTTCCTTACGGACGGAATATTGCTGCTGTTGTGTCGGCAGTGATGAACAAGGATCGTCAGGAAGTTGCGCAGAAGCGCCGGGCGGTCATCAGGCTCCCCGAAGCTAGGCCGAAGAGGGCGCGGGGGACCGCGAAGGCTACCGTCCCCGGCGGTAGCCAGCCTACGCTGGCGGCGAAGTCGGCCGCCCCTGGGTCCGGCAAGGTGCCGGAGAGCGTGAAGGCGGCCGGCGCCGGCGGAACCAAGTCTGTCCCGGACGGAGCTGCGAAGGTCCGGGAATTGCCTTCGCCGGGGAAACGCGTGGCCGACTTCAGCACAAATATTAGCGTGGATGACTATCTCGTTGGTAAGGTTTTTTTTAAACTGGTGATACGCTGCAGGATCGGGCGAGGGGCAACTTGCTGTTGTTTCGCCTGTGGTGGCGACCACGGTGTCTGCCGCGGTGCCTGGGGTGAAGGGTAGCGCTCTCAGCGCTGGCGGTGAGATTTCGGCGGTCACTGCCGTCAAGGACGAAGCGGGCACTGTGTCCCGCCGGCTGAGGGAGGCGTCGCAGCGGCTGAGTCAAGTAAGTTGAGCTGGACTTCGGTGTTTACCGCTTCCATGGGGATTGTGGTCTCATGTGTGTCTGTTAGGCGGCCGACTTCGCCGACCGCGTGTCGTCGGGGGCCCTTACTGCAGATGTGTCTGCCGAAGTCGAGAGACTTCGGGCGCAGCATGCTGACGCCGTCCGGGAAAAGTCGACCGCGGACAGCAAGTGCCGCAAGCTGGCGGAGAAGGTGGCCGCCCTGGAGGGCGAGAGGACGGACCTCCGGCGCCAGCTGGTGGAGGAGAGGAGGGAGGCTAACCAGGCCATCGCCAAGGCGCATGCGGAGGCCAATTTGGCGCGGGTGGAGGGTAGTCTCGCCAACCAGCGCGCCGAGGAATGGGAGGTGCGGTTCAACGCTCTGCAGGCCCGCATGGAGAGGGCCGAGGCCTCTACGTGCTCGGAAGTTGAGCGGACGCGCAAACAGCTCGTGGACTCATACCGCGAGCTGGGCGCGCGGACTGCTGACTTCGAAGTGCCCGACCGGGAGGTGGGCCTTCGCTTCCTCGAGTGGCTGCAAGAGGAACTGTTGGCGCTCCCGACCATTGTGGAGGGATTTATGTCCTTTGCCTCCCTCGTCACCTGCGAAGGGGCGATGAACGCGCTGTCCCGCGAGGGATGCAGACACTATGAGGTCTTCGACCGATCTGATGAAGATTTTGGGCGCGAGATTTTCAAGGTCGAAGACCCTATGGTGAAGGACTCCGCGGGTGCCCTCTTTGACCGGATGTGGGGCCCCCACGGTCGGGAGGTGGTGAGGGAGCGGTCCGACCGGGCGATGGATCAGGTAAAGTTTGTCTTTTGTTTAGTGTTGTTTGAATGTGGGGTATGCGTGGGCTTGCTGAATCGGTGTGCTGTGTTGTAGGCGGCGCGTGCCGAGGACATGGAGGACTTCGGACCCCTGAACAGCGTGCGGCCCGAAGCGGAGGCCAACCCGGTGGTGGCTGAGGCTGAGGTCGACCCGGCACCGCCCCCGGAAATCGGTGAAGGCTCCCTCGCTGCCCCTGCAGCTACTGTGTCCGGTGGTGGCTCGTCGCCAACCGCTGTGCCGAGGGTGGAGGATCCCCCGAAGGCGGCGACGGAGCCGGCAGCGGAGGATCCCATGGCGGCGGCTGGGTCTTCGCAGGTGGCTTAGTGGGTGTGGGGTAGTTAGAGAATTTTGTCTATGTTGCTGAACCTTGGTTGCTGCGCAGGTTCAGGATTTTGGGCCTGCGCACGCAACCGCTACTGCTAATTTTGTGGCGGCTTTGACCGTGGATGCTGGGAATGAATCGGATGAGTCTGCGTCTAAATTTTCTGATTTCGGTGACTCTAGGAGTTCGGTTGAGTGGACGGAAGAGTCGTCGGATGAGGACTTGGATTACTTTGCGGCCTTGGATGTGGCTGCGGCGGAGGCTTCTCCGCGTGTTGCAGATGCTGAAGTTGTGCCTGGTCCGAGTGCTGGGCGTAGGCGGCGAAGGGCGGTGGCGAAGCGTAGAGTGGGTGAAGTGGATGGCGATCGGCTTCGTGTGGGCAGGGCTGGCAAGCAAGAATTGTTGTCCTCGCCGGCTGGGGCGAGTGTAGGTGAGGGGGAGTTGTGAAGTCTTTTTGAGGGTGAGGAGCTTAGAATAATGCTATTTAACTATAGGGAGATGGGAATCATTCTGAAAGTTGAACCAATGTAAGGTGTGATGCCCTCGCTGTACGTGTGTTACTATAGTTTGTATGATGAGGTTGTGCGCCTTCGCGCATCCGGCTATGTCCATAGGGGCGTTGCACGCTTGGTCTGGCACATTTATTATGTTGGTCCGGCTACGCCTGTAGTTGGTCTGTGCGTGGATAGTTTCTTGGTGTAGACTTTTGCATGGATGTAATGCGCTTGCGTTTTGGCGCGCTTGTTGAATTAGTCCGGCTGCACTCTTAGGCGACTTTTGCACGGATAGTCTTTTGAGGAAGACTTCGATTTTGCGCACTTGTTGTGCTAGTCCGGCTGCACCCTTAGGTGGCTTTTGCACGGATAGTCTTTTGAAGAAGACTTCGATTTTGCGCACTTGTTGTGCTAGTCCGGCTGCACCCTTAGGCGACTTTTGCTCGGATTCTCGCACGCGAGGGTAGCTAGCGCTGCCCCTCACGGTGACTTTGTATTGGTCGAATGTCGAAGACCGTCGATGCGGTCTTTTTTCGACGTAGATTTTTGCGGGGGATTTTTCGCTGGTATATTACATGGCTCCGCCTCGTTAAAAACCTCACCCACTGGGAGGAAAAGAGTGTGGGCCAGAATAAAATTGTTTTGCGAATTACAAGGGCGAGCTGGCCCTGAGGAGTCAAACAAAAAATTTGTGGAGATTATCAATGTTCCAAGAATGCTCCAGGTTCTCGCCGGATGTCGTTGTGAGCCTGTACGCGCTGGGGGACGCCTTCGTCTTGACGATGAAAGGGCCCTCCCACTTGGGCTCGAGCTTGCCCCCGGACTCTGTCCGAGCTGTCCGGACAAGTACGAGGTCTCCTTCGCTGAATTCCCTCGGGATGACTGTGTGGTCGCGCCATGCTTTTGTTTGGGCTTGGTATTTGTTTAAAGCCTGTATGGCGAAGACGCGGTCTCCGTCGATGAGGTCCTTCGAAGTGGGCTCGTCCACGTCGGGGACGGCTGACGGGACTGTCCGTGGTGACCCATGTTTTATTTCTTGTGGGGTCATGGCCTCTGATCCATATAGGAGGCAGAAAGGGGTGAACCCAGTCACCCTGCACTCAGTCGTGTTTAATGCCTAGACCGCTTCAGGTAACAAATCGGCCCACTTTCCCTTTTTATCGTCGAGGAGCATCTTCTTGACAGCTGTGAAAATTTTGCCATTTGCGCGTTCCACAACTCCGTTGGATTGCGGGTGGTATACTGAGGCAAAGGCAAGCTTGGTGCCAATGGAGAAGCAGAAATCCTTGAAGTCTTGGCTGTCAAATTGCTTGCCATTGTCAACTGTGAGTTCGGATGGGACTCCGAAGCGGCAAACAATGTTTTGTCAGAAGAATTTCTGGGCAGTCTTCGATGTTATTGTGGATACAACCCTCGCCTCGATCCATTTGGTAAAGTATTCGACAGCGACGAAGGTGAACTTGAGGTTCCCCTGGGCCGTGGGTAGGGGCCCGACGATGTCCAGGCCCTAGCGCTGAAGAGGCCATGTGTGAGCGATGAGCTTCGTGAACTGCGAAGGGCTTCCCGATCGTGGAGAAAATTTCTGGCAGGCTTCACAGGACCTTGTGACCCGATTTGCGGTGTAGATCATGGCGGGCCAGTAAAAACCTTGACGGATTACTTTTGCGGCTAGTGCCCTAGGCCCTGCGTGAGAGCCGCAGGTCCCGCTGTGGACTTCGCGTAGGATTTGGACGCCTTCGATCTCGGTGACACATTAAGCATGGGTTGAATGACTCCCTTCTTGTAAAGCTGTCCTTCGATTAGTGCGAAGTCCCGGCTTCGATGTTTGAGACGCTTGGCTTCATTGATGTCGGTTGGATGATAGTACCCCTGCAAGAAGAGGGTTATTGGTGCCCGCCAGTCTTCGGTCATGATAAGGTTGACTATGCGGTGGCCCTCGCTGTCATTGGTTATTTGGAGCCCCTCTGGGCTGCGGACGGCTGGCGTGCCGATGACATGGTAGAATACGTCGGAGGGCAGGGCCTCGCCTCTAGCGGCTGCCTTGGCCAACGCGTCGGCCTCCTCATTCTTGGCACGACCCACATGCTACAAGGTGAAACCTTTGAATTGTCTCTCGAGACTATGGATAGCTGCGAGGTACTGCATGAGTGCGGGGTCCTTCGCTGTGTAGTCTTTCTCGACTTGGCCGGTGACTACCTTGGAGTCTGTTCTGATGATGCAGGTGGTGACACCAAGGGCCCTTAGCTTGCGAAGGCCGAGGATGACAGCTTCGTATTCTGCTATGTTGTTAGTGCATCTGTCAGACTCCAAGGCAAAGCTGAGGCGTGCTGCGTATCTGTGCTTGACCCCTGTGGGTGAAGTAATGACTGCAGCGGCGCCTGCCCCCGCATGGCACCATGCGCCGTCGCAATGGATTGTCCATACTTTTTCTGTAGACGGGTCTGGTTGTGTTGTTGGCCCAGTCCAGTCGACGACGAAGTCAGCCAGGACTTGTGACTTGATGGCTGCCCTGGGTTCAAATGTGATGTGGTAGCCGAAAAGTTCGGCTGCCCATTTGGCGATCCGGACTGATGCCTCCGGGTTTCTAAACAATTCGCCGAGTCCCCTATCTGAGGTGACCCGGACCTTGAATGCCTCGAAATAGTGGCGCAATTTGCGCGAAGCCATAACAACTGCATAGGCAATCTTTTCCAGTTCCGTCATATTACATTTTGATGGTGTGAGCACTTCGGAGACGTAATAAACTAGACATTGCCTGATCATGCCCTCTGTGGTCTGCTCTTGAACCAATGCTGCGCTAACCGCATGTGGCGAAGCCGCAACATAGAGCAACAGGGGTAGCGAGGAGTCGGGGCTTGTAAAAATCGCCAATTCCAACAGGTACTGCTTCAATAAGGCGAAGGACGCCGCCTGCTCTGGTCCCCAAGCGAAGTCTTTTGCGCCGCGGAGAGTTTTGAGGAAAGGGAGACTTCGCTCTGCGGATTTGGAGATGAATCTGTTGAGGGCGGCCAATCTGCCTGTCAGGCGTTGGACGTCTCTGGCTGACTGCGGGGGCGTCATGTTGATGATGGCCTGAATTTTGGTTGGGTTGGCCTCGATTCCGTGGTGTGACACCAGGTAGCCCAATATTTTCCCCTGGCGAACGCCGAAGACGCACTTTTCGGGGTTTAGGCGAAGTCGTGCGTCCCGCATGTTCGCAAACGTTTCGGCGAGGTCAGCAAGGTCGTGGGTTCGAGCCCCACGGTGGGCGCCAAATGTTGGAACTTGCTCTCCCGAGCAAGTTGATCCAACGGGGGAGTGGGGGCAACGTAAACAAGGTTTCAATTCGAGATGGCAAAAGCTCTGTTAATCTAGCCTCTCAAGGGCACTGTGCGGGGGTATTTATAGGTATCTGAGTGCCCAACGTCCTGAGTTAAGGACGCATGTGCCCTCAGGCGCCTAGATTATCCCCGGAATATTCCCATAAAGCAGGGTTACAGACTGTAATTACAGGGAGACCTTTACAAATTAGGCCCGTAATGCGCAGCGGCCACGCAGGGCCTGTTACAATGGGCCGGATCACACGTGGGCCTCCATGTTGGACGAGGCCGCGAGATGAGACGACCTCGTCACAGGTCTTCGTCCGGCGACGCGTGGGACGAAGGGTAAGTCTGCCAGTCGTCTTGTCTCCGTGAGTGCAGCGAGGTTGGCGAAGGCATCGAGCGAAGGGTGGCGTCTTCGCCTTCGCCCCAACAACGGGCTGACCGGTCGGGCCCAACGCCAGGGGCGTAGGCGCTGACTGGCGGGCCCGGGGACAGGGCGCGCAGGTGCGAACCGATATCCAGTGATCTGGATCGCGAGATTAGGATCGAACGGTGGAGATCGACGCCGAGAAGGTTTTACGGATGAGGGCTGCGCCGCTCGGCTCCACGGCGAGGTCTCGCCGGAGACGAGGGGGATGGCCACAACGGGGCTCTAGGGGTTTGGGAAATAGCTCGAGCGCGCTCAGGGCGATCTGGCGAACCCGACCGTGTGCACCACGCCGGCGTAGGAGCACCAGAGAGCGCGGGACACGGTGAGGCGGGCTAACGGCGGCGCGGATCAACTCCGGTGAGGAATTGCGCAGGCAAAAGGACAGTAACAGACGAATTAAGGGCATGGGAAGGTTGCTCACCTCGAGTGCAAACTCTAGAGTGCTTGGGGACGGCGGCGGTGCGGTGGAGCCTCGGGTCGACGGCGGCGGGCTCCGGCTGTGCAAGAAGTGCTCCGGTGAGCGCAGACCGAGCAAACCAGGGAGGGAAAAGGCAAACCGAAGGATGTCCCAAGTTGCGGGTGATGCGGCGGTGCTTACCGAGGCCACGAACGTGATGGGGACTCAACGACGCTCGCGGAACTGCGGCGGTCTTCGGTGAGCGGCGACAGAGCTTGTCTGGTCGCGTGCGCAGGGTGAGAGAGGGGGCGATGGGGTTCAGTTGAGGGCGCAAGTGAGCTGGGGCAAGTGAGTGAGCGGGGCGCGGGGCTCAAAAAGGGGCGAGGACGTGCGGAGGTGGCCAGAGAACGCGCGGTCATGGGCGCGTCCACTGCGAGGGACGTGGGCGGGAGGTTGGGGACGGACTGACCGGTGGGGTTCGCGGGACAGAGAGAGAGAGCGGAGAGAGAGTGGCCGCGTGCGAGAGGAACGGTGCCGACAAGACTGGCTCACTGGGCAGCGGGAGGGAGAGAGGGGAGAGAGCGCGCGGGTGAGACAGGCCGACAGGCGGGGTCCGCCTATCAGCGCGGGCTGGCGCTCGGGCGCGCGCACCAGCTGGGCCGACTTGGGCTAACTGGGCCACATTTGCCTTTTCTATTTCAGGGAATTTCTAATGTCTTTTCTATTTATTTTATCTAGGGTTTTCAATTCAAATTCAAACCAAGTTTCAAATTCAAATTAAGTCAAACATGTGCAACAATTCAAAGAATATTTGGAGCTCAACATGATGCAACATTTCATGACTCATATGGTTTTGACAAAATCAAATAAATAATCCCTTACTAATCAAGCTAATTCTACAAAAAGAAAAGGAGAGAGAGAAACTAGAGAGAGAGAGAGAAGAGTAACACCTGAATTTGGTTGATAAATAGAAAGAAATTTTATACCCCCAAATTCAGGGTGTTACACGTAACTACAATGTTTTACCAACCACGGAGTTCACAAGTCCCTTCTTAAATATTAGAGAACAGCAAGAATACAATGTACCAAACACCTAGTTCCCAAATCACAAAGAGGAGAATCTCAATAATAACATATCAATGTAAATTTCCACAAATGCAATAATGACTTCTGCCTTCATACCTCTAGGGATATTGTTGGGGGACTTGTCCTTTCGAAGGTCCTCAAAAACATAATTAACTACTTGTTTTTAGCATAAGCTATTATAGGAAGCTTCGTCTCTAGAAGATGAAGATGGATTCAAAGAAGATAAGAGCAAACGCCGAAGCTATTGCCAGACGGAAAAGCTTCAGCTCACAATAAAGCAGAAGGATATTGATAACAGCCGAACGAAGAAAAGACTACTTAGTCCTTTATAATTTGTATTATGATCATGTGTAAACCTTAAGGACATAAATGTACTTTTGCCCGGTCTGCGTCCTTTGCCTATAAATAGATGAACAGTAGCACCGTACTGTTCACGCTGGATTGTATTCACTCTCTCGCATTCTCGCATTCAAGCAAGTCAAAGGTATCAATGTAAAATTAACATTATTTATATTCATATATGTTTTATGAATGAAGGAATAAATGAATTAGTATAATATGACTATCATATTCATTTCTTCGCATTCTTACCCTTGTATTAATATTATGAAGGTGTGTCCTTCTTGACCTTCGTCCAAGAAGCATTATACCAGTAAGGAGATAATGCTTTGAGGGACGAAGGTCCTTAACAATTAACAATTGTGTTGCCTTGTTCTTAGCTCACAGAATTTGAGAACAAGTGACCAACATTGGTGCCCACCTCTGGTGAACTCACTTCCACAACCTTCGGCAAGCATCAACCTTCGACATGCTGCCGAAGAAGGCAACGATGCCAGAGGCTGCCCTTCAGCCACTGGACACAAATCAGGACGCCTCTCCCTGCGATAGGCCAGGAGCCAAAAGAGAAAGGCTACCAGCCCAACTCTTCAGGAGGAGCAGCTTGACTAGGAAATCAGGGATTTAGAAGCAATCCATCAACAAGTGCAAAGGAAAAAGGAGAAGATGCTTCGCCTGGCTGATATTCAGAAGAAGATTGACGAAGCCATTGAGGAGATGCATCATCTTACTCAAGATGACCAGGATCGAAGGCCTCAACACACGGAGCTACGTCAGGAGAGCTCATTCAACAAAGATGAATGGTACTACGATGACTTTCATCATGGTAACTTTACTTTTGGTGATGTTTCTCCTCTGGCAGCAGAATTGCAGGCTACCCCATGGCCACAATTCTACAAGCCACCACAGTTGCCCATGTATGATGGGCACTTGGATCCAAAGCAATTTCTGATGAGTTACAAGGCAACAATATCCTCGTATGGGGGCAACGCTGCTATCATGGCAAAGTCCTTTGTCAATCAGAAGCGTGGCCCAGACCTAGTATTCCTCCCTTTGGCCAGGAACAATCACATCATTGCAGAAGCTCAAGGACATGCTAGTCACTAGCTTCCAAGGTTTTCAGATGAAGCTAGTCACTGCTCAGGCTTTGTTTCAATGCATGCAAGACCACGAGGAGTACCTTAAGGCGTATGTTTGAAGGTTTCTGCGTTTGAGAGCACAAGCGCCTACAGTGCCCAATGAAATTGTCATTGAGGCCAAGATCAAGGGGCTTTGGCCAGGACCTACAGCCCAATATTTTGCGAGGAAGCCCCCACAAACCCTGGAGAAGATTCTTCAGAAGATGGATGAGTACATCCAAGCTGATAATGATTTCCGCCAAAGAAGGGAGGAAGCATACATGTTTTCTGAAATGACCAGGGGCTTCGGAGGAAGACTTCATCCCAGGCATGTCAGGTCAATCCATAACTCCAATGCTAACGATGAAAGGGCCAATAATGCTCAAAGCAGCCATCATATCTCACAGTCTTCGAGCATGCAGCAAACTCCTTACAGACCACTAGCTCCGAGAGGCAGAGGAGGAAGAAGCTTCAATGGAGGAAGGTTCAGCAATCAACCCAGGAAATTGTACTACCTCTTCTGTGGCAAGGACAAGGGCCACACAACATGGTCGTGCCAGGTTACAATCCAGAAGCAAAAGGAAATTGCTGAAGCCGAGGCGCGGCAGGGTCAGCCGAAGCAGGTCCTCCATACTACTTCGTGCTATTCTCCATACATTCCCAGAATATGTAGGCAACCAACAACCTACAGCTTTTGTGGCTTCAGCAAGTCACTCCCAAGCCTCCTAGGCTCAATTACCACCACCCCCACCAATAGCGCCTGCCCCAAACCATGATTAGTAGCCAGAAGGGCACCTTCGGCTTCAACAACGACGTGATCTTCGGGAGCAGTCTGAGGCTCGCATAGTTAATAGCACTGTGCCCGAATCCAGGCACATCTACTGAAGATGACACAACATTTTGGCCAAAAGAAAGCCCTAATGTGCTCTATTTCTACTATTTTTTACTTTTATATTTTTCTGTCGCAAAAGACAATACATGAAGGTTTAACCTTCAGCTTGATGTAATAAACATGTGGTTACACCATCGAGTGTGAGAAAACCAAGTTTCGAAGCTTCAAAGTCGTTCCTAAGGGAGCGCAGAGTAAGTTCTGGAGCTCAAAAGTCGTTCCTAAGGAAATGTAGAGCCAAAATGCCACCTAAGTAAAAGGTGAAGAAGCTCTAAAGTCGTTCCTAAGGGGATGCAGAGCTTGAGTGCCACCTAAGTAAAAGGTGAATAAGCTCCAAAGTCGTTCCTAAGGGGATGCAGAGCTTAGCTCTAAAGTCGTTCCTAAGGAGATGCAGAGCTGAAATACCACCTAAGTAAAAGGTGAAGAGACTCCAAAGTCGTTCCTAAGGGGATGCAGAGTCTGGGTGTGTATTGGCGTGGGTTTTTAACTTCGGCATAAACATCATTTTGCATCATACAATCATACCATATCGCATAGCATCTCATCATACATCATTTTGCATCAACAAAAGGCTGTGGAGAAGAAGGGAAATTACTCCTTCAAAAATACTTGTCGAATCGCAAAAAATGTGCTATAGCACGACATATACCTTCGTCAGACATATTGAATTATATGAAGCCAACCTTCGTCAAAAGTGGCGTAAGGAAGATTTTCTTTACCAAGCATGAAAAGAAGGGAAGGTGTTTTTTCGCCAAAGGCTCAAAAATGATATGTACGCATATTTCATGCATCACAAAGATATATATTACACTAATGTACATACAAGTACTTTATGTTTGTTTCGTACACATGGAGGCAACCATACACAAGCATTACATTTTTCAAGCATACAAAAATTTAATCTTCCTTTATTATTTTCTCAGCAACTTCATGCAATAGTATGCCGACGACTTTGTCAACGACTTCGTTGCCAATCTTCATTACATCTAAAGCTTCTTTCATAACCGGGTCGACCTCAGGGTTGTACGGCTCTGGCGGGGGTGAAAGTCTAGCTGCAATAAAAGAATATGTTGATAAACCTCGAAGCTAGAAGCGAACGATGAAGCGAAACTTTAAATATAAGTACCTATAATCATGGCTCGTTCAGCAGCTTCTTCAGCTTGCTTTGCCTCCTTTCGAGCGTCGTGAGTTTCTTTTTCGCTCTTTTTAATGGCTTCATCGGCCATCTCACGACCGCCCTTCATCCAAACATCAAAGTAGAATTTCTCGCCTAGCAAAGAGGCTTCGGTCGAAGGGTCTTTGGTGTCGTCAGCTAAGAAGTTAGCTTCTGCCTGGGCTACGGCTTTAACATGTTCACAGCCGGTTTTTTCCAAAATTGCCTCGACCCCTCGTGCACCGGCGAACGCGCAGAAATCTCCACGATCATCAAGAATTTCATCGAAAGCTTTGGCTACTTCACCAATCCACTAGATAACTCCTTTGGGATCAACACGAATAAACTTTTGTTCCGAAGAGTATGCTCCTACCTTGGCAAAGCCATCTTTCAGTTTCTTCGCGCATTCTATAGATGTTTCGTAGCATCTCTCCTTGGCATCCCGAAGCTCTTCAACATTCTTTTGCACTCTGGATCTTTCCATCTCACTTATTTCTTGTTTCGCCTTTGTAACTTCAAAATTTTCATTCATTTCTGCAAGGTTTTTCTTCAAATTTTCGATTTCAGCTTTATGGGCTTCGTCTTGAGCGCTAAGCTTGGCTTCACATGTTTTCAGCTTCTCCACTAAGGAAAACAATATCTTATCTTTTTTAAAAGCTTCGTTCCTTAGTGTGATGACCTCTGATCGAAGATTTCCAAGAGCTATCTGGCAACTCTCGTCATTTGCGTCCTTTTGAGCTCTCAAGGCTTTACTTAAAATTAGTCCCTAAAAACAAAAAATATAAGTAAGAACATAACGAAAGCAAGAAAACCTATAAACATAGTTTATTTTACAACAAAAATATATACACCTTCAAGTTATTGTAAGCAAGGCTATCTGCAAGGCCATCCTACGACATTGCAGATAGACCGAGCTCGAGCTTCGGGAACCCCATGTTCCTCATCATCTCCCAGCAAACAGATATCTCTTTATTGTCCGTAAGGCAAGATAGAAAATCATCTTCATCTGTGCCACTGTATACCAGGGATCCTGGTGGATACTTCAGATCCCTAGCATATTGCCTAGCTTCGGCAATTTGTTCCTTCAATAGATGCTTCGGGGGCAGGAGATTTTGGTTTCTTCGATATACTTTCTTTTTCCACGAGCACATGTGTGGAGAAACCGCCCGAATTATTCCAACTTAAGTGCCTAAGTCTCGCCTTAGAGGCTAGACCACACTTAAATAGGGATAAAATGTCAGTCCCTCGGATCTAGTCCGATGAGGCCACTAACAGGATCAAGTACCACGTACTCACTCGAAGGTGAGGCACAGAGCAAATACAATAAAACATAAACCATACATTAAGGAGTACTTAATTTATTACAACATCATCGGAGTTTTTCAAAAGTAGTGATCATTGTTCGGAATGCAGCGGAATATTACTAACGGTAAATAAACGGAGGGATGGGGAAGCCTGGCCCATCACTCCTCATGCTCCTCCTCTGTCGAGGTAGGGTCCCACTCGACTGTCCAACCGGGTGGCAAGATGGACGGCCAAGTCACTCCAGCAACCATGTCCTCTAGAGAACCTGTAAAAAAATTATGCCACAAGCAAGGCTGAGTATACTAATACTCAGCTAGACTTACCCGGTGTGAGGAGTCTACTCCTCTACCTCTAGACATGCAGTTGTTTGGCTTAGGGGGTTTGGGTTGCCAAAAAGCACTAGCTAAGTCTAAAATCAAGTTTTAGCTTTTCAAGTTTTAGTGTGACTCTCTTAAGACTAAATGTGCACCTACCTAATCATACATGGTATCAAACATTTAGCAATCAATATCTTTTGCCAAACACATTTCCACTTGTTACTCAATGTAGTACAATGGATCAAGCAGTCTCATTAGCTGCGAGAAGCAGACGATCCGAGTTTTTATCCTTGCAAGGTAAACCTAAACACACGAAGTGGCGAGGCACACCGTCCCCACACACATCAACCGTCCCCATCGATTCCTTGGCAACAGATCAGGGCTCACCATCTTGGCGTACAATGCCTCACTGACCCCGACTGTCGTCGTGTAGTGACCGCACTTGTACCCACCATAACCGGAATGGGTGACTACGTCTTAGGTCACGTGAGGAGTAAAGTCTGCGGGCAGGTTCACTCAGGTACTAGGCTTACCGATTTACCATATTTCTCGGCATGTGCTTAGTACATTCAAACGCTTGACACAGGTATCTGCACGTTAATCCTTATTCCAATTTCATCTCGTAGACCATGCATGCCCATAGATCTGTGTCCATAGACTATCACCATTCCGTTATCAAAATGGATACAATCAATTCCTGACCTCGCGCGAGTGCTAGAAAAATCACTTGATTTCTACCGAGATCCCTAATTAGTAAAGCAGCTACTCGACCTAGCATACTAGTATCCATCTCAAAGGAACCCTGAGTTCATGCAACTACGGTTTCAGTCAACTCCTACACTTAAGTGCACAACACAAGCCTACAATCATTAGGTGCAGTAAAATAGCATATAGAATTTGTTATGCATAAAACCGGGGCTTGCCTTCCAAAGCTGGGGCAGGCAGATCCTCGATGGCAGGCTCTGGTGCTGGCTCCTGGGCTACCTCCTGAGTAACTCCTTGCTCCGGAACGAGGATGTACTCCCCGTCAGCGAGATTACAGTCTATCGAATGCAATGAATAAGATGTATGCATATTAATGATATGGCATTTTGGATAAGCATAGTGAAACATTATTAAAATAGGGGTATACTAGGGTTTCCGTTGTTAGCCTTAAGGGTTTCATACCTTTATCTTTAGGGTTTTGAATGAACTTAAAACCTCTAATTACATCTTTTAGGTTCTATGGGACTCTTAGAAGGATTTAGTTATACATTATTAAGTTCTCCCAAATTTCCCTTTTTTCCTCCTATTGTGCTTCTTATTAAGTATTTTTTGAACTACCATGGCAATTTAGAATTTTCCAAAAATATTATAAAAATTACAGTGGATAAACATTGACCTCGGGGTTTTATTCTATAAGTTTGAGGTTGAAAATAATTCAGATACTCCTTGTGCAAAAATGACAAAAGTAAGGGTCAAAGGGCACCTTACACTATAGCTCTGCTTTAGGTGAGGTTTCTGCACTAAATTTTATTTTTGCCATGATTCCTATGTGATAATAGGTCTCTATGTTAAAAATCACAGAAAAAGACCTACCGGATATTTAGTTGTGATTTTCTAAAGTTTAAAGGCAAAAAGGTACTTATAACTAACTTGTTATTTGAAAAATATCAAACAACAAAACTTGCATTTTTCCTAGATTTATATTAGCATATTATTAGTTATTCCAAGGATTGGGGTGGGTTCTCTTCAGGATTATTTTTCTAGGATTTTTCTAAGTTCTCATTGTTTTCATGAAATAAATTGTGGTGCATTTCTTTTGTGCTAACAGAGGGCTTAACATAATTTTCCAGTGAACTATGTGAATGAAGTAAGCTAGCAAAAATGTGGTTGCCCCCTGGTTCTTATTTTAAAATCTCTTTTCTATTTTCTTTAACTTTGAGTCAAAGTGAGTTTAAATGGCAAACCCTTCCTTAATCTGGTGTACTGAGGAGTTTATTATTTTTAAACAGGCTAGGCAGTGGGTAAGTACCTCTCTGGTTTTTCTTAACCCCAGTCTAAAAGTGTAGCTATTTTTGCCTTCTTTATTTAACTTTTGGTCAGTTTACTATTTAAATCTAAACTTTAGAATCTCCTACAATACTTAGGGTGTTTGGTATTTTTCCTAAGTAGTTCATATTATTTAGAACCTAGCAAAATTAGTTTGAACAGATTTGGTTGGATAAAACTGAAGCTATGAATTTTACAAGCTCTGTTTACATTTAAATGAATAATGTTTAAAAGGTTTTACGAAAAACCAGTTTACATCGAGACCCCTGGGCTTTTCCTAAACCAAGTCTTTAACTTATACCCCTGCGGGACTGTTCACATGAGTCACTGACTATCCAAAAAGCCCCCTGGCTTCTTCTTCTTTTTCCCCGAGCTCCCTCCCCCTTGAAACAGTAACCGCGGGAATAAATAGGGTGGTGTGGCTTACCGGCGGTGAGGGAGGTCCGGCGAAGGGCGGGGTTGGCTCCGGGAGGTCCTGGCTGTCACATCGAGGTACGACTCATCGACGGTGATGGCCGGAATCGGTCGGGCCACGTGCGCAGGCGGGCGGGCTCGTCGGCGGTGAGCGCTCCGGCCTGCTCGCGGCGGTATCGTTCAATCCAAGGGCACAGGGAGCTTCACGGGGTGTTAAGGATGCTACCCGTGCAAGGAATCGAAGAAAGACTCACCGTGGAGTTTGGTCTATGCACGCCGGCGGTTGGGTGAAGTCCGGCGATGTCGATCCGGTGTCTCCGGCGAGGTAGAGTTCGATTCCTGGCTCTGGAAGCTTCGCCGAGGCACGCAGAGGCTATCCCGAGGGTCGGACAGGGCGGGGAATGGCTAGGGTGGCCGGTCTACGGTGGTTGGGTCTCGGGCGGTCGCTGGCACGCCGTGCGCAGAGCGATCGCCGGTGAACCTTGCGCTCCAGCGGAGCGAAGAGCGAGCGGGGGTGTACGGTCAAGGCCTCGGTCGGCTTTATAGGCGCGGGCGCGGGCGTGGGCGCAGGGTCTTTCTTAGCACGGCGCGGCGCACGCGGGGTCGAGCCCCGGGGCGTGCTCTGGCGTCGCCAGGGCGTGTCGAACACGTGGCCATTTCCTTCTGCTCGTGTTCTAGCCCTTGCCGAGTAGCCAATCGTGCGAATCTCGCCATAAGACTTCTGTGAGATCTCTTCCCTGCACCTAGGGCTACCTAGTTCATGTGAGTTCCAAGGGAATATATGCCCTAGCTTGGAAGATATGCGGGAGCCAAGATGGGTCTGTCGACACTGTTCATCCCAAGACAAAATAGGTGTCAACTCGTGTCAAACGGTCTTGGCTTTGGTTCAAACTTTTCCAGGGTGTTCCTTAGGTAATTTGGCTCCCTTTTGTCAATAGGACCCCATGGATTTGGCGCCAGCAACTAGGTGAACATCTATGATCTTTGGAAGAAGGCTGGTTTTTAACTTAGAGAAAAATTGGTTGCTCTTGAGTGCTCTTCACTTGGGGCTGAATTTGAGAATTTTGTGGGGCCTTTTTGGAATACTTTCCTTACTATTTCTCGTAGATATAGAAATGTACTTCAACTTTGGTAAAGGTTTTAAGTCATGAAATGGTCATTTGCATAGCTTTCCCACTAATCCCATGCTTGGAGGTCTAATGGCTCAAGAGGGGGTCTAGGGTTTGAGCCACTTTTTCCAAGGTGAAAATGTATGAAAATCTTGGGTATTTCTTTTGTCATGATCATTCCTTAATTAATCCATGGTTTCTAAAGTTTTGGTGCACCCCTCTCCCCCACTTAAACACATGTGATGAAAGGCCATAAGTGCATGTATTGAGCCAGGGCCTTGGGTAACACCTCGGGTGTTACAACAGGAATAGCCCCAGAGGGCATGCTTCGAAGGGAGTTGAGGGTCCAGCCTCAGAGGTAGCCCATGCCACACCAGCTTCATTAGACTTCTTTAAGGTTTTGCTCTCTGTGTTAGACGCTGAAGTGGGAGTTTGTACCTTCACAAACTCCATCATAGCATCTAACATGCTGGCCATTCTCCTCCTTCTTGGAGTTGCTGCATGAATCTTTGATGCCCTTGGCGGCTCCATTTCTTGCAACGGGCTCAAAGCCTTCGGTTGCTCCGATGCCGTCTTCAGTTCTGGCTCTCCGGCTGATTTTGTCCCAGCTTCGGCTGGATCAGAGCGACTTAGCTCAGATACGGAAGAAGACCCCTCAATAGGCCTCGGCACTTCGACCGTTTCAATACGCTTGGGGCGGTGTGTTAAAACCTTGGCTTTTTTCAGCTTCGGCGTGCTAGAAATCGCCGAATCAGTAGTTTTCCTTTTCTTTCCTTGCTTTCGCTAAGGATAACAGTAATCCTAGTATATGTTCCGATGACGTCAAAAACTCTATTCAGTCTCTTTTTGCCTCGACCCCCGAAGGCTGTCGACATAGCATCATCTTCAGCCCTCGAGTAAGCACCAAGCAACTCATCACTGGTTGCTTCGATGCCATCTAGCCATTCATTATTCGGCTCATTGAATTGGCTCTTATACTTGAATGTGTATTTCAGATAGACCAAACCACCTTCGCTGGACCTAGCAGCAATTTCCTTCATCATCTCCCACCCACTTCTGAGCGACCACACTCTATAAGCAATATGCTCCTGGACTAAGTCCCTGGTGCCTATGTAAGTACATATTGTATTAAAGGTGATGTGCACCCGTTGGGTGATTGCCCGATCTTTCGATGAGAGGGTGTGGAATAACTCGATTGGGGGAGGAGACGACGTTCACGGCCCGACTACAGCCTTCCAAAGACGCTGCGCCTTAGCAACCGATACACCACCTCCTATGGCTGTCACGATCTTGTGGAGCGTGACACCCTGGCCACTAGGGCACTCGTCCTGCAAGCAATCGAAGAACTAGCAAGAACAAGTAGAACAAGTACTGAATTACCAGATCTAAATGTAGGTTTAAAGATCAAACTACAATATGGTGGGGTTCCGAAGACAAGAAGACGGGCGGCTGAACTAGCACGCGCGCTTGCAAGCAAGTAGCGAGAGCTAAACTTGATCTAAACAAAACCCGCTGTTCTTGGTGGCGGCTAGGGGGTTTATAAACATGGGAGGACGACCACAAGGGTATTGGGGTCGTGCTGCAACCCTAGGATGCGTCCCTAATGGACCTAACTTGATACACGACCCATTGGGCCAAAATAGGGTGACGCAGCACCATGGGCAGAAAAGGCAGGAAATGTCTCGGTAAGAAAACAATGATTACGGCGGCCTCAGAACAGATATGACTATAATTCCGGATCCATATGAAAGTAGACTTGATAAGCTTTCCATGTTGTGCTTGAACATTCCAATCCGAGCCCGCATCTGACCGTGGTGACCGTCACAAGTTGGTGTTCTTCTGCAGTCCGAATCCAGCATGTTCAAATCCTTTTCCCTTTCGGTCTTCTCCCTGATTCCTAAGCAAAACAAGAGTGCACGGGTCTCCATGGTCTAAATATGATGGACATGAACTCAAGAGTGTAATCACCTGATGGTTGAGTTGACGAGCACGAGCGCGAGTAATGGGACCAGAAATTGGTATAGATGCATCAGTAGTGTGGATGTCTTCATCATTCTCCCCTTCTTGCATTTGAGTCGTCCTCGACTCAAGCTCAACTTCCTCTCCCAAGTAGGGCTTTAAATCTGCAATGTTAAATGTGGGGCTAACCCCAAAGTCTGCAGGCAGATCTAGCCTATATGCATTGTCGTTAATTTTCTCTAGCACTTTAAACGGTCCATCGGCTCGAGGCAACAATTTAGATTTTCGTAATTCAGGAAACCTTTCCTTTCTCAAATGCAACCAAACTAAATCTCCAGGTTCAAAATTTATTTCCTTTCTACCTTTATCACTAGCAAACTTATATCTAGCATTCATACGCTCTATGTTTTCTTTAGTAGTTTCGTGCAGTTTTAACATCAATTCAGCACGCCTAGTAGCATCAAAATTTAGTTTTTCAGAAGATGGCAAAGGCATTAAATCAATAGGAGCACGAGGTAACAAACCATATACAATCTGAAATGGGCACATCTTTGTAGTAGAATGCAATGATCGATTATAAGCAAATTCAATATGAGGCAAACAGTCCTCCCACATCTTAATATTCTTCTTTAGAACTGCCCTTAACATAGTAGACAAAGTTCTATTCACAACTTCAGTTTGACCATCAGTTTGAGGATGACATGTAGTAGAAAATAAAAGCTTAGTCCCCAATTTTGCCCACAAAGTCCTCCAAAAATGACTAAGAAATTTAGCATCACGATCAGAAACGATTGTGTTGGGCACACCATGCAAGCGAACAATTTCACGAAAGAACAAATCAGCAATATGAGTAGCATCGTCAGTTTTATGACATGGTATGAAATGTGCCATCTTAGAAAATCTATCAACAACCACAAACACACTATCACGTCCCTTCCTAGTCCTAGGCAATCCCAGCACAAAATCCATAGAAATATCTTCCCAAGGAGCACTAGGAACGGGTAGAGGCAAATACAAACCGTGTGGATTTAACCGTGACTTCGCCTTTTGGCATGTCGTGCAACGAGCAACCAATCTCACCACATCTCTTCTCATCTTGGGCCAAAAGAAATGACCAGCAAGTATGTCCTCCGTTTTCTTTGCTCCAAAATGTCCCATTAAGCCACCTCCATGTGCTTCCTGTAACAACAACAAACGAACGGAGCTAGCTGGAATGCATAGCTTGTTAGCTCTAAACACAAACCCATCACTAACGATATATTTGTTCCATCCTTTCCCATCTTTACAATGCAGCAACACATCTTTAAAATCAGCATCATGAACATATTGGTCTTTAATCGTCTCTAATCCAAAGATTTTGTAGTCAAGTTGATTCAGCAAAGTATATCTCCTAGACAAAGCGTCAGCAATGATATTCTCTTTTCCTTTCTTGTGCTTAATAACATAAGGAAACGATTCGATAAATTCAACCCACTTAGCATGTCTACGGTTCAGTTTTCCTTGACTACGAATATGTTTCAAAGATTCATGATCAGAATGAATAACAAACTCTTTGGGCCACAAATAATGCTGCCATGTTTCTAATGTTCGCACAAGAGCATATAATTCCTTATCATAAGTAGAATAATTTAGAACAGACCCACTCAATTTTTCACTAAAATATGCAACAGGTTTGCCTTCTTGTAACAAAACACCACCCAATCCAATTCCACTAGCATCACATTCAAGCTCAAAAGTCTTATTAAAATCAGGAAGTTGGAGGAGAGGTGCATGTGTCAACTTATCTTTCAGCACGTTGAAAGCGTGCTCTTGTACTTTGCCCCAACTAAAATGCACTCCCTTCTTCGTAAGCTCATTCAAAGGTGCAGCAATGGTGCTAAAGTCCTTCACAAAACGGCGATAGAAGCCAGCAAGTCCTAGGAAACTCCGCACCTGTGTGATAGTCTTTGGCATAGGCCATCCATGTATCGCTTCTACCTTGGCTTGATCAACCTCAATTCCCTGTGGAGTCACAACATAACCAAGAAACGAAACTCGATCGGTGCAAAATGTGCACTTCTCAAGGTTACCAAATAAACGTGCATCTCGTAAAGCATTAAAAACAGCACGCATGTGATCAACATGTTCATCCATAGATTTGCTGTAGATTAATATGTCATCAAAGTATACTACCACAAATTTTCCAATGAAGGCACGCAAAACCTCGTTCATTAATCTCATGAAAGTGCTAGGTGCATTAGTTAACCCAAAAGGCATGACTAACCACTCATACAATCCGAACTTAGTTTTGAAAGCAGTTTTCCATTCATCTCCCAATTTCATACGAATCTGGTGGTACCCACTACGCAAATCAACTTTAGAAAAGACAATGGCACCACTCAATTCATCAAGCATATCATCTAAACGTGGAATAGGGTGTCGATAACGTATCGTGATATTATTAATAGCCCTACAATCAACACACATACGCCATGTTCCATCTTTTTTAGGCACTAAAATAACCGGAACAGCACACGGACTAAGAGACTCACGCACGTAACCTTTGTCGAGTAGTTCTTGCACTTGTCGCTGAATTTCTTTTGTTTCCTCTGGATTTGTCCTATATGGCGCACGATTCGGCAAAGATGCACCAGGAATAAGATCAATTTGGTGCTCAATCCCTCGTATAGGTGGCAGCCCCTCTGGTATCTCACTTGGAAATACATCAGAATACTCCTGCAAAATGTTAGTAATAACAGGAGGCAAAGAATGCTGCATATCTTGAATTGAAATCAAAGCATCCTTGCATACCAAGGCGTAGGCAACAGTAGTGGAAGCAAATAATTCATTAACATCAGTTTTTGTTGCAAGCAAGCAATGTCCTTTCAATTTTATCCCATCTTTGTTATTACCAACAACTTTAATATTCTTGTTGTTCTCAGTTTTAGCTTTGGTAGCTTTAGCAACATCATCACGCACAATAGCCTCAGGGGACATGGGAAGCAAAATAATTTTCTTATCATGGTATATGAGAGAATATTGATTTGATCTACCATGATGCATACAATCTGAATCAAATTGCCATGGTCTACCTAGCAGAATATTACAAGCATCCATAGGCACAACATCACAGTCAACAACATCACGATATGAACCAATAGCAAAATTAATTCGTACCAGCTTGGTTACCTTGACCTTACCACTATTGTTGAGCCATTGAATGTGATATGGATGCGGGTGCGGTTTGGTCGTAAGTGCAAGCTTCTCCACCATGTCGCTGCTAGCCAAGTTGTTGCAGCTACCTCCATCAATGATCAAACGACATGAACGCTCCTTAATGACACACTTTGTTTGAAACAACGTATGTCGCTGATTCTGCTCTGCCTTCTCCATTTGTGCACTAAGCACACGCTGTACAATGAGGCTCTCATAATGCTCTGCATCATCTGCACCAATCTGTTCTTCGGGTGGTTCCTTAGTGCCTACATCATCAGCCGCAAGCAAAGCAAGTGTAGCTTCATCCAAATCACTAGCAGAGGAATACCCACCATCGTCTTTTACCACCAAAACACGCTGATTAGGACAATAACGCTGCACGTGTCCATAGCCCTTGCATCGATAACACAGAACATCTCTTGTTCTACCTGTGGAAGCTACTGAAGAGGCACTACCTGCGGGTTTCTGGGCAGATTTGGTTGCTGAATTTGTGGAAGATGCACGTGGTTTGTCGCTGGAGGAAGGCGGGGGTGCTGGTCGACTTGGCGAGGGAGTTGGTGCTAGTGTACGGCCGGTCATGGATGTAGTCGTGCGCTGTTGCCATGGTGTAGATTTTCCTGCAGAAACATTAGACCTTGCACTAGCACGTCGTCCCTGCACTTCCCTTTCAGCTTTGCAAGCAAGATGAAACAATCGGGTTACATTAGCATAATCTTTATAAGCAAGGATGTCCTGAATTTCCCTATTTAACCCGCCCAAAAATCTAGCCATAGCAGATTCCTCACCCTCCTCTATGTTACAACGCAACATACCCATTTGTAATTCCTGATAATATTCTTCTACACTTTTAGTACCCTGTCTCAATTGTTGCAACTTGTTTAACATATCACGTGCATAATAAGAAGGAACAAATCTAGCCCGCATGACCCGTTTCAACGCATCCCAAGTTTGTGGCATGTTATTAGGATTCTTCTTACCATGTTCTATCCACCAAACAGAAGCAAATTCAGTAAACTCACTAGTAGCAGCTCTAACCCGCGCATTCTCAGGAAATTCATGGCATGCAAACTTTTGATCAACCGCAATCTCCCAAGTAATGTAAGCATCAGGGTCATATTTACCATCAAAAGGAGGTATTTTAAATTTAACCTTACTAAAAGCATCATCATTACCATGTACCTCACGTCGGTGAAAACCACCCATACCTCTACGGTTAGTACGTAGTCGCCGGCGATTAGGTGCTTCTTGGTCATCTTGTTCAGTATCAGCAACATAGTCATCCCAGTTACCTTCGGCGCCCTCATCACGCCCACCATTGATATTAGCATGCATCTCATCAAACCGCCTCAAGAGTGCGACAAGGCTCTTGTCAATATGAGCAACTGTCATTTCCACATTTGCAAGTTTGGTGTTCGTGTCGATCTGTGTGGCCTCCAATTGCCCCATCTTTTCATTCGTCACCTGCATGTCATTATCAAGACCTTCCGTGTGCGTCTTCACTAGCCTTACAAAGTGTTGTATGATACCCTTGGTGCGAGGAGAGTGTGGCATATTACGAGAAGCATCATCAACCTCCAATCCTGCCATGGTTAGACGAACAGAGGCAACAAGAAAAAAAAAACGTGAAGGAATAAAAACTCTACAACTATTAGGATGTAGCTACTGCAAGGCGCTCACTCTCAACCTGCCACACAAGCTCTTACCAATTCTTACCTTGCACAACAGGAGGGGTCAGCAACCAACAAGTCTGCAACCGTGGAATAAGTGTATCGGTGCCGCAGCAACACGACCTGTCAAACTGTAGTCGAAATATGTAGAGTTGTAGGTGGGCTGAAGCAAGGAATACACTAGTACCACGTTAGTTACAAAAGCAAGCTGAATAATCGTTCAACGGTGGTACTGTGCTGGTCCTAGGCTAAACCAGGCTAGAGACGTGAGCCTAGGCACAAAGGTAGTCACTAAAAAAGAACAACTAGCACAGCACAAAGAGAAACAACAGATTTAGAGATTCAGCCCCCTTCTTCTTCTTTTCCTTTTTTTTTTCTATTCTTTTTTTTCTTCTTCTTCTGTTTTTTTTTTGCAGGGGCCTAAACCCTTTTTTTTCACTATGACAACCCAAACAATAAAGATATTGCTAACAACCCCTTTAAATCAGATTTAACAAATCTTGTTAATATAGGAAGTCCAGAAATCTCTACGATGATTGCGGAGCGCTCAGAACGAATTTTGAGATAAGGTCAGATCCGTTGGAAAGAAGATAAGATAAGCTTTCCAGATTGTATTTAAACTTCCAAATCGGATATGATATGTATCCGTGGTGGCAAAAACGAACCAGAGATGTTTTTGGTGATGGTGGATTTCGTGGTGACCAAAACGTGGTAGAACTCAAAACTCTAAAGGAATAAACTAAGACCAGCAACTCGACACAACCGATGCAACCAAAAACTCAACAAGCCCTAACTAAGTAGTACTAGTAAATGCTCAATGGTTTATAGGATTGCGGTAAAACTAATCTACTATTTTTTGGCTTTTTCTGGACTATAGGAGATAAGAAAACAGCGAAGAAAAGTAAATCTCTCACCGATAAACCTTGCTCTGATACCAACTGATGTGCACCCGTTGGGTGATTGCCCGATCTTTCGATGAGAGGGTGTGGAATAACTCGATTGGGGGAGGAGACGACGTTCACGGCCCGACTACAGCCTTCCAAAGACGCTGCGCCTTAGCAACCGATACACCACCTCCTATGGCTGTCACGATCTTGTGGAGCGTGACACCCTGGCCACTAGGGCACTCGTCCTGCAAGCAATCGAAGAACTAGCAAGAACAAGTAGAACAAGTACTGAATTACCAGATCTAAATGTAGGTTTAAAGATCAAACTACAATATGGTGGGGTTCCGAAGACAAGAAGACGGGCGGCTGAACTAGCACGCGCGCTTGCAAGCAAGTAGCGAGAGCTAAACTTGATCTAAACAAAACCCGCTGTTCTTGGTGGCGGCTAGGGGGTTTATAAACATGGGAGGACGACCACAAGGGTATTGGGGTCGTGCTGCAACCCTAGGATGCGTCCCTAATGGACCTAACTTGATACACGACCCATTGGGCCAAAATAGGGTGACGCAGCACCATGGGCAGAAAAGGCAGGAAATGTCTCGGTAAGAAAACAATGATTACGGCGGCCTCAGAACAGATATGACTATAATTCCGGATCCATATGAAAGTAGACTTGATAAGCTTTCCATGTTGTGCTTGAACATTCCAATCCGAGCCCGCATCTGACCGTGGTGACCGTCACAAGTTGGTGTTCTTCTGCAGTCCGAATCCAGCATGTTCAAATCCTTTTCCCTTTCGGTCTTCTCCCTGATTCCTAAGCAAAACAAGAGTGCACGGGTCTCCATGGTCTAAATATGATGGACATGAACTCAAGAGTGTAATCACCTGATGGTTGAGTTGACGAGCACGAGCGCGAGTAATGGGACCAGAAATTGGTATAGATGCATCAGTAGTGTGGATGTCTTCATCAAAAGGCAGCCTGGCATGCTTGTATGTCATTCCCAAGGGTAGTGGATGGCCTCCTAATGCCTAAGCGAGACCAGATAGGGAGTTGAATAATCCCCTTAATATCTTCCCTTTCAACCAAGTTGTTTTTCACATAGAACCACTCTTGCATCCAAGCCCCCGGCCATCTCTTCCGAAATGTCGGAACTGGGTAGCTCACCCCAGAGCGAGGTATGAAGCTGTAGCAACCAAAATTGTTGTGATATTGTTCCTTGCCAGTAGCCTTCGTCTCATAGGACAGTTCGTGGATATTGCAGAAGCATTTCGCATTTGGTTCCAATCCCTGGCTCCTCATGGCCCAAATAAATATCGCCATCCTAATGATAGCTTCGGGGGTAAGCTGATGAAGGTAAATTTTGAAATTCTTCAAAACTTCAACTAGCAATTTATCTAGAGGGAACCGAAGCCCTGCCTTCAAGAAGCTTCTATAAACTACCACCTCGTCAGCTTCGGGGAGGGGGACATTATTTTCTCCTCCAGCCCTCACAATTGAAATATCGTGGAAGTACCTTCCTCTCATTGCGTCAATTTGCCCATGTTTGATGGTTGATTTCCAGAAGACAACATGGCTTGGTCTCCAGGTCCGATTATCATCATTTTCACTCCCACTCTCTGCATCAAAACTCTCACTGTCACTGGAATCTTTAGATATCCCAGGTAACGTCTCATGAGCAATATTCTTTGTGTTGCTTCTTTCCATAGCTTCGTAAAACCCGGACAGTGTCGGGTCGACGACCTTCTTCTCGTGAGCCATTAAAATCGAGGGACTTTGAAATGCGGAAGCTTGAATTCCAATTAAACCTTGGTAAAACAAGCAAGTTTAAAATGACGAGCACAATATAAGCAGATGGAATGGCACAGAAAATGTTTTCAATGCGAGCTCCTATTTATATGCCTAGCGCAACATGTGGTCGTGGGTCCTGCATGTCAGTGTCATTCGCTATTATAGTGAAGGGAAGGTGTTTTTTTGGACCTTCGGCTAAAGGCCTTCGTTCACGTCGCAGTTTAAATTTGTTATAAAGAAACAAATTAATACTATGAGGGGCTACTGTTGGGGGCCTTCTCCTTTCGAAGGTCCTCAAAAACATAATTAACTACTTGTTTTTAGCATAAGCTATTACAGGAAGCTTTGTCTCTAGGAGATGAAGACGGATTCAAAGAAGATAAGAGCAAACACCGAAGCTATTGCCAGACGGAAAAGCTTTGGCTCGCAATAAAGCAGAAGGATATTGATAACAGCCGAAGGAGGAAAAGACTACTTAGTCCATTATAATTTGTATTATGATCATGTGTAAACCTTAAGGACATAAGTGTAGTTTTGCCCGGGCTGCGTCTCGTGCCTATAAATAGATGAACAGTAGCACCATAGTGTTCACGCTGGATTGTATTCACTCTCTCGCATTCTCGCCTTCAAGAAAGTTGAAGGTATCAATGTAAAATTAACATTGTTTATATTCATATATGTTTTATGAATGAAGGAATAAATGAATTAATATAATATGACTACCATATTCATTTCTTCGCATTCTTACCCTTGTATTAATATTATGAAGGTGTGTCCTTCTTGACCTTCTTCCAAGAAGCATTATACCCGTAAGGAGATAATGCTTCGAGGGACGAAGGTCCTTAACGATTAACAATTGTGTTGCCTTGTTCTTAACTCACAGCATTTGAGAACAAGTGACCAACAGATATGAAGCTCCATCGTACACCTTCTCGGGCAACGTACGATGCTTATTGTACCGGTACGGTCGGACCATATTATCGCGACATGACTTCAATGCACAATAAAAAATGATGGATGCACTATGCATGACAAGCCACATCATTCCACATCATTTAACATGCGTTAAATAAATACTTCAACTTCATAAAAATAGGAATCAACCACCAATAGCATTCACGAATCAATGGCCTCAATATATATAAAACAGTAAAGCATGAATAATTTCGAATAACAATTCTTATAATGGAATTCAATAATGAACACAGTCGATACTTATATAAATTCAAATTTAGGGTACAACACACAACCAAACGGTATAAACCACCACTGCATTTACTTGCCTTCACCGGGAATTTAGAATGGTACTAAGAACGATCCGGAGGTCCACCACCTATTTTGGCATAAAACTTAGTGCACACATTCACATAACAATCGCTAATAATCAACGTCGCACCTACGTACAACCCCAACCCGTTGCGAACAACACCTCTCCCTGCCACCCACCAAACTGCAGCAGCGCTGCTTGATAATTTCATAACATTAAATCTATAATGGCAGTTGTTGGTGATGAAGCTGAGGTGCCTGATCTTTCGGCGAGTAGAGATAATTCCGATTTGGCGGAAGATGACCCTTGCGATCCGACTACGACGAGCAAGCCCGAGGCACCAATGCAATCGCTGAACCAACTCCCTGTGGTTACCGACCTTGCTGATGCGAGATCGGCCTGATCACGAAGATCGTTTCCTGTGCGCAATCGAAGAACGAACAAGAAAAAGATGCGAGCAATCTAATCTATTACTCGAGGGTGGAGTTCTAAATACACGAAGACAGCGCAGATTTGCGCGTGTTCGAGAGTAGCTAAGGCTAACGTAAAACAAAACTCGAAAATAAAGGAGACGCAGCTCCTGGATAAATAGAGGGGGCGCAGCCCCTAGGGGTGGCCAACCCTAGGTCGTCCACTATGGGCCGCAGTTGGGCTGGTCGTCTATTCTTCTGGGCCCTCATTCTTCAGTAGCATGACGAAGTTAAGATCTCTGGCATGGGCCCGAGTGATTGGCCCAGCTAATGAAGGAAGTGGCGCTTGATGTGGAGGTGCTGCTGGTGTAGTCGTACTCATAGTGATGTCCTCATCATCCTCCCCTTCTTGAAGTGAAGTCGTCCTCGACGACATCTCCTCATCCTCGGCCATATATGGTTTCAAATCTGCAACATTAAAACTAGTGGAAACACCAAATTCCGCAGGCAGGTCAAGGATATAAGCATTATCATTAATCTTTGTTAGCACCTTAAAAGGACCAGCAGCACGAGGCATTAATTTAGAACGGCGCAAAGTAGGAAACCGATCCTTTCTCAAGTGCAACCAAACCATATCACCTGGCTCAAAAGTAACATGTTTTCTTCCTTTACTACCAGCAACCTGATTTTTTGCATTAGTAGCAGCAATGTTATGTTTCGTTTGTTCATGTATGGTAATCATTTGTTCAACATGTGCAGAAGCATCTACATGTGGGGCGTTCGCAGCATTAAGTGAAATCAAATCAATAGGTGCCCTAGGAATGTACCCATAAACAATCTGGAAAGGGCACATCTTTGTAGAAGAATGCGTGGCATGATTGTAAGCAAATTCAACATGAGGCAAGCAATCCTCCCAACGTCTCAAATTCTTGTCTAAAACAGCCCTAAGCATGGTAGATAAAGTTCTATTTACTACCTCAGTTTGTCCATCAGTCTGAGGGTGACAAGTAGTGCTAAACAACAATTTAGTTCCCAATTTATTCCAAAGAGATCTCCAAAAATGGCTTAGAAACTTAGTATCGCGATCAGAGACTATTGTTTTTGGAATACCATGTAAACGAATAATTTCTCTAAAGAACAATTCAGCAACAATGCTAGCATCATCAGTTTTATGACAAGGTATAAAGTGAGCCATTTTAGAGAATCTATCAACAACCACAAAAATACTATCCCTCCCCTTCTTAGTTCTAGGCAAGCCCAAAACAAAGTCCATAGAGATATCAAGCCAAGGAGAAGAAGGGACAGGCAAAGGCATATACAAACCATGGTTGTTCAACCGTGACTTAGCTTTCTGACAAGTAGTGCAGCGTGCAACAAGGCGCTCAACATCAGCGCGCATCCGAGGCCAAAAGAAGTGGGCAGCCAACACCTCATGCGTTTTGTAGACGCCAAAATGCCCCATAAGACCGCCTCCATGCGCCTCCTGTAACAACAAAAGACGAACCGAACTAGATGGAACACACAGCTTGTTAGCGCGAAACAGGAACCCATCCTGTATGTGAAATTTGCCCCATGGTATCCCATTAATACAATGGCCGAAAGCATCTTTAAAATCAGCATCGTCAACATATTGATCCTTCACAGTGTCCAAACCAAAGATTTTAAAATCTAATTGTGACAGCATGATATAGCGACGAGACCAAGCATCAGCAATAACATTGTCCTTCCCGTTCTTGTGTTTAATAATGTAAGGAAAGGACTCAATGAATTCGACCCATTTAGCATGACGACGGTTCAGATTTGTTTGGGTACGAATATGTTTTAAAGCCTCATGATCAGAATGAATTATGAACTCACGATGCCAAAGATAGTGCTGCCATGTATGCAAAGTGCGCACTAAAGCGTAAAGCTCCTTATCATAAGTAGAATATTTCAGACTAGCACCGCTTAATTTTTCACTAAAATATGCAACTGGTTTTCCTTCTTGTAACAAAACAGCACCTAGCCCAATACCGCTAGCATCGCATTCAAGCTCAAAAACTTTATTAAAATCAGGCAATTGCAAGAGGGGAGCTTGGGTTAACTTATCTTTCAAAGTGCTGAACGCTACCTCCTGCGAATCACTCCAAGCAAACGGCACATCTTTCTTTGTAAGCTCATGTAGAGGCGCTGCAATGGAGCTAAAATCACGAATAAATCTGCGGTAGAAACCGGCAAGTCCAAGAAAGCTCCGAATTTGTGTGACCGTCGTCGGTGTAGGCCTCTCCCGAATGGCAGCAATCTTGCTGCTATCCACCTCAATGCCCTGCGGAGTAACCACATAACCAAGAAACGAGACACGTTGTGTGCAAAATGTGCACTTTTCCATGTTACCAAACAAGCGAGCAGCACGCAAAGCATCAAAAACAGCACGCAAATGTTCTAAATGCTCCTCTATAGACTTGCTGTAAATAAGGATATCATCGAAATAAACAACAACAAACAAACCTATGAAGGCCCGTAGAACTTTGTTCATTAAACGCATAAAGGTGCTGGGAGCATTAGTCAATCCAAATGGCATAACCAACCATTCATATAAACCAAATTTCGTTTTAAAAGCCGTTTTCCATTCATCACCGAGTTTCATTCTAATCTGATGGTAACCGCTACGCAAATCAACCTTAGAGAAAATAACGGCACCACTAAGCTCATCTAACATATCATCAAGGCGTGGAATAGGATATCGATAACGAACTGTGATGTTATTAATAGCACGACAATCTACGCACATACGCCATGACCCATCTTTCTTTGGAACGAGTAAAACAGGAACCGAGCAAGGGCTAAGAGACTCACGAATGTAACCCTTATCAAGCAGCGTCTGCACCTGGCGCTGGATCTCCTTCGTCTCCTCTGGATTTGTACGGTATGGGGCGCGGTTCGGAAGAGAAGCGCCGGGGATGAGATCGATCTGATGCTCAATGCCACAGAGGGGAGGAAGACCCGGTGGTAAGTCCGTAGGATAAACATCAGCATACTCCTGCAAAAGGTTAACAACAGCAGGGGGTATATCCAAAGACGGTGCATCATCAAGCGGAACAAGCATGCGCGAGCATACAAGTGCATAACAGGGCATATGAGCTTCATGGAGATCATCAAAATCAGCACGTGTAGCAAGTAAAACAGGAGAGTGCAACTTGATTTCAGATTTAATAGGTGCGGCTGATGTCGATTTGACTTGTTGTGCAGTTTTAGCAGCCCTAGTAAGGTCATCTTTCAAAATTTGGTCAGGGGTCATTGGATGTATAATTATTTTCTGGCCTTTAAACATGAAAGAATAATGATTTGAACGACCATGATGTAAACTATCAGTATCATATTGCCAAGGTCGACCCAATAACAAAGAGCATGCTTCCATAGGAATAACATCGCAATCAGCATAATCAGAATAAGAACCCAGCGAAAAGGGGACACGTACCGAACGTGTTACCTTTATTTTACCACCATCATTAAGCCATTGAATGTGATACGGATGTGGATGTGTGCGAGTGGGCAAGGATAATTTCTCTACCAACGCTGTACTTGCCAAATTGTTGCAGCTGCCACTATCGATGATGATGCGAATCGACCGTTCGTGCACGACGCCCTTGGTATGGAATAGAGTGTGTCGCTGATTTTTTTCGGCCTGGGTAACCTGTGTGCTGAGAACACGCTGCACAACAAGACTCTCATACCTATCGGCGTCGATGGGATCAACGCGGACTTCCCCATTTTCTGCATGGTTAGTGGCAATCATAGCATGACTAGTTTCCTCAGAATCACTGGCTGAAGAGTATTCACCATTGTCACGTATAAGCAAGGTACGCTTGTTTGGGCAGTCCCGAATCATATGCCCAAACCCTCTGCAACGATGGCACTGAATATCCCGTGTACGTCCTGTGGAAGAAACGGCGCCTTTGGCAAGGGGCGCCACTAGCTTGGTCGTCCCTGTGCGCGATGTAGTGCTAGGCGTAGAAGGTGCAGGGCTGGAAGGAGTTGAGCTGTGTGTTGGACCCCGTCCTGCAAGAGAGTTAGTATATGTCTTTGATCGTCGTCCCTGCACTTCACGTTCAGCTTTGCAAGCATATTCAAACAATGTGGTTATATCAAAATAATCCTTATAATCAAGTATATCCTGAATTTCCCTGTTCAAACCACCACGAAAACGCGTCATAGCAGCGTCATCCGACTCAACTAAACCACAACGAAGCATACCCTTTTGTAACTCCTGGTAATATTCCTCAACAGACTGTGAACCTTGTTGAAAACGCTGCATTTTGTTAAGCAAATCACGAGCATAATAGGAAGGAACAAATCTGTGGCGCATGGCAGTTTTTAATTGGGTCCAAGTAATGACACTTTTAATGGGAAGTTTTTGTTTATACTCATGCCACCAAATTAAAGCAAAATCAGTAAATTCACTAATGGCAGCCTTCACTTGGCTATTAGCAGGAATATCATGGCATGAAAATTTCTGTTCTACCTCTAATTCCCAATCAAGATATGCAGCAGGATCATATTTACCATTAAAAGATGGAATTTTAAATTTAATCTTAGAAAATAAGTCATTAGGGGGATGACGAACCACACGACGTGCACGACCACGGCGATCTCCATCGTCCTGCTCAGTGTCACCGCCGTATTCCTGCTCCATCTTTATGGTCAATGCATCAAGGCGTGCCAGGATGGTGTCGAGTGTGGTGCGAGTCGCCGTTTGAGCAAGGTCAAGTTGGTTGAAACGCTCGGTCGTCGAAGTGATCGTTGAATCAAGCCGTTCATGCATCGTCCTAATGTCAGCAGCAAGTCCATCAACTTGTCCCCTTACTTCCTGCAACTGGGCATCCACCATGTCGTGTGCTCCTGCCATAGTTAGCGCAAACACCAAAACACCAAAAGGAGAAAAACCAACGACAAAAACAGGGGTGTACTGCTCACAAGGCGCTCACACTAGTGCTGTTATCAAGTTCTTATCCGTTCTTACCAAGCCACAGTGGTGAACTGCAATCAACAGGTGGAACCGGTGAAAGATTGGATGAGCGATTGCGTGGAGAAACAGAAACCTGCTCGTCGTAGAAATATGTGGAGTTGTGGGTAGGCTGCACTCAAGTCAAGGATTAGCACGATCAAACAATAATGCAAAGTTGAATTATAGTGCAAAACACGAAACTATATTGCTGGCCACAGGTGCAAAGGATGGATGGAACTAGCAGAATGGCAGTACCGTAAATATTGTACTAGTGATGCCAAAAAGGCACTAGTAGAAATCACAGGTGATTTTGTTTTTCTTTTTTGTATGATTTTTTTGATATTTTTCTCAGCACAAGAAGCAACAAGATAGGAGCTACACGAAGTTTCACCTAAAACAGATATAAGATGTGGTCTATAGAAAATCAGGAAGTTCTCTGAAAAGCGTGCGAGAACTTTGACGAATTTTTTTCTTTATTTTCCTGAATTTTTTTGACAATTTTGTCGAACCCCAAACAGACCGTAGGTGGGTTTGGCCGGCCTCAAAATGGTGTCAACTAGCTCCTGTAAAAATTTCAGATTTTTTGGACACCCGATCGAAAAGTTATGCCCGGTTTACGGAAGGTTACTCAAGTTATGTTTTAAAAACGACCGGGATGAAACAACCGTATCCTTTCTCCTTCGTTTTCTTTTTTTTGTTTCTGTTTTTTTTATGTAACCGAAGGAGAAAAACAAGGAAGCGATCGTTGACTCGGTTTGTTTTTTTTCTGTTTTTTTTCGTAACCGAAGGAGAAAATCAAGGAAACGACCGTTGACTCGGTTTGTTTTTTCTGTTTTTTTACGTAACCGAAGGAGAAAAACAAGGAAAACAATGTTGACTCGGTTTGTGGCGTGATCAAACGGGAGATGGTGGCGGCGCTAGGGTTTGAATGGTGGAAGAACACAATGCAACCAGCAACAAATGACGCGAAAGCACACAAATTCAACAATGCAGATTATTGAAAGAAAGTGCGAGGCTCAAAAGGGTGCTGGGATAAGATCTAACCTGAATTTTTATGTGGTTTTGTGGACTTTAGGAAAAAAACGCTCGATAAACTCACCGATCAACCTGGAAATATGATACCAATTGATGAAGCTGAGGTGCCCGATCTTTCGGCGAGTAGAGATAATTCCGATTTGGCGGAAGATGACCCTTGCGATCCGACTACGACGAGCAAGCCCGAGGCGCCAATGCAATCGCTGAACCAACTCCCTGTGGTTACCGACCTTGCTGATGCGAGATCGGCCTGATCACGAAGATCGTTTCCTGTGCGCAATCGAAGAACGAACAAGAAAAAGATGCGAGCAATCTAATCTATTACTCGAGGGTGGAGTTCTGAATACACGAAGACAGCGCAGATTTGCGCGTGTTCGAGAGTAGCTAAGGCTAACGTAAAACAAAACTCGAAAATAAAGGAGACGCAGCTCCTGGATAAATAGAGGGGGCGCAGCCCCTAGGGGCGGCCAACCCTAGGTCGTCCACTATGGGCCGCAGTTGGGCTGGTCGTCTATTCTTCTGGGCCCTCATTCTTCAGTAGCATGACGAAGTTAAGATCTCTGGCACGGGCCCGAGTGATTGGCCCAGCTAATGAAGGAAGTGGCGCTTGATGTGGAGGTGCTGCTGGTGTAGTCGTACTCATAGTGATGTCCTCATCAGTTGGGGACTTGTTCTCAAATGCTATGAGTTAAGAACAAGGGAACACAAAATGTTAATGATTAAAGACCTTCGTCCTTCAAAGCATTATCTCTCCCTTAGGATATAATGATTTCCAGACGAAGGTTATGGAGGACATACCTTCATCGTCTCAATATGTAATAATGAAGGTAGAAGTATATGAAACATGGAGAATAACATGAACAATCATATTAAACCGATATATTATTTATATTCTCATTATCATATCATGGACGAACTGAATAACAATAAATTACATTTGTACCTTCGGCTTGACAGAAGGTGTTAGCTCAAGAGTGACGTACGAGTGGATACAAGTCAGCGTGAACAGTACGGCGCTACTGTTCATCTATTTATAGGCACAGGACGCAGCCTGTGTAAAATTACATCCATGCCCTTTATATTTACTATTGACTTAAGGACAATCTATCGATGACTAGATAGCCTTTTCCTCTTTAAGTCGGTTTCATTTTCCACTGCTAAGCCGAAGCTTCTCCACGCGTAGCTTCGGAACTGGTTCATCCTTCTCCTAGACCATGCTTTTCATATCGTGTACAGCTTCATCCCAAGGTCGAAGGTCCCTGTGAATGTATTATACTTGGAAGACATGTTAGTTGTGTTTTTGAGGACCTTCAGAAGATGAAGGCCCCCAACAATAGCCCCTCGCAGTATTAATTTGTTATAACAACGAATTCAGACTGCGACGTGAACGAAGGCCGTAAGCTGAAGGTCCGAAAAAACACCTTCCCTTCGCTAGAATAGAGGAAGTCAATGACAAACAGGGCCCACCAAGTTGCAAAACGCTAGGCGTATAAATAGGAACCCACAGTGGCAGCATTTGATACGCCACTTCTGATGCTTGCGTTATTTTCTCAAATTTTTAATTCTCGCTTAACAACTCTCGCCTGATTTTCGAGCTTCGGTTTTGATACGGCTTTGATACGTGCTTGCTCCATATCTGAGGAGAAGATGACTGAGGAGAAGAAGATGACTGAGGAGAAGAAGATAACTGAGGAGAAGAAGTTGTATGAAGAGAAGAAAGTTGCGGATCCTTTCATTGCTGGTATTTATGAGTCTATATGGCAAAGACGAATACAGAGAAAATTACTAAGGAGATAATGGAGGGTTTGTCTGAAGATTCTGATGATAGTGATAGTTATGATGTGGAGAGTGGAGATGAAGATTCTGAGGACCGGCCCTGGCGGCCAAGCCATACCATCTTCGGAAAATTGACCATCAAACAAAGTCATATTGACGCCATGAGAGGGAGATATTTTCGTGACATGTCTATTGTGAGGGTTGGAGGAGACAGCACTGCCCCTGCTCCTGAGGAAAATGAAGTTGTTATTTACCGAAGCTTCTTGAAGGCAGGCCTTCGGTTCCCGTTGAGCAAATTTGTCGTTGAAGTGTTAAAGATATTCCAGATCTTTCTTCATCAAATTACCCCCGAAGCTATAATTAGGATGGGGATATTTGTCTAGCTGTAAGAAGCCAGGGGATGGAGCCGAGCGCGAAGTGCTTCTGCAATATGCACGAGCTATTGTACGAGACGAAGGCTACCGGTAAGGAACAGTACCACAACAACTTCGGTTGTTATGGATTCATTGCTCGCTCTAATGTAAGCTACCCGGTGCCAACATACCGGAAAAGATGGCCCGGGGCCTAGATGGAGGAGTGGTTTTATGTTAAAAATGATCTGATTGAAAGAAAGGATATCAAGGAAATCATCCAACGCCCCATCTGGTCTCGCTTCGGCCTCCGAAGGCCGAAGGTGGCTATTGAAGGTGATGTCTAAACATGCCAGAAGGCCTTTAGCAATGTTTGTGCCTTCATTGGCACAAAAGATATAGTTCAAGAGCACATATCCTATAGGGTGTGGCCACTTGTGAATAGCTGGGAAATACCGAAGGAGACTACTGCTGAATCCAACGAAGGTGGCTTAGTTCGATTGAAATATACCTTCAGATTTAGAGAGAAGTTTGACGAGCCAAATGATGACTGGCTAAAATGCATTGAAACTACCAGCGACGAGCTGCTTGGGACATATTCCAAGGCCGAAGATGATGCCTTGTCCGCAGCCTTCGGGGGCCAGGGCAAGAAAAGATTGAACAGGGTGTTTGATGCATTTGACTTCGTATACCCTGATTATCACTACCCATTGCGAAGGTAAGGGAAGAAGAGAAAAACTGCCGCTTCGGCCACCACTGCTGTGCCGAAGGGCAAGAAAATGAAGGTTCTGACCCACCGGCCGCGATATATTGAATCGATCGTAGTGCCTGAATTTGGTGAAGGGACCTCTTCGACTGCCGAAGAAAAACAAGTTGCTCCCACCGTGCAAAGCGCTGAATAATTGACCGTAGTGCCTACAGTCGGGCCAGCTGAAGCCAAGGATGATACTGCCAGAGAGCCAGAAGTGGAAAAAATAATGATGATGCCAAAAATTTTGAGCCCACCGGTAGAGGCAGAATTGCCGAAGATGACAAAGGCTCCTGCCACAACTCCCAAGAGGAGGAGGATGGCCAGCGTGCTAGACGCTGTCAAGGAGACCACAAAGGCCTTGAGCCCTGCTCCTACTAAGAAAATTGTCGAAGCCATCAAAGTCCAGGCCGAAGCCGAAGCTAGGCCTTCAGTGCCCATTAAAACGAAGGCTGCCATGTCTGAAGATAAAGCTGAGCAACAAACTTCAGATACTAGCATGACAACGGGACAAGATGTGATGGAAAAAGCAAAATCTCCTGCCCTCGAAGCTCCGGCTGAAGATGTTGATTACATATTTCGACATGCTTCGGGGAAAAAATTATCCAAAGAAGAAATCCTAGAAGCCAGACACTATGCCCAGAAACTAAAATATCCGAAGGGGGCCTTAGTGTTCAATGGCACTAACGAAGATGATTTCCTATACTGTCTCCCGGACAACAAAGAAATATCCGTTTGCCAGGAGATAGCTAAAAGTATGGGATTTCCAAAGCTTGAGGAAGACCTTTCGGTTATGACGAAGGATGATCTTGCTGATAGCCTTGCGTACAACAGTATAAAGGTATAGAAGTTAACTTTAAAGTTGGAAATGAAGTATTTTATTGTTATGCTTAATTCTTTCTTTTTGTTTGTAGGGCTTGATTCTTAGCAATGCTTTGAGGGCACATAAGAGCGCCGAAGACGAAAGCTGTACAATATAGCTCTCAGCAACCTTCGCTTAGAGGTAATTGAGCTGTGAAACGAAGGTCTAGAGAAAGACAAAATTTTAATTTCATTAGTGAGTAAAATGAAAGAAGATGAAGCTAAGTACAATGCTCAGACCAAAGCCCAAAAAGCCGAGGTTGAAGACCTTCGGAAACAATTGGCCGAAACCAAAGAAAATTGTGAAGTCGCGAAGGCCAGCCAAGAAATAAGTGAATGGTGGAAGACCAGGCTAGAGAAAAATATTGAGGAGCTTCACGAATCTAAGGAAAGATGCTTTGAAAATTCTTTGGATTGCGTGAAAAATTTGAAAAACAGCTTTGCAAAGGTAGGAGCCTATTCTTCTGAGGAGAACTTCGTTCGAGGCGACCCCAAAGGCGTCATTGAATGGATAAGCGGGGAAGCCGAAGCTTTCGAGGAAATTTTGAACGATCACGGAGATATTTGCGCCTTCTCCAGCGCCCGAGGAATCGCAGCTATTCTGGAGAAGGCTGGATGCGATCACGTGAAAGCTGGAGCTCAGGCCGAAGCCGCCTTCTCCATAGACGATACGAAGGACCCTTAAGCCGAAGCAACTTTAGTGGGCGGAAAGTTTTATTCTGATGTCTGGGCAAATGGTGGCCGATAATTGGCCAACAAAATTATAAAAAAGAATGAAAAAGACACCCATGACGCCCGAGAAGAAGCTAGGCGAACTGAAGAGGCTGCAGAACGCGAGAGGTGCATAGGTATTGTTTTTTTGAATTTTAACTTGGGTACATACTTTGTGGCTTCGAACTAATAGTTTACCTACCACAGCTAAGCTATCACCGCTGCCGGAGCGATACAATCCCCTGGCTGATCCAGAGATGAAGGAAGCATTGGACATTATAGGCATTGCAAACTCTATCATCAACGAAGTTGTCGATAAGTTGTTAAACGAAGCCGCAGAAAAGATCCTTAGAGAAGAGTAGACTTTGCTGTAATAATATTTTGCAACTTTATTATAAGAATACTTTGTAATATTTGTGTCGGTACCCTGAAACTACGGTACCCCTTACTACTGTATAAAGACGCAGTACCCACGCCACCACGCGGCTATCTTTAGTCACGTGGTAAAAGAGTTGTATGTGGGACCAGACCATGACTCGCCCCAGCCTCAGGCGACTACTCTGGGCCAGCAACAACGCCTGACCCCACCACATGGGCGGGTCCGGGGCCGCCACATGTCCAGAGAAAGTGATATACAACAAGGTAGCAACAGTGAGTCCGGACCCGTGCCAGACCCCTGTATATACGGTCCAGACCTCCAAGTTTGTGATGTGCACCCGTTGGGTGATTGCCCGATCTTTCGATGAGAGGGTGTGGAATAACTCGATTGGGGGAGGAGACGACGTTCACGGCCCGACTACAGCCTTCCAAAGACGCTGCGCCTTAGCAACCGATACACCACCTCCTATGGCTGTCACGATCTTGTGGAGCGTGACACCCTGGCCACTAGGGCACTCGTCCTGCAAGCAATCGAAGAACTAGCAAGAACAAGTAGAACAAGTACTGAATTACCAGATCTAAATGTAGGTTTAAAGATCAAACTACAATATGGTGGGGTTCCGAAGACAAGAAGACGGGCGGCTGAACTAGCACGCGCGCTTGCAAGCAAGTAGCGAGAGCTAAACTTGATCTAAACAAAACCCGCTGTTCTTGGTGGCGGCTAGGGGGTTTATAAACATGGGAGGACGACCACAAGGGTATTGGGGTCGTGCTGCAACCCTAGGATGCGTCCCTAATGGACCTAACTTGATACACGACCCATTGGGCCAAAATAGGGTGACGCAGCACCATGGGCAGAAAAGGCAGGAAATGTCTCGGTAAGAAAACAATGATTACGGCGGCCTCAGAACAGATATGACTATAATTCCGGATCCATATGAAAGTAGACTTGATAAGCTTTCCATGTTGTGCTTGAACATTCCAATCCGAGCCCGCATCTGACCGTGGTGACCGTCACAAGTTGGTGTTCTTCTGCAGTCCGAATCCAGCATGTTCAAATCCTTTTCCCTTTCGGTCTTCTCCCTGATTCCTAAGCAAAACAAGAGTGCACGGGTCTCCATGGTCTAAATATGATGGACATGAACTCAAGAGTGTAATCACCTGATGGTTGAGTTGACGAGCACGAGCGCGAGTAATGGGACCAGAAATTGGTACTTGTATTGGTATAGATGCATCAGTAGTGTGGATGTCTTCATCATTCTCCCCTTCTTGCATTTGAGTCGTCCTCGACTCAAGCTCAACTTCCTCTCCCAAGTAGGGCTTTAAATCTGCAATGTTAAATGTGGGGCTAACCCCAAAGTCTGCAGGCAGATCTAGCCTATATGCATTGTCGTTAATTTTCTCTAGCACTTTAAACGGTCCATCGGCTCGAGGCAACAATTTAGATTTTCGTAATTCAGGAAACCTTTCCTTTCTCAAATGCAACCAAACTAAATCTCCAGGTTCAAAATTTATTTCCTTTCTACCTTTATCACTAGCAAACTTATATCTAGCATTCATACGCTCTATGTTTTCTTTAGTAGTTTCGTGCAGTTTTAACATCAATTCAGCACGCCTAGTAGCATCAAAATTTAGTTTTTCAGAAGATGGCAAAGGCATTAAATCAATAGGAGCACGAGGTAACAAACCATATACAATCTGAAATGGGCACATCTTTGTAGTAGAATGCAATGATCGATTATAAGCAAATTCAATATGAGGCAAACAGTCCTCCCACATCTTAATATTCTTCTTTAGAACTGCCCTTAACATAGTAGACAAAGTTCTATTCACAACTTCAGTTTGACCATCAGTTTGAGGATGACATGTAGTAGAAAATAAAAGCTTAGTCCCCAATTTTGCCCACAAAGTCCTCCAAAAATGACTAAGAAATTTAGCATCACGATCAGAAACGATTGTGTTGGGCACACCATGCAAGCGAACAATTTCACGAAAGAACAAATCAGCAATATGAGTAGCATCGTCAGTTTTATGACATGGTATGAAATGTGCCATCTTAGAAAATCTATCAACAACCACAAACACACTATCACGTCCCTTCCTAGTCCTAGGCAATCCCAGCACAAAATCCATAGAAATATCTTCCCAAGGAGCACTAGGAACGGGTAGAGGCAAATACAAACCGTGTGGATTTAACCGTGACTTCGCCTTTTGGCATGTCGTGCAACGAGCAACCAATCTCACCACATCTCTTCTCATCTTGGGCCAAAAGAAATGACCAGCAAGTATGTCCTCCGTTTTCTTTGCTCCAAAATGTCCCATTAAGCCACCTCCATGTGCTTCCTGTAACAACAACAAACGAACGGAGCTAGCTGGAATGCATAGCTTGTTAGCTCTAAACACAAACCCATCACTAA
This sequence comes from Zea mays, assembly GCF_902167145.1. NCBI lineage: Eukaryota > Viridiplantae > Streptophyta > Magnoliopsida > Poales > Poaceae > Zea > Zea mays. Next base: position 87,171,257 of record NC_050098.1, read on the forward strand.
CGATATATTTGTTCCATCCTTTCCCATCTTTACAATGCAGCAACACATCTTTAAAATCAGCATCATGAACATATTGGTCTTTAATCGTCTCTAATCCAAAGATTTTGTAGTCAAGTTGATTCAGCAAAGTATATCTCCTAGACAAAGCGTCAGCAATGATATTCTCTTTTCCTTTCTTGTGCTTAATAACATAAGGAAACGATTCGATAAATTCAACCCACTTAGCATGTCTACGGTTCAGTTTTCCTTGACTACGAATATGTTTCAAAGATTCATGATCAGAATGAATAACAAACTCTTTGGGCCACAAATAATGCTGCCATGTTTCTAATGTTCGCACAAGAGCATATAATTCCTTATCATAAGTAGAATAATTTAGAACAGACCCACTCAATTTTTCACTAAAATATGCAACAGGTTTGCCTTCTTGTAACAAAACACCACCCAATCCAATTCCACTAGCATCACATTCAAGCTCAAAAGTCTTATTAAAATCAGGAAGTTGGAGGAGAGGTGCATGTGTCAACTTATCTTTCAGCACGTTGAAAGCGTGCTCTTGTACTTTGCCCCAACTAAAATGCACTCCCTTCTTCGTAAGCTCATTCAAAGGTGCAGCAATGGTGCTAAAGTCCTTCACAAAACGGCGATAGAAGCCAGCAAGTCCTAGGAAACTCCGCACCTGTGTGATAGTCTTTGGCATAGGCCATCCATGTATCGCTTCTACCTTGGCTTGATCAACCTCAATTCCCTGTGGAGTCACAACATAACCAAGAAACGAAACTCGATCGGTGCAAAATGTGCACTTCTCAAGGTTACCAAATAAACGTGCATCTCGTAAAGCATTAAAAACAGCACGCATGTGATCAACATGTTCATCCATAGATTTGCTGTAGATCAATATGTCATCAAAGTATACTACCACAAATTTTCCAATGAAGGCACGCAAAACCTCGTTCATTAATCTCATGAAAGTGCTAGGTGCATTAGTTAACCCAAAAGGCATGACTAACCACTCATACAATCCGAACTTAGTTTTGAAAGCAGTTTTCCATTCATCTCCCAATTTCATACGAATCTGGTGGTACCCACTACGCAAATCAACTTTAGAAAAGACAATGGCACCACTCAATTCATCAAGCATATCATCTAAACGTGGAATAGGGTGTCGATAACGTATCGTGATATTATTAATAGCCCTACAATCAACACACATACGCCATGTTCCATCTTTTTTAGGCACTAAAATAACCGGAACAGCACACGGACTAAGAGACTCACGCACGTAACCTTTGTCGAGTAGTTCTTGCACTTGTCGCTGAATTTCTTTTGTTTCCTCTGGATTTGTCCTATATGGCGCACGATTCGGCAAAGATGCACCAGGAATAAGATCAATTTGGTGCTCAATCCCTCGTATAGGTGGCAGCCCCTCTGGTATCTCACTTGGAAATACATCAGAATACTCCTGCAAAATGTTAGTAATAACAGGAGGCAAAGAATGCTGCATATCTTGAATTGAAATCAAAGCATCCTTGCATACCAAGGCGTAGGCAACAGTAGTGGAAGCAAATAATTCATTAACATCAGTTTTTGTTGCAAGCAAGCAATGTCCTTTCAATTTTATCCCATCTTTGTTATTACCAACAGCTTTAATATTCTTGTTGTTCTCAGTTTTAGCTTTGGTAGCTTTAGCAACATCATCACGCACAATAGCCTCAGGGGACATGGGAAGCAAAATAATTTTCTTATCATGGTGTATGAGAGAATATTGATTTGATCTACCATGATGCATACAATCTGAATCAAATTGCCATGGTCTACCTAGCAGAATATTACAAGCATCCATAGGCACAACATCACAGTCAACAACATCACGATATGAACCAATAGCAAAATTAATTCGTACCAACTTGGTTACCTTGACCTTACCACTATTGTTGAGCCATTGAATGTGATATGGATGTGGGTGCGGTTTGGTCGTAAGTGCAAGCTTCTCCACCATGTCGCTGCTAGCCAAGTTGTTGCAGCTACCTCCATCAATGATCAAACGACATGAACGCTCCTTAATGACACACTTTGTTTGAAACAATGTATGTCGCTGATTCTGCTCTGCCTTCTCCATTTGTGCACTAAGCACACGCTGTACAATGAGGCTCTCATAATGCTCTGCATCATCTGCACCAATCTGTTCTTCGGGTGGTTCCTTAGTGCCTGCATCATCAGCCGCAAGCAAAGCAAGTGTAGCTTCATCCAAATCACTAGCAGAAGAATACCCACCATCGTCTTTTACCACCAAAACACGCTGATTAGGACAATCACGCTGCAAGTGTCCATAGCCCTTGCATCGATAACACAGAACATCTCTTGTTCTACCCGTGGAGGCTACTGAAGAGGCACTACCTGCTGGTTTCTGGGCAGATTTGGTTGCTGAATTTGTGGAAGATGCACGTGGTTTGTCGCCGGAGGAAGGCGGGGGTGCTGGTCGACTTGGCGAGGGAGTTGGTGCTAGTGTACGACCGGTCATGGACGTAGTCGTGCGCTGTTGCCATGGTGTAGATTTTCCTGCAGAAACATTAGACCTTGCACTAGCACGTCGTCCCTGCACTTCCCTTTCAGCTTTGCAAGCAAGATGAAACAATCGGGTTACATTAGCATAATCTTTATAAGCAAGGATGTCCTGAATTTCCCTATTTAACCCGCCCAAAAATCTAGCCATAGCAGATTCCTCACCCTCCTCTATGTTACAACGCAGCATACCCATTTGTAATTCCTGATAATATTCTTCTACACTTTTAGTACCCTGTCTCAATTGTTGCAACTTGTTTAACATATCACGTGCATAATAAGAAGGAACAAATCTAGCCCGCATGACCCGTTTCAACGCATCCCAAGTTTGTGGCATGTTATTAGGATTCTTCTTACCATGTTCTATCCACCAAACAGAAGCAAATTCAGTAAACTCACTAGTAGCAGCTCTAACCCGCGCATTCTCAGGAAATTCATGGCATGCAAACTTTTGATCAACCGCAATCTCCCAAGTAATGTAAGCATCAGGGTCATATTTACCATCAAAAGGAGGTATTTTAAATTTAACCTTACTAAAAGCATCATCATTACCATGTACCTCACGTCGGCGAAAACCACCCATACCTCTACGGTTAGTACGTAGTCGCCGGCGATTAGGTGCTTCTTGGTCATCTTGTTCAGTATCAGCAACATAGTCATCCCAGTTACCTTCGGCGCCCTCATCACGCCCACCATTGATATTAGCATGCATCTCATCAAACCGCCTCAAGAGTGCGACAAGGCTCTTGTCAATATGAGCAACTGTCATTTCCACATTTGCAAGTTTGGTGTTCGTGTCGATCTGTGTGGCCTCCAATTGCCCCATCTTTTCATTCGTCACCTGCATGTCATTATCAAGACCTTCCGTGTGCGTCTTCACTAGCCTTACAAAGTGTTGTATGATACCCTTGGTGCGAGGAGAGTGTGGCATATTACGAGAAGCATCATCAACCTCCAATCCTGCCATGGTTAGACGAACAGAGGCAACAAGAAAAAAAAAACGTGAAGGAATAAAAACTCTACAACTATTAGGATGTAGCTACTGCAAGGCGCTCACTCTCAACCTGCCACACAAGCTCTTACCAATTCTTACCTTGCACAACAGGAGGGGTCAGCAACCAACAAGTCTGCAACCGTGGAATAAGTGTATCGGTGCCGCAGCAACACGACCTGTCAAACTGTAGTCGAAATATGTAGAGTTGTAGGTGGGCTGAAGCAAGGAATACACTAGTACCACGTTAGTTACAAAAGCAAGCTGAATAATCGTTCAACGGTGGTACTGTGCTGGTCCTAGGCTAAACCAGGCTAGAGACGTGAGCCTAGGCACAAAGGTAGTCACTGAAAAAGAACAACTAGCACAGCACAAAGAGAAACAACAGATTTAGAGATTCAGCCCCCTTCTTCTTCTTTTCCTTTTTTTTTCTTTTCTATTCTTTTTTTTTCTTCTTCTTCTGTTTTTTTTTGCAGGGGCCTAAACCCTTTTTTTTCACTATGACAACCCAAACAATAAAGATATTGCTAACAACCCCTTTAAATCAGATTTAACAAATCTTGTTAATATAGGAAGTCCAGAAATCTCTACGATGATTGCGGAGCGCTCAGAACGAATTTTGAGAAAAGGTCAGATCCGTTGGAAAGAAGATAAGATAAGCTTTCCAGATTGTATTTAAACTTCCAAATCGGATATGATATGTATCCGTGGTGGCAAAAATGAACCAGAGATGTTTTTGGTGATGGTGGATTTCGTGGTGACCAAAACGTGGTAGAACTCAAAACTCTAAAGGAATAAACTAAGACCAGCAACTCGACACAACCGATGCAACCAAAAACTCAACAAGCCCTAACTAAGTAGTACTAGTAAATGCTCAATGGTTTATAGGATTGCGGTAAAACTAATCTACTATTTTTTGGCTTTTTCTGGACTATAGGAGATAAGAAAACAGCGAAGAAAAGTAAATCTCTCACCGATAAACCTTGCTCTGATACCAACTGATGTGCACCCGTTGGGTGATTGCCCGATCTTTCGATGAGAGGGTGTGGAATAACTCGATTGGGGGAGGAGACGACGTTCACGGCCCGACTACAGCCTTCCAAAGACGCTGCGCCTTAGCAACCGATACACCACCTCCTATGGCTGTCACGATCTTGTGGAGCGTGACACCCTGGCCACTAGGGCACTCGTCCTGCAAGCAATCGAAGAACTAGCAAGAACAAGTAGAACAAGTACTGAATTACCAGATCTAAATGTAGGTTTAAAGATCAAACTACAATATGGTGGGGTTCCGAAGACAAGAAGACGGGCGGCTGAACTAGCACGCGCGCTTGCAAGCAAGTAGCGAGAGCTAAACTTGATCTAAACAAAACCCGCTGTTCTTGGTGGCGGCTAGGGGGTTTATAAACATGGGAGGACGACCACAAGGGTATTGGGGTCGTGCTGCAACCCTAGGATGCGTCCCTAATGGACCTAACTTGATACACGACCCATTGGGCCAAAATAGGGTGACGCAGCACCATGGGCAGAAAAGGCAGGAAATGTCTCGGTAAGAAAACAATGATTACGGCGGCCTCAGAACAGATATGACTATAATTCCGGATCCATATGAAAGTAGACTTGATAAGCTTTCCATGTTGTGCTTGAACATTCCAATCCGAGCCCGCATCTGACCGTGGTGACCGTCACAAGTTGGTGTTCTTCTGCAGTCCGAATCCAGCATGTTCAAATCCTTTTCCCTTTCGGTCTTCTCCCTGATTCCTAAGCAAAACAAGAGTGCACGGGTCTCCATGGTCTAAATATGATGGACATGAACTCAAGAGTGTAATCACCTGATGGTTGAGTTGACGAGCACGAGCGCGAGTAATGGGACCAGAAATTGGTACTTGTATTGGTATAGATGCATCAGTAGTGTGGATGTCTTCATCAGTTTGGCCCAAGACCTCTATGTGTGTGAACCGGACCCCTAGAATGGGATCCGAACCCCCCGTATGGGGTCTGGGCCGCCCACATTGGGGTCCCAAGGTTCCAGGACAAAACATACCCGGACCTTATTGAGGACCTAGGCAGGGGTCCGGAGCCGACACGTGTCTAGACCTGGTCTTGTGGGATCCGGACCTATCTGCATACACTCCTGCTCCCCGCTGAGGCGGAGACCCGATGCTACCATGTGGCATACTGCGCGCGGCATAAGCCAACGGGCGGAACCTAGCATGACGCTTCTGGGCTACGCGCGCCTTCGCATTCATTACGGATAAGACGTGCGCCTGTCCATTCCACTGACAGGTGGCGTGCTCAGTCCATGATACGTGGGCCATGCAATTACTCGCGCATTACCAAGAAAAGAGTAACTGCCCATCAATGCTGCATGGACTGCGAATATCATGACTCCCGCTGTTTACTCATGGGTTACTCTGTCAGCATTAGTTATTCACATAATGTATTTCTTCCATTATGCTCCTGGGCCCGCATGTTGGGGCTCAGCATCCTTGTATGTGCCTCCCTTAAACTATAAAAGGGAAGGCACACAGCGTTACAAGGGACACGCTCTACACACTCAATACAACTTACACACAGTGGAGGTAGGGTATTACACTCTGGCGGCCTGAACCACTATAATCCCTCGTGTCCTCTTGTGTTCATCCCAAATTCACCAAACAGGCAACCGCTTAGGCCCCCTCCTCATCTTAGGATTAGGGCGGTGCATTCCGCCACCCGGCCGATGGATTTTCCCACCGACAATTTGATTTATGGAACAATTGATGAGACATGTAAATTACTGTAATATATTTCTTTACGATACGTGAAATTTACACACATACCGTTTTTGAGACTTCGGCAAAAAACACCTTCCCTTCTTTTCATGCTTCGTAAAGAAAGAGCCCTTCTATGGCAAGTCTGATAAAACTTCATCTCCCGAAGCTTACTTTGTGCTTCATCACATTTTCATTTTGATAGAGCATTTGCCAAAGTTTTGCTTCGTATTCAATTTTTGTGTCGTTAATGCAATATGATGTATGATGTTAATGTTGTGCGAAATGATATGATGATATGATGTAAAATAATGACGATGCCAAAGACACACACCCACGCACCCACACTGGAACACACAAGACTCTGCATCCCTTTAGGAATGTCTTTTGAGTCTTTAAGCTCTGCATCCCCTTAGGAACGACTTTTGAGCTTCTTCACCTTCTATTTCAGTGGCATTTAAGCTCTGCATCCCCATAGGAATGACTTTTGAGCTTCTTCACCTTATATTTCAGTGGTATTTGGCTCTGCAATCCTTTAGGAACAACTTTTGAGCAGAAAACTTATGTTGCGCTCCCTTAGGAACAACTTTTGTGCATCTTCGGATCGTACTTTTAGGCTTTGCATTCCTTTAGGAACGAGTTTTAAGCTTCAGAATTTTATTCCACTTTCTTAGACACGTCTTTCAAGCTTCGTAAATCCACGAGGAAGATATATTTCACTCTGTGTAGGCACAATTATTACAAAAATTGAAATTAAGTTCTTCATTACTTGTTTCTCACATAAAAAATAAAATGGCATAAAAGTACATCAAAAGAAGGATATTTCTCAGTATATATGCTTCGATTCCGGTACAGTGCTATTGACTGTACGAGCTTCAAACTCCTCCCTGAAGTCGCGCTGCTATTGGGCGTGCTAGTGCCCTTCTAGCTGCTGGCTTCGGGCATGAGTAGGTGGCAATTGTGGTGGTAGTGGGAGCTGGGGCCAGGAAGCTTGTGAATGACTTGCTGAAGCAACAGAAGTTGCAGGTTGATTCACGTATTCTGGTATATAGGGAGAGTAGCACGAAGCAGTATGTAAAACCTGCTTCGGCTGATTCTGTCGGGCTTCTGCTCCGGCAATATTTTTTTTTTGCTTCTGAATGGTGACCTGGCATGTTCTTGTAGTGTGGCCCTTGTCTTCACCATAGAATAAGCAATAGAGTTTCCTGGGCTAATCCCCATATCTTCCTCCGAAGCCCCTGCCGCCTCTTCCCCTTGGAGCTGGTGGCCTGAAAGAGCTCTGCTGTTGCCCTAAAGACTGAGAGCTATGCTGTGGCCTCTGAAACTGGCTTCCTCTGTCATCACTCTAACTAGAGTTGTGGATTGATCTGACATGCATAGGGTGGATTCTTCCTCCGAAGCCCCTAGTCATTTCAGAAAATCTATAAGCTTCTTCCCTTCTCTGGCGGAAATCATTATCGGCCCGGATGTACTCATCCATTTTCTGGAGCAGCTTCTCCAGAGTCTGAAGGGGTTTCCTGGCGAAGTATTGAGCCATAGGTCCTGGTCGAAGCCCTTTGACCATGGCTTCAATGACGATTTCATTGGGCACTATGGGCGCTTGTGCTCTCAGACGCAAGAACCTTCGGACATATGCCTGGAGGTATTCTTCGTGGTCTTGCGTGCATTGGAACAAATCTTGAGCAGTAACTAGCTTCGTCTGAAACCCTTGGAAACTGGTGATCAGCATGTCCTTCAGCTTTTACCAGGTTTGTGCAACATTCTTGACTGCCATGACGAAGGATTTCGCCATGACTACGGTATTGCCCCCATATGAAGATATGGTTGCTTCGTAGCTCATCAGAAACTGCTTCGGATCTGAGTGCCCATCATACATGGGGAGATGGGGTGGCTTGTATGATGGGGGTCATGGGGTAGCCTGCAGTTCTGCTAACAGAGGAGAACCATCATCAAAAGCAAAATTTCCATGATGAAAATCATCATACCACTCATCATCATCGTAAGAATTGTCCTGACGAAGCCCTCTGCGTTGAGGTCTTTGGTACTGGTCATCTTGAGTGAGATGACGCATTTCCTCAGCAGCCTCATCGATCTTCTTCGGTAGATCGGAGAGACGAAGCATCTTCTCCTTCTTCCTCTGGACCTACTGATGGATGGCTTCGAGGTCCCTTATTTCTTGGTCCAGCTCCTCCTCCTGATGCGTTGGACTTGTAGCCTTCCTCTTTTGGCTTCTAGCTTCATGCAGTGTCTCCTGATTGACGTCCAGTGGTTGCAGTGCAGCCCCTAGCCCTGAAGCTTGCTTCGGCGGCATGACAAAGGTCACAACTTGCCGAAGGTGGTCGAATGAGTTCATTAGAGGTGGGCGCCAATGTTGGGGACTTGTTCTCAAATTCTATGAGTTAAGAACAAGGCAACACAAAATGTTAACGATTAAAGACCTTCATCCTTCAAAGCATTATCTCCCTTAGGATATAATGATTTCCAGATGAAGGTTATGGAGGACATACCTTCATCGTCTCAATATGTAATAATGAAGGTAGAAGTAGATGAAACATGGAGAATAACATGAACAATCATATTAAACCGATAGATTATTTATATTCTCATTATCATATCATGGACGAACATGAATAACAATAAATTACATTTGTACCTTCGGCTTGACAGAAGGTGTTAGCTCAAGAGTGACGTACGAGTGGATACAAGTCATCGTGAACAGTACAGCGCTACTTTTCATCTATTTATAGGCACAAGACACAACCTGTGTAAAATTACATCCATGCCCTTTATATTTACTATTGACTTAAGGACAATCTATTGAGGACTAGATAGCCTTTTCCTCTTTAAGTCGGTTTCATTTTCCACCGCTAAGTCGAAGCTTCTCCACGCGTAGCTTCGGAACTGGTTCATCCTTCTCCCAGACCATGCTTTTAATATCGTGTACAGCTTCATCCCGAGGCCGAAGGTCCTTGTGAATGTATTATACTTGGAAGACATGTTAGTTGTGTTTTTGAGGAACTTCGGAAGATGAAGACCCCCAACAACAGTGATATCAAACAAAAACTCTAGAAACATCTACATAAAATTCCCTATGAGTTTTGTATTCAAAAGATAATTAAATTTTAACATCTCGATAGCCCCAAATTCCCTATGCGGCTAGGGTTTGGTGAGATGGGGTGCGGCGACTACAAAATGGGGGAGAGAGGGAGAGAGGGAGGGGGAGGGGGGAGGGGGGAGGGGGTCGGCTACAATGATAGGTGGGGGCGGCTGCAAGGGGAGTGTGGTGATATAGCTGAGGTGTCTGATCTTTCGGCGAGTAGAGATAATTCCGATTTAGCGGAAGATGACCCTTGCGATCCGACTACGACGAGCAAGCCCGAAGCACCAATGCAATCGCTGAACCAACTCCCTGTGGTTACCGACCTTGCTGATGCGAGATCGGCCTGATCACGAAGATCGTTTCCTGTGCGCAATCGAAGAACGAACAAGAAAAAGATGCGAGCAATCTAATCTATTACTCGAGGGTGGAGTTCTGAATACACGAAGACAGCGCTGATTTGCGTGTGTTCGAGAGTAGCTAAAGCTAACGTAAAACAAAACTCCAAGAACAAAGGAGGTGCAGCTCCTGGATAAATAGAGAGGGGGTGCAGCCCCTAGGGGCGGCCAACCCTAGGTCGTGCACTATGGGCCGCAGTTGGGTTGGTCGTCCATTCTTCTGGGCCCTCATTCTTCAGTAGCATGACGAAGTTAAGATCTCTGGCACGGGCCCGAGTGATTGGCCCAGCTAATGAAGGAAGTGGCGCTTGATGTCGAGGTGTTGCTGGTGTAGTCGTACTCATAGTGATGTCCTCATCATCCTCCCCTTCTTGAAGTGAAGTCGTCCTCGACGACAACTCCTCATCCTTGGCCATATATGGTTTCAAATCTGCAACATTAAAACTAGTGGAAACACCAAATTCCACAGGCAGGTCAAGGATATAAGCATTATCATTAATCTTTGTTAGCACCTTAAAAGGACCAGCAGCACGAGGCATTAATTTAGAACGGCGCAAAGTAGGAAACCGATCCTTTCTCAAGTGCAACCAAACCATATCACCTGGCTCAAAAGTAACAAGTTTTCTTCCTTTACTACCAGCAACCTGATTTTTTGCATTAGTAGCAGCAATGTTCTGTTTCGTTTGTTCATGTATGGTAATCATTTGTTCAACATGTGCAGCAGCATCTACATGTGGGGCGTTCGCAGCATTAAGTGAAATCAAATCAATAGGTTCCCTAGGGATGTAACCATAAACAATCTGGAAAGGGCACATCTTTGTAGAAGAATGCGTGGCATGATTGTAAGCAAATTCAACATGAGGCAAGCAATCCTCCCAACATCTCAAATTCTTGTCTAAAACAGCCCTAAGCATGGTAGATAAAGTTCTATTTACTACCTCAGTTTGTCCATCAGTCTGAGGGTGACAAGTAGTGCTAAATAGCAATTTAGTTCCCAATTTATTCCAAAGAGATTTCCAAAAATGGCTTAGAAACTTAGCATCACGATCAGAGACTATTGTTTTTGAAACCATGTAAACGAATAATTTCTCTAAAGAACAATTCAACAAAAATGCTAGCATCATCAGTTTTATGACAAGGTATAAAGTAGGCCATTTTAGAGAATATATCAACAACCACAAAAATACTATCCCTCCCCTTCTTAGTTCTAGGCAAGCCCAAAACAAAGTCCATAGAAATATCAAGCCAAGGAGAAGAAGGGACAGGCAAAGGCATATACAAACCATGGTTGCCTAGACGTGACTTAGCTTTCTGGCAAGTAGTGCAACGTGCAACAAGACGCTCAACATCACGGTGCATCCGAGGCCAAAAGAAGTGTGCGGCCAGCACCTCATGTGTCTTGTAAACGCCAAAGTGCCCCATGAGACCGCCTCCATGAGCTTCCTGCAGCAACAAAAGACGAACCGAGCTTGCTGGAATACACAGCTTGTTAGCTGATACACCAAGCCCAGGTGGGGTTGGCCGAGGCCCAACAAATTAGGGTTGTCCGGAGCCCAACAGTTCATTAAGCACACCTAACTCAAGGAAAGGCCCAATCGTCCCAAAAGACTAGTCCAATGGGGGAAGGGTGGCTCTCCCTTTTAAAGTGGCTTCCTCCTCACAAGTTAAGAGAGGTGGGATAATTCTGAGGCTCACACGGGCACCGTCCGACTACAATTGGGCCAACTGGGCCAATTGCGTCTTTGCTAACGGGTAATAGTGGAGGATGTCCTCATCATTCCCACCTTCTTAAAATGAGCCCTAGCTCCGATACCAGATGATACACCCAGCCCAGGTGGGGTTGGCCGAGGCCCAACAAATTAGGGTTGACCGGACCCAACAGTTCATTAAGCACACCTAACTCAGGGAAAGGCCCAATCGTCCCAAAAGACTAGTCCAATGGGGGAAGGGTGGCTCTCCCTTTTAAAGTGGCTTCCTCCTCACAAGTTAAGCGAGGTGGGATAATTCTGAGGCTCACACGGTCACCATCCGACTACAATTGGGCCAACTGGGCCAATTGCGTCTTTGCCAACGGGTAATAGTGGAGGATGTCCTCATCATTAGCGCGGAACAAAAATCCATCCTGTATGTAAAATTTTCCCCAGGGTTTGCCATCCTTACAATGTACATAGAAATCTTTAAAATTAGCATCATCCACATATTGATCTTTCACAGTTTGCAAGCCAAAGATTCTAAATTCTAACTGTGAAAGCATGGTATATCTACGGGACAATGCATCAGCAATGACGTTTTCCTTCCCGTTCTTGTGTTTAATGATGTAAGGAAAGGACTAGATGAATTCTACCCAACTAGCATGATGACGGTTCAGATTTGTTTGGGTACGAATATGTTTTAAAGCCTCATGATCAGAATGAATTATAAACTCATGAGGCCAAAGGTAGTGCTGCCATGTTTGCAAAGTGCGAACTAAAGCATAAAGTTCCTTATCATAAGTAGAATATCTCAAGCTAGCACCGCTTAATTTTTCACTGAAATAAGCAACCGGTTTTCCTTCTTGTAACAAAACAACACCTAACCCAATACCACTAGCATCACATTCAAGTTCAAACACTTTCTGAAAGTCGGGCAATTGTAAGAGTGGAGCATGGGTTAACTTATCTTTCAAAGTGTTGAACGCCTCTTCTTGTGGGGGGTCCCAAGCAAAATACACACCTTTCTTTGTGAGTTCATGCAAAGGGGCAGCGATGGAGCTAAAATCACGCACAAAACGGTGGTAAAATCCTGCAAGTCCAAGAAAACTCCGAATTTGGGTGACCGTCGATGATGTAGGCCAGTCCTGAATGGCTTCAACCTTGCTGCTATCCACCTCAATGCCCTGCGGAGTAACCACATAACCAAGAAACGAGACACGTTGCATGCAAAATGTGCACTTTTCCATGTTACCAAATAAGCGAGCAGCATGCAAAGCATAAAAAACAACACACAAATGTTCTAAATGCTCCTCTATAGACTTGTTGTAAATAAGGATATCATCGAAATAAACAACAACAAACAAACCTATGAAGGCACGTAGAACTTCGTTCATTAAACGCATAAAGGTGCTGGGAGCATTAGTCAATCCAAATGGCATAACCAACCATTCATATAAACCAAATTTCGTTTTAAAAGCCATTTTCCATTCATCATTGAGTTTCATTCTAATCTGATGGTAACCTCTATGCAAATCAACCTTAGAGAAAATAGCGGCACCACTAAGCTCATCTAACATATCATCAAGGCGTGGAATAGGATATCGATAACGAACTGTGATGTTATTAATAGCATGACAATCGATGCACATACACCATGACCCATCTTTCTTTGGAACGAGTAAAACAGGAACCGAGCAAGGGCTAATAGACTCACGAATGTAACCTTTATCAAGCAGCGTCTGCACCTGGCACTAGATCTCCTTCGTCTCATCTAGATTTGTATGGTACGGGGCGCGGTTCGGAAGAGAAGCGCCGGGGATGAGATCGATCTGATGCTCAATGCCACGGAGCGGAGGAAGACCCGGTGGTAAGTCCGTAGGAAAAACATCAGCATACTCCTGCAAAAGGTTAACAACAGCAGGGGGTATATCCAAAGACGGTGCATCATCAAGCAGAACAAGCATGCGCGAGCATACAAGTGCATAACAGGGCATATGAGCTTCATGGAGATCATCAAAATCAGCACGTGTAGCAAGTAAAACAGGAGAGTGCAACTTGATTTCAGATTTAATAGGTGCGGCTGATGTCGATTTGACTTGTTGTGCAGTTTTAGCAGCCCTAGTAAGATCATCTTTCAAAATTTGGTCAGGGGTTGATGAGGACATCACTATCATTGATACAACCATACCAGTGACCACTTCACCATTCGTAGCTAATCAAGGACCAATGACACGAGCCCGTGCACGTAAACTTAATTATCAGGTGAACTCGTTCCTTGCTATTGAAGCTAATTCTTCTTTAAATGAGGTACTAAAGCCTTGCGATGACTTTATTATGCTCAGGTGTTTGGGAGGTGAACCATCTTGAACTGGAGAAGGCAACAAGGCAATAAAGGCTGCTGCACCCGAGAGGATTTCGTAATAGCACCAAGTACAAGTTTAAAGGGGGCATATCTTCCAACTTCCAAGGCCGTTTAATGCAAATAAATACTTGTTGGAAAGCTCCCTTCGTCTACTTGCTGGTGGATCAAGAATTAATGGGAGACGACACCCGAGGCATCCAGGAACTGCCGAGGGAACTTCATGACTCCACCAGAATTCCTTCTTCCTATTTCTCTATTTAAGCAACTAGCAGCCACCAAAGAACTGGGGTTTTGTTTGATGTAAGTTTAGCCTTTGCTACTTCCTTGTAAACGCGTGTGTCGGCTAGACCACCCGAATACTTGAAACAGGACCCCAACTATATCAGATCCGTGCGTGTTTGCTTGTTATCTTGTTCTTGCTTGTTCTCGATTGCTTGCAGGTTCAAGGCTGTTCTTGGCACGGCAAGAGCAGCAACAACAGGAGCCGGTGTAACTATCGCTAAGGCGCAGCACCCTTGTGGTTGTTGTAGTCGGATAGCACAACGTCGACCTCCCCCCCCCCCCCCAAATCGTAGTTATCAGGAGACGGTGTACCTGTCGCTCAAGGCGCCACACCATCTTGGTTGTGGTAGTCGGGCAGCCAACGTCGTTCTCCAACAAGTTTTCCACCTCCATCATCTCTCATCGAAAGATCGGGCACCCTTCTACCCGTTGGGTTCATCAGGGGTCATTGGATGTATAATTATTTTCTGGCCTTTAAACATGAAAGAATAATGATTTGAACGACCATGATGTAAACTATCAGTATCATATTGCTAAGGTCGACCCAATAACAAAGAGCATGCTTCCATAGGAATAACATCGCAATCAGCATAATCAGAATAAGAACCCAGCGAAAAGGGGACACGTACCGAACGTGTTACCTTTATTTTACCACCATCATTAAGCCATTGAATGTGATACGGATGTGGGTGTGCGCGAGTGGGCATGGATAATTTCTCTACCAAAGTTGTACTTGCCAAATTGTTGCAGCTGCCACTATCGATGATGATGCGAATCGACCGTTCGTGCACAACGCCCTTGGTATGGAATAGAGTGTGTCGCTAATTTTTTCGTCCTGGGCAACCTGTGTGCTGAGAACACGCTGCACAACAAGACTCTCATACCTATCGACGTCAATGGGATCAATGCGGACTTCCTCATTTTCTGCATGGTTAGTGGCAATCATAGCATGACTAGTTTCCTCGGAAGCACTGGCTGAAGAGTACTCACCATTGTCACATATAAGCAAGGTACGCTTGTTTGGGCAGTCCCGAATCATGTGCCCAAACCCTCTACAACGATGGCACTGAATATCTCGTGTACGTCCTATGGAAGAAGCGGTGCCTTTGGCAGGGGTGCCGCTGGCTTGGTCGTCCCTGTGCGCGGTGTAGTGCTAGGCGTAGAAGGTGCAGGGCTGGAAGGAGTTGAGCTGTGTGTCGAACCCCGGCCTGCAAAAGAGTTAGTATATGTCTTTGATCGTCGTCCCTGCACTCCACGTTCAGCTTTGTAAGCATATTCAAACAATGTGGTTATATCAAAATAATCCTTATAATCAAGTATATCCTGAATTTCCCTATTCAAAACCACGAAAACGCGCCATAGCAGCGTCATCCGACTCAACCAAACCACAACGAAGCATACCCTTTTGTAACTCCTGGTAATATTCCTCAACAGATTGTGAACCTTGTTGAAAACGCTGCATTTTGTTAAGCAAATCACGGGCATAATAGGAAGGAACAAATCTGTCTCGACTATAAAGGGTGAGCTTAGTGGTCTGAGCAAGGTTAGTGAGGTGTGCCACAGCGTCGCTCTACAGGGCCTGTAGGCGGTACAGTGCACTCATACACTGAACGGTGATCCTCCCAACTTGGTCGGGATGCATAGCCCATATGTCTTTTACATGACTCACTTTGTTGCACCACATGGGGTTATCCCTCTTCTCAGTGAGGAAGAGTCCTAGTGGGTGCATTACCATCTCCAAGGGATGGTATCTGCAGAAGGTCGTCAGGGTCTTCATAGCTGCGGCCTCGGTGGTGTCGTCTGCCCTGAACCCAATAGTCTCGGAGTCAAGGGAACGCCAACCCGACTGCAGAGGGTGAGCCTCCAGAGTCAACCAAACCCTGCAACGTGGCACATGATGCTGCTCGTATAGATGCACCATATACAGAGGGGTGTAGGGTAACCGGCTGAGTAGAGCACGTCCCACAAGATAGAGGGAAAGCCCTCGTGGGAAAGGTAGTCGGAACTGAAACGAGTTTCTCCTCCATTGATGGGGGTGGGTGAAGTCATCTGTGAAAGAGGGTTAGACATAAATGTTATGGTAGTGGAAAGGAAAAACATGTACCTGGGTTGTTAAAAGCAGGTGGGTTAGATTAGATTCATCTACTCATTTCGTTATTTATTATTAACCCTATTTGTTACCTTCATGCTTAGATGCATATTTCCTTAGTTTCTAGTTTCTTCATATTTTATAATGCATGCATGCTGGAAAGAACGTCTCCTCACCGATCAGAGGGGTGCTTCAAAGGCATCCCTACAATTCTAAGATTGGCCTATGTGGCCTACTTATATAGCCACCTGTTTTCCCCCGCACTATTCCTAAGGCCTTTCGTCCTAGGTCTAGCGTTCTAGTCCTGACAATTCCAACACTGGCTTCTAAGCCACATCTGATCTGTTTGGGGTTCGACAAAATTGTCAAAAAAAATTCAGGAAAATAAAGAAAAAAATTCATCAAAGTTCTCGCACGCTTTTCAGAGAACTTCCTGATTTTCTATAGACCACATCTGATTTCTGTTTTAGGTGAAACTTCGTGTAGCTCCTATTTTGTTGCTTCTTGTGCTGAGAAAAAACTCAAAAAAATCATAAAAAAAAGAAAAACAAAATCACTTGTGATTACTACTAGTGCCTTTTTGGCATCACTAGTACAATATTTACGGTACTGCCATTCTGCTAGTTCCATCCGTCCTTTACACTTGTGGCCAGCAATATAGTTTCGTGTTTTGCACTATAATTCAACTTTGCATTATTGTTTGATCGTGCTAATCCTTGACTTGAGTGCAGCCTACCCAAAACTCCACATATTTCTACGACGAGAAGGTTTCTGTTTCTCCAGGCAATCGCTCATCCAATCTTTCACCGGTTCCACCTGTTGGTTGCAGTTCACCACTGTGGCTTGGTAAGAACGGATAAGAACTTGATAACAGCACTAGTGTGAGCGCCTTGTGAGCAGTACACCCCTGTTTTTGTCGTTGGTTTTTTCTCCTTTTGGTGTTTTGGTGTTTGCGCTAACTATGGCAGGAGCACACGACATGGTGGATGCCCAGTTGCAGGAAGTACGGGGACAAGTTGATGGACTTGCTGCTGACATTAGGACGATGCATGAACGGCTTGATTCAACGATCACTTCGACGACCGAGCGTTTCAACCAACTTGACCTTGCTCAAACGGCGACTCGCACCACACTCGACACCATCCTGGCCCGTCTTGATGCATTGACCACAAAGATGGAGCAGGAATACGGCGGTGACATTGAGCTGGACGATGGAGATCGCCGTGGTCGTGCACGTCGTGTGGTTCGTCATCCCCCTAATGACTTATTTTCTAAGATTAAATTTAAAATTCCATCTTTTAATGATAAATATGATCCTGCTGCATATCTTGATTGGGAATTGGAGGTAGAACAGAAATTTTCATGCCATGATATTCCTGCTAATAGCCAAGTGAAGGCTGCCATTAGTGAATTTACTGATTTTGCTTTAATTTGGTGGCGTGAGTATAAACAAAAACTTCCCATTAACAGTGTCATTACTTGGACCCAATTAAAAACTGCCATGCGCCACAGATTTGTTCCTTCCTATTATGCTCGTGATTTGCTTAACAAAATGCAGCGTTTTCAACAAGGTTCACTATCTGTTGAGGAATATTACCAGGAGTTACAAAAGGGTATGCTTCGTTGTGGTTTGGTTGAGTCAGATGACGCTGCTATGGTGTGTTTTCGTGGTGGTTTGAACAGGGAAATTCAGGATATACTTGATTATAAGGATTATTTTGATATAACCACATTGTTTGAATATGCTTGCAAAGCTGAACGTGAAGTGCAGGGACGACGATCAAAGACATATACTAACTCTTTTGCAGGCCGGGGTCCAACACACAGCTCAACTCCTTCCAGCCCTGCACCGTCTACGCCTAGCACTACATCGCGCACAGGGACGACCAAGCCAGTGGCGCCCCCTGCCAAAGGCGCCGCTTCTTCCACAGGACGTACACGGGATATTTAGTGCCATCGTTGCAGAGGGTTTGGGCACATGATTCGGGACTGCCCAAACAAGCGTACCTTGCTTATACGTGACAATGGTGAGTACTCTTCAGCCAGTGATTCTGAGGAAACTAGTCATGCTATGATTGCCACTAACCATGCAGAAAATGAGGAAGTCCACGTTGATCCCATCGACGCCGATAGGTATGAGAGTCTTGTTGTGCAGCGTGTTCTCAGCACACAGGTTGCCCAGGCCGAAAAAAATCAGCGACACACTCTATTCCATACCAAGGGCGTCGTGCACGAACGGTCGATTTGCATCATCATCGATAGTGGCAGCTGCAACAATTTGGCAAGTACAGCGTTGGTAGAGAAATTATCCTTGCCCACTCGCACACATCCACATCCGTATCACATTCAATGGCTTAATGATGGTGGTAAAATAAAGGTAACACGTTCGGTACGTGTCCCCTTTTCGCTGGGTTCTTATTCTGATTATGCTGATTGCGATGTTATTCCTATGGAAGCATGCTCTTTGTTATTGGGTCGACCTTGGCAATATGATACTGATAGTTTACATCATGGTCGTTCAAATCATTATTCTTTCATGTTTAAAGGCCAGAAAATAATTATACATCCAATGACCCCTGACCAAATTTTGAAAGATGATCTTACTAGGGCTGCTAAAACTGCACAACAAGTCAAATCGACATCAGCCGCACCTATTAAATCTGAAATCAAGTTGCACTCTCCTATTTTACTTGCTACACGTGCTGATTTTGATGATCTCCATGAAGCTCATATGCCCTGTTATGCACTTGTATGCTCGCGCATGCTTGTTCCGCTTGATGATGCACCGTCTTTGGATATACCCCCTGCTGTTGTTAACCTTTTGCAGGAGTATGCTGATGTTTATCCTACGGACTTACCACCGGGTCTTCCTCCCCTCCGTGGCATTGAGCATCAGATCAATCTCATCCCCGGCGCTTCTCTTCCGAACCGCGCCCCGTACCGTACAAATCCAGAGGAGACGAAGGAGATCCAGCGCCAGGTGCAGACGCTGCTTGATAAGGGTTACATTCGTGAGTCTCTTAGCCCTTGCTCGGTTCCTGTTTTACTCGTTCCAAAGAAAGATGGGTCATGGCGAATGTGCGTAGATTGTCGTGCTATTAATAACATCACAGTTCGTTATCGATATCCTATTCCACGCCTTGATGATATGTTAGATGAGCTTAGTGGTGCCGTTATTTTCTCTAAGGTTGATTTGCGTAGCGGTTACCATCAGATTAGAATGAAACTCGGTGATGAATGGAAAACGGCTTTTAAAACAAAATTTGGTTTATCTGAATGGTTGGTTATGCCATTTGGATTGACTAATGCGCCCAGCACCTTTATGCGTTTAATGAACGAAGTTCTACGGGCCTTCATAGGTTTGTTTGTTGTTGTTTATTTCGATGATATCCTTATTTACAGCAAGTCTATAGAGGAGCATTTAGAACATTTGCGTGCTGTTTTTTATGCTTTGCGTGCTGCTCGCTTGTTTGGTAACATGGAAAAGTGCACATTTTGCACGCAACGTGTCTCGTTTCTTGGTTATGTGGTTACTCCGCAGGGCATTGAGGTGGATAGCAGCAAGATTGCTGCCATTCGGGAGTGGCCTACACCAACAACGGTCACACAAATTCGGAGCTTTCTTGGACTTGCCGGTTTCTACCGCAGATTTGTTCGTGATTTTAGCTCCATTGCAGCGCCTCTACATGAGCTTACAAAGAAAGATGTGCCGTTGCTTGGAGTGATTCGCAGGAGGTAGCGTTCAGCACTTTGAAAGATAAGTTAACCCAAGCTCCCCTCTTGCAATTGCCTGATTTTAATAAAGTTTTTGAGCTTGAATGTGATGCTAGCGGTATTGGGCTAGGTGCTATTTTGTTACAAGAAGGAAAACCAGTTGCATATTTTAGTGAAAAATTAAGCGGTGCTAGTCTGAAATATTCTACTTATGATAAGGAGCTTTACGCTTTAGTGCGCACTTTGCATACATGGCAGCACTATCTTTGGCATCGTGAGTTCATAATTCATTCTGATCATGAGGCTTTAAAACATATTCGTACCCAAACAAATCTGAACCGTCGTCATGCTAAATGGGACGAATTCATTGAGTCCTTTCCTTACATTATTAAACACAAGAACGGGAAGGACAATGTTATTGCTGATGCTTTGTCTCGTCGCTATACCATGCTGTCACAATTAGATTTTAAAATCTTTGGTTTGGACACTGTGAAGGATCAATATGTTGACGATGCTGATTTTAAAGATGCTTTCGGCCATTGTATTAATGGGATACCATGGGGCAAATTTCACATACAAGATGGGTTCCTGTTTCGCGCTAACAAGCTGTGTGTTCCAGCTAGTTCGGTTCGTCTTTTGTTGTTACAGGAGGCGCATGGAGGCGGTCTCATGGGGCATTTTGGCATCTACAAAACGCATGAGGTGTTGGCTGCCCACTTCTTTTGGCCTCGGATGCGCGCTGATGTTGAGCGCCTTGTTGCACGCTGCACTACTTGTCAGAAAGCTAAGTCACGGTTGAACAACCATGGTTTGTATATGCCTTTGCCTGTCCCTTCTTCTCCTTGGCTTGATATCTCTATGGACTTTGTTTTGGGCTTGCCTAGAACTAAGAAGGGGAGGGATAGTATTTTTGTGGTTGTTGATAGATTCTCTAAAATGGCTCACTTTATAACTTGTCATAAAACTGATGATGCTAGCATTGTTGCTGAATTGTTCTTTAGAGAAATTATTCGTTTACATGGTATTCCAAAAACAATAGTCTCTGATCGCGATGCTAAGTTTCTAAGCCATTTTTGGAGATCTCTTTGCAATAAATTGGGAACTAAATTGTTGTTTAGCACTACTTGTCACCCTCAGACTGATGGACAAACTGAGGTAGTAAATAGAACTTTATCTACCATGCTTAGGGCTGTTTTAGACAAGAATTTGAGACGTTGGGAGGATTGCTTGCCTCATGTTGAATTTGCTTACAATCATGCCACGCATTCTTCTACAAAGATGTGCCCTTTCCAGATTGTTTATGGTTACATCCCTAGGGCACCTATTGATTTGATTTCACTTAATGCTGCGAACGCCCCACATGTAGATGCTGCTGCACATATTGAACAAATGATTACCATACATGAACAAACGAAACAGAACATTGCTGCTACTAATGCAAAAAATCAGGTTGCTGGTAGTAAAGGAAGAAAACATGTTACTTTTGAGCCAGGTGATATGGTTTGGTTGCACTTGAGAAAGGATCGGTTTCCTACTTTGCGCCGTTCTAAATTAATGCCTCGTGCTGCTGGTCCGTTTAAGGTGCTAACAAAGATTAATGATAATGCTTATATCCTTGACCTGCCTGCGGAATTTGGTGTTTCCACTAGTTTTAATGTTGCAGATTTGAAACCATATATGGCCGAGGATGCGGAGTTGTCGTCGAGGACGACTTCACTTCAAGAAGGGGAGGATGATGAGGACATCACTATGAGTACGACTACACCAGCAGCACCTCCACATCAAGCGCCACTTCCTTCATTAGCTGGGCCAATCACTCGGGCCCGTGCCAGAGATCTTAACTTCGTCATGCTACTGAAGAATGAGGGCCTAGAAGAATAGACGACCAGCCCAACTGCGGCCCATAGTGGACGACCTAGGGTTGGCCGCCCTAGGGGCTGCGCCCCCTCTATTTATCCAGGAGCTGCGCCTCCTTTATTTTCGAGTTTTGTTTTACGTTAGCCTTAGCTACTCTCGAACATGCGCAAATCTGCGTTGTCTTCGTGTATTCAGAACTCCACCCTCGAGTAATAGATTAGATTGCTCGCATCTTTTTCTTGTTCGTTCTTCGATTGCGCACAGGAAACGATCTTCGTGATCAGGCCGATCTCGCATCAGCAAGGTCGGTAACCACAGGGAGTTGGTTCAGCGATTGCATTGGCGCCTCGGGCTTGCTCGTCGTAGTCGGATCGCAAGGGTCATCTTCCGCCAAATCGGAATTATCTCTACTCGCCGAAAGATCGGGCACCTCAGCTACATCAAGAACAGTGGGTACACTAGGGTTTTCTTTGTTGGCTGGTGTGTTAAGGGTTTCATCCACTCATTTTAGGGTCTTGAATGGACTTAAAACCTTCAATAACCTTCTTTATGTTCTACGGGACTCTTAGGAGGATTTATTTGTACATTATTAATTTCTCCCAAAAATCTTCATTTTACCTTCTATTATGCTTCTTATTGAGTGCTTTTGAACTACCATGGCAATATAGAATTTTCCAAAAATGTTACAAAAATTACAGTGGGTAAACATTGACGTCTGTGGTTTATTTTAAAATTTTGAGGTTGGAATTAATTCAGATACTCCTTGTGCAAAAATAACAAAAGTTAGGGTAAAAGGGCACTTTACACTATAGCTCTGAATTGGGTGAGGTTTCTGGACTAAAATTTATTTTTTGCCTAGATCATAAATGGTAATAGGTCTATGTGCTAAAAATCACAGAAAAAGACCCACTGGGTATTTAGTTGTGATTTTCTAAAGTTTAATGTCAAAAAGGTACTTATAACTAACTTGTTATTTGAAAAAATGTCAAACAACAGAACTTATATTTTTCCTAGATTCATACTAGCATATTATTAGTTATCCCAAGGATTGGGGTGGGTTCTCTTTAGGGTAAATTTTCTAGGATTTTTCTAAGTTTCCATTGTTTTCATGAAATAAAATGTGGTGCATTTCTTTTGTACTAACAGAGGGCTCAATAAAATTTTCTAGTGAACTATGTTACTAAAGTAAGCTAGCAAAAATGTGGTTGGCCTCTGGTTCTTATTTTAAACTCCCTTTTTATTTTCTTCAAGTTTGAATCAAAGCAAGTTTTAATGGTAAACCCCTCCCTAATCTGGTGTACTAAGGGGTTTATTATTTTTGAACAGGCTAGTTAGTGGTTAAGTATCTCTCTAAATTTTCTTAACCTCAGTCCAACAGTATAGCTATTTTCCCTTCTTTATTTAGCTTTTGGTCAGTTTACTATTTAAATCAAAACTTTAAAAAGTCTTGCAGTACCCTAGGTGTTTGATATTTTTCCTAAGTAGTTCATATTATTTAAAACCTAGCAAAATTAGTTTGACCAAATTTGGCTGGATAAAATTGGAGTTATGAATTTTGTAAGCTTTGTCTGCATATAAAAGAATAGAGCTTAAAAGGTTTAATGAAAAACCAGTTTACATCGAGGCCCCTGGGGTTTCCCTTAACTAATTCTTTAAACCATACCCTTGCGGGACTATTCCTCTGAGTCACTGACTATGCAAAAAACCCCCCGCGGCTTACCGGCGGCGAGGGAGGTCCGGTGAAGGGCAGGGTTAGATCCTGGAGGTCCTGGCGGTCACGTCGAGGTGCGACTCGTCGACGGTGATGGTCGGAATCGGTCTGACCACGTGCGCAGGCGGTCGAGCTCGTCGGCAGCATGCGCTCCGGCCTGCTCACGTCGGTATTGCTCAATCAAGTGGCATAGGAAGCTTCACGGGGTGCTAAGGACGACGCTATAGGTGCAAGGAATCGACGAACGGCTTACCGTGGAACTCGGTCTACGGGCACCGGCGGTCGGTTGAAGTCCGGCGACGTTAATCCGGCACCTCCGGTGAGGTAGAGTCCAATCCCCGGCTCTGGGAACTTCACTGAGGTCCGTAGAAGCTAACCCGAGGGTCGGACGGGGCGGGGAGTGGCTGGGTTGGCCGGTCTACAGTGGACGTGGCCTGCGCGGCCGCTGGCACCTCGCTCACGGGGCAAACTCCAGCGAACTTGAGCTCGGGTTGGGTCAGTGACGCGTGGGGGTGTACGGTCGAGGTCGGGATGGCTTTTATAGCCACGGGCATGGGCGCGGGCGCGGGGTTGGCACGGCATGGGGCTGCGCGCGTGGGCGGAGCGCCAAGGGCGTGCTCTGGCGCGCCAGAACGCGTCGAACACGTGTGCGTTTCTTTCAGCCCTTGTTCAAACGCCTGCTTGGATCACAAACGTGCGAATCTCGCCAAGGGTCTTGTGCAAGATTTCTTCCTGGCACCTAGGGCTAGCTAGTTTGTGTAAGTTCCAAGGGAATATTTGCCCTAGATCACAAGATATGTGGGCGCCAAATCAGGTCTGTCGGCACTGTTCATACCGAGACAGAACTGATGTCAAACCTTGTCAAATGGTCTTGGCTTGGGTTCAATTTTTTCCAGGGTGTGCCTTAGGTAGTTTGGCCACTTTTTGTTATTTGGACCAAGGGGTTTTGGCGCCAGCACAAAGGTGAACACCTTTGATCTTTGGGCTTGGGTGGTTTTGGGGACTTAGAGAAATTTTGATGGCTCTAGTGTGCTTCCCCACTTGGTGAATTGTTTTGAGGTTTTTGTTGGGCCTTTTTGCAATACTTCTCTTAATAAATTTTGTAGCTTTACTAATACACTTCATCTTTAGTAAAGGTCCCTTTTTGTGTTTTGACCATTTGCCCACTCTTTCCCCTTTAATCCCATGGTTAGGGTTTAAGGGCTTAAGAAGGAATTAGGGTTTTAGAATCTTGTTTGTGGGTGAACATTGTATGAAGGATATGATTTCTTTCCTGTTATGGTTAATGCTTATCTTAATCATGGCTCTATCATTGAGTTCCTTCACTTTCCATTTTAGCATATAGTTTGGGTAGAACACAAATGTGCTTCTCTGGCCAGGGCTTTGGGTAACACCAGGGGTGTTACACCCCGGCTACCGCCATGCAATGGTTGCACTTGCACCCACCATAGCTAGCATGGGACAAGTGAGGGGGAAAGTCCACGCCTGGCTTCACTCAGGTACTAGGTTTACCGGTTACCATATTTCTCGACATGTCTTTAGTACTTTCAAACGCTTGACTCAGGTATCCACACATTAATCCTTAATTCCATTTCCGTCTCATAGACAAGGTATCCACCCTAGATCCAAGTCCATAGACCATCATAGATCCTGTTATCAAGATGAATACAGTCAATGCCTGACCTCGCGCGAGTGCTAGAAAAATCACTCGACTTCTACCGAGATCCTATTTAGCAAAGCAACTACTCGACCTTGCATACTAGTATCCATCTCAAAAAGGAATCATGAGTTCATGTAACTAAGGGTTTCAAGCAACTCCTACACTTAAGTGCATATTACAAGCCTACAAACATTAAGTGTAGTAAAGTAGCATATATAAACGGTTATGCATAAAACTGGGGCTTGCCTTCAAAAGCTGAGGCTGCGGGAGATCCTTGGTGGCTGGCTCCTGGGCTTCCTCTTGGGCAGCTCCTTGCTCGGGGATGAGCACGTACTCTCCATCAGCGAGGTTGCAATCTAAATGAATGCAATGAATAAGAGATAGGCATGCCATGTATGTAAATTAAATATGTGAAATGCGAGGTGAAGTGCCCAAGTTAGCAGGGCAAGTCTTAGCTCCCTTAATTAAGGTTTTTGGGGTATACTTGGCAATTAGAAGTAAGTGTGGTCAATCTAGGAAGTTGGATAAAGGTTGTACTTAACAATCCCTCTATGTCTTAGTGATGATAAAATAAGGTTCTTGGCTGAAGCATTTATGACATAACTTAGTACTTTTTGTTTATGCTTCTTAGAGTAGTTTTGAACTACAACATAGTTCCAAAAATTTCCAAACATTCTATAAAAATTAAAGTGGCTTCTCACTAGTTTGCATAGCTTAGCATCAAAAATTTAGGCTTAAAATGATAATGGTTTTCTCTGTACAAAAGTATTAAAATTTAGGGTAGAGGGTGTGCTTTGAACTACAACTCTCTTCTAACAGTGAATTTTTCCCTAAGGTTTATTTTTGCTGGAATTTAGAGGTACTAATAAGACTTTGTGACAAATTTTAGCCAGTGATACCCACTGGTCATTTTATTGTGATTTTCTAAAGTTTTAAGGCATAGTGGTGCTTTCTACTACTACTATATTTGAAAAATGTCAAACAACAAATTTCCTAATTTTTGTATCTTCTTCTTTGGGCAAGAGCAATCATTCTAGAAGTTGGCTAATTTTGCTCAAAGGGAAGGGGTGGTAGAATTTCTTGGAATATATGGCCTTTTTCATGGGGTAGGAAGTGAGGTGTATTACATCATATTTTTACCTTAGTATCATATTTTTCTCTGGTGGCTTACATCATAAGTAATTGGGTAAAAATTGGTTTGCTCACTGTTTCACATTTTTAGTCTTTCTTTTGATTTATTTGAAGTATGGGCCAAATTCAAGTTCTAATTGTTCAACTCACTTACTGTGATGGTTTGGGGTGTTTACCATTTTTATAGTGGTATACTAGTAGTTAGGGGTCTACTGAATTTTTTTTGCTATTATTGTATTTGACCTTATATTTTTAATCATGGCTTTTCTTGATTTCTATTGTCTAATAAAATTATAACCTTAGATTAGCACTAGAGTCGGGTTCCATACATTTTTCCTAGGTTCTATATAACTTAGGTATACTAGGAAAAATATGGTCATTCTTTGGTTTTTATTTTCTATCACCTTTTTCATTTTTCTAAAGTTTGGGCAGAAACAGTCTTTAATGGACATTTCTAGTTTATTTTTGTGTGCTAGGGTGTTCATTACTTTTAAACAATGCATATACTAGGTAAGTATCTCAAATTTTTTCCAATCCACTATAGAAGTATTTTTATTTTTCATTGTATTAATAAGGTTTGGACAGTTTTCTTATTTAATTCAAAACTCTAAAAATTAGTACAAAGAACATGAAGTTTACTATTTTTGTCTGATAGTGCATAAATCACAGGGCCTAACAAATTTTTTTTGACTAATTTCGAATGAGTATTCTTTAAGTTATTCATTTAACTAGTTTGCTGTAGATTTAAATAATTGAATTTCAAATGGAAAAGGAAAATCTACTTTGCGCTAGGGTCCCTTGTATATTTTTCCTGCGTTCCTTATAAACAGGTCCTGGGGTTACTATTCCACCGAGTCTCTGACAATGCAGAAAACCCCCTAGGGTAACCCTAAATCTAACCTGTGGTCCTTCCCCTATTAGAACAGTACCCGCGGCGGAGAAAAGGGCGGTCGGGCTTACCTGCAGCGAGACAGCTCCGGCGAAGTGATCTGTGGCGGAACCGCCCGAATTATTCCAACTTAAGTGCCCAAGTCCCACCTTAGAGGCTAGACCACACTTAAATAGGAATAAAATGTCAGTCCCTCGGATCTAGTCCGACATGGCCACTAACAGGATCAAGTACCACGTACTCACTCGAAGGTGAGGCACAAAGCAAATACAATAAAGCATAAAACCATACATTAAAATAAGTGCTTAAGATTATTACAACATCATTGGAGTTTTGCAAAAGTAGTGTTCATTGTTCGGAATGCAGCGGAATTTAACTAATGGTAAATAAAAGGAAAGATGGGGAAGCCTGACCCATCACTCCTCATGCTCCTCCCCTGCTAAGGTAGGGTCCCACTCGACTGTCCAACCCGGTGGCAAGGTAGACGGCCAAGTTACTCCAGCAACCATATCCTCTAGAGAACCTATAAAAATTATGCCACAAGCAAGGCTGAATATACTAATACTCAGCTAGACTTACCCGGTGTGAGGAGTCTACTCCTCTACCTCTAGACATGCAGCTGTTTGGCTGAAGGGTTTGGTTTGCCAAAAGCACTAGCTGAGTCTAAAATCAAGTTTTAGCTTTTCAAGTTTTAGTGTGATTCTCTTAAGACTACATGTGTACCTAGCTAATCATACATGGTATCAAGCATTTTAGCAATCAACATCTTTTGCCAATAAACTCATTTCCACTTATTACTCAATGTAGCAGCATGGATCAAGCAGTCTCATTATCTGTGAGAAGCAGACGATTCGAATCAAGTTTTTATCCTTGCAAGGTAAACCTAAACACACGATGTGGCGAGGCACTCCGTCCCCACACACATCAATCGTCCCCATCGATTCCCCGTCAACAGAAAGGGGCTCACCGCCTTGGCGTTCAATGCCTCACTGACCCCAACCGCCGTCGTGCAGTGACTGCACTTGTACCCACCATAACCGGAATGGGAGACCACGTCTCAGGTCGCGTGAGGAGGGCAATCTGCGGGCAGGTTCACTCAGGTACTAGGCTTACCGATTTACCATATTTCTCGGCATGTGCTTAGTACGTTCAAACGCTTGACACACGGTACCACACCTTAATCCTTATTCCAATTTCCGTCTCGTAGACAACGCATTCCCATGGATCGTTGTCCACAGACCTTCATCGTTACGATATAAAAATGGATACAACCTCGCGCGAGTGCTAGAAAAATCACTCGACTTCTACCGAGATCCTAATTAGTAAAGCAGCTACTCGACCTAGCATACTAGTATCCATCTCAAAAGGAATCCTGAGTTCATGCAACTAGAGTTTCAGGCAACTCCTATACTTAAGTGCACAGTACAAGCCTACAAACATTAAGTGCAGTAAAATAGCATATAGAATTGGTTATGCATAAAACCGAGGCTTGCCTTCCAAAGCTGGGGCAGGCAGATCCTCGATGGCAGGTTCTGGTGCTGGCTCCTGGACTACCTTCTGAGCAACTCCTTGCTCCGGAACGAGGATGTACTCTCCGTCAGTGAGATTACAATCTATCGAATGCAATGAATAAGATATATGCATATTAATGATATGGCAATTTATAAATGCTACGTATGGTGAAACAATATTAAAATAGTGGGTACACTAGGGTTTTCTTTGTCAGATGGTGTGTTAAGGGTTTCATACACTCATCCAAGGGTCTTGAGTGAACTTAAGTCTTTTAGGCATCTCTTATATGTTTTGTTTGGACTCTTGGAGGATTTAATTGTACATCACTAATTCTCCCATAATTTCCTTTTTACTTTTTATTATGCTCCTTATTAAGTACCTTGAACTACCATGATAATTTAGAATTTTCTAAAAATGTCACAAAAATTACAGTGGGTAAACATTGATCTCTGCAGTCTATTCTAAAATTTTGAGGTTAGAATTCATTCAGATAGTCCTTGGGCAAAAATAACAAAATGAGGCTAAAAGGGCACTTTACACTATAGCTCTGATTTAGGTGAGGTTTCTGGACTAAAATTTATTTTTGCTAAGATTCATGGGTGATAATAGGTCTCTGTGCCAAAAACCACACAAAAAGACCTAATGGGTATTTAGTTGTGATTTTCTAAATTTAAAGTAAAAAATGTACTTATAACTAACTTGTTATTTGAAAAATGTCAAACAACAGAACTTATATTTTTCCTAGATTTATACTAGTATATTATTAGTTATCCCAAATATTGGGGTGGGTTTCCCTTAGGGTTATTTTTCTAGGATTTTTCGAAGTTTTCATTATTTTCATGAAATAAAATGTGGTGCGTTTCTTTTGTACTAACAGAGGTTTCAACAAATTTTCTTGTGATCTAGGTTACTTAAGTAAGCTAGGAAAAATGTGGTTGCCCTCTGGTTCATACTTTTAATCCCCTTTTTCATTTTTTAATGTTTGGGCTAAAACAAGTTTTTGGGGTTAATTTCTCCTTAATCTAGTATACTCGTGAGTTCAACAATTTAGAACAGGGTACTTAGTAGTTGGGCATGCCTCTGATTTTTATTACCCTTAGTCTAAAAGTATTTTTATTTTTCCTCTAATTATTTAGTTTTGAGCAGTATACTTATTTAAATCAAAACCTTAAAATTATTGCAGTACTTAGGGTGTTTGGAAATTGTCCTAAGTAGTTCACATTATTTAGAACCTAGCAAAATTAGTTTGACCAAATTTGGCTGGATAAAATTGGAGTTATGAATTTTGGAAGCTCTGTCTGCATTTAAAAGAATAATGTTTAAAAAGGTTTTAAGAAAACCAGTTTACACCGAGGCCCCTAGGGTTTCCCTTAACTCATCCTTTGAACCGTACCCATGCGGAACTATTCCTCTGAGTCACTGACTATGCAAAAAAAACCCTGGCTTCTTCTTCTTTCCAACCGGGCTCCTTCCCCCCTTGTAGCAGTAACCGTGGAGAGGAAAAGGATGGTGCGGCTTACCGGCGGCGAGGGAGGTCCGGTGAAGGGAGGGGTTAGATCCGGGAGGTCCTGGCGGTCACGTCGAGGTGCGGCTCGTCGGGTGATGGCCAGAATCGGGCTGACCGCGTGCGCAGGCGGTCGGGCTCGCCGGCGGCGTGTGCTCCGGCCTGCTCACGGCGGTATTGCTCAACCAAACGGTACATGGAGCTTCACGGGATGCTAAGGACGCTACAGGTGCAAGGAATCGACGAATGGCTTACCGTGGAGCTCGGTCTACGTGCGACGGCGGCCGGTTGAAGTCCGGCGATGTCGATCCGACGTCTCCAGCGAGGTAGAGTCCAATCCCCGGCTCTGGGAGCTTCACTGAGGTCCGTAGAAGCTAACCCGAGGGTCGGACGGGACGGGGAGTGGCTGGTTTGGCCGGTCTACGGTGGTCGTGGCTTGCGCGGCCGCTGGCACCTTGCTCACGGGGCAAACTCCGGCGAACTCGAGCTTGGGTTAGGTCAGGGACGCGTGTGGGTGTACGGCCGAGGCCGGGTGGCTTTTATAGACGCGGGCGTGGGCGTGGGCATGGGGTTGGCACGACGTGGGGATGCGCTTGGGCGGAGCGCCAAGGGCGTGCTCTGGCGTGCTAGGACGCGTCGAACACGTGGTCGTGTTCATCTGCTCGAGTTCTTGCGCTAGCAGAGCTCCGAAACATGTGAATCTTACCAAATGTCTTCTGCAAGATTTCTTCTTGGCACCTAGGGCTAGCTAGTTTGTGTAAGTTCCAATGGAAGATCTGCCCTAGATCACAAGATATGTGGGCGCCAAGTCTTGTCTGTCTGCACTGTCACCAGTGACAAAACTGATGTCAAACCATGTCAAATGACCTCGATTTGAATTCAAATTTTTCAGGGATGTGCCTTGGGTAATTTGGTCACTTTTTGCTATTTGGTCCAAGTGGTTTTGGCGCCAGCATAAAGGTGAACACCTTTGATCTTTGGGCTAGGGGTGGTTTTGGGGACTTAGAGAATTTTTGAATGGCTCTAGTGTGCTCCCCCACTTGGTGAATTGTTTTGAGGTTTTTGTTGGGCCTTTTTGTAATACTTCTCTTAATAAATTTTGTAGATTTACTAATACACTTTATCTTTGGTAAAGGTCCCTTTTTATGTTTTGGTCAATTGCCCACTCTTTCTCCTTTACTCCCATGGTTAGGGTTTCTTTCTTGTTATGATTAATGCTTATCTTAACCATGCCTCTAAAACTTTGAGTTCCTTCACTTTCCATTCTAGCATATAGTGTGAGTAGGACACAAGTGTGCTCCCTTGGCCAGGGCTTTGGGTAACACCTGGGGTGTTACATGGTCGATGATGTAGGGGAGGTCACAGCGGTCACATCGGTGTGTAGGTCGTCGTCGGGGATGGCCGGAGTTGGTCGAACCTCGTGCGCAGGAGGGGAAGCTCATCGGCGACGAGGATCCCGGCCTAACCACAGTGGAATAGCTCAATCCAGTGAGTTGGGGAGCTTCATGGGAGGTCAGGGAAGTCGTAGGCGTAAGCAATTTGACAATGGTGTACCTGGTAGCCCGGTCTACGCGCGGTGGCGGGTGGCCGAAGTTCGGCGAGGGTGATCCCGCTGCTCCGGTGAGGTAGGGTCTCGGTTATCGCTTGGAAAAGCTTCACGGCTCCACGATGAAGCTATCCAGGGGCTCGGGTGAGGCTAGGTCCCTACGGAAATGGCTGGCCACGGTGGCCGATGCTTAGGTGGCTCGGGCGGGCGGCGTAGAGCTCGCCGGAGCTAAGAGCTGGGTCTGGATAGTGAGGGCAAGTGCGGAGTGGAGTGTTGTGTGTCCGGGGTGGCTTTATAGGCGCGGGCATGGTACACGGTCGGGCGTGGACCGGCACGGGCGCGTGGGCGTGCATGGCTCGGCACAGGCGCGCGGGCTGGCGTGCACCGGCGCGTCAACCGCAGTCGAGCATGTGGCACATTGCTTCTGCTCCTGTTCTAACACCGATAGGATTAATTTCTTCGCAAATTTAGGCAAGATCGTCGTGTAAGATTTGTTCCCTGATGTAAGCTTTGTCGTTTTTGTATGGGAGCTGAGGGGTTTTCGCCTGTGTATAGTGAGTTGTCGTGTCATAAAGTTGCCAGTGTCTCACTGTTATGTCCCGAGGCAAAACCATGTCAAAACATGTCAAACGGTTGAGATTTGCCTCCAAACTTTTCCAAGATGTGCCTAAGGTAATTTGGCGCCAATTTGGTATTTGGACTTTGTGGATTTGAGTTTTAGAAAATGGAGAACATGGCTGAACTTTATGAAGAGGTAAAAATTCAGATTCTGAATTTTCTGAATTTCCCATTGAGTTTTCACTTGAGGGGTTATTTTGAGAATTTTGCAAAACCCCTTTGATAAATCTTCCTTACTAAATTTTGTATCTTATTTGGTGTACTATAACTTTGTTATTTGGTCCTCATCATGATTTTATGTTTTTCATAATCTTTTTACAATTTTTCCCTTTTGCACTTAAATGGCTTACTTAGGGTCATTTTAGGTTTTGTGCATTTTTCTCACTTTGTGGTGCATGATATGGTTAGTGTATGATCCTCAAGATGAAAAGGCTTACTCAAATTTTTGCTTCTCAAGTTTTGGGGTCTTTTGCTCAATTATGTTTACATGTGATAATGGTTATTAGTGGGGTACTTAGGGAACAACCCTGAGTAACACTGGGGTGTTACAGCTCCGTTGTATATTAATATTGTGACATTCGTTTCTGTACCATGAGTCAACATATGTGTAAGACTTGATCCTAGCACACTTGGTGATTATCTCGCGCCCGGGTTTTGGATCTAGGTGTGACACATTTCGGAGGTGATCAAGCGTTCTAGGTTAGTTGTGCAAGAAGAGACTATCACCGAAGGTGCTGCTGATATCGAAGCTGAACAGACCGTTGCCGAAGCTGATAGTGAAAATGAAGATGAGGATGGTGACAACATCCTAAGTCAGAGCAAACCCAGCCATATCGAATTCGGGAGATCCATTGTTAAGGCAGAGGATCTAGTTTTAATGAAGAAATTAGGATACTTTGGAGAGAATGATGATGAACTGGTTCGTTTTGCTGGAGAGGAGGTGATTCCAGAGCCAAAAGAGGATGAAGTTGTAGTCTTCAAAAGCTTCTTCAGGGCAGGACTTCAGTTCCCTTTTATGAGATGATCGGTGAAGTTGTGAACAAGTTCGAAATTTACCTACACTAACTAACCCCCAATGCCTTGTTAGACTCAGCGTGTATATTTGGGCTTTCAAAGCCTAGGAAAAAGTGCCAATGCCGAAGGGTTTTGTCGAGTGCACGAACTTCATTATCAGATGAAAGCCTGAGCCAATGGTCTGCACAAGAACTTCGGGTGCTATAATTTTGCATACCGAAAGGATACCAAGGCCCCCGTGATTGGCTACCTAAAAGGGAATTAGGCTTACACCTTTTTCCTAATTGATTTTGGTGGTTGAATTGCCCAACACAAATAATTGGACTAACTAGTTTGCTCTAGTCTATAAGTTTTACAGATGCCAAAGGTTCACAATAAGCCAATAAAAAGACCAAGGAAGGGTTCAAATAAAGAGAGCTAAAGACATCCCAAAAGGCACCCTGGTCTGGCGCACCAGACTGTCCGGTGTGCCACCGGACAGTGTCTGGTGCACCACCGGACAGTGTCCGGTGCACCAGGGCACTCGACGCTGAACTTGCTACCTTCGGGAAAATGGGAGGCCGCTCCGCTATAATTCACCGGACTGTCTGGTGAAGCACCGGACAGTGTCCGTTGTCACACCGGACTATCCAGTGTGCCAGCGGAGCAACGACTACTTCGTGCGCAACGGTCGACTGCAACACATTTAATGCGCGCCTGCACGCGCAGAGGACAGAGCACGCGCAGTTGGCGCACCGGACAGTCTACAGGACCTGTCCGATGCACCACCGGACAGCCCAGAGGCCCCACCTGTCAGAGCTCCAACGGTAAGAACCCAACGGCCGGCTGACGTGACTGGCGCACCGGACAGTGTCCGGTGCGCCATGCGACAGCAGCCTTCCTACGGCCATATTTTGGTGGTTGGGGCTATAAATACCCCAACCACCCCACATTCAATGGCATCCAAGTTTTCCACCTTCAACACATTACAAGAGCTATAGCATTCAATTCTAGACACTCCAAAGAGATCAAATCCTCTCCCAAGTCCAAAGACAACTCCAATCAATAGTGACTAGTGAGAGAGTGATATTTGTGTTCATTTGAGCTCTTGCGCTTGGATTGCTTATTTTCTTTCTCATTCTTCTTGTGATCAACTCAATTGTAACCAAGGTAAGAGACACCAATTGTGTGGTGGTCCTTGCGGGAACTTTGTGTTCCGTTTGATTGAGAAGAGAAGCTCACTCGGTCTAAGTGACCGTTTGAGAGAGGGAAAGGGTTGAAAGAGACCCGGTCTTTGTGACCACCTTAACGGGGAGTAGGTTTGCAAGAACCAAACCTCGGTAAAACAAATCATCGTGTCTCGCTCTTTATTTGCTCACGATTTGTTTTGCGCCCTCTCTCTGGGACTCGTTTATATTTCTAACGCTAACACGGCTTGTAGTTGTGCTTAAGTTTATAAATTTCAGATTCACCCTATTCACCCCTCCCCTCTAGGCGACTTTCAATTGGTATCAGAGCCCGGTGCTTTATTAGAGCCTAACCGCTCGAAGTGATGTCGGGAGCATCCGCCAAGAGGGAGTTCGGGACCGGCGAGAAGCCCGCCACAAGCCATGGGAAGGCTCCATCCGGGGAGTCCGCCAACAAGGTGAAGGGATCCCCTTCACCCAACAAGTCGCGTCGGAGCGGTGACAAGAAGAAGATGAGGAAGGTGGTCTACTACGAGACCGACTCTTCGTCGTCATCCACCTCCGGCTCCGACACGCCGTCCGTAACTTCTAAACGCCATGAGCACAAGAAGTTTAGTAAAATTCCCTTACTCTACCCTCGCATTTCCAAACGTACTCCATTACTTTTCGTCCCATTAGGCAAACCACCTATGTTTGATGGTGAAGATTATAATATGTGGAGTGATAAAATGAGACATCATCTAACCTCACTCCACACTAGCATTTGGGATGTTGTTGAGATTGGAGTACAGGTACCATCGCTGGGGGATGAAGACTATGATTCGGATGAGGTCGCCCAAATCCGACACTTCAACTCTCAAGCCACCACTATACTCCTCGCTTCTCTAAGTCGAGAGGAGTATAACAAGGTGCAAGGATTAAAGAGCGCCAAGGAGATTTGGGACGTACTCAAGACCGCGCACGAAGGAGACAAAGTGACCAAAATCACCAAGCGGGAAACGATCGAGGGGGAGCTCGATCGCTTCCGGCTTCGCCAAGGAGAGGAGCCACAAGAGATGTACAACCGGCTCAAGACCTTGGTGAACCAAGTGCGCAACCTCGGGAGCACAAAATGGGATGACCATGAGATGGTCAAGCTTATTCTAAGATCCCTCGTTTTTCTTAATCCTACGCAAGTTCAACTAATTCGAGGTAATCCTAGATATACACTAATGTCTCCCGAGGAAGTAATAGGAAATTTTGTGAGCTTTGAGTTGATGATCAAAGGCTCAAAGAAAATCATCGAGCTAGATGGCCCCTCCACGCCCGAAGCACAACCGGTCACTTTCAAGGCAACGGAGGAGAAAAAGGAAGAGTCTACATCAAGTAGACAACCCATCGACGCCTCTAAGCTCGACAATGAGGAAATGGCACTCATCATCAAGAGCTTCCGCCAACTCCTTAAGCAAAGGAGGGGGAAGGATTACAAGCCCCGCTCCAAGAAAGTTTGCTACAAGTGTGGTAAGCCCGGTCACTTTATTGCAAAATGTCCACTATCTAGTGACAGTGACAAGGATAATGACAAGAAGGGCAAGAGGAGAGAAAAGAAGAGATACTACAAGAAGAAGGGCGGCGATGCCCATGTGTGTCACGAGTGGGACTCCGACGAGAGCTCCTCCGACTCCTCCTCCGACGAGGACGCCGCCAACATCGCCATCACCAAGGGACTCCTTTTCCCAAACGTCGGCCACAAGTGCCTCATGGCAAAGGACGGCAAAAGGAAGAAGGTAAAATCAAGATCCTCCACTAAATATGCTTCCTCTAGTGATGAAGATAACTCTAGTGAAAATGAGGAGGATAACTTGCGCACCCTTTTTGCCAACCTAAACATGCAACAAAAAGAAAAATTAAATGAATTAATTAGTGCTATTCATGAGAACGATGATCTCTTGGACACCCAAGAGGACTTCCTAATTAAGGAAAATAAGAAGCATGTTAAGGTTAAAAATGCTTATGCTCTAGAAGTAGAAAAATGTGAAAAACTATCTAGTGAGCTAAGCACTTGCCATGATGTTATTACCAACCTTAGAAATGAGAACGCTAGTTTAATTGCTAAGGTTGACTTAATTGTATGTGATAATTCAATTTCCATTCTTAGAGATGATAATGTTAATTTGCTTGCTAGAATTGAAAAATTGAATGATTCACTTGCTAGCCTTAGAAATGATAATGAAAAATTAATTGCTAAGGCTAAAGATTTAGATGTTTGCAATGTTACAATTTCCAATCTTAGAAGTGAAAATGACATATTACATGCTAAGATTGTTGAACTAAAATCTTGCAAACCCTCTACATCTACCATTGAGCATGTTTCCATTTGCACTAGATGTAGAGACATTAATGTTGATGCTATTCATGATCACCTAGCTTTAATTAAGAAAAAAATGATCACATAGCTCAACTTAATGCTAAAATTAATGAGCATGACTTAGAAAATGAAAATTTTAAATTTGCTAGAAGCATGCTCTATAGTGGGAGACGCCCTGGCATCAAGGATGGCATTGGCTTCCAAAAGGGGGACAATGTCAAACTTAATGCCCCTCCTAAGAGATTGTCTAACTTTGTTAAGGGCAAGCCTCCCATGCCTCAGGATAACGAGGGTTACATTTTGTACCCTGCCGGTTATCCCGAGAGCAAAATTAGGAGAATTTATTCTAGGAAGTCTCACTCTGGCCCTAATCATGCTTTTATGTATAAGGGTGAGACATCTAGTTCTAGGCAATCAACCCATGCTAGATTGCCTAAAAAGAAAACTCATGCTGCATCAAATGATCATAACATTTCATTTAAAACTTTTGATGCATCTTATGTGCTAACCAACAAATTAGGCAAGGTAGTTGCCAAGTATGTTGGGGACAAACACAAGGGCACCAAGACTTGTGTTTTGGTACCCAAAGTTCTTGTATCTAATGCCAAAGGACCCAAAACCGTTTGGGTACCTAAAATCAAGAACTAAACTTGTTTTGTAGATTTATGCATCCGGGGGCTCAAGTTGGATCATCGATAGCGGGTGCACAAACCATATGACACGGGAGAAGAAGATGTTCTCCTCCTACGAGAAAAACCAAGATCCTCAACGAGCTATCACATTCGGGGATGGGAATCAAGGTTTGGTCAAAGGATTGGGTAAAATTGCTATATCTCCTGACCATTCCATTTCCAATGTTTTTCTTGTAGATTCTTTAGATTACAACTTGCTTTCAGTTTCTCAATTATGCAAAATGGGCTACAACTATCTTTTTACGGATGTAGGTGTTACTGTCTTTAGAAGAAGTGATGATTCAATAGCATTTAAGGGAGTGTTAGAGGGTCAGCTATACTTAGTAGATTTTGATAGAGCTGAACTCGACACTTGCTTAATTGCTAAGACTAACATGGGCTGGCTCTGGCATCGCCGACTAGCACATGTTGGAATGAAGAATCTTCACAAGCTTCTAAAGGGAGAACACATTTTGGGACTAACAAATGTTCATTTTGAGAAAGATAGGATTTGTAGCGTATGTCAGGCAGGGAAGCAAGTTGGTGTTCATCATCCACACAAGAACATCATGACGACTGACAGGCCACTCGAGCTCCTACACATGGACCTATTCGGCCCGATAGCTTACATAAGCATCGGCGGGAGTAAGTACTGTCTAGTTATTGTGGATGATTATTCTCGCTTCACTTGGGTGTTCTTTTTGCAGGAAAAATCTCATACCCAAGAGACCTTAAAGGGATTCTTGAGACGGGCTCAAAATGAGTTCGGCTTAAGGATCAAGAAAATTAGAAGCGACAACGGGACGGAGTTCAAGAACTCTCAAATTGAAGGCTTTCTTGAGGAGGAGGGCATCAAGCATGAGTTCTCCTCTCCCTACACGCCACAACAAAATGGTGTAGTGGAGAGGAAGAATCGAACTCTATTAGACATGGCAAGAACCATGCTTGATGAGTACAAGACTTCGGATCGGTTTTGGGCCGAGGCGGTCAACACCGCTTGCTACGCCATCAACCAGTTGTATCTACATCGAATCCTCAAGAAGACATCATACGAACTCCTAACCGGTAAAAAGTCCAATGTTTCATATTTTAGAGTCTTTGGTAGCAAATGCTTTATTCTTGTTAAAAGAGGTAGAAAATCCAAATTTGCTCCTAAGACTGTAGAAGGCTTTTTACTAGGATATGATTCAAACACAAGGGCATATAGAGTCTTTAACAAGTCCTCTGGACAAGTTGAAGTTTCTTGTGACATTGTGTTTGATGAAACTAACGGCTCTCAAGTAGAGCAAGTTGATCTTGATGAGATAGGTGATGAAGAGGCTCCGTGCGTCGCACTAAGGAACATGTCCATCGGGGATGTGTGTCCTAAGGAATCCGAAGAGCCACCACATGCACAAGATCAACCATCTTCCTCCATGCAAGCATCTCCACCAACTCAAGATGAGGATGAGGCTCAAAATGATGAAGGAGAAGATCAAGAAGTTAAGCCACCTCAAGAGGAGAGCAATGATCAAGGGGGAGATGCCCATGATCAAGATAAGGAAGATGAACAAGTTCCAAGGCCGCCACACCCAAGAGTCCACCAAGCAATTCAACGAGATCACCCTCTGAACACCATCCTCGGCGATATTCAAAAGGGGGTAACTACTCGATCTCGGGTTGCTCATTTTTGTGAACATTACTCTTTTGTTTCCTCTATTGAGCCACACAGGGTAGAGGAAGCACTACAAGATTTGGATTGGGTGGTGGCGATGCAAGAGGAGCTCAACAACTTCACTAGGAACGAGGTATGGCATTTAGTTTCATGTCCTAACCAAAATGTTGTAGGAACCAAGTGGGTCTTCCACAACAAACAAGATGAGCATGGTGTGGTGACAAGGAACAAAGCCCGACTTGTAGCCAAAGGATATTCACAAGTCGAAGGTTTGGATTTCGGTGAAACCTATGCACCCGTAGCTAGGCTTGAATCAATTCGCATATTACTTGCCTATGCTACTTACCATGGCTTTAAGCTTTACCAAATGGACGTGAAAAGTGCCTTCCTCAATGGACCAATCAAGGAGGAGGTCTATGTTGAGCAACCTCCCGGCTTTGAAGATAGTGAGTACCCTAATCATGTGTATAAACTCTCTAAGGCGCTTTATGGGCTCAAGCAAGCCCCAAGAGCATGGTATGAATGCCTAAGAGATTTTCTTATCACTAATGGCTTCAAAGTCGGAAAGGCTGATCCAACTTTATTTACTAAAACTCTTGCCAATGATTTGTTTGTATGCCAAATTTATGTTGATGATATTATATTTGGGTCTACTAACGAATCTACATGTGAGGAATTTAGTAGGATCATGACACAGAAATTCGAGATGTCGATGATGGGGGAATTGAAGTACTTCTTAGGATTTCAAGTGAAGCAACTCCAAGAGGGCACCTTCATTAGCCAAACAAAGTATATTCAAGACATTCTAAACAAGTTTGGGATGAAGGATGCCAAGCCCATCAAGACACCCATGGGAACCAATGGGCATCTCAACCTCGACACGGGAGGTAAAACCGTCGATCAAAAGGTATACCGGTCGATGATAGGCTCTTTACTCTATTTATGTGCATCTCGACCGGACATTATGCTTTTCGTATGCATGTGTGCAAGGTTCCAAGCCGACCCTAAGGAAGCTCACCTTACGACCATAAAACGAATCTTGAGATATTTAGTTTATACTCCTAAGTTTGGGCTTTGGTACCCTCAGGGATCCACTTTTGATTTAATTGGTTATTCGGATGCCGATTGGGCAGGGTGTAAAATTAATAGAAAGAGCACATCGGGGACTTGCCAGTTCTTGGTAAGGTCTCTGGTGTCTTGGGCTTCAAAGAAGCAAAATTCCGTAGCTCTTTCTACCGCCGAAGCCGAGTATATTGCCGCAGGCCATTGTTGCGCGCAATTACTTTGGATGAGGCAAACCCTTAGGGACTATGGTTACAAATTAACCAAAGTTCCTCTTCTATGTGATAATGAGAGTGCAATCCGCATGGCGGATAATCCCGTTGAGCATAGCCGCACTAAACACATAGCCATTCGGTGTCATTTCCTAAGGGATCACCAACAAAAGGGGGATATCGAGATTGCATATATTAACACTAACGAACAATTAGCCGATATCTTTACCAAGCCACTAGATGAACAAACCTTTAACAAACTTAGGCATGAGCTAAATATTCTTGATTCTCGGAATTTCTTTTGATGTTTTGCAC
This sequence comes from Zea mays, assembly GCF_902167145.1. NCBI lineage: Eukaryota > Viridiplantae > Streptophyta > Magnoliopsida > Poales > Poaceae > Zea > Zea mays. The sequence goes on from NC_050098.1 coordinate 87,212,065, forward strand.
ACATAGCGCATAAATATATCTTTGATCATGTCTCTCTTATTTGCTATGACTAATATGTTTTCAAGTGTATTTCAAACCAAGTCATAGATTGAAAGGGATTTGGAGTCTTCGGCGAAGACAAAGGCTTCCACTCCACTCCATCGAATCACTCACCCTTCGCCGTCACTCCGAGCAACTCTCCAACTTTGGTATAATCTTCACTCATATTTTGTTCGCCAAAGGGGGAGAAATTAGTTAAAAGGGCTTATATTTCACTCAAGTATCCGTTTTTGGCGATTCATGCCAAAGGGGGAGAAAGTATCAGCCCAAAGCAAAAGGACCACACCACCACCAATTTTCAAAATTTAAAAGGACTTGAAACGATGAATTTTTCAATTTGGTATCTTATTTTTGATAGAATTTCAAATTGGTGTATCCCTTCCAAAACTAATAAATAAAACCCTCTTGAACACTAAGAGGAGGATTTTATTGAGGGGGAGTTTTGTTTAGTCAAAGGAAAAGCATTTGAAACAGGGAGAGAAAATTTCAAATCTTGAAAATACTTCTCAAAATCATATTCATTTACCTTTGACTATTTGCAAAAGGACTTTGAAAAGAATTTACAAAAGAATTTGCAAAAACAAAACATGTGGTGCAAGCGTGGTCCAAAATGTTAAAAATAAAGAAACAATCCATGCATATCTTATGAAAATATTTATTGGTTCAATTCTAAGTAATATTTGCACTTACATTATGCAAACTAGTTCAATTATGCACTTCTATACTTGCTTTGGTTTGTGTTGGCATCAATCACCAAAAAGGGGGAGATTGAAAGGGAATTAGGCTTACACCTTTTTCCTAATTGATTTTGGTGGTTGAATTGCCCAACACAAATAATTGGACTAACTAGTTTGCTCTAGTCTATAAGTTTTATAGGTGCCAAAGGTTCACAATAAACCAATAAAAAGACCAAGGAAGGGTTCAAATAAAGAGAGCTAAAGACATCCCAAAAGGCACCCTGGTTTGGCGCACCGGACTATCCGGTGTGCCACCGGACAGTGTCCGGTGCACCAGGGCACTCGACGCTGAACTTGCTACCTTCGGGAAAATGGGAGGCCACTCCGCTATAATTCACCGGACTGTCCGGTGAAGCACCGGACAGTGTCCAGTGTCCAGTGTCCAGTGTCACACCGGACTGTCCGGTGTGCCAGCGGAGCAACGGCTACTTCGTGCGCAACGGTCGACGGCGACGCATTTAATGCGCGCCTGCGCGCGCAGAGGATAGAGCACGCGTAGTTGGCGCACCGGACAGTCTACAGGACCTGTCCGGTGCACCACCGGACAGCATAGAGGCCCCACCTGTCAGAGCTCCAACGGTAAGAACCCAATGGTCGGCTCGCGTGGCTGGCGCACCGGACTGTCCGGTGCGCCATGCGACAGCAGCCTTCCTACGGCCATATTTTGGTGGTTGGGGCTATAAATACCCCAACCACCCCACATTCAATGGCATCCAAGTTTTCCACCTTCAACACATTACAAGAGTTATATCATTCAATTCTATACACTCCAAAGAGATCAAATCCTCTCCCAAGTCCAAAGACAACTCCAATCAATAGTGACTAGTGAGAGAGTGATATTTGTGTTCATTTGAGCTCTTGCGCTTGGATTGCTTCTTTTCTTTCTCATTCTTCTTGTGATCAACTCAATTGTAACCAAGGCAAGAGACACCAATTGTGTGGTGGTCCTTGCGGGAACTTTGTGTTCCGTTTGATTGAGAAGAGAAGCTCACTCGGTCTAAGTGACCGTTTGAGAGAGGGAAAGGGTTGAAAGAGACCCGGTCTTTGTGACCACCTCAACGGGGAGTAGGTTTGCAAGAACCGAACCTCGGTAAAACAAATCATCGTGTCTCGCTCTTTATTTGCTCACGATTTGTTTTGCGCCCTCTCTCTCGGACTCATTTATATTTCTAACGCTAACCCGGCTTGTAGTTGTTCTTAAGTTTATAAATTTCAGATTCGCCCTATTCACCCCCCCTCTAGGCAACTTTCACTACCGCACTAAATGGCCAACCGGGTGGACGAATGATTGGTTTTATGTGAAGGCTGATGAGAAGAAGAGGGAGAAGCTCATGAGCATGGTCATGAGTCCCTTAAGGGTGAACTTCGACATGACTCGACCCTTGTGCAATATGCAGTTGGGGTCTCCTTATCAATTGGCCGAAGTGGAATTTAGGGTCGTGTCCGAGCACATCAACACTAGGGACTTGGTGCAAGAATACTTGGCAAACAGGATGTTTTCAACCTCTAGTCGGTGGGGAATGTCGAAGAAAAAGGAGGAAGGAAAAAAGTATGGACTTGTTCGAATTCCTTATCGGTTTAAGTTCCAAAAAAGATTCAGCAAACCTTGCACTGAATGGCTGAAGCTAACAAAAATAATGTGCAATGAAATTCACGGGAACTATACGGAGAAAGAAGATCAGCTGATGACAGTCGCCTTCGGCATCCATGAGAAACGAAGGTTGAATCGGGTGATGGATGACTTTGAGTATCCAGATTATAACAGACTTGACGAAGGGGCCGGAGGAGCGAAAAGAAAAAGGATTGTTAGCATTCTGAACAAGTAGGCCATTCGATCCGTCAAGGAAGATCAGAGGGTTGTCATGAAGCAAAAAGTTCTAGCAGAGCCGAAGGATTCGGCTCCCAAGAAACGAAAGCTTGTCAGAATATCTCCTATAGAGATGAAGGTACAAGATATGCCAGAAAAGACTGCAGGCCCTTCTTTGCCTTCCTTTGTTGATGTTTCAGAAATTCTAAAGGTAATGACTGAACCCATCACGTTCGCAATGCTAAGTCCTCAATGGTCAGATCTGACTAGCCTATTGCAGTCAAAGGAGATCGCTTCGGCTACCGGGGGGAATGTCGGGGCAGAAGAAGCGGCGAATAATGAACGTGATGCAAGCCATTGAACAGACCTCGCCCTCGGCTTCGGCGGAAAAGACTATTGTGCCTGCTGATGCTGAAGTTACTGTAGGAGCCGAAGTTAATGAAGCTATACCTGAAATTGATAATCTCGCTACCACAATGTCAGAAATTGACAGACTTATATCTGATGTGGTTTCTGAGAAAATGTAGCAGAAGCGTCTACTAATAAGGGAAAGAGAACTAAAGAGACCTCTTCGGTAGATAAAAATTTCGATCTTCAGCACCTAGGTGGCCAACAACTTTCCGAAGAGGATATATCGGAACTGAAGGAATTTGCCATATCTTGTTGCTATCAGCCCGGATCCATGCTCTTTGGCGGCATCGACGAAGAGATTTTAGGATCTATTCGCGACCGTGCTGGAGTTAAAATTATAAGCACATTATCAAAGAGCATCGGATTCCTAAAACTAAAGAAGGACATCAGCTGCTACAGAAGACAATACATTATTGGTAGCTTATTTTACTCAAATTTTAAAGTAAAGTTCATTTACTATTTTTTTCTTTCACCATGCCGATTTAAGTATTTTAGTAATAGAGATTTAACTTTAATTCATCTTTCAGAGTCTGTTGCTGAGCAAGGCCCTGAAAATGCAGCAGGACGACGAAGACAGGAAAAATGAGTTTGTTATCGAAGGCTTGGAAAAGAGGATTAATAAGCTTGAAACTTCATTGAAGGAAAAAGACAGCTTGTTGCATTCGGCCGAAGCTTCTCTCGCCGAAGCTTGACCTCAAAATGAAAAATTAAGCAAAGTGTTGGAAGAAGCTCGAACACTTTTCGAAAGGAACTCGGATCGCTTCAATGGCAAGTCCGAAGTGCTAAACGCAACCATCAAGATCGAAGTTGAAAAGAATCTTAAACTGAACAAAACAATCAAGACTCTTCAGGATAAATGCTTCAGCTTTGCTACTCAATGCATCGCTCGACTGAACAGTATCTTCAATTCTGTTGGAGTCGTATCTGAAGAAGTTAAACTTTCTATTGAAGATATTGCTGGGGCCCTTGGATGTGTTGAGAAAGAGGTTGACGTCCTCGACGAAGTTATAACTCGCCACGGTGATTCCTGTTCGCTAGTGGCTTCTCGTGGCATGGCTGCTGCTTTCATCAAAGCTGGATGTAATCTTATAAGAGCCGTTAATAGGCAAAACTTCAGCCTTTCACCGTCTGACCTGGTTGATATTCCAGCCGAAGCTCGAAGCATAGGCAACAGATTCATCACTCAAATCTAGGCAAAGGGTGGCCGAGAGATGGCTGGAGAGAAAGCTCGAAACCTACTTAACAAAGTATAGAAAATCTCTTTACCTTTATGCCTCTATTTTATATTCTTCCTTACCATATTCTTCAATACCCTTGACTTTGTCATTTTTCAAGGTGATACGGTCGAAAGCTAGTGAACCGAAGCTTGTTCTAGAGTGATGAAGGAGACTTCGGAAGCTTCTCTTGTTAATATCTGTAGAAACACTTTTGGAGGTTCTTTGTACAAGAAAGTGTAACATTTGGCAGAGAATTGTAATTGAATGTGAACAGATTTTTGTAAATATTTTTGAATGCTTCGTAATGTTGCTTTATCTTTTAGTCGACTGTTTTCTGCTTTGTTGTGGACGAAACCAATGCTCACAGTTTTTTGAGCCGAAGGCGAAAAACACCTTCCCTTATTTTCGTTCACATCGAAGCACCTTTGGACCAAAATTAAAGAATGGCCCCTCATATATAACGAAGCATTTTCCTTTCTTTTTCTGAAAAACAACTTCATTTGAAACGAAGCATCTTCGTTCACAACGAAGCATTTTCTCGTTGAAGGCAGAAACCCTCGCTTCTTCTCCTGTTAATACCTTATGTGTTATGTCATGATGCGATGAAGCTACAGATGCCTAATGTATGTTCATATGAATGCAAAAGATGATGTGATGAAGTATGCAAATGTATGCCGAAGGTAAAAAAACTCACGCGAATACACACCCAGACTCTGCATCCCCTTAGGAACGACTTTGGAGTCTCTTCACCTTTTACTTAGGGGGTATTTCAGCTCTGCATCCCTTTAGGAACGACTTTGGAGCTAAGCTCTACATCCCCTTAGGAACAACTTTGGAGCTTCTTCACCTTTGACTTAGGTGGCATTTAAGCTCTACATCCCCTTAGGAACGACTTTGGAGCTTCTTCACCTTTCACTTAGGTGGCATTTTAGCTCTACATCCCCTTAGGGATGACTTTGGAGATTTTTCACCTTTCACTTAGGTGGCATTTTAGCTCTGCATCCCCTTAGGGACGACTTTGGAGCTTTTTCATACTTTTTTACACTCGATGGTGTAATCCCAGATCTTTACATTTTACGTGTTGGGGAAGCTGGCTCTTGTATTGCACAGGGTTGCGCAAGAAAAAACGAAAATTATAACCTATGGCCCCATTAAAAACCTTTCTCCCCTCTTGAAAGGAAAAGGGTGACATAGGGAAAAGTAAGAAAATTACATAGTTTACACATAATATCTCTGAAGCTGATCTGCATTCCAAGATCTTTTGGAATGCAGATCAGCTTCAGAGACTGATCTGCATTCCAAGATCTTGGAATGTCGTTATCGTCCATGTCTTTCAACCTGTATGATCCAGGTCTTGACAAAGACACTACCAAGAAGGGACCTTCCCACTTAAGCTGAAGCTTCCCCACTTTGTCTGGGTTGGCCACTCTTCGAAGCACCAAGTGTCCTGGCTTGATATTCTTTAATCATACCTTTCTGTCTCGCCATTTAACTATTTCAGGTTGATATTTATTGATGTGGTCTATTGCCTGAAGTCTGGTTCCTTCTATGGTGTCTTTTGTTATTTTGCAAGCCTCTTCATCTTCTGTCGAAGCTAGGGTCCTTATTGAACCTGTTCTTGCTTCTTCCGGTGTTATTGCTTCATCGCCGAATAAACGCTTAAACGGAGTAAACACTATTGATCTTGAGACAACAGTGTTATGATTCCATACCAGTTTTACCAACTCATCTGGCCACTTTCCTTTTGGCAGATTGAAGATTGACTTCATTATTCCTGTTATGATAATTTCGTTAGCTCGCTCTACCAATCCATTTGATTCTGGTTGCCTCACAGATGCAAAATGTATTTTTGTATCAATTTGGTCACAAAAAGTTTTGAATGTTTTAGCATCAAATTGAGTTCTGTTATCAACAGTGATAGCCTTCGGCACACCGAACCGGCAAACAATATTTTGCCAGAAGAATTTCTGGACTGTGGCCGAAGTGATTGTAGCTAGAGGTTTAGCTTTGATACACTTTGAAAAGCACTCCACTCTACCACAACATATTCAAGTTTCCTTGTGCTGGTGGAAGTGGGCCTAGTAAATCTAGGCCCCACCTATGTAGTGGCCAAGTGGGCAGGATTAGCTGAGTTAGAGACAAAGGTTGTTTTTTAGCTCTGGCACACTTCTGGCATTTTCACATTTTTGAATTAGGTCCGCTGCATCCGAAGCTACCTTTGGCCAATAAAATCCTTGTCTAAAAAATTTTACAAGCAAAGGCATGGATCTAATATGAGCTTCACATATCCCTGCATGTATGTCTTTCATTAGCTCTTGACCTTCGGCATTAGACAAACACTTCAGCAGTGGAGAACAAACTCCTTGTTTGAGCAATTCTCCTTCTATGATCATATAAGGTCCTGTCCTAGCTTGCATTCTTTTTATGTAAGCTTCGTCGTCCAAAGGATAATTTCCTTGCAGGAAAGATACAATCTCAGTCCTCCAATCTTCGTTGTGTACAGGTGAGATTGTAAACACCGCTCACTCCATGAGCTCGACTGAAGGTGCTTTTAGAGTTTCAAAGAATACTTCTGGAGGGAGTGGGAGCCCCTGTGACGCTGATTTGGCTAGCAAATCTGCATGCTCATTTTCTCCTCTTGGGATATTCTTCAGTGAGAAACCTTTGAAAGAGGCTTCCATTCTTCGGACTATATCAAGATGAGTCTCAAGCTTCGGATCTCTTGCTCTGCTGCTTTTATCAATGTGGCCTATGATGATCTGTGAGTCAAATTTGAGGATTGTCCTTCATCACACCAATCATAAGAATAAACTACATAATAATAATACATGCGTTGCTACAAGATCGTAGGTTCGAGAACCACTGAATTCGGAGCTACGGTTATAAAGATATGGTTTTCGGAAGATTTTAGTGATTAAATAATTAATACAAGGCCTTAGATTGATGTTATACATTCTGTGACCAAGATAATCTAAGACATAATTTATTCAATTTTAATCTAAATTATAACTTTATTAGAGACCATCTGTTGTGCAACTTATATTTATAGTCAGAGTACTTTGATAAAAAGATTAATCTACTATATATAGGGTAAATAAATATCTAACTATAAAAGTATGCAATATGACAAAATAATGTTTGTCACTATGTAGCAAATTTTTATATGAAGCTAACATGATTTGAACGGATTAAATCGGATCTAAAACGGAGAAGTTATGCATAAACAAGTTTTAGGTTGTTTAATTTTATACTTAAAATTGAATTCCCATGTTTATTTAAATGAGATCATGGTTGTGGTTTCAAATACCCGATAGCTCAGGGTTCTGTTAACAAAATCTAGTACCAGTTTGTTATGATTCTTAAAGGTGGAAGGATCGCGGGTTAATTGGAGAAGAATATGAGGTCTCTTTAGCAAATTAGGCGCCAAAGGGGCACGGGACGGCATCAGTCGTCCGATTGACACCAGACGCGCCAGATTAGATTGCCAGGGGTATGAAACGGTACGCTCCCTGGGCCCTCGGATCGCAGATCGGCGGCCCACAGTAAGTCGCGAGCTGGTAGGCAATCAGGGCCGACCGATATGAAATCAAGGGTCTAGATCAGATGGTGAAGCGGTACATAATACCCGCCCTTGGATCTGAGATCCACGGCCCAAAATCTATTCGTGAAGGGGTACCATATGTTCTAATCATACCCACTGATCTAAAAATCAACGGCCTGCGATCAACCTAGATTCCTTTAAGTTAGATTCAAATCCTCATCGCTCGATCTCGATCGGACGAATATGGCCAATCGATGAAGGAGGCAAGGCACGCTCTAATCCTAATCGTCCATCACCGATCCGACAGCCACTACTTTGCCCCTTCACCTGGCCGAGCCAGGTGGCGACGCGCTCGCCACCACGGCGGAGCTGTCGCCGGAGAATGACTGCCCGAGACTCTGGGCACCTTCCCTGGCTATTCACATAGGACGTGGATGCCCAAGCGAACAGAGATAGGGGTGCCTCACCGGCATTGGAGGTGGCGGCTCGGCCGACTTTTGGCGCTCGGTGGTTCCATGGTGCCAAAGCTCTACGGCTAACACTTTCGCAAGCTCTAGGCCACCCCGCACGAGCAGTCGGCATGGGACGCTCCACCGCGTCCCGTGACACTTCCTGGTTTCGCCTGTCGCCTCTACCATGGCGGATCGACGACATGCCCATGGCAGCGGGCGCGGCTGGGTTCTTGGCGATGCTCCGTGCATCTTGTTTTGGCTAACGGAGGAGTGGTGCGGGTCTAGGTATTTATGGCCCTGTTGGTCACTTGTTCTCAAATGCTATGAGTTAAGAACAAGGCAACACGAATGTTAATGGTTAAAGACCTTCATCCTCCAAAGCATTATCTCCCTTAGGATTTAATGATCTTCAGACGAAGGTTATGAAGGATAAACCCTCATAATATCAATATATAATAATAAAAAGCAGGAATATAAGAGACATATGGAGAACATGATCATGTCAAGTCATTGGATTATTTATCTTCTCATTATATGATCAAATACAAATATTTGGTCACTTGTCCTCAAATGCTATGAGTTAAGAACAAGGCAACACGAATGTTAATGGTTAAATACCTTCGTCCTCCGAAGCATTATCTCCCTTAGGATATAAAGATCTTTAGACGAAGGTTATGAAGGATAAACCCTCATAATATCAATATATAATAATAAAAAGCAGGAATATAAGAGACATATGGAGAACATGATCATGTCAAGTCATTGGATTATTTATCTTCTCATTATATGATCAAATACAAATATTAATGATATTGAATCACATTTCTACCTTTGGCCTGACAGAAGGTAAGAATCCAAGAGTGACGTGCGAGTAAATATCAGACCGCGTGAACAGTATGATGCTACTGTTCATCTATTTATAGGCACAGGACGCAGCCTGTGTAAAATTACATCCATGTCCTTGACACTTACTATTGACTAAAGTGTAATCTGTCGAGGACTAGACAGCCTTTTCCCCTTTAGGTCGGTTTCATTTTCCACCGTTAAGCCGAAGCTTCTCCATTCATGGCTTCGTAAATGATTCATCCTTCTTCCAGGCCGCGCCTTTCATACCGTGTGCACCTTCATCTCAAAGCCGAAGGTACCTGTGACAGTATATTATATTTGGAAAACATGTTAGTCGTGTTTTTGAGGACCTTCGGAAGACGAAGGCCCCCAACAGTAGCCCCTCGAAGTATTAATTTGTTCTTGTAAATAACAAATTCAAACTGCGACGTGAACGAAGGCCTTTAGCCGAAGGTCTGAAAAAACACCTTCCCTTCACTAGAATAGCGAAAGTCAATGACAAATGGGGCCCGTCAAGTTGCAATGCACTAGGCATATAAATAGAAATCCACAGCGACAGCATTTGATACACCATTTATGTTGCTTGCGTTATTTTCTCAAATTTTTAACTCTTGCTTACCAGCTCTCGCCTGATTTTCGAGCTTCGTCTTAAAGTCAAGTGCTTGTTCCATGTCTGAAGAGAAGAAGATGTCTGAGGACAAGAAGATATCCGAGGAGGAGAAGATGTATGAGTATAAGAAGGTTACAGACCCTTTTCTCACTAGGTTTTACGAATCTATGGCAAAAACAAATACAAAAAAGATCACAAAGGAAATAATGGCGGATTTGTCTGAAGATTCCGACGATAGCGATGACTGCGATGTGGAAAGTGGGGATGAAGATTCTGAGGACCGGCCCTAGTGACCAAGCCATACCATCTTCGGAAAGTCGACTATTAAGCAAAGTCATGTTGACACCATGAAGGGAAGATACTTTCGTGACATCTCTATTGTGAGGGTTGGAGGAGACAGCACCGCCCCTGCTCCTGAAGAAAATGATGTGGTTGTTTACAAAAGCTTTTTGAAGGCAGGTCTTCGGTTCCCATTAAGCAGATTTTTGGTTGAAGTGCTAAAGATATTTCAGATCTTTCTTCATCAACTTACTCCTGAAGCTATAATTAGAATGGGCTTGTTTGTTTGGGCTGTAAGAAGCCAAGGGCTGGAACCGAGCGCGAAGTGTTTTTGCAGTATGCATGAACTGTTGTACGAGACGAAGGCCACTGGCAAAGAGCAGTATCACAATAACTTCGGTTGTTATGGATTCATTGCTCGCTCTAATGCAAGCTACCCGGTTCCAACATTTCGGAAAAGGTGGCCCGAGGTCTGGATGGAGGAATGGTTTTATGTGAAAAATGATCTGGTTAAAAGGGAAGACATCAAAGGGATCATCCAACGCCCCATCTGGTCTCGCTTCGGCCTTCGAAGGCCGACTGTGGCGGTTGAGAATGATGTCGAAGCATGCCAAAAGGCTTTCAGCAATGTATGTGCTTTCATTGGCACAAGAGACTTGATCCAAGAGCACATAGCCTACAGGGTATGGCCACTTGTGGATAACTGGGAGATGCCGAAGGAGACCGCCGTCGGGTCTAGTGAAGGTGGACTAATTCGTTTGAAATATACCTTCAGATACAGAGACCGGTTTGTCGAACCAGATGACGATTGGCTAAAATGTATTGAGACTACCAGCGATGAGTTACTTGGAGCTTATACCAGAGCCGAAGATGACGCTTTATCCTCAGCCTTCGGGGTCGGGGCAAGAAGAGATTGAACAAGGTTTTCGATGCGATTGGTTTCATATACCCTGATTTCTGCTACCCCTCGTGAAGGCAAGGAAAAAAAGGAAAACTGCCACTTTGGCCACCTCTGTTGTGCCAAAGGGCAAAAAGATCAAGGTTCTGATGCACCGGCCACGATATATTGAAACGGTCGAAGTGCCTGAATTTGGTGAAGGGACCTCTTCCGCTGCCGAAGCGGAACAAGCTGCTCCCACCGTTTGGAGTGTTGAAGGATCCACTGTAGCGCTGAAGGATCCAACTTATTTAACATTTCTAAGTAAATGACACTAATGCTTCAAAGTTTATATCCTACTAGTGGTATTCTCCAAATGGTGTCATTTTGACTTGTATGTCCCAATGCTCGGATTATAGATAATTTGTCCCTCTTGATATCAAAATCAAAGTGCATGTCTCATACAAGTATTCAAAACTTGTATGCACACTTTCAGGGGGAGGTTACTCTATAATCTAAGTCTATGAGACTAATACTTGTTTTCAAGTCTATTATGTGTAGTAGTCTCATTGAAGGAAAATAGAGTCCTCGGAAAAAGACAATAACCTTCCACTGCAAAACTACAAGAATTTTCATTTGGTTCCACAAGTGGTTCCATTCTTCAATTGATATTCAACAAGTGGTTCCATTCAACAATTGGTATCATTTACATGTCTTCTTCAGACTTTGATTAGACTATATTTTCATATTTTATGCTTCCCATGTTGCAATAAAAGCATATGTTGTCAAAATATATCTTTTGCCTATGCATAAGGGGAGTTAGTCTAATCAAACCATAGTTTGCACCTCTCTTTCTCTTGTGCTTTTCCTAAGTAGAGGATCTCCGCCAAGGGGAGTATATCTTCATCTATGAGAATATTCTTTTAAAAGGGAGAACACTTTTTAGGGGGGGTAATCTTTTAGAATTTCAATTGATAAATCTTTTAGAGGGCAAGTCTTTTTGCTTCCTATATGCTTTTAATGTCTTCCTTTTCGGTGGTTGATGCCAAAGGGGGAGAAGTTTTAGGGACCAAAGCATGAAAAATTTATCAAACACCAAACACCACCAAATTTAAAATTTTAAAATCTTTGATCTTACAAGTGGTTTTTGGTCTTTCAAGTATCTTTGGTCTAAAATAGAAAGTAACTAAATTATGGAGTTAGGGGAGGCTTAAGTCCATAATCTCACTTTAAGGGGACACTCATGCATCCTAGCAAGTAGATTACATATTTTCATTGAAATGTTTGTTATATTTGCTTGCTTTGGTTGTGTTGTCATCAATCACCAAAAGGGGGGAGATTGTAAGGAAAATGGACCCCAGGCCATTTGGCTAAAGGGATTTTGGTGTTTGATGATCAACATAACCTATGGACTAATATGTTTGCTAGTGTTTGTATTTATAGTTCACAGGATGCAAAGAGAATTGGAGTAAGGCACTGAGGATGCAACACCTCAAAAGAAGACAAAAGAAGCGTAGACGTCCAAGGCTCAAGAACAAAAGAAGCCCAAGGAAACAGCGAAAAAATCCATTAAGTGGGTAGTCAGCCGGCGCACTGGTGGCGCACCGGACAGTGAACAATAACATGTCCGGTGTGCATCGGAAAGTCTGCGCAGAAGGGACCGCAACCAGGCGCCCACGGGCTGTAGCACCGGACTGTCCCGTGTGCACCGGATAGTCTAGCAACGGTCGAATCCAACAGTCGACTGTGGCAGAACCCAACGGTTGGCTGACGTGGCTCGGGCACCAGACAGTGAACCATGCTTGTCCGGTGTGCCCGTCGACAGAAAACGGTTGCTTCTGTCCAACGGCTATAATTATGGGGGGAGGCTGTAAATACCCCCAACTGGCCATTTCAAGGTGTGGGAGCCCAAGAAACATACCAAGGCATATTGTAGACATTTCTAAGTGTTCAAACACCTAAGTGCTTAATAGAATCATACAGTGATTAGTGTAGGTACTTTGTGAAGTGCTTAGGTTAGTTAAACCGCTTTAGCGCTTGCTCTAGGTGAATCCTAGTTAGTTGAGTGAGTTTAGAAAAAACACACAACCCCTCGGCTCTTGTGCCAGCTGTTCTAATTGTATAGAGTGGGGCGAGAGTCTTGCGAGACCGTGACAAAACCAAGTTTGTGTCATGGCCGCCACCGTGTACCAGAGGGAACGAGGCCCGTGGCATTTCGATCGGAAGCTCGATAGTGGAGACGGTGGGGAGCATCAAAGAGGAGCCGGAAGCGGAGCACCACTTGTGCGTGGAGAAGGCTCGTGGCTCTCTACGGAGTTACTCGACCGAGGTGCTTGGCTCTCGTGTGGTCTACCCTTTGCGTAGGGGCACCAACGAGGATTAGTCGGGACCTTGCGTGGTTCCGGATACCTTAGTAAAAATACCGGCGTCATCCACAAGAGTTTACATCTCTACCTTGCTCTTTACCTTCTACATTTATATTAAGTATTTAAGTTTCAATCTTGCCTTTCTAGTTAAATTATTTAGGATTGAAACTTAGGCTTTGCGATAGAGATAGCAACACTTAGACAAAACCTAGTTTGCACATTCTAGATTGTTTATTTACATAGGTTCTGTTCTAGGGATTTAATTGTGGCCTTATTTAGAGAAAGTTGAAGTCCTAATTCACCCCCTCTTAGGTGTCATTGTTTCCTACAGCTCAAACGATTGCGACCTTCACCCCTCAACCCTCATTTCATTAACCTTCGGCTCACCAAAACAATGGATGGGCGATGGAAAAAAGCTTGACCTGACAAAGAGATTTGCCAAGCTTCTTCGCCTGATGGAGGAAAACTGAAAGCAGATATCACTGAAGGAGCTAGGAAATGAAGCTTCAACGATGTCAGTAATGCAAGAGCAAAACAACGAAAGACAAGATCTTCAGCTAAGAATGGTGTCCAAAAGAAGCCCTAACCAAGAGAAGTCATGCACAAACATGTCAATATTGTGAAAGGATGAAAATATACACCCTCAAATATGAAATGCTTCTATGCAAAAGAGAAGGGCAAAATATAATTGTATATAGGGTTGCATATGAACTAGATCCTTATAAAATAGGTGAACAGTGTGACCGTCAAAATGGTTGGTGTAACACCCTAAATTTGGGGGTATAAAATTTCTTTCTTATGATCACCCAAATTCATGTGTTACTCTTCTCTATCTCACTCTAGTTTCCCTCTCTCTCTAGTTTTCTCTCTCTCTTTTAATTAGAGTTAGTTGTATTAGTGAAGGATTATTTATTTTATTTTGCCCAAAACATATGAGTCATGGAATGTTGCATCATATTGAGCCTAATTATTCTTTGAAATGTTGCACACAATTGATTTGGTTTGAATTTGAAACTTGATTTGAATTTGAATTGAAAACCCTAGAGAAAATAAATAGAAAAGGCAATAGAAACTCCAGGAAAATAGGAAAATTAAGCCCAGCCCGCGCGTCCCTGTGCCTGACAGGCGGACCCTACCTGTCAGCGCAAACCCGAGCGTCCTCTCTCCCTTGCTCTCTCACTGCTCCGTGGGACCGGTCTGTCGGCGCCGTTGCACTCGCGCGCGCCCTCTCTCTGCCCCGCCAACCCCACTTGTCAGCACGTCCCTAACCTCTCGCCCACGATCTCCCCGTCGTGGATGTGACAGAACCTCCCAAGTCATTAGGCCCACCCACAGTTGTCCTTGTCCCTCGAACTTTGGACAACCCTGCAGGTGCACCTGATCACTTGACAAGTTCGGTATCTGAATTCTTTACCTTGCCCAAGAGCGTTTCACCCGTCACGCAAATATTACAACACATCGGAGGAACGAGTATACGGAAGCAGTTATAACAACTTATTTTATATTAAAGAGTAGTATTATTACAGACCAGTAAAATATAAGAGTGCTGGAGTAATATTATTACATATCTTGGGAGGCAAAAATCCCTCCCGATTAATAGTAAAAAGTTTTTAAAGGAGGACACTTCCTCCCGAGGCTTCAATCTTGGTTTTCTTCCTTAGGCACCACCTTGGAACAGAAGCAACAAAAATTTGCTGCCTCCTCACCTACAACAACATAGGTTCGAAAACCCTGAGTACGGAGTGTACTTTCACAAGTCTTACCCGTCAAAATAAAAGACTCTCAAGGATATGTTGGCTTTTGGGAATCAAGGAAAGGTAATCAATTTCTCAAGGAAGGAAATGCAGCAATTTGTTTAGCACACAACTCCTATCACCTAATGCATCAAGCAAGTGAGAAAGATTTTAAAATAGCAAGGAGGTGGCAAATGCACCAGGGCTTGCCTTGTGTTATTGGTGAGTCGGGCTCTGCTCCACAGATGTCAAAATAAAAGTAGTTCCCGGCCTGAGGTTCTTCAGGTGGTGGTGGTGTAGCTCTTGCTTCTTCAACTTCTACTTCTTCTTCGTTTTTTATATATCACATATATATAATCATGAATGCTCATGTAATGCTCATAAAAATGCAAAGATAATAAAGGTATATTATCTAAGGTCTTGAATACAATTTTCCTTCATGGGACCCAGGAAACTAGGGTTTTTGGAGTCATTAGTGAAGTTCTTAAGGCAGGTATCACTAGAAGACTAGGGTTTTAGGGTTTAGGCATCAAACATTGTCCAAATCATACCAAACTTTACCCAAGGCTTCTAAATAACATTTAAAGCTTATCCAATAAGTTTAGTGATTTTTGGGATTATTAATCAATTTCTAAAATTCCAGGGGTATAAGCTTTCGCTATTTTAAATACTCCATAATTTCTTAGTTGGACTAAAAATCATGCTACTATTTTTATTAAATACTATAGAAAATTAGGAACCTAGCAAAAATAGTCTTGCATTTTTAGCATTTTTCTACAATGTTCTAGAAATCCTTTAATCTTGACAGAAAAAGAAAAAGAAAAACTCGGAACAGTGTTAGGCTGAATTCAGCCCAACCGGCCTGCAGAAGGGAGAAAGCACGCGCGCGTCCGCGCTCGCGCTGCCGACCTTGCAAAAAGGCCCCTGCTGATTTGAATAACTTGAAACAGGGTCGCAGTACTATTCCTAGAGTCGCTGACATCTACAAAAACAACCCCCTAGTTCTATTTCTTTACATAGCTCGGTCCACGACGTGGAGCGTCGGAGCAGGCACTCTGGCGAGCTCACTCTGGCCAGAATACGCCACGACCAATGCTCTAAATTGTTTTACTCCTAATTCAACACCGAAGAAGCATTTCCCCTCGATCAATTGCACTTGCGGAGCTCTAAATCGTCCTGCCCACGGAGACAGCGCGAACAACGGATGAACACGGGTGTTCCCGACGACCTGGCACAGCTTAGCTCAATTGAATGGGTCGAGGAGCATCAGGAGAACCTAAGGACACTGAAACGGGAGAGCAGAGAGCATGAACATACCTGGGAGTATCTAGCCATGGAGTGCGGAGGATTTTCGTTCGCCGGTGACAAAAAAGGGGGAAACGGCGCCGCGACATTTCCGGGCGGAATTAGGAGGTGAGGCTGGGCCTACACGGTCGCAAAGGACTATGGTTTCACCGTGCACAACCAGTTTTGGGAGAGGTGGAGAGGATTTCGTGAATTTGTGCTTCAACCGATTTCACTGGTGAAGATGTGAATACCTCGCCATGGGTGGCACGGCTATTTAAAGGCGCGGTGGTCCGGCTAACGATCCACGACCGCGGATTACACCGTTCGTGCATGGTTACCACGTAAAGAAGGGACACAATGAGGGAGGAGCGAGGCATGGATGACATGGCGGCGAAAATGACCGAGCCACGGCGGCCGCCGGTGAATTATCTCCGACTAGGCTCAGGCTAGGTCCGCGAGGTCGCGACATGTCCGAAGTTACCTCCCTGCGAATATCCACGGCGTGCCAGGCATGAATCACGGCGATCGGCGCGAATCCGGGCGCGCGGATCGCCAGCGGCGAGGGGGACTAAACCCTGGGATATTTCAGTGCACTGTACCATTGGAAGCTTCATCAGTTGTTCTGACCGAGGATCTTCAAAGGCATTTTTCTTGAATTTTTGCATGACAACTTGCTAATCTGTTTGTAGAAAACTTGTAGTCCTATATACAAACTAAAATTCAGCTACAGAGATCATGCTTAGTTGCTTACTCCTTTGAGCATGAGTCAAGCCTAAAGTTCTTCAAAACTCACTGACAGTCCATATCCAGTTTATGTATTATCTGAAAGCCAAACTTTAGGGCCAATTATCTCCATCTTTTTGCATAACACAATGCTTAATCCCTTAATCAAAGTTGTACTCCTATAGTAGCTCTAGACTTTTGATGTGTTGACCCTAGGCAAAATCTTTGTATATTTGGATCTACCGAATTCTAAAGTCAGCAATATTCACTAATTTTCAGACTTCGCCATATGAGAGGAATGGAGTGGCTTTTTGCAAATAAGCCCATTTCACATCTTTTGACTTGGAAATCCTCACATGTGTGAACCATATGCTTTAGGGTACCCTAATTCCTTGGTTTTTGCACTTAGGTCCAAAAGTGTGCAACATTTACATATAACCCCCTAGGGTTCCAGTCCAGGGGTTTGTTTAGGGTTTTTGGTACTTCTAGGGTTTGGGTGCCACTTAAGTCCATTAATGGTGATATCTTATGATCATCTCTAATGAGTTTGAAGTTCTCTCTTATTTAGGCTTTGTTAACACTCTGAAGCTCAGTTTAGGGTTAAGTACCTTACCCTAGGGTTTCACCCATGACCAGTCACATCAATACAACTTGTTTGAAATTTTTGCCTAGTGAATGCATTCTAAGTGTAACAATCACATGATATGCTGATGCTCATGATGTTATGCTCAAGTTTTAGTGGTAGTAACACCAGGGGTGTTATAGTGGACGAGCCCATGTCCGCGCGTTCTCCGGCCACGACCGAGCCCCCACGCCCCTTTTGAACCTCGTGCACTGCTCGCCCACCTCCCCTCTTCCATTTGCGCCCTCTGCCCAGCTCTCTCACTCAGCCCACGCGAACCGAGAACCTCCGCCACCGCCCGCCGACATCCACCGCCTGTTCCGTGGCTGCCGTTGCGCCCGCGTCCCGTCTAGTGCCACGGTGAGCTTCACCTTGCCGTCAGCTTCTCGGGACACCCTTCGGTGTGCCCCTTCCCTCCCTGGTTCAGCCGGCCCGCGCTCACCGGAGTGGTTCTTGCGTAGCCAGAGCTCAACCATCGTCGCCCCGTCGCGTCCCTGTGCCTCCGACGTTGCCCCGTGCCTCCAGCGTTCCCCCGCAAGGTGAGCAACCTCCCCGCGCCCCTATTTCCCTGTGTACTGCACTAGTTAGCGCACAATTGCTCGCCTGAGTTGCCCCGCGCCGCCGTTAGTCCGCCGCGTCGTGTGTAGCACCCTCTGGTGCTCCCACACCGGCGTGGTGCCCTTGGTTGAGTCCGCTAGATCCCCCTGTGCGCGCCTAGGCCAACCCCCAAGCCTCTGGTGCCCCGCCGTGGCCGGTCTGCTCGTCTCCGGTGAGTTTCCGCCGCGGGACCGAGCAGCGCCACCACGCCTATGACCGCACCACTGCCGTTAGATCTCGATCATTCGCCCGAGATCGACAGTGTAGAGCCAACCCGAGCGGATCTAATCGTAGCCGTCCGATCCAGATCCAACCGTCTCTCCTCTCTCCCCCTCACTCGCGCCTCTGCCCTTGGGCCCGGCTGGTCAGCCCGCCCGGGCTCGCTGACGCCCTGACCCCGCTTGTCAGTCGCGTCCGCGTGCCCGCGCCCACGCGATCTAATCTGGGTCGTCGGTTTCTGATCCGATGGCTGAGATTACCCCGTACCCCTTCGCGTGGTTATTTTGCTTAAGAACCCCCCTAGTTTTAGGAAATCAACCCGTTGTCCTCTATTTTAGCACATAGGTCCCTAGTTACTTTAGAATAGCCCCTGGACTTTTATTTAATTACAGATTTAGCCTTAATTTCATATTTCAAACTTTAAAACTTGTTTATTTCATGGATAATATTTAAAGGATAATCAAATTCCTAAATGAGAGTAGTTTATATTATAATTCTAACTTTCCTTTGTTTTAATCACTACTTAACCTTTTTGAACTATGTCCCAAACATTTAGAGAGTAATCAATTTTCCCAATTAGGATTATTCCAGTTTCTTTGTAAACTTGATATCATTCCCCTACACTTAATACTAAACCTTTTTGAGTTATGTGTCAATGATTGTAAATGTTTGATGTGTTGTTTATTTATACTTTTCCAAATGTATTGAATGTATGCTCGCTTTACTTAGACAACGAGCAGTCCGAGGTTCCTGAGTGTGTTGTTGGAGACCTCCCTGAGCAACAACCTGGTGAAGGCAAGTGTCCTCAAACCTATTATGTCCTACTATACTTTATAATTCATTGTTCGCATTCGGTTTACCTTCCAAAACCGGGTGTGACATATGTGGTATCAAAGCCTTGCTGATTGTAGGACCGCTAACCTAGACTAGAATGGTCGACCTAAGGACTATAGACCTCTACTCTTACCTTGACCTTAGTGTCTCTTCAAAAGTTGGTCATCTTGACCAACTCTATGTTATTTACTTATCTCAAAAAGTTTCCTCTCACTTTCCTTTTTGTTTACTTTCTGGTCTCAGTTCTATTCTTACTCTTGTGCTTACGATGTCTATTGTAGATGGCTCGTCTCAGGTGCACTGCTCGTAAGTCGGTGATCCCCTTTTTGCCTTCTCGCATGGCGAAGCGTCCACTGTGTCGCATGGTGTCAGGTCAGTCCAGCCAGCTGGAGAGACTGCATTGTTACCTGCACGAGGAGCAGGAGCGCCGATGCCAGGAGCAAGAGCAGGAGCAAGAGCAACAGGACTCTTCCCCCTGGCCTCAGCGGGAAGTGGAGTCTGAAAGGCCGCCTTCCCCTGCACCCCAGCCATAGATGCCCCCTGCACCACCTCAGGGCATCCCAGCTGTTGGAGGAGACCCTGACGGAGACAGAGACGACGACGACGCCGGTGGCAGTTTGAGCCACGGCACGGAGCGCTCGAGGAGCCAAAGCCAGAGGGATGGATCGCTAGACCCATCACTCGTGACGCCGCTCGCGGATGTCACTTCCACAACGCTCTCGATACCCTGTTGCGTCGGGCTTTCGACCGACACACATGGTCTATCGAGTACCGTTGTGTAGTCTACCAGCATCGTCGCGGGCTATACCTGGACCAGTGGGAGGCTACTTGCTTGGTGCACCATCCGGACGATGATCTCCGGGGCACAGAAGCCTTCTCAGAGCACTATTCTATCACTGAGAGGGACACTGCTGAAGCAGCCATACAAGATGCAGCACGACGGGCACTTTCTCAGTATTGCTCGTTGTTCAGCGGGGTAGCTGATGGCCTTGACCTGAAGTACTACCCTCGCCGTTCGACCGGCAGTGCTGGAGGTGTGATTGTCTCGCCAGTTGGTGAGGGCAATCCCAGGCTGAGCAGTATGGTCAACTTGGTCGCCGTGCTCAACACAGAGTTGGACCACGCCCTTGACGAGTTGGGCAAGGTTCAGGCGGAGGTTGCGGAATTGCGTGCTGAATGCGCGGCACGCCACTATCTTGATGGTGGTTCTCCGCCCCTGTCGGGATTCAGCACCCTTACCATTCACCGCCCCGTGGTCGCTTCGACTATGGTACCCCAGACTGCAGGACCCACATAGATTTAGATCCATAGATCGATGGAGTCGAGGTCTGTAATAATGCTTAATTTAGTGTCTTAGTCTAGTCAGTCTTAGTTAGAGTTAATTTGGTTATCTTTTGTTGGATGCTTGTCATGATGAACATGTAATGAAGTTGGATCTTTGTAATGATTATCACCAAGGTGTGGGTATCCCCTACAACTAGGTGTAGTTATTAATAAAGTCAGTTAATTAGTTGGGCAATCCGTTTGTTTCCACTTTCCTCTTTATCTGAGAAGTTGTCAGTGAAGATGATCAATTGTTCAGTGCGGTGAAGATTTCCGTATATCTTTTCTTATGCTGAAAGACTGCAGAGTCAGATCTGATATGTGTGTGATTTCTACAGATGTCTGAGAACAGGCGCAGAGGTGCGAGGCGTGCTCAGCCAGAGCAGTAGGCACCCCAAGAGGATGCGGCTCCACAGCATCATTTGCCACCGCCACCCCCGATGACCATTGAGCAGATGTTCTTGATGCAGACTCAGGCAGTTCAGGCAATTGGTCGAACATTAGCAGCTATGCAATAGGTTCAGCAGCAGCCGCCACCACCTCAGCCTCCAGTGCAGGTCCAGATGCCACAAGTGCCCAGAGACAAGCAGGCAGAGTTTATGAGGGGTCATCCCCTGTCTTTGCCCACTCTGCTGATCCCATGGACGCGGAAGATTGGCTGCGTACCGTGGAGCGTGAGTTGCACACTGCCCAGTGCAACGATCGTGAGAAGGTGTTGTATGGTCCCCGACAGCTGAGGGGAGCAGCATAGTCTTGGTGGGAGTCCTACCTCACCACCCATGCCAACCCTGAAGCCATCACTTGGGAGGAGTTCAGGGATAACTTTCATCGCTACCATGTGCCCGAGGGACTGATGATAGTGAGGAAGGAGGAATTTCTTGCCCTGAAGCAAGGTCCCCTGTTCATCAGTGAGTACAGGGACAAGTTTCTGCAGCTGTCGCGTTATGCCCCAGAAGACGTCAACACGGATGCCAAGAGATAGTACCGCTTTCTAAGAGGATTGGTTGATCCCCTCCATTACTAGCTCATGAACCACACTTTCCCCACCTTCCGGCATTTGATAGACAGAGCAATCATGACTGAAAGGAAACGTCAGGTGATGTGCACCCGTTGGGTGATTGCCCGATCTTTCGATGAGAGGGTGTGGAATAACTCGATTGGGGGAGGAGACGACGTTCACGGCCCGACTACAGCCTTCCAAAGACGCTGCGCCTTAGCAACCGATACACCACCTCCTATGGCTGTAACGATCTTGTGGAGCGTGACACCCTGGCCACTAGGGCACTCGTCCTGCAAGCAATCGAAGAACTAGCAAGAACAAGTAGAACAAGTACTGAATTACCAGATCTAAATGTAGGTTTCCAAATCAAACTCCAATATGGTGGGGTTCCGAAGACAAGAAGACGGGCGGCTGAACCAGCACGCGCGCTTACAAGCAAGTAGCGAGAGCTAAACTTGATCTAAACAAAACCCGCTGTTCTTGGTGGCGGCTAGGGGGTTTATAAACATGGGAGGACGACCACAAGGGTATTGGGGTCGTGCTGCAACCCTAGGATGCGTCCCTAATGGACCTAACTTGATACACGACCCATTGGGCCAAAATAGGGTGACGCAGCACCATGGGCAGAAAAGGCAGGAAATGTCTCGGTAAGAAAACAATGATTACGGCGGCCTCAGAACAGATATGACTATAATTCCGGATCCATATGAAAGTAGACTTGATAAGCTTTCCATGTTGTGCTTGAACATTCCAATCCGAGCCCGCATCTGACCGTGGTGACCGTCACAAGTTGGTGTTCTTCTGCAGTCCGAATCCAGCATGTTCAAATCCTTTTCCCTTTCGGTCTTCTCCCTGATTCCTAAGCAAAACAAGAGTGCACGGGTCTCCATGGTCTAAATATGATGGACATGAACTCAAGAGTGTAATCACCTGATGGTTGAGTTGACGAGCACGAGCGCGAGTAATAGGACCAGAAATTGGTACTTGTATTGGTATAGATGCATCAGTAGTGTGGATGTCTTCATCATTCTCCCCTTCTTGCATTTGAGTCGTCCTCGACTCAAGCTCAACTTCCTCTCCCAAGTAGGGCTTTAAATCTGCAATGTTAAATGTGGGGCTAACCCCAAAGTCTGCAGGCAGATCTAGCCTATATGCATTGTCGTTAATTTTCTCTAGCACTTTAAACGGTCCATCGGCTCGAGGCAACAATTTAGATTTTCGTAATTCAGGAAACCTTTCCTTTCTCAAATGCAACCAAACTAAATCTCCAGGTTCAAAATTTATTTCCTTTCTACCTTTATCACTAGCAAACTTATATCTAGCATTCATACGCTCTATGTTTTCTTTAGTAGTTTCATGCAGTTTTAACATCAATTCAGCACGCCTAGTAGCATCAAAATTTAGTTTTTCAGAAGATGGCAAAGGCATTAAATCAATAGGAGCACGAGGCAACAAACCATATACAATCTGAAATGGGCACATCTTTGTAGTAGAATGCAATGATCGATTATAAGCAAATTCAACATGAGGCAAACAGTCCTCCCACATCTTAATATTCTTCTTTAGAACTGCCCTTAACATAGTAGACAAAGTTCTATTCACAACTTCAGTTTGACCATCAGTTTGAGGATGACATGTAGTAGAAAATAAAAGCTTAGTCCCCAATTTTGCCCACAAAGTCCTCCAAAAATGACTAAGAAATTTAGCATCACGATCAGAAACGATTGTGTTGGGCACACCATGCAAGCGAACAATTTCACGAAAGAACAAATCAGCAATATGAGTAGCATCATCAGTTTTATGACATGGTATGAAATGTGCCATCTTAGAAAATCTATCAACAACCACAAACACACTATCACGTCCCTTCCAAGTCCTAGGCAATCCCAGCACAAAATCCATAGAAATATCTTCCCAAGGAGCACTAGGAACGGGTAGAGGCAAATACAAACCGTGTGGATTTAACCGTGACTTCGCCTTTTGGCATGTCGTGCAACGAGCAACCAATCTCACCACATCTCTTCTCATCTTGGGCCAAAAGAAATGACCAGCAAGTATGTCCTCCGTTTTCTTTGCTCCAAAATGTCCCATTAAGCCACCTCCATGTGCTTCCTGTAACAACAACAAACGAACGGAGCTAGCTGGAATGCATAGTTTGTTAGCTCTAAACACAAACCCATCACTAACGATATATTTGTTCCATCCTTTCCCATCTTTACAATGCAGCAACACATCTTTAAAATCAGCATCATGAACATATTGGTCTTTAATCGTCTCTAATCCAAAGATTTTGTAGTCAAGTTGATTCAGCAAAGTATATCTCCTAGACAAAGCGTCAGCAATGATATTCTCTTTTCCTTTCTTGTGCTTAATAACATAAGGAAACGATTCGATAAATTCAACCCACTTAGCATGTCTACGGTTCAGTTTTCCTTGACTACGAATATGTTTCAAAGATTCATGATCAGAATGAATAACAAACTCTTTGGGCCACAAATAATGCTGCCATGTTTCTAATGTTCGCACAAGAGCATATAATTCCTTATCATAAGTAGAATAATTTAGAACAAACCCACTCAATTTTTCACTAAAATATGCAACAGGTTTGCCTTCTTGTAACAAAACACCACCCAATCCAATTCCACTAGCATCACATTCAAGCTCAAAAGTCTTATTAAAATCAGGAAGTTGGAGGAGAGGTGCATGTGTCAACTTATCTTTCAGCACGTTGAAAGCGTGCTCTTGTACTTTGCCCCAACTAAAATGCACTCCCTTCTTCGTAAGCTCATTCAAAGGTGCAGCAATGGTGCTAAAGTCCTTCACAAAACGGCGATAGAAGCCAGCAAGTCCTAGGAAACTCCGCACCTGTGTGATAGTCTTTGGCATAGGCCATCCATGTATCGCTTCTACCTTGGCTTGATCAACCTCAATTCCCTGTGGAGTCACAACATAACCAAGAAACGAAACTCGATCGGTGCAAAATGTGCACTTCCCAAGGTTACCAAATAAACGTGCATCTCGTAAAGCATTAAAAACAGCACGCATGTGATCAACATGTTCATCCATAGATTTGCTGTAGATCAATATGTCATCAAAGTATACTACCACAAATTTTCCAATGAAGGCACGCAAAACCTCGTTCATTAATCTCATGAAAGTGCTAGGTGCATTAGTTAACCCAAAAGGCATGACTAACCACTCATACAATCCGAACTTAGTTTTGAAAGCAGTTTTCCATTCATCTCCCAATTTCATACGAATCTGGTGGTACCCACTACGCAAATCAACTTTAGAAAACACAATGGCACCACTCAATTCATCAAGCATATCATCTAAACGTGGAATAGGGTGTCGATAACGTATCGTGATATTATTAATAGCCCTACAATCAACACACATACGCCATGTTCCATCTTTTTTAGGCACTAAAATAACCGGAACAGCACACGGACTAAGAGACTCACGCACGTAACCTTTGTCGAGTAGTTCTTGCACTTGTCGCTGAATTTCTTTTGTTTCCTCTGGATTTGTCCTATATGGCGCACGATTCGGCAAAGATGCACCAGGAATAAGATCAATTTGGTGCTCAATCCCTCGTATAGGTGGCAGCCCCTCTGGTATCTCACTTGGAAATACATCAGAATACTCCTGCAAAATGTTAGTAATAACAGGAGGCAAAGAATGCTGCATATCTTGAATTGAAATCAAAGCATCCTTGCATACCAAGGCGTAGGCAACAGTAGTGGAAGCAAATAATTCATTAACATCAGTTTTTGTTGCAAGCAAGCAATGTCCTTTCAATTTTATCCCATCTTTGTTATTACCAACAGCTTTAATATTCTTGTTGTTCTCAGTTTTAGCTTTGGTAGCTTTAGCAACATCATCACGCACAATAGCCTCAGGGGACATGGGAAGCAAAATAATTTTCTTATCATGGTGTATGAGAGAATATTGATTTGATCTACCATGATGCATACAATCTGAATCAAATTGCCATGGTCTACCTAGCAGAATATTACAAGCATCCATAGGCACAACATCACAGTCAACAACATCACGATATGAACCAATAGCAAAATTAATTCGTACCAGCTTGGTTACCTTGACCTTACCACTATTGTTGAGCCATTGAATGTGATATGGATGCGGGTGCGGTTTGGTCGTAAGTGCAAGCTTCTCCACCATATCGCTGCTAGCCAAGTTGTTGCAGCTACCTCCATCAATGATCAAACGACATGAACGCTCCTTAATGACACACTTTGTTTGAAACAACGTATGTCGCTGATTCTGCTCTGCCTTCTCCATTTGTGCACTAAGCACACGCTGTACAATGAGGCTCTCATAATGCTCTGCATCATCTGCACCAATCTGTTCTTCGGGTGGTTCCTTAGTGCCTGCATCATCAGCCGCAAGCAAAGCAAGTGTAGCTTCATCCAAATCACTAGCAGAGGAATACCCACCATCGTCTTTTACCACCAAAACACGCTGATTAGGACAATCACGCTGCACGTGTCCATAGCCCTTGCATCGATAACACAGAACATCTCTTGTTCTACCTGTGGAAGCTACTGAAGAGGCACTACCTGCGGGTTTCTGGGCAGATTTGGTTGCTGAATTTGTGGAAGATGCACGTGGTTTGTCGCTGGAGGAAGGCGGGGGTGCTGGTCGACTTGGCGAAGGAGTTGGTGCTGGTGTACGGCCGGTCATGGACGTAGTCGTGCGCTGGTGCCATGGTGTAGATTTTCCTGCAGAAACATTAGACCTTGCACTAGCACGTCGTCCCTGCACTTCCCTTTCAGCTTTGCAAGCAAGATGAAACAATCGGGTTACATTAGCATAATCTTTATAAGCAAGGATGTCCTGAATTTCCCTATTTAACCCGCCCAAAAATCTAGCCATAGCAGATTCCTCACCCTCCTCTATGTTACAACGCAGCATACCCATTTGTAATTCCTGATAATATTCTTCTACACTTTTAGTACCCTGTCTCAATTGTTGCAACTTGTTTAACATATCACGTGCATAATAAGAAGGAACAAATCTAGCCCGCATGACCCGTTTCAACGCATCCCAAGTTTGTGGCATGTTATTAGGATTCTTCTTACCATGTTCTATCCACCAAACAGAAGCAAATTCAGTAAACTCACTAGTAGCAGCTCTAACCCGCGCATTCTCAGGAAATTCATGGCATGCAAACTTTTGATCAACCGCAATCTCCCAAGTAATGTAAGCATCGGGGTCATATTTACCATCAAAAGGAGGTATTTTAAATTTAACCTTACTAAAAGCATCATCATTACCATGTACCTCACGTCGGCGAAAACCACCCATACCTCTACGGTTAGTACGTAGTCGCCGGCGATTAGGTGCTTCTTGGTCATCTTGTTCGGTATCAGCAACATAGTCATCCCAGTTACCTTCGGCGCCCTCATCACGCCCACCATTGATATTAGCATGCATCTCATCAAACCGCCTCAAGAGTGCGACAAGGCTCTTGTCAATATGAGCAACTGTCATTTCCACATTTGCAAGTTTGGTGTTTGTGTCGATCTGTGTGGCCTCCAATTGCCCCATCTTTTCATTCGTCACCTGCATGTCATTATCAAGACCTTCCGTGTGCGTCTTCACCAGCCTTACAAAGTGTTGTATGATACCCTTGGTGCGAGGAGAGTGTGGCATATTACGAGAAGCATCATCAACCTCCAATCCTGCCATGGTTAGACGAACAGAGGCAACAAGAAAAAAAACGTGAAGGAATGAAAACTCTACAACTATTAGGATGTAGCTACTGCAAGGCGCTCACTCTCAACCTGCCACACAAGCTCTTACCAATTCTTACCTTGCACAACAGGAGGGGTCAGCAACCAACAAGTCTGCAACCGTGGAATAAGTGTATCGGTGCCGCAGCAACACGACCTGTCAAACTGTAGTCGAAATATGTAGAGTTGTAGGTGGGCTGAAGCAAGGAATACACTAGTACCACGTTAGTTACAAAAGCAAGCTGAATAATCGTTCAACGGTGGTACTGTGCTGGTCCTAGGCTAAACCAGGCTAGAGACGTGAGCCTAGGCACAAAGGTAGTCACTGAAAAAGAACAACTAGCACAGCACAAAGAGAAACAACAGATTTAGAGATTCAGCCCCCTTCTTCTTCTTTTCCTTTTTTTTCTTTTCTATTCTTTTTTTTTCTTCTTCTTCTGTTTTTTTTTTGCAGGGGCCTAAACCTTTTTTTTCACTATGACAACCCAAACAATAAAGATATTGCTAACAGCCCCTTTAAATCAGATTTAACAAATCTTGTTAATATAGAAAGTCCAGAAATCTCTACGATGATTGCGGAGCGCTCAGAACGAATTTTGAGATAAGGTCAGATCCGTTGGAAAGAAGATAAGATAAGCTTTCCAGATTGTATTTAAACTTCCAAATCGGATATGATATGTATCCGTGGTGGCAAAAACGAACCAGAGATGTTTTTGGTGATGGTGGATCTCGTGGTGACCAAAACGTGGTAGAACTCAAAACTCTAAAGGAATAAACTAAGACCAGCAACTCGACACAACCGATGCAACCAAAAACTCAACAAGCCCTAACTAAGTAGTACTAGTAAATGCTCAATGGTTTATAGGATTGTGGTAAAACTAATCTACTATTTTTTTGGCTTTTTCTGGACTATAGGAGATAAGAAAACAGCGAAGAAAAGTAAATCTCTCACCGATAAACCTTGCTCTGATACCAACTGATGTGCACCCGTTGGGTGATTGCCCGATCTTTCGATGAGAGGGTGTGGAATAACTCGATTGGGGGAGGAGACGACGTTCACGGCCCGACTACAGCCTTCCAAAGACGCTGCGCCTTAGCAACCGATACACCACCTCCTATGGCTGTAACGATCTTGTGGAGCGTGACACCCTGGCCACTAGGGCACTCGTCCTGCAAGCAATCGAAGAACTAGCAAGAACAAGTAGAACAAGTACTGAATTACCAGATCTAAATGTAGGTTTCCAAATCAAACTCCAATATGGTGGGGTTCCGAAGACAAGAAGACGGGCGGCTGAACCAGCACGCGCGCTTACAAGCAAGTAGCGAGAGCTAAACTTGATCTAAACAAAACCCGCTGTTCTTGGTGGCGGCTAGGGGGTTTATAAACATGGGAGGACGACCACAAGGGTATTGGGGTCGTGCTGCAACCCTAGGATGCGTCCCTAATGGACCTAACTTGATACACGACCCATTGGGCCAAAATAGGGTGACGCAGCACCATGGGCAGAAAAGGCAGGAAATGTCTCGGTAAGAAAACAATGATTACGGCGGCCTCAGAACAGATATGACTATAATTCCGGATCCATATGAAAGTAGACTTGATAAGCTTTCCATGTTGTGCTTGAACATTCCAATCCGAGCCCGCATCTGACCGTGGTGACCGTCACAAGTTGGTGTTCTTCTGCAGTCCGAATCCAGCATGTTCAAATCCTTTTCCCTTTCGGTCTTCTCCCTGATTCCTAAGCAAAACAAGAGTGCACGGGTCTCCATGGTCTAAATATGATGGACATGAACTCAAGAGTGTAATCACCTGATGGTTGAGTTGACGAGCACGAGCGCGAGTAATAGGACCAGAAATTGGTACTTGTATTGGTATAGATGCATCAGTAGTGTGGATGTCTTCATCATCAGGAGATGGAGGATAGGAAGCGCAAGATTGGTGGACCTCAGGCTAGGAGTAGCAGTCGTCCCCGCTACTCAGGTAACTCGCCACAACAATTCAAGCAAGGCCACCAGCACCAGCATCAGCGTCAGCACCAGCACCAGTACCAGAGGCAGTTTCCTCAGCAGCAGCAGCAGTACTGTCAGAACACTCAACCGGGAGGAAATCAGTACCAGCGTCAGAACAACCAGGTAGCTCGTCTTCCTGTCCCAGCAACCAACCAGAATGGCCAAGCAGCCCCAGCACAAGTAGGAGGTCGTGCATGCTTCTGCTGTGGAGAACAGAATCATTGGGCGAAGAATTGTCCAAAGAAAGCAGTCCAGCAACCGCCAGCAGTCAATGCCCCAGCAAGACAAGGACGCCACAACAAGCACCAGGAGTCTGTGGTCAGGCCTACAACCGTGGAAAGGTGAATTGTGGCGGAACTGCCCGAATTATTCCAACTTAAGTTCCTAAGTCCCGCCTTAGAGGCTAGACCACACTTAAATGGGAATAACCAGTCAATCCCTCGGATCTAGTTCGATGAGGCCACTGACAGGATCAAGTACCACAATCTCACTCGATGGTGAGTCACAGAGCAAATACAATAAAGCATAAAACCATACATTAAAGAGTGTTAGACTTATTACATCATCATCGGGGTTTTAGCGAAAGTAGTCATCATTGTTCGAAGTGCAGCGGAATAAAACTAACGATAAGTAGACAGAGAGATGGGAAAGTATGTCCCATCACTCCTCATGCTCCTCCTCAGCCGAGGTGGGGTCCCACTCGACAGTCCAACCCGGTGGCAAGATGGCCAAGTCACTCCAGCAACCATGTCCTCCAAAGAACATGTAAAATTATGCCACAAGCAAGGCTGAGTATACTAATACTCAGCTAGACTTACCCGGTGTGAGGAGTCTACTCCTCTACCTCTAGACATGCAGTTGTTTGGCTGTGGGGTTTGGTTGCCAAAAGCACTAGCTGAGTCTAAAAATCAAGTTTTAGCTTTGTCAAGTTTAAGTGTGACTCTCTTAAGACTAAATGTATACTATCTACTCATTCATGGTATCAAACACATTTAGCAATCAACATCTTTTGCCACATCATCACATTTCAACTTGTTACTCAATGCAGTACAATGGATCAAGCAGTCTCATTAGCTACGAGAAGCAGACGATTCGAATCGAGTTTTTATCCTTGCAAGGTAAACCTAAACACACGACGTAGCGAGGCACTCCGTCCCCACACACATCGACCATCCCCATCGATTCCCCGTCAGCAGATCAGGGCTCATCGCCTTGGCGTACAATGCCTCACTGACCCCGACTGTCGTCGTGCAGTGACCGCACTTGTACCCACCATAACCGGAATGGGAGACCACGTCTCAGGTCGCGTGAGGGGATATGTCCACTGCCAGGTTCACTCAGGTACTAGGCTTACCGATTTACCATATTTCTCGGCATGTGCTTAGTACGTTCAATCGCTTGACACAGGTATCCGCACGTTAATCCTTATTCCAATTTCATCTCGTAGACCACGCATCCCCATGGATCCGTGTCCACAGACCAACATCAGTATGATTTGAAAGTGGGTACAATCAATGTCCTGACCTCGCGCGAGTGCTAGAAAATTCACTCGACTTCTACCGAGATCCCTGATTAGTAAAGCAGCTACTCTACCTAGCATACTAGTATCCATCTCAAAGGTATTCCAGAGTCATGCAACTAAGGTTTCATTCAACTCCTACACTTAAGTGCACAGTACAGTCCTACAAACATTAAGTGCAGTAAAATAGCATAATATAATTGGTTATGCATAAAACTGGGGCTTGCCTTTAATTTAACACTTAGGTAGTGTTTGCTGGGGGAGGTGCTCGCTTGGCGAGCATCCACTAGTTAAGTTCATCCTTCCTTGGGTCGTCCACCGACTGCACCTTGTGGTTGGCACCACATCACTTGCACGATCATCCTCTCTCGGTCCTAAATGAGATGCAAGATGCATATGTATGAATATGATGAAAAATACCACAAGATATACAAAGACACAGTAGCAAACTAACATTAATTTATAAGACACCGTAAACCACCACACGTTAGCATTAGTTATCTACACTTCATTGGGCATACGTAGTCAATACCATTAGAAAGACGACAATCGCTTCCTAGAATTAACCAGCGCAACACGACATCACACGTGCAAGCATTTATCACATTTGCTCTAATTTTTCATTAGTTCTTTTATTATTATACTAGTTAAATACACATAAGTTTTCTATGACTTATATACTTGGACAGACTTAGATAGAAAGGGATATTCATTTAATCGGGGTTTTACAATCATTCACAATATTCTCATGCAAGCACACAAAAAAGAGAACACACATGAGGAGATAGTTTAATCGTCATTACATGTTATACTACTTTAATGACGTTGGTTACTTAGTATTATTAGCAGAAAGCCAAGGACATGACATTATTCATTTTGTTTCCCTAATATATCACTGCACTTGCTAACTGTTGATTAAGCTAAGCTACTTATTACACCTTAAACAATTTAGTTCACTAACTTAGTGAGATGTGTACTATTTACTTATATATAACATGATTATATTAGTTACTATCATTGTTACTCATATTCACTTAAAACCAAAACAAGCAAGCAATCACTCAAGTCAAACACAATAGAGTAGAGCAATCAATCACTTCTAACACATTTAGGACAGCGGCACAGTAGTTTTTGTTTTAATCATAACTCTTCAAATATTAGTTCAAAATTATCAAACTAGGACTTTCGAGAAAGCTTAAAAAGTGAAATACAACTTTGGTATTTTTACCTCCATTGGATTCAGCACTTAGCAAGGTCAAAAGTGTTAACACAACAGCTCTGTCCAGATTTGGACAGATTCAGACTTGCGACTTCAAAAATTTATAACTAGAGACTTAGGAATTCAAATCAATTGATCCTAGACTTTTTGGAAAGCTAATTAAATGTTCTACAAATTATTTCTAAACATCTCAGGTTGATTTAAAGTGTATCAAGAGTAAAAGACACTAGAAGTCTTTGTTGTCCAGATTTAGACAGATTCAGACTTCACACTTCAAACATCCCTAACTAAATCTTCAATCACCAAAAGAGTGATCCAAGACTTTTTGGAAAGCTTAGAAAAAATACTACATAACTTTTATAATCACCAAGAAGTGATTCTATGTTTTACCAAATCAAACAATTCAGTTTTCGAAATCTGTTCTGTTAGTGGACAGAACACAGCAACCAGTTTGTAAAATTCATAACTCTTAAACTATCAGGCCTGTGGTTATAAAATTTTAACATAAGTAAGATAAGAAAAGCATCTACAACTTTCTTATAATGACCATGAACAGATTGTAAGATTAACTTAAGCAAACAATTCAATCTCTGAAATATGTACAAAATTTGGACAGATTCAGTTACTAAATTTGTGAAAAGCACAACTTCTAAACGATCAGACTTATGGCTGTCATATTTTAACACAAGTAACATAATAAAGTTATCTATAACTTTTGTATACGGATTTTCTACAGAAAATATGATTTAGTTCATCAAACAAACAGCACGACGAAAACAGTACGTGCAGCCCAAAACAGCAACCAATAAAATTCAGCTCCTATTCACTTAAAAAATTGTCGTGTTCTAGAGACTTGAACCATTCTAATATTTTACTATTTATTAGAGTTGAAACAAACAAATTAGGACCATCAAGTCACTTACAAATTTCATCCGAGTCATTTCGTGCGCTAGAGTTATTATCACACAATTAACAAACACATGCACCAAAATAAAGTACTTCGGCACACATGTCCGACATCACACAAAATTGTGATGAAGTACTAATATTTAACTTTAGACCATCATGAAATAACCATTTAAACTCTATTGGTTTTAAGGTGTAACTCAATCATTCCATGAAACATGCATGATTTTGTTTTCTCCTAATTTTTCACTAACTCTTGTAATTATAAAAGGGTGTTATTTAGCACCATATGAAACTATCTAATTTGGGGCTGGAATTTTTATGAGGCGTATTTAATAAAAAATCATGACCAATGTATAAATTTCACATGCCCAGGTTTTATATTTTATTTGAACCATTCTAATATTTTAAAATTAATTAGAGGTTGACACAAACAGATTCTACGGGAGAATGCAGATTCGGATTAAGTATTTGGACATAGACCGACTATCGAGACAGCGGATTCGAACATAGATCAGATAATATCACAACTGTCAAGAGTCCGAATAAATGAGTCTGGACAGGAGTTACGAGACGATATTGACTTTCGAATTTTTATTTGCTCTGAGAAATAAAAGTTTTAACAGGCTCCAAATTTGGCTGTTCTTGAGATCGAATAATTCGAAATTTGGTGAAACATTCATTAGTAACTTGATAAATGGAGATAAATTTGATAAGGGAATAGAAATTTTCACTGAGCATCCGAGATTAAGATAAATCTCCCGACATAACACGAAACTGACACCTGGGGTGTCACAGCCTTCACCCCTTAAAAGAATCTCGTCCCGAGATTCGAACAAGTACTCTTAAGGGTGGAGAAGCATGTAACTCCCAGACTGAAGATAGATGCAAATTCATGAGATGGGATCTGACAAGATACTGAAGATTGATTTGGATAGAATATCGCGACTTATTGAGACAAAATACAGCGATCACTTGAGAGAATGTCCACAAAAGATAGCACATCAGTATAGTCTCGTAATGGATCACAACTATTAACCACGATACCAGCGCGTGCCGAGCAGCTCAACCATGTGTGCACCATAGTAGGCTCTCGGTTTCGTCGCGGCACCATCGTTCGTTAGTCATAACACCATTACCAAACGCAACCAATGAGAAATCCACATGACACAAATAGATGGAGCCCATGAGAATATGGCTTAGAAAATTTGACTGAAGTTGAAGCAAAGATTGTTGACAAAAGAGCATCACATGAGATTTTCTTCAACTTAGAGATCTATTTTATGATCAACACGGAGATTATTAGGTCAGAGATTTATACGAGAGTGGCTATGAGGGGAACCAACCATGAGATCAAGATTGTCAACTTTGATGAAGACATCCACACTACTGATGCATCTATACCAATACAAGTACCAATTTCTGGTCCCATTACTCGCGCTCGTGCTCGTCAACTCAACCATCAGGTGATTACACTCTTGAGTTCATGTCCATCATATTTAGACCATGGAGACCCGTGCACTCTTGTTTTGCTTAGGAATCAGGGAGAAGACCGAAAGGGAAAAGGATTTGAACATGCTGGATTCGGACTGCAGAAGAACACCAACTTGTGACGGTCACCACGGTCAGATGCGGGCTCGGATTGGAATGTTCAAGCACAACATGGAAAGCTTATCAAGTCTACTTTCATATGGATCCGGAATTATAGTCATATCTGTTCTAAGGCCGCCGTAATCATTGTTTTCTTACCGAGACATTTCCTGCCTTTTCTGCCCATGGTGCTGCGTCACCCTATTTTGGCCCAATGGGTCGTGTATCAAGTTAGGTCCATTAGGGACGCATCCTAGGGTTGCAGCACGACCCCAATACCCTTGTGGTCGTCCTCCCATGTTTATAAACCCCCTAGCCGCCACCAAGAACAGCGGGTT
This sequence comes from Zea mays, assembly GCF_902167145.1. NCBI lineage: Eukaryota > Viridiplantae > Streptophyta > Magnoliopsida > Poales > Poaceae > Zea > Zea mays. The sequence continues at coordinate 87,246,926 of NC_050098.1, forward strand.
TTGTTTAGATCAAGTTTAGCTCTCGCTACTTGCTTGTAAGCGCGCGTGCTGGTTCAGCCGCCCGTCTTCTTGTCTTCGGAACCCCACCATATTGGAGTTTGATTTGGAAACCTACATTTAGATCTGGTAATTCAGTACTTGTTCTACTTGTTCTTGCTAGTTCTTCGATTGCTTGCAGGACGAGTGCCCTAGTGGCCAGGGTGTCACGCTCCACAAGATCGTTACAGCCATAGGAGGTGGTGTATCGGTTGCTAAGGCGCAGCGTCTTTGGAAGGCTGTAGTCGGGCCGTGAACGTCGTCTCCTCCCCCAATCGAGTTATTCCACACCCTCTCATCGAAAGATCGGGCAATCACCCAACGGGTGCACATCAGTTGGTAATCAGAGCAAGGTTTATCGGTGAGAGATTTACTTTTCTTCGCTGTTTTCTTATCTCCTATAGTCCAGAAAAAGCCAAAAAATAGTAGATTAGTTTTACCACAATCCTATAAACCATTGAGCATTTACTAGTACTACTTAGTTAGGGCTTGTTGAGTTTTTGGTTGCATCGGTTGTGTCGAGTTGCTGGTCTTAGTTTATTCCTTTAGAGTTTTGAGTTCTACCACGTTTTGGTCACCACGAGATCCACCATCACCAAAAACATCTCTGGTTCGTTTTTGCCACCACGGATACATATCATATCCGATTTGGAAGTTTAAATACAATCTGGAAAGCTTATCTTATCTTCTTTCCAACGGATCTGACCTTATCTCAAAATTCGTTCTGAGCGCTCCGCAATCATCGTAGAGATTTCTGGACTTTCTATATTAACAAGATTTGTTAAATCTGATTTAAAGGGGCTGTTAGCAATATCTTTATTGTTTGGGTTGTCATAGTGAAAAAAAAGGTTTAGGCCCCTGCAAAAAAAAACAGAAGAAGAAGAAAAAAAAAGAATAGAAAAGAAAAAAAAAGGAAAAGAAGAAGAAGGGGGCTGAATCTCTAAATCTGTTGTTTCTCTTTGTGCTGTGCTAGTTGTTCTTTTTCAGTGACTACCTTTGTGCCTAGGCTCACGTCTCTAGCCTGGTTTAGCCTAGGACCAGCACAGTACCACCGTTGAACGATTATTCAGCTTGCTTTTGTAACTAACGTGGTACTAGTGTATTCCTTGCTTCAGCCCACCTACAACTCTACATATTTCGACTACAGTTTGACAGGTCGTGTTGCTGCGGCACCGATACACTTATTCCACGGTTGCAGACTTGTTGGTTGCTGACCCCTCCTGTTGTGCAAGGTAAGAATTGGTAAGAGCTTGTGTGGCAGGTTGAGAGTGAGCGCCTTGCAGTAGCTACATCCTAATAGTTGTAGAGTTTTCATTCCTTCACGTTTTTTTTCTTGTTGCCTCTGTTCGTCTAACCATGGCAGGATTGGAGGTTGATGATGCTTCTCGTAATATGCCACACTCTCCTCGCACCAAGGGTATCATACAACACTTTGTAAGGCTGGTGAAGACGCACACGGAAGGTCTTGATAATGACATGCAGGTGACGAATGAAAAGATGGGGCAATTGGAGGCCACACAGATCGACACAAACACCAAACTTGCAAATGTGGAAATGACAGTTGCTCATATTGACAAGAGCCTTGTCGCACTCTTGAGGCGGTTTGATGAGATGCATGCTAATATCAATGGTGGGCGTGATGAGGGCGCCGAAGGTAACTGGGATGACTATGTTGCTGATACCGAACAAGATGACCAAGAAGCACCTAATCGCCGGCGACTACGTACTAACCGTAGAGGTATGGGTGGTTTTCGCCGACGTGAGGTACATGGTAATGATGATGCTTTTAGTAAGGTTAAATTTAAAATACCTCCTTTTGATGGTAAATATGACCCCGATGCTTACATTACTTGGGAGATTGCGGTTGATCAAAAGTTTGTGATGAAGACATCCACACTACTGATGCATCTATACCAATACAAGTACCAATTTCTGGTCCCATTACTCGCGCTCGTGCTCGTCAACTCAACCATCAGGTGATTACACTCTTGAGTTCATGTCCATCATATTTAGACCATGGAGACCCGTGCACTCTTGTTTTGCTTAGGAATCAGGGAGAAGACCGAAAGGGAAAAGGATTTGAACATGCTGGATTCGGACTGCAGAAGAACACCAACTTGTGACGGTCACCACGGTCAGATGCGGGCTCGGATTGGAATGTTCAAGCACAACATGGAAAGCTTATCAAGTCTACTTTCATATGGATCCGGAATTATAGTCATATCTGTTCTGAGGCCGCCGTAATCATTGTTTTCTTACCGAGACATTTCCTGCCTTTTCTGCCCATGGTGCTGCGTCACCCTATTTTGGCCCAATGGGTCGTGTATCAAGTTAGGTCCATTAGGGACGCATCCTAGGGTTGCAGCACGACCCCAATACCCTTGTGGTCGTCCTCCCATGTTTATAAACCCCCTAGCCGCCACCAAGAACAGCGGGTTTTGTTTAGATCAAGTTTAGCTCTCGCTACTTGCTTGCAAGCGCGCGTGCTAGTTCAGCCGCCCGTCTTCTTGTCTTCGGAACCCCACCATATTGTAGTTTGATCTTTAAACCTACATTTAGATCTGGTAATTCAGTACTTGTTCTACTTGTTCTTGCTAGTTCTTCGATTGCTTGCAGGACGAGTGCCCTAGTGGCCAGGGTGTCACGCTCCACAAGATCGTGACAGCCATAGGAGGTGGTGTATCGGTTGCTAAGGCGCAGCGTCTTTGGAAGGCTGTAGTCGGGCCGTGAACGTCGTCTCCTCCCCCAATCGAGTTATTCCACACCCTCTCATCGAAAGATCGGGCAATCACCCAACGGGTGCACATCAGTTGGTATCAGAGCAAGGTTTATCGGTGAGAGATTTACTTTTCTTCGCTGTTTTCTTATCTCCTATAGTCCAGAAAAAGCCAAAAAAATAGTAGATTAGTTTTACCGCAATCCTATAAACCATTGAGCATTTACTAGTACTACTTAGTTAGGGCTTGTTGAGTTTTTGGTTGCATCGGTTGTGTCGAGTTGCTGGTCTTAGTTTATTCCTTTAGAGTTTTGAGTTCTACCACGTTTTGGTCACCACGAAATCCACCATCACCAAAAACATCTCTGGTTCGTTTTTGCCACCACGGATACATATCATATCCGATTTGGAAGTTTAAATACAATCTGGAAAGCTTATCTTATCTTCTTTCCAACGGATCTGACCTTATCTCAAAATTCGTTCTGAGCGCTCCGCAATCATCGTAGAGATTTCTGGACTTCCTATATTAACAAGATTTGTTAAATCTGATTTAAAGGGGTTGTTAGCAATATCTTTATTGTTTGGGTTGTCATAGTGAAAAAAAAGGGTTTAGGCCCCTGCAAAAAAAAAACAGAAGAAGAAGAAAAAAAAAGAATAGAAAAGAAAAAAAAAGGAAAAGAAGAAGAAGGGGGCTGAATCTCTAAATCTGTTGTTTCTCTTAGTGCTGTGCTAGTTGTTCTTTTTCAGTGACTACCTTTGTGCCTAGGCTCACGTCTCTAGCCTGGTTTAGCCTAGGACCAGCACAGTACCACCGTTGAACGATTATTCAGCTTGCTTTTGTAACTAACGTGGTACTAGTGTATTCCTTGCTTCAGCCCACCTACAACTCTACATATTTCGACTACAGTTTGACAGGTCGTGTTGCTGCGGCACCGATACACTTATTCCACGGTTGCAGACTTGTTGGTTGCTGACCCCTCCTGTTGTGCAAGGTAAGAATTGGTAAGAGCTTGTGTGGCAGGTTGAGAGTGAGCGCCTTGCAGTAGCTACATCCTAATAGTTGTAGAGTTTTTATTCCTTCACGTTTTTTTTTTCTTGTTGCCTCTGTTCGTCTAACCATGGCAGGATTGGAGGTTGATGATGCTTCTCGTAATATGCCACACTCTCCTCGCACCAAGGGTATCATACAACACTTTGTAAGGCTAGTGAAGACGCACACGGAAGGTCTTGATAATGACATGCAGGTGACGAATGAAAAGATGGGGCAATTGGAGGCCACACAGATCGACACGAACACCAAACTTGCAAATGTGGAAATGACAGTTGCTCATATTGACAAGAGCCTTGTCGCACTCTTGAGGCGGTTTGATGAGATGCATGCTAATATCAATGGTGGGCGTGATGAGGGCGCCGAAGGTAACTGGGATGACTATGTTGCTGATACTGAACAAGATGACCAAGAAGCACCTAATCGCCGGCGACTACGTACTAACCGTAGAGGTATGGGTGGTTTTCGCCGACGTGAGGTACATGGTAATGATGATGCTTTTAGTAAGGTTAAATTTAAAATACCTCCTTTTGATGGTAAATATGACCCTGATGCTTACATTACTTGGGAGATTGCGGTTGATCAAAAGTTTGCATGCCATGAATTTCCTGAGAATGCGCGGGTTAGAGCTGCTACTAGTGAGTTTACTGAATTTGCTTCTGTTTGGTGGATAGAACATGGTAAGAAGAATCCTAATAACATGCCACAAACTTGGGATGCGTTGAAACGGGTCATGCGGGCTAGATTTGTTCCTTCTTATTATGCACGTGATATGTTAAACAAGTTGCAACAATTGAGACAGGGTACTAAAAGTGTAGAAGAATATTATCATGAATTACAAATGGGTATGCTGCGTTGTAACATAGAGGAGGGTGAGGAATCTGCTATGGCTAGATTTTTGGGCGGGTTAAATAGGGAAATTCAGGACATCCTTGCTTATAAAGATTATGCTAATGTAACCCGATTGTTTCATCTTGCTTGCAAAGCTGAAAGGGAAGTGCAGGGACGACGTGCTAGTGCAAGGTCTAATGTTTCTGCAGGAAAATCTACACCATGGCAACAGCGCACGACTACGTCCATGACCGGTCGTACACTAGCACCAACTCCCTCGCCAAGTCGACCAGCACCCCCGCCTTCCTCCGGCGACAAACCACGTGCATCTTCCACAAATTCAGCAACCAAATCTGCCCAGAAACCAGCAGGTAGTGCCTCTTCAGTAGCCTCCACGGGTAGAACAAGAGATGTTCTGTGTTATCGATGCAAGGGCTATGGACACGTGCAGCGTGATTGTCCTAATCAGCGTGTTTTGGTGGTAAAAGACGATGGTGGGTATTCTTCTGCTAGTGATTTGGATGAAGCTACACTTGCTTTGCTTGCGGCTGATGATGCAGGCACTAAGGAACCACCCGAAGAACAGATTGGTGCAGATGATGCAGAGCATTATGAGAGCCTCATTGTACAGCGTGTGCTTAGTGCACAAATGGAGAAGGCAGAGCAGAATCAGCGACATACATTGTTTCAAACAAAGTGTGTCATTAAGGAGCGTTCATGTCGTTTGATCATTGATGGAGGTAGCTGCAACAACTTGGCTAGCAGCGACATGGTGGAGAAGCTTGCACTTACGACCAAACCGCACCCACATCCATATCACATTCAATGGCTCAACAATAGTGGTAAGGTCAAGGTAACCAAGTTGGTACGAATTAATTTTGCTATTGGTTCATATCGTGATGTTGTTGACTGTGATGTTGTGCCTATGGATGCTTGTAATATTCTGCTAGGTAGACCATGGCAATTTGATTCAGATTGTATGCATCATGGTAGATCAAATCAATATTCTCTCATACACCATGATAAGAAAATTATTTTGCTTCCCATGTCCCCTGAGGCTATTGTGCGTGATGATGTTGCTAAAGCTACCAAAGCTAAAACTGAGAACAACAAGAATATTAAAGCTGTTGGTAATAACAAAGATGGGATAAAATTGAAAGGACATTGCTTGCTTGCAACAAAAACTGATGTTAATGAATTATTTGCTTCCACTACTGTTGCCTACGCCTTGGTATGCAAGGATGCTTTGATTTCAATTCAAGATATGCAGCATTCTTTGCCTCCTGTTATTACTAACATTTTGCAGGAGTATTCTGATGTATTTCCAAGTGAGATACCAGAGGGGCTGCCACCTATACGAGGGATTGAGCACCAAATTGATCTTATTCCTGGTGCATCTTTGCCGAATCGTGCGCCATATAGGACAAATCCAGAGGAAACAAAAGAAATTCAGCGACAAGTGCAAGAACTACTCGACAAAGGTTACGTGCGTGAGTCTCTTAGTCCGTGTGCTGTTCCGGTTATTTTAGTGCCTAAAAAAGATGGAACATGGCGTATGTGTGTTGATTGTAGGGCTATTAATAATATCACGATACGTTATCGACACCCTATTCCACGTTTAGATGATATGCTTGATGAATTGAGTGGTGCCATTGTCTTTTCTAAAGTTGATTTGCGTAGTGGGTACCACCAGATTCGTATGAAATTGGGAGATGAATGGAAAACTGCTTTCAAAACTAAGTTCGGATTGTATGAGTGGTTAGTCATGCCTTTTGGGTTAACTAATGCACCTAGCACTTTCATGAGATTAATGAACGAGGTTTTGCGTGCCTTCATTGGAAAATTTGTGGTAGTATACTTTGATGACATATTGATCTACAGCAAATCTATGGATGAACATGTTGATCACATGCGTGCTGTTTTTAATGCTTTACGAGATGCACGTTTATTTGGTAACCTTGAGAAGTGCACATTTTGCACCGATCGAGTTTCGTTTCTTGGTTATGTTGTGACTCCACAGGGAATTGAGGTTGATCAAGCCAAGGTAGAAGCGATACATGGATGGCCTATGCCAAAGACTATCACACAGGTGCGGAGTTTCCTAGGACTTGCTGGCTTCTATCGCCGTTTTGTGAAGGACTTTAGCACCATTGCTGCACCTTTGAATGAGCTTACGAAGAAGGGAGTGCATTTTAGTTGGGGCAAAGTACAAGAGCACGCTTTCAACGTGCTGAAAGATAAGTTGACACATGCACCTCTCCTCCAACTTCCTGATTTTAATAAGACTTTTGAGCTTGAATGTGATGCTAGTGGAATTGGATTGGGTGGTGTTTTGTTACAAGAAGGCAAACCTGTTGCATATTTTAGTGAAAAATTGAGTGGGTCTGTTCTAAATTATTCTACTTATGATAAGGAATTATATGCTCTTGTGCGAACATTAGAAACATGGCAGCATTATTTGTGGCCCAAAGAGTTTGTTATTCATTCTGATCATGAATCTTTGAAACATATTCGTAGTCAAGGAAAACTGAACCGTAGACATGCTAAGTGGGTTGAATTTATCGAATCGTTTCCTTATGTTATTAAGCACAAGAAAGGAAAAGAGAATATCATTGCTGACGCTTTGTCTAGGAGATATACTTTGCTGAATCAACTTGACTACAAAATCTTTGGATTAGAGACGATTAAAGACCAATATGTTCATGATGCTGATTTTAAAGATGTGTTGCTGCATTGTAAAGATGGGAAAGGATGGAACAAATATATCGTTAGTGATGGGTTTGTGTTTAGAGCTAACAAGCTATGCATTCCAGCTAGCTCCGTTCGTTTGTTGTTGTTACAGGAAGCACATGGAGGTGGCTTAATGGGACATTTTGGAGCAAAGAAAACGGAGGACATACTTGCTGGTCATTTCTTTTGGCCCAAGATGAGAAGAGATGTGGTGAGATTGGTTGCTCGTTGCACGACATGCCAAAAGGCGAAGTCACGGTTAAATCCACACGGTTTGTATTTGCCTCTACCCGTTCCTAGTGCTCCTTGGGAAGATATTTCTATGGATTTTGTGCTGGGATTGCCTAGGACTAGGAAGGGACGTGATAGTGTGTTTGTGGTTGTTGATAGATTTTCTAAGATGGCACATTTCATACCATGTCATAAAACTGACGATGCTACTCATATTGCTGATTTGTTCTTTCGTGAAATTGTTCGCTTGCATGGTGTGCCCAACACAATCGTTTCTGATCGTGATGCTAAATTTCTTAGTCATTTTTGGAGGACTTTGTGGGCAAAATTGGGGACTAAGCTTTTATTTTCTACTACATGTCATCCTCAAACTGATGGTCAAACTGAAGTTGTGAATAGAACTTTGTCTACTATGTTAAGGGCAGTTCTAAAGAAGAATATTAAGATGTGGGAGGACTGTTTGCCTCATATTGAATTTGCTTATAATCGATCATTGCATTCTACTACAAAGATGTGCCCATTTCAGATTGTATATGGTTTGTTACCTCGTGCTCCTATTGATTTAATGCCTTTGCCATCTTCTGAAAAACTAAATTTTGATGCTACTAGGCGTGCTGAATTGATGTTAAAACTGCACGAAACTACTAAAGAAAACATAGAGCGTATGAATGCTAGATATAAGTTTGCTAGTGATAAAGGTAGAAAGGAAATAAATTTTGAACCTGGAGATTTAGTTTGGTTGCATTTGAGAAAGGAAAGGTTTCCTGAATTACGAAAATCTAAATTGTTGCCTCGAGCCGATGGACCGTTTAAAGTGCTAGAGAAAATTAACGACAATGCATATAGGCTAGATCTGCCTGCAGACTTTGGGGTTAGCCCCACATTTAACATTGCAGATTTAAAGCCCTACTTGGGAGAGGAAGTTGAGCTTGAGTCGAGGACGACTCAAATGCAAGAAGGGGAGAATGATGAAGACATCCACACTACTGATGCATCTATACCAATACAAGTACCAATTTCTGGTCCCATTACTCGCGCTCGTGCTCGTCAACTCAACCATCAGGTGATTACACTCTTGAGTTCATGTCCATCATATTTAGACCATGGAGACCCGTGCACTCTTGTTTTGCTTAGGAATCAGGGAGAAGACCGAAAGGGAAAAGGATTTGAACATGCTGGATTCGGACTGCAGAAGAACACCAACTTGTGACGGTCACCACGGTCAGATGCGGGCTCGGATTGGAATGTTCAAGCACAACATGGAAAGCTTATCAAGTCTACTTTCATATGGATCCGGAATTATAGTCATATCTGTTCTGAGGCCGCCGTAATCATTGTTTTCTTACCGAGACATTTCCTGCCTTTTCTGCCCATGGTGCTGCGTCACCCTATTTTGGCCCAATGGGTCGTGTATCAAGTTAGGTCCATTAGGGACGCATCCTAGGGTTGCAGCACGACCCCAATACCCTTGTGGTCGTCCTCCCATGTTTATAAACCCCCTAGCCGCCACCAAGAACAGCGGGTTTTGTTTAGATCAAGTTTAGCTCTCGCTACTTGCTTGCAAGCGCGCGTGCTAGTTCAGCCGCCCGTCTTCTTGTCTTCGGAACCCCACCATATTGTAGTTTGATCTTTAAACCTACATTTAGATCTGGTAATTCAGTACTTGTTCTACTTGTTCTTGCTAGTTCTTCGATTGCTTGCAGGACGAGTGCCCTAGTGGCCAGGGTGTCACGCTCCACAAGATCGTGACAGCCATAGGAGGTGGTGTATCGGTTGCTAAGGCGCAGCGTCTTTGGAAGGCTGTAGTCGGGCCGTGAACGTCGTCTCCTCCCCCAATCGAGTTATTCCACACCCTCTCATCGAAAGATCGGGCAATCACCCAACGGGTGCACATCAGTTTGCATGCCATGAATTTCCTGAGAATGCGCGGGTTAGAGCTGCTACTAGTGAGTTTACTGAATTTGCTTCTGTTTGGTGGATAGAACATGGTAAGAAGAATCCTAATAACATGCCACAAACTTGGGATGCGTTGAAACGGGTCATGCGGGCTAGATTTGTTCCTTCTTATTATGCACGTGATATGTTAAACAAGTTGCAACAATTGAGACAGGGTACTAAAAGTGTAGAAGAATATTATCAGGAATTACAAATGGGTATGCTGCGTTGTAACATAGAGGAGGGTGAGGAATCTGCTATGGCTAGATTTTTGGGCGGGTTAAATAGGGAAATTCAGGACATCCTTGCTTATAAAGATTATGCTAATGTAACCCGATTGTTTCATCTTGCTTGCAAAGCTGAAAGGGAAGTGCAGGGACGACGTGCTAGTGCAAGGTCTATTGTTTCTGCAGGAAAATCTACACCATGGCACCAGCGCACGACTACGTCCATGACCGGCCGTACACCAGCACCAACTCCTTCGCCAAGTCGACCAGCACCCCCGCCTTCCTCCAGCGACAAACCACGTGCATCTTCCACAAATTCAGCAACCAAATCTGCCCAGAAACCCGCAGGTAGTGCCTCTTCAGTAGCTTCCACAGGTAGAACAAGAGATGTTCTGTGTTATCGATGCAAGGGCTATGGACACGTGCAGCGTGATTGTCCTAATCAGCGTGTTTTGGTGGTAAAAGACGATGGTGGGTATTCCTCTGCTAGTGATTTGGATGAAGCTACACTTGCTTTGCTTGCGGCTGATGATGCAGGCACTAAGGAACCACCCGAAGAACAGATTGGTGCAGATGATGCAGAGCATTATGAGAGCCTCATTGTACAGCGTGTGCTTAGTGCACAAATGGAGAAGGCAGAGCAGAATCAGCGACATACGTTGTTTCAAACAAAGTGTGTCATTAAGGAGCGTTCATGTCATTTGATCATTGATGGAGGTAGCTGCAACAACTTGGCTAGCAGCGACATGGTGGAGAAGCTTGCACTTACGACCAAACCGCACCCGCATCCATATCACATTCAATGGCTCAACAATAGTGGTAAGGTCAAGGTAACCAAGCTGGTACGAATTAATTTTGCTATTGGTTCATATCGTGATGTTGTTGACTGTGATGTTGTGCCTATGGATGCTTGTAATATTCTGCTAGGTAGACCATGGCAATTTGATTCAGATTGTATGCATCATGGTAGATCAAATCAATATTCTCTCATACACCATGATAAGAAAATTATTTTGCTTCCCATGTCCCCTGAGGCTATTGTGCGTGATGATGTTGCTAAAGCTACCAAAGCTAAAACTGAGAACAACAAGAATATTAAAGCTGTTGGTAATAACAAAGATGGGATAAAATTGAAAGGACATTGCTTGCTTGCAACAAAAACTGATGTTAATGAATTATTTGCTTCCACTACTGTTGCCTACGCCTTGGTATGCAAGGATGCTTTGATTTCAATTCAAGATATGCAGCATTCTTTGCCTCCTGTTATTACTAACATTTTGCAGGAGTATTCTGATGTATTTCCAAGTGAGATACCAGAGGGGCTGCCACCTATACGAGGGATTGAGCACCAAATTGATCTTATTCCTGGTGCATCTTTGCCGAATCGTGCGCCATATAGGACAAATCCAGAGGAAACAAAAGAAATTCAGCGACAAGTGCAAGAACTACTCGACAAAGGTTACGTGCGTGAGTCTCTTAGTCCGTGTGCTGTTCCGGTTATTTTAGTGCCTAAAAAAGATGGAACATGGCGTATGTGTGTTGATTGTAGGGCTATTAATAATATCACGATACGTTATCGACACCCTATTCCACGTTTAGATGATATGCTTGATGAATTGAGTGGTGCCATTGTCTTTTCTAAAGTTGATTTGCGTAGTGGGTACCACCAGATTCGTATGAAATTGGGAGATGAATGGAAAACTGCTTTCAAAACTAAGTTCGGATTGTATGAGTGGTTAGTCATGCCTTTTGGGTTAACTAATGCACCTAGCACTTTCATGAGATTAATGAACGAGGTTTTGCGTGCCTTCATTGGAAAATTTGTGGTAGTATACTTTGATGACATATTAATCTACAGCAAATCTATGGATGAACATGTTGATCACATGCGTGCTGTTTTTAATGCTTTACGAGATGCACGTTTATTTGGTAACCTTGGGAAGTGCACATTTTGCACCGATCGAGTTTCGTTTCTTGGTTATGTTGTGACTCCACAGGGAATTGAGGTTGATCAAGCCAAGGTAGAAGCGATACATGGATGGCCTATGCCAAAGACTATCACACAGGTGCGGAGTTTCTTAGGACTTGCTGGCTTCTATCGCCGTTTTGTGAAGGACTTTAGCACCATTGCTGCACCTTTGAATGAGCTTACGAAGAAGGGAGTGCATTTTAGTTGGGGCAAAGTACAAGAGCACGCTTTCAACGTGCTGAAAGATAAGTTGACACATGCACCTCTCCTCCAACTTCCTGATTTTAATAAGACTTTTGAGCTTGAATGTGATGCTAGTGGAATTGGATTGGGTGGTGTTTTGTTACAAGAAGGCAAACCTGTTGCATATTTTAGTGAAAAATTGAGTGGGTTTGTTCTAAATTATTCTACTTATGATAAGGAATTATATGCTCTTGTGCGAACATTAGAAACATGGCAGCATTATTTGTGGCCCAAAGAGTTTGTTATTCATTTTGATCATGAATCTTTGAAACATATTCGTAGTCAAGGAAAACTGAACCGTAGACATGCTAAGTGGGTTGAATTTATCGAATCGTTTCCTTATGTTATTAAGCACAAGAAAGGAAAAGAGAATATCATTGCTGACGCTTTGTCTAGGAGATATACTTTGCTGAATCAACTTGACTACAAAATCTTTGGATTAGAGACGATTAAAGACCAATATGTTCATGATGCTGATTTTAAAGATGTGTTGCTGCATTGTAAAGATGGGAAAGGATGGAACAAATATATCGTTAGTGATGGGTTTGTGTTTAGAGCTAACAAACTATGCATTCCAGCTAGCTCCGTTCGTTTGTTGTTGTTACAGGAAGCACATGGAGGTGGCTTAATGGGACATTTTGGAGCAAAGAAAACGGAGGACATACTTGCTGGTCATTTCTTTTGGCCCAAGATGAGAAGAGATGTGGTGAGATTGGTTGCTCGTTGCACGACATGCCAAAAGGCGAAGTCACGGTTAAATCCACACGGTTTGTATTTGCCTCTACCCGTTCCTAGTGCTCCTTGGGAAGATATTTCTATGGATTTTGTGCTGGGATTGCCTAGGACTAGGAAGGGACGTGATAGTGTGTTTGTGGTTGTTGATAGATTTTCTAAGATGGCACATTTCATACCATGTCATAAAACTGACGATGCTACTCATATTGCTGATTTGTTCTTTCGTGAAATTGTTCGCTTGCATGGTGTGCCCAACACAATCGTTTCTGATCGTGATGCTAAATTTCTTAGTCATTTTTGGAGGACTTTGTGGGCAAAATTGGGGACTAAGCTTTTATTTTCTACTACATGTCATCCTCAAACTGATGGTCAAACTGAAGTTGTGAATAGAACTTTGTCTACTATGTTAAGGGCAGTTCTAAAGAAGAATATTAAGATGTGGGAGGACTGTTTGCCTCATATTGAATTTGCTTATAATCGATCATTGCATTCTACTACAAAGATGTGCCCATTTCAGATTGTATATGGTTTGTTACCTCGTGCTCCTATTGATTTAATGCCTTTGCCATCTTCTGAAAAACTAAATTTTGATGCTACTAGGCGTGCTGAATTGATGTTAAAACTGCACGAAACTACTAAAGAAAACATAGAGCGTATGAATGCTAGATATAAGTTTGCTAGTGATAAAGGTAGAAAGGAAATAAATTTTGAACCTGGAGATTTAGTTTGGTTGCATTTGAGAAAGGAAAGGTTTCCTGAATTACGAAAATCTAAATTGTTGCCTCGAGCCGATGGACCGTTTAAAGTGCTAGAGAAAATTAACGACAATGCATATAGGCTAGATCTGCCTGCAGACTTTGGGGTTAGCCCCACATTTAACATTGCAGATTTAAAGCCCTACTTGGGAGAGGAAGTTGAGCTTGAGTCGAGGACGACTCAAATGCAAGAAGGGGAGAATGATGAAGACATCCACACTACTGATGCATCTATACCAATACAAGTACCAATTTCTGGTCCCATTACTCGCGCTCGTGCTCGTCAACTCAACCATCAGGTGATTACACTCTTGAGTTCATGTCCATCATATTTAGACCATGGAGACCCGTGCACTCTTGTTTTGCTTAGAAATCAGGGAGAAGACCGAAAGGGAAAAGGATTTGAACATGCTGGATTCGGACTGCAGAAGAACACCAACTTGTGACGGTCACCACGGTCAGATGCGGGCTCGGATTGGAATGTTCAAGCACAACATGGAAAGCTTATCAAGTCTACTTTCATATGGATCCGGAATTATAGTCATATCTGTTCTAAGGCCGCCGTAATCATTGTTTTCTTACCGAGACATTTCCTGCCTTTTCTGCCCATGGTGCTGCGTCACCCTATTTTGGCCCAATGGGTCGTGTATCAAGTTAGGTCCATTAGGGACGCATCCTAGGGTTGCAGCACGACCCCAATACCCTTGTGGTCGTCCTCCCATGTTTATAAACCCCCTAGCCGCCACCAAGAACAGCGGGTTTTGTTTAGATCAAGTTTAGCTCTCGCTACTTGCTTGTAAGCGCGCGTGCTGGTTCAGCCGCCCGTCTTCTTGTCTTCGGAACCCCACCATATTGGAGTTTGATTTGGAAACCTACATTTAGATCTGGTAATTCAGTACTTGTTCTACTTGTTCTTGCTAGTTCTTCGATTGCTTGCAGGACGAGTGCCCTAGTGGCCAGGGTGTCACGCTCCACAAGATCGTTACAGCCATAGGAGGTGGTGTATCGGTTGCTAAGGCGCAGCGTCTTTGGAAGGCTGTAGTCGGGCCGTGAACGTCGTCTCCTCCCCCAATCGAGTTATTCCACACCCTCTCATCGAAAGATCGGGCAATCACCCAACGGGTGCACATCAAACTTGCTGAGACATGAGAGAACTAAAGACAACAGCATAATCCATTGAACCAAATGGATACACCGCTTAGAGATAGAATCGATAAAACAACGTCATGATCCTTAGAGAAGAGTATGAGAACGATCATAATGAGATATTAGACTGATCCACATTTAATACTTGAGAGTGGGTTACAGAAGATAACAAGATAACGGGGTAGATCTCGATGAATGATCCAGAGATTCGGATGATAGGGCCACAACATGATTCACAGGGAAAAGATTACCAGATCTAGGTGAAAAGAGAGGTCATCAACCTAGATGGCTTCTGGGTTGAGTAGAGGAGAATTTAATAAGGATTTTGGACAAGGTTTCCAAAAAGATTTGAGGCTAGACATGGTTCGCATGAACAGATAATAAACCATTTTGACATAACAAGTGCACAAGGAAGCTTGGGTTGGTCTAGCGGTCAAGCTATGGGTGTCTATAAGTTGTACAGGTGCAATTTCAAGTGTAAAACACACAAGGGCTAGAGACACCAAAACAAGCACGTGATTTGATTTTTTTTAAAGGGTTTCACTAGGGAACCACTAGATTATTTGGGGAAGGGGGTCTTTTCATGAGCAGGACAGACAACATTTTTTTTGTTAGAGGCAAAATGGATTGAACAACTATCGTACCTTCTAGAAAGCAAGGCAAGAGAAACACATATCACGACCTAGCCCAGACTTACCAATCCGACGCAAGGTAAAGCATTTCTTACATAGCAACACATCACATTATTCCCAAGTTTTTATTATCGAAATAAAGGTGAGAGAAGCATTTAGTGCACAAGAGACAATTATGCGACAATCATGATGCATGCTCATTCTAGTCGTCTTCTCAGACCTAACTACTTTTCTCGGATGCTTCTACAACATCCTAATAGTAGCAATAGTAGCCTTTACGGCCTATATAAATAGCCACCTAGCTACCCATCTATTTCCTAAGGCTTCACGTCCTAGGTCTATCCTTATCGTCCTGATATCTATCCAAAAATGGTTTCTAAGCAAGTTTTACTTTAGAAAAGGTTGGAAATCGTGACTTATCGACTTCTCTGTAATGGTATTCGCTCCGATACCAGCTGTGGCAGAACTGCCCGAATTATTCCAACTTAAGTGCCTAAGTCCCGCCTTAGAGGCTAGACCACACTTAAATGGGAATAACCCGTCAATCCCTCGGATCTAGTCCGACAAGGCCACTGACAGGATCAAGTACCACAATCTCACTCGATGGTGAGTCACAGAGCAAATACAATAAAGCATAAAACTATACATTAAAGAGTTAGACTTATTACATCATCATCGGGGTTTTAGCGAAAGTAGTCATCATTGTTCGAAGTGCAGCGGAATAAAACTAACGATAATTAGACAGAGAGATGGGGAAGCATGTCCCATCACTCCTCATGCTCCTCCTCAGCTGAGGCGGGGTCCCACTCGACAGTCCAACCCGGTGGCAAGATGGACGGCCAAGTCACTCCAGCAACCATGTCCTCCAATGAACCTGTAAAATTATGCCACAAGCAAGGCTGAGTATACTAATACTTAGCTAGACTTACCCGGTGTGAGGAGTCTACTCCTCTACCTCTAGACATGCAGCTGTTTGGCTGTGGGGTTTGGTTGCCAAAAGCACTAGCTGAGTCTAAAAATCAAGTTTTAGCTTTGTCAAGTTTAAGTGTGACTCTCTTAAGACTAAATGTGTACTATCTACTCATTCATGGTATCAAACACATTTAGCAATCAACATCTTTTGCCACATCATTACATTTCAACTTGTTACTCAATGCAGTACAATGGATCAAGCAGTCTCATTAGCTGCGAGAAGCAGACGATTCGAATCGAGTTTTTATCCTTGCAAGGTAAACCTAAACACACGACGTGGCGAGGCACTCCGTCCCCACACACATCGACCGTCCCCATCGATTCCCCGTCAGCAGATCAGGGCTCACCGCCTTGGCGTACAATGCCTCACTGACCCCGACTGCCATCGTGCAGTGACCGCACTTGTACCCACCATAACCGGAATGGGAGACCACGTCTCAGGTCGCGTGAGGGGATATGTCCACTGCCAGGTTCACTCAGGTACTAGGCTTACCGATTTACCATATTTCTCGGCATGTGCTTAGTACGTTCAATCGCTTGACACAGGTATCCGCGTTAATCCTTATTCCAATTTCATCTCGTAGACCACGCATCCCCATGGATCCGTGTCCACAGACCAACATCAGTATGATTTGAAAGTGGGTACAATCAATGTCCTGACCTCGCGCGAGTGCTAGAAAATTCACTCGACTTCTACCGAGATCCCTGATTAGTAAAGCAGCTACTCTACCTAGCATACTAGTATCCATCTCAAAGGTATTCCAGAGTCATGCAACTAAGGTTTCATTCAACTCCTACACTTAAGTGCACAGTACAATCCTACAAACATTAAGTGCAGTAAAATAGCATAATATAATTGGTTATGCATAAAACTGGGGCTTGCCTTTAATTTAACACTTAGGTAGTGTTTGCTGGGGGAAGTGCTCGCTTGGCGAGCATCCACTGGTTAAGTTTATCCTTCCTTGGGTCGTCCACCGACTGCACCTTGTGGTTGGCACCACATCACTTGCACGATCATCCTCTCTCGGTCCTAAATGAGATGCAAGATGCATATGTATGAATATGATGAAAAATACCACAAGATATACAAAGACACAGTAGCAAACTAACATTAATTTAGAAGACACCGTAAACCACCACACGTTAGCATTAGTTATCTACACGTCATCGGGCATACGTAGTCAATACCATTAAAAGACGACGATCGCTTCCTAGAATTAACCAGCGCAACACGACATCACACGTGCAAGCATTTATCACATTTGCTCTAATTTTTCATTAGTTCTTTTATTATTATACTAGTTAAATACACATAAGTTTTCTATGACTTATATACTTGGACACACTTAGATAGAAAGGGATATTCATTTAATCGGGGTTTTACAATCATTCACAATATTCTCATGCAAGCACACACCAAAGAGAACACACATGAGGAGATAGTTTAATCGTCATTACATGTTATACTACTTTAATGACGTTGGTTACTTAGTAGTATTAGCAGAAAGCCAAGGACATGACATTATTCATTTTGTTTCCATAATATAACACTGCACTTGCTAACTGTTGATTAAGCTAAGCTACTTATTACACCTTAACCAATTTAGTTCACTAACTTAGTGAGATGTGTACTATTTACTTATATATAACATGATTATATTAGTTACTATCATTGTTACTCATATTCACTTAAAACCAAAACAAGCAAGCAATCACTCAAGTCAAACACAATAGAGTAGAGCAATCAATCACTTCTAACACATTTAGGACAGCAGCACAGTAGTTTTTGTTTTAATCATAACTCTTCAAATATTAGTTCAAAATTATCAAATTAGGACTTTCTGGAAAGCTTAAAAAGTGAACTACAACTTTGGTATTTTTACCTCCACAGGATTCAGCACTTAGCAAGGTCAAAATTGTTAACACAACAGCTATGTCCAGATTTGGACAGATTTAGACTTGCGACTTCAAAAATTTATAACTAGAGACTCAGGAATTCAAATCAATTGATCCTAGACTTTCTGGAAAGCTAATTAAATGTTCTACAAATTATTTCTAAACATCTCAGGTCGATTTAAAGTGTATCAAGAGTAAAAGACACTAGAAGTCTTTGCTGTCCAGATTTAGACAGATTCAGACTTCACACTTCAAACATCCCTAACTAAATCTTCAATCGCCAAAAGAGTGATCCAAGACTTTTTGGAAAGCTTAGAAAAAGTACTACATAACTTTTATAATCACCAAGAAGTGATTCTATGTTTTACCAAATCAAACAATCCAGTTTTCGAAATCTGTTCTGTCAGTGGACAGAACACAACAACCAGTTTGTAAAATTCATAACTCTTAAACTATCAGGCATGTGGTTATGAAATTTTAACACAAGTAAGATAATAAAAGTATCTACAACTTTTTTATAATGACCATGAACAGATTGTAAGATTAACTTAAGCAAATAATTCAATCTCTGAAATCTGTACAAAATTTGGACAGATTCAGTTACTAAATTTGTGAAAAGCACAACTTCTAAATGATCAGACTTATGGCTGTCATATCTTAACACAAGTAACATAATAAAGTTATCTACAACTTTTCTATATGGATTTTCTACAGAAAATATGATTTAGTTCATCAAACAAACAGCACGACGAAAACAGCAAACAATAAAATTCAGCTCCTATTCACTTAAAAAATTGCCGTGTTCTAGAGACTTGAACCATTCTAATATTTTACTATTTATTAGAGTTGAAACAAACAAATTAGGACCATCTAGTCACTTACAAATTTCATCCGAGTCATTTCGTGCGCTAGAGTTATTATCACACAATTAACAAACACATGCACCAAAATAAAGTACTTCGGCACACATGTCCGACATCACACAAAAGTGTGATGAAGTACTAATATTTAACTTTAGACCATCATGAAATAACCATTTAAACTCTAATTGGTTTTAAGGTGTAACTCAATCATTCCATGAAACATGCATGATTTTGTTTTCTCCTAATTTTTTACTAACTCTTGTAATTATAAAAGGGTGTTATTTAGCACCATATGAAACTATCTAATTTGGGGCTAGAATTTTTATGCAAGCACACACCAAAGAGAACACACATGAGGAGATAGTTTAATCGTCATTACATGTTATACTACTTTAATGACGTTGGTTACTTAGTAGTATTAGCAGAAAGCCAAGGACATGACATTATTCATTTTGTTTCCATAATATAACACTGCACTTGCTAACTGTTGATTAAGCTAAGCTACTTATTACACCTTAACCAATTTAGTTCACTAACTTAGTGAGATGTGTACTATTTACTTATATATAACATGATTATATTAGTTACTATCATTGTTACTCATATTCACTTAAAACCAAAACAAGCAAGCAATCACTCAAGTCAAACACAATAGAGTAGAGCAATCAATCACTTCTAACACATTTAGGACAGCAGCACAGTAGTTTTTGTTTTAATCATAACTCTTCAAATATTAGTTCAAAATTATCAAATTAGGACTTTCTGGAAAGCTTAAAAAGTGAACTACAACTTTGGTATTTTTACCTCCACAGGATTCAGCACTTAGCAAGGTCAAAATTGTTAACACAACAGCTATGTCCAGATTTGGACAGATTTAGACTTGCGACTTCAAAAATTTATAACTAGAGACTCAGGAATTCAAATCAATTGATCCTAGACTTTCTGGAAAGCTAATTAAATGTTCTACAAATTATTTCTAAACATCTCAGGTCGATTTAAAGTGTATCAAGAGTAAAAGACACTAGAAGTCTTTGCTGTCCAGATTTAGACAGATTCAGACTTCACACTTCAAACATCCCTAACTAAATCTTCAATCGCCAAAAGAGTGATCCAAGACTTTTTGGAAAGCTTAGAAAAAGTACTACATAACTTTTATAATCACCAAGAAGTGATTCTATGTTTTACCAAATCAAACAATCCAGTTTTCGAAATCTGTTCTGTCAGTGGACAGAACACAACAACCAGTTTGTAAAATTCATAACTCTTAAACTATCAGGCATGTGGTTATGAAATTTTAACACAAGTAAGATAATAAAAGTATCTACAACTTTTTTATAATGACCATGAACAGATTGTAAGATTAACTTAAGCAAATAATTCAATCTCTGAAATCTGTACAAAATTTGGACAGATTCAGTTACTAAATTTGTGAAAAGCACAACTTCTAAATGATCAGACTTATGGCTGTCATATCTTAACACAAGTAACATAATAAAGTTATCTACAACTTTTCTATATGGATTTTCTACAGAAAATATGATTTAGTTCATCAAACAAACAGCACGACGAAAACAGCAAACAATAAAATTCAGCTCCTATTCACTTAAAAAATTGCCGTGTTCTAGAGACTTGAACCATTCTAATATTTTACTATTTATTAGAGTTGAAACAAACAAATTAGGACCATCTAGTCACTTACAAATTTCATCCGAGTCATTTCGTGCGCTAGAGTTATTATCACACAATTAACAAACACATGCACCAAAATAAAGTACTTCGGCACACATGTCCGACATCACACAAAAGTGTGATGAAGTACTAATATTTAACTTTAGACCATCATGAAATAACCATTTAAACTCTAATTGGTTTTAAGGTGTAACTCAATCATTCCATGAAACATGCATGATTTTGTTTTCTCCTAATTTTTTACTAACTCTTGTAATTATAAAAGGGTGTTATTTAGCACCATATGAAACTATCTAATTTGGGGCTAGAATTTTTATGAGGCATATTTAATAACAAATCATGACCAATGTATAAATTTCACATGCCCAGGTTTTATATTTTATTTAATACAAAAATAACAAATTGTTAATACAATAAAGCATGTTAGAGCAAGTTAAATCTAAAACTAATTATTTTCTGTGAATGTATGACCATATTAAGTTTTCTTAGGCTAATATAGTATCATTCAAGGACAGTGGAACATCATTTTCCATTTTTACATCCATATATTATTTTTAAACCATTTAAAACTACTCAGGATGCATTAAACAAGTTAAATCACTAACTTAATCATACATGCACAACAATTCATGAACTTTTTACCAGCCACCAAGCATCACACCAAGAGTCTACTGTAAAAATTTCAACCCATTTGGAGCACTAGAGCTACAGATCCAAAAATAACAAGCAAATAAATCTTCTTTTCTCTATTTAACTTGTTTTAATTAACACACCAAGAAAACAGTGAAAACATATAAGTTTTATATTTTTCCTTGATGGAGTATGACAACATCTAACTAACAAAGCAGGTTTAATCATTTTTGGATTTTTATAAATAAAATTATGGAGAGAAGCAAGTTCGTTTATTCTCTAAACCAGTTTTTAAATACGAATTTCTACAGAAAAACTTTTCCACTAAAACATGCCAACCTATAGATTCAATAGTTAGAGCATTTCATAAGGAAGCCAACAAAATATAGTGGTTACCAAACTTAAGATATGAATTTTTAAAAGAAGAGCAAAAATATGTAACATAATACATGAACTAGCCACGGGTCCCACATGTCATCCACATAAGGGTTATCTTCTAGCTCCCTGCACTTATGTGAACAGCAGGAACGCACGTAGAGGTGAGGGAGCTCCTGGATCGTGGGAAGAAGGAGCTGCTCCGGCGTTCGGCGACTGGTGGAGAAGCTCGCCGTCCATGGGAGGAACAGAGGGAAGACTCGGCCGAGCTGAAAATGCAGCCGATGATGACCAGGGAGGTCGAGCCGAGGATGCTGGCGGCCTGCAGCTTGCGTCCATGGAGGGGCGAGCACAGGAAGAGGCTGGGCCGAGCTCCAACCGGAGGGGCTTGCTGTTGCTGCGTTTTGGAACAGAGAGGAGGAAGAGAGGAGATGGCGTGAGGGAGAAAGGGGGAGGGGCTGGTGCTGCCACCTTTAAAGGGGTGCTTGCTGCAGCCATTGGTGGGCTGGGCGGCTGCTGCAGAGCTCAGGTCATGTCAGCCAGCTGCAGCAGGTGGCAGAGCGACTTTGAGCGCCCATTTTTGGCATTTTCCTTTTGGAATAGAACCTTGGTCACTGCACAAAATATCTTCCTTGATGTATAATCTACAAATCGTGTATAGAGATTGAGGTGATTCGGGCACTGGTTTGAAAGTTATAGACCCACGAAAACTGGTTTATCAGTGGGTTAAAAATCAGTGGAAACTCGTGAAAATTGAATGTCAAAGGATGTCAAACGGAATCGGATGAATGCCATCTTTTAATATGTTGTGCCTCTATTAGTTATTAACAACTTTTATATTTGGAGAAACTTGAGTTGTTCAACAAAAATTTGGGAACGCGAGACGTCGATCCGAACGACGCTGATTTCAGACTTAGAAGAATTCGAATCCGGAAATTAGATTTTTATTCTGTCTTGATGGCACTGTTTGAGATACTTAGAGATTGAATCAAGGCTTGGTTTAAATATAAAGTTTGTTGTATAACACAGGTTCTACAATTTTTATCAAAGGTCAAACCTCATATCTTGAATATAAGTTAAAGTTTCACTTTGGTCAAGGTAGCATCATTATAAAGCTTCAATTTATATTTTTAATGCAATCGGGGTATGTTCTCGACATTTCCTTGGCATTTTCTCTACATGAACCCTTAATAACTTTTGTTATAGAGTTGATATAGAGTTGTTTCGGCAAGATGACAAGGTTTTGTTGAATTTCAAAAATTGCATTTGTTCAGACGAGCAGTTTCAAGCATGTATAGGATTTATAATTTCATACGAATATTTGGTTCAACTTTGAGAAATCTTTAGAATAAACTTGATAGATAGAGGTGAATGATGACATAAAGATAACAAGCTGATTTGCATAAAAATTAATTAGAGATTGACACAAAGAGATTCTGCGGGAGAATGTGGATTCGGATTAAGTATTTGGACATAGACCGACTATCGAGACAGCGGATTCGGACATAGATCGGATAATATCACAACTGTCAAGAGTCCGAATAAATGAGTCTGGACAGGAGTTACGAGACGATATTGACTTTCGAATTTTCATTTGCTCTGAGAAATAAAAGTTTTAACAGGCTCCAAATTTGGTTGTTCTTGAGATCGAATAATTCCAAATTTGGTGAAACATTCATTAGTAACTTGATACATGGAGATAAATTTGATAAGGGAAAAGAAATTTTCACTGAGCATCCGGGATTAAGATAAATCTCCCGACATAACACAAAACTGACACCTAGGGTGTCACATGAATCACCTGGAAGCCGAAGCAATCTAGGATGCTCAGGACGTGGCAGTAGGTATGTTTCTAGTCGAATCCTACCCAGCAAAAGTATTATTACATATCTTGGGAGGCAAAAATCCCTCCCGATTAACAGTAAAAAGTTTTTAAAGGAGGACACTTCCTCCCGAGGCTTCAGTCTTGGTTTTCTTCCTTAGGCACCACCTTGGAACAGAAGCAACAAAAATTTGCTGTCTCCTCACCTACAACAACATAGGTTCGAAAACCCTGAGTACGGAGTGTACTTTCACAAGTCTTACCCGTCAAAATAAAATACTCTCAAGGATATGCTGGCTTTTGGGAATCAAGGAAAGGTAATCAATTTCTCAAGGAAGGAAATGCAGCAATTTGTTTAGCACACAACTCCTATCACCTAATGCATCAAGCAAGTGAGAAAGATTTTAAAATAGCAAGGAGGTGGCAAATGCACGAGGGCTTGCCTTGTGTTATTGGTGAGTCGGGCTCTGCTCCACAGATGTCAAAATAAAAGCAGTTCCTGGCCTGAGGTTCTTCAGGTGGGGGTGGTGTAGCTCTTGCTTCTTCAACTTCTACTTCTTCTTCGTTTTCTATATATCACATATATATAATCATGAATGCTCATGAATGCTCATGTAATGCTCATGAAAATGCAAAGATAATAAAGGTATATTATCTAAGGTCTTGAATACAATTTTCCTTCATGGGACCCCAGGAAACTAGGGTTTTTGGAGTCATTAGTGAAGTTCTTAGGGCAGGTATCACTAGAAGACTAGGGTTTTAGGGTTTAGGCATCAAACATTGTCCAAATCATACCAAACTTTACCCAAGGCTTCTAAATAACATTTAAAGCTTATCCAATAAGTTTAGTGATTTTTGGGATTATTAATCAATTTCTAAAATTCTAGGGGTATAAGCCTTCGCTATTTTAAATACTCCATAATTTCTTAGTTGGACTAAAAATCATGCTATTATTTTTATTAAATACTATAGAAAATTAGGACCTAGCAAGAATAGTCTTGCATTTTTAGCATTTTTCTACAATGTTCTAGAAATCCTTTAATCTTGACAGAAAAAGAAAAAGAAAAACTCGGAACAGTGTTAGGCTGAATTCAGCCCAACCGACCTGCAGAAGGGAGAAAGCACGCGCGCGTCCGCGCTCGCGCTGCCGACCTTGCAAAAAGGCCCCTGCTGATTTGAATAACTTGAAACAGGGTCGCAGTACAATTCCTAGAGTCGCTGACATCTACAAAAACAGCCCCTAGTTCTATTTCTTTACATAGCTCGGTCCACGACGTGGAGCGGCGGAGCAGGCACTCTGGCGAGCTCACTCTGGCCGGAATACGCCACGACCAGTGCTCTAAATTGGTTTACTCCTAATTCAACACCGAAGAAGCATTTCCCCTCGATCAATTGCACTAGCGGAGCTCTAAATCGTCCTGCCCACGGAGACAGCGCGAACAACGGATGAACACGGGTGTTCCCGACGACCTGGCGCAGCTTAGCTCAATTGAATGGGTCAAGGAGCATCAGGAGAACCTAAGGACACTGAAACGGGAGAGCAGAGAGCATGAACAGACCTGGGAGTAGCTAGCCACGGAGTACGGAGGATTTTCGTTCGCCGATGACAAAAAAGGGGGAAAACGGCGCTGCGACGTTTCCGGGCGGAATTAGGAGGTGAGGCTGGGGCTACACGGTCGCAAAGGACTATGGTTTCACCGTGCACAACCAATTTGGGAGAGGTGGAGAGGATTTCGCGAATTTGTGCTTCAACCGAGTTCACTGGTGAAGATGTGAATACCTCGCCGTGGGTGGCACGGCTATTTAAAGGCGCGGTGGTCCGACTAACGATCCACGGCCGCGGATTACACCGTTCGTGCATGGTTACCACGTAAAGAAGGGACACAGTGAGGGAGGAGCGAGGCATGGATGACACAGCGGCGGAAATGACCGAGCCACGGCGGCCGCCGGTGAATTATCTCCGACTAGGCTCAGGCTAGGTCCGCGAGGTCGCGACACGTCCAAAGTTACCTCCCTGCGAATATCCACGGCGTGCCAGGCATGAATCACGGCAATCGGCGCGAATCCGGGCGTGCGGATCGCCAGCGGCAAGGGGGACTGAACCCTGGGATATTTCAGTGCACTGTACCATTGGAAGCTTCATCAGTTGTTCTGACCGAGAATCTTCAAAGGCATTTTTCTTGAATTTTTGCATGACAACTTGCTAATCTGTTTGTAGAAAACTTGTAGTCCTATATACAAACTAAAATTCTGCTACAGAGATCATGCTCAGTTGCTTACTCCTTTGAGCATGAGTCAAGCCTAAAGTTCTTCAAAACTCACTGACAGTCCATATCCAGTTTCTGTATTATCTGAAAGCCAAACTTTAGGGCCAATTATCTCCATCTTTTTGCATAACACAATGCTTAATACCTTAATCAAAGTTGTACTCCTATAGTAGCTCTAGAATTTTGATGTGTTGACCCTAGGCAAAATCTTTGTATATTTGGATCTACAGAGTTTCAAAGTCAGCAATATTCACTGATTTTCAGACTTCGCCATATGAGAGGAATGGAGTGGCTTTTTGCAAATAAGCCCATTTCACATCTTTTGACTTGGAAATCCTCACATGTGTGAACCATATGCTTTAGGGTACCCTAATTCCTTGGTTTTTGCACTTAGGTCCAAAAGTGTGCAACATTTACATATAACCCCCTAGGGTTTCAGTCCAAGGTTTTCCAGGGGTTTGTTTAGGGTTTTTGGGGTGGAGGTCGACGTTGTGCTATCCGACTACAACAACCACAAGGGTGTTGCGCCTTAGCGATAGTTACACCGGCTCCTGTTGTTGCTGCTCTTGCCGTGCCAAGAACAACCTTGAACCTGCAAGCAATCGAGAACAAGCAAGAACAAGATAAAACGAAGACGCTCACGGATCTGATAGAGTTGGGGTTCTGTTTCAAGTATCCTGGTGGTCTAGCCGACACACGCGTTTACAAGGAAGTAGCAAAGGCTAAACTTACATCAAACAAAAACCCAAGTTCTTTGGTGGCTGCTAGTTGCTTAAATAGAGGAATAGAAAGGAGTTCTAATGGAGAACGAAACTCT
The DNA here is from genome assembly GCF_902167145.1 of Zea mays. Taxonomy (NCBI): domain Eukaryota; kingdom Viridiplantae; phylum Streptophyta; class Magnoliopsida; order Poales; family Poaceae; genus Zea; species Zea mays. The sequence goes on from NC_050098.1 coordinate 87,273,491, forward strand.
CTCGGCAGTTTCTGGATGCCTCGTTTGGTTTCTGTCATTGATTCTTGATGCACATGAAAGTAGACGAAGAGAGCTTTCCAACAAGTAGTTATTTGCACTAAACAACCTTGGGAGTGGAAAGTTATGCTCCATTTAATTTGGTGCATGCTGCAGTTACGAAATTGACTTGGGTAGAGCAGGAGTTCACTCGGCAGTTTCTGGACGCTTAGTGTCTGATCTCTCGTTGATTCTTGATCCACTAGAAAGTAGACAAAGAGACCTTTCCAACAAGTGCTTATTTGCATTAAACAACCTTGGGAGCTGAAAGATATGCCCTCTTAAACTTGCACTTGTTGTAGTTTCGAAATCCCCTCAAGTGGAGCAGCTTTTATTGCCTTGTTGCCTTCTCAAATTCTAGATGGTTCACCTCCCAAACACCTTAGAATAATAAAGTAATCACAAGGTATTAGTACCTCATTTAAGGAATGATTAGCTTCAACAACAAGGAACGAGTTCACCTGATAATTAAATTTACGTGCACAGACTCGTTTCACTCGTCCATGATTAAATGGTGAAGGAGGTCGCTGGTGTGGTGTATTGATGGCAGTGATGTCCTCATCACCAAGGGTTTGTTTAGGGTTTTTGGTACTTCTAGGGTTTGGGTGCCACTTAAGTCCATTAATGGTGATATCTTATGATCATCTCTAATGAGTTTTGAAGTTCTCTCTTATTTAGGCTTTGTTAACACTCTGAAGCTCAGTTTAGGGTTGAGTACCTTACCCTAGGGTTTCACCCATGACCAGTCACATCAATACAACTTGTTTGAAATTTTTGCCTAGTGAATGCATTCTAAGTGTAACAATCACATGATATGCTGATGCTCATGATGTTATGCTCAAGTTTTAGTGCTAGTAAAACCAGGGGTGTTACAGTGGACGCGCCCATGTCTGCGCGTTCTCCGGCCACGACCAAGCCCCCACGCCCCTTTTGAACCCCGCGCCCTGCTCGCCCACCTCCCCTCTTCCATTTGCGCCCTCTGCCCAGCTCTCTCGCTCTCTCTCTCACTCTGCCCACGCGAACCGAGAACTTCCGCCACCGCCCGCCGACATCCACCTCCTGTTCCGTGGCTGCCGTTGCGCCCGCGCCCCGTCTAGTGCCACGGTGAGCTTCACCTTGCCTTCAGCTTCTCGGGACACCCTTCGGTGTGCCCCTTCCCTCCCTGGTTCAGCCGGCCCGCGCTCAACGGAGTGGTTCTTGCGTAGCCGGAGCTCAACCATCGTCGCCCCGTCGCGTCCCTATGCCTCCGACGTTGCCCCGTGCCTCCAGCGTTCCCCTGCAAGGTGAGCAACCTCCCTGCACCCCTATTTCCCTGTGTACTGCACAAGTTAGCGCGCAATTGCTCGCCGGAGTTGCCCCGCGCCGCCGTTAGCCCGCCGCGCCGTGTGTAGCGCCCTGTGGTGCTCCCACACCGGCGTGGTGCCCTTGGTTGAGTCTGCCAGATCCCCCTGTGCGCGCCTAGGCCAACCCCCAAGCCTCTGGTGCCCCTCCATGGCCGGTCTGCTCGTCTCCGGTGAGTTTCCGCCATGGGACCGAGCAGCGCCACCACGCCTATGACCGCACCACTGCCGTTAGATCTCGGTCGTTCGCCCGAGATCGGACAGTGTAGAGCCAACCCGAGCGGATCTAATCGTAGTCGTCCGATCCAGATCCAACCATCTCTCCTCTCTCCCCCCTCACTCGCGCCTCTGCCCCTGGGCCTGGCTGGTTAGCCCGCCCTGGCTCGCTGACGCCCTGACCCCGCTTGTCAGTCGCGTCCGCGTGCCCGCGCCCGTGCGCGCGCCCGCGCGATCTAATCTGGGTTGTCGGATTCTGATCCGATGGCTGAGATTACCCCGTACCCCTTCGCGTGGTTATTTTGCTTAAGAACCCCCCTGGTTTTAGGAAATCAACCCGAAGGCCTCTGTTTTAGCGCATAGGTCCCTGGTTACTTTAGAATAGCCCCTGTACTTTTATTTAATTATAGATTTAGCCTTAATTTCATATTTCAAACTTTAAAACTTGTTTATTTCATGGATAATATTTAAAGGATAATCAAATTCCTAAATGAGAGTAGTTTATATTATAATTCTAACTTTCCTTTGTTTTAATCACTACTTAACCTTTTTGAACTATGTCCCAAACATTTAGAGAGTAATCAATTTCCCCAATTAGGATTACTCCACTTTCTTTGTAAACTTGATATCATTCCCCTACACTTAATACTAAACCTTTTTGAGTTATGTGACAATGATTGTAAATGTTTGATGTGTTGTTTATTTATACTTTTCCAAATATATTGAATGTATGCTCGTTTTACTTAGACAACGAGCAGTCCAAGGTTCCTGAGTGTGTTGTTGGAGACCTCCCTGAGCAACAACCTGGTGAAGGCAAGTGTCCTCAAACCTATTATGTCCTACTATACTTTATAATTCATTGTTCTGCATTACATTACCGAAACTTAAGGATTGACTAGTTTGTATTTCCCTTACCCTTGTTTACCTTTTTGGGTTAATCATGATTAGCTTATGCTATTGCTTAAACTTAATCAATGAACATGATGTAATCTTTTATGATACGATGATGTTATCCCGATGGGGTCCTTGTGGTTACTTTAGGGGGCTCTGGCTCTTTCCTGAGTACCTCTCCGTAAGGACCTGTTTGGGGAGTGACAACCCGGGATAACAGTGCAACCATGAGGGTGGAATGGGACATCCTTAGCTGATTAATTAGAGGAACCAGAGGAGTAGTTGGCTTCGTCGTAGAGCCGTCAATGGGGTCCGGGCACAGTACTTGCTCTACCGAGATTGGTTGCAGAGGTTCTTTGATTTGGTTTTGTTAGTCACCCTTCCTTTGGGGAGATGTATTGTGTTTATCAAAATGGAGAAACCTAACGGGTGGCTATGACCTCTGGGAAATCTTTGTAAAGGCTATGTAGTGAGATCCTGCTAGGTCACCTTGGTAGTGATCATTGGGGAGGCTAGAACCCCGGGCAGAATGGGAATCACAGCTTGTGGGTAAAGTGTGCAACCTCTGCAGAGTGTTAGAAACTGGTATATCAGTCGTGCTCACGGTTATGAGCAGCCTTGGGATCCTCTTCGATTAGAAGAACAATGGTTACTTTTATGATGATGATTAACAATGGTGATTACAATCCTGATCACTAGTATTTCCTCTTGGAGGGAGTGCCTCTGAGTAATAACTGGGTTATTACTAAAATTTGGCTATACTTATAATAATAAAACTTGACCAACTAAAAGCAACTGCTTAACCTTAACTCCACATACATCTAGTCCACTTTAGCCAAACCGGACATTTGCTGAGTACGTTGATGTGTACTCACCCTTGCTTTACAAACCACCCCACCCCAGGTTGTCCCCACTATTCTCAGTGCTCAGGAGGTGAAGTTGGCAACATGGATGACTTCGAGGAGTTCCAGGAATACGACGAGTTCTAGTTTACTTTAGTGGCGATGATGAGGACATCAACACCAACACGAGTACATCTACACCAGCAGCACCTTCTCCAGCCCAGGCACCATCTTCCCCAGTCCAGGCGCCACCCCTTCCACCTGGGCCAGTGACTCGGGCCCGTGCAAGAGAATTGAACTACATCATGTTGTTAAAGAACGAAGGCCCGGAAGAATAGACGACCAGCCCAATTGCGGCCCATAATGGACGACCTAGGGTTGGCCGCCCCTAGGGGCTGCGCCCCCTCTCTATTTATACAGGAGCTGCGCCTCCTTTATTTTCCGAGTTTTGTTTTACATTAGCTTTAGCTACTCTCGAACACGCGCAAATCTACGCTGTCTTCGTGTATTCAGAACTCCACCCTCGAGTAATAGATTAGATTGCTCGCATCTTTTTCTTGTTCGTTCTTTGATTGCGCACAGGAAACGATCTTCGTGATCAGGCCGATCTCGCATCAGCAAGGTCGGTAACCACAGGGAGTTGGTTCAGCGATTGCATTGGCGCCTCGGGCTTGCTCGTCGTAGTCGGATCGCAAGGGTCAACTTCCGCCAAATCGGAATTATCTCTACTCGCCGAAAGATCGGGCACCTCAGCTACATCAATTGGTATCAGATTTCCAGGTTGATCGGTGAGTTTATCGAGTTTTTTTTCCTACAGTCCACAAAACCACATAAAAATTCAGGTTATACCTTATCCCAGCACCCTTTTGAGCCTCGCACTTTCTTTCAATAATCTGCATTGTTGAATTTGTGTGCTTTCGCGTCATTTGTTGCTGGTTGCATTGTGTTCTTCCACCATTCAAATCCTAGCGCCGCCACCATCTCCCCTTTGATCACGCCACAAACCGAGTCAACATTGTTTCCTTGTTTTTCTCCTTCGGTTACGTAAAAAAAACAGAAAAAAACAAACCGAGTCAACATTGTTTCCTTGTTTTTCTCCTTCGGTTACGTCAAAAAAAACAGAAAAAAAAAACCGAGTCAACATCGTTTCCTTGTTTTTCTCCTTCGGTTACGTCAAAAAAAAACAGAAACAAAAAAAAACAACGAAGGAGAAAGGATACGGTTGTTTCATCCCGGTCGTTTGAAAACATAACTTGAGGTACCTTCCTTAAACCGGGCATAACTTTTCGCTCGGGTGTCCGAAAAATCTGAAATTTTTACAGGAACTAGTTGACACCATTCTGAGGCCGGCCAAACTCACCTTTGGTCTGTTTGGGTTCGACAAAATTGTCAAAAAAATTCAGGAAAATAAAGAAAAAATCCGTCAAAGTTCTCGCACGCTTTTCAGAGAACTTCCTGATTTTCTGTAGACCACATTTGAACTCTGTTTGAGGTGAAACTTCGTGTAGCTCCTATTTTGTTGCTTCTTGTGCTGAGAAAAATATCAAAAAAATCATACAAAAAAGAAAAACAAAATCACTTGTGATTCCTACTAGTGGCCTCGCTAGTACAATATTTACGGTACTGCCATTCTGCTAGTTCCATCCGTCCTTTGCACTTGTGGCCAGCAATATAGTTTCGTGTTTTGCACTATAATTCAACTTTGCATTATTGTTTGGTCGTGCTAATCCTTGACTTGAGTGCAGCCTACCCAGAACTCCACATATTTCTACGACGAGTAGGTTTCTGTTTCTCCAGGCAATCGCTCATCCAATCTTTCACCGGTTCCACCTGTTGGTTGCAGTTCACCACTGTGGCTTGGTAAGAACGGATAAGAATTTGATAACAGCACTAGTGTGAGCGCCTTGTGAGCAGTACACCCCTGTTTTTGTCGTTTTTTTGGTGTTTTGGTGTTTGCGCTAACTATGGCAGGAGCACATGACACGGTGGATGCCCAGTTGCTGGAAGTAAAGGGACAAGTTGATGGACTTGCTGATGACATTAGGACGATGCATGAACGGCTTGATTCAACGGTCACTTCGACGACCGAGCGTTTCAACCAGCTTGACCTTGCTCAAACGGCGACTCGCACCACACTCGACACCATCCTGGCACGCCTTGATGCGTTGACCACAAAGATGGAGCAGGACTACGGCGGTGACACTGAGTGGGACGATGGAGATCGCCGTGGTCGTGCACGCCGTGTGGTTCGTCATCCCCCTAATGACTTATTTTCTAAGATTAAATTTAAAATTCCACCTTTTAATGGCAAATATGATCCTGCTGCATATCTTGATTGGGAGTTAGAGGTTGAACAAAAATTTTCATGCCATGATATTGCTGCACATTCTCAGGTTAAAGCTGCTATTAGTGAATTTACTGATTTTGCTTTAATTTGGTGGCGTGAGTTTAAAATAAAACATCCCACTACCATTCCAACCACTTGGGATCAGTTGAAAGTTGCGATGCGACATCGATTTGTGCCTTCGTATTATGCTCGTGATTTGCTTAATAAAATGCAGCGTTTTCAGCAAGGTTCTCAATCTGTTGAGGACTATTTCCAGGAGTTACAAAAAGGTATGATTCGTTGTGGGATATTGGAGGACAACGACGCTGCTATGGCACGTTTTCGTGGTGGTTTAAACCGCGAAATCCAAGATATACTTGATTATAAGGAATATTATGATATGACTACTTTATTTGAATATGCTTGCAAAGCTGAACGTGAAGTGCAGGGACGCCGCTCGAAGCCATATTCTAACCCTTTTGTAGGACGAAGCTCGACATCCACCTCAGCACCAGTTCCCCCTGCGCCATCCACGTCCACCACTACTCCACGCGAGAAGACGACCAAACCAGCCAGCACTGCCCCACCCACAGGTCGTACACGGGATATTCAGTGTCATCGCTGTAGAGGGTTTGGCCATGTGATTCGGGACTGCCCAAACAAGCGCACTTTACTCATTCGTGACGATGGTGAGTACTCTTCCGCTAGTGATTCTGAAGAAATTGAACATGCACTACTTGCCACTAACCATGCAGCTAAGGCGGAGGTACATGTCAACCCGGGCGACACTGATAGGTATGAAAGTCTTGTTGTGCAGCATGTTCTCAGTACACAGGTCGCTTTGCCCAAGAAGAATCAGCGACACACTCTGTTCCATACAAAGGGTGTTGTGCAGGAGCGGTCAATTCGCATCATTATCGACAGCGGCAGTTGCAACAATTTGGCGAGTACCATGCTGGTCGAAAAGTTGTCGTTACCCACTCGTAAGCATCCAAACCCATATCACATTCAATGGCTTAATGATGGTGGTAAAATAAAAATCACGCGTTCCGTGCGAGTTCCTTTCTCCATGGGTGCTTATTCTGATTTTGTTGATTGTGATGTTATTCCCATGGAAGCATGCTCTTTGTTACTTGGTCGACCTTGGCAATATGATACTGATAGCTTGCATCATGGTCGTTCGAATCATTATTCTTTCATTTTTAAGGGTCAGAAAATAATTATACATCCAATGACACCTGAACAAATTGTTAAAGATGATCTTGCCCGAGCTGCTATAACTGCTAAACAACTTGATCCATCGCCCTCTGTTCCTTCTGAAATTAAGTTGAAGGCTCCTGTTTTACTTGCTACACGTGCTGATTTTGATGATCTACACGGTGCTCATTTGCCATGCTATGCACTGGTATGCTCTAGTGTCCTCATTTCACTTGATGATGCACCATCTTTGGCTATTCCCCCTATGGTTGCTAACCTTTTGCAGGAGTACGCTGATGTCTTTCCCAAAGACTTACCACCGGGTCTCCCACCGCTTCGTGGCATTGAGCACCAGATCGACCTCATTCCCGGTGCACAGCTTCCGAACCGCGCACCATACCGTACAAATCCGGATGAGACGAAGGAGATTCAGCGCCAGGTACAGGCGTTGCTTGACAAAGGATACATTCGTGAGTCTCTTAGCCCTTGCTCTGTTCCTGTGTTACTTGTTCCCAAGAAGGATGGGTCATGGCGTATGTGTGTAGACTGTCGTGCTATTAATAACATCACTATTCGTTATCGCTATCCTATACCACGCCTTGATGATATGCTAGATGAGCTTAGTGGTGCCATTATTTTCACTAAGATTGATTTGCGTAGTGGTTACCACCAGATTAGAATGAAACTAGGTGATGAATGGAAAACAGCCTTCAAAACGAAATTTGGTTTATATGAATGGTTGGTTATGCCGTTTGGATTGACTAATGCTCCCAGCACTTTTATGCGAGTGATGAATGAAGTTCTGAGGCCCTTCATAGGATTGTTTGTGGTTGTTTATTTCGATGATATCCTTATTTACAGCAAATCTAAGAAAGAGCATTTGGAACATTTAAGTGCTGTTTTTGATGCATTGCGTGCCGCCCAGTTATTCGCTAACATGGAAAAATGCATCTTTTGCACACGACGTGTCTCATTTCTTGGTTATGTTGTTACTCCACAGGGCATTGAGGTGGATAGCAGCAAGATTGCTGCCATTCGGGAGTGGCCTACACCGACGACGGTCACACAAATTCGGAGCTTTCTTGGACTTGCCGGTTTCTACCGCAGATTTGTTCGTGATTTTAGCTCCATTGCAGCGCCTCTACATGAGCTTACAAAGAAAGATGTGCCGTTTGCTTGGAGTGATTCGCAGGAGGAAGCGTTCAGCACTTTGAAAGATAAGTTAACCCAAGCTCCCCTATTGCAATTGCCTGATTTTAATAAAGTATTTGAGCTTGAATGCGATGCTAGCGGTATTGGGCTAGGTGCTGTTTTATTACAAGAAGGAAAACCAGTTGCTTATTTTAGTGAAAAATTAAGCGGTGCTAGTCTGAAATATTCTACTTATGATAAGGAGCTTTACGCGTTAGTGCGCACTTTACATACATGGCAGCACTATCTTTGGCATCGTGAGTTCATAATTCATTCTGATCATGAGGCTTTAAAACATATTCGTACCCAAACAAATCTGAACCGTCGTCATGCTAAATGGGTAGAATTCATTGAGTCTTTTCCTTACATTATTAAACACAAGAACGGGAAGGACAATGTTATTGCTGATGCTTTGTCTCGTCGCTATACCATGCTGTCACAGTTAGATTTTAAAATCTTTGGTTTGCACACTGTAAAAGATCAATATGTTGACGATGCTGATTTTAAAGATGCTTTCGGCCATTGTATTAATGGGAAACCATGGGGCAAATTTCACATACAGGATGGGTTCCTGTTTCGCGCTAACAAGCTGTGTGTTCCAGCTAGCTCGGTTCGTCTTTTGTTGTTACAGGAAGCACATGGAGGCGGTCTCATGGGGCACTTTGGCGTCTACAAGACACATGAGGTGTTGGCTGCCCACTTCTTTTGGCCTCGGATGCGCGCTGATGTTGAGCGCCTTGTTGCACGCTGCACTACTTGTCAGAAAGCTAAGTCACGGTTGAACAACCATGGTTTGTATATGCCTTTGCCTGTTCCTACTTCCCCTTGGATTGATATTTCGATGGATTTTGTTTTGGGATTGCCTAGAACTAAGAAGGGGAGGGATAGCATTTTTGTGGTTGTTGATCGATTCTCCAAAATGGCTCATTTCATACCTTGTCATAAGACTGATGATGCTAGCAATGTTGCTGAATTGTTTTTTAGAGAGATTATTCGTTTGCACGGTATTCCCAATACAATAGTCTCGGATCGTGATGCCAAGTTTCTGAGTCATTTTTGGAGATCTCTGTGGAATAAATTAGGAACTAAATTGCTATTTAGCACCACTTGTCACCCTCAGACTGATGGTCAAACTGAGGTAGTTAATCGAACTTTGTCTACCATGCTTAGGGCTGTTTTAGACAAAAATTTGAAATGTTGGGAGGATTGCTTACCTCATGTTGAGTTTGCTTATAATCATGCAACACATTCTTCTACAAAGATGTGCCCTTTTCAAATTGTTTATGGTTACATTCCTAGGGCGCCTATTGCTTTGTTTTCGCTTGATGCTACGGACGCCCCACACATAGATGCTCTTGCACATGTTGAACAAATGATTAATCTCCATGAACAAACTCAACAAAACATTGCTGTTGCTAATGCTAAATATCAGATTACTGGTAGTAAAGGCCGGAAACTAGTTACTTTTGAACCTGGTGATATGGTTTGGTTGCATTTGAGAAAGCATCGTTTTCCTACTTTGCGCCGTTCTAAATTGATGCCTCGTGCTGCTGGTCCTTTTAAGGTACTAACCAAGATTAATGATAATGCTTATATCCTTGACCTGCCTGCGGAGTTTGGTGTTTCCACTAGTTTTAATGTTGTAGATTTGAAACCGTATGCGGGAGAAGATGAGGAGTTGCCGTCGAGGACGACTTCAGTTCAAGAAGGGGAGGATGATGAGGACATCAACACCAACACGAGTACATCTACACCAGCAGCACCTTCTCCAGCCCAGGCACCATCTTCCCCAGTCCAGGCGCCACCCCTTCCACCTGGGCCAGTGACTCGGGCCCGTGCAAGAGAATTGAACTACATCATGTTGTTAAAGAACGAAGGCCCGGAAGAATAGACGACCAGCCCAATTGCGGCCCATAATGGACGACCTAGGGTTGGCCGCCCCTAGGGGCTGCGCCCCCTCTCTATTTATACAGGAGCTGCGCCTCCTTTATTTTCCGAGTTTTGTTTTACATTAGCTTTAGCTACTCTCGAACACGCGCAAATCTGCGCTGTCTTCGTGTATTCAGAACTCCACCCTCGAGTAATAGATTAGATTGCTCGCATCTTTTTCTTGTTCGTTCTTTGATTGCGCACAGGAAACGATCTTCGTGATCAGGCCGATCTCGCATCAGCAAGGTCGGTAACCACAGGGAGTTGGTTCAGCGATTGCATTGGCGCCTCGGGCTTGCTCGTCGTAGTCGGATCGCAAGGGTCAACTTCCGCCAAATCGGAATTATCTCTACTCGCCGAAAGATCGGGCACCTCAGCTACATCAGGCAAACCCCCAGTCAGCTGCCTGTGTAGCCTTATCTTCTATGTTTCGATACTCCGCACTTTGATGTTAATGTTAAACACTATGTTTATGTAATAGACTCTGTGGATGTCTTGGACATCTTGATGTAACTAAGTACCTTTCCGCTATTTAATTCAAGTATTGTGTGATGATGTCCAATTATGTAATCGCTGTGTACGTGAGTTTTGATCCTGGCACGTACCTGGTTCGCATTCGGTTTACCTTCCAAAACCGGGTGTGACATATGTGGTATCAAAGCCTTGCTGATTGTAGGACCGCTAACCTAGACTAGAATGGTCGACCTAAGGACTATAGACCTCTACTCTTACCTTGACCTTAGTGTCTCTTCAAAAGTTGGTCATCTTGACCAACTCTATGTTATTTATGTTAGAAATATGCCCTAGAGATAATCATAGAGATGAGCATATTTCTTTGTATCCATGATATATATATTGCTTAATTGAATATCCATGGAAGGCACCTTGTATTGATTAGCAATTATGTGAATTGTTTGTGAGATTCTTTACTTATATGGTTATTCTAAATGATGTCCCTAGTCAGAGTCGATGACTAGCACATGTATTAGTTGATGACTACATTTCACAAGTCATGAACATGGAGATGTTAAACTAATAATGTGGGCGCATGTATGACATGAGGCTGGACCGACCCAACGTGAGATATTGTAATATAGTTCTCTTTTTGCAACATGAATATTGTATCCTTAGACCTGAGATTGTCGCATGTTCTCAAGATGTGAATTGACTTACTTAGAGACTATCAAACGCTATCCCGTAACTAGGTAGTTATAAAGGTAGTTTTGGGTTTGTCAGGAAGCATGCTGTGAGGCATGGTCAGTCAAGATGGAATTTGTCCCTCTCTTTGTGAGAGAGATATCTCTGGGCCCCTCGAGTGATTGGATCAAGAAATGCATGGCCGTGCTAGGGTTAAGAGTTAACAATTGAAAGGATTCCAATTCACGGTATCGAGAAAGAGAGGTCAGCTTAGAGCCAGACCAAATATCGTGAGACAAAGGGAACATCATGTACGTAATGTTGCAATGGTTCGTCTGATATGATCTTTACGTGCGCATAGGAGTTGACATGTCTTGCTAGAGGCCGCTGTCAATTATTGGGCCAAGTAAGAGTACTCGGGCCATGTCTATTTGTACGTGAACCTATAGGGTCACACACTTAAGGGGAAGGAAGCCAAATTCGGATTAGATCCAAAATTAGACTGGGCTTTAGGGTTAATGATGGGCCTCGGTGTCAGAAGCCCACCATAACGTCTATATAATGAGGGGCGGGGGCGCGGTTAGGTTTAACCTAATTCGCCACCTGCAAACGAGCAGCCGCCGCTCACCTCTCGCCCTCGCCAAGCCGCCGTCGCGAACCTAGCAGTTTGGTACGCGGCGCTTCCTCCCTGTACGTGTGGATACCTCGGAGGTGCTGCATCTGGAGCACTGGGACGAACCGTGCGAGGACGTGAAGGACACAGACGACTGCACGGCACTGCTCGACGCGTTCGTCTACATCGAGACGTCTTCCGCTGCTCTGCGCGTCTAGTGGTAGTTCCATGACCTATAACCGCAGTAGTTCTTGGTATTATGGGGTTGAAAATTTTGTTTTGCGCTAGTGTAGCCTCCCTATAATCCTACAATTTACTTATCTCAAAAGGTTTCCTCTCACTTTCCTTTCTGTTTACTTTCTGGTCTCATAGTTCTATTCTTACTCTTGTGCTTACGATGTCTATTGTAGATGGCTCGTCTCAGGTGCACTGCACGTAAGTCGGTGATCCCCTTTTTGCCTTCTCGCCTAGCGGAGCGTCCACTGCATCGCACGGTGTCAGGTCAGTCCAGCCAGATGGAGAGACTGCATTGTTGCCTGCACAAGGAGCAGGAGCGCCGATGCCAGGAGCAGGAGCAGGAGCAACAGGACTCTTCCCCCTCACCTCAGCGGGAACTGGAGTCTGAGAGGCCGCCTTCCCCTGCACCTCAGCCATAGATGCCCCCTGCACCACCTTAGGGCATCCCGGCTGTTGGAGGAGACCCTGACGGAGACGGAGACGGAGACGACGACGACGCCGGTGGCAGTTCGAGCCACGGCACGGAGCGCTCGAGGAGCCAAAGCCAGAGGGATGGATCGCTAGACCCATCACTCGTGACGCCGCTCGCGGGTGTCACTTCCACAACGCTCTCGATACCCTGTTGCGTTGGGCTTTCGACCGACACACATGGTCTATCGAGTATCGTTGTGTAGTCTACCAGTATCGTCGCGGGCTATACCCGGACCAGTGGGAGGCTACTTGCTTGGTGCACCATCCGGACGATGATCTCCGGGGCACAGAAGCCTTCTCAGAGCATTATTCTATCACTGAGAGGGACACTGCTGAGGCAGCCATGCAAGATGCAGCACGACGGGCACTTTCTCAGTATTGCTCGTTGTTCAGCGGGGTAGCTGATGGCCTTGACCTGAAGTACTACCCTCGCCGTTCGACCGGCAGTGCTGGAGGTGTGATTGTCTCGCCAGTTGGTGAGGGCAATCCCAGGCTGAGCAGTATGGTCAACTTGGTCGCTGTGCTCAACATAGAGTTGGACCACGCCCTTGACGAGTTGGGCAAGGTTCGGGCGGAGGTTGCGGAATTGCGTGCTGAATGCGCGGCATGCCACTATCTTGATGGTGGTTCTCCGCCCCTATCGGGATTCAGCACCCTTACCATTCACTGCCCCGTGGTCGCTTCGACTATGGTACCCCAGACTGCAGGACCCACATAGATTTAGATCCATAGATCGATGGAGTCGGGGTCTGTAATAATGCTTAATTTAGTGTCTTAGTCTAGTCAGTCTTAGTTAGAGTTAGTTTGGTTATCTTTTGTTGGATGCTTGTCATGAAGAACATGTAATGAAGTTGGATCTTTGTAATGATTGTCATCAAGGTGTGGGTATCCCCTACTGAAAGGGAATTAGGCTTACACCTAGTTCCTATATAATTTTGGTGGTTGAATTGCCCAACACAAATCTTTGGACTAACTAGTTTGTTCTAGTGTATAAGTTATACAGGTGTCAAAGGTTCACAACATAGCCAATAAAATGACCAAGTGTTGGGTTCAACAAAAGGGCAAAGAGCCAACCGAAGGCCCTCTGGTCTGGGCGCACCGGACTGTCCGGTGTACCACCGGACAGTGTCCGGTGCACCAGGGGACTCCAGCTCGAACTCGCCACCTTCGGGAATTTCCAGGGGCTCTCGCGCTATAATTCACCGGACTGTCCGGTGTACACCGGACAGTGTCCGGTGCGCCATGGAGAAGCGGCCTCAGGAACTCTTCAGCTTCGGGAAAAGCCAACGGCTCGTCCGCTATAATTCACCGGACATGTCCGGTGTGCACCGGACTGTCCGGTGTGACTCCAGTGCAACGGCTATCCCGCGCCAACGGCTACCTGCAGATACATTAAATGCGCCGCAGCGCGCGCAGACGTCAGGTTTGCCCATACTGGCGCACCGGACAATGAACAGGAGCTGTCCGGTGCGCCACCGGACATCAAGGGTGGCCCACAAGTCAGAACTCCAACGGTCAGATTCCAACGGCACTGATGACGTGGCAGGGGCACCGGACATGTCCGGTGTGCACCGGACTGTCCGGTGCGCCATCGAGCAGACTGGCTCCCCAACGGCCACATTTGGTGGTTGGGGCTATAAATACCCCAACCACCCCACATTCATAGTCATCCAAGTTTTCCACTTCTCAACCACTTACAAGAGCTAGGCATTCAATTCTAGACACATTCAAAGAGATCAAATCCTCTCCAATTCCACACAAAACCCTAGTGACTAGAGAGAGTGATTTGCCGTGTTCATTTGAGCTCTTGCGCTTGGATCGCATTCTTTCTCTCTCTTTTGCTCTTGTGATCAACACTCAATTGTAACCGAGGCAAGAGGCACCGATAGTGTGGTGGCCCTTGCGGGGAAGTTTTGTTCCCGGTTGATTGAGAAGAAGGAAAGCTCACCCGGTCCGAGGGACCGTTTGAGAGAGGGAAGGGTTGAAAGAGACCCGGCCTTTGTGGCCTCCTCAACGGGGAGTAGGTTTGCAAGAACCGAACCTCGGTAAAACAAATCCACGTGCCACTCTCCTTATTTGCTTGCGATTTGTTTTGCGCCCTCTCTTGCGGACTCATTTATTATTACTAACGCTAACCCCGGCTTGTAGTTGTGATTATTTTTGTAAATTTCAGTTTCGCCCTATTCACCCCCCCTCTAGGCGACTATCAATTGGTATCGGAGCCCGGTGCTTCATTAGAGCCTAACCGCTCGAAGTGATGTCGGGAGATCACGCCAAGAAGGAGATGGAGACCGGCGACGGCAAGCCCACTACAAGCCAAGGGAGCACTTCATCTTCATCGGAAGAGTCCCGCACCAAGAGAAGAGAGAAGAAAAAGAAATCCTCCAAGCGGAAGGAGAAAAGATCTTCCTCTTCTCACCATAAGGAGAAGAAGGAAAAATCTTCTCACAAGCCGCATCGGAGTGGGGACAAGCACAAAAGGATGAGGAAGGTGGTCTTCTACGAGACCGACACTTCATCGACCTCCACCTCCGGCTCCGACGCGGCGTCCGTCACTTCTAAACGCCAAGAGCGTAAGAAGTATAGTAAGATCCCCCTACGCTACCCTCGCATTCCTAAACATACACCTTTACTTTCCGTCCCATTAGGCAAACCACCAACTTTTAATGGTGAAGATTATGCTATGTGGAGTAATTTGATGCGATTTCATCTAACCTCTCTCCACAAAAGATTATGGGATGTTGTTGAGTATGGTGTACAGGTACCATCCGTAGGGGATGAGGGCTATGACACGGACGAAGTGGCCCAAATCGAGCACTTCAACTCCCAAGCCGCAACTATCCTCCTTGCCTCCCTAAGCAAGGAGGAATACAACAAAGTACAAGGATTGAAGAACGCCAAGGAGATTTGGGACCTACTCAAGACGGCGCACGAAGGTGATGAACTCACCAAGATCACCAAGCGGGAAACGATCGAGGGGGAGCTCGGTCGCTTCCGTCTTCGCCAAGGGGAGGAGCCACAAGACATGTACAACCGGCTCAAGACCTTGGTGAACCAAGTGCGCAACCTCGGGAGCACAAAATGGGATGACCACGAAGTGGTTAAGGTTATTCTAAGAGCACTTATTTTCCTTAACCCCACTCAAGTACAATTAATTCGTGGGAATCCTAGATATCCACTAATGACCCCCGAGGAAGTTATCGGGAATTTTGTGAGCTTTGAATGCATGATTAAGGGCTCCAAGAAGATCAACGAGCTTGACGAGCCCTCCACATCCGAGGCGCAACCGGTGGCCTTTAAGGCAACGGAGGAGAAGAAGGAGGAGTCTACACCAAGTAGACAACCAATTGACGCCTCCAAGCTTGACAATGAGGAGATGGCCCTAATCATCAAAAGCTTTAGGCAAATTCTCAAGCAACGGAAGGGGAAGGACTACAAACCCCGTTCCAAGAAGGTTTGCTACAAGTGTGGTAAGCCCGGTCACTTCATTGCAAAATGTCCTATGTCTAGTGACAGTGACAGGGGCGACGACAAGAAGGGAAGAAGAAAGGAGAAGAAGAAATACTACAAGAAGAGGGGCGGCGATGCCCATGTTTGTCGGGAGTGGGACTCCGACGAAAGCTCAAGCGACTCCTCCGACGACGAGGACGCCGCCAACATCGCCGTCACCAAAGGCCTTCTCTTCCCCAACGTCGGCCACAAGTGTCTCATGGCCAAGGACGGCAAAAAGAAGGTAAAATCAAGATCCTCCACCAAATATGAAACATCTAGTGATGAGGATGATGATAAAAATGAGGAGGATAACTTGCGCATTCTTTTTGCTAACCTTAACATGGAACAAAAGGAAAAATTAAATGAACTAATTAGTGCCATCCATGAAAAAGATGATCTCTTGGACTCCCAAGAGGACTTCCTAATCAAGGAGAATAAGAAACATGTTAAGGTTAAAAATGCTTATGCTCTAGAAAGAGAAAAATGTGAAAAATTATCTAGTGAGCTAAGCACTTGCCATGAGATTTTAGACAACCTTAGAAATGAAAATGCTAATTTGTTGGCTAAGGTTGATTCTCATGTTTGCATTGATCCTAGAAATGATGATGTTAATTTGCTTGCTAGGATTGATGAATTGAATGCTTCCATCGCTAGCCTTAGAAATGAGAATGAGAAATTAACTGCTAAGGCTAAGGATTTTGATGTTTGCAATACTACTATTTCTGACCTTAGAACTAAGAATGATTTGTTGCATGCTAAGGTTATTGAATTAAAGTCTTGCAAACCCTCTACATCTACTATTGAGCATGTGTCCATTTGCACTAGATGTAGAGATATTAATGTTGATGCTATCCATGATCACCTTGCCTTAATTAAAAAACAAAATGATCACATCGCACAACTTAATGCTAAAATTAGAGAGCATGACTTAGAAAATGAAAAATTTAAATTGGCTAGAAGCATGCTCTATAATGGGAGACGCCCGGGCATTAAGGACGGCATTGGCTTTCAAAGGGGAGACAATGTCAAAATTAATGCCCCTCCTAAGAACTTGTCTAACTTTGTTAAGGGCAAGGCTCCCATGCCTCAGGATAACGAGGATTACATTTTGTACCCTGCCGGGTATCCTGAGAATAAGATTAAGAAAATTCATTCTAGGAAGTCTCACTCTGGCCCTAATTATGCTTTTATGTATAAGGGTGAGACATCTAGATCTAGGCAACCAACCCATGCCAAGTTGCCTAGAAAGAAAACTATTAATGCATCAAATGATCATGCCATTTCATTTAAAACTTTTGATGCATCTTATGTGTTGACTAGCAAATCTGGCAAGGTAGTTGCCAAAATTGTTGGGGGCAAACACAAGGGCTCCAAGACTTGTGTTTGGGTACCCAAAGTTCTTGTATCTAATGCCAAAGGACCCAAAACAGTTTGGGTACCTAAAACAAAGAACTAAACTTGTTTTGTAGGTTTATGCATCCGGGGGCTCAAGTTGGATACTCGACAGCGGGTGCACAAACCATATGACAGGGGAGAAAAGGATGTTCTCCTCCTATGAGAAAAACAAAGATCCCCAACGAGCGATTACATTCGGGGATGAAAACCAAGGTTTGGTCAAAGGTTTGGGTAAAATTGCTATATCCCCTGACCATTCCATTTCTAATGTTTTTCTCGTAGACTCTCTAGATTACAACTTGCTTTCTGTTTCCCAATTATGTCAAATGGGCTACAACTGTCTTTTTACTGATATAGGTGTCACTGTCTTTAGAAGAAGTGACGATTCAATAGCTTTTAAGGGAGTGCTAGAGGGTCAGCTATACTTGGTAGATTTTGATAGAGCTGAACTCGACACTTGCTTAATTGCTAAGACTAACATGGGTTGGCTCTGGCACCGCCGACTAGCCCATGTTGGGATGAAGAATCTTCATAAGCTTCTAAAGGGAGAACACATTTTAGGATTAACAAATGTTCATTTTGAGAAAGACAGGATTTGTAGCGCATGCCAAGCAGGGAAGCAAGTTGGCACTCATCATCCACACAAAAATGTCATGACTACCGACAGGCCGCTGGAGCTACTACACATGGACTTATTCGGCCCGATCGCTTACATAAGCATCGGCGGTAGTAAGTATTGCCTTGTAATTGTGGATGATTATTCTCGCTTCACTTGGGTATTCTTTTTGCAGGAAAAATCTCAAACCCAAGAGACCTTAAAGGGATTCTTGAGACGGGCTCAAAATGAGTTCGGCTTGAGGATCAAGAAAATTAGAAGCGACAACGGGACGGAGTTCAAGAACTCTCAAATTGAAGGCTTCCTTGAGGAGGAGGGCATCAAGCATGAGTTCTCTTCTCCCTACACGCCACAACAAAACGGTGTAGTGGAGAGGAAGAATCGAACTCTATTGGACATGGCAAGAACCATGCTTGATGAGTACAAGACACCGGACCGGTTTTGGGCCGAAGCGGTCAACACCGCCTGCTACGCCATCAACCGGTTATATCTTCACCGAATCCTCAAGAAGACATCATATGAACTCCTAACCGGTAAAAAGCCCAACATTTCATATTTTAGAGTTTTTGGTAGCAAATGCTTCATTCTTATTAAAAGAGGTAGAAAATCTAAATTTGCTCCTAAAACTGTAGAAGGCTTTTTACTTGGTTATGACTCAAACACAAGGGCATATAGGGTCTTTAACAAGTCCACTGGACTAGTTGAAGTCTCATGTGACGTTGTGTTTGATGAAACTAACGGCTCTCAAGTAGAGCAAGTTGATCTTGATGAAGTAGGTGAAGAACAGGCTCCATGCATAGCGCTTAGGAACATGTCCATTGGGGATGTGTGTCCTAGGGAATCCGAAGAGCCTCCAAATGCACAAGATCAACCATCCTCCTCCACGCAAGCATCTTCACCAACTCAAAATGAGGATGAGGCTCAAGTTGATGAAGGGCAAAATCAAGAAGATGAGCCACCTCAAGATGACGGCAATGATCAAGGGGGAGATGCAAATGATCAAGAAAAGGAGGATGAGGAAGAACCAAGACCGCCACACCCAAGAGTCCACCAAGCAATCCAACGAGATCACCCCGTCGACACCATCCTCGGCGACATTCATAAGGGGGTAACTACTCGATCTCGGGTTGCTCATTTTTGTGAACATTACTCTTTTGTCTCCTCTATTGAGCCACACAGGATAGAGGAAGCTCTCCAAGATTCGGATTGGGTGGTGGCGATGCAAGAGGAGCTCAACAATTTCACAAGGAATGAGGTCTGGCATTTAGTTCCACGTCCTAACCAAAATGTTGTAGGAACCAAATGGGTCTTCCGCAACAAGCAAGATGAGCATGGTGTGGTGACAAGGAACAAAGCTCGACTCGTGGCCAAAGGGTATTCACAAGTCGAAGGTTTGGATTTTGGTGAAACCTATGCACCCGTAGCTAGGCTTGAGTCAATTCGCATATTATTAGCCTATGCTACTTACCATGGCTTTAAGCTCTATCAAATGGACGTGAAAAGTGCCTTCCTCAACGGACCAATCAAGGAAGAGGTCTATGTTGAGCAACCTCCCGGCTTTGAAGACAGTGAGTATCCTAATCATGTCTATAGGCTCTCTAAGGCGCTTTATGGGCTCAAGCAAGCCCCAAGAGCATGGTATGAATGCCTTAGAGATTTCCTTATTGCTAATGGCTTCAAAGTTGGCAAGGCCGATCCTACACTCTTTACTAAAACTCTTGAAAATGACTTGTTTGTATGCCAAATTTATGTTGATGATATTATATTTGGGTCTACTAACAAATCTACATGTGAAGAGTTTAGTAGGATCATGACACAGAAATTCGAGATGTCAATGATGGGGGAGTTGAAGTATTTTCTAGGATTCCAAGTCAAGCAACTCCAAGAGGGCACCTTCATTAGCCAAACGAAGTACACTCAAGACATTCTTGCTAAGTTTGGGATGAAGGATGCCAAACCCATCAAGACACCCATGGGAACTAATGGGCATCTCGACCTCGACACGGGAGGTAAGTCCGTGGATCAAAAGGTATACCGGTCGATGATTGGTTCTTTGCTTTATTTATGTGCATCTCGACCGGACATTATGCTTTCCGTTTGCATGTGTGCAAGATTCCAATCCGACCCTAAGGAATCACACCTTACGGCCGTAAAACGAATCTTGAGATATTTGGCTTACACACCTAAGTTTGGGCTTTGGTACCCTAGGGGATCCACATTTGATTTAATTGGTTATTCGGATGCCGATTGGGCGGGGTGCAAAATCAATAGGAAGAGCACATCGGGGACTTGCCAGTTTTTGGGAAGATCCTTGGTGTCTTGGGCTTCAAAGAAGCAAAATTCGGTCGCTCTTTCCACCGCCGAAGCTGAGTACATTGCCGCAGGACATTGTTGCGCGCAATTGCTTTGGATGAGGCAAACCCTGCGGGACTACGGTTACAAATTAACCAAAGTCCCTTTGCTATGTGATAATGAGAGTGCAATCAAAATGGCCGACAATCCCGTCGAGCATAGCCGCACTAAGCACATAGCCATTCGGTATCATTTTCTTAGGGATCACCAACAAAAGGGGGATATCGAGATTTCTTACATTAATACTAAAGATCAATTAGCCGATATCTTTACCAAGCCACTTGATGAACAATCTTTTACCAGACTTAGGCATGAGCTCAATATTCTTGATTCTAGAAATTTCTTTTGCTAGCTTGCACACATAGCTCATTTAAATACCTTTGATCATATCTCTTTTATATGCTATGACTCATGTGTTTTTAAGTCGATTTCAAACCAAGTCATAGGTATATTGAAAGGGAATTGGAGTCTTCGGCGAAGACAAAGGCTTCCACTCCGTAACTCATGCTTCGCCATCACTCCGAGCAACTCTCTCTTCTTCAGGGGAGAAATGAGCATCAAGGAAAAGGACTTCATCCTTGGGGGAGAGAGTAAAAGCTCAAACGCAAAAGGACTTCGTCTTTGGTATAATCTTAACTCACTTATTTATGACCAAAGGGGAAGATTGCACTTCAAGGGCTCTAATGACTCCGTTTTTGGCGATTTATGCCAAAAAGGGGGAGAAATGAGCCCAAAGCAAAAGGACCGCACCACCACCACCAAATTCAAAAACTTAGTGTTTTCCAAAAGTCTTTATCATTTGGTATCCTATTGTGTTCAAAAGGGGAAGAAAGTAGTATTTCAAAAATGGTATATCAAAACCCTCTTGAACACTAAGAGGTGGATCTTTTTTAGGGGGAGTTTTGTTTAGTCAAAGGAAAAGCATTTGAAACAGGGGGAGGAAATTTCAAATCTTGAAAATGCTTTGCAAACTCTTATTCATGTACCTTTGACTATTTGCAAAAGATCTTTGAAATAGATTTACAAAAAGAATTTGCAAAAACAAAACATATGGTGCAAACGTGGTCCAAAATGTTATATAAGAAAGAAACATTCCTTGCATATCTTGTAAGTAGTTATATTGGCTCAATTCCAAGTAACCTTTGCACTTACATTATGTAAACTAGTTCAATTATGCACTTCTATATTTGCTTTGGTTTGTGTTGGCATCAATCACCAAAAAGGGGGAGATTGAAAGGGAATTAGGCTTACACCTAGTTCCTATATAATTTTGGTGGTTGAATTGCCCAACACAAATCTTTGGACTAACTAGTTTGTTCTAGTGTATAAGTTATACAGGTGTCAAAGGTTCACAACATAGCCAATAAAATGACCAAGTGTTGGGTTCAACAAAAGGGCAAAGAGCCAACCGAAGGCCCTCTGGTCTGGGCGCACCGGACTGTCCGGTGTACCACCGGACAGTGTCCGGTGCACCAGGGGACTCCAGCTCGAACTCGCCACCTTCGGGAATTTCCAGGGGCTCTCGCGCTATAATTCACCGGACTGTCCGGTGTACACCGGACAGTGTCCGGTGCGCCATGGAGAAGCGGCCTCAGGAACTCTTCAGCTTCGGGAAAAGCCAACGGCTCGTCCGCTATAATTCACCGGACATGTCCGGTGTGCACCGGACTGTCCGGTGTGACTCCAGTGCAACGGCTATCCCGCGCCAACGGCTACCTGCAGATACATTAAATGCGCCGCAGCGCGCGCAGACGTCAGGTTTGCCCATACTGGCGCACCGGACAATGAACAGGAGCTGTCCGGTGCGCCACCGGACATCAAGGGTGGCCCACAAGTCAGAACTCCAACGGTCAGATTCCAACGGCACTGATGACGTGGCAGGGGCACCGGACATGTCCGGTGTGCACCGGACTGTCCGGTGCGCCATCGAGCAGACTGGCTCCCCAACGGCCACATTTGGTGGTTGGGGCTATAAATACCCCAACCACCCCACATTCATAGTCATCCAAGTTTTCCACTTCTCAACCACTTACAAGAGCTAGGCATTCAATTCTAGACACATTCAAAGAGATCAAATCCTCTCCAATTCCACACAAAACCCTAGTGACTAGAGAGAGTGATTTGCCGTGTTCATTTGAGCTCTTGCGCTTGGATCGCATTCTTTCTCTCTCTTTTGCTCTTGTGATCAACACTCAATTGTAACCGAGGCAAGAGGCACCGATAGTGTGGTGGCCCTTGCGGGGAAGTTTTGTTCCCGGTTGATTGAGAAGAAGGAAAGCTCACCCGGTCCGAGGGACCGTTTGAGAGAGGGAAGGGTTGAAAGAGACCCGGCCTTTGTGGCCTCCTCAACGGGGAGTAGGTTTGCAAGAACCGAACCTCGGTAAAACAAATCCACGTGCCACTCTCCTTATTTGCTTGCGATTTGTTTTGCGCCCTCTCTTGCGGACTCATTTATTATTACTAACGCTAACCCCGGCTTGTAGTTGTGATTATTTTTGTAAATTTCAGTTTCGCCCTATTCACCCCCCCTCTAGGCGACTATCACCTACAACTTGGTGTAGTTATTAATAAAGTCAGTTAATTAGTTGGGCAATCCGTTTGTTTCCACTTTCCTCTTTATCTGAGAAGTTGTCAGTGAAGATGATCAATCGTTCAGTGCGGTGAAGATTTTCGTATATCTTTTCTTATGCTGAAAGACTGCAGAGTCAGATCTGATATGTGTGTGATTTCTACAGATGTCTGAGAACAGGCGCAGAGGTGCGAGGCGTGCTCAGCCAGAGCAGTAGGCACCCCAAGAGGATGCAGCTCCGCAGCAGCATTTGCCACCGCCACCCCCGATGACCATTGAGCAGATGTTCTTGATGCAGACTCAGGCAGTTCAGGCAATTGGTCGGACATTAGTAGCTATGCAGCAGGTTCAGTAGCAGCCGCCACCACCTCAGCCTCCAGTGCAGGTCCAGATGCCACAAGTGCCCAGAGACAAGCAGGCAGAGTTCATGAGGGGTCATCCCCCTGTCTTTGCCCAGTCTGCTGATCCCATGGACGCGGAAGATTGGCTGCGTACCGTGGAGCGTGAGTTGCACACTGCCCAGTGCAACGATCGTGAGAAGGTGTTGTATGGTCCCCGACAGCTGAGGGGAGCAGCATAGTCTTGGTGGGAGTCCTACCTCACCACCCATGCCAACCCTGAAGCCATCACTTGGGAGGAGTTCAGGGATAACTTTCATCTCTACCATGTGCCCGAGGGACTGATGATAGTGAGGAAGGAGGAATTTCTTGCCCTGAAGCAAGGTCCCCTGTTCATCAGTGAGTACAGGGACAAGTTTCTGCATCTGTCGCGTTATGCCCCAAAAGACGTCAACACGGATGCCAAGAGACAGTACCGCTTTCTAAGAGGATTGGTTGATTCCCTCCATTACTAGCTCATGAACCACACTTTCCCCACCTTCCAGCATTTGATAGACAGAGCAATCATGACTGAAAGGAAGCGTCGGGAGATGGAGGATAGGAAGCGCAAGATTGGTGGACCTCAGGCCAGGAGTAGCAGTGGTCCCCGCTACTCAGGCAACTCGCCGCAACAATTCAAGCAAGGCCACCAGCACCAGCATCAGTGTCAGCACCAGCACCAGTACCAGAGGCAGTTTCCTCAGCAGCAGCAGCAGCAGTACTGTCAGAACACTTAGCCGGGAGGAAATCAGTACCAGCGTCAGAACAACCAGGCAGCTCGTCTTCCTGCCCCAGCAACCAACCAGAATGGCCAAGCAGCCCCAGCACAAGTAGGAGGTCGTGCATGCTTCTACTGTGGAGAACAGAATCACTGGGCGAAGAATTGTCCAAAGAAAGCAGTCCAGCAACCGCCAGCAGTCAATGCCCCAGCAAGACAAGAAGCGCCACAACAAGCACCAGGAGTCTGTGGTCAGGCCTACAACCGTGGAAAGGTGAATCACCTGGAAGCCGAAGCAATCTAGGATGCTCAGGACGTGGCAGTAGGTATGTTTCTAGTCGAATCCTACCCAGCAAAATTATTATTTGATACTGGTGCCACACATTCTTTTGTTTCTGCATCTTGGGTAGAATCACATAACATCCCCATAGAACCAATGATCCCACCTTTGAGAGTTAATTCAGTTGGGGGAAAAGTTCAGTCCGATAGGATTTGTCTGAATCTAAGGATTGAAATAAGGGGGATAGCCTTCCCCGCTAGCCTAGTAGTCATGGGAACTCAAGGGTTAGATGTCATCCTAGGGATGAATTGGCTACACAGAAATCAAGCCACTATCAGTTGTGACAAGAGAACAGTTAAGTTGGTGTCCCCATCTAGAAAGGAAGTAGTAACTAAGCTGTACTTACCTGGACTAGAAGAAGGAGTCTGTCACCATTTATCAGTAGATGACAAGGAGTCCAATCCGATTGAAACAATTAGGATTGTGTCAGAATTCCCCAATGTATTCCCTGAGGAGTTACCAGGCATGCCACTTGAAAGGAAAGTTGAGTTTGCCTTAGAGCTTATCCCAGGCACCACCCCTATTTCCAAGAGAGCTTATCGAGTGTTCGGACCAGAGTTGGTGGAACTCAAGAAGCAAATTGATGAGTTGTCAGAGAAAGGTTACATCAGGCCAAGTACCTAACCTTGGGCAGCCCCAGTGTTGTTTGTGGAGAAGAAGGATGGCACGAAGAGGATGTGCATCGATTACAGAGCTTTGAATGAAGTTACTGTTAAGAACAAGTACCCCTGCCCAGAATTGAAGACTTATTCGATCAGTTGAGAGGAGCCAGTGTGTTCTCAAAGATAGATCTGAGGTCAGGTTACCATCAACTGAGAATCCGACCCTCAGACATACCAAAGACAACATTCATCACCAAGTATGGATTATATGAGTTCATGATTATGTCATTCGGATTGACGAATGTGCCAGCGTACTTCATGTATCTCATGAACAGTGTGTTCATGGACTACCTCGACAAGTTCGTAGTGGTGTTCATTGATGATATTCTTATATATTCCCAAAATGAGCAAGAGCATGAGGAACATTTGAGGAAAGTACTTCGAAGGCTACGAGATTGCCAGTTGTATGCCAAGCTTAGCAAGTGTGAGTTTTGGATCAGCGAAGTTCTATTCTTGGGTCATATTATAAACCGAGATGGACTAGTTGTGGATCCAAAGAAGGTAGCGGCGATTCTGGACTGGAAAGCACCAAAAGATGTCTAAGTAATCAAGAGTTTATTGGAATGGCCGGTTATTATCGACGCTTCATTGAAGGTTTCTCCAAGATTGCCAGACCAATGACAGCCTTGCTAGCAAAGAAGGTTGAGTTCAAGTGGACCCCAGCGTGCCTAGAATCATTTGAAATGTTGCAGCAGAAGTTGACAACAGTGCCAGTGTTGGTTCTGCCAGATGTTCACAAGCCATTCTCAGTATATTGCGATGCTTCGTACACCGGACTGGGATGTGTGTTGATGCAGGAAGGGAGAGTAGTGGCATACTCGTCCCGACAGTTGAAGATTCATGAGAAGAACTATCCTAATCATGATTTGGAGCTAGCAGCAGTGGTTCATGCATTGAAGACCTGGAGACATTATCTTTATGGGCAGAAGTGTGATATCTACACGGACCATAAGAGCCTCAAGTACATATTCACTCAGTCAGAGTTAAACATGAGGTAGCGAAGATCGCTGGAATTGATCAAAGACTATGAGCTAGAGATTCATTACCACCCAGGCAAAGCAAATGTGGTTGCAGATGCTCTTAGCAGGAAGAGTCAAGTCCATATGTTGGCCGCTCACCCGATGCCGTTTGAGCTAGCAAAGGAATTCGACAGGTTGAGTCTCGGATTTCTGAACAACACTCAAGGAGTGACAATTGAGCTAGAGCCCACTCTAGAGCAAGACATCAGAAAAGGTCAGAAGGATGGTGAGAAGATCAACGAGATCCGGCAGCTGATCATCAATGGGAAAGGTCCAGATTTTCGTGAAGATGCTGAAGGAGTGGTATGGTTCAAAGATAGGTGTGTGTTCCCAACATCACCTCGATCCGAGAACTAATTCTCAAGGAAGCTCATGAGACAGCGTATTCTATACACCCGGGTAGTGAGAAAATGTACCAAGACTTGAAGAGGAGGTTCTGGTGGTATGGTATGAAAAGAGAGATAGCAGAGTATGTGGCTAGATGCGACAGTTGTCAAAGGATCAAGGCAGAACATCAGAGACCCGCAGGTTTGTTGCAGTCGTTGCAGATTCCACAGTGGAAATGGGATGAGATTGGGATGGACTTTATAGTTGGTCTGCCCCGCACTCGAGCTGGTTATGACTCCATCTGGGTAGTAGTGGACCGTTTGACAAAGATGGCCCATTTCATACCAGTTGTTGGGGACTTGTTCTCAAATGCTATGAATTAAGAACAAGGCAACATAAAATGTTAAATGTCAAAGCCCTTCGTCCGCTGAAGCATTATTTCCCTAAGGATTTAATGAGCTTCGGACGAAGGTCATGGATGATAAATTACGAAGGTCCTACCTTCGTAATCAGAAATGAAATAATGCGAACTAAAATATAAAGCATAAAACATTAAAGAATATTAAGAATAAATAACATCATTTACTCATTTTATAATATAAATTGAGATATTAAAACATGATGTTTGATTACATTTATACCTTTGCCTTGACACAGAACAATAATTCCAGAGTAATGCGTCAGCAGTTACAGGATTGCGTGAACAGTAGAGGAGTACTGTTCACTATTTATAGGCACAGGACACAGCCTGTAAGAAATTACAATCATACCCCTTACAAAAGATTACAATTATGACTCAGACCCTTATGGACTAAAAAGTCATTCCATCTTTAAGTCGGTTCGACCCTTCACCTTCGGATATGCTATAATATCGAAGCTTCATGAGCGGTAGCTTCGGTATTACGTATAACCAGGTTTTTGCCGAAGGTGTTTCTTCCTGTAGGACCTTCGACGACGAAGCATGGTCCAAACAGTAGCCCCTTCGCGGTGCTAGATCATTTTTCGTAATGAGCTTGATCCGTGAAAAAAGTCTCTTAGACTTCGGGAAGCCGAAGGTCCGAAAAACACCTTCCCTGAGCTTGTTGCCGGGAAACGATACAACTTCCGAGCGTGAAGCGGTCCCACCATGCAGGTTCACCTTCTCGGGTTTTGTGGCCCACTGTTCAGTGGGTGCGAGCGGTTGTTTGTCCGGTTTAAAAGACTTTGACGATTCACCTTCTTACCTGCAGCACTATATAAACAGACGGGTAGGTGTGAAGTTACCACAACATTCATTGCTATTGCACTGTTTTGCTACCAAAAATTTAACCATAGCCGAAGCTTGACTTTCGCATTCGAACGAAGCACCACTTTGGATTCTGCTTCGTCACAAGAAGAGCTTCGGAAAAAAGGTTATTAATTTCCAAAAAAACTTTCAGGAAATTTATAATCAAATGGCCAGAGTACGCTCCACTGCTAGGGTTGAGCGTGATGGAGATGAGACCGAAGCCACTGAGACTGTGCCGATTTCCGAAGCAATGAGGCGTTCTGGGCTGGTTTCATCAGAGGACACACCTGCTGCTGAAGCAACACAAGCTAATGTTGAAGAAGCTGGTTTCGAAGATGAGTACAGTTGTGGGGTGCCAAGCAAACCTAGTCATCTGGACTTTGGAAAGTCCACCATCTCTGAAGCT
The DNA here is from genome assembly GCF_902167145.1 of Zea mays. Classification (NCBI taxonomy): domain Eukaryota; kingdom Viridiplantae; phylum Streptophyta; class Magnoliopsida; order Poales; family Poaceae; genus Zea; species Zea mays. The sequence continues at coordinate 87,301,457 of NC_050098.1, forward strand.
GATCTTTCTAAGATGGTGAAGCTGGGTTATTTCAGTGAGGCCAAGAAAAAATTAATTCGTTTTGGTGGGGAAGAAACTATCCCAAAGCCAGGAAAAAATGAGGTAGTAGTCTTCAAAAGTTTCCTGAAAGCCGGTTTAAGATTCCCCCTAAACAAGATGATTGCTATTGTACTGAAAAAGTTTGGGGTTTACCTTCATCAGCTGACCCCTAATGCTATTGTTAGGTTAAGTGTTTACATTTGGGCCCTTCGTAGCCAGGGGGTGGAACCATTCAGTGAGGGTTTCTGCCGAGTTCATGAATTACACTACCAGACTAAAGCCAGAGGAGATGGTCTGCACGAAAATTTTGGCTGCTACAACTTTGCTTATCGCAAGACTACGAAGTTTCCAGTGATAAGCTACCGAAGCAAATGGCCAGCCGGATGGAAGTCTGAATGGTTTTATGTTAAAGTTGATGAAGATGAAGATAAATTGGTCCAGAGTCCGCTAGAACTAACCTTCGGAGAGACAAGGCCCCGATGCAACATGATAATGGGGAGCCCGAGTCAGATTGCTTTGGCTGAATTTCGAGTGATTTCAGATCATATTGGCACTAGAGACTTAGTGCAGGAATTTTTGGCTTTTAAAGTGTTCCCAACACTGAGGGAGTGGGAGATGCCGAAGCTAGAGGGAGAAAAGAAGAAGGGAGAACTTGTTCGATTGCCTTATCACTACAAGTTTAAGAAACACTTTAAAACACCCTGCCAGAAGTGGTTGGACACAATCGAGATTATGTGCAACGATATCCTCGGTAATTACTCTAAGAAAGAAGATCAGTTAATGACTGCGGCCTTCGGCACTCGTCCGAAACGAAGATTGAATCGGGTACTAGATGCCTTGAATTTTGACTACCCTGATTATGAGCAACTGGGCGGAGATGCCGAAGGCCAGAAGAGAAAAAGGATTGCCAGCATCCTTGACAAAGAAGGCACCAAATTGGCTAAAAAGGACAAAGAAATTTCTGAGAAAAGAAAATTGAGCCCTGAGCCAAAGATAGCTGCTCCAAAGAAAAGAAAAGCTACATCCCCAAAAACAACGACGTCGGCCCAAGAGGAAGAAGCTCCTTCAACACCTTCTGCTGCCGAAGTGGAAGAGATTCTAAAGGTAATGACTAAACCTTTGCCTATCAAGCTAAGTCCGCTGGCGCCAGAACTGACGAAGTTTTTTCAGAAGGAAAAAGAACCTTCGACAACAGAAAGTCCCGCTAAGCCGAAAAAACGAAGAATCATCCAAGTGGCCGATGTCATTCATCAGACACCGCCACTGACATCAGCGTCAAAAATACCATTTATTGAAAGTACTGTTACTGCCGAAACCACAGCCACCGGAGCCGAAGCTACCGGAGCGGGCACCGAAGCCAAAGGCACCGGAGCCGAAACCGAGACCGCCGAAGATCCTAATCTAGAAACCACACTTGGTGATATTGATAATATACTTCTGAAAATGGCTGAAGAAGAAGCTACTGCGGCCGCGGTGGACATGGCAATTGAGAAAGGAAAAGAGCAAATTGAAGACACTTTGGAAGAAGAGAACTTTAATTTTCAAGATATACTTGGACAAGAATTATCAGAGGCTGAAAAAGAAGAGCTAAAGAAATATGCTATATCTTGTGGATATAAACCAGGGTCTCTGCTTTTTGGCGAAGTCAACGAAGGGAAACTGAGATGCCTTCGGAATCGAACCGAGGCAAAGGTTGTTAGGACCTTCTCAAAGAGCGTTGGTCTGCCAAAGATTGAAGCGGACCTCTGCAGGTACCAGCGACAACATATCGCCGGTAGCTTGCTCTATGCTAATTTCAAGGTACAATCTCAACTTTTTTTTAAATTAAAATGTTTTTGACGAAGGTTGTTTTGGCAGAGTATACTGCTAAGTAAAGTGCTGAGGATGCAACAAGATCTTGAGGACGAGAAAAACGAAGCTACCATCAAAGATTTAGAAAACAAAGTCGAAAGTTACAAAGCTGCTTTGAAGAAAAAGGACTTAGTCATTCAAGACCTTGAAAACAAAGTTAAAGATCACGAAGCTGCTTTGGAAAAGAAAGACTTCATCATCCACTGTGCGGAAGGTTCACTGGCTGAAGCTCAAGCCAAAATTGACAAATTGAACAGCGAATTACTTATAAAGTCAGAAAAATCTGAGCAAGAAAAGAAGAATCTCGAAACAAATCTCAAGACCGAAGTTGAGAAGAATTCAAATTTGCAGAAATCATTGAAGGAGCTTCAGGAAAAATGCTTAATTTTGGCAACCGCTGCGTGCAGCGGCTGAAGGTTGTGTTTTACTCAATTGGAGCCAGCTCTGATAAGTTTACACCTTCAGCTGAAAACCTGTCAAGCACCTTTGAATACATTGAGGGCGAAGTTGATGCACTTGACGAAGTTATCGCTGGGCATGCCGATTTCTGCGCCCTGTTAGCTTCTCGAGGCATGCTACCGCTTTCCTGAAGGCTGGCTGCACGCACGGGAAAATTGTAAATAGGCCAAACTTCAGCTTGTCACCGGCAGATTTGGTTGACATCCCCAGCCTAGCCCGGAGCATAGGAAACAGGTTTATGACCCAGATTTGGATAAACGGCGGGCGAAAAATGGCTGGTGACGAAGCTCGGAGCCACCTTAAGCCAGTGAGAAACTTATACTTGTTACTTTTATCTTCTCCTTGAATTCTGCTCCTTTCTCATTTCGTTTTAATATGTGCAGGATGATGAAGCTGAAGAATGACGAGCTGAAGCTTAACAGATGCCCTGAAGGACTTTTCTGCAAAAATTCTAGAGAAATTTTTGTAATATAATTGTAAAGAAACTTATGTAAATTTGTGCATACCTTGTAATATATCTTTTCCCCTTTATCCGTATACAATCTGCTTTGCTGTGGACAAAATTTTATTTTTGAGCCGAAGGCGAAAAACACCTTCCCTTCTTTTCGTACACAACGAAGCATGAAAATTTCCTCTTTCTCCGAAGTTTTTTCCTCATAGCTGAAGCATCTGCCTTTTCTGTATGATATGATGATAATGATCCTATATATGTCTAAATGAATGTTTATGAATGCAAATGTCATGATGTAATGTATCGTGCAAATGAATATCCGAATGTATATTTGAAACCATAATCATAGCCTTCATTCCCTTGGGAATGACTCAAATCTTTTTGTCGTTTATTTTTCGGCTTCACCGTTTACTTTTCGGTGTATCAGCGCTGACTTTTCGCTGTAAGCCTCCCTTAGGAGCTTCTTCGCCTTTTACTTTCGGCGGAATCAGCGTTTATTTTTCGCTGCAAGCCTCCCTTAGGAGCTTCTTCGCCTTTTACTTTCGGCGGAATCAGCGTTTATTTTTCGCTGCAAGCTCTGCATTCCCTTAGGAACGACTTTTGAGCTTCTCCCTGTTTTCTTTTCTTTTTCCTTTGCACTCGATGGTGCGTTCTCAGCTTTTACATTTACATCTTTGGGGGATATCGCTCTTATAGAATTGAAATAAGGAAAAGAAAAATTACATGTTGTGGCCCCATTAAAAACCTTTCTCCCCCTTTGGAAAGGAAAAGGGTGCCACAAAAAAGAATAGAAAAAATTACATCAAGCTAAACATAATATCGCTGAAGCTCGTCCGCATTCCATGATCTAGGAATGCCGTTGCCATCCATATTCTTCAATCTATAGGAACCGGGTCTTGACGAAGATACTACCAAAAAAGGTTCTTCCCACTTTAGCTGTAACTTGCCTACTGTATCTGGGTTGGCTACTCTTCGAAGCACCAAATGTCATGATTCAATGTTCTTTAGCCGAACCTTTCTATCACGCCATTTTATTGTTTCAGCTTGGTATTTATTGATGTTTTCCACAGCTTGAAGCCTGATCCCCTCTATAGCATCTTTTTCCACAGAGTAATCAGCTTCAGCTTCGTCTTCTGCCGAAGCTACTATTCTTATTGATCCTGCTTTGGCTTCTTCCGGAGTTATTGCTTCGTCACCAAACAATAATTTGAATGGTGTAAAACCTGTTGATCTTGATATTGTTATGTTGTGGTTCCACACCACTTTGATTAATTCGTCTGGCCACTTTCCCCTGGGCTGATTGAAGATTAACTTCATTATTCCTGTCATTATGATGCCATTAGCCCTTTCAACAAGTCCATTTGACTCCGGATGCCGAACTGATGCAAAATGGATCTTCGTGCCAATTTGTTCACAAAATTCTTTGAAAGCTTCGGAATCAAACTGCGTTCCATTATCCACAGTAATAGCCTTCAGAACTCCGAAACGACAGACAATATTTTGCCAGAAAAACTTTTGAATAGTAGCCGAAGTTATTGTGGCTAAAGGCTTTGCCTCAATCCACTTAGAAAAATATTCCACTGCCACTACAACATATCTTAAGTTTCCTTGTGCTGGTGGTAACGGACCTAACAAATTAAGACCCCACCTTTGCAAAGGCCAAGTGGGTTGTATTAACTGGGTTAAAGACGAAGGTTGTTTTTGATCTCTTGCACATTTCTGACAACCTTCGCACTTTTGGACTAATTCCGCTGCATCCGAAGCTGCCTTTAGCCAATAAAATCCTTGACGAAAAACTTTTCCAAGCAAAGGCCTAGATCCAATGTGAGATCCACACAGGACTGCGTGTATTTCCTTCATCAATTCTATACCTTCGGCTCTGGATAAACACTTGAGTAATGGAGAACAGACTCCATGCTTGTACAGCTCCCCTTCTATCATAACATATGGTCGAGCTCTTGCCTCTATCCTCCTGTTATAAGCTTCGTCATCTGAAAGAAAGTTACCCTGAAGGAAAGAGATGATCTCAGTTCTCCAGTCTTCACTATAAATAGGGGATATATTGAGGACTGCTCTTTCAAGAAGTTCAACCGAAGGTGCTTTTATTGTTTCGAAAAATCCTTCCGAAGGTAAGGGCAGCCCTTGTGCTGCTGACTTGGCTAGCAAATCAGCATGTTCATTTTCTCCTCGAGGAATATTTTTGACAGAAAACCCTTCAAAGGAAGCCTCAATCCTTCGGACCGTGTCTAAATATTTTTCAAGCTTCGGGTCTCTTGCTTTACAACTCTTGTCAATATGACCAGAAATAACCTGGGAATCAGTTTTAAGAACTGCCCTTCTAATTCCCATTGCCTTTAACTTCCGAAGACCCAAGAGAAGGTACTCAACAATGTTATTTGTGCAACTGAAATCAAGTCTTGTTGCATAGCAAGTTTTAACTTTGGAGGGTGCGACCAACACAGCGGCTGCTCCTGCCCCGAAGGTTCCCCAAGAACCATCGCAGAATAATGTCCAAACTTCAGCATCTTTACTCGCTTCTTCTTCCTGAGCCCCTGGCGTCTAATTAGCAATGAAGTCTGCTAACGCTTGAGATTGAATCGAAGATCTATGCACATAATCAATGCAGAACTCATTGAGTTCCGCAGCCCATTTTCTAACCCTTCCAGTAGCTTCTCTATTTCTCATAATATCCTTCAATGGCTGTGAAGAAGGGAAAATTATATTGTATGCTTGAAAATAGTGTGAAGCTTCCTGGAGGCCATCAAAACAGCATACAACACCTTCTCCAATTTTGTATAATTTTTCTTTGATAAACTAAGAACTTCGGATACAAAGTATATTGGGGCTTGCTTTTTGACTTAGCCTTCAAGCTTCTCTTGGACAAGCGCTGCACTTACCACTGAGTGCGAAGCTGCCACATATAACAACAGAGGAGCCCCTGGCGTTGGTGGAGTTAGTGTTGTTATGATGAAGACATCCACACTACTGATGCATCTATACCAATACAAGTACCAATTTCTGGTCCCATTACTCGCGCTCGTGCTCGTCAACTCAACCATCAGGTGATTACACTCTTGAGTTCATGTCCATCATATTTAGACCATGGAGACCCGTGCACTCTTGTTTTGCTTAGGAATCAGGGAGAAGACCGAAAGGGAAAAGGATTTGAACATGCTGGATTCGGACTGCAGAAGAACACCAACTTGTGACGGTCACCACGGTCAGATGCGGGCTCGGATTGGAATGTTCAAGCACAACATGGAAAGCTTATCAAGTCTACTTTCATATGGATCCGGAATTATAGTCATATCTGTTCTGAGGCCGCCGTAATCATTGTTTTCTTACCGAGACATTTCCTGCCTTTTCTGCCCATGGTGCTGCGTCACCCTATTTTGGCCCAATGGGTCGTGTATCAAGTTAGGTCCATTAGGGACGCATCCTAGGGTTGCAGCACGACCCCAATACCCTTGTGGTCGTCCTCCCATGTTTATAAACCCCCTAGCCGCCACCAAGAACAGCGGGTTTTGTTTAGATCAAGTTTAGCTCTCGCTACTTGCTTGCAAGCGCGCGTGCTAGTTCAGCCGCCCGTCTTCTTGTCTTCGGAACCCCACCATATTGTAGTTTGATCTTTAAACCTACATTTAGATCTGGTAATTCAGTACTTGTTCTACTTGTTCTTGCTAGTTCTTCGATTGCTTGCAGGACGAGTGCCCTAGTGGCCAGGGTGTCACGCTCCACAAGATCGTGACAGCCATAGGAGGTGGTGTATCGGTTGCTAAGGCGCAGCGTCTTTGGAAGGCTGTAGTCGGGCCGTGAACGTCGTCTCCTCCCCCAATCGAGTTATTCCACACCCTCTCATCGAAAGATCGGGCAATCACCCAACGGGTGCACATCAGTTGGTATCAGAGCAAGGTTTATCGGTGAGAGATTTACTTTTCTTCGCTGTTTTCTTATCTCCTATAGTCCAGAAAAAGCCAAAAAATAGTAGATTAGTTTTACCGCAATCCTATAAACCATTGAGCATTTACTAGTACTACTTAGTTAGGGCTTGTTGAGTTTTTGGTTGCATCGGTTGTGTCGAGTTGCTGGTCTTAGTTTATTCCTTTAGAGTTTTGAGTTCTACCACGTTTTGGTCACCACGAAATCCACCATCACCAAAAACATCTCTGGTTCGTTTTTGCCACCACGGATACATATCATATCCGATTTGGAAGTTTAAATACAATCTGGAAAGCTTATCTTATCTTCTTTCCAACGGATCTGACCTTATCTCAAAATTCGTTCTGAGCGCTCCGCAATCATCGTAGAGATTTCTGGACTTCCTATATTAACAAGATTTGTTAAATCTGATTTAAAGGGGTTGTTAGCAATATCTTTATTGTTTGGGTTGTCATAGTGAAAAAAAAGGGTTTAGGCCCCTGCAAAAAAAAACAGAAGAAGAAGAAAAAAAAGAATAGAAAAGAAAAAAAAAGGAAAAGAAGAAGAAGGGGGCTGAATCTCTAAATCTGTTGTTTCTCTTTGTGCTGTGCTAGTTGTTCTTTTTCAGTGACTACCTTTGTGCCTAGGCTCACGTCTCTAGCCTGGTTTAGCCTAGGACCAGCACAGTACCACCGTTGAACGATTATTCAGCTTGCTTTTGTAACTAACGTGGTACTAGTGTATTCCTTGCTTCAGCCCACCTACAACTCTACATATTTCGACTACAGTTTGACAGGTCGTGTTGCTGCGGCACCGATACACTTATTCCACGGTTGCAGACTTGTTGGTTGCTGACCCCTCCTGTTGTGCAAGGTAAGAATTGGTAAGAGCTTGTGTGGCAGGTTGAGAGTGAGCGCCTTGCAGTAGCTACATCCTAATAGTTGTAGAGTTTTTATTCCTTCACGTTTTTTTTCTTGTTGCCTCTGTTCGTCTAACCATGGCAGGATTGGAGGTTGATGATGCTTCTCGTAATATGCCACACTCTCCTCGCACCAAGGGTATCATACAACACTTTGTAAGGCTAGTGAAGACGCACACAGAAGGTCTTGATAATGACATGCAGGTGACGAATGAAAAGATGGGGCAATTGGAGGCCACACAGATCGACACGAACACCAAACTTGCAAATGTGGAAATGACAGTTGCTCATATTGACAAGAGCCTTGTCGCACTCTTGAGGCGGTTTGATGAGATGCATGCTAATATCAATGGTGGGCGTGATGAGGGCGCCGAAGGTAACTGGGATGACTATGTTGCTGATACTGAACAAGATGACCAAGAAGCACCTAATCGCCGGCGACTACGTACTAACCGTAGAGGTATGGGTGGTTTTCACCGACGTGAGGTACATGGTAATGATGATGCTTTTAGTAAGGTTAAATTTAAAATACCTCCTTTTGATGGTAAATATGACCCTGATGCTTACATTACTTGGGAGATTGCGGTTGATCAAAAGTTTGCATGCCATGAATTTCCTGAGAATGCGCGGGTTAGAGCTGCTACTAGTGAGTTTACTGAATTTGCTTCTGTTTGGTGGATAGAACATGGTAAGAAGAATCCTAATAACATGCCACAAACTTGGGATGCGTTGAAACGGGTCATGCGGGCTAGATTTGTTCCTTCTTATTATGCACGTGATATGTTAAACAAGTTGCAACAATTGAGACAGGGTACTAAAAGTGTAGAAGAATATTATCAGGAATTACAAATGGGTATGCTGCGTTGTAACATAGAGGAGGGTGAGGAATCTGCTATGGCTAGATTTTTGGGCGGGTTAAATAGGGAAATTCAGGACATCCTTGCTTATAAAGATTATGCTAATGTAACCCGATTGTTTCATCTTGCTTGCAAAGCTGAAAGGGAAGTGCAGGGACGACGTGCTAGTGCAAGGTCTAATGTTTCTGCAGGAAAATCTACACCATGGCAACAACGCACGACTACATCCATGACCGGCCGTACACTAGCACCAACTCCCTCGCCAAGTCGACCAGCACCCCCGCCTTCCTCCAGCGACAAACCACGTGCATCTTCCACAAATTCAGCAACCAAATCTGCCCAGAAACCCGCAGGTAGTGCCTCTTCAGTAGCTTCCACAGGTAGAACAAGAGATGTTCTGTGTTATCGATGCAAGGGCTATGGACACGTGCAGCGTTATTGTCCTAATCAGCGTGTTTTGGTGGTAAAAGACGATGGTGGGTATTCCTCTGCTAGTGATTTGGATGAAGCTACACTTGCTTTGCTTGCGGCTGATGATGTAGGCACTAAGGAACCACCCGAAGAACAGATTGGTGCAGATGATGCAGAGCATTATGAGAGCCTCATTGTACAGCGTGTGCTTAGTGCACAAATGGAGAAGGCAGAGCAGAATCAGCGACATACGTTGTTTCAAACAAAGTGTGTCATTAAGGAGCGTTCATGTCGTTTGATCATTGATGGAGGTAGCTGCAACAACTTGGCTAGCAGCGACATGGTGGAGAAGCTTGCACTTACGACCAAACCGCACCCGCATCCATATCACATTCAATGGCTCAACAATAGTGGTAAGGTCAAGGTAACCAAGCTGGTACGAATTAATTTTGCTATTGGTTCATATCGTGATGTTGTTGACTGTGATGTTGTGCCTATGGATGCTTGTAATATTCTGCTAGGTAGACCATGGCAATTTGATTCAGATTGTATGCATCATGGTAGATCAAATCAATATTCTCTCATATACCATGATAAGAAAATTATTTTGCTTCCCATGTCCCCTGAGGCTATTGTGCGTGATGATGTTGCTAAAGCTACCAAAGCTAAAACTGAGAACAACAAGAATATTAAAGTTGTTGGTAATAACAAAGATGGGATAAAATTGAAAGGACATTGCTTGCTTGCAACAAAAACTGATGTTAATGAATTATTTGCTTCCACTACTGTTGCCTACGCCTTGGTATGCAAGGATGCTTTGATTTCAATTCAAGATATGCAGCATTCTTTGCCTCCTGTTATTACTAACATTTTGCAGGAGTATTCTGATGTATTTCCAAGTGAGATACCAGAGGGGCTGCCACCTATACGAGGGATTGAGCACCAAATTGATCTTATTCCTGGTGCATCTTTGCCGAATCGTGCGCCATATAGGACAAATCCAGAGGAAACAAAAGAAATTCAGCGACAAGTGCAAGAACTACTCGACAAAGGTTACGTGCGTGAGTCTCTTAGTCCGTGTGCTGTTCCGGTTATTTTAGTGCCTAAAAAAGATGGAACATGGCGTATGTGTGTTGATTGTAGGGCTATTAATAATATCACGATACGTTATCGACACCCTATTCCACGTTTAGATGATATGCTTGATGAATTGAGTGGTGCCATTGTCTTTTCTAAAGTTGATTTGCGTAGTGGGTACCACCAGATTCGTATGAAATTGGGAGATGAATGGAAAACTGCTTTCAAAACTAAGTTCGGATTGTATGAGTGGTTAGTCATGCCTTTTGGGTTAACTAATGCACCTAGCACTTTCATGAGATTAATGAACGAGGTTTTGCGTGCCTTCATTGGAAAATTTGTGGTAGTATACTTTGATGACATATTAATCTACAGCAAATCTATGGATGAACATGTTGATCACATGCGTGCTGTTTTTAATGCTTTACGAGATGCACGTTTATTTGGTAACCTTGAGAAGTGCACATTTTGCACCGATCGAGTTTCGTTTCTTGGTTATGTTGTGACTCCACAGGGAATTGAGGTTGATCAAGCCAAGGTAGAAGCGATACATGGATGGCCTATGCCAAAGACTATCACACAGGTGCGGAGTTTCCTAGGACTTGCTGGCTTCTATCGCCGTTTTGTGAAGGACTTTAGCACCATTGCTGCACCTTTGAATGAGCTTACGAAGAAGGGAGTGCATTTTAGTTGGGGCAAAGTACAAGAGCACGCTTTCAACGTGCTGAAAGATAAGTTGACACATGCACCTCTCCTCCAACTTCCTGATTTTAATAAGACTTTTGAGCTTGAATGTGATGCTAGTGGAATTGGATTGGGTGGTGTTTTGTTACAAGAAGGCAAACCTGTTGCATATTTTAGTGAAAAATTGAGTGGGTCTGTTCTAAATTATTCTACTTATGATAAGGAATTATATGCTCTTGTGCGAACATTAGAAACATGGCAGCATTATTTGTGGCCCAAAGAGTTTGTTATTCATTCTGATCATGAATCTTTGAAACATATTCGTAGTCAAGGAAAACTGAACCGTAGACATGCTAAGTGGGTTGAATTTATCGAATCGTTTCCTTATGTTATTAAGCACAAGAAAGGAAAAGAGAATATCATTGCTGACGCTTTGTCTAGGAGATATACTTTGCTGAATCAACTTGACTACAAAATCTTTGGATTAGAGACGATTAAAGACCAATATGTTCATGATGCCGATTTTAAAGATGTGTTGCTGCATTGTAAAGATGGGAAAGGATGGAACAAATATATCGTTAGTGATGGGTTTGTGTTTAGAGCTAACAAGCTATGCATTCCAGCTAGCTCCGTTCGTTTGTTGTTGTTACAGGAAGCACATGGAGGTGGCTTAATGGGACATTTTGGAGCAAAGAAAACGGAGGACATACTTGCTGGTCATTTCTTTTGGCCCAAGATGAGAAGAGATGTGGTGAGATTGGTTGCTCGTTGCACGACATGCCAAAAGGCGAAGTCACGGTTAAATCCACACGGTTTGTATTTGCCTCTACCCGTTCCTAGTGCTCCTTGGGAAGATATTTCTATGGATTTTGTGCTGGGATTGCCTAGGACTAGGAAGGGACGTGATAGTGTGTTTGTGGTTGTTGATAGATTTTCTAAGATGGCACATTTCATACCATGTCATAAAACTGACGATGCTACTCATATTGCTGATTTGTTCTTTCGTGAAATTGTTCGCTTGCATGGTGTGCCCAACACAATCGTTTCTGATCGTGATGCTAAATTTCTTAGTCATTTTTGGAGGACTTTGTGGGCAAAATTGGGGACTAAGCTTTTATTTTCTACTACATGTCATCCTCAAACTGATGGTCAAACTGAAGTTGTGAATAGAACTTTGTCTACTATGTTAAGGGCAGTTCTAAAGAAGAATATTAAGATGTGGGAGGACTGTTTGCCTCATATTGAATTTGCTTATAATCGATCATTGCATTCTACTACAAAGATGTGCCCATTTCAGATTGTATATGGTTTGTTACCTCGTGCTCCTATTGATTTAATGCCTTTGCCATCTTCTGAAAAACTAAATTTTGATGCTACTAGGCGTGCTGAATTGATGTTAAAACTGCACGAAACTACTAAAGAAAACATAGAGCGTATGAATGCTAGATATAAGTTTGCTAGTGATAAAGGTAGAAAGGAAATAAATTTTGAACCTGGAGATTTAGTTTGGTTGCATTTGAGAAAGGAAAGGTTTCCTGAATTACGAAAATCTAAATTGTTGCCTCGAGCCGATGGACCGTTTAAAGTGCTAGAGAAAATTAACGACAATGCATATAGGCTAGATCTGCCTGCAGACTTTGGGGTTAGCCCCACATTTAACATTGCAGATTTAAAGCCCTACTTGGGAGAGGAAGTTGAGCTTGAGTCGAGGACGACTCAAATGCAAGAAGGGGAGAATGATGAAGACATCCACACTACTGATGCATCTATACCAATACAAGTACCAATTTCTGGTCCCATTACTCGCGCTCGTGCTCGTCAACTCAACCATCAGGTGATTACACTCTTGAGTTCATGTCCATCATATTTAGACCATGGAGACCCGTGCACTCTTGTTTTGCTTAGGAATCAGGGAGAAGACCGAAAGGGAAAAGGATTTGAACATGCTGGATTCGGACTGCAGAAGAACACCAACTTGTGACGGTCACCACGGTCAGATGCGGGCTCGGATTGGAATGTTCAAGCACAACATGGAAAGCTTATCAAGTCTACTTTCATATGGATCCGGAATTATAGTCATATCTGTTCTGAGGCCGCCGTAATCATTGTTTTCTTACCGAGACATTTCCTGCCTTTTCTGCCCATGGTGCTGCGTCACCCTATTTTGGCCCAATGGGTCGTGTATCAAGTTAGGTCCATTAGGGACGCATCCTAGGGTTGCAGCACGACCCCAATACCCTTGTGGTCGTCCTCCCATGTTTATAAACCCCCTAGCCGCCACCAAGAACAGCGGGTTTTGTTTAGATCAAGTTTAGCTCTCGCTACTTGCTTGCAAGCGCGCGTGCTAGTTCAGCCGCCCGTCTTCTTGTCTTCGGAACCCCACCATATTGTAGTTTGATCTTTAAACCTACATTTAGATCTGGTAATTCAGTACTTGTTCTACTTGTTCTTGCTAGTTCTTCGATTGCTTGCAGGACGAGTGCCCTAGTGGCCAGGGTGTCACGCTCCACAAGATCGTGACAGCCATAGGAGGTGGTGTATCGGTTGCTAAGGCGCAGCGTCTTTGGAAGGCTGTAGTCGGGCCGTGAACGTCGTCTCCTCCCCCAATCGAGTTATTCCACACCCTCTCATCGAAAGATCGGGCAATCACCCAACGGGTGCACATCATGTTAGGTCTATCAAATACTGCTTCAGCTCGTCGAAGGCTTTCTGCTGAACTGGTCCCCATTGAAAAACTTCGGCTGACTTCAGCACTTCGAAGAATGGTAAATTTCTCTCTGCTGATCTAGATATGAATCTGTTGAGAGATGCCAGTCTTCCTGTCAATCTTTGAGCCCCCTTCTTTGTACTTGGTGGTTCCATTCGAAGGATAGCTTCGATTTTATTTGGATTACCCTCAATCCCTTTTGTTGAAACTAGGCAGCCAAGAAATTTCCCTTTCTTCACTCCGAAGACACACTTTTCTGGATTCAATTTTAAACTGGTATGTCTAAAATTAGCGAAGGTCTCCTGCAGATCAGCAATGTGATTTTCTTGCTTCGTGCTTTTTACAATGATATCATCAACATAAGTTAGCACATTTCTGCCTATCTAAGAATGAAGAACCTTCGCTGTCATTCTGCTGAAGCTTCCTCCAGCATTCTTGAGCCCCTCAGGCATCCGAAGGTAACAATATGTTCCACTAGGGGTTATGAAGCTGGTTTTTGGCTCATCCTCCTTCTTCATCCAAATTTGATGATAGCCTGAATAACAATCCAGCAGACTCATAAGCTCTGATGAAGCTGCTGCATCAACTAGGGAATCTATCCTTGGCAATGGAAACTCGTCCTTCGGACAGGCCTTGTTGAGATCAGTAAAATCAATACACATCCTCCATTTACCATTGGCCTTTTTTACCATAACAGTGTTAGCCAGCCATTCTGGGTATTTTACCTCTCTGATAATTCCGGCACTGAGGAGTCTTTTCACTTCATTCCGAGCACCTTCGGCCTTATCATCAGACATCTTCCGAAGCCTCTGCTTTCTGGGTCTGAAGGATGGATCAACATTGAGCGAGTGTTCAATAACATCCCTGTTGACTCCATAGAGATCATTAGCTGACCATGCAAAAACATCTTTGTTGTTGAAGAGAAACCTTATCAAAGTTTTCTCTTGCTGCTCAGACAATTGAGATCCCAGCAGCACCTTCTGCTCTGCGATATCTTCGCATAGAAGTGTGGGTTTTGGCTGATCGGCCGAAGCAGCCTTCTCCCTTCTGTACTTGTACTGTTCACAAGCTTCGGCTTCATCTATATTGTGGATTGCTTTTGAATCAGTCCAATTCCCCTCAGCCTTTCTGGCAGCTTCCTGACTCCCATGAATAGCAATAGGTCCCTGATCCGAAGGTATCTTCATGCAAAGATATGCTGGATGAAGAATTGCTTCGAAAGCATTGAGTGTTCCGCGACCGATGATAGCATTGTAAGGATACTCCATGTCGACAATGTCAAACACAACTTGCTCAGTCCTTGTATTGTTGACGAATCCGAAGGTCACTGGCATGGTAATCTTACCGAGCGCTACAATCTGTCTTCCTCCGAAGCCATAAAGAGGGTGCGTAGCATCATGAATCTTGTCTTCGGGCTCTTGCATTTGTCTGAAGGCCTTAGCAAATATAATATCCGCTGCACTGCCTGTATCGACCAAGACATTGTGGACCAGAAATCCTTTGATCACACAAGAGATAACCATAGCATCATTGTGTGGGTAATCCTTGAGCTGAAGATCCTTTTGAGAGAAGGTAATTGGAATGTGAAACCATCTTGACTTGATGAAGGGTCCTTGTACCCCTACATGTTGTACTCTTCTCTGTGCCTCCTTCTTCTGTTTCTTGTTAGCCGGCTTTGAGCATGAACCGCCTGTTATCGGGAGAATCAGCTTCGGAGCCGAAGCAGTTCTAGCTTGGTTCTTGAACGAAGCCATTGTCTCAAGAAAGTGGAAGTGAGTTCACCGGAGGTGGGCGCCAATGTTGGGGACTTGTTCTCAAATGCTATGAATTAAGAACAAGGCAACATAAAATGTTAAATGTCAAAGCCCTTCGTCCGCTGAAGCATTATTTCTCTGAGGATTTAATGAGCTTTGGACGAAGGTCATGGATGATAAATTACGAAGGTCCTACCTTCGTAATCAGAAATGAAATAATGTGAAATAAAATATAAAGCATAAAACATTAAAGAATATTAAGAATAAATAACATCATTCACTCATTTTATAATATAAATTGAGATATTAAAACATGATGCTTGATTACATTTATACCTTTGCCTTGACAAAGAACAATAATTCCAGAGTAATGCGTTAGCAGTTATAGGATTGCGTGAACAGTAGAGGAGTACTGTTCACTATTTATAGGCACAGGACACAACCTGTAAGAAATTACAATCATACCCCTTACAAAAGATTACAATTATGACTCAGACCCTTATGGACTAAAAAGTCATTCCATCTTTAAGTCGGTTCGACCCTTCACCTTCGGATATGCTATAATATCGAAGCTTCATGAGCGGTAGCTTCGGTATTATGTATAACCAGGTTTTTGCCGAAGGTGTTTCTTCCTGTAGGACCTTCGGCGACGAAGCATGGTCCCAACACCAGTCAAGACCACCTATAACAGTGCAGTGTTGGCAGAGTTATACATGTCTCGGATTATGTGCTTGCATGGTATTCCAAAGAATATAATATCGGATAGAGGCACCCAATTTACTTCTCACTTTTGGCAACAGCTACATGAAGCTTTGGGTACGCACTTGAAATTCAGTTCAGCTTATCACCCGCAAACAGATGGTTAGACTGAGAGAACCAACCAGATTCTTGAGGATATGTTGAGAGCTTGTGCTTTGCAAGACCAGTTAGGTTGGGACAAGAGGTTACCATATGCAGAATTCTCCTACAACAATAGCTACCAAGCCAGTCTGAAGATGTCACCATTCGAAGCACTTTATGGGAGAAATTGCAGAACTCCATTGCATTGGGATCAACCCTGCAAAAGACAGGTATTTGGTCCAAAGATTTTGCTTGAAGCCGAAGAGAATATCAGGATGGTCCGGGAAAATCTAAAGGCAGCACGGTCTAGACAGTGAAGCTATGCGGATACCAGAAGAAGGGAACTCAGTTTTGAAGTGGGAGACTATGTCTACTTGAAAGTGTCACCCATCAGAGGAACCAAAAGGTTTGGAATCAAAGGCAAGCTAGCCCCTCGCTATATCGGACTGTATCAGATTCAAGCCAGACGTGGAGAAGTGGCTTATCAACTCAGCTTACCAGAGAACCTGTCCGCAATGCATGATGTGTTTCACGTGTCTCAGTTGAAGAAATACTTGCGAGTACCAGAAGAGCAGTTGCCAATGGAAGACCTTGAAGTTCAAGAGGATCTGACATATGTTGAGAAGCCAACGCAAATTCTGGAGACAGTCGATCGAGTCACCCGGAGGAACACCATCAAAATGTGCAAAGTTAAATGGGGCCACCACTCAGAAGAAGAAGCAACCTGGGAAAGAGAAGATGATCTGAGAGCAAAGTACCCTGAACTCTTTGCTAGCCAGCCTTGAATCTCGAGGGCGAGATTCTTCTAAGGGGGATAGGTCTGTAACACCCTGAATTTGGGGGTATAAAATTTCTTTCTTATGATCACCCAAATTCATGTGTTACTCTTCTCTATCTCACTCTAGTTTCCCTCTCTCTCTAGTTTTCTCTCTCTCTCTCTTTTAATTAGAGTTAGTTATATTAGTGAGGGATTGTTTATTTTATTTTGCCCAAAACATATGAGTCATGGAATGTTGCATCATATTGAGCCTAATTATTCTTTGAAATGTTGCACACATTTGATTTGGTTTGAATTTGAAACTTGAATTGAATTTGAATTGAAAACCCTAGAGAAAAATAAATAGAAAAGGCAATAGAAATTCCAGGAAAATAGGAAAAGCCAATTCGGCCCAAGGCAGCCCATTAAGCCCAGCCCGCGCGCACGCCCACGCCCGCGCGTCCCTGTGCCTTACAGGCGAACCCCGCCTGTCGGCGCAAACCCGAGCGTCCTCTCTCCCTCGCTCTCTCGCTGCTCCATGGGACCGGTATGTCGGCGCTCTTGCTCTCGCGCGCGCCAACTCTCCCTCTCTCTGCCCCGCCGACCCCACTTGTCAGTACGTCCCTAACCTCTCGCCCACGATCTCCCCGTCGTGGACGCGCCCACGTCCGCGCGTTCTCCGGCCACAACCGAGCCCCCGCGCCCCTTTTGAACCCCGCGCCCTGCTCGCCCACCTCCCCTCTTCCACTTGTGTCCTCTGCCCAGCTCTCTCGCTCTCTCTCTCTCTCGCTCTGCCCACGCGAAACCTCGACCACCGCCCGCTGACGTCCACCGCCTGTTCCGTGGCCGCCGTCGCGCCCGCGCCCCATCCAGTGCCACGGTGAGCTTTGCCTTGCCGTCAGCTTCTCGGGACACCCTTCGATGTGCCCCTTCCCTCCCTAGTTCAGCCGGCCCGCGCTCACCGGAGTGGTTCTTGTGCAGTCGGAGCTCCGCCATCGTCGCCCCGTCGCATCCCTGTGCCTCCGTCGTTGCCCTGTGCCTCCAGCGTTCCCCCGCAAGGTGAGCAACCTCCCTGCGTGATGAAGACATCCACACTACTGATACATCTATGCCAATACAAGTACCAATTTCTGGTCCCATTACTCGTGCTCGTGCTCGTCAACTCAACCATCAGGTGATTACACTCTTGAGTTCATGTCCATCATATTTAGACCATGGAGACCCTTGCACTCTTGTTTTGCTTAGGAACCAGGGAGAAGACCGAAATGGAAAAGGATTTGAACATGCTGGATTCGGACTGCAGAAGAACACCAACTTGTGACGGTCACCACGGTCAGATGCGGGCTCGGATTGGAATGTTCAAGCACAACATGGAAAGCTTATCAAGTCTACTTTCATATGGATCCGGAATTATAGTCATATCTGTTCTGAGGCCGCCGTAATCATTGTTTTCTTACCGAGACATTTCCTGCCTTTTCTGCCCATGGTGCTGCGTCACCCTATTTTGGCCCAATGGGTCGTGTATCAAGTTAGGTCCATTAGGGACGCATCCTAGGGTTGCAGCACGACCCCAATACCCTTGTGGTCGTCCTCCCATGTTTATAAACCCCCTAGCCGCCACCAAGAACAGCGGGTTTTGTTTAGATCAAGTTTAGCTCTCGCTACTTGCTTGTAAGCGCGCGTGCTGGTTCAGCCGCCCGTCTTCTTGTCTTCGGAACCCCACCATATTGGAGTTTGATTTTGAAACCTACATTTAGATCTGGTAATTCAGTACTTGTTCTACTTGTTCTTGCTAGTTCTTCGATTGCTTGCAGGACGAGTGCCCTAGTGGCCAGGGTGTCACGCTCCACAAGATCGTGACAACCATAGGAGGTGGTGTATCGGTTGCTAAGGCGCAGCGTCTTTGGAAGGCTGTAGTCGGGCCGTGAACGTCGTCTCCTTCCCCAATCGAGTTATTCCACACCCTCTCATCGAAAGATCGGGCAATCACCCAACGGGTGCACATCAGTTGGTAATCAGAGCAAGGTTTATCGGTGAGAGATTTACTTTTCTTCGCTGTTTTCTTATCTCCTATAGTCCAGAAAAAGCCAAAAAAATAGTAGATTAGTTTTACCGCAATCCTATAAACCATTGAGCATTTACTAGTACTACTTAGTTAGGGCTTGTTGAGTTTTTGGTTGCATCGGTTGTGTCGAGTTGCTGGTCTTAGTTTATTCCTTTAGAGTTTTGAGTTCTACCACGTTTTGGTCACCACGAGATCCACCATCACCAAAAACATCTCTGGTTCGTTTTTGCCACCACGGATACATATCATATCCGATTTGGAAGTTTAAATACAATCTAGAAAGCTTATCTTATCTTCTTTCCAACGGATCTGACCTTATCTCAAAATTCGTTCTGAGCGCTCCGCAATCATCGTAGAGATTTCTGGACTTTCTATATTAACAAGATTTGTTAAATCTGATTTAAAGGGGCTGTTAGCAATATCTTTATTGTTTGGGTTGTCATAGTGAAAAAAGGGTTTAAGCCCCTGCAAAAAAAAACAGAAGAAGAAGAAGGAAAAAAAAAAGAATAGAAAAAAAAGGAAAAGAAGAAGAAGGGGGCTGAATCTCTAAATCTGTTGTTTCTCTTTGTGCTGTGCTAGTTGTTCTTTTTCAGTGACTACCTTTGTGCCTAGGCTCACGTCTCTAACCTGGTTTAGCCTAGGACCAGCACAGTACCACCGTTGAACGATTATTCAGCTTGCTTTTGTAACTAACGTGGTACTAGTGTATTCCTTGCTTCAGCCCACCTACAACTCTACATATTTCGACTACAGTTTGACAGGTCGTGTTGCTGCGGCACCGATACACTTATTCCACGGTTGCAGACTTGTTGGTTGCTGACCCCTCCTGTTGTGCAAGGTAAGAATTGGTAAGAGCTTGTGTGGCAGGTTGAGAGTGAGCGCCTTGCAGTAGCTACATCCTAATAGTTGTAGAGTTTTTATTCCTTCACGTTTTTTTTTCTTGTTGCCTCTGTTCGTCTAACCATGGCAGGATTGGAGGTTGATGATGCTTCTCGTAATATGCCACACTCTCCTCGCACCAAGGGTATCATACAACACTTTGTAAGGCTGGTGAAGACGCACACGGAAGGTCTTGATAATGACATGCAGGTGACGAATGAAAAGATGGGGCAATTGGAGGCCACACAGATCGACACAAACACCAAACTTGCAAATGTGGAAATGGCAGTTGCTCATATTGACAAGAGCCTTGTCGCACTCTTGAGGCGGTTTGATGAGATGCATGCTAATATCAATGGTGGGCGTGATGAGGGCGCCGAAGGTAACTGGGATGACTATGTTGCTGATACTGAACAAGATGACCAAGAAGCACCTAATCGCCGGCGACTACGTACTAACCGTAGAGGTATGGGTGGTTTTCGCCGACGTGAGGTACATGGTAATGATGATGCTTTTAGTAAGGTTAAATTTAAAATACCTCCTTTTGATGGTAAATATGACCCTGATGCTTACATTACTTGGGAGATTGCGGTTGATCAAAAGTTTGCATGCCATGAATTTCCTGAGAATGCGCGGGTTAGAGCTGCTACTAGTGAGTTTACTGATTTTGCTTCTGTTTGGTGGATAGAACATGGTAAGAAGAATCCTAATAACATGCCACAAACTTGGGATGCGTTGAAACGGGTCATGCGGGCTAGATTTGTTCCTTCTTATTATGCACGTGATATGTTAAACAAGTTGCAACAATTGAGACAGGGTACTAAAAGTGTAGAAGAATATTATCAGGAATTACAAATGGGTATGCTGCGTTGTAACATAGAGGAGTGTGAGGAATCTGCTATGGCTAGATTTTTGGGCGGGTTAAATAGGGAAATTCAGGACATCCTTGCTTATAAAGATTATGCTAATGTAACCCGATTGTTTCATCTTGCTTGCAAAGCTGAAAGGGAAGTGCAGGGACGACGTGCTAGTGCAAGGTCTAATGTTTCTGCAGGAAAATCTACACCATGGCAACAGCGCACGACTACGTCCATGACCGGCCATACACCAGCACCAACTCCCTCGCCAAGTCGACCAGCACCCCCGCCTTCCTCCGGCGACAAACCACGTGCATCTTCCACAAATTCAACAACCAAATCTGCCCAGAAACCAGCAGGTAGTGCCTCTTCAGTAGCCTCCACGGGTAGAACAAGAGATGTTCTGTGTTATCGATGCAAGGGCTATGGACACGTGCAGCGTGATTGTCCTAATCAGCGTGTTTTGGTGGTAAAAGACGATGGTGGGTATTCCTCTGCTAGTGATTTGGATGAAGCTACACTTGCTTTGCTTGCGGCTGATGATGCAGGCACTAAGGAACCACCCGAAGAACAGATTGGTGCAGATGATGCAGAGCATTATGAGAGCCTCATTGTACAGCGTGTGCTTAGTGCACAAATGGAGAAGGCAGAGCAGAATCAGCGACATACGTTGTTTCAAACAAAGTCTGTCATTAAGGAGCGTTCATGTCGTTTGATCATTGATGGAGGTAGCTGCAACAACTTGGCTAGCAGCGACATGGTGGAGAAGCTTGCACTTACGACCAAACCGCACCCGCATCCATATCACATTCAATGGCTTAACAATAGTGGTAAGGTCAAGGTAACCAAGCTGGTACGAATTAATTTTGCTATTGGTTCATATCGTGATGTTGTTGACTGTGATGTTGTGCCTATGGATGCTTGTAATATTCTGCTAGGTAGACCATGGCAATTTGATTCAGATTGTATGCATCATGGTAGATCAAATCAATATTCTCTCATACACCATGATAAGAAAATTATTTTGCTTCCCATGTCCCCTGAGGCTATTGTGTGTGATGATGTTGCTAAAGCTACCAAAGCTAAAACTGAGAACAACAAGAATATTAAAGCTGTTGGTAATAACAAAGATGGGATAAAATTGAAAGGACATTGCTTGCTTGCAACAAAAACTGATGTTAATGAATTATTTGCTTCCACTACTGTTGCCTACGCCTTGGTATGCAAGGATGTTTTGATTTCAATTCAAGATATGCAGCATTCTTTGCCTCCTGTTATTACTAACATTTTGCAGGAGTATTCTGATGTATTTCCAAGTGAGATACCAGAGGGGCTGCCACCTATACGAGGGATTGAGCACCAAATTGATCTTATTCCTGGTGCATCTTTGCCGAATCGTGCGCCATATAGGACAAATCCAGAGGAAACAAAAGAAATTCAGCGACAAGTGCAAGAACTACTCGACAAAGGTTACGTGCGTGAGTCTCTTAGTCCGTGTGCTGTTCCGGTTATTTTAGTGCCTAAGAAAGATGGAACATGGCGTATGTGTGTTGATTGTAGGGCTATTAATAATATCACCATACGTTATCGACACCCTATTCCACGTTTAGATGATATGCTTGATGAATTGAGTGGTGCCATTGTCTTTTCTAAAGTTGATTTGCGTAGTGGGTACCACCAGATTCGTATGAAATTGGGAGATGAATGGAAAACTGCTTTCAAAACTAAGTTCGGATTGTATGAGTGGTTAGTCATGCCTTTTGGGTTAACTAATGCACCTAGCATTTTCATGAGATTAATGAACGAGGTTTTGCGTGCCTTCATTGGAAAATTTGTGGTAGTATACTTTGATGATATATTGATCTACAGCAAATCTATGGATGAACATGTTGATCACATGCGTGCTGTTTTTAATGCTTTACGAGATGCACGTTTATTTGGTAACCTTGAGAAGTGCACATTTTGCACCGATCGAGTTTCGTTTCTTGGTTATGTTGTGACTCCACAGGGAATTGAGGTTGATCAAGCCAAGGTAGAAGCGATACATGGATGGCCTATGCCAAAGACTATCACACAGGTGCGGAGTTTCCTAGGACTTGCTGGCTTCTATCGCCGTTTTGTGAAGGACTTTAGCACCATTGCTGCACCTTTGAATGAGCTTACGAAGAAGGGAGTGCATTTTAGTTGGGGCAAAGTACAAGAGCACGCTTTCAACGTGCTGAAAGATAAGTTGACACATGCACCTCTCCTCCAACTTCCTGATTTTAATAAGACTTTTGAGCTTGAATGTGATGCTAGTGGAATTGGATTGGGTGGTGTTTTGTTACAAGAAGGCAAACCTGTTGCATATTTTAGTGAAAAATTGAGTGGGTCTGTTCTAAATTATTCTACTTATGATAAGGAATTATATGCTCTTGTGCGAACATTAGAAACATGGCAGCATTATTTGTGGCCCAAAGAGTTTGTTATTCATTCTGATCATGAATCTTTGAAACATATTCGTAGTCAAGGAAAACTGAACCGTAGACATGCTAAGTGGGTTGAATTTATCGAATCGTTTCCTTATGTTATTAAGCACAAGAAAGGAAAAGAGAATATCATTGCTGACGCTTTGTCTAGGAGATATACTTTGCTGAATCAACTTGACTACAAAATCTTTGGATTAGAGACGATTAAAGACCAATATGTTCATGATGCTGATTTTAAGGATGTGTTGCTGCATTGTAAAGATGGGAAAGGATGGAACAAATATATCGTTAGTGATGGGTTTGTGTTTAGAGCTAACAAGCTATGCATTCCAGCTAGCTCCGTTCGTTTGTTGTTGTTACAGGAAGCACATGGAGGTGGCTTAATGGGACATTTTGGAGCAAAGAAAACGGAGGACATACTGGCTGGTCATTTCTTTTGGCCCAAGATGAGAAGAGATGTGGTGAGATTGGTTGCTCGTTGCACGACATGTCAAAAGGCGAAGTCACGGTTAAATCCACACGGTTTGTATTTGCCTCTACCCGTTCCTAGTGCTCCTTGGGAAGATATTTCTATGGATTTTGTGCTGGGATTGCCTAGGACTAGGAAGGGACGTGATAGTGTGTTTGTGGTTGTTGATAGATTTTCTAAGATGGCACATTTCATACCATGTCATAAAACTGACGATGCTACTCATATTGCTGATTTGTTCTTTCGTGAAATTGTTCGCTTGCATGGTGTGCCCAACACAATCGTTTCTGATCGTGATGCTAAATTTCTTAGTCATTTTTGGAGGACTTTGTGGGCAAAATTGGGGACTAAGCTTTTATTTTCTACTACATGTCATCCTCAAACTGATGGTCAAACTGAAGTTGTGAATAGAACTTTGTCTACTATGTTAAGGGCAGTTCTAAAGAAGAATATTAAGATGTGGGAGGACTGTTTGCCTCATGTTGAATTTGCTTATAATCGATCATTGCATTCTACTACAAAGATGTGCCCATTTCAGATTGTATATGGTTTGTTGCCTCGTGCTCCTATTGATTTAATGCCTTTGCCATCTTCTGAAAAACTAAATTTTGATGCTACTAGGCGTGCTGAATTGATGTTAAAACTGCATGAAACTACTAAAGAAAACATAGAGCGTATGAATGCTAGATATAAGTTTGCTAGTGATAAAGGTAGAAAGGAAATAAATTTTGAACCTGGAGATTTAGTTTGGTTGCATTTGAGAAAGGAAAGGTTTCCTGAATTGCGAAAATCTAAGTTGTTGCCTCGAGCCGATGGACCGTTTAAAGTGCTAGAGAAAATTAACGACAATGCATATAGGCTAGATCTGCCTGCAGACTTTGGGGTTAGCCCCACATTTAACATTGCAGATTTAAAGCCCTACTTGGGAGAGGAAGTTGAGCTTGAGTCGAGGACGACTCAAATGCAAGAAGGGGAGAATGATGAAGACATCCACACTACTGATACATCTATGCCAATACAAGTACCAATTTCTGGTCCCATTACTCGTGCTCGTGCTCGTCAACTCAACCATCAGGTGATTACACTCTTGAGTTCATGTCCATCATATTTAGACCATGGAGACCCTTGCACTCTTGTTTTGCTTAGGAACCAGGGAGAAGACCGAAATGGAAAAGGATTTGAACATGCTGGATTCGGACTGCAGAAGAACACCAACTTGTGACGGTCACCACGGTCAGATGCGGGCTCGGATTGGAATGTTCAAGCACAACATGGAAAGCTTATCAAGTCTACTTTCATATGGATCCGGAATTATAGTCATATCTGTTCTGAGGCCGCCGTAATCATTGTTTTCTTACCGAGACATTTCCTGCCTTTTCTGCCCATGGTGCTGCGTCACCCTATTTTGGCCCAATGGGTCGTGTATCAAGTTAGGTCCATTAGGGACGCATCCTAGGGTTGCAGCACGACCCCAATACCCTTGTGGTCGTCCTCCCATGTTTATAAACCCCCTAGCCGCCACCAAGAACAGCGGGTTTTGTTTAGATCAAGTTTAGCTCTCGCTACTTGCTTGTAAGCGCGCGTGCTGGTTCAGCCGCCCGTCTTCTTGTCTTCGGAACCCCACCATATTGGAGTTTGATTTTGAAACCTACATTTAGATCTGGTAATTCAGTACTTGTTCTACTTGTTCTTGCTAGTTCTTCGATTGCTTGCAGGACGAGTGCCCTAGTGGCCAGGGTGTCACGCTCCACAAGATCGTGACAACCATAGGAGGTGGTGTATCGGTTGCTAAGGCGCAGCGTCTTTGGAAGGCTGTAGTCGGGCCGTGAACGTCGTCTCCTTCCCCAATCGAGTTATTCCACACCCTCTCATCGAAAGATCGGGCAATCACCCAACGGGTGCACATCACTGCGCCCCTATTTTCCTATATACTGCACTGGTTAGCGCACAATTGCTCATCGGAGTTGCCCCACGCCGCCGTTAGCCTGCCGTGCCATGTGTAGCGCCCTCTGGTGCTCCTGCGCCAGCGTGGTGCCCTCGACTGAGTCCGCCAGATCCCCCTGTGCGCGCCTAGGCCAACCCCAAGCCTCTGGTGCCCCGCCGTGGCCGGTTTGCTCGTCTCCGGTGAGTTTCCGCCGCGGGACCGAGCAACGCCACCATGCCCAAGACCGCCCCCTGCCATTAGATCTTGGTCGTTCACCCGAGATCGGACAGTGTAGAGCCAACCCGAGCGGATCTAATCGTAGCTGTCCGATCCAGATCCAATCGTCTCTCCTCTCTCCCCCTCACCCGTGCCTCTGCCCCTAGGCCCGACTGGTCAGCCCGCCCTGGCTCGCTGACGCCCTGGCCCCGCTTGTCAGTCGCGTCCGCGCGCCCGCACGATTTAATCTGGGTCGTCGGTTTCTAATCCGATGGCTGAGATTACCCCGTATCCCTTCGCATGGTTATTTTGCTTAAGAACCCCCCTGGTTTTAGGAAATCAACCCAATGTCCTCTGTTTTAGCGCATAGGTCCCTGGTTTCTTTAGACTAGCCCCTGGACTTTTATTTAATTACAGATTTAGCCTTAATTTCATATTTCAAACTTTAAAACTTGTTTATTTCATATCTTTTTGATATGAACTCCAAATTTAGTGGTTCAAATTGCAAAATGTTCACAAGATTATTCTCTGTTCAAATAAAATATGACCAACTGTAATCGACATACCTTAATTTTACACTTAGAATATAGGATTAATGTTTATGTTAGTTTATTTATTTAATAAAATAAATAAAATGAAAGCCCTAGGAGTTAAAACATAATGAATTTTGTGAGATTAGTGTTATGCATTTTATGGATTCACTTTTGGTTTAACCTTTAGAACCTAATGTGATAAATAGAATTAGGTATGTAATTATGGATAATATTTAAAGGATAATCAAATTCCTAAATGAGAGTAGTTTATATTATAATTCTAACTTTCCTTTGTTTTAATCACTACTTAACCTTTTTGAACTATGTCCCAAACATTTAGAGAGTAATTAATTTCCCCAATTAGGATTACTCCACTTTCTTTGTAAACTTGATATCATTCCCCTACACTTAATATTATACCTTTTTGAGTTATGTGTCAATGATTGTAAATGTTTGATGTGCTGTTTATTTATACTTTTCCAAATGTATTGAATGTATGTTCGCTTTACTTAGACAACGAGCAGTTCGAGGTTCCTGAGTGTGTTGTTGGAGACCTCCCTGAGCAACAACCTAGTGAAGGCAAGTGTTCTCAGACCTACTATGTCCCACTATACTTTATAATTCATTGTTCTGCATTATATTACCGAAACTTAAGGATTGACTAGTTTGTATTTCCCTTACCCTTGTTTACCTTTTTGGTTAATCATGGTTAGCTTATGCTATTGCTTAAACTTAATCAATGAACATGATGTGATCTTTTATGATACGATGATGTTATCTCGATGGGGTCCTTGTGATTACTTTAGGGGGCTTAGGCTCTTTCCTGAGTACCTCTCCGTAAGGACCTGTTTGGGGAGTGACAACCCGGGATAACAGTGCAAACATGAGGGTGGAATGGGACGCCCTTAGCTGATTAATTAGAGGAACCGGAGGAGTAGTTGACTTCGCCGTAGGGCCGTCAATGGGGTCCGGACACGGTACTTGCTCTGCCGAGGTTGGTTGTAGAGGTTCTTTGATTTGGTTTTGAAAGGGAATTAGGCTTACACCTAGTTCCTAAATAATTTTGGTGGTTGAATTGCCCAACATAAATAATTGAATCTGCGTGTCACACTCTTCATTTGCTTGCGATTTGTTTTGCATCCTCTCTCTCGCGGACTCGTTTTTATTTCTAACGCTAACCCGGCTTGTAGTTGTGTTTATATTTGTAAATTTCAGTTTCGCCCTATTCACCCCCCCTCTAGGCGACTATCAGGTTTTGTTAGTCACCCTTCCTTTGGGGAGATGTATTGTGTTTATCAAACTGGAGAAACCTAACGGGCGACTATGACCTCTGGGAAATCTTTGTAAAGGCTACGTAGTGAGACCATGCTAGGTCACCTTAGTAGTGATCAATGGGATCATGGGGAGGCTAGAACCCCGGGCAGAATGGGAATCACAGCTTGTGGGTAAAGTGTGCAACCTCTACGGAGTGTTAGAAACTGGTATATCAGCCGTGCTCATGGTTATGAGCAGCCTTGGGATCCTCTTTGATTAGAAGAACAATAGTTACTTTTATGATGATGATTAACAATGGTGATTACAATCCTGATCTCTGGTATTTCCTCTTGGAGGGAGTGCTTCTGAGTAATAACTGGGTTATTACTAAAATTTGGCTATACTTATAATAATAAAACTTGACCAACTAAAAGTAACTGCTTAACCTTAACTCCACATACAACTAGTCCACTTTAGCCAAACAGGACATTTGCTGAGTACATTGATGTGTACTCACCCTTGCTTTACAAACCACCCCACCCCAGGTTGTCCCCACTGTTCTCAGTGCTCAGGAGGTGAAGTTGGCAACATGGATGACTTCGAGGAGTTCCAGGAATACGACGAGTTCTAGTTTACTTTAGTGGCAAACCCACAGTCAGCTGCCTGTGTAGGCTTATCTTCTATGTTTCGATACTCCGCACTTTGATGTTAATGTTAAACACTATGTTTATGTAATAGACTGTGGATGTGATGAGGACATCACTGCCATCAATACACCACACCAGTGACCTCCTTCACCATTTAATCATGGACCAGTGAAATGAGTTCGTGCACGTAAATTTAATTATCAGGTGAACTCGTTCCTTGTTGTTGAAGCTAATCATTCCTTAAATGAGGTACTAATACCTTGTGATTACTTTATTATGCTAAGGTGTTTGGGAGGTGAACCATCTAGAATTTGAGAAGGCAACAAAGCAATAAAAGCTGCTCCACTTGAGGGGATTTCGAAACTACACCAAGTGCAAGTTTAAGAGGGCATATCTTTCAGCTCCCAAGGTTGTTTAATGCAAATAAGCACTTGTTAGAAAGGTCTCTTTGTCTACTTTCTAGTAGATCAAGAGTCAAGGAGAGAACACATCCAAGGCGTCCAGGAACGGCCGAGACAACTTCATGACTCCACCAGCCCGAGTGATTTCGTAACTGCAAGCACTAAATAAAATGGAGCATATCTTTCAACTCCCAAGGTTGTTTAAATCAAATAAGCACCTGTTAGAAAGGTCTTTTCGTCTACTTTCTAGTGGATCAAGAATTAACGAGAGATCAGACACTAAGCGTCTAGAAACTGCCGAGTGAACTCCTGCTCTACCCACGTCAATTTCGTAACTGCAGCATGCACCAAATTAAATGGAGCATAACTTTCCACTCCTAAGGTTGTTTAGTGCAAATAACTACTTGTTGGAAAGCTCTCTTCATCTACTTTCAGGTGCATCAAGAATGAATGATAGAAACCAAACGAGGCGTCCAGAAACTGCCGAGAGAGTTTCGTTCTCCATTAGAACTCCTTTCTATTCCTCTATTTAAGCAACTAGCAGCCACCAAAGAACTTGGGTTTTTGTTTGATGTAAGTTTAGCCTTTGCTACTTCCTTGTAAACGCGTGTGTCGGCTAGACCACCTGGATACTTGAAACAGAACCCCAACTCTATCAGATCCGTGAGCGTCTGCTTTTTATCTTGTTCTTGAGCAAATTTGCATTAAACAACCTTGGGAGCTGAAAGATATGCCCTCTTAAACTTGCACTTGTTGTAGTTTCGAAATCCCCTCAAGTGGAGCAGCTTTTATTGCCTTGTTGCCTTCTCAAATTCTAGATGGTTCACCTCCCAAACACCTTAGCATAATAAAGTAATCACAAGGTATTAGTACCTCATTTAAGGAATGATTAGCTTCAACAACAAGGAACGAGTTCACCTGATAATTAAATTTACGTGCACGGACTCATTTCACTGGTCCATGATTAAATGGTGAAGGAGGTCACTGGTGTGGTGTATTGATGGCAGTGATGTCCTCATCATCCTCCCCTTCTTGTAATAGAGTCGTCCTCGACTCTAGTGTATGCTCCTCACCCAAGTATATCTTTAAATTTGATGATGTGCTTGCTTTTTTGGAAATGTTGGAAATATCATTACTTGGTCCCCAATCAACTTCTTTGTTCCTCAATGTCTTTGTAGCAGGAGCCATTAACATGGTCATATCTGTGCGGGTTATGTTCTCATCAGGATGTCTTGGACATCTTGATGTAACTAAGTACCTTTCCGCTATTTAATTCAAGCACTGTGTGATGATGTCCAATTATGTAATCGCTGTGTACATGAGTTCTGATCCTGGCACGTACATGGTTCACATTCGGTTTACCTTCCAAAACCGGGTGTGACAATTGGCCATTCAGGAAACTCGTACTCGACATATGCTTGAGCCAAAAGGGAGCCTAAGAAGTTATACATTTGTTGCCGAAGTGCTCACCCTTGTCCATGCATGTATTCTTTTGTTTGCTCCTTTATATCAGGTTCTTACTTTGTCTTATGATAATCACATGCCCCCATATTAGACTATCTCCAATAGCTTACACATCCCCGTCCTCATATTCAAACTTCACTTTGCAAACAATGTAGTCTATAGTGGAAAAACAGTGTTCTGTACAACCATATGGGTAAGTTACCTATTTGTTTTTTTATTACTGCCGAAAGAGAAACTTCGCCTGCAGCGCCGCATGGCCCCGTATTTTTTTTGTATTTTAGCCCTTTTGGGGCTTTATTTTCACAAATACGCCCTTTTCAGTTTCATTTCAAAAAATAGACCATCACCTCGGCGCCATCACTATTGGCGCCGAGCTACAACGTGTTGGAGCCAATTAGTTTAGCGTGTACATATAAGAGTCGACGTCTACGTGGATCTAACGTGGCAGCACCTCGGCGCCGTGGATCTCGGCCCCGACCTCCATGTATATAAATATACCACTTCGGCCGTCGTTTTTTGATTTTTTGGATGATAGCAGTCATTTTATCAATGATTCTTCTTCATACTTAATTTATTTGATTTATGAATTTGTGTTCTGTTGTTGGTGACTTAAATTGTAACTTGGATAGTTGATGATCTTATACCTGTTAAAATTTATAACTTAGCATTTGATTTACATCTTAGCATTGGATAATTTTTTGTAGAATGACTGCTACAATAGAACACAAATTCATTGATAAAATGACTGTTATCATCCAAATTAATAAATCAAATAACAGAACACAAATTCATAAATCAAATAAACTAAGTATGAAGAAGAATCATTGATAAAATGACTGTTATCATCCAAAAAATCAAAAAGCCGGAGTGGTATATTTATATATATGGAGGTCGGCGCCGAGATCCATGGCGCCGACCTCGGCACCGAGATCTACGGCGCCGAGGTGCTGCCATATCAGATTCACGTAGGCGTCAGCTCTTAAATGTATACGCCAAACTAATTGGCGCTGACACGCTGTAGCTCGGCGCCAATAGTGATGACGCCGAGGTTAGAGTACATTTTTTGAAATGAAACTGAAAAGGGCGTATTTGTAAAAATAAAACAAAAAGGGCTAAAATGTAAAAAGACGGCCGCACGGCCCTTGGCCAGGTCGGCAGCCCAGGTCCACGCCGGACTAGAAAAACTGAACCTAACTTTGTTACGAGGATTCTGGCAGCAAACCACGCTAAAAAAAACATCAGAGACGAGTGAGAAATTTGCCCCGTTCTCGCGAGATCGCCTTTTGCCCTTGGGTTTGGCAGTGGCCAGTGGCCAGTGGTCAGTCAAACATTTCCCACCAGCACAACTCCACCCTAGGCAGCGCCCTGCCCCGTCCCTTCCTCTGCACACTCCCCAGACTGCCCACTCGTCCGCCACCCAACGCGACGCGTCGCCAACTCGCCATGGCGCTCCGTCTTCTGCTCCTCCTCGTCACTGTTACTACCGCCGCCGACGCGCTCACGCCGGACGGGCAGGCGCTGCTGGCGTTCAAGGCGGCCGTTCTCCAAGATCCCACGGGGGCGCTCGCCAACTGGGTCGCCACCGCCGCGGACCCCTGCTCATGGAACGGGGTCACCTGCTCCTCCCCTGACCCCGGCTCCGCGCAGCACCGCCGCGTCGTTGCGCTCTCCCTCCCTAAGAAGCGCCTCGTCGCGGAGCTCCCTAGGGCCCCGCTCCCGTCCTCGCTTCGCCACCTCAACCTCCGCAGCAACCGCCTCTTCGGGCCCATCCCACCCGCGCTCGTCGCTGGCGCACCCGCGCTCCAGAGCCTCGTCCTCTACGGGAACGCGCTCGACGGCCAGCTCCCCGAGGACCTCGGTGACCTGGCCTTCCTCCAGATCCTCGACCTCTCCTCCAACGCCATCAACGGCTCCCTCCCGGCCTCGATCCTCAAATGCCGCAGGCTCCGCGCTCTTGCGCTCGCGCGGAACAATCTCACAGGCTCGCTCCCCGCTGGGTTCGGCGCCCGCCTCGGGGCGCTGGAACGGCTCGACCTCTCCTTCAACGGCTTCTACGGCACCATCCCGGAGGACATCGGGAACCTGTCCAGGCTCCAGGGGACGGTCGACCTCTCGCACAACCACTTCTCGGGCCCCATCCCGGCGAGTCTTGGGAGGCTACCGGAGAAGGTCTACATCGATCTCACCTACAATAACCTCTCCGGTCCGATCCCGCAGAACGGGGCGTTGGAGAACCGGGGACCCACGGCGTTCGTTGGCAACCCGGGCCTCTGCGGGCCCCCGCTTAAGAACCCCTGCGCGCCAGACACCATGCCTTCCTCCAATCCTTCCCTGCCCAATGATGGGGACTCGTCGGCACCTGAGGCAGCCGGTGGTGGCAAGGGGAAGAACAAGGGGCTGGGGAAGATTGCCATTGTGGCCATCGTGCTGAGTGATGTGATGGGTATTTTGATCATTGCACTGGTGTTCTTCTACTGCTACTGGAGGGCGGTTTCATCCAAGGGCAGCAAGGGGCACGGTGTGGCTGCTGGTTCAAAAGGGTCCATGTGTGGCAAGGATTGTGGATGTTTCAGCAGGGATGATTCTGAGACTCCATCCGAGCATGTGGAGCAGTACGATCTCGTGGCATTGGACCAACATGTGAGGTTTGATTTGGATGAACTGCTCAAGGCATCTGCTTTTGTGCTGGGGAAGAGTGGGATTGGAATCGTGTATAAGGTGGTTCTTGAGGATGGGCTCACAATGGCAGTTAGGCGGCTTGGTGAGGGGGGATTGCAGAGGTTTAAGGAGTTTCAGACTGAGGTGGAGGCGATTGGCAAGGTCCGGCATTCCAACATTGTTACCTTGAGGGCTTATTATTGGTCTTTTGACGAGAAGCTGCTAATATATGATTACATTCCTAATGGCAGCCTCTCTGCAGCAATTCATGGTAAGTGCCTGCATTTGCTGCAATTTGCATCCTGATCTAGTGATTCCTTTGCTATGTTCTTTTCCATTGATTCTGTTGTTTCATGAACAAGTAATTACTACCAATTTTCATATACTACTTGTGTGGATCAAGATCCTGGTAATTCCTGATTCCTGTATTTATTGTAATAGCTGCAGTAGGGTGGAAATCTGGGTACCCCCATGGTGTTATTATGCGTAGCCCTTTTTATTGTTCCGTTTCTCGTGAATTGTATGTAGAGATTCAGGAATTCAGTCCGGACTATTTTCTCTGTGCTTCTATTAACTATTCATTATATGAGTTTGGTACTGTTGAACACCAAATTTGGCGATTAGATTAGTTCAAACGGGAGTCGTTATACCGTGCATAGTTATCCTAACAAACTCGCGGAAAACTGTTGGATCTCACCTAGGAACAGGTCCAGACCCCCCTATATATATATGCAGGGGTACGACCGATTGAGAACACACAATCCAATCAAACAAATCTATCTACATTATCATGCCTTAGGAGTAGACATAGCGTAGCTCTAGTTGTAGTTTTTCAATCTCAATCTTTACTTCTCTTCGACTCTACGTCATCTAGAGGCGCTTTAGGTGGCTTGCCGATCTCGAAGCAACTCTACATTCTCTCCTCCCTGATAGGGTCTCTCTCGGGCGGTGAGATCTAGGTTCTATACGAAGCTCTTTGCGCTAGCGCAGACGGTCTGTCGCCTACACATGGACGGTCCGTGCCCCGGAGAGAAGAGCGTAGTTATCTGCTCGACGATGGCCTACACGCGGATGGTCTAGTGACCTATCGCGGATTGTTCGACACCTCACAGAGAGGTCCCTAAGGTCTTGACTTCCTGTGCGAGAGATCTAAGGATCATTGGTGTTTGGCCGAAAATGGCGCTAACACACTTTTTGATGACTCCGTTGGGGACGAGTGCATTTTAGATCTATTAAAATCGGCCACAAATGGACGGATTTAAGGATCACACCGACGTCCCCAAGGCAACATCGGATCAACTCTTGAGAGTCTACCGTCCGATGCATGACAGAGTTCGAAGACTTCATAAAGCAACAAGATGAAGAAGAGCTGTCACAACTCATCCGGATGTGTGAGGAGATGAAGGAGAAATACTTGGCTCACTTCAAGATGGACCGACACCAGAAGATCGTCGAGAAGGGAGGCATCGAGATGGCATCTACCACAACTGTCCTACCTTCGCCTTAGATCCCCCTTGTAAGTGAATCTGATAATGATCAATCTATTTAACATTATATAAATCAGCAGGGGGAACAATTGAAACAATATATAAACATGTCAATTGAAAAATTCATGCGTGCATATGAAAAGTCTATTATTATTCCTAGTTTTCCACCTCGCAGAGTCGTGATCAAGGTAGCCTCGCCAAGCACATCGGCACCAAATGGGCTTTCTGAGTCCTAGCCATATTGTTAGGAGAATAACCATTAGATTAACAGGCCAACCCTAGAGGGTGGCTATATAGAGTTTATACATGGGCCACATGGGCTTAGCCTCATGGGCCTAATCCATATACTCTAACACCCCCCCGCAGTCTGAACTTCCGTCGCAGCGGAGTTTACAGACTGGACTCGAAAAGAAGTACATCACACAATAGGATCCCCCTACAGACTCAACTAGCCACTACTGATGTTGAGGTTGGAGCGAAACTCGGCGAAGGTCGAGGACGGAAGACCCTTGGTGAAGATGTCTGCAAACTAGGAGGTGGTCGGGACGTGGAGGACCCGAACATCACCGACGGCGACCAGATCTCGGACGAAGTGTAGATCGATCTCCACATGCTTGGTCCGCTGGTGCTGCACCGGGTTGGTGGAGAGGTAGACGGCGCTGACGTTGTCGCAGTAGACTAACGTGCTCCTGGAGAGGGGACTGTGGAGCTCGGCGAGGAGCTGCCGGAGCCACACAGCCTCCGCCACGCCGTTGGCCACGACACGGTATTCCGCCTCGGCGCTCGAGCGGGAGACGACCGGCTGGCGCTTCGACGACCAGGACACCAGGTTACCGCCTAAGAAGACGGCGTAGCCGGAGGTGGAGCGCCGAGTGTCCGGGCACCCGACCCAGTCAGCGTCGGTGTAAACGACCAGCTCGGAGGAGGTAGACCGATGAAGAAGCAGCCCGTAGTCGACGGTGCCCCGGAGGTAGCAGAGGAGGCGCTTGAGAGCCGCGAGGTGGGGCTCTCGGGGGTCGTGCATATGGAGACAGACCTGCTTCACGGCGTAGGAGATGTCCGACCTAGTGAAGGTGAGGTACTGAAGGGCACCGGCAAGACTCTTGTACCCGGTGGGGTCCTCGACTGAGTACGTCCACGAAGCCCAGTGTCACCAGGAACGTAGCCAGTCTGGAGTGCCACGCCCGGGGGCCTGCTTGAGCCCGTAGAGGGACCTGTTGAGCCGGCAGACCATGTCAGGGCGAGAGGAGTCCACGAACCCCGCCGGCTGACAACAGTAGACGGTCTCGGTGAGGGCGCCATGCAGGAAGGCGTTCTTGATGTCGAGCTAGTGAACTGGCCAGGAGCGAGCAAGAGCCAGCGAGAGCACCGTGCGGACGGTGGCCGGCTTCACAACCGGGCTGAAGGTCTCATCGTAGTCGACTCCAGGGCGCTGAGTGAAGCCCCGAAAAACCCAGCGAGCCTTGTACCGCTCCAGGGTACCATCGGCCCGCCTCTTGTGCATCCAGATCCACTTGCCGGTGACGACGTTGGTGCCGGGCGGACGGGGCACCAGATCCCACGTCTGGTTGGCGACGAGCGCCGCGTACTCCTCCTCCATCGCCCGACGCCAGTGGGGGTCCAGCAGGGCGGTGCGGACGGAGGAGGGTACCGGAGAAACCTGCGAGTCTCCGGTCGTGGCCGCCAGGACTCGAGGCGGCAGGGTACCAGCCGCGTGCCGCGTCACCATCGGGTGGACGTGCCGCGGGTCGCGGTGAAGGAGCAGTGGGTGGTACACCGGCGTCTCGACACATGCCGCGGGTGGTCGCGGCGGAGGTGTAGGTGTCCCTGGCGGGGACTGGGCCACCAGCGGTGCCGCCCGAGGAGAGGTCATCGGTGGGGACGACAGCGGTGGAGGTGCGAACCCCGGCGGCGGCAGCCGGCGCTAGTAGACGCGCACCGGCTGGGCGAAGCGTGCCGGAGGGACCGGCGGTGGCGGTCCTAGGGCTGGCGACGTGTGCACCGGGGCTTGGCGTTGGTAGACCCGCACTGGCTGGGCGAAGCGGGCCGAAGGGGTCGGTACCGACGGCGCCGCAGGCGGTGCAGTCCCACCACCCCCGCTCGGCCCGGGGGCGATCGGAGACGGGGCCCCGCGGAGAGGCAACACCACCGTAGGCGACACCACCGGACCCGGGCTGTAAGTAGAGGGACTCTAACTCTCATCAAGAGGATGACACTATGAGTTGGGGCAATTTTCTGTTTATTTCCTCAAACACTACACAATGCCATACCCATCTAAGGGTTGGAGACACATATTTATAGCCCTAGAGGCTGCACTACCACACTACCACACCTTCTCACACACACTACACAACAGGATTGTCCTCTAGATGCTAAAGAGACTACAGAGGACAGTCAAAAGCGACTGCTGTCCTTTAGATGCTAAAGAGACTACAGATGACAGTCAAAAGGGACTGTTGTCCTCTAGATGCTAAAGGGACTACAAATGACAGTCAAAAAGCGACTGCTGTCCTCTAGATGCTAAAGGGACTACAGAGGACAGTCAAAAAGCGACTGATGTCCTCTAGATGCTCAAGACTTATTCCATCATTCTCCCCCTAAGTCTTGGGCGTCGTCTTGTGGGAAAGTTGGGCCATCCCGGACCTGGAGCAAAGCTCAAGAAACTTGATCTTCCCAAGGGGCTCGGTGAGCAGGTCTGCAAGCTGATTCTTGGTGCCGATGTAGCGCGCCTTGATGCTCCCTTCTGCCAAACAGTCTCGGATGAAATGGTATCTCAGCCGGATGTGCTTGCTGCGTTCATGGAACACGGGGTTCTTGGCCAATGCCAGAGCGGACTGGCTGTCCACCCTGAGTTCCACCGCTGCAGTGTCTCTCCCGAGGAGATCACCGAGCAGTCGAGCCAGCCAGAGCACCTGAGTCGAAGCAGTGGACGCCGCTATGTACTCGGCCTCGCAGCTGGACATGGCCACCACCTGCTGCTTGACCGACTGCCAGCTAATGAAGCACTTGCCGAGGAAGAAGAGGATCCCGCTTGTGCTCTTGCCAGTGTCGATGTCACCGGCGTGGTCGCTGTCGCTGTACCCGACAAGGTGTGCCTCCCCAGGGCACCTCGGGTAGTAGAGACCATGGTCGAGAGTCCCCGCAACATAGCGGATGATCCTCTTCACAGCCTGCTCATGCTCCGTCGTCGGTCGCCGCATGAACCGACTAACGTAGCCGATGGAGTATGCCAAGTCAGGCTGTGTGTGGACGAGGTAGCGAAGGCTCCCCACAAGACGCCGGTACTGTGTAGCATCCACCTCCTCTGTCGTGCTGTCGCGACTCAGCTTCAGCCTCTCCTCCATCAGAGTGAGAGCTGGGTTGCAGTCGGTGAGCCCAGCCAGCTCAACAATGCGCTTGGCGTAGGCGGTCTGGCGAAGTGTGATCCCGGAGTCTCCCTGGTGCACCTCAATCCCCAGGTAGAAGGAGAGATGCCCCAGGTCACTCATTTGGAAGGTGGCCTTCATCTCTTCCTTGAACGCTGCCACCTCGGCGCCGGTGATCACCAAGTCGTCGACGTAGACACCCACTAGTAGGGCACTTCCTCCATTGCCCCGCCGATAGATGGCCGCCTCGTGCGGGCTTGGCGTGAAACCCATTCCTTTGAGCGTGGAATCCAGCTTGGCATTCCACGCACTCGGTGCCTGTCGCAGGCCATAGAGAGCCTTGCGCAGGCGCAACACCTTGCCCTCCTTGCCAGGGATCGCAAAACCTGGCGGCTGGTGTACGTAGACCTCCTCCTTTAAGTCGCCGTTAAGAAACGTCGACTTGACGTCCATGTGATGAATGTGCCAGCCCTGCTGGGCTGACAGCTCAAGGAGGAGTCGCACGGATTCCATCCGTGCCACGGGGGCGAAAGCATCGTCGAAGTCGATCCCCTCCTGCTGTAGGAAACCGCGTGCCACCAAGCGAGCCTTGTGCTTGACGATGGCCCCGGCTTCATCCCTCTTCAGTTTGAACACCCATTTAAGGGTGATCGCGCGATGACCATGAGGGAGATCAGCGAGCTCCCAGGTGCGGTTCGTCTCAACCGCGTCCATCTCCGACTGCATCGCGGCACGCCAAGCCACATGTTTCTCGGCCTCCGCGAAAGACCGAGGCTCACCATCGTCGCATGCAAGATGCAACTCTCCTGCCAGAATGCGAGACGCCGGGCCCAGCACCGACGGGTCGATGAGAAGGCCCTCCAACCTTCGATACCGCAACGGCTCGCCGTCGTAGCATGCGTCGACGTGCTCCTCGTCGTGGGAGAGCGGGGTCACGAGCTCCACTGGGTCGTGCTCGACACGAGCTGGTGTCGGAGAGGACGTTCCCGGAGAGGGTACCGTCGGTGCTGGAGTACGTGGCGAAGAGCTCGCTGTAGCCGGAGTCGTGGCTGGAGTGCGTGGCGGTGAAGAGCTCGTTGTAGCCGGAGCTAGAGAGCGTGGCGCTGGAGTCGGTGGAGACTTGGGGGCTGGGGTAGACCTGCTCGGAGAAGAGTTGCCTACTCCCCCAGCTCCCTCAAAGTGGACGTACTCGATGGTGAAGTCGTACGTCGGAGTCGTGCCGTCGTCCACCGCCTTGTCCCACGCCCATCCTCGCCCTTCGTCGAACACTACGTCGCGCGCCGTGCGCACACGCTGTGTTCCTGGGTCAAGGATGTGATAGGCCTTCGAGCCCTCCGCGTAGCCAATGAACACCCCCGGGGTGCTCCTATCATCGAGCTTGCTGATGTGGCCAAGCTCCTTGGTGAACGCGAGGCAGCCGAAGACCCGTAGGTGAGAGACCGCCGGCTTGCGCCCATGCCAAGCCTCGTACGGTGTCATCCCGTTGAGAGCCTTGGTGGGCGAGCGGTTGAGGATGTAAACCGCTGTCACCACCGCCTCTCCCCAGAAGACAACCGGCATTCCCCTCTGTTTGAGGAGAGCCCGAGCCATCCCCACAACCGTCTGGTTGCGCCGCTCGACGACGCCGTTCTGCTGCGGGCTGTACGGCGCGGAGTAGTGGCACTGAACGCCCTCATCCGCGCAGTACGACGCGAACTCAGCCGCCTTGAATTTGCCGCCATTGTCGGTGCACAGCACGCGAAGCTTGCGGCCGCACTCCGCCTCCGCAGCGACCTGCACACGCCTAATGGCGTTCGCAGCTTCTCCCTTGCTACCAAGGATCATCACTCACATGTAGCGGGAGAGATCGTCGACGAGCAACAAGAAGTAGCGTCGTCCTCCTGGTGTGGCTGGTGTCACCGGGCCACACAAGTCCCCATGCACGAGCTCGAGCCTCTCCTTGGCTCGGAAGCTCGACTGCTGGGGAAAGGGGAGCCGTCTCTGCTTTGTCAACACGCAGACATCGCAGAATTGCTCCACATGGTCAAGGCACGGCAGGCCTCGTACCATCTCCTTGGCACTGAGTCGCTTCAGGGCCTCGAAGTTAAGGTGCCCGAAGCGCTTGTGCCACTGCCATGCCTCGTCGTCTCGACGAACAGCAAGGCAGCAAGGTTGTGCCACCTTCACATTGAGGATGTATAGCCGATTTGGACTCCTGCGTACCTTGGCAAGAAGGCGACGAGAGGGGTCCCAGATTCTCATGACTCCGTGCTCGACCTCCACGCGCGAACCATTCTCATCCAGCTGTCCCAAGCTGATGATAGAGTTCCTCAAAGCGGGGATGTAGTAGACTCCGGTGAGCAGCCTGTGCTCACCAGACGCGGCG
This sequence comes from Zea mays, assembly GCF_902167145.1. Classification (NCBI taxonomy): domain Eukaryota; kingdom Viridiplantae; phylum Streptophyta; class Magnoliopsida; order Poales; family Poaceae; genus Zea; species Zea mays. Next base: position 87,341,233 of record NC_050098.1, read on the forward strand.
GTGAAGACGACTGAGCCGACGCCCTTGATCTCTACGCCGGAGGCGTCCCCAAACTTGACGGAGCCTCGGACGCTAGAGTCAAGCTCGGTGAAGAACTCTCGTCGGCCGGTCATGTGATGAGTGGCGCCGGTGTCGAGGCACCATCCTTCGATCATGTCTTTGCTGGAGCCGTCGCCGAGGAAAGCACGCGCTTTTGACTCATCAAGGTGGAGGAGTGCCGCTGGAGATAGCTCGAGCTTGCATGTGCTAGGAGCAGAGCCTCCTCCTCCGCCTCCGCCTGTGCGACGTTGGCCTGGCCACGTCGTGGCTGTCGACAGTCCCTGGCCCAGTGGCCAAGCTTGCCGTAGTTGTGACAGCCGTCGTCTCGTGCCGGCTTCTTGTTGCCGACGGCGCCGCCTTGGGCACCTCCACGGGCACCACCCTCAACATGTCCTCGTGCCCCGGCCTGGGCGCCTCCACGCGCTTTGCGCGGCTTGCCGCGTTTGCGGCCTCGTGTCAAGGACTCCCCCTTCTTGTCACCCTGGCAGGCCTCCCACTGCTCCCGAGTGAGATGTAGCTTCCCGCCGATAGTGATAGGCCCAGAGGGAGCCTGTGGTTCGTTGCCATCGACCACCTTGAGACGACCTATCGCCTCTTCGATCGTCATCGTGGAGAGGTCTAGCAGAGACTCGATCGAGCGAGCAATCTGCTTGTACTTCTCGGGGATGCAACGGAAGAGCTTCTCAACAGCTCTCTCCTCATCGTAGGTGTCGTCGCCGAACTGCACCATCTTCAGCAACAGAGTGTTGAGGCGGAGAGCAAAGTCATCAACATCCTCACCTGGCTTGAAGGCCAGGTTCTCCCACTCCTTGTGAAGTGCCTGCAGTGTGGTCTTACGGGCACGATCGCTGCCGATGCGAGTCGCAGCGATGGCGTCCTAGGCCTCCTTGGCGGGAAAGCGAAAACTGCATCTCGGGCGGGACTGCAGCAATGAGGGCATCCAGCGCCCGTCGATCCTCGTGGTAGTCGACGTCGCCGTACCGAACTGCTTCCCACATGTGGCGAACCTGGAGCCGTACCCTCATCACCGCGGCCCACTCGACGTAGTTGGTCTTGGTGAGGGTAGGCCACGTACCGCCGGGACCGATGTCCTTGACAATGGCCTGGGCCATGCGGCGACCATGGTACCGATCCGGGGAGGGAGAGCCACGCCGCCTGTAGAGGCCGCGGTCTCCGTCGACTCGGTCGCCGCCGCCGGGAGCACCGCCGGTGTGTCCACGCCCGTCTGGGCTGCCGCCGCGTGCGCCCTCGCCCGGAGGGCCGTCGGCGCGTCGGCGCCTATCTGGGCTACCGCCACGCGCGCCCCCATGGGGATGCGCGGCTGCCCACTGTGCCGCCTGCTCTCGCGCTGCTTCCCTCGCCATCCTGAGCTCTTCGTCGGTGTTGTCCTCGACAGAAGCAGAGCTGCTAGCTCTACTGCCGCGCAGAGCCTCGAGCTCTGCTGCCGCCGCACGGGCAGCATCCGTCGCCTCCGCTGCTTCTACTTCCGCTCTCGCTGCTGCCAGTTCCGCCGCCGCTAGCCGTGCTGCCCTCGCCGCTGTCGTTGCAGCCGCTGCTGCTGCTCGCTCGCGTTCTTGTGCCGCGGCGACCTCGGCCTCCTGCTGGCGCCGCGCACTCGAAGTGACCGAGCGTAGGGACATGATGGGCTAGTGAGGGGTCGCTGCGTGTGGAAGAGGCTGTCTCAGACGGAAGGTTGCTCCTCTGAGCAGGGGAGGAAGGAACAGTTGGAGCTCTTGCTGTCGACTGAGTGTGGGGAGAGGCGCGGGAAGGAGATGAGCACGAGATGTTTAGGCTGCAGGATAGTTTGGCTCTGATACCAATTGTAAGTAGAGGGACTCTAACTCTCATCAAGAGGATGACACTATGAGTTGGGACAATTTTCTGTTTATTTCCTCAAACACTACACAATGCCATACCCATCTAAGGGTTGGAGACACATATTTATAGCCCTCGAGGCTGCACTACCACACCTTCTCACACACACTACACAACAGGATTGTCCTCTAGATGCTAAAGAGACTACAGAGGACAGTCAAAAGCGACTGCTGTCCTTTAGATGCTAAAGAGACTACAGAGGATAGTCAAAAGGGACTGTTGTCCTCTAGATGCTAAAGGGACTACAAATGACAGTCAAAAAGCGACTGCTGTCCTCTAGATGCTAAAGGGACTACAGAGGACAGTCAAAAAGCGACTGCTGTCCTCTAGATGCTCAAGACTTATTCCATCACGGGCAAGGCACCGGGCCGAGAGTAGGACCGACAGGCGGTGAGCGAGTACCTGCAGAGGGAGGAAGAATAGGTGGCTCGACCACCGCGTCAGTCGGAAAGAGAGTGAAGAGGTCAAGGTCCGGGTCGGAGGAGGGTGGTGTGGTGGTGGAGTAGGGAAATACGGACTCATCAAACACCACATGGCGAGAGATGAGGACCTGGCGAGAGGAGAGGTCAAAGCAGCGGTAGCCCTTGTGGTCCGGGGAGTACCCGAGAAACACACAGAGGGTGGAACAGGGTGCTAGCTTGTGAGGAGCAGTGGCAGCGGTGTTCGGGTAGCAAGCACACCCGAAGACACGGAGGTGGTCATAGCGCGGAGGGGTACCGAAGAGTGCCTGATGAGGAGTGGGGGCCGTGCACGTAGTGGAAGGGAGACGGTTGAGGAGGTAGGTAGAGGTGTGGAGGCCCTCGGCCCAGAAGCGTGCCGGTAGGTGCGCCTGGAGAAGAAGAGTGCGGATGGTGTCGTTGGTCGTGCGGATCATGCGCTCAGCCTTGCCGTTCTGGGAGGAGGTATACGGGCAAGACATCAGCAACTGCATTCCGTGGGAGAGAAAGAAGTCGCGGGAGGTGGAGTTATCAAACTCCCGATCATTGTCACACTGAACGGCCTTAATGGTGAGGCCGAACTGAGTGGACACCCAGGTGAAGAAGTGGCAGAGGGCGGGGAAAGCCTCAGACTTGGCACGCAAAGGAAAAGTCTACATAATGAGAAAAATCATCAAGCACCACAAGATAGTATTTGTAGCCTGACATACTGGTAATAGGTGAAGTCCACAAATCGCAGTGTACAAGATCAAATGCATGAGTAGCATTCGAGAAAGAAGAAAAAGGAAGACGAACATGGCGGCCTAACTGGCACTCATGACAAAGATGCTCATCATGTGATCTAGTACATGAGATAGTGACACTACGAGTAAGTTGCATCAAGGCATCGCATCCGGGGTGACCAAGGCGACGATGCCAGGTGGTAGAAGACGTGGTGGCAGAAAAAACAGTAGCTGTGGCAGGTGACGAAGACGAAGAAGAGGTGGCGTGCGGAAGCCGAAGGGTGTAGAGGGGTCCGGTGCTGTCACATATGAGGAGGGGGCGCCGAGTTGCTGAGTCCTTCACAGTAAGACCAGAAGAGTCAAACTCGACAGAACAAGAATTATCAACGGTAAAACGACGAATAGAAAGAAGATTGTGGACCAAAGAAGGAGCGACAAGAACATCGGGAATGCGAAAAGAGCCGGGAGGGCCGGCGGCACCCACAGATGTGACAGGAAGACACGAGCCATTTGCCACCATGATGGACGAAGGGAGAGAGGAAGGAGGGCGAACAGAGGTGAGTATACCAGGGTCGGGAGTGGTGTGGTAGGTAGCACCGGTGTCCGTGATCCACTCGGGACCCATCAGTAGAGTCAGAGTGGGAGTCTGGAAGGCAGCCAGGGCGATCGTGTCCCAACCAACCAGCCCGAACGGTGGAGCAGCCAGCGGCGTGGGCCACGACGAGGCGGCAGGTGTCGAGGTCTAGGGCGACGGAGAGGCGAAGGCGAACCCCGGCGGCGAGGTGAACCCCGGCTGCGCACCAGCGAACATGGCCGCCGGGGGACGAGCCTTAGAACCTGGCCCTTGGAACGACCACATGGAATTGTGCCCTAACCACGGGTGGTGGAAAGTGGGCCAAGGCGCACCCTGCTGGGGTCCTGGCGTCGGTGCGTTGCCACGGGCACCACCGCCGGAACCACCACCGTGGCCACCACGGCGGCGACGACCACCATCGTCCCCGCCTCCGCCACCTCGACCCCCCCGCCCCTGCTCGGCCTGGGTGGACGAGGGCCAAGGGCAGACTGTGGCGGAGTAGGTGGACGGGTCGGGGTGATGGCCGCCAGTCTGTCAAGGAGGACGAGGACCCCGGGCCGGAGATCGATGTAGCCTGAGCACCCAGAGTGATCTCCAGGGCAAGGTCGTCGCGGACCTGGAGGAAGGTAGGGAAGGGGCGCTGGCGCATGATCAACGACCGGAGGTGGGTGTAGCGATCGCTGAGACCGCGGAGGACATTGAGGACGAGGATGCGGTCCTCCACGGGGCAGCCCAGATCGCCAAGTGAGTCCGCCATGGTCTTCATCTTGCGGCAGTACTCACTGACACTGAGGTCCCCCTGGACGAAGGTGCGGAAGGCCGCATCGAGGCGGAGAGCCCGGGCCTCGGCGCTGCCCAGGAACTGGCCCTCGATGGCTAGCCAAGCAGCCCGAGCGTGAGGAATGTTCCAGAGGAGGCTGTGGAGGTCGACGGAGATCGTCCCCACGATCCAGGTGAGCACAATGCTGTCGAGGCGCACCCATGCGGCAGTCAGCGCCACGCCGGTGGGGTCGTAGAGGACGTGGTCATCGAGGGCGTAGCGGCGAAGGGTGAGGAGTAGGTCCCGCCAGCGTGCGTAGGACGACGACTCTGGCTCCAGGACGACGGGGACCATGAGGCGAATGTTTTGGACACTCCCAGCCTGAAGGTGTGGAGCTGAGCCACGAGCGGGTCAGCCGGGTCATGCCAGAGCACCGTGGTGGTGGTGCGGTGCCCGGTTCCGACTGTCGGGACGCCGTACACGACGCCCACGGTGTCAGAGGAGGTGGCCCCGCCGTCGTGGGCCACAGGCAAGGCGAGGAGCTGTTCCGCCGTGGTAATCTGAGCAGCGATAGTGTCGGCGGCCTCGCGCTCGCACTCCCACATGAGGGCCGCTTCCCGCAGACGTGCCTGTCGCGCCGCGTGCTCCGCGCGGGCAGCGGTGAGTGCAACAGCGATGTATCCATGGTGGGAGACCGGTGGAGGAGGCGACTGATCGACGGCAGGAGGCTGATCGACGACCAGCGGAGGGGGGAGGGTCCTCCGGATCTGCAACCCCGCGGGAACCGCAGTCGCCACAGCAGTAAGAGTAGAGGCGGTGCTCGCGGCGGTGAGGGCCCCACCGGCGGCGCTAGGTCCTGACCCCCACTCCGGCTCGAGCGCAGGGGAGACCGGGGGAGCGCGCGCGACGTAGGGGGCGGTCCGCCCACCGGCGGCGACAGCTCCTCCAGTGCCCGTGGGTCCGGGAGAATCGGCGCGGGGTGGAGCAGCGGCGCGGGCCCAAGAGGAGGAGGAGAGGGGAGGGAAGACGTGGAAGTAGGAGGGGGAAGGAGGCGGCGGCTGCTCAACCATGGGGGGACGGGTGGCGGCGCGGCAGCGCGGCGGGCAGAAGCAGGAGGCGCTGGCGGCGCGGCTCGGCCGGCACGGGGTCGCGGGCAAGCGCGGGGAGGACTGCGGCACGTGCCCAGACATGGAAGAGTAGCAGTCGGGGCGAGTGGCAGTCGGCGCCGTCGAGCAGAGGAGGTTGGGGCGCAGCCGGCGCTATCCAGCAGAGAGGGGCGGAGCTGAAGGGGCGATCGGAGCAGGGGGCGCGACCGGCGCTGAGGAAGACGGTGGCGGCCGGTGGTGGGCGCGGTCCGCCAGAGAGGGGCGGGGCCGACGGCGGTGGGCGCGGCCGGAGCAGAGAGGTGGGCCGATGACGGTGGGCGCGACCGCCAGAGAGGGGCGGGCCGACGGCGGTGGGCGCGGCCGGAAGCAGTCGGGCAGCGCAGGGCGCGGGTCGTGCGGGTGCTGGGGCGGCGGCGGCCAGGGCAGGGCGCCTGGCGGCGCCTGGAGGGAGCAGAGAGGCGGCGGCCGGCAGGGAAGGAATCCCTAGCCGCCAGCGGCTGAGGGGTGAGGGAGGAGCGAAACCCTAATCTGATACCATGTTAGGAGAATATCCATTAGATTAACAGGGCCAACCCTAGAGGGTGGCTATATAGAGTTTATACATGGGCCACATGGGCTTAGCCTCATGGGCCTAATCCATATACTCTAACACATATTATGGTGTGCCAATGAACTCATATCCGGGGCAATCGCCGTCGCCGCCTTCACTTTACGGTAGATCGTCTCTGAGCACGGTTGGACAGTCCGAGCACGATCTCAGACTGTCCGACCCTCTTGCGGACTGTCGGACACCATCTGTCGGATTGTTTGGAGCCACACTGAGCTCGCCACATGGCTCGTAGGTGATGCCCGGCACAACCGGACAACCCGGATATAACCTCAGACTGTCTGGTCCCTTCACGGACCATCCGACACACTATGCTGGACAGTCCGGAGCAACAACAAGCTCGCCACGTGGCTCACAGGCGATATAACCGGACTGTTTGGGTATAATCTTGGACCGTTCGACCACCCAGACCAAACTGTTCGGGAACGTGTACGTAGTACAGGCTGCCCACAACACAAATTTTCCAACCATCTCAGCAGCAATGGTCTCTCCCACCTGTGGCACATCAAAGCCACAGCATGCCACCACCCGTGCATGAGGCTGGATATTTTTCGGCCCCTTGGGAGCCAAAAAAATTCACCTCGACAATGGGATGCGGTACCGGTATGCCTTAGGGGCCTATATCGAATGCCACCTTTGATTGTCCTGGAGCAGAAGGCCGGTATAATGATAACCGAGCACTTGAGCCCCACGTCCTAAGGACTGGTGAGTTACCATTGACCACTATGGATGAAGTTCGGGAGGAAATAATCGAACTATTTCGGGATAAATTAGGAGTCAGTGTGTCTGGCACAACACAGTCCTATCAGAGGCTATACGACCTCGATGGGACACTGTTCTGTACCCTCCAGGGACCAGTGTGCCAGATTTCTCCAAATTCTTGGGCAAGGGCAGTAGAACTGTAGAAGCACTCACGAACATGTGGGCCAATTCCTAGCACAATTGGGGGAATTGGCTGACATAGAAGCTTTCCGTGTTCGCCTGTCCTCACCTCACTGGCACTTCATTCACTTGGTATACTGCTTTGCTTCCTAACTCGATTAGTTTCTGGGATGATCTAGAACATAAGTTTCATGAACTCTTTCTATGGGGATTACAAGTTAGATTTTGTTGATCTAGCATCGTTCCAACAAGGGGACAATAAATCGGTTAATGATTATCTCCGAAGGTTCAAGAATACTAGAAACCGATGTTTTCAGATCCATATCACAGAAAAGCAGCTAGCATGGTTGGTTGTTAATGGGTTGCTTCCTGTTAGTTGATATATCAACCATGGGTTTCCTGCCATATAGGCGCAGGATCCCTACCATACAGGTGTAGGCATACTTGCCTTACTAGCACTGCTGCATATAGGAAGCTATAGATACAATCCTCCCATTTAGGGGGCAGAGATAGTTTTCTTTCATTCAAGGAGATCTCAGGTTATTGTTTCTATAAACCTGAGATCTCCTACCCCTCTGTCTCTCTATAAATATGTGCGCCTGTGCTCCCTCTTCATCAATCAATATAGACAACAACCATATTGCTATCATGGTATCACGAGTTCAAGTTCATATCCTTGTTCCGCTGCCCTAGGCGCAGTCCTCAAGCTACGCCGCCTCCTCCTGCGCGCCACGTCTTGGCTGCGCCCTCACCTCCCCTCTATGCGCCATCCAGGCAGCGCCCTCCCCTGGCCATGGCTGGTCTGGAACAACCACCTCTCATCGACGACGTTGCGACCCAGGTCGCAGCCGAGCATGAAGCACACCTCCAGGCTACTGCCAGGCGTGATGCTGCACTCGCCCAAGCCCTTCAGGCAGAGCAGGAGGCGACCACCGTGGCCCAGGAGCGCGATGTTGACGCCGAACGTGTTCGCCCTGCTCTCGAGCGTGCAGCACATGCGCGCCCTCGCTGCTCAGACTGCCACCGATGGCAGTCCTGTCGACGACAATCAGTCCCACCTCTATGATCCAGCGGGTGGTGCTGACAAGGGCCTCCACGACGCCATCCTCCTTCACGAGGCTGCTGCGATCGTCAACCTCCACTCCTAGGCCGTCACTGCGCAAAATATTCAGAGTCTCGTTCACGTCGTCCTCGACCTCGCCAACAACAACTACACCCGCTGGCGCGATGAGTTCCTCCTCGTCACTGGCAAATACTCCCTGGACAGCCACATCCTCGATGACACTCCCGCGCCTCACTTCCCCAACTGGGCACGCATGGACTGCGTTGTCAAGTCCTGGATCTCCGGCTCCATCTCCCCGGACCTTGCTGAAATGGCCATGGAACGCGGCGCCACTGCTCGCACCACTTGGCTGACTCTCGAGAACCAGTTTCTCGGGAATCGGGAAACTCGCGCCCTCCACCTCGACGCTCAGTTCTGGCACTTCGTCCAAGGTGATCTACCTGTCTCCGATTATTGTCGCCGTTTCAAAACCATGGCAGATGCCCTCGGTGATCTTGGCGAACCAGTCTTCGACCGGACGTTGGTCCTCAACGTTCTGCGCGGCCTTAGCGACCGTTTCTCCGACATCAGACGTCATCTTCGCCTCGGTCGCCCCTTTTCGACGTTCCACGACGTCCGGGCCACTCTCCTGTTGGAGGAACTTACGATGGCTCATCGTGCGTCTTCTCCATCCGCCGCCCTGCTTACCTCCACCAAGCCTCCACAAGGCGGGACTTTGACGGCCTCCAACAAGGCTCCTGCTGCCTTCAACAAGGCGCCTTCGGCTCCGCGTTCCGGCCACCCCAACCGTCGCAGCAAGAGGTATCCTTCCATTCCCAAGCACTGGTCCCGGCGGCTAGCACGGGAGTGCCTCCGGCCTGTGGCCCTCCCTCCAAAATCCTTGGACTGGGGCCATCCAGATGTGGCCCGGCCCACGGGCGCCGACCCCACAGCAGCAACAAGGTCTCATGGCGCAGCACCAGGCCCTGCTGCCTCCGACGGCCCAACAACAACAGGCTTTCTACGCTGCTCCAGTCTCCATCGCTCCTCACCAGGCGCTGCTAGCCCACCAGACCCAGCAATACGTTCATGGTGCTCTTCAAGGACAGGGAGGCGCCCCACTGCAACACACTCTACAGACCGACCCTCTGCAGGGAAGCGCTCCCCAGTCTCCCTACGACATGCTGGCACAACCGGCCACTCTATCTTGGGACGCTCAGTCCCTTTCATCCGCTTTTAGTACTGTCCCTGACTCCGCTTCAGCAGACTGACTGGTACTTCGACACAAGTGCAACCTCCCACATGACCTCCAACGCGGGTACCCTATCCAATACTTCAACTCCTCCATTATTGTCGGTGACGGCTCGCTTCTTCCTGTCATTTCCACTGGCTCCACTACTTTACATGGTTCTTTACATCTCAACAATGTTCTTGTGTCACCTAAACTTATTAAGAACCTAATTTCCATTCGCTAGTTTACTACCGATAATAACTGTTCCATTGAATTTGATCCCTCTGGTTGCTCTGTGAAGGATCTACTATCTCGGAACGTGATCAGTGCAATAGCTCCGGGCCACTATACCCCCTGTGCCTCCCTGCTGCACACAACTTCATCGCCAGCTCCACTCCGTCACTTTGGCATCGTCGTCTCGGTCACCCTGGCCACGAGACCCTCTCCAAGCTCGCATCAATCGTTCCCATGTGTAATAAAGATGCTAGCTCTCCTTTATGCCATGCTTGTCAGTTGAGTCGTCATGTTCGCCTTCCGTTCGTACGTCTACTTCTCGTGCGGTTAACAATTTCGATCTTATTGACTGTGACTTGTGGACATCTCCTATTTTAAGTGTCTCGGGTTTCAAATATTACTTAGTCGTTCTTGATGATTGCTCCCATTACTTATGGACTTTCCCTTTACGACTAAAGTCTGATGCTTTCCCAACCCTCACTTAGTTTTTCGCCTATGTGAAAACACAGTTTGGTGTCACGATTAAAGCTGTGCAATGTGACAACGGGCGCGAGTTTGACAACTCCAGCTCCCGCACATTCTTCCTCACCCACGGTGTCCTACTACGCATGTCCTGTCCCTACACCTCATCTCAGAACGGTAAAGCTGAGCACATCATCCGTACTACCAATAGCACCATTCGCTCTCTTCTCTTTCAGGCCAGCATCCCACCGACCTTCTGGGTTGAAGCACTCCACACGACAACACTTCTTCTCAACATTCTACCCACCAAGACCCTTCATTTTTCTACTCCTCACTTCGCCCTCTTCAAAATTGTACCCTCCTATGAACACCTTCGCGTGTTCGGTTGCACTTGCTATCCCAACCTATCTGCCACCACTAGCCACAAACTTGATCCCCGTTCCGCTAAGTGTGTTTTTCTTGGCTACTCGTCGCACCACAAAGGGTACCACTTGCAATAGTGTCGCGTGTCATCCTTTCCCGTCACATTGTTTTCGATGAGTCCACTTTTCCATTTGCTGAACAGCAACCCACTGCCTCCTCCCAAGATTTTGACTTCCTGGATAACATTACCACTAACCCGGTGCCGCCACCTATAGGCCCACCACCTCTATTTTTTTCAGGACTCATATCGAACAATGTTGCTGCTCCCAGCACACCTACAGGCGCTGTTGCTCCTAGCACCCAAGCTGTTCCTGGCGCTCCTGCAGCTCCCGGCGCTGCTGCTCCTAGCACCCCAGCAGCAGGCGCTGCTCCACCCCGTGCTGCTGCTGGTGCACCCGACGCCACTGCACCACGCCGGTTTGGCCATGGAAGATGAGTATGCGACACTATTGCAGAATCACACATGGGATCTGGTGCCTTGACCCCATGGTGCAAACATTGTGACCGACAAGTGGGTTTTCATGCACAAATTTAATGCCGATGGCTCTCTTGATACAAGGCTCGCTGGGTTCTCCGTGGATTTACGCAACGACCCGACATTGATTTTGATGAGACTTTCAGCCCCGTCGTGAAGCCTGCTACTGTGTGGACTTTCTTATCTTTGGCTGTCTCCAGCAACTGGCCGATTCATCAACTTGATGTCAAGAATGCTTTTCTTCACGTGACTCTTTCTGAGACTGTTTATTGCAGCCAACCCTCAGGTTTTGAGGATTCAGCCAGCCCACAACATGTTTGCAGACTCAATAAGTCCCTCTACGGACTGAAACAAGCACCACGTGCCTGGCATAGTCGGTTTGCCACTCATCTACTCTCCCTGGGATTCATCGAGGCCAAGAGTGACACATCTCTGTTTGTCTACCATAGAGGAACTGACACAACTTATTTGTTACTCTATGTCGACGACATTATACTCACATCATCCTCTACTGTTCTCCTCCGACACATCATTCAGGCCTTACAGTTGGAGTTTGCTATGAAAGATTTGGGTGATCTACATCACTTTCTGGGGATGCAAGTTCAACGACGAGATGGAGGACTCTTTCTTTTGCAACGTCAATATATGCTGGATATTTTGGATCGGGCTGGTATGGCAGATTGCAAGCCCTGTTCTATACCTGTCGACACAAACCCAAAGGTTTCTGCAGCTACTGGTACTCCTGTTTCTAATCCATCGGATTTCCGCAGCTTAGTTGGAGCACTACAGTACCTCACTTTTACCCGACCAGACATGCCTATGCTGTGCAACAGATTTGTCTTCACATGCATGATCCTCGCGAGCCTCACCTTGCCGCCTTGAAGCGCATTCTACGTTATGTTCGTGGCACTCTGCATTTGGGTCTTCAGTTGCGCCCTTCTTCTCAGGCTGAGTTAATTGCATACTCTGATGCCACCGACTGGGCTGGATGTCTTGACACAAGTCGATCCACTTCAGGCTTTGCAATTTTTCTTGGTGGTAACCTTATTTTTTGGTCCTCCAAGCGACAAATGACTGTGTCCAGCTCCAGTGCTGAAGCCGAGTATCGGGCCGTCGCCAACACTGTTGCTGAATCCACCTGGCTTCGTCACCCGTTACGTCGTGCCACGTTGGTCTATTGTGACAACATCAGTGCGGTCTACATGTCTTCAAACCCCGTCCAACATCAGCGAACCAAACACATTGAGATTGATTTGCACTTTGTTCGGGATCGGGTGGCTCTCGGTGATGTCCACGTTCTCCATGTGCCTACTACCTCCCATTATGCAGACATCTTCACCAAAGGGCTTCCCTCTTCAGTCTTCACGGAGTTCAGATCCAGCCTGAACGTCTGTGGTACCGACGATCAGACTGCGGGGGCGTGTTAGCTGATATATCAGCCATGGGTTTCCTGCCATATAGGCGCAGGATCCCCTACCATACAGGTGTAGGCATACTTGCCTTACTAGCACTGCCGCATATAGGAAGCTATAGATACAATCCTCCCATTTAGGGGGTAGAGATAGTTTTCTTCCATTCAAGGAGATCTCAGGGTATTGTTTCTATAAACCTGAGATCTCCTACCCCTCTGTCTCTCTATAAATATGTGCGCCTGTGCTTCCTCTTCATCAATCAATATAGACAGCAACCATATTGCCATCACTTCCATACTCGAAAGGAAAACTAGTAGGCACACAATTTGTTTCGCTAACTCAGTTACATCAGCAGGCTTTGGTTTGTGAAAGTCGAAGCAAAAAACTGTCTTGTCATGATGAGCATCGTGTGGTAGCTTAGATGATGAGCCAAAAGAATTATATGTAACTCTTCGCTTGTTCTTCCTTGCATCCGGTTCAAAATAATCGGTAAGAAGTTAAGTTCACATCACATTTAAAGTTGCAAAGTGTGACAAGATATTTGATGAATTACTTAAGAGCGGTAACATTTGTTACTAACCTTGGGATTGACAATAGATGATTAGTCCCTAAGGAATATATGTTATATATATAGGCGTCTTTCATAATGCGACGCTGTACATCACGTGCACCTTTGCGCGCACCCCCGTCGAGGGTCTTGCCCGCGGCTTCCTTCTCCAGCGCCTATCGCAGCTGCTATAGCCGTTGTTGTTCCTCCCTGAGCTTGGCATGCAGCTCACGAAGTTGTTCGAGGTGAGCCACGTGGCTCTCGGGAGGGGTTTAAGCCCCGCCTGGCTACCCCGCTTCCCGAACGCGTGGGGGTGACTGGTCACCTTCTCGGGGCATTCCGAGTTGATCTCCTTCGTCGGGGATCCCGTGGTCGACGTGGAAGCACTCCCAGGTCGGGTCGTAGCTTCCCCTGTCGGTGTTGTAGCCCTCCGAGCTGTCGGAGAGTAACTCGTCACATGCATACAAGAATTGTAGCATGGACTCATGATCTCGCAGCCCGGAGAAGACCAGGCCAAAGCTTGGACCGTCTTCCTCCTCGGAGTCCAGGCATCCCGAGGGGAAAGGAAGACCAACATACAATCCGGTGACGGAGCTGGTGTCGAAGCTTGGCCGGAAGGGGATGGGGTTGAACACGGACGGTTCTCCCCCAGCCCTTGATACGTCCTGCCTGTTTGAACATGACATCTCCCTCCCCGTCAAGAGCCAGCTCGTCCTCGAGCTGGAATTGGGGGAACTTGGTGCGGAACGGCGCGACATCTTCCTAGGTTGCTGATGCTGCCGACGTGCGCTTCCACTGAATGAGCACCTGATGTATGCCGCGAGCCAGTCGGTACCGCACCGCGCGCTCTGGTTCTGGGCTAATGGCGCCATGATGTAGGAGCAGCAATGGTGGAGGCTCTGTTGGTTGCGGCCCCTGGTACTAATTGAGCAGCCCCACATGGAACACATTGTGGATGCGGGCGCGGGGAGGAAGCTCCAGCCGGACGCCGACCTCGTTGATGAGTTCGACGACGCGGTACGACCTGAAGAAACACGACTTCAGTTTGCCGCCCATAGCCTGAGGAAGAGACGACGCCGTGCGCTGACGTAGTCGAAGCAACGCCCAATCACCGGCCTGATAAGTGACGTCGCTGTGCGCACGGTTGTAGTGGCGCTTCTGGTACGCCTGTGCCTGCTCCAGACAGTAGCGGTTGTCCGCAAGGAACTCCACGCTCTCCTCCATGCTCTTGGCGACGGCCGGCACCCTGGTTTCCCCGGGTTCATAGGACCAGATGGAGGGAGGATCCTGCCCGTAGACCACGCGGAAAGGGGTGTCCCGCAGGGACGTCTGGTACGCCATGTTGAAGAGGAATTCCGCCCATGGGAGCCACCGGAGCCACTCGCGCGGCCTGTTTCCTGCCAAGCACCGCAGGTACATGAGGATGTCACGGTTGGCCGACTCAGACTTCCTGTCGGACTGGGGGTGAAACGCCGTGGTCATTTGCAACTTGGTCCCCATCAGCCGCATCAACTCCTGCTAGAACGTCGACATGAACACCGTGTCCCGGTCGGAGACCATGGACTGTGGAACACTGTGGAGGCGGACAATGTCGTTGAAGAAAGCCTGGGCGATAGATTCAGCGGAGTACGGGTGTGCCAATGGAATGAAATGACAGTACTTGCTGAACCTATCCACCACGGTGAGGATTACCGACTTGCCGCGAACCCGTGGAAACGCCTCCACAAAGTCTAGCACGACATCAGTCCACACGCCCTGGGGAACCGGCAGCGAAAGGAGACCCGTCGGGCGCTGGTGCTTGGACTTGTAGCATTGGCAGACTTCACACGTACGAACCCGTTCCTGCACAACTTGCTTCATGTTAGGAAAATGGAAGTCACGGCGCAACCGGTGGAGCGTCCGCTGTACTCCTTCGTGTCCGTCCTCATGTATGGCCCCCACGATCTCTTGTAGCAGCGGGAAGTCGGTCGGGGATGTACAACCACCCTGAAAATTGCACCATGCCGTCCACAAGCGCCTAGGGAGCCGGTCGGGTACCCGCTGTGATCTCGCCACGGAGAGCTACAAGGGCAGGGTGGTCCAGCTGGGCCTGCCGGAGCTTGTCGATGAAGTCGAAGCGCGGAGCAGAGAGGGCAAGGAGCTCTCCCTCCCCGGTGTCGCGCCTGGACAGTGCGTCGGTGACGGCGTTCGTCGCGCTCGGCTTGTACTCGACGGAAAAGTCGAAGCCCAGCAGCTTGCCAACCCAGTGGTGCTGCGGAATGGTGGCCAAGCGCTAGTCCAGCAGATACTTCAAGCTGTAGTGATCCGTCTTGACGGTGAAACAACGCCCCCAGAGGTATGGCCGCTAGTAGCGCACCGCCTGAACCAAGCCAATGAGCTCACGCTCGTAGGCTGCCAGGGCTTGATGTCGAAGTGCCACCGGCCGGCTGAAGAAGGCGATCAGATGCCCCTCCAGGATGAGAACGACACCAAACCCGTGGGACGACGCGTCGCACTCGACGACAAAGGGCTTGTCGAAGTCCGGCATAGCGAGCACTAGCGCCGAGGTGACCGACTCCTTGAGCGCGAGGAAGGCCGAGGCCGCCTCAGGAGCCCATGCGAAGCCCTCCTTGAGTAGCGCGGTGAGCGGCGCGACGATGGAGCCGTAGTTGTGGATGAACTTGCGGTAGTATCCCGCGAGCCCAAGGAAGCCGCACCGCCCGCGCCGAGCGAGGTACCGGCCAGTCGTGAATGGCCTGCACCTTGGCGGAGTCCATGGCCACCCCCGCCTCCGTGATATGTGGCCGAGGTAGGCGACGGAGGCAACCCCGAACGCACACTTGGAGCGCTTGACGAATAGGGTGTGCCGACGAAGCTCGATAAGGACGGCGCGGAGGTGACGCAGGTGGTCGGCCCATGACTTGTTGTAGATCAAGATGTCGTCAAAGAAAACAAGAACAAACCGGCGAAGGAACGGGCGCAAGACGTCCTTCATGAGCGCCTGAAATGTGGTCGGGGCGTTGCAGAGTCCGAACGGCATCACCAGGAATTCATTGAGGCCGTCGTGTGTACGGAACACTGTCTTGTGAACATCCTCCGGCCTCATGCGCACTTGGTGGAACCCCGAGCGCAAGTCGAGCTTGGTGAAGTACTTGGCGCCATGGAGCTCATCCAAGAGCTAGTCGACGACTTGAATCGGGAACACGTCCTTGATCGTCATCGCGTTGAGGGCGCGGTAGTCGACGCAAAATCTCCACGAGCCGTCCGGCTTCTTGACGAGAAGGACCGACGAGGAGAATGCGGAGTCGCTGCGCCGGACGATGTCGTTCTCGATCATGGTCTCGCACTGCTTCTCCAGCTCAATCTTGTGGGCGGCCGGATATCTGTAGGGCCGCACTGCCACCGGCGCGATGTCCGTCTTGAGGATGATGCGGTGCGTTCAGCCACGCGAGGGAGGCAGGCCCTTTGGCTTGGCGAACACATCGGTGAAGGATGCAAGCAGCTCGTCGAGGAGGGGCTCCGTCACCGAGGCAGAGTGGATGTGCAGCGGTGTCGGCGGTGCGACGGTGCGCCAGCAAACCTGCGGGTCCGCCATCGTGAACTCCATGGTCCCGGCGGCCACGTTCCAGACAATATCACCAAAGGTAGCCAGCCATTGAGTGCCTAGCACCAGGTCATAGCCGGCTAGGGCATGATGTACAAGTCGACCGCGAACGACCGACTGTCCTATCGATGACGATGGGCGCCTGACGCAGAATGCCTGGCCAGTCGATCCGTTCACCGTTGGCCATGGTCGCAGTCAGCCGAGACCGAGGAGCGACGGGCAAGCCGGCCCGCTGTGCTGTCGCCTCGCCGATGAAGCAGTGGGTGGAGCCCGTGTCGATGAGAGCGATCAACGTGGTCGCGCCCACCTGCACCTCGAGTTGGAGAGTGCCGCGCACTGGAACGCCGACGACGACGTCGAGAGAGTAGACGGGTGCCTCCTCAGTGGGCTCGTCCTCAGCCAGCTCGACGCTGTCGATGTAGAAGATGCAGCGGCAGACTCTGTTGTGGCCGCGGGAGTAAGGCTTGTTGCAGTTATAGCAGAGGCCGAGGCGGCGCCGTTCCGCCTGCTCCTCCATCGAGAGGCGCTTGCCCCCGCCTCGTGGTGGTGGTGCGCCGGTAGTGCCAGGGGCTGCGCCTGGGGTGCTGGCAGCGCCTGGACCACAGGCTCCGGCTGGATGGGCGCAGGAAGGGCCGCCAAGACGCCTGGACGTGGCGCGGGCGATGTGCTGAGCGCGCGCGGCGCAGCCTTGCCGGGGTGGAGTTGAGACGGTCCAACTCGACCAGTTCCAACGCTCGTGCTAGAGTCATGGCCGTCGCGAGGGTCTTCGGCGCGTGGATGCGCACCTGATGGCTGAGCGGTGGCAGCAAGTCGCCGGTGTAGAGCTGCACCCGCTGGCCTTCCTCGAGCCGGCCAGCGCGAGGGAGGAGCGCCTGGAAGCGGTTGGAGTACTCCTCGACCGTCCCTGTGCGGCGGCACTCAGAGAGCTCGAACAGTGGGGTGGACCGCAGCACCGGTCCGAAGCGCTGGTTCAGGAGTTCCTTAAAGCGCCCCCATGGCGGCGTGCCCTCGTCCTTTTGGAGCTGGATGAACCATAGTTGGGCCACATCCTCAAGGTTGTACGACGCCATCCACACCTTCTCTGACATGGTGCGTTGCTAGCGGAAATACGACTCGCATCGATTGATGAAAATCAGTGTGTCGGACTTGCCGTCGAAGCGCGGAAAGTCCATTTTCTGGAACCGCGGGGGGCGATCCGTGTGGTGCTGGCTGTCGTGATGGGTGCTGGAGTCGGTCGACGATCTGACCTTCTCCTTCATGCCCGCCATGTCGGTCTGCATCTTCGACATGGCGGTGGTCAGGGACTGGAGCATCGTCATCACCTCGGCCATGGTGGCTTGATCGCATCGCCCATGGTTGACGGTGCAGACGTTGCCGTGGACGAAGAGGAAGGAGATGGAGGCGGCGGTTGGAATGGTGGAGAGGCTGAGGATCGACGAGAATGAGATACCAGGTTGTCAAGGGCAGTGAGCCCGAGGGTAGGAGGACCTCGACTACGTAGATCGTAGCCGCTGCCCGTGATGGCCGGCCGGGTTATACCCCCTTTCCGCCGTTCTTCGTCGGTGGGTTATTCCCCTGCCGCCGGCTTAGGTAGAAGAAGAGAGAGGATTAGATGGTAATATCTTTCTTCGTTCCAAGTGTTTGATTATAGCATATTTATAGCCTCCGACTCAACCAAAAGGAGTAACAAACTCCACTAATTAAGGACTAACCAAAATAGCTAAAAGATCTCCTACTTTCCCTCCTAACAAACTCCACTAATTAAGGACTAACCAAAATAGCTAAAAGATCTCCTACTTTCCCTCCTAGCCACTGCTGGCGGCCGTGCCCTGCGTGCTTGCCGCGCGTGCAGCAGCGCGTTCTCGGGCTCGGCGCACGTCATGGGCCCTATGGCGCCTGATATACACTTGTTTGAACATGACAGAGGGGTTGCCCATACCGTAGTGGTTGTAACAGGGCTTCGGTATGGGGAAAAATCTGATTACGGGATGCGTCAGCGCTTCTGTAGTGGATGACGCCTGGACGTCCTTTGCTGTAGATGTCGAGGTCGAAGCCGAGCTCGAGCGAGGCAGAAGTTTTCCCGAGGTGACGACTGAATCCTTCCTGACGTGTGCCACAGTTGATGGAGTGGCCTCCTGCGGGATTCACGGTGGAGCAGGTAGCCGAGGCCGAGCTCGGTCGAGACGGAAAGCGGTACCCGAGGTCGAGCCTAGCGTCGGGCGAGACGAAGTTTTTGGCCCGAGGGCCGATCTGCGCTTCTGTCGCACTAGATGTCCCGTCAGGGGATGGCAGGCGGTGTGCGCGCACAGCGGCTCATGCGTAATCATGCTGCTGGGCTTGGACAAGACCGCAGTCTTGTTGATGTTGTACACTTGTTGCACTGCGTAGGGTAGGTATGCACATTGAATGCGGGTGTCCCCCGTTGGACTTTGGGCATGCTTTGTCCTTGTCGCCTGAGACGGACTCGGGCGAGGTGGATTTGGTGGCCCTAGGACGAGGTAGCCTTGGGCGAGGCAGAGGTGGAGGACCTGAGGCGTGAGAGGCTCGGGCGAGGCGGAGATTTGCTCGGGCATATGACTGACTCAGGATCGAGCCTGGGTGCGTTGAATACTTTGAAGGACCCTCCGGGAGTGGGCTCGGTCGGGATGGTGCCTTCTGATGGGGGCCTCGGGCGAGGCGGAAACCTAGTTCCTTGCTTTCGGAGGACATGCCGGGGCAGAGAATCTTCTTAAGCGCGTCTTAAGGGTATGATCCGAGTACCCCTAATCATAACACCCGACAACACGCCTAATCCGTTTGTTTATTTGGGCTGGCGGGCACCATAATTTTATACCTTTTGACATATTGATCAGAGAACCATGGCCGAAAAGATGCAATCCTAAACGGTCTTTATGTATTAGAGATCTAAATAGACTTTTTGATTGAAAGAGCCGGTGACCGGCATCAGACTAAAGTTCTTATTTCGGGAGCAAGGCGATTTATGAAATCTATTGTTTCTCGAAAGACACCGATAGTACAAGTGCTTTTGGTTTGTGACCTTCACCAAAAGGTAAGTGTGTTGGCGTCTTTTTGGGCCAAACACCAATGGTTCCTAGATCATGCTTATGGGGAGCCGAGACCTTGGGGACCTCTCTGCGAGGTGCCGGATGGTCCGCGATTTGTCACGTGGCCGTCCGTGTGTAGGTCACCGTCGAGCAGATAACTACGCTCTTCTTTGCAGGGCGCAGACCATCCACGTGTAGGCGCAGAGGGCTTCGTTTATAACCTAGATCTCACTGCCCGGGAGGGACCATGTCGGGGAGGAGAGATTGTAAGGTTGTTTTGGGATCGGCAGGCCACCCAAAGTGCTTCTAAACGACATAGAGTCGAAGAGAGGTAAAGATTGAGATTGAGAAACTACAACTAGAGCTATGCTACATCTACTCCTAATGCATGATAGTGTATATAGATTGGTTCGACTGGATTGTGTGTTCTCAATCGGCCGTACCCGTGCATATATATAGGGGGGATGTCTGGGTCTGTTCCTAGGCGAGATCCAACATTTTTCGGTGAGTTTGTTAGGATAACTACGCACGGTATAAGGACTTCCGTCTGAACTAATCTATTCGCGGACCGTACGGGCTACTCCCGTGGACCGTCCGGGCTACAAGTCCGGACCGTCCAGGTGCCAAATTTGGTGTTCAACAGGTACAATTAGGTATGTTTATTCCTCAAAGACCGAGTTTCTGAAGAACGTGACCTTGTAATTGTCTTTATTAAGAAATTGTAGTTTTTTATTACCGACTGGAATAAAGATTACTGGAGTATACTCTGAATCTGTAGTAGGACATGTGTCGAGCTAGTGGTCAGGGCCGTACATGGTCCAGTGCAAGTGGCCTCACTGCACTGGGCCCCTAAAAATTTGAGGGCCCCACTTTTTATGTGTTGGATACTTTAGGTATGTCTAAATCGGTGAGATATACTCGCATACAGAAAATGAACATGAACAGTTATACCGCTTGATACAAAGGCATAGGATAGAGTCGCCGCCGATCCTGCGAGGCATAAGGTACCTATCACCGATCTTGATAGCTCCTATATCCAGCACGTCTTAGTAGTCACCTCTATAGTCAACACATAACATCAACATCTAATAGAAAATTAACAAGGTTGTAGGCAAGAATTTAAACCTTACATGGGAATGTGGTGACTCCGTTCACCAATCACAGATCCGCGAACTCCGCCGCGGATGGCGATTCCCATCTCCCCTTCCCTCCTCCCTTGGGAAGACTTGGCCGCCGTCTCCTTCTTCATCACCGGATGAGTATGGCGTGTGGATCTCTTTTGTTCACGACGCTCTCTTCTTCATTTGGTTCTCGGGATTGGTCTGCTTTGAGGTGCTCTTCTGCTCCCCCTCTCTCCTCCTACTTGGTCTTCTTTGTTTCTTCAGGATGGATCTGGCAAAATTGGATTTTCGGCCGGGGACAATCTTCGAGGATGATATTCGGCGCCGCTTAGCTTCTCCAGTGTGTCCTTGGCGTCCGAATCTCCCCTCGACCTTTTGGCTGGTCATCTCTTTTGGTCGTTGCATATTCATGCTAGACACGGTTTCAGTTGGTTATCTTCTTCAAGCTGCTCTAGGAGGTTTTGCAAAGGGTTTCAATGTATCTCAGCTATCTGATCGGGTTTTTCGCTTCTCGGTATTCTCCAAGGCCGTTGGTTTTCATGTCTACAATTCTAAATGCATTGATCGCTCGGAATTCAGGGCTTTCTTCAATCTATGGAATCATGGTGGACCGAATTGGACTCATGAATACAGGAAATTCATTCAGGAAGAAAATGCCAATTGGTGGATTATTAAGGCCAAGAAGAAAATTTCTTTTGCCAATATTGTTAAGCTTCCTCCCCTATCTGGTGCAAATGCTATCCCGATTCATCGTAGAAAGGTGCTTTCTCATTCTGCTGGGAATTTTGATGAGACAAGATTTTCTGTCTTCAAACGATTGGGATCTTCTGTTCGTTCCTCAAGATTACGGGGCTCTCGAAATTTCTTCAATGCGATGAACTCGGCAATTCCCATGAGTATTCCTCCTCGTCGGACGTTTTCCATGGTGAGTTACTCTAATCATAATGGAGGCGTGATTAGCCGCGGTCATCGCGGGCGCGCTGCTCGCCAGGATTCAAATTCAATTTCAAATTTACCTAGACCTCGTAAGCTCCAATGGCGACCCATTTTGAGGAATGGGCCTTTCGCGTCTGGGCCTGGGCCTGCGGCCTTGGACATCTCTGTGACAACTGGATCGTCTGGTGGGGGGCCCTTCGGCTTTCCAATGCCACTTTTTGTAAAGTCAAGGGACATTTGGAATTATTTTGTAATTTAAAGAAAACAGATTTCGGATTTCCTCTATCTTCGTTCCCTTCCTTTCAGAGAAGTTCCAATTTGGAAGGGACGTTAAAATTCCTGGACTACAGCTCTTGGTTCCGCCCTCTCCCAGGGTCCCTGACGGTTGGGCCTCCTAAGTTTGGTTGCTTCGAAGAGTTCGCCAAGGCGGTTTTATTAAAAAAATCTGAACAGACACCTATCGCGTCCCTGGAGCTCTCGCTGGGTGTCACTTCACCAAAACCCCAAACCGCTCTTTTGCCTCTAGTTCGCCGGCGATCTTTGGACTCTCTTGCAATGGCGTACCGGCGTGTCGACCCAGAGCCTTTCCTCCCGCCAGGCTTCAGCGCCATGGCGGTTCAACATCGTGAAATCATTACCAGGTCAGTCTCACGGAGACTTCCGCCAATGCATGAGGATTGGGCGATTATTAATATTCATCCTTTACCTGAGCATGAGGTCTTATTTCCCGCGGTCAGAGATGTGATTAGGGAATATTTAGTGGAGCACCAAAGGATAAGGGTGAGAGATATTCAGCGTTCTCACTTGGGCGAGGTGCTGGTGCAGTTTCACAGTGTTTTGGAGCGAGATAATCTTGTTTTGCTTGGTCCCCAACAGTACCTAGATGCTACTTTCACTGCTCTTCGTCATAATGATGCTTGGAACCACCGGGCTCTTTTTTTCAATCGTGAATGTTGGCTGATGTTACTGGGCTTCCCTTTGGACTACCGCTCTTCAGAGTACCTGCAAGCAGCTATTGGTTCTTTTGGCAGGTTGATTCTGTGGGAGGAGGATCGCCATAATGTCACCAGGACGTTGCTTCGTGTCCGTGTCACTTCTCTTGAAGAAGTCCCTCAGTTCATTGTTTTTTCTGAAGCAGATGGTTTCATTGGGGATTCCTGGACAGTTCAGTGTGAAATCATCCAACAAAACATGCTTGGTGGGCAAGCTCAAGATGAGGACCCAGTTTCGGAAGCTCCGGAGGATGGTCAACAACTTCCTCTTGTTTTTTTTGGTTTGGGTCAACCTCTGCTACCAGCTGGCCTCGACCTCAACTTCCCGCCAGTTCCTTTGGGAGGTGAAGTGCCGGCCCAACATGAGGACAACGTTCAGCGGGAGTGAGATCAATGGATCGAAAATATACAACCTGAACAACAGATTCCGCAGCCCATTCAACCGAATGAGCAACAGATCAGTAACCAACACTCTGGCTTATCGTCGGACAACTCCATAGGTCCCATTCAGGATGCACCTCTTCAGAATGGCCACATTTTAGAGGTAGGGCCTGTGGTGCCAGGGAATGTGCCTGATGTCCCTGCTCTAAATGCTGCTCCTATTAATGGGCCACAAGAAGTTGATGGCCCAATTATTCAGTTGGACCCTTTTGCTGTGAATGCTGGCCAGCCACCAGAAGCTCAGGAGGGGGGGCATAATAATAACCATTTCTTTCACAATATGGAAATGAACTTCATGTTCGCTCAGGAGTGGCAACCAGATCAAGTGTTTCAGATGCACTTGGAGAGGAAAAGGTCTGCTCAGCTTTACAGGATTTGGGCCAATTATTTTGCTCCAGTA
Source organism: Zea mays (assembly GCF_902167145.1). Lineage (NCBI taxonomy): Eukaryota > Viridiplantae > Streptophyta > Magnoliopsida > Poales > Poaceae > Zea > Zea mays. The sequence continues at coordinate 87,364,578 of NC_050098.1, forward strand.
GGGAACCCAGACATTACAGTGAAGATTCCCAAAAAATGGTCGCCCTTTTTCCTTTCAAATTTGCTTCAGCCAGAATCTTTTAACTGGTCCACATCCTTATCTTTTGCCATTCCCAAGGGCTGCCCGAAGGATAATTTCCTAGATGATGTTCTCTCGGAGGATCCACAGCCACCAAACACTGAGCACGAAGAGAACAATTCTGGTGTCCCTGGCCCGACCATTGTGGAATCAGAGCTCAGAAGGAGTAAGCGCCTGAAAGACTCCAGAGCTGGGTTCAGACAGGGTTCTTGCCCAAAAAGGAACTGTCTGATGTGCCATCATAACTTTGATGGTCCCCCATCTCTGTCTTCCAAGGTGACCCGGAACCTGGGGGCCAAATTCTGTAACATGTTAGATGAAGACTTACCAGACAACAACTTGAAGAAGAAGAAATTTTCATCAGGATCTGTCGGTCCAAAGAAGACAAGCAAAAAGGACAAAAAATGAGAAGAATGAAGATACTAATGATGAAGACAAAAAATAGGTTGAAGAAGTGCTGGTTGGGGACTTGCTATTGTCTTTTGAAGTACTGGGTTTTTTGGCTGGTTAATCTCAGGATTTTATGTTCCTCGGTTGGCACCTGGGTGTGCTTGTTTTCTGCCTGTGATACTCTTTCGTTTGTTGATTGGCACATGTTTACCCACCCAGTGTTTGGGTTTGGGTCTCTTTCTGGCAAAAAACCTTCAAGTTTACTTAATGAATAACTTTAATGCTGCTAATTATTCTTAGTGGTCTGTCCTGAGCCACAATGTAAGAGGAATTAATTCTAGTGTTAAATGGAATGGCATTCGTCTTGCAATTCGGGAATCTGGCTGTGATGTTATTTGCTTACAAGAAACCAAAAAGGAACTTTTCGATACAACCTATCTAAAAAACTTCTGTCCTAATCATTTTGATTCTTTTGCTTTTGTTCCTTCGGTGGGGAACTCGGGTGGCTCAATTATCATTTGGAAAAGTTCAAAATTGGCAGACAATGTTATTTTTCAAAATGATTATGCTCAATCAGTGAAATTCATATCCAATTTATCGGCATGCTCATGGATTATTATGAACATTTATGCACCATGTACTCCTCAAGGGAAAATAGATTACCTCAACTGGCTCTATAATATTATTATGCCATCAGATAAACTTTGACTTCTTGTTGGTGATTTCAATTTAATTCGGCGACCAAAAGATAGGAATAAAGCTGGGGGCAATATTAATTTAATGTTGAAGTTCAATGAAGCAATAAGTAACCTAGATTTGGTTGAAATTCCCCTCCACGGTTTATCCTACACCCGGTCGAATAGACAGCGGGAACCCCTCCAGAGATTAGATTGGTTCTTCATCTCACAAGAATGGTCGATAGTTTATCCAGATACTTGTGCAAAAACGATGCCACGTGACATCTTCGATCATGTGCCTTGTCTGGTTTCATTTAAGTCCAAGGTTCCTAAACCTAAGATTTTTAGGTTTGAAAATTTTTGGCTGGAATATGAAGGATTCATGAATATCTTTCAAAGCACGTGGCTTGGCCTTCCAAGTCTGCCTGATAAAGCAAAAAAACTTAACAGCCGAGTTTAAGATTACAAGGAAGGCTCTAAAGGATTGGCAGATATCATTACCAAAAATTGATAAAACAGTGAGTGATAACAAGTTGCTATTTGAGTTTATAGACAATATTGAAGAACACCGCGATCTTTCTATTGAGGAATGGAACTTCAGAGATATTATGCAGAACAAAGTGGCTGAATTGCTAAACATTCAGAAAATTTATTGGAAGCAACGAGCGTCTATCAAATGGATCACTGAAGGAGATATTTGCTCGCGTTTTTTTCATGCACATGCCACGGTAAAACACAAAAGAAATACAATTGCTTCTTTGACTGATGAGAATGGGATAATTCACTCGGAGCATAATCACAAATCAAATCTTCTTTGGGATGCTTTCAAGAGTAGACTGGGATCTTCTGATTTCTTAGGTATTGATTTTGACCTAACAGACCTTTTAACCAGAAACGAAGATCTCCAATGGTTAGATTCTCCATTCACTAAGCAGGAGATTGACAACATTATCAAATCCCTACCTTCCGACAAATCCCCTGGTCCTGATGGGTTCAACACCAATTTTATTACAAAATGCTGGCACATCATTGCTCAAGACTTTTATGACCTCTGTGAAAAGTTTTATCAAGAAGAGGTTTGCCTGAGAAGCATTAATGGATCCTTCATTGTTTTGATTCCGAAGAAGGATAATCCGCAAAAAGTGGGAGATTTTAGGCCAATTTCGCTACTAAACAATAGTATGAAAATTATCACGAAGCTTCTGGCAAATCGACTGCAAACAATGATGACACGGTTAGTTCACAGGAACCAATATGGTTTCATAAAAGGAAGAACAATTCAAGATTGCTTGGCTTGGGCCTACGAATACATTCATTTATGCCATTCCTCAAAAAAAGAAATCATTGTGCTAAAACTTGATTTCGAAAAGGCGTTTGATACTTTAGAACATGAACTGATTCTGCAGGTTCTGACTCATAAAGGATTTGGTACAAAGTGGATTAACTGGGTTCGAAATATCCTACATTCTGGCACTTCTTCGGTGTTACTCAATGGAGTCCCAGGGAAAACCTTTCATTGCAAGCGAGGAGTCAGACAAGGAGATCCTCTCTCACCGCTGTTGTTTGTCTTGGCGGCTGATCTTCTTCAGAGTATTATGAATAAGGCCAGACATCTGAATTTTCTTCAGCTTCCTCTGCCAGCTAGTTGTGAACAAGATTTTCCTATTGTACAATATGCTGACGATACTCTCTTGATAATGGAGGCCTGCCCGAAGCAGTTATTCTTTCTTAAGGCAATTCTCAATCCCTTTGCAACCTCAACTGGTCTTAGGGTCAATTATAACAAATCAAGTATGTATCCGATAAATGTTAACCCTGAGAAGATGGAGATCCTATCAAGAACTCTCAATTGTCAGACAGGTGCAATGCCTTTCACTTACCTTGGATTGCCTTTGGGTCTTTCAAAGCCTAGACTTCAGCAGTTCCTACCTTTAATCCAAAGAATTGAAAAGAGATTGTCATGTACTTCCAATTTTCTATCTCAGGCTGGGCGTTTGGAGTTAGTAAACTCGGTGTTTTCAGCCTTGCCAACTTTTTTTATGTGTACGCTCAAAATCCCAAGTTCTATCATTAAACAGATAGACATTTACAGGAAGCATTGTCTTTGGAGGGGGAATGACACAAGCTCAAAAAAGCCGCCGCTGGTTGCATGGTCCACGATTACTAAACGAAAAGTCAGTGGAGGACTCGGGGTGATACGCCTAGAAACTCAAAATGATGCTCTTCTCCTAAAATTCTTCCACAAGTTCTTCAATAGTCATGATTTACCATGGGTAAATATCATTTGGAATAACTACTATACGCCTGGCAGACTTCCTGGTCATAAAAGAATTGGCTCCTTCTGGTGGAAAAGTATGTTGAAACTTTTCATAATTTTAAGGGATTGGCGTACCCAATCATTGGCAATGGTAGATCAATCCTTTTCTGGGAAGATCAGTGGAATAAGAGTATTCCAAGTCAACAATATCCAGAATTATTCTCTTTTGCAAAAAGCACAAAACTTTCTATCGCAGAGGCTAAAGAGCAAGATCACTTATTTCGTATTTTTCAATTGCCTATTTGTGAACAAGCCTACGAACAGTATTTGGAGTTACATGTAGTCTGGGAGCAAATTGATCTAAGCACTGTAAAGGACCGATGGAGATACATATGGGATTCAGACAGTTATTCAACAAAAAAGGCCTACAGACACCTAATGGGGCAGACACAAGTTCATTCTATTTACAAGTGTCTATGGAAAAACAAATGTCAACCAAAGCATAAAGTTTTCTATTGGTTATGGCTTAAAAACAGACTCAACACTAGGAATATGCTGTAAAGGAAAAACATGACACTAGAGTCATATTCATGTGAGAACTGTTTATGGCAAAGGGAGGAGACTCTTTATCACCTGTTTCTCAGATGCAATTTTGCAAAAGCCTGTTGGAATACAATTGGCATACCCCCCCCCCAGAATTGCTCAACCAGAGGAGGCCTCGGCAAATCTCAAGCAACAACTTAACGTTCCTTTTTCTATGGAGATCATTATACTCATGACATGGAGCATTTGGAAAAGTCGAAATGAATGGTTATTTGAAAACAAAGACCCTTCAGTACATCACTGTAAGAATGAATTCAGCAAGGAATTACGGACGGTTGTACACAGAGCGCGAGGGAAATATGACAACTCAATTCCGAACTGGCTGGATCAGTGGCAGCAATAACTTTTGTATTGCTCTGGTCACTCTTTGTAGCTCTTTAATTAGATCTTACCAGCTAACCTCTAACTCTTGTAATCACGCCGAGTTGTACCTTTAAATTATTAATAAAATTTAACAGTAGGGGTTTCCCCTCCTGATCTTTCAAAAAAAATTGATTCCAGCAGCATTATGTATGTATTAGCCAATGAAACACTAGTATTTTTAATGACGTCACTAACGATTACAATAAACTAGGCCCCATTAATTAAATAATGTATTCATTTTGCTAGGTATGTAGTAGTTTAATTAATTATTTTGTCCCTAGTTCCTCGTGAAATAGAGATCAATTTTATCGTCACATCTTTAAAAATTACAAATAAGATTTGTATGAAAAGCGAAAAAGGCCGCCTCAGCCTGTGTTTCGCTCCAAGGGCCCAAAAAATATAGGTACGGGCTTGCTAGTGGTGTTGGCTGATTGCTTACTCTGACAAATTGCCATGGCTTACAGGTAAACCTGGGTTGATGACATTCATCCCGTTGCCATGGGAAGCCCGAATAAAGATCATGAAAGGAGTTGCCAAGGGGATGTCTGTCCTGCATGAATTCAGCCCCAAAAAGTATGTCCATGGTGACTTGAGGCCAAACAATGTCCTCCTTGGGACAAATATGGAGCCGTTCATTTCAGATTTCGGCCTTGGGCGACTTGCAAACATTGCTGGCGCATCACCATTTTTGCAATCAGACCAAGTTGAATTAGAAAAGGAGCAGATTCAGCAAATAGATGCCTCAGTGAGCCCTCTCATGAGCAAAGGGTCATGCTACCAAGCTCCGGAAGCGCTGAAGACACTGAAGCCCTCCCAGAAATGGGACGTTTACTCCTATGGCGTGGTGTTGCTTGAAATGATCACTGGCCGGTCGCCCTCTGTTCTCTTGGAAACCATGCAGATGGATCTTGTTCAATGGGTCCAATTCTGCATCGAAGACAAGAAACCTTCTGCCGATGTGCTGGACCCTTTTCTTGCCCAGGATTCTGAACAGGAAGGTGAGATGATCGCAGTGCTGAAAGTCGCCCTTGCATGCGTTCAGGCGAATCCAGAGCGGAGGCCGTCGATGAGGCATGTTGCGGAGACCTTGGAGCGCCTCAATGGTTGACGCTAATGAAGTGTTCCCCTGATAAAGTTGTGCGATTTTCGGTGGAATGGGTTCTAGAACTCAGTTGTTGGACAGAAGCCTAGGAGGAGAGGGCATGATGCTGCCTTAGTGTACTCCATGTAAAATTATCATTTCCCTAGTGGCCACTGACTGTACTGGACTACTGGGTTGTTAACGTGTGAGGTAGTAGCTAGTTAAGGTAATTAGTTTGCTGTTGAGACTTGGAAGGTGGTAGTATCGCGTGCTTACTTAATATTGTGGGTATATGAATAATGAATTAGTTTAACCATTTGTGTGCTCTCTGTTATACTAATTGTGTATCATCTTGGGCATTTTCTTTGGATAACGGGACCGTGTTTAGGAATATTCTTATGATGGAAGCTCAAAGCATGTCTGGCCCATGATTAAAGGTGGCGTCCGTAGGCTGGGACTCAAAAAAAAAAAAGGAAAAAGAAAAGGAGAGCAATGCTGGTGTTGATACAGTTCATGAGGGGTAATTCATATTTCTACTTTGTTTTGCTTCGTCAAAACTGGCTTACCCGGCTTAACACTGATAGCTGCGCGAAGTAGTTTTAGGTAACGCAGTAATTTCATAGAAAATCTGTCAAGGGCCTTAGAGTCTAGGAAAGGGGTCCTCGGCTACGTAGGTCGTACCCTCGGTCCGTCTTCTCCGGTGAGGTTTTACCCCTCTTCCGAAGGCTTGAGAGTGGTAGGGATGAGGGAGGAGATAGCTGTGTTATTACTTATTTCTCACAGGAGCCGGCTACAAGGCTTTATAGCCTGAGTTGCAACAGAAAGCAGAAACTAATCTCCTATGATTTAGGATCTCCACTAAAGGAAAACTAATCTCTATAATTTAGGATTTCTACTAATCTCTTTCCTCTTCTAGCCGGCCTTCCTTCTCTAGAGGTGGCGGCTGTATGCCCTGTGGATTCCTTCCTTCTAGCCACTGATTTCCTGGCTTTCCTTTTCTAGTGCTGGGGTGGCCTTGGCTGCTGCTCGCTTTGCAGCGCGCCTCACGTCCCTCGCGCGCCTCCGACGGTTATAGGGGAGACCCCACATGACATCTCTCCCCCCTTGACTCTCGCTCGTCCTCGAGCTGAAACGACGGGTGCTTGGCGATAAATTCTTCCCAGTCTTCCCAAGTGGCAGCCGAGGCCGGCTGACCCTTCCAACGCACCAGCACCTCCTTGATCCCCCTTGCGAGGTGAGAGCGCACCACCCGTTCAGGCTCGGGTACCACCGCTCCATGTAGCAGCTCAGGCAGCTCCGGGGTTGAGGTCGGTGGCGCGCCCACCCATTTCTTTAAGAGCCCCACATGGAACACATCATGAATCTTGGCCTGTGGTGGTAGGGCGAGGCAGACCGCTACATCATTGATGATCTCGGTGACGCAGTAGGGCCCAAAGTGTAACACCCCAGTGTCACTAAGGGTTTCTTCTCAGTGCTAACTCAAGACCATTATCACATGTGAACCAAATTGAGCAAAGGACATCAAAAATTAGGAGCAAAGGCTTAGTTAAGTCCTTTTCATCTTAAGGATTGTTCCTTAATCATATTATGCACCTCAAGGTGAGAAGAATTCACAAACCCTAAATTACACTAAGTAGGCCATTTAAGTGCAAAAAGGGAAAACTTGTAAACAGATTTTGAAAAAAACACAAAATTATGATGAGAACCAAATAACAAAGTTAAAGTACACTAAATAAACTACAAAATGTAGTAAGAAAGTTTGATCAGTGGAGCTTTGCAAAATTCTCTAAAAGACCCCTCAAGCTAAACTTTCAAAAGGAAATTCAGAACTGAATTTTTACCCCTTTATGAAGTTCAGCCGTTTTCTCTGTTTTCCAAAACTCAAATCTACAAAACCCAAATATGAAAGTCGCGCCAAATTACCTTGAACATACTACTGGTAAAGTTTGAAATCAAACAAAAACCGTTTGACACATGTTGACTCGACTTTAGTCTCAGTTTTCAACCGAGCGACAAACCCAACTACGCCCCCTCGTATCTCGCGAATCCGAGATCAAATCCACTCAAGTGTTATAAGAGAAACAAAGAGTAAACGACAAGGAAGAAATCGTGTGCAGGGATTCGGAAGAGTTATGAGAAGATCGCGAGCCAATTAGCGTTTGAAAATGACCAGACCGAGCGAGGCCACGTGTTCGATCGCTTGCCTGACCGGCCGAGCGCGGACTAGCCGCGGCAGCGCGCGTCCCGCGCGTGGTCGCCCCACCTCGCGCGCCTGCACCTTGCCCTCGCCTATAAGTGCCCCCAGAGGCCTTAGTCGTATGCACTCGCGCACCCAAAGCCCTGCCCGAGCCAGAGATCACCGGAGTTCGCCCTGGAAAGCGAGCGCCACCGCTCACCATCACTGCCCGAGCACGGCCGTCGTGACCAATCTTTTCTAACGACCCCAGCCTCACCCTAGCCCCTGGACAGCTTCCCCGAGAGGCTGTGAAGCTTCTCCAAGCTTGAGCCGAGGCATTGCCTCACCAGAGAAGTGGAATCACCCTCGCCGGACTTCGGCCGCCCGCCACCGCGCGTGAACCAAGCTATCTGGTGAGCCATTTCCCAATTCCTCGTGCCTCTGTCTTTCCTGGTCTCTGGTATAGCTCACTGACCAATTTAATTGAACTCTACCGCCCTGGATAGGCTGGAATCCTCACCGCCGACGAGCTCCCCCGCTTGTGCACGTGGACCGACCTACTCCGACCATCCCCGGAACAGATGCACATTGGCGTGACCGTCACGACCTCCCCTACACCCTCGGCCACTTCACCAGAGCAATCTCGCCGCCGGTAAGCCCCTCCGCCCTTTCCTATGCCGCGATTACTGTTTCATTAGGGGAAGGACCGCAGGTTTAATTTAAAGTCACCCCAAGGGGTTTTCTGCGTAGTCAGAGACTCATGTGAATAATGTTTTAGGGGCACGGTTTAAACAACTTAGATAGAAGTAAGCCCAGGTACCCCGATGCAAAACCTATTACCTTTAACCATTTCTGTTTATTCTTTTAAATGAGCAGAGAACTTAGGAAATTCATAACTCGAGAAATATTTAACCAAATTTAGTCAAACCAATTTTGCTGGATTCACAATAATATGAACTATTGAACAAAAATACTGAACCCTATGTTTTCTGTATTAATTTTTAGAGTTTTGAATTAAACAAGGAAAGTGCCCAAACCTTATTAAAATGAAGAAAAATAGAATTACTTCTGTGCTAGGCTTAGGAAAATTTGTAGAAATGCAAACCCAACTTAGGCATTGTTTAAAAACACTAAGCACCCCAGTATACAAGATTAACTCAGGATTATCTATTAAAAACCATATCTGTCCAAAACTTAGAAAATTAAGAAAGGCAATAGAAATTAATGAACAGAGGATGAACATATTTTTTCTAATCTACTTAAGTAATGAAGAACCTAGGAAAAATACAGAGAACCCTAGTCCAAGACTAATCTAGGGTTGAATAATTTATTAGGCAACAAGGAACCAAGGAAAACCAGGATTAAAAGTATAAGACCCATTTTAAAAATGGTAAGAAAAATTAGTAGACTTCTAACTACTAGAACACCACTACAAAAATAATAAACACCCCAACCCATCATAACAAGTGGGTTGAACAATTAAAACTTGATTTTGGCCATGTTCTAATTAAAATCATAAGAAAGTCCAAAATTGTGCAACAGTAGTGTTGGGGACTCGTTCTCAAATGCTATGAATTAAGAACAAGGCAACATAAAATGTTAAATGTTAAAGCCCTTCGTCCAATGAAGCATTATTCCTTTAAGGATTAATGAGCCTCGGACGAAGGTTAAAAACGATATAATTACGAAGGTTAAATCTTCGTAATCAAACTTTAATAGATTATATAAAATAATACGAGATATGAAGCATCAAAGACAAATAAATTATAAATGAACAACATCGTTTTCATTTTATATCAACTTAATGTATTCAAATATCAGATACACTTATACCTCTGCCTTGACAAAGATTGATTCCCAAGTAAAGCGGTTGCAATTACAAGAATGCGTGAACAGTAAAGGAATACTGTTCACTATTTATAGGCACAGGACACAACCTGTGAGAAATTACAATCATGCCCTTCATAAAAGTTTACAACAACGACTCAAACACTTATGGACTAAAAGGTCATTCTACTTTTAAGTCGGTTCGTAATTCCGAAGCTTCATGAAGAGCAACCTTCGGTCGTCACATGCGGACAGCTTCAGCCGAAGCTGTTTCTTCCTGCAGGACCTTCGGCGACGAAGCATGGTCCCAACAGTAGCCCCTTCGCGGTGCTAGATCGTTTTTCGTAACGAGCTTGATCCGTGAAAAAAGTCTCTCAGGCTTCAGGAAGCCGAAGGTCCGAAAAACACCTTCCCTGAGCTACGATTCAGTTTCCGAGCGCGTAGTGGTCCCACCCTGCAGAGTTACTATTTGGTCTCTGCGGTCCACCGGGCAGCGGGTGTAAGCAGCTGTTCGCCTGGTGTAAAAATCCTGACGATTCACCTTCTTACCTGCAGCACTATATAAACAGACGGGTAGGTGTGAAGTTACCACAACATTCATTGCTATTGCACTGTTTTGCTGCCAAGATTTTTAACCATAGCCGAAGCTTGACTCTCGCAATCAAACGAAGCTTCAGTTTACAGCCTACTTCGTCAGAAGAAAAAGCTTCGGAAGAAAAAGTTTTTAGTTCCCAAGAAATTCAGAATTAAATGGCCAGAGTGCGCTCTACCGCTAGGGTTGAGCGCGAGGGAGGCGAAGCTGAAGGATCGGAGACTGTTCCTATCTCCGAAGCGATGCAACGATCTAGACTGGTGACCTCGGAAGCAATCCGTACTGCTGAGACAGAACAGACTGTCGCCGAGACAGAAGAAGTTGCTGCCGAAACAGAAGAAGGAAATATTGAGGAAGCTGATCCCGATGATGATTACCATATTGCCGTGCCAAGCAAACCTAGCCACTTGGACTTCGGAAAATCAACTGTCTCCAAGGCTGATCTCTCCAAGATGGTGAAGTCGGGTTATTTCAGTGAGAATGAGAAGAAGCTACTTCGCTTCGGGGGGAAGAAACTACCCCGAAGCCAGAAAAGGATGATATAGTCATTTTTAAGAGCTTCCTAAAAGCTGGGTTAAGATTTCCTTTAAATAGGATGATCTCTGATGTGCTGCAAAAATTTGGCATCTATTTTCACCAACTGACTCCCAACGCGATTGTCAGGCTCAGCGTCTATATCTGGGCTCTCCGAAGCCAGGCGGTGGAGCCATTTACCGACAGCTTCTGTTGAGTTCATGAGCTGCATTACCAAACTAAAGCTAGAAAAGATGAATTGCATGAAAATTTTGGTTGCTATAATTTTGCTTATCGGAAAACCACGAAGTTTCCCGTGATCAGCTACCGAAGCAAATGGCCGGCAGGCTGGAAATCAGAGTGGTTTTATGTCAAAGTCGACGAAGACAAAGAGAAGCTGGTTCAGAGCCCTCTTGAACTAACCTTCGGAGAAACAAGACCCCGATGCAGAATGGAAGTAGAAGGTCCAACTTGGGCTGCACTGGGCAAATTCAAAATTATTGCAGAACATATTGGCACTAGAGATTTAGTGCAGGAATTCCTGGCCTTCAGGGTTTTTCCAACTATGAAAGAGTGGACAATGCCGAAGCTTAAAGGGGAAAAGAAAAAGGGGGAACTCGTCCGACTGCCCTACCATTATAAGTTCAAGAAATACTTTAAAGTACCGTGCCAAGAATGGCTTGATACAATTGAAATAATGAGTAATGAAATTCTTGGGAATTACTCTAAAAAAGAAGACCAACTGATGACAGCGGCCTTCGACACTCGGCCGAAACGAAGGCTGAACAGGGTACTTGATGCCATAGGATTTGAATACGCTGACTATGGTCGACTGGGCGGAGATGCCGGGGGCCCAAAGCGAAAAAGGATTGCCAGCGCTACTGACGAAGAGGTCGTCAAGGTAGCCAAAAAGAAAAAGAAAGATTTTGAAGATCTTAGCGCTGAAGAGTTAAATCCTGAGCCGAAGGTGGCCACTACAAAAAAGAGAAAAAATGCATCCCCAGAGCCGGAAACGCCGGTCCGAGAAGAAGATACTCCTGCTTCTCCTTCTGCTGTTGAAGTAGAGGAAATTATGAAGGTAATGACTGAACCTTTGCCTTTCAGGCTAAGTCCGCTGGCACTGGAACTGACGAAGTTTTTTCAGAAGGTGATGTGCACCCGTTGGGTGATTGCCCGATCTTTCGATGAGAGGGTGTGGAATAACTCGATTGGGGAAGGAGACGACGTTCACGGCCCGACTACAGCCTTCCAAAGACGCTGCGCCTTAGCAACCGATACACCACCTCCTATGGCTGTCACGATCTTGTGGAGCGTGACACCCTGGCCACTAGGGCACTCGTCTTGCAAGCAATCGAAGAACTAGCAAGAACAAGTAGAACAAGTACTGAATTACCAGATCTAAATGTAGGTTTCAAAATCAAACTCCAATATGGTGGGGTTCCGAAGACAAGAAGACGGGCGGCTGAACCAGCACGCGCGCTTACAAGCAAGTAGCGAGAGCTAAACTTGATCTAAACAAAACCCCGCTGTTCTTGGTGGCGGCTAGGGGGTTTATAAACATGGGAGGACGACCACAAGGGTATTGGGGTCGTGCTGCAACCCTAGGATGCGTCCCTAATGGACCTAACTTGATACACGACCCATTGGGCCAAAATAGGGTGACGCAGCACCATGGGCAGAAAAGGCAGGAAATGTCTCGGTAAGAAAACAATGATTACGGCGGCCTCAGAACAGATATGACTATAATTCCAGATCCATATGAAAGTAGACTTGATAAGCTTTCCATGTTGTGCTTGAACATTCCAATCCGAGCCCGCATCTGACCGTGGTGACCGTCACAAGTTGGTGTTCTTCTGCAGTCCGAATCCAGCATGTTCAAATCCTTTTCCCTTTCGGTCTTCTCCCTGGTTCCTAAGCAAAACAAGAGTGCACGGGTCTCCATGGTCTAAATATGATGGACATGAACTCAAGAGTGTAATCACCTGATGGTTGAGTTGACGAACACGAGCGCGAGTAATGGGACCAGAAATTGGTACTTGTATTGGCATAGATGTATCAGTAGTGTGGATGTCTTCATCATTCTCCCCTTCTTGCATTTGAGTCGTCCTCGACTCAAGCTCAACTTCCTCTCCCAAGTAGGGCTTTAAATCTGCAATGTTAAATGTGGGGCTAACCCCAAAGTCTGCAGGCAGATCTAGCCTATATGCATTGTCGTTAATTTTCTCTAGCACTTTAAACGGTCCATCGGCTCGAGGCAACAACTTAGATTTTCGCAATTCAGGAAACCTTTCCTTTCTCAAATGCAACCAAACTAAATCTCCAGGTTCAAAATTTATTTCCTTTCTACCTTTATCACTAGCAAACTTATATCTAGCATTCATACGCTCTATGTTTTCTTTAGTAGTTTCATGCAGTTTTAACATCAATTCAGCACGCCTAGTAGCATCAAAATTTAGTTTTTCAGAAGATGGCAAAGGCATTAAATCAATAGGAGCACGAGGTAACAAACCATATACAATCTGAAATGGGCACATCTTTGTAGTAGAATGCAATGATCGATTATAAGCAAATTCAATATGAGGCAAACAGTCCTCCCACATCTTAATATTCTTCTTTAGAACTGCCCTTAACATAGTAGACAAAGTTCTATTCACAACTTCAGTTTGACCATCAGTTTGAGGATGACATGTAGTAGAAAATAAAAGCTTAGTCCCCAATTTTGCCCACAAAGTCCTCCAAAAATGACTAAGAAATTTAGCATCACGATCAGAAACGATTGTGTTGGGCACACCATGCAAGCGAACAATTTCACGAAAGAACAAATCAGCAATATGAGTAGCATCGTCAGTTTTATGACATGGTATGAAATGTGCCATCTTAGAAAATCTATCAACAACCACAAACACACTATCACGTCCCTTCCTAGTCCTAGGCAATCCCAGCACAAAATCCATAGAAATATCTTCCCAAGGAGCACTAGGAACGGGTAGAGGCAAATACAAACCGTGTGGATTTAACCGTGACTTCGCCTTTTGACATATCGTGCAACGAGCAACCAATCTCACCACATCTCTTCTCATCTTGGGCCAAAAGAAATGACCAGCATGTATGTCCTCCGTTTTCTTTGCTCCAAAATGTCCCATTAAGCCACCTCCATGTGCTTCCTGTAACAACAACAAACGAACGGAGCTAGCTGGAATGCATAGCTTGTTAGCTCTAAACACAAACCCATCGCTAACGATATATTTGTTCCATCCTTTCCCTTCTTTACAATGCAGCAACACATCTTTAAAATCAGCATCATGAACATATTGGTCTCTAATCGTCTCTAATCCAAAGATTTTGTAGTCAAGTTGATTCAGCAAAGTATATCTCCTAGACAAAGCGTCAGCAATGATATTCTCTTTTCCTTTCTTGTGCTTAATAACATAAGGAAACGATTCGATAAATTCAACCCAATTAGCATGTCTGCGGTTCAGTTTTCCTTGACTACGAATATGTTTCAAAGATTCATGATCAGAATGAATAACAAACTCTTTGGGCCACAAATAATGCTGCCATGTTTCTAATGTTCGCACAAGAGCATATAATTCCTTATCATAAGTAGAATAATTTAGAACAGACCCACTCAATTTTTCACTAAAATATGCAACAGGTTTGCCTTCTTGTAACAAAACACCACCCAATCCAATTCCACTAGCATCACATTCAAGCTCAAAAGTCTTATTAAAATCAGGAAGTTGGAGGAGAGGTGCATGTGTCAACTTATCTTTCAGCACGTTGAAAGCGTGCTCTTGTACTTTGCCCCAACTAAAATGCACTCCCTTCTTCGTAAGCTCATTCAAAGGTGCATCAATGGTGCTAAAGTCCTTCACAAAACGGCGATAGAAGCCAGCAAGTCCTAGGAAACTCCGCACCTGTGTGATAGTCTTTGGCATAGGCCATCCATGTATCGCTTCTACCTTGGCTTGATCAACCTTAATTCCCTGTGGAGTCACAACATAACCAAGAAACGAAACTCGATCGGTGCAAAATGTGCACTTCTCAAGGTTACCAAATAAACGTGCATCTCGTAAAGCATTAAAAACAGCACGCATGTGATCAACATGTTCATCCATAGATTTGCTGTAGATCAATATGTCATCAAAGTATACTACCACAAATTTTCCAATGAAGGCACGCAAAACCTCGTTCATTAATCTCATGAAAGTGCTAGGTGCATTAGTTAACCCAAAAGGCATGACTAACCACTCATACAATCCGAACTTAGTTTTGAAAGCAGTTTTCCATTCATCTCCCAATTTCATACGAATCTGGTGGTACCCACTACGCAAATCAACTTTAGAAAAGACGATGGCACCACTCAATTCATCAAGCATATCATCTAAACGTGGAATAGGGTGTCGATACCGTATCGTGATATTATTAATAGCCCTACAATCAACACACATACGCCATGTTCCATCTTTTTTAGGCACTAAAATAGCCGGAACAGCACACGGACTAAGAGACTCACGCACGCAACCTTTGTCGAGTAGTTCTTGCACTTGTCGCTGAATTTCTTTTGTTTCCTCTGGATTTGTCCTATATGGCGCACGATTCGGCAAAGATGCACCAGGAATAAGATCAATTTGGTGCTCAATCCCTCGTATAGGTGGCAGCCCCTCTGGTATCTCACTTGGAAATACATCAGAATACTCCTGCAAAATGTTAGTAATAACAGGAGGCAAAGAATGCTGCATATCTTGAATTGAAATCAAAGCATCCTTGCATACCAAGGCATAGGCAACAGTAGTGGAAGCAAATAATTCATTAACATCAGTTTTTGTCGCAAGCAAGCAATGTCCTTTCAATTTTACCCCATCTTTGTTATTACCAACAGCTTTAATATTCTTGTTGTTCTCAGTTTTAGCTTTGGTAGCTTTAGCAACATCATCACGCACAATAGCCTCAGGGGACATGGGAAGCAAAATAATTTTCTTATCATGGTGTATGAGAGAATATTGATTTGATCTACCATGATGCATACAATCTGAATCAAATTGCCATGGTCTACCTAGCAGAATATTACAAGCATCCATAGGCACAACATCACAGTCAACAACATCACGATATGAACCAATAACAAAATTAATTCGTACCAGCTTGGTTACCTTGACCTTACCACTATTGTTAAGCCATTGAATGTGATATGGATGCGGGTGCGGTTTGGTCGTAAGTGCAAGCTTCTCCACCATGTCGCTGCTAGCCAAGTTGTTGCAGCTACCTCCATCAATGATCAAACGACATGAACGCTCCTTAATGACACACTTTGTTTGAAACAACGTATGTCGCTGATTCTGCTCTGCCTTCTCCATTTGTGCACTAAGCACACGCTGTACAATGAGGCTCTCATAATGCTCTGCATCATCTGCACCAATCTGTTCTTCGGGTGGTTCCTTAGTGCCTGCATCATCAGCCGCAAGCAAAGCAAGTGTAGCTTCATCCAAATCACTAGCAGAGGAATACCCACCATCGTCTTTTACCACCAAAACACGCTGATTAGGACAATCACGCTGCACGTGTCCATAGCCCTTGCATCGATAATACAGAACATCTCTTGTTCTACCCGTGGAGGCTACTGAAGAGGCACTACCTGCTGGTTTCTGGGCAGATTTGGTTGCTGAATTTGTGGAAGATGCACGTGGTTTGTCGCCGGAGGAAGACGGGGGTGCTGGTCGACTTGGCGAGGGAGTTGGTGCTGGTGTACGGCCGGTCATGGACGTAGTTGTGCGCTGTTGCCATGGTGTAGATTTTCCCGCAGAAACATTAGACCTTGCACTAGCACGTCGTCCCTGCACTTCCCTTTCAGCTTTGCAAGCAAGATGAAACAATCGGGTTACATTAGCATAATCTTTATAAGCAAGGATGTCCTGAATTTCCCTATTTAACCCGCCCAAAAATCTAGCCATAGCAGATTCCTCACCCTCCTCTATGTTACAACGCAGCATACCCATTTGTAATTCCTGATAATATTCTTCTACACTTTTAGTACCCTGTCTCAATTGTTGCAACTTGTTTAACATATCACGTGCATAATAAGAAGGAACAAATCTAGCCCGCATGACCCGTTTCAACGCATCCCAAGTTTGTGGCATGTTATTAGGATTCTTCTTACCACGTTCTATCCACCAAACAGAAGCAAAATCAGTAAACTCATTAGTAGCAGCTCTAACCCGCGCATTCTCAGGAAATTCATGGCATGCAAACTTTTGATCAACCGTAATCTCCCAAGTAATGTAAACATCAGGGTCATATTTACCATCAAAAGGAGGTATTTTAAATTTAACCTTACTAAAAGCATCATCATTACCATGTACCTCACGTCGGCGAAAACCACCCATACCTCTATGGTTAGTACGTAGTCGCCGGCGATTAGGTGCTTCTTGGTCATCTTGTTCAGTATCAGCAACATAGTCATCCCAGTTACCTTCGGCGCCCTCATCACGCCCACCATTGGTATTAGCATGCATCTCATCAAATCGCCTCAAGAGTGCGACAAGGCTCTTGTCAATATGAGCAACTGTCATTTCCACATTTGCAAGTTTGGTGTTTGTGTCGATCTGTGTGGCCTCCAATTGCCCCATCTTTTCATTCGTCACCTGCATGTCATTATCAAGGCCTTCCGTGTGCGTCTTCACCAGCCTTACAAAGTGTTGTATGATACCCTTGGTGCGAGGAGAGTGTGGCATATTACGAGAAGCATCATCAACCTCCAATCCTGCCATGGTTAGACAAGCAGAGGCAACAAGAAAAAAAACGTGAAGGAATAAAAACTCTACAACTATTAGGATGTAGCTACTGCAAGGCACTCACTCTCAACCTGCCACACAAGCTCTTACCAATTCTTACCTTGCACAACAGGAGGGGTCAGCAACCAACAAGTCTGCAACCGTGGAATAAGTGTATCGGTGCCGCAACAACACGACCTGTCAAACTGTAGTCGAAATATGTAGAGTTGTAGGTGGGCTGAAGCAAGGAATACACTAGTACCACGTTAGTTACAAAAGCAAGCTGAATAATCGTTCAACGGTGGTACTGTGCTGGTCCTAGGCTAAACCATGCTAGAGACGTGAGCCTAGGCACAAAGGTAGTCACTGAAAAAGAACAACTAGCACAGCACAAAGAGAAACAACAGATTTAGAGATTCAGCCCCCTTCTTCTTCTTTTCCTTTTTTTTTCTTTTCTATTCTTTTTTTTCTTCTTCTTCTGTTTTTTTTGCAGGGACCTAAACCCTTTTTTTTCACTATGACAACCCAAACAATAAAGATATTGCTAACAGCCCCTTTAAATCAGATTTAACAAATCTTGTTAATATAGAAAGTCCAAAAATCTCTACGATGATTGCGGAGCGCTCAGAATGAATTTTGAGACAAGGTCAGATCCGTTGGAAAGAAGATAAGATAAGCTTTCCAGATTGTATTTAAACTTCCAAATCGGACATGAGATGTATCCGTGGTGGCAAAAACGAACCAGAGATGTTTATGGTGATGGTGGATCTCGTGGTGACAAAAACGTGGTAGAACTCAAAACTCTAAAGGAATAAACTAAGACCAGCAACTCGACACAACCGATGCAACAAAAAACTCAACAAGCCCTAACTAAGTAGTACTAGTAAATGCTCAATGGTTTATAGGATTGCGGTAAAACTAATCTACTATTTTTTGGCTTTTTCTGGACTATAGGAGATAAGAAAACAGCGAAGAAAAGTAAATCTCTCACCGATAAACCTTGCTCTGATTACCAACTGATGTGCACCCATTGGGTGATTGCCCGATCTTTCGATGAGAGGGTGTGGAATAACTCGATTGGGGAAGGAGACGACGTTCACGGCCCGACTACAGCCTTCCAAAGACGCTGCGCCTTAGCAACCGATACACCACCTCCTATGGCTGTCACGATCTTGTGGAGCGTGACACCCTGGCCACTAGGGCACTCGTCTTGCAAGCAATCGAAGAACTAGCAAGAACAAGTAGAACAAGTACTGAATTACCAGATCTAAATGTAGGTTTCAAAATCAAACTCCAATATGGTGGGGTTCCGAAGACAAGAAGACGGGCGGCTGAACCAGCACGCGCGCTTACAAGCAAGTAGCGAGAGCTAAACTTGATCTAAACAAAACCCCGCTGTTCTTGGTGGCGGCTAGGGGGTTTATAAACATGGGAGGACGACCACAAGGGTATTGGGGTCGTGCTGCAACCCTAGGATGCGTCCCTAATGGACCTAACTTGATACACGACCCATTGGGCCAAAATAGGGTGACGCAGCACCATGGGCAGAAAAGGCAGGAAATGTCTCGGTAAGAAAACAATGATTACGGCGGCCTCAGAACAGATATGACTATAATTCCGGATCCATATGAAAGTAGACTTGATAAGCTTTCCATGTTGTGCTTGAACATTCCAATCCGAGCCCGCATCTGACCGTGGTGACCGTCACAAGTTGGTGTTCTTCTGTAGTCCGAATCCAGCATGTTCAAATCCTTTTCCCTTTCGGTCTTCTCCCTGGTTCCTAAGCAAAACAAGAGTGCACGAGTCTCCATGGTCTAAATATGATGGACATGAACTCAAGAGTGTAATCACCTGATGGTTGAGTTGACGAGCACGAGAGCGAGTAATGGGACCAGAAATTGGTACTTGTATTGGCATAGATGTATCAGTAGTGTGGATGTCTTCATCAATTTTCCTTGCCGAAGCTGGAAGCGGACTTATGCCGTTATCAACGACAACACATCGCCGGAAGCTTGCTTTATGCTAACTTCAAGGTAACGAATATTTTTATTATTTTGTTACTATTATTATTAACTTTTTGAGTCGTGTTCTAACGAAGATCGTTTCGACAGAGCATATTACTAAGCAAGGTTCTGAAAATGCAACAAGACCTGGAGGAAGAGAAAAACAAAGCCATCATTCAAGATTTGGCTGAAAAAGTGGAAAATCACGAAGCCAATCTGAAAAAGAAAGACTTTGCAATCCAAAACCTTGAAATCATAGTCAAAGAGCACGAAGGTGCATCAGAAAAGAAGGATTTTGTTATTCAGACCATGGAGGGCTCCTTGGCTGAAATCCAAACTGAAAACGACAAATTAAAGAATGAACTGCTCCGTCAATCAGAAAAATTCAAGCAAGAAAAGAAATATTTTGAAGCAAGCCTGAAGGCTGAAGTGGATAAATATTCAAATTTGCAGAAATCTTTTACAGAACTTCAGGAGAAATGCTTAAGCTTCGGCACCCGTTGTGTGCAGGGCTGAAGGACGTGTTTCACTCTGTCGGAGCTAGCTCTTCGAAATTTACACCTTCAGCTGAAAATCTGCCAAGAACATTAGAACATATTGAAGGCGAAGTTGATGCCCTTGACGAAGTTATTGGTGGGCATGCTGACTTCTGCGCCCTGGTAGCTTCTCGGGGCACAGCTGCTGCTTTTTTGAAGGCTGGCTGCACACATGGAAATATTGTGAACAGACCAAACTTCAGCTTGTCAGCTTCAGATTTGATGGATATCCCAAGCTTAGCCAGAAGTATCGGAAATAGATTCATGACCCAGATCTGGGTAAGTGGCGGGCGAAAAATGGCAGGCGACGAAGCTCGAAGCCATCTTAAGCCGGTAAAAAACTTATGTTTTGTTACTTTTACCTTCTCCTTTGAAATTTGTACCTTTCTTACTCTGCTATTTGGTATATACAGGATGACGAAGCTGAAGATTGACAATGCTGAAGTTTGGCGAAACTGAAGACGAAGCTTTAGCTGAAGCTTAAAGTTGCTCATAATATGCTTTCCTGCAAAAATTCTTGTAATATAGATATGGAATAACTTATGTAAATTTGTACATACCTTGTAATATATCCTGCCTCCCTTATCCGTATTCAATCTGCTTTGCTGTGGACGAAACTTTTCTTTTGAGCCGAAGGCGAAAAACACCTTCCCTTCTTTTCGTACACAACGAAGCATAGAAAATTTTTCCTTCGAATCTTTTCCTTATTTTCTGAAGCACCTGTCTTTTTTGTGTAGCATGATGATGATTCTATATATGTCTAAATGGATGTTTATGAATGCAAATGACATATGATATGTTATGTGCAAATGAATATTAGGACACAACCCTTCGTCCCTTCAAAAAATGATAAAAATCTTTTTGCCGTTTACTTTTCGGCTTCACCGTTTACTTTTCGGTGTATCAGCGTTGACTTTTCGCTATAAGCCTCCCTTAGGAGCTTCTTCGCCTTTTACTTTCGGCGGAATCAGCGTTTATTTTTCGCTGTAAGCCTCCCTTAGGAGCTTCTTCGCCTTTTACTTTCGACGGAATGAGCGTTTATTTTTCGCTGTAAGCTCTGCATTCCCTTAGGAACGACTTTTGAGCTTCTCCCTGTTTTCTTTTCTTTTTCTTTGCACTCGAAGGTGCGTTCTCAACTTTTACATTTACATGTTTGGGGGATATCGCTCTTATAGAATTGAAATAAGGAAAAGAAAAATTACATGTTGTGGCCCCATTAAAAACCTTTCTCCCCCTTTGGAAAGGAAAATTGATGAAGACATCCACACTACTGATGCATCTATACCAATACAAGTACCAATTTCTGGTCCCATTACTCGCGCTCGTGCTCGTCAACTCAACCATCAGGTGATTACACTCTTGAGTTCATGTCCATCATATTTAGACCATGGAGACCCGTGCACTCTTGTTTTGCTTAGGAATCAGGGAGAAGACCGAAAGGGAAAAGGATTTGAACATGCTGGATTCGGACTGCAGAAGAACACCAACTTGTGACGGTCACCACGGTCAGATGCGGGCTCGGATTGGAATGTTCAAGCACAACATGGAAAGCTTATCAAGTCTACTTTCATATGGATCCGGAATTATAGTCATATCTGTTCTGAGGCCGCCGTAATCATTGTTTTCTTACCGAGACATTTCCTGCCTTTTCTGCCCATGGTGCTGCGTCACCCTATTTTGGCCCAATGGGTCGTGTATCAAGTTAGGTCCATTAGGGACGCATCCTAGGGTTGCAGCACGACCCCAATACCCTTGTGGTCGTCCTCCCATGTTTATAAACCCCCTAGCCGCCACCAAGAACAGCGGGTTTTGTTTAGATCAAGTTTAGCTCTCGCTACTTGCTTGCAAGCGCGCGTGCTAGTTCAGCCGCCCGTCTTCTTGTCTTCGGAACCCCACCATATTGTAGTTTGATCTTTAAACCTACATTTAGATCTGGTAATTCAGTACTTGTTCTACTTGTTCTTGCTAGTTCTTCGATTGCTTGCAGGACGAGTGCCCTAGTGGCCAGGGTGTCACGCTCCACAAGATCGTGACAGCCATAGGAGGTGGTGTATCGGTTGCTAAGGCGCAGCGTCTTTGGAAGGCTGTAGTCGGGCCGTGAACGTCGTCTCCTCCCCCAATCGAGTTATTCCACACCCTCTCATCGAAAGATCGGGCAATCACCCAACGGGTGCACATCAGTTGGTATCAGAGCAAGGTTTATCGGTGAGAGATTTACTTTTCTTCGCTGTTTTCTTATCTCCTATAGTCCAGAAAAAGCCAAAAAATAGTAGATTAGTTTTACCGCAATCCTATAAACCATTGAGCATTTACTAGTACTACTTAGTTAGGGCTTGTTGAGTTTTTGGTTGCATCGGTTGTGTCGAGTTGCTGGTCTTAGTTTATTCCTTTAGAGTTTTGAGTTCTACCACGTTTTGGTCACCACGAAATCCACCATCACCAAAAACATCTCTGGTTCGTTTTTGCCACCACGGATACATATCATATCCGATTTGGAAGTTTAAATACAATCTGGAAAGCTTATCTTATCTTCTTTCCAACGGATCTGACCTTATCTCAAAATTCGTTCTGAGCGCTCCGCAATCATCGTAGAGATTTCTGGACTTCCTATATTAACAAGATTTGTTAAATCTGATTTAAAGGGGTTGTTAGCAATATCTTTATTGTTTGGGTTGTCATAGTGAAAAAAAAGGGTTTAGGCCCCTGCAAAAAAAAACAGAAGAAGAAGAAAAAAAAGAATAGAAAAGAAAAAAAAAAGGAAAAGAAGAAGAAGGGGGCTGAATCTCTAAATCTGTTGTTTCTCTTTGTGCTGTGCTAGTTGTTCTTTTTCAGTGACTACCTTTGTGCCTAGGCTCACGTCTCTAGCCTGGTTTAGCCTAGGACCAGCACAGTATCACCGTTGAACGATTATTCAGCTTGCTTTTGTAACTAACGTGGTACTAGTGTATTCCTTGCTTCAGCCCACCTACAACTCTACATATTTCGACTACAGTTTGACAGGTCGTGTTGCTGCGGCACCGATACACTTATTCCACGGTTGCAGACTTGTTGGTTGCTGACCCCTCCTGTTGTGCAAGGTAAGAATTGGTAAGAGCTTGTGTGGCAGGTTGAGAGTGAGCGCCTTGCAGTAGCTACATCCTAATAGTTGTAGAGTTTTTATTCCTTCACGTTTTTTTTTCTTGTTGCCTCTGTTCGTCTAACCATGGCAGGATTGGAGGTTGATGATGCTTCTCGTAATATGCCACACTCTCCTCGCACCAAGGGTATCATACAACACTTTGTAAGGCTAGTGAAGACGCACACGGAAGGTCTTGATAATGACATGCAGGTGACGAATGAAAAGATGGGGCAATTGGAGGCCACACAGATCGACACGAACACCAAACTTGCAAATGTGGAAATGACAGTTGCTCATATTGACAAGAGCCTTGTCGCACTCTTGAGGCGGTTTGATGAGATGCATGCTAATATCAATGGTGGGCGTGATGAGGGCGCCGAAGGTAACTGGGATGACTATGTTGCTGATACTGAACAAGATGACCAAGAAGCACCTAATCGCCGGCGACTACGTACTAACCGTAGAGGTATGGGTGGTTTTCACCGACGTGAGGTACATGGTAATGATGATGCTTTTAGTAAGGTTAAATTTAAAATACCTCCTTTTGATGGTAAATATGACCCTGATGCTTACATTACTTGGGAGATTGCGGTTGATCAAAAGTTTGCATGCCATGAATTTCCTGAGAATGCGCGGGTTAGAGCTGCTACTAGTGAGTTTACTGAATTTGCTTCTGTTTGGTGGATAGAACATGGTAAGAAGAATCCTAATAACATGCCACAAACTTGGGATGCGTTGAAACGGGTCATGCGGGCTAGATTTGTTCCTTCTTATTATGCACGTGATATGTTAAACAAGTTGCAACAATTGAGACAGGGTACTAAAAGTGTAGAAGAATATTATCAGGAATTACAAATGGGTATGCTGCGTTGTAACATAGAGGAGGGTGAGGAATCTGCTATGGCTAGATTTTTGGGCGGGTTAAATAGGGAAATTCAGGACATCCTTGCTTATAAAGATTATGCTAATGTAACCCGATTGTTTCATCTTGCTTGCAAAGCTGAAAGGGAAGTGCAGGGACGACGTGCTAGTGCAAGGTCTAATGTTTCTGCAGGAAAATCTACACCATGGCAACAGCGCACGACTACGTCCATGACCGGCCGTACACCAGCACCAACTCCCTCGCCAAGTCGACCAGCACCCCCGCCTTCCTCCGGCGACAAACCACGTGCATCTTCCACAAATTCAGCAACCAAATCTGCCCAGAAACCAGCAGGTAGTGCCTCTTCAGTAGCCTCCACGGGTAGAACAAGAGATGTTCTGTGTTATCGATGCAAGGGCTATGGACACGTGCAGCGTGATTGTCCTAATCAGCGTGTTTTGGTGGTAAAAGACGATGGTGGGTATTCCTCTGCTAGTGATTTGGATGAAGCTACACTTGCTTTGCTTGCGGCTGATGATGCAGGCACTAAGGAACCACCCGAAGAACAGATTGGTGCAGATGATGCAGAGCATTATGAGAGCCTCATTGTACAGCGTGTGCTTAGTGCACAAATGGAGAAGGCAGAGCAGAATCAGCGACATACGTTGTTTCAAACAAAGTGTGTCATTAAGGAGCGTTCATGTCGTTTGATCATTGATGGAGGTAGCTGCAACAACTTGGCTAGCAGCGACATGGTGGAGAAGCTTGCACTTACGACCAAACCGCACCCGCATCCATATCACATTCAATGGCTCAACAATAGTGGTAAGGTCAAGGTAACCAAGCTGGTACGAATTAATTTTGCTATTGGTTCATATCGTGATGTTGTTGACTGTGATGTTGTGCCTATGGATGCTTGTAATATTCTGCTAGGTAGACCATGGCAATTTGATTCAGATTGTATGCATCATGGTAGATCAAATCAATATTCTCTCATATACCATGATAAGAAAATTATTTTGCTTCCCATGTCCCCTGAGGCTATTGTGCGTGATGATGTTGCTAAAGCTACCAAAGCTAAAACTGAGAACAACAAGAATATTAAAGTTGTTGGTAATAACAAAGATGGGATAAAATTGAAAGGACATTGCTTGCTTGCAACAAAAACTGATGTTAATGAATTATTTGCTTCCACTACTGTTGCCTACGCCTTGGTATGCAAGGATGCTTTGATTTCAATTCAAGATATGCAGCATTCTTTGCCTCCTGTTATTACTAACATTTTGCAGGAGTATTCTGATGTATTTCCAAGTGAGATACCAGAGGGGCTGCCACCTATACGAGGGATTGAGCACCAAATTGATCTTATTCCTGGTGCATCTTTGCCGAATCGTGCGCCATATAGGACAAATCCAGAGGAAACAAAAGAAATTCAGCGACAAGTGCAAGAACTACTCGACAAAGGTTACGTGCGTGAGTCTCTTAGTCCGTGTGCTGTTCCGGTTATTTTAGTGCCTAAAAAAGATGGAACATGGCGTATGTGTGTTGATTGTAGGGCTATTAATAATATCACGATACGTTATCGACACCCTATTCCACGTTTAGATGATATGCTTGATGAATTGAGTGGTGCCATTGTCTTTTCTAAAGTTGATTTGCGTAGTGGGTACCACCAGATTCGTATGAAATTGGGAGATGAATGGAAAACTGCTTTCAAAACTAAGTTCGGATTGTATGAGTGGTTAGTCATGCCTTTTGGGTTAACTAATGCACCTAGCACTTTCATGAGATTAATGAACGAGGTTTTGCGTGCCTTCATTGGAAAATTTGTGGTAGTATACTTTGATGACATATTAATCTACAGCAAATCTATGGATAAACATGTTGATCACATGCGTGCTGTTTTTAATGCTTTACGAGATGCACGTTTATTTGGTAACCTTGAGAAGTGCACATTTTGCACCGATCGAGTTTCGTTTCTTGGTTATGTTGTGACTCCACAGGGAATTGAGGTTGATCAAGCCAAGGTAGAAGCGATACATGGATGGCCTATGCCAAAGACTATCACACAGGTGCGGAGTTTCCTAGGACTTGCTGGCTTCTATCGCCGTTTTGTGAAGGACTTTAGCACCATTGCTGCACCTTTGAATGAGCTTACGAAGAAGGGAGTGCATTTTAGTTGGGGCAAAGTATAAGAGCACGCTTTCAACGTGCTGAAAGATAAGTTGACACATGCACCTCTCCTCCAACTTCCTGATTTTAATAAGACTTTTGAGCTTGAATGTGATGCTAGTGGAATTGGATTGGGTGGTGTTTTGTTACAAGAAGGCAAACCTGTTGCATATTTTAGTGAAAAATTGAGTGGGTCTGTTCTAAATTATTCTACTTATGATAAGGAATTATATGCTCTTGTGCGAACATTAGAAACATGGCAGCATTATTTGTGGCCCAAAGAGTTTGTTATTCATTCTGATCATAAATCTTTGAAACATATTCGTAGTCAAGGAAAACTGAACCGTAGACATGCTAAGTGGGTTGAATTTATCGAATCGTTTCCTTATGTTATTAAGCACAAGAAAGGAAAAGAGAATATCATTGCTGACGCTTTGTCTAGGAGATATACTTTGCTGAATCAACTTGACTACAAAATCTTTGGATTAGAGACGATTAAAGACCAATATGTTCATGATGCTGATTTTAAAGATGTGTTGCTGCATTGTAAAGATGGGAAAGGATGGAACAAATATATCGTTAGTGATGGGTTTGTGTTTAGAGCTAACAAGCTATGCATTCCAGCTAGCTCCGTTCGTTTGTTGTTGTTACAGGAAGCACATGGAGGTGGCTTAATGGGACATTTTGGAGCAAAGAAAACGGAGGACATACTTGCTGGTCATTTCTTTTGGCCCAAGATGAGAAGAGATGTGGTGAGATTGGTTGCTCGTTGCACGACATGCCAAAAGGCGAAGTCACGGTTAAATCCACACGGTTTGTATTTGCCTCTACCCGTTCCTAGTGCTCCTTGGGAAGATATTTCTATGGATTTTGTGCTGGGATTGCCTAGGACTAGGAAGGGACGTGATAGTGTGTTTGTGGTTGTTGATAGATTTTCTAAGATGGCACATTTCATACCATGTCATAAAACTGACGATGCTACTCATATTGCTGATTTGTTCTTTCGTGAAATTGTTCGCTTGCATGGTGTGCCCAACACAATCGTTTCTGATCGTGATGCTAAATTTCTTAGTCATTTTTGGAGGACTTTGTGGGCAAAATTGGGGACTAAGCTTTTATTTTCTACTACATGTCATCCTCAAACTGATGGTCAAACTGAAGTTGTGAATAGAACTTTGTCTACTATGTTAAGGGCAGTTCTAAAGAAGAATATTAAGATGTGGGAGGACTGTTTGCCTCATATTGAATTTGCTTATAATCGATCATTGCATTCTACTACAAAGATGTGCCCATTTCAGATTGTATATGGTTTGTTACCTCGTGCTCCTATTGATTTAATGCCTTTGCCATCTTCTGAAAAACTAAATTTTGATGCTACTAGGCGTGCTGAATTGATGTTAAAACTGCACGAAACTACTAAAGAAAACATAGAGCGTATGAATGCTAGATATAAGTTTGCTAGTGATAAAGGTAGAAAGGAAATAAATTTTGAACCTGGAGATTTAGTTTGGTTGCATTTGAGAAAGGAAAGGTTTCCTGAATTACGAAAATCTAAATTGTTGCCTCGAGCCGATGGACCGTTTAAAGTGCTAGAGAAAATTAACGACAATGCATATAGGCTAGATCTGCCTGCAGACTTTGGGGTTAGCCCCACATTTAACATTGCAGATTTAAAGCCCTACTTGGGAGAGGAAGTTGAGCTTGAGTCGAGGACGACTCAAATGCAAGAAGGGGAGAATGATGAAGACATCCACACTACTGATGCATCTATACCAATACAAGTACCAATTTCTGGTCCCATTACTCGCGCTCGTGCTCGTCAACTCAACCATCAGGTGATTACACTCTTGAGTTCATGTCCATCATATTTAGACCATGGAGACCCGTGCACTCTTGTTTTGCTTAGGAATCAGGGAGAAGACCGAAAGGGAAAAGGATTTGAACATGCTGGATTCGGACTGCAGAAGAACACCAACTTGTGACGGTCACCACGGTCAGATGCGGGCTCGGATTGGAATGTTCAAGCACAACATGGAAAGCTTATCAAGTCTACTTTCATATGGATCCGGAATTATAGTCATATCTGTTCTGAGGCCGCCGTAATCATTGTTTTCTTACCGAGACATTTCCTGCCTTTTCTGCCCATGGTGCTGCGTCACCCTATTTTGGCCCAATGGGTCGTGTATCAAGTTAGGTCCATTAGGGACGCATCCTAGGGTTGCAGCACGACCCCAATACCCTTGTGGTCGTCCTCCCATGTTTATAAACCCCCTAGCCGCCACCAAGAACAGCGGGTTTTGTTTAGATCAAGTTTAGCTCTCGCTACTTGCTTGCAAGCGCGCGTGCTAGTTCAGCCGCCCGTCTTCTTGTCTTCGGAACCCCACCATATTGTAGTTTGATCTTTAAACCTACATTTAGATCTGGTAATTCAGTACTTGTTCTACTTGTTCTTGCTAGTTCTTCGATTGCTTGCAGGACGAGTGCCCTAGTGGCCAGGGTGTCACGCTCCACAAGATCGTGACAGCCATAGGAGGTGGTGTATCGGTTGCTAAGGCGCAGCGTCTTTGGAAGGCTGTAGTCGGGCCGTGAACGTCGTCTCCTCCCCCAATCGAGTTATTCCACACCCTCTCATCGAAAGATCGGGCAATCACCCAACGGGTGCACATCAAAAATGGTGCCACAAAAAAGAATATAAAAAATTACATCAAACTAAACATAATATCTCCGAAACTCATCCGCATTCCACGATCTAGGAATGTCATTGCCGTCCAAATCTTTCAACCTGTAGGAACCGGGTCTTGACGAAGATACCACCAAAAAAGGGCCTTCCCACTTCAGCTGTAATTTGCCTATTGTTTCAGGGTTAGCTACTCTTCGAAGTACCAAGTGTCCTGGTTCAATGTTCTTCAATTTGACCTTTCTATCACGCCATTTTATTGTTTCAGCTTGATATTTATTGATGTTCTCCACAGCTTGGAGTTTGATCCCTTCAATAGCATCTTTTTCTACAGAGCAATCAGCTTCGTTTTCGTCCTCTGCCGAAGCTACTGTCCTTATTGATCCTGTTTTAGCCTCTTCTGGGGTTATTGCTTCGTCACCAAACAAGGGTGTAAAACCTGTCGACCTTGACGTAGTTGTGTTATGACTCCACACCACTTTAATTAACTCGTCTGGCCACTTTCCCCTGGGCTGATTGAAGATTGACTTCATTATTCCTGTCATTATGATCCCATTGGCTCTTTCGACAAGTCCATTTGACTCTGGGTGTCGAACTGATGCAAAATGGATCTTCGTGCCAATTTGATTACAAAATTCTCTGAAGGCTTCAGAATCAAACTGTGTCCCATTATCCACAGTGATAGCCTTCGGCACTCCGAAGCGACAAACAATGTTTTGCCAGAAAAACTTTTGAATGGTAAATAAAGTTATTGTGGCTAAGGGCTTCGCCTCAATCCATTTGGAAAAATATTCCACTGCCACCACCACATATCTTAAGTTCCCCTGTGCTGGTGGTAATGGACCTAGCAAATCCAGACCCCATCTTTGCAACGGCCAAGTGGGTTGTATTAATTGAGTTAGAGACGAAGGTTGTTTTTGATCTCTTGCACACTTCTGACAACCTTCGCACTTTTGAACTAAATCCGCTGCATCCGAAGCTGCCTTTGGCCAATAAAATCCTTGGCGAAAAACTTTCCCAAGCAAGGGCCTAGATCCAATGTGAGATCCACACAGACCTGCATGTATATCCTTCATTAATTCTATACCTTCGGATCTGGATAAGCACTTGAGTAATGGGGAGCAGACCCCGCGCTTGTATAACTCCCCTTCTATCATGACATATGGTCGAGCTCTTGCTTCTATTCTCTTGTTATAAGCTTCGTCGTCTGAAAGAAAATTACCCTGAAGGAAAGAGATGATCTCAGTTCTCCAATCTTCACTATAAACAGGGGATATATTAAGGATTGCTCTTTCAAGAAGCTCAACCGAAGGTGCTTTTATTGTTTCAAAAAATACTTCCGAAGGTATAGGTAGCCCCTGGGCTGCTGACTTAGCCAATAGATCGGCATATTCATTTTCTCCACGAGGAATATTTTTGACAGAGAAACCTTCGAAGGAAGCCTCAATCCTTCGGACTGTTTCTAGATACCTTTCAAGCTTCGGGTCTCTTGCTTTGTAACTTTTGTCAATGTGACCAGAAATAACTTGGGAATCAGTTTTAAGGATAGCTCTTCTGATTCCCATTGCCTTTAATTTCCGAAGACCCAAAAGCAGAGCTTCATACTCGGCAATGTTATTTGTGCAACTAAAATCAAGTTTTGCCGCATAACAAGTTTTTACTTTGGAAGGTGAAACCAACACAGCAGCCGCTCCCGCTCCGAAGGTTCCCCCAAGACCCATCGCAAAACACTGTCCATGCTTCGGCGTCTTTATTTGTTTCCTCCTCCTGAGCCCCTGGCGTCCAGTCAGCAATGAAGTCTGCTAACGCTTGGGACTGAATCGAAGATCTATGAACATATTCAATGCAAAATTCATTGAGCTCTGCAGCCCATTTTCCAATCCTTCCAGTAGCTTCTCGGTTCCTCATAATATCCTTCAGAGGTTGTGAAGAAGGAACAACTATGTTATAAGCTTGAAAATAGTGCCGAAGTTTCCTGGAGGCCATCAAGACAGCATACAGAACCTTCTCCAACTCTGTATAATTTTTCTTTGATAAACTAAGAACCTCAGATACAAAATATATTGGGGCCTGCCTCTTAACTTGGCCTTCAAGCTTCTCCTGAACAAGTGCTGCACTTACCGCTGAGTGCGAAGCTGCCACATATAATAACAAAGGAGCCCCTGGCGTAGGTGGAGTTAATGTTGTTAGATCTATCAAATACTGTTTCAGCTCTTCAAAGGCCTTCTGCTGGATTGGTCCCCATTGAAAGACTTCGGCTGACTTCAGCACTTCGAAGAATGGTAAGTTTCTCTCTGCTGATCTGGATATAAATCTATTGAGAGATGCCAGCCTTCCTGTCAGTCTTTGAGCCCCCTTTTTTGTACTTGGTGGCTCCATTCGAAGTATAGCTTCGATTTTACTTGGGTTGGCCTCAATTCCCTTTGTTGAAACTAGACAACCAAGAAATTTCTCCTTCTTTACTCCGAAGACACATTTTTCTGGATTCAGCTTTAGACCAGCCTGTCTAAAATTAGCGAAGGTCTCCTGTAAATCAGCAATGTGGTTATCCTGCTTCGTGCTTTTTACAATGATATCCTCAACATAAGTTAGTACATTCCTGCCTATCTGAGAATGGAGAACCTTTGCTGTCATTCTGCTGAAGCTTCCTCCAGCATTCTTAAGCCCTTCAGGCATCCGAAGGTAACAGTATGTCCCACTAGGGGTTATGAAGCTGGTTTTTGGTTCATCCTCCTTCTTCATCCAGATTTGATGATAGCCTGAATAGCAATCCAGCAAACTCATAAGTTCTAATGAAGCTGCTGCATCGACTAAAGAATCTATCCTTGGCAATGGAAACTCATCCTTCGGACAGGCCTTATTGAGATCAGTAAAATCGATGCACATTCGCCATTTACCATTGGCCTTCTTCACCATAACAGTGTTAGCCAATCATTCTGGTTATTTTACCTCTCTAATAACTCCGGCACTGAGGAGTCGTTTGATGTGCACCCGTTGGGTGATTGCCCGATCTTTCGATGAGAGGGTGTGGAATAACTCGATTGGGGGAGGAGACGACGTTCACGGCCCGACTACAGCCTTCCAAAGACGCTGCGCCTTAGCAACCGATACACCACCTCCTATGGCTGTCACGATCTTGTGGAGCGTGACACCCTGGCCACTAGGGCACTCGTCCTGCAAGCAATCGAAGAACTAGCAAGAACAAGTAGAACAAGTACTGAATTACCAGATCTAAATGTAGGTTTAAAGATCAAACTACAATATGGTGGGGTTCCGAAGACAAGAAGACGGGCGGCTGAACTAGCACGCGCGCTTGCAAGCAAGTAGCGAGAGCTAAACTTGATCTAAACAAAACCCGCTGTTCTTGGTGGCGGCTAGGGGGTTTATAAACATGGGAGGACGACCACAAGGGTATTGGGGTCGTGCTGCAACCCTAGGATGCGTCCCTAATGGACCTAACTTGATACACGACCCATTGGGCCAAAATAGGGTGACGCAGCACCATGGGCAGAAAAGGCAGGAAATGTCTCGGTAAGAAAACAATGATTACGGCGGCCTCAGAACAGATATGACTATAATTCCGGATCCATATGAAAGTAGACTTGATAAGCTTTCCATGTTGTGCTTGAACATTCCAATCCGAGCCCGCATCTGACCGTGGTGACCGTCACAAGTTGGTGTTCTTCTGCAGTCCGAATCCAGCATGTTCAAATCCTTTTCCCTTTCGGTCTTCTCCCTGATTCCTAAGCAAAACAAGAGTGCACGGGTCTCCATGGTCTAAATATGATGGACATGAACTCAAGAGTGTAATCACCTGATGGTTGAGTTGACGAGCACGAGCGCGAGTAATGGGACCAGAAATTGGTACTTGTATTGGTATAGATGCATCAGTAGTGTGGATGTCTTCATCATTCTCCCCTTCTTGCATTTGAGTCGTCCTCGACTCAAGCTCAACTTCCTCTCCCAAGTAGGGCTTTAAATCTGCAATGTTAAATGTGGGGCTAACCCCAAAGTCTGCAGGCAGATCTAGCCTATATGCATTGTCGTTAATTTTCTCTAGCACTTTAAACGGTCCATCGGCTCGAGGCAACAATTTAGATTTTCGTAATTCAGGAAACCTTTCCTTTCTCAAATGCAACCAAACTAAATCTCCAGGTTCAAAATTTATTTCCTTTCTACCTTTATCACTAGCAAACTTATATCTAGCATTCATACGCTCTATGTTTTCTTTAGTAGTTTCGTGCAGTTTTAACATCAATTCAGCACGCCTAGTAGCATCAAAATTTAGTTTTTCAGAAGATGGCAAAGGCATTAAATCAATAGGAGCACGAGGTAACAAACCATATACAATCTGAAATGGGCACATCTTTGTAGTAGAATGCAATGATCGATTATAAGCAAATTCAATATGAGGCAAACAGTCCTCCCACATCTTAATATTCTTCTTTAGAACTGCCCTTAACATAGTAGACAAAGTTCTATTCACAACTTCAGTTTGACCATCAGTTTGAGGATGACATGTAGTAGAAAATAAAAGCTTAGTCCCCAATTTTGCCCACAAAGTCCTCCAAAAATGACTAAGAAATTTAGCATCACGATCAGAAACGATTGTGTTGGGCACACCATGCAAGCGAACAATTTCACGAAAGAACAAATCAGCAATATGAGTAGCATCGTCAGTTTTATGACATGGTATGAAATGTGCCATCTTAGAAAATCTATCAACAACCACAAACACACTATCACGTCCCTTCCTAGTCCTAGGCAATCCCAGCACAAAATCCATAGAAATATCTTCCCAAGGAGCACTAGGAACGGGTAGAGGCAAATACAAACCGTGTGGATTTAACCGTGACTTCGCCTTTTGGCATGTCGTGCAACGAGCAACCAATCTCACCACATCTCTTCTCATCTTGGGCCAAAAGAAATGACCAGCAAGTATGTCCTCCGTTTTCTTTGCTCCAAAATGTCCCATTAAGCCACCTCCATGTGCTTCCTGTAACAACAACAAACGAACGGAGCTAGCTGGAATGCATAGCTTGTTAGCTCTAAACACAAACCCATCACTAACGATATATTTGTTCCATCCTTTCCCATCTTTACAATGCAGCAACACATCTTTAAAATCAGCATCATGAACATATTGGTCTTTAATCGTCTCTAATCCAAAGATTTTGTAGTCAAGTTGATTCAGCAAAGTATATCTCCTAGACAAAGCGTCAGCAATGATATTCTCTTTTCCTTTCTTGTGCTTAATAACATAAGGAAACGATTCGATAAATTCAACCCACTTAGCATGTCTACGGTTCAGTTTTCCTTGACTACGAATATGTTTCAAAGATTCATGATCAGAATGAATAACAAACTCTTTGGGCCACAAATAATGCTGCCATGTTTCTAATGTTCGCACAAGAGCATATAATTCCTTATCATAAGTAGAATAATTTAGAACAGACCCACTCAATTTTTCACTAAAATATGCAACAGGTTTGCCTTCTTGTAACAAAACACCACCCAATCCAATTCCACTAGCATCACATTCAAGCTCAAAAGTCTTATTAAAATCAGGAAGTTGGAGGAGAGGTGCATGTGTCAACTTATCTTTCAGCACGTTGAAAGCGTGCTCTTGTACTTTGCCCCAACTAAAATGCACTCCCTTCTTCGTAAGCTCATTCAAAGGTGCAGCAATGGTGCTAAAGTCCTTCACAAAACGGCGATAGAAGCCAGCAAGTCCTAGGAAACTCCGCACCTGTGTGATAGTCTTTGGCATAGGCCATCCATGTATCGCTTCTACCTTGGCTTGATCAACCTCAATTCCCTGTGGAGTCACAACATAACCAAGAAACGAAACTCGATCGGTGCAAAATGTGCACTTCTCAAGGTTACCAAATAAACGTGCATCTCGTAAAGCATTAAAAACAGCACGCATGTGATCAGCATGTTCATCCATAGATTTGCTGTAGATTAATATGTCATCAAAGTATACTACCACAAATTTTCCAATGAAGGCACGCAAAACCTCGTTCATTAATCTCATGAAAGTGCTAGGTGCATTAGTTAACCCAAAAGGCATGACTAACCACTCATACAATCCGAACTTAGTTTTGAAAGCAGTTTTCCATTCATCTCCCAATTTCATACGAATCTGGTGGTACCCACTACGCAAATCAACTTTAGAAAAGACAATGGCACCACTCAATTCATCAAGCATATCATCTAAACGTGGAATAGGGTGTCGATAACGTATCGTGATATTATTAATAGCCCTACAATCAACACACATACGCCATGTTCCATCTTTTTTAGGCACTAAAATAACCGGAACAGCACACGGACTAAGAGACTCACGCACGTAACCTTTGTCGAGTAGTTCTTGCACTTGTCGCTGAATTTCTTTTGTTTCCTCTGGATTTGTCCTATATGGCGCACGATTCGGCAAAGATGCACCAGGAATAAGATCAATTTGGTGCTCAATCCCTCGTATAGGTGGCAGCCCCTCTGGTATCTCACTTGGAAATACATCAGAATACTCCTGCAAAATGTTAGTAATAACAGGAGGCAAAGAATGCTGCATATCTTGAATTGAAATCAAAGCATCCTTGCATACCAAGGCGTAGGCAACAGTAGTGGAAGCAAATAATTCATTAACATCAGTTTTTGTTGCAAGCAAGCAATGTCCTTTCAATTTTATCCCATCTTTGTTATTACCAACAACTTTAATATTCTTGTTGTTCTCAGTTTTAGCTTTGGTAGCTTTAGCAACATCATCACGCACAATAGCCTCAGGGGACATGGGAAGCAAAATAATTTTCTTATCATGGTATATGAGAGAATATTGATTTGATCTACCATGATGCATACAATCTGAATCAAATTGCCATGGTCTACCTAGCAGAATATTACAAGCATCCATAGGCACAACATCACAGTCAACAACATCACGATATGAACCAATAGCAAAATTAATTCGTACCAGCTTGGTTACCTTGACCTTACCACTATTGTTGAGCCATTGAATGTGATATGGATGCGGGTGCGGTTTGGTCGTAAGTGCAAGCTTCTCCACCATGTCGCTGCTAGCCAAGTTGTTGCAGCTACCTCCATCAATGATCAAACGACATGAACGCTCCTTAATGACACACTTTGTTTGAAACAACGTATGTCGCTGATTCTGCTCTGCCTTCTCCATTTGTGCACTAAGCACACGCTGTACAATGAGGCTCTCATAATGCTCTGCATCATCTGCACCAATCTGTTCTTCGGGTGGTTCCTTAGTGCCTACATCATCAGCCGCAAGCAAAGCAAGTGTAGCTTCATCCAAATCACTAGCAGAGGAATACCCACCATCGTCTTTTACCACCAAAACACGCTGATTAGGACAATAACGCTGCACGTGTCCATAGCCCTTGCATCGATAACACAGAACATCTCTTGTTCTACCTGTGGAAGCTACTGAAGAGGCACTACCTGCGGGTTTCTGGGCAGATTTGGTTGCTGAATTTGTGGAAGATGCACGTGGTTTGTCGCTGGAGGAAGGCGGGGGTGCTGGTCGACTTGGCGAGGGAGTTGGTGCTAGTGTACGGCCGGTCATGGATGTAGTCGTGCGCTGTTGCCATGGTGTAGATTTTCCTGCAGAAACATTAGACCTTGCACTAGCACGTCGTCCCTGCACTTCCCTTTCAGCTTTGCAAGCAAGATGAAACAATCGGGTTACATTAGCATAATCTTTATAAGCAAGGATGTCCTGAATTTCCCTATTTAACCCGCCCAAAAATCTAGCCATAGCAGATTCCTCACCCTCCTCTATGTTACAACGCAGCATACCCATTTGTAATTCCTGATAATATTCTTCTACACTTTTAGTACCCTGTCTCAATTGTTGCAACTTGTTTAACATATCACGTGCATAATAAGAAGGAACAAATCTAGCCCGCATGACCCGTTTCAACGCATCCCAAGTTTGTGGCATGTTATTAGGATTCTTCTTACCATGTTCTATCCACCAAACAGAAGCAAATTCAGTAAACTCACTAGTAGCAGCTCTAACCCGCGCATTCTCAGGAAATTCATGGCATGCAAACTTTTGATCAACCGCAATCTCCCAAGTAATGTAAGCATCAGGGTCATATTTACCATCAAAAGGAGGTATTTTAAATTTAACCTTACTAAAAGCATCATCATTACCATGTACCTCACGTCGGTGAAAACCACCCATACCTCTACGGTTAGTACGTAGTCGCCGGCGATTAGGTGCTTCTTGGTCATCTTGTTCAGTATCAGCAACATAGTCATCCCAGTTACCTTCGGCGCCCTCATCACGCCCACCATTGATATTAGCATGCATCTCATCAAACCGCCTCAAGAGTGCGACAAGGCTCTTGTCAATATGAGCAACTGTCATTTCCACATTTGCAAGTTTGGTGTTCGTGTCGATCTGTGTGGCCTCCAATTGCCCCATCTTTTCATTCGTCACCTGCATGTCATTATCAAGACCTTCCGTGTGCGTCTTCACTAGCCTTACAAAGTGTTGTATGATACCCTTGGTGCGAGGAGAGTGTGGCATATTACGAGAAGCATCATCAACCTCCAATCCTGCCATGGTTAGACGAACAGAGGCAACAAGAAAAAAAAAACGTGAAGGAATAAAAACTCTACAACTATTAGGATGTAGCTACTGCAAGGCGCTCACTCTCAACCTGCCACACAAGCTCTTACCAATTCTTACCTTGCACAACAGGAGGGGTCAGCAACCAACAAGTCTGCAACCGTGGAATAAGTGTATCGGTGCCGCAGCAACACGACCTGTCAAACTGTAGTCGAAATATGTAGAGTTGTAGGTGGGCTGAAGCAAGGAATACACTAGTACCACGTTAGTTACAAAAGCAAGCTGAATAATCGTTCAACGGTGGTACTGTGCTGGTCCTAGGCTAAACCAGGCTAGAGACGTGAGCCTAGGCACAAAGGTAGTCACTGAAAAAGAACAACTAGCACAGCACAAAGAGAAACAACAGATTTAGAGATTCAGCCCCCTTCTTCTTCTTTTCCTTTTTTTTTCTTTTCTATTCTTTTTTTTTCTTCTTCTTCTGTTTTTTTTTTGCAGGGGCCTAAACCCTTTTTTTTCACTATGACAACCCAAACAATAAAGATATTGCTAACAACCCCTTTAAATCAGATTTAACAAATCTTGTTAATATAGAAAGTCCAGAAATCTCTACGATGATTGCGGAGCGCTCAGAACGAATTTTGAGATAAGGTCAGATCCGTTGGAAAGAAGATAAGATAAGCTTTCCAGATTGTATTTAAACTTCCAAATCGGATATGATATGTATCCGTGGTGGCAAAAACGAACCAGAGATGTTTTTGGTGATGGTGGATTTCGTGGTGACCAAAACGTGGTAGAACTCAAAACTCTAAAGGAATAAACTAAGACCAGCAACTCGACACAACCGATGCAACCAAAAACTCAACAAGCCCTAACTAAGTAGTACTAGTAAATGCTCAATGGTTTATAGGATTGCGGTAAAACTAATCTACTATTTTTTGGCTTTTTCTGGACTATAGGAGATAAGAAAACAGCGAAGAAAAGTAAATCTCTCACCGATAAACCTTGCTCTGATTACCAACTGATGTGCACCCGTTGGGTGATTGCCCGATCTTTCGATGAGAGGGTGTGGAATAACTCGATTGGGGGAGGAGACGACGTTCACGGCCCGACTACAGCCTTCCAAAGACGCTGCGCCTTAGCAACCGATACACCACCTCCTATGGCTGTCACGATCTTGTGGAGCGTGACACCCTGGCCACTAGGGCACTCGTCCTGCAAGCAATCGAAGAACTAGCAAGAACAAGTAGAACAAGTACTGAATTACCAGATCTAAATGTAGGTTTAAAGATCAAACTACAATATGGTGGGGTTCCGAAGACAAGAAGACGGGCGGCTGAACTAGCACGCGCGCTTGCAAGCAAGTAGCGAGAGCTAAACTTGATCTAAACAAAACCCGCTGTTCTTGGTGGCGGCTAGGGGGTTTATAAACATGGGAGGACGACCACAAGGGTATTGGGGTCGTGCTGCAACCCTAGGATGCGTCCCTAATGGACCTAACTTGATACACGACCCATTGGGCCAAAATAGGGTGACGCAGCACCATGGGCAGAAAAGGCAGGAAATGTCTCGGTAAGAAAACAATGATTACGGCGGCCTCAGAACAGATATGACTATAATTCCGGATCCATATGAAAGTAGACTTGATAAGCTTTCCATGTTGTGCTTGAACATTCCAATCCGAGCCCGCATCTGACCGTGGTGACCGTCACAAGTTGGTGTTCTTCTGCAGTCCGAATCCAGCATGTTCAAATCCTTTTCCCTTTCGGTCTTCTCCCTGATTCCTAAGCAAAACAAGAGTGCACGGGTCTCCATGGTCTAAATATGATGGACATGAACTCAAGAGTGTAATCACCTGATGGTTGAGTTGACGAGCACGAGCGCGAGTAATGGGACCAGAAATTGGTACTTGTATTGGTATAGATGCATCAGTAGTGTGGATGTCTTCATCATCGTTTCACTTCATTCCGAGCCCCTTCGGCCTTGTCGTCAGACATCTTCCGAAGCCTCTGTTTCCTGGGTCTGAAGGATGGATCAACATTGAGCGAGTGCTCAATAACATCCCCGTTAACTCCGCAAAGATCATTGGCTGACCAAGCAAAAACATCTTTATTGTTGAACAAAAACCTTATCAAGGTTTTCTCCTGCTCTTCAGACAATTGAGATCCCAATAGCACCTTCTGCTCTGCTATATCCTCACATAAGAGCATGGGTTTTGGTTGGTCAGCCGAAGCAGCTTTTTCCCTTCTGAACTTGTATTGCTCACAAGCTTCAGTTCCATCTATATTATGGATTGCTTTTGAGTCTGTCCAATTTCCTTCGGCCCTTCTAGCAGCTTCTTGACTTCCATGAATAGTAATGGGCCCTTGGTCCGAAGGTATCTTCATGCAAAGATAGGCTGGATGCAGAATTGCTTCGAAGGCATTAAGAGTACCACGACCAATGATTGCATTGTAAGGGTACTCCATGTCAACAATATCAAACATAACTTGCTCAGTCCTTGTGTTGTTGATGAATCCGAAGGCCACTGACATTGAGATTTTGCCGAGTGCTACAATCTGCCTTCCTCCGAAGCCGCAAAGGGGATGTGTGGCATCAAGAATTTTATCTTCGGGCTCTTGCATCTGTCTGAAGGCCTTAGCAAATATGATATCAGCTGCACTGCCTGTATCAACCAAAACATTGTGGACCAGAAATCCTTTGATAACACAAGAGATAACCATAGCATCATTGTGTGGGTAATCCTTGAGTTGAAGGTCCTCTTGGGAGAAGGTAATAGGAATGTGAGACCATTTTGACTTGATGAAGGGTCCTTGCACCCCGACATGTTGCACCCTTCTCTATGCTTCCTTCTTCTGTTTCTTGTTGGCTGGTTCTGAACATGAACCGCCTGTTATCGGGAGTACCAGCTTCGGAACCGAAGCAGCTCCAGCTTGAATATTGAATGAAGCCATCAGCTCAGAAAAGTGGAAGTGAGTTCACCGGAGGTGGGCGCCAATGTTGGGGACTCGTTCTCAAATGCTATGAATTAAGAAGAAGGCAACATAAAATGTTAAATGTTAAAGCCCTTCGTCCAATGAAGCATTATTCCTTTAAGGATTAATGAGCCTTGGACGAAGGTTAAAAACGATATAATTACGAAGGTTAAATCTTCGTAATCAAACTTTAATAGATTATATAAAATAATACAAGATATGAAGCATCAAAGACAAATAAATTATAAATGAACAACATCGTTTTCATTTTATATCAACTTAATGTATTCAAATATCAGATACACTTATACCTCTGCCTTGACAAAGATTGATTCCCATGTAAAGCGGTTGCAATTACAAGAATGCGTGAACTGTAAAGGAATACTGTTCACTATTTATAGGCACAGGACACAGCCTGTGAGAAATTACAATCATGCCCTTCATAAAAGTTTACAACAACGACTCAAACACTTATGGACTAAAAGGTCATTCTACTTTTAAGTCGGTTCGTAATTCCGAAGCTTCATGAAGAGCAACCTTCGGTCGTCACATGCGGACAGCTTCAGCCGAAGCTGTTTCTTCCTGCAGGACCTTCGGCGACGAAGCATGGTCCCAACAAGTAGGCAAATAAATTTTTTTTGCCAAATTATTGATGGAGTAGACCACCAGAGAAAAATACCAAACCTATTTAAAAATACAAGATAACACCCATTACCCCTACCCCCATGAAAAGGAACATATAATCCAAGAATTTCTACCCCCTCTTCCCTTAAGCAAAAAATTGCTAATTTCTAGAATGATTGCTCTTGCACAAAGAAGAAGATAGGAAAAATTAGAAATCTGTTGTTTGATATTTTTCAAGTATAGTGGTAGTAGAAAGCACCCCTTTGGCCTAAAATTTTAGAAAATCACAGTAAAATAACCAATAAGTATTAGTGGCTAAAATTTGGTACAAAGTCATGTTATTACACCTAAATGCCAGTAAAAATAAGCCTTAGAGAATAACCTACTGTTAGAGGAGAGTTGTAGTTCAAAGCACCCCCTCTGCCCTAAAATTTGATACTTTTGTACAGAGAGAACCCTTCACTTTTTAAGACCCAATTTTTGAGATAGAGAGTTATACACCAATGAGAAGCTACTGTAATTTTTGTAGAATTTTTGGAAATTTATAAAACTAGCTTGTAGTTCAAACCCACCTTAAAAGCATAAGAGAAAAGGGAAAGAAGAGATAAATTAGAAGGAATAATGAATCTCACCCCAATGAATTCAGCTAGGAATCTTATTAAAATTTTCACTAAAACATAAAAAGGAAAATCAGTGGAACACTAAAATAATCTGACCATTCAACCTAACCAAACTTGATCCTATATGGCTAAGTGTACCACAAAAATCTCCAGTAGTAAGATTAAGCTATACCTTATTAATTTAATCATTCACCATCCAATTATAATTGCTAAATTGCATATCATGCCATACATATATCTTACTCATTGCATTCATTAGATTGCAACCTCGCTGATGGAGAGTACGTGCTCATTCCTGAGCAAGGAGTTGTCCACGAGGAAGATCAGGAGCCAGCTCCCGAGCCTGCCATCGAGGATCTCCCCGCAGCCCCAGCATTTGAAGGCAAGCCCAGGTTTTATGCATAACCAGTTTATATATGCTATTTTACTACACTTAATGATTGTAGGCTTGTAATGTGCACTTAAGTGTAGGAGTTGCTTGAAACCCTTAGTTGCATGAACTCAGGATTCCTTTTTGAGATGGATACTAGTATGCTAGGTCGAGTAGCTGCTTTGCTAATTAGGATCTCGGTAGAAGTCAAGTGATTTTTCTAGCACTCGCGCGAGGTCAGGAATTGATTGTATTCATCTTGAGAACGGGATCTATGATGGTATATGGACTTGGATCCAGGGTGGATGCCTTGTCCATGAGACTGAAAAAAGGAACTAAGGATTAATGTGTGGATACCTGAGTCAAGCGTTTGAACGTACTAAACACATGTCGGGAAATATGATAACCAGTAAACCTAGTAACTGAGTGAAGCCGGGCGCGGACTTTCCCCCTCACTTGTCCTGAGACTAGGTCTCCCATGCTAGTTATGGTGGGTACAAGTGAGGTCACTGCACGGCGGCAGCCGGGGTCAGTGGAGCATTGTATGCCAAGGCGGTGAGCCCTGGCCACGAACGGGGAATCGATGGAGACGGTTGACGTGTGTGGGGACGGAGTGCCCCTACATGTCGTGTGTTTAGGTTTACCTTGCAAGGTTAAAACTCGATTCAAATCGTCTGCTTCTCGCAGCTAATGAGACTGCTTGACCCCTTGTACTACATTGACTAAGAAGTGAAATGAGGTTTTGATATAGCTGAGGTGCCCGATCTTTCGGCGAGTAGAGATAATTCCGATTTGGCGGAAGATGACCCTTGCGATCCGACTACGACGAGCAAGCCTGAGGCGCCAATGCAATCGCTGAACCAACTCCCTGTGGTTACTGACCTTGTTGATGCGAGATCGGCCTGATCACGAAGATCGTTTCCTATGCGCAATCGAAGAACGAACAAGAAAAAGATGCGAGCAATCTAATCTATTACTCGAGGGTGGAGTTCTAAATACACGAAGACAGCGCTGATTTGCGCGTGTTCGAGAGTAGCTAAAGCTAACGTAAAACAAAACTCCAAGAACAAAGGAGGCGCAACCCCTAGGGGCGGCCAACCCTAGGTCGTCCACTATGGGCCGCAGTTGGGCTGGTCGTCTATTCTTCTTGGCCCTCATTCTTCAGTAGCATGACGAAGTTAAGATCTCTAGCACGGGCCCGAGTGATCGGCCCAGCTAAT
Source organism: Zea mays (assembly GCF_902167145.1). Taxonomy (NCBI): domain Eukaryota; kingdom Viridiplantae; phylum Streptophyta; class Magnoliopsida; order Poales; family Poaceae; genus Zea; species Zea mays. The sequence goes on from NC_050098.1 coordinate 87,407,684, forward strand.
GAAGGAAGTGGCACTTGATGTGGAGGTGCTACTGGTGTAGTCATACTCATAGTGATGTCCTCATCATCTTCCCCTTCTTGAAGTGAAGTCGTCCTCGACGACAACTCCTCATCCTCAGCCATATATGGTTTCAAATCTGCAACATTAAAACTAGTGGAAACACCAAATTCCGCAGGCAGGTCAAGGATATAAGCATTATCATTAATCTTTGTTAGCACCTTAAAAAGGACCAGCAACACGAGGCATTAATTTAGAACGGCGCAAAGTAGGAAACCGATCCTTTCTCAAGTGCAACCAAACCATATCACCTGGCTCAAAAGTAACAAATTTTCTTCCTTTACTACCAGCAACCTGATTTTTTGCATTAGTAGCAGCAATGTTTTGTTTCGTTTGTTCATGTATGGTAATAATTTGTTCAACATGTGCAGCAGCATCTACATGTGGGGCGTTCGCAGCATTAAGTGAAATCAAATCAATAGGTGCCCTAGGGATGTAACCATAAACAATCTAGAAAGGGCACATCTTTGTAGAAGAATGTGTGGCATGATTGTGAAATTTTCCCTAGGGTTTGCCATCCTTACAATGTACATAGAAATATTTAAAATTAGCATCATCCACATATTGATCTTTCACAGTTTGCAAGCCAAAGATTCTAAATTCTAACTATGAAAGCATGGTATATCTACGGGACAACACATCAACAATGACGTTTTCCTTCCCGTTCTTGTGTTTAAACATGAAAGGAAAGGACTCGATGAATTCTACCCAACTAGCATGACGACGGTTCAGATTTGTTTGGGTACGAATATGTTTTAAAGCCTCATGATCAGAATGAATTATAAACTCACGAGGCCAAAGGTAGTGCTGCCATATTTGCAAAGTGCGAACTAAAGCATAAAGTTCCTTATCATAAGTAGAATATCTTAAGCTAGCACCGCTTAATTTTTCACTGAAATAAGCAACCGGTTTTCCTTCTTGTAACAAAACAACACCTAACCCTATACCACTAGCATCACATTCAAGTTCAAACACTTTCTGAAAGTCGGGCAATTGTAAGAGTGGAGCATGGGTTAACTTATCTTTCAAAATGTTGAACGCCCCTTCTTGTGGGGGGTCCCAAGCAAAACACACACCTTTCTTTGTGAGTTCGTGCAAAGGGACTGCGATGGAGCTAAAATCACGCACAAAACGGCGGTAAAATCCTGCAAGTCCAAGATAACTCCGAATTTGCATGACCGTCGTTGGTGTAGGCCAGTCCTGAATGGCTTCAACCTTGCTGCTATCCACCTCAATGCCCTGCGGAGTAACCACATAACCAAGAAACGAGACACGTTGCGTGCAAAATGTGCACTTTTCCATGTTACCAAACAAGCGAGCAGCACACAAAGCATAAAAAACAACACACAAATGTTCTAAATGCTCCTCTATAGACTTGCTGTAAATAAGGATATCATCGAAATAAACAACGACAAACAAACCTATGAAGGCATGTAGAACTTCATTTATTAAACACATAAAGGTACTGGGAGCATTAGTCAATCCAAATGGCATAACCAACCATTCATATAAACCAAATTTCGTTTTAAAAGCAGTTTTCCATTCATCACCGAGTTTCATTCTAATCTGATGGTAACCGCTACGCAAATCAACCTTAGAGAAAATAACGGCACCACTAAGCTCATCTAACATATCATCAAGGCGTGGAATAGGATATCGATAACGAACTGTGATGTTATTAATAGCACGACAATCTACGCATATACGCCATGACCCATCTTTCTTTGGAACGAGTAAAACAGGAACCGAGCAAGGGCTAAGAGACTCACGAATGTAACCTTTATCAAGCAGCGTCTACACCTGGCGCTGGATCTCCTTCGTCTCATCTGGATTTGTATGGTACGGGGCGCGGTTCGAAAGAGAAGCGCCGGGGATGAGATCAATCTGATGCTCAATGCCACGGAGCGGAGGAAGACCCGGTGGTAAGTCCGTAGGAAAAACATCAGCATACTCCTGCAAAAGGTTAACAACAGCAGGGGGTATATCCAAAGACGGTGCATCATCAAGCGGAACAAGCATGCGCGAGCATACAAGTGCATAACAGGGCATATGAGCTTCATGGAGATCATCAAAATCAGCATGTGTAGCAAGTAAAACAGGAGAGTACAACTTGATTTCAGATTTAATAGGTGCGGCTGATGTCGATTTGACTTGTTGTGTAGTTTTAGCAGCCCTAGTAAGATCATCTTTCAAAATTTGGCCAAGGGTCATTGGATGTATAATTATTTTCTGGCCTTTAAACATGAAAGAATAATGATTTGAACGACCATGATGTAAACTATCAGTATCATATTGCCAAGGTCGACCCAATAACAAAGAGCATGCTTCCATAGGAATAACATAGCAATCAACATAATCAGAATAAGAACCCAACGAAAAGGGGACACGTACCTAACGTGTTACCTTTATTTTACCACCATCATTAAGCCATTGAATGTGATACAGATGTGGGTGTGCGCGAGTGGGCAAGAATAATTTCTCTACCAAAGCTGTACTTGCCAAATTGTTGCAGCTGCCACTATCGATGATGATGCGAATCAACCGTTCGTGCACAACGCCCTTGGTATGGAATAGAGTGTGTCGCTGATTTTTTTCGGCCTGGGCAACCTGTGTGCTGAGAACACGCTGCACAACAAGACTCTCATACCTATCGGCGTCGATGGGATCAACGTGGACTTCCTCATTTTCTGCATGGTTAGTGGCAATCATAGCATGACTAGTTTCCTCGGAACCACTGGCTGAAGAGTACTCACCATTGTCACGTATAAGCAAGGTACACTTGTTTGGGCAGTCCCAAATCATGTGCCCAAACCCTCTGCAACGATGGCACTGAATATCCCGTGTACGTCCTATGGAAGAAGCGGCGCCTTTGGCAGGGGGCACCGCTGGCTTGGCCGTCCCTGTGCGCGGTGTAGTGCTAGGCGTAGAAGGTGTAGGGCTGGAAGGAGTTGAGCTGTGTGTCGAACCCCGGCCTGCAAAAGAGTTAGTATATGTCTCTGATCGTCGTCCCTGCACTTCACGTTCAGCTTTGCAAGCATATTCAAACAATGTGGTTATATCAAAATAATCCTTATAATGGAGTTCTGAATACATGAAGACAACGCTGATTTGCGCATATTCGAGAGTAGCTAAAGCTAACGTAAAACAAAACTCCAAGAACAAAGGAGGCGCAACTACTGGATAAATAGAGAGGCGGCGCAGCCCCTAGGGGCGGCCAACCCTAGGTCGTCCACTATGGGCCGCAGTTGGGCTGGTCGTCTATTCTTCTGGGCCCTCATTCTTCAGTAGCATGACGAAGTTAAGATCTCTGGCACGGGCCCGAGTGATTGGCCCAGCTAATGAAGGAAGTGGCGCTTGATGTGGAGGTGCTGCTGGTGTAGTCGTACTCATAGTGATGTCCTCATCAGGTTTTACTTGAGATACCATGTTGATTGTACTAAATGGTTGTTACCATGTATGCTTAGAAGGAGCAAACTTAGCTAAGATTAATGATTCTAGAATTGGAAAAGCTAAAATTGAATTTTAGACTCCGCTAGTGCTTTTGGCAAACCAAACCCCTCAGCCAAACAGCTGCATGGTCTAGAGGTAGAGGAGTAGATTCCTCACACTGAGTAAGTCTAGCTGAGTATTAGTATACTCAGCCTTGCTTGTGGCATCATTTTTGCAGGTACGCTTCAGGATATGGTTGCTGGTGTGACTTGGCCTACCACCCTGCCACCGGGTTGGATGGTCGAGTGGGATGCTGCTCCAGCAGGAGAGGAGCAGGAGGAGTAGTGGGCTAGGCCTTGCCCTATTCCTCATCTTTCGATGTTACCGACTATCCGATGCAATTTAAATTATAAACTCGTTTCAATTACTTGAAAAACTCTGATTTATGTAATAACTCTAATACTTTAATTTGAGGTTTCCTGTTTTATTGTATTCCTCTGTGACTCACCATCAAGTGGGTTAGTGGTATTTGATCCTGGATGAGTGGCTTTATCAGACTAGATCTGAGGGACTGACGGGTGTTGGGGTCATGCTTCGTCGTCGAAGGCCCTGCAGGAAGACACACCTTCGGCAAACCCGTTTAAACGCAGTGCCGAAGCTACCACTCATGAAGCTTCGGTATTATAACGTATCTTGAAGACGAGGGTTCGAACCGACTTAAAGATGAAATGACTTCTTAGTCCATAAGGGTCTGAGTCATAATTGTAATCTTTTGTAAGGGGTATGATTGTAACTTCTTAGTCCATAAGGGTCTGCGTCCTGTGCCTATAAATAGATGAACAATACTCCTTTACTGTTCACGCAATCCTGTAATCATTGACGCATCACACTGGAATTATTGTTCTTTGCCAAGGCAAAGGTATAAATGTACTTAAATATTATGTTTTAAAATTTAAGTTTGTATAATGAAGTATATGTTTAATAATATCTGTCTTTGGTATAAATTTCTTTAATTTTTCATACTCTAGCATTGTTTACATTGTTCTATAGAACTAATCGCGAAGGTAAGACCTTCATGATACTTTGCTTATGGTCTTCGTCCGAAGTTCATTATATCCTGAGGGAGATAATGCTTCAGCGGACGAAGGGCATTAATGTTTAACATTTTTGTGTTGCCTTGTTCTTAATTCATAGCATTTGAGAACAAGTTCCCAACATTGGCGCCCACCTCCGGTGAACTCACTTCCACTTATTTGAGCTGATGGCTTCGTTCAACAACCAAGCTGGAGCTGCTTCGGCTCCAAAGCTGGTGCTCCCAATAACAGGCGGTTCATGTTTAGAGCCAGCTAACAAGAAGCAGAAGAAGGAGGCACAGAGAAGGGTACAACATGTCGGGGTGCAAGGACCCTTCATCAAGTCAAGATGGTCCCACATCCCAATTACCTTCTCTCAAGAGGACCTTCAGCTCAAAGATTACCCTCACAATGATGCTATGGTTATTTCTTGTGTTATCAAAGGATTTCTGGTTCACAATGTTCTGGTTCACACAGGCAGTGCAGCGGATATTATATTTGCTAAGGCCTTCAGACAGATGCAAGAGCCCGAAGATAAGATCCATGATGCTACACATCCCCTTTGTGGCTTCAGAGGAAGGCAGATTGTAGCACTCGGCAAGATTACCATGCCAGTGACCTTCGGATTTGTCAATAATACAAGGACTGAGCAAGTTGTGTTTGACATTGTCGACATGGAGTACCCTTACAATGCAATCATCGGTCGCGGAACACTCAATGCTTTCGAAGCAATTCTTCATCCAACATATCTTTGCATGAAGATACCTTTGGATCAAGGACCTATTGCTGTTCATGGGAGTCAGGAAGCTGCCAGAAAGGCCGAGGGGAATTGGACAGACTCAAAGGCAATCCACAATATAGATGAAGCCGAAGCTTGTGAACAATACAAGTATAGAAGGGAGAAGGCTGCTTCGGCCGATCAGTCGAAACCCATGCTTTTATGCGAAGATATCGCAGAGCAGAAGGTGCTGCTGGGATCTCAATTGTCTGAGGAACAGGAGAAAAACTTGATAAGGTTTCTGTTCAACAACAAAGATGTCTTTGCATGGTCAGCTAACGATCTCTGTGGTGTTAACAGGGATGTTATTGAACACTCGCTCAATGTCGATCCATCCTTCAGACCCAGCAAGCAGAGGCTTCGGAAGATGTCTGATGACAAGGCCGAAGGTGCTCGAAATGAAGTAAAAAGACTTCTCAGTGCCAGAGTTATTAGAGAAGTGAAGTATCCAAAATGGCTGGCCAACCCTGTTATGGTAAAAAAGGCCAATGGCAAATGGAGGATGTGTATTGATTTTACTGATCTCAACAAGGCTTGTCCGAAGGATGAGTTTCCACTGCCAAGGATAGATTCCCTAGTTGATGCAGCAGCTTCGTCAGAGCTTATGAGTCTGCTAGATTGTTATTCAGGCTACCATCAAATTTGGATGAAGAAAGAGGATGAGCCAAAAACCAGCTTCATAACCCCTAGTGGAACATATTGTTATCTTCGGATGCCTGAGGGGCTCAAGAACGCTGGAGGAAGCTTCAGCAGAATGACAACGAAGGTTCTCCATTCTCAGATAGGCAGAAATGTGCTAACCTATGTTGATGATATTATAGTAAAAAGCACCAAGAAAGAAAATCACATTGCTGATCTGCATGAGACATTCGCTAATTTCAGACAGGCTGGCCTGAAGCTGAATCCAGAGAAGTGTGTCTTCGGAGTAAAGAAGGGGAAATTCCTTGGTTGTCTAGTCTCAACAAAGTGAATCGAAGCTAATCCAAATAAGATCGAAGCTATTCTTCGGATGGAGCCGCCAAGCACAAAGAAGGGGGCTCAACGACTAATAGGAAGATTGACATCTCTCAATCGATTCATATCTAGATCAGTAGAGAGAAATTTACCATTCTTCGAAGTGCTGAAGTCAGCCAAAGTCTTTCAATGGGGATCAGCTCAGCAGAGAGCCTTCGAAGAGCTGAAGCACTATTTGATAGACCTAACGACGTTAACCCCACCAACGCCAGGGGCTCCTCTGTTGCTGTACGTGGCAGCTTCGCATTCAGCAGTAAGTGCGACACTTGTTCAAGAAAAACTTGAGGGACAAACCAAAAAGCAAGCCCCAATATACTTTGTCTCCGAAGTCCTTAGTTTATCAAAGAAGAATTATACAAAATTGGAGAAGGTCTTATATGCCGTCTTAATGGCATCTAGAAAGCTTCGGCATTATTTTCAAGCATATCATATAATTGTTCCTTTGTCACAACCTTTGAAGGATGTCATGAGGAACAGAGAAGCTACTGGAAGAATTGGAAAGTGGGCTGTGGAGCTCAATGAGTTCAGCATTGATTATGTGCACAGATCCTCAATACAATCCCAGGCGTTAGCAGACTTCATTGCCGATTGGACGCCAGGAGCTCAAGGAGAGGAAACAACTAAAGATACTGAAGTATGGACGGTATTTTGTGACGGTTCTTGGGGAACCTTTGGGGCAGGAGCAGCTGCTGTGATAGTTGCACCCTCCAAAGCTAGAACTTGCTACGCAGCAAGACTTTATTTTAGCTGCACAAATAATATTGCTAAGTACGAAGCTTTGCTTTTGGTACTTCGGAAGTTAAAGGCAATGGGGATTAGAAGGGCGGTTCTTAAAACCGATTCCCAGGTTATTTCTGGCCATATTGACAAGAGTTGTAAAGCAAGAGACCCGAAGCTTGAGAAATATTTAGACACGGTCCAAAGAATTGAAGCTTCCTTTGAAGGGTTTTCTGTCAAAAACATTCCTCGAGGAGAAAATGAATATGCTGATTTGTTAGCTAAGTCAGCAGCACAGGGGCTGCCCTTACCTTCGGAAGTATTTTTTGAAACAATAAAAGCACCTTCGGTTGAACTTCTTGAAAGAGCAGTCCTCAATATATCACCTGTTCACAGTGAAGACTGGAGAACTGAGATCATTTGTTTCCTTCAGGGTAATTTCCTTTCAGATGACGAAGCTTATAACAAGAGAATAGAGGCAAGAGCTCGACCATATGTTATAATAGAAGGGGAGCTATACAAGCATGGAGTCTGTTCTCCACTACTCAAATGTTTATCCAGAGCCGAAGGTATAGAATTGATGAAGGAAATACACGCAGGCCTGTGTGGATCTCACATTGGATCTAGGCCTTTGCTGAGAAAAGTTTTTCGTCAAGGATTTTATTGGCCAAAGGCAGCTTCGGATGTAGCAGAACTAGCCAAAAGTGCGAAGGCTGTCAGAAATGTGCAAGAGATCAAAAACAGCCTTCGTCTCTGACTCAGTTAATACAACCCACTTGGCCATTGCAAAGGTGGGGTCTTGATTTGTTAGGCCCGCTACCACCGGCACAAGGAAATTTAAATTATGTTGTGGTCGCAGTAGAATATTTTTCCAAGTGGATTGAGGCGAAGCCTTTAGCCACAATAACTTCGGTTACCATTCAGAAATTTTTCTAGCAGAATATCGTTTGTCGCTTTGGAGTGCCGAAGGCCATTACTGTGGATAACGGAACACAGTTTGATGCCGAAGCTTTTAAAGAGTCCTGTGGACAAATTGGCACGAAGATCCATTTTGCATCGTTAGGCATCCAGAGTCAAATGGACTCGTCGAAAGAGCTAATGACATCATAATGATGGGAATAATGAAATTAATCTTCAATCAGCCCATAGGAAAATGGCCAGATGAATTAATTAAAGTGGTGTGGAGCCACAATACAACGACATCAAGGTCAACAGGCTTTACACCATTCAAGTTATTATTCGGTGACGAAGCAATAACTCCGGATGAAGCAAAAGCAGGATCAATAAGAATAGTGGCTTCGGCAGAAGACGAAGCTGATTACTCTGTGGACAAAGATGCTATAGAAGGGATCAGGCTTCATGCTGTGGAAAACATCAATAAATATCAAGCCGAAACAATAAAATGGCGTGATAGAAAGGTTCGGCTAAAGAATATTAAGCCAGGACATTTGGTGCTTCGAAGAGTGGCCAACCCAGACACAGTAGGCAAGCTATAGCTGAAATAGGAAGGACCTTTTCTGGTAGTATCTTCATCAAGACCCGGTTCCTACAGATTGAAGGATATGGACGACAACGACATTCCTAGATCATGGAATGCGGATGAGCTTCGACGATATTATGTCTAGCTTGATGTAATTTTTTTCTATTCTTTCTTATGACACCCTTTTCCTTTTCAAAGGGGGAGAAAGGTTTTTAATGGGGCCACAACATGTAATTTTTCTTTTTCTTATTTCAACTCTATAAGAGCAATATCCCCCGAAGATGTAAATGTAAAAGCTGAGAACGCACCATCGAGTGCAAAGGAAAAAGAAAAGAAAACAGGGAGAAGCTCAAAAGTCGTTCCTAAGGGAATGCTGAGCTTACAGCGAAAAATAAACGCTGATTCCGCCGAAATAGAAGGCGAAGAAGCTCCAAAGGAGGCTTACAGCGAAAAATAAACGCTGATTCCGCCGAAATAGAAGGCAAAGAAGCTCCTAAGGGAGGCTTACAGCAAAAAGTCAACGCTGATACACCGAAAAATAAACGGTGAAGCCGAAAAATAAGCGGCAAAGAAGATTTGAGTCATTCCCAAGGGAATGAAGGTTTTGATTATGGCTTCGAATATGTATTTGGACATTCATTTGCACGATACATTACATCATGACATTTGCATTCATAAACATTCATTTAGACATATATAGGATCATTATCATCATATCATACAAAGAAGGCAGATGCTTGATGAAGACATCCACACTACTGATGCATCTATACCAATACAAGTACCAATTTCTGGTCCCATTACTCGCGCTCGTGCTCGTCAACTCAACCATCAGGTGATTACACTCTTGAGTTCATGTCCATCATATTTAGACCATGGAGACCCGTGCACTCTTGTTTTGCTTAGGAATCAGGGAGAAGACCGAAAGGGAAAAGGATTTGAACATGCTGGATTCGGACTGCAGAAGAACACCAACTTGTGACGGTCACCACGGTAAGATGCGGGCTCGGATTGGAATGTTCAAGCACAACATGGAAAGCTTATCAAGTCTACTTTCATATGGATCCGGAATTATAGTCATATCTGTTCTGAGGCCGCCGTAATCATTGTTTTCTTACCGAGACATTTCCTGCCTTTTCTGCCCATGGTGCTGCGTCACCCTATTTTGGCCCAATGGGTCGTGTATCAAGTTAGGTCCATTAGGGACGCATCCTAGGGTTGCAGCACGACCCCAATACCCTTGTGGTCGTCCTCCCATGTTTATAAACCCCCTAGCCGCCACCAAGAACAGCGGGTTTTGTTTAGATCAAGTTTAGCTCTCGCTACTTGCTTGCAAGCGCGCGTGCTAGTTCAGCCGCCCGTCTTCTTGTCTTCGGAACCCCACCATATTGGAGTTTGATTTTTAAACCTACATTTAGATCTGGTAATTCAGTACTTGTTCTACTTGTTCTTGCTAGTTCTTCGATTGCTTGCAGGACGAGTGCCCTAGTGGCCAGGGTGTCACGCTCCACAAGATCGTGACAGCCATAGGAGGTGGTGTATCGGTTGCTAAGGCGCAGCGTCTTTGGAAGGCTGTAGTCGGGCCGTGAACGTCGTCTCCTCCCCCAATCGAGTTATTCCACACCCTCTCATCGAAAAGATCGGGCAATCACCCAACGGGTGCACATCAGTTGGTAATCAGAGCAAGGTTTATCGGTGAGAGATTTACTTTTCTTCGCTGTTTTCTTATCTCCTATAGTCCAGAAAAAGCCAAAAAATAGTAGATTAGTTTTACCGCAATCCTATAAACCATTGAGCATTTACTAGTACTACTTAGTTAGGGCTTGTTGAGTTTTTGGTTGCATCGGTTGTGTCGAGTTGCTGGTCTTAGTTTATTCCTTTAGAGTTTTGAGTTCTACCACGTTTTGGTCACCACGAAATCCACCATCACCAAAAACATCTCTGGTTCGTTTTTGCCACCACGGATACATATCATATCCGATTTGGAAGTTTAAATACAATCTGGAAAGCTTATCTTATCTTCTTTCCAACGGATCTGACCTTATCTCAAAATTCGTTCTGAGCGCTCCGCAATCATCGTAGAGATTTCTGGACTTTCTATATTAACAAGATTTGTTAAATCTGATTTAAAGGGGTTGTTAGCAATATCTTTATTGTTTGGGTTGTCATAGTGAAAAAAAAGGGTTTAGACCCCTGCAAAAAAAAACAGAAGAAGAAGAAAAAAAAAGAATAGAAAAAGAAAAAAAAAGGAAAAGAAGAAGAAGGGGGCTGAATCTCTAAATCTGTTGTTTCTCTTTGTGCTGTGCTAGTTGTTCTTTTTCAGTGACTACCTTTGTGCCTAGGCTCACGTCTCTAGCCTGGTTTAGCCTAGGACCAGCACAGTACCACCGTTGAACGATTATTCAGCTTGCTTTTGTAACTAACGTGGTACTAGTGTATTCCTTGCTTCAGCCCACCTACAACTCTACATATTTCGACTACAGTTTGACAGGTCGTGTTGCTGCGGCACCGATACACTTATTCCACGGTTGCAGACTTGTTGGTTGCTGACCCCTCCTGTTGTGCAAGGTAAGAATTGGTAAGAGCTTGTGAGGCAGGTTGAGAGTGAGCGCCTTGCAGTAGCTACATCCTAATAGTTGTAGAGTTTTTATTCCTTCACGTTTTTTTTTCTTGTTGCCTCTGTTCGTCTAACCATGGCAGGATTGGAGGTTGATGATGCTTCTCGCAATATGCCACACTCTCCTCGCACCAAGGGTATCATACAACACTTTGTAAGGCTAGTGAAGACGCACACGGAAGGTCTTGATAATGACATGCAGGTGACGAATGAAAAGATGGGGCAATTGGAGGCCACACAGATCGACACGAACACCAAACTTGCAAATGTGGAAATGACAGTTGCTCATATTGACAAGAGCCTTGTCGCACTCTTGAGGCGGTTTGATGAGATGCATGCTAATATCAATGGTGGGCGTGATGAGGGCGCCGAAGGTAACTGGGATGACTATGTTGCTGATACTGAACAAGATGACCAAGAAGCACCTCATCGCCGGCGACTACGTACTAACCGTAGAGGTATGGGTGGTTTTCACCGACGTGAGGTACATGGTAATGATGATGCTTTTAGTAAGGTTAAATTTAAAATACCTCCTTTTGATGGTAAATATGACCCTGATGCTTACATTACTTGGGAGATTGCGGTTGATCAAAAGTTTGCATGCCATGAATTTCCTGAGAATGCGCGGGTTAGAGCTGCTACTAGTGAGTTTACTGAATTTGCTTCTGTTTGGTGGATAGAACATGGTAAGAAGAATCCTAATAACATGCCACAAACTTGGGATGCGTTGAAACGGGTCATGCGGGCTAGATTTGTTCCTTCTTATTATGCACGTGATATGTTAAACAAGTTGCAACAATTGAGACAGGGTACTAAAAGTGTAGAAGAATATTATCAGGAATTACAAATGGGTATGCTGCGTTGTAACATAGAGGAGGGTGAGGAATCTGCTATGGCTAGATTTTTGGGCGGGTTAAATAGGGAAATTCAGGACATCCTTGCTTATAAAGATTATGCTAATGTAACCCGATTGTTTCATCTTGCTTGCAAAGCTGAAAGGGAAGTGCAGGGACGACGTGCTAGTGCAAGGTCTAATGTTTCTGCAGGAAAATCTACACCATGGCAACAGCGCACGACTACATCCATGACCGGCCGTACACTAGCACCAACTCCCTCGCCAAGTCGACCAGCACCCCCGCCTTCCTCCAGCGACAAACCACGTGCATCTTCCACAAATTCAGCAACCAAATCTGCCCAGAAACCCGCAGGTAGTGCCTCTTCAGTAGCTTCCACAGGTAGAACAAGAGATGTTCTGTGTTATCGATGCAAGGGCTATGGACACGTGCAGCGTTATTGTCCTAATCAGCGTGTTTTGGTGGTAAAAGACGATGGTGGGTATTCCTCTGCTAGTGATTTGGATGAAGCTACACTTGCTTTGCTTGCGGCTGATGATGTAGGCACTAAGGAACCACCCGAAGAACAGATTGGTGCAGATGATGCAGAGCATTATGAGAGCCTCATTGTACAGCGTGTGCTTAGTGCACAAATGGAGAAGGCAGAGCAGAATCAGCGACATACGTTGTTTCAAACAAAGTGTGTCATTAAGGAGCGTTCATGTCGTTTGATCATTGATGGAGGTAGCTGCAACAACTTGGCTAGCAGCGACATGGTGGAGAAGCTTGCACTTACGACCAAACCGCACCCGCATCCATATCACATTCAATGGCTCAACAATAGTGGTAAGGTCAAGGTAACCAAGCTGGTACGAATTAATTTTGCTATTGGTTCATATCGTGATGTTGTTGACTGTGATGTTGTGCCTATGGATGCTTGTAATATTCTGCTAGGTAGACCATGGCAATTTGATTCAGATTGTATGCATCATGGTAGATCAAATCAATATTCTCTCATATACCATGATAAGAAAATTATTTTGCTTCCCATGTCCCCTGAGGCTATTGTGCGTGATGATGTTGCTAAAGCTACCAAAGCTAAAACTGAGAACAACAAGAATATTAAAGTTGTTGGTAATAACAAAGATGGGATAAAATTGAAAGGACATTGCTTGCTTGCAACAAAAACTGATGTTAATGAATTATTTGCTTCCACTACTGTTGCCTACGCCTTGGTATGCAAGGATGCTTTGATTTCAATTCAAGATATGCAGCATTCTTTGCCTCCTGTTATTACTAACATTTTGCAGGAGTATTCTGATGTATTTCCAAGTGAGATACCAGAGGGGCTGCCACCTATACGAGGGATTGAGCACCAAATTGATCTTATTCCTGGTGCATCTTTGCCGAATCGTGCGCCATATAGGACAAATCCAGAGGAAACAAAAGAAATTCAGCGACAAGTGCAAGAACTACTCGACAAAGGTTACGTGCGTGAGTCTCTTAGTCCGTGTGCTGTTCCGGTTATTTTAGTGCCTAAAAAAGATGGAACATGGCGTATGTGTGTTGATTGTAGGGCTATTAATAATATCACGATACGTTATCGACACCCTATTCCACGTTTAGATGATATGCTTGATGAATTGAGTGGTGCCATTGTCTTTTCTAAAGTTGATTTGCGTAGTGGGTACCACCAGATTCGTATGAAATTGGGAGATGAATGGAAAACTGCTTTCAAAACTAAGTTCGGATTGTATGAGTGGTTAGTCATGCCTTTTGGGTTAACTAATGCACCTAGCACTTTCATGAGATTAATGAACGAGGTTTTGCGTGCCTTCATTGGAAAATTTGTGGTAGTATACTTTGATGACATATTAATCTACAGCAAATCTATGGATGAACATGTTGATCACATGCGTGCTGTTTTTAATGCTTTACGAGATGCACGTTTATTTGGTAACCTTGAGAAGTGCACATTTTGCACCGATCGAGTTTCGTTTCTTGGTTATGTTGTGACTCCACAGGGAATTGAGGTTGATCAAGCCAAGGTAGAAGCGATACATGGATGGCCTATGCCAAAGACTATCACACAGGTGCGGAGTTTCCTAGGACTTGCTGGCTTCTATCGCCGTTTTGTGAAGGACTTTAGCACCATTGCTGCACCTTTGAATGAGCTTACGAAGAAGGGAGTGCATTTTAGTTGGGGCAAAGTACAAGAGCACGCTTTCAACGTGCTGAAAGATAAGTTGACACATGCACCTCTCCTCCAACTTCCTGATTTTAATAAGACTTTTGAGCTTGAATGTGATGCTAGTGGAATTGGATTGGGTGGTGTTTTGTTACAAGAAGGCAAACCTGTTGCATATTTTAGTGAAAAATTGAGTGGGTCTGTTCTAAATTATTCTACTTATGATAAGGAATTATATGCTCTTGTGCGAACATTAGAAACATGGCAGCATTATTTGTGGCCCAAAGAGTTTGTTATTCATTCTGATCATGAATCTTTGAAACATATTCGTAGTCAAGGAAAACTGAACCGTAGACATGCTAAGTGGGTTGAATTTATCGAATCGTTTCCTTATGTTATTAAGCACAAGAAAGGAAAAGAGAATATCATTGCTGACGCTTTGTCTAGGAGATATACTTTGCTGAATCAACTTGACTACAAAATCTTTGGATTAGAGACGATTAAAGACCAATATGTTCATGATGCTGATTTTAAAGATGTGTTGCTGCATTGTAAAGATGGGAAAGGATGGAACAAATATATCGTTAGTGATGGGTTTGTGTTTAGAGCTAACAAGCTATGCATTCCAGCTAGCTCCGTTCGTTTGTTGTTGTTACAGGAAGCACATGGAGGTGGCTTAATGGGACATTTTGGAGCAAAGAAAACGGAGGACATACTTGCTGGTCATTTCTTTTGGCCCAAGATGAGAAGAGATGTGGTGAGATTGGTTGCTCGTTGCACGACATGCCAAAAGGCGAAGTCACGGTTAAATCCACACGGTTTGTATTTGCCTCTACCCGTTCCTAGTGCTCCTTGGGAAGATATTTCTATGGATTTTGTGCTGGGATTGCCTAGGACTAGGAAGGGACGTGATAGTGTGTTTGTGGTTGTTGATAGATTTTCTAAGATGGCACATTTCATACCATGTCATAAAACTGACGATGCTACTCATATTGCTGATTTGTTCTTTCGTGAAATTGTTCGCTTGCATGGTGTGCCCAACACAATCGTTTCTGATCGTGATGCTAAATTTCTTAGTCATTTTTGGAGGACTTTGTGGGCAAAATTGGGGACTAAGCTTTTATTTTCTACTACATGTCATCCTCAAACTGATGGTCAAACTGAAGTTGTGAATAGAACTTTGTCTACTATGTTAAGGGCAGTTCTAAAGAAGAATATTAAGATGTGGGAGGACTGTTTGCCTCATATTGAATTTGCTTATAATCGATCATTGCATTCTACTACAAAGATGTGCCCATTTCAGATTGTATATGGTTTGTTACCTCGTGCTCCTATTGATTTAATGCCTTTGCCATCTTCTGAAAAACTAAATTTTGATGCTACTAGGCGTGCTGAATTGATGTTAAAACTGCACGAAACTACTAAAGAAAACATAGAGCGTATGAATGCTAGATATAAGTTTGCTAGTGATAAAGGTAGAAAGGAAATAAATTTTGAACCTGGAGATTTAGTTTGGTTGCATTTGAGAAAGGAAAGGTTTCCTGAATTACGAAAATCTAAATTGTTGCCTCGAGCCGATGGACCGTTTAAAGTGCTAGAGAAAATTAACGACAATGCATATAGGCTAGATCTGCCTGCAGACTTTGGGGTTAGCCCCACATTTAACATTGCAGATTTAAAGCCCTACTTGGGAGAGGAAGTTGAGCTTGAGTCGAGGACGACTCAAATGCAAGAAGGGGAGAATGATGAAGACATCCACACTACTGATGCATCTATACCAATACAAGTACCAATTTCTGGTCCCATTACTCGCGCTCGTGCTCGTCAACTCAACCATCAGGTGATTACACTCTTGAGTTCATGTCCATCATATTTAGACCATGGAGACCCGTGCACTCTTGTTTTGCTTAGGAATCAGGGAGAAGACCGAAAGGGAAAAGGATTTGAACATGCTGGATTCGGACTGCAGAAGAACACCAACTTGTGACGGTCACCACGGTAAGATGCGGGCTCGGATTGGAATGTTCAAGCACAACATGGAAAGCTTATCAAGTCTACTTTCATATGGATCCGGAATTATAGTCATATCTGTTCTGAGGCCGCCGTAATCATTGTTTTCTTACCGAGACATTTCCTGCCTTTTCTGCCCATGGTGCTGCGTCACCCTATTTTGGCCCAATGGGTCGTGTATCAAGTTAGGTCCATTAGGGACGCATCCTAGGGTTGCAGCACGACCCCAATACCCTTGTGGTCGTCCTCCCATGTTTATAAACCCCCTAGCCGCCACCAAGAACAGCGGGTTTTGTTTAGATCAAGTTTAGCTCTCGCTACTTGCTTGCAAGCGCGCGTGCTAGTTCAGCCGCCCGTCTTCTTGTCTTCGGAACCCCACCATATTGGAGTTTGATTTTTAAACCTACATTTAGATCTGGTAATTCAGTACTTGTTCTACTTGTTCTTGCTAGTTCTTCGATTGCTTGCAGGACGAGTGCCCTAGTGGCCAGGGTGTCACGCTCCACAAGATCGTGACAGCCATAGGAGGTGGTGTATCGGTTGCTAAGGCGCAGCGTCTTTGGAAGGCTGTAGTCGGGCCGTGAACGTCGTCTCCTCCCCCAATCGAGTTATTCCACACCCTCTCATCGAAAGATCGGGCAATCACCCAACGGGTGCACATCAATGCTTCGGCTATAAGGATAAAGTTTCGGGAAGAACAGAAAGAAGAAATTTTCATACTTCGTTGTGTACGAAAAGAAGGGAAGGTGTTTTTCGCCTTCGGCTCAAAAAGAAAATTTTGTCCACAGCAAAGCACATCATACATGGACAAAGGGGTAAAGATATATTACGATGTACGCACAAATTTACATAAAATTCTTTACAATCATATTACAAAATTTTCTCTAGAATCTTCTGCAGCAAAGTCTTTCTCTGTTAAGGCTTCAGCTCATCATTCTTCAGCTTCATCATCCTGTACATATTAAAACAAAATGAGAAAAATGCGGAGTTCAAGGAGAAGGTAAAAGTAACAAGTATAAGTTTCTCACTGGCTTAAGGTGGCTTCGAGCTTCGTCACCAGCCATTTTTCGCTCGCCGTTTATCCAAATTTGAGTCATAAATCTGTTTCCTATGCTTCGAGCTAGACTGGGAATGTCAATCAAATATGCTGGTGACAAACTGAAGTTTGGCCTATTAACAACTTTCCCGTGCGTGCAGCCAGTCTTCAGGAAAGCAGTAGCTGTGCCTCGAGAAGCTAACAGGGCGCAGAAATCGGCATGCCCAGCAATAACTTCGTCAAGCGCATCAACTTCGCCCTCAATATATTCAAAGGTGCTTGGCAGGTTTTCAATTGAAGGTGTAAACTTATCAAAGCTGGCTCCAATTGAGTGAAAGACATCCTTCAGCCGCTGCACGCATCGGTTGCCGAAGTCTAAACATTTATCCTGAAGCTCCTTCAATGATTTCTGCAAACTTGAACTCTTCTCAATTTCGGTTTTGAGATTCGTTTCAAGATTTTTCTTTTCTTGCTCAGATTTTTCTAATTTTATGAGTAATTCGCTGTTTAATCTGTCAATTTCGGCTTGAGCTTCTGCTAGCGAACCCTCCATAGAGTGAATGACGAAGTCCTTTTTCTCCAAAGCAGCTTCATGCTCTTTGACTTTATTTTCCAGATCTTTAATTGTAGTTTCGTTTTTCTCATCTTCGAGATCTTGTTGCATCCTCAGCACTTTACTTGGTAATATACTCTGCCAAAACAACCTTCGTCAGAAAACATCTTAATTCAAAAAATAATAAAAAGTTAAGAGTTTTACCTTAAAATTAGCATAGAACAGGCTACCGGCGATATGCTGTCGCCGGTACCTGCAGAGGTCCGCCTCAATCTTCGGTAGGCCAACATTCTTCGAGAAAGTCCTAACGACCTTTGCCTCAGTTCAATTCCGAAGGCACCTCAACTTCCCTTCATTGACTCCACCAAACAGCAAAGCCCCTGGTTTGTACCCACAGGATACAGCATATTTCTTCAGTTCTTCTTTTTCAGTTTCTGATAACTCTTGCCCTAGTATATCTTGAAAATTGAAGTTTTCTTCTTCCAAAGTATCTTTAATTTGCTCTTTTCCTTTCTCAATTGTTGTGTCCATCGCGGCCCCAGCAGCTTCTTCCTCAGCCATTTTTAGAAGTATGTTATCAATATCACCAAGTGTGGTTTCTAGATCAGAATCTTCGGCGGTCTCAGCTCTGGCACCTTCGGCTCCGGTGGCTGCAGCTTCGGTACCGCCGGCGCCTTCAGCGGCGCCAGCGGTTTCAGTAATTGGTATTTTTGGCGCTGATGCCGGCGGCGGTGTCTAATGAATAACATCGGCCACTTGGATAATTCTCCGTTTTTTCAGCTTAGCAGGACTTTCCGTTGCCGAAGGCTCCTTTTCCTTCTGAAAAAGCTTCGTCAGTTGTGGCGCCAGCGGACTTAGCTTGATAGGCAAAGGTTCAGTCATTACCTTTAGAATTTCTTCCACATCGACAGCGGAAGGCGTCGCAGGAGCTTCTCCCTCTTGGCCCGACGTTTTTGGTTTCGGGGTTGTAGCTTTCCTTTTCTTTGAAGTAGCTATCTTCAACTCAGGGCTCGGTTTTCTTTTCTCAAAAATTTCTTTGTCCTTTTTATCTAATTTGGTAGCATCTTTGTCGAGGACACTGGCAACTCTTTTTCTTTTCTGGCCTTCAGCACCTTTGCCCAATTGCTCATAGTCAGGATAATCAAAATTCAAGGCATCCATTACCCGATTCATTCTTCGCTTCGGACGGGTACCTTGGATTAACTGATCTTCTTTCTTAGAATAGTTACCAAGGATCTCGTTACACATAACCTCAATTGTGTCCAACCACTCTTGGCAAGGTGCTTTAAAATGTTTTTTAAACTTGTAATAATAAGGTAGACGAACAAGCTCCTTCTTCTTCTTCTCCCCTTTTAGCTTCGGCATGTCCCATTCCCTCAAAGTTGGGAATACTCTGAAGGCTAAGAATTCTTGGACCAGATCCCTGGTGCCAATGTGCTCTGCAACAACCCGAAATTCGCCCAATGCAATCTGGCATGGACTACCTGGATCCATGACGCATCGGGGCCTAGTTTCTCCGAAGGTTAAACTCAAAGGGCTCTGAACTAGCTTCTCCTTCTTCTCATCTACTTTGACATAAAACCATTCACTCTTCCAGCCAGCCAACCATTTCGTACGATAGCTGATAACTGGATACTTGGCATCTTTCCGATATGCAAAATTGTAGCAGCCAAAAATATCATGCAGCCCATCTTCTCTAGCTTTTGTCTGGTAGTGAAGCTCGTGTGCCCGGCAAAAACCTTCAGCAAGTGGCTCTGCCTCCTGGCTTCGGAGTGCCCAGATGTAAACACTAAGCCTAACAATGGCGTTAGGAGTTAACTGATGAAGGTGAATCCCAAATTTCTCTAAAACATCTGCAATCATCTCATACAGGGGAAATCTTAACCCTGCTTTGAGGTAACTTCTTCTCCCCCGAAGCGAATCAACTCATCTTTTGTCTTCACTGAAATAGCCTAACTTCAGTAACTTAGTGTCACACCCGGTTTCAGAAGGCAAACCGAATGCGAACTATGTACGTGCCAGGATCAGAATTCACGTACACAGCGATTACATAAATGAACATCATCGCATAGTGCTCGAATAATAACATAGAAGAGTATTAACTTATTACATCACGATGTCAGAGACATCCACGTAGTCATCAACTCAACGGGTAAATCAAAGTGCTAAGCGAAACACAGTAAAGATAGGGCCTTCACAGGCAGCTGATTGGGGGTTGCCGCCAACCCACACCTAGAACTCGTCGTAGTCTTGGAACTCCTGGAAGTCTCCTTCCACTACTTCATCTTCTCCTGAGCAGTGGTTGCAATGTGGACAACCTGGTGTTTTGTGGTAAAGCAAGGATGAGTACACATCAACGTACTCAGCAAATGCCCCGTTTGGCTGAAGTGGACTAGCTTTTTATGTGGGGTTAGGCTCAAGCAGTTGCTTTTAGTTGGTCATGTATTTATTGTTAGTAGAAGCCAGATTTTATCATAAAACCCAAGTTATAATCCCAAAAAGTACCTCCTCATAGAGGAAATACTAGAATTCAAAATTAAAGTCACCATCATTAACCATCATCATTAAAGTCATCATCTGAGGTGTATCCGGAGTATCTCTAATCAAAGAGGATCCCAAGGCTGCTCTTAACCGTGAGCACGACTGATATATTAGTTTCATTACCCTCTGTAGAGGTTGCGCACTTTACCCACAAGCCGTGATTCCCTCTTGCCTCGGGCCGATCAAACCCTTAAACACTACCAAGGTGAATAGGCAGGGTTTCACTACGTAGCTTTTACAAAGATTCCCTAGAGGTCCTAGCCGCCCGTTAGGTTTCTCCAGATTGATAAACACAGTACCTCTCTCCGAAGGGGGGTGACTAACAAAAGCAAAACGAAAGAACCTCGACACCCAGCCTCGGCAGAGCAAGCACTGTGCCTGGACCCCATTGACGGCACGACGGCGAAGCAACTACACCTCTAGTTCCTCTAATTAATTAGCTAAGGGCCTCCCATTTCACCCTCATGGTTGCACTGTTATCCCGGGTGGTCTCTCAATGAACAGGTCCTTACGGAGAGGCACTCGAGAAACTGCTCGAGCCCCCTTAAAGGCCACAAGTATAACATCATAATAAAAGGGAAACAACGTATCACTGGTAAATCTCATCATGTTCATTGATTAGTGTTGAGCAATAGCATAAAGCTAAACAATAATAATAATCCAACCCAAATAGGTAAACAAGGACATGGATAACAAAAGCTAGTAAATCCTAAGGTATAAAGATATAAGTGCGGGGAGTGAATTATAGACTTGCATAGGAAATATATAGGTCAAGGGACACTTGCCTTCACCAAACAGATGCTAAGGGTCTTCAACTTTGTAGAACTTGAAGAACTTGATCCCACGATCGCCGAAGCTTGACCGTCGATTCCTCGAAGCTCGGAGATAGATCGCAGTCTATTCGCGACGCGCAACAAATACAAACAGATACAAGCAAACATATACTTGCATAAGAACATTACACCATACAAGATAAAATATTATAAAAGTGAGCAATATAAAATAGAGAGCGCTTCTACGGTTACGCGGGGATAAGAAACGCGACGGTCGAAGCTACGGTCGAGAGGTTAACGTGTTTACACTAAGCAAGTATTAATTAGAATGTTCAATTTGACATAATTATATTAATTGATATTAATCAAATGTAAATTAATACTACTACTTTGTTTTGACTAACCTACTATTTAAATAGTAGACAATTAAGCAAGTAACTTAATTAATATGAGCGATTCTAAGCGAGACGAATTAACGACGCACGACGTGCAAACACGATGTGCACGACGCGCGGACACAAACGACTTAGCGCGCGGACAACGCGCGACGATGCGCACGATCCGCACGCGCGACACGCGAAGATAACGTGTGGAGACGCGCGCAAAACAGCACGCGCGACCCACCACGCCATCGCGTGCGAAACAGCACGCGCGAACGACGCGACGACGCACGCGACATGCGATAATCTCTAACAAATAACGTGTTTATAATAAATAAATATTAAATGAAAAAAAATTTAAGTTGGTATTAATGATGTTAACGTATGTTTATAAAAGTGCAACTTAAAACTATAAATTAAATTGCTATTTTAATAACCATCGGACAAACCATTAAATAATTAATTAAATGAAACATGTGTTACGAACAAATTATGTTTTTAACGTGTACACGACTTTACTACGAAACTAACACAACTGGAATGGGATAAATCGAACGTTAAAAGATAACACATATTTAATAAGCCTTGGATTAAAATGACGTGGCGTGATTTGATTGGTCGACAGGTTGCCATGCGGAGGGTCAAGGAGATCATGGCAGCAGAAAATCTGTGAGCTTATGTGTGGGACGGTTTTGCTTTTACTGATGATACAGAGGAAAAATAATGTGCAGCATGCAATGGCTTTGGTTCTGCTGCATGCCGTGCATGCGGTGGGGCCTAGATGATCTTTTTTCCAAACGCACGACATGCAAGGTGGGAAATCGCATGCAGGGTGGGCCCCAAGGGCCGTTTCCTTTTCCTGGTTGCATGCTGCATCGCAGCATGGGTGCTTTTCTTCTTCTTTGGAAAAAAAAGCAGAGAACGACATTGGGAGGAGAGGGGATCGGCCATGGCTATGGAGGAGAAGCGAGCTCGCACAGAGAGGGGGCGCTCGAGCGGGCTCCGCACCGGAAGAACGCATGGGCAAGCTTGGGCGACTGCGCGCCGCGCTGGCCGCGAGCCGAGGGCCACGCTCGCTGCGTGCCGCGCTGCTGCGCGCCGCGAGCCGCGCAAGGCCGCGCACTACAGGGGCAAGCTCAGCTGCGCCCAGGGAGCAGATCTACGAAGGAGCAACGATGCCATTAGAGGAAAGCTCGATTCGCAGGAGAACTCGACGTGCACTGGACTGGCTGCCATGGGAGGAAAGAAAGAGGGGAGGGATTCGCGTCGGCAGGGGGTGGAGCGAGCGACACAGGGGCATAGACGTCTGGGCACACGGAGTAGGGGAGCATGGGGGAGCAAGGGAAGAGGGAGTCAGGGCTAGCCAGCTAGGCGCGGGCTGCCACGCGCTGCTGCGGAGTGCACACACCATGGACGCGCAGGGAAGCTCTCGTCGTCGACCAAGAACAGGGGAAGGGAAGTCACGCCTGGGGACGCCGCGCGCCATGGCCCGAGATCGTGCGATGAGTAAGAGTAGGGGAGGAAGGAGATGGGGGGACTCACTGATTCCTGGTAACCGTCGGGGTGGCTGCTCCTACGCAATTTGGATCTGGGGAAGACGAGGGGTTGCAAGGAGGGATGTGTGCGTATATATAGAGGAGGGGTGCGGCAAGGCGGTTGCGCGCATGACGCGCGGGGTGTTGCGCGACAAGGCGAGGCAAAATGAGGTGACCGCGACCGAGCCAAAAAGATAATTGCGCGAGACAGTGTAAGACAGACTGACTTAGGCGGGTTAGATAAAATCAGACGAAGACAGTCAGAGCTGGTCTGCGACCCAAAATAACGAGGATAGCCGATGCGAGCATCATGCCGTTTGCGAGAAGACGCGGTTCAGTGATCTCGTGAAAAAGAGGGTACGAGATCTAGAACAGGTTCGACGAGAGGAGGATATATATATATATATATTATCGTGTTTCCAAGATTTTGTAGTTTTTTCGCAAATACTAAATTTTGGGTATTTAATTAAAATTAGAATAACTAAAATTCATATTTTAATACTCGAAGAAACATTTTAAAGGTTCCCGAAAAATTTCAGAAACAAGATTAAGATAATTCGATTTAGTTTAAAAAAACCTTTTGCACTCATAGACACAATGCAATGCAACAATCAAAGTTTATCCAGGATTTTATTTTACTACGCCAAAAACTCATATATATATATATATATAATAAAGTTAATGTCCATTTTTTAGAAACAAAAAAAAGAAGAAGAAAAGCAAGTGAAGAAGAGGGTAACACCTGAATTTGGTGGATATTAGAAAGGAAATTTTATACCCCCGAATTCAGGGTGTTACAAATCTAACCCCCTTAACAGAATCTCGCCCCCGAGATTCAAGAAGAAGCTAGCTAGAAAACGAGGTTGGTTCATAGGTTTACGACTTTTTGGGTTGACTTTGACTCTACAAGCTTAACTTGCGGACTGGTTGTTTTGACCTTCAGATATTCACGACCACTGATGTGATTCTTGAGGATCTCTTGGACTTGTGGGTTAGGACCCACACACGCTTCCGCTGCACCACTTTGATCTTGTTGGTTGATGTTGATCGTATTGTCTTCGTTGGGGTTAGCGGCTAACCCCCTTAACAGGAGCGTTGATATGCACTTGGTGAAGATGATGCCGACTCTAATCTTAACTGATTTGGAGGAGTTGGAGGTTGCCAAATGGGCAGGTGTAAGAGAAAAGGGTAGCGAGAAAAGGTAAGTATAGACGGATTAGGGAGAGCAGGGGGAGAACCCAACTACTTAACTCTATGGCACTCACCTAGTAAACTGATGTCATTGCGGATTAAGGGCCACAACACATCAACACTCATTCCAAAGAAGCAAATCAGTCATCACATAAAGACAAACAACAGAAGCATACAACAACAAACATTTCGTTGCCACACGTTCCTTCTATTTAAATGGTGGTCTTTCTTGAAAAGGGAATAACTACTCTCTAAGGTTGTTGAAGGACAAGAAGAAGAACAAGACATGCATGATAGGGACACGAGCACCATAAAGAATGGAGTTAAAGCAAGCATTGTAAGCGATCAACAAAAGGACACAACCAAGGGCATAATGGGTAGAACAACACTCTCGGGTTGAAATAGAAAAGGGGGAGATCTCCAAAAGCAGACCTTAGATAGGTATCAAGTCAAAATCTAGTGATTACAAGGGTAAGGGGTATATCAAACAAACGCTATTACTGGCAACGCGGTAGAGGAAAAGGGAATGACCAAGAGCGGGTATGTAAGACAACACTCTTGAACTAGAACGAGGGAGGTGCTTTAAAATGCAGGGACGGGATAAGCATCAAGGTAAAGATCAAGGGATGACAAGGGTTAAGGTGATAACGGACAAACACCCAACCAAAAATTTATTTTAGACAAAACTTGCAAGGTGTCGAGAAGGGGGAGCAATCAATGATGAATAGGTGAGGCGTTATCCTCAAACACAGATGGAAAAGAGGAGGCTTCAAAGGATATGTTCGAGATAGGTAGGAGGGTAAGGACATAGATATCACGAGGGTTTTAAAGGTAATAACAGACAAAGATGTAGGAGAGGAGGTAAATAAGCATAAGGAAAAAGATATTAGTACCATAAAGGATGGAGTTAAGATAGGACCTGCAGATGGAAAAGGAGAGGGTACGTCCAAGGGCCAGATAGATAAGCAACCACTTTCCATTGGAGGTGGAAGAGAGGAGATTTTTAAGGAGCCAGAATAAAGATGAGTGTCAACACAAGATGGATGGATGACAAGGTGATGGTGATAGCAAATAAAAACACATCAACAGATGTAATTAAGACAAAACTTGTAAGGCGACAAGAAGTGAAAAGAAATCAAGAGAGAGGTAGGTAACCCGCAACTCTCAAACCGAGTTGAAAGAAAGGGAACACTTTTAAAGGATAAGTTTAAGGTAAGAATTTAGGTAGAAGACATAAATATCACAAGGGTTAGAGGCGACAACAGACAATGGCATGAGGGAAAAGACGAAGGCATTGAAGAGCTAGTGGTATAAGTACAACAAAGAATGGAGTTATGTCAAGGCTTACACACGGTGAAGAAGAGGATATTGCCAAGGGTGAGATAAGTAAAACACCACTCTCAAATTAGGATAAGAGATTGGAGATTTTAGATAACAAACATAATGTAATCACAAGGCAGGATAGAGTGATGAAAAGGGTAAAGGAAATAACAAACAAAAACACAACAAAGGATAGAGTTAACAACTCGCAGGTGACAAAGAAGAGGATACGACCAAGGGAAAAGTAGGTAAAGTACGATGCTCAAATTGAGATGGAAAGGGAGAAGATTTTAAATGCCGGTATAAGATAAACCTCAAGTAAGATATAGAGATGTCTAAGGTGAAGGTGATAATAACAAAAGTCATGACAAATGATAGAGTTAAGGGAAGACTCGCGTAGTGGCGAAGTGGAGAAAACAATCAAGGGTAAGACAGGTGAGGGTGCAATAGAATGGTTGAAGTAAGAACTCATTATCGAGAGAAGTTATAAAGGAACAACGAGATCACCAAGGATGGGCGACATGAAATGATCGCTCATGGACAGTTAAGAAACAGGGTGGTCAAGGACATGTTAACTGAAATATCTTGAACAATTATTGGGGTATGAAAATAAGCATACATAAGAATATAAGAGTATGCAAGATTCCAAGGATACGAGCATACTAAGACCAAGGGCACAGAAATTACCGAGAGATAGCGACTTAACAACAGAATAAGAAATGATCTCAGAAGACAAGAAGGTCATGGACACATAAACTGAACTGTTTAAATAGGCAATAGAGGTACAAGGGTAAGTACTTTAGATTAAGGGATAAGGGTATTAAAAAATGCAAGGATACGAGCATGTCAATAACAAAATGGAATAGAGATGGTCAAATGGTAGCAATTTAATAATGGACGAGGAAAGAGTCCCAAAATACTAAAGGCTATGGTCAGGGGGCATCTACAAAGATGTCGCAAGCACAAGAGTGAGATAAGTTTTAATAGACTGAGAGAAGTATAGACCATGCTAAAATAAAATACTTTTTGACAAGGGGGCATATAGGAGCACAACATAGAATTAGTCGAGATGACTAAAATTTTGAAGCAGAATCAAGGATGAGATGAAGTAACAGTCAAGAAGTCCTTAAAACGGCCAATGCTACTCTAGGTCAGCGGTCCTACAGTCAGCACGGCTTTGATACCACTTATGTCACACCCGGTTTCAGAAGGCAAACTGAATGCGAACTATGTACGTGCCAGGATCAGAATTCACGTACACAGCGATTACATAAATGAACATCATCACATAGTGCTCGAATAATAACATAGAAGAGTATTAACTTATTACATCACGATGTCAGAGACATCCACGTAGTCATCAACTCAACGGGTAAATCAAAGTGCTAAGCGAAACGCAGTAAAGATAGGGCCTTCACAGGCAGCTAACTGGGGTTTGCCGCCAACAAACACCTAGAACTCGTCGTAGTCTTGGAACTCCTGGAAGTCTCCTTCCACGACTTCATCTTCTCCTGAGCAGTGGTTGCAATGTGGACAACCTGGTGTTTTGTGGTAAAGCAAGGATGAGTACACATCAACGTACTCAGCAAATGCCCCGTTTGGCTGAAGTGGACTAGCTTTTTATGTAGGGTTAGGCTCAAGCAGTTGCTTTTAGTTGGTCAGATATTTATTGTTAGTAGAAGCCAGATTTTATCATAAAACCCAAGTTATAATCCTAAAAAGTACCTCCTCAGAGAGGAAATACTAGAATTCATAATTAAAGTCACCATCATTAACCATCATCATTAAAGTCATCATCTGAGGTGTATCCGGAGTATCTCTAATCAAAGAGGATCCCAAGGCTGCTCTTAACCGTGAGCACGGCTGATATATCAGTTTCATTACCCTCTGTAGAGGTTGCGCACTTTACCCACAAGCCGTGATTCCCTCTTGCCTCGGGCCGATCAAACCCTTAAACACTACCAAGGTGAATAGGCAGGGTTTCACTATGTAGCTTTTACAAAGATTCCCTAGAGGTCCTAGCCGCCCGTTAGGTTTCTCCAGTTTGATAAACACAGTACCTCTCCCCGAAGGGGGTGACTAACAAAAGCAAAACGAAAGAACCTCGACACCCAGCTTCGGCAGAGCAAGCACTGTGCCTGGACCCCATTGACGACACGACGGCGAAGCAACTACACCTCTAGTTCCTCTAATTAATTAGCTAAGGGCCTCCCATTTCACCCTCATGGTTGCACTGTTATCCTGGGTGGTCTCTCAACGAACAGGTCCTTACGGAGAGGCACTCGAGAAACTGCTCGAGCCCCCTTAAAGGCCACAAGTATAACATCATAATAAAAGGGAAACAACGTATCACTGGTAAATCTAATCATGTTCATTGATTAGTGTTGAGCAATAGCATAAAGCTAAACAATAATAATAATCCAACCCAAATAGGTAAACAAGGACATGGATAACAAAAGCTAGTAAATCCTTAGGTATAAAGATATAAGTGTGGGGAGTGAATTATAGACTTGCATAGGACATAGATAGGTCAAGGGACACTTGCCTTCACCAAACAGATGCTAAGGGTCTTCAACTTTGTAGAACTCGAAGAACTTGATCCCACGATCGCCGAAGCTTGACCGTCGATTCCTCGAAGCTCGGAGATAGATCGCAGTCTATTCGCGACGCGCAACAAATACAAACAGATACAAGCAAACATATACTTGCATAAGAATATTACACCATACAAGATAAAATATTATAAAAGCGAGCAATATAAAATAGAGAGCGCTTCTACGGTTACGCGGGGATAAGAAACGCGACGGTCGAAGCTACGGTCGAGAGGTTAACGTGTTTACACTAAGCAAGTATTAATTAGAATATTCAATTTGACATAATTATATTAATTGATATTAATCAAATGTAAATTAATACTACTACTTAGTTTTGACTAACCTACTATTTAAATAGTTGACAGTTAAGCAAGTAACTTAATTAATATGAGCGATTCTAAGCGAGACGAATTAACGACGCACGACATGCAAACACGATGTGCACGACGCGCGGACACAAACGACTTAGCGCGCGGACAACGCGCGACGATGCGCACGATCCGCACGCGCGACACACGAAGATAACGTGTGGAGACGCGCGCAAAACAGCACGCGCGACCCAGCACGCGATCGCGTGCGAAATAGCACGCGCGAACGACGCGACGACGCACGCGACATGCGATAATCTCTAACAAATAATGTGTTTATAATAAATAAATATTAAATGAAAAAATGTTTAAGTTGGTATTAATGATGTTAACGTATGTTTATAAAAGTGCAACTTAAAACTATAAATTAAATTGCTATTTTAATAACCATCGGACAAACCATTAAATAATTAATTAAATGAAACATGTGTTACGAACAAATTATGTTTTTAACGTGTACACGACTTTACTACGAAACTAACACAACTGGAATGGGATAAATCGAACGTTAAAAGATAACACATATTTAATAAGCCTTGGATTAAAAATGACGTGGCTGATTTGATTGGTCGACAGGTTGCCACGCGGAGGGTCGCGGAGATCATGGCAGCAGAAAATCTGTGAGCTTATGTGTGGGACGGTTTTGCTTTTACTGATGATACAGAGGAAAAATAATGTGCAGCATGCAATGGCTTTGGTTCTGCTGCATGCCGTGCATGCGGTGGGGCCTAGATGATCTTTTTTCCAAACACACGACATGCAAGGTGAGAAATCGGATGCAGGATGGGCCCCAAGGGTCGTTTCCTTTTCCTGGTTGCATGCTGCATCGCAGCATCGGTGCTTTTCTTCTTCTTTGGAAAAAAAGCAGAGACGACATTGGGAGGAGAGGGGAATCGGCCATGGCTATGGAGGAGAAGCGAGCTCGCACAGAGAGGGGGTGTCACACTCGGTTTTGGAAGGTAAACCGAATGCGAACTATGTACGTGCCAGGATCAGAACTCACGTACACAGCGATTACATAAATGAACATCATCGCACAGTGCTCGAATAATAACATAAAAGTGTATTAACTTATTACATCACAGAGTCAGAGACATCCACATAGTCATCAACTTAACGGATAAATCAAAGTGCTAAGCGAAACGCAGTAAAGATAAGGCCTTCACAGGCAGCTGACTGGGGGTTGCCGCCAACCCACACCTAGAATTCGTCGTAGTCTTGGAACTCCTGGAAGTCTCCTTCCACGGCTTCGTCTTCTCCTGAGCAGTGGTTACAATGTGGACAACATGGTGTTTTGTGGTAAAGCAAGGATGAGTACACATCAACATACTCAGCAAATGCCCCGTTTGGCTGAAGTGGACTAGCTTTTATGTGGGGTTAGGCTCAAGCAGTTGCTTTTAGTTGGTCAGGTATTTATTGTTAGTAGAAGCCAGATTTTATCATCAAGCCCAAGTTATAGACCCAAAAGTACCTCCTCAGAGAGGAAATACTAAAATACATAATTAAAGTCACCAACATTAACCATCATCATTAGAGTCATCATCTGAAGTGTATCCGGAGTATCTCTAATCAAAGAGGATCCCCAGGCTGCTCTTAACCGTGAGCACGGCTGATATATCAGTTTCACTACCCTCTGCAGAGGTCGCACACTTTACCCATGAGCCGTGATTCCCGTTTTGCCCGGGGAGAGCTAATCCCCATTGATCACTTCCTAGGTGGTCTGACAGGGTATCACTACGTAGCTTTTACAAAGATTCCCTAGAGGTCATAGCCGCCCGTTAGGTTTCTCCAGTTTGATAAACACAGTACCCCTCCCCACAGGAGAGTGACTAACAAAAGCAAAACGAAAGAACCTCGGCACTCAGCCTCGGCAGAGCAAGCACTGTGCCTGGACCCCATTGACGGCACGACGGCGAAGCAACTACACCTCTAGTTCCTCTAATTAATTAGCTAAGGGCATCCCATTTCACCCTCATGGTTGCACTGTTATCCCGGGTGGTCTCTCAACGAACAGGTCCTTACGGAGAGGTACTCGGGAAACGGCCCGAGTCCCCTAAAATGCCACAAGTATATCACCATCGTATCCAAAATAAAAGCATCGTATCATCAAGTAATTCTCATCATGTTCGTTGATTAGAGTAAAGCGCTAGCATGTAGTTAACCATAGTAACCCAAAAGGTAAATCAAGGACAAGGTAAATAGAAAGCTAGTAAATCCTTAGGTTGTTCATAGTATGCGGGACAGTGTATTATAAAGTAAATGGGACATAATGGGACTGAGGACACTTGCCTTCACCAAGCTGCTGCTGCTCAGGATCTTCTCCTGCAATTCCCTCAGACTCCACGAACGGCCCGATATCTACGCGAGTTCAAACATACATCCAACATTCTTGAAATGGTAGAAAACAGTACACCATACAACAATATAGATCAAATGAATATGCACGCGACATAGAATTCGCATCTACGACTACGCCAGAACGGAACCGAGACGACTGACGCTACGGTCGAGGGATATCACGTTTACACTAAGCGAATATGAATTAAAATATTTAATTCGGCTTAATCATATTGACAGACATTAATCGTATGCTAAGTAAAATCACTACTTAGTCCCAATTTAATTTGCTACTCGAGTAACCGTTGTTTTAAATATCTATTTAATTAACGCGAGCTATTCTAGGTGAGGCGAATTATTAACGTGCGAAGAACGCACGACGACACGTGCGAACAGCACGCGCAACGCGCACGAACAGCACGCGACGATTTATTGCGCGACGCGCGGGCGATGGCGAACGACACGAACGCATACGAGGGTTAGGCGAGGGGTAGACGGGAGTCGTCTAGGGGTAGACGAGGTCCCGTCGACGCACTGCGCGCAAGCGGATGCGAGCGCGCACACTAGTTGTGCGATGCACGACACATCGAATAGTTAACAATCCGCGGCTAAATAATGACGTGACGAACAGACAACTTATATTACGCTTAAACGCGAAAACTATATTTTTCTAAGTTCAACTTAGTTGACGTAAATTACTTGTGTGGAATATTTTAGATAAAATGAATTATCAATTAATCGATGATTAATACGAGAACTAATTGACTAACGCGTACGGACGATTATAGCGAAGTAATTAACTAACGCGCGCGGACTGCGCACGCGACACGCGCGAAACAGCGCGAGGACTCTGCAAACAACGACGACGGTGCGCGCGATACCCGTGATCACGTGCGAAACTGCGCGCATGAGACTTGACGAGTACGCGACGCGCTAGGTAACAGTAGCGAGGCACGGTGAAGGTAGACGAACGGCCGGGGCGAGCTGGGCAGCGGCGAGCGCGCAGCAACGCGGCTGCGACGCGCAGGGACCAGGCTCGCCGGCGAGGGGACGCTGCTGCTACGTCGACGCTAGGCGACGGCGGCCTCTGCTCACCGAACGAGAGCGCGCGGGGTTGCTGGACGCGCGGGCCGAGCGTTGCACAGGGGCTGACCGGCGAGACGACGGCTGGGCTGGGGTGCTCGACCGACGGAACGACGGGACAGAGAAGAACGGGGCGTCCGGGTCGGCTCAGCCGAGCTTCGGCCATGGCGGGCTAGCAGTACGTCGAGAGAAGAAGAGGCGAGGGCGGCTGAATCGGCTCAGGCGAGCCTCGGCCGCGACGGGCGAGCAGCACGTCGAGAGAAGAGTGGGGGAGAGAGGAAGGAGGCGAGCTCACCTCGGCGGCGCGGCTCTCCGGCGACGGGATGCGGGACTCCGGCGACGGGGACGCAGAGAGCGGGGGCGAGGCGAGGAGAAGCGGTGGTGGGCGAGAAACTAGGCACTCGGGCGAAGAAAACTGCGCGTCGGGCGAAGAAAACTACGCGACGTGCGGAAGAAATCGCGCGTCTGGCGGTTCCAAGAAGATGAACAGGGGTGCTCCTGACGCGCGGGCCCCTGGCTGAGAAGTGGCGGCGGCGGCGGCGGGCGCCCTCCACGCGCAGTCGTGCGCGCAGGGGCGCGTACGCGCGCTGCTGGGCCAGGCGTGGCGCGGGGACTTGGGCTGGGGCTGGCTTGGGCCGCGGCTCGGATCTGGGCCGCACGGCCGTCGCGTGCGTGCGCGCGGGGGGGGGGGGGGGTGCGGTGTGTTGGGCCGCCGTGGTGAGGCTGGGGTGGGCCGCGGCGCGCGCGGGCCCGCGAGGGAGCGCAGGCGCGATGGGCCGAGCGGGGGGGGGGGGGGGGGGAAGGAGAGGGGGAAGGGGGGGCTAGCGCGGTGGGCCGACTGGGCCAGGGAAGGGGGCTGGGCTGAAATTCATTTCTCGTTTTCTTTTCTTTTTCTTTCTCTTTTCTATTTATTTCAGTTTGACATTATGCGCAAACAAATGATTAGATGAAAGATCAAGCAAACCATTCATCAAACAAAAAAAACAAATACTTTCTAACATGATGCAACAACCATTGTTCCCTTAGGGTTTAACCTACTAGATTATAATTACATTTACACTTAAAAATAACCACTCTTCTTCTATAGAAAAGAGAAAGAGGAGGTTGGGGAAGATGTGAAGAGAGGAGTAACACCTGAATTTGTGAGTATGAGCAAAGAAATTTTATACCCCAAATTCAGGGTGTTACAAACCTATCCCCTTAAAAGAATCTCGCCCCGAGATTCAAGGTTGGTCAGCAAAGAGTTCAGGGTATTTGGCTTTCAGATCATCTTCTCGTTCCCAGGTTGCTTCTTCCTCAGAGTGGTGGCCCCATCTGACTTTGCACATTCTGATGGTGTTCCTCCGGGTGACTCTGTCTGCAAACTCCAGAATCTGTGTTGGCTTCTCTATGTAGGTCAGATCCTCTTGGACTTCCAAGTCCTCCACTGGCAACTGTTCTTCTGGTACTCGCAGACACTTCTTCAATTGCGACACGTGGAACACATTGTGCACTGCCGACAAACTTTCTGGTAGGTTGAGCTGGTAGGCTACTTCCCCACGCTTTGCTTGAATCTGATATGGTCCAACATACCGGGGTGCTAACTTGCCCTTGACTCCGAACCTTCTGACTCCTCTGATAGGCGACACCTTCAGATAGACGTAATCTCCCACTTCAAAACTCAGTTCTCTTCTCCTTCTGTCAGCATAGCTTCGCTGCCTTGATTGTGCTATCTTCAGATTCTCCCGAACCATTTTGATATTCTCTTCGGCTTCAAGCAAAATGTCGGGGCCAAACACCTATCTCTCTCCAGGCTGGTCCCAATGCAGTGGAGTCCTACAACTCCGTCCATAGAGCGCCTGAAACGGTGACATCTTCAAGCTGGCCTGGTAACTATTGTTGTAGGAAAATTCTGCATAAGGTAACCTTTTGTCCCATCCTGACTTGTCTTGCAACGCACAGGCTCTCAACATATCTTCTAGGATCTGATTAGTTCTTTGAGTCTGACCGTCTGTCTGCGGGTGATAAGCCGAGCTGAAGTTCAAATGTGTGCCCAAAGCTTCTTGTAGCTGCTGCCAAAAATGAGAGGTAAACTGTGTTCCTCGATCTGACACTATCTTCTTCGGCACACCATGAAGGCAGACTATCCGAGACATATATAACTCAGCTAATGTTGCTCCGGTGTATGTTGTCTTCACGGGTATGAAATGAGCCACCTTTGTTAAGCGGTCCACAACCACCCAGATGGAATCATAGCCGGCCCGGGTACGAGGAAGGCCAACTATAAAATCCATCCCGATCTCGTCCCACTTCCACTGAGGAATCTGTAATGGCTGCAACAGTCCGGTGGGCCTTTGATGCTCTGCTTTGGTTCTTTGACAGCTATCACAGATGGCGACATATTCTGCGATTTCTCTTTTCATGCCATACCACCAAAACCTCCTTTTTAAATCCTGATACATCTTTTCACTTCCAGGGTGTATGGAGTAGGCTGTCTCATGAGCTTCCTTGAGGATCAGCTCCCGAATAGGTTTGATGTCGGGAACACACAATCGGTCCTTGAACCATATTACTCCCTCTTCATCCTCTCGAAAGTCTTTGCCTCTTCCTTCTAAGATCAGCTGCCAGATCTTGTTGATGTTTTCATCATCCTTCTGTCCTTCTTTGATCTCCCGCTCTAGGGTGGGCTCTAATTCCACTGTGACTCCTTGTGTACTGTTCAGAAAACCAAGACTCAGTCTGTCGAACTCCTTGGCTAACTCATATGACATTGGGTACGTAGCCATGATATTGACTTGACTCTTCCTGCTCAGAGCATCTACAACAACATTGGCTTTGCCTGGATGGTAATGTATCTCCAACTCGTAGTCTTTGATCAATTCCAACCATCTTCGCTGCCTCATGTTTAACTCTGACTGGGTGAATATGTATTTCAGACTTTTATGATCTGTGTAGATGTCGCACTTCTGCCTATACAGGTAATGTCTCCAGGTCTTTAAAGCATGAACCACTGCTGCCAACTCCAGGTCGTGTGTGGGATAATTTTTCTCATGGATCTTTAGCTGTCGAGATGAGTATGCTACAACTCTTCCTTCTTGCATTAGCACACATCCCAATCCGGTGTAGGAAGCATCACAATACACCGAGAATGGCTTGTGAACATCAGGCAGAACTAACATAGGTGCTGTAGTCAATCTATTCTTCAGTTCTTCAAATGCCTCTTGGCACTTTTGGGTCCACTTAAACTCAACTTTCTTCGCTAGCAACGCTGTCATTGGCCTAGCAATCTTTGAAAAGCCTTCAATGAAACGTCTATAGTATCCGGCCATTCCAATGAAGCTCTTGATTCCACGAACATCCTTCGGTGCTTTCCAGTTTAGGATATCTGCTACTTTCTTTGGATCCACAGCTAACCCATCTTGGTTTATGATGTGACCCAGAAACAAGACTTCATGAATCCAGAACTCGCATTTGCTCAGCTTGGCATACAACTAATGCTCTCGTAGCCTTTGCAATACCATCTTCAAATGCTCCACATGTTCTTCCTCACTTTTGGAATATATGAGAATATCGTCGATGAACACTACCACAAACTTGTCTAGGTAGTCCATGAACACACTGTTCATCAGATACATAAAGAAGGCTGGCGCATTTGTCAAACCAAAGGACATAACTATATACTCATATAACCCATACTTGGTGATGAATGCTGTCTTCGGTATGTCCGAGGGTCGGATTCTGAGTTGATGGTAACCTGATCTCAGATCTATCTTCGAGAATACGCTGGCACCTCTGAGTTGGTCAAACAGATCTTCTATTCTTGGCAGGGGGTACTTGTTCTTAATAGTGACTTCATTCAGGGCTCTATAATCTATGCACATCCTTTTGGTACCATCTTTCTTCTCTACAAACAATACTGGAGCGGCCCAAGGCGAGGTACTTGGTCTGATGTAACCCTTCTCTAACAGCTCATCAATCTGCTTCTTGAGTTCCACCAATTCTGGTCCAGACACTCGATAGTCTCTTTTGGAAATGGGGGCGGTACCAGGGATAAGCTCTATGGCAAATTCAACTTTTCTCTCGGGTGGCATGCCCGTTAGCTCCTCGGGAAACACATCCGGAAAGTCCGACACAACCTTGATAGCCTCGAGCGGGTTGGCCTCCTTGCTATCGACCGAAATCTAGTGACAATCTCCTTTCACTGTCTTAGGCATCCTTAGCTCAGCCACTACCTCCTCTCCGGACGGGGACTTCAATGTTACGGTCCTCTTGTCACAGCTAACATTCGCTTCATACTTCATTAACCAATTCATCCCTAGGATGACATCTACCCCAGGGGTGTCTATTACTATTAGGTCGCTGGGGAACCCTATCCCCCTTATTTCCACCCTTATATTTGAGCATATTTTATCTGCTTGCACTTTGCCACCAACCGAATTAATCCTCATGGGCGGCATCATTGCCTCTACTGAGATGTTATGCATTTCTACCCATGTTGCAGTGACAAATGAATGAGTTGCACCAGTATCAAATAGCACTTTTGCGGGATGAGATTCGATTGAGAACATACCTACTGCCACATCTGGTGCATCCTGGATCGCTTCGGCTGTTGGGGCGAAGGCAAAGACGCCACCCTTCGCTCGAGGCCTTCGCAGCAGCGGCTGGTCTGGCAGAGACAAAACAGGCAGGGATACCCTTCGCTCCATTCGGCACCAGACGAAGGCCTGCGACGGCGTCATGCCACAGTGATGCCTCGCCCAGCTCAGAGGCCCACGTGCGATCCGGCCCATTGTAACGGGCCCTGCGTGGCCGCCGCGTGTTACAGGCCTAATTTGTAAAGGCATCCCTGTAATTACAGTCTGTAACCCTGCTTTATGGGAATATTCTAGGGATAACCTAGGTAGCTGAGGGCACATGCGTCCTTAGCACAAGGCGCTGGGCGCTCAGGTACCTATAAATACCCCCGCACAGTGCCCGTGAGAGGCCAGATTAACAGAGCTATTGCCTTCTAGCACATAACCCTGTCAACGTCACTATTCACCCTTGTTGGCCTCCCTTGCGATTAAGAGCAAGTTCCAACATTTGGCGCCCACCGTTCGTGCTACGAGAAAACCACCCGCGATGGCACCCAAGAGAGCTAACCCGAAGGCTGACGAGGCCGCGAAGGCAGCACTGCTTGCCGCAAGAAAGGGCAAGGCCCTCGCACTCACCCAATCCACCCACCAGGAGGCTACTGAAGACAACATTCCCCGCACCTGCGAAGACAACACTCTCCGCACCTGCGGCCCTGAAGGACAATCGCAGCCACCCCAGGCTTCGCCTCACTGGAGGGCGTGGACCTCACCGAGGATGGTGAAGTCCTCGGCGTCTCAGCGGAAGAACAACTAC
This sequence comes from Zea mays, assembly GCF_902167145.1. Classification (NCBI taxonomy): domain Eukaryota; kingdom Viridiplantae; phylum Streptophyta; class Magnoliopsida; order Poales; family Poaceae; genus Zea; species Zea mays. The sequence goes on from NC_050098.1 coordinate 87,444,958, forward strand.
AACTGCGCGCCCTGCGCCTCAAGAACCGCAATCTCCAAAGGCAGAAAGAAATACTGGAGGCCAAGCGCCAGCGCGTGTCCGCACTAGCCAAAGTGCGGCAAATGATACGCAACGAAGAGCAGAAGGCCCAAGACCTCGAGCGGGAGATCGCGCTGATGCAGCACGAAGGCCACCTTGGCCTGCAGCACGGGCCACCCCTCCAGCAGCGTGCACAACTGGAAGACACGCGCGAAGGCCACCTCGGCCTGCAGCATGGGCCACCCCTGCAAGACCGCGCACAACAGGAAGCCCCGCGTTTCCCCCAGCGCGACCATACCTTCCCGCACGCCGCGCCATTCCAAGGGGTCAATTACCTCGACGAGCGAAGTCCCCTGGCGCCACACCTACAAGTGACGCCTTGGCCAGCTAACTTCCGGGCAGGGGCATATCCCAAGTACAACGGCAGCACCGACCCAGCACAATACATAATGAGTTATCAGGTAGCCGTTGCATCTTCCGGAGGGGACGACGCCACAATGGCGAAGTCTTTCATCATCGCCCTGGAGGGCCCAGCACTCACCTGGTTCACCAGGTTGCCTCCGCTGTCCATTGATTCCTGGAGAAGCCTCCGGGATAAGTTCCTACTCAACTTCCAAGGGTACCGCCCAGACACCGACGCCTTGGCAGAGCTCTCGCTTTGCAAGCAGCTGGAAAAGGAGACTCTGCAGGAGTATTACCGCAACTTTTTAACACTCAAGTCACAGCTGCCCTCAGTCGATGATCAGATCGCTATCCACTACGCTATCAGTGGCCTTCGCGCCGGCGTCCTCTACAGCCACTGTATCAGAGATCCGCCCAAGAACCTCCAGGAGCTATACCAGCTCTTCGAAAAATATGCCAAATCCGAAGAGCTCCACCAGCGCAAGGTTGAGTCGCAGCGGAAACCCAAAGATGCTCCACAGTCCAGCCGCACGTGGACGAGGACTCCGCAGCCAGACTCCGGTCGAGACGGCCGCAATCAGCAGCAAGTGCACAACATTGCCAACCAGCACCCCGCTGCTGACCCCCCTCGTCGCCAGGAATATCCCCCCCAGGGCCGCGGAAATGGAACTCGTGGTAGGGGTCGAGGGCGTGTGCAGCCGCCGCGCCGATTCTACTGCCTCTTCCATGGTGAAGACTGCGCCCACCAAACCAAAGACTGCCCCGAAACGAAGGCCACCAGGGACAGAATGGCACGGGCGCAGCCAGCCGACAACCCCAGAGTTGTCGCACACAATTACCAGCAACCCCCTCCACCATACATCCACGCCCCCGCCCCGCATCCACCGCACCACGCTTACCAACACCATCAGGAAGTACAAATCGTACCTCCCCCACCCCCACCACCACACCAGCAACATCAAAACATCCCCCACGCCCCAAAGCAGGAAGACTTCGCCGATCAACCATATCGTGGAGTCATTCACATGATAACTGGGGGGTCCAGCACTGACTTCGACACCAAGCGGCAGAAGCGGGACCACTACCGCAGCATCAACCATGTCGCCGTCACTGGCCCAGTCGTGCAGACAAAATGGTCCCACATACCGCTAACCTTCGACGCACGAGACGTCGACCTGCGCAGCGCCCCCCACATCGACGCTATGGTTATCAATTGCAGCGTGGCAGGCTGGGACCTACACAAAGTCCTAGTCGACAATGGCAGTCAGGCGGACATCATCTTCCTCCACGCCTTCGACCGCATAGGTATAAGCCACAGCCTGCTCAAGCCTTCGGACAACCCGTTGTATGGCTTCGGCGGCAAGGGCACCTTTCCCGTCGGCAAAATAGAGTTGCCCCTCTCCTTCGGTGTAGCACCCAATGCCCGAAGTGAGCAAGTGACTTTCGATATCGTGGATATGGTATATCCATACAACGCCATCATGGGTCGGGGCTCCATCAATAAGTTCAAAGCCGCCATTCACGGACTGTACCTATGTATGAAGATACCAGGTCCGTTAGGTGTCATTACGGTCTACGGCAACCAACAGACGGCGCGCAACATAGAGCGGGACTTCGTGCCCGGTCAGAGAAACGTGCATTGCCTCACGGCCCAGCGCGAGGTCCCCGCGCCCGCCAGCCCAACCGATAAACAGCACGACAAGGCATAGCTGCAGAGCCAAGACGGGACCAAGACTGTCCCCCTCGATCAGGCCACGCCCAAGCAGACAGTCACTATCAGCGAAGACCTCACCTCGCATGAAGAAGAGAAACTCCTCTGCTGCCTGTCCAAGAATAAAGATGTCTTCGCCTGGTCCGCCCTCGACCTGGTCGGTGTCAGCCGATCCATAATTGAGCACAGCTTGGGAATTGACCCTTCGGTACGACCAAAAAAGCAGAGGCTTCACAAAATGTCCGACGAAAAGACAGAGGCCGCCAAGGCGGAGGTGCACCATCTCCTGGAGGCAAAATTCATCGAGCCAGTGGCTTACCCCACGTGGCTCTCCAATGTTGTAATGGTGCAGAAAAAAAGCGGGAAGTGGCGCATGTGCATAGACTTCACCAGCCTCAACAAGGCCTGCCCAAAGGACAATTTCCCGTTGCCGCGGATCGACAAAATAGTCGATAGCGCGGCCGGATGCGAGGTCATGTCACTCCTCGACTGCTTCTCCGGTTACCACCAGATATACATGAAGGAGGAAGACAAGGCTAGCACTTCATAACACCCTTCGGCACATATTGCTTCATCAGAATGCCGGAGGGACTCAAGAACGCCGGGTCCACCTTCTCCAGACTCACCAAAACAGTGCTCGAAGGGCAAGTTGGCAGAAATATATTTACATATGTGGACGACATCGTCGTCGCCAGCAAGAGCAAGGAGGACCATCTCGCCGACCTCGCCGAGACATTCGCGAACATGCGAGACGCACGACTCCGCCTAAACCCGGAAAAGTGCGTCATCGAGGCCAACCCAACCAAGATCCAGGCCATCGTAAACATGACGCCTCCGCAGTCCGCCAGGGACGTCCAGCGCCTGACAGGCAGATTGGCCGCTCTCAACAGATTCATCTCCAGGTCCGCTGAGCGAAGTCTTCCCTTCCTCAAAACACTCCGCGGTGCAAAAGACTTCGCCTGGGGACCGGAGCAGGCAGCGGCCTTCGCCTCACTAAAATAGTACCTCTCGGAGTTGGTCGTCCTCACAAGCCCCGACTCCTCGCTCCCCCTATTGCTCTACGTCGCGGCTTCGCCGCATGCGGTCAGCGCGGCACTAGTGCAGGAGCAGACAGTTGAGGGCGTGGTCAGGCAGTGCCCTGTTTACTATGTCTCCGAAGTACTGACACCATCCAAGTGCAACATGATAGAGCTAGAGAAGATTGCCTACGCAGTCGTTATGTCTTCGCGCAAACTGCGCCACTACTTCGAAGCATTCAAGGTCCGAGTCACCTCAGACAGGGGACTCGGCGAATTGTTCAGAAACCCGGAGGCATCGGTGAGGATTGCCAAGTGGGCAGCCGAAATCCGGCTACCACATCAGCTTCGAGCCCAGGACAGCCATCAAGTCACAAGTCCTGGCAGACTTCGTCGTCGACTGGACTGGGCCAATAACACAGCCAGACCCGTCCGCAGAAAAGGTTTGGACGATCCATTGTGACGGCGCATGGTGCCATGCGGGGGCAGGCGCAGCCGCAGTCATCACCTCACCAGCTGGGGTCAAGCACAGATATGCAGCACGCCTCAGCTTCGCTCTGGAATCCGACAGATGCACTAATAATATAGCAGAATATGAAGCAGTCATCCTCGGCCTCCGCAAGCTAAGGGCCCTCGGAGTCACCACCTGCATCATCAAAACAGACTCCAAGGTAGTTGCCGGCCAGGTCGAGAAAGATTATGCAGCAAAGGACCCCGCACTTATGCAATACCTCACGGCCATCCGAAGTCTCGAGAGACAATTCAAGGGATTCACCCTGCAGCATGTGGATCGGGCCAAGAATGAAGAGGCCGACGCATTGGCCAAGGCCGCCGCCAGGGGCGAGTCCTTGCCCTCTGACGTGTTCTTTCACATCATCGGCACGCCAGCCGTCCGGAGCCCCGAAGGGCTCCAAATAACTAATGACAACGAGGGCCACCGCATAGTCAACCTAATCATGACCGAAGACTGGCGGGCACCAATAACCCTGTTCCTACAGGGGTACTATCATCCAACTGACATCAGCGAGGCCAAGAGCCTCAGACATCGAAGCCGGGACTTCGCACTGATTGAAGGCCAACTCTACAAGAAAGGGGTCAGTCAGCCAATGCTCAAGTGCGTCACCGAAACCGAAGGCATCCAGATCCTACGCGAAGTCCACAGTGGCACGTGCGGCTCACACGCAGGGCCAAGGGCCCTAGCTGCTAAGGTGATCCGCCAAGGCTTTTACTGGCCCGCAATGATCTGCGCCGCAAATCGAGTCACAAGGTCCTGCGAAGCCTGCCAGAAGTTCTCTCCTCGGTCAGGCAGCCCCTCGCAGTATACAAAGCTCATCGCCCACACATGGCCTCTCCAGCGCTGGGGCCTGGACATTGTCGGGCCCCTGCCCACCGCTCAGGGGAACCTTAAGTTCGCCTTCGTCGCTGTCGAGTACTTCACCAAATGGATCGATGCAAGGGCTGTTTCCACAATAACATCAAAGACTGCCCAAAAATTCTTCTGGCAAAACATTGTTTGCCGCTTCGGAGTACCATCCGAACTAACAGTTGACAACGACAAGCAGTTTGACAGCCAAGACTTCAAGGATTTTTGTTTCTCCATTGGCACCAAGCTTGCCTTCGCTTCAGTTTATCACCCGCAGTCCAACGGAGTTGTGGAGCGCGCCAATGGAAAAATCTTCACAGCCGTCAAAAAGATGCTCCTCGACGAAAAGAAGGGCAGATGGACCGAATTATTACCCGAAGCGGTCTGGGCACTAAACACGACTGAGTGCAGGGCGACCGGGTTCACTCCTTTCCGCCTTCTATACGGATCGGAGGCCATGACCCCACAAGAAATAAAACATGGGTCCCCACGAACGGCTCCGTCAGCCGTCCCCGACGTGGACGAGCCAACTTCAAAGGACCTCATCGACGGAGACCGAGTCTTCGCCTTACAGGCACTAAACAAATACCAAGCCTAGACAAAAGCATGGCGCGACCACTCAGTCATCTCGAGGGAGTTCAGCGAAGGAGACCTCGTACTCATCCGAATAGCTCGGACAGAGTCCAGGGGCAAGCTAGAGCCCAAGTGGGAGGGCCCCTTCATTGTCAAGACGAAAGCTTCCGCCAGCGCTTACAGGCTCGCGACGCCAAACGGCGAAGACCTGGAGCACTCCTGGAATATTGACAACCTCCGCAAATTTTTTGTTTAACTCATCAGGGCCGATTCGCCCTTGTAATTCGTAAAAACAATTTTATTCTGGCCCACACTCTTTTCCTCCCGGGGGTGAGGTTTTTAACGAGGCGGAGCCATGTAATATACAAGTGAAAAATCCCCCGCAAAAACATGCGTCGAAAAAAGACCGCGACGACGGTCTTCGACATTCGACCAATACGAGGTCACCGCGAGGCTCAGCTGATGCGGACATCAACACCAACACGAGCACATCTACACCAGCAGCACCTTCTCCAGCCCAGGCGCCACCCCTTCCACCTGGGCCAGTGACTCGGGCCCGTGCAAGAGAATTGAACTACATCATGTTGTTAAAGAACGAAGGCCCGGAAGAATAGACGACCAGCCCAATTGCGGCCCATAATGGTCGACCTAGGGTTGGCCGCCCCTAGGGGCTGCGCCCCCTCTCTATTTATTCAGGAGCTGCGCCTCCTTTATTTCCTGAGTTTTGTTTTACGTTAGCCTTAGCTACTCTCGAACACGCGCAAATCTGCGCTGTCTTCGTGTATTCAGAACTCCACCCTCGAGTAATAGATTAGATTGCTCGCCTCTTTTTATTGTTCGTTCTTCGATTGCGCACAGGAAACGATCTTCGTGATCAGGCCGATCTCACATCAGCAAGGTCGGTAACCACAGGGAGTTGGTTCAGCGATTGCATTGGCGCCTCGGGCTTGCTCGTCGTAGTCGGATCGCAAGGGTCATCTTCCGCCAAATCGGAATTATCTCTACTCGCCGAAAGATCGGGCACCTCAGCTACATCATCAGCGCTAGCCACCCTCGCGTGCGACAAATCCGCGCAGAAGTCGCCTAAGGGTGCAGCCGGACTAGCACAACAAGTGCGAAAAAACCGAAGTCCACCGCGAAGACTATCCGCGCAGAAGTCGCCTAAGGGTGCAGCCGTACTAGCACAACAAGTGCGGAAAAACCGAAGTCTACCGCGAAGACTATCCGCGCAGAAGTCGCCCAAGGGTGCAGCCGGACTAGCACAACAAGTGCGAAAAAACCGAAGTCTACCGCGAAGACTATCCGCGCGGAAGTCGCCTAAGGGTGCAGCCGGTACTAGCACAACAAGCGTGAAAAAACCAAAGTCTACCACGAAGACTATCCGCGCAGAAGTCGCCTAAGGGTGCAGCCGGACTAGTGAAAGGGAATTAGTCTTACACCTAGTTCCTAAATAATTTTGGTGGTTGAATTGCCCAACACAAATCTTTGGACTAACTAGTTTGCTCTAGTGTATAAGTTATACTGGTGTCAAAGGTTCACACTTAGCCAATAAAAAGACCAAGTGTTGGGTTCAACAAAAATGCAAAGGAGCAACCGAAGGCTCCTCTGGTCTGGCGCACCGGACTGTCCGGTGTGCCACCGGACATGTCCGGTGCACCAGAGGACTCAGGTTTCAAACTCGTCACCTTCGGGAATTTCCAGAGGCCACTCCGCTATAATTCACCGGACTGTCCGGTGCTCCCTCCAGCCGCTCCGCTATAATTCACCGGACTGTCCGGTGTGCACCGGACTGTCCGGTGCATCTACGGAGCAACGGCTACTTCAGGCGCCAACGGCTACCAGCAGCGCATTTAATACGCGCGCAGCGCGCGCAGAAGTCAGAGACGCCCATGCCGGCGCACCGAACAATGAACAGTGCATGTCCGGTGCGCCACCGGACATCAAGGCGGGCCCAGAAGTCAGAACTCCAACGGTCGATTTCCAACGGCACTGGTGACGTGGCGGGGGCACCGGACTGTCCGGTGTGCACCGGACTGTCCGGTGCGCCATCGAACAGACAGCCCAGCCAACGGTCAAGTTGGTGGTTGGGGCTATAAATACCCCAACCACCCCACCATTCAATCCATCCAAGTTTTCCACTTCTCAACCACTTACAAGAGCTAGGCATTCAATTCTAGACACACCAAAGAGATCAAATCCTCTCCAATTCCACAAAAGGCTTTAGTGACTAGTGAGAGAGATTTGCCGTGTTCTCTTGAGCTCTTGCGCTTGGATTGCTTCTTTTACTTCTCACTTGTTCTTGTGATCAAAACTCCATTGTAATCAAGGCAAGAGGCACCAATTGTGTGGTGGCCCTTGCGGGGAAGTTTTGTTCCCGGCTTTGATTTAAGAAGAGAAGCTCACTCGGTCGGAAGGACCGTTTGAGAGAGGGAAGGGTTGAAAGAGACCCGGCCTTTGTGGCCTCCTCAACGGGGAGTAGGTTTGAGAGAACCGAACCTCGGTAAAACAAATCCGCGTGTCACACTCTTCATTTGCTTGTGATTTGTTTTCCACCCTCTCTCACGGACTCGGTTTTATTTCTAACGCTAACCCGGCTTGTAGTTGTGTTTATATTTGTAAAATTTCAGTTTCGCCCTATTCACCCCCCCTCTAGGCGACTATCAATTGGTATCAGAGCCCGGTGCTTCATTAGAGCCTAACCGCTCGAAGTGATGTCGGGAGATCACACCAAGAGGGAGATGGAGACCGGCGACAAGCCCACTACGAGCCAAGGGAGCACTTCATCGGAAGAGTCCCGCACCAAGAGGAAGGAGAAGAAGAAGGACTCCTCCAAACGGAAGGAGAAAAGATCTTCTTCCTCACACCACAAGGAGAAGAAGGAGAAATCTTCTTCACACAAGTCGCATCGGAAGGGAGACAAGCACAAAAGGATGAGGAAGGTGGTCTACTACGAGACCGACACTTCATCAACATCTACCTCCGACTCCGATGCGCCGTCCGTAACTTCTAAGCGCCAAGAGCGCATGAAGTTTAGTAAGATTCCCTTACACTATCCCCGTACATCTAGACATACTCCATTGCTTTCCATTCCATTAGGCAAACCGCCAACTTTTGATGGCGAAGATTATGCTAGGTGGAGTGATTTAATGAAATTTCATCTAACCTCACTCCACAAAAGTATATGGAATGTTGTTGAGTTTGGAGCACAGGTACCATCCATAGGGGATAAGGATTATGATGAGGATGAGGTGGCCCAAATCGAGCACTTCAACTCTCAAGCGACAACGATACTCCTCGCCTCTTTAAGTAGAGAGGAGTATAACAAAGTCCAAGGGTTGAAGAGCGCCAAGGAGGTTTGGGATGTGCTCAAAACCGCGCACGAGGGAGATGAGCTTACAAAGATCACCAAGCGGGAAACGATCGAGGGGGAGCTCGGTCGCTTCCGACTTCGCAAAGGAGAAGAGCCACAAAACATGTACAACCGGCTAAAGACCTTGGTGAACCAAGTGCGCAACCTCGGGAGCACAAAGTGGGATGACCACGAGATGGTTAAGGTTATTCTAAGATCTCTTATTTTTCTTAACCCCACTCAAGTTCAATTAATTCGTGGTAATCCTAGATATACTAAAATGACCCCCGAGGAAGTTATCGGGAATTTTGTAAGTTTTGAGTGCATGATCGAAGGCTCGAGGAAGATCAACGAGCTTGATGATCCCTCCACATCCGAAGCTCAACCCGTCGCATTCAAGGCGACGGAGGAAAAGAAGGAGGAATCTACACCAAGTCGACAACCAATAGACGCCTCCAAGCTCGACAATGAGGAAATGGCGCTCGTCATCAAGAGCTTCCGCCAAATCCTCAAGCAAAGGAGAGGGAGAGACTACAAGTCCCGCTCCAAGAAGGTTTGCTACAAGTGTGGTAAGCCCGGTCACTTTATTGCTAAATGTCCATTATCAAGTGATAGTGACAGGGGTGACGACAAGAAGGGGAGAAGAAAGGAGAAGAAGAGGTACTACAAGAAGAAGGGCGGCGATGCCCATGTTTGTCAGGAGTGGGACTCCGACGAAAGCTCTAGCGACTCCTCCGACGACGAGGACGCCGCCAACATCGCCGTCACCAAGGGACTTCTCTTCCCCAACGTCGGCCACAAGTGCCTCATGGCAAAGGACGGCAAACGGAAGAAGGTTAAATCTAACTCCTCCACTAAATATGAGTCTTCTAGTGATGATAATGCTAGTGATGAGGAGGATAATTTGGGTACCCTTTTTGCCAACCTCAACATGCAACAAAAGGAGAAACTTAATGAATTGATTAGTGCCATTCATGAAAAGGATGACCTTTTGGACACTCAAGAGGACTTCCTTATTAAAGAAAATAAGAAGCATGTTAAGGTTAAAAATGCTTATGCTCTAGAAATTGAGAAATGTCAAAAATTATCTAGTGAGCTAAGCACTTGCCATGAAACAATAGACAACCTTAGAAATGAAAATGCTAATTTATTAGCTAAAGTTGATTCTCATGTTTGCAATGTTTCAATTCCCAACCCTAGAGATAATAATGATGATTTGCTTGCTAGGATTGAAGAATTGAACATTTCTCTTGCTAGTCTTAGATTAGAAAATGAAAATTTGATTGCTAAGGCTAAAGATTTTGATGTTTGCAAAGTTACAATTTCCGATCTTAGAGATAAAAATGATATTCTACATGCTAAGATTGTTGAACTTAATTCTTGCAAACCATCTACATCTACCATTGAGCATGTCACTATTTGTACTAGATGTAGAGATGTTGATATCAATGCTATTCATGATCATATGGCTTTAATTAAACAACAAAATGATCATATAGCAATATTAGATGCTAAAATTGCCGAGCATAACTTAGAAAATGAAAAGTTTAAATTTGCTAGAAGTATGCTCTATAATGGGAGACGCCCGGGCATCAAGGATGACATTGGCTTCCAAAGGGGAGACAATGTCAAACTTAATGCCCCTCCTAAGAACTTGTCTAACTTTGTGAAGGGCAAGGCTCCCATGCCTCAGGATAACGAGGGTTACATTTTGTACCCTGCCGGTTATCCTGAGAGCAAAATTAGGAAATTTCATTCTAGGAAGTCTCACTCTGGCCCTAATCATGCTTTTATGTATAAGGGTGAGACATCTAGCTCTAGGCAACCAACCCGTGCCAAGTTGCCTAGGAAGAAAACTCCTAACGCATCAAATGAGCATAACATTTCTTTTAAAACTTTTGATGCATCATATGTTTTAACTAACAAATCCGGCAAGGTAGTTGCCAAGATTGTTGGGGGCAAACACAAGGGCTCCAAGACTTGTGTTTGGGTACCCAAAGTTCTTGTTTCTAATGCCAAAGGACCCAAAACTGTTTGGGTACCTAAAGTCAAGAACTAAAATTGTTTTGTAGGTTTATGCATCCGGGGGCTCAAGTTGGATACTCGACAGCGGGTGCACAAACCACATGACAGGGGAGAAAAGGATGTTCTCCTCATATGAGAAAAACCAAGATCCCCAACGAGCTATCACATTCGGGGATGGAAATCAAGGTTTGGTCAAAGGTTTGGGTAAAATTGCTATATCTCCTGACCACTCCATTTCAAATGTTTTTCTTGTTGATTCATTAGATTACAATTTGCTTTCCGTATCCCAATTATGTCAAATGGGCTACAACTGTCTATTCACTGATGTAGGTGTCACTGTCTTTAGGAGAAGTGATGATTCAATAGCATTTAAGGGAGTGTTAGAGGGTCAGCTATACTTGGTAGATTTTGATAGAGCTGAACTCGACACTTGCTTAATTGCTAAGACTAACATGGGTTGGCTCTGGCACCGCCGACTAGCCCATGTTGGGATGAAGAATCTTCATAAGCTTCTAAAGGGAGAACACATTTTAGGATTAACAAATGTTCATTTTGAGAAAGACAGGATTTGTAGCGCATGCCAAGCCGGGAAGCAAGTTGGAACCCAACATCCACACAAGAACATCATGACGACCGACAGGCCACTGGAGCTCCTACACATGGATTTATTCGACCCGATCGCTTACATAAGCATCGGCGGGAGTAAGTACTGTCTAGTTATTGTGGATGATTATTCTCGCTTCACTTGGGTGTTCTTTTTGCAGGAAAAATCTCATACCCAAGAAACCTTAAAGGGATTCTTGAGACGGGCTCAAAATGAGTTTGGCTTAAGGATCAAGAAAATTAGAAGCGACAACGGGACGGAGTTCAAGAACTCTCAAATTGAAGGCTTCCTTGAGGAGGAGGGTATCAAGCATGAGTTTTCCTCTCCATACACCCCACAACAAAATGGAGTAGTGGAGAGGAAGAATCGAACTCTATTGGACATGGCAAGAACCATGCTTGATGAGTACAAGACTTCGGATCGGTTTTGGGCCGAGGCGGTCAACACCGCTTGCTACGCCATCAACCGGTTGTATCTACACCGAATCCTCAAGAAGACATCATATGAACTCCTAACCGGTAAAAAGCCCAATATTTCATATTTTAGAGTTTTTGGTAGCAAATGCTTTATTCTTGTTAAGAGAGGTAGAAAATCTAAATTTGCTCCTAAAACGGTAGAAGGCTTTTTACTAGGATATGACACAAACACAAGGGCATATAGAGTCTTTAACAAGTCCTCAGGACTTGTTGAAGTTTCTTGTGACGTTGTGTTTGATGAGACTAACGGCTCTCAAGTAGAGCAAGTTGATCTTGATGAGATAGGTGAAGAACAGGCTCCATGCATAGCGCTAAGGAACATGTCCATCGGGGATGTGTGTCCTAAGGAATCCGAAGAGCCTCCACACGCTCAAGATCAACCATCCTCCTCCACGCTAGCATCTCCACCGACTCAAAATGAGGATGAAGCTCAAGTTGATGAAGTAGAAGATCAAGCAAATGAGCCACCTCAAGATGATGGCAATGATCAAGGGGGAGATGCAAATGATCAAGACAAGGAGGATGAAGAGCAAAGGCCGCCACACCCAAGAGTCCACCAAGCAATACAATGAGATCATCCCGTCGACACCATCCTCGGCGACATTCATAAGGGGGTAACTACTCGATCTCGTGTTGCACATTTTTGTGAACATTACTCTTTCGTTTCCTCTACTGAGCCACACAGGGTAGAGGAAGCACTCCAAGATACGGATTGGGTGATGGCAATGCAAGAGGAGCTCAACAACTTCACAAGGAATGAGGTATGGCACTTGGTTCCACGTCCTAATCAAAATGTTGTAGGAACCAAATGGGTCTTCCGCAACAAGCAAGATGAGCATGGTGTGGTGACAAGGAACAAAGCTCGACTTGTGGCCAAAGGATACTCCCAAGTCGAAGGTTTGGATTTCGGTGAAACCTATGCACCCGTAGCTAGGCTTGAGTCAATTCGCATATTATTAGCCTATGCTACTTACCATGGCTTTAAGCTTTATCAAATGGACGTGAAAAGTGCCTTCCTCAACGGACCAATCAAGGAAGAGGTCTATGTTGAGCAACCTCCCGGCTTTGAAGATAGTAAGTACCCTAACCATGTCTATAAGCTCTCTAAGGCGCTTTATGGGCTCAAGCAAGCCCCAAGAGCATGGTATGAATGCCTAAGAGACTTCCTTATCGCTAATGGCTTCAAAGTCGGCAAGGCCGATCCTACACTCTTCACTAAAACTCTTGACAATGATTTGTTTGTATGCCAAATTTATGTTGATGATATCATATTTGGGTCTACTAACGAATCTACTTGTGAGGAAGTTAGTAGGATCATGACACAGAAATTCGAGATGTCTATGATGGGGGAGTTGAAGTATTTCTTAGGATTCCAAGTAAAGCAACTCCAAGAGGGCACCTTCATTAGCCAAACGAAGTACACTCAAGACATTCTAAACAAGTTTGGGATGAAGGATGCCAAGCCCATCAAGACACCCATGGGAACAAATGGGCATCTCGACCTCGACACGGGAGGTAAGTCCGTGGATCAAAAGGTATACCGGTCGATGATTGGTTCATTGCTTTACTTATGTGCATCTCGACCGGATATTATGCTTTCCGTTTGCATGTGTGCAAGATTCCAAGCCGACCCTAAGGAATCACACCTTACGGCCGTAAAACGAATCTTGAGATATTTGGCTTACACTCCTAAGTTTGGGCTTTGGTACCCTCGGGGATCCACATTTGATTTGATTGGTTATTCGGATGCCGATTGGGCAGGGTGTAAGATTAATAGAAAGAGCACATCGGGGACTTGCCAGTTCTTGGGAAGATCCTTGGTGTCTTGGGCTTCAAAGAAGCAAAATTCAGTCGCTCTTTCTACCGCCGAAGCCGAGTACATTGCCGCAGGCCATTGTTGCGCGCAATTACTTTGGATGAGGCAAACCCTGCGGGACTACGGTTACAAACTAACCAAAGTTCCTCTTCTATGTGATAATGAGAGTGCAATCAAAATGGCCGACAATCCCGTCGAGCATAGCCGCACTAAGCACATAGCCATTCAGTATCATTTTCTTAGGGATCACCAACAAAAGGGGGATATCGAGATTTCTTACATCAACACTAAAGATCAATTAGCCGATATCTTTACCAAGCCTCTTGATGAACAAACTTTTACCAAACTTAGGCATGAGCTCAATATTCTTGATTCACGCAACTTCTTTTGCTAGATTGCACACATAGCTCATTTATATACTTTTGATCATATCTCTTTTATATGCTATGACTAATGTGTTTTCAAGTCTATTTCAAACCAAGTCATAGGTATAATGAAAGGGAATTGGAGTCTTCGGCAAAGACAAAGGCTTCCACTCCGTAACTCATCCTTCGCCGTCGCTCCAAGCCACTCTTCACCTTTGGGGGAGAAAGCAAAAGACTTCGTCTTTGGTATAATCTTAACTCATTTATTTATGACCAAAGGGGAAGATAACACTTCGAGGGCTCTAATAATTCCGTTTTTGGCGATTCATGCCAAAGGGGGAGCGAGTATGAGCCCAAAGCAAAAGGACCGCACCACCACCAATTTCAAAAACTTAGTGTTTTACAAGAGTATTTATCAATTGGTATCCTATTGTGTTCAAAAGGGGGAGAAAGTAGTATTTAAAAAATGATATATCAAAACCCTCTTGAACACTAAGAGGAGGATCTCCTTTAGGGGGAGTTTTGTTTAGTCAAAGGAAAAGCATTTGAAACAGGGGGAGAAAATTTCAAATCTTGAAAATGCTTTGCAAAATCCTATTCATTTACCTTTGACCATTTGTAAAAGAACTTTGAAAAGGATTTACAAAAGAGTTTGCAAAAACAAAACATGTGGTGCAAGCGTGGTCCAAAATGTTAAATAAGAAAGAAACAATCCATGCATATCCTGTAAGTAGTTATATTGGCTCAATTCCAAGCAACCTTTACACTTACATTATGCAAACTAGTTCAATTATGCACTTCTATATTTGCTTTGGTTTGTGTTGGCATCAATCACCAAAAAGGGGGAGATTGAAAGGGAATTAGTCTTACACCTAGTTCCTAAATAATTTTGGTGGTTGAATTGCCCAACACAAATCTTTGGACTAACTAGTTTGCTCTAGTGTATAAGTTATACAGGTGTCAAAGGTTCACACTTAGCCAATAAAAAGACCAAGTGTTGGGTTCAACAAAAATGCAAAGGAGCAACCGAAGGCTCCTCTGGTCTGGCGCACCGGACTGTCCGGTGTGCCACCGGACATGTCCGGTGCACCAGAGGACTCAGGTTTCAAACTCGTCACCTTCGGGAATTTCCAGAGGCCACTCCGCTATAATTCACCGGACTGTCCGGTGCTCCCTCCAGCCGCTCCGCTATAATTCACCGGACTGTCCGGTGCATCTACGGAGCAACGGCTACTTCAGGCGCCAACGGCTACCTGCAGCGCATTTAATACGCGCGCAGCGCGCGCAGAAGTCAGAGACGCCCATGCCGGCGCACCGGACAATGAACAGTGCATGTCCGGTGCGCCACCGGACATCAAGGCGGGCCCAGAAGTCAGAACTCCAACGGTCGATTTCCAACGGCACTGGTGACGTGGCGGGGGCACCGGACTGTCCGGTGTGCACCGGACTGTCCGGTGCGCCATCGAACAGACAGCCCAGCCAACGGTCAAGTTGGTGGTTGGGGCTATAAATACCCCAACCACCCCACCATTCAATCCATCCAAGTTTTCCACTTCTCAACCACTTACAAGAGCTAGGCATTCAATTCTAGACACACCAAAGAGATCAAATCCTCTCCAATTCCACAAAAGGCTTTAGTGACTAGTGAGAGAGATTTGCCGTGTTCTCTTGAGCTCTTGCGCTTGGATTGCTTCTTTTCCTTCTCACTTGTTCTTGTGATCAAAACTCCATTGTAATCAAGGCAAGAGGCACCAATTGTGTGGTGGCCCTTGCGGGGAAGTTTTGTTCCCGGCTTTGATTTGAGAAGAGAAGCTCACTCGGTCGGAAGGACCGTTTGAGAGAGGGAAGGGTTGAAAGAGACCCGGCCTTTGTGGCCTCCTCAACGGGGAGTAGGTTTGAGAGAACCGAACCTCGGTAAAACAAATCCGCGTGTCACACTCTTCATTTGCTTGTGATTTGTTTTCCACCCTCTCTCACGGACTCGGTTTTATTTCTAACGCTAACCCGGCTTGTAGTTGTGTTTATATTTGTAAAATTTCAGTTTCGCCCTATTCACCCCCCCTCTAGGCGACTATCAACTAGCACAAGTGCGAAAAACCTCAGTCTACCGCGAAGACTATCCGTGCAGAAGCCACCTAACGGTGCAGCCGGACCAGCACAACAAAAGAAAAATCGACAACACCAAACTGCCCACGCCTAGACCGACTATATGCGCACCAGCACACCATAACAAAACACACCAGACCAAGTACATAACGCCTTCGCAAGCATAGCCAAGTGTGCGGGGGCACACAACCTCATCATACAAGCCTTTACACATGTACAAGCGAGGGCACCACACTCTACATCGGCTCAACCTTAGGAATAATTCCCATCTCCCTATAATTAAATAACATTATCCTAAGCTCCTCACCCGCAAAAAGACGTCGCAATTCCCCTTCACCTGTACTCACTGCGGCTGGCAAAGACAATAGTTCCTGCCGGCCAGCCCTACTCACACGAAGCCGACCTCCCTCCGCTTCACTCACTCTGCGTTTCGCAACCGCCCTTCGTCGCCGGCGCCCAGTACTAGGACCAGGCACATCTTCTGTGTCCGCAGCGCGCGGTGAAGCCTCCGCCGCAGCCACATCCAAGGCCGCAAAATAGTCCAAATCCTCCTCCGACGACTCCTCAGTCCACTCAACCGAGCTCCCAGAGCCAGCAAAACCAGAAAACTCAGATGCAGAACCATCACATTCATTACCACCATCCACGGTCGAAGCCGCCAAAAATTTAGTAGTGGCGGTTGCGTGCGCAGGCCCAAAATCTTGAACCTGCGCAACAACCAAAATTCAGCAAAATATCCAAAATTCCCCAACTATCTACACCCACTACGCCACCTGCGAAGACCCTGTCGTTGCGGGAGCCTCCGCTGTTGCCTCCGCTGTTGCTTCCGCCGCCACCGTCGCAGGATCTTCAGCACTCGGCGCAGCGGCTGCGGGGGCATCAGGCGCGCCTTCGGCGGTCTCTGGGGGCAGGTCTCCGCCGGCCGCAGCGGATGCGGGGGCATCCGGTGCGCCTTCCGCAGTCTCCGGGGGCGGCTCCAGGGCGGCCCCAGACACGGCCTCCGCCGGGGTCGGCTCCGGGTCAGGCAGCGCGCTGTTCAACGCCCCGAAGTCGTCCACCCTCTCGCCAAGCGCCGCCTAAGACACAACACACAAAATTCAGCAAACCTACACACAGCCCACATCCAGCAAGCGCCAAACAAACGAAAACGTTACCTGAGCCCTCGCCGTCTCAGCCCGCTCCCTAACCACCTCGCGACCGTGCGGACCCCACATCCGGTCGTAGATGGCTCCGGCGGATTCCTTCACCATGGGGTCCTCAACCTTATAGATATCTCGCTCAAAATCTTCATCGGCTTGGTCGAAGACCTCGAAGTGCCGGCACCCTTCGCGGGAGAGCGCGTTCATCGCCCCCTCGCAGGTGACCAGGGAGGCGTACGACATAAACCCCTCCACGACAGTGGGGAGTGCCTGCAACTCCTCCTGCACCCACTCCAGGCAGCGAAGTCCGGGCTCTCGGTCCGGCACTTCGAAGTCACCGGTCCGCGCGCCCAGCTCACGGTATGTATCCATAAGCTGTTTGCGCGTCCGCTCTGCCTCTGCGCGCGACGCGGCCTCGGCCCTCTCCACGCGGCTCTCCAGGGCGGTGAGCCGCTCCGGCAGCTGCTCGGCGCGCTCCCTGGCAATATTGCCCTCCGCTCGCGCCAATTTGGCCTCCGCCTGCGCAGCCTGCCCCTTGGCGAGGGCCTCGTTGGTCTCCCTCCTCTCCCCCGCCAGTTGGCGCCGGAGGTCAGCCTTCTCCCTCTCCAGTGCGGCCACCTTGTCCGCCAGCTTGCGGCACTTACTGTCGGCGGCTGATTTTTCACGGACGGCGTCAGCATGTTGCGTCCGAAGTCTATCGACTTCGGCAGACACAACTGCCGTGAGCGCCCCCAACGCTGTGCGGTCGATGAAGTCAGCCGCCTGCAAAACACACGTAAGACCGCAGGCCCCAGCAAAGCCGAAAAAAAACACCGAAGTCTAGCTCAACGGACCTGACTTAGTGCCTCCTTCACCTCCTCCAGCCGGCGGGACACAGCGCCCGCCTCATCCCTGACAGCCGCGAGGGCCGACACCTCGCCTCCGACGCTAAGAGACCCGCCCTTCGCCTTCGGCACCACGGCAGCCGTCGTGGTCGCCGCGGCAGGCGCAACTATAGCAAGTTGGCCTTCGTCCGACCCTGCGACGTATCAACGAATAATAATAAAAAAAAACCAGCCAACGACTTACCACCAAGATAGTCCTCCACACTAATATCGGTGGCGAAGTCGGCGATACACTTGCCCGACGACGGCAACGCTCGGGCCGCCTTCGCGATCTCCAGCACTCTGCCGGACGGAGGCACAGCCTTCGTCGATTTGGAGCCACCGGCGCCTGCCGTTGCCTCCGGCGCCTTGCTAGATGCAGGGACGCCCGACTTCGCCGCCAGCGGCGGCTTGCCTCCGCCGGGGGCCGCAGCCTTCGCAGCCCCCCGCTGCCTCTTTGGCCTGGCTTCAACAAGCCTGACTGCCGCCTGGCGCTTTTGTGCAGCTCCCTCGCGATCCTTGTCCATCACTGCCGACACAACAGCAGCAATATTCCGCCCGTAAGGAAAAACTCTCCATTCACGAACCATGCGAGATGTAAAAAAGTCTTCGCCGGCCGCGCGGGGGATAGGAACATTCCTAGGCCAGCAACCCCCGATAACCCTCAGCATCCGAGCCGAAGACTCCCGGAGCTCGGGCGAAGACATCCTTCCCCCCGGGGTCGCGCATGTCCTCATCAACTCTCTAGCAAAACCATCGGAAACCCCAAGTCCTCCCATAGCAGTACCTAATTTCCTCTTTTTAGAGGATGGGGCGGCCGCCGGCGCAGGGTCGTCTCTAGTCTCCACCACCGGCTTCTTCCCACGGCGGTCCACATCGTCTTGACCAGGATAGCCGTCATACGACAGTTGATTCAATTCAAAAACCCTGTTCAGACGGTCATTCGACCCGCGAATTTCCCAGCTACGCTGGCCCTCTGTCCTCAGCACGTAACGACCAACGAGCCGCACCGCCCCATCCTCCGCCTCACGCACAAAGGCGGCCGGATCGCGGCTTTGTAGATTCAGCACGATGGCGGGACTTCGCACCACCCTCCCACCATGGAAAGGCATCTGGCGAGGGCATACTTCGCCCAACGCCCAGCCATGCGCCAAGGGCCATACCCCGTACGCCACAAACTCTTCAACCAAATCGCGCCCACTGCTCAGGCCGGCGGCGCACCGAAGGGCCCCTTCGTCCGCATCATCCTCCGCCACCTCAAAGGGCGGGTATGCTGAGTAAAAATGAGAACACATCTCGGACACGGGGAGCCCCTCGTGGTCTTCGACGGTACCCTCCGCGACGTAAAACCAAAATTCATTCCAGTTGCCCCACTTGTTGCGGGCGCAAGGAACCAACTCGACTACCTGCATCGTGGTCTTGCCCGTCTTCGGCGTAAACGTACAAGACCCAAATTGGGCGACTTCGTCTCCAATCATCCTCTTCTGCCAGTGCAGGCAATAGTACTTTGCAAAGACTTCGACCGATGGCTGTCCGCCGTACGAAGTCGTCGCCCAGACATACTTCGACAGAGCCACCACGGCGTTCGGTGTTAGCTGATGCATCTGAACGTTAAACCTGCGCAGGACTTCGCCAACAAATCGGTGCGCAGGCAGGCGGAGACCGGCGGTGAAGAACGCCTCGAACACAACCAACTCGCCCTCTGGCTCGGGGACTTCCTCCGTCCCCGGGACACGAGCAACTCCGCCGCCGAAGTAACCCAACCGCTGCATATCTTGCACGCGGACCGACGACATCCGCGACATGCCAAAATTCACAGAATCGCCGGCGCGCAACTCCTCCGCCATCAAACTACTCAACGTCTCCTCAGACGAGGCGCTGGCCGACGGCGAGGCGTCGGCCGGCTGTGAGGCGTCGGCCGGCGGCGTAGCGGCAGCGGAAGAAGAGGAGGTCGGCATCGCTACGTACCGTCGGCGGCGGCGGGCGGTCTGCTTCACTCGAGCTAGATCTCCGGCGAGCAAAAGCACGGCGGGCAGACGAGCAACAAGAAGGTGAAAAAGGCGGCTAGGGTTTTCACAGAGCGCGGAAAGTGAAGTTCAAAAAGCGCCGACCCCCGCCCCTTTTATAGACAGGGCGCGGCTCTTTGGGAAACCCGCAATCCAACAGGGCGCGGCGCTTCGGGAAACCCGCAATCCAACAGTACGCTGTCAATCAACGGTCATGTCAAAAACCCCCGCGGAACCATTTCGAGCGAGGGCAGCGTCTCCGCCATCTAGCGACGTCTTCGGCACCAGGTGACATTGTCGAACTGGTCCCTCGGAGGGCAAATGTTGGGGCGAAGGCAAAGACGCCACCCTTCTCTCGAGGCCTTCGCTGCAGTCGCTGGTCTGGCAGAGACAAAATGGGCAGGGATACCCTTCGCTCCATTCGGCACCAGACGAAGGCCTGCGACGGCGTCATGCCACAATGACGCCTCGCCCAGCTCAGAGGCCCACGTGCGATCCGGCCCATTGTAACGGGCCCTGCGTGGCCGCCGCGTGTTACAGGCCTAATTTGTAAAGGCATCCCTGTAATTACAGTCTGTAACCCTGCTTTATGGGAATATTCTGGGGATAACCTAGGTAGCTGAGGGCACATGCGTCCTTAGCACAAGGCGCTGGGCGCTCAGGTACCTATAAATACCCCCGCACAGTGCCCGTGAGAGGCCAGATTAACAGAGCTATTGCCTTCTAGCACATAACCCTGTCAACGTCACTATTCACCCTTGTTGGCCTCCCTTGCGATTAAGAGCAAGTTCCAACATCGGCCTCCAAGTGGTTCACCTTTCCACGGTTGTACGCTTGGCCACGATTACATGCTGCCTGTTGAGGTACACCTTGCCTTGCCGGAGCATTAGGGTTTGCCTGCTGCTGCGCCATCTTCTTTGGACAATGCATCACCCAGTGGCCTTGTTCTCCACAGTGGAAACATCCTCTGCCTCCTCCTTGTGCTGGGGCTGCTTGGTTGTTCTGATTCGCTGCTGGGGCAGGAAGGCGAGGTGCCTGGTTGTTCTGCCTCTGATACTGGTTACCTCCCTGCTGGCTGTTCTGACGATACTGCTGCTGCTGTGGGTACTGCCTCTGAAACTGTTGCTGATACGGACGCTGACTCTGATGCTAATATCCCTAGGGGTGACCATGCTTGCCTTGCTGAGATGAACTGCCTGAGAAGCGGGGGCGGCTGATGCTCCCGGACTGTGGTCCACTCATCTTGCGCTTCCGATCTTCCTTTTCCTTGCGCTTCTTCTCGGTCATGATTGCCCTATCGATCAGATGCTGGAAGGTGGGGAAGGTGTGGTTCATCAGCTGGTAATGCAGGTGTTGGGGACTTGTTCTCAAATGCTATGAATTAAGAACAAGGCAACATAGAATGTTAAATGATACTGTCCTTCGTCCGCGAAGCATTATTCCTTTGAGGATAATGGATCTTAGACGAAGGTTGATAAGCGTCTTATTACGAAGTTGAACCTTCGTAATAAACTTTCAATAAACGTTGTAGAATAATGCAAAATAAAAGGTAAGAATGAATAAATGATTCACAGATGCATTATATAATATTCACTTAATATATTGAATCATAAAATACAATGATACCTATGCCTTGACAAAGGTTGTATTCCGAGAAATGCGATTGCAAATGTCAGAAAATGCGTGAACAGTAACGGAATACTGTTCACTATTTATAGGCACAGGACGCAGCCTGTGAGGAATTACAAGTATGCCCCTTATAAGAACTTACAACGTTGACTCAGACCTTTATGGACTAAAAGGTCATTCTATCTTTAAGTCGGTTTGTAATGCCGAAGCTCTGCGAAAAGGCACCTTCGGCTATCTTGTGCGAACAGCTTCATCCGAGGATCACTTCTTTCTATAAGACCTTCGGCGACGAAGCATAGACCCAACAGTAGCCCCTTTCGCGGTGCTAGATCGTTTTTCGTAACGAGCTTGATCCGTGAAAAAAAAGTTTCTTAAGCTTCAGAGCGCCGAAGGTCTCAAAAAACACCTTCCCTGAGCTCGTTGTCGAGAAACGATTGGATTTCCCTGCGCGCAGCGGCCCCACCTTGCAGAGTTACTGTTCGGTCACTGCGGTCCACCGTACAGCGAGTGCGAGCGGGTGTCCGCCTGGTGCAAAACTCCTGGCACTTCACCTTCTTACCTGCGGCACTATATAAACAGACGAGTAGGTGTGAAGTTACCACAGCATTTACTGCTATTTGCACTGTTTTGCTGCCAAAATTTTTAACCATCGCCGAAGCTTGTTTGTCAGATTTGAACGAAGCTCCATCTTGAAGCCTGCTTCGGAGAAAAAAGTATCAAAGTTTCACAAGTTCATAATTAAATGGCCAGAGTTCGCTCTACAGCTAGGGTTGAGCGTGAGGGGGACGAAACTGAAGCTTCGGAGACTGTGCCCATCTCCGAAGCGATGCAGCGCTCCGGACTGGTGACTGCGGAAGAAATGCCTGCTGCCGAAGCAAACCCGACAGCTGCCGAAGGAGAAGGGAACATTGAAGAAACCGACTCCGAAGATGACTACCGTATTGCCATGCCCAGCAAACCCAGCCACCTAGACTTCGGAAAATCGACTGTTTCAAAGGTTGATCTCGCCAAGATGGTGAAAGCAGGTTTTTTCAGTGAAGATCAGAAGAAGCTACTTCGCTTCGGGGGAGAAGAGACCACCCCGAAGCCAGAGAAGGACGAGGTTGTCATCTTCAAAAGCTTTTTAAAGGCTGGGCTAAGATTCCCTGTTCACGAGATTGTTGCGGAGATATTGAAGAGGTTTGGCATCTACCTTCACCAGTTAACTCCTAACGCTATCGTTAGGCTTAGCGTTTATATTTGGGCCCTCCGAAGCCAAGCAGTGGAGCCTTTTGCTGACAGTTTCTGTCGAGTTCATGAATTGCATTATCAAACAAAGGCCAGAAAAGATGGGCTTCATGAAAACTTCGGTTGCTACAATTTTGCCTACCGGAAAACCGCAAAGTTTCCTGTAATCAGCTACCGAAGCAAATGGCCGGCAGGCTGGAAATCAGAATGGTTCTATGTCAAGGTTGATGAGGACAAGGAGAAGCTTGTGCAAAGTCCACTCGAGCTAACTTTCGGAGAAACCCGACCCCACTGCAACATGACACCAGAGGGTCAAACTCAACGGGCAATGGATGAATTCAGAATCATTGCAGAGCATATTGGTACCAGGGATCTGGTTCAAGAATTCTTAGCATTCAAAGTCTTCCCTACTCTGAAAAAATGGGAAATGCCAAAGTTAAAGGGGGAGAAGAAGGAAGGGGATCTTGTCCGGCTTCCTTACCACTTCAAATTCAAGAAATATTTTAAGAAGCCCTGCCAAGAGTGGCTGGATACAGTTGAGGTGATGTGTAATGAAATTCTTGGAAATTATTCGAAAAAAGAAGATCAACTGATGACAGCAGCCTTCGGCACCCGTCCGAAGCGAAGGCTGAACCGAGTGCTTGATGCACTGGGTTTCGAATATCCTGATTATGCGCAGCTGAACAAGGGTGCTGAGGGCCAGAGAAGAAAAAGAGCGGCCGAAGCTTTAATCAAGGATGAAGAACAACCACCAAAAAAGAAGAAAATTGTCAAGAGAAAAATATCAACTCCAAAGCGAAAACTATCCGAAGAAGAGGGGACCCCCACACCACCTTCTACTAGCGACGTGGAGGAAATTCTAAAGGTAATGACTGAACCCATGCCCACGAAGCTAAGTCCATTAGGGCCTCGACTGACGAAGCTTTTTCAAAAGGTGGCGGAGCCGGAAAAAACGAAGATAGCCAAAGCGAAAAGGCAAAGAATTATTGCCGTAACAGAAGTTATTGACAAGACGCCACCGAGGGCGTCAATTCAGAAAACACCAGCTGTTGAGGGCACAGAAAATGTCGAAGTCGCACCTTCGGAGGTCGCGGCTACCGAAGCCGCTACAGCCGAAGATGTAAACTTAGAATCTACTATTGAAGACATCAACAAAATTTTAACAGACATGGCTGCAGAAGAAGCTGCCACCACTGCTGAAGAAACCATGGCCACAGTGCCTGGGAAAGGGAAAGAAATAGCCGAAGACACTTCGGACGACGAAGCCTACTCATTTCAAAATTTAGTCGGGCAAAAACTGTCGAAGGCCGAAAAAGAAGAGCTTAAGGAATACGCCAAATCTTGCGGATACAAGCCAGGAGCTCTTCTATTTGGAGGCATTGATGATGAAAAACTGGGCTGCATCCGGGACTCAGCTGGGGCTAAGGTCATCGGTACTCTATCAAAGAGTATCGGTTTTCCGAAACTAGAGACAGACATCAGCCGCTACCGACGACAACATATCGTCGGCAGCTTATTTTATTCAAATTTCAAGGTAAACATCCTTCTCTCTAACTTCTATTGTTTTTTAATAATGGCAATATTCTTTAACGAAGGTTGTTTATTTGCAGAGCATGCTTCTAAGCAAAGCTTTGAGGATGCAGCAAGATCTAGAAGATAAGAAGCACGAAGCTATAATTGAAAATTTAGAGAGCAAGATAAAAGAACAATCAGCTATTATTGAAAAGAAAGACTTCGAACTTCAATCAACCGAAGGCTTGCTGGCAGAGACTGAAGCCAAAGTAGCAGAATTGAATTCGAAGCTTCTCTGCCAATCAAAACAATTTGAACAAGAGAAGCTAGAACTTGATTCGAAACTTGAAGCCGAAGTCCAAGCCAACTCAAATTTGAAGAAATCATTAACAAGCCTTCAGGATAAATGTTTGAATTTTAGCAACAATTGTATCCAACAACTAAAGAAGATCTTTTACTCAGTTGGAGCCAGCAGCGGGAAATTTACCCCTTCGGATGAAGATTTACCAAAAGCCTTCGATCATATCGAAGCTGAAATTGAAGAACTTGACGAAGTTATAGCTGGGCACGGTGACTTCTGTGCCTGGGTAGCTTCTCGGGGTACTGCTGCAGCATTCCTGAAGGCTGGCTGCGAGCATGGAAAGATTGTCAACAGGCCCAACTTCGCCCTGTCTCCATCAATTCTCGACGACATTCCTGACCTCGCCCGGAGCATCTCAAATAGATTCATAAAAATGATATGGACAAAAGGCGGGCGAGAGAAGGCTGGGGACGAAGCTCGAAGTCATCTTGAACCAGTAAGAAATCATACTTTGTACTTACCTTCTCCTTCACACTTGATTTTTACTCGGGATACATTGATTCATGTAGGATGACGAAGCTGAAGGTGATACTTAAAGGAAATGCCGCCGAAGCAGAAACCTGACGAAGATTAATAGGAGTAGACTAGAAAAAACTCAGGAGAATTTGTAACAACTTTTTGTAAATACAATTAATCTATTCTCAAGGAACTTTGTTCATACCTTGTAATATATTCTTACCCTTTTATTGAGACGCTTTGATGTGGACGAAATCAGTATTTTGAGCCGAAGGCGAAAAAACACCTTCCCTTCTTTTCGTACACAACGAAGCATAAAAGACCATTTCTTCTTTTTGCCAAAGCTTTTCTTTTTTGTACATGACGAAACATAAAAGACCGCTTCTTCCTCTTGCCGAAGCTTTTTCTTTTTTGTACATAACGGAACATAAAAGACCACTTCTTCCTTTTGCCGAAGCAACCACTTAGGAACACAAATGCTATGAATGAATGCTTATGAATGCAAATGCTATGATGTAATGTGCGAATGAATGTCCAAAGCATATAACCGAAGCCACACTCAACCATTATTTCCTTGGAATCAACCACACATCAGCTCTGCATTCCCTTAGGAACGACTTTGGAGCTTCCTCGTCTTTTACTTAGACGGTATAAACTCTGCATTCCCTTAGGAACGTCTTTGGAGTTTCTTCGCCTTTTACTTAGGCGGTATAAGCTCTGCATTCCCTTAGGAACGTCTTTGGAGCTTCTTCGTCTTTTACTTAGACGGTACCAGCGTTGACTTTTCGCTGAGAGCTCTGCATCCCCTTAGGGACGTCTTTGGAGCTTCTTCTCTTTTTTCTTTTTCAGTTTCTGCACTCGATGGTGCGTTCTCAGCTGTTACATTTACATTTTTTGGGGGATTTTGCTCTTATAAGACTAAAAAAGGAAATTACACATGATGGCCCCATTAAAAACCTTTCTCCCCCTTCGGAAAGGAAAAGGGTGCCATGAAAAAGAAAAGAAAAAACATAAAAAATTACATCATGTTATACATAGTATCGCCGAAGCTCATCCGCATTCCAAGACCTTGGAATTTCGTTGCCATCCATGTCCTTCAATCTGTACGATCCAGGCCTTGACGAAGATACTACTAAGAATGGTCCTTCCCATTTCAACTGTAGCTTACCCACTGTATCTGGGTTAGCCACTCTCCGAAGCACCAAGTGTCCCGGCTCAATATTTTTTAGCCGGACTTTTCTATCTCGCCATTTAACTGTTTCAGCCTGATATTTATTGATATTCTCCACGGCCTGAAGCCTGATCCCTTCTAAAGCATCCTTTTCCACAAGGCAAGCATCTTCGGGACCTGATTCTGCCGAAGCTACTACTCTTATTGATCCAGCTTTTGCTTCCTCCGGAGTTATTGCTTCGTCACCGAATAATAATTTGAATGGGGTAAAGCCTGTAGACCTTGATGTTGTTGTATTGTGGCTCCACACCACTTTGATTAACTGATCTGGCCACTTTCCCCTGGGTTGATTGAAGATTAACTTCATTATTCCTGTCATTATAATGCCGTTGGCCCTTTCAACGAGCCCATTTGACTCCGGATGCCTGACTGATGCAAAATGGATCTTCGTTCCAATTTGATCACAGAAATTTCTGAAAGCTTCGGAGTCAAACTGCGTTCCATTATCTACAGTGATTGCCTTCGGTACCCCGAAGCGACAGACAATATTCTGCCAGAAAAACTTTTGGACAGTGGCCGAAGTTATTGTGGCCAATGGCTTCGCCTCAATCCACTTGGAAAAATACTCCACAGCCACCATAACATATTTTAGATTCCCTTGAGCCGGTGGTAATGGACCCAACAAGTCAAGGCCCCACCTTTGCAATGGCCAGATGGGTTGTATCAGCTGTGTCAAAGACGAAGGTTGTTTTTTGATGAAGACATCCACACTACTGATGCATCTATACCAATACAAGTACCAATTTCTGGTCCCATTACTCACGCTCGTGCTCGTCAACTCAACCATCAGGTGATTACACTCTTGAGTTCATGTCCATCATATTTAGACCATGGAGACCCGT
The DNA here is from genome assembly GCF_902167145.1 of Zea mays. NCBI lineage: Eukaryota > Viridiplantae > Streptophyta > Magnoliopsida > Poales > Poaceae > Zea > Zea mays. The sequence continues at coordinate 87,472,048 of NC_050098.1, forward strand.
GCACTCTTGTTTTGCTTAGGAATCAGGGAGAAGACCGAAAGGGAAAAGGATTTGAACATGCTGGATTCGGACTGCAGAAGAACACCAACTTGTGACGGTCACCACGGTCAGATGCGGGCTCGGATTGGAATGTTCAAGCACAACATGGAAAGCTTATCAAGTCTACTTTCATATGGATCCGGAATTATAGTCATATCTGTTCTGAGGCCGCCGTAATCATTGTTTTCTTACCGAGACATTTCCTGCCTTTTCTGCCCATGGTGCTGCGTCACCCTATTTTGGCCCAATGGGTCGTGTATCAAGTTAGGTCCATTAGGGACGCATCCTAGGGTTGCAGCACGACCCCAATACCCTTGTGGTCGTCCTCCCATGTTTATAAACCCCCTAGCCGCCACCAAGAACAGCGGGTTTTGTTTAGATCAAGTTTAGCTCTCGCTACTTGCTTGCAAGCGCGCGTGCTAGTTCAGCCGCCCGTCTTCTTGTCTTCGGAACCCCACCATATTGTAGTTTGATCTTTAAACCTACATTTAGATCTGGTAATTCAGTACTTGTTCTACTTGTTCTTGCTAGTTCTTCGATTGCTTGCAGGACGAGTGCCCTAGTGGCCAGGGTGTCACGCTCCACAAGATCGTGACAGCCATAGGAGGTGGTGTATCGGTTGCTAAGGCGCAGCGTCTTTGGAAGGCTGTAGTCGGGCCGTGAACGTCGTCTCCTCCCCCAATCGAGTTATTCCACACCCTCTCATCGAAAGATCGGGCAATCACCCAACGGGTGCACATCAGTTGGTAATCAGAGCAAGGTTTATCGGTGAGAGATTTACTTTTCTTCGCTGTTTTCTTATCTCCTATAGTCCAGAAAAAGCCAAAAAAATAGTAGATTAGTTTTACCGCAATCCTATAAACCATTGAGCATTTACTAGTACTACTTAGTTAGGGCTTGTTGAGTTTTTGGTTGCATCGGTTGTGTCGAGTTGCTGGTCTTAGTTTATTCCTTTAGAGTTTTGAGTTCTACCACGTTTTGGTCACCACGAAATCCACCATCACCAAAAACATCTCTGGTTCGTTTTTGCCACCACGGATACATATCATATCCGATTTGGAAGTTTAAATACAATCTGGAAAGCTTATCTTATCTTCTTTCCAACGGATCTGACCTTATCTCAAAATTCGTTCTGAGCGCTCCGCAATCATCGTAGAGATTTCTGGACTTCCTATATTAACAAGATTTGTTAAATCTGATTTAAAGGGGTTAGTGAAAAAAAGGGTTTAGGCCCCTGCAAAAAAAAACAGAAGAAGAAGAAAAAAAAAAGAATAGAAAAGAAAAAAAAAAGGAAAAGAAGAAGAAGGGGGCTGAATCTCTAAATCTGTTGTTTCTCTTTGTGCTGTGCTAGTTGTTCTTTTTCAGTGACTACCTTTGTGCCTAGGCTCACGTCTCTAGCCTGGTTTAGCCTAGGACCAGCACAGTACCACCGTTGAACGATTATTCAGCTTGCTTTTGTAACTAACGTGGTACTAGTGTATTCCTTGCTTCAGCCCACCTACAACTCTACATATTTCGACTACAGTTTGACAGGTCGTGTTGCTGCGGCACCGATACACTTATTCCACGGTTGCAGACTTGTTGGTTGCTGACCCCTCCTGTTGTGCAAGGTAAGAATTGGTAAGAGCTTGTGTGGCAGGTTGAGAGTGAGCGCCTTGCAGTAGCTACATCCTAATAGTTGTAGAGTTTTTATTCCTTCACGTTTTTTTTTGTTGCCTCTGTTCGTCTAACCATGGCAGGATTGGAGGTTGATGATGCTTCTCGTAATATGCCACACTCTCCTCGCACCAAGGGTATCATACAACACTTTGTAAGGCTAGTGAAGACGCACACGGAAGGTCTTGATAATGACATGCAGGTGACGAATGAAAAGATGGGGCAATTGGAGGCCACACAGATCGACACGAACACCAAACTTGCAAATGTGGAAATGACAGTTGCTCATATTGACAAGAGCCTTGTCGCACTCTTGAGGCGGTTTGATGAGATGCATGCTAATATCAATGGTGGGCGTGATGAGGGCGCCGAAGGTAACTGGGATGACTATGTTGCTGATACTGAACAAGATGACCAAGAAGCACCTAATCGCCGGCGACTACGTACTAACCGTAGAGGTATGGGTGGTTTTCACCGACGTGAGGTACATGGTAATGATGATGCTTTTAGTAAGGTTAAATTTAAAATACCTCCTTTTGATGGTAAATATGACCCTGATGCTTACATTACTTGGGAGATTGCGGTTGATCAAAAGTTTGCATGCCATGAATTTCCTGAGAATGCGCGGGTTAGAGCTGCTACTAGTGAGTTTACTGAATTTGCTTCTGTTTGGTGGATAGAACATGGTAAGAAGAATCCTAATAACATGCCACAAACTTGGGATGCGTTGAAACGGGTCATGCGGGCTAGATTTGTTCCTTCTTATTATGCACGTGATATGTTAAACAAGTTGCAACAATTGAGACAGGGTACTAAAAGTGTAGAAGAATATTATCAGGAATTACAAATGGGTATGCTGCGTTGTAACATAGAGGAGGGTGAGGAATCTGCTATGGCTAGATTTTTGGGCGGGTTAAATAGGGAAATTCAGGACATCCTTGCTTATAAAGATTATGCTAATGTAACCCGATTGTTTCATCTTGCTTGCAAAGCTGAAAGGGAAGTGCAGGGACGACGTGCTAGTGCAAGGTCTAATGTTTCTGCAGGAAAATCTACACCATGGCAACAGCGCACGACTACGTCCATGACCGGTCGTACACTAGCACCAACTCCCTCGCCAAGTCGACCAGCACCCCCGCCTTCCTCCGGCGACAAACCACGTGCATCTTCCACAAATTCAGCAACCAAATCTGCCCAGAAACCAGCAGGTAGTGCCTCTTCAGTAGCCTCCACGGGTAGAACAAGAGATGTTATGTGTTATCGATGCAAGGGCTATGGACACGTGCAGCGTGATTGTCCTAATCAGCGTGTTTTGGTGGTAAAAGACGATGGTGGGTATTCTTCTGCTAGTGATTTGGATGAAGCTACACTTGCTTTGCTTGCGGCTGATGATGCAGGCACTAAGGAACCACCCGAAGAACAGATTGGTGCAGATGATGCAGAGCATTATGAGAGCCTCATTGTACAGCGTGTGCTTAGTGCACAAATGGAGAAGGCAGAGCAGAATCAGCGACATACATTGTTTCAAACAAAGTGTGTCATTAAGGAGCGTTCATGTCGTTTGATCATTGATGGAGGTAGCTGCAACAACTTGGCTAGCAGCGACATGGTGGAGAAGCTTGCACTTACGACCAAACCGCACCCACATCCATATCACATTCAATGGCTCAACAATAGTGGTAAGGTCAAGGTAACCAAGTTGGTACGAATTAATTTTGCTATTGGTTCATATCGTGATGTTGTTGACTGTGATGTTGTGCCTATGGATGCTTGTAATATTCTGCTAGGTAGACCATGGCAATTTGATTCAGATTGTATGCATCATGGTAGATCAAATCAATATTCTCTCATACACCATGATAAGAAAATTATTTTGCTTCCCATGTCCCCTGAGGCTATTGTGCGTGATGATGTTGCTAAAGCTACCAAAGCTAAAACTGAGAACAACAAGAATATTAAAGCTGTTGGTAATAACAAAGATGGGATAAAATTGAAAGGACATTGCTTGCTTGCAACAAAAACTGATGTTAATGAATTATTTGCTTCCACTACTGTTGCCTACGCCTTGGTATGCAAGGATGCTTTGATTTCAATTCAAGATATGCAGCATTCTTTGCCTCCTGTTATTACTAACATTTTGCAGGAGTATTCTGATGTATTTCCAAGTGAGATACCAGAGGGGCTGCCACCTATACGAGGGATTGAGCACCAAATTGATCTTATTCCTGGTGCATCTTTGCCGAATCGTGCGCCATATAGGACAAATCCAGAGGAAACAAAAGAAATTCAGCGACAAGTGCAAGAACTACTCGACAAAGGTTACGTGCGTGAGTCTCTTAGTCCGTGTGCTGTTCCGGTTATTTTAGTGCCTAAAAAAGATGGAACATGGCGTATGTGTGTTGATTGTAGGGCTATTAATAATATCACGATACGTTATCGACACCCTATTCCACGTTTAGATGATATGCTTGATGAATTGAGTGGTGCCATTGTCTTTTCTAAAGTTGATTTGCGTAGTGGGTACCACCAGATTCGTATGAAATTGGGAGATGAATGGAAAACTGCTTTCAAAACTAAGTTCGGATTGTATGAGTGGTTAGTCATGCCTTTTGGGTTAACTAATGCACCTAGCACTTTCATGAGATTAATGAACGAGGTTTTGCGTGCCTTCATTGGAAAATTTGTGGTAGTATACTTTGATGACATATTGATCTACAGCAAATCTATGGATGAACATGTTGATCACATGCGTGCTGTTTTTAATGCTTTACGAGATGCACGTTTATTTGGTAACCTTGAGAAGTGCACATTTTGCACCGATCGAGTTTCGTTTCTTGGTTATGTTGTGACTCCACAGGGAATTGAGGTTGATCAAGCCAAGGTAGAAGCGATACATGGATGGCCTATGCCAAAGACTATCACACAGGTGCGGAGTTTCCTAGGACTTGCTGGCTTCTATCGCCGTTTTGTGAAGGACTTTAGCACCATTGCTGCACCTTTGAATGAGCTTACGAAGAAGGGAGTGCATTTTAGTTGGGGCAAAGTACAAGAGCACGCTTTCAACGTGCTGAAAGATAAGTTGACACATGCACCTCTCCTCCAACTTCCTGATTTTAATAAGACTTTTGAGCTTGAATGTGATGCTAGTGGAATTGGATTGGGTGGTGTTTTGTTACAAGAAGGCAAACCTGTTGCATATTTTAGTGAAAAATTGAGTGGGTCTGTTCTAAATTATTCTACTTATGATAAGGAATTATATGCTCTTGTGCGAACATTAGAAACATGGCAGCATTATTTGTGGCCCAAAGAGTTTGTTATTCATTCTGATCATGAATCTTTGAAACATATTCGTAGTCAAGGAAAACTGAACCGTAGACATGCTAAGTGGGTTGAATTTATCGAATCGTTTCCTTATGTTATTAAGCACAAGAAAGGAAAAGAGAATATCATTGCTGACGCTTTGTCTAGGAGATATACTTTGCTGAATCAACTTGACTACAAAATCTTTGGATTAGAGACGATTAAAGACCAATATGTTCATGATGCTGATTTTAAAGATGTGTTGCTGCATTGTAAAGATGGGAAAGGATGGAACAAATATATCGTTAGTGATGGGTTTGTGTTTAGAGCTAACAAGCTATGCATTCCAGCTAGCTCCGTTCGTTTGTTGTTGTTACAGGAAGCACATGGAGGTGGCTTAATGGGACATTTTGGAGCAAAGAAAACGGAGGACATACTTGCTGGTCATTTCTTTTGGCCCAAGATGAGAAGAGATGTGGTGAGATTGGTTGCTCGTTGCACGACATGCCAAAAGGCGAAGTCACGGTTAAATCCACACGGTTTGTATTTGCCTCTACCCGTTCCTAGTGCTCCTTGGGAAGATATTTCTATGGATTTTGTGCTGGGATTGCCTAGGACTAGGAAGGGACGTGATAGTGTGTTTGTGGTTGTTGATAGATTTTCTAAGATGGCACATTTCATACCATGTCATAAAACTGACGATGCTACTCATATTGCTGATTTGTTCTTTCGTGAAATTGTTCGCTTGCATGGTGTGCCCAACACAATCGTTTCTGATCGTGATGCTAAATTTCTTAGTCATTTTTGGAGGACTTTGTGGGCAAAATTGGGGACTAAGCTTTTATTTTCTACTACATGTCATCCTCAAACTGATGGTCAAACTGAAGTTGTGAATAGAACTTTGTCTACTATGTTAAGGGCAGTTCTAAAGAAGAATATTAAGATGTGGGAGGACTGTTTGCCTCATATTGAATTTGCTTATAATCGATCATTGCATTCTACTACAAAGATGTGCCCATTTCAGATTGTATATGGTTTGTTACCTCGTGCTCCTATTGATTTAATGCCTTTGCCATCTTCTGAAAAACTAAATTTTGATGCTACTAGGCGTGCTGAATTGATGTTAAAACTGCACGAAACTACTAAAGAAAACATAGAGCGTATGAATGCTAGATATAAGTTTGCTAGTGATAAAGGTAGAAAGGAAATAAATTTTGAACCTGGAGATTTAGTTTGGTTGCATTTGAGAAAGGAAAGGTTTCCTGAATTACGAAAATCTAAATTGTTGCCTCGAGCCGATGGACCGTTTAAAGTGCTAGAGAAAATTAACGACAATGCATATAGGCTAGATCTGCCTGCAGACTTTGGGGTTAGCCCCACATTTAACATTGCAGATTTAAAGCCCTACTTGGGAGAGGAAGTTGAGCTTGAGTCGAGGACGACTCAAATGCAAGAAGGGGAGAATGATGAAGACATCCACACTACTGATGCATCTATACCAATACAAGTACCAATTTCTGGTCCCATTACTCGCGCTCGTGCTCGTCAACTCAACCATCAGGTGATTACACTCTTGAGTTCATGTCCATCATATTTAGACCATGGAGACCCGTGCACTCTTGTTTTGCTTAGGAATCAGGGAGAAGACCGAAAGGGAAAAGGATTTGAACATGCTGGATTCGGACTGCAGAAGAACACCAACTTGTGACGGTCACCACGGTCAGATGCGGGCTCGGATTGGAATGTTCAAGCACAACATGGAAAGCTTATCAAGTCTACTTTCATATGGATCCGGAATTATAGTCATATCTGTTCTGAGGCCGCCGTAATCATTGTTTTCTTACCGAGACATTTCCTGCCTTTTCTGCCCATGGTGCTGCGTCACCCTATTTTGGCCCAATGGGTCGTGTATCAAGTTAGGTCCATTAGGGACGCATCCTAGGGTTGCAGCACGACCCCAATACCCTTGTGGTCGTCCTCCCATGTTTATAAACCCCCTAGCCGCCACCAAGAACAGCGGGTTTTGTTTAGATCAAGTTTAGCTCTCGCTACTTGCTTGCAAGCGCGCGTGCTAGTTCAGCCGCCCGTCTTCTTGTCTTCGGAACCCCACCATATTGTAGTTTGATCTTTAAACCTACATTTAGATCTGGTAATTCAGTACTTGTTCTACTTGTTCTTGCTAGTTCTTCGATTGCTTGCAGGACGAGTGCCCTAGTGGCCAGGGTGTCACGCTCCACAAGATCGTGACAGCCATAGGAGGTGGTGTATCGGTTGCTAAGGCGCAGCGTCTTTGGAAGGCTGTAGTCGGGCCGTGAACGTCGTCTCCTCCCCCAATCGAGTTATTCCACACCCTCTCATCGAAAGATCGGGCAATCACCCAACGGGTGCACATCATTTTTGATCTCTTGCACATTTCTGACAACCTTCGCACTTTTGCACTAACTCCGCCGCATCCGAAGCTGCCTTCGGCCAATAAAACCCTTGGCGGAAGACTTTCCCAAGTAATGGCCTGGATCCGATGTGGGATCCACACAGGCCTGCATGTATCTCTTTCATCAACTCTATACCTTCGGCTCTAGATAAGCACTTGAGCAGCGGAGCGCAAACTCCATGTTTGTATAATTCCCCTTCTATCATGACATACGGACGAGCTCTTGCCTCTATTCTTTTATTGTAAGCTTCGTCATCTGAAAGGAACTTACCCTGAAGGTAAGAGATTATTTCAGTTCTCCAATCTTCGCTGTAAACAGGAGATATGTTGAGGACTGCTCTTTCAAGGAGCTCCACTGAAGGTGCCTTTATTGTTTCGAAGAACACATCCGAAGGTAACGGCAGCCCCTGTGCCACAGACTTAGCTAGCAAATCAGCATGCTCATTTTGTCCTCGAGGAATATTCTTGACAGAGAATCCTTCGAAGGATGCTTCGATCCTTCGGACCGTACCTAGATATTTTTCAAGCTTCGGATCTTTAGCCTTGCAACTTTTGTCAACATGACCCGAAACCACCTGGGAATCAGTTTTAAGAATTGCCCTTCTGATTCCCATTGCCTTTAATTTCCGAAGGCCCAGAAGCAGGGCTTCGTACTCAGCAATATTGTTCGTGCAGCTGAAATCAAGTCTTGCTGCATAACAAGTTTTGACCTTGGATGGTGAAACCAACACAGCAGCTGCACCTGCTCCGAAGATTCCCCAAGAGCCATCACAAAACACTGTCCACACTTCGGCATCTTTATTTGCTTCTTCATCCTGAGCCCCTGGCGTCCATTCGGCAATGAAATCTGCCAATGCTTGAGACTGGATCGAAGATCTATGCACATAATCAATGTAAAATTCGTTGAGCTCTGCAGCCCATTTCCCAATCCGTCCAGTAGCTTCTCTATTTCTCATTATATCCTTCAACGGCTGCGAAGAAGGAACAATGATATTGTATGCCTGAAAATAATGCCGAAGCTTCCTGGATGCCATTAAAACGGCATATAATACCTTCTCCAGCTCTGTATAATTTTTCTTTGAGACACTAAGGACCTCAGATACAAAATACACTGGAACTTGCTTCTTGAGCTGGCCATAAAGCTTCTCCTGGACAAGCGCCGCACTTACTGCTGAGTGCGAAGCTGCCACATATAACAACAGAGGAGCCCCTGGCGTTGGCGGAGTTAATGTTGTGAGATCTATCAAGTATTGCTTCAACTCTTCGAAGGCTTTTTGTTGACTTGGGCCCCATTGAAAGACTTCGGCTGACTTCAGCACCTCGAAAAATGGTAAGTTTCTTTCTGCTGATCTGGATATAAATCTGTTGAGAGATGCCAGCCTTCCTGTCAATCTTTGGGCCCCTTTTCTTGTAGTTGGTGGCTCCATTCGAAGTATAGCTTCGATTTTATTTGGATTAGCTTCGATTCCCTTTGTTGAAACCAAGCATCCAAGAAATTTACCCTTCTTTACTCCGAAGACACATTTCTCTGGATTCAGCTTCAAACCAGCTTGTCTGAAGCTGGCGAAGGTCTCCTGCAGATCAACAATATGATTTTCCTGCTTCGTGCTTTTGACGATAATGTCATCAACATAGGTCAACACATTTCTGCCTATTTGAGACTGAAGAACCTTCGCAGTCATTCTGCTGAAACTTCCTCCAGCGTTTTTGAGCCCCTCAGGCATCCGAAGATAGCAATACGTGCCACTTGGAGTTATGAAGCTAGTTTTCGGCTCATCTTCCTTTTTCATCCAGATTTGATGATATCCTGAGTAACAGTCCAAGAGACTCATGAGCTCTGAAGAAGCTGCTGCATCGACTAGAGAGTCTATCCTTGGCAACGGGAATTCGTCCTTCGGACAAGCCTTGTTGAGATCTGTGAAATCGATACACATTCTCCACTTGCCATTGGCCTTCTTCACCATAACAGTGTTAGCTAGCCACTCTGGATACTTCACTTCTCTGATAACTCCTGCACTGAGGAGTCTTTTTACTTCATTGCGAGCCCCTTCGGCCTTGTCATTAGACATTTTCCGAAGCCTCTGCTTTCGGGGTCTGAAGGATGGGTCAACATTGAGCGAATGTTCAATAACATCCCGATTTACTCCACAGAGATCATTAGCCGACCATGCAAAAACATCTTTGTTGTTGAATAAAAACCTTATCAAGGTTTTCTCCTGGTCTTCAGATAATTGCGAGCCCAACAGCACCTTCTGCTCTGCTATGTCCTCACACAATAGCATGGGCTTCGGCTGATCTGCTGAAGCTGCCTTCTCCCTTCTGAATTTGTACTGTTCACAAGCTTCAGTTCCATCTATATTATGGATTGCCTTGGAGTCGGTCCAGCTTCCTTCGGCCCTTCTAGCAGCTTCCTGGCTTCCATGGATAGCAATAGGCCCTTGGTCCGAAGGTATCTTCATGCAAAGATAGGCAGGATGAAGGATTGCTTCGAAGGCATTAAGAGTACCACGACCAATAATTGCATTGTAAGGATATTCCATGTCAACAATGTCAAACACAACTTGCTCAGTTCTAGTGTTGTTGATGAATCCGAAGGTTACTGACATGGTGATCTTGCCCAGTGCTACAATCTGTCTTCCTCCGAAGCCACAAAGAGGATGTGTAGCATCATGAATCTTATCTTCTGGCTCTTGCATTTGTCTGAAGGCTTTAGCAAATATGATGTCAGCTGCACTGCCTGTATCGACCAAGACATTGTGAACCAGAAATCCTTTGATAACACAAGAGATAACCATGGCATCGTTGTGTGGGTAATCTTTGAGCTGAAGGTCCTCTTGAGAGAAGGTAATAGGAATGTGAGACCATCTTGATTTGATGAAGGGTCCTTGCACCCCAACATGCTGTACTCTTCTCTGCGCTTCCTTCTTCTGCTTCTTGTTAGCTGGCTCTGAGGACGAGCCACCTGTGATCGGGAGCACCAGCTTCGGGTCCGAAGCAACTCCAGCTTGATTGTTGAACGAAGCCATGAGCTCAGAAAAGTGGAAGTGAGTTCACCGGAGGTGGGCGCCAATGTTGGGGACTTGTTCTCAAATGCTATGAATTAAGAACAAGGCAACATAGAATGTTAAATGATACTGTCCTTCGTCCGCGAAGCATTATTCCTTTGAGGATAATGGATCTTAGACGAAGGTTGATAAGCGTCTTATTACGAAGTTGAACCTTCGTAATAAACTTTCAATAAACGTTGTAGAATAATGCAAAATAAAAGGTAAGAATGAATAAATGATTCACAGATGCATTATATAATATTCACTTAATATATTGAATCATAAAATACAATGATACCTATGCCTTGACAAAGGTTGTATTCCGAGAAATGCGATTGCAAATGTCAGAAAATGCGTGAACAGTAACGGAATACTGTTCACTATTTATAGGCACAGGACGCAGCCTGTGAGGAATTACAAGTATGCCCCTTATAAGAACTTACAACGTTGACTCAGACCTTTATGGACTAAAAGGTCATTCTATCTTTAAGTCGGTTTGTAATGCCGAAGCTCTGCGAAAAGGCACCTTCGGCTATCTTGTGCGAACAGCTTCATCCGAGGATCACTTCTTTCTATAAGACCTTCGGCGACGAAGCATAGACCCAACAGCAGGGGATCCACCAAACCCCTCATGAACCTGTACTGCCTTTTAGCATCAGTGTTGACATCTTCAGGTGCATAACGAGATAGCTGCAGAAACTTGTCCCTGTATTCACTAACAGACAGGGGTCCCCGCCTCAGAGCCAAGAACTCCTCTTTCTTCACGATCATCAGTCCCTCTGGAACATGGTACCTGCGGAAACTCTCGCTGAATTCCTCCCAAGTGATGGCTTCGGGGTCAGCATGGGTGGCGAGGTAGGACTCCCACCAGGACTGGGCTGCTCCCCTTAGCTGGCGGGGACCATACAGAACCTTCTCCCTGTCGTCACATTGGGCGGTGCGCAGTTCCCTTTCCACTGCACGCAGCCAGTCTTCTGTATCCATGGGGTCAACAGAATGGGCGAAGGTAGGAGGGTGCTGATGTAGCTGAGGTGCCCGATCTTTCGGCGAGTAGAGATAATTCCGATTTGGCGGAAGATGACCCTTGCGATCCGACTACGACGAGCAAGCCCGAGGCGCCAATGCAATCGCTGAACCAACTCCCTGTGGTTACCGACCTTGCTGATGCGAGATCGGCCTGATCACGAAGATCGTTTCCTGTGCGCAATCGAAGAACGAACAAGAAAAAGATGCGAGCAATCTAATCTATTACTCGAGGGTGGAGTTCTGAATACACGAAGACAGCGCAGATTTGCGCGTGTTCGAGAGTAGCTAAGGCTAATGTAAAACAAAACTCGAAAATAAAGGAGGCGCAACTCCTGGATAAATAGAGGGGGCGTGATAGTCGCCTAGAGGGGGGGGTGAATAGGGCGAAACTGAAATTTACAAATATAAACACAACTACAAGCCGGGTTAGCGTTAGAAATAAGAACGAGTCCGAGAGAGAGGGTAGAAAACAAATCGCAAGCAAATGAAGAGTGTGACACGCGGATTTGTTTTACCGAGGTTCGGTTCTCGCAAACCTACTCCCCGTTGAGGAGGCCACAAAGGCCGGGTCTCTTTCAACCCTTCCCTCTCTCAAACGATCCCTCGGACCGAGTGAGCTTCTCTTCTCAAATCAAAGTCGGGAACAAAACTTCCCCGCAAGGGCCACCACACAATTGGTGCCTCTTGCCTTCAGTACAATGGAGTTTTGATCACAAGAACAAGTGAGAAAGAAAAGAAGCAATCCAAGCGCAAGAGCTCAAAAGAACACGACAAATCTCTCTCGCTAATCACTAAAGCCTTGTGTGGAATTGGAGAGGATTTGATCTCTTTGGTGTGTCTAGAATTGAATGCCTAGCTCTTGTAAGTGGTTGAGAAGTGGAAAACTTGAATGCAATGAATGTGGGGGTGGTTGGGGTATTTATAGCCCCAACCACCAAACTTGACCGTTGGTGGAGGCTGTCTGTTCGATGGCGCACCGGACAGTCCGGTGTACACCGGACATGTCCGGTGCCCCAGCCACGTCACCAGTGCCGTTGGAATCTGACCGTTGGAGTTCTGACTTCTGGGCCCTCCTCGATGTCCGGTGGCGCACCGGACATGAACTGTTCAGTGTCCGGTGCGCCGGTATGGGCGCGCCAGCCTTCTGCGCGCGCTGCGCGCGCATTTAATGCGTTGCAGGTAGCCGTTGGCGCGAAGTAGCCGTTGCTCCGAGAATGCACCGGACAGTCCGGTGCACACCGGACATGTCCGGTGAATTATAGCGGAGCAGCCTTCGTGAAATCTCGAGGCTGGCGAGTTCCAGAGCCGCGTCCCGTTGGAGCACCGGACACTGTCCGGTGTACACCGGACAGTTCGGTGAATTATAGCGCGCCGGCTCTGAGAATTTCCCGAGGCTGAGGAGTTCTGAGCGAAGTCCCCTGTTGCACCATACACTGTCCGGTGCGCCACCGGACAGTCCGGTGTGCCAGACCAGGGAGCCTTTCGGGATGCCTTTGGCTCTCAAATTGGAACCCAACTTTAGTCTTTTTAATTGGCTTGTTGTGAACCTTTGACACCTGTATAACTTATACACTAGAGCAAACTAGTTAGTCCAATTGTTTGTGTTGGGCAATTCAACCACCAAAATTATTTAGGAACTAGGTGTAAGCCTAATTCCCTTTCAATCTCCCCCTTTTTGGTGATTGATGCCAACACAAACCAAAGCAAATATAGAAGTGCATAATTGTACTAGTTTGCATAATGTAAGTGTAAAGGTTGCTTGGAATTGAGCCAATATTAACACTTACAAGATATGCATGGATCGTTTCTTTGTTTTTAACATTTTGGACCACACTTGCACCACATGTTTTGTTTTTGCAAACAATTTTGTAAATCCTTTTCAAAGTTCTTTTGCAAATAGTCAAAGGTAAATGAATAAGATTTGCAAAGCGTTTTCAAGATTTGAAATTTCCTTCCCCTGTTTCAACCGCTTTTCCTTTGACTAAACAAAATTCCCCCTAAATGAGATCCTCCTCTTAGTGTTCAAGAGGGTTTTGATATACAATTTTTGAAATACTGCTTTCTCCCCCTTTTGAACACAATAGGATACCAATTGAAAAATGCTCTCAAAAAAGTTTTTGAAATTGGTGGTGGTGCGGTCCTTTTGCTTTGGGCTCATACTTTCTCCCCCTTTGGCATGAATCGCCAAAAACGGAATCATTAGAGCCCTTGAAGTACTTTCTTCCCATTTGGTCATAAATAAATGAGTTAAGATTATACCAAAGACGAAGTTCTTTTGCTTTCTCCCCCAAAGATGGAGAGTGACTCGGAGCGACGACTAAGGATGAGTTACGGAGTGGAAGCCTTTGTCTTCGCCGAAGACTCCAATTCCCTTTCAATACACCTATGACTTGGTTTGAAATAGACTTGAAAAGCACATTAGTCATATCATATGAAAGAGACATGATCAAAGGTATACAAATGAGCTATGTGTGCAAGTTAGCAAAAGAAATTTCGCGAATCAAGAATATTGAGCTCATGCCTAAGTTTGTTAAAAGTTTGTTCATCAAGAGGCTTGGTAAAGATATCGGCTAATTGATCTTTAGTATTAATGTAAGAAATCTCGATATCTCCCTTTTGTTGGTGATCCCTCAAAAAGTGATACCGAATGGCTATGTGTTTAGTGCGGCTATGCTCGACGGGATTATCCGCCATCTTGATTGCACTCTCATTATCACATAGCAAAGGGACTTTGGTTAATTTGTAACCGTAGTCCCGCAGGGTTTGCCTCATCCAAAGCAATTGCGCGCAACAATGGCCTGCGACAATGTACTCGGCTTCGGCGGTGGAAAGAGCGACCGAATTTTGCTTCTTTGAAGCCCAAGACACCAAGGATCTTCCCAAGAACTGGCAAGTCCCCGATTTGCTCTTCCTATTGATTTTGCACCCCGCCCAATCGGCATCTGAATAACCAATCAAATCAAATGTGGATCCCCTAGGATACCAAAGCCCAAACTTAGGAGTGTAAGCCAAATATCTCAAGATTCGTTTTACGGCCGTAAGGTGAGCTTCCTTAGGGTCGGCTTGGAATCTTGCACACATGCATACGGAAAGCATAATATCCGGTCGAGATGCACATAAATAGAGTAAAGAACCTATCATTGACCGGTATACCTTTTGATCCACGGACTTACCTCCCGTGTCGAGGTCGAGATGCCCATTAGTTCCCATGGGTGTCTTGATGGGCTTGGCATCCTTCATCCCAAACTTGTTTAGAATGTCTTGAGTATACTTCGTTTGGCTAATGAAGGTGCCCTCTTGGAGTTGCTTCACTTGAAATCCCAAGAAGTACTTCAGTTCCCCCATCATAGACATCTCGAATTTCTGTGTCATGATCCTACTAAATTCTTCACATGTAGACTCGTTAGTAGACCCAAATATGATATCATCAACATAAATTTGGCATACAAACAAGTCATTTTCAAGAGTTTTAGTGAATAGAGTAGGATCGGCCTTTCCGACTTTGAAGCCATTAGTGATGAGGAAATCTCTAAGGCATTCATACCATGCTCTTGGGGCTTGCTTGAGCCCATAAAGCGCCTTAGAGAGTTTGTAGACATGATTAGGGTACTCACTATCTTCAAAGCCGGGAGGTTGCTCAACATAGACCTCTTCCTTGATTGGTCCATTGAGGAAGGCACTCTTCACGTCCATTTGATAAAGCTTAAAGCCATGGTAAGTAGCATAGGCTAATAATATGCGAATTGACTCAAGCCTAGCTACGGGTGCATAGGTTTCATCGAAATCCAAACCTTCGACTTGGGAGTATCCTTTGGCCACAAGTCGAGCTTTGTTCCTTATCACCACACCATGCTCATCTTGCTTGTTGCGGAAGACCCATTTGGTTCCTACAACATTTTGGTTAGGACGTGGAACTAAATGCCATACCTCATTCCTAGTGAAATTGTTGAGCTCCTCTTGCATTGCCACCACCCAATCCGAATCTTGGAGTGCTTCCTCTACCCTGTGTGGCTCAATAGAGGAAACAAAAGAGTAATGCTCACAAAAATGTGCAACACGAGATCTAGTAGTTACCCCCTTATGAATGTCGCCGAGGATGGTGTCGACGGGGTGATCTCGTTGGATTGCTTGGTGGACTCTTGGGTGTGGCGGTCTTCGTTCCTCACCCTCCTTGTCTTCCTCATTTGCATCTCCCCCTTGATCAATGCCGTCATCTTGAGGTGGCTCATTTGCTTGATCTTCCATTTCATCAATTTGAGCTTCATCCTCATTTTGTGTTGGTGGAGATGCTTGCGTGGAGGAGGACGGTTGATCTTGTGCATTTGGAGGCTCTTTGGATTCCTTAGGACACACATCCCCAATGGACATGTTCCTTAGCGCGATGCACGGAGCCTCTTCAATACCTATCTCATCAAGATCAACTTGCCCTACTTGAGAGCCGTTAGTTTCATCAAACACAACGTCACATGAGACTTCAACTAGTCCAGTGGACTTGTTAAAGACCCTATATGCCCTTGTGTTTGAGTCATAACCAAGTAAAAAGCCTTCTACAGTCTTAGGAGCAAATTTAGATTTTCTACCTCTTTTAACAAGAATAAAGCATTTGCTACCAAAGACTCTAAAATATGAAATGTTGGGCTTTTTACCAGTTAGGAGTTCATAGGATGTCTTCTTGAGGATTCGGTGTAGATATAACCGGTTGATGGCGTAGCAGGTGGTGTTGACCGCCTCGGCCCAAAACCGATCCGAAGTCTTGTACTCATCAAGCATGGTCCTTGCCATGTCCAATAGAGTTCGATTCTTCCTCTCCACTACACCATTTTGTTGAGGTGTGTAGGGAGAAGAGAACTCATGCTTGATGCCCTCCTCCTCAAGGAAGCCTTCAATTTGAGAGTTCTTGAACTCCGTCCCGTTGTCGCTTCTAATTTTCTTGATCCTTAAGTCGAACTCATTTTGAGCCCGTCTCAAGAATCCCTTTAAGGTCTCTTGGGTTTGAGATTTTTCCTGTAAAAAGAATACCCAAGTGAAGCGAGAATAATCATCCACAATAACTAGACAGTACTTACTTCCGCCGATGCTTATGTAAGCAATCGGGCCGAATAGGTCCATGTGTAGGAGCTCTAGTGGCCTGTCGGTCATCATGATGTTCTTGTGTGGATGATGGGCTCCAACTTGCTTCCCTGCCTGGCATGCGCTACAAATCCTGTCTTTCTCAAAATGAACATTTGTTAATCCTAAAATGTGTTCTCCCTTTAGAAGCTTATGAAGATTCTTCATTCCAACATGAGCTAGTCGGCGGTGCCAGAGCCAACCCATGTTAGTCTTAGCAATTAAGCAAGTGTCGAGTTCAGCTCTATCAAAATCTACCAAGTATAGTTGACCCTATAACACTCCCTTAAATGCTATTGAATCATCACTTCTTCTAAAGACAGTGACACCTACATCAGTGAATAGACAGTTGTAGCCCATTTGACATAATTGGGAAACAGAAAGCAAGTTGTAATCTAAAGAATCAACAAGAAAAACATTGGAAATGGAATGGTCAGGAGATATAGCAATTTTACCAAAACCTTTGACCAAACCTTGATTTCCATCCCCGAAAGTGATAGCTCGTTGGGGATCTTTGGTTTTCTCATATGAGGAGAACATCTTCTTCTCCCCTGTCATGTGGTTTGTGCATCCGCTGTCGAGTATCCAGCTTGAGCCCCCGGATGCATAAACC
Source organism: Zea mays (assembly GCF_902167145.1). Taxonomy (NCBI): domain Eukaryota; kingdom Viridiplantae; phylum Streptophyta; class Magnoliopsida; order Poales; family Poaceae; genus Zea; species Zea mays. Next base: position 87,489,269 of record NC_050098.1, read on the forward strand.
TACAAAACAATTTTAGTTCTTGACTTTAGGTACCCAAACGGTTTTGGGTCCTTTGGCATTAGACACAAGAACTTTGGGTACCCAAACACAAGTCTTTGACCCCTTGTGTTTGCCCCCAACAAACTTGGCAACGACCTTGCCGGATTTGTTAGTCAAAACATAAGATGCATCAAAAGTTTTAAATGAAATGTTATGCTCATTTGATGCATTAGGAATTTTCCTTTTAGGCAACTTAGCATGGGTGATGAAGCTGAGGTGCCCGATCTTTCGGCGAGTAGAGATAATTCCGATTTGGCGGAAGATGACCCTTGCGATCCGACTACGACGAGCAAGCCCGAGGCGCCAATGCAATCGCTGAACCAACTCCCTGTGGTTACCGACCTTGCTGATGCGAGATCGGCCTGATCACGAAGATCGTTTCCTGTGCGCAATCGAAGAACGAACAAGAACAAGATGCGAGCAATCTAATCTATTACTCGAGGGTGGAGTTCTGAATACACGAAGACAGCGCAGATTTGCGCGTGTTCGAGAGTAGCTAAGGCTAATGTAAAACAAAACTCAGGAAATAAAGGAGGCGCAGCTCCTGAATAAATAGAGAGGGGGCGCAGCCCCTAGGGGCGGCCAACCCTAGGTCGTCCATTATGGGCCGCAATTGGGCTGGTCGTCTATTCTTCCGGGCCTTCGTTCTTTAACAACATGATGTAGTTCAATTCTCTTGCACGGGCCCGAGTCACTGGCCCAGGTGGAAGGGGTGGCGCCTGGGCTGGAGAAGGTGCTGCTGGTGTAGATGTGCTCGTGTTGGTGTTGATGTCCGCATCAATGGGTTGGTTGCCTAGAGCTAGATGTCTCATCCTTATACATAAAAGCATGATTAGGGCCAGAGTGAGACTTCCTAGAGTGAATTCTCCTAATCTTGCTCTCAGGATAACCGACAGGGTACAAAATGTAACCCTCGTTATCTTGAGGCATGGAAGCCTTGCCCTTGACAAAGTTTGACAATCTTTTAGGAGGGGCACTAATTTTGACATTGTCTCCCCTTTGGAAGCCAATGCCATCCTTAATGCCAGGGCGTCTCCCATTATAGCATGCTACGAGCAAATTTGAATTTCTCATTTTCTAAGTTGTGCTCGGCAATTTTAGCATCTAGTTTTGCTATATGATCATTTTGTTGTTTAATTAAAGCCATATGATCATGAATAGCATTAACATCAACATTTCTACATCTAGTACAAATAGAAGTGTGTTCAATGGTAGATGTAGAGTGTTTGCAAGATTTTAATTCTACAACCTTAGCATGCAACATATCATTCTTTGTTCTAAGGTCAGAAATAGTAGCATTGCAAACATCAAAATCTTTAGCCTTAGTAATTAATTTCTCATTTTCACTCCTAAGACTAGCAAGAGAAATGTTTAATTCTTCAATCCTAGCAAGCAAATCATCATTATTATCTCTAGGATTGGAAATCGAAACATTACAAACATGTGAATCAACCTTAGCATTTAAACTAGCATTTTCATTTCTAAGGTTGTCAATCATCTCATGGCAAGTGCTTAGCTCACTAGATAGTTTTTGACATTTTTCTATTTCTAGAGCGTAAGCATTTTTAACTTTAACATGCTTCTTGTTTTCCTTAATAAGGAAGTCCTCTTGGGAATCCAAAAGGTCATCCTTTTCATGAATAGCACTAACCAATTCATTTAACTTTTCCTTTTGTTCTATGGTAAGGTTGGCAAAGAGGGTACGCAAGTTATCCTCCTCATCACTAGTATTATCATCACTAGAAGACTCATATTTAGTGGAGGATTTAGATTTAACCTTCTTTCTTTTGCCGTCCTTTGCCATGAGGCACTTGTGGCCGACGTTGGGGAAGAGGAGTCCCTTGGTGACGGCGATGTTGGCGGCGTCCTCATCGGAGGAGGAGTCAGTGGAGCTCTCGTCGGAGTCCCACTCGCGGCACATGTGGGCATCGCTGCCCTTCTTCTTGTGGTACCTTTTCTTTTCTCTCCTCTTGCCCTTCTTGTCGTTATCCCTGTCACTGTCACTTGATAATGGACATTTAGCGATGAAGTGACCGGGCTTACCACACTTGTAGCAAACCTTCTTGGAACGGGATTTGTAATCTTTCCCCTTCCGTTGCTTGAGGATTTGGCGAAAGCTTTTGATGATTAAAGCCATCTCCTCATTGTCGAGCTTGGAGGCGTCAATTGGTTGCCTACTCGGTGTAGACTCCTCCTTCTTCTCCTCCGTCGCCTTAAATGCCACCGGTTGTGCTTCGGACGTGGAGGGTTCATCAAGCTCGTTGATCTTCTTGGAGCCTTTGATCATGCATTCAAAGCTCACAAAATTCCCGATAACTTCCTCGGGGGTCATTTGACTATATCTAGGATTACCACGAATTAATTGAACTTGAGTGGGGTTAAGAAAAATGAGTGATCTAAGAATAACTTTAACCACCTCGTGGTCATCCCACTTCTTGCTCCCGAGGTTGCGCACTTGGTTCACCAAAGTCTTGAGCCGGTTGTACATGTCTTGTGGCTCCTCCCCTTGGCGAAGACGGAAGCGACCGAGCTCCCCCTCGATCGTTTCCCGCTTGGTAATCTTGGTGAGTTCATCACCTTCGTGCGCGGTCTTGAGTAGGTCCCAAATTTCCTTTGCATTCTTCAACCCTTGCACTTTGTTGTATTCCTCTCTATTTAGAGAGGCCAAGAGTATGGTTGTGGCTTGGGAGTTGAAGTGCTCGATTTGGGCCACCTCGTCCTCATCATAATCCTCATCCCCTACGGATGGTACCTGTGCTCCAAACTCAACAACATTCCATATACTTTTGTGGAGTGAGGTTAGATGAAATTTCATTAAATCACTCCACCTAGCATAATCTTCGCCATCAAAAGTTGGCGGTTTGCCTAATGGAACGGAAAGTAATGGAGTATGTCTAGATGTACGAGGATAGTGTAAGGGGATCTTACTAAACTTCTTGCGCTCTTGGCGCTTAGAAGTTACGGACGGCGCATCGGAGTCGGAGGTCGATGTTGATGAAGTGTCGGTCTCGTAGTAGACCACCTTCCTCATCCTTTTGTGCTTGTCGCCTTTCCGATGTGACTTGTGGGAAGAAGATTTTTCCTTCTTCTCTCTGTGGTGTGAGGAAGAAGATCTTTTCTCCTTCCGTTTGGAGGAGTCCTTCTTCTTCTCCTTCCTCTTGGTACGGGACTCTTCCGATGAAGTGCTCCCTTGGCTTGTAGTGGGCTTGTCGCCGGTCTCCATTTCCCTCTTGGCGTGATCTCCCGACATCACTTTGAGCGGTTAGGCTCTAATGAAGCACCGGGCTTTGATACCAATTGATAGTCGCCTAGAGGGGGGGTGAATAGGGCGAAACTGAAATTTACAAATATAAACACAACTACAAGCCGGGTTAGCGTTAGAAATAAGAACGAGTCCGAGAGAGAGGGTAGAAAACAAATCGCAAGCAAATGAAGAGTGTGACACGCGGATTTGTTTTACCGAGGTTCGGTTCTCGCAAACCTACTCCACGTTGAGGAGGCCACAAAGGCCGGGTCTCTTTCAACCCTTCCCTCTCTCAAACGATCCCTCGCACCGAGTGAGCTTCTCTTCTCAAATCAAAGTCGGGAACAAAACTTCCCCGCAAGGGCCACCACACAATTGGTGCCTCTTGCCTTGAGTACAATGGAGTTTTGATCACAAGAACAAGTGAGAAAGAAAAGAAGCAATCCAAGCGCAAGAGCTCAAAAGAACACGACAAATCTCTCTCGCTAATCACTAAAGCCTTGTGTGGAATTGGAGAGGATTTGATCTCTTTGGTGTGTCTAGAATTGAATGCCTAGCTCTTGTAAGTGGTTGAGAAGTGGAAAACTTGGATGCAATGAATGTGGGGGTGGTTGGGATATTTATAGCCCCAACCACCAAACTTGACCGTTGGTGGAGGCTGTCTGTTCGATGGCGCACCGGACAGTCCGGTGTACACCGGACATGTCCAGTGCCCCAGCCACGTCACCAGTGCCGTTGGAATCTGACCGTTGGAGTTCTGACTTCTGGGCCCTCCTCGATGTCCGGTGGCGCACCGGACATGAACTGTTCAGTGTCAGGTGCGCCGGTATGGGCGCGTCTACCTTCTACGCGCGCTGCGCGCGCATTTAATGCGTTGCAGGTAGCCGTTGGCGCGAAGTAGCCGTTGCTCCGAGGATGCACCGGACAGTCCGGTGCACACCGGACATGTCCGGTGAATTATAGCGGAGCAGCCTTCGTGAAATCCCGAGGCTGGCGAGTTCCAGAGCCGCGTCCCGTTGGAGCACCGGACACTGTCCGGTGTACACCGGACACTGTCCGGTGTACACCGGACAGTTCGGTGAATTATAGCGCGCCGGCTCTGAGAATTTCCCGAGGCTGAGGAGTTCTGAGCGAAGTCCCCTGGTGCACCGGACACTGTCCGCTGCGCCACCGGACAGTCCGGTGCGCCAGACCAGGGAGCCTTTCAGGATGCCTTTGTCTCTCAAATTGGAACCCAACTTTGGTCTTTTTAATTGGCTTGTTGTAAACCTTTGACACCTGTATAACTTATACACTAGAGCAAACTAGTTAGTCCAATTGTTTGTGTTGGGCAATTCAACCACCAAAATTATTTAGGAACTAGGTGTAAGCCTAATTCCCTTTCAGGGCGCAGCCCCTAGGGCGGCCAACCCTAGGTCGTCCACTATGGGCCGCAGTTGGGCTGGTCGTCTATTCTTCTAGGCCCTCATTCTTCAGTAGCATGACGAAGTTAAGATCTCTGGCACGGGCCCGAGTGATTGGCCCAGCTAATGAAGGAAGTGGCGCTTGATGTGGAGGTGCTGCTGGTGTAGTCGTACTCATAGTGATGTCCTCATCATCCTCCCCTTCTTGAAGTGAAGTCGTCCTCGACGACAACTCCGCATCCTCGGCCATATATGGTTTCAAATCTGCAACATTAAAACTAGTGGAAACACCAAATTCCGCAGGCAGGTCAAGGATATAAGCATTATCATTAATCTTTGTTAGCACCTTAAAAGGACCAGCAACACGAGGCATTAATTTAGAACGACGCAAAGTAGGAAACCGGTCCTTTCTCAAGTGCAACCAAACCATATCACCTGGCTCAAAAGTAACATGTTTTCTTCCTTTACTACCAGCAACCTGATTTTTTGCATTAGTAGCAGCAATGTTCTGTTTCGTTTGTTCATGTATGGTAATCATTTGTTCAACATGTGCAGCAGCATCTACATGTGGGGCGTTCGCAGCATTAAGTGAAATCAAATCAATAGGTGCCCTAGGGATGTAACCATAAACAATCTAGAAAGGACACATCTTTGTAGAAGAATGCGTGGCATGATTGTAAGCAAATTCAACATGAGGCAAGCAATCCTCCCAACGTCTCAAATTCTTGTCTAAAACAGCCCTAAGCATGGTAGATAAAGTTCTATTTACTACCTCAGTTTGTCCATCAGTCTGAGGGTGACAAGTAGTGCTAAACAACAATTTAGTTCCCAATTTATTCCAAAGAGATCTCCAAAAATGGCTTAGAAACTTAGCATCGCGATCAGAGACTATTGTTTTTGGAATACCATGTAAACGAATAATTTCTCTAAAGAACAATTCAGCAACAATGCTAGCATCATCAGTTTTATGACAAGGTATAAAGTGAGCCATTTTAGAGAATCTATCAACAACCACAAAAATACTATCCATCCCCTTCTTAGTTCTAGGCAAGCCCAAAACAAAGTCCATAGAGATATCAAGCCAAGGAGAAGAAGGGACAGGCAAAGGCATATACAAACCATGGTTGTTCAACCGTGACTTAGCTTTCTGACAAGTAGTGCAGCGTGCAACAAGGCGCTCAACATCAGCGCACATCCGAGGCCAAAAGAAGTGGGCAGCCAACACCTCATGCGTTTTGTAGACGCCAAAATGCCCCATGAGACCGCCTCCATGCGCCTCCTGTAACAACAAAAGACGAACCGAACTAGCTGGAACACACAGCTTGTTAGCGCGAAACAGGAACCCATCCTGTATGTGAAATTTGCCCCATGGTATCCCATTAATACAATGGCCGAAAGCATCTTTAAAATCAGCATCGTCAACATATTGATCCTTCACAGTGTCGAAACCAAAGATTTTAAAATCTAATTGTGACAGCATGGTATAGCGACGAGACAAAGCATCAGCAATAACATTGTCCTTCCCGTTCTTGTGTTTAATAATGTAAGGAAAGGACTCAATGAATTCGACCCATTTAGCATGACGACGGTTCAGATTTGTTTGGGTACGAATATGTTTTAAAGCCTCATGATCAGAATGAATTATGAACTCACGATGCCAAAGATAGTGCTGCCATGTATGCAAAGTGCGCACAAAAGCGTAAAGCTCCTTATCATAAGTAGAATATTTCAGACTAACACCGCTTAATTTTTCACTAAAATAAGCAACTGGTTTTCCTTCTTGTAACAAAACAGCACCTAGCCCAATACCGCTAGCATCGCATTCAAGATCAAAAACTTTATTAAAATCAGGCAATTGCAAGAGGGGAGCTTGGGTTAACTTATCTTTCAAAGTGCTGAACGCTACCTCCTGCGAATCACTCCAAGCAAACGACACATCTTTCTTTGTAAGCTCATGTAGAGGCGCTGCAATGGAGCTAAAATCACGAACAAATCTGCGGTAGAAACCGGCAAGTCCAAGAAAGCTCCGAATTTGTGTGACCGTCGTTGGTGTAGGCCACTCCCGAATGGCAGCAATCTTGCTGCTATCCACCTCAATGCCCTGCGGAGTAACCACATAACCAAGAAACGAGACACATTGCGTGCAAAATGTGCACTTTTCCATGTTACCAAACAAGCAAGCAGCACGCAAAGCATCAAAAACAACACGCAAATGTTCTAAATGCTCCTCTATAGACTTGCTATAAATAAGGATATCATCGAAATAAACAACAACAAACAAACCTATGAAGGCCCGTAGAACTTCGTTCATTAAACACATAAAGGTGCTGGGAGCATTAGTCAATCCAAATGGCATAACCAACCATTCATATAAACCAAATTTTGTTTTAAAAGCCGTTTTCCATTCATCACCGAGTTTCATTCTAATCTGATGGTAACCGCTACGCAAATCAACCTTAGAGAAAATAACGGCACCACTAAGCTCATCTAACATATCATCAAGGCGTGGAATAGGATATCGATAACGAACTGTGATGTTATTAATAGCACGACAATCTACGCACATTCGCCATGACCCATCTTTCTTTGGAACGAGTAAAACAGGAACCGAGCAAGGGCTAAGAGACTCACGAATGTAACCCTTATCAAGCAGCGCTGCACCTGGCGCTGGATCTCCTTCGTCTCCTCTGGATTTGTACGGTACGGGGCGCGGTTCGGAAGAGAAGCGCCGGGGATGAGATCGATCTGATGCTCAATGCCACGGAGGGGAGGAAGACCCGGTGGTAAGTCCGTAGGATAAACATCAGCATACTCCTGTAAAAGGTTAACAACAGCAGGGGGTATATCCAAAGACGGTGCATCATCAAGCGGAACAAGCATGCGCGAGCATACAAGTGCATAACAGGGCATATGAGCTTCATGGAGATCATCAAAATCAGCACGTGTAGCAAGTAAAACAGGAGAGTGCAACTTGATTTCAGATTTAATAGGTGCGGCTGATGTCGATTTGACTTGTTGTGCAGTTTTAGCAGCCCTAGTAAGATCATCTTTCAAAATTTGGTCAGGGGTCATTGGATGTATAATTATTTTCTGGCCTTTAAACATGAAAGAATAATGATTTGAACGACCATGATGTAAACTATCAGTATCATATTGCCAAGGTCGACCCAATAACAAAGAGCATGCTTCCATAGGAATAACATCGCAATCAGCATAATCAGAATAAGAACCCAGCGAAAAGGGGACACGTACCGAACGTGTTACCTTTATTTTACCACCATCATTAAGCCATTGAATGTGATACGGATGTAGATGTGTGCGAGTGGGCAAGGATAATTTCTCTACCAACGCTGTACTTGCCAAATTGTTGCAGCTGCCACTATCGATGATGATGCGAATCGACCGTTCGTGCACGACGCCCTTGGTATGGAATAGAGTGTGTCGCTGATTTTTTCGGCCTGGGCAACCTGTGTGCTGAGAACACGCTGCACAACAAGACTCTCATACCTATCGGCGTCGATGGGATCAACATGGACTTCCTCATTTTCTGCATGGTTAGTGGCAATCATAGCATGACTAGTTTCCTCAGAATCACTGGCTGAAGAGTACTCACCATTGTCACGTATAAGCAAGGTACGCTTGTTTGGCAGTCCCGAATCATGTGCCCAAACCCTCTGCAACGATGGCACTGAATATCCCGTGTACGTCCTGTGGAAGAAGCGGCACCTTTGGCAGGGGGCGCCACTGGCTTGGTCGTCCCTGTGAGCGATGTAGTGCTAGGCGTAGAAGGTGCAGGGCTGGAAGGAGTTGAGCTGTGTGTTGGACCTCGGCCTGCAAAAGAGTTAGTATATGTCTTTGATCGTCGTCCCTGCACTTCACGTTCAGCTTTGCAAGCATATTCAAACAATGTGGTTATATCAAAATAATCCTTATAATCAAGTATATCCTGAATTTCCCTGTTCAAACCACCACGAAAACGCGCCATATCAGCGTCATCTGACTCAACCAAACCACAACGAAGCATACCCTTTTGTAACTCCTGGTAATATTCCTCAACAGATAGTGAACCTTGTTGAAAACACTGCATTTTGTTAAGCAAATCACGAGCATAATAGGAAGGAACAAATCTGTGGCGCATGGCAGTTTTTAATTGGGTCCAAGTAATGACACTGTTAATGGGAAGTTTTTGTTTATACTCACGCCACCAAATTAAAGCAAAATCAGTAAATTCACTAATGGCAGCCTTCACTTGGCTATTAGCAGGAATATCATGGCATGAAAATTTATGTTCTACCTCCAATTCCCAATCAAGATATGCAGTAGGATCATATTTACCATTAAAAGATGGAATTTTAAATTTAATCTTAGAAAATAAGTCATTAGGGGGATGACGAACCACACGACGTGCACGACCACGGCGATCTCCATCGTCCAGCTCAGTGTCACCGCCGTATTCCTGCTCCATCTTTGTGGTCAATGCATCAAGGCGTGCCAGGATGGTGTCGAGTGTGGTGCGAGTCGCCGTTTGAGCAAGGTCAAGTTGGTTGAAACGCTCGGTCGTCGAAGTGATCGTTGAATCAAGCCGTTCATGCATCGTCCTAATGTCAGCAGCAAGTCCATCAACTTGTCCCCGTACTTCCTGCAACTGGGCATCCACCATGTCGTGTGCTCCTGCCATAGTTAGCGCAAACACCAAAACACCAAAAGGAGAATTATTGTGCAAAACACGAAACTATATTGCTGGCCACAAGTGTAAAGGATGGATGGAACTAGCAGAATGGCAGTACCGTAAATATTGTACTAGTGATGCCAAAAAGGCACTAGTAGGAATCACAAGTGATTTTGTTTTCTTTTTTGTATGATTTTTTTGATATTTTTCTCAGCACAAGAAGCAACAAAATAGGAGCTACACGAAGTTTCACCTAAAACAGAAATCAGATGTGGTCTATAGAAAATTAGGAAGTTCTCTGAAAAGCGTGCGAGAACTTTGATGAATTTTTTTCTTTATTTTCCTGAATTTTTTTGACAATTTTGTCGAACCCCAAACAGACCGTAGGTGAGTTTGGCCGGCCTCAGAATGGTGTCAACAAGCTCCTGTAAAAATTTCAGAATTTTTGGACACCCGAGCGAAAAGTTATGCCCGTTTTACGGAAGGTACCTCAAGTGATGTTTTAAAAACGACCGGGATGAAACAACCGTATCCTTTCTCCTTCGTTTTCCTTTTTTTTGTTTCTGTTTTTTTTTTGAGTAACCGAAGGAGAAAAACAAGGAGGCGGCTGTTGACTCGGTTTGTTTTTTTTCTAACCGAAGGAGAAAACAAGGAAACGGCCGTTGACTCGGTTTGTTTTTTCTGTTTTTTTTTGATGTAACCGAAGGAGAAAAACAAGGAAACGATGTTGACTCGGTTTGTGGCGTGATCAAACGGGAGATGGTGGCGGCGCTAGGGTTTGAATGGTGGAAGAACACAATGCAACCAGCAACAAATGACGCGAAAGCACACAAATTCAACAATGCAGATTATTGAAAGAAAGTGCGAGGCTCAAAAGGGTGCTGGGATAAGATCTAACCTGAATTTTTATGTGGTTTTGTGGACTGTAGGAAAAAAACGCTCGATAAACTCACCGATCAACCTGGAAATCTGATACCAATTGATGTAGCTGAGGTGCCCGATCTTTTGGCGAGTAGAGATAATTCCGATTTGGCGGAAGATGACCCTTGCGATCCGACTACGACGAGCAAGCCCGAGGCGCCAATGCAATCGCTGAACCAACTCCCTGTGGTTACCGACCTTGCTGATGCGAGATCGGCCTGATCACGAAGATCGTTTCCTGTGCGCAATCGAAGAACGAACAAGAAAAAGATGCGAGCAATCTAATCTATTACTCGAGGGTGGAGTTCTGAATACACGAAGACAGCGCAGATTTGCGCGTGTTCGAGAGTAGCTAAGGCTAACGTAAAACAAAACTCGAAAATAAAGGAGGCGCAACTCCTAGATAAATAGAGGGGGCGCAGCCCCTAGGGCGGCCAACCCTAGGTCGTCCACTATGGGCCGCAGTTGGGCTGGTCGTCTATTCTTCTGGGCCCTCATTCTTCAGTAGCATGACGAAGTTAAGATCTCTGGCACGGGCCCGAGTGATTGGCCCAGCTAATGAAGGAAGTGGCGCTTGATGTGGAGGTGCTGCTGGTGTAGTCGTACTCATAGTGATGTCCTCATCAGGTGCCCTCTCATGAACTCGCCACGTTTGTCCCGTGGCATCTGAGGCATCTGCACTTGCAACTGGGGTTGGGGTTGATGTTGAGCCTGCTGCATGGCTGCCAAAGTCTGCCCAATAGCCTGCACTGCCTGAGTTTGCATCAAGAACATCCGCTCCACTGTCATCGGGGGTGGCGGGGGAGGCTGCCTCCGGTGTTCCTCCTGCTGGGCACGCTGCTCTTGCTGAACACGCCTGTTACATCGGCGCCTGTTGTCAGACATCTGTGGAAGACATTCACACATCAGCATTGATCTTACAATCCTTCAGCATAAGAAAAGAGTATACAAAATTCTTCATGACACTGAGTGAACAAAGAACTTCACTGATCCTCATTATGATCCAATACAGCTTCTCAGATAAAAAGGAAAGTAGAAGTAAATGGTTTCCCAACTAGATAACTGACTTCATTAACATCACTAGCTAAGCCAAACTGCAGGGGAAACCCACATGTTGGCAACAGTCATTACAAAGATTCAAATCCAGCACAAGTTCATCATAACAAGCATGTAAGCAACTGATAAGCAAACTAAACTGAATGGAAGCAACTGATAAGCAAACTAAACTGACTATCTGAGACTGAGACATCTGACTTAAGAATTTATTACGAACTCCGACGCTAACGATCTAAGGATCCAGATCTATCCTGGTCTTACAGGCAGGGGAACCATAAGTGTGGTGACCACGTGGCGGCGAGCGATAAGGGTGCTGAGTCCCAACAGGAGCGGGAGAACCACCCTCCTGGTGGCGGCGCTCTGCTAGCTCAGCACGCAACTCAGCAATCTTCGTTCGAGCCCTGCTTAGCTCGTCCAGAGAGTGATCCAGCTCAGTGTTAAGCACCGCGACTAGGTTGACTGTGCTGCTCAACCTAGGGTTATCCTCGCCAACAGGTGAGACAACCACACTCTCTGTGTTACCAGTAGGACGGCGGGGGTAGTACCTAAGGTTAAGACCGTCGGCCACCCCACTGAATAAGGAACAGTACTGGGAGAGTACACGCCGTGCTGCATCCTGCATAGCCGCCTCTGCAATGTCCCTCTCGGAGATGGAGTAATGCTCCGAAAAGGCCTCCGCACCCCGGAGATCATCCTCCGGACGGCGAACTAGGCAGGTAGCCTCCCAGCGGTCCGGGTACCTCCCGCGACTGTGCTGGTAGACTACACAACGATACTCGATCGACCAGGTGTGCCGGTCGAAAGCCTGGCGCAACAAGGTGTCGAGTGCGTCGTGGAAGTGACAACCGCGAGCGGCGTCACGGGTGATGGGTCGGGCGACCCATCCTTCCGCCTCATGTGGCTCAGAGGACTCCGTGCTGTGGTCTGAGTCGTCGTCGTCGGGGTCTCCTCCAGGACCTCCTCCAGTAGCTCCTCCAACAGCCGGGGCGTCCCGCAGTGGTGCAGGGGCGCCTCCAGCTGGGGAACAGGGGAGCGGCGCCTCACGGACTCCACCTCTTGCTCAAGTGGGGAGGAAGAGCCCTGCTGCTCCCTGTGCTGACGCTGGCGCTCCTGCTCCTCACGCAGGCGGTAGTGCAGCCTCTCCAGGTGACTCGACTGACCGGACATGGTGCAGCGCAGAGGACGCTCCGCAAGGCGAGACGGCAGGAAAGGAATCACCGACTTACGAGTAGTGTGTCTAAGACGAGCCATCTACAAAAGACACCGTAAGCATAAGAGTAAGAAAAGAACTAATATGACAAGTGAGTAAACCATAGACAGAACAAAATAAAATTTTAACAAGGTATAATATAATATATATATATGTGTAGTAAAACATAGGGTTGGTCGAGGTGACCGACTTTTGAAGTGACGCCAGAGGTCAAGGTGAGGGTGAAGGTCAATAGTCCTTAGTACGATCAGTGCTACTCTAGGTCAGCGGGCCTACAGTCAGCACGGCTTTGATACCACTTATGTCACACCCGGTTTTGGAAGGTAAACCAAATGCGAACTATGTACGTGCCAGGATCAGAACTCACGTACACAGCGATTACATAAATGAACATCATCGCACAGTGCTCGAATAATAACATTAAAGAGTATTAACTTATTACATCACAGAGTCAGAGACATCCACATAGTCATCAACTTAATGGATAAATCAAAGTGCTAAGCGAAACGCAGTAAAGATAAGGCCTTCACAGGCAGCTGACTGGGGGTTGCCGCCAACCCACACCTAGAATTCGTCGTAGTCTTGGAACTCCTGGAAGTCTCCTTCCACGACTTCGTCTTCTCCTGAGCAGTGGTTACAATGTGGACAACCTGGTGTTTTGTGGTAAAGCAAGGATGAGTACACATCAACGTACTCAGCAAATGCCCCGTTTGGCTGAAGTGGACTAGCTTTTATGTGGGGTTAGGCTCAAGCAGTTGCTTTTAGTTGGTCAGGTATTTATTGTTAGTAGAAGCCAGATTTTATCATCAAGCCCAAGTTATAGACCCAAAAGTACCTCCTTAGAGAGGAAATACTAAAATACATAATTAAAGTCACCAACATTAACCATCATCATTAGAGTCATCATCTGAAGTGTATCCGGAGTATCTCTAATCAAAGAGGATCCCAAGGCTGCTCTTAACCATGAGCACGGCTGATATATCAGTTTCACTACCCTCTGCAGAGGTCGCACACTTTACCCATGAGCCGTGATTCCCGTTTTTCCCGGGGAGAGCTAATCCCCATTGATCACTTCCTAGGTGGTCCGACAGGGTATCACTACGTAGCTTTTACAAAGATTCCCTAGAGGTCATAGCCACCCGTTAGGTTTCTCCAGTTTGATAAACACAGTACCCCTCCCCGCAGGAGAGTGACTAACAAAAGCAAAACGAAAGAACCTCGACACTCAGCCTCGGCAGAGCAAGCACTGTGCCTGGACCCCATTGATGGCACGACGGCGAAGCAACTACACCTCTAATTCCTCTAATTAATTAGCTAAGGGCATCCCATTTCACCCTCATGGTTACACTGTTATCCCGGGTGGTCTCTCAACGAACAGGTCCTTACGGAGAGGTACTCGGGAAACGGCCCGAGTCCCCTAAAATGCCACAAGTATATCACCATCGTATCCAAAATAAAAGCATCGTATCATCAAGTAATTCTCATCATGTTCGTTGATTAGAGTAAAGCGCTAGCATGTAGTTAACCATAGTAACCCAAAAGATAAATCAAGGACAAGGTAAATAGAAAGCTAGTAAATCCTTAGGTTGTTCATAGTATGCGGGACAGTGTATTATAAAGTAATGGGACATAATGGGACTGAGGACACTTGCCTTCACCAAGCTGCTGCTGCTCAGGGTCTTCTCCTGCAATTCCCTCAGACTCCACGAACGGTCCGATATCTACGCGAGTGCAAACATACATCCAACATTCTTGAAATGGTAGAAAACAGTACACCATACAACAATATAGATCAAATGAATATGCACGCGACATAAAATTCGCATCTACGACTACGCCAGAACGGAACCGAGACGACTGACACTATGGTCGAGGGATATCACGTTTACACTAAGCGAATATGAATTAAAATATTTAATTCGGCTTAATCATATTGACAGACATTAATCATATGCTAAGTTAAATCACTACTTAGTCCCAATTTAATTTGCTACTCGAGTAACCGTTGTTTTAAATATCTATTTAATTAGCGCGAGCTATTCTAGGTGAGGCGAATTATTAACGTGCGAAGAACGCACGACGACACGTGCGAACAGCACGCGCAACGCGCGCGAACAGCACGCGACGATTTATTGTGCGACGCGCGGGCGATGGCGAACGACACGAACACATACGGGGGTTAGGCGAGGGGTAGACGGGAGTCGTCTAGGGGTAGACGAGGTCCCGTCGACGCACTGTGCGCAAGCGGATGCGAGCGCGCACACTAGTTGCGCGACGCACGACACATCGAATAGTTAACAATCCGCGACTAAATAATGACGTGACGAACGGACAACTTATATTACGCTTAAACGCGAAAACTATATTTTTCTAAGTTCAACTTAGTTGACGTAAATTACTTGTGTGGAATATTTTAGATAAAATGAATTATCAATTAATCGATGATTAATACGAGAACTAATTGACTAACGCGTACGGACGATTATAGCGAAGTAATTAACTAACGTGCGCGGACTGCACGCGCGACACACGCGAAACACCGCGAGGACTCTGCAAACAACGACGACGGCGCGCGCGATACCCGTGATCACGTGCGAAACTGCGCGCGTGAGACTTGACGAGTACGCGACGCGCTGGGTAACAGTAGCGAGGCACGGTGAAGGTAGACGAACGGCCGGGGCGAGCTGGGCAGCGGCGAGCGCGCAGCAACGCGGCTGCGACGCGCAGGGACCAGGCTCGCCGGCGAGGGGACGCTGCTGCTACGTCGACGCTAGGCGACGGCGGCCTCTGCTCACCGAACGAGAGCGTGCGGGGCTGCTGGACGCGCGGGCCGAGCGTTGCGCAGGGGCTGACCGGCGACACGACGGCTGGGCTGGGGTGCTCGACCGACGGAACGATGGGACGAAGAAGAACGGGGCGCCCGGGTCGGCTCAGCCGAGCTTCGGCCATGGCGGGCTAGCAGTACGTCGAGAGAAGAAGAGGCGAGGGCGGCTGAATCGGCTCAGCCGAGCCTCGGTCGCGACGGGCGAGCAGCACGTCGAGAGAAGAGTGGGGGAGAGAGGAAGGAGGCGAGCTCACCTCGGCGGCGCGGCTCTCCGGCGACGGGATGCGGGACTCCGGCGACGGGGACGCAGAGAGCGGGGGCAAGGCGAGGAGAAGCGGTGGTGGGCGAGAAACTAGGCACTCGGGCGAAGAAAACTGTGCGTCGGGCGAAGAAAACTAGGCGACGTGCGGAAGAAATCGCGCATCTGGCGGTTCCAAGAAGATGAACAGGGGCGCTCCTGACGCGCGGGCCCCTGGCTGAGCAGTGGCGGCGGCGGCGGCGGGCGCCCTCCACGCGCCGTCGTGCGCGCAGGGGCGCGTACGCGCGCTGCTGGGCCAGGCGCGGCGCGGGGACTTGGGTTGGGGCTGGCTTGGGCCGCGGCTCCGAGCTGGGCCGCGCGGCCGTCGCGTGCGCGCGGGGGGGGGTGTGTGCGGTGCGCTGGGCCGCCGCGGTGAGGCTGGGGTGGGCCGTGGCGCGCGCGGGCCCGCGAGGGAGCGTAGGCGCGGTGGGCCGAGCGGGTGGGGGGAAGGAGAGGGGGAAGGGAGGCTGGCGCGGTGGGCCGGCTGGGCCAGGGAAGGGGGCTGGGCTGAAATTCATTTCTCTTTTTCTTTCTCTTTTCTATTTATTTCAGTTTGACATTATGCGCAAACAAATGATTAGATGAAAGATCAAGCAAACCATTCATCAAACAAAAAAAAACAAATACTTTCTAACATGATGCAACAACCATTGTTCCCTTAGGGTTTAACCTACTAGATTATAATTACATTTACACTTAAAAATAACCACTCTTCTTCTATAGAAAAGAGAAAGAGGAGGTTGGGGAAGATGTGAAGAGAGGAGTAACACCTGAATTTGTGAGTATGAGCAAAGAAATTTTATACCCCAAATTCAGGGTGTTACAGGGGGCGCTCGAGCGGGCTCCGCACCGGAAGAACGGATGGGCAAGCTTGGGCAACTACGCGCTGCGCTGGCCGCGAGCCGAGGGCCACGCTCGCTGCGTGCCGCGCAAGGCCGCGCACTACAGGGGCAAGCTTGGCTGCGCCCAGGGAGCAGATCTAGGAAGGAGCAACGATGCCATTAGAGGAAAGCTCGATTCGCAGGAGAACTCGACGTGCACTGGACTGGCTGCCATGGGAGGAAAGACAGAGGGGAGGGATTCGCATCGGCAGGGGGTGGAGCGAGCGACGCAGGGGCACAGACGTCTGGGCACACGGAGTAGGGGAGCATGGGGGAGCAAGGGAAGAGGGAGTCAGGGCTAGCCGGCTAGGCGCGGGCTGCCACGCGCTGCTGCGGAGTGCACACACCATGGACGCGCAGGGAAGCTCTCGCCGTCGACCGAGAACAGGGGAAGGGAAGTCGCGCCTGGGGACGCCGCGCGCCATGGCCCGAGATCGTGCGATGGGTAAGAGTAGGGGAGGAAGGAGATGGGGGGGACTCACTGATTCCTGGTAACCGTCGGGGTGCCTGCTCCTGCGCAATTTGGATCTGGGGAAGACGAGGGGTTGTGAGGAGGGATGTGTGCGTATATATAGAGGAGGGGTGCGGCAAGGCGGTTGCGCGCATGACGCGCGGGGTGTTGCGCGACAGGGCGAGGCAAAATGAGGTGACCGCGACCGAGCCAAAAAGATAATTGCGCGAGACAGTGTAAGACAGACTAACTTAGTCGGGTTAGATAAAATCAGACGAAGATGGTCAAAGCTGGTCTGCGACCCAAAATAACGAGGATAGCCAACGTGAGCAGCATGCCGTTTGCGAGAAGACGCGGTTCAGTGATCTCGTGAAAAAGAGGGTACGAGATCTAGAACAGGTTCGACGAGAGGAGGATATATATATATTATCGTGTTTCCAAGATTTTGTAGTTTTTTTGCAAATACTAAATTTTGGGTATTTAATTAAAATTAGAATAACTAAAATTCATATTTTCATACTTGAAGAAACATTTTGAAGGTTCCCGAAAAATTTCAGAAACAAGATTAAGATAATTCGATTTAGTTTAAAAAAACCTTTTGCACTCAAAGACACAATGCAATGAAACAATCAAAGTTTATCCAGGATTTTATTTTACTACGCCAAAAACTCATATATATATATATAATAAAGTTAATGTCCATTATTTAGAAACAAAAAACAAAAAAAAGAAGAAAAGCAAGTGAAGAAGAGGGTAACACCTGAATTTGGTGGATATTAGAAAAGAAATTTTATACCCCCAAATTCAGGGTGTTACACTTAGCCATATCAACTTCAGTAATAGTAGACTTTCCAAACTCTAAATGACTAGGTTTAGATGGCGCTGCACCGTACTCATCCTCAGATTCATCTTCTTCAACGTCAGCTTGTTTTGCTTCGGCAGCAGGTGTGTCCTCTGATGTTACCAGCCCAGATCGCCTCATTGCTTCAGAAATCGGAACGGTTTCAGTGGCTTCGGTCTCATCTCCCTCACGTTCAACCCTGGTAGTGGAACGCACTCTAGCCATTTCATTATGAACTTCTAGAAGTTTTTTGAAATTAATGACCTTTTTTCCGAAGCTCTTCTTTTGACGAAGCAGAATCCGAGGTGGTGCTTCGTTTGAGCGCAAGAATCAAGCTTCGGCTATGGTTAAATTCCTGGCAGCAAAACAGTGCAATAGCAATGAATGCTGTGATAACTTCACACCTACTCGTCTGTTTATATAGTGCTGCAGGTAAGAAGGTGAATCGTCAAGCCTCCTACACCGGACGAACAGTCGCTCGCACCCACTGAACGGTGGGCCACAAAACCCGAGAAGGTGAATCTGCATGGTGGGACCACTCCGTGCTCGGAAATTTTATCGTTTTCCGGCAACGAGCTCAGGGAAGGTGTTTTTCGGACCTTCGGCTTTCCGAAGCCTAAGAGACTTTTTCACGGATCAAGCTCGTTACGAAAAACGATCTAGCACCGCGAAGGGGCTACTGTTGGGGTCATGCTTCGTCGCCGAAGGTCCTGCAGGAAGACACACCTTCGGCAAACCCGTTTAAATGCAGTGCCGAAGCTACCACTCATGAAGCTTCCGTATTATAACGTATCATGAAGCTTCGGTATTTCTCACAGGCTGCGTCCTATGCCTATAAATAGATGAACAATACTCCTTTATTGTTCACGCAATCCTGTAATCATTGACGCATCACACTGGAATTATTGTTCTTTGCCAAGGCAAAGGTATAAATGTACTTAAATATTATGTTTTAAAATTTAAGTTTGTATAATGAAGTATATGTTTAATAATATCTGTCTTTGGTATAAATTTCTTTAATTTTTCATACTCTAGCATTGTTTACATTGTTCTATAGAACTAATCACGAAGGTAAGACCTTCGTGATACTTTGCTTATGGTCTTCGTCCGAAGTTCATTATATCCTGAGGGAGATAATGCTTCAGCGGACGAAGGGCATTAACGTTTAACATTTTTGTGTTGCCTTGTTCTTAATTCATAGCATTTGAGAACAAGTCCCCAACAATGGGTTATTCCGATTTAAGTGTGTCGCGACCTCTAAGGCGTGACCTGGGCACTTATGCTGGAGTAATTCGGGTGGTTCTGCCACACAAAGAACCTAGGCTGCAGCTTCCCCTTCTGTGCCAGGGACATGGAAGCCACCGGCCGGTTGCGGAGACGCACAAGACCCAGTCCCCCACGTTGTAGGCCACTGCCCGGTGCTTGTTGTCGTAGAACCATTTCTGCGTAGCCTGAGCCTGCTCCAGGCTATGGCGTCCATCCTCTAGGAACACCTCCCGCTCGGCCATCGTCTTGGCCACTACTGCCACCTGGGTATCACCCGCCTCATAGGACCAGATGGATGGGGGATGTCGACCATACACCACATGGAAGGGCGTGTCGCAGAGCGAAGACTGGTATGCCGTGTTGTATGTGTACTCCGCCCAGGGCAGCCACCTAAGCCACTCACGTGGCCGGTCACCGGTGAAACAGCGGAGGTACATGGCGATGACTTTGTTGGCCGCCTCCGTCTGTCCATCGGATTGTGGGTGAATTGCTGATGACATATGAAGCTTGGCGCCCATGAGCCTCATCGGTTCTTGCCAGAATGTGGAGGTGAACACGACATCCCGATCAGAGACGTTCGACTGCGGCATACCATGGAGGCGTACAATGTCGGAGAAGGATGCCTGTGCCACAGTCTCAACGGAGTACGAGTGAGCCAAGGGAATAAAGTGTGTGTACTTGCTGAAGCGATCCACCACTGTCAAGATGATGGACTTGCCTCGCACACGCGGTAGAGCTTCAATGAAGTCGAGGCCGATGTCCGACCATACGTCCGTTGGGACCGGCAAGGGCAGCAGCAACCCAGCGACAAGAGGTGATCCGACTTGTTGCGCTGGCAGGTCGAACATGCTCGGACGAACTCTTGCACCACACGACGCATGTCGGGGAAGTGGAAATCCCGGTGAAGGCGATGGAGGGTGCGCTGTACACCCTCGTGGTTGTCCCCATGGATAGCAGCCAGTATCTCCTAGAGGAGCGGTGACGCCGACGGGACGAAGATGCGACCATCGACAATGGCCCAAGTAGCGCCGTGTAAGCCTGCTGTCAGCTCGTCCTTGAGTGCCACTACCGCCGGGTGGCTTGCCTGTTCCTGCCGCAGATGGGCAATGTAGTCGAAGCGTGGCGCTGAAACAGCGAGGATCATCCGGCGTGTCGCGGAGAGACAGTGCGTCTGCAACCACGTTCTAGGCGTCCGACTTGTACTTGACACTGAAATCAAATCCCAACAGCTTGCCCACCCAGTGATGTTGGGGAATGGTAGCTAGCCGTTGGTCGAGGAGAAACTTCAAGCTAGAGTGGTCGGTGCGTACGATGAACCGACGCCCCCATAGGTATGGTCGCTGTTGGGGGCCTTCGGCTTCCAAAGGTCCTCAAAAATGTAATTTGACTATGTTTTCCAAGAAAAATATGTGAACAGGTACCTTCGAAGTCAGATTGCGAGTATACAAGAGCATGGTTAAGACGAAGCTAGACTGGGACGGCAATCACGACGAAGGATAAGACGATCGAGAAGCTATGTGCAGAAGAGCTTCGGCATAACGGCGGGAAGGGGAAACCGACTTAAAGATGAAAAGTCAAATTAGACCTCGAAGAATTACTATAGAGTTATTGATAAATGTAAAGGGCATTAATGTATTTTTGCGTGGGCTGCGACCCGTGCCTATAAATAGGTGAACAGTATTCCCGTATTGTTCACGCGGACTGGGCATTCACTTTTGCGTCACGCCTGTATTCTCATCCTTCAAGCCGAAGGTACATTTGTAATTTACCATTGTTTACATAAGTAATATAAATGGAAATAGATTAATAATAATGTTTACAGAAATTATGCTACTTTCTGTACTTTGTATGAATGTTCTCCATCTTTTATCATGATCATGAAGGTATGTCCTTCATGACCTTCGTCCTAGATTCGTTATATCCGAAGGTAAATAATGATTTGAAGGACGAAGGGCTTTGATATTTAACATTTTATGTTGCCTTGTTCTTGATTCATAGCATTTGAGAACAAGTCCCCAACATTGGCGCCCACCTCCGGTGAACTCACTTCCATTTTTTGAGTCTTGAACACTTTCGGCAAGCATCACCTTCGTCATGCCGCCGAAAAAAGCTTCAGCGACAGGGGCTGGTACTCTACAGCCGCTGGATCCCAATCAGGACGTCCTTTCTCTCAGGGAGGCCCGAAGTCAAAAGAGAAAGCTACTAGTCCAACACCTCCAGAGGACGACTTGGACTAGGAAATGCAAAACCTGGAAATGCTTCAGCAACAGGTTCAACGGAAGAAGGAGAAGATGGCCCGTCTAGCTGACGTTCAGAGGCAGATAGATGAAGCGTCGGAAGAGGTTCGTCATCTTGTTCAAGATGACCAGAGCCGAAGGCCTCAGTGCAGAGAGCTCCATCAGGAGGGTTTCTACAATGAGGAAGACTGGTATGAAGATTTCCATCATGGAAATTTTGCTTTTGATGATGCTTCTCCTTTGTCAATGTGGCGGAACTGCCCGAATTATTCCAACTTAAGTGCCCGAGTCCCGCCTTAGAGGCTAGACCACACTTAAATGGGAATAACCCGTCAATCCCTCGGATCTAGTCCGACACGGCCACTGACAGGATCAAGTACCACACTCTCACTCGAAGGTGAGTCACAGAGCAAATACAATAAAGCATAAAACCATACATGTCATAATGTTAAATTATTACATCACCATCATCATCATCGGAGTTTTTGCAAAAGTAACCATCATTGTTCGAAGTGCAGCGGAATAAAACTAACAGTAATCAAACAGAGAGATGGGGAAGCCTGTCCCATCACTCCTCATGCTCCTCCTCAGCCGAGGCAGGGTCCCACTCAACAGTCCAACCCGGTGGCAAGGTGGACGGCCAAGTTATCCCAGCAACCATCTCCTCCAGAGAACCTGTAAAAAAATTATGCCACAAGCAAGGCTGAGTATACTAATACTCAGCTAGACTTACCCGGTGTGAGGAGTCTACTCCTCTACCTCTAGACATGCAGCTGTTTGGCTGTGGGGTTTGGTTGCCAAAAGCACTAGCTGAGTTTCTAAATCAAGATTTTAACTTAGTCAAAATTAAGTGTGACTCTCTTAAGGCTAAAAGTGGACTATCTACTCATACATGGTAGCAAGCATTATTGACAATCAACATCTTATCTCAACTCATCATACTTCCACTTATTACTCAATGCAGTACAATGGATCAAGCAGTCTCATTAGCTGCGAGAAGCAGACGATTCGAATCGAGTTTTTTTATCCTTGCAAGGTAAACCTAAACACACGATATGCAGGGGCACTCCGTCCCCACACACATCAACCGTCCCCATCGATTCCCTGGCAACAGATCAGGGCTCACCGCCTTGGCGTACAATGCCTCACTGACCCCGACTGGCCGTCGTGCAGTGACCGCACTTGTACCCACCATAACCGGAATGGGAGACCTCGTCTCAGGTCGCGTGAGGGGATATGTCTGCGGGTAGGTTCACTCAGGTACTAGGCTTACCGATTTACCATATTTCTCGGTATGTGTTTAGTAGGTTCAAACGCTTGACACAGGTATCCGCACGTTAATCCTTATTCCATTTTCCATCTCGTGAACAACCAATCCCCATGGATTGTTATCCACCAATTAGTATCATGACAGTGAGAAAGTGGGTACAATCAATTTCCTGATCTCGCGCGAGTGCTAGAAAAAAAATCACTCGTCTTCTACCGAGATCCTAATTAAATAAGGCAACTACTCGACCTGTCATACTAGTATTCATCTCAAAAGGATTCCTGAGATCATGCAACTAGGGTTTCAAACAATTCCTACACCTAAGTGCACAATCAATCCTACAATCATTAAGTGAAGTAAAATAGCATAAATAACAGGTTATGCATAAAACCGGGGCTTGCCTTCCCGAGCAGTGGCAGGCAGGTCCTCTGGTGCAGGCTCGGGTGCTGGATCTGGGGCTACCTCCTGAGCAGCTCCTTGCTCCGGCACGAGGATGTACTCTCCGTCAGCAAGATTACAGTCTATCGAAATGCAATGAACATGTATATCATGATTATGCAAGATTTAAGAACATTAAGCTAAAGAAGCTAAGTCAAGAATTAACTTAGGGTTTCCTGGTTCTGTGGGGCTTCTAGTGGTTTACATAGACATAGACTTATTACCTTTTAAGCTTAGGTTTTCTTTTAGGATAACATTAATTTACATTATTCATTTTCCCTTCCTTAATTTCCATTTAGGGTTTCTAGGGTAGGTTTGAACTACAACAGGGTTTTAATAATTTCCAAAAATTCTGTAAAAATTACAGTGGGTTGCCCTTTGCTATTCTAACTTGTTTTAAGAAGTTGAGGCTTTAAGTACCAAGGCTAGGCTTTAAACAAAAATAACAAAAGTTAGGCAAAATGGGCCACTTTACACTACACCTCTTAGTTAGGGGTAGGTTCTGTCCTAAAGGTTATTTTTGTTGGCATCCTCTGGTAATAATAGGCCTCTGTGCTAAAAATCACAGAAAACTAAGGGGTGGTTATTTAGTTATGATTTTCTTAAGTTTAATGTCAAAAAGGTACTTTCTAGTACATTATTAATTGAAAAATGTCAAACAGCAGATTTCATATTTTTCCTAAGTTCTTTCTAATAAAACAATAGTTATCCCAAAGGTGGGAGTGTTTTTACCTCGGGGTTATTTTTGTAGAGTTCTTCTAAGTTTCACTTGTTTTATTAAAATAAAAGAGATCTTACTTATTTTACATTAAAGAAGGGTATGATATATTTTTCCAGTGAACTATAGTGAATAAGTAACTTAATAAAAATAGAGGTACTCTCTGGTTCATTAATTTAATTACATTTTCTATTTTCCTTATCCTTAAGCATATTATAGAATAAGGGGTAAAACTAACTTAAATGGAGTGGACAGAGAGGTTCAACATTTTTAAACAGGTTAGTAGGTAAATACAAACTTCTCCAAATTTTCCTAACCCTAGTCAAATAGCCTAACTATTTTTCTTACTATTATTTAGCTTTTGGCCAAAACTAATATTAAATCAGAACTTTTAAGTTTTCCACAGCACCAAGGGGTTTTATATTTTTCTTAAATAGGGTATATCAATTGGAGTCTGACAAAATTAGTTTGACCAAATTTGGATGATTTAAACAGAAGTTATGCATTTTCAAAGTTGCTATCCAATTTAAAAACAGATTTAACTAAGGTTTTCTGGAAAAACAGTTTACACCGAGGTCCCTGGGTTTAAACTAAATCCACCTTCACCAATCTACCCCCACGCCACTATTCCCCTGTGTCTCTGACATTTCACAAAACCCCCTGACCTTCTCTCCCTCTCACCCGCAGTCCTTCCCCTTATGCAAACAGTAACCGCGGGAAAGAAAAGGGTGGCGCGGCTTACCGGCGGCGAGGGAGGTCCGGCGAAGGGTGGGGTTGGCTCGGGGAGACTCTGGCGGTCACGTCGAGGTACGACTCGACGTTGGAGGTGGCCGGAATCGCCCGGTCCACGCGGGCAGGCGGGTGTCCTCGTCGGCGGCGAGTATACCGGCCAAACCACGGCGAACTGGTTCAATCCGAGGGCACGGTGAGCATCACGGGGTCACGCAACGACTGTGCGCACAGGGAATCGAAGGATGGTGGAGTGGTTTACCCGGTCCACGTACTCCGGCGGGGGCGAGAGCTCCGGCGAGCGTGGACTGGCTTCTCCGGCGAAGGAAACTCCGATCCCTTGCTCGGGGAGCCCCACGGAGGTGTGCACAAGCTTCTCCGAGGGCAGGACGGGGTTCGGGATGGCTCTGTTGGCCGTTCTACGGTGGCAGAGGGGTTGGGCGGCCGCGGACTCGCTGCGCACGGGCAAACGGCGACGAGCTAACTCCGGTGAGGTGTGGAGGGTGCGCGGAGGGGTGTAGTCGAAGCCTGGGAGGGCTTTATAAGCTCGGGCGCGGGCCACGATGCGGGTTTGGCTCGGGTGCGGCGCGGGGCGTGCGAGGGCGCGCGCGAGCGTGCTCTGGCGCGGGCAGAAGGCGTCGAACACGTGGAGGTGAGTTTCTTCCAGTGTTCAAACGTCTCCAGAGGTCGCAAACGTGCGAATCTCGCCATGAATCCGGCGCAGACCTCCTCCTGGCACCTAGGGCTATCTCACATGTGTGAGTTCCAAGGGATGATACGCCCTAGATCGGGAGATAGACAGGCGCCAAATCTGGCTTGTCTCACTGCCCGCTCAGCGACAAAACTGATGTCAAGTGCTGTCAAATGTCTGAGTCTCGGTCTCAAATTTTTCCAGGGGGTGCCTTAAGTGGTATAGCACATTTTTGGTATAGAACCCAAGTGGTTTTGGCGCCATCTTCAAAGTGAACACGGCTGGTCTTTGAATTAGGGCTAAAATGTGACTTAGAGGGAAATAGAGAGCTCTAGCTCTCTATTCACTTGGAGATTTGAATTGGGGTTTCTCCAGGGGCCTTTTTGCAATATTTCCCTCCTTTAATTGATGGTTATAATGTTGCTTAGGGTTTGGGTAAAAGTTACACATGCTTTGCCCACTTGTTCACTCTCTTTCCCCCCCCCCCTTACTTAGGGTTTTGGAAGGTAGGGCTGTGGAGAGGTCTAGGGTTCTTCTCCCCCTATTATCCAAGGTAGTAAGTGTGCAAGGATTAGAGTAATGCTTCTTATGTCATTGACAACTTGATTAGCACATGAGCTCCAAAGTTCCTATGTGGTGCCCTAAGTCTTCACCATTGTGAACACAGCTTCTAGTGCCAAAGTGGCTCTAGTCAGTGTAACACCTGGGGTGTTACAGCCCTCCCCCTTAAAGGAATCTCGTCCCGAGATTTAGGTAGAGTCCCTTGGAGGGGTGCTTGAAGGTGCGATGGTGGTGTTTTTCCTTTATACTTAAGCTTCTCTTGTTAACTGCTCTTCGAATGTCATCCTCTTTGCAACTTCAGAAGGAAGCCCTTCTTAAATTAAATCCACAACTCAGACTATCCTCGTTATCTAAGTTTTTCTTATAATTGAATTCAAAGGGCAGGTGGGGGTGGGATTCGGGGGTTACGTACCGACTCCTTTGGGTAGAAAGTCGGGGAAGCGAGAGCGTAGAAAATCCTCGGTTTCCCATGTAGCTTCTTCTGCTGGATGGTGACTCCACTGAACCTTATACATTCTGACCGACCTTGCCCGAGTTGATCTCTCCTTTTGATCTAATACCTTGACGGGGTACTCTTGGTAGGACAAGTCTGGTTCTATCTCAATGCCTGGTTCTGGTAGCACTTCAGTGGGTAAACGAACGCATTTCCGCAGCTGAGATACATGGAACACATTATGAACCGCTGACATGTGAGGTGGCAATTCCACTTGATAGGCCATGGGTCCACAACTGGTCTTGATCTCATAGGGCCCAATGTAGCGAGGAGCTAACTTGCCCTTGATCCCGAATCTCTGGACACCCTTGGTGGGGGATACCTTAAGATAGACATGATCTCCCACCTCAAACTGTAGAGGCTTCCGCCTCTTATCATGATAGCTCCTTTGCCTGGCCTGAGCAGCTTCTAAGTTCTTGGTAATAACCCTGACCTTTGCCTCTGCCTCGAGTACCAAATCTGGCCCAAAAATTTCCCTTTCTCCTGCTTGAGACCAATTTAGTGGGGTCCTACACCTTCTCCCATATAATGCCTCAAAAGGTGCCATCTTCAGACTGGACTGATAGCTGTTATTGTAAGAAAACTCTGCCAAGGACAGACACTTGTCCCAATCCTTTCCATAATGTAGTGCACATGCTCGCAACATGTCTTCCAAAATCTGATTCACCCTTTCTGTTTGGCCATCCGTTTGAGGGTGATATGCTGAGCTTCGGATTACTTGGGTCCCAAGTGATTCTTGCAGTTTCTCCCAAAAGCGTGCCACAAATAGTGCTCCCCTGTCAGATATGATGGTCTTCGGAATACCATGCAATCTTACTATCTGATCAACATAAATTTCAGCGTACTTCTCTGTCTTGTGTGTGGTGTGCACTGGCAAGAAATGAGCAGTCTTGGTCAATCTGTCCACGATAACCCAAATAGAATCATGGTGCCTGGAGGTATTGGGTAATCCCACTATGAAGTCCATGCAAATGTCCTCCCATTTCCAAGACGGTATGGGAAGGGGTTGCAAAGGGCCTGCTGCCCTCAAGTGACTGGCTTTAATTCTCTGGCAGGTGTCACATTCAGATACGTACTTGGCAATTTCCCTTTTCATTCTAGTCCACCAATATAGAGATCTGAGATCATGATACATCTTGTTGCTACCAGGGTGCATGGAGAATTTGGAAAGGTGAGCTTCATCCAGTATCTTCTTTCTGAGCTCAGGGTCCTTAGGAACAACCAATCGATCTCCAAACCATAGAATTCCCTTGCTGTCCTGTCGGAAACACTTGTATTTTTCTGCCTTTTGCTTGATCATATCTTTGATAACCTGAACACCCTTATCCGCAACCTGTGCCCTGACTATTTGTTCTTGCAATGTGGGCTCCACCGAGATATAGCTTAGGTTACCCGAAGAAACAACTTCCAGGTTCAGCTTACACAACTCATCACACAAGGTGGTCACTCCCACCTCCATGCTCATACAATTACACTGGGCCTTTCTGCTCAAGGCATCTGCCACAACATTGGCCTTACCTGGGTGGTAATGCACTTCTAAATCATAGTCCTTGATCAACTCTAACCATCTCCTTTGCCTCATGTTCAGATCTGCCTGAGTGAAGATGTATTTGAGACTCTTGTGATCAGTGTAGATGTTACAGTGAGCTCCCATCAGGTAGTGTCTCCATATCTTAAGAGCATGAACTACAACTGCCAATTCTAGATCATGTGTAGGGTAGTTCTGCTCATGGGGCCTGAGTGCCCGGGAAGCATAAGCAATCACTTTGCTCTCTTGCATCAAGACACATCCCAAACCAGTACCAGAAGCATCACAGTAAACTTCAAATGGCTTGGTATTGTCGGGTTGAGCTAGCACTGGGGCTGTTGTCAAATGCTGCCTCAAGGTATGGAATGCACCTTCACACTTTTGGCTCCACTCAAATTTGACTCCCTTCTTCAACAGTTCAGTCATTGTGATGAAGACATCCACACTACTGATGCATCTATACCAATACAAGTACCAATTTCTGGTCCCATTACTCGCGCTCGTGCTCGTCAACTCAACCATCAGGTGATTACACTCTTGAGTTCATGTCCATCATATTTAGACCATGGAGACCCGTGCACTCTTGTTTTGCTTAGGAATCAGGGAGAAGACCGAAAGGGAAAAGGATTTGAACATGCTGGATTCGGACTGCAGAAGAACACCAACTTGTGACGGTCACCACGGTCAGATGCGGGCTCGGATTGGAATGTTCAAGCACAACATGGAAAGCTTATCAAGTCTACTTTCATATGGATCCGGAATTATAGTCATATCTGTTCTGAGGCCGCCGTAATCATTGTTTTCTTACCGAGACATTTCCTGCCTTTTCTGCCCATGGTGCTGCGTCACCCTATTTTGGCCCAATGGGTCGTGTATCAAGTTAGGTCCATTAGGGACGCATCCTAGGGTTGCAGCACGACCCCAATACCCTTGTGGTCGTCCTCCCATGTTTATAAACCCCCTAGCCGCCACCAAGAACAGCGGGTTTTGTTTAGATCAAGTTTAGCTCTCGCTACTTGCTTGCAAGCGCGCGTGCTAGTTCAGCCGCCCGTCTTCTTGTCTTCGGAACCCCACCATATTGTAGTTTGATCTTTAAACCTACATTTAGATCTGGTAATTCAGTACTTGTTCTACTTGTTCTTGCTAGTTCTTCGATTGCTTGCAGGACGAGTGCCCTAGTGGCCAGGGTGTCACGCTCCACAAGATCGTGACAGCCATAGGAGGTGGTGTATCGGTTGCTAAGGCGCAGCGTCTTTGGAAGGCTGTAGTCGGGCCGTGAACGTCGTCTCCTCCCCCAATCGAGTTATTCCACACCCTCTCATCGAAAGATCGGGCAATCACCCAACGGGTGCACATCAGTTGGTATCAAAGCAAGGTTTATCGGTGAGAGATTTACTTTTCTTCGCTGTTTTCTTATCTCCTATAGTCCAGAAAAAGCCAAAAAAATAGTAGATTAGTTTTACCGCAATCCTATAAACCATTGAGCATTTACTAGTACTACTTAGTTAGGGCTTGTTGAGTTTTTGGTTGCATCGGTTGTGTCGAGTTGCTGGTCTTAGTTTATTCCTTTAGAGTTTTGAGTTCTACCACGTTTTGGTCACCACGAAATCCACCATCACCAAAAACATCTCTGGTTCGTTTTTGCCACCACGGATACATATCATATCCGATTTGGAAGTTTAAATACAATCTGGAAAGCTTATCTTATCTTCTTTCCAACGGATCTGACCTTATCTCAAAATTCGTTCTGAGCGCTCCGCAATCATCGTAGAGATTTCTGGACTTCCTATATTAACAAGATTTGTTAAATCTGATTTAAAGGGGTTTTTATTGTTTGGGTTGTCATAGTGAAAAAAAAAGGGTTTAGGCCCCTGCAAAAAAAACAGAAGAAGAAAAAAAAAAGAATAGAAAAGAAAAAAAAAAGGAAAAGAAGAAGAAGGGGGCTGAATCTCTAAATCTGTTGTTTCTCTTTGTGCTGTGCTAGTTGTTCTTTTTCAGTGACTACCTTTGTGCCTAGGCTCACGTCTCTAGCCTGGTTTAGCCTAGGACCAGCACAGTACCACCGTTGAACGATTATTCAGCTTGCTTTTGTAACTAACGTGGTACTAGTGTATTCCTTGCTTCAGCCCACCTACAACTCTACATATTTCGACTACAGTTTGACAGGTCGTGTTGCTGCGGCACCGATACACTTATTCCACGGTTGCAGACTTGTTGGTTGCTGACCCCTCCTGTTGTGCAAGGTAAGAATTGGTAAGAGCTTGTGTGGCAGGTTGAGAGTGAGCGCCTTGCAGTAGCTACATCCTAATAGTTGTAGAGTTTTTATTCCTTCACGTTTTTTTTTCTTGTTGCCTCTGTTCGTCTAACCATGGCAGGATTGGAGGTTGATGATGCTTCTCGTAATATGCCACACTCTCCTCGCACCAAGGGTATCATACAACACTTTGTAAGGCTAGTGAAGACGCACACGGAAGGTCTTGATAATGACATGCAGGTGACGAATGAAAAGATGGGGCAATTGGAGGCCACACAGATCGACACGAACACCAAACTTGCAAATGTGGAAATGACAGTTGCTCATATTGACAAGAGCCTTGTCGCACTCTTGAGGCGGTTTGATGAGATGCATGCTAATATCAATGGTGGGCGTGATGAGGGCGCCGAAGGTAACTGGGATGACTATGTTGCTGATACTGAACAAGATGACCAAGAAGAACCTAATCGCCGGCGACTACGTACTAACCGTAGAGGTATGGGTGGTTTTCACCGACGTGAGGTACATGGTAATGATGATGCTTTTAGTAAGGTTAAATTTAAAATACCTCCTTTTGATGGTAAATATGACCCTGATGCTTACATTACTTGGGAGATTGCGGTTGATCAAAAGTTTGCATGCCATGAATTTCCTGAGAATGCGCGGGTTAGAGCTGCTACTAGTGAGTTTACTGAATTTGCTTCTGTTTGGTGGATAGAACATGGTAAGAAGAATCCTAATAACATGCCACAAACTTGGGATGCGTTGAAACGGGTCATGCGGGCTAGATTTGTTCCTTCTTATTATGCACGTGATATGTTAAACAAGTTGCAACAATTGAGACAGGGTACTAAAAGTGTAGAAGAATATTATCAGGAATTACAAATGGGTATGCTGCGTTGTAACATAGAGGAGGGTGAGGAATCTGCTATGGCTAGATTTTTGGGCGGGTTAAATAGGGAAATTCAGGACATCCTTGCTTATAAAGATTATGCTAATGTAACCCGATTGTTTCATCTTGCTTGCAAAGCTGAAAGGGAAGTGCAGGGACGACGTGCTAGTGCAAGGTCTAATGTTTCTGCAGGAAAATCTACACCATGGCAACAGCGCACGACTACATCCATGACCGGCCGTACACTAGCACCAACTCCCTCGCCAAGTCGACCAGCACCCCCGCCTTCCTCCAGCGACAAACCACGTGCATCTTCCACAAATTCAGCAACCAAATCTGCCCAGAAACCCGCAGGTAGTGCCTCTTCAGTAGCTTCCACAGGTAGAACAAGAGATGTTCTGTGTTATCGATGCAAGGGCTATGGACACGTGCAGCGTTATTGTCCTAATCAGCGTGTTTTGGTGGTAAAAGACGATGGTGGGTATTCCTCTGCTAGTGATTTGGATGAAGCTACACTTGCTTTGCTTGCGGCTGATGATGTAGGCACTAAGGAACCACTCGAAGAACAGATTGGTGCAGATGATGCAGAGCATTATGAGAGCCTCATTGTACAGCGTGTGCTTAGTGCACAAATGGAGAAGGCAGAGCAGAATCAGCGACATACGTTGTTTCAAACAAAGTGTGTCATTAAGGAGCGTTCATGTCGTTTGATCATTGATGGAGGTAGCTGCAACAACTTGGCTAGCAGCGACATGGTGGAGAAGCTTGCACTTACGACCAAACCGCACCCGCATCCATATCACATTCAATGGCTCAACAATAGTGGTAAGGTCAAGGTAACCAAGCTGGTACGAATTAATTTTGCTATTGGTTCATATCGTGATGTTGTTGACTGTGATGTTGTGCCTATGGATGCTTGTAATATTCTGCTAGGTAGACCATGGCAATTTGATTCAGATTGTATGCATCATGGTAGATCAAATCAATATTCTCTCATATACCATGATAAGAAAATTATTTTGCTTCCCATGTCCCCTGAGGCTATTGTGCGTGATGATGTTGCTAAAGCTACCAAAGCTAAAACTGAGAACAACAAGAATATTAAAGTTGTTGGTAATAACAAAGATGGGATAAAATTGAAAGGACATTGCTTGCTTGCAACAAAAACTGATGTTAATGAATTATTTGCTTCCACTACTGTTGCCTACGCCTTGGTATGCAAGGATGCTTTGATTTCAATTCAAGATATGCAGCATTCTTTGCCTCCTGTTATTACTAACATTTTGCAGGAGTATTCTGATGTATTTCCAAGTGAGATACCAGAGGGGCTGCCACCTATACGAGGGATTGAGCACCAAATTGATCTTATTCCTGGTGCATCTTTGCCGAATCGTGCGCCATATAGGACAAATCCAGAGGAAACAAAAGAAATTCAGCGACAAGTGCAAGAACTACTCGACAAAGGTTACGTGCGTGAGTCTCTTAGTCCGTGTGCTGTTCCGGTTATTTTAGTGCCTAAAAAAGATGGAACATGGCGTATGTGTGTTGATTGTAGGGCTATTAATAATATCACGATACGTTATCGACACCCTATTCCACGTTTAGATGATATGCTTGATGAATTGAGTGGTGCCATTGTCTTTTCTAAAGTTGATTTGCGTAGTGGGTACCACCAGATTCGTATGAAATTGGGAGATGAATGGAAAACTGCTTTCAAAACTAAGTTCGGATTGTATGAGTGGTTAGTCATGCCTTTTGGGTTAACTAATGCACCTAGCACTTTCATGAGATTAATGAACGAGGTTTTGCGTGCCTTCATTGGAAAATTTGTGGTAGTATACTTTGATGACATATTAATCTACAGCAAATCTATGGATGAACATGTTGATCACATGCGTGCTGTTTTTAATGCTTTACGAGATGCACGTTTATTTGGTAACCTTGAGAAGTGCACATTTTGCACCGATCGAGTTTCGTTTCTTGGTTATGTTGTGACTCCACAGGGAATTGAGGTTGATCAAGCCAAGGTAGAAGCGATACATGGATGGCCTATGCCAAAGACTATCACACAGGTGCGGAGTTTCCTAGGACTTGCTGGCTTCTATCGCCGTTTTGTGAAGGACTTTAGCACCATTGCTGCACCTTTGAATGAGCTTACGAAGAAGGGAGTGCATTTTAGTTGGGGCAAAGTACAAGAGCACGCTTTCAACGTGCTGAAAGATAAGTTGACACATGCACCTCTCCTCCAACTTCCTGATTTTAATAAGACTTTTGAGCTTGAATGTGATGCTAGTGGA
Organism: Zea mays; assembly: GCF_902167145.1. NCBI lineage: Eukaryota > Viridiplantae > Streptophyta > Magnoliopsida > Poales > Poaceae > Zea > Zea mays. The sequence goes on from NC_050098.1 coordinate 87,522,477, forward strand.
ATTGGATTGGGTGGTGTTTTGTTACAAGAAGGCAAACCTGTTGCATATTTTAGTGAAAAATTGAGTGGGTCTGTTCTAAATTATTCTACTTATGATAAGGAATTATATGCTCTTGTGCGAACATTAGAAACATGGCAGCATTATTTGTGGCCCAAAGAGTTTGTTATTCATTCTGATCATGAATCTTTGAAACATATTCGTAGTCAAGGAAAACTGAACCGTAGACATGCTAAGTGGGTTGAATTTATCGAATCGTTTCCTTATGTTATTAAGCACAAGAAAGGAAAAGAGAATATCATTGCTGACGCTTTGTCTAGGAGATATACTTTGCTGAATCAACTTGACTACAAAATCTTTGGATTAGAGACGATTAAAGACCAATATGTTCATGATGCTGATTTTAAAGATGTGTTGCTGCATTGTAAAGATGGGAAAGGATGGAACAAATATATCGTTAGTGATGGGTTTGTGTTTAGAGCTAACAAGCTATGCATTCCAGCTAGCTCCGTTCGTTTGTTGTTGTTACAGGAAGCACATGGAGGTGGCTTAATGGGACATTTTGGAGCAAAGAAAACGGAGGACATACTTGCTGGTCATTTCTTTTGGCCCAAGATGAGAAGAGATGTGGTGAGATTGGTTGCTCGTTGCACGACATGCCAAAAGGCGAAGTCACGGTTAAATCCACACGGTTTGTATTTGCCTCTACCCGTTCCTAGTGCTCCTTGGGAAGATATTTCTATGGATTTTGTGCTGGGATTGCCTAGGACTAGGAAGGGACGTGATAGTGTGTTTGTGGTTGTTGATAGATTTTCTAAGATGGCACATTTCATACCATGTCATAAAACTGACGATGCTACTCATATTGCTGATTTGTTCTTTCGTGAAATTGTTCGCTTGCATGGTGTGCCCAACACAATCGTTTCTGATCGTGATGCTAAATTTCTTAGTCATTTTTGGAGGACTTTGTGGGCAAAATTGGGGACTAAGCTTTTATTTTCTACTACATGTCATCCTCAAACTGATGGTCAAACTGAAGTTGTGAATAGAACTTTGTCTACTATGTTAAGGGCAGTTCTAAAGAAGAATATTAAGATGTGGGAGGACTGTTTGCCTCATATTGAATTTGCTTATAATCGATCATTGCATTCTACTACAAAGATGTGCCCATTTCAGATTGTATATGGTTTGTTACCTCGTGCTCCTATTGATTTAATGCCTTTGCCATCTTCTGAAAAACTAAATTTTGATGCTACTAGGCGTGCTGAATTGATGTTAAAACTGCACGAAACTACTAAAGAAAACATAGAGCGTATGAATGCTAGATATAAGTTTGCTAGTGATAAAGGTAGAAAGGAAATAAATTTTGAACCTGGAGATTTAGTTTGGTTGCATTTGAGAAAGGAAAGGTTTCCTGAATTACGAAAATCTAAATTGTTGCCTCGAGCCGATGGACCGTTTAAAGTGCTAGAGAAAATTAACGACAATGCATATAGGCTAGATCTGCCTGCAGACTTTGGGGTTAGCCCCACATTTAACATTGCAGATTTAAAGCCCTACTTGGGAGAGGAAGTTGAGCTTGAGTCGAGGACGACTCAAATGCAAGAAGGGGAGAATGATGAAGACATCCACACTACTGATGCATCTATACCAATACAAGTACCAATTTCTGGTCCCATTACTCGCGCTCGTGCTCGTCAACTCAACCATCAGGTGATTACACTCTTGAGTTCATGTCCATCATATTTAGACCATGGAGACCCGTGCACTCTTGTTTTGCTTAGGAATCAGGGAGAAGACCGAAAGGGAAAAGGATTTGAACATGCTGGATTCGGACTGCAGAAGAACACCAACTTGTGACGGTCACCACGGTCAGATGCGGGCTCGGATTGGAATGTTCAAGCACAACATGGAAAGCTTATCAAGTCTACTTTCATATGGATCCGGAATTATAGTCATATCTGTTCTGAGGCCGCCGTAATCATTGTTTTCTTACCGAGACATTTCCTGCCTTTTCTGCCCATGGTGCTGCGTCACCCTATTTTGGCCCAATGGGTCGTGTATCAAGTTAGGTCCATTAGGGACGCATCCTAGGGTTGCAGCACGACCCCAATACCCTTGTGGTCGTCCTCCCATGTTTATAAACCCCCTAGCCGCCACCAAGAACAGCGGGTTTTGTTTAGATCAAGTTTAGCTCTCGCTACTTGCTTGCAAGCGCGCGTGCTAGTTCAGCCGCCCGTCTTCTTGTCTTCGGAACCCCACCATATTGTAGTTTGATCTTTAAACCTACATTTAGATCTGGTAATTCAGTACTTGTTCTACTTGTTCTTGCTAGTTCTTCGATTGCTTGCAGGACGAGTGCCCTAGTGGCCAGGGTGTCACGCTCCACAAGATCGTGACAGCCATAGGAGGTGGTGTATCGGTTGCTAAGGCGCAGCGTCTTTGGAAGGCTGTAGTCGGGCCGTGAACGTCGTCTCCTCCCCCAATCGAGTTATTCCACACCCTCTCATCGAAAGATCGGGCAATCACCCAACGGGTGCACATCACATTGGCTTGGCAATTCTGGAGAAATCCGGAATAAATCGTCGATAATACCCTGCCAACCCCAGAAAACTCCGAATCTGCTTGGCTGTGGTCGGGGGTTTCCAATCCATCACCTCCTGCACCTTCTCAGGATCAACTGATATCCCATCTTGAGAAATTGTGTGACCCAAGAATTTGATCTCCGTCAGCCAGAACTCACACTTACTCAGTTTAGCGTACAACTGATGATCACGTAGTCTTTGAAGTACATTATGCAAGTGTTTAGTGTGCTCGGCTTCGTTCTTGGAATAAACCAGTATATCATCAATGAAAACGACCACGAACTTGTCTAACTCTGGCATGAATACTGAGTTCATCAAGTACATAAAATAAGCCGGGGCATTGGTCAGCCCAAAAGACATCACCAGAAACTCATACAGCCCATATCTGGTAGAGAAAGCCGTCTTGGGAATATCGCTGGCACGGATCTTTATTTGATGGTATCCTGAGCGAAGGTCTATCTTGGAGAATACCTTGGCTCCTACCAACTGATCAAACAGAACATCAATGCGGGGCAGTGGGTATTTGTTCTTGATAGTCACCGCATTGAGAGGGCGGTAGTCAACACACATCCTCAAACTCTCATCCTTTTTCTTCACAAATAATGCTGGACATCCCCATGGTGAAGTGCTTGGACGAATAAACCCCTTGTCCAACAACTCTTGCAATTGCTTCTTCAATTCTGCCAATTCCGCGGGAGGCATCCTATAGGGTCTCTTGGAGATAGGAGCGGTCCCGGGTTGCAATTCGATGGCGAACTCAATATCTCGGTCAGGTGGCATCCCTTGCAATTCCTCCGGAAAAACATCCGGGTAGTTACGGACCACTGGGACCTTTTCCACTGGGGATTCTAACATAACAAAAGCACAAGATCGGGTACAACCCCGGTCAGGCAAATACAGTGTGGTCTCACCACAAGTTGGTGAGTGCACCTCAATGGCTCTAGCCGCAATATCCATCACAGCCTGGTTTCTGGTTAACCAGTCAGTTCCCAATATAACATCCACACTCTCCAAACCCAAAATGAGAAGGTTGGCTTTAATTATCAGACTACCAAACTTTATAGGCACATTCTTGTTAATTTGGTAAGTGGCAACTCTGCCTCCTGGTGTTGAAATTGTAATGCCCCCATCGGTGTGGTGAAAGGGCAACTGGCATTTGGCACTAAACTTGGCACTGATAAAACTATGTGAAGCACCGGAATCAAAAAGAACAATAGCAGGAAAATTTAAAACTGTAAAGATACCAGTCATGACGGGTGCTCCCTCTGGAATATCAGCCATGGTGGTGAAGTTCAGCCTGCCCTGCCTCACTTGCACCTTCTGTCTCTTGCCTTGGTTCTGATTGACATTCTGCCCCTGCCTCTGCTGGTTCCTGGGGCAATTCTTGGCATAATGCCCAATGTTGCCACATGTGAAGCATCTGTTGTCATTTGCCTGGTGGTACTGCTGCTGCTGATTATTCCTCTAAGCTGGAAACTGGTTGCGGTTGGGTGCCTGCTGCTGCTGCTGCTGAGGTCGGATTACCCATCGCCCTTACTGCTGGGATCCCCTGCTCTGGGTGTCGGACACAATTCTGAAGCGCTGTGGCTGAGCTGAGGGTCCTGCCACAGGGGTCTTCCTCTTCTTCTCCGCCTGTCGAGCTGTAATGCAGTCCTCTTGGGAGATAGCCATGTTGACCAACTCATTGTAGCTGTTGGCCCTGACGGTGTTGAGACGATCCCGGAGCTTAGTGCTGAGCCCCCTTCTAAATCTGTCCCTCTTCTTCTCATCTGTATCTGCATGATATCCCGCATACTGGCACAAGTCATTAAAGGCCTGGGCATACTGCAACACGGTCCTGTTGCCCTGAGTGAGTGCCAAAAACTCATTGAGCTTCCTGTCCATGATCCCGGCTGGTATATGGTGTCCTCTGAAAGCTGCCTTAAACTCCCTCCACTCCACCTCTCGGTCCTCTGGCTGCATAGCAAGAAAATGATCCCACCAAGTCCTTGCGGGTCCGCGAAGCTGCTGGGTGGCGAACCTGACTTTGGTGACCTCTGAGCAAGCCCCATGGAGTAGTGGGAATTTAGATTCCACCACTCGCAGCCATACATCTGCGTCAAGTGGGTCCTCCGCCCTGGTGAACAATGGAGGCTGGGTGCTGAGGAATTCTTGATAGGTGGCCGCCGCGGGGTGACGCTGGTGGTCTCCACCACCATAATGCTGGGGTGGTGGCTGACGTTGAGCCAGCTGCCTCAGGATCTCATTCTGCTGAGCCATGAGCTCCTGCAGAGTGGGAGGTGGTGGCGGCGGTGGAGGAACGTGCTCGTTCTAGCCACGACGCTGCCTCCCGGCCATCTGAAAAATCACATACTTACTTAACACCATAGTTCCAAATTTCAGTATTTTATCACGGGGAAAAGTTAAAACAGCATGGTAGACTCTGACTTCAACAAGAGGATTTTAAAGAGGCATAAATTCTTCCTTCCAATTTAAACTGATAATAGCATCCATCAAACAAGCTCCCAAGAGAGTTTTAGCACGATTACATCAATTTGTTCCAAAAATGACTCTACTCTATCTAGCCTAGTACCCCAAGGGTGCAAAAGCTATGCTAGCTGCGAGGAGTCCGACTATCCAACCTCTAAACCCATCCTGAACACCTAGTGAGCGAACGAAGCAACACTCGACTCGGGGGAAGGTGGTCTTCCCGAGCCAGCAGTGTCCACACTGGAGGCAGGCTCATCTCCTCCCTCAATGTCGACGTCCTCGTTGGCCTCCTGGTCCTGGATCTCCTGGTGGTGCATGTCCAGGTGCTCGTTAGCCTCAGCAAGCTGCTGCTGAGTGTTAATGAGCTGATCCTCTAGGACCTCGATGGTGTTCTCCCTGGTGCCTACCAGCTCCTCCAACTCCTGAATATCAGTGGATAGCTGCTCCACCTGCAAGTCCTTCTCCACCATTTCTTGAGATAAATCAACCACGAGCTCCTCTCTGTTATCCAGCGTGATCTTTGTTGCCTCCAGCAGTGCCATCAGATGGGACATTGCCTCACCGCGCATCACCTGCAGACGGTACAGAGCATTCATGCACCGTACTGTCAAGTGCGCAGTCTGACCTGGGTAGATGGCCCAGTTGTCCTTGGCATGCTCCACCCGATCCTTCCACATTGGGTCGTCCTCCTTCTCAGCGGGGAACAAGCCAATGGGGTGGGTAGCCAGCTCCAAGGGATGGAATCCGCAGAAGGTAGTCAATCCATGCAGAGCGATCGCCTCGATCGTGTCCTCTGCCCGGTACCCGAAAGACTCTGAGTCCAAGGAGCACCAGCCTGGCTACAGGGGATGAGGCTCCAAAGTCATCCTCACCCTACAGCGGGGCACCCGGTGCTTCTCGAACTGCTGCACCGCGTACTGAGGGGGTGTCGTATATCCGGCCCCCTGAAGTACTTCCCACAAAATGCGGGGAAAGCCCTCTCGTGCAAGTCCGTCAGTGTGGGTCAGTGCATTTCCGTCATCGGAGGATCCGTGGGAAGTCATCTGTGCACGGTTAAGCGTAAGTAAAAGGAAAAGAATTATAAAAGAACAAGGAAAAATAAAACTCAGCCCTTCTTTAGTTAATGAGAAGGCACTGGAGACCTAGTTGGTTATTATCTTGTTTTTAAGTCCTTTACTCAGTTATCTATTTACTTAATCATGAATGCATGCATGCTCGTCCTGAACGACCTCACAATAAGAGAAAAAGAAGTAGGGAGGAACTCCCATCCCGAAACAGTGGCCTGTAGGGCCTAGTTACTTAGCCACCTAGCTACCCTTCTATTACCTAAGGCTTCACGACCTAGGTCTATCCTGCGCGTCCTACTTTCTATCCAACCTTGTTTCTATCAAGTTTTATTTATAAAATTGATGGTATTTATATTTTATTGATTCCTCTGTAGTGGTACAAGCTCCGATACCAGCTGTGGCGGAACTGCCCGAATTATTCCAACTTAAGTGCCCGAGTCCCGCCTTAGAGGCTAGACCACACTTAAATGGGAATAACCCGTCAATCCCTCGGATCTAGTCCGACACGGCCACTGACAGGATCAAGTACCACACTCTCACTCGAAGGTGAGTCACAGAGCAAATACAATAAAGCATAAAACCATACATGTCATAATGTTAAATTATTACATCACCATCATCATCATCGGAGTTTTTGCAAAAGTAACCATCATTGTTCGAAGTGCAGCGGAATAAAACTAACGGTAATCAAACAGAGAGATGGGGAAGCCTGTCCCATCACTCCTCATGCTCCTTCTCAGCCGAGGCAGGGTCCCACTCAACAGTCCAACCCGGTGGCAAGGTGGACGGCCAAGTTATCCCAGCAACCATCTCCTCCAGAGAACCTGTAAAAAAATTATGCCACAAGCAAGGCTGAGTATACTAATACTCAGCTAGACTTACCCGGTGTGAGGAGTCTACTCCTCTACCTCTAGACATGCAGCTGTTTGGCTGTGGGGTTTGGTTGCCAAAAGCACTAGCTGAGTTTCTAAATCAAGATTTTAACTTAGTCAAAATTAAGTGTGACTCTCTTAAGGCTAAAAGTGGACTATCTACTCATACATGGTAGCAAGCATTATTGGCAATCAACATCTTATCTCAACTCATCATACTTCCACTTATTACTCAATGCAGTACAATGGATCAAGCAGTCTCATTAGCTGCGAGAAGCAGACGATTCGAATCGAGTTTTTTTATCCTTGCAAGGTAAACCTAAACACACGATATGCAGGGGCACTCCGTCCCCACACACATCAACCGTCCCCATCGATTCCCTGGCAACAGATCAGGGCTCACCGCCTTGGCGTACAATGCCTCACTGACCCCGACTGGCCGTCGTGCAGTGACCGCACTTGTACCCACCATAACCGGAATGGGAGACCTCGTCTCAGGTCGCGTGAGGGGATATGTCTGCGGGCAGGTTCACTCAGGTACTAGGCTTACCGATTTACCATATTTCTCGGTATGTGTTTAGTACGTTCAAACGCTTGACACAGGTATCCGCACGTTAATCCTTATTCCATTTTCCATCTCGTGAACAACCAATCCCCATGGATTGTTATCCACCAATTAGTATCATGACAGTGTGAAAGTGGGTACAATCAATTTCCTGATCTCGCGCGAGTGCTAGAAAAAAAATCACTCGTCTTCTACCGAGATCCTAATTAAATAAGGCAACTACTCGACCTGTCATACTAGTATTCATCTCAAAAGGATTCCTGAGATCATGCAACTAGGGTTTCAAACAATTCCTACACCTAAGTGCACAATCAATCCTACAATCATTAAGTGAAGTAAAATAGCATAAATAACAGGTTATGCATAAAACCGGGGCTTGCCTTCCCGAGCAGTGGCAGGCAGGTCCTCTGGTGCAGGCTCGGGTGCTGGATCTGGGGCTACCTCCTGAGCAGCTCCTTGCTCCGGCACGAGGATGTACTCTCCGTCAGCAAGATTACAGTCTATCGAAATGCAATGAACATGTATGTCATGATTATGCAAGATTTAAGAACATTAAGCTAAAGAAGCTAAGTCAAGAATTAACTTAGGGTTTCCTGGTTCTGTGGGGCTTCTAGTGGTTTACATAGACATAGACTTATTACCTTTTAAGCTTAGGTTTTCTTTTAGGATAACATTAATTTACATTATTCATTTTCCCTTCCTTAATTTCCATTTAGGGTTTCTAGGGTAGGTTTGAACTACAACAGGGTTTTAATAATTTCCAAAAATTCTGTAAAAATTACAGTGGGTTGCCCTTTGCTATTCTAACTTGTTTTAAGAAGTTGAGGCTTTAAGTACCAAGGCTAGGCTTTAAACAAAAATAACAAAAGTTAGGCAAAATGGGCCACTTTACACTACACCTCTTAGTTAGGGGTAGGTTCTGTCCTAAAGGTTATTTTTGTTGGCATCCTCTGGTAATAATAGGCCTCTGTGCTAAAAATCACAGAAAACTAAGGGGTGGTTATTTAGTTATGATTTTCTTAAGTTTAATGTCAAAAAGGTACTTTCTACTACATTATTAATTGAAAAATGTCAAACAGCAGATTTCATATTTTTCCTAAGTTCTTTCTAATAAAACAATAGTTATCCCAAAGGTGGGGGTGTTTTTACCTCGGGGTTATTTTTGTAGAGTTCTTCTAAGTTTCACTTGTTTTATTAAAATAAAAGAGATCTTACTAATTTTACATTAAAGCAGGGTATGATATATTTTTCCAGTGAACTATAGTGAATAAGTAACTTAATAAAAATAGAGGTACTCTCTGGTTCATTAATTTAATTACATTTTCTATTTTCCTTATCCTTAAGCATATTATAGAATAAGGGGTAAAACTAACTTAAATGGAGTGGACAGAGAGGTTCAACATTTTTAAACAGGTTAGTAGGTAAATACAAACTTCTCCAAATTTTCCTAACCCTAGTCAAATAGCCTAACTATTTTTCTTACTATTATTTAGCTTTTGGCCAAAACTAATATTAAATCAGAACTTTTAAGTTTTCCACAGCACCAAGGGGTTTTATATTTTTCTTAAATAGGGTATATCAATTGGAGTCTGACAAAATTAGTTTGACCAAATTTGGATGATTTAAACAGAAGTTATGCATTTTCAAAGTTGCTATCCAATTTAAAAACAGATTTAACTAAGGTTTTCTGGAAAAACAGTTTACACCGAGGTCCCTGGGTTTAAACTAAATCCACCTTCACCAATCTACCCCCACGCCACTATTCCCCTGTGTCTCTGACATTTCACAAAACCCCCTGACCTTCTCTCCCTCTCACCCGCAGTCCTTCCCCTTATGCAAACAGTAACCGCGGGAAAGAAAAGGGTGGCGCGGCTTACCGGCGGCGAGGGAGGTCCGACGAAGGGTGGGGTTGGCTCGGGGAGACTCTGGCGGTCACGTCGAGGTACGGCTCGACGTTGGAGGTGGCCGGAATCGCCCGGTCCACGCGGGCAGGCGGGTGTCCTCGTCGGCGGCGAGTATACAGGCCAAACCACGGCGAACTGGTTCAATCCGAGGGCACGGTGAGCATCACGGGGTCACGCAACGACTGTGCGCACAGGGAATCGAAGGATGGTGGAGTGGTTTACCCGGTCCACGTACTCCGGCGGGGGCGAGAGCTCCGGCGAGCGTGGACTGGCTTCTCCGGCGAAGGAAACTCCGATCCCTTGCTCGGGGAGCCCCACGGAGGTGTGCACAAGCTTCTCCGAGGGCAGGACGGGGTTCGGGATGGCTCTGTTGGCCGTTCTACGGTGGCAGAGGGGTTGGGCGGCCGCGGACTCGCTGCGCACGGGCAAACGGCGACGAGCTAACTCCGGTGAGGTGTGGAGGGTGCGCGGAGGGGTGTAGTCGAAGCCTGGGAGGGCTTTATAAGCTCGGGCGCGGGCCACGACGCGGGTTTGGCTCGGGTGCGGCGCGGGGCGTGCGAGGGCGCGCGCGAGCGTGCTCTGGCGCGGGCAGAAGGCGTCGAACACGTGGAGGTGAGTTTCTTCCAGTGTTCAAACGTCTCCAGAGGTCGCAAACGTGCGAATCTCGCCATGAATCCGGCGCAGACCTCCTCCTGGCACCTAGGGCTATCTCACATGTGTGAGTTCCAAGGGATGATACGCCCTAGATCGGGAGATAGACGGGCGCCAAATCTGGCTTGTCTCACTGCCCGCTCAGCGACAAAACTGATGTCAAGTGCTGTCAAATGTCTGAGTCTCGGTCTCAAATTTTTCCAGGGGGTGCCTTAAGTGGTATAGCACATTTTTGGTATAGAACCCAAGTGGTTTTGGCGCCATCTTCAAAGTGAACACGGCTGGTCTTTGAATTAGGGCTAAAATGTGACTTAGAGGGAAATAGAGAGCTCTAGCTCTCTATTCACTTGGAGATTTGAATTGGGGTTTCTCCAGGGGCCTTTTTGCAATATTTCCCTCCTTTAATTGATGGTTATAATGTTGCTTAGGGTTTGGGTAAAAGTTACACATGCTTTGCCCACTTGTTCACTCTCTTTCCCCCCCCCCTTACTTAGGGTTTTGGAAGGTAGGGCTGTGGAGAGGTCTAGGGTTCTTTTCCCCCTATTATCCAAGGTAGTAAGTGTGCAAGGATTAGAGTAATGCTTCTTATGTCATTGGCAACTTGATTAGCACATGAGCTCCAAAGTTCCTATGTGGTGCCCTAAGTCTTCACCATTGTGAACACAGCTTCTAGTGCCAAAGTGGCTCTAGTCAGTGTAACAACTGGGGTGTTACAGTCAACAGAATTACAGGCTACACCATGGCCCCAGTCTTACAAGCCACCTCAGCTCCCCATGTATGACGGTCATTCAGACCTGAAGCAATTCTTGATGAGCTATGAGGCAACCATATCTTCGTATGGTGGCAATACGACAGTCATGGCAAAGTCTTTTGTCATGGCCGTCAAGAGTGTCGCTCAGACTTGGTACTCTTCTCTTCAGCCAGGGACAATCACCTCATGGCAAAAGCTGAAGGATATGTTGATAACCAGCTTCCAAGGATTTCAGAAAAAGCCAGTCACCGCCCAGGCTCTATTCCAGTGTACTCAGGATCACGAAGAATACCTTCAGGCGTATGTCCGAAGGTTTCTGCGTCTGAGGGCACAGGCGCCAACAGTGCCCAATGAAATTGTCATTGAGGCCATGATTAAGGGGCTTCGGCCGGGACCTTCAGCGCAATACTTTGCTAGGAAGCCACCACAAACGTTGGAGAAGCTGCTCCAGAAGATGGACGAGTATATTCGAGCTGACAATGACTTCCGCCAAAGAAGGGAGGAAGCATTCAGGTTCTCTGAAATGACCAGGGGCTTCGGAGGAAGATTTCACCCGAGGCACGTTAGGTCAATTCATAACTCTACTCAAAATGATGATCGAGGGAGCCAGCAGCAAAGGCCACAATACTCTTCACAAGCTTCGGGGCAGCAGCAAAGTTCTTTTCGGCCGTTAGTGCCAAGGGGCAGAGGCGCCAGGGGCTTCGGGGGAAGGTTTGGAGATCAGCCAAGAAAAATTTACTGCCTATTCTGTGGTGAAGACAAGGGCCATACCACCAGGATGTGCCACGTTACCATCCAGAAGCAGAAGGAGATAGCAGAAGCAGCAGCGCAACAAAGTCAGCCGAAGCAGGTCATGCATACTGCTTCATATCATTCGCCTTATATTCCAGAATATGTAGGCAACCACCCTGCAGCTTCTGTTGCTTCGGCAAGCCAACCCCAGGCATCTTGGCAGCAGCCTCCACCGCCACCGCCGACGCAGCGAGGACAGCAGCCAGAAAGGAGTCAGCACAATCACCTTCAGAGGGACTTCAGAGAGGAGTCCGAAGCTCGCACAGTCAATAGCACTGTGCTAGAGCCGAAGCACATTTATTGATAAATATCCTACCTTAACAGCAGCTTTTTCGCATTTTTACATTCAGTATTACTTTTTTGTTAATAAGGAACAATTATGAGAAGTTTAAGTGTCTTTTATCGTTTTTCAATTTCTTGTAACACTTTCGTCTTTTACCATAATAAAAATATGTCTTTTCCATAGGCTTGAGTTGCCGAAGCATACGAATTTATGGTGGCATGAAGGACCTTTGTATTATCAAAAATTTGTTCTAACAGACACAGTGCAAATTGTTCGAAACAGTAAAAAGTCGTTCCTAAGGGAGCACAGTGTAAGTTTTCTAAGCCTACAACGAAAAGTCAGCGCTGATTCTGCCGAAAGTAAAAGGCGAAGAAGCTCCTAAGGGAGGCTTACAGCGAAAAATAAACGCTGATTCTGCTGAAAGTAAAAGGCGAAGAAGCTCCTAAGGGAGGCTTACAGCGAAAAGTCAGCGCTGATATAAAAAGTGTGTGTGCTCTATTACAGGGATATGTATCTGCGGCACAAATATCATTTTGCATAACATAACATCATCACATCATTCTGCATAACATAAGCATCATACAGCATATTGCATGTGGAACAAGAAAGGGATACAGTGTTGATCTTCGGAGAATATTTTGGAAAAGAGAAAATCGTGCTAAGGCACAAGATAAATCGAGAAGAAGTGTAGCTTCATTAGAGAGGCAACATAAAACTTTTTTATAGCTTCGGAGAATATTTCACGAAGTTTGGATATTCTTCATCAGAGAAGTATGCAAATTCTTGTGATATAGAAAAGATTTTCTTCACGAAGCATGAAAAGAAGGGAAGGTGTTTTTTTTCGCCGAAGGCTCAAAAAATGGTATGTATGCATAATTTCATGCATCGTAAAGAATTAAACTATAAATAGATTATATATTACATTCAAAGTTGCAATGTATTACACATGTTACGTTCCAAACGTTTCTACAATAGCATTTAATCCTCCTTAATAACTATTTCTGCAGCTTCGTTCAGTAGCTGGTCGACAACCTTGTCCATAATGGCTTCGGCCATTTTTCTAATTTCATCGTCCCCCTTCGGGTGGGGGCCCGGAGATGCCTCAGCAGGTTCTGAGGGAAGAGAAGATACGGCTATATTACTATTACAAACCGCGAACAAAGTCTGGAATCAAAAATTACAACATAATAAAAACCACTAATTAATACCTATTTGCCCTTCGGGCTCTGTACTTTTCTCGGCAGCTTCCGCTACTCTTCTAGCATTGTGGATGCCTTTTTTCGCTCTTTTGAATAATTTATTGGGCCATTTCTCGGCCGCCGTTGTCCCAGATATCGGTGAAAAATTTTCCACCGATCATGCTTGCTTCGGCTGAGGGGTCTTTAATGTCTTCGGAGGACAAAGTAGCTTCGGACTGCGCTAAAGATTTTACATGCTCGCAACCTTTCCTCTCCAAAACAGTAGCAATTCCTCTAGCACCCGAAAAAGCACATATGTCTCCGCGGCTATTCAGGATTTCCTCGAAGGCCTCAGCTTCGTGACTGATCCATTCAATCGGACCTTCAGGGTTGCCCCTTGAAAAATTCTCTTCACTAGAGAATGTGCCAACGTTGGCGAAGCTGGATTTTATCTTCTTAACACATTCTATGGATTTAACGTAGCATCTTCTCTGGGATGCACGAAGCTCTTTAACATTTATTTCTAAATGATCGGCCCATTGATCACTAAGCTCTTGTTTTGTCTCTTCAAGTATACGTTCTTCTTTAGCTCTAGCTAGCTGTTTCTGAAGATCTTTAATTTCACGTTTTTGGGCTTCAGCCTGGGCTTTTGAGGCAGCTTCGTCCTCTTTTATCTTGTCCACCAATGTAAGCAGAATTTTATCCTTTTCCAGAGCTTCGTTTCTCAGCTTAATAACCTATGATCGTAGGTTGTTGAAAGCGATATCATAGCTCTCGTCTTCGACATTCTTTTGCGCTCTGAGCGCGTTGCTCAATATTAAACCCTATATATACAAGAATTAGTATAGGAATAAAAGAATGATTCAAAAATTGTAAATTTCTAAATATACAATTCTCGCACCTTCAGGCTATTGTATGCAAGGTTATCCGCAAGATCCTCCTTTGTCATAGCGCATAATCCAGCTTCAAGCTTCGGAAACCCCATGCTTCTAGCCATCTCCTAGCAGACGGATAATTCTTTGTTGTCCGGGAGGCAGTATAAGAAGTCATCTTCGTCTGTCCCATTGAACACTAGTGCCCCCTTCGGATATTTCAATTCTCTGGCATAGTGATTAGCTTCAAAAATTTCTTCTTCGGATAATTTCTTCCCCGAAGCGTGCCGCACAATATAATCGTATATTTTGGAAGGTGCTTCGGGGGCACCAGTGTCAGTTTCTTCAACCAAAATTGGCTCTGGTATTTTTATTTTTTCAGTTGCCTCTGCAATGTTCGTTTCTTCGGTTTCAAAAGGTTTTACCTTGGCTGGCTCTGAAGGCCCAGCTTCAGTTTCAAATTGTTGCTTCGAAGCTTCAGCTCCAAAGGCTTCAGTAGACACTTCAGAAGTCTCAACAGTTTTCTTTGGAGTTATGCTTGAAGATTTAATTGTCTCCAAAACATCTAATACATTAACCATTCTTTTTCTTTTTGGGGTTACGGTTGGACCTTTCTGGCTTTTTCCTGTCTCAATCTTTGCCGAAGGACTTAAAACCTCTGATGTTTTTGCTTTTTCAGTCCTTGGTTCTTCCATCTTTTCTGTTGCTGGCACTTCGGCCAGCTCTTTGATTTCTGGCAGCAGAGTCTTTGGTTCTTCCAATTTTTCTGTTGCTGGCACTTCGGCCAACTCTTTGATTTCTGGCAACAGGGTTGGTTCTTTAGCTTCGGTGGCCGAGGAGGTCTCACCGGCGAACTCAGGCACCGTGGCTGGTTCAATATAGCGTGGCCGGTGTGTGAGAACCTTTACCCTTTTTCTCTTCGGCGTTGGCTCGCTAGGAGCAGCTGAAGCAGTTTCTTTCGCAGAAGTTGTGCCTTTTCTTTTTTGCCCCCGCGCTGGATAGCGGTAGTCGGGGTAGACAAAACCAATTGCATCAAATACTCAGTTGAGTCTTTTCTTTTTTCGGCCTCCGAAGGCCGCTGACAATGCAGTGTCTTCGGCCTTCGAATATACCCCAAGCAATTCATCACTTACAGTTTCAATGCTTTTCAGCCAGTCGTCATCTGGCTCAACGAATTTATCTCCAAACTTAAATGTGTACTTCAGCCTGACTAGTCCACCTTCGTCAGTCTCTTTAATGGTCTCCTGCGGCATTTCCCATTTTTCCACAAGCGGCCATACTCTGAAGGCAATGTGTTCTTGGACCAAATACCTCGTCCCAATAAAAGAGCAAACAACTCCGAAGGCTCTCTGGCATTCTTCGGCTGCTTCATTCATTTCCACCTTCGGCCTCCGCAGGCCGAAGCGTTGCCAGATGGGACGCATAATGATCTTTTTTATATCTTCTCATGATTTCAAGTCATTCTTCACGTAAAACCATTCCGTCATCCAGTCGCCAGGCCATCTCTTTCGAAAGGTCGGCACTGGGCAGCTTGACCCAGATCAGGATCCGAAGCTGTAGCAGCCAAAGTTGTTATGATACTGTTCCTTACCCCAGGGTTTTGTTTCGTATAACAATTCGTGTATGTTGCAGAAACTCTTCGCATCAGGTTCCAAGCCTTGGCTTCTCACGGCCCACACGAAGATATTCATCCTTATGATTGATTCAGGAGTGAGTTGGTGAAGGTAAACTTCAAAAACCTTCAGTACTTCCACAACAAAACTGCTTAAGGGAAATCATAGTCCAGCTTTCAAGAAGCTTCGGAATACCACGACTTCATCTTCTTCAGGAGTAGGCACAGTTTTCTCCCCAATATCCGCCCTCACAATAGACATGTCTCGAAAATACCTTCCCTTCATGGTATCAAGATGACTCTGCTTAATGCTCGACTTGCCGAAGACCGTGTGACTTGGTCGCCACGGTCGATCTTCGGAGTTTTCACCCCCACTTTCTACATCATAACTGTCACTGTCACCAGTATCTTCAGATAAACCCTCCAAGGTTTCCCTAGTGATCTTCTCCGTATTGGTCTTTGCTATTGACTGAAGAAAGCCGAGATGCATCTCTCATAAAGGCTCAGCTTCGTCTCAGCAACAGCTTTCTTATCTTCAGACATCTTCGCAAGCGCTGAGAAAGTACTCCCGAAACCGAAGCTTAAAAATTTAAAAAACCAAACATGTGTTGTCGCGCGCAGGCTAAAAGATGGTTGAGCAAGAGCAGTTGGCAAAAGAGCGTGCCAAATAAACTTGGGACGAGTTCTTATTTATACACCCAGTATGTCGAAAACTGGAGGGTCCCGCTTGTCAATGACTGTTGCTATTCTAGCAAAAGGAAGGTGTTTTTTCGGACCTTCGGCCCATAGCCTTCATCCATATCGCAATATAAATTTATCTTTACAGCAAATTAATATTGCGAGGGGCTACTGTTGGGGGCCTTCGGCTTCCGAAGGTCCTCAAAAATGTAATTTGACTATGTTTTCCAAGAAAATATGTGAACAGGTATCTTCGAAGTCAGAATGCGAGTATACAAGACCATGGTTAAGACGAAGCTAGACTGGGACGGCAATCACGACGAAGGATAAGACGATCGCGAAGCTATGTGCAGAAGAGCTTCGGCATAACGACGGGAAGGGGAAACCGACTTAAAGATGAAAAGCCAAATTAGACCTCGAAGAATTACTATAGAGTTATTGATAAATGTAAAGGGCATTAATGTAATTTTGCGTGGGCTGCGACCCGTGCCTATAAATAGGTGAACAGTATTCCCGTACTGTTCACGCGGACTGGGCATTCACTTTTGCGTCACGCCTGTATTCTCATTCCTTCAAGCCGAAGGTACATTTGTTTTACATAAGTAATATAAATGGAAATAGATTAATAATAATGTTTACAGAAATTATGCTACTTTCTGTACATTGTATGAATGTTCTCCATCTTTTATCATGATCATGAAGGTATGTCCTTCATGACCTTCGTCCTAGATTCGTTATATCCGAAGGGAAATAATGATTTGAAGGACGAAGGGCTTCGATATTTAACATTCTATGTTGCCTTGTTCTTGATTCATAGCATTTGAGAACAAGTCCCCAACAGTCGCTAGTGACGGATGGCATGAATGAGTTCGATGAGTTCTCGCTCGTTTGTAGCGAGAGAGCGGTGCCGGGGCGCCATGGGCCTACTGAAGAAGGCGATGGGGTGCCCGTCCTGGATTAGCACCGCCCCAAAACCATGGGTCGATGCGTCACACTCGACGATGAACGACTTGGTGAAGTCTGGTAGCGCGAGGACCGCTGCCGACGTGACCGCTGCCTTGAGTACCGTAAATGCTGCCGTGGCCTCCTCTATCCAAAAGAAGCCCTCCTTCTTAAGCAGCGTCGTCAGTGGTGCCGCGATGACACCGTAATCGTGGACGAATTTGCGGTAGTAGCCCGCAAGGCCCAAAAAGCCCTTGACCGCCCGCACCGATCGGGGTTGTGGCCAGTCCCTGACTGCTTCCACCTTGGCGGGATCCATGGCCACGCCGGACGCTGAGATGACTTGGCCCAGGTACGCCACCGATGGTATGGCAAACACGCACTTGGACTGCTTGACGAAGAGTTGGTGCTGCAGTAGCATTGTCAACACCGCACGTATATGACGCAGGTGGTCGGCCCATGAGGAGATGTATATCAAGATGTCATTAAAAACACTAGAACAAATCGACGGATGAATGGCTTGAGAACGTCGTTCATGAGAGCCTGGAATGTCGCCGGCGCGTTGCAAAGGCCGAATGGCATGACAAGGAACTCGTAGAGGTCGTCGTGGGTACAAAAGGTCGTCTTGTGGATATCCGTCGTCCGCATGCATACCTGATGGTACCCCGATCGTAGGTCCAATTTAGTGAAGAAGCGGGCGACGTTGAGCTCGTCCACTAGCTCATCGAAGACGGGAATTGGGAAGGCGTCCTTGATGGTGAGCGCGTTCAGCGCCCTGTAGTCAACGCAGAACCGCCAGGAGCCGTCTGGCTTCTTGATCAGGATGACCGTCGAGGAGAACTCCGAGTTACTCCAACGGACGATGCCTTGGCCCATCATCTCAGCGCACTGTCGCTCCAACTCGTCCTTGTGCGCCGCCGGGTACCGGTAGGGACGCACAGCCACCGGCGCTGCGTCCGGCTTGAGGACGATAGCATGATCCCGAGCACGTACCGGTGGCAGCCCTGTCGGGGCAGCGAAGACATGATAGAGCTGGAGTGCCCGATCTTTCGGTGAGTGGAGATAATTCCAATTGGGTGGAAGTAGACCCTCACGATCCGACTACGACGAGCGAACCCGAAGCGCCAATGCAATCGCTGAACCAACTCCCAATGGTTACCGACCTTGCTGCTGCGAGATCGGCCTGATCACGAAGATCGTTTCCTGTGCGCAATCGAAGAACGAACAAGAAAAGATGCGAGCAATCTTAATATCACTCGAGGTGGAGTTCTGAATCACAGAGGACATCACGTATTTGTGCGTGTTCTAGGGTAGCTAAAGCTAGATCTAAAACAAAACTCGGAAAATAAAGGAGGCGCAGCTCCTGGATAAATAGAGAGGGGGCGCAGCCCCTAGGGGCGGCCAACCCTAGGTCGTCCATTATGGGCCGCAATTGGGCTGGTCGTCTATTCTTCCGGTCCTTCGTTCTTTAACAACATGATGTAGTTCAATTCTCTTGCACGGGCCCGAGTCACTGGCCCAGGTGGAAGGGGTGGCGCCTGGACTGGGGAAGATGGTGCCTGGGCTGGAGAAGGTGCTGCTGGTGTAGATGTGCTCGTGTTGGTGTTGATGTCCTCATCATCCTCCCCTTCTTGAACTGAAGTCGTCCTCGACGGCAACTCCTCATCTTCTCCCGCATACGGTTTCAAATCTGCAACATTAAAACTAGTGGAAACACCAAACTCCGCAGGCAGGTCAAGGATATAAGCATTATCATTAATCTTGGTTAGTACCTTAAAAGGACCAGCAGCACGAGGCATCAATTTAGAACGGCGCAAAGTAGGAAAACGATCCTTTCTCAAATGCAACCAAACCATATCACCAGGTTCAAAAGTAACTAGTTTCCGGCCTTTACTACCAGTAATCTGATATTTAGCATTAGCAGCAGCAATGTTTTGTTGAGTTTGTTCATGGAGATTAATCATTTGTTCAACATGTGCAAGAGCATCTATGTGTGGGGCGTCCGCAGCATCAAGCGAAAACAAAGCAATAGGCGCCCTAGGAATGTAACCATAAACAATTTGAAAAGGGCACATCTTTGTAGAAGAATGTGTTGCATGATTATAAGCAAACTCAACATGAGGTAAGCAATCCTCCCAACGTTTCAAATTTTTGTCTAAAACAGCCCTAAGCATGGTAGACAAAGTTCGATTAACTACCTCAGTTTGACCATCAGTCTGAGGGTGACAAGTGGTGCTAAACAACAATTTAGTTCCCAATTTATTCCACAGAGATCTCCAAAAATGACTCAGAAACTTAGCATCACGATCCGAGACTATTGTATTGGGAATACCGTGCAAACGAATAATCTCTCTAAAAAACAATTCAGCAACATTGCTAGCATCATCAGTCTTATGACAAGGTATGAAATGAGCCATTTTGGAGAATCGATCAACAACCACAAAAATGCTATCCCTCCCCTTCTTAGTTCTAGGCAATCCCAAAACAAAATCCATCGAAATATCAATCCAAGGGGAAGTAGGAACAGGCAAAGGCATATACAAACCATGGATGTTCAACCGTGACTTAGCTTTCTGACAAGTAGTGCAGCGTGCAACAAGGCGCTCAACATCAGCGCGCATCCGAGGCCAAAAGAAGTGGGCAGCCAACACCTCATGTGTCTTGTAGACACCAAAGTGCCCCATGAGACCGCCTCCATGTGCTTCCTGTAACAACAAAAGACGAACCGAGCTAGCTGGAACACACAGCTTGTTAGCGCGAAACAGGAACCCATCCTGTATGTGAAATTTGCCCCATGGTTTCCCATTAATACAATGGCCGAAAGCATCTTTAAAATCAGCATCGTCAACATATTGATCTTTCACAGTGTGCAAACCAAAGATTTTAAAATCTAACTGTGACAGCATGGTATAGCGACGAGACAAAGCATCAGCAAGAACATTGTCCTTCCCGTTCTTGTGTTTAATAATGTAAGGAAAAGACTCAATGAATTCTACCCATTTAGCATGACGACGGTTCAGATTTGTTTGGGTACGAATATGTTTTAAAGCCTCATGATCAGAATGAATTATGAACTCACGATGCCAAAGATAGTGCTGCCATGTATGCAAAGTGCGCACTAACGCATAAAGCTCCTTATCATAAGTAGAATATTTCAGACTAGCACCGCTTAATTTTTCACTAAAATAAGCAACTGGTTTTCCTTCTTGTAACAAAACAGCACTTAGCCCAATACCGCTAGCATCGCATTCAAGCTCAAACACTTTATTAAAATCAGGCAATTGCAATAGGGGAGCTTGGGTTAACTTATCTTTCAAAGTGCTGAACGCTTCCTCCTGCGAATCACTCCAAGCAAACGACACATCTTTCTTTGTAAGCTCATGTAGAGGCGCTGCAATGGAGCTAAAATCACGAACAAATCTGCGGTAGAAACCGGCAAGTCCAAGAAAGCTCCGAATTTGTGTGACCGTCGTCGGTGTAGGCCACTCCCGAATGGCAGCAATCTTGCTGCTATCCACATCAATGCCCTATGGAGTAACAACATAACCAAGAAACGAGACACGTCGTGTGCAAAAGATGCATTTTTCCATGTTAGCAAATAACTGGGCAGCACACAATGCATCAAAAACAGCACTTGAATGTTCCAAATGCTCTTTCTTAGATTTGTTGTAAATAAGGATATCATCGAAATAAACAACCACAAACAATCCTATGAAGGGCCTCAGAACTTCATTCATCACTCGCATAAAAGTGCTGGGAGCATTAGTCAATCCAAACGGCATAACCAACCATTCATATAAACCAAATTTCGTTTTAAAAGCCGTTTTCCATTCATCACCCAGTTTCATTCTAATCTGGTGGTAACCACTACGCAAATCAATCTTAGTGAAAATAATGGCACCACTAAGCTCATCTAGCATATCATCAAGGCGTGGTATAGGATAGCGATAACGAATAGTGATGTTATTAATAGCACGACAGTCTACACACATACGCCATGACCCATCTTTCTTGGGAACAAGTAACATAGGAACAGAGCAAGGGCTAAGAGACTCACGAATGTATCCTTTGTCAAGCAACGCCTGTACCTTGCGCTGAATCTCCTTCGTCTCATCCGGATTTGTACGGTATGGTGCGCGGTTCGGAAGCTATGCGCCGGGAATGAGGTCGATCTGGTGCTCAATGCCACGAAGCGGTGGGAGACCCGGTGGTAAGTCTTTGGGAAAGACATCAGCGTACTCCTGCAAAAGGTTAGCAACCATAGGGGGAATAGCCAAAGATGGTGCATCATCAAGTGAAATGAGGACACTAGAGCATACAAGTGCATAGCATGGCAAATGAGCACCGTGTAGATCATCAAAATCAGCACATGTAGCAAGTAAAACAGGAGCCTTCAACTTGATTTCAGAAGGAACAGAGGGCGATGGATCAAGTTGTTTAGCAGTTATAGCAGCTCGGGCAAGATCATCTTTAACAATTTGTTCAGGTGTCATTTGATGTATAATTATTTTCTGACCCTTAAAAATGAAAGAATAATGATTCGAACGACCATGATGCAAACTATCAATATCATATTGCCAAGGTCGACCAAGTAACAAAGAGCATGCTTCCATGGGAATAACATCACAATCAACAAAATCAGAATAAGCACCCATGGAGAAAAGAACACGCACGGAACGCGTGATTTTTATTTTACCACCATCATTAAGCCATTGAATGTGATATGGGTTTGGATGCTTACGAGTGGGTAACGACAACTTTTCGACCAGCATGGTACTCGCCAAATTGTTGCAACTGCCGCTGTCGATAATGATGCGAATTGACCGCTCCTGCACAACACCCTTTGTATGGAACAAAGTGTGTCGCTGATTCTTCTCGGGCAAAGCAACCTGTGTACTAAGAACACGCTGCACAACAAGACTTTCATACCTATCAGCGTCGCCCGGGTTGACATGTACCTCCGCCTGAGCTGCATGGTTAGTGGCAAGTAGTGCATGTTCAATTTCTTCAGAATCACTAGCGGAAGAGTACTCACCATCATCACGAATGAGCAAAGTGCGCTTGTTTGGGCAGTCTCGAATCACATGGCCAAATCCTCTACAGTGATGACACTGAATATCCCGTGTACGACCTGTGGGTGGGGCAGTGCTGGCTGGTTTGGTCGTCTTCTCGCGTGGACTAGTGGTGGACGTGGATGGCGCAGGGGGAACTGGTGCTGAGGTGGATGTCGAGCTTCGTCCTGCAAAAGGGTTAGAATATGTCTTCGAGCGGCGTCCCTGCACTTCACGTTCAGCTTTGCAAGCATATTCAAATAAAGTAGTCATATCATAATATTCCTTATAATCAAGTATATCCTGGATTTCGCGGTTTAAACCACCACGAAAACGTGCCATAGCAGCATCGTTGTCCTCCAATATCCCACAACGAATCATACCTTTTTGTAATTCCTGGAAATAGTCCTCAACAGATTGAGAACCTTGCTGAAAACGCTGCATTTTATTAAGCAAATCACGAGCATAATACGAAGGCACAAATCGATGTCGCATCGCAGCTTTCAACTGATCCCAAGTGGTTGGAATGGCAGTGGGATGCTTCATTTTATACTCACGCCACCAAATTAAAGCAAAATCAGTAAATTCACTAATAGCAGCTTTAACCTGAGAATGTGCAGCAATATCATGGCATGAAAATTTTTGTTCAACCTCTAACTCCCAATCAAGATATGCAGCAGGATCATATTTGCCATTAGAAGGTGGAATTTTAAATTTAATCTTAGAAAATAAGTCATTAGGGGGATGACAAACCACACGGCGTGCACGACCACGTCGATCTCCATCGTCCTGCTCAGTGTCACCGTCGTAGTCCTGCTCCATCTTTGTGGTCAACGCATCAAGGCGTGCCAGGATGGTGTCGAGTGTGGTGCGAGTCGCCGTTTGAGCAAGGTCAAGCTGGTTGAAACGCTCGGTCGTCGAAGTGACCGTTGAATCAAGCCGTTCATGCATCGTCCTAATGTCAGCAGCAAGTCCATCAACTTGTTCCCTTACTTCCAGCAACTGGGCATCCACCGTGTCGTGTGCTCCTGCCATAGTTAGCGCAAACACCAAAACACCAAAAGGAGAAAAAAAACCAACGACAAAAACAGGGGTGTACTGCTCACAAGGCGCTCACACTAGTGCTGTTATCAAGTTCTTATCCGTTCTTACCAAGCCACAGTGGTGAACGGCAACCAACAGGTGGAACCGGTGAAAGATTGGATGAGCGATTGCCTAGAGAAACAGAAACCTTCTCGTCGTAGAAATATGTGGAGTTTTGGGTAGGCTGCACTCAATTCAATGATTAGCACAATCACCGTAGGTTAGATTGGCCGGCCTCAGAATGGTGTCAACAAGCTCCTGTAAAAATTTCAGATTTTTTGGACACCCGAGCGAAAAGTTATGCCCGGTTTAAGGAAGGTACCTCAAGTTATGTTTTAAAACGACCGGGATGAGACAACCGTATCCTTTCTCCTTCGTTTTCTTTTTTTTCTGTTTTTTTTTGACGTAACCGAAGGAGAAAAACAAGGAGGCGGCTGTTGACTCGGTTTGTTTTTTTTCTGTTTTTTTCGTAACCGAAGGAGAAAAACAAGGAAACGGCCGTTGACTCGGTTTGTTTTTTCTGTTTTTTTGACGTAACCGAAGGAGAAAAACAAGGAAACGATGTTGACTCGGTTTGTAGCGTGATCAAACGGGAGATGGTGGCGGCGCTAGGGTTTGAATAGTGGAAGAACACAATGCAACCAGCAACAAATAACGCGAAAGCACACAAATTCAACAATGCAGATTATTGAAAGAAAGTGCGAGGCTCAAAAGGGTGCTGGGAAAATGTCTAACCTGAATTTTTATGTGGTTTTGTGGACTGTAGGAAAAAAAACACTCGATAAACTCACCGATCAACCTGGAAATCTGATACCACTTGATAGAGCTGGAGTGCCCGATCTTTCGGTGAGTGGAGATAATTCTGATTGGGTGGAAGTAGACCCTCACGATCCGACTACGACGAGCGAAACCGAAGCGCCAATGCAATCGCTGAACCAACTCCCAATGGTTACCGACCTTGCTGCTGCGAGATCGGCCTGATCATGAAGATCGTTTCTTGTGCGCAATCAAAGAACGAACAAGAAAAAGATGCGAGCAATCTTAATATCACTCGAGGTGGAGTTCTGAATCACAGAGGACAACACGTATTTGTGCGTGTTCTGGGGTAGCTAAAGCTAGATCTAAAACAAAACTCGGAAAATAAAGGAGGCGCAGCTCCTGGATAAATAGAGAGGGGGCACAGCCCCTAGGGGCAGCCAACCCTAGGTCGTCCATATGGGCCGCAATTGGGCTGGTCGTCTATTCTTCCGGTCCTTCGTTCTTTAACAACATGATGTAGTTCAATTCTCTTGCACGGGCCCGAGTCACTGACCCAGGTGGAAGGGGTGGCGCCTGGACTGGGGAAGATGGTGCCTGGGCTGGAGAAGGTGCTGCTGGTGTAGATGTGCTCGTGTTGGTGTTGATGTCCTCATCAAGACATCTACAAACGTGACGAGCAGCCCATCGATGAGGGAGTCGCTCGCCGCGGTCGCTGCGAGACGCGGTGCCTTGATGGTTGCCACGTCGGTCCAGCAGACCTCCCGACCGTGTCGTGTCAATGACATGGTGTGCGCCGTGAAATCCCACATGATCCGGCCCAAGTTGACGAGCCACTGTGTCCCCAGGACCAGATCATAGCCCGCGAGAGGCATGATGAAGAGATCCACAAGGAACCTCTCGACGGCGATGATGATCGGTGCCTGCCTAATGACCCCGAGGCAGAGGATGCGTTCCCCGTTGGCCACTGTGGCCGTCAGACGTGGACGAGGTTGGATGACCATGCCCATGCGACGCGCAACTTCCTCTCCAATGAAGTTGTGGGTGGATCCCGTGTCCAGGAGAGCCACTAGTGTCGCGGTGCCTAGTTCCACCCGGACTTGCATGGTGTCGCATATGGGAACTCCCGCCACTGCCTGTAAAGGAAAGACAGAGCCTCGGCTTCATGGTTAGGTTCTGCAGCAGCTGCCTCCTCCTCGTCGGTGATGGTCACGCCGTCGACGAAGAAGATGCGGCGACAGACCCGATTGTGGCCCCGGGAGTACTTCTCGTTGCAGTTGTAGCATAGTCCGAGACACCACCGTTCTGCTTGTTCTTCCGTAGATAGCCGCTTGATTAGCTGGCCGTCCAACCGCACTGGTGCTACCCCAATAGGAGGGGCTAGGAGCGTAGGCCGCGCTGGAGGGGCAGGAAGTGCCAGCGGCTGTAGAGCTGGAGCAGGTAGGGCGTGGGGACCGCCCCGAGCCTGCACAGCTGCGGGTGCGAACGTCAGGCGCTCTTGTTCCATGACCTCCACTTCCCGCGCCAAACTCATGGCCACCGCTAGGGTTTGGGGGTTGTGGAGGCGGACTTGATTGCTGATCGGAGGGAGCAGCCCCCGGTGAATAGTTGAACCCGCTGGGCCTCCCCCAACGGACCCGCGTGGAGCAAGAGCACCTGGAAGTGATCCTGGTATTCTTCTACCATGCTCGTGCGTCGACATTCGGTTAGCTCGAACAACGGTGCCGATCGCAGCGGTGGCTCGTGGCGGAGGTTGAGGAGATCCTTGAAGTGCCGCCACGTCGGGATGCCTTTGTCCTGCTGGACCTGCATGTACCAGAGTTGGGCCTTGTCCTCCAAATAGGAGGCCATCCACACCTTTTATTCCTCTATGATCCTCTGTTGATGGAAGTACGACTCACAGCGATTGACGAAGAAGAGCAGGTCGGACCTGTCGTCAAAGTGAGGGAAGTCCATCTTCTGGAAACGCGGTGGCCGATTGATGTTGTGTTGCTCGTCGAGACCGCCGCCCGGCACCTGGGCGCCCAAGGACGACATCTTGTCCTTCTTCATCGTGTCGATGTCGGTTTGAAGGGTATTGATCTTGCCGGTGAGACCCTTGATCAATTTGGCGAGGTCGGCGATCGTGGGTTCGATCATGGCACTGGGCTGGGGTGAGGCAGAGGTGGGAGATGACGGTGCGTTGGCAGTGTTGATGGCTGCTAGGTGGTTGGTTGCGGTGGAAGTAGCAGATGAACTGGAAGAGTCGGATCGACGTGACCGTGATACCAGGTTGTCAAGGGCCTTAGAGTCTAGGGAAGGGGGCCCTCGGCTACGTAGGTCGTACCCTCGGTCCGTCTTCTCCGGTGAGGTTTTACTCCTATTCCGAAGGCTTGAGAGTGGTAGGGATGAGGGAGGAGATAACTGTGTTATTGCTTATTTCTCACAGGAGCCGGCTACAAGGCTTTATAGCCTGAGTTGCAACAGAAAGCGGAAACTAATCTCCTATGATTTAGGATCTCCACTAAAGGGAAACTAATCTCTATAATTTAGGATTTCTACTATTCTCTTTCCTCTTCTAGCCGGCCTTCCTTCTCTAGAGGTGGCGGCTGCATGCCCCGTGGATTCCTTCCTTCTTCTAGCCACTGATTTCCTGGCTTTCCTTTTCTAGTGCTGGTGTGGCCCTGGCTGCTGCTCGCTCTGCAGCGCGCCTCACGTCCCTCGTGCGTCTCCGACGGTTATAGGGGAGACCCCACATGACAAAATCATGTAGAAATTTCACATGAATTAGTCTAAACAGACCTTAATTTATAAGTTTCATCTATTCACTCCTCCAGCAACAAATCTAGGAAAATAAATTAGAGCATCTCTAAAGGTTCCTAAAAACCCATGCCATTCTATAATTTTTCCAAATCGTAAAAACAATTAGGCCTCGTTTGTTTCGTTGGAATTGAATTCCATTTTAACAATTATAATTTAGACAAATCTAATTAAGTTCATATATTTATATATGTAATATATTTGTATATTATCTTAAATCATATGAGAGAGATAGTTATATACTACATTCATGTTATAACGAAGCAAGTAGAAGAGTGTGCTATAAGTTGTACATCGGAAAAATAACATGTAAATCTATACAATCAATTTCCATCTATCACCTCATGAATTTGAGATAGACTTATATGATAACTTTGGAAAGTGGTGGAATGTCACATTCTAAAAAATAGCCTATTTTAATAACAAGATTCCAATTCCTCAAAATGAAAGGAAACAAACGGGACCAGGGAAAAATTATTATGTTTCTCTACGCTTGCCAATAATTTGCTCCTATAAAAAAAATAAAAAGGCCCACCTCGGTCCTCATCTCCAACAACTCCTATTATTTCTTCTTCCAATATATTGCGCTCTTCCCAAAATTATAAATGCATAAGAAATATATCTAACTCTAATAGCTCTTTATTTTCATCCATAAATAGTCCACCTAGGTCCTCTTTCTTGTGATTCTTAGCACAAACACAATATTTCTTACGGCTGTTGGTTTTTTAGTTGTATCATAGTATAATAAATGAATTAGTATATGCATGCATGTTTTCATGTATTGAATTATAAAAGGAAAAAAATAGAGTAGTACCAGCCATAAAGGAATCAGTTAGACCATCTCCAGCAGATTCCCCATCCTACTTCCTATCTCACTAATTTCAAATTTAGTCTGCAAACACTACAATCTAAACTGAAAAATAGTATTTTGCACGACCGTTTATAGCCTAAGCCCCCGTTGACGAGGAGATGCAGTAGCCACCGCCACGACGACGGCAGTGCTATCGCCTGACTGTAGCGATAGGAGGCAGAGTGCCGAGCTCTATCTGGTGCTATAGCCTCTGATCGGATGAAAAGCAGCATGGAGGTTAGGGGAGGCGTGTGCCAGTACATGAGAGGTAGTGAGAAGATGTTTCATCGGTGCAGTGGGAAACGAAAAAAATGTGGATTAGGGCATGGAAGCTCGGTGTATATTTACGTCAAGGAGCTATGTTTTGGGATACCGAATAAATTAAAAGCACAGATAGATGTTGGACATGATTTTTTCTATTATCTTAAAATAAAAAATTACGAGTAATGTTTGGGGTTGTTGGAGATACTTCCAAGGTCTCTACTTTTTCGTTTTGTATTTTAAGCTCCTACAAATGGTGTGCATCATCGCATCTATAAGTAACATATAGCCTCACGCGTATCTTCTATAGCAACTTCATTCATAAGGCACTATCCACACGAGATGTGTATTCTCCTCATACTCACTTTAGTCGATTTTAAAATGAGTATATAGGACCTTAAACAAATTCAAATAAAAAAATTCAACCACAATGTTACAGATATCATTGAGATATGCAGCTTCGGGATTGATTATTTGTCCACCCGATATTGTTTTAAAAATTGAGTTCAAAATCTAAAAATTTAAAGAAACTACCCTAGGTAAATAATTTCAAGTGAAAAACTTGTCAACTGTAAAGTTATATAACTCTTGGAGATCTATAAATTTGATTTTAGTCGTTTCTCCATCTAATGTCATCTGAAAAAAATCGCTTATAGATCTAGCCACCTTAGACGACTCTAGATGTAGCTATCTCAAAAAATAATTTCTAGAGGCATCTTGTTTCGGGAGCAGTTTGTAGAGACAACTATTTTATTGAGCAGTCTTTATTCAAAAATAGAGGTGTTGCTAAAAATTAAATCAATAGTAATGTGGTGTGTCCGAAAACTACATCAACAAGATGTGCCACTTGCCCCACTTCCTCTCCCACCAAGTGGTGCTTAAGCATTATGACCAGGAAAAAACAAATCATTGTAGTTCTTTGCATCTGCAGTGTTGAGGTATATCACATTTAATGACCCTATTAAAAAGTTCAGGGTCCCAAAACAAAGGCTAGGGGCTTGTTTGAGAACATTTGGGTCTATTTATAATTTCTAAGAACCCTTTCGTGAATAAAAGCCCCATTAGGGAAAGGAATAAGCGTCCTTGACCTGACTCAACCTTAGTCCTTGAACACTATGGGTTGTCAAAACGTTAGAAACTATGAAGGAGAGACAATTGGATGATGAAATAATAAAAACGAAGGTGGATAATGACAACAATAGGATATCATTCTTCATCATCACAATGTCCAACACTAGGATTATCATTCATCATACTAACAATGATCCTTAGAGGAAAATTATAAACACCATAGATATTACATAAGACTGATTTGCCCTCGTACCTACTCTAGGTTCAAAGCATATTCTTCAATCCCAAAGGCAATTTAGTCAAGCGGAAGCACACCCCCTGAACAAACAACTAACTAGTCGCTTACACCTAGGATCACCGAGGATGACCATCATCAAGCATTATAGTCGACCTCTCTAGCTTAAGGTCCAACCTTTTTGACCCCTCAGATTTTGCCCATGTCCCTCCTGATGCTGTCTTCACACATTGCATCTTTCTACCAGTGATTCACACATGGAGACCATCTCTTTTGCCCACCATCTATCCGCCAAGGGCCATTAGTGTCACTGTGATCTTGCTTATCAAAGCATGGGAGTTCCATGGTTTCCTGCAGATAAAAAAAATGCAAGTCACATCAATTAGTGCTCCCTACGTTGCATAAATGAGCCTTTGCACTTGAAGTGAAGGTCTCCCCTTTTTCATTTGCGTCTAAGACCTAATGCCCCTACTTATATGTTGATTTGCCCTAATCATTCTCTGTCGAAAGGACCATGCCTGCATCTTATTTTTGATAGCTTCTCGTTTGGAGGTAAGTTTCTTTTTTGTTACTTTCGTTCTTTGTGATTTTTTTCTACCTTTTATTGTTTCTGCATTGATGATTTGATCACGTTTATATGTGCCTTCAAGAGTAGACACTTTGTTCGATGCTATTTATTGGGGGTCTCCTCTGTCGAAGGTCCTCAGAATAAACTAGCTGCTTTGATTCGTCTTAACAAACATGTTGCAGGACCAAATGCCGAAGCTAGAACAGCGAAGCAAAGAATGCGAGGGATACAACAGGGCTTCAACAAGTACTAGAGCTTCGGCTTAAGGTGGTTCCGAAGGTCACACAAGAAACCAAATCAAGAGTAGAAAGACTCATTTGTCCTTAGTATTTGTATTAGGACAAATGCATATATATCAGGGTCACAATTGTACTTTTGCTTGGGCTGCGTCCTATGCCTATAAATAGGTGAACAGTACTCCTGTACTGTTCACGCATTGATTGGAGATTATTCTTGCATTTTCTCCTTCGAGTGAACCAAAGGTATAAATGTAATATAATGTTTTATCAGTGTATAATTTAGATTATAATCTTATCTAAATATGTGAATGAAATAAATGAGGATTTAATATTGTATTACATTGTGTTGTCTTTGTATTCAATAAGCCCTTCGAAAGGGTTAAATGAGAGATGAAGATTCACTCTTCATCACCTTCGTCCAAGAACCATTGTCTTCTCTGAGAGAATATAATGCTTCGAAGGACGAAGGTCCTTAATGTTTAATATCTGTGTTGCCTTGTTTTTGATTCACAACAATTGAAAACAAGTAACCAACACTATATCCTCTAGCAGCACAAGCTCTAATTTTATATCTCAAAGCAGGTTGCTAGATTAGTTGGTTACCAACCTACCTCTCAGGGTGACAAATCATCTGTGTTTAGTAGCTTGACCTACTCTTCTGAAGTTGCAATCGACAAATCTAATGGGTCCATGAACACCCAATAACCAAAGGTTGAGTTGAATTTGATGTTTCACATCACATTCATGGGTGGTTGAGACAATACTTAGAGAATGCCCAACAAGGGTTGCTTGACGGTAAGTTTGCTGAACACTATTGTGCTCCTAGTGACAAGGATGTACCAAAACCTTGTCCCTATAAAATGTTGGTCTTCAGGGATAATTTTTTTTGCTAGATTTGCACTTTACCCATGAGTTGTTCATTGGTGTGAATTTATATTGATTCAAGGTGTAGATTCACTAATTGACTCCTAATCCTTCATAGGCTTTAGTGTTTTCTATGGCTGTTAATATCATGGGCTGCAAACCTAGTGTTGAGAGCTTCACTCGCTTCTATGAGATGAAGCCAATGAAGAATAAGGTTACTGATCCTCAATCTGGTGGTAGGAAGTTCACTATATTTGGATCTTGCAACTTTGTTTCCAAGAAACTTTGAGGCACACTAGTCATAATTCTTCAGTGGACTGAGTTTTGGTTCTTCCATAGAGTTTGCTTGGATTCTAATGTGGATGATGTAGAAATGAGATGGCCAAACTCAATGGTATTTAGAGCTTGTCATTCTTACAATATAGTAGTGAAGATGTAAAATCTGACGATGTATTTATGTTGATCTCACATTAATAGACTATCCACGATCTTGTTAAGGAGTGAATCGCCCTTAACCCATCATGTAGCTATTACTGATTTATGTACAGAGTGCAGAAGGATAGATATCATCAATCATCACCTAGTTGTTGGTTTTCCTAATGATGCAACTTTTGTGAGTCATGTTCACCATCTCACAAAAGATTTGTGGGTCCTATATTTATAAGGGAGAAGTCACAAAACTTCATGGTTTAGGTATAATGTAGAAAGTCATGACTGGATCATGTATCTGATGCTATAAGCGTGCCTTATGAGGAGTGTTCACTTGAACCCAAAGCCCCTCATGGCTAAAGGGAAAGCATTGATTCATGGCAAGCATGGAGGCAAAAAGCATAGACTTTCCAAGTTTGATGACATCAGATTAGGGTTTGAGATGGCAAAGAATGTTAAGAGGAGCATGGGCATGTGACACCCCAGTGTCACCTAGGGTTCTTCCTAGAGGTGACTAAAAATCATTATCACATGTGAACCAAATAGAGGAATGAACATCATCAATTGATAACCAAGATTTAAGTAAGTCTTTTTCTCTCATCTTAAGAAATTCTCCTTAATCATGCCATGCACCTCAAGGTGAGAAGAACTCACAAACCCTAATTAATCCTAAATGGACCATTTAAGCACATAAAGGGAAATTGAGGAAAGCCTTGGGAAAAACACAAAAAATTTGCTATGGATCAAATAACAAAATTTTAATGCACTAAATAACCAACAAAATATAGTAAGAAAGTTTGGCCATTTGGATTTTCCAAAATCCCCAAATCAGCCATTGAACCAAGGCCATATGGGCAAATTCAGAATTCAGAATTCTGAATTTCAGAACCCTTTTACAAGTTCAAATGTGTTCCCTGTTTCCAAAACTCGAAACAAAAAGTCCAAATATCAAAGTGGCGCCAAATTTCCTTGAACATGCTCTGGTAAAATTTGAACTCAAACAAAAATCGTTTGACATGATTTTGGCGTAGTTTGTCCTCGGGACCCGACAGTCTAACACTGGCACCTTGGTGACGGTACAACTCTATGTCCCTAGCCTAAAACCGTGCAACATCCACACACAAACGATAAAGCACAATCAAGGGAACAAATCCTTCACAGCGATCTTGCCCAAATTCGCGAAGATTTGTGCCCAATCGGCGTTAGAACTCGGGCAGAAGCAACGGTTCCACGTGTTCGACCGCGGCTGACATGCCCGGTTCACGCCAGTTCGCGCACCCGCGACCAACAGTGCACGCCCGCGCGCGCTCGCCGGTCCACGATCGCCCCTACACCACGCCGTGCCTATAAAGCAGCCCAAGGCCTCGGCTGTACCTCCTCGCACGCTCTCAGTCCTGCCCGAGCCAAAGTTCACCGGACTTCGCCTCGAGCACGCCGCGCCACCGCCCACCAAGCCACCCGAGCCTCGGCCACCGCGGCCAGCTCCCTCCAGCCACTTCCAAGCCGCGCCAGTCACTCGGTTAGCTTTGCCAATGGACCGTGAAACTTTCCAAGTCCTCGGACCCGACAGAGCCTCACCGGAGACCCAGGATCGCCCTCGCCAGACTTCGGTCGCCCGCAGGCGCTCGTAGACCGAGCAATCCAGTGACCATTCTCAAATTCCTCGCGCGCATGTCTTCCTTGACCTCTGGTGAAGCTTCCTGTCCCATTCAATTGGACTATGGCACCGTGAGCAGGCCGGATCCCTCGCCGCCGACGAGCTCCCCCGCCTGCGCACGTGGACCAACCTACTCCGACCACCACCGCCGACGATCCATACCTCGACGTGATCGCTAGAGACCCCCGGACCTCACCCGACCCCTCACCAGAGCAACCTCGCCGCCAGTAAGCCCCTCCACCCTTTTCTTCCGCCGCGGTCACTGTTCCATTAGAGGAAGGATCGCGGGTTCGATTCCGCAAAACCCTAGGGGGTTTTCTGCAGAGTCATAGACTCAGATGAATAGTGAACCGAGGATCTGTCTGTAATACACTTAAAACCTTTCGCCAGGGACCCTAGTGCAAAACCCTTTTTCCTTTATCCATTTCTGTTTATTCTTTTTGAATTCAGCACAGAACTTAGGAAATTTGTATCTTGAGAAATATTCAACCAAATTTAGTCAAACCAATTTTACTGGATTTAAAATATTATGAACTATCACATAAAAATATTGAACTCTGTGCTTTCTGTTTAAATTTTAGAGTTTGGAATTATAAGGAAATTGACCAAACCTTATTAAAATAAAGAAAATTAGTTATGCTTCTGTGCTGAACTTAAGAAAATTTGTAGAAGTTCAAACCCCACTTAGACACTGTTTAAAAATAATAAGCACCCCAGTATTGAAGATTTAACCAGGGTTATCTATTAAAGACCATAATTGCCCAAAACTTAAGAAAATGAGAAAGGTACTAGAAAATAATGAATAGTGGATGCAAATATTTTTCCTAGTCCACTTAAGTAATAAAGAACCTAGGAAAAATAAAGGGAACCCTAGTCCAGAACAAATTCAAGGTGGAATGTTTTATTAGGCACTAATAAAACTAGAAGGACAATTATTAGAAATATGAGAACAATTTCAAAATTGGTAAGAAAAATTCAGTGGACTTATAACCACTAGAACACCACTACAACCCGGCTGAAGGGAACCCGCTTCCTTTTAAAACACCCAGGTTCCTTTTATTTTCTTCTTCCACCATAATCTTTACATC
Organism: Zea mays; assembly: GCF_902167145.1. Classification (NCBI taxonomy): domain Eukaryota; kingdom Viridiplantae; phylum Streptophyta; class Magnoliopsida; order Poales; family Poaceae; genus Zea; species Zea mays. The sequence continues at coordinate 87,556,646 of NC_050098.1, forward strand.
TGATACCCTTCCGCAGATGACCTCACCTACCCCCGCCAGTGGAGGAGACACTCGTTTCAGCTTTGATTTCCTTCTCATGATGGTTTTCCTTCCATCTTGTGGGAAGTGCTTAACTCTGTCGGTTACCCTATGCCCCCTTTGTACACGATGTAGCTATACGAGGAGCATCGGGTACCATGTTGCCGAGTCTGGCTGACTCTGGAGGCTCATCCCCTTCAGCCGGGTTGGCGTTCTTTTGACTCCGAGATGATTGGATTCAGGACAGATGACACCACTGAAGCGACAGCTATGAAGACCCTGACGACTTTCTGTGGCTACCATCCCCTGGAGATGGTGATGTACCCCTTGGGACTCTTCCCTGCTAAGAAGAAGGATGACCCCATATGGTGCAACCGCGTGAGTCACGTGAAGGACGTAAGGGCGATGTATCCTGACTTGGTTGGAAGGGTCACTATTCAGTGCATGAGTGCACTGTACCGTCTTCAGGCCAGAGCGACGCTATGGCACATCTTGCTAACCTTGCTCAAACCACCAAGCTCACCCTCGACAGCCGAGAGGACTTCGTGGTCGACTGTCACACCCGGCTTTAAGGAACAAAGCCAGGTGCATCTCATACATGCGCCAAGAAGACAACATATATAATAACAGAGTGTATAGAGATAAATGTCATAAAACATCAGAGTATTTATTACATAGCGGAAGACTTATTACAAAATAAAAGAATAAACATAAAACGAACTAAGGATCGTCGGCGCCAATGTCAACTGAGAAACGCCACCTAGATTAGATCATACTCCTCGCCTTGTGGCTCCTCCTGAACCACCTGCTCTTCTCCTGTGGGGGGGTGTAAGACAGCAAGAGTGAGCTCACATACGTTCATCGCTCAACAAGTCGTGGGGAATAATGTGACATGAACTCACCAAAGGTGGTTCAGGAGAAGAGAATGGTTAAAGCTGAGCATTGCTTTTAAGTAGTTGGTCAAAATTTTATTAGCAATTACTAAGTGTAAGTAAATACCAAACCTTAAATAAAGTAATAGAACAAATTAATAATAAACCCATGCATATGAAAATGACAAAATTGAATTTAGGTTCCATAAATTAATCATCAGAGAGTCCTGAGCTGCTCATGACCGTGAGCTCGGCTAGTATACCAGTTTTACACTCTGCAGAGGTTGTACCCTTTACCCACAAGTCATGTTACCCATCAGCCAAGGGGTCGCGACTCCCATACACCTCTACCTAGGAAGCGCGGCAGGGCAACACTACAAGGCCTTTACAAAGTTCCACTAGCTTCCAAAAACCCGCTACAGTTTATAGGAAGCTGCAATGCAGGGTTCTTGCCTGACCGCCATCGCAGCAAAATCAACCAAGGACCTCCCTACACTGACCACTCCCCTACTGCCCTTGCCCCTTTCGGGTAAGGTAGTCTTCCACTAGCTTTCCTAATTAGTAAGCCAAGGGCGTCCCATTAAACCCTTATGGTGGCACGTGTTTCTCAAGTTAAGCTCTATGTTCCAATTAACATTAATGAACTTGGCATGAACATAAATAGAATAACAAGAATAATTGGAACATAGATATAATAAATAATTATCCCAAGACCATGTAAAGCAATAGCAAACTACCCAAGTGATTCAGGGGTAAACAAGGTAATGAGATAAACAATCTAGGGTGACCTATCGGGTCCCATCAAAATTAACCTATGCATGAGTAAGTGATATTAAAGAACATTATTGGGTAAAAAGTGGTCAAGGGCACAACTTGCCTTCAATGAGCTCCTGCTCAGCTACTTCAACCTGCTGCTCACCAGTATCCTCAGTCACGTGTTCTTCTACTCGCCACAATACAAACAAACACAGTGCATAGAGAGAAATTAACATTACACCAAACATATAAACAAAATACACAGTAATAATCTACACATTAAAATAAAATCCTAGGAACAGAAATCATAATTTTTGGAGTTATAGATTTTAAGATATGAATTTTCAAAGGTTTTATGTGTTTAAAATAGGATTAAGTGTGGGATTAATTTTCTTACTGTTGTCATGAGAAAATAGAGACTCTAAGTGTTAGAGAATAAAATTACTAAATTTTAGAAAGTGGAATGGCTCAATTTGGACCAGAGATGAATTTTCTATGAATTTTATAAGTTCTAGCAATTCTTTATCTCTTTAAAATCTTTTTCAGATTTTATTTACCCATTTATTATGAACTCTGGCCGAGGCGCATTAAATCTGAGAAAGGCAGGGGCCTAAACGCAATTTCTTCTAAGACTCAGGCTTCATCCCACGTGGATGGCGGGTTCTATATTCTAACTCTATAAGGTCTCTTATGTAAAAATCCAGGCCGAACGGGTATCATGGGTCCTCAGTCGTCCGATCAAGCGCGAATGGATAGGATTAGATCCATAATCAGCGAACCGGTACACGCTCCGAACCGTAGGATCTGCGACCTAGGGCGCACATTTCTCGGATCGAAGGGATACGCTACCGATGATCTCATCCGCCCAATATCCATCCCACGGTTCAAATATCTCACAACTCTCTCTCTGATCCTGGCCGCTCATTAGCGGATCAACGGCCAGGACATCGCCTTCTTTCACCTGGCCCAGACACGGTGGCACTGCCCACCACGGACGGCGGCGCCATGGCCAGTGGCCACCAACCTCGCGCGCCCGGGTTCTAAACTTCGATCCTAACAGCGCAATATGATGTTGGGACTACGGTGATTAAATGGACAGGCGACTTACCAACGGTGATGATCGGAGGGAAGCTGCCCACGTGCACACGCAGTCCCGCGGCGGAGGAAGAAGCACGGTGAGCAATTCACGCCGAGCAGATGCCTATCTCCACGGTCCGAGCGCGCGTATGGTTTCCCCGTGGTCCGGTGAACCCAACCGGTCACTCACGGGCTGCCCGGCGGCGACGTACGCGAGAGGTGGATGCGGCAGCGAGTTGACCCTGCGCGGATCGGGGCGGCGCAATGACGGTAGGCAAGAGATCGGGGATGAGGAAGTAGGGTTCGGCGTCCGGTCTTATACCCACCTGGAAATTGGTCAAGGCGCTAGCTTCGGCGCGGAACGCGGCAGATTCGTCAGCCCGTTCCTATTTCCCCGGCGGCAGAATCGGTCACGCATGCGCCGCGTCATATGGAGAAGACGACGCTGACAAGCCGGTCTCGCCCACCAGCGACCGGGATCTTCACACGCGCGCGGGCGAAGCTACGACGCCAATCCCACCGGTCAGCGAAATTAGCTTAACACACGCAGCCCCCCAGAGTCTGACGGCGCGGGCCCGCCTGTCGGCGTGCCAGCCAGCCAGGTAGAGGGTAGTTGGGCCGAAAACAGGAAAGGAGTAGCAGAGTTGGGCCGAATTGCACCTTCGCGGGCCCATAACCGATTTTCTCCTTTTCTTTTATTTCTATTTTCTGTTTTTCCTTCTTTTTTTTAATTTCTAGAATTCAAATTTGAATTCAAGTTTAACTGTGAATTTATATTCATTTTAAATGTACAATTTGAACCCAAATAAGGAGATCTAACTATTTTCTTTATAATTATTTTCTTTATCCTTGTTTAGTGTTATTTCTTCTCTTTCTCAAATTCTTGAATTTTCCTTTGAGAATTTAAATTCCAATCTGGATTTTTAACATATTTCCTTTCTTTTATATTATTTTATGTTGTCACAGAATGCACACCACAAAATTAATATCCAGCATGATGCAATGATTTAGTAGCATATCTTTTTATTACTTGTTTTTTGGCATGGTGTTCACATATGATGGTAAGTAGAAATAACACACATATAGATAATGGAATTAATTTCTCCTCTTTTATTATAGGTTACAAACTGGGTGTTACAAATCCTACCCCCCTTAAAAATAATCTCGTCCTCGAGATTAGGAAGATCTAGGGAAAGGTGGGGAAAATCGATGCGAAGCTCTTCTTCTCTTTCCCACGTTGCTTCATCTTCTCTGTGGTGACTTCATTGCACTTTACACATCTTTATCACCTTTTTCCTTGTAAATCGAGTCAATGTATCCAAAATCTTGATCGGGTACTCCGTGTAAGTCAAATCACCCTGAACACTGAGCTCTTCCATTGGTAACTGCTCCTCGAGGACACGGAGACACTTCTTCAGTTGGGATACGTGGAACACATTATGCACATCTGATAGAGTAGCAGGTAACTCGAGTTGGTATGCCATCTCCCCAACTCGCCTAAAGATCAAGAATGGTCCAATGTAGCGTGGGGACAATTTGCCCTTAACTTTGAATCTCCTTATTCCACGAAGGGGTGACACCTTGAGGTACACATAATCTCCTTCTTCAAATTCCAGTGGTCTCCTTCTATTATCAGCATAGCTCTTTTGTCTGGTTTGAGCTACCCTCAAATTCTCTCGAATTATACGGACTTGTTCTTCTGCTTCTTGAATCAATTCAGGCCCAAAGAACTGTCTTTCTCCAGTCTGATCCCAATATAGAGGAGTCCTGCACTTTCTCCCATACAAAGCTTCAAAAGGTGACATCTTCAGACTGGCCTGATAACTATTGTTATATGAGAACTCAGCATAAGGTAGACTCTTATCCCAACTCCCTCCATGCTGAAGGGCACATGCTCTCAACATATCTTCCAATACTTGATTAGTCCTTTCAGTCTGTCCATCAGTCTGAGGGTGATAAGCCGTACTGAAATTCAACTTTGTACTCATATTCTCATGAAAGCTTCTCCAAAATATTGAGGTAAACTGTGAACCTCAATCAGACACGATCTTCTTTGGTACTCCATGTAAACACACAATCCGAGCCATATATAACTCTGCTAGCTGAGAACCTTTATAAGTAGTCTTGACAGGAATAAAGTGAGCCACTTTAGTCAATCTATCCACAATCACCCATATAGCATCATATCCTTTCTGGGTGCGAGGCAATCTAGTAATGAAATCCATACCAATCTCTTCCCATTTCCACTCGGGTATCTTCAGTGGATGCAATAGTCCGGCTGGCCTCTGATGTTCAGCCTTAACTCTTTGACATACGTCGCACATAGCCACATGTGCAGCCACATCTCTTTTCAATCCATACCACCAATATTTTCGCTTCAAATCCTGATACATCTTGGTACTACCAGGATGAATAGAATAATATGAGTCATGGGCCTCCTTCAATATAGTCTCTCGAAGGCTTTCAATATCAGGAACACACATCCTGTCCTTGAACCACACAGTGCCTTGCTCATCTTCCGTAAATTCCCGACCTCGACCTTCAGTAATCAGATCCTTGATCTCCTTTATTTTAGCATCATCAAGTTGACCTTTGCGGATTTCTTGCTCCAAAGTAGGTTCCACATCAACAATAACTCCTTCAGTATGAGCAACTATCCCCAGGTTAAGTCTCCTGAAATCCTCAACAATCTCATCAGGTAGCTGGGCAACAACAGCTGAATGAACATGCTCCTTTTGACTCAAGGCATCTGCAACCAAATTTGCCTTTCCTGGGTGATAGTGAATCTCCAAATCATAATCCTTAATAAGCTCCAACCAACGGTGTTGCCTAAGGTTGAGATCCTTCTGAGTGAATATGTTCTTCAAACTCTAATGATCCGTGTACACTTGGCACTTAGTTCCCATAATGTAATGTCTCCATATCTTAAGTGCGTGCACCACGTCTGCCAGTTCTAAGTCATGCGTGGGGTAGTTCAATTCATGTTTCCACAACTGACGAGACGCGTAGGCGATCACATGTCTTTCTTGCATGAGCGCCCATCCTAAGCCTTGGTCACATGCATCACAATAAATATTGAATCCCTTCTGTGGATCGGGCATAACCAACACTGGTGGTGACATTAACCTCTTCTTTAGGTGATCAAATCTATCTTGGTACTTCTCATCCCAGTTAAACTCTCTTCCCTTCTCCAGAAGCGAGGTCATGGGCTTGGCAATCTTAGAAAATCCTTTAATAAATCTCCGACAGTATCCTGCAAGTCACAAGAAACTCCGGGCCTCAGTAACTATAGTGGGTATGCTCCACGCCACTATCTCCTTAACTTTAGCAGGATCCACTGATATTCCTTCATTAGAAATGATATGTCCAAGAAAGGGCACCTCACCAATCCAAAACTCGCACTTGCTAAACTTGGCGTAGAGTTGATTATCTTGTAGCTTCTGTTGCACCAATCTCAGATGTTCCTCATGATCACTATCACTCTTGGAATAAATAAGAATATCGTCGATGAACACTAAGACGAATCTGTCCAAATACTCCATAAACACCTTATTCATCAAATTCATAAAATAAGCTGGTGCATTAGTTAATCCAAACGACATAATAGTGAACTCATATAATCCATATCGGGTTGAGAAATCCATCTTGGAAAAAATCTGATGGCCTAATCTTCATTTGATGGTAACCCGATTGGAGATCAATCTTCGAGAATACCCTAGCATATCTCATCCGATCAAATAAATCCTCCATGCGGGGTAATGGATACTTGTTCTTCATAGTGACACCATTAAGTGATCTATAGTCCACGCACATCCCTTGTGATCCATCTTTCTTCTGTATAAATAGAACTGGCGCTCCCCCAAGGTGCGGAACTCGGACGAATGTACCCAGCCTCTTGTAATTATGTTAATTGCTTCTTCAGACCCTTTAACTCTTCTACAAACATCCGAAAAATCTCTAACCACACGGATGTTGTCACCAACAAACTTCCCATCTACTAAGTATGTCGCTAGTCTGGTGGCAGTAGTTACTGCAATTCCAACTTCAAATCTTTCTCCTTTGGAACTAGTGAGTTCTATGGTTCCCTTAGCATAGTGTATAAACTGTTTGTGCCTTTCTTAACCATGACATACCAAGGATCACGTCTATAGTGCTCTCTTCTAACACTATAGTGGTAGCCCATCTAGGTTAGAAACACAGGGTAAGAGAGAAAAGGATTGTAGACAAGGCAGGTAATTACAAGGCATGTTACTGCGAGGTATTTATTAGCTAAGTAGATTAGTGTGTTATCCACTAAAGCTAATACATTACCTTATGGTGGTACATGCTAAGATGCCAACTATAATGTTTCAATCAATCAAAGAAGCAAATCAAGCATTTATCATCAGAACAATCAACCAACATTTTTAAATAGAGAAAATAGTTTTAATTTTGTCTTAGGTCTCCTATCTCTTAAAAAGTTCATAGTTGTAGGATTCCAAGGTGTGAAATCCATCTTGTCTTAGAGTAGATAAGGTAAGAGTAATCAGAGTATGATAGCAAAAGGTGAGATAGGATCAAGATAAGATAAGTATAGAATGAATTAGAGTAAGGTAAGTAGGTAAGGGTTGTCCATTTCTATCTAGGTTTCGTCCTACAGTCAACATTTCCTCCGATACCACTTCTGTCACACCCGGCTTTAAGGAACAAAGCCAGGTGCATCTCATACATGCGCCAAGAAGACAACATATATAATAACAGAGTGTATAGAGATAAATGTCATAAAACATCAGAGTATTTATTACATAGTGGAAGACTTATTACAAAATAAAAGAATAAACATAAAACGAACTAAGGATCGTTGGCGCCAATGTCAACTGAGAAACGCCACCTAGATTTGATCATACTCCTCGCCTTGTGGCTCCTCCTGAACCACCTGCTCTTCTCCTGTGGGGGGTGTGAGACAGCAAGAGTGAGCTCACATACGTTCATCGCTCAACAAGTCGTGGGGAATAATGTGACATGAACTCACCAAAGGTGGGAGCTCATGGAGTGTAAGGCTTATCAAAGAAAATGGTTAAAGCTGAGCATTGCTTTTAAGTAGTTGGTCAAAATTTTATTAGAAATTACTAAGTGTAAGTAAATACCAAACCTTAAATAAAGTAATAGAACAAATTAATAATAAACCCATGCATATGCAAATGACAAAATTGAATTTAGGTTCCATAAATTAATCATCAGAGAGTCCTGAGCTGCTCATGACCGTGAGCTCGGCTAGTATACCAGTTTTACACTCTGCAGAGGTTGTACCCTTTACCCACAAGTCATGTTACCCATCTGCCAAGGGGTCGCGACTCCCATACACCTCTACCTAGGAAGCGCGGCAAGGCAACACTACGAGGCCTTTACAAAGTTCCACTAGCTTCCGAAAACCTGCTACAGTTTATAGGAAGCTCCAATGCAGGGTTCTTGCCTGACCGCCATCGCAGCAAAATCAACCAAGGACCTCCCTACACTGACCACTCCCCTACTGCCCTTGCCCCTTTCGTGTAAGGTAGTCTTCCACTAGCTTTCCTAATTAGTAAGCCAAGGGCGTCCCATTAAACCCTTGTGGTGGCACGTGTTTCTCAAGTTAAGCTCTATGTTCCAATTAACATTAATGAACTTGGCATGAACATAAATAGAATAACAAGAATAATTTGAACATAGATATAATAAATAATTATCCCAAGACCATGTAAAGCAATAGCAAACTACCCAAGTGATTCAGGGGTAAACAAGGTAATGAGATAAACAATCTAGGGTGACCTATCGGGTCCCATCAAAATTAACCTATGCATGAGTAAGTGATATTAAAGAACATTATTGGGTAAAAAGTGGTCAAGGGCACAACTTGCCTTCAATGAGCTCCTGCTCAGCTACTTCAACCTGCTGCTCACCAGTATCCTCAGTCACGTGTTCTTCTACTCGCCACAATACAAACAAACACAGTGCATAGAGAGAAATTAACATTACACCAAACATATAAACAAAATACATAGTAATAATCTACACATTAAAATAAAATCCTAGGAACAGAAATCATAATTTTTGGAGTTATAGATTTTAAGATATGAATTTTCAAAGGTTTTATGTGTTTAAAATAGGATTAAGTGTGGGATTAATTTTCTTACTGTTGTCATGATAAAACAGAGACTCTAAGTGTTAGAGAATAAAATTACTAAATTTTAGAAAGTGGAATGGCTCAATTTGGACCAGAGATGAATTTTCTATGAATTTTATAAGTTCTAGCAATTCTTTATCTCTTTAAAATCTTTTTCAGATTTTATTTACCCATTTATTATGAACTCTGGCCGAGGCGCACTAAATCTGAGAAAGGCAGGGGCCTAAACGCAATTTCTCTGAAGACTCAGGCTTCATCCCACGTGGATGGCGGGTTCTATATTCTAACTCTATAAGGTCTCTTATGTAAAAATCCAGGCCGAACGGGTATCATGGGTCCTCAGTCGTCCGATCAAGCGCGAACGGACAGGATTAGATCCATAATCAGCGAACCGGTACGCGCTCCGAACCGTAGGATCTGCGATCTAGGGCGCACATTTCTCGGATCGAAGGGATACGCTACCGATGATCTCATCCGCCCAATATCCATCCCACGGTTCAAATATCTCACAACTCTCTCTCTGATCCTGGCCGCTCATCAGCGGATCAACGGCCAGGACATCGCCTTCTTTCACCTGGCCCAGACACGGTGGCACTGCCCACCACGGACGGCGGCGCCATGGCCAGTGGCCACCAACCTCGCGCACCCGGGTTCTAAACTTCGATCCTAACAGCGCAATATGATGCTGGGACTACGGTGATTAAATGGGCAGGCGATTTACCAACGGTGATGATCGGAGGGAAGTTGCCCACGTGCACACGCAGTCCCGCGGCGGAGGAAGAAGCACGGTGAGCAATTCACGCCGAGCAGATGCCTATCTCCACGGTCCGAGCGAGCATATGGTTTCCCCGTGGTCCGGCGAACCCAACCGGTCAGTCACGGGCTGCCCGGCGGCGACGTACGCGAGAGGTGGATGCGACAGCGAGTTGACCCCGCGTGGATCGGGGCGGCGCAATGACGGTAGGCGAGAGATCGGGGATGAGGAAGTAGGGTTCGGCGTCCGATCTTATACCCACCTGGGAATTGGTCAAGGCGCTAGCTTCGGCCCGGAACGCGGCGGATTCGTCAGCCCGTTCCTATTTCCCCGGCGGTGGAATCGGTCACGCACGCGCCGCGTCGTAAGGAGAAGACGGCGCTGACAAGCCGGTCCCGCCCACCAGCGACCGGGATCTTCATACGCGCGCGGGCGAAGCTACGACGCCGGTCCCACCGGTCAGCGAAATTAGCTTAACACACGCAGCCCCCCAGAGTCTGACGGCGCGGGCCCGCCTGTCGGCGCGCCAGCCAGCCAGGTAGAGGGTAGTTGGGCCGAAAACAGGAAAGGAGTAGCAGAGTTGGGCCGAATTGCACCTGCGCGGGCCCATAACCGATTTTCTCCTTTTCTTTTGTTTCTATTTTCTGTTTTTCCTTCTTTTTTTTTAATTTCTAGAATTCGAATTTGAATTCAAGTTTAACTGTGAATTTATATTCATTTTAAATGTACAATTTGAACCCAAATAAGGAGATCTAACTATTTTCTTTATAATTATTTTCTTTATCCTTGTTTAGTGTTCTTTCTTCTCTTTCTCAAATTCTTGAATTTTCCTTTGAGAATTTAAATTCCAATCTGGATTTTTAACATATTTCCTTTCTTTTATATTATTTTATGTTGTCACAGAATGCACACCACAAAATTAATATCCAGCATGATGCAATGATTTAGTAGCATATCTTTTTATTACTTGTTTTTGGGCATGGTGTTCACATATGATGGTAAGTAGAAATAACACACATATAGATAAAGGAATTAATTTCTCCTCTTTTATTATAGGTTACAAACTGGGTGTTACATCGACTTGTCCTCCAAGTTGGTGGAGAAGGACCTACAGGTGGAAAGGCTAAGCCAGCGCATCACCACCTTGGAGCAGCAGGTGGAGATCCGAGACAACACCATTGATGTCTTGGAGAACCAGCTCCATGATGTACAACAGGAACTTGAAGAAGCTAATGACCACCTAGACATGCACTACCTGGAAATGGAGGCCAATGAGGCCGGAAGTGAGGGAGAAGAGGATCATGAGGAGTTAGGACCAGCCCATGGTGCCAATGGGACTACCTCCGCGATGCCCCCTTCACCCATATCCAGTGTCGCTTCCACTACTCAGGGTTGATAAGTCGTTTTGACATTTTAGGAGGATAGAAACCTACGCGAGCTTAGTAATGACAGATTTTGGACTAGGCTTACAGGTACTTTCCCCTAATTGATGTAACCCTTGAGAAATTTTGAGATCTGTGGGATGTTTGTAACCATGTTATCCTCGTTCGAACTTAATATTATGATTATGACAATTTCCTTCCATATGAGATAATAGCATGTTGTTCGAAATTGTGAATTGGGATAACAATGGCGACAATCTCTGTTTTCAGATGGCAGCTAGGCAACGTCGCGGGCAAAACGAGCAAGTTCCTCCGCCACCTTGTCCAGCTTCCACAGTGCAGGAGCTGATGGCTCAGCAGAACGAGATTCTGTGACAGCTTTTGCAGCGCCAGCCCCACCCTCAGCAGTATGGTGGAGGCCAGCCGCAGCGACCTCCAGTAGCGGCAACCTACCAGGAGTTCCTGAGTACGCAACCACCCCTGTTCACCAAGGTAGAGGATCCATTGGATGCTGACGTGTGGTTACGCGTTGTGGAGTCCAAGTTTCCCCTCCTCACGGGAGACTGCCCTGATGACACCAAGGCTCGCTTCGCCGCGCAGCAGCTTCGCGGCCTTGCTCGGACTTGGTGGGACCATTTCTGCGCCATGCTACCTGCTGGTCATGAAGTTTCTTGGGAGGAATTCAAGACTGCTTTCCGAGGGCACCACATCCCAGCTAGAATTCTTGATCGCAAGCTGAATGAGTTTCTGGCACTTAATCAAGGAACCCGCACGGTATTGCAGTATGCTCAGGCCTTCAATGACCTGTGCCAGTACGCAGGTTATCATGCTGATTCCGATGAGAAGAAGAGAGACCACTTCCGCAGGGGTCTCAACACCAAGTTGCGTGAGCGTCTCAACACTGTACGGGCCGATAGCTTCAACGAGTTGGTCAACCTGGCCATCTCCTAGGAGGATTGCATTGTAGCTCACCGGGCAGAGAAGAAGAGAAAGGCACCCATGGCAGCACCCCTCCGCTCAGACCCAGAGGTTCAGAATTGTTTCCCACAATCAGAGCAGGGGATTTCAGCAGCAGGCAGGCAGATGGGTGGTCAGACCACCTCAGCAGCAGCAGCCAGCACCCACTCGTTTCCTAGCCCCCGCTCCAAGGAACAATCAACCTCTGCAGCAGAAGCAGTTCCGCTAGGGTAATGGGAACAAGTGCTTCACTTGTGGCAATGTGGGCCACTATGCCAAGAATTGCCCAAGGAATCAGCAGAGGCAGATGCCAGCACCAAATCAAGACAGAGGGAGGAAGCAAAAGGTGCAAGTCAGGCAAGGGAAGCTCAATTTCACTAGTCTGGGGGAGTTACCTGAAGGAGCCCCCATCATGACTGGTAACTTTTTAGTTTTTAATCAACCTGCATTAATTCTGTTTGATTCTGGTGCATCTCATAGTTTCATTAGCCAGAAGTTCAGTGCTAAATGTCAACTTCCTTTCTATCATGCAAAAGGGTCATTCATGATAGCCACACCTGGGGCTAAAATTGCAACCAACCAATTAAACTGAAATGTGCCTATCTCAATGGGAAGTAGAATCTTCAAAACCACACTCCTGATTTTGGAATTAGAGGGTATGGACATCATTCTTGGAGCCGACTGGATGACTCAACACCGGGTGGTGTTGGATGTAGCTGCCAGAGCTCTGGAGATCCGATCTCCTACATCCGAAGACCTTGTGTTATATCTACCCAGCCAAGCTTCTACTCGATCATGTGCTTTTGCTATGATGGAGTTGCCTTTGAAGAAGATTCCAGTGGTCTGTGAGTATGCAGATGTTTTTCCTGATGAATTACTAGGAATGCCCCCAGACCAGGATATCGAATTCTCCATCGAGTTGCAACCGGGAACGACACCTATCTCCAAGAGGCCTTACCGGATGCCACCCGCTGAGTTGGCAGAATTGAAGAAGCAATTGCAAGAATTGCTGGACAAAGGTTTTATCCGCCCAAGTACTTTGCCTTGGGGATGTCCAGCCTTGTTTGTAAAGAAGAAAGATGAAAGCTTGAGGCTATGCATAGATTACCGCCCACTTAATGTGGTGACTATCAAGAACAAGTATCCTTTGCCTCGTATTGATGTTCTTTTCGATCAGTTGGTCGGAGCCAAAGTATTTTCTAAGATAGATCTTCGCTCCAGCTATCATCAGATCAAGATACGAGCAAGTGATATTCCGAAGACTACCTTCTCGACCATATATGGGCTGTATGAATTCTTGGTGATGTCATTTGGGCTGACCAATGCACCAGCATATTTCATGTATCTGATGAATTCTGTTTTCATGCATGAAATGGACAAGTTCGTAGTGGTTTTCATTGATGATATCTTGGTGTACTCAAAGAACGAAGAAGAGAATGCCAGTCATTTGCATGTAGTGCTTCAACGTCTGCGAGAGCACCGTCTTTATGCCAAATTGTCAAAATGTGATTTTTGGCTAAAGGAAATCAAATTCTTGGGTCACACTATCTCTCAAGCAGGTATACCTGTTGATCCTGATAAGGTGCAAGAGGTGATGAACTGGAAGCCGCCAATGATTGTCCGTCAGATTCGAAGTTTTCTGGGATTGGCTGGTTATTATCGAAGATTCATTCCGGATTTCTCTCGAATTGCGAAGCCCATAACTGAACTGTTGAAGAAAGAAGCCAAGTTTGTTTGGGGTCAGAAGTGCGAAGATGCCTGTTGGGACCATGCTTCGTCGCCGAAGGTCCTGCAGGAAGAAACAGCTTCGGCTGAAGCTGTCCGCATGTGTCGACCGAAGATTGCTCTTCATAAAGCTTCGGAATTACGAACCGACTTAAAAGTAGAATGACCTTTTAGTCCATAAGTGTTTGAGTCGTTGTTGTAAACTTTTATGAAGGGCATGATTGTAACTTCTCACAGGCTGTGTCCTGTGCCTATAAATAGTGAACAATATTCCTTTACTGTTCACGCATTCTTGTAATTGCAATCGCGCCGATCAGGAATTAATCTTTGTCAAGGCAGGGGTATAAATGTACTTAATATCTGGACACATTGAATGAAAATGATATAAAAGAGATGTTGTTCATTTATAATTTATTTGTCTTTAATGTTTTGTATTTAGTATTATTTTATACAATCTATTAGAGTTCAATTACGAAGATTTAACCTTCGTAATTGTATCGTCTTTAACCTTCGTCCGAAGCTCGTTATCCTTAAAAGGATAATGTTTCATTGGACGAAGGGCATTAACATTTAACATTTTATGTTGCCTTGTTCTTAATTCATAGCGTTTGAGAACAAGTCCCCAACATTGGCGCCCACCTCCGGTGAACTCACTTCCACTTTTCTGAGCTAATGGCTTCGTTCAATATTCAAGCTGGAGCTGCTTCGGTTCCGAAGCTGGTACTCCCGATAACAGGTGGTTCATGTTCAGAACCAGCCAACAAGAAACAGAAGAAGGAAGCACAGAGAAGGGTACAGCATGTCAGGGTGCAAGGACCCTTCGTCAAGTCAAGATGGTCTCACATTCCTATTACCTTTTCCCAAGAGGACCTTCAACTCAAGGATTACCCACACAATGATGCTATGGTTATCTCTTGTGTTATCAAAGGATTTCTGGTAGACAATGTTTTGGTTGATACAGGCAGTGCAGCTGATATCATATTTGCCAAGGCCTTCAGACAGATGCAAGAGCCCGAAGATAAAATTCTTGATGCCACACATCCCCTCTGCGGCTTCGGAGGAAGGCAGATTATAGCACTTGGCAAAATCTCAATGTCAGTGGCCTTCGGATTCATCAACAACACAAGGACTGAGCAAGTTATGTTTGATATTGTTGACATGGAGTACCCTTACAATGCAATCATTGGTCGTGGTACTCTTAATGATGAAGACATCCACACTACTGATGCATCTATACCAATACAAGTACCAATTTCTGGTCCCATTACTCGCGCTCGTGCTCGTCAACTCAACCATCAGGTGATTACACTCTTGAGTTCATGTCCATCATATTTAGACCATGGAGACCCGTGCACTCTTGTTTTGCTTAGGAATCAGGGAGAAGACCGAAAGGGAAAAGGATTTGAACATGCTGGATTCGGACTGCAGAAGAACACCAACTTGTGACGGTCACCACGGTCAGATGCGGGCTCGGATTGGAATGTTCAAGCACAACATGGAAAGTTTATCAAGTCTACTTTCATATGGATCCGGAATTATAGTCATATCTGTTCTGAGGCCGCCGTAATCATTGTTTTCTTACCGAGACATTTCCTGCCTTTTCTGCCCATGGTGCTGCGTCACCCTATTTTGGCCCAATGGGTCGTGTATCAAGTTAGGTCCATTAGGGACGCATCCTAGGGTTGCAGCACGACCCCAATACCCTTGTGGTCGTCCTCCCATGTTTATAAACCCCCTAGCCGCCACCAAGAACAGCGGGTTTTGTTTAGATCAAGTTTAGCTCTCGCTACTTGCTTGCAAGCGCGCGTGCTAGTTCAGCCGCCCGTCTTCTTGTCTTCGGAACCCCACCATATTGTAGTTTGATCTTTAAACCTACATTTAGATCTGGTAATTCAGTACTTGTTCTACTTGTTCTTGCTAGTTCTTCGATTGCTTGCAGGACGAGTGCCCTAGTGGCCAGGGTGTCACGCTCCACAAGATCGTGACAGCCATAGGAGGTGGTGTATCGGTTGCTAAGGCGCAGCGTCTTTGGAAGGCTGTAGTCGGGCCGTGAACGTCGTCTCCTCCCCCAATCGAGTTATTCCACACCCTCTCATCGAAAGATCGGGCAATCACCCAACGGGTGCACATCAGTTGGTAATCAGAGCAAGGTTTATCGGTGAGAGATTTACTTTTCTTCGCTGTTTTCTTATCTCCTATAGTCCAGAAAAAGCCAAAAAATAGTAGATTAGTTTTACCGCAATCCTATAAACCATTGAGCATTTACTAGTACTACTTAGTTAGGGCTTGTTGAGTTTTTGGTTGCATCGGTTGTGTCGAGTTGCTGGTCTTAGTTTATTCCTTTAGAGTTTTGAGTTCTACCACGTTTTGGTCACCACGAAATCCACCATCACCAAAAACATCTCTGGTTCGTTTTTGCCACCACGGATACATATCATATCCGATTTGGAAGTTTAAATACAATCTGGAAAGCTTATCTTATCTTCTTTCCAACGGATCTAACCTTATCTCAAAATTCGTTCTGAGCGCTCCGCAATCATCGTAGAGATTTCTGGACTTTCTATATTAACAAGATTTGTTAAATCTGATTTAAAGGGGTTGTTAGCAATATCTTTATTGTTTGGGTTGTCATAGTGAAAAAAAAAGGGTTTAGGCCCCTGCAAAAAAAAAACAGAAGAAGAAGAAAAAAAAAGAATAGAAAAGAAAAAAAAAGGAAAAGAAGAAGAAGGGGGCTGAATCTCTAAATCTGTTGTTTCTCTTTGTGCTGTGCTAGTTGTTCTTTTTCAGTGACTACCTTTGTGCCTAGGCTCACGTCTCTAGCCTGGTTTAGCCTAGGACCAGCACAGTACCACCGTTGAACGATTATTCAGCTTGCTTTTGTAACTAACGTGGTACTAGTGTATTCCTTGCTTCAGCCCACCTACAACTCTACATATTTCGACTACAGTTTGACAGGTCGTGTTGCTGCGGCACCGATACACTTATTCCACGGTTGCAGACTTGTTGGTTGCTGACCCCTCCTGTTGTGCAAGGTAAGAATTGGTAAGAGCTTGTGTGGCAGGTTGAGAGTGAGCGCCTTGCAGTAGCTACATCCTAATAGTTGTAGAGTTTTTATTCCTTCACGTTTTTTTTTTCTTGTTGCCTCTGTTCGTCTAACCATGGCAGGATTGGAGGTTGATGATGCTTCTCGTAATATGCCACACTCTCCTCGCACCAAGGGTATCATACAACACTTTGTAAGGCTAGTGAAGACGCACACGGAAGGTCTTGATAATGACATGCAGGTGACGAATGAAAAGATGGGGCAATTGGAGGCCACACAGATCGACACGAACACCAAACTTGCAAATGTGGAAATGACAGTTGCTCATATTGACAAGAGCCTTGTCGCACTCTTGAGGCGGTTTGATGAGATGCATGCTAATATCAATGGTGGGCGTGATGAGGGCGCCGAAGGTAACTGGGATGACTATGTTGCTGATACTGAACAAGATGACCAAGAAGCACCTAATCGCCGGCGACTACGTACTAACCGTAGAGGTATGGGTGGTTTTCACCGACATGAGGTACATGGTAATGATGATGCTTTTAGTAAGGTTAAATTTAAAATACCTCCTTTTGATGGTAAATATGACCCTGATGCTTACATTACTTGGGAGATTGCGGTTGATCAAAAGTTTGCATGCCATGAATTTCCTGAGAATGCGCGGGTTAGAGCTGCTACTAGTGAGTTTACTGAATTTGCTTCTGTTTGGTGGATAGAACATGGTAAGAAGAATCCTAATAACATGCCACAAACTTGGGATGCGTTGAAACGGGTCATGCGGGCTAGATTTGTTCCTTCTTATTATGCACGTGATATGTTAAACAAGTTGCAACAATTGAGACAGGGTACTAAAAGTGTAGAAGAATATTATCAGGAATTACAAATGGGTATGCTGCGTTGTAACATAGAGGAGGGTGAGGAATCTGCTATGGCTAGATTTTTGGGCGGGTTAAATAGGGAAATTCAGGACATCCTTGCTTATAAAGATTATGCTAATGTAACCCGATTGTTTCATCTTGCTTGCAAAGCTGAAAGGGAAGTGCAGGGACGACGTGCTAGTGCAAGGTCTAATGTTTCTGCAGGAAAATCTACACCATGGCACCAGCGCACGACTACGTCCATGACCGGCCGTACACCAGCACCAACTCCTTCGCCAAGTCGACCAGCACCCCCGCCTTCCTCCAGCGACAAACCACGTGCATCTTCCACAAATTCAGCAACCAAATCTGCCCAGAAACCCGCAGGTAGTGCCTCTTCAGTAGCTTCCACAGGTAGAACAAGAGATGTTCTGTGTTATCGATGCAAGGGCTATGGACACGTGCAGCGTGATTGTCCTAATCAGCGTGTTTTGGTGGTAAAAGACGATGGTGGGTATTCCTCTGCTAGTGATTTGGATGAAGCTACACTTGCTTTGCTTGCGGCTGATGATGCAGGCACTAAGGAACCACCCGAAGAACAGATTGGTGCAGATGATGCAGAGCATTATGAGAGCCTCATTGTACAGCGTGTGCTTAGTGCACAAATGGAGAAGGCAGAGCAGAATCAGCGACATACGTTGTTTCAAACAAAGTGTGTCATTAAGGAGCGTTCATGTCGTTTGATCATTGATGGAGGTAGCTGCAACAACTTGGCTAGCAGCGACATGGTGGAGAAGCTTGCACTTACGACCAAACCGCACCCGCATCCATATCACATTCAATGGCTCAACAATAGTGGTAAGGTCAAGGTAACCAAGCTGGTACGAATTAATTTTGCTATTGGTTCATATCGTGATGTTGTTGACTGTGATGTTGTGCCTATGGATGCTTGTAATATTCTGCTAGGTAGACCATGGCAATTTGATTCAGATTGTATGCATCATGGTAGATCAAATCAATATTCTCTCATATACCATGATAAGAAAATTATTTTGCTTCCCATGTCCCCTGAGGCTATTGTGCGTGATGATGTTGCTAAAGCTACCAAAGCTAAAACTGAGAACAACAAGAATATTAAAGTTGTTGGTAATAACAAAGATGGGATAAAATTGAAAGGACATTGCTTGCTTGCAACAAAAACTGATGTTAATGAATTATTTGCTTCCACTACTGTTGCCTACGCCTTGGTATGCAAGGATGCTTTGATTTCAATTCAAGATATGCAGCATTCTTTGCCTCCTGTTATTACTAACATTTTGCAGGAGTATTCTGATGTATTTCCAAGTGAGATACCAGAGGGGCTGCCACCTATACGAGGGATTGAGCACCAAATTGATCTTATTCCTGGTGCATCTTTGCCGAATCGTGCGCCATATAGGACAAATCCAGAGGAAACAAAAGAAATTCAGCGACAAGTGCAAGAACTACTCGACAAAGGTTACGTGCGTGAGTCTCTTAGTCCGTGTGCTGTTCCGGTTATTTTAGTGCCTAAAAAAGATGGAACATGGCGTATGTGTGTTGATTGTAGGGCTATTAATAATATCACGATACGTTATCGACACCCTATTCCACGTTTAGATGATATGCTTGATGAATTGAGTGGTGCCATTGTCTTTTCTAAAGTTGATTTGCGTAGTGGGTACCACCAGATTCGTATGAAATTGGGAGATGAATGGAAAACTGCTTTCAAAACTAAGTTCGGATTGTATGAGTGGTTAGTCATGCCTTTTGGGTTAACTAATGCACCTAGCACTTTCATGAGATTAATGAACGAGGTTTTGCGTGCCTTCATTGGAAAATTTGTGGTAGTATACTTTGATGACATATTAATCTACAGCAAATCTATGGATGAACATGTTGATCACATGCGTGCTGTTTTTAATGCTTTACGAGATGCACGTTTATTTGGTAACCTTGAGAAGTGCACATTTTGCACCGATCGAGTTTCGTTTCTTGGTTATGTTGTGACTCCACAGGGAATTGAGGTTGATCAAGCCAAGGTAGAAGCGATACATGGATGGCCTATGCCAAAGACTATCACACAGGTGCGGAGTTTCCTAGGACTTGCTGGCTTCTATCGCCGTTTTGTGAAGGACTTTAGCACCATTGCTGCACCTTTGAATGAGCTTACGAAGAAGGGAGTGCATTTTAGTTGGGGCAAAGTACAAGAGCACGCTTTCAACGTGCTGAAAGATAAGTTGACACATGCACCTCTCCTCCAACTTCCTGATTTTAATAAGACTTTTGAGCTTGAATGTGATGCTAGTGGAATTGGATTGGGTGGTGTTTTGTTACAAGAAGGCAAACCTGTTGCATATTTTAGTGAAAAATTGAGTGGGTCTGTTCTAAATTATTCTACTTATGATAAGGAATTATATGCTCTTGTGCGAACATTAGAAACATGGCAGCATTATTTGTGGCCCAAAGAGTTTGTTATTCATTCTGATCATGAATCTTTGAAACATATTCGTAGTCAAGGAAAACTGAACCGTAGACATGCTAAGTGGGTTGAATTTATCGAATCGTTTCCTTATGTTATTAAGCACAAGAAAGGAAAAGAGAATATCATTGCTGACGCTTTGTCTAGGAGATATACTTTGCTGAATCAACTTGACTACAAAATCTTTGGATTAGAGACGATTAAAGACCAATATGTTCATGATGCTGATTTTAAAGATGTGTTGCTGCATTGTAAAGATGGGAAAGGATGGAACAAATATATCGTTAGTGATGGGTTTGTGTTTAGAGCTAACAAGCTATGCATTCCAGCTAGCTCCGTTCGTTTGTTGTTGTTACAGGAAGCACATGGAGGTGGCTTAATGGGACATTTTGGAGCAAAGAAAACGGAGGACATACTTGCTGGTCATTTCTTTTGGCCCAAGATGAGAAGAGATGTGGTGAGATTGGTTGCTCGTTGCACGACATGCCAAAAGGCGAAGTCACGGTTAAATCCACACGGTTTGTATTTGCCTCTACCCGTTCCTAGTGCTCCTTGGGAAGATATTTCTATGGATTTTGTGCTAGGATTGCCTAGGACTAGGAAGGGACGTGATAGTGTGTTTGTGGTTGTTGATAGATTTTCTAAGATGGCACATTTCATACCATGTCATAAAACTGACGATGCTACTCATATTGCTGATTTGTTCTTTCGTGAAATTGTTCGCTTGCATGGTGTGCCCAACACAATCGTTTCTGATCGTGATGCTAAATTTCTTAGTCATTTTTGGAGGACTTTGTGGGCAAAATTGGGGACTAAGCTTTTATTTTCTACTACATGTCATCCTCAAACTGATGGTCAAACTGAAGTTGTGAATAGAACTTTGTCTACTATGTTAAGGGCAGTTCTAAAGAAGAATATTAAGATGTGGGAGGACTGTTTGCCTCATATTGAATTTGCTTATAATCGATCATTGCATTCTACTACAAAGATGTGCCCATTTCAGATTGTATATGGTTTGTTACCTCGTGCTCCTATTGATTTAATGCCTTTGCCATCTTCTGAAAAACTAAATTTTGATGCTACTAGGCGTGCTGAATTGATGTTAAAACTGCACGAAACTACTAAAGAAAACATAGAGCGTATGAATGCTAGATATAAGTTTGCTAGTGATAAAGGTAGAAAGGAAATAAATTTTGAACCTGGAGATTTAGTTTGGTTGCATTTGAGAAAGGAAAGGTTTCCTGAATTACGAAAATCTAAATTGTTGCCTCGAGCCGATGGACCGTTTAAAGTGCTAGAGAAAATTAACGACAATGCATATAGGCTAGATCTGCCTGCAGACTTTGGGGTTAGCCCCACATTTAACATTGCAGATTTAAAGCCCTACTTGGGAGAGGAAGTTGAGCTTGAGTCGAGGACGACTCAAATGCAAGAAGGGGAGAATGATGAAGACATCCACACTACTGATGCATCTATACCAATACAAGTACCAATTTCTGGTCCCATTACTCGCGCTCGTGCTCGTCAACTCAACCATCAGGTGATTACACTCTTGAGTTCATGTCCATCATATTTAGACCATGGAGACCCGTGCACTCTTGTTTTGCTTAGGAATCAGGGAGAAGACCGAAAGGGAAAAGGATTTGAACATGCTGGATTCGGACTGCAGAAGAACACCAACTTGTGACGGTCACCACGGTCAGATGCGGGCTCGGATTGGAATGTTCAAGCACAACATGGAAAGCTTATCAAGTCTACTTTCATATGGATCCGGAATTATAGTCATATCTGTTCTGAGGCCGCCGTAATCATTGTTTTCTTACCGAGACATTTCCTGCCTTTTCTGCCCATGGTGCTGCGTCACCCTATTTTGGCCCAATGGGTCGTGTATCAAGTTAGGTCCATTAGGGATGCATCCTAGGGTTGCAGCACGACCCCAATACCCTTGTGGTCGTCCTCCCATGTTTATAAACCCCCTAGCCGCCACCAAGAACAGGGGGTTTTGTTTAGATCAAGTTTAGCTCTCGCTACTTGCTTGCAAGCGCGCGTGCTAGTTCAGCCGCCCGTCTTCTTGTCTTCGGAACCCCACCATATTGTAGTTTGATCTTTAAACCTACATTTAGATCTGGTAATTCAGTACTTGTTCTACTTGTTCTTGCTAGTTCTTCGATTGCTTGCAGGACGAGTGCCCTAGTGGCCAGGGTGTCACGCTCCACAAGATCGTGACAGCCATAGGAGGTGGTGTATCGGTTGCTAAGGCGCAGCGTCTTTGGAAGGCTGTAGTCGGGCCGTGAACGTCGTCTCCTCCCCCAATCGAGTTATTCCACACCCTCTCATCGAAAGATCGGGCAATCACCCAACGGGTGCACATCAGTTGGTAATCAGAGCAAGGTTTATCGGTGAGAGATTTACTTTTCTTCGCTGTTTTCTTATCTCCTATAGTCCAGAAAAAGCCAAAAAAATAGTAGATTAGTTTTACCGCAATCCTATAAACCATTGAGCATTTACTAGTACTACTTAGTTAGGGCTTGTTGAGTTTTTGGTTGCATCGGTTGTGTCGAGTTGCTGGTCTTAGTTTATTCCTTTAGAGTTTTGAGTTCTACCACGTTTTGGTCACCACGAAATCCACCATCACCAAAAACATCTCTGGTTCGTTTTTGCCACCACGGATACATATCATATCCGATTTGGAAGTTTAAATACAATCTGGAAAGCTTATCTTATCTTCTTTCCAACGGATCTGACCTTATCTCAAAATTCGTTCTGAGCGCTCCGCAATCATCGTAGAGATTTCTGGACTTCCTATATTAACAAGATTTGTTAAATCTGATTTAAAGGGGTTGTTAGCAATATCTTTATTGTTTGGGTTGTCATAGTGAAAAAAAAGGGTTTAGGCCCCTGCAAAAAAAAACAGAAGAAGAAAAAAAAAGAATAGAAAAGAAAAAAAAAGGAAAAGAAGAAGAAGGGGGCTGAATCTCTAAATCTGTTGTTTCTCTTTGTGCTGTGCTAGTTGTTCTTTTTCAGTGACTACCTTTGTGCCTAGGCTCACGTCTCTAGCCTGGTTTAGCCTAGGACCAGCACAGTACCACCGTTGAACGATTATTCAGCTTGCTTTTGTAACTAACGTGGTACTAGTGTATTCCTTGCTTCAGCCCACCTACAACTCTACATATTTCGACTACAGTTTGACAGGTCGTGTTGCTGCGGCACCGATACACTTATTCCACGGTTGCAGACTTGTTGGTTGCTGACCCCTCCTGTTGTGCAAGGTAAGAATTGGTAAGAGCTTGTGTGGCAGGTTGAGAGTGAGCGCCTTGCAGTAGCTACATCCTAATAGTTGTAGAGTTTTCATTCCTTCACGTTTTTTTTCTTGTTGCCTCTGTTCGTCTAACCATGGCAGGATTGGAGGTTGATGATGCTTCTCGTAATATGCCACACTCTCCTCGCACCAAGGGTATCATACAACACTTTGTAAGGCTAGTGAAGACGCACACGGAAGGTCTTGATAATGACATGCAGGTGACGAATGAAAAGATGGGGCAATTGGAGGCCACACAGATCGACACGAACACCAAACTTGCAAATGTGGAAATGACAGTTGCTCATATTGACAAGAGCCTTGTCGCACTCTTGAGGCGGTTTGATGAGATGCATGCTAATATCAATGGTGGGCGTGATGAGGGCGCCGAAGGTAACTGGGATGACTATGTTGCTGATACTGAACAAGATGACCAAGAAGCACCTAATCGCCGGCGACTACGTACTAACCGTAGAGGTATGGGTGGTTTTCGCCGACGTGAGGTACATGGTAATGATGATGCTTTTAGTAAGGTTAAATTTAAAATACCTCCTTTTGATGGTAAATATGACCCTGATGCTTACATTACTTGGGAGATTGCGGTTGATCAAAAGTTTGCATGCCATGAATTTCCTGAGAATGCGCGGGTTAGAGCTGCTACTAGTGAGTTTACTGAATTTGCTTCTGTTTGGTGGATAGAACATGGTAAGAAGAATCCTAATAACATGCCACAAACTTGGGATGCGTTGAAACGGGTCATGCGGGCTAGATTTGTTCCTTCTTATTATGCACGTGATATGTTAAACAAGTTGCAACAATTGAGACAGGGTACTAAAAGTGTAGAAGAATATTATCAGGAATTACAAATGGGTATGCTGCGTTGTAACATAGAGGAGGGTGAGGAATCTGCTATGGCTAGATTTTTGGGCGGGTTAAATAGGGAAATTCAGGACATCCTTGCTTATAAAGATTATGCTAATGTAACCCGATTGTTTCATCTTGCTTGCAAAGCTGAAAGGGAAGTGCAGGGACGACGTGCTAGTGCAAGGTCTAATGTTTCTGCAGGAAAATCTACACCATGGCAACAGCGCACGACTACATCCATGACCGGCCGTACACTAGCACCAACTCCCTCGCCAAGTCGACCAGCACCCCCGCCTTCCTCCAGCGACAAACCACGTGCATCTTCCACAAATTCAGCAACCAAATCTGCCCAGAAACCCGCAGGTAGTGCCTCTTCAGTAGCTTCCACAGGTAGAACAAGAGATGTTCTGTGTTATCGATGCAAGGGCTATGGACACGTGCAGCGTTATTGTCCTAATCAGCGTGTTTTGGTGGTAAAAGACGATGGTGGGTATTCCTCTGCTAGTGATTTGGATGAAGCTACACTTGCTTTGCTTGCGGCTGATGATGTAGGCACTAAGGAACCACCCGAAGAACAGATTGGTGCAGATGATGCAGAGCATTATGAGAGCCTCATTGTACAGCGTGTGCTTAGTGCACAAATGGAGAAGGCAGAGCAGAATCAGCGACATACGTTGTTTCAAACAAAGTGTGTCATTAAGGAGCGTTCATGTCGTTTGATCATTGATGGAGGTAGCTGCAACAACTTGGCTAGCAGCGACATGGTGGAGAAGCTTGCACTTACGACCAAACCGCACCCGCATCCATATCACATTCAATGGCTCAACAATAGTGGTAAGGTCAAGGTAACCAAGCTGGTACGAATTAATTTTGCTATTGGTTCATATCGTGATGTTGTTGACTGTGATGTTGTGCCTATGGATGCTTGTAATATTCTGCTAGGTAGACCATGGCAATTTGATTCAGATTGTATGCATCATGGTAGATCAAATCAATATTCTCTCATATACCATGATAAGAAAATTATTTTGCTTCCCATGTCCCCTGAGGCTATTGTGCGTGATGATGTTGCTAAAGCTACCAAAGCTAAAACTGAGAACAACAAGAATATTAAAGTTGTTGGTAATAACAAAGATGGGATAAAATTGAAAGGACATTGCTTGCTTGCAACAAAAACTGATGTTAATGAATTATTTGCTTCCACTACTGTTGCCTACGCCTTGGTATGCAAGGATGCTTTGATTTCAATTCAAGATATGCAACATTCTTTGCCTCATGTTATTACTAACATTTTGCAGGAGTATTCTGATGTATTTCCAAGTGAGATACCAGAGGGGCTGCCACCTATACGAGGGATTGAGCACCAAATTGATCTTATTCCTGGTGCATCTTTGCCGAATCGTGCGCCATATAGGACAAATCCAGAGGAAACAAAAGAAATTCAGCGACAAGTGCAAGAACTACTCGACAAAGGTTACGTGCGTGAGTCCCTTAGTCCGTGTGCTGTTCCGGTTATTTTAGTGCCTAAAAAAGATGGAACATGGCGTATGTGTGTTGATTGTAGGGCTATTAATAATATCACGATACGTTATCGACACCCTATTCCACGTTTAGATGATATGCTTGATGAATTGAGTGGTGCCATTGTCTTTTCTAAAGTTGATTTGCGTAGTGGGTACCACCAGATTCGTATGAAATTGGGAGATGAATGGAAAACTGCTTTCAAAACTAAGTTCGGATTGTATGAGTGGTTAGTCATGCCTTTTGGGTTAACTAATGCACCTAGCACTTTCATGAGATTAATGAACGAGGTTTTGCGTGCCTTCATTGGAAAATTTGTGGTAGTATACTTTGATGACATATTGATCTACAGCAAATCTATGGATGAACATGTTGATCACATGCGTGCTGTTTTTAATGCTTTACGAGATGCACGTTTATTTGGTAACCTTGAGAAGTGCACATTTTGCACCGATCGAGTTTCGTTTCTTGGTTATGTTGTGACTCCACAGGGAATTGAGGTTGATCAAGCCAAGGTAGAAGCGATACATGGATGGCCTATGCCAAAGACAATCACACAGGTGCGGAGTTTCCTAGGACTTGCTGGCTTCTATCGCCGTTTTGTGAAGGACTTTAGCACCATTGCTGCACCTTTGAATGAGCTTACGAAGAAGGGAGTGCATTTTAGTTGGGGCAAAGTACAAGAGCACGCTTTCAACGTGCTGAAAGATAAGTTGACACATGCACCTCTCCTCCAACTTCCTGATTTTAATAAGACTTTTGAGCTTGAATGTGATGCTAGTGGAATTGGATTGGGTGGTGTTTTGTTACAAGAAGGCAAACCTGTTGCATATTTTAGTGAAAAATTGAGTGGGTCTGTTCTAAATTATTCTACTTATGATAAGGAATTATATGCTCTTGTGCGAACATTAGAAACATGGCAGCATTATTTGTGGCCCAAAGAGTTTGTTATTCATTCTGATCATGAATCTTTGAAACATATTCGTAGTCAAGGAAAACTGAACCGTAGACATGCTAAGTGGGTTGAATTTATCGAATCGTTTCCTTATGTTATTAAGCACAAGAAAGGAAAAGAGAATATCATTGCTGACGCTTTGTCTAGGAGATATACTTTGCTGAATCAACTTGACTACAAAATCTTTGGATTAGAGACGATTAAAGACCAATATGTTCATGATGCTGATTTTAAAGATGTGTTGCTGCATTGTAAAGATGGGAAAGGATGGAACAAATATATCGTTAGTGATGGGTTTGTGTTTAGAGCTAACAAGCTATGCATTCCAGCTAGCTCCGTTCGTTTGTTGTTGTTACAGGAAGCACATGGAGGTGGCTTAATGGGACATTTTGGAGCAAAGAAAACGGAGGACATACTTGCTGGTCATTTCTTTTGGCCCAAGATGAGAAGAGATGTGGTGAGATTGGTTGCTCGTTGCACGACATGCCAAAAGGCGAAGTCACGGTTAAATCCACACGGTTTGTATTTGCCTCTACCCGTTCCTAGTGCTCCTTGGGAAGATATTTCTATGGATTTTGTGCTGGGATTGCCTAGGACTAGGAAGGGACGTGATAGTGTGTTTGTGGTTGTTGATAGATTTTCTAAGATGGCACATTTCATACCATGTCATAAAACTGACGATGCTACTCATATTGCTGATTTGTTCTTTCGTGAAATTGTTCGCTTGCATGGTGTGCCCAACACAATCGTTTCTGATCGTGATGCTAAATTTCTTAGTCATTTTTGGAGGACTTTGTGGGCAAAATTGGGGACTAAGCTTTTATTTTCTACTACATGTCATCCTCAAACTGATGGTCAAACTGAAGTTGTGAATAGAACTTTGTCTACTATGTTAAGGGCAGTTCTAAAGAAGAATATTAAGATGTGGGAGGACTGTTTGCCTCATATTGAATTTGCTTATAATCGATCATTGCATTCTACTACAAAGATGTGCCCATTTCAGATTGTATATGGTTTGTTACCTCGTGCTCCTATTGATTTAATGCCTTTGCCATCTTCTGAAAAACTAAATTTTGATGCTACTAGGCGTGCTGAATTGATGTTAAAACTGCACGAAACTACTAAAGAAAACATAGAGCGTATGAATGCTAGATATAAGTTTGCTAGTGATAAAGGTAGAAAGGAAATAAATTTTGAACCTGGAGATTTAGTTTGGTTGCATTTGAGAAAGGAAAGGTTTCCTGAATTACGAAAATCTAAATTGTTGCCTCGAGCCGATGGACCGTTTAAAGTGCTAGAGAAAATTAACGACAATGCATATAGGCTAGATCTGCCTGCAGACTTTGGGGTTAGCCCCACATTTAACATTGCAGATTTAAAGCCCTACTTGGGAGAGGAAGTTGAGCTTGAGTCGAGGACGACTCAAATGCAAGAAGGGGAGAATGATGAAGACATCCACACTACTGATGCATCTATACCAATACAAGTACCAATTTCTGGTCCCATTACTCGCGCTCGTGCTCGTCAACTCAACCATCAGGTGATTACACTCTTGAGTTCATGTCCATCATATTTAGACCATGGAGACCCGTGCACTCTTGTTTTGCTTAGGAATCAGGGAGAAGACCGAAAGGGAAAAGGATTTGAACATGCTGGATTCGGACTGCAGAAGAACACCAACTTGTGACGGTCACCACGGTCAGATGCGGGCTCGGATTGGAATGTTCAAGCACAACATGGAAAGTTTATCAAGTCTACTTTCATATGGATCCGGAATTATAGTCATATCTGTTCTGAGGCCGCCGTAATCATTGTTTTCTTACCGAGACATTTCCTGCCTTTTCTGCCCATGGTGCTGCGTCACCCTATTTTGGCCCAATGGGTCGTGTATCAAGTTAGGTCCATTAGGGACGCATCCTAGGGTTGCAGCACGACCCCAATACCCTTGTGGTCGTCCTCCCATGTTTATAAACCCCCTAGCCGCCACCAAGAACAGCGGGTTTTGTTTAGATCAAGTTTAGCTCTCGCTACTTGCTTGCAAGCGCGCGTGCTAGTTCAGCCGCCCGTCTTCTTGTCTTCGGAACCCCACCATATTGTAGTTTGATCTTTAAACCTACATTTAGATCTGGTAATTCAGTACTTGTTCTACTTGTTCTTGCTAGTTCTTCGATTGCTTGCAGGACGAGTGCCCTAGTGGCCAGGGTGTCACGCTCCACAAGATCGTGACAGCCATAGGAGGTGGTGTATCGGTTGCTAAGGCGCAGCGTCTTTGGAAGGCTGTAGTCGGGCCGTGAACGTCGTCTCCTCCCCCAATCGAGTTAAAGCCCTACTTGTATGCTCGCGCATGCTTGTTCCGCTTGATGATGCACCGTCTTTGGATATACCCCCTGCTGTTGTTAACCTTTTGCAGGAGTATGCTGATGTTTATCCTACGGACTTACCACCGGGTCTTCCTCCCCTCCGTGGCATTGAGCATCAAATCGATCTCATCCCCGGCGCTTCTCTTCCGAACCGCGCCCCGTACCGTACAAATCCAGATGAGACGAAGGAGATCCAGCGCCAGGTGCAGACACTGCTTGATAAGGGTTACATTCGTGAGTCTCTTAGCCCTTGCTCGGTTCCTGTTTTACTCGTTCCAAAGAAAGATGGGTCATGGCGTATGTGCGTAGATTGTCGTGCTATTAATAACATCACAGTTCGTTATCGATATCCTATTCCACGCCTTGATGATATGCTAGATGAGCTTAGTGGTGCCGTTATTTTCTCTAAGGTTGATTTGCGTAGCGGTTACCATCAGATTAGAATGAAACTCGGTGATGAATGGAAAACGGCTTTTAAAACGAAATTTGGTTTATATGAATGGTTGGTTATGCCATTTGGATTGACTAATGCTCCCAGCACCTTTATGCGTTTAATGAACGAAGTTCTACGGGCCTTCATAGGTTTGTTTGTTGTTGTTTATTTCGATGATATCCTTATTTACAGCAAGTCTATAGAGGAGCATTTAGAACATTTGCGTGCTGTTTTTGACGCTTTGCGTGCTGCTCGCTTGTTTGGTAACATGGAAAAGTGCACATTTTGCACGCAACGTGTCTCGTTTCTTGGTTATGTGGTTACTCCGCAGGGCATTGAGGTGGATAGCAGCAAGATTGCTGCCATTCGGGAGTGGCCTACACCGACGACGGTCACACAAATTCGGAGCTTTCTTGGACTTGCCGGTTTCTACCGCAGATTTGTTCGTGATTTTAGCTCCATTGCAGCGCCTCTACATGAGCTTACAAAGAAAGATGTGCCATTTGCTTGGAGTGATTCGCAGGAGGTAGCGTTCAGCACTTTGAAAGATAAGTTAACCCAAGCTCCCCTATTGCAATTGCCTGATTTTAATAAAGTGTTTGAGCTTGAATGCGATGCTAGCGGTATTGGGCTAGGTGCTGTTTTGTTACAAGAAGGAAAACCAGTTGCTTATTTTAGTGAAAAATTAAGCGGTGCTAGTCTGAAATATTCTACTTATGATAAGGAGCTTTACGCTTTAGTGCGCACTTTGCATACATGGCAGCACTATTTTTGGCATCGTGAGTTTATAATCCATTCTGATCATGAGGCTTTAAAACATATTCGTACCCAAACAAATCTGAACCGTCGTCATGCTAAATGGGTAGAATTCATTGATTCCTTTCCTTACATTATTAAACACAAGAACGGGAAGGACAATGTTATTGCTGATGCTTTGTCTCGTCGCTATACCATGCTGTCACAGTTAGATTTTAAAATCTTTGGTTTGGACACTGTGAAGGATCAATATGTTGACGACGCTGATTTTAAAGATGCTTTCGGCCATTGTATTAATGGGAAACCATGGGGCAAATTTCACATACAGGATGGGTTCCTGTTTCGCGCTAACAAGCTGTGTGTTCCAGCTAGCTCGGTTCGTCTTTTGTTGTTACAGGAAGCGCATGGAGGCGGTCTCATGGGGCATTTTGGCGTCTACAAGACACATGAGGTGTTGGCTGCCCACTTCTTTTGGCCTCGGATGCGCGCTGATGTGGAGCGCCTTGTTGCACGCTGCACTACTTGTCAGAAAGCTAAGTCACGGTTGAACAACCATGGTTTGTATATGCCTTTGCCTGTCCCTTCTTCTCCTTGGCTTGATATCTCTATGGACTTTGTTTTGGGCTTGCCTAGAACTAAGAAGGGGAGGGATAGTATTTTTGTGGTTGTTGATAGATTCTCTAAAATGGCTCACTTTATACCTTGTCATAAAACTGATGATGCTAGCATTGTTGCTGAATTGTTCTTTAGAGAAATTATTCGTTTACATGGTATTCCAAAAACAATAGTCTCTGATCGCGATGCTAAGTTTCTAAGCCATTTTTGGAGATCTCTTTGGAATAAATTGGGAACTAAATTGTTGTTTAGCACTACTTGTCACCCTCAGACTGATGGACAAACTGAGGTAGTAAATAGAACTTTATCTACCATGCTTAGGGCTGTTTTAGACAAGAATTTGAGACGTTGGGAGGATTGCTTGCCTCATGTTGAATTTGCTTACAATCATGCCACGCATTCTTCTACAAAGATGTGCCCTTTCCAGATTGTTTATGGTTACATTCCTAGGGCACCTATTGATTTGATTTCACTTAATGCTGCGAACGCCCCACATGTAGATGCTTCTGCACATGTTGAACAAATGATTACCATACATGAACAAACGAAACAGAACATTGCTGCTACTAATACAAAAAATCAGGTTGCTGGTAGTAAAGGAAGAAAACATGTTACTTTTGAACCTGGTGATATGGTTTGGTTGCATTTGAGAAAGGATCGTTTTCCTACTTTGCGCCGTTCTAAATTGATGCCTCGTGCTGCTGGTCCTTTTAAGATACTAACCAAGATTAATGATAATGCTTATACCCTCGACCTACCTGCGGAGTTTGGTGTTTCCACTAGTTTTAATGTTGCAGATTTGAAACCGTATGCGGGAGAAGATGAGGAGTTGCCGTCGAGGACGACTTCAGTTCAAGAAGGGGAGGATGATGCGGACATCAACACCAACACGAGCACATCTACACCAGTAGCACCTTCTCCAGCCCAGGCGCCACCCCTTCCACCTGGGCCAGTGACTCGGGCCCGTGCAAGAGAATTGAACTACATCATGTTGTTAAAGAACGAAGGCCCGGAAGAATAGACGACCAGCCCAATTGCGGCCCATAATGGACGACCTAGGGTTGGCCGCCCCTAGGGGCTGCGCCCCCTCTCTATTTATTCAGGAGCTGCGCCTCCTTTATTTCCTGAGTTTTGTTTTACGTTAGCCTTAGCTACTCTCGAACACGCGCAAATCTGCGCTGTCTTCGTGTATTCAGAACTCCACCCTCGAGTAATAGATTAGATTGCTCGCATCTTGTTCTTGTTCGTTCTTCGATTGCGCACAGGAAACGATCTTCGTGATCAGGCCGATCTCGCATCAGCAAGGTCGGTAACCACAAGGAGTTGGTTCAGCGATTGCATTGGCGCCTCGTGATGAAGACATCCACACTACTGATGCATCTATACCAATACAAGTACCAATTTCTGGTCCCATTACTCGCGCTCGTGCTCGTCAACTCAACCATCAGGTGATTACACTCTTGAGTTCATGTCCATCATATTTAGACCATGGAGACCCGTGCACTCTTGTTTTGCTTAGGAATCAGGGAGAAGACCGAAAGGGAAAAGGATTTGAACATGCTGGATTCGGACTGCAGAAGAACACCAACTTGTGACGGTCACCACGGTCAGATGCGGGCTCGGATTGGAATGTTCAAGCACAACATGGAAAGCTTATCAAGTCTACTTTCATATGGATCCGGAATTATAGTCATATCTGTTCTGAGGCCGCCGTAATCATTGTTTTCTTACCGAGACATTTCCTGCCTTTTCTGCCCATGGTGCTGCGTCACCCTATTTTGGCCCAATGGGTCGTGTATCAAGTTAGGTCCATTAGGGACGCATCCTAGGGTTGCAGCACGACCCCAATACCCTTGTGGTCGTCCTCCCATGTTTATAAACCCCCTAGCCGCCACCAAGAACAGCGGGTTTTGTTTAGATCAAGTTTAGCTCTCGCTACTTGCTTGCAAGCGCGCGTGCTAGTTCAGCCGCCCGTCTTCTTGTCTTCGGAACCCCACCATATTGTAGTTTGATCTTTAAACCTACATTTAGATCTGGTAATTCAGTACTTGTTCTACTTGTTCTTGCTAGTTCTTCGATTGCTTGCAGGACGAGTGCCCTAGTGGCCAGGGTGTCACGCTCCACAAGATCGTGACAGCCATAGGAGGTGGTGTATCGGTTGCTAAGGCGCAGCGTCTTTGGAAGGCTGTAGTCGGGCCGTGAACGTCGTCTCCTCCCCCAATCGAGTTATTCCACACCCTCTCATCGAAAGATCGGGCAATCACCCAACGGGTGCACATCAGTTGGTAATCAGAGCAAGGTTTATCGGTGAGAGATTTACTTTTCTTCGCTGTTTTCTTATCTCCTATAGTCCAGAAAAAAGCCAAAAAATAGTAGATTAGTTTTACCGCAATCCTATAAACCATTGAGCATTTACTAGTACTACTTAGTTAGGGCTGTTGAGTTTTTGGTTGCATCGGTTGTGTCGAGTTGCTGGTCTTAGTTTATTCCTTTAGAGTTTTGAGTTCTACCACGTTTTGGTCACCACGAAATCCACCATCACCAAAAACATCTCTGGTTCGTTTTTGCCACCACGGATACATATCATATCCGATTTGGAAGTTTAAATACAATCTGGAAAGCTTATCTTATCTTCTTTCCAACGGATCTGACCTTATCTCAAAATTCGTTCTGAGCGCTCCGCAATCATCGTAGAGATTTCTGGACTTCCTATATTAACAAGATTTGTTAAATCTGATTTAAAGGGGTTGTTAGCAATATCTTTATTGTTTGGGTTGTCATAGTGAAAAAAAAAGGGTTTAGGCCCCTGCAAAAAAAAACAGAAGAAGAAGAAAAAAAAAGAATAGAAAAGAAAAAAAAAAGGAAAAGAAGAAGAAGGGGGCTGAATCTCTAAATCTGTTGTTTCTCTTTGTGCTGTGCTAGTTGTTCTTTTTCAGTGACTACCTTTGTGCCTAGGCTCACGTCTCTAGCCTGGTTTAGCCTAGGACCAGCACAGTACCACCGTTGAACGATTATTCAGCTTGCTTTTGTAACTAACATGGTACTAGTGTATTCCTTGCTTCAGCCCACCTACAACTCTACATATTTCGACTACAGTTTGACAGGTCGTGTTGCTGCGGCACCGATACACTTATTCCACGGTTGCAGACTTGTTGGTTGCTGACCCCTCCTGTTGTGCAAGGTAAGAATTGGTAAGAGCTTGTGTGGCAGGTTGAGAGTGAGCGCCTTGCAGTAGCTACATCCTAATAGTTGTAGAGTTTTTATTCCTTCACGTTTTTTTTTTCTTGTTGCCTCTGTTCGTCTAACCATGGCAGGATTGGAGGTTGATGATGCTTCTCGTAATATGCCACACTCTCCTCGCACCAAGGGTATCATACAACACTTTGTAAGGCTAGTGAAGACGCACACGGAAGGTCTTGATAATGACATGCAGGTGACGAATGAAAAGATGGGGCAATTGGAGGCCACACAGATCGACACGAACACCAAACTTGCAAATGTGGAAATGACAGTTGCTCATATTGACAAGAGCCTTGTCGCACTCTTGAGGCGGTTTGATGAGATGCATACTAATATCAATGGTGGGCGTGATGAGGGCGCCGAAGGTAACTGGGATGACTATGTTGCTGATACTGAACAAGATGACCAAGAAGCACCTAATCGCCGGCGACTACGTACTAACCGTAGAGGTATGGGTGGTTTTCACCGACGTGAGGTACATGGTAATGATGATGCTTTTAGTAAGGTTAAATTTAAAATACCTCCTTTTGATGGTAAATATGACCCTGATGCTTACATTACTTGGGAGATTGCGGTTGATCAAAAGTTTGCATGCCATGAATTTCCTGAGAATGCGCGGGTTAGAGCTGCTACTAGTGAGTTTACTGAATTTGCTTCTGTTTGGTGGATAGAACATGGTAAGAAGAATCCTAATAACATGCCACAAACTTGGGATGCGTTGAAACGGGTCATGCGGGCTAGATTTGTTCCTTCTTATTATGCACGTGATATGTTAAACAAGTTGCAACAATTGAGACAGGGTACTAAAAGTGTAGAAGAATATTATCAGGAATTACAAATGGGTATGCTGCGTTGTAACATAGAGGAGGGTGAGGAATCTGCTATGGCTAGATTTTTGGGCGGGTTAAATAGGGAAATTCAGGACATCCTTGCTTATAAAGATTATGCTAATGTAACCCGATTGTTTCATCTTGCTTGCAAAGCTGAAAGGGAAGTGCAGGGACGACGTGCTAGTGCAAGGTCTAATGTTTCTGCAGGAAAATCTACACCATGGCAACAGCGCACGACTACATCCATGACCGGCCGTACACTAGCACCAACTCCCTCGCCAAGTCGACCAGCACCCCCGCCTTCCTCCAGCGACAAACCACGTGCATCTTCCACAAATTCAGCAACCAAATCTGCCCAGAAACCCGCAGGTAGTGCCTCTTCAGTAGCTTCCACAGGTAGAACAAGAGATGTTCTGTGTTATCGATGCAAGGGCTATGGACACGTGCAGCGTTATTGTCCTAATCAGCGTGTTTTGGTGGTAAAAGACGATGGTGGGTATTCCTCTGCTAGTGATTTGGATGAAGCTACACTTGCTTTGCTTGCGGCTGATGATGTAGGCACTAAGGAACCACCCGAAGAACAGATTGGTGCAGATGATGCAGAGCATTATGAGAGCCTCATTGTACAGCGTGTGCTTAGTGCACAAATGGAGAAGGCAGAGCAGAATCAGCGACATACGTTGTTTCAAACAAAGTGTGTCATTAAGGAGCGTTCATGTCGTTTGATCATTGATGGAGGTAGCTGCAACAACTTGGCTAGCAGCGACATGGTGGAGAAGCTTGCACTTACGACCAAACCGCACCCGCATCCATATCACATTCAATGGCTCAACAATAGTGGTAAGGTCAAGGTAACCAAGCTGGTACGAATTAATTTTGCTATTGGTTCATATCGTGATGTTGTTGACTGTGATGTTGTGCCTATGGATGCTTGTAATATTCTGCTAGGTAGACCATGGCAATTTGATTCAGATTGTATGCATCATGGTAGATCAAATCAATATTCTCTCATATACCATGATAAGAAAATTATTTTGCTTCCCATGTCCCCTGAGGCTATTGTGCGTGATGATGTTGCTAAAGCTACCAAAGCTAAAACTGAGAACAACAAGAATATTAAAGTTGTTGGTAATAACAAAGATGGGATAAAATTGAAAGGACATTGCTTGCTTGCAACAAAAACTGATGTTAATGAATTATTTGCTTCCACTACTGTTGCCTACGCCTTGGTATGCAAGGATGCTTTGATTTCAATTCAAGATATGCAGCATTCTTTGCCTCCTGTTATTACTAACATTTTGCAGGAGTATTCTGATGTATTTCCAAGTGAGATACCAGAGGGGCTGCCACCTATACGAGGGATTGAGCACCAAATTGATCTTATTCCTGGTGCATCTTTGCCGAATCGTGCGCCATATAGGACAAATCCAGAGGAAACAAAAGAAATTCAGCGACAAGTGCAAGAACTACTCGACAAAGGTTACGTGCGTGAGTCTCTTAGTCCGTGTGCTGTTCCGGTTATTTTAGTGCCTAAAAAAGATGGAACATGGCGTATGTGTGTTGATTGTAGGGCTATTAATAATATCACGATACGTTATCGACACCCTATTCCACGTTTAGATGATATGCTTGATGAATTGAGTGGTGCCATTGTCTTTTCTAAAGTTGATTTGCGTAGTGGGTACCACCAGATTCGTATGAAATTGGGAGATGAATGGAAAACTGCTTTCAAAACTAAGTTCGGATTGTATGAGTGGTTAGTCATGCCTTTTGGGTTAACTAATGCACCTAGCACTTTCATGAGATTAATGAACGAGGTTTTGCGTGCCTTCATTGGAAAATTTGTGGTAGTATACTTTGATGACATATTAATCTACAGCAAATCTATGGATGAACATGTTGATCACATGCGTGCTGTTTTTAATGCTTTACGAGATGCACGTTTATTTGGTAACCTTGAGAAGTGCACATTTTGCACCGATCGAGTTTCGTTTCTTGGTTATGTTGTGACTCCACAGGGAATTGAGGTTGATCAAGCCAAGGTAGAAGCGATACATGGATGGCCTATGCCAAAGACTATCACACAGGTGCGGAGTTTCCTAGGACTTGCTGGCTTCTATCGCCGTTTTGTGAAGGACTTTAGCACCATTGCTGCACCTTTGAATGAGCTTACGAAGAAGGGAGTGCATTTTAGTTGGGGCAAAGTACAAGAGCACGCTTTCAACGTGCTGAAAGATAAGTTGACACATGCACCTCTCCTCCAACTTCCTGATTTTAATAAGACTTTTGAGCTTGAATGTGATGCTAGTGGAATTGGATTGGGTGGTGTTTTGTTACAAGAAGGCAAACCTGTTGCATATTTTAGTGAAAAATTGAGTGGGTCTGTTCTAAATTATTCTACTTATGATAAGGAATTATATGCTCTTGTGCGAACATTAGAAACATGGCAGCATTATTTGTGGCCCAAAGAGTTTGTTATTCATTCTGATCATGAATCTTTGAAACATATTCGTAGTCAAGGAAAACTGAACCGTAGACATGCTAAGTGGGTTGAATTTATCGAATCGTTTCCTTATGTTATTAAGCACAAGAAAGGAAAAGAGAATATCATTGCTGACGCTTTGTCTAGGAGATATACTTTGCTGAATCAACTTGACTACAAAATCTTTGGATTAGAGACGATTAAAGACCAATATGTTCATGATGCTGATTTTAAAGATGTGTTGCTGCATTGTAAAGATGGGAAAGGATGGAACAAATATATCGTTAGTGATGGGTTTGTGTTTAGAGCTAACAAGCTATGCATTCCAGCTAGCTCCGTTCGTTTGTTGTTGTTACAGGAAGCACATGGAGGTGGCTTAATGGGACATTTTGGAGCAAAGAAAACGGAGGACATACTTGCTGGTCATTTCTTTTGGCCCAAGATGAGAAGAGATGTGGTGAGATTGGTTGCTCGTTGCACGACATGCCAAAAGGCGAAGTCACGGTTAAATCCACACGGTTTGTATTTGCCTCTACCCGTTCCTAGTGCTCCTTGGGAAGATATTTCTATGGATTTTGTGCTGGGATTGCCTAGGACTACGAAGGGACGTGATAGTGTGTTTGTGGTTGTTGATAGATTTTCTAAGATGGCACATTTCATACCATGTCTTAAAACTGACGATGCTACTCATATTGCTGATTTGTTCTTTCGTGAAATTGTTCGCTTGCATGGTGTGCCCAACACAATCGTTTCTGATCGTGATGCTAAATTTCTTAGTCATTTTTGGAGGACTTTGTGGGCAAAATTGGGGACTAAGCTTTTATTTTCTACTACATGTCATCCTCAAACTGATGGTCAAACTGAAGTTGTGAATAGAACTTTGTCTACTATGTTAAGGGCAGTTCTAAAGAAGAATATTAAGATGTGGGAGGACTGTTTGCCTCATATTGAATTTGCTTATAATCGATCATTGCATTCTACTACAAAGATGTGCCCATTTCAGATTGTATATGGTTTGTTACCTCGTGCTCCTATTGATTTAATGCCTTTGCCATCTTCTGAAAAACTAAATTTTGATGCTACTAGGCGTGCTGAATTGATGTTAAAACTGCACGAAACTACTAAAGAAAACATAGAGCGTATGAATGCTAGATATAAGTTTGCTAGTGATAAAGGTAGAAAGGAAATAAATTTTGAACCTGGAGATTTAGTTTGGTTGCATTTGAGAAAGGAAAGGTTTCCTGAATTACGAAAATCTAAATTGTTGCCTCGAGCCGATGGACCGTTTAAAGTGCTAGAGAAAATTAACGACAATGCATATAGGCTAGATCTGCCTGCAGACTTTGGGGTTAGCCCCACATTTAACATTGCAGATTTAAAGCCCTACTTGGGAGAGGAAGTTGAGCTTGAGTCGAGGACGACTCAAATGCAAGAAGGGGAGAATGATGAAGACATCCACACTACTGATGCATCTATACCAATACAAGTACCAATTTCTGGTCCCATTACTCGCGCTCGTGCTCGTCAACTCAACCATCAGGTGATTACACTCTTGAGTTCATGTCCATCATATTTAGACCATGGAGACCCGTGCACTCTTGTTTTGCTTAGGAATCAGGGAGAAGACCGAAAGGGAAAAGGATTTGAACATGCTGGATTCGGACTGCAGAAGAACACCAACTTGTGACGGTCACCACGGTCAGATGCGGGCTCGGATTGGAATGTTCAAGCACAACATGGAAAGCTTATCAAGTCTACTTTCATATGGATCCGGAATTATAGTCATATCTGTTCTGAGGCCGCCGTAATCATTGTTTTCTTACCGAGACATTTCCTGCCTTTTCTGCCCATGGTGCTGCGTCACCCTATTTTGGCCCAATGGGTCGTGTATCAAGTTAGGTCCATTAGGGACGCATCCTAGGGTTGCAGCACGACCCCAATACCCTTGTGGTCGTCCTCCCATGTTTATAAACCCCCTAGCCGCCACCAAGAACAGCGGGTTTTGTTTAGATCAAGTTTAGCTCTCGCTACTTGCTTGCAAGCGCGCGTGCTAGTTCAGCCGCCCGTCTTCTTGTCTTCGGAACCCCACCATATTGTAGTTTGATCTTTAAACCTACATTTAGATCTGGTAATTCAGTACTTGTTCTACTTGTTCTTGCTAGTTCTTCGATTGCTTGCAGGACGAGTGCCCTAGTGGCCAGGGTGTCACGCTCCACAAGATCGTGACAGCCATAGGAGGTGGTGTATCGGTTGCTAAGGCGCAGCGTCTTTGGAAGGCTGTAGTCGGGCCGTGAACGTCGTCTCCTCCCCCAATCGAGTTATTCCACACCCTCTCATCGAAAGATCGGGCAATCACCCAACGGGTGCACATCACCTCGGGCTTGCTCGTCGTAGTCGGATCGCAAGGGTCATCTTCCGCCAAATCGGAATTATCTCTACTCGCCGAAAGATCGGGCACCTCAGCTTCATCAGATTTGACTTGTTGTGCAGTTTTAGCAGCCCTAGTAAGATCATCTTTCAAAATTTGGTCAGGGGTCATTGGATGTATAATTATTTTCTGGCCTTTAAACATGAAAGAATAATGATTTGAATGACCATGATGTAAACTATCAGTATCATATTGCCAAGGTCGACCCAATAACAAAGAGCATGCTTCCATAGGAATAACATCGCAATCAGCATAATCAGAATAAGAACCCAGCGAAAAGGGGACACGTACCGAACGTGTTACCTTTATTTTACCACCATCATTAAGCCATTGAATGTGATATGGATGTGGATGTGTGCGAGTGGGCAAGGATAATTTCTCTACCAACGCTGTACTTGCCAAATTGTTCCTGCTGCCACTATCGATGATGATGCGAATCGACCGTTCGTGCACGACGCCCTTGGTATGGAATAGAGTGTGTCGCTGATTTTTTTCGGCCTGGGCAACCTGTGTGCTGAGAACACGCTGCACAACAAGACTCTCATACCTATCGGCGTCGATGGGATCAACGTGGACTTCCTCATTTTCTGCATGGTTAGTGGCAATCATAGCATGACTAGTTTCCTCAGAATCACTGGCTGAAGAGTACTCACCATTGTCACGTATAAGCAAGGTACGCTTGTTTGGCAGTCCCGAATCATGTGCCCAAACCCTCTGCAACGATGGCACTGAATATCCCGTGTACGTCCTGTGGAAGAAGCGGCGCCTTTGGCAGGGGGCGCCACTTGCTTGGTCGTCCCTGTGCGCGATGTAGTGCTAGGCGTAGAAGGTGCAGGGCTGGAAGGAGTTGAGCTGTGTGTTGGACCCCGGCCTGCAAAAGAGTTAGTATATGTCTTTGATCGTCGTCCCTGCACTTCACGTTCAGCTTTGCAAGCATATTCAAACAATGTGGTTATATCAAAATAATCCTTATAATCAAGTATATCCTGAATTTCCCTGTTCAAACCACCACGAAAACGCGCCATAGCAGCGTCATCCGACTCAACCAAACCACAACGAAGCATACCCTTTTGTAACTCCTGATAATATTCCTCAACAGATAGTGAACCTTGTTGAAAACGCTGCATTTTGTTAAGCAAATCACAAGCATAATAGGAAGGAACAAATCTGTGGCGCATGGCAGTTTTTAATTGGGTCCAAGTAATGACACTATTAATGGGAAGTTTTTGTTTATACTCACGCCACCAAATTAAAGCAAAATCAGTAAATTCACTAATGGCAGCCTTCACTTGGCTATTAGCAGGAATATCATGGCATGAAAATTTCTGTTCTACCTCCAATTCCCAATCAAGATATGCAGCAGGATCATATTTACCATTAAAAGATGGAATTTTAAATTTAATCTTAGAAAATAAGTCATTAGGGGGATGACGAACCACACGACGTGCACGACCACGGCGATCTCCATCGTCCTGCTCAGTGTCACCGCCGTATTCCTGCTCCATCTTTGTGGTCAATGCATCAAGGCGTGCCAGGATGGTGTCGAGTGTGGTGCGAGTCGCCGTTTGAGCAAGGTCAAGTTGGTTGAAACGCTCGGTCGTCGAAGTGATCGTTGAATCAAGCCGTTCATGCATCGTCCTAATGTCAGCAGCAAGTCCATCAACTTGTCCCCTTACTTCCTGCAACTGGGCATCCACCATGTCGTGTGCTCCTGCCATAGTTAGCGCAAACACCAAAACACCAAAAGGAGAAAAACCAATGACAAAAACAGGGGTGTACTGCTCACAAGGCGCTCACACTAGTGCTGTTATCAAGTTCTTATCCGTTCTTACCAAGCCACAGTGGTGAACTGCAACCAACAGGTGGAACCGGTGAAAGATTGGATGAGCGATTGCCTGGAGAAACAGAAACCTTCTCGTCGTAGAAATATGTGGAGTTTTGGGTAGGCTGCACTCAAGTCAAGGATTAGCACGATCAAACAATAATGCAAAGTTGAATTATAGTGCAAAACACGAAACTATATTGCTGGCCACAAGTGCAAAGGACGGATGGAACTAGCAGAATGGCAGTACCGTAAATATTGTACTAGCGAGGCCACTAGTAGGAATCACAAGTGATTTTGTTTTTCTTTTTTGTATGATTTTTTTGATATTTTTCTCAGCACAAGAAGCAACAAAATAGGAGCTACACGAAGTTTCACCTAAAACAGAAATTAGATGTGGTCTATAGAAAATCAGGAAGTTCTCTGAAAAGCGTGCGAGAACTTTGACGAATTTTTTCTTTATTTTCCTGATTTTTTTTGACAATTTTGTCGAACCCCAAACAGACCGTAGGTGTGTTTGGCCGGCCTCAGAATGGTGTCAACTAGCTCCTGTAAAAATTTCAGATTTTTTGGACACCCGAGCGAAAAGTTATGCCCGTTTTACGGAAGGTACCTCAAGTTATGTCTTAAAAACGACCGGGATGAAACAACCGTATCCTTTCTCCTTCGTTTTCTTTTTTTTTTGTTTCTGTTTTTTTTGAGTAACCGAAGGAGAAAAACAAGGAAGTGGTCGTTGACTCGGTTTGTTTTTTTTCTGTTTTTTTTAACCGAAGGAGAAAAACAAGGAAACGGTCGTTGACTCGGTTTGTTTTTTCTGTTTTTTTTACGTAACCGAAGGAGAAAAACAAGGAAACGATGTTGACTCGGTTTGTGGCGTGATCAAACGGGAGATGGTGGCGGCGCTAGGGTTTGAATGGTGGAAGAACACAATGCAACCAGCAACAAATGACGCGAAAGCACACAAATTCAACAATGCAGATTATTGAAAGAAAGTGCGAGGCTCAAAAGGGTGCTGGGATAAGATCTAACCTGAATTTTTATGTGGTTTTGTGGACTGTAGGAAAAAACGCTCGATAAACTCACTGATCAACCTGGAAATCTGATACCAATTGATGTAGCTGAGGTGCCCGATCTTTCGGCGAGTAGAGATAATTCCGATTTGGCGGAAGATGACCCTTGCGATCCGACTACGACGAGCAAGCCCGAGGCGCCAATGCAATCGCTGAACCAACTCCCTGTGGTTACCGACCTTGCTGATGCGAGATCGGCCTGATCACGAAGATCGTTTCCTGTGCGCAATCGAAGAACGAACAAGAAAAAGATGCGAGCAATCTAATCTATTACTCGAGGGTGGAGTTCTGAATACACGAAGACAGCGCAGATTTGCGCGTGTTCGAGAGTAGCTAAGGCTAACGTAAAACAAAACTCGAAAATAAAGGAGGCGCAGCTCCTGGATAAATAGAGGGGGCGCAGCCCCTAGGGGCGGCCAACCCTAGGTCGTCCACTATGGGCCGCAGTTGGGCTGATCGTCTATTCTTCTGGGCCCTCATTCTTCAGTAGCATGACGAAGTTAAGATCTCTGGCACGGGCCCGAGTGATTGGCCCAGCTAATGAAGGAAGTGGCGCTTGATGTGGAGGTGCTGCTGGTGTAGTCGTACTCATAGTGATGTCCTCATCATTAGATCTACAAGAAACTTTACCAACTTCCAAAGAGCTTGTCTGAAGCTTAAACCCGAGAAAAAATGTATATTTGGGGTAAAGAAAGAGAAATTTCTTAGCTGCCTTGTGTCGACCAAGGGAATTGAGGCAAACCCACACAAGATAGAGGCCATACCTCAAATGGAATCATCGAAGTCAAGGAAAGGAGCTCATCAATTGTTAGGCAGATCAGCATCCTTGAACAGATTTATCTCAAGATCAATCGAGCAAAGATTACCATTCTTTGAAGTTTTGAAGTCAACCATAGTGTTGTAATGGGGGTCAGCTCAACAATAAGCTTTCGAAGAGCTCAAGCATTATTTGATCTAGATGACAACTCTTTCCCAACCCTCGTCAAGGGCTGCTCTGTTGTTGTATGTGTCTACTTCTTATTCCACTTTAAGAGTTGCCTTAGTTCAAGAGAAACTAGAGGAAGGGTCCAAAAAGCAAGTGCTGTTATACTTCGTCTTAGAATTGTTTGGGCCATTTAAAGAAACTACTTAGAGATGGAGAAGGTGTTGTATGCAGTCTTAATGGCTTCTAGAAAGCTTCAACATTATTTCTAGTCATACAACATCATTGTATCTTTGTCTCAGCTGCTGAAGTTAATGAATTTGTTATTGACTTCGTACATCGATCCTCTATACAACCTCAAGCATTGACAAATTTCATTGCTGACTAGACACCAATAGTAACACCCCGTCCAATACTTGGATCGACGGTACTTACTCCTGTAAGTTCTCTAGGATCATATATTGTTCTCATAGACCAACATGAGTCTTTTGTGTACACTTTGTCCTTGAAAGGGAAATGTGCTCTTGGGCAATTTCTATAAATGTTTTGGTGATTAGATGCTCAACACATATTGGTTTTAAGGTGATGAGTACTAAGTGTTAAAGAGATGCAAATCAAGAATCAAGGTATGACTCTAGCCTTAGTGAATTGTTTTTTGGTACTAACATATTCCTCTAAGTGCTAGGAACCTTGTTAAATCAAATGAGCCAGAATTCGGTGCACCGGACTGTCTGGTGTGCACCGGACTGTCCGGTGCAGTGTCCGGAGCCCAGGCTGGCTCAGCGATGAACTCGCTGCTCTTTTGAATCGCCGAGGGCGCTGCGGCTAAAATTCACCGGACTGTATGGTGTGCACCGGACTGTCCGGTGAGCCAAAAGCGCCCGCGCCAACGGTCGGCAGCGCGATCAGCGGGCGACGCGTGGCTAGAGCCAATGGTCACTAAGCTGCAACGGACTGTCCGGTGTGCACCAGACAGTGTCCAGTGTGCCAAGGGGACCAAGGGCTCAATAGTTGGCTTCGCCAGAGAAGGAAAGAAATCAGGCACTGTTCATGTCCGGTGGTGCACCGGACTTTCCAGTGCGCCAACCGACAGAAGGCAAGAATTGCCTACCAAATGGAGATCCAACGGCTTCTATCTGCCTTGGGGCTGTA
The DNA here is from genome assembly GCF_902167145.1 of Zea mays. Classification (NCBI taxonomy): domain Eukaryota; kingdom Viridiplantae; phylum Streptophyta; class Magnoliopsida; order Poales; family Poaceae; genus Zea; species Zea mays. The sequence continues at coordinate 87,601,480 of NC_050098.1, forward strand.
AAAGGGACCCCTAGGCGCATGGAGCAGGACACGAAGCCTCCATTGAACATCCTAAGATACTTAGACTCCGCAAACACGCATCCGAATATCTGTGATTAAGATTTGAGCACTTGTTGAGTTGTAAACTCTCTGCGCCGTGTTTGTGTGCTCGTTTCTTGACTTGTGTGCGTGTCATTGCTGCGACTCTAGCTTCTACACGTGTTTCTTTCCCTCCCTTACTCTTGTGGTTTTCACTGAGATCAATCTTGTAAGGGTGAAAGACTCCAACTTGTGGAGATTCCTCATAAAGGGAACATCTACTATAAGGGAGAAAACCATGGTATTCAAGTGGATCATTGGATCGCTTGAAAGGGGTTGAGTGCAACCCTCGTCCATTGGGACGCCACAACGTGGAAGTAGGCAAGTGTTCTACTTGGCCAAACCACGGGATAAAAATCATTGTGTCACATGTTGTTATTCTTATGCGATTCTCCCTGCTTCTACTCACTTGATAATTGCTCTAAGTTTAATACTCACTTTGTGAAGAGCAATTAAGTGAAGAAGTCACCTCTCTCTCTAGTCATAACACCTTGGTTTGATTTCACTAACATTTTGTAAACCAAGTTTGTGGCATTTAAAGTTGATTTTTACAGGATCACCTATTCACCCCACCTCTAGGTGCTCTCAATGGTATTAGAGCCATACTCTTCATTAAAGGACTAACCGCCCGAAGAGATGGATTCTAAAGGAAAGGGGATGGTGATCAACGACAAGGAGAAGGAGACCCTCTACGTCAACGAGCCAAAAGACGACAAGCCCACTGGCTCAGGCTCAAGTCACAAGAAGAGGGATGGAAAGAAGAAGAGGCGCATAAAGAAGATCATCTACTACGACAGCGACGCCTCCTCCTCTTCACCAAGGGATGAGAACGACAAAGACTCTTCGTCGAAAAAGAAAACGGTTAATCAAAACTATTCTTTTGATTATTCTCGCATCCCTTATAATTTGAATGCCTATTTATTATTTATTCCACTTGAAAAACCCCCACACTTTGATGGAGAGGACAATTCATTTTGGAGTCATAAAATGCGTAGTCACTTATTTTCTCTCCATCTTAGTATTTGGGAAATTGTTGAAAATGGAATGCATTTCGATAGCACTAACAATCCTGTATTTATCAATGAGAAAATACATAAAAATACACAAGCTACTATTGTTTTGCTAGCATCTCTATGCAGGGATGAATACAACAAAGTAAGTGGCTTGGACAATGCCAAGCAAATATGGGATACCCTCAAGACCTCTCACGAGGGTAATGATGCCACCATGATTACCAAGATGGAACTGGTGGAAGGCGAGCTGGGGAGGTTGGCCATGATAAGTGGAGAGGATCCAACTCAAACTTACAACAGGCTCAAGACCTTGGTCAACAAGATTCGAAGCTATGGGAGTACAAGATGGACGGATCATGACATCGTCCGACTCATGCTAAGGTCATTTACCGTTATTGATCCTCATCTTGTAAATCCTATTCATGAGAACCCTAGGTACACCAAGATGACGCCCGAGGAAATTCTCGAAAAATTCGTGAGCGGGCACATGATGGTGAAGGAAGCATGGTACATGGACGATGCCTTAAATGGACCACTTCCTCTCTACGAGCCGCAGCCCGTTGCTCTCAAAGCAACCAACAGCAAGGAGGCTCTACCTAGCAAGGTAGCACAAGTGGAGGCTGTCGGGCTCAAAGAGGACAAAATGGCGCTTATAATCAAGCACTTCAAGACTGTCTTGAAGGGACGCAAGGAGTACCCCAACAAGAACAAATCAAGGGGAAAGCGATCCTGCTTCAAGTGCTGTAAGTCTTGTCATTTCATAGCACAATGTCCCGATAATGACAATGACCAGGCGCAAGAAAAGAAAGGGAAGAAGGAAAGGAAGAAGAACTACAGGAAGGCGAAGGGTGAGGTGCACATTGGAAAAGAATGGGACTCCGACTGTTCATAATGAGAAACAGAGAAGCCACAGGAAGAGTTGGAAAATGGGATGCAGAATTGAATGAATTCACTATCGATTTTGTTCATAGACCTTCGATCCAATCCCAAGTGTTAGCAGACTTTATTGCTGATTGGACACCAAGGGCTCAGGACGAAGAGAAAATAAATGATGTCGAAGCCTGGACAATATTTTGTGATGGGTCTTGGGGAACCTTCGGCGCAGGAGCAGCTGTTGTTTTAATTTCACCATCAAAAATCAAAATCTGCCATGCAGCAAGATTGGACTTCAACTGCACAAATAACATTGCAGAGTACGAAGCCCTTCTCTTGGGGCTTCAAAAGCTTAAGGCAATGGGAATAAGAAGGGCAATACTCAAATCCGACTCACAAGTCATCTCAGGTCACATTGACAAAAGTAGCAAAGCAAGGGACCTGAAGCTAGAAAAATATCTAAATGCAGTCCAAAGGATAGAAGCCTCTTTCGAAGGTTTCTCTGTAAAAAAACATCCTAAGAGAAGAAAACGATCACAGATTTGTTAGCTAAATAAGCGGCACAGGGGCTTCCGTTACCTTCGGAGGTGTTCTTTGAAACAATGAAAGCACCTTCGGTCGAGCTCATGGAAACAGTGGTGCTTACAATCTCACCAGTACACAGTGAAGATTGGAGGACTGAGATTGTATCTTTCCTCCAAGGCAATTGTCTTTCGGATGACGAAGTTTACAATAAAAGAATGGAAGCAAGAGCACGACCATATGTAATTATAGAAGGGGAGTTATACAAACAAGGAGTCTGCTCCCCATTGCTCAAATGCTTGTCCAGAGCCGAAGGTCAAGAATTGATGAAGGAGATACATGCAGGATTGTGTGGAGCTCATATTGGGTCTAGGCCTCTGCTAGGAAGGTTTTTCAGACAAGGATTTTACTGGCCGAAGGCAGCTTCGGATGCAGCAGATTTGGTTCAAAAATGTGAAAATTGACAAAGATGCGCGAGAGACCAGAAACAACCTTCGTCTTTAACCCAGCTAATACAGCCTACTTGGCCATTGCAAAGGTGGGGCTTGGATTTGTTAGGTCCACTTCCACTAGCACATGGCAACTTGAAATATGTTGGGGGTGGCAGTTGAGTACTTCTCCACGTGGATCGAAGCAAAACCCTTAGCTACAATAACCTCGGCCACAGTACAGAAATTCTTTTGGCAAAATATTGTTTGTCACTTCGGTGAGCCAAAGGCTATCACGGTCGATAACAAAACTCAATTTGATGCTGAAACATTCAAAACCTTTTGTGACCAGATTGGTACAAAAATACATTTTGCATCAGTGAGACATCCGGAGTCAAATGGACTGGTAGAAGGAGCAAACGGAATTATAAAACAAGAATAATGAAGTCAATCTTCAATCAACCCAAAGGAAAGTGGCCAGACAAATAATAAAGGTGGTGTGGAACCACAACACTGCCGTCTCAAGGTCAACAGGATTTACCCCGTTCAAGCTTCTGTTTGGTGACGAAGCAATAACACTGGAAGAAGCAAGAAGGGGTTCAATAAGAACCTTAGCTTTGACAGAGGATGAAGGTAATTGCAAAATAACAAAAGACACCATAGAAGGAACTAGACTACAAGCAATAGAACACATCAATAAATACCAGGCTGAAACAATCAAATGGCGTGACCGAAAGGTAAAACTGAAGAATATCAAGCCAGGACATTTGGTGCTTCATAGAGTGGCCAACCCAGATACAGTGGGGAAGCTTCAACTCAAGTGGGAAGGTCCTTTTTTGTGGTATCTTCGTCGAGACCTGGATCTTACAGGTTGAAAGACATGGATGGCAATGACATACCAAGGTCTTGGAATGCGGATGAGCTTCGAAGATATTATGTGTAAACTATGTAATTTTCTTATTTTTTCCCAATGACACCCTTTTCCTTTTTAGGAGGGGAGAAAGGTTTTTAATGGTGCCATAGGTTGTAATTTTCATTTTTTATGTAGCCCTGTGCAATACAAGGGCCAAATTCCCCCATATGTAAAATGTAAAATCTGGGACTACATCATCGAGTGTAGAAAGCCATGAAGAAGCTCAAAAGTCGTCCCTAAGGGGATGCAGAGCTAAGATGTCAACTAAGAGGTGAGAAAACTCCAAAGTCATTCCTAAAGGGACGCAAATTAAGTTGCGAAGCTCCGAAGTTGTTCCTAAGGGAATGCAGAGCTAAAATGTCACCTAAGTAAAAGGTGAAGAAGCTCCAAAGTCGTTCCTAAGGGAATGCAGAGCTTAAATGCCACCTAAATAAAAGGTGAAGAAGCTCCAAAGTCGTTCCCAAGGAAATGCAAAGCTTAAATGCCACCTAAGTAAAAGGTGAAGAGACTCCAAAGTCGTTCCTAAGGGATGTAGAGTCTGGGTGTGTTTTTGGCATAGATTTGCATATTTAATCACATCATCTTTTGCATTCATACAAACATACATTAGACATTCGTAGGCTCATCATCATGACATAAAGCATACACATTAACAGGAAAAACATGAGATGTCTGTCTTCGATGAGAAAATGTTTCGTTGTATGCGAAGATGCTTCGTACCAAATGAAATTTCGTTGTATACGAAGATGCTTCATTTCAAATGAAACCTGATTGCATATGAAAATGCTTCGATGTGAACGAAAAGAAGGGAAGGTGTTTTTCGCCTTCGGCTCAAAAGGCTACCAGCATTGGTTTCGTCCACAACAAAGCAGTTCACACATGAACAAAAGGTAAAATGATATTACAAGATATTTACAAATATTTACGATAACTTGTTCACTTTCAATTGCAACTTTTTGTCATATGGTACAAAGGATTTCCAAGTGTTTCTACAGATGACAACAAAAGGAGTTTCTAAGGTCTTCTCCAGCATTTCAGAGCTAGCTTTGTGATGTGCACCCGTTGGGTGATTGCCCGATCTTTCGATGAGAGGGTGTGGAATAACTCGATTGGGGGAGGAGACGACGTTCACGGCCCGACTACAGCCTTCCAAAGACGCTGCGCCTTAGCAACCGATACACCACCTCCTATGGCTGTAACGATCTTGTGGAGCGTGACACCCTGGCCACTAGGGCACTCGTCCTGCAAGCAATCGAAGAACTAGCAAGAACAAGTAGAACAAGTACTGAATTACCAGATCTAAATGTAGGTTTCCAAATCAAACTCCAATATGGTGGGGTTCCGAAGACAAGAAGACGGGCGGCTGAACCAGCACGCGCGCTTACAAGCAAGTAGCGAGAGCTAAACTTGATCTAAACAAAACCCGCCGTTCTTGGTGGCGGCTAGGGGGTTTATAAACATGGGAGGACGACCACAAGGGTATTGGGGTCGTGCTGCAACCCTAGGATGCGTCCCTAATGGACCTAACTTGATACACGACCCATTGGGCCAAAATAGGGTGACGCAGCACCATGGGCAGAAAAGGCAGGAAATGTCTCGGTAAGAAAACAATGATTACGGCGGCCTCAGAACAGATATGACTATAATTCCGGATCCATATGAAAGTAGACTTGATAAGCTTTCCATGTTGTGCTTGAACATTCCAATCCGAGCCCGCATCTGACCGTGGTGACCGTCACAAGTTGGTGTTCTTCTGCAGTCCGAATCCAGCATGTTCAAATCCTTTTCCCTTTCGGTCTTCTCCCTGATTCCTAAGCAAAACAAGAGTGCACGGGTCTCCATGGTCTAAATATGATGGACATGAACTCAAGAGTGTAATCACCTGATGGTTGAGTTGACGAGCACGAGCGCGAGTAATAGGACCAGAAATTGGTACTTGTATTGGTATAGATGCATCAGTAGTGTGGATGTCTTCATCATTCTCCCCTTCTTGCATTTGAGTCGTCCTCGACTCAAGCTCAACTTCCTCTCCCAAGTAGGGCTTTAAATCTGCAATGTTAAATGTGGGGCTAACCCCAAAGTCTGCAGGCAGATCTAGCCTATATGCATTGTCGTTAATTTTCTCTAGCACTTTAAACGGTCCATCGGCTCGAGGCAACAATTTAGATTTTCGTAATTCAGGAAACCTTTCCTTTCTCAAATGCAACCAAACTAAATCTCCAGGTTCAAAATTTATTTCCTTTCTACCTTTATCACTAGCAAACTTATATCTAGCATTCATACGCTCTATGTTTTCTTTAGTAGTTTCATGCAGTTTTAACATCAATTCAGCACGCCTAGTAGCATCAAAATTTAGTTTTTCAGAAGATGGCAAAGGCATTAAATCAATAGGAGCACGAGGCAACAAACCATATACAATCTGAAATGGGCACATCTTTGTAGTAGAATGCAATGATCGATTATAAGCAAATTCAACATGAGGCAAACAGTCCTCCCACATCTTAATATTCTTCTTTAGAACTGCCCTTAACATAGTAGACAAAGTTCTATTCACAACTTCAGTTTGACCATCAGTTTGAGGATGACATGTAGTAGAAAATAAAAGCTTAGTCCCCAATTTTGCCCACAAAGTCCTCCAAAAATGACTAAGAAATTTAGCATCACGATCAGAAACGATTGTGTTGGGCACACCATGCAAGCGAACAATTTCACGAAAGAACAAATCAGCAATATGAGTAGCATCATCAGTTTTATGACATGGTATGAAATGTGCCATCTTAGAAAATCTATCAACAACCACAAACACACTATCACGTCCCTTCCTAGTCCTAGGCAATCCCAGCACAAAATCCATAGAAATATCTTCCCAAGGAGCACTAGGAACGGGTAGAGGCAAATACAAACCGTGTGGATTTAACCGTGACTTCGCCTTTTGGCATGTCGTGCAACGAGCAACCAATCTCACCACATCTCTTCTCATCTTGGGCCAAAAGAAATGACCAGCAAGTATGTCCTCCGTTTTCTTTGCTCCAAAATGTCCCATTAAGCCACCTCCATGTGCTTCCTGTAACAACAACAAACGAACGGAGCTAGCTGGAATGCATAGTTTGTTAGCTCTAAACACAAACCCATCACTAACGATATATTTGTTCCATCCTTTCCCATCTTTACAATGCAGCAACACATCTTTAAAATCAGCATCATGAACATATTGGTCTTTAATCGTCTCTAATCCAAAGATTTTGTAGTCAAGTTGATTCAGCAAAGTATATCTCCTAGACAAAGCGTCAGCAATGATATTCTCTTTTCCTTTCTTGTGCTTAATAACATAAGGAAACGATTCGATAAATTCAACCCACTTAGCATGTCTACGGTTCAGTTTTCCTTGACTACGAATATGTTTCAAAGATTCATGATCAGAATGAATAACAAACTCTTTGGGCCACAAATAATGCTGCCATGTTTCTAATGTTCGCACAAGAGCATATAATTCCTTATCATAAGTAGAATAATTTAGAACAAACCCACTCAATTTTTCACTAAAATATGCAACAGGTTTGCCTTCTTGTAACAAAACACCACCCAATCCAATTCCACTAGCATCACATTCAAGCTCAAAAGTCTTATTAAAATCAGGAAGTTGGAGGAGAGGTGCATGTGTCAACTTATCTTTCAGCACGTTGAAAGCGTGCTCTTGTACTTTGCCCCAACTAAAATGCACTCCCTTCTTCGTAAGCTCATTCAAAGGTGCAGCAATGGTGCTAAAGTCCTTCACAAAACGGCGATAGAAGCCAGCAAGTCCTAGGAAACTCCGCACCTGTGTGATAGTCTTTGGCATAGGCCATCCATGTATCGCTTCTACCTTGGCTTGATCAACCTCAATTCCCTGTGGAGTCACAACATAACCAAGAAACGAAACTCGATCGGTGCAAAATGTGCACTTCCCAAGGTTACCAAATAAACGTGCATCTCGTAAAGCATTAAAAACAGCACGCATGTGATCAACATGTTCATCCATAGATTTGCTGTAGATCAATATGTCATCAAAGTATACTACCACAAATTTTCCAATGAAGGCACGCAAAACCTCGTTCATTAATCTCATGAAAGTGCTAGGTGCATTAGTTAACCCAAAAGGCATGACTAACCACTCATACAATCCGAACTTAGTTTTGAAAGCAGTTTTCCATTCATCTCCCAATTTCATACGAATCTGGTGGTACCCACTACGCAAATCAACTTTAGAAAACACAATGGCACCACTCAATTCATCAAGCATATCATCTAAACGTGGAATAGGGTGTCGATAACGTATCGTGATATTATTAATAGCCCTACAATCAACACACATACGCCATGTTCCATCTTTTTTAGGCACTAAAATAACCGGAACAGCACACGGACTAAGAGACTCACGCACGTAACCTTTGTCGAGTAGTTCTTGCACTTGTCGCTGAATTTCTTTTGTTTCCTCTGGATTTGTCCTATATGGCGCACGATTCGGCAAAGATGCACCAGGAATAAGATCAATTTGGTGCTCAATCCCTCGTATAGGTGGCAGCCCCTCTGGTATCTCACTTGGAAATACATCAGAATACTCCTGCAAAATGTTAGTAATAACAGGAGGCAAAGAATGCTGCATATCTTGAATTGAAATCAAAGCATCCTTGCATACCAAGGCGTAGGCAACAGTAGTGGAAGCAAATAATTCATTAACATCAGTTTTTGTTGCAAGCAAGCAATGTCCTTTCAATTTTATCCCATCTTTGTTATTACCAACAGCTTTAATATTCTTGTTGTTCTCAGTTTTAGCTTTGGTAGCTTTAGCAACATCATCACGCACAATAGCCTCAGGGGACATGGGAAGCAAAATAATTTTCTTATCATGGTGTATGAGAGAATATTGATTTGATCTACCATGATGCATACAATCTGAATCAAATTGCCATGGTCTACCTAGCAGAATATTACAAGCATCCATAGGCACAACATCACAGTCAACAACATCACGATATGAACCAATAGCAAAATTAATTCGTACCAGCTTGGTTACCTTGACCTTACCACTATTGTTGAGCCATTGAATGTGATATGGATGCGGGTGCGGTTTGGTCGTAAGTGCAAGCTTCTCCACCATGTCGCTGCTAGCCAAGTTGTTGCAGCTACCTCCATCAATGATCAAACGACATGAACGCTCCTTAATGACACACTTTGTTTGAAACAACGTATGTCGCTGATTCTGCTCTGCCTTCTCCATTTGTGCACTAAGCACACGCTGTACAATGAGGCTCTCATAATGCTCTGCATCATCTGCACCAATCTGTTCTTCGGGTGGTTCCTTAGTGCCTGCATCATCAGCCGCAAGCAAAGCAAGTGTAGCTTCATCCAAATCACTAGCAGAGGAATACCCACCATCGTCTTTTACCACCAAAACACGCTGATTAGGACAATCACGCTGCACGTGTCCATAGCCCTTGCATCGATAACACAGAACATCTCTTGTTCTACCTGTGGAAGCTACTGAAGAGGCACTACCTGCGGGTTTCTGGGCAGATTTGGTTGCTGAATTTGTGGAAGATGCACGTGGTTTGTCGCTGGAGGAAGGCGGGGGTGCTGGTCGACTTGGCGAAGGAGTTGGTGCTGGTGTACGGCCGGTCATGGACGTAGTCGTGCGCTGGTGCCATGGTGTAGATTTTCCTGCAGAAACAATAGACCTTGCACTAGCACGTCGTCCCTGCACTTCCCTTTCAGCTTTGCAAGCAAGATGAAACAATCGGGTTACATTAGCATAATCTTTATAAGCAAGGATGTCCTGAATTTCCCTATTTAACCCGCCCAAAAATCTAGCCATAGTAGATTCCTCACCCTCCTCTATGTTACAACGCAGCATACCCATTTGTAATTCCTGATAATATTCTTCTACACTTTTAGTACCCTGTCTCAATTGTTGCAACTTGTTTAACATATCACGTGCATAATAAGAAGGAACAAATCTAGCCCGCATGACCCGTTTCAACGCATCCCAAGTTTGTGGCATGTTATTAGGATTCTTCTTACCATGTTCTATCCACCAAACAGAAGCAAATTCAGTAAACTCACTAGTAGCAGCTCTAACCCGCGCATTCTCAGGAAATTCATGGCATGCAAACTTTTGATCAACCGCAATCTCCCAAGTAATGTAAGCATCGGGGTCATATTTACCATCAAAAGGAGGTATTTTAAATTTAACCTTACTAAAAGCATCATCATTACCATGTACCTCACGTCGGCGAAAACCACCCATACCTCTACGGTTAGTACGTAGTCGCCGGCGATTAGGTGCTTCTTGGTCATCTTGTTCGGTATCAGCAACATAGTCATCCCAGTTACCTTCGGCGCCCTCATCACGCCCACCATTGATATTAGCATGCATCTCATCAAACCGCCTCAAGAGTGCGACAAGGCTCTTGTCAATATGAGCAACTGTCATTTCCACATTTGCAAGTTTGGTGTTTGTGTCGATCTGTGTGGCCTCCAATTGCCCCATCTTTTCATTCGTCACCTGCATGTCATTATCAAGACCTTCCGTGTGCGTCTTCACCAGCCTTACAAAGTGTTGTATGATACCCTTGGTGCGAGGAGAGTGTGGCATATTACGAGAAGCATCATCAACCTCCAATCCTGCCATGGTTAGACGAACAGAGGCAACAAGAAAGAAAAAAAAAAAAAAACGTGAAGGAATGAAAACTCTACAACTATTAGGATGTAGCTACTGCAAGGCGCTCACTCTCAACCTGCCACACAAGCTCTTACCAATTCTTACCTTGCACAACAGGAGGGGTCAGCAACCAACAAGTCTGCAACCGTGGAATAAGTGTATCGGTGCCGCAGCAACACGACCTGTCAAACTGTAGTCGAAATATGTAGAGTTGTAGGTGGGCTGAAGCAAGGAATACACTAGTACCACGTTAGTTACAAAAGCAAGCTGAATAATCGTTCAACGGTGGTACTGTGCTGGTCCTAGGCTAAACCAGGCTAGAGACGTGAGCCTAGGCACAAAGGTAGTCACTGAAAAAGAACAACTAGCACAGCACAAAGAGAAACAACAGATTTAGAGATTCAGCCCCCTTCTTCTTCTTTTCCTTTTTTTTTCTTTTCTATTCTTTTTTTTTCTTCTTCTTCTGTTTTTTTTTGCAGGGGCCTAAACCCTTTTTTTTCACTATGACAACCCAAACAATAAAGATATTGCTAACAACCCCTTTAAATCAGATTTAACAAATCTTGTTAATATAGGAAGTCCAGAAATCTCTACGATGATTGCGGAGCGCTCAGAACGAATTTTGAGATAAGGTCAGATCCGTTGGAAAGAAGATAAGATAAGCTTTCCAGATTGTATTTAAACTTCCAAATCGGATATGATATGTATCCGTGGTGGCAAAAACGAACCAGAGATGTTTTTGGTGATGGTGGATTTCGTGGTGACCAAAACGTGGTAGAACTCAAAACTCTAAAGGAATAAACTAAGACCAGCAACTCGACACAACCGATGCAACCAAAAACTCAACAAGCCCTAACTAAGTAGTACTAGTAAATGCTCAATGGTTTATAGGATTGCGGTAAAACTAATCTACTATTTTTTGGCTTTTTCTGGACTATAGGAGATAAGAAAACAGCGAAGAAAAGTAAATCTCTCACCGATAAACCTTGCTCTGATTACCAACTGATGTGCACCCGTTGGGTGATTGCCCGATCTTTCGATGAGAGGGTGTGGAATAACTCGATTGGGGGAGGAGACGACGTTCACGGCCCGACTACAGCCTTCCAAAGACGCTGCGCCTTAGCAACCGATACACCACCTCCTATGGCTGTAACGATCTTGTGGAGCGTGACACCCTGGCCACTAGGGCACTCGTCCTGCAAGCAATCGAAGAACTAGCAAGAACAAGTAGAACAAGTACTGAATTACCAGATCTAAATGTAGGTTTCCAAATCAAACTCCAATATGGTGGGGTTCCGAAGACAAGAAGACGGGCGGCTGAACCAGCACGCGCGCTTACAAGCAAGTAGCGAGAGCTAAACTTGATCTAAACAAAACCCGCCGTTCTTGGTGGCGGCTAGGGGGTTTATAAACATGGGAGGACGACCACAAGGGTATTGGGGTCGTGCTGCAACCCTAGGATGCGTCCCTAATGGACCTAACTTGATACACGACCCATTGGGCCAAAATAGGGTGACGCAGCACCATGGGCAGAAAAGGCAGGAAATGTCTCGGTAAGAAAACAATGATTACGGCGGCCTCAGAACAGATATGACTATAATTCCGGATCCATATGAAAGTAGACTTGATAAGCTTTCCATGTTGTGCTTGAACATTCCAATCCGAGCCCGCATCTGACCGTGGTGACCGTCACAAGTTGGTGTTCTTCTGCAGTCCGAATCCAGCATGTTCAAATCCTTTTCCCTTTCGGTCTTCTCCCTGATTCCTAAGCAAAACAAGAGTGCACGGGTCTCCATGGTCTAAATATGATGGACATGAACTCAAGAGTGTAATCACCTGATGGTTGAGTTGACGAGCACGAGCGCGAGTAATAGGACCAGAAATTGGTACTTGTATTGGTATAGATGCATCAGTAGTGTGGATGTCTTCATCACTTTGGCTCATCGACCTTCGGTGCCATCATTCTGTAGAATAACAAAGCACAAGGTAACCAGAAATCTGATAAGAAAAAAATCAAGGTAAAAGAACAAAGGTAAAGTCCCATACTGTGTTAAGTAGCCTCCGAGCTTCGTCTCCAGCCAATTCACGCCCGCCCTTAGCCCAAATTTGGGTAATAAACTTGTTCCCTATGCTTTGGGCTTCAGTTGGGACGTCAACCAGATCTGATGATGAAAGATTGAAATTCGGCCTGTTGACAACTCTCTCGTGATTGCATCCGACTTTTATGAAGGCGACAGCTATACCACGAGAAGCTACCAGCGCACAGAAGTCTCCATGTCCGGTTATTACTTCGTCAAGGACATCAACCTCCTTCTCAATACATTCGAGTGCCCCGGGTATATCTTCGGCAGAGAGGCTGGTTTCCTCAGATGCAGCTCCAACTGAATTGAAAATGCTTTTCAACCAAGCTGTGCATTAGCTTGCAAGCTCGAAGCATCTCTCCTTCAAAGCCCTCAATGCTTCACTAAGCTTCGTATTTTTCTCAGTCTCAACCTTAAGTGTTGCTTAAATCTTCGTTTTCTTGGTTGAATCAATTAGAGTTTTCCTTCAAAAGTGCCTGAGCATTCGCTTGTTCTTTACCCAACTTCTTATTTTCATCTTGCGCTTCGGCAAGGGAACCATTGGTTGAGCGCAACAACCCATCCTTTTGCATTAGAGAATCCTCAAGTTCCATGATTTTATTCTCTAAACCTTTGATAATAGATTCGTTTTTCCTATCCTCATCATCTTGTTGCATTTTTAAAGCATTACTCAGCAACATGCTCTACAAAAACGAACTCGAAATTAAAATATTTAAGCTAATACGAACACATCAGTGGTAACTTGTAGAAGTGTTCTTACTTTGAAGTTATGATACACCCAGCCCAGGTGGGGTTGGCCGAGGCCAACCAAATTAGGGTTACCCGGAGCCCAATAGTTCATTAAGCACACCCAACTCAGGGAAAGGCCCAATCGCCCCAAAAGACTAGTCCAATGGGGGAAGGGTGGCTGTCCGTTTTAAAGTGGCTTCCTCCTCCCAAGTTAAGCAAGGTGGGATAATTCTGAGGTTCACACGGTCACCGTCCGACTACAATTGGGCCAACTGGGCCAATTACGTCTTTGCCAACGGGTAATAGTGGAGGATGTCCTCATCATTCACACCTTCTTAAAATGGGCCCTAGATTTGATACCACTTGATAAACCCAATGGGTAGAAGGGTGCCCGATCTTTCGGTGAGAGATGATGGAGGTGGAAAACTTGTTGGAGAACGACGTTGGCTGCCCAACTACAACAACCTAGATGGTGTGGCACCTTGAGCGACAGGTACACCGTCTCCTGATAACTACGATTTGGGGTGGAGGTCGACGTTGTGCTATCCGACTACAACAACCACAAGGGTGTTGCGCCTTAGCGATAGTTACACCGGCTCCTGTTGTTGCTGCTCTTGCCGTGCCAAGAACAGCCTTGAACCTGCAAGCAATCGAGAACAAGCAAGAACAAGAAAAAAGCAGACGCTCACGGACCTTCAAACGGCCATGATGGATCCACCATCAAGTTTTATTTTTTTGAAAGCATCCCATCCACTGTGAAGCATCATCTTTTGTTTTAAAACAAAACATTTGTTTTTCTAAAGCAGGACTAAGCATCAGAAAACCTTTTAATAAAACAGGTAATCAAGGAATGGTAAACAGTCCCAAGGAAGGAAATGCAGCAATTGGTTTAGCACACAACTCCTATCACCTAATGCATCATATAAGGTGATAAAGATTTAAAACAGCAAGGAGGTGGCAAATTGTAACACCCCAGGTGTTGCCATGGCTAGAGCACACCTTGTCACTAAGGACTGTGGATTATATGAGGTAAAGGCTTAGGGCAACACATAAGAACTTGGAGGTCATGTGCTAATCAAGTTGCCAATGACATAAGAAGCATTACTCTAATCCTTGCTCACTTACTACCTTGGATAAGAGGGGAGAAGAACCCTAGACTCTCTTAAACCCTATCTCTCAAAACCCTAGGTAAGAGGGGAAAGAGAGTGAGCAAGTGTGCAAAGTATGAGTAATTTTTACCCCAAACCTTAACTAACCTTATAACCATCAATTAGGGGGGGGAGATTGCAAAAAGACCCCTGGAGAAACCCCAATTCAAATCTCCAAGTGGAGAGAGAGCTAGAACTCTCTAGTTCCCCCTAAGTCAAATTCTAACCCTAATCCAAAGACCAACCGTGTTCACCTTGAAGATGGCGCCAAAACCACTTAGATTCTATACCAAAAATGTGGTATACCACCTAAGGCACCCCCCTGGAAAAAGTGGACACCGAGACTTGGACGTTTGATAGGATTTGGCATCAGTTTTGTCGCGGGGTGGATAGTGAGACAAGCCAGATTTGGCGCCCGTCTATCTCCTGATCTAGGGCGTATCCTCCTTTGGAACTCACACATGTGAGATAGCCCTAGGTGCCAGGAAGAGGTCTGCGCCGGATTCATGGCAAGATTCGCACGTTTGCGATCTCTGGAGACGTTTGAACAATGGAAGAAACACACCTCCACGTGTTCGACGCTTCCTGCCCGCGCCAGAGCACGCTCACGCGCGCCCCCGCACGCCCAGCGCCGCGCCCGAGCCAAGCCAGCGCCATGGCCCGCGCCCGCGCCTATAAAACCCTCCCAGACTTCGACTGTACTCTTCCGCGCACCCTCGAACCTCACCGGAGTCTAGCTCGCCGCCGTTTGCCCGTGCGCAGCGTGTCCGCGGCCGCCCAATCCCTCTGTCACTGTAGACCGGCCAATAGAGCCATTCCCAACCCCATCCAGCCCTCGGAGAAGACTGTGCACCCCTCCGTGAAGCTCCCCGAGCGAGGAATCGGAGTTTGCTTCGCCGGAGAGGCCAGTCCCCGCTCGCCGGAGCTCTCAACCCCGCCGGAGTACGTGGACCGGGTAATCCACTCAACCATCCTTCGATTCCTTGTGCACACGGTCGCTACGTTACCCCGTGAAGCTCACCGTGCCTTCGGATTGAACCAGTTCGCCGTGGTTTGGCCGGTACACTCGCCGCCGACGAGGACACCCGCCTGCGCGCGTGGACCGGGCGATTCCGGCCATCCCCGACGTCAAGCCGTACCTCGACGTGACCGCCAGAGTCTCCCCGAGCCAACCCCGCCCTTCGCCGGACCTTCCTCGCCGCCGGTAAGCCGCGCCACCCTTTTCTTTCCCGCGGTTACTGTTTGCGTAGGGGGAAGGACTGCGGGTGAGAGGGAGAGAAGGTCAGGGGGTTTTGTGAGATGTTAGAGACACAGGGAAATAGTGACACGAGGGTAGATTTGCGAAGGTTGATTTAGTTTAAACCCAGGGACCTCGGTGTAAACTGTTTCTCCAGAAAACCTTTATTAAATCTGTTTTTAATTTGAACAGAAACTTTGAAAATCCATAACTTCGGTTTAGCTCATCCAATTTTGGTCAAACCAATTTTGTCAGACTCTAAATAATGTAACCTACTTAAGAAAAATATAAAATCCCCTGTGTACTATAGAAAACTTTAAAGCTCTGATTTAATTATAGTTTTGGCCAAAAGCTCAATAATAGGGCAAAAATTAGTTGCACTAATTGACTAGGGTTGGAAAAATTTGGAGAAATTTATATCTACCTACTAACCCAAATAAAAATGTTAAACCTCTCTGTCCACTT
This sequence comes from Zea mays, assembly GCF_902167145.1. NCBI lineage: Eukaryota > Viridiplantae > Streptophyta > Magnoliopsida > Poales > Poaceae > Zea > Zea mays. Next base: position 87,617,664 of record NC_050098.1, read on the forward strand.
CATTAAGTTAGTTTTTACCCCTTATTCTATAATATGCTTAAGGGTAAGAAAAATAGAAAATGCAATTTAAACAATGAACCAGAGAGCACCTCTATTTTTGTTAGGATACTTATTTAAGGTAGTTTCACTGGAAAAATATATCATACCCTGTTTTAGTATAAAATAAGTAGGATCCCTTTTGTTTTAATAAAACAAGTGAAACTTAGAAAAACTCTACAAAAATAACCCAAGGTAAAAACACCCCCACCCTTGGGATAACCAATATTTTATTAATAAGAACTTACGAAAAATATGAGATCTGATGTTTGACATTTTTCAAATAATAATGTAGTAGAAAGTGCCTTTTTGACATTAAACTTAAGAAAATCATAACTAAATAACCACCCCTTAGTTTTCTGTGATTTTTAGCACAGAAGCCTATTATTACTATGGGATGCCAGCAAAAATAACCTTTAGGACAGAACCTACCCCTAACTAAGAGATGTAGTGTAAAGTGGCCCATTTTGCATAACTCTTGTTATTTTTGTTGAAAGCCTAGCCTTTGTACTTTAAGCCTCAAATTCTTAAAACAAGCTAGAATAGCAAATGACAACCCACTGTAATTTTTACAGAATTTTTGGAAATTATTAAAACACTGTCATAGCTCAAACCTACACAAGAAACCCTAAATGGAAATTAAAGAAAGGAAAATGAATAATGTAAATTAATGTCATCCTAAAACCCTTGTAATCTTTCCACTGAATTATATCAAGACAACACCCATCCACTATGTTATCTTCACTGAAAACCCAAGCCTAAAGAGTAATAAGCCTAAACCACTGGAAGCCCCGCATGACTAAGAAACCCTAAGTTACTTCTTAACTTAGTTCTCTTTAGCATAATGTTATTAAATCCTGCATAATCATGACATACATGTTCATTGCATTTCGATAGACTGTAACCTTGCTGACGGAGAGTACATCCTCGTGCCGGAGCAAGGAGCTGCTCAGGAGGTAGCCCCGGATCCAGCACCCGAGCCTGCACCAGAGGACCTGTCGGCCACTGCTTTGGAAGGCAAGCCCCAGTTTTATGCATAACCTGTTATTTATGCTACTTTACTTCACTTAATGATTGTAGGATTGATTGTGCACTTAGGTGTAGGAATTGTTTGAAACCTAGTTGCATGATCTCAGGAATCCTTTTGAGATGAATACTAGTATGATAGGTCGAGTAGTTGCTTTATTAAGTAAGATCTCGGTAGAAGACGAGTGATTTTTCTAGCACTCGCGCGAGGTCAGGAAATTGATTGTATCCACTTTCTTATCAGAATGATGCTGGTTTGTGGACAACAATCCATGGGGATTGGTTGTCCACGGGATAAAAATTTTGAATAAGGATTAAGGTGTGGTACCGTGAGTCAAGCGTTTGAACGTACTAAACACATACCGAGAAATATGGTAAATCGGTAAGTCTAGTACCTGAGTGAACCTGCCCGCAGATTGCCCTCCTCACGCGACCTGAGATGAGGTCTCCCATTCCGGTTAAGGTGGGTACAAGTGCGGTCACTGCACGACGGCCAGTCGGGGTCAGTGAGGCATTGTACGCCAAGGCGGTGAGCCCCTTTCTGTTGCCAGGGAATCGATGGGGACGGTTGATATGTGTGGGGACGGAGTGCCCCTACATGTCATGTATTTAGGTTTACCTTGCAAGGTTTAAAAACTCGATTCGAATCGTCTGCTTCTTGCAGCTAATGAGACTGCTTGATCCATGCTGCTACATTGAGTAACAAGTGGAATTGTGCTGGGATGATACAAGATGTTGATTGTTAAAAATGTTTGCTACTATGTATGAATAGATAGTACATCTTTAGCCTTAAGAGAGTCACACTTAATTTTGACAAAGTTAAAAACTTGATTTAGAAACTCAGCTAGTGCTTTTGGCAACCAAACCCCACAGCCAAACAGCTGCATGTCTAGAGGTAGAGGAGTAGACTCCTCACACCGGGTAAGTCTAGCTGAGTATTAGTATACTCAGCCTTGCTTGTGGCATAATTTTTTTTACAGGTTCCCTGGAGGAAATGGTTGCTGGAATTACTTGGTCGTCCACCTTGCCACCGGGTTGGACTGTCGAGTGGGACCCTGCCTCGGCTGAGGAGGAGCATGAGGAGTGATGGGACAGGCTTCCCCATCTCTCTATTTATTTACCGCTAGTTTATTTCCGCTGCACTTCGAACAATGATGGTCACTTTTGCAAAAACTCCGATGATGATGATGATGATGTAATAATTTAATACTCTGACATGCATGGTCTTATGCTTTATTGTATTTGCTCTGTGACTCACCATCGAGTGAGATTGTGGTACTTGATCCTGTCAGTGGCCGTGTCGGACTAGATCCGAGGGATTGACGGGTTATTCCCATTTAAGTGTGGTCTAGCCTCTAAGGCGGGGCTTCGACACTTAAGTTGGAATAATTCGGGCAGTTCCGCCACAGCTGGTATCGGAGCTTGTACCACCACAGAGGAATCAATAAAACATGAATACCATCCTTTTTCAAAGTAAAACTTGATAGAAACAATGTAGGATAGATAGTAGAACGAGCAGGATAGACCTAGGACGTGAAGCCTTAGGATGATAGAAGGGTAGCTAGGTGGCTAAGTAACTAGGCCCTACAGGCCACTTTTACAGGATGGGAGTTCTTCCCTATTCCTTTTATCTTGTTGTGAGGTCGTTTAGGACGAGCATGCATGCATTCTTAATTAAGCAAATGGATAACTGAGTAGAGGACTTAAAAACAAGATAACAACCAACTAGGTCCCCAGTGCCTTTTCATTTAACTAGAGAAAGGCTGAGTTTTATTTTATTTTTCCTTGTTCTTTTATAATTCTTTTTCTTTTACTTACGCTTAACCGTACACAGATGACTTCCCACGGATCCTCCAATGACGGAAATGCACTGACCCACACTGACGGACTTGCACGAGAGGGCTTTCCCCGCATTTTGTGGGAGGTACTTCAGGGGGCCGGATACGCGACACCCCCTCAGTACGCGGTGCAGCAGTTCGAGAAGCACCGAGTGCCCCGCTGTAGGGTGAGGATGACCTTGGAGCCTCATCCCCTGCAGCCGGGCTGGCGCTCTTTGGACTCCGAGTCTTTCGGATACCGAGCGGAGGATACGATCGAGGCGATCGCTCTGCATGGATTGACTACTTTCTGCGAGTTCCATCCTTTGGAGCTGGCTACCCACCCCATTGGCTTGTTCCCCGCTGAGAGGGAGGACGACCCAATGTGGAAGGATTGGGTGGAGCATGCCAAGGACATCTGGGCCATCTACCCAGGACAGACTGCGCACTTGACCGTATGGTGCATGAATGCTCTGTACCGTCTGCAGGTAATGCGCGGTGAGGCGATGTCCCATCTGATGGCACTGCTGGAGGCAACAAAGATTACGTTGGACAACAGAGAGGAACTCGTGGTTGACTTGTCCCAAGAGATGGTGGAGAAGGACTTGCAGGTAGAGCAGCTATCCACGGATATCCAAGAGTTGGAGGAGCTAGTGGGCACCAGGGAGAACACCATCGAGGTTCTAGAGGATCAGCTCATTAACACTCAGCAGCAGCTTGCTGAGGCTAACGAGCACCTGGATATGCATCACCAGGAGATCCAGGACCTGGAGGTCAACGAGGATGTCGACATCGAGGGAGGAGATGAGCCTGCCTCCAGTGTGGACACTGCTGGCTCGGGAAGACCACCTTCCCCCGAGTCGAGTGTTGCTTCGTTCGCTCACTAGGTGTTCAGGATAGGCTTAGAAGTTGGATAGTCGGACTCCTCGCCGCTAGCTTAGCTTTTGCACCCTTGGGGTACTAGGCTAGATAGAGTTGAGTCATTTTGGAACAATTTGATGTAATCGTGCTAAGCTCTCTTGGAAGCTTGTTTGATGGATGCTATCATCAGTTTAAATTTGGAAGGAAGAATTTGTGCCTTTTCAAATCCTTTTGTTGAAGTCGGAATCTATCATGTTGTTTTAACTTTTTCTACGCGATAAAATCTTAAATTTGGAGAAGTGGTGTTAAGCATGTATATGGTTTTTCAGATGGCCGGGAGGCAGCGTCGTGGCCAGAATGAGCGGGTTCCTCCACCGCCGCCACCACCTCCCACTCTGCAGGAGCTCATGGCTCAGCAGAATGAGATCCTGAGGCAGCTGGCTCAACGTCAGCCACCACCTCAGCATTATGGTGGTGGAGACCATCAGCGTCACCCTGCGGCGGCTACCTATCAGGAGTTCCTCAGCACCCAGCCTCCATTGTTCACAAGGGCAGAGGACCCGCTTGATGCAGATGTGTGGCTGCGAGTGGTGGAATCCAAATTCCCACTGCTCCATGGAGCTTGCTCAGAGGTCACCAAAGTCAGGTTCGCCACCCAGCAGCTTCGCGGACCCGCAAGGACTTGGTGGGATCATTTTCTTGCTATGCAGCCAGAGGACCGAGAGGTGGAGTGGAGGGAGTTCAAGGCAGCTTTCAGAGGACACCATTGTTGGGGACTTGTTCTCAAATGCTATGAGTTAAGAACAAGGCAACACAGAAAATGTTAAACGGCAAAGTCCTTTGTCCTTCGAAGCATTATTTCCCTTAGGATATAATGACTTTCGGACGAAGGTTATGAAGGGCGCACCTTCATAAATACAACATACGATGATGAAGAATGAACCATATGAAATATAAAGAATAACATAGACAATTATATGTTTTTATCAACTTATTTTTGCATTATTATTATGAAGAAATAGAAATGACATCAAATTACAAATGTACCTTCGGCTTGGAAGGAGATGAAAATACAAGTGTGACGCAAAAGCAAATGCCAAGTCAGCGTGAACAGTATGGGGGTACTGTTCACCTATTTATAGGCACGGGACACAGCCCATATAAAATTACATTCATGCCCTTTACATTTGGTAATAATTCTATAGTAATCCACCGAGGTCTAAATAACCTTTTCATCTTTAAGTCGGTTTCTTTTTCTGCTACCACGCCGAAGCTTTCCCGCTCACATCTTCGGCGTTGTATCAACCTTCGTATTACTTTGGGCTTCTCCTACTGTGATATCGACTCGAGTCCGAAGATACCTGTTCACACATTATACTCCAGAAACACTGTTAAATCCTGTTTTTGAGGACCTTCGGAAGCCGAAGGCCCCCAACAGTAGCCCCTCGCAATATAAATTTGTTAGAATAATAAATTTAGATTGCGACATGGACGAAGGCTTTAAGCCGAAGGTCCGAAAAAACACCATCCCTTTGCTAGAATAGCAACGTTCACTGACAGGCGGGGTCTTTCAATTTTTAACGCACTGGGCGTATAAATAAGAGCATACCACGAGCTCATTTGGCACGCTCTCTTGCCATCTGCTCTCGCTCACTCAATTTTTAGCTCTTGCGCACCAAGATTTGCTTAGCTTTTTAAGTTTTTAAGCTTCGGCGTTGAAAACAGTTTTTTAGTGTTTCCGAAGATGTCTGAAGATAAGAAGGCTGCTCCCGAGATGAAGCTGAGTCTCTCTGAAGAGAAGAACCTGGGGTTTCTTATAGCAATGTCGAAGACCAACACAGAAAAAATCACCAAAGAGATTTTAGAAGGTTTGTCTGAAGATACTGATGATAGCGACAGTTATGATGTGGATAGTGGTGGTGAAGACTCCGAAGATCGCCCCTAGCGACCAAGCCATTCAGTTTTTGGCAAATCAGGTATCAAAGAAAATCATCTTGTCAACATGAGGGGAAGATACTTCCGGGATTTATCCATTCTGAGGGTCGACGAAGGAGAGAAGACTTGCCCGATCCCTGAGGAAAATGAAGTCGTAGTGTTCCGAAGCTTTTTGAAAGCTGGACTACGATTTCCCTTGAGCAGCTTTGTCGTAGAAGTGCTGAAAATGTTTGAAGTCTATCTTCATCAACTTACCCCCGAAGCAATTATAAGGCTGAATATCTTCGTGTGGGCCGTGAGAAGCCAAGGTCTGGAACCTGATGCGAAAAGTTTCTGCAACATACACGAATTATCATACGAGACAAAACCCTGGGGTAAGGAACAGTATCACAATAATTTTGGCTGCTACAGTTTCGTTTCTCGGTCTGGGTCAAGCTGCCCCGTGCCAACCTTTCGGAAGAGATGGCCCGGCGACTGGATGACAGAATGGTTTTATGTGAAGAATGACCTGAAAGCACGGGAAGATATTAAAGGTATAATTATGCGCCCTATTTGGCAAAGTGTCGGCCTGCGAAGGCCGAAGGTTGAGATGAATGAAGCTGCCGAAGAATGCCAGAGAGCCTTCGGAGTTATTTGTTCTTTTATTGGAACGAGAGATTTGGTCCAAGAGCATATTGCCTTCAGAGTATGGCCGCTCGCGGAAAAATGGGAAATGCCGCAAGAGACCATAAAGGAGGCTGACGAAGGTGAACTTATCAGGCTGAAGTATACTTTAAAGTTCGGAGATAAATTCGTTGAGCCAGATGATGACTGGCTAAAAAGCATTGAAAATTTAAGTGATGAACTACTTGGGGCTTACTCGAAGGCCAAAGATACTGCATTGTCAGCAGCCTTCGGAGGCCGGAAAAAGAAAAGACTGAACCGAGTGTTTGACGCAATCGGGTTCGTCTACCCTGACTATCGTTATCCCATTCGAGGGCAGAAAAGAAAAGGCACGACCTCTGCGAAAGAAGAAACTGCAGCTGCTCCTAGTGAGCCAGCACCGAAAAGAAAAAGGATAAAGGTCCTCACACATCGGCCACGCTATACTGAACCAGCCTCGGTGCCTGAGTTCACCGGAGAGACCTCTTCGGCCACCGAGGCTGAACAACCAACCTTGCTGCCAGAAATCGCAGAAATGGCCAAAGCGCCAACAAGAACAGAATTGGAAGAACCAAAGATTTTGTTATCAGAAACCAAAGAGATGGCCGAAGCGCCATCGACAGAAAAAATGGAAGAAGCAAAAGGATCAGCTGAGGGATCAAAAATATCAGAAGTTTTAAGTCCTTCAGCAAATGTTGATACAACAAAAATCCAAAAGGGGCCAGCGGTGACTCCAAAAAGAAAAAGAATGGTCAACGTGCTAGATGTTCTAGAAACAATTAAGTCCTCAAGCACAACTCCGAAGAAGACTGTTGAAACTTCCGAAGCGAAAACTGAGATTTTTGATACTAAGGCTCCAGAGCAAGAAACTGAAGCTGAAGCTGGGCCCTCAGAGCCCACGAAGGTAAAATCCTTGGAAACCGAGGAAGAAAAAATGACAGAGCCAATTCTTGTTGAAGAAATTAGTGCTGTTGCCCGCGAAGCATCCCCCAAAGTTCTTGACTATATTGTTCGACATGCTTCGGGGAAAAAATTATCAGAAAAAGAAAAGCAAGAGGCCCAGCTTTACGCCCAAAAACTGAAGTATCCAAAGGGGGCGTTAATATTCAACGGTAGTGGAGAAGAAGACTTTTTGTATTGTCTCCCTGACAGCAAGGAGATTTCTGTCTGTCGGGAGATGAGCAAGAGCTTCGGATTCCCAACACTAGAAGACGGGCTCTCGGTGCTGTCGAAAAACGAACTGGCCGACAGCCTGACATACAATAGCTTAAAGGTGCAAAAAATGAGATCTTTGTATTTTTTCTTGAGACCAAAATTTTTCGTTTGCTTAAATCTATTGACGCACACACATTTTTCTTTGCAGGGCCTTATACTTAGCAATGCCCTCAGGGCCCAAAAAGATGCCGAAGACGAAGGGTGCGCTATAGCCCTGAGCAACCTTCGTTCCGAAGTAATTGAACTGAGGAACGAAGGTCTCGAAAAAGATAAAATATTACATTCATTGATAAATAGAATAAAAGAAGACGAAGCTACTTTTAAAGGTCAAGCTGAGGCTCAGAAGCGTGAAATTGAAGATCTTCGAAAACAACTGGCCAGAGCTAAAGAGGAACGCATACTTGAAGAAACGAAGCGAGAACTTAGCGACCAATGGGCAAATCATTTAGAAGGAACTGTTGAAGAGCTTCGTTCGTCCAAGAAAAGATGCTATGATAAATCTATGGAGTGTGTTAAGAAGATGAAAGCTAGCTTCGCCAGCGTCGGCGCATTCTCGAGCGAAGAAAACTTTATAAGAGGGAACCCCGAAGGTCCCATCGAATGGATTAATCACGAAGCTGAGGCCTTCGAGGAAATTTTAAATAGCCGCAGAGACATATGTGCTTTCTCGGGTGCCAGGGGGATTGCCACCATTTTGGAGAAAAAGGGCTGCGAGCATGTAAAGATTTTAGCGCAATCCGAAGCTGCTTTGCCCTTCGAAGATGCAAAAGATCCTTCAGCCGAAGCTAGCATGGTTGGTGGAAAATTTTTCACCGATGTCTGGGATAATGGTGGTCGAGAAATGGCCCGAGAAATTATCCAAAAAAGCGAAAAGGGTATTCACGATGCTAGAAAAGTAGCAGAGGCTGCTGAGAAAAGCGCAGAGCCCGAAGTGCAAATAGGTATTAACTAATGGTTTTTATTGTGTTGTAATTTTTGGTTTTAAACTTCGTTCACAATTTATAATAGCAATGTAGTCGTATCCTGTCCTCCTTCAGTTCCTACTAAAGCGCCTCCGGGCCCTCACCCGAAAGGAGACGACGAAATTAAAAAGATGGCTGAAGCTATCATGGATGAAGTTGTTAATCGGCTCCTGAACGAAGCTGCGGAAGTTGTACTTAGAGAAGATTAAGTGCTATTGTAAAAACTTCTGAAATGTAATATGTGTAACATCTTGTAACCCTGAATGTAATACACTTGCTTTTATGGTTCAATTCTTTACGATGCATGAAATTTTACATACGTACCGTTTTTGAGTCTTTGACGAAAAAACACCTTCCCTTCTTTTCATGCTTCGTGAAGAATAATTTTCATTTATCACAACAATATCCGTAGTGTTCTGATGAAGAATATCCAAGCTTTGTGAAGATATTTTCCGAAGCTACACTTCCGAAGATCAATAGTGTATCTCCTTACGACTTAGCATGATTTTCCCCTTTTTCAAAACTTTCTTCTGAAAATCGATATTGTGTCCCCTTCTTGTGCCATATGCAGCATGATGTATGATGCTTATGCTATGCGAAATGATGTGATGATGTTATGCTATGTAAGATGGTATTTATTCCGAAGATACACGCACATCCCTGCGATAAAACACATAATCTTTTTGAATCAGCGTTGACTTTTTGCTATAAGCCTCCCTTAGGAGCTTCTTCGCCTTTTACTTCAGCGGAATCAGCGTTTATTTTTCGCTGTAAGCCTCCCTTAGGAGCTTCTTCGCCTTTTACTTTCAGCGGTATTCGCGTTGACTTTTCGCGCTTCGCCTTTTACTTAGGCGGTATCAACGTTGACTTTTCGCTGTAGGCTCTGCATTCCCTTTGGAACGACTTTGGAGCAGAAAACTTACACTGCGCTCCCTTTGGAACGGCTTTTTGTGACTTCAGCAAACTTACTCTGCGTTCCTTAGAACGACTTTTTGTTGCTTCGAAGAATTTTTGATAATTCGAAGGTCCTCCTTGTTATCGCAAATCTTTAAGCTTCAACAACTTAAGCCTTCGGAGAAAATATATTTTCCTTGTGGCAAACAACGAAACTATTATATGAAATTTAAAAAATGTCCTTTATTACACAGAAAATAAAACTGAATGAAAAAGACTGCTATCAAGGTAGGATATTTGTCAATAGATGTGCTTCGACTCTGGCACAGTGCTGTTGACTGTGCGAGCTTCGGACTATTCTCTGAAGTCCCTTTGGTGTGGAGCATATTGGCTCCCTTCTGGCTGTTGGCCTTGTTGCAGCGGTGGTGGAGGCGGAGGCTGTTGCCAGGAAGCTTGAGGTTGACTCGCCGAAGCAACAGAAACTGCAGGGTGGTTGCCTACATATTCTGGGATGTAAGGCGAATGATACGAAGCAGTGTGCATGACCTGCTTCGGCTGAGCCTGTTGTGCTGCAGCTTCGGCTATTTCCTTTTGCTTCTGGATGGTAACATGGCACATCCTGGTGGTATGGCCCTTGTTCTCACCACAGAACAAGCAAAAAATTCTTCTTGGTTGATCTCCAAATCTTCCGCCGAAGCCCCTGGCGCCTCTGCCTCTTGGAGTTGGTGGTCGAAAGGAGCCTTGTTGTTGCCCCGAAGCCTGTGAGGAGCACTGTGGCCTTTGCTGCTGGCTCCCCCTATCATCATTTTGAGTAGAGTTGTGAATTGACCTAACATGTCTCGGATAGAATCTTCCTCCGAAGCCCCTGGTCATTTCAGAAAACCTGAAAGCCTCCTCCCTTCTTTGACGAAAATCATTATCGGCCCGAATATACTCGTCCATCTTCTGGAGCAGCTTCTCCAAAGTTTGAGGAGGCTTCCTAGCGAAGTACTGAGCTGAAGGTCCTGGCCGAAGCCCCTTGATCATGGCCTCAATGACAATTTCGTTAGGCACTGTTGGTGCCTGTGCCCTCAAACGTAAGAACCTCCGGACATACGCCTCAAGGTATTCTTCGTGATCCTGGGTGCACTGGAATAGAGCTTGAGCAGTGACCGGCTTCGTCCGAAACCCTTGGAAGCTGGTTAACAACAAGTCCTTCAGCTTTTGCCATGAAGTGATCGTTCCTGGTCGAAGGGAGGAATACCAGGTTTGAGCAACACTCTTGACAGCCATAACAAAAGATTTGGCCATGACTGCAGTATTGCCACCATACGAAGATACTGTTGCTTCGTAGCTCATCAAAAACTGCTTCGGGTCTGAGTGGCTGTCGAATATGGGAAGCTGAGGCGGCTTGTAGGACGGAGGCCAAGGTGTAGCCTGCAGCTCAGCGGACAGAGGAGAAGCATCATCAAAAACAAAATTCCCATGATGGAAATTGTCATACAAGTCATCTTCGTTGAGGAAACCCTCCTGATGAAGGTCTTGGTGCTGAGGCCTTCGGTGTTGCTCATCCTCAGTAAGATGACGAACTTCTTCAGAGGCTTCGTCTATCTGCCTTTGCAGTTCAGCTAGCCTGGCCATCTTTTCCTTCTTCCTCTACACCTGTTGATGAAGCATCTCCATGTCTCTGATTTCTTGGTCTATCTCATCCTCTGGCGGTGTCGGGCTGACAGCCTTCCTTTTCTGGCTTCGGGCCTCCCGAAGGGAGACAGTCTCCTGATTGGGGTCCAGCGGTTGCAGAGCTGCAGCCCCAGTTGCTGAAGCTTTCTTCGGCGCCATAGCGAAGGTTTATGATCGCCGAAGGTGTTAAAAAACTCAAAGAGTGGAAGTGAGTTCACCGGAGGTGGGCGCCAATGTTGGGGACTTGTTCTCAAATGCTATGAGTTAAGAACAAGGCAACACAGAAAATGTTAAACGACAATGTCCTTCATCCTTCGAAGCATTATTTCCCTTAGGATATAATGACTTTCGGACGAAGGTTATGAAGGGCGCACCTTCATAAATACAACATACGATGATGAAGAATGAACCATATGAAATATAAAGAATAACATAGACAATTATATGTTATTATCAACTTATTTTTGCATTATTATTATGAAGAAATAGAAATGACATCAAATTACAAATGTACCTTCGGCTTGGAAGGAGATGAAAATACAAGTGTGACGCAAAAGCAAATGCCAAGTCAGCGTGAACAGTACGGGGGTACTGTTCACCTATTTATAGGCACGGGACACAGCCCATATAAAATTACATTCATGCCCTTTACATTTGGTAATAATTCTATAGTAATCCACCGAGGTCTGAATAGCCTTTTCATCTTTAAGTCGGTTTCTTTTTCTGCTACCACGCCGAAGCTTTCCCGCTCACATCTTCGGCGTTGTATCAACCTTCGTATTACTTTGGGCTTCTCCTACTGTGATATCGACTCGAGTCCGAAGATACCTGTTCACACATTATACTCCAGAAACACTGTTAAATCCTGTTTTTGAGGACCTTCGGAAGCCGAAGGCCCCCAACAACCATATACCAGCCGGGATTATGGACCGGAAGCTCAATGAGTTTGTGGCACTCACTCAGGGCAACAGGACAGTGTTGCAGTATGCCCAGGCTTTTAATGACTTGTGCCAGTATGCGGGATATCACGCAGATACGGATGAGAAGAAGAGAGATAGGTTCAGGAGGGGGCTTAGCACTAAGCTCCGTGATCGTCTCAACACCGTCAGGGCCAACAGTTACAATGAGTTGGTCAACATGGCTATCTCCCAAGAGGACTGCATTACAGCTCGACAGGCAGAGAAGAAGAGGAAGACCCCTGTGGCAGGACCCTCAGCTCAGCCACAGCGCTTCAGGATTGTGTCCGACACCCAGGGCAGGGGACCCCAGCAGCAGCAAGGGCGATGGGTGATCCGACCGCAGCAGCAGCAGCAGGCAGGCACCCAACCGCACCCAGTTTCCAGCTCAGAGGAGCAATCAGCAGCAGCAGCAGTACCGCCAGACGAATGACAACAGGTGCTTCACATGTGGCAACACCGGGCACTATGCCAAGAATTGCCCAAGGAACCAGCAGAGGCAGGGGCAGAATGTCAATCAGAACCAAGGCAAGAGACAGAAGGTGCAAGTGAGGCAAGGCAGGCTGAACTTCACCACCATGGCTGATATTCCAGAGGGAGCACCCGTCATGACTGGTATCTTTACAGTTTTGAATTATCCTGCTATTATTCTATTTGATTCTGGTGCATCGCATAGTTTTATCAATGCCAAATTTAGTGCAAAGTGCCAGTTGCCCTTTCACCACACCGATGGGGGCATTACAATTTCAACACCAGGAGGCAGAGTTGCCACTTATCAAATCAATAGGCAAGTGCCTATAAAATTTGGTAGTCTGGTAATTAGAACCACCCTTCTCATCTTAGGATTGGATAGCGTGGATATTATATTGGGAGCTGACTGGTTGACCAGGCATCAGGCAGTATTGGATATTGCAGCCAGGGCCATTGAAATTCATTCCCCTGCTTATGGCGAGACCGTATTATATTTACCTGACCAGGGATGCACCCGTTCTTGTGCCTTCGTCATGATAGATTCCCCAGTGGAAAAGATCCCAGTGGTCCGTGACTACCCGGATGTGTTTCCGGATGAGTTACCAGGGATGCCACCTGATCGAGGCATTGAGTTCGCAATCGAATTGCAACCCGGGACTGCTACTATCTCTAAGAGACCCTATAGGATGCCTCCCGCGGAATTGGCAGAATTGAAGAAGCAACTGCAAGAACTGTTGGACAAGGGGTTTATTCGTCCAAGCACTTCACCATGGGGATGTCCAGCATTATTTGTGAAGAAAAAGGATGAGAGTTTGAGGATGTGTGTTGACTACCGCCCTCTTAACGCGGTGACTATCAAGAACAAATACCCACTGCCCCGTATTGATGTTCTGTTTGATCAGTTGGTAGGGGCCAAAGTGTTCTCCAAGATAGATCTTCGCTCAGGATACCATCAAATCAAGATCCGTTCTAGTGATATTCCCAAGACGGCTTTCTCTACCAGATATGGGCTCTATGAGTTTTTGGTGATGTCTTTTGGGCTGACCAATGCCCCGACTTATTTTATGTATTTGATGAACTCGGTATTCATGCTAGAGTTAGACAAGTTCGTGGTCGTTTTCATTGATGACATTCTGGTTTATTCCAAGAATGAAGCCGAGCACACCAAACATTTGCATACTGTACTTCAGAGACTGCGTGACCACCGGTTGTATGCTAAGTTGTCTAAGTGTGAATTCTGGCTAAAGGAGATTAAATTCTTGGGTCACACAATTTCTCAGGATGGGGTATCCGTTGATCCTGAGAAGGTGCAGGAGGTGATGGATTGGAAACCCCCGACTACAGTGAAGCAAATTCGGAGTTTTCTGGGATTGGCAGGGTATTATCGACGATTTATTCTGGATTTCTCCAGAATTGCCAAACCAATGACTGAACTATTGAAGAAGGGAGTCAAATTTGACTGGAGCCAAAAGTGCGAAGATGCCTTTCATACCTTGAGGCAGCATTTGACAACAGCCCCAGTGTTGGCTCAACCTGACAACACCAAGCCATTTGAAGTTTATTGTGATGCTTCTGGTACAGGATTGGGATGTGTCTTGATGCAAGAGAACAGGGTCATTGCTTATGCTTCCCGAGCACTCAGGCCCCATGAGCAGAACTACCCTACCCATGATTTAGAATTGGCAGCTGTGGTTCATGCTCTTAAGATATGGAGACACTACTTGATGGGAGCCCACTGTAACATCTACACTGATCACAAGAGTCTTAAATACATCTTCACTCATGCAGATCTGAACATGAGGCAGAGGAGATGGTTAGAGTTAATCAAGGACTATGATTTGGAGGTGCATTACCACCCTGGTAAGGCCAATGTTGTGGCAGATGCTTTGAGCAGAAAGGCCCAGTGCAATTGTATGAGCATGGATGCAAGAGTCACCACCCTGTGTGATGAGTTGTGCAAGCTGAACCTAGAAGTTATTTCTTCGGGTGACCTAAGTTATATCTCGGTGGAGCCCACATTGCAAGAACAGATAGTCAGGGCACAGGTTGAGGATAAGGGTGTTCAGGTTATCAAAGATATGATCAAGCAAAAGGCAGAAAAATACAAGTGTTTCCGACAGGACAGCAAGGGAATTCTATGGTTTGGAGATCGATTGGTCGTTCCCAAGGACCCTAAGCTCAGAAAGAAGATACTGGATGAAGCTCACCTATCCAAATTCTCCATGCACCCTGGTAGCAACAAGATGTACCATGATCTCAGATCCTTATATTGGTGGACTAGAATGAAAAGGGAAATTGCCAAGTACATATCCGAGTGTGACACCTGCCAGAGAATCAAAGCTAGTCATTTGAAGGCAGCAGGCCCTTTGCAACCCCTTCCCATACCATCTTGGAAATGGGAGGACAATTGCATGGACTTCATAGTGGGATTACCCAATACCTCCAGGCACCATGATTCTATTTGGGTTATCGTGGATAGGTTGACAAAGGCTGCGCATTTCTTGCCAGTGCACACCACCCACAGGACAGAGAAATATGCAGAGATCTACATTGATCAAATAATTCGTCTGCATGGAATACCTAAGACTATAGTCTCGGACAGAGGAGCACCATTCGTGGCACGATTTTGGGAACAATTGCAAGAATCACTTGGGACCCATATCATCCGAAGCTCAGCATACCACCCCCAAACAGATGGCCAGATAGAAAGGGTGAATCAGATTTTGGAAGACATGTTGCGAGCATGTGCACTACACTATGGAAAGGAATGGGACAAGTGTCTGTCTTTAGCAGAGTTTTCTTACAATAACAGCTATCAGTCCAGTCTGAAGATGGCACCTTTTGAGGCATTATATGGGAGAAGGTGTAGGACCCCACTAAATTGGTCTCAAGCAGGAGAAAGGGAAATTTTTGGGCCAGACTTGGTACTCGAGGCAGAGGCAAAGGTCAAGGTTATTACCAAGAACTTAGAAGCTGCTCAGGCCAGGCAAAGGAGCTATCATGATAAGAGGCGGAAGCCTCTACAGTTTGAGGTGGGAGATCGTGTCTATCTTAAGGTATCACCCACCAAGGGTGTCCAGAGATTCGAGATCAAGGGCAAGTTAGCCCCTCGCTACATTGGACCCTATGAGATCAAGGCAAGTTGTGGACCCGTAGCCTACCAATTGGAACTACCACCTCACATGTCAGCAGTTCATAATGTGTTCCATGTATCTCAGCTGCAGAAATGTGTTCGCCTACCCACTGAAGTGCTACCGGAACCAGACCTTGAGATAGAACCAGACTTGTCCTACCAAGAGTACCCCGTCAAGGTATTAGACCAAAATGAGAGATCAACTCGGGCAAGGTCGGTCAGAATGTACAAGGTTCAGTGGAGTCACCATTCAGCAGAAGAAGCTACATGGGAGACCGAGGATTTTCTACGCTCTCGCTTCCCCGACTTTCTGCCCAAAGGAGTCGGTACGTAACCCCAAAACCCCACCCCCACCTGCCCTTTGAATTCAATTATAAGAAAAACTTAGATAACAAGGATAGTCTAAGTTGTGGATTTAACTTAAGAAGGGCTTCCTTCTGAAGTTGCAAAGAGGATGACATTCGAAGAGCAGTTAATAAGAGAAACTTAAGTATAAAGGAAAAATAACACCAACACACCTTCAAGCACCCTCCAAGGGACTCTACCTAAAATCTTGGGATGAGATTCCTTTAAGGGGGGAGGGCTGTAACACCCCAGGTGTTGCCATGGCTAGAGCACACCTTGTCACTAAGGACTGTGGATTATATGAGGTAAAGGCTTAGGGCAACACATAAGAACTTGGAGGTCATGTGCTAATCAAGTTGCCAATGACATAAGAAGCATTACTCTAATCCTTGCTCACTTACTACCTTGGATAAGAGGGGAGAAGAACCCTAGACTCTCTTAAACCCTATCTCTCAAAACCCTAGGTAAGAGGGGAAAGAGAGTGAGCAAGTGTGCAAAGTATGAGTAATTTTTACCCCAAACCTTAACTAACCTTATAACCATCAATTAGGGGGAGATTGAAAAAAGACCCCTGGAGAAACCCCAATTCAAATCTCCAAGTGGAGAGAGAGCTAGAACTCTCTAGTTCCCCCTAAGTCATATTCTAACCCTAATCCAAAGACCAACCGTGTTCACCTTGAAGATGGCGCCAAAACCACTTAGGTTCTATACCAAAAATGTGGTATACCACCTAAGGCACCCCCTGGAAAAAGTGGACACCGAGACTTGGACGTTTGATAGGATTTGGCATCAGTTTTGTCGCGGGGTGGACAGTGAAACAAGCCAGATTTGGCGCCCGTATATCTCCTGATCTAGGGCGTATCCTCCTTTGGAACTCACACATGTGAGATAGCCCTAGGTGCCAGGAAGAGGTCTGCGCCGGATTCATGGCAAGATTCGCACGTTTGCGATCTCTGGAGACGTTTGAACAATGGAAGAAACACACCTCCACGTGTTCGACGCTTCCTGCTCGCGCCAGAGCACGCTCACACGCGCCCCCGCACGCCCAGCGCCGCGCCCGAGCCAAGCCAGCGCAATGGCCCGCGCCCGCGCCTATAAAACCCTCCCAGACTTCGACTGTACTCTTCCGCGCACCCTCGAACCTCACCGGAGTCTAGCTCGTCGCCGTTTGCCCGTGCGCAGCGTGTCCGCGGCCGCCCAATCCCTCTGTCACCGTAGACCGGCCAATAGAGCCATTCCCAACCCCGTCTAGCCCTCGGAGAAGACTGTGCACCCCGCCGTGAAGCTCCCCGAGCGAGGAATCGGAGTTTGCTTCGCCGGAGAGGCCAGTCCCCACTCGCCGGAGCTCTCAACCCCGCCGGAGTACGTGGACCGGGTAATCCACTCAACCATCCTTCGATTCCTTGTGCACACGGTCGCTACGTTACCCCGTGAAGCTCACCGTGCCTTCGGATTGAACCAGTTCGTCGTGGTTTGGCCGGTACACTCGCCGCCGACGAGGACACCCGCCTGCGCGCGTGGACCGGGCGATTCCGGCCATCCCCGACGTCAAGCCGTACCTCGACGTGACCGCCAGAGTCTCCCCGAGCCAACCCCGCCCTTCGCCGGACCTCCCTCGCCGCCGGTAAGCCGCGCCACCCTTTTCTTTCCCGCGGTTACTGTTTGCGTAGGGGGAAGGACTGCGGGTGAGAGGGAGAGAAGGTCAGGGGGTTTTGTGAGATGTCAGAGACACAGGGGAATAGTGGCACGAGGGTAGATTTGCGAAGGTTGATTTAGTTTAAACCCAGGGACCTCGGTGTAAACTGTTTCTCCAGAAAACCTTTATTAAATCTGTTTTTAATTTGAACAGAAATTTTGAAAATCCATAACTTCGGTTTAGCTCATCCAATTTTGGTCAAACCAATTTTGTCAGACTCTAAATAATGTAACCTACTTAAGAAAAATATAAAACCCCCTGTGTACTATAGAAAACTTTAAAGCTCTGATTTAATTATAGTTTTGGCCAAAAGCTCAATAATAGGGCAAAAATTAGTTGCACTAATTGACTAGGGTTGGAAAAATTTGGAGAAATTTATATCTACCTACTAACCCAAATAAAAATGTTAAACCTCTCTGTCCACTTCATTAAGTTAGTTTTTACCCCTTATTCTATAATATGCTTAAGGGTAAGAAAAATAGAAAATGCAATTTAAACAATGAACCAGAGAGCACCTCTATTTTTGTTAGAATACTTATTTAAGGTAGTTCACTGGAAAAATATATCATACCCTGTTTTAGTATAAAATAAGTAGGATCCCTTTTGTTTTAATAAAACAAGTGAAACTTAGAAAAACTCTACAAAAATAACCCCAAGGTAAAAACACCCCCACCCTTGGGATAACCAATGTTTTATTAATAAGAACTTAGGAAAAATATGAGATCTGCTGTTTGACATTTTTCAAATAATAATGTAGTAGAAAGTGCCTTTTTGACATTAAACTTAAGAAAATCATAACTAAATAACCACCCCTTAGTTTTCTGTGATTTTTAGCATAGAAGCCTATTATTACTATGGGATGACAGCAAAAATAACCTTTAGGACAGAACCTACACCTAACTAAGAGATGTAGTGTAAAGTGGCCCATTTTGCATAACTCTTGTTATTTTTGTTGAAAGCCTAGCCTTTGTACTTTAAGCCTCAAATTCTTAAAACTAGCTAGAATAGCAAATGACAACCCACTGTAATTTTTACAGAATTTTTGGAAATTATTAAAACACTGTCGTAGCTCAAACCTACACAAGAAACCCTAAATGGAAATTAAAGAAAGGAAAATGAATAATGTAAATTAATGTCATCCTAAAACCCTTGTAATCTTTCCACTGAATTATATCAAGACAACACCCATCCACTATGTTATCTTCACTGAAAACCCAAGCCTAAAGAGTAATAAGCCTAAACCACTGGAAGCCCCGCATGACTAAGAAACCCTAAGTTACTTCTTAACTTAGTTCTCTTTAGCATAATGTTATTAAATCCTGCATAATCATGACATACATGTTCATTGCATTTCGATAGACTGTAACCTTGCTGACGGAGAGTACATCCTCGTGCCGGAGCAAGGAGCTGCTCAGGAGGTAGCCCCGGATCCAGCACCCGAGCCTGCACCAGAGGACCTGTCGGCCACTGCTTTGGAAGGCAAGCCCCTGTTTTATGCATAACCTGTTATTTATGCTACTTTACTTCACTTAATGATTGTAGGATTGATTGTGCACTTAGGTGTAGGAATTGTTTGAAACCCTAGTTGCATGATCTCAGGAATCCTTTTGAGATGAATACTAGTATGATAGGTCGAGTAGTTGCTTTATTAAGTAAGATCTCGGTAGAAGACGAGTGATTTTTCTAGCACTCGCGCTAGGTCAGGAAATTGATTGTATCCACTTTCTTATCAGAATGATGCTGGTTTGTGGACAACAATCCATGGGGATTGGTTGTCCACGGGATAAAAATTTTGAATAAGGATTAAGTTGTGGTACCGTGAGTCAAGCGTTTGAACGTACTAAACACATACCGAGAAATATGGTAAATCGGTAAGCCTAGTACCTGAGTGAACATGCCAGCAGATTGCCCTCCTCACGCGACCTAAGACGAGGTCTCCCATTCCGATTATGGTGGGTACAAGTGCGGTCACTGCACGACGGCCAGTCGGGGTCAGTGAGGCATTGTACGCCAAGGCGGTGAGCCCCTTTCTGTTGCCAGGGAATCGATGGGGACGGTTGATATGTGTGGGGACGGAGTGCCCCTACATGTCGTGTGTTTAGGTTTACCTTGCAAGGTTTAAAAACTCGATTCGAATCGTCTGCTTCTCGCAGCTAATGAGACTGCTTGATCCATGCTGCTACATTGAGTAACAAGTGGAATTGTGCTGGGATGATACAAGATGTTGATTGTTAAAAATGTTTGCTACTATGTATGAATAGATAGTACATCTTTAGCCTTAAGAGAGTCACACTTAATTTTGACAAAGTTAAAAACTTGATTTAGAAACTCAGCTAGTGCTTTTGGCAACCAAACCCCACAGCCAAACAGCTGCATGTCTAGAGGTAGAGGAGTAGACTCCTCACACCGGGTAAGTCTAGCTGAGTATTAGTATACTCAGCCTTGCTTGTGGCATAATTTTTTTTACAGGTTCCCTGGAGGAAATGGTTGCTGGAATTACTTGGCCGTCCACCTTGCCACCGGGTTGGACTGTCGAGTGGGACCCTACCTCGGCTAAGGAGGAGCATGAGGAGTGATGGGACATGCTTCCCCATCTCTCTATTTATTTACCGCTCGTTTATTTCCACTGCACTTCGAACAATGATGGTCACTTTTGCAAAAACTCCGATGATGATGATGATGATGATGTAATAATTTAATACTCTGACATGCATGGTCTTATGCTTTATTGTATTTGCTCTGTGACTCACCATCGAGTGAGATTGTGGTACTTGATCCTGTCAGTGGCCGTGTCGGACTAGATCTGAGGGATTGACGGGTTATTCCCATTTAAGTGTGGTCTAGCCTCTAAGGCGGGGCTTCGGCACTTAAGTTGGAATAATTCGGGCAGTTCCGCCACACAAATGCACCGGGGCTTGCCTTGTGTTGAAGGGGAGTCGGGCTCTGTTCCACAAATATCAAAATAAAAACAGTTCCCGGCAGGTGGATTTTCTGTTGATGGAGTAGTCTCCTCTTCTTCAACAGTTACTTCTTCTTTGTTTTCTATACATAACCATATATAACCATGAATGCTCATGTGATGCTTATGAATATGCAATTATAGTAGAGATACATCAAGTTGTATCTTAAATACAACTTTCCTTCACGGTGCATCAGGGAAAACTAGGGTTTTCTGAGTCAGTATCTCATTTCCCTAAGGCAATTATTAATAGAAGGCTAGGGTTTTGGGTTTGGGAATCAAACAATGTCCAAAACATGTCAAACTTCAACCAAGGGTTCTAAGTACCATATTAGATTTATCTAAAAAGTTTGGTGATTTTTGGAGTTATTAAATAATTTCTAAAATTCTAAAAGTCTAGGTTTTGGCGTTCTTAAATACTACACAATTCTTAGTTTGGACTACAATTCTTGGAACTATTTTTATTAAATACTAGAGAAATTTAGGAGTCCAACAAAATTGGTCCCATATTTTTATCATTTTTCTATAATTTTCTATGAATTTCCTAAGTATGGCAGAAAAAGAAAAAGAGAAAGCATAAACAGTAATGGGCTCAATCTAGCCTGAGCCAGCCCACGACAGGCGAAACGCGCCCGCAGTGTCAGGTTTACACAGAGGACCCTAGTTATTTGAAAAACCCTTAAAGAGGCCATTACACTATTTCTCTGTCTCTGACATTCGCAGATAGGTCCTCGCCTTTCTATTCCTTCGCAAGGTGAGATCCCCGACCGTGGACGGCGGAGCAGTGGCTCCGGCGAGCTTATACCAGCTGAAAAGCGCAAAGACCGGATCCCTAGTTAGGCTGACACCTAATTCTACCCTGAGCGACACGAATCCCTCAACAAATTGCACAATTCCGGGTTGAGAACTCTCTTTCCATGGTGATGGCGCATACCGAGGATAATTCGAGGTGTTCCCAGTGATCTACCTAGGTCTAGTTCAATTGGCTGGGCCGATGAGCATCTACAGCATACAAAGGTATTGAAACGAGAGCGAGGAGGGCGTGAACGGACCTGTAGAGAGCTGGCCACATCGAGCTCACACACGACGATGTTCTTGACTGATTTGGGGGAAACTCTAAATTAGAGCTCTCTAGTGGACAATCCGAGGCACGGGCTGGTGCATTGGGTGTGTGATTACTTAGCGGAGCTCACTGGGGCGGTAATTTATAGGTTCCATCGGTGGTGGCGGCTAATTTTGAGAAGACGCGCGGCGGCCGGAGAGAAGGGAGGTCACTGGCGCAAGTGATTCGTGGCTCTTACTGTGGCAAGGCCTCAGGCGATAGATGGACTATCTATGGTGATTAATTGCGACGTGGTAAGATGGCTGATGGTGTGGCATAACCGCGAGGAACGGCGGCACGACGACGATGGTCGCGTGGCCACGTCGCCGAGCAAGTGGGCACGGCAACAGGGCGAAATAGTGGCCTGAGTTCATCCTCAACGCGATATTTCTTACCCCGAGTAGTTATCTGCACTCCACCGGGCACGAATCGTGGCGCCGGCACGAATCAGAGCGCGGGGTCGCCAGCGGCGAGGGGGGCTGAACCTGAGATCATATTCAGTTACTGTACTATCATATTTTCATCAGAGCGGGTGACATACTGATTTGCAGAGCCCAGATCTCAGATTTTTATGTAGTAACTACTTAATCCATCTTTATCAAAGATGTAGCTCTATAAACCAGCTAAAATTTGGCTATAGAGACCTTGCTCATTTACTTACTCCCTTGAGCTTGAATCGAGTCCAAAGTTCATCAGAACTCACTGTCAGACCAGTATCAGACTGTATGGATGACTGACACCAATACTTTGAGTCCTTTTAACTCCAATTTTTGTACATCACTCATGTCTTCTGATTTAAACAAAGTTATACCCCTTTAGTAGCTCTACAAATTTGATGTGTTGACCCTAAGTAAATTCCTTGTAGATTTAGAAATATAGAGCTCCAAAGTCAGCCCTATTCAACTGAATTCAGACTTAAGCTCATGGAGTTCATGGGTACTTTTTGCAAATAAGTCCAAGTTCCACTATTTAGCTTGCGAATTCTCAAATGTGAAAAACACATGATTTGTGGTGTTCTATCACTTTGGCATTTGCACTTTAGTCCAAAAGTGCACAAAATTTACAATTAACCCCCTAGGGTTTCAATTAGGGTTTCTAGGGTTTTGTTTTTAGGGTTTTGGGCACATTAGGGTTTTGGTGCCACCAAAGTCCATCAAATGTGATACCTTATGATCATTTCTCATGTATTTTGAGGTTTTAACTTATTTGGGCTTCACTTTCACCCATAAGCCCTAATTTAGGGTTAAGCACTCTACCCTAGGGTTAATCACACATCAAGTCACATCATTACTACTTGTTTGAAATTTTTACCTTGTGAATGCACTCTAGGTGTAACAAACACATGATATGCCAATGCTCATGATGTGATGCTCAAGTTTTAGTGACAGTAACACCAGCGGTGTTACACGCACGGCTCGAAGCGGGCGCGCGGGCTGGCGTGCACCAGCGCGTCAGCCGTGGTCGAGCGCGTGGCACATTGCTTCTGCTCCTGTTCTAACGCCGATATGCTTCATATCTTCGCGAATTTGGGAAAGATTGCCATGTAAGATTTGTTCCCTGATATAAGCTTTGTCGTTTTTGTGTGGGAGCCGAGGGGTTTCTGGCCGTGTACAGTGAGTTGTCGTGTCATCAAGTTGCCAGTGTCTCACTGCTGCGTCCCGAGGCAAAACCATGCCAAAACATGTCAAACGGCTGAGATTTGCCTCCAAACTTTTGCAGGATGTGCCTAAGGTAATTTGGCGCCAATTTGGTATTTGGACTTTGTGGATTTGAGTTTTGGAAAACAGAAAACACGGCTGAACTTTATGAAGAGTTAAAAATTCAGATTCTGAATTTTCTGAATTTCCCATTGAGTTTTCACTTGAGGGGTTATTTTGAGAATTTTTGAAAACCCCTTTGATGAATCTTCCTTACTACATTTTGTAGCTTATTTGGTGTACTATAACTTTGTTATTTGGTCCTCATCATGATTTTATGTTTTTCATAATCTTTTTACAATTTTTCCCTTTTGCACTTAGATGGCTTACTTAGGGTCATTTTAGGTTTTGTGCATTTTCCTCACTTTGTGGTGCATGATATGGTTAATGTATGATCCTCAAGATGAAAAGGCTTACTCAAATTTTTGCTTCTCAGGTTTTGGGGTCTTTTGCTCAATTATGTTTACATGTGATAATGGTTATCAGTGGGGTACTGAGGGAACAACCCTGAGATTCGGGTCGGGATCCTATAGGGGTGAAGAGAATGTTACAGCTTGTTTTCATGGTGTGGGTTTGTTTATTAAGGATCTTTAGAAACCTGCTCTTCGAATGTCATCCTCTTTGCAACTTCAGAAGGAAGTCCTTTTTGTTTTTGTTTCATAGCTTAGCTTGGTCTATGTTTAGATCATCTTTCATATATTTGGATTCAAAGGGCAGGGGGCTGGGGTATGGTTACATACCGATCTCCTTAGGTAGACAATTGGGGTAGTTTGAGCGTAGAAAATCCTCAGTCTCCCAGGTAGCTTCTTCCTCTGAATGGTTACTCCACTGGATCTTATACATTTTGATCGACCTTGCACGAGTTGATCTTTCCTTGCAATCCTGAACCTTGGAGGGGTACTCTTTATATGATAGATCTGGCTGTATCTCCACATCTGGTTCTGCTACGACTTCGGTTGGCAAACGAACACATTTCTTCAATTCGGATACATGAAACACATTGTGGATGGCAGACATTTTTGAAGGTAGCTTCAATTTGTATGCCACGGGTCCACATGCTTCTATGATCTCATAAGGTACAATGTAGCGAGGGGCTAACTTGCCTTTGATCCCAAACCTTTGCACTCCTTTTGTGGGCGATACTTTCAGATACACGAAATCTCCCACTTCAAACTGGAGGGGTTTCCTTCTCTTGTCATGGTAGCTCTTTTGCCTGGCCTAAGTAGCTTCTAGGTTCTTCCTGATCAGCTTGACCTTTCTTTTGGCTTCCGTGACTAGGTCAGGCCCAAAGATTTCTCTTTCGTCGGGCTGTGACCAGTTGAGGGGTGTTTGACACCTTCTTCCATATAGGGCTTCAAAAGGTGCCATCTTCAGACTAGATTGATAAATGTTGTTATAAGCAAACTCTACTGAAGAGAGGTAGTTATCCCAGTTCTTGTCGTAATCAATAGCACAAGCCCTTAGCATATCTTCAAGAATTTGATTTACCCTTTCGGTCTGACCATCAGTCTGGGGGTGGTAAGCGGAACTTCTTACCAGCTTGGTCCCTAAGGACTCTTGCAATTGCTCCCAAAATCTGGCTATGAATTGGGCTCCTCGGTCAGAGACAATCATTCGACGAAATCCATGCAAACACACAATTCGGTCAATGTACAATTTTGCATACTTATGAGCCTTATCGGTGGTGTGCACTGGAAGAAAATGTGCCACTTTTGTCAATCGGTCCACAATGACCCAGATTGAATCATGATGTCGAGAGGTGTTGGGCAGACCCACAATGAAATCGATGCTGATGTCATCCCATTTCCATGAAGGTATCTGATGAGGACATCACTGCCATCAATACACCAAACCAGCGACCTCCTTCA
Organism: Zea mays; assembly: GCF_902167145.1. NCBI lineage: Eukaryota > Viridiplantae > Streptophyta > Magnoliopsida > Poales > Poaceae > Zea > Zea mays. Next base: position 87,642,938 of record NC_050098.1, read on the forward strand.
CTGTAATACCCAACTTGTAATTTGTGGAGGATAACCTAAAAGGAGAAATGATATTCCTGTGTATATACGTGTGTTACCCATATTTATCATTCCATGAGAACATCACATGAAGACAAATAAATAAATAACAAAAGTTACCCAAAAACAAATCATGCATCATGCTGGGATTTTATTTTGTGTGCATTTTGTGATAATATAAAAATATTTTAAAAATAAATAAGTTAAAGTCCAAAGTGGAATTTAAGATCTAAAAGAAATTCAAGAATATAGAAAAGATAGAAAGAATATTAGATAATACAAAACAAATATATAAATAAACAGAATCCATCTCACCATGACATGTTTGAATCATAACTTCAAAAGTTGAGTACAAATTTAGCCACAAATTAGAAATTCAAAAGTTGGTTTTCAAAATAAGCAAAAAGAAAGGAAAATAGAACATAAAAAAAAGGGAAAACCTACCTGGGCCGCAGACTAACGATTTCGGCCCACCATCCCTTCACTCCCGCGCAGCCCATCTCTTTCCTTTCCCCTTTTCTTTATTCCTGGCGCTTACATGTGGACCCGGTCTGTCAGCCGTGCGACGCGTGCCTCTTCACTGGTGGCTGGGGCCCACATGTCGGGTTCATCCCCTTCACCGAAGCGTGCGCTAACAGATTGCGGCAAGCTCGCCGCCAGAAATCTCGCGCGATCCATTGACCGGGTTTTCCCCTCTTTTCGGGTCATTGCGGAGTCCGCGGGGTAGGGGCGATTCCTGCCCTGGGTATAAATCGGAGTTTGGCGCACCCTCCTCGCCATAAGTTCCGCGGCCAGGAACAGCTTCGGTTGAGCTCCGCGTGATTCATTAGGCTCCGGTAAAATCCCGCCGCCAGGGACCTCGGATTTGGCCGTGCGTGCCCGAACTCTCTCTCCGCCCCTATATAGCCCGACCACATTTCCCCCTCTCGTCCCCTTGAGCCAAGCACAAGACATCCCGACGCCATAGCCTTAACCGTGAAATCACGCCGCCGCCGTCGACGCTGCTGCTGTCGATTCCTTGGCCACGACGGTGTGTACCGAGAGCACTGTAAGGTTCCGCCGCAGGTGTAGGAACCGACTCCGGGTCGGATTCTATTGCCAGTGGGCGGCAATTGCTCGTCATAGTTCATCGCTACCGTGGATCCGCACCGCGCCGTGGCCGACCTACCCTTCGCCTCATACACCCTTGGTAAGCACTTGAACCAGTTCGTCTCATCATTGCGCACGAATTAGACCCATCCACGCTCGGGTTGTTCCATCAGGGTGCCGGATCGACTGATTCCGGCTGTCCGCCGCCGTGTCTTGCGGGCGGCGCCACCGTGCTCGTCGGGCGGGTTGGGGGAGTGTGGGTGGACCGTTGATCTGGTTGTGGGTGGTTTTGATTAAAAGCTACCCTGTTGTTTCGCGGGGATCATCTCGTTCGTCAGTCGGTGGATGAACGGTCGGGGTCGGGTCTCAACGTTTTAACGGTTGGGTCAAATCTGGGCCGTGGGCTTTTAATCCAAAGGTTAATACAGATCCATACCCCTTCGGCTTACTGTCTTACAAAAGAGCCCTCCTGGAATTTGAAAACCAACCCGCAATCCACGGCAGAGAAACTCTGAGTCTGCGGACTTTTTGTGTTAACGCCTCTGTACTTTCCGATAATATTGCGCCAAGTCCAGAGAACAATAAAAATAGAAAATTGATTATAGAAAATGATTTTTAATACAAAAACAATACTAGAAACTTGTATAATTCCTAGAAACTTCAAATTAAGTCCAAATTGATCCATTCTAGTTTCTATAATTTTGTAATAATATTGTCTATCAACTATTAACACTGTTTAGCCATGAAACTTGAATTAAAATTATTCATTTGGATTAATCTATTCTAAGCACTAAATAATTTCAGAAATTCATAACTTAATAACCGTAGCTCCGAATTTAGTGGTTCTTGTTTCCACGATCTCGTAGCAGCGCGTAGATTATTATTATGCAACTTATTCTTATGTTTGATGTGATGTTAATTTTATCTATACACTGTTTGTTTGTATTGCTACGACTAGTGCGAGGTACGAGTTATCTGAAGAGCAAGTTGGTACCTGGAATCTCAAGTCTCAGGCAAGTTGTGCCCTTGATCACTTCTTTTACCCACTCATGTTCTAATTAATCATAATGATCTGCATAGGTTAATTTTGATGGGACCCAATAGGTTACCCTAGTTTGTCTATCTTTATACCTTGTTTACCACTTAACTTTTTGGGTAGTACTTGCTAGTGCTTTATGTGGTTTTGGGTATGAAGATACATTATTCATGATTACACTTTTGTTATTAGTTGTTATTTACTGTTCATGATAAGATCATTATGTTAATTGGAACATGGAGAACCACCCGGGAAAACAGTGCTACCACAAGGGTTTAATGGGACGCCCTTGGCCGATTAATTAGGAAAGCTAGTGGAGGACTACCTTACCCGAAAGGGGCAAGGGCAGTAGGGGAGTGGTCAGTGTAGGGAGGCCCTCGGGAGGATTTTGCTGCGATGGCGGTCCTGCAAGGGATTCCTGCATTGGAGCTTCCTATAAACTGTAGCGGGTTTTCTGAAGCTAGTGGAACTTTGTAAAGGCCTCGTAGTGTTACCCTGCCTCGCCTCCTCGGTAGAGGTGTATGGGAAGTCGCGATCCCTTGGCAGATGGGTAACATGACTTGTGGGTAAAGATGCGCAACCTCTGCAGAGTGTAAAACTGGTATACTAGCCGTGCTCACGGTCATGAGCAGCTCGGACACTCACATGATTAATTTATGGAACTTAAATTCAATTTGTCATATGCATTGCATCGCAGGTGATGTTGTTTACTTCTGTTCTACTATTTAATTGGGTTGGTATTTACTTATACTTAGTAATTGCTAATAAAATTTTGACCAACTTTAAAAGCAATGCTCAGCTCTAACCATCCTCTTTGGTAAGCCTTACACTTCACGTGAGCTCCCACCTTTGGCGAGATCATGCACATTATTCCCCACAACTTGTTGAGCGATGAACGTATGTGAGCTCACTCTTGCTGTCTCACACCCCCCCACAGGTCAAGAACAGGTACCGCAGGATGAGGCGCTTGGAGGATGCTGCGATGTGTTCGTGAGAGGTCTAGGCCGTCGTCTCCCAGTCAACTTTGGGTTGCTGGATCGTTTCCTCATATGATGTAATTATCTAATTATTTTTGTACAGAACTCCTGTTATATAGTAAAGATGTGACATTCGATCCTGTGCCACTATGCATCATATGTGTGAGACTTGGTCCCAGCACACCTGGTGTTTATGTTCGCGCCCGGGTTTTGGACCCCTAAAATCCGGGTGTGACAGAAGTGGTATCAGAGGAATGTTGACTGTAGGACGAAACCTAGATAGAACTGGACAACTCTTATTTACTTACCTCTGCTACTTTGATTCTTTTCTAAACTTACCTTAATCTTTTCTCATCCAATGCTGCTTTACTCTGATTATTCTTACCTTTTCCATCTAAAAGACAAAAGTGGATTTCACACTTTGAAATCCTATGCCTAAAGTGACTTTTAGGAATAGGAGACCTAATCTTAGGAACAAAAACAAAACTATTTTTTTAGATAACTCTGAACTTGAATGTTTGTTCTTATGATACTTGTCTGATTTGGATCTTTGATTGAGTGTGATGGGTTGTGGAGTAATGTCCACAATTGCATCTACATATACATATAGAAAAAAATGCTTATAAAAATAACTAGACAAACTAGATTATTCCCCATTAAAATATCTAGCCTAACAATATCCATCTCATCTCAAAAGATCCCAACTTATCCTAATTGAAATATATCTCATCTTAATAGATACATCTTATCTAGAAAAGATTTTATCCTTATCCTAATAGATCTAACTGGCCTCAAAAGATTCTATCTTATCTTTATGGATCTGTCTTATCCTAATAAGCATACTTATCCACCCTAGTTTAACAACCATGATCTAATGCAGATTAATTAGATCATATCTAGTCAAACTAGTCATACCAATCTAATCTAGATCCCATCTAACCTAATATGATCTAATCTAAAGTGAGTTACTTAACGGACTAGTTAATACTAGTGAAATAGATTAGACCCTGCTGGCCATGTTTTAACTTAAATTAGTACATCAGACCAAAACCACGAATGAACAAATAACCTACCAGCATATTTATGGTGACCATCCCTCCCATCCTAGATGTTGCCATAATACACTTATCTTATGCCACCAGTCTGTTAACCATATGTCCTTACCTACAAGTTATCCTAACTACATGTCCCTAATTCGGATAAAAACTTCAAGAACGAGGATCGAAGATGATCGAGCTCATCAAATCAAGGAAGGATAAGATTCAAGCTAGATCTTCAAAAGTAATCAAGATCCACAATCTTGGATAGAGTCTTTCCTAGCCCTACCCTTTCATAACTAAACCTATCTATGCTATAAGGACATCTTCTATCCTACATAATAAAGTGGACATACATATATATACCCATGCTCTCCTAATCACCCACTTTTGACTATAAAATACTCTGGATATTGAAACAATTATAGACTAAAAGTTGAATTACAAGCCAATCATTTTGTCTTCCTTTCCTTACAAATCTCGAGGACGAGATTATTTTTAAGGGGGGTAGGATTTGTAATACCCAACTTGTAATTTGTGGAGGATAACCTAAAAGGAGAAATGATATTCCTGTGTATATACGTGTGTTACCCATATTTATCATTCCATGAGAACATCACATGAAGACAAATAAATAAATAACAAAAGTTACCCAAAAACAAATCATGCATCATGCTGGGATTTTATTTTGTGTGCATTTTGTGATAATATAAAAATATTTTAAAAATAAATAAGTTAAAGTCCAAAGTGGAATTTAAGATCTAAAAGAAATTCAAGAATATAGAAAAGATAGAAAGAATATTAGATAATACAAAACAAATATATAAATAAACAGAATCCATCTCACCATGACATGTTTGAATCATAACTTCAAAAGTTGAGTACAAATTTAGCCACAAATTAGAAATTCAAAAGTTGGTTTTCAAAATAAGCAAAAAGAAAGGAAAATAGAACATAAAAAAAAGGGAAAACCTACCTGGGCCGCAGACTAACGATTTCGGCCCACCATCCCTTCACTCCCGCGCAGCCCATCTCTTTCCTTTCCCCTTTTCTTTATTCCTGGCGCTTACATGTGGACCCGGTCTGTCAGCCGTGCGGCGCGTGCCTCTTCACTGGTGGCTGGGGCCCACATGTCGGGTTCATCCCCTTCACCGAAGCGTGCGCTAACAGATTGCGGCAAGCTCGCCGCCAGAAATCTCGCGCGATCCATTGACCGGGTTTTCCCCTCTTTTCGGGTCATTGCGGAGTCCGCGGGGTAGGGGCGATTCCTGCCCTGGGTATAAATCGGAGTTTGGCGCACCCTCCTCGCCATAAGTTCCGCGGCCAGGAACAGCTTCGGTTGAGCTCCGCGTGATTCATTAGGCTCCGGTAAAATCCCGCCGCCAGGGACCTCGGATTTGGCCGTGCGTGCCCGAACTCTCTCTCCGCCCCTATATAGCCCGACCACATTTCCCCCTCTCGTCCCCTTGAGCCAAGCACAAGACATCCCGACGCCATAGCCTTAACCGTGAAATCACGCCGCCGCCGTCGACGCTGCTGCTGTCGATTCCTTGGCCGCGACGGTGTGTACCGAGAGCACTGTAAGGTTCCGCCGCAGGTGTAGGAACCGACTCCGGGTCGGATTCTATTGCCAGTGGGCGGCAATTGCTCGTCATAGTTCATCGCTACCGTGGATCCGCACCGCGCCGTGGCCGACCTACCCTTCGCCTCATACACCCTTGGTAAGCACTTGAACCAGTTCGTCTCATCATTGCGCACGAATTAGACCCATCCGCGCTCGGGTTGTTCCATCAGGGTGCCGGATCGACTGATTCCGGCTGTCCGCCGCCGTGTCTTGCGGGCGGCGCCACCGTGCTCGTCGGGCGGGTTGGGGGAGTGTGGGTGGACCGTTGATCTGGTTGTGGGTGGTTTTGATTAAAAGCTACCCTGTTGTTTCGCGGGGATCATCTCGTTCGTCAGTCGGTGGATGAACGGTCGGGGTCGGGTCTCAACGTTTTAACGGTTGGGTCAAATCTGGGCCGTGGGCTTTTAATCCAAAGGTTAATACAGATCCATACCCCTTCGGCTTACTGTCTTACAAAAGAGCCCTCCTGGAATTTGAAAACCAACCCGCAATCCACGGCAGAGAAACTCTGAGTCTGCGGACTTTTTGTGTTAACGCCTCTGTACTTTCCGATAATATTGCGCCAAGTCCAGAGAACAATAAAAATAGAAAATTGATTATAGAAAATGATTTTTAATACAAAAACAATACTAGAAACTTGTATAATTCCTAGAAACTTCAAATTAAGTCCAAATTGATCCATTCTAGTTTCTATAATTTTGTAATAATATTGTCTATCAACTATTAACACTGTTTAGCCATGAAACTTGAATTAAAATTATTCATTTGGATTAATCTATTCTAAGCACTAAATAATTTCAGAAATTCATAACTTAATAACCGTAGCTCCGAATTTAGTGGTTCTTGTTTCCACGATCTCGTAGCAGCGCGTAGATTATTATTATGCAACTTATTCTTATGTTTGATGTGATGTTAATTTTATCTATACACTGTTTGTTTGTATTGCTACGACTAGTGCGAGGTACGAGTTATCTGAAGAGCAAGTTGGTACCTGGAATCTCAAGTCTCAGGCAAGTTGTGCCCTTGATCACTTCTTTTACCCACTCATGTTCTAATTAATCATAATGATCTGCATAGCTTAATTTTGATGGGACCCAATAGGTTACCCTAGTTTGTCTATCTTTATACCTTGTTTACCACTTAACTTTTTGGGTAGTACTTGCTAGTGCTTTATGTGGTTTTGGGTATGAAGATACATTATTCATGATTACACTTTTGTTATTAGTTGTTATTTACTGTTCATGATAAGATCATTATGTTAATTGGAACATGGAGAACCACCCGGGAAAACAGTGCTACCACAAGGGTTTAATGGGACGCCCTTGGCCGATTAATTAGGAAAGCTAGTGGAGGACTACCTTACCCGAAAGGGGCAAGGGCAGTAGGGGAGTGGTCAGTGTAGGGAGGCCCTCGGGAGGATTTTGCTGCGATGGCGGTCCTGCAAGGGATTCCTGCATTGGAGCTTCCTATAAACTGTAGCGGGTTTTCTGAAGCTAGTGGAACTTTGTAAAGGCCTCGTAGTGTTACCCTGCCTCGCCTCCTCGGTAGAGGTGTATGGGAAGTCGCGATCCCTTGGCAGATGGGTAACATGACTTGTGGGTAAAGATGCGCAACCTCTGCAGAGTGTAAAACTGGTATACTAGCCGTGCTCACGGTCATGAGCAGCTCGGACACTCACATGATTAATTTATGGAACTTAAATTCAATTTGTCATATGCATTGCATCGCAGGTGATGTTGTTTACTTCTGTTCTACTATTTAATTGGGTTGGTATTTACTTATACTTAGTAATTGCTAATAAAATTTTGACCAACTTTAAAAGCAATGCTCAGCTCTAACCATCCTCTTTGGTAAGCCTTACACTTCACGTGAGCTCCCACCTTTGGCGAGATCATGCACATTATTCCCCACAACTTGTTGAGCGATGAACGTATGTGAGCTCACTCTTGCTGTCTCACACCCCCCCACAGGTCAAGAACAGGTACCGCAGGATGAGGCGCTTGGAGGATGCTGCGATGTGTTCGTGAGAGGTCTAGGCCGTCGTCTCCCAGTCAACTTTGGGTTGCTGGATCGTTTCCTCATATGATGTAATTATCTAATTATTTTTGTACAGAACTCCTGTTATATAGTAAAGATGTGACATTCGATCCTGTGCCACTATGCATCATATGTGTGAGACTTGGTCCCAGCACACCTGGTGTTTATGTTCGCGCCCGGGTTTTGGACCCCTAAAATCCGGGTGTGACATTCACCATTTAATCATGGACCAGTGAAACGAGTCCGTGCACGTAAATTTAATTATCAGGTGAACTCGTTCCTTGTTGTTAAAGCTAATCATTCCTTAAATGAGGTACTAATACCTTGTGATTATTTTATTATTCTAAGGTGTTTGGGAGGTGAACCATCTAGAATTTGAGAAGGCAACAAGGCAATAAAAGCTGCTCCACTTGAGGGGATTTCGAAACTACAACAAGTGCAAGTTTAAGAGGGCATATCTTTCAGCTCCCAAGATTGTTTAATGCAAATAAGCACTTGTTGGAAAGGTCTCTTTGTCTACTTTCTAGTGGATCAAGAATCAATGAGAGATCAGACACTAAGCGTCCAGAAACTGCCGAGTGAACTCCTGCTCTACCCAAGTCAATTTCGTAACTGCAGCATGCACCAAATTAAATGGAGCATAACTTTCCACTCCCAAGGTTGTTTAGTGCAAATAACTACTTGTTGGAAAGCTCTCTTCGTCTACTTTCATGTGCATCAAGAATCAATGACAGAAACCAAACGAGGCGTCCAGAAACTACCGAGAGAGTTTTGTTCTCCATTAGAACTCCTTTCTATTCCTCTATTTAAGCAACTAGCAGCCACCAAAGAACATGGGTTTTTGTTTGATGTAAGTTTAGCCTTTACTACTTCCTTGTAAACGCGTGTGGCGCGTCCGTGGTCAAGGCTGTCGAGCGGGCCCCGCAGTTCAGTGACAGAGCACGGGCGCAGAGAGAAAGGGAGAATGGGCCGAGCGCGCGCTCCCTTCTGTTGCGGCACGTGAGAGAGAGGGATGGTACTAATGGGAGGAAAGGAGCTCCTGACAGCAGGGGCCCACGCGCCAGAGACTCCAGGCATGGCCCAAGGTGCGCGCAGATGGAAATGGGCCGCGGGGCAGGTGAATCAGCCCAAAACCAGGTCTGCCTTATCTTTTTCTTTATTTCCTTTTATGTTTTCTAGTTTTCAAATTTTTGATTTCAAGTTCAAATTCAACCATGGTTTTGGAAAGTAAACTTTATAGTTAAATAAACAGCACAGAATCCAACATAATTCAAAGTATATATTTATTTATTATTTATTTATTTGTTTATTATCCTACATAAGTAAATAGTTTTGGATATGTTGCTGCACATAATTATTTTGAGAAAAATATTTTCGATTGTATAATCTCGATTAATCCATGCTCTAATATTTATCTTTATATAACATTTATCAACTTCAACAAGGGATAATTTTTATAAGAATCTCTTTTCTTTATCAATTTATTAGTTACTTACTAACTTAATAATATTATTGTTTGAATATGAGAAGGGAGAATCCTAATAGGTTTCAAAGGTCATCGGAAATTCTCAACATACTTAATATATATATATATATATTTATCTCTTTATTTTATTATTTCATGATATTTTTTTACCAAAATTTGGGCTTTACAGTCATGACATGTTGCATCATGCTGAGCTTAAAATATTTTTTGAAGTGTTGCACATGTTTGAATTTATTTGAATTTGGAACCTAATTTGAATTTGGAATTGGAAACCCTATAGAAAAGAAATAGAAAAGGAATTAGAAAATCCAGAGAAAAAGAAAAGGAGAAAGCAGCCCAAACTAGCCCAGCTAGGCCGTGCGCCCGCGCGCCCGCGCCGCCTGACAGGCGGACCCCGCCTGTCAGCGGCAGCTCTCTGTCTCGCGCGCCCTCCCTCTCTCGCTCGCTGCCTAGTGGGGCCGACCTGTCGGCGCCAGTTTCTTCACCCGTCGCATCTCCTCTCTCTCTGCCTCGCGGGACTGGTTTGCCAGTTGCTGAGCCGTTGCCCCGAGCATCCCTCTCTTCTCTCTCTGCGCTGTAGACCTTCGCTGTCAGTTCCACCCTCCCTGCCCTCGCCGTGGACCGGCGAGTGCGCACTCACGCACATCGCTGGATTTTTCGGACACGACGCCCGCCCACGCGCCCATCTCCCTTCTTATAGCCCCGCGCTCACCCCCGCCTCATTTCACGCAGCTCCGCTGGAGACCCGCGCCCACGTTCCCGACCATCCAGCTCACTGGAGATCGCACCAGGCCTCCCCGAGCTCCACCCCAAGGTGAGACTCTAGCCCCCATGCTTGTTTTACCTTATTCGTGTCTGCTTTTAGCCAATTTTGCCTCGCCGGCGTGTGGCCACGCCTGCTCACCGCGCTAGCACGGTGTCCGGCCATCCCGACCTCGTCCAGTGCCTGGGCTTTGGCCCAGGGTGTTCCCCCACCTCTACTGGAACAAGTCTGAGCCCTATCACGACCAATTGCCGTCTCTAGCGGCCGAGATTCCTCACCAGAGTTACTCCGGCCCGCCCTAGACCTTCTCCCCGCCGTTCTCCCCTATCTACCCTCGGATTCGTGGCTTCTTCCCCGCCATTGAGTTCGCCGTGGCGTTCTCTCCCTCTCTGCCCAACTCCGGCGACCCCGGAGCCACCCTAGCTCACGTCTGCCTCAACTCCGGTGACCTCACCGCTGTGGAGAGGAGCAGCGCCGCCCGCAGCCGTTCGCCCCTCCCCGGTCTGATCCCCTCCGCCCGATCCTGATCGCACGGCCCAGATCGCGGGATACCGCTTCGCGCACGCACGCCCAGCGCCCCTGGCCCGCTTGTCAGCGCCCAAGTCCCCTGGCGCTGGGCCCGCTCGGTCAGTGTGCCATCCCCCTCTGTCGCTGACGCCCCTGGCCCGCCTGTCAGTGCTCGCCCGCCCGTGCGCGCGCGCCCTCGACCGCAGATCTAATCTCAACCGTTGATTTTAGATCTGACGGTTAGATTCACCCGATACCCTTTCGCGCGGTAGTTTTATTAAAGAGACCCTCGTTTTGTTTGGAATCAATCCGCCGTCCCTGGTTTTCGCGCGCAGGCCCCTGTACTCTTGTAGATTGAACCCTGAACTTTTAAATATTCACAAAATTAGACCTAATTTCATATTTTGAATTCCCAAACTTGTTTATTTCATATCTTTTGCATATGAACTCCAAATTTATTTATTCAAATTGCAAAATGCTCATAGTATTATTCTCTATTCAAATAAATTAGTTCTAGCTACTGTCTGCACATTCTAATTTTTATGATTTAGTATGAACTAATGTAAGTGTAGTTTTATTTATTTAATAAAATAAATAAAAGGAGAACCCTAGAGATTTAAACATGTTTAATCTTGTGAGATTAATAATGTGTATTACATGAAATCATACCTGGTCTAATCTTTAGGTCACAATAAAATAAATTGAACTATGTTATGTATTTGTGAGTAACACTTAGAGAAATGATAATCTATTTCCAAATGAGGTTAGTTTATGTTATAGTTTACGTTATACTTTAAAATCATTATCCCTTATGTAGTATTGTGTCTCTTAAGATGCATTCCTATGTTTGTACATGTTTGGTGTGCTGTTCATTTGTACTTCCCAAATGTATTGAATGCATGCTCGCTTTATTTAGACAACGAGCAGTCCGAGTTCCTGAGTGTGTTGTTGGAGACCTCCCTGAGCAACAACCTGGTGAATGCAAGTGTCCTCTGACCTATTATGTCCTACATACTATATAATTCACTATCCCGCATTACTTTATGAAACCTAAGGATTGACTAGTCTGTATTCACTTATCCTTGTTTACCCTTTTGGGTTATCATGATTAGCATCTTGCTATTGCCTTAACTTTAATCAATGAACATGATGTGATCATTTATGATACGATACTAGTATCCTGATTATGTTGATGATCTTGTGATACTCTAGGGGGCTCAGGCCTTTTTCCTGAGTACCTCTCCATAAGGACATGTTCATAGATTGACCACCCGAGATAACAGTGCAACCATGAGGGTTGAATGGGACGCCCTTAGCTGATTAATTAGATGAACCTGGGGGTATAGTTGGCTTTGCCGGAGGGCCGTCAATGGGGGCCGGGGCGTAGTGCTCGCTTTGCCAAGGTTGGGGTGCAGAGGTTCATTTGATTTGGTTTTGTTAGTCACCCACCTTGGCGAGGTGTACTACGTTTGTACGACTGGCGAAACCTAACGAGCAGCTATGCACCAGGAGAGTCTTTGTAAAGGCTACGTAGTGAAACCTTGCCGACTCACCTTGGTAGTGTTTGAGGGTTTGATCGACCCGAGGCATAAAGGGATCACGACTTGTGGGTAGAGTGTTAGAAACTGGTATATCAGCCGAGCTCACGGTTAAGAGCAACCTTGGGATCCTCTTTGATTAGAAGAACTTTGGATACTTCTATGATGATGGTTAATAATGATGTTATAAAATCCGATCTCTAGTATTTCCTCTTTTGAGGAGGTACTTCTGGGTAATAACTGGGTTTATTACTAAAACTTGGCTCTACTAATAATAATAAATATTTGACCAACTAAAAGCAACTTAACCTCAACTCCACATACAGCTAGTCCACTTTAGCCAAACAGGACATTTGCTAAGTACGTTGATGTGTACTCACCCTTGCTTTACACATCACCCCCACCCCAGGTTGTGCCCACTGTACTCAGTGCTCAGGAGGTGATGCTGGCAACACGGAGGACTTCGAGGAGTTCCAGGAATATGACGAGTTCTAGTTTACTTAGTGGCAAACCCCCAGTCAGCTGCCTGTGAAGGCTTAGCATCTACGTTTCGTTTCTCCGCACTTTGATAGTTATGTTAAAGACAATGGTAATGTATTAGACTCTGTGGATGTCTTGGACATCTTGATGTAATAAAGTACCTTTCCGCTATTTATTTTGAGCAATGTGTGATGATGTCCAATTATGTAATCACTATGTATGTGAGTTTCTGATCCTGGCACGTACATGGTTCGCATTCAATTTACCTTCCAAAACCGGGTGTGACAAATATAGGGGCTTCAGATCATGGTATATCTTGGTGCTTTCTGGGTGCATGGAGAATTTGGAGAGATGAGCCTCGTCCAAGATTCTTTTCTTGAGGTCTCTATTTTTAGGAACCACCAATCGGTCTTCAAAACACAGTATCCCCTTGCTGTCTTGGCGAAAGCACTTATACTTCTCCACTTTTTGATTAATATTCTCTTTGATGATTTGAACTCCCTTGTCACTGAGTTAGGCCATAACAATCTGGTCCAGCAAGGTTGGCTCTACGGAGATGTGAGATAAGGTACCAGAAGGAATCACTTCGATCCTCATCTTGTTCAACTCGTCACAGAGGGCATTGATGCGAGATTCCATCACCATATAGTTGCATTGCGACTTTCGACTTATGGCATCTGCTACCACATTAGCTTTCCCCGGTGGTAGTGTACTTCCAAGTCGTAGTCCTTGATCAATTCTAGCCATCTTCTCCGCCTCATGTTGAGATCAGCCTGAGTAAAGATGTACTTGAGGCTCTTGTGATCTGTATAGATGTTGCAGTGGGTTCCCATCAAGTAGTGCCTCCACATTTTTAATGCATGAACCACGACTGCTAACTCCAAGCCATGAGTAGGATAATTTTGCTCATGCAGTCTGAGTGCCCTAGATGCATTGGCAATGACTCGGTTGTCTTGCATTAAAACACAACCTAGTCCAGTGCCAGAGGCATCACAATACACATCAAACAGCTTGTTGTTGTCAGGCTGCGCTAACACAGGTGTTGTGGTCAGATGTTGCCTCAAGGTGTGGAAGGCATCTTCACATTTCTGGCCCCATTCAAATTTTGCTCCCTTCTTCAACAATTCTGTCATAGGCTTCGCAATTCTAGAGAAATCGGGAATGAATCAACGATAATACCCGGCCCATCCTAGAAAACTTCAAATCTGACGGACAGTCGTGGGTGGCTTCCAATTCATCACCTCTTGGACCTTATCCGGATCAACAGCTATGCCATCTTGAGAGATAGTGTGACCCAAGAATTTAATCTCCATTAGCCAGAAATCACATTTTGACAATTTGGCATAAAGTCGGTGTTCTCTTAGATGTTGGAGCACTACATGCAAATGGCCAGCATGCTCTTCTTCGTTCCTTGAGTACACCAAGATATCATCGATGAAAACCACCACAAATTTGTCCAGTTCAGGCATGAAGACTGAATTCATCAGATACATGAAGTATGCGGGTGCATTTGTTAGCCCGAAAGACATCACCAGATATTCATACAATCCATATTTGGTTGAGACAGCAGTCTTGGCAATATTACTTGCTCGTATCTTGATCTAATGATAGCCGGAGCGAAGATCTATTTTGGAAAACACCTTGGCTCCGACCAATTGATCGAAAAGAACATCAATACGAGGCAAAGGATACTTGTTTTTATAGTCACCGGATTGAGTGGGCGGTAATCTATACACAATCTCAAGCTTTCATCCTTCTTCTTCACGAACAAGGCTGGACATCCCCAAGGTGAAGTACTTGGGCGGATGAAACCGTTGTCCAACAATTCTTGCAGCTGTTTCTTCAATTCTGCCAACTCTGCGGGTGGCATCCGGTAGGGCCTCTTGGAAATAGGTGCCATTCCCGGTTGCAATTCGGTGACAAACTTGATATCCCGATCTGGCGGCATTCCTGGCAACTCATCAGGAAAAACATCTGCATAATCACAGACCACTAGGATTTTCTTCAAGGGTAGTTCTATCATGGAGAAAGCACATGACTGAGTGGTCTCTTGGCTGGGCAGATATAACGTGAGGTCTCCGAAGGTAGGAGAACGGATTTGAGTTCTGGCAGCTACATCTAACACCACCCGGTGTTGAGTCATCCAGTTAGCTCCCAAAATGATATCTACGTTCTCTAACCCCAAAATCAGAAGTGTAGATTTAAAGATTTTGCTCCCCAACTGGATAGGTACACTTTGATTTAATTGATTTGTTGCAACCTTGCCTCCTAGCGTTGCAATCATGAAAGACCCTCGGGTATGACAGAAGGGCAGTTGACATTTGGCACCGAACTTCTGGCTAATGAAGCTATGCGATGCACCAGAGTCAAATAGAATCAAAGCAGGTTGATGAAAAACATAAAAGGTACCACTCATGACGGGCGCTCCTTCAGGTAACTCCTCCAGAGTAGTGAAGTTGAGCTTCCCTTGCCTGACTTGCACTTTTTGCTTCCTTCCTTGGTCTTGGTTGGGTGCTGGCATCTGCCTTGGCTGAGTTCGTGGACAATTTTTGGCATAGTGGACCACATTGTCACACGTGAAGCACTTGTTTCCAATCCCTTGGCGGAACTGCTGCTGCTGCTGAGATTGATTGTTCCTTTGAGCGGGAGCGGGGAAATGATTGGATGCTTGTTGCTGCTGCTGCTGCCGAGGCGGCCTGATAACCCATCTTCATGTCTGCTGCTGAAATCCTCTGCTCTGACTGTTGGAGACAATCCGGAATCTCTGGGGTGGAGCTGAGGGTTCTGACATTGGTGCCTTCTTCTTCTTCTCTGCCCGGTGAGCTACAATACAGTCTTCTTGCGATATGGCAAGGTTGATCAATTCATTGAAGCTATCGGCCCGAACAGTGTTGAGGCGCACACGCAGCATGGTGTTGAGTCCTCTATGGAAACAGTCTCTCTTCTTTTTGTCTGAATCTCCATGATAGCCCGCATACTAGCACAGGTCGTTGAAGGCCTAGGCATACTGTAGCATAGTGCGGGTCCCCTAAGTTAATGCCAAGAACTCATTGAGCTTGTGGTCCAGAATCCCTGCTGGAATATGGTGTCCCCTGAAAGCCGTCTTGAACTCCTCCCACGTCTCCACATGGTTAGCAGGTAACATGGCGCGAAAATGGTCCCACCATGTCCTAGCAGGTCCACGAAGCTGCTGTGCGGCGAAGCGAGCCTTCGTGTCGTCAGAGCAAGCTCCCGTGACGAGTGGGAACTTTGATGCCACAACCCTTAGCCACACGTCGGTGTCTAACAGATCCTCTACCTTGGGGAACAAGGGTGGCTGCGTGCTCAGGAACTCTTGATAGGTTGCTGCGGCCAGAGGACGTTACGGCTAGCCTCCACCGCACTGCTGAGGGTGGGGCTGGCTCTCCAATAGCTGCCGCAGAATCTCATTCTGCTGAGCCATTAGCTCCTACACTGTTGGAGCTGGAGGAGGTGGTGGGGGAACCTGCTCGTTCTGCCCGCGATGCTGCCTAGCTGCCATCTAAGAATAGAAAATTTTGCCATTGTTACCTCGATCCATGATTCCGAACAATATTCTTTATATCATATGGAGAAAATGTCATAATATAATATTGAATCAAACGAGGATAACATGACTGCATTCATTTCCTTGCTCATAAAAGTTTTCCCTGGGTTACAACAATTTAGTGAAATGCACCCATAAGCCTAGTCCAAAATCTGATACCAAACTAAGCTCGTGTGGGTTCCTGTCATCCTAATATGTCAAACTAACCCATCAACCCTGAGTGGTAGAGGCAACACTGGATGCGGGTGAAGGGGGCATCCCAGAGGAAGTCGCGTTTTTACCGGGAGCTGGCTCTAATTCCTCGAGAGCCTCCTCTCCTTCGCTTCCTGCCTCGTCTGCCTCCATTTCCTGGTGGTGCATCACCAGGTGGTTGTTGGCTTCCTCAAGTTCCTCCAGCACATCACAGAGCTGGATTTCCAGGATATCGATAGTGTTATCCCGGATTTCCACCTGCTGCTCTAAGGTCGCGATGCGCTGGCTTAACTGTTCCACCTGTAGCTCTGTCACACCCAGTTTTAGAAGGCAAATCGAATGCGAACCATGTACATGCTAGGATCAGCAATTCACGTACACAGCAGTTACATAACTGGACATCATCACACAGTGCTCAAATAATAACATAAAAGAAGGTATAATAGTCGATTACATCATGATGTCCGAGACATCTACATAGTCTTTAACAATTATCAAAGTGCGGAAAAGAAACGTAGATACACACGGCCTTCATAGGTAGCCGACTAGGGGTTTGCCGCTAACCCACGCCTAGAACTCATTGTACTCTTGGAACTCTTGGAAGTCTTCCTCCACGGCTTCATCTTCTCTTGAGCAGTGGTTGCAACGAGGACAACCTAGGGGGGTTTGGTGTGTAAAGCAAGGGTGAGTACACATCAACATACTCAGCAATTGTCTCGTTTGGCTGTAGTGGACTAGCTTTATGTGGGGTTAAGTCAAGCAGTTGCTTTTAGTTGGTCAGGTTATTATTACTAATATAGAGCCAGGTTTTAGCATTAACCCAAGTTATTAAACCAAAAGTACCCTTTCCAAACAGAAAGAATACCACTTACCATTACCATAGTCATAACCAAAACCATCATCCTCATCACCACTTGTAAACCAAACATCTTTGATCAAAGTATCTTTAATCAATGGAGCTCCCTTGGTCGCTCATAACCGCGAGCACGGCTGATATATCAGTTTCATAACACTCTGCAGAGGTTGCACACTTTACCCACAAGCCGTGATTCCCTTTTGCCTCGGGCCGATCAAACCCTTAAACACTACCAAGGTGAACAGGCAGGGTTTCACTACGTAGCCTTTACAAAGATTTCCTGAGGTTATAGCCGACCGTTAGGTTTCCTAAATGTACCGCACTCCTCCCTAAGGGGCAAACCACCCTTGGCAGAGCGAGCCGCATACACCGAGCCCCATTGACGGCACGACGTTGAAGCGAACTACACTCTAGTTTCTCTAATTATTTAGCTAAGGGCGTCCCATTCCACCCTCATGGTTGCACTGTTTTCTCGGGCGGTCATCCAACGAACCAGTCCTTACGGAGAGGCACTCGAGAAACAACTTAAGTCCCCTTAAATGTCACAAGTATCTCATCATAACCAAAAGGGAAAACAACGTATCATAGGTAATCTCATCATGTTCATTGATTAATGTGAAGCACTAGCATATAGGTAAACCAAAATAACCCAACCAAAATAGGTAAACAAGGACAAGATAAACAAAAGCTAGTCAATCCTTAGGTATAAACTATGTAAATGCGGGGAGTGAATTATAAGCATGAGTAGGACATAGATGGGTCAAGGGACACTTGCCTTCACCAACGAGCTGCTGCTCAGGGTCTTCACCTGCAACTCCTTCGGACTCCACCAACTGACCATTATCTATACGAGTTCAAACATACATTCCACAAATTTAATACAAAAGAACAGTACACCAGACAATAAAATATAATAAATAAACAGACGCTCGGCGCAGGGCTCACACCAACGACTAAGCGATAAAGAGAGAGTAACGGTCGAAGAGCGATCACGTTAAGCGGCTATAAATCCTAGTACGCGTCTAAACAGAATATTATTAATTTGACCATCGCGTTATGCATAGGATAAAGTCATGTTCCATGTTTAATCATTATAAATAGAACAAAGTAAATTTAAGAGGATTGTCGCGCGGCAAAACGCGCGACACAAAACTTAAACTGAATTAAGAATAAAACGAGTCGTCACGCGACGGAACGCGCCACGAGACACTTGAATTATTATGAAAATAACATCAAGCGTCGCGCGACGAAGCGCACGATGGCATACGTCATCCAAACTGAATTTAAAACGAAGCGCGCGACGAAGCTCATTAATTAATCTGAAATTAAGATGAATCGTCGCGCGATGAAGCACGCGACGCAACTCATTAATAAAGATAAATTGAAAATGAATCGTCGCGCGGCGAAGCGCGCGACGCAGCACATCGACTAAACTAAATTTAAAATTGATTAAACAGAAAGTTAAACGTCGCGCATGCTATGGTCGCGCGCGCGAGAACGTGTTGCGTGCGCCGGGGGCACGCGCAGGGGCTATTGTGGCAGAACAGCCTAATTATTCCAGCTTAAGTTCCCAGGTCACGCCTTAGAGGTCGTGACACACTTAAATCAGAATAACCCATCAGTCCCTTAGATTTAGTCTAATAAAGCCACTCATCTAGGATCAAATACCACTAACCCACTCGATGGTCAGTCACAGAGGAATACAATAAAACAGGAAACCTCAAATTAAAGTACTAGAGTTATTACATAAATCAGAGTTTTTCAAGTAACTGAAACGAGTTCATAATTTAAATTGCAGTGGATAGTCGGTAACGTCGAAAGATGAGGAATAGGGCAAGGCCTAGCCCAATACTCCTCCTGCTCCTCTCCTGCTGGAGCAGCATCCCACTCGATCGTCCAACCCGGTGGCAGGGTGGTAGGCCAAGTCACACCATCAACCATATCCTGAAGCGTAACTGCAAAAATTATGCCACAAGCAAGGCTGAGTATACTAATACTCAGCTAGACTTACCTGGTGTGAGGAATCTACTCCTCGACCTCTAGACCATGCAGCTGTTTGGCTGAGGGGTTTGGTTTGTCAAAAGCACTAGCGGAGTCTAAAATTCAATTTTAGCTTTTCCAATTCTAGAATCATTAATCTTAGCTAAGTTTGTTTCTTCTAAGCATACATGGTAACAATCATTTACCACAATCAACATGTTATCTCAAGTAAAACCTTATTTCACTTCTTACTCAATGTAGTACAAGGGGTCAAGTAGTCTCATTAGCTGCGAGAAGCAGACGATTCGAATCGAGTTTTAACCTTGCAAGGTAAACCTAAACACACGACATGTAGGGGCACTTCGTCCCCACACACGTCAACCATCCCCATCGATTCCCCGTACGCGGCCAGGGCTCACCGCCTTGGCATACAATGCTCCACTGACCCCGGCTGCCACCGTGTAGTGACCGCACTTGTACCCACCATAGCTAGCATGGGAGACCCAGTCTCCGGACAAGTGAGGGGGAAAGTCCGTGCCCAGCTTCACTCAGGTACTAGATTTACCGGTTACCATATTTCCCGACATGTATGCACACATTAATCCTTAGTTCCTTTTTCCCGTCTCATGGACAAGGCATCCACCCTGGATCCAAGTCCATAGACCATCATAGATCCCGTTCTCAAGATGAATACAATCAATTCCTGACCTCGCGCGAGTGCTAGAAAAAACACACGACTTCTACCGAGATCCTAATTAGCAAAGCAGCTACTCAACCTAGCATACTAGTATCCATCTCAAAAAGGAATCCTGAGTTCATGCAACTAAGGATTTCAAGCAACTCCTACACTTAAGTGCACATTACAAGCCTACAAGCATTAAGTGTAGTAAAGTAGCATATATAAACTGGTTATGCATAAAACCGGGGCTTGCCTTCAAATACTGGGGCTGCAGGGAGATCCTCGTGGACATCTCCTTGCTCAGGAATGAGCACGTACTCTCCATCAGCGAGGTTGCAATCTAATGAATGCAATGAGTAAGATATATGTATGGCATGATATGCAATTTAGCAATTATAATTGTATGGTGAATGATTAAATTAATAAGGTAGAGCTTAATCTTACTACTGGAGATTTTTGTGGTACACTTAGCCATATAGGGTCAAGTTTGGTTAGGTTGAATGGTCAGATTATTTTAGTGTTCCACTGATTTTCCTTTTTATGTTTTAGTGAAAATTTTAATAAGATTCCTAGCTGAATTCATTGGGGGTGAGATTCATTATTCCTTCTAATTTATCTCTTCTTTCCCTTTTGTCTTATGCTTTTAAGGTGGGTTTGAACTACAAGCTAGTTTTATAAATTTCCAATAATTCTGCAAAAATTACAGTAGCTTCTCACTGGTGTACAACTCTCTTTCTCAAAAATTGGGGCTTAAAAAGTGAAGGGTTTTCTCTGTACAAAGTTATCAAATTTTAGGGCAAAGGGGGTGCTTTGAACTACAACTCTCCTCTAACAGTAGGTTATTCTCTAAGGCTTATTTTTGCTGGCATTTAGGTGTAATAACATGACTTTGTACCAAATTTTAGCCACTAATACTTATTAGTTATTTTACTTTGATTTTCTAAAGTTTTAGGCCAAAGGGGTGCTTTCTACTACCACTATACTTGAAAAATATCAAACAACAGATTTCTAATTTTTTCTATCTTCTTCTTTGTGCAAGAGCAATCATTCTAGAATTTGGCAATTTTTTGCTTAAGGGAAGAGGGGGTAGAAATTCTTGGATTATACGGTCCTTTTCATGGGGTAGGGGTAATGGGTGTTATCTTATATTTTTAAATAGGTTTTGTATTTTTCTCTGGTGGTCTACTCCATCAATAATTTAGCAAAAAAATTCATTTGCCTACTGTTACACAATTTTAGACTTTCTTATGATTTTAATTAGAACATGGCCAAAATCAAGTTTTAATTGTTCAACCCACTTGTTATGATAGATTGGGGTGTTTATTATTTTTGTAGTGGTGTTCTAGTAGTTAGAAGTCTACTAAATTTTTCTTATCATTTTTAAAATGGGTCTTATATTTTTAATGCTGGTTTTCCTTGGTTCCTTGTTGCCTAATTAATTATTTAACCCTAGATTAGTCTTGGACTAGGGTTCTCTGTATTTTTTCTAGGTTCTTCATTACTTAAGTAGACTAGGAAAAATATGTTCATCCTCTGTTCATTAATTTCTATTGCCTTTCTTAATTTTCTAAGTTTTGGGCAGATATGGTTTTTAATAAATAATCTTGAGTTAATATTGTATACTGGGGTGCTCAGTATTTTTAAACAATGCCTAAGTTGGGTTTGCATTTTTACAAATTTTCCTAAGCCTAGCACAGAAGTAATTCTATTTTTCTTCATTTTAATAAGGTTTGGGCAGTTTCCTTATTTAATTCAAAACTCTAAAAATTAGTACAAAAACGTAGAGTTCAGTATTTTTTTCAATAGTTCATATTATTTGGAATCCAGCAAAATTGGTTTGACTAAATTTGGTTAAATATTTCTCGAGTTATGAATTTCCTAAGTTCTCTGCTCATTTAAAAGAATAAACGGAAATGGTTAAAGGAAATAGGTTTTGCATCGGGGTCCCTGGGCTTACTTCTATCTAAGTTGTTTAAACCATGCCCCTGAAACACTATTCACATGAGTCTCTGACTACGCAGAAAACCCCTAGGGTGACTCTAAATTAAACCCGCGGTCCTTCTCCTAATGAAACAGTAACCGTGGCGGAGGAAAGGGCGGAGGGGATTACCGGTGGCGAGATTGCTCCGGTGAAGTGGCCAGTCCGCGCTCGACCGGTCAAGCACGCGATCGAACACGTGGCGTCGCTCGGTCTGGTCATTTTCAAATGCTAATTAGCTTGCGATCTTCTCGTAACTCTCCCAAATCCCTGCACATGATTTCTTCCTTGTCGTTTACTCTTTGTTTCTCTTACAACACTTGAGTGGATTTGATCTCGGATTCACGAGATACGAGGGGGCGAAGTTGGGTTTGTCGCTCGGCTAAAAACCGAGACTAAAGTCGAGTCAACATGTGCCAAACGGTTTTTGTTTGATTTCAAACTTTACCAGAGTATGTTAAAAGTAATTTGGCGCCACTTTCATATTTGGGTTTTGTAGATTTGAGTTTTGGAAAATAGAGAACACGCCTGAACTTCATAAAGGGGTAAAAATTCAGTTCTGAATTTTTCTGAATTTCCTTTTGAAAGTTTAGCTTGAGGGGTCTTTTTGAGAAATTTGCAAAGCTCCACAATCAAACTTTCTTACTACATTTTGTAGTTTATTTAGTGTACTTTAACTTTGTTATTTGGTTCTCATCATAATTTTGTGTTTTTCAAAATCTGTTTACAAGTTTTCCCTTTTTGCACTTAAATGGCCTACTTAGGGTTATTTAGGGTTTGTGAATTCTTCTCACCTTGAGGTGCATAATATGATTAAGGCACAATCCTTAAGATGAAAAGGACTTAACTAAACCGTTGCTCTTAATTTTTTATGTCCTTTGCTCAATTTGGTTCACATGTGATAATGGTCTTGAGTTAGCACTGAGAAGAAACCCTTAGTGACACTGGGGTGTTACAGCCGCCGGGGAAGGGCGCGGGGCTGCCGGGGGCGCGCGGAGCACGGGCCGCCGCCGGGGCATGGCACGGGGCCACAGGACGCGGGGCGCGAGCCGCCGTCGGGGCACGGCGCGGGGCCGCGGGCCACGGGGGGGGGGGGCACGACCGCCGAGGAGGCACGAGCCGCTGGGGAAGGGCGAGCCGCTGGGGGGACGAGCCCGCCGGGGAGGGAACGGCCGCGGGGGAGGGAGGGCACGCTGCTGGGGCACGACCGCGGGGAGGGCACGGCCACCGGGGAGGGCGAGCCGCTGGGCGAGGGCACGACCGCTAGGGGAGGGCACGACCGCGGGGGAGGGAGGGCACGAGGCTGCGGGAGAGCATGAGCCGCCGGGGGCGCACGCTCAGGGGGCGGGGGCCGGGCGCGGGGCCCCGAGGCCGCGGGGGAGGCACGGCCGCCGCCGAGCACGTGTAGGGGGCCGTCGGAGGGGGAGCACGCACAGGGGGCCATCGGAGGGGGAGCGCGCGCAGGGAAGAAGGGGCACGCAGGGAGGAAAGAGGGAAGGGAGAGAGAGAGAAAGAGAGGGGGGAAGAGCTCACCTCGGAGATCCAAATACGGCGATAACCATCACCGGGGCACCTAGGGCACAAGGGAGAAGAGAGAGGTGGAAGAGACTAAGTTGTGCATGGGAAAATTGATTGAGGGAAGGAGAGAGAGAAGGGGGCCGCACAGGGTGAGGTGGCACGCCAGGGGCGCGCGGCCAGGGCCGTGCCGGGCTAGGTCGGGCTGGGCCGCGTCGCGGGTCGAAATCCCACGACACACACAACCACTGATCGGAATCTAATCGCGAATCGAAATCCAAAACGAGACAGGACGAACACGTGATTAAACATGACATCAGGCAAAAGAAATATGCCTCGGCATGATGCAACACTCATGTCAACATAGGTTTTTTTGTTTACACACCATACGAACAAAAGTCGCTATACTACTTTGAAATTCGGAACAAGGAGCAAAACGGGAAGAGAAAAGAGAGTAACGCCTGAATTTGGTGAGTATAAAGAAGAATAAATTTCTACCCCCAAATTCAGGGTGTTACAAATCTATCCCCCTTAAAAGAATCTCGCCCTCGAGATTCAAGGTTGGCCAGCAAAGTGTTCAGGATACTTGGCCATCAGATCATCTTCACGCTCCCAGGTTGCTGCTTCCTCAGAGTGGTGACCCCATCTGACTTTGCACATTCTGATAGTTTTCCTCCGGGTTATCCTGTGTGGAGTCTCAAGAATCTGCACTGGCTTCTCTATGTAGGTCAAGTCTTCTTGGACTTCCAGACCTTCCACTAGCAACTGCTCTTTTGGCACACGCAGACACTTCTTCAACTGAGACACATGAAAGACATCATGCACTGCTGACAAACCTTCTGGCACTAAGCTGATAGGCCACTTCTCCACGCTTTGCGAGAATCTGATACGGACCGACATATCGGGGCGCTATCTTGCCTTTGACTCTGAATCTTCTGACTCCTCTGATTGGCGATACTTTCAAGTAGACAAAATCTCTGACTTCAAAACTCAGCTCTCTCCTTCTTGTGTCTGCGTAACTTCCCTGCCTTGATTGTGCTATCTTCAGGTTCTCCCAAACCATCTTGATGTTCTCTTCAACTTCTAGCAAAATGTTTGGCCCAAACACTTGCTTTTCTCCAGGCTGATCCCATTGCAACGGAGTTCTACAACTCCTTCCATAAAGCGCCTGAAATGGTGACATCTTCAAGCTAGTGTGGTAACTATTGTTATAGGAGAATTCTGCATAAGGTAATCTCTTGTCCCATCCGGACTAATCTTGCAACGCACAGGCTCTCAACATATCTTCAAGGATTTGATTAGTTCTTTCAGTCTGATCGTCTGTCTGTGGATGATAAGCTGAACTAGAATTCAGATGTGTACCCAAGGCTTCATGCAACTGCTGCCAGAAATGAGAGGTGAACTGCGTTCCTCTGTCTAACACTATCTTCTTTGGTACACCATGGAGACAAACGATCCGGGACATGTATAGCTCTACCAATACTGCACTGCTGTAGCAAGTCTTGACAGGTATGAAGTGGGCTGACTTGGTTAAACAGTCCACCACTACCCAAATGGAATTATAGCCGGCTCGGGTGCGAGGCAATCTGACTACGAAATCCATCCCGATTTTGTAACACCCACTTTGTATTTGCTAGAAATAATACCAATAGAGAAACAATTTCTCTTTATGAGAGTTTGATCTTTATGCATCATCATATGTGAACATCATGCCAAAAAAAACAATTAATATAAAGATATGCTACTAAACCATTGCATCATGCTGGTATTTTTATTTTGTGTGCATTTTGTGACAATATAGAATAATGTGAAATATACCCAAGTCCAAAGTAGAATTTAAGAATCAAAGGGAAATTCAAGAATTTAAAATAAGAGGAAGAAAGAGAGAAATGATATAAGAATATAAATGATATACAAATATATCTCCAAATTTGAAACTTCTTTATGGCGCCATGTAATCTAAGTATAAATCTGTCACAAGTTTGAATTCAAATTAGGATTTAAATTTGAATTGGTAAAATAATAAAGAAAAACAGAAAATAGAAACAAAAGAAAAAGAGAAAATCAGTGATGGGCTCGTGTAGGCACAATTCGGCCCATCTCCACTATCCCTTTTCCTGCCTAGCCCAACTACTCCCGCTCCCTCTGATTCGTGGGGCCACACGTCATACCGCGCGCGCGCCTGCGAATTCCACTGTCATCGTGTCACTGATTAGCGGTGATGAAGACATCCACACTACTGATGCATCTATACCAATACAAGTACCAATTTCTGGTCCCATTACTCGCGCTCGTGCTCGTCAACTCAACCATCAGGTGATTACACTCTTGAGTTCATGTCCATCATATTTAGACCATGGAGACCCGTGCACTCTTGTTTTGCTTAGGAATCAGGGAGAAGACCGAAAGGGAAAAGGATTTGAACATGCTGGATTCGGACTGCAGAAGAACACCAACTTGTGACGGTCACCACGGTCAGATGCGGGCTCGGATTGGAATGTTCAAGCACAACATGGAAAGCTTATCAAGTCTACTTTCATATGGATCCGGAATTATAGTCATATCTGTTCTGAGGCCGCCGTAATCATTGTTTTCTTACCGAGACATTTCCTGCCTTTTCTGCCCATGGTGCTGCGTCACCCTATTTTGGCCCAATGGGTCGTGTATCAAGTTAGGTCCATTAGGGACGCATCCTAGGGTTGCAGCACGACCCCAATACCCTTGTGGTCGTCCTCCCATGTTTATAAACCCCCTAGCCGCCACCAAGAACAGCGGGTTTTGTTTAGATCAAGTTTAGCTCTCGCTACTTGCTTGCAAGCGCGCGTGCTAGTTCAGCCGCCCGTCTTCTTGTCTTCGGAACCCCACCATATTGGAGTTTGACTTTGAAACCTACATTTAGATCTGGTAATTCAGTACTTGTTCTACTTGTTCTTGCTAGTTCTTCGATTGCTTGCAGGACGAGTGCCCTAGTGGCCAGGGTGTCACGCTCCACAAGATCGTGACAGCCATAGGAGGTGGTGTATCGGTTGCTAAGGCGCAGCGTCTTTGGAAGGCTGTAGTCGGGCCGTGAACGTCGTCTCCTCCCCCAATCGAGTTATTCCACACCCTCTCATCGAAAGATCGGGCAATCACCCAACGGGTGCACATCAGTTGGTAATCAGAGCAAGGTTTATCGGTGAGAGATTTACTTTTCTTCGCTGTTTTCTTATCTCCTATAGTCCAGAAAAAGCCAAAAAATAGTAGATTAGTTTTACCGCAATCCTATAAACCATTGAGCATTTACTAGTACTACTTAGTTAGGGCTTGTTGAGTTTTTGGTTGCATCGGTTGTGTCGAGTTGCTGGTCTTAGTTTATTCCTTTAGAGTTTTGAGTTCTACCACGTTTTGGTCACCACGAAATCCACCATCACCAAAAACATCTCTGGTTCGTTTTTGCCACCACGGATACATATCATATCCGATTTGGAAGTTTAAATACAATCTGGAAAGCTTATCTTATCTTCTTTCCAACGGATCTGACCTTATCTCAAAATTCGTTCTGAGCGCTCCGCAATCATCGTAGAGATTTCTGGACTTCCTATATTAACAAGATTTGTTAAATCTGATTTAAAGGGGTTGTTAGCAATATCTTTATTGTTTGGGTTGTCATAGTGAAAAAAAAGGGTTTAGGCCCCTGCAAAAAAACAGAAGAAGAAGAAAAAAAAAGAATAGAAAAGAAAAAAAAAGGAAAAGAAGAAGAAGGGGGCTGAATCTCTAAATCTGTTGTTTCTCTTTGTGCTGTGCTAGTTGTTCTTTTTCAGTGACTACCTTTGTGCCTAGGCTCACGTCTCTAGCCTGGTTTAGCCTAGGACCAGCACAGTACCACCGTTGAACGATTATTCAGCTTGCTTTTGTAACTAACGTGGTACTAGTGTATTCCTTGCTTCAGCCCACCTACAACTCTACATATTTCGACTACAGTTTGACAGGTCGTGTTGCTGCGGCACCGATACACTTATTCCACGGTTGCAGACTTGTTGGTTGCTGACCCCTCCTGTTGTGCAAGGTAAGAATTGGTAAGAGCTTGTGTGGCAGGTTGAGAGTGAGCGCCTTGCAGTAGCTACATCCTAATAGTTGTAGAGTTTTTATTCCTTCACGTTTTTTTTTCTTGTTGCCTCTGTTCGTCTAACCATGGCAGGATTGGAGGTTGATGATGCTTCTCGTAATATGCCACACTCTCCTCGCACCAAGGGTATCATACAACACTTTGTAAGGCTGGTGAAGACGCACACGGAAGGCCTTGATAATGACATGCAGGTGACGAATGAAAAGATGGGGCAATTGGAGGCCACACAGATCGACACAAACACCAAACTTGCAAATGTGGAAATGACAGTTGCTCATATTGACAAGAGCCTTGTCGCACTCTTGAGGCGATTTGATGAGATGCATGCTAATACCAATGGTGGGCGTGATGAGGGCGCCGAAGGTAACTGGGATGACTATGTTGCTGATACTGAACAAGATGACCAAGAAGCACCTAATCGCCGGCGACTACGTACTAACCGTAGAGGTATGGGTGGTTTTCGCCGACGTGAGGTACATGGTAATGATGATGCTTTTAGTAAGGTTAAATTTAAAATACCTCCTTTTGATGGTAAATATGACCCTGATGCTTACATTACTTGGGAGATTGCGGTTGATCAAAAGTTTGCATGCCATGAATTTCCTGAGAATGTGCGGGTTAGAGCTGCTACTAGTGAGTTTACTGATTTTGCTTCTGTTTGGTGGATAGAACATGGTAAGAAGAATCCTAATAACATGCCACAAACTTGGGATGCGTTGAAACGGGTCATGCGGGCTAGATTTGTTCCTTCTTATTATGCACGTGATATGTTAAACAAGTTGCAACAATTGAGACAGGGTACTAAAAGTGTAGAAGAATATTATCAGGAATTACAAATGGGTATGCTGCGTTGTAACATAGAGGAGGGTGAGGAATCTGCTATGGCTAGATTTTTGGGCGGGTTAAATAGGGAAATTCAGGACATCCTTGCTTATAAAGATTATGCTAATGTAACCCGATTGTTTCATCTTGCTTGCAAAGCTGAAAGGGAAGTGCAGGGACGACGTGCTAGTGCAAGGTCTAATGTTTCTGCAGGAAAATCTACACCATGGCAACAGCGCACGACTACATCCATGACCGGTCGTACACCAGCACCAACTCCCTCGCCAAGTCGACCAGCACCCCCGCCTTCCTCCGGCGACAAACCACGTGCATCTTCCACAAATTCAACAACCAAATCTGCCCAGAAACCCGCAGGTAGTGCCTCTTCAGTAGCTTCCACAGGTAGAACAAGAGATGTTCTGTGTTATCGATGCAAGGGCTATGGACACGTGCAGCGTGATTGTCCTAATCAGCGTGTTTTGGTGGTAAAAGACGATGGTGGGTATTCCTCTGCTAGTGATTTGGATGAAGCTACACTTGCTTTGCTTGCGGCTGATGATGTAGGCACTAAGGAACCACCCGAAGAACAGATTGGTGCAGATGATGCAGAGCATTATGAGAGCCTCATTGTACAGCGTGTGCTTAGTGCACAAATGGAGAAGGCAGAGCAGAATCAGCGACATACGTTGTTTCAAACAAAGTGTGTCATTAAGGAGCGTTCATGTCGTTTGATCATTGATGGAGGTAGCTGCAACAACTTGGCTAGCAGCGACATGGTGGAGAAGCTTGCACTTACGACCAAACCGCACCCGCATCCATATCACATTCAATGGCTCAACAATAGTGGTAAGGTCAAGGTAACCAAGCTGGTACGAATTAATTTTGCTATTGGTTCATATCGTGATGTTGTTGACTGTGATGTTGTGCCTATGGATGCTTGTAATATTCTGCTAGGTAGACCATGGCAATTTGATTCAGATTGTATGCATCATGGTAGATCAAATCAATATTCTCTCATATACCATGATAAGAAAATTATTTTGCTTCCCATGTCCCCTGAGGCTATTGTGCGTGATGATGTTGCTAAAGCTACCAAAGCTAAAACTGAGAACAACAAGAATATTAAAGTTGTTGGTAATAACAAAGATGGGATAAAATTGAAAGGACATTGCTTGCTTGCAACAAAAACTGATGTTAATGAATTATTTGCTTCCACTACTGTTGCCTACGCCTTGGTATGCAAGGATGCTTTGATTTCAATTCAAGATATGCAGCATTCTTTGCCTCCTGTTATTACTAACATTTTGCAGGAGTATTCTGATGTATTTCCAAGTGAGATACCAGAGGGGCTGCCACCTATACGAGGGATTGAGCACCAAATTGATCTTATTCCTGGTGCATCTTTGCCGAATCGTGCGCCATATAGGACAAATCCAGAGGAAACAAAAGAAATTCAGCGACAAGTGCAAGAACTACTCGACAAAGGTTACGTGCGTGAGTCTCTTAGTCCGTGTGCTGTTCCGGTTATTTTAGTGCCTAAAAAAGATGGAACATGGCGTATGTGTGTTGATTGTAGGGCTATTAATAATATCACGATACGTTATCGACACCCTATTCCACGTTTAGATGATATGCTTGATGAATTGAGTGGTGCCATTGTCTTTTCTAAAGTTGATTTGCGTAGTGGGTACCACCAGATTCGTATGAAATTGGGAGATGAATGGAAAACTGCTTTCAAAACTAAGTTCGGATTGTATGAGTGGTTAGTCATGCCTTTTGGGTTAACTAATGCACCTAGCACTTTCATGAGATTAATGAACGAGGTTTTGCGTGCCTTCATTGGAAAATTTGTGGTAGTATACTTTGATGACATATTAATCTACAGCAAATCTATGGATGAACATGTTGATCACATGCGTGCTGTTTTTAATGCTTTACGAGATGCACGTTTATTTGGTAACCTTGAGAAGTGCACATTTTGCACCGATCGAGTTTCGTTTCTTGGTTATGTTGTGACTCCACAGGGAATTGAGGTTGATCAAGCCAAGGTAGAAGCGATACATGGATGGCCTATGCCAAAGACTATCACACAGGTGCGGAGTTTCCTAGGACTTGCTGGCTTCTATCGCCGTTTTGTGAAGGACTTTAGCACCATTGCTGCACCTTTGAATGAGCTTACGAAGAAGGGAGTGCATTTTAGTTGGGGCAAAGTACAAGAGCACGCTTTCAACGTGCTGAAAGATAAGTTGACACATGCACCTCTCCTCCAACTTCCTGATTTTAATAAGACTTTTGAGCTTGAATGTGATGCTAGTGGAATTGGATTGGGTGGTGTTTTGTTACAAGAAGGCAAACCTGTTGCATATTTTAGTGAAAAATTGAGTGGGTCTGTTCTAAATTATTCTACTTATGATAAGGAATTATATGCTCTTGTGCGAACATTAGAAACATGGCAGCATTATTTGTGGCCCAAAGAGTTTGTTATTCATTCTGATCATGAATCTTTGAAACATATTCGTAGTCAAGGAAAACTGAACCGTAGACATGCTAAGTGGGTTGAATTTATCGAATCGTTTCCTTATGTTATTAAGCACAAGAAAGGAAAAGAGAATATCATTGCTGACGCTTTGTCTAGGAGATATACTTTGCTGAATCAACTTGACTACAAAATCTTTGGATTAGAGACGATTAAAGACCAATATGTTCATGATGCTGATTTTAAAGATGTGTTGCTGCATTGTAAAGATGGGAAAGGATGGAACAAATATATCGTTAGTGATGGGTTTGTGTTTAGAGCTAACAAGCTATGCATTCCAGCTAGCTCCGTTCGTTTGTTGTTGTTACAGGAAGCACATGGAGGTGGCTTAATGGGACATTTTGGAGCAAAGAAAACGGAGGACATACTTGCTGGTCATTTCTTTTGGCCCAAGATGAGAAGAGATGTGGTGAGATTGGTTGCTCGTTGCACGACATGCCAAAAGGCGAAGTCACGGTTAAATCCACACGGTTTGTATTTGCCTCTACCCGTTCCTAGTGCTCCTTGGGAAGATATTTCTATGGATTTTGTGCTGGGATTGCCTAGGACTAGGAAGGGACGTGATAGTGTGTTTGTGGTTGTTGATAGATTTTCTAAGATGGCACATTTCATACCATGTCATAAAACTGACGATGCTACTCATATTGCTGATTTGTTCTTTCGTGAAATTGTTCGCTTGCATGGTGTGCCCAACACAATCGTTTCTGATCGTGATGCTAAATTTCTTAGTCATTTTTGGAGGACTTTGTGGGCAAAATTGGGGACTAAGCTTTTATTTTCTACTACATGTCATCCTCAAACTGATGGTCAAACTGAAGTTGTGAATAGAACTTTGTCTACTATGTTAAGGGCAGTTCTAAAGAAGAATATTAAGATGTGGGAGGACTGTTTGCCTCATATTGAATTTGCTTATAATCGATCATTGCATTCTACTACAAAGATGTGCCCATTTCAGATTGTATATGGTTTGTTACCTCGTGCTCCTATTGATTTAATGCCTTTGCCATCTTCTGAAAAACTAAATTTTGATGCTACTAGGCGTGCTGAATTGATGTTAAAACTGCACGAAACTACTAAAGAAAACATAGAGCGTATGAATGCTAGATATAAGTTTGCTAGTGATAAAGGTAGAAAGGAAATAAATTTTGAACCTGGAGATTTAGTTTGGTTGCATTTGAGAAAGGAAAGGTTTCCTGAATTACGAAAATCTAAATTGTTGCCTCGAGCCGATGGACCGTTTAAAGTGCTAGAGAAAATTAACGACAATGCATATAGGCTAGATCTGCCTGCAGACTTTGGGGTTAGCCCCACATTTAACATTGCAGATTTAAAGCCCTACTTGGGAGAGGAAGTTGAGCTTGAGTCGAGGACGACTCAAATGCAAGAAGGGGAGAATGATGAAGACATCCACACTACTGATGCATCTATACCAATACAAGTACCAATTTCTGGTCCCATTACTCGCGCTCGTGCTCGTCAACTCAACCATCAGGTGATTACACTCTTGAGTTCATGTCCATCATATTTAGACCATGGAGACCCGTGCACTCTTGTTTTGCTTAGGAATCAGGGAGAAGACCGAAAGGGAAAAGGATTTGAACATGCTGGATTCGGACTGCAGAAGAACACCAACTTGTGACGGTCACCACGGTCAGATGCGGGCTCGGATTGGAATGTTCAAGCACAACATGGAAAGCTTATCAAGTCTACTTTCATATGGATCCGGAATTATAGTCATATCTGTTCTGAGGCCGCCGTAATCATTGTTTTCTTACCGAGACATTTCCTGCCTTTTCTGCCCATGGTGCTGCGTCACCCTATTTTGGCCCAATGGGTCGTGTATCAAGTTAGGTCCATTAGGGACGCATCCTAGGGTTGCAGCACGACCCCAATACCCTTGTGGTCGTCCTCCCATGTTTATAAACCCCCTAGCCGCCACCAAGAACAGCGGGTTTTGTTTAGATCAAGTTTAGCTCTCGCTACTTGCTTGCAAGCGCGCGTGCTAGTTCAGCCGCCCGTCTTCTTGTCTTCGGAACCCCACCATATTGGAGTTTGACTTTGAAACCTACATTTAGATCTGGTAATTCAGTACTTGTTCTACTTGTTCTTGCTAGTTCTTCGATTGCTTGCAGGACGAGTGCCCTAGTGGCCAGGGTGTCACGCTCCACAAGATCGTGACAGCCATAGGAGGTGGTGTATCGGTTGCTAAGGCGCAGCGTCTTTGGAAGGCTGTAGTCGGGCCGTGAACGTCGTCTCCTCCCCCAATCGAGTTATTCCACACCCTCTCATCGAAAGATCGGGCAATCACCCAACGGGTGCACATCAAGCGGGGCCCGCTTGACAGGCTCGTCCCTTCCCCCGAACGGACTCCGCGCATGGCGCACAGGTCGCCGGAAATCCAGCTCGTTCTGGTGGGCGTAGGGGCGTGGCCGGGGTATAAACTATTCCCGGGTATTCTCCCTGCTAGCTCACCCGTGCCAATTTCCCTGAGAACCACCACCGCCGTAGAGTTGTGCGCGCAGCGGAAGAACCTTCGCCAAACACCATTGCCGCCGACCCGAATTCGCTCTGCCGCCGTTGCCATTGCCGAGGTGCTGGCCCCTGGAGCTTCGCTGGTCTCGAAGGAAGGTGTCCGTGTCCGGATTGCTCTGGATTGACCACCAGCGTCGTCGGATTTCCTCGCCGTCATCGCGGGTCCGCCGTGCGCTGTGGGCAGACTACCTCGGTGCTATTGCCGGTATGAAAACCCCCCTCCGAAGTTCGCCATCGGGCCAATTACATTTTTTGGGTAGTAGAACGAATTGCGGTGCGCCTTTGGGGCGGATTCGACCAACGCCGGTGAGCAGCACCGTCGTGGGTGTAGCCTACCGCCGCGACTGAGCCTGGGTTGGGGGAGACATCTGCTGGTCGTTGGATAGGCGCGGGTCGGCTAGGATTAGTTCTCCGTGATACACCCAGCCCAGGTGGGGTTGGCCGAGGCCCAACAAATTAGGGTTGCCCGGAGCCCAACAATTCATCAAGCACACCCAACTCAGGGAAAGGCCCAATCGCCCGAAAAGACTAGTCCAATGGGGGAAGGGTAGCTCTCCCTTTTAAAGTGGCTTCCTCCTCCCAAGTTAAGCGAGGTGGGATAATTCTGAGGCTCACACGGTCGCCGTCCGACTACAATTGGGCCAACTGGGCCAATTGCATCTTTGCCAACGGGTAATAGTGGAGGATGTCCTCATCATTCCCACCTTCTTAAAATGGGCCCTAGCTCTGATACCAGATGATACACCCAGCCCAGGTGGGGTTGGCCGAGGCCCAACAAATTAGGGTTGCCCGGAGCCCAACAATTCATCAAGCACACCCAACTCAGGGAAAGGCCCAATCGCCCGAAAAGACTAGTCATAACTGATGTGCACCCGTTGGGTGATTGCCCGATCTTTCGATGAGAGGGTGTGGAATAACTCGATTGGGGGAGGAGACGACGTTCACGGCCCGACTACAGCCTTCCAAAGACGCTGCGCCTTAGCAACCGATACACCACCTCCTATGGCTGTCACGATCTTGTGGAGCGTGACACCCTGGCCACTAGGGCACTCGTCCTGCAAGCAATCGAAGAACTAGCAAGAACAAGTAGAACAAGTACTGAATTACCAGATCTAAATGTAGGTTTAAAGATCAAACTACAATATGGTGGGGTTCCGAAGACAAGAAGACGGGCGGCTGAACTAGCACGCGCGCTTGCAAGCAAGTAGCGAGAGCTAAACTTGATCTAAACAAAACCCGCTGTTCTTGGTGGCGGCTAGGGGGTTTATAAACATGGGAGGACGACCACAAGGGTATTGGGGTCGTGCTGCAACCCTAGGATGCGTCCCTAATGGACCTAACTTGATACACGACCCATTGGGCCAAAATAGGGTGACGCAGCACCATGGGCAGAAAAGGCAGGAAATGTCTCGGTAAGAAAACAATGATTACGGCGGCCTCAGAACAGATATGACTATAATTCCGGATCCATATGAAAGTAGACTTGATAAGCTTTCCATGTTGTGCTTGAACATTCCAATCCGAGCCCGCATCTGACCGTGGTGACCGTCACAAGTTGGTGTTCTTCTGCAGTCCGAATCCAGCATGTTCAAATCCTTTTCCCTTTCGGTCTTCTCCCTGATTCCTAAGCAAAACAAGAGTGCACGGGTCTCCATGGTCTAAATATGATGGACATGAACTCAAAAGTGTAATCACCTGATGGTTGAGTTGACGAGCACGAGCGCGAGTAATGGGACCAGAAATTGGTACTTGTATTGGTATAGATGCATCAGTAGTGTGGATGTCTTCATCATTCTCCCCTTCTTGCATTTGAGTCGTCCTCGACTCAAGCTCAACTTCCTCTCCCAAGTAGGGCTTTAAATCTGCAATGTTAAATGTGGGGCTAACCCCAAAGTCTGCAGGCAGATCTAGCCTATATGCATTGTCGTTAATTTTCTCTAGCACTTTAAACGGTCCATCGGCTCGAGGCAACAATTTAGATTTTCGTAATTCAGGAAACCTTTCCTTTCTCAAATGCAACCAAACTAAATCTCCAGGTTCAAAATTTATTTCCTTTCTACCTTTATCACTAGCAAACTTATATCTAGCATTCATACGCTCTATGTTTTCTTTAGTAGTTTCGTGCAGTTTTAACATCAATTCAGCACGCCTAGTAGCATCAAAATTTAGTTTTTCAGAAGATGGCAAAGGCATTAAATCAATAGGAGCACGAGGTAACAAACCATATACAATCTGAAATGGGCACATCTTTGTAGTAGAATGCAATGATCGATTATAAGCAAATTCAATATGAGGCAAACAGTCCTCCCACATCTTAATATTCTTCTTTAGAACTGCCCTTAACATAGTAGACAAAGTTCTATTCACAACTTCAGTTTGACCATCAGTTTGAGGATGACATGTAGTAGAAAATAAAAGCTTAGTCCCCAATTTTGCCCACAAAGTCCTCCAAAAATGACTAAGAAATTTAGCATCACGATCAGAAACGATTGTGTTGGGCACACCATGCAAGCGAACAATTTCACGAAAGAACAAATCAGCAATATGAGTAGCATCGTCAGTTTTATGACATGGTATGAAATGTGCCATCTTAGAAAATCTATCAACAACCACAAACACACTATCACGTCCCTTCCTAGTCCTAGGCAATCCCAGCACAAAATCCATAGAAATATCTTCCCAAGGAGCACTAGGAACGGGTAGAGGCAAATACAAACCGTGTGGATTTAACCGTGACTTCGCCTTTTGGCATGTCGTGCAACGAGCAACCAATCTCACCACATCTCTTCTCATCTTGGGCCAAAAGAAATGACCAGCAAGTATGTCCTCCGTTTTCTTTGCTCCAAAATGTCCCATTAAGCCACCTCCATGTGCTTCCTGTAACAACAACAAACGAACGGAGCTAGCTGGAATGCATAGCTTGTTAGCTCTAAACACAAACCCATCACTAACGATATATTTGTTCCATCCTTTCCCATCTTTACAATGCAGCAACACATCTTTAAAATCAGCATCATGAACATATTGGTCTTTAATCGTCTCTAATCCAAAGATTTTGTAGTCAAGTTGATTCAGCAAAGTATATCTCCTAGACAAAGCGTCAGCAATGATATTCTCTTTTCCTTTCTTGTGCTTAATAACATAAGGAAACGATTCGATAAATTCAACCCACTTAGCATGTCTACGGTTCAGTTTTCCTTGACTACGAATATGTTTCAAAGATTCATGATCAGAATGAATAACAAACTCTTTGGGCCACAAATAATGCTGCCATGTTTCTAATGTTCGCACAAGAGCATATAATTCCTTATCATAAGTAGAATAATTTAGAACAGACCCACTCAATTTTTCACTAAAATATGCAACAGGTTTGCCTTCTTGTAACAAAACACCACCCAATCCAATTCCACTAGCATCACATTCAAGCTCAAAAGTCTTATTAAAATCAGGAAGTTGGAGGAGAGGTGCATGTGTCAACTTATCTTTCAGCACGTTGAAAGCGTGCTCTTGTACTTTGCCCCAACTAAAATGCACTCCCTTCTTCGTAAGCTCATTCAAAGGTGCAGCAATGGTGCTAAAGTCCTTCACAAAACGGCGATAGAAGCCAGCAAGTCCTAGGAAACTCCGCACCTGTGTGATAGTCTTTGGCATAGGCCATCCATGTATCGCTTCTACCTTGGCTTGATCAACCTCAATTCCCTGTGGAGTCACAACATAACCAAGAAACGAAACTCGATCGGTGCAAAATGTGCACTTCTCAAGGTTACCAAATAAACGTGCATCTCGTAAAGCATTAAAAACAGCACGCATGTGATCAACATGTTCATCCATAGATTTGCTGTAGATTAATATGTCATCAAAGTATACTACCACAAATTTTCCAATGAAGGCACGCAAAACCTCGTTCATTAATCTCATGAAAGTGCTAGGTGCATTAGTTAACCCAAAAGGCATGACTAACCACTCATACAATCCGAACTTAGTTTTGAAAGCAGTTTTCCATTCATCTCCCAATTTCATACGAATCTGGTGGTACCCACTACGCAAATCAACTTTAGAAAAGACAATGGCACCACTCAATTCATCAAGCATATCATCTAAACGTGGAATAGGGTGTCGATAACGTATCGTGATATTATTAATAGCCCTACAATCAACACACATACGCCATGTTCCATCTTTTTTAGGCACTAAAATAACCGGAACAGCACACGGACTAAGAGACTCACGCACGTAACCTTTGTCGAGTAGTTCTTGCACTTGTCGCTGAATTTCTTTTGTTTCCTCTGGATTTGTCCTATATGGCGCACGATTCGGCAAAGATGCACCAGGAATAAGATCAATTTGGTGCTCAATCCCTCGTATAGGTGGCAGCCCCTCTGGTATCTCACTTGGAAATACATCAGAATACTCCTGCAAAATGTTAGTAATAACAGGAGGCAAAGAATGCTGCATATCTTGAATTGAAATCAAAGCATCCTTGCATACCAAGG
This sequence comes from Zea mays, assembly GCF_902167145.1. NCBI lineage: Eukaryota > Viridiplantae > Streptophyta > Magnoliopsida > Poales > Poaceae > Zea > Zea mays. The sequence goes on from NC_050098.1 coordinate 87,680,783, forward strand.
CGTAGGCAACAGTAGTGGAAGCAAATAATTCATTAACATCAGTTTTTGTTGCAAGCAAGCAATGTCCTTTCAATTTTATCCCATCTTTGTTATTACCAACAACTTTAATATTCTTGTTGTTCTCAGTTTTAGCTTTGGTAGCTTTAGCAACATCATCACGCACAATAGCCTCAGGGGACATGGGAAGCAAAATAATTTTCTTATCATGGTATATGAGAGAATATTGATTTGATCTACCATGATGCATACAATCTGAATCAAATTGCCATGGTCTACCTAGCAGAATATTACAAGCATCCATAGGCACAACATCACAGTCAACAACATCACGATATGAACCAATAGCAAAATTAATTCGTACCAGCTTGGTTACCTTGACCTTACCACTATTGTTGAGCCATTGAATGTGATATGGATGCGGGTGCGGTTTGGTCGTAAGTGCAAGCTTCTCCACCATGTCGCTGCTAGCCAAGTTGTTGCAGCTACCTCCATCAATGATCAAACGACATGAACGCTCCTTAATGACACACTTTGTTTGAAACAACGTATGTCGCTGATTCTGCTCTGCCTTCTCCATTTGTGCACTAAGCACACGCTGTACAATGAGGCTCTCATAATGCTCTGCATCATCTGCACCAATCTGTTCTTCGGGTGGTTCCTTAGTGCCTACATCATCAGCCGCAAGCAAAGCAAGTGTAGCTTCATCCAAATCACTAGCAGAGGAATACCCACCATCGTCTTTTACCACCAAAACACGCTGATTAGGACAATAACGCTGCACGTGTCCATAGCCCTTGCATCGATAACACAGAACATCTCTTGTTCTACCTGTGGAAGCTACTGAAGAGGCACTACCTGCGGGTTTCTGGGCAGATTTGGTTGCTGAATTTGTGGAAGATGCACGTGGTTTGTCGCTGGAGGAAGGCGGGGGTGCTGGTCGACTTGGCGAGGGAGTTGGTGCTAGTGTACGGCCGGTCATGGATGTAGTCGTGCGCTGTTGCCATGGTGTAGATTTTCCTGCAGAAACATTAGACCTTGCACTAGCACGTCGTCCCTGCACTTCCCTTTCAGCTTTGCAAGCAAGATGAAACAATCGGGTTACATTAGCATAATCTTTATAAGCAAGGATGTCCTGAATTTCCCTATTTAACCCGCCCAAAAATCTAGCCATAGCAGATTCCTCACCCTCCTCTATGTTACAACGCAGCATACCCATTTGTAATTCCTGATAATATTCTTCTACACTTTTAGTACCCTGTCTCAATTGTTGCAACTTGTTTAACATATCACGTGCATAATAAGAAGGAACAAATCTAGCCCGCATGACCCGTTTCAACGCATCCCAAGTTTGTGGCATGTTATTAGGATTCTTCTTACCATGTTCTATCCACCAAACAGAAGCAAATTCAGTAAACTCACTAGTAGCAGCTCTAACCCGCGCATTCTCAGGAAATTCATGGCATGCAAACTTTTGATCAACCGCAATCTCCCAAGTAATGTAAGCATCAGGGTCATATTTACCATCAAAAGGAGGTATTTTAAATTTAACCTTACTAAAAGCATCATCATTACCATGTACCTCACGTCGGTGAAAACCACCCATACCTCTACGGTTAGTACGTAGTCGCCGGCGATTAGGTGCTTCTTGGTCATCTTGTTCAGTATCAGCAACATAGTCATCCCAGTTACCTTCGGCGCCCTCATCACGCCCACCATTGATATTAGCATGCATCTCATCAAACCGCCTCAAGAGTGCGACAAGGCTCTTGTCAATATGAGCAACTGTCATTTCCACATTTGCAAGTTTGGTGTCCGTGTCGATCTGTGTGGCCTCCAATTGCCCCATCTTTTCATTCGTCACCTGCATGTCATTATCAAGACCTTCCGTGTGCGTCTTCACTAGCCTTACAAAGTGTTGTATGATACCCTTGGTGCGAGGAGAGTGTGGCATATTACGAGAAGCATCATCAACCTCCAATCCTGCCATGGTTAGACGAACAGAGGCAACAAGAAAAAAAAACGTGAAGGAATAAAAACTCTACAACTATTAGGATGTAGCTACTGCAAGGCGCTCACTCTCAACCTGCCACACAAGCTCTTACCAATTCTTACCTTGCACAACAGGAGGGGTCAGCAACCAACAAGTCTGCAACCGTGGAATAAGTGTATCGGTGCCGCAGCAACACGACCTGTCAAACTGTAGTCGAAATATGTAGAGTTGTAGGTGGGCTGAAGCAAGGAATACACTAGTACCACGTTAGTTACAAAAGCAAGCTGAATAATCGTTCAACGGTGGTACTGTGCTGGTCCTAGGCTAAACCAGGCTAGAGACGTGAGCCTAGGCACAAAGGTAGTCACTGAAAAAGAACAACTAGCACAGCACAAAGAGAAACAACAGATTTAGAGATTCAGCCCCCTTCTTCTTCTTTTCCTTTTTTTTTTCTTTTCTATTCTTTTTTTTCTTCTTCTTCTGTTTTTTTTTGCAGGGGCCTAAACCCTTTTTTTCACTATGACAACCCAAACAATAAAGATATTGCTAACAACCCCTTTAAATCAGATTTAACAAATCTTGTTAATATAGGAAGTCCAGAAATCTCTACGATGATTGCGGAGCGCTCAGAACGAATTTTGAGATAAGGTCAGATCCGTTGGAAAGAAGATAAGATAAGCTTTCCAGATTGTATTTAAACTTCCAAATCGGATATGATATGTATCCGTGGTGGCAAAAACGAACCAGAGATGTTTTTGGTGATGGTGGATTTCGTGGTGACCAAAACGTGGTAGAACTCAAAACTCTAAAGGAATAAACTAAGACCAGCAACTCGACACAACCGATGCAACCAAAAACTCAACAAGCCCTAACTAAGTAGTACTAGTAAATGCTCAATGGTTTATAGGATTGCGGTAAAACTAATCTACTATTTTTTGGCTTTTTCTGGACTATAGGAGATAAGAAAACAGCGAAGAAAAGTAAATCTCTCACCGATAAACCTTGCTTTGATACCAACTGATGTGCACCCGTTGGGTGATTGCCCGATCTTTCGATGAGAGGGTGTGGAATAACTCGATTGGGGGAGGAGACGACGTTCACGGCCCGACTACAGCCTTCCAAAGACGCTGCGCCTTAGCAACCGATACACCACCTCCTATGGCTGTCACGATCTTGTGGAGCGTGACACCCTGGCCACTAGGGCACTCGTCCTGCAAGCAATCGAAGAACTAGCAAGAACAAGTAGAACAAGTACTGAATTACCAGATCTAAATGTAGGTTTAAAGATCAAACTACAATATGGTGGGGTTCCGAAGACAAGAAGACGGGCGGCTGAACTAGCACGCGCGCTTGCAAGCAAGTAGCGAGAGCTAAACTTGATCTAAACAAAACCCGCTGTTCTTGGTGGCGGCTAGGGGGTTTATAAACATGGGAGGACGACCACAAGGGTATTGGGGTCGTGCTGCAACCCTAGGATGCGTCCCTAATGGACCTAACTTGATACACGACCCATTGGGCCAAAATAGGGTGACGCAGCACCATGGGCAGAAAAGGCAGGAAATGTCTCGGTAAGAAAACAATGATTACGGCGGCCTCAGAACAGATATGACTATAATTCCGGATCCATATGAAAGTAGACTTGATAAGCTTTCCATGTTGTGCTTGAACATTCCAATCCGAGCCCGCATCTGACCGTGGTGACCGTCACAAGTTGGTGTTCTTCTGCAGTCCGAATCCAGCATGTTCAAATCCTTTTCCCTTTCGGTCTTCTCCCTGATTCCTAAGCAAAACAAGAGTGCACGGGTCTCCATGGTCTAAATATGATGGACATGAACTCAAAAGTGTAATCACCTGATGGTTGAGTTGACGAGCACGAGCGCGAGTAATGGGACCAGAAATTGGTACTTGTATTGGTATAGATGCATCAGTAGTGTGGATGTCTTCATCACTCCGTGGATCGGTTCGATCATGACCGTTCATCGTCGGATCACCGAGTGGGAGCAGACCACGGTACAAGAATGAATTCGGGTCGCGGATCGTTGATCGGACGGCATTGGCTGGGTACCGTTTCAGCTTATGTCCTAACTAATCTGCGCCACTCATTGTTGATCAAACGGTTAAAAATAGAACTTACCCCTTCGCGATGGCATTAAGCTTAAGAGTCCTCGAATTTTCTATAAACCAACCCGCGGTCCAGGCTGGCTGTTCCCTGTGTCTTAGGATTTTTACCCCGTGGCCCCTGCACTTCTTTGTAAATGAGGCCCAGTCCAGTAGTGAATTAAATGGATTAAATGAAATAGAAATTGGATTTTTAATATGAAAATAAACCTTAGAACTTGTTTATTCCATAGAAAATGCATATGAACTCCAAATCACTCCATTCCGGTTGCAAAAATTTGGTAATTTTATTCTCTAACACTTAGTGTCTCTGTTTTATCATGACAACAGTAAGAAAATTAATCCCACATTTAATCCTATTTTAAACACATAAAACCTTTGAAAATCCATAACTTAAATTCTATAACTCCAAAAATTATGATTCCTGTTCCTAGAATTTTATTTTAATATGTAGAATATTTCTGTGTATTTTGTTTATATGTTTGGTGTAATGTTAATTTCTCTATATGCACTGTGCTTGTTTGTACTGTGGCGAGTAGAAGAACTCGTGACCGAGGATCCTGGTGAGCAGCAGATTGAAGTAGCTGAGCAGGAGCTCATTGAAGGCAAGTTGTGCCCTTGATTCACTTTTGTTACCCAATAATGTTCTTTATAATCATCTACCATGCATAGGTTAATTTTGATGGGACCCGATAGGTCACCGTAGATTGTTTATCTCATTACCTTGTTCACCCCTGAATCACTTGGGTAGTTTTGCTATTGCTTTACATGGTTTTGGGATAATCATTTATTATATCTATGTTCCAATTCTTTTGTTATTCTATTTATGTTCATGTCAAGATCATTAATGTTAATTGGAACATAGAGCTTAACTTGAGAAACACGTGCCACCACAAGGGTTTATGGACGCCCTTGGCTGATTAATTAGGAAAGCTAGTGGAAGACTACCTTACCCGAAAGGGGCAAGGGCAGTAGGGGAGTTGCATGCAAGGAGGTTCTCGGGTTGATTTAGCTGCGATGGCGGTCGGACGGGGGATTCTTGCAAGTGCTCTTCTCATAAACTGTAGCGGGTTTTCGGAAGCTAGTGGAACTTTGTAAAGGCCTCGTAGTGGATCCCTAGCCATTCACCTAGGTAGTGTCTAAGGGCCTAGCTAACCCTGGCGACATGGGATACACGACTTGTGGGTAAAGGGTACAACCTCTGCAGAGTGTAAAACTGGTATACTAGCCGAGCTCACGGTCATGAGCGGCTCAGGACTCTCTGATGATTAAATTATGAAACCTAAATTCAATTTTGTCATTTGCATATGCATGGGTTTATTATTAATTTTGTTCTATTATTTTATTTAAGGTTTGGTATTTACTTACACTTAATAATTGCTAATAAAATTTTGACCAACTACTTAAAAGCAATGCTCAGCTTTAACCATTATCTTTGATAAGCCTTACACTCCATGAGCTCCCACCTTTGGTGAGTTCATGTCACATTATTCCCCACAACTTGTTGAGCGATGATCATGTGTGAGCTCACCCTTGCTGTCTCACACCCCCCCACAGGAGAAGAACAGGTTGTTCAGGAGGAGCCACAAGGCGAGGAGTTTGATCTGATCTAGGTGGCGTTTCTCAGTTGACATTGGCGCCGACGATCCTTAGTTCGTTTTATCTTTATTATTATTTTATTTTGTAATAAGTCTTCCGCTATGTAATAAATACTATGATGTTTTATGACATTTATCTCTATACACTCTGTTATTATATATGTTGTCTTCTTGGCGCATGTATGAGATGCACCTGGCTTTGTTCCTTAAAGCCGGGTGTGACAGAAGTGGTATCAGAGGAAATGTTGACTGTAGGACGAAACCTAGATAGAAATGGACAGGCCCTTTCCTACTTACCTTACTCTGACTCATTCTATACTCATCTCATCTTGATCTTGTCTCACCTTTTGCTGTTCTACTCTGATCATTCTTACCTCCTCTATTCTAAGACAAGATGGGTTTCACACCTTGGAATCCTACCACTATGATCTTTTAAGAGATAGGGAACCCAAGACAAAATTTAAAACTATTTTCTTTATTTAAAAAAAAGATTGGTTGATTGTGCTGATGATAAATGTCTGATTTGCTTCTTTGATTGATTGGATTATTATAGATGGACATCTTAGCATGTACCACCATAAGGTATTGAATTAGCTATGGTAGGTAAGATATTAATCCGCTTAGCTAATAAAATCTTCCAAAGTAACCTGATTTGTAAATACCTGCCTTGTCTACTATTCTCTTACCATATGTATCTAACTCAGATGGTCAATACCAGGCGGGGTGGTGGAATTGATTTACCTCCCAATCGACACACTCGGAGGATATTTAGACAACCCCAGCCACAACCAGTAGAGATGGATCCTCCACCACCGCCTCCACCGGCAGGAATTGACCCACTGGTTGCAGCTCAGATGAGGATGATGCAACAGATGGCGGACACTATGACAGATATGCGTGCTCAGATGCAGCAGGAACGCCAGGAGATGCGCCAAGAGCGGGAGGATATACGTCGAGAGCTACGCCAAGAACGAGAAGAGATACGTCAGGAAAGGAGGGCGCAACAATAGCAGCTGCAACAGCAAATGCAACAGCAACAGCAACAAGTACCACTGCCTCCACCACCACCACCAGTTCCACCCCGTGATAAGCATAGGGAGTTCATGAGTCATAAGCCACCTACATTCGCTAGCTCACCTGATCCACTGGACGCGGATGATTGGCTGAAGTCCGTTGAGAAGATGCTGAATATTGCACAATGTACTGACCGGGAGAAGGTTTTATATGCTTCTGGACGTCTGACAGGTCCTGCTGCTGACTGGTGGGATTCATATACTGCTGCCCACGATGCTGCTGATACTATCACTTGGGCAGAGTTCAGTACACAGTTCAGGAATTATCATATACCAACTGGATTGATGAAGATTAAGAAGAAGGAATTTCTATCGCTGAAGCAAGGAAGCATGACAGTCAGCGAGTACCGCGACAAGTTTATCCAGTTATCCAGATATGCCCCTGATGAAGTTGCTGAAGATGAGAGGAAGCAGGAGCATTTTATTGAAGGACTTAATGGACCACTGCAGTATGCTCTAGTGGCACATACATTTCCATCATTTCAGAGGCTGCTTGATAAGGCCCTGGCTATTGAACACAAGCGTGTTCAGCTGGGAGATTTGAAGAGAAAGGCTATATCTCAAGGACAAGGAAGCAGCAGTGTTCGACCTCGCTACAGTTCACCCCAGGGTACACCAGCTCGCACTGGCGGAGGCCAGCGCCCAATTCAGCAATCACCTTTGAGGACTCCACCTCCTCGATAGGCTACCCCTACCGGCACCCCGACGAAGTTCTCAGGACAGAGTCCATGCACTACTTGTTACAAGTGTGGGAAGACTGGTCACTATGCAAATGTCTGCCCACAGAGGATTGCTACTACTCCAGTTCAGAACAGGCAGCAAACTCCAGGATCTGGCAAGGGATATTCTATTGCCAAGGTTAATCAAGTCAGCGTTGATGCTACTCCAGATGGTGTTGACATCGTGCTTGGTATGTTTTATGTTAATGCTATTCCTGCAACCATCTTATTTGATTCTGGTGCTACACATTCATTTATGTCTGCTAGATATGCCAACACAAATGAAATACCACTGCTAAATATGAGAAAACCAATGATAGTAATTACACCTAAAGGGCCTGTTGAGGCGAATCAAATGACACGTAGATTGACATTGACCATTATGGGTAGAGAATTTGGAGCTACTGCTATAATATTAGAGTCAAGCAGTATAGATCTGATCCTTGGTATGTCATGGTTAAGAAAGGCAAAGGCCGTTACAGCATGTGGTAGAGGTACCGTAGAACTCACTACCACTAAAGGAGAAAGATTTCAAGTTAATATTGCAGTAACCTCCTCATCCATGCGTGCAATGTTCTTTATACCTGAGGAGTTTGTTGGTGACAACATCCGGGTGGTTAGAGATTTTCCGGATGTCTTTCCAGAGGAGTTACCAGGGATGCCACCTGATAGAGAAGTTGAGTTTGTTATTGATCTCTTACCTGGAACCGCCCCTATTTCTAAACGGCCATATAGGATGTCCGTAGAGGAGTTGAAGGAACTTAAGAAGCAGTTAACTGAGTTACAAGAGGCTGGGTACATTTGTCTGAGTTCCTCACCTTGGGGAGCGCCGGTTCTGTTTGTACAGAAGAAGGATGGATCACAGCGGATGTGTGTGGATTATAGATCTCTTAATGATGTCACTGTGAAGAACAAGTATCCGTTGCCCCGTATTGAGGATCTATTTGATCAGATGAGAGGTGCTAGAGTATTCTCGAAGATTGATCTCCGATCCGGTTACCATCAGATGAGGATTAGACCATCGGATATTCCTAAGACGACTTTCTCGACTCGATATGGATTATATGAGTTTACGGTTATGTCGTTTGGATTAACCAATGCACCAGCTTATTTTATGAACTTGATGAATAAGGTGTTTATGGAGTACTTGGATAGATTCGTCGTGGTGTTCATCGACGACATTCTTATTTATTCCCAGAGTGATAGCGATCATGAGGAACATCTGAGATTGGTGCTGCAGAAGCTACGAGATAATCAACTCTACGCCAAGTTTAGCAAATGCGAGTTTTGGATTGGCGAGGTGCCATTTCTTGGTCATATTATTTCTAATGGAGGAATTTCAGTGGATCCTGCTAAAGTTAAGGAGATAATGGAGTGGAGAGTACCCACTACAGTTACTGAGATTCGGAGTTTCTTGGGATTAGCAGGATATTATCGGAGATTTATTGAAGGATTTTCTAAGATTGCTAAGCCTATGACTTCGCTTTTGGAGAAAGGAAGAGAATTTAAGTGGGACGAGAAGTGTCAAGACAGCTTTGATCAATTGAAGAAAAGATTGATGTCGCCACCAGTATTGGTTATGCCCGACCTACAGAAAGGATTTGATATCTATTGTGATGCATGTGGCCAAGGCTTAGGATGTGTGCTTATGCAAGAAGGACATGTGATTGCCTATGCGTCTCGTCAGTTACGGAAACATGAATTGAACTACCCCACTCATGACTTGGAATTGGCAGCCGTTGTGCATGCGCTTAAGATTTGGAGACACTATATCATGGGGACCAAGTGCCAAGTATATACGGATCATAAGAGTTTGAAGTATATATTCACTCAGAAGGATCTCAACCTTAGGCAATGCCGTTGGTTGGAGCTTATTAAGGATTATGATTTGGAGATTCACTATCACCCGGGCAAGGCAAATTTGGTTGCAGATGCCTTGAGTCGAAAGGAGCATGTTCATTCAGCTATTGTTGCCCAGCTACCTGATGAGATTGTCGAGGACTTCAGGAGACTCAACCTGGGGATAGTTGCTCATACTAAAGGAGTTACGATTGATGTGGAACCTACTTTGGAGCAAGAAATCCGCAAAGGTCAACTTGATGATGCTAAAATAAAAGAAATTAAGGATCTGATTACTGTGGGTCGAGTTCCGGAATTCACGGAAGATGAGCAAGGCACTGTTTGGTTCAAGGACAGGATATGTGTTCCTGATATTGAAAGCATTCGAGAGACTATTTTAAAGGAGGCCCATGACTCGGACTATTCTATTCATCCTGGTAGTACTAAGACGTATCAGGATTTGAAACAGAAGTATTGGTGGTATGGATTGAAAAGAGATGTAGCTGCACATGTGGCTATGTGCGACGTATGTCAAAGAGTTAAGGCTGAACACCAGAGGCCAGCCGAACTACTGCATCCACTGAAGATACCCGAGTGGAAATGGGAAGAGATTGGTATGGATTTTATTACTGGATTGCCTCGCACCCAGAAAGGATATGATGCTATATGGGTGATTGTGGATAGATTGACTAAAGTGGCTCACTTTATTCCTGTCAAGACTACTTATAAAGGTTCTCAGCTAGCAGAGTTATATATGGCTCGGATTGTGTGTTTACATGGAGTACCAAAGAAGATCGTGTCTGATCGAGGTTCACAGTTTACCTCAAGATTTTGGAGAAGCTTTCATGAGAACATGAGTACAAAGTTGAATTTTAGTACAGCTTATCACCCTCAGACTGATGGACAGACTGAAAGGACAAATCAAGTCTTGGAGGATATGTTGAGAGCTGGTGCCCTTCAGCATGGTGGAAGTTGGGATAAAAGTCTACCCTATGCTGAATTCTCATATAACAATAGCTATCAGGCCAGTCTGAAGATGTCACCTTTTGAAGCTTTATATGGGAGGAAGTGCAGAACTCCTTTATATTGGGATCAGACTGGAGAAAGACAGTTCTTTGGGCCTGAACTGATTCAAGAAGCAGAAGAACAAGTCCGTATAATTCGAGAGAATTTGAGGGTGGCTCAAACCAGGCAAAAGAGTTACGCTGATAATAGAAGGAGGCCACTGGAATTTGAAGAAGGAGATTATGTGTACCTCAAGGTGTCACCACTTCGTGGAATGAGGAGATTCAAAGTTAAGGGCAAATTGTCCCCTCGCTATATTGGACCATTCTTGATCTTTAGGCGAGTTGGGGAGATGGCATACCAACTCGAGTTACCGGATAGTCTATCGGATGTGCATAATGTGTTCCACGTATCTCAACTGAAGAAATGTCTCCGTGTCCCTGAGGAACAGTTACCAATGGAAGAGCTCAGTGTTCAGGGTGATTTGACTTACACGGAGTACCCGATCAAGATTTTGGATACATTGACTCGAGTTACAAGAAATAAGGTGATAAAGATGTGCAGAGTGCAATGGAGTCACCACGGTGAAGATGAAGCAACTTGGGAAAGAGAAGAAGAGCTTCACATAGATTTTCCCCACCTTTTCTCTAGTTCTTCTTAAATCTCGAGGACGAGATTATTTTTAAGGGGGGTAGGATTTGTAACACCCACTTTGTATTTGCTAGAAATAATACCAATAGAGAAACAATTTCTCTTTATGGGAGTTTGATCTTTATGCATCATCATATGTGAACATCATGCCAAAAAAAAACAATTAATAAAAAGATATGCTACTAAACCATTGCATCATGCTGGTATTTTTATTTTGTGTGCATTTTGTGACAATATAGAATAATGTGAAATATACCCAAGTCCAAAGTAGAATTTAAGAATCAAAGGGAAATTCAAGAATTTAAAATAAGAGGAAGAAAGAGAGAAATGATATAAGAATATAAATGATATACAAATATATCTCCAAATTTGAAACTTCTTTATGGCGCCATGTAATCTAAGTATAAATCTGTCACAAGTTTGAATTCAAATTAGGATTTAAATTTGAATTGGTAAAATAATAAAGAAAAACAGAAAATAGAAACAAAAGAAAAAGAGAAAATCAGTGATGGGCTCGTGTAGGCGCAATTCGGCCCATCTCCACTATCCCTTTTCCTGCCTAGCCCAACTACTCCCGCTCCCTCTGATTCGTGGGGCCACACGTCATACCGCGCGCGCGCCTGCGAATTCCACTGTCAGCGTGTCACTGATTGGCGGGGCCCGCTTGACAGGCTCGTCCCCTCCCCCGAACGGACTCCGCGCATGGCGCACAGGTCGCCGGAAATCCAGCTCGTTCTGGTGGGCGTAGGGGCGTGGCCGGGGTATAAACTAGTGCCGGGTATTCTCCCTCCTAGCTCACCCGTGCCAATTTCCCTGAGAACCACCACCACCGTAGAGTTGTGCGCGCGGCGGAAGAACCTTCACCAAACACCATTGCCGCCGACCCGAATTCGCTCTGCCGCCGTTGCCATTGCCGAGGTGCTGGCCCCTGGAGCTTCGCTGGTCTCGAAGGAAGGTGTCCGTGTCCGGATTGCTCTGGATTGACCACCAGCGTCGTCGGATTTCCTCGCCGTCATCGCGGGTCCGCCGTGCGCTGTGGGCAGACTACCTCGGTGCTATTGCCGGTATGAAAACCCCCCTCCGAAGTTCGCCATCGGGCCAATTACATTTTTCGGGTAGTAGAACGAATTGCGGTGCGCCGTTGGGGCGGATTCGACCAACGCCGGTGAGCAGCACCGTCGTGGGTGTAGCCTACCGCCGCGACCGAGCCTGGGTTGGGGGAGACATCTGCTGGCCGTTGGATAGGCGCGGGTCGGCTAGGATTAGTTCTCCGTGGATCGGTTCGATCATGACTGTTCATCGTCGGATCACCGAGTGGGAGCAGACCACGGTACAAGAATGAATTCGGGTCGCGGATCGTTGATCGGACGGCATTGGTTGGGTACCGTTTCAGCTTATGTCCTAACTAATCTGCGCCACTCATTGTTGATCAAACGGTCCAAAATAGAACTTACCCCTTCGCGATGGCATTAAGCTTAAGAGACCTCGAATTTTCTATAAACCAACCCGCGGTCCAGGCTGGCTGTTCCCTGTGTCTTAGGATTTTTACCCCGTGGCCCCTGCACTTCTTTGTAAATGAGGCCCAGTCCAGTAGTGAATTAAATGGATTAAATGAAATAGAAATTGGATTTTTAATATGAAAATAAACCTTAGAACTTGTTTATTCCATAGAAAATGCATATGAACTCCAAATCACTCCATTCCAGTTGCAAAAATTTGGTAATTTTATTCTCTAACACTTAGTGTCTCTGTTTTATCATGACAACAGTAAGAAAATTAATCCCACACTTAATCCTATTTTAAACACATAAAACCTTTGAAAATCCATAACTTAAATTCTATAACTCCAAAAATTATGATTCCTGTTCCTAGAATTTTATTTTAATATGTAGAATATTTCTGTGTATTTTGTTTATATGTTTGGTGTAATGTTAATTTCTCTATATGCACTGTGCTTGTTTGTACTGTGGCGAGTAGAAGAACTCGTGACCGAGGATCCTGGTGAGCAGCAGATTGAAGTAGCTGAGCAGGAGCTCATTGAAGGCAAGTTGTGCCCTTGATTCACTTTTGTTACCCAATAATGTTCTTTATAATCATCTACCATGCATAGGTTAATTTTGATGGGACCCGATAGGTCACCCTAGATTGTTTATCTCATTACCTTGTTCACCCTGAATCACTTGGGTAGTTTTGCTATTGCTTTACATGGTTTTGGGATAATCATTTATTATATCTATGTTCCAATTCTTTTGTTATTCTATTTATGTTCATGTCAAGATCATTAATGTTAATTGGAACATAGAGCTTAACTTGAGAAACACGTGCCACCACAAGGGTTTATGGACGCCCTTGGCTGATTAATTAGGAAAGCTAGTGGAAGACTACCTTACCCGAAAGGGGCAAGGGCAGTAGGGGAGTTGCATGCAAGGAGGTTCTCGGGTTGATTTAGCTGCGATGGCGGTCGGACGGGGGATTCTTGCAAGTGCTCTTCTCATAAACTGTAGCGGGTTTTCGGAAGCTAGTGGAACTTTGTAAAGGCCTCGTAGTGGATCCCTAGCCATTCACCTCGGTAGTGTCTAAGGGCCTAGCTAACCCTGGCGACATGGGATACACGACTTGTGGGTAAAGGGTACAACCTCTGCAGAGTGTAAAACTGGTATACTAGCCGAGCTCACGGTCATGAGCAGCTCAGGACTCTCTGATGATTAAATTATGAAACCTAAATTCAATTTTGTCATTTGCATATGCATGGGTTTATTATTAATTTTGTTCTATTATTTTATTTAAGGTTTGGTATTTACTTACACTTAGTAATTGCTAATAAAATTTTGACCAACTACTTAAAAGCAATGCTCAGCTTTAACCATTCTCTTTGATAAGCCTTACACTCCATGAGCTCCCACCTTTGGTGAGTTCATGTCACATTATTCCCCACAACTTGTTGAGCGATGATCATGTGTGAGCTCACCCTTGCTGTCTCACACCCCCCCACAGGAGAAGAACAGGTGGTTCAGGAGGAGCCACAAGGCGAGGAGTTTGATCTGATCTAGGTGGCGTTTCTCAGTTGACATTGGCGCCGACGATCCTTAGTTCGTTTTATCTTTATTATTATTTTATTTTGTAATAAGTCTTCCGCTATGTAATAAATACTCTGATGTTTTATGACATTTATCTCTATACACTCTGTTATTATATATGTTGTCTTCTTGGCGCATGTATGAGATGCACCTGGCTTTGTTCCTTAAAGCCGGGTGTGACAGATTTCATCCCATTTCCACTAAGGAATTCGCAACGGCTGTAACGATCCAGCTGGCCTCTGATGCTCTACCTTGATCCTTTGACAACTATCACTTACGGCCACATGCTTTGCGATTTCCCTTTTCATTCCGTACCACCAGAACTTCTTCTTCAGATCCTGATACATCTTCTCACTGCTAGGGTGTATAGAATAAGCTGTCTCATGAGCTTCCTTGAGGATCAACTCCCGAATGGACTGGACATTGGGAACACACAAGCGGTCCTTGAACCATACCACACCTTCAGCATCTTCCCAAAAATCTTTGCCTCTTCCTTCTAGAATCAGTTGCCGGATTTCACTCATCTTCTCATCATTCTTCTGTGCTTCCTTGATTTCCCGTTCCAAGGTGGGTTCCAACTCAACTGTTACCCCTCGCATGCTGTTCAGAAATCTGAGGTTCAACCTGTCAAACTCTTTGGCTAACTCATAGGGCAACGGATGAGCGACCATCATATTGACTTGAATTTTCCTGCTCAAAGCATCTGCTACTACGTTCGCTTTGCCTGGATGGTAATGAATCTCTATTTCATAATATTTGATCAATTCTAACCATCTTCTTTGCCTCATATTTAGCTCTGACTGAGTGAATATGTACTTCAGACTCTTGTGGTCTATGTAAACATCACATTTCTGTCCGTACAGATAGTGACTCCAGGTCTTCAGTGCATGAACCACTGCTGCTAACTCCAGGTCATGGATTGGATAATTCTTCTCATGAACCTTCAACTGTCGGGACGAGTAAGCCACAACTCTTCCCTCTTGCATCAATACGCATTGATGAGGACATTACTATGAGTACGACTACACCAGCAGCACCTCCACATCAAGGGCCAATCACTCGGGCCCGTGCCAGAGATCTTAACTACGTCATGCTACTGAAGAATGAGGGCCCAGAAGAATAGACGACCAGCCCAACTGCGACCCATAGTGGACGACCTAGGGTTGGCCGCCCCTAGGGGCTGTGCCCCCTCTCTATTTATCCAGGAGCTGCGCCTCCTTTGTTCTTTGAGTTTTGTTTTACGTTAGCTTTAGCTACTCTTGAACACGCGCAAATCAGCGCTGTCTTCGTGTATTCAGAACTCCACCCTCGAGTAATAGATTAGATTCCTCACATCCTTTTCTTGTTCGTTCTTCGATTGCGCATAGGAAACGATCTTCGTGATCAGGCCGATCTCGCATCAGCAAGGTCGATAACCACAGGGAGTTGGTTCAGCGATTGCATTGGCGCCTCGGGCTTGCTCGTCGTAGTCAGCTCGCAAGGGTCATCTTCCGCCAAATCGGAATTATCTCCACTCGCCGAAAGATCAGGCACCTCAGCTATATCAAGTGGTATCATATTTCCAGGTTGATCGGTGAGTTTATCGAGTGTTTTTTTTCTCCTACAGACCACAAAACCACATAAAAATTCAGGTTAGACCTTATCTCAACAACCTTTTGAGCCTCGTACTTTCTTTCAATAATATGCATTGTTGAATTTGTGTGCTTTCGCGTCATTTGTTGTTGGTCGCATTGTGTTTTTCACCATTCAAACCCTAGCGCGCCGCCACCATCTCCCGTTTGATCACGCCACAAACCGAGTCAAAATTGTTTCCTTGTTTTTCTCCTTTGGTTACGTAAAAAAAATAGAAACAAAAAAAGAAAAAAGGAAAACAAAAGAGAAAGGATAGAACCAGAGAACAAACAAAAAATAGGGAAAGGAAATAAAGCGGTTGTCTCATCTCGGTCGTTTTTAACCATAACTTGAGGTACCTTCCTTAAACCGGGCATAACTTTTCGCTCGGTTGTTCAAAAAATCTGAAATTTTTACAGGAGCTTGTTGACACCATTCTGAGGCAAGCCAAACTCGCCTTCGACCTATTTGGTTTCGATAAAATTGTCAAAAAATTCAGGAAAATAAAGAAAAAATTCGTTAAAGTTGTTGCACGCTTTTCAGAGAACTTGCTCGTTTTCTGTAGACCACATCTGATCTCTGTTTTAGGTGAAACTTCGTGTAGCTCCTATTTTGTTGCCTCTTGTGCTGAGAAAAATATCAAAAAATCATACAAAAAAGAAAAACAAAATCACTTGTGATTCCTACTAGTGCCTTTTTGGCCTCGCTAGTACAATATTTACGGTACTGCCATTCTGCTAGTTCCATCCGTCCTTTGCACTTGTGGCCAGCAATATAGTTTCGTGTTTTGCACTATAATTCAACTTTGCATTATTGTTTGATCGTGCTAATCCTTGACTTGAGTGCAGCCTACCCAGAACTCCACATATTTCTACGACGAGCTGGTTTCAGTTTCTCCAGGCAATCGCTCATCCAATCTTTCACCGGTACCACCTGTTGGTTGCAGTTCACCACTGTGGCTTGGTAAGAACGGATAAGAACTTGATAACAGCATTCCATTGAGCGAGTTGTCACCACCATTCCCCTGTTGTCGTCAGTTTTTCTCCTTTTGGTGTTTTGGTGTTTGCGCTAACTATGGTAGGAGCAAACAACACGGTGGATGCCTAGTTGCAGGAAGTAAGGGGACAAATTGATGGAGTTGCTGCTGACATTAGGACGATGCATGAACGGCTTGATTCAACGGTCACTTCGACGACTGCGCGTTTCAACCAGCTCGACCTTGCTGAAACGGCGACTCGCACCACACTCGACACCATCCTGGCACGCCTTGATGCGTTGACCACAAGGATGGAGCAGGACTACGGCGGTGACACTGAGCAGGAAGATGGAGATCGCCGTGGTCGTGCATGCCGTGTGGTTCGTCATTCCCCTAATGACTTATTTGCTAAGATTAAATTTAAAGTTCCATCTTTTAATGGTAAATATGATCCTGCTGTATATCTTGATTGGGAATTGGAGGTAGAACATAAATTTTCATGCCATGATATTCCTGCTAATAGCCAAGTGAAGGCTGCCATTAGTGAATTTACTGATTTTGCTTTAATTTGGTGGCGTGAGTATAAACAAAAACTTCCCATTAACAGTGTCACTATTTGGACCCAATTAAAAACTGCCATGCACCACAGATTCGTTCCTTCCTATTATGCCCGTGATTTGCTTAACAAAATGCAGCGTTTTCAACAAGGTTCACAATCTGTTGAGGAATATTACGAGGAGTTACAAAAGGGTATGCTTCGTTGTAGTTTGGTTGAGTCAGATGACGCTGCTCTGGCGCGTTTTCGTGGTGGTTTGAACAGGGAAATTCAGAATATACTTGATTATAAGGATTATTTTGATATAACCACATTGTTTGAATATGCTTGCAAAGCTGAACGTGAAGTGCAGGGACGACAATCAAAGACATATACTAACTCTTTTGCAGTCCGGGGTTCGACACACAACTCAACTCCTTCCAGCCCTGCACCTTCTACGCCTAGCACTACACCGCGCACAGGGACGGCTAAGCCAGCGGCGCCCCCTGCCAAAGGCGCCGTTTCTTCCACAGGACATACACGGGATATTCAGTGCCATCGTTGCAGAGGGTTTGGGCACATGATTCGGGACTGCCCAAACAAGCGTACCTTGCTTATACGTGACAATGGTGAGTACTCTTTAGCCAGTGATTCCGAGAAAACTAGTCATGCTATGATTGCCACTAACCATGCAGAAAATGAGGAAGTCCACGTTGATCCCATCGATGCCGATAGGTATGAGAGTCTTGTTGTGCAGCATGTTCTCAGCACACAGGTTGGCCAGGCCGAAAAAAATCAGCGACACACTCTATTCCATACCAAGGGCGTTGTGCACGAACGGTCGATTCGCATCATCATCGATAGTGGCAGCTGCAACAATTTGGCAAGTACAGCTTTGGTACAGAAATTATCTGATGTGCACCCGTTCGGTGATTGCCCGATCTTTCGATGAGAGGGTGTGGAATAACTCGATTGGGGAAGGAGACGACGTTCACGGCCCGACTACAGCCTTCCAAAGACGCTGCGCCTTAGCAACCGATACACCACCTCCTATGGTTGTCACGATCTTGTGGAGCGTGACACCCTGGCCACTAGGGCACTCGTCCTGCAAGCAATCGAAGAACTAGCAAGAACAAGTAGAACAAGTACTGAATTACCAGATCTAAATGTAGGTTTCAAAATCAAACTCCAATATGGTGGGGTTCCGAAGACAAGAAGACGGGCGGCTGAACCAGCACGCGCGCTTACAAGCAAGTAGCGAGAGCTAAACTTGATCTAAACAAAACCCGCTGTTCTTGGTGGCGGCTAGGGGGTTTATAAACATGGGAGGACGACCACAAGGGTATTGGGGTCGTGCTGCAACCCTAGGATGCGTCCCTAATGGACCTAACTTGATACACGACCCATTGGGCCAAAATAGGGTGACGCAGCACCATGGGCAGAAAAGGCAGGAAATGTCTCGGTAAGAAAACAATGATTACGGCGGCCTCAGAACAGATATGACTATAATTCCGGATCCATATGAAAGTAGACTTGATAAGCTTTCCATGTTGTGCTTGAACATTCCAATCCGAGCCCGCATCTGACCGTGGTGACCGTCACAAGTTGGTGTTCTTCTGCAGTCCGAATCCAGCATGTTCAAATCCTTTTCCCTTTCGGTCTTCTCCCTGATTCCTAAGCAAAACAAGAGTGCACGGGTCTCCATGGTCTAAATATGATGGACATGAACTCAAGAGTGTAATCACCTGATGGTTGAGTTGACGAGCACGAGCGCGAGTAATGGGACCAGAAATTGGTACTTGTATTGGTATAGATGCATCAGTAGTGTGGATGTCTTCATCATTCTCCCCTTCTTGCATTTGAGTCGTCCTCGACTCAAGCTCAACTTCCTCTCCCAAGTAGGGCTTTAAATCTGCAATGTTAAATGTGGGGCTAACCCCAAAGTCTGCAGGCAGATCTAGCCTATATGCATTGTCGTTAATTTTCTCTAGCACTTTAAACGGTCCATCGGCTCGAGGCAACAATTTAGATTTTCGTAATTCAGGAAACCTTTCCTTTCTCAAATGCAACCAAACTAAATCTCCAGGTTCAAAATTTATTTCCTTTCTACCTTTATCACTAGCAAACTTATATCTAGCATTCATACGCTCTATGTTTTCTTTAGTAGTTTCGTGCAGTTTTAACATCAATTCAGCACGCCTAGTAGCATCAAAATTTAGTTTTTCAGAAGATGGCAA
Source organism: Zea mays (assembly GCF_902167145.1). Classification (NCBI taxonomy): domain Eukaryota; kingdom Viridiplantae; phylum Streptophyta; class Magnoliopsida; order Poales; family Poaceae; genus Zea; species Zea mays. Next base: position 87,700,212 of record NC_050098.1, read on the forward strand.
AGGCATTAAATCAATAGGAGCACGAGGTAACAAACCATATACAATCTGAAATGGGCACATCTTTGTAGTAGAATGCAATGATCGATTATAAGCAAATTCAATATGAGGCAAACAGTCCTCCCACATCTTAATATTCTTCTTTAGAACTGCCCTTAACATAGTAGACAAAGTTCTATTCACAACTTCAGTTTGACCATCAGTTTGAGGATGACATGTAGTAGAAAATAAAAGCTTAGTCCCCAATTTTGCCCACAAAGTCCTCCAAAAATGACTAAGAAATTTAGCATCACGATCAGAAACGATTGTGTTGGGCACACCATGCAAGCGAACAATTTCACGAAAGAACAAATCAGCAATATGAGTAGCATCGTCAGTTTTATGACATGGTATGAAATGTGCCATCTTAGAAAATCTATCAACAACCACAAACACACTATCACGTCCCTTCCTAGTCCTAGGCAATCCCAGCATAAAATCCATAGAAATATCTTCCCAAGGAGCACTAGGAACGGGTAGAGGCAAATACAAACCGTGTGGATTTAACCGTGACTTCGCCTTTTGGCATGTCGTGCAACGAGCAACCAATCTCACCACATCTCTTCTCATCTTGGGCCAAAAGAAATGACCAGCAAGTATGTCCTCCGTTTTCTTTGCTCCAAAATGTCCCATTAAGCCACCTCCATGTGCTTCCTGTAACAACAACAAACGAACGGAGCTAGCTGGAATGCATAGCTTGTTAGCTCTAAACACAAACCCATCACTAACGATATATTTGTTCCATCCTTTCCCATCTTTACAATGCAGCAACACATCTTTAAAATCAGCATCATGAACATATTGGTCTTTAATCGTCTCTAATCCAAAGATTTTGTAGTCAAGTTGATTCAGCAAAGTATATCTCCTAGACAAAGCGTCAGCAATGATATTCTCTTTTCCTTTCTTGTGCTTAATAACATAAGGAAACGATTCGATAAATTCAACCCACTTAGCATGTCTACGGTTCAGTTTTCCTTGACTACGAATATGTTTCAAAGATTCATGATCAGAATGAATAACAAACTCTTTGGGCCACAAATAATGCTGCCATGTTTCTAATGTTCGCACAAGAGCATATAATTCCTTATCATAAGTAGAATAATTTAGAACAGACCCACTCAATTTTTCACTAAAATATGCAACAGGTTTGCCTTCTTGTAACAAAACACCACCCAATCCAATTCCACTAGCATCACATTCAAGCTCAAAAGTCTTATTAAAATCAGGAAGTTGGAGGAGAGGTGCATGTGTCAACTTATCTTTCAGCACGTTGAAAGCGTGCTCTTGTACTTTGCCCCAACTAAAATGCACTCCCTTCTTCGTAAGCTCATTCAAAGGTGCAGCAATGGTGCTAAAGTCCTTCACAAAACGGCGATAGAAGCCAGCAAGTCCTAGTGATGTGCACCCGTTGGGTGATTGCCCGATCTTTCGATGAGAGGGTGTGGAATAACTCGATTGGGGGAGGAGACGACGTTCACGGCCCGACTACAGCCTTCCAAAGACGCTGCGCCTTAGCAACCGATACACCACCTCCTATGGCTGTCACGATCTTGTGGAGCGTGACACCCTGGCCACTAGGGCACTCGTCCTGCAAGCAATCGAAGAACTAGCAAGAACAAGTAGAACAAGTACTGAATTACCAGATCTAAATGTAGGTTTAAAGATCAAACTACAATATGGTGGGGTTCCGAAGACAAGAAGACGGGCGGCTGAACTAGCACGCGCGCTTGCAAGCAAGTAGCGAGAGCTAAACTTGATCTAAACAAAACCCGCTGTTCTTGGTGGCGGCTAGGGGGTTTATAAACATGGGAGGACGACCACAAGGGTATTGGGGTCGTGCTGCAACCCTAGGATGCGTCCCTAATGGACCTAACTTGATACACGACCCATTGGGCCAAAATAGGGTGACGCAGCACCATGGGCAGAAAAGGCAGGAAATGTCTCGGTAAGAAAACAATGATTACGGCGGCCTCAGAACAGATATGACTATAATTCCGGATCCATATGAAAGTAGACTTGATAAGCTTTCCATGTTGTGCTTGAACATTCCAATCCGAGCCCGCATCTGACCGTGGTGACCGTCACAAGTTGGTGTTCTTCTGCAGTCCGAATCCAGCATGTTCAAATCCTTTTCCCTTTCGGTCTTCTCCCTGATTCCTAAGCAAAACAAGAGTGCACGGGTCTCCATGGTCTAAATATGATGGACATGAACTCAAGAGTGTAATCACCTGATGGTTGAGTTGACGAGCACGAGCGCGAGTAATGGGACCAGAAATTGGTACTTGTATTGGTATAGATGCATCAGTAGTGTGGATGTCTTCATCATTCTCCCCTTCTTGCATTTGAGTCGTCCTCGACTCAAGCTCAACTTCCTCTCCCAAGTAGGGCTTTAAATCTGCAATGTTAAATGTGGGGCTAACCCCAAAGTCTGCAGGCAGATCTAGCCTATATGCATTGTCGTTAATTTTCTCTAGCACTTTAAACGGTCCATCGGCTCGAGGCAACAATTTAGATTTTCGTAATTCAGGAAACCTTTCCTTTCTCAAATGCAACCAAACTAAATCTCCAGGTTCAAAATTTATTTCCTTTCTACCTTTATCACTAGCAAACTTATATCTAGCATTCATACGCTCTATGTTTTCTTTAGTAGTTTCGTGCAGTTTTAACATCAATTCAGCACGCCTAGTAGCATCAAAATTTAGTTTTTCAGAAGATGGCAAAGGCATTAAATCAATAGGAGCACGAGGTAACAAACCATATACAATCTGAAATGGGCACATCTTTGTAGTAGAATGCAATGATCGATTATAAGCAAATTCAATATGAGGCAAACAGTCCTCCCACATCTTAATATTCTTCTTTAGAACTGCCCTTAACATAGTAGACAAAGTTCTATTCACAACTTCAGTTTGACCATCAGTTTGAGGATGACATGTAGTAGAAAATAAAAGCTTAGTCCCCAATTTTGCCCACAAAGTCCTCCAAAAATGACTAAGAAATTTAGCATCACGATCAGAAACGATTGTGTTGGGCACACCATGCAAGCGAACAATTTCACGAAAGAACAAATCAGCAATATGAGTAGCATCGTCAGTTTTATGACATGGTATGAAATGTGCCATCTTAGAAAATCTATCAACAACCACAAACACACTATCACGTCCCTTCCTAGTCCTAGGCAATCCCAGCACAAAATCCATAGAAATATCTTCCCAAGGAGCACTAGGAACGGGTAGAGGCAAATACAAACCGTGTGGATTTAACCGTGACTTCGCCTTTTGGCATGTCGTGCAACGAGCAACCAATCTCACCACATCTCTTCTCATCTTGGGCCAAAAGAAATGACCAGCAAGTATGTCCTCCGTTTTCTTTGCTCCAAAATGTCCCATTAAGCCACCTCCATGTGCTTCCTGTAACAACAACAAACGAACGGAGCTAGCTGGAATGCATAGCTTGTTAGCTCTAAACACAAACCCATCACTAACGATATATTTGTTCCATCCTTTCCCATCTTTACAATGCAGCAACACATCTTTAAAATCAGCATCATGAACATATTGGTCTTTAATCGTCTCTAATCCAAAGATTTTGTAGTCAAGTTGATTCAGCAAAGTATATCTCCTAGACAAAGCGTCAGCAATGATATTCTCTTTTCCTTTCTTGTGCTTAATAACATAAGGAAACGATTCGATAAATTCAACCCACTTAGCATGTCTACGGTTCAGTTTTCCTTGACTACGAATATGTTTCAAAGATTCATGATCAGAATGAATAACAAACTCTTTGGGCCACAAATAATGCTGCCATGTTTCTAATGTTCGCACAAGAGCATATAATTCCTTATCATAAGTAGAATAATTTAGAACAGACCCACTCAATTTTTCACTAAAATATGCAACAGGTTTGCCTTCTTGTAACAAAACACCACCCAATCCAATTCCACTAGCATCACATTCAAGCTCAAAAGTCTTATTAAAATCAGGAAGTTGGAGGAGAGGTGCATGTGTCAACTTATCTTTCAGCACGTTGAAAGCGTGCTCTTGTACTTTGCCCCAACTAAAATGCACTCCCTTCTTCGTAAGCTCATTCAAAGGTGCAACAATGGTGCTAAAGTCCTTCACAAAACGGCGATAGAAGCCAGCAAGTCCTAGGAAACTCCGCACCTGTGTGATAGTCTTTGGCATAGGCCATCCATGTATCGCTTCTACCTTGGCTTGATCAACCTCAATTCCCTGTGGAGTCACAACATAACCAAGAAACGAAACTCGATCGGTGCAAAATGTGCACTTCTCAAGGTTACCAAATAAACGTGCATCTCGTAAAGCATTAAAAACAGCACGCATGTGATCAACATGTTCATCCATAGATTTGCTGTAGATTAATATGTCATCAAAGTATACTACCACAAATTTTCCAATGAAGGCACGCAAAACCTCGTTCATTAATCTCATGAAAGTGCTAGGTGCATTAGTTAACCCAAAAGGCATGACTAACCACTCATACAATCCGAACTTAGTTTTGAAAGCAGTTTTCCATTCATCTCCCAATTTCATACGAATCTGGTGGTACCCACTACGCAAATCAACTTTAGAAAAGACAATGGCACCACTCAATTCATCAAGCATATCATCTAAACGTGGAATAGGGTGTCGATAACGTATCGTGATATTATTAATAGCCCTACAATCAACACACATACGCCATGTTCCATCTTTTTTAGGCACTAAAATAACCGGAACAGCACACGGACTAAGAGACTCACGCACGTAACCTTTGTCGAGTAGTTCTTGCACTTGTCGCTGAATTTCTTTTGTTTCCTCTGGATTTGTCCTATATGGCGCACGATTCGGCAAAGATGCACCAGGAATAAGATCAATTTGGTGCTCAATCCCTCGTATAGGTGGCAGCCCCTCTGGTATCTCACTTGGAAATACATCAGAATACTCCTGCAAAATGTTAGTAATAACAGGAGGCAAAGAATGCTGCATATCTTGAATTGAAATCAAAGCATCCTTGCATACCAAGGCGTAGGCAACAGTAGTGGAAGCAAATAATTCATTAACATCAGTTTTTGTTGCAAGCAAGCAATGTCCTTTCAATTTTATCCCATCTTTGTTATTACCAACAACTTTAATATTCTTGTTGTTCTCAGTTTTAGCTTTGGTAGCTTTAGCAACATCATCACGCACAATAGCCTCAGGGGACATGGGAAGCAAAATAATTTTCTTATCATGGTATATGAGAGAATATTGATTTGATCTACCATGATGCATACAATCTGAATCAAATTGCCATGGTCTACCTAGCAGAATATTACAAGCATCCATAGGCACAACATCACAGTCAACAACATCACAATATGAACCAATAGCAAAATTAATTCGTACCAGCTTGGTTACCTTGACCTTACCACTATTGTTGAGCCATTGAATGTGATATGGATGCGGGTGCGGTTTGGTCGTAAGTGCAAGCTTCTCCACCATGTCGCTGCTAGCCAAGTTGTTGCAGCTACCTCCATCAATGATCAAACGACATGAACGCTCCTTAATGACACACTTTGTTTGAAACAACGTATGTCGCTGATTCTGCTCTGCCTTCTCCATTTGTGCACTAAGCACACGCTGTACAATGAGGCTCTCATAATGCTCTGCATCATCTGCACCAATCTGTTCTTCGGGTGGTTCCTTAGTGCCTACATCATCAGCCGCAAGCAAAGCAAGTGTAGCTTCATCCAAATCACTAGCAGAGGAATACCCACCATCGTCTTTTACCACCAAAACACGCTGATTAGGACAATCACGCTGCACGTGTCCATAGCCCTTGCATCGATAACACAGAACATCTCTTGTTCTACCTGTGGAAGCTACTGAAGAGGCACTACCTGCGGGTTTCTGGGCAGATTTGGTTGCTGAATTTGTGGAAGATGCACGTGGTTTGTCGCTGGAGGAAGGCGGGGGTGCTGGTCGACTTGGCGAAGGAGTTGGTGCTGGTGTACGGCCGGTCATGGACGTAGTCGTGCGCTGGTGCCATGGTGTAGATTTTCCTGCAGAAACATTAGACCTTGCACTAGCACGTCGTCCCTGCACTTCCCTTTCAGCTTTGCAAGCAAGATGAAACAATCGGGTTACATTAGCATAATCTTTATAAGCAAGGATGTCCTGAATTTCCCTATTTAACCCGCCCAAAAATCTAGCCATAGCAGATTCCTCACCCTCCTCTATGTTACAACGCAGCATACCCATTTGTAATTCCTGATAATATTCTTCTACACTTTTAGTACCCTGTCTCAATTGTTGCAACTTGTTTAACATATCACGTGCATAATAAGAAGGAACAAATCTAGCCCGCATGACCCGTTTCAACGCATCCCAAGTTTGTGGCATGTTATTAGGATTCTTCTTACCATGTTCTATCCACCAAACAGAAGCAAATTCAGTAAACTCACTAGTAGCAGCTCTAACCCGCGCATTCTCAGGAAATTCATGGCATGCAAACTTTTGATCAACCGCAATCTCCCAAGTAATGTAAGCATCGGGGTCATATTTACCATCAAAAGGAGGTATTTTAAATTTAACCTTACTAAAAGCATCATCATTACCATGTACCTCACGTCGGCGAAAACCACCCATACCTCTACGGTTAGTACGTAGTCGTCGGCGATTAGGTGCTTCTTGGTCATCTTGTTCGGTATCAGCAACATAGTCATCCCAGTTACCTTCGGCGCCCTCATCACGCCCACCATTGATATTAGCATGCATCTCATCAAACCGCCTCAAGAGTGCGACAAGGCTCTTGTCAATATGAGCAACTGTCATTTCCACATTTGCAAGTTTGGTGTTTGTGTCGATCTGTGTGGCCTCCAATTGCCCCATCTTTTCATTCGTCACCTGCATGTCATTATCAAGACCTTCCGTGTGCGTCTTCACCAGCCTTACAAAGTGTTGTATGATACCCTTGGTGCGAGGAGAGTGTGGCATATTACGAGAAGCATCATCAACCTCCAATCCTGCCATGGTTAGACGAACAGAGGCAACAAGAAAAAAAAACGTGAAGGAATGAAAACTCTACAACTATTAGGATGTAGCTACTGCAAGGCGCTCACTCTCAACCTGCCACACAAGCTCTTACCAATTCTTACCTTGCACAACAGGAGGGGTCAGCAACCAACAAGTCTGCAACCGTGGAATAAGTGTATCGGTGCCGCAGCAACACGACCTGTCAAACTGTAGTCGAAATATGTAGAGTTGTAGGTGGGCTGAAGCAAGGAATACACTAGTACCACGTTAGTTACAAAAGCAAGCTGAATAATCGTTCAACGGTGGTACTGTGCTGGTCCTAGGCTAAACCAGGCTAGAGACGTGAGCCTAGGCACAAAGGTAGTCACTGAAAAAGAACAACTAGCACAGCACAAAGAGAAACAACAGATTTAGAGATTCAGCCCCCTTCTTCTTCTTTTCCTTTTTTTTTCTTTTCTATTCTTTTTTTTCTTCTTCTTCTGTTTTTTTTTTTGCAGGGGCCTAAACCTTTTTTTTCACTATGACAACCCAAACAATAAAGATATTGCTAACAGCCCCTTTAAATCAGATTTAACAAATCTTGTTAATATAGAAAGTCCAGAAATCTCTACGATGATTGCGGAGCGCTCAGAACGAATTTTGAGATAAGGTCAGATCCGTTGGAAAGAAGATAAGATAAGCTTTCCAGATTGTATTTAAACTTCCAAATCGGATATGATATGTATCCGTGGTGGCAAAAACGAACCAGAGATGTTTTTGGTGATGGTGGATCTCGTGGTGACCAAAACGTGGTAGAACTCAAAACTCTAAAGGAATAAACTAAGACCAGCAACTCGACACAACCGATGCAACCAAAAACTCAACAAGCCCTAACTAAGTAGTACTAGTAAATGCTCAATGGTTTATAGGATTGCGGTAAAACTAATCTACTATTTTTTTGGCTTTTTCTGGACTATAGGAGATAAGAAAACAGCGAAGAAAAGTAAATCTCTCACCGATAAACCTTGCTCTGATTACCAACTGATGTGCACCCGTTGGGTGATTGCCCGATCTTTCGATGAGAGGGTGTGGAATAACTCGATTGGGGGAGGAGACGACGTTCACGGCCCGACTACAGCCTTCCAAAGACGCTGCGCCTTAGCAACCGATACACCACCTCCTATGGCTGTCACGATCTTGTGGAGCGTGACACCCTGGCCACTAGGGCACTCGTCCTGCAAGCAATCGAAGAACTAGCAAGAACAAGTAGAACAAGTACTGAATTACCAGATCTAAATGTAGGTTTAAAGATCAAACTACAATATGGTGGGGTTCCGAAGACAAGAAGACGGGCGGCTGAACTAGCACGCGCGCTTGCAAGCAAGTAGCGAGAGCTAAACTTGATCTAAACAAAACCCGCTGTTCTTGGTGGCGGCTAGGGGGTTTATAAACATGGGAGGACGACCACAAGGGTATTGGGGTCGTGCTGCAACCCTAGGATGCGTCCCTAATGGACCTAACTTGATACACGACCCATTGGGCCAAAATAGGGTGACGCAGCACCATGGGCAGAAAAGGCAGGAAATGTCTCGGTAAGAAAACAATGATTACGGCGGCCTCAGAACAGATATGACTATAATTCCGGATCCATATGAAAGTAGACTTGATAAGCTTTCCATGTTGTGCTTGAACATTCCAATCCGAGCCCGCATCTGACCGTGGTGACCGTCACAAGTTGGTGTTCTTCTGCAGTCCGAATCCAGCATGTTCAAATCCTTTTCCCTTTCGGTCTTCTCCCTGATTCCTAAGCAAAACAAGAGTGCACGGGTCTCCATGGTCTAAATATGATGGACATGAACTCAAGAGTGTAATCACCTGATGGTTGAGTTGACGAGCACGAGCGCGAGTAATGGGACCAGAAATTGGTACTTGTATTGGTATAGATGCATCAGTAGTGTGGATGTCTTCATCACCTAGGAAACTCCGCACCTGTGTGATAGTCTTTGGCATAGGCCATCCATGTATCGCTTCTACCTTGGCTTGATCAACCTCAATTCCCTGTGGAGTCACAACATAACCAAGAAACGAAACTCGATCGGTGCAAAATGTGCACTTCTCAAGGTTACCAAATAAACGTGCATCTCGTAAAGCATTAAAAACAGCACGCATGTGATCAACATGTTCATCCATAGATTTGCTGTAGATCAATATGTCATCAAAGTATACTACCACAAATTTTCCAATGAAGGCACGCAAAACCTCGTTCATTAATCTCATGAAAGTGCTAGGTGCATTAGTTAACCCAAAAGGCATGACTAACCACTCATACAATCCGAACTTAGTTTTGAAAGCACTTTTCCATTCATCTCCCAATTTCATACGAATCTGGTGGTACCCACTACGCAAATCAACTTTAGAAAAGACAATGGCACCACTCAATTCATCAAGCATATCATCTAAACGTGGAATAGGGTGTCGATAACGTATCGTGATATTATTAATAGCCCTACAATCAACACACATACGCCATGTTCCATCTTTTTTAGGCACTAAAATAACCGGAACAGCACACGGACTAAGAGACTCACGCACGTAACCTTTCTCGAGTAGTTCTTGCACTTGTCGCTGAATTTCTTTTGTTTCCTCTGGATTTGTCCTATATGGCGCACGATTCGGCAAAGATGCACCAGGAATAAGATCAATTTGGTGCTCAATCCCTCGTATAGGTGGCAGCCCCTCTGGTATCTCACTTGGAAATACATCAGAATACTCCTGCAAAATGTTAGTAATAACAGGAGGCAAAGAATGCTGCATATCTTGAATTGAAATCAAAGCATCCTTGCATACCAAGGCGTAGGCAACAGTAGTGGAAGCAAATAATTCATTAACATCAGTTTTTGTTGCAAGCAAGCAATGTCCTTTCAATTTTATCCCATCTTTGTTATTACCAACAACTTTAATATTCTTGTTGTTCTCAGTTTTAGCTTTGGTAGCTTTAGCAACATCATCACGCACAATAGCCTCAGGGGACATGGGAAGCAAAATAATTTTCTTATCATGGTATATGAGAGAATATTGATTTGATCTACCATGATGCATACAATCTGAATCAAATTGCCATGGTCTACCTAGCAGAATATTACAAGCATCCATAGGCACAACATCACAGTCAACAACATCACGATATGAACCAATAGCAAAATTAATTCGTACCAGCTTGGTTACCTTGACCTTACCACTATTGTTGAGCCATTGAATGTGATATGGATGCGGGTGCGGTTTGGTCGTAAGTGCAAGCTTCTCCACCATGTCGCTGCTAGCCAAGTTGTTGCAGCTACCTCCATCAATGATCAAACGACATGAACGCTCCTTAATGACACACTTTGTTTGAAACAACGTATGTCGCTGATTCTGCTCTGCCTTCTCCATTTGTGCACTAAGCACACGCTGTACAATGAGGCTCTCATAATGCTCTGCATCATCTGCACCAATCTGTTCTTCGGGTGGTTCCTTAGTGCCTACATCATCAGCCGCAAGCAAAGCAAGTGTAGCTTCATCCAAATCACTAGCAGAGGAATACCCACCATCGTCTTTTACCACCAAAACACGCTGATTAGGACAATCACGCTGCACGTGTCCATAGCCCTTGCATCGATAACACAGAACATCTCTTGTTCTACCTGTGGAAGCTACTGAAGAGGCACTACCTGCGGGTTTCTGGGCAGATTTGGTTGCTGAATTTGTGGAAGATGCACGTGGTTTGTCGCTGGAGGAAGGCGGGGGTGCTGGTCGACTTGGCGAGGGAGTTGGTGCTAGTGTACGGCCGGTCATGGATGTAGTCGTGCGCTGTTGCCATGGTGTAGATTTTCCTGCAGAAACATTAGACCTTGCACTAGCACGTCGTCCCTGCACTTCCCTTTCAGCTTTGCAAGCAAGATGAAACAATCGGGTTACATTAGCATAATCTTTATAAGCAAGGATGTCCTGAATTTCCCTATTTAACCCGCCCAAAAATCTAGCCATAGCAGATTCCTCACCCTCCTCTATGTTACAACGCAGCATACCCATTTGTAATTCCTGATAATATTCTTCTACACTTTTAGTACCCTGTCTCAATTGTTGCAACTTGTTTAACATATCACGTGCATAATAAGAAGGAACAAATCTAGCCCGCATGACCCGTTTCAACGCATCCCAAGTTTGTGGCATGTTATTAGGATTCTTCTTACCATGTTCTATCCACCAAACAGAAGCAAATTCAGTAAACTCACTAGTAGCAGCTCTAACCCGCACATTCTCAGGAAATTCATGGCATGCAAACTTTTGATCAACCGCAATCTCCCAAGTAATGTAAGCATCAGGGTCATATTTACCATCAAAAGGAGGTATTTTAAATTTAACCTTACTAAAAGCATCATCATTACCATGTACCTCACGTCGGTGAAAACCACCCATACCTCTACGGTTAGTACGTAGTCGCCGGCGATTAGGTGCTTCTTGGTCATCTTGTTCAGTATCAGCAACATAGTCATCCCAGTTACCTTCGGCGCCCTCATCACGCCCACCATTGATATTAGCATGCATCTCATCAAACCGCCTCAAGAGTGCGACAAGGCTCTTGTCAATATGAGCAACTGTCATTTCCACATTTGCAAGTTTGGTGTTCGTGTCGATCTGTGTGGCCTCCAATTGCCCCATCTTTTCATTCGTCACCTGCATGTCATTATCAAGACCTTCCGTGTGCGTCTTCACTAGCCTTACAAAGTGTTGTATGATACCCTTGGTGCGAGGAGAGTGTGGCATATTACGAGAAGCATCATCAACCTCCAATCCTGCCATGGTTAGACGAACAGAGGCAACAAGAAAAAAAACGTGAAGGAATGAAAACTCTACAACTATTAGGATGTAGCTACTGCAAGGCGCTCACTCTCAACCTGCCACACAAGCTCTTACCAATTCTTACCTTGCACAACAGGAGGGGTCAGCAACCAACAAGTCTGCAACCGTGGAATAAGTGTATCGGTGCCGCAGCAACACGACCTGTCAAACTGTAGTCGAAATATGTAGAGTTGTAGGTGGGCTGAAGCAAGGAATACACTAGTACCACGTTAGTTACAAAAGCAAGCTGAATAATCGTTCAACGGTGGTACTGTGCTGGTCCTAGGCTAAACCAGGCTAGAGACGTGAGCCTAGGCACAAAGGTAGTCACTGAAAAAGAACAACTAGCACAGCACTAAGAGAAACAACAGATTTAGAGATTCAGCCCCCTTCTTCTTCTTTTCCTTTTTTTTTTCTTTTCTATTCTTTTTTTTTCTTCTTCTTCTGTTTTTTTTTGCAGGGGCCTAAACCCTTTTTTTTCACTATGACAACCCAAACAATAAAGATATTGCTAACAACCCCTTTAAATCAGATTTAACAAATCTTGTTAATATAGAAAGTCCAGAAATCTCTACGATGATTGCGGAGCGCTCAGAACGAATTTTGAGATAAGGTCAGATCCGTTGGAAAGAAGATAAGATAAGCTTTCCAGATTGTATTTAAACTTCCAAATCGGATATGATATGTATCCGTGGTGGCAAAAACGAACCAGAGATGTTTTTGGTGATGGTGGATTTCGTGGTGACCAAAACGTGGTAGAACTCAAAACTCTAAAGGAATAAACTAAGACCAGCAACTCGACACAACCGATGCAACCAAAAACTCAACAAGCCCTAACTAAGTAGTACTAGTAAATGCTCAATGGTTTATAGGATTGCGGTAAAACTAATCTACTATTTTTTGGCTTTTTCTGGACTATAGGAGATAAGAAAACAGCGAAGAAAAGTAAATCTCTCACCGATAAACCTTGCTCTGATTACCAACTGATGTGCACCCGTTCGGTGATTGCCCGATCTTTCGATGAGAGGGTGTGGAATAACTCGATTGGGGAAGGAGACGACGTTCACGGCCCGACTACAGCCTTCCAAAGACGCTGCGCCTTAGCAACCGATACACCACCTCCTATGGTTGTCACGATCTTGTGGAGCGTGACACCCTGGCCACTAGGGCACTCGTCCTGCAAGCAATCGAAGAACTAGCAAGAACAAGTAGAACAAGTACTGAATTACCAGATCTAAATGTAGGTTTCAAAATCAAACTCCAATATGGTGGGGTTCCGAAGACAAGAAGACGGGCGGCTGAACCAGCACGCGCGCTTACAAGCAAGTAGCGAGAGCTAAACTTGATCTAAACAAAACCCGCTGTTCTTGGTGGCGGCTAGGGGGTTTATAAACATGGGAGGACGACCACAAGGGTATTGGGGTCGTGCTGCAACCCTAGGATGCGTCCCTAATGGACCTAACTTGATACACGACCCATTGGGCCAAAATAGGGTGACGCAGCACCATGGGCAGAAAAGGCAGGAAATGTCTCGGTAAGAAAACAATGATTACGGCGGCCTCAGAACAGATATGACTATAATTCCGGATCCATATGAAAGTAGACTTGATAAGCTTTCCATGTTGTGCTTGAACATTCCAATCCGAGCCCGCATCTGACCGTGGTGACCGTCACAAGTTGGTGTTCTTCTGCAGTCCGAATCCAGCATGTTCAAATCCTTTTCCCTTTCGGTCTTCTCCCTGATTCCTAAGCAAAACAAGAGTGCACGGGTCTCCATGGTCTAAATATGATGGACATGAACTCAAGAGTGTAATCACCTGATGGTTGAGTTGACGAGCACGAGCGCGAGTAATGGGACCAGAAATTGGTACTTGTATTGGTATAGATGCATCAGTAGTGTGGATGTCTTCATCATTATCCTTGCCCACTCGCGCACACCCACATCCGTATCACATTCAATGGCTTAATGATGGTGGTAAAATAAATGTAACACATTCGATACGTGTCCCCTTTTCGCTGGGTTCTTATTCTGATTATGCTGATTGCGATGTTATTCCTATGGAAGCGTGCTCTTTGTTATTGGGTCGACCTTGGCAATATGATACTGATATTTTACATCATGGTCGTTCAAATCATTATTTTTTCATGTTTAAAGGCCAGAAAATAATTATACATCCAATGACCTCTGACCAAATTTTGAAAGATGATCTTACTAGGGCTGCTAAAACTGCACAACAAGTCAAATCGACATCAGTCGCACCTATTAAATCTGAAATCAAGTTGCACTCTCCTATTTTACTTGCTACACGTGCTGATTTTGATGATCTCCATGAAGCTCATATGCCCTGTTATGCACTTGTATGCTCGCGCATGCTTGTTCCTCTTGATGATGCACCGTCTTTGGATATACCCCCTGTTGTTGTTAACCTTTTGCAGGAGTATGCTGATGTTTTTCCTACGGACTTACTACCGGGTCTTCCTTCGCTCCGTGGCATTGAGCATCAGATCGATCTCATCCCTGGCGCTACTCTTCCGAACCGCGCCCCGTACCGTACAAATCCAGATGAGACGAAGGAGATCCAACGCCAGGTGGAGATGCTGCTTGATAAAGGTTACATTCGTAAGTCTCTTAGCCCTTGCTCGGTTCCTGTTTTACTCGTTCCAAAGAAAGATGGGTCATGGCGTATGTGCGTAGATTGTCGTGCTATTAATAACATCACAGTTCGTTATCGATATCCTATTCCACGCCTTGATGATATGTTAGATGAGCTTAGTGGTGCCGTTATTTTCTCTAAGGTCGATTTGCGTAGCAGTTACCATCATATTAGAATGAAACTCGGTGATGAATGGAAAACGGCTTTTAAAACGAAATTTGGTTTATATGAATGGTTGGTGATGCCATTTGGATTGACTAATGCTCCCAGCACCTTTATGCGTTTAATGAACGAAGTTCTACATGCCTTCATAGGTTTGTTTGTTGTTGTTTATTTCGATGATATTCTTATTTACAGCAAGTCTATAGAGGAGCATTTAGAACATTTGCTTGCTGTTTTTGATGCTTTGCGTGCTGCTCGCTTGTTTGGTAACATGGAAAAGTGCACATTTTGCACGCAACATGTCTCGTTTCTTGGTTATGTGGTTACTCCGCAGGGCATTGAGGTGGATAGCAGCAAGGTTGAAGCCATTCAGGACTGGCCTACACCAACGACGGTCACCCAAATTCGGAGTTTTCTTGGACTTGCAGGATTTTACCGCCGTTTTGTGCATGATTTTAGCTCCATCGCTGCCCCTTTGCACGAACTCACAAAGAAAGGTGTGTCTTTTGCTTGGGACCCCCACAAGAAGAGGCGTTCAACACTTTGAAGTTAACCCATGCTCCACTCTTACAATTGCCCGACTTTCAGAAAGTGTTTGAACTTGAATGTGATGCTAGTGGTATTGGGTTAGGTGCTGTTTTGTTACAAGAAGGAAAACCGGTTGCTTATTTTAGTGAAAAATTAAGCGGTGCTAGCTTGAGATATTCTACTTATGATAAGGAACTTTATGCTTTAGTTCACACTTTGCAAACATGGCAGCACTACCTTTGGCCTCGTGAGTTTATAATTCATTCTGATTATGAGGCTTTAAAACATATTCGTACCCAAACAAATCTGAACCGTCGTCATGCTAGTTGGGTCGAATTCGAGTCCTTTCCTTACATCATTAAACACAAGAACGGGAAGGAAAACATCATTGCTGATGCATTGTCCCGTAGATATACCATGCTTTCAAAGTTAGAATTTAGAATCTTTGGCTTGCAAACTGTGAAAGATCAATATGTGGATGATGCTGATTTTAAAGATTTCTATATACATTGTAAGGATGACAAACCCTGGGGAAAATTTCACATACATGATGGATTTTTGTTCCGCGCTAACAAGCTATGTATTCCAGCAAGCTCGGTTCGTCTTTTGTTGCTGCAGGAAGCTCATGGAGGCGGTCTCATGGGGCACTTTAGCGTTTACAAGACACATGAGGTGCTGGCCTCACACTTCTTTTGGCCTCGGATGCGCCATGATGTTGAGCGTCTTGTTGCACTTTGCACTACTTGCCAGAAAGCTAAGTCACGTTTGGGCAACCATGGTTTGTATATTCCTTTTCCTGTCCCTTCTTCTCCTTGGCTTGATATTTCTATGGACTTTGTTTTGGGCTTGCCTAGAACTAAGAAGGGGAGGGATAGTATTTTTGTGGTTGTTGATAGATTCTCTAAAATGGCTCACTTTATACCTTGTCATAAAACTAATGATGCTAGCATTGTTGCTGAATTGTTCTTTAGAGAAATTATTCGTTTACATGGTATTCCAAAAATAATAGTCTCTGATCGCGATACTAAGTTTCTAAGCCATTTTTGGAGATCTCTTTGGAATAAATTCGGAACTAAATTGCTGTTTTGCACTACTTGTCACCCTCAGACTGATGGACAAACTGAGGTAGTAAATAGAACTTTATCTACCATGCTTAGGGCTATTTTAGACAAGAATTTGAGACGTTGGGAGGATTGTTTGCCTCATGTTGAATTTGCTTACAATCATGCCACACATTCTTCTACAAAGATGTGCCCTTTCCAGATTATTTATGGTTACATCCCTAGGGCACCTATTGATTTGATTTCACTTAATGCTGCGAACGCCCCACATGTAGATGTTGCTGCACATGTTGAACAAATGATTACCATACATGAACAAACGAAACAGAACATTGCTGCTACTAATGCAAAAAATCAGGTTGTTGGTAGTAAAGGAAGAAAACTTGTTACTTTTGAGCCAGGTGATATGGTTTGGTTGCACTTGAGAAAGGATCGGTTTCCTACTTTGTGCCGTTCTAAATTAATGCCTTGTGTTGCTGGTCCTTTTAAGGTGCTAACAAAGATTAATGATAATGCTTATATCCTTGATCTGCCAGTAGAATTTGGTGTTTCCACTAGTTTTAATGTTGCAGATTTGAAACCATATATGGTCGAGGATGAGGAGTTGTCGTCGAGGACGACTTGACTTCAAGAAGGGGAGGATGATGAGGACATCACTATGAGTACGACTACACCAGCAGCACCTCCACATCAAGGGCCAATCACTCGGGCCCGTGCCAGAGATCTTAACTACGTCATGCTACTGAAGAATGAGGGCCCAGAAGAATAGACGACCAGCCCAACTGCGGCCCCTAGTGGACGACCTAGGGTTGGTCGCCCCCTCTCTATTTATCCAGGAGCTGCGCCTCCTTTGTTCTTCGAGTTTTGTTTTACGTTAGCTTTAGCTACTCTCGAACACGCGCAAATCAGCGCTGTCTTCGTGTGTTCAGAACTCCACCCTCGAGTAATAGATTAGATTGCTCGCATCTTTTTCTTGTTCGTTCTTCGATTGCGCACAGGAAACGATCTTCGTGATCAGGCCGATCTTGCATCAGTAAGGTCGATAACCACAGGGAGTTGGTTCAACAATTGCATTGGCGCCTCGGGCTTGCTCGTCGTAGTCGGATCACAATGGTCATCTTCCGCCAAATCGGAATTATCTCCACTCGCCGAAAGATCGGGCACCTCAGCTATATCACGCATCCCAAGCCAGTGTAACAAGCATCGCAATACACCGAGAAGGGCTTGTGCACATTGGGCAAGACTAAGACAAGCGTTCTAGTCAACTTCTCTTTCAGCGCTTCAAAGGCTTCTTGGCATTTCTGAGTCCACTTGAACTCCACTTTGTTGGCTAGCAAAGCTGTCATCAGTTACGCAATCTTTGAAAACCCTTCAATGAATCGCCGATAATATCCGGCCATTCCAATGAAGCTCTTGATTCCTCGAGCATCTGTTGGCACTTTCTAGTTCAGAATGTCTGCCACTTTCTTCGGATCCACTGCCAATCCGTCTTTGTTTATTATGTGACCCAAGAACAGAACTTCATCAATCCAGAACTCGCAGTTACTCAACTTTGCATACAGCTGGTGAATCTCTGCAATACCATTCTCAAATGATCCACATGTTCCTCCTCACTTTGAGAATATATAAGAATATCATCAATAAATACCACCACAAAGTTGTCAAGGTAATCCATGAATACACTGTTCATCAGATTCATGAAGAAGGCTGGTGCATCCATTAGACCAAAGGACATAACAGTGAACTCATACAACCCATACTTGGTAATAAATGTCGTCTTCGGAATGTCTGAAGGTCAAATCCTTACCTCAGATCTATCTTTGAAAACTCGCTGGCTCCTCTCAATTGGTTGAACATATCTTCTATCCGGGGCAAGTGGTACTTGTTCTTGATTGTGACCTCATTCAGAGCTCGATAATCGATGCACATTCTCCTGGTGCCATCTTTCTTCTCCACGAATAGGATAGGGGCGGCCTAAGGCGAGGTGCTTGGCCTAATATAACATTTCTCTGACAGCTCATCTATTTGCTTCTTGATTTCAACCAACTCTGGTCCAGATACTCTGTAAGCTCTTTTAAAGATGGGGGCGATTCCAGGAAGAAGCTCTGTGGCAAACTCAACTTTTCGCTCAGGTGGCATACCTGGTAAGTCTTCCGGGAACACATCCAGGAACTCTGACACAACCTTGATAGTCTCGAGTGAATCTGCCTCCTTGCTATCAATAGCCATCTGATGACAACCTCCTTTCCTTGGCTCAGGTGAGACTAACTCAGCTACCACTTCTTCTCCTAATAGGGACACCAACTTAATTGTCCTCTTATCACAACTGATAATTGCTTCGTACTTATCTAGCCAATTCATCCTTAGGATGGCATCTATTCCCTGAGTACCCATTACTATGAGGTTAGCGGGAAACACTATCCCCCTTATTTCCACACTTACATTCAAGCAAACACTATCGGCTCGAACTTTACCACCGGCTGAGTCAATTTGAATGGGTGTTGACATGGTGGTTATTGGAAGATTATGTGCTTCTACCCATGATGCAGTAATAAACGAATGCGTGGCTCCAGTATCAAATAATACTTCTGCAATATGGGAATCGACTAGAAACATACCTACTATCATGCCACGTGTTTCCTGAACTGCTTTAGCCTCCAAGTGGTTCAGTCTCCCATGGTTGTAGCGCATCTGGACGCGGTTGCCTGCTCCTGGCTGAGACACATTCTGCTTTACTGGGGCATTAGGGGCCTGACTGCTGTTGGGATGCCTTCTTCGGACATTGCATCACCCAATGGACTTGCTCTCCACAATGGAAACATGCTCTGCTTATGCTTTGAACTGGGACTGCTTGACTGCTCTGGTTGGTTGCTGGGGCAGGGAGGCGAGGTGCCTGCTGATTCTACCTCTGGAACTGACCTTCTCCTAACTGGTTGTTCTGGCGATCCTACTACTGGTGCTGAGGGTACTGCCTCTGAAACTGCTACTGAGGCGGGCGCTGATTCTGCTTGAACTGCTGAGGTGGGTTGCTTGAGAAACGGGGGCGATTGCTGCTTCCAGGCTGAGGTCCACCTATCTTGTGCTTGCGATCCTCCATCTCCTTGCGCTTCTTCTCCGTCATGATCGCTCTGTCGATCAGGTGCTGAAATGTGGGGAAGGTATGATTCAATAGCTGATAGTGGAGGGGATCGACTAAGCCTCTCAAGAAACGATACTGTCTCTTGGCATCTGTACTGACGTCTTCAAAAGCATAGGGGGACAGCTGCGGAAACCTATCTCGGTACTCACTAACAGACATGGGCCCTTGCTTAAGCGCTAGAAACTCCTCCTTCTTCACTATCATCAGACCTGCCGGAACATGATACTGACGGAAATTATCTCTGAATTTTTCCCAAGTAACAGTGTTGAGGTTGACATAGGTGGCGAGGTAGGACTCCCACCAAGACTGGGCTCCTCCTCTCAACAGACAGGGACCATACAGAACTTTTTCTCTGTTGTTGCACTGAGCGGTGTGCAACTCCCGCTTCACGGTACACAGCCAATCTTCAGCATCCATGGGGTCAGTAGAGTGAGCGAACTATGGGGGATGACCTCTCATGAATTCAGCACGCTTGTCTCTGGGCATCTGAGGCATCTGAGGCTGAGGTGGAGGCTGATGCTGCTGCTGCTGCATAGCGGCTAGAGTCTGACCAATGGCTTGAACTGCCTGAGTCTGCATCAAGAACATCTGCTCTATCATCATCGAGGCCGGTGGTGGCAGCTACTGCTGGGGTGCCTCATCTTGCGGTGCTGCCTGCTCCAGCTTAGCACGCCTTCCTCCTCTGCACCTATTGTCTGACATCTGTAGAATGCAATCACACATCAGAACTGATCTTGCAAACTTGCAGCATAAGAAAAGAGTATAGAATCCTTCCACAATACTGAACAGATAAGCATCTTCGCTGACTCCCAACACATGCAAACATAGCTTCTCAGATAAAGAGGAAAGTAGAGTAAAAGGGCTTCCCAACTAGATAACTAATTTTATTAATATTAACAAGTAAACCAAAGTGCAGGAGATACCCACACTCTGGCGACAGTCATTACAAAGATCCAAATCCATCATAGTTCATCATGACAAACATAAAAACACAGGATAAGCAAACTACCCTGGAGCTAAGACTAACTAAGAGTAAGACTAATACTAAGACTATAACTTCTATTTTAAGCATTAATTACAAGATCCAACGCTGACGATCTATAGTTCTAAATTTATCCTGGTCCTGCAGTCGGGGTTACCATAAGCGTGGTGTCCACGCTGAGGTGAGCGGTACGGGTGCTGAGTCCCGACAGGGGCAGGAGAACCATCCTCAAGGTGACAGCGCTCCGTGCGCTCAGCCAGCAACTGGGTGATCTCAGCACGAGCCCTACTCAACTCATCTAAAGCATGGTCCATCTCCGTGTTTAGCACGGAGGCTAGTTTGACTGTGCTGCTCAACCTAGGATTGTCCTCACCAATGGGTGAGACAACCACACCTCCTGTGCTGCCAGATGGACGGCGGGGGTAATACTTAAGGTTAAGACCATCGGCTACCCCACCGAGCACTGAGCAGTAGTGCGAAAGCGCACGCCGTGCGGCATCTTGCATGGCTGCCTCAGCTGAGTCCCGCTCAGAAATAGAGTAATGTTCTGAGCAGACCTCCGCACCCCGGAGACTGTTCTCCGGACGGCGCACCAAACAAGTCGCCTCCCAGCGGTCCGAGTAAACCCCGCGACTGTGTTGGAAGACAACACAACGATACTCGATAGACCAGGTATGTCGGTCAAGTGCCTAGCGTAGCAAGGTGTCGAGCGCATCGTGGAAGTGACACCCGCGAGCGGCGTCACAAGTGATGGGTCGAGCAACCCATCCCTCCGGCTCCTGCTCCTCTGAGAGGTCGGTGCTGTGGCTCGAGCTGCTGTCATCACCTCTGTCGTCGGGGTCTCCTCCAACAGCTACTCTAGCGGCTGGGACGCCTAGTGGTGGTGCAGGGGCACCTCTAGCGGGGGCACAGGAGAGCAACTCCTCACTGACTCTACCTCCTGCTGAAGCATGGAAGAAGAGCCCTGCTGCTCCAACTCCTGTCGCCAACGCTCCTGCTCCTCGTGCAGGCGGTGGTGCAGCCTCTCCAAATGGCTAGACTGACTAGTCGCCGGACGGCGAAGCGGACACTCCGCGAGACGAGAAGGCAAGAAAGGAGTGACTAACTTTCGTGTAGTGTGTCTAAGACGAGCCATCTACAAAAGACACCGTAAGCATAAGAGTGAGAACATAGCTAATATGACCAGCAAGTAAACCATAAAAAAATAGGAATTAGAAGAAAACAAAAATTTCAGCAAGGTATAATATATATAGTAGAACATAGATTTGGTCGATATGACCAACTTTTGAAGGGATACCAAAGTCAAGGTGATAATAGGGGTCTATAATCCTTAGAACGACCATTCTACTCTAGGTTAGCGGCCCTACAGTTAGCACGGCTTTGATACCACCTATGTCACACCTGGTTTTAGAAGGCAAACCGAATGCAAACCATGTACGTGCCAGGATCAGCAATTCACGTACACAGCAGTTACATAACTGGACATCATCACACAGTGCTCAAATAATAACATAAAAGAAGGTATAATAGTCGATTACATCATGATGTCCGAGACATCCACATAGTCTTTAACAATTATCAAAGTGCGGAAAAGAAATGTAGATACACACGGCCTTCACATGCAGCCGACTGGGGGTTTGCCGTTAACCCACGCCTAGAACTCATCATACTCTTGGAACTCCTGGAAGTCTTCCTCCATGGCTTCATCTTCTCCTGAGCAGTGGTTGCAACGGGGACAACCTAGGGGGGTTTGGTGTGTAAAGCATGGGTGAGTACACATCAACATACTCAGCAATTGTCCCGTTTGGCTGTAGTGGACTAGCTTTATGTGGGGTTAAGTCAACCAGTTGCTTTTAGTTGGTCAGGTTATTATTACTAATAGAAAGCCAGGTTTTAGCATTAACCCAAGTTATTAACCCAAAAGTATTATTTCCAAACGGATAGAATACCACTTACCATTACCATAGTCATAACCAAAACCATCATCCTCATCACCACCTGTAAACCAAACATCTCTGATCAAAGTATCTCTAATCAATGGAGCTCCCTTGGCCGCTCATAACCGCGAGCACGGCTGATATATCAGTTTCATAACACTCTGCAAATGTTGCACACTTTACCCACAAGCCGTGATTCCCTTTTGCCTCGGGCCGATCAAACCCTTAAACACTACCAAGGTGAATAGGCAGGTTTTTACTATGTAGCCTTTACAAAGATTTCCTGAGGCTGTAGCCACCCGTTAGGTTTCCTAAATGTACCACACTCCTCCCCAAGGGGCAAACCACCCTTGGTAGAGCGAGCCGCGGCTTCGCCATGTTACTCGGTTTTCTCCGTTAGTTATTTCCGCTGCATTAAAATTTATGGTTATTATTTCTGAAACTCCGATAATGTAATCACTACTGATACTTCTTAAATTTGTGGTATTATGCTTCATTGTATTTCTCTGTGCCTCACCTTCGAGTGAGCTAGTGGTATTCGATCTTGGATAAGTGGCTTATCGAACTAGATCCGAGGGACTGATGAGTTATTCTGATTTAAGTGTGTTGCTGCCTTTAAGGGTGCGATTTGGGCACTTAAGCTGGAATAATTCGGACAGTTCTGCCACATAAAAAATAGAACCCGCCGTCCACACTGGTGCACCGCTGTGTCTAGGACACTTTTGCGCTTTAGCCCTTGGTCTTTTGTTTATTCATGTGCGCAATCTAGGAAATAGTGAAATAATTATAGAAATGGGTTTTTAATACAAAAATAAATCCAGAAACTTATATAACTCATATTAAACTCTTTTTAGCTCCAAATTAATTCATTCCAGAGACATTAGTTTTGTTTTCATATTGTTTACCACTTAATGCCTTTGTTTAGCAATGAAACATGAATTAAAATTATTCATCGAAATTAATCTATACCATGTACTCAATAATTCCAGAAATTCATAATTCAATTCTTGTAAGTCCGTTTTAAACCATTCTAGTTGCATTAGTCTCACAATATTATTTATTATCATCCGGTAACTTTGTTTTGTCAAGAAATATAGGTTAAAATGTTGCACATAGTCTATTCTATATTTAACCACATGGATCTTCAGAAAATCATAACTTAATTATCGTAGCTCCGAATTTAGTGGTTCTTATTTCTACGATCTCGTTACGCAGCGTAGAATATTATTATGTAGTTTATTCTTATGTTTGGTGTGATGTTAATTTTGCCTATACATTGTTTGTTTGTATTGCTATGACTAGCAGCGAGGTTATGAGTCATCTGAAGAGCAAGTTGGTACCTGGAATCTCAAGTGCAAGGCAAGTTGTGCCCTTGATCACTTCTTTTTACCCAGTCATGTTCTAATTAATCATAATGATCTTCATAGGTTAATTTTGATGGGACCCAATAGGTTACCTTAGTTTGACTATCTTTATACCTTGTTCACCACTGAATCTTTGGGTAGTACCTGCTATTGCTTTATGTGGTTTTGGGTATAGAGATATATTTCATTCATGATTATATTTTATTATTAGTTGTTATTTACTGTTCATGTTAAGATCATTATGTTAATTGGAACATGGAGAACCACCCAGGAAAACAGTGCTACCACAAGGGTGGAATGGGACACCCTTGGCTGACTAACTACGAAAGCTAGTGGAGGAGTACCTTACCCGAAAGGGGCAAGGGCAGTAGGGGAGTGGTCAGTGTAGTGAGGTCCTTGGGTTGATTTTGCTGCGATGGCGGTCAGGCGAGGGATTCCTGCATTGGAGCTTCCTAGAAACTGTAGCGGGTTTTCTGAAGCTAGTGGAACTTTGTAAAGGCCTCGTAGTGTTACCCTGCCTCGCCTCCTCGGTAGAGGTGTATCGGATTGGCCATCTCTTGGCAGATGGGTAACATGACTTGTTGGTAAAGATGTGCAACCACTGCAGAGTGTAAAACTGGTATACTAGCCGTGCTCACAGTCATGAGCAGCTCGGACACTCACATGATAAATTTATGGAATTAAATTCAATTTGTCATATGCATCGTAGGTGATGTTGTTACTTTTGTTCTACTACTTAATTGGGTTTGGTATTTACTTATACTTAGTAATTGCTAATAAAATTTTGACCAACTTTAAAAGCAATGCTCAGCTACAACCATCCTCTTTGGTAAGCCTTACACTTCGTGAGCTCCCACCTTTGGCGAGTTCATGCACATTATTCCCCACAACTTGTTGAGCTATGGACGTATGTGAGCTCACTCTTGCTGTCTCACACCCCCCACAGGTCAAGAACAGGTACAGCAGGATGAGGTGCATGGAGGATACTGTGACGTGTTCGTGAGAGGTCTAGGGCGTCGTCTCCCAGTCAACTTTGGGTTGCTGGACCGTTGTCTCCTTATAATGTAATTATTTATTTTGTAAAGAACTCCTATTATATAGTAAAGATGTGACATTCGATCCTGTGCCATGATTCATCATATGTGTGAGACTTGGTCCCAGCACACCTAGTGATTATGTTCACGCCCGGGTCTTGGTGCCCTAAAACCCAGGTGTGACACAGAGGTTGTACCCTGTACCGACAAGTCATGTTACCCATCTGCCAAGGGTCATGAATCCCAGACACCTCTACCAAGGAAGCGAGGCAGGGTAACACTACGAGGCCTTTACAAAGTTCCACTAGCTTCCAAAAACCCGCTAAAGTTTATGGGAAGAGCACTTGCAAGAATCCCTCGTCTGACCACCATCACAACAAAATCAACCCGAGAACCTCCCTGCATGCAACTCCCCTACTGCCCTTGCCCCTTTCGGGTAAGGTAGTCTTCCACTAGCTTTCCTAATTAGTCAGCCAAGGGCGTCCCATTCCACCCCTATGGTGGCACGTGTTTCTCAAGTTAAGCTCCATGTTCCAATTGAAATAATATAATGATCTTGACATGAACATAAATAATATAATAGAATAATTGGAACATGGATATAAGGTAATATTGATCCCAAAACGATATAGAGCAATAGCAAAAACTACCCAAGTGATTCATGGGTGAACAAGGCAAAAAGATAATAAGTCTAGGCTGACCTATTGGGTCCCATCAAAATTAAGTCTATGCATGAATAAGTGATAATAAAGAACATTATTGGGTAAATGAAAGTGATCAAGGGCACAACTTGCCTGGGACATGAGATTCCAGGTACCAGGATGATCTTCAGGTGACTCGTAACCCCACTGCTAGGCGTAGCAATACAAACAGATATGGTATAGACAAAATTAACATCACACCAAACATAAGTGCAAACAGAATAATAATAATAATATACGCTTTTCTACGAGATCATGGAGTCGAGAACTACTAAATTCGGAGCTACGGTCATCAAGTTATGATGTGATTAAATGATTAAAACTAGGTTCTATGTTTATTTAATAATCCCAGAGAAAAGATAACCTAAAGTAGTAATTAATTCAACTTTAATCTAAATTATAAATTGACCATAGATCATATTTTAGTAGATTATAATGATAAGCAGATTAACAAGACTAACCAACATATGTTAAATAAAAGTCTAGTTATAAAAGAATGAAACATGGTACAATAAATGTTGTTATTGCATTGTAAATATTTATATGATGCTAACGCAACTGGAACGGATCAAATTGGAATTAAAATGGGGAAGTTATGAATTTCCAAAGTTTTTATGTATTTGATATAAGATTAATTAGGGAATCAATTTTATTATTGTTTTTATGTCAAAACAGAGACACTAGGTGATAACCAATATTATTGCCAAATTATAGGAACTGAAATGAGTCAAAAAGGAGTTAAAATGTATTTTCTAGGAATTAAATAAGTTTTTGGAATTAATTTTTTGCACTATTAATCGTTTTCTAAATGAATTTCCATTGTTTATTCCCTAACTGGACTACGCGCATTAAATTAGTGGAGTGCAGGGGCCTCTATGCAAATTATCCTAAGACTCAGAATACCCAGCGCTAGGACGGTGGGTTTATTTTCAAATAAGCCGAGGATTCATATGTAAAAGGTTTCGGGTGAAGGGGTATGGATGGATCCTGGCCGTTGGATTAAAACCTACGGTCACGATTAGATCTGCCTGCGCCTAAACTTGTACGCAACCCAGGCCCTTGGATCCGAGATCATCGCCCGAGATCCGACCACGTCTTCAACAGATCCCAAGCGCCTATTCACGGATAAACGGACACGATCTGTTCCCGCGATTCACTAACTATAAGGTTGATCTAGACCGCACAACATCAGATCAATGGCAAAGATTATGTAACACGAAAGGCTATGTTACGAACTAATCCTAACCGTCGTTCTGGATCCGACGACAAACAATCTCCCGTTGCGCTCCCCGACCTCACCAGTTGCCGGAGTTGAGTTCTCCCATGGCGGCACCATGACTGGCAAGCCCCAAAGCTCCAAACCATGGACTCGCTTAGAATCCTAGCAACCTAATACAATGCCCTAAGGAAGAGAAACACGATGAATGTAATCTTACCCTACTGTGTGCCGCAGGGAACCTTGGCCACGGCGAGTAGCAGATTCAGCAACACCGGCAAGAGATTCCGCAGTCTCCGTTGGTCCTCCCCTTCGATTGCGCCCACGCCCGACTTCAATGCAACCTGCACTCCCAATTTGATCGACCCTGACCACACAGCAGACCCCGACCGACGGCGAGGGTGGGGAACAGCGTCGGCGGTGGGTCTTCTATCTCCTACACTTGGTGGACATGGCAGCAGAGAATGGGCGGCACGAAATTCATGCGGTAGGAAGGAGGGGGTCGCAGCCTAGCTTTGTAGTCACAGGAGAAAGTCCAAGGGAGAGAAACGACCGGCGTGGGATAAGGAGGTGAGCGACGGAAGACCTGGAGGAGCCTAACGAACCCGTCAAGAAGAAACAGCTGACCCATGGGCCCCACCTGGCGGTGGCCCAGTTGGAGCAGCGTTGAAAAGGGTCGTGCTACGCGTGATGCGGAAGGTGGGCTTGCACACGGGCCTGCCCAGCCAGCGAGAGCAGCGCGGCGACAAGGGACAATTGGGCCGCGCGGAAAGGAAAGCTAGATGGGCCAGGTTCAGAGATTAGGACCGCGCGCCATTCCTTTTATTTTTCTTTATTCTTTTTCTCTTCTGATTTCTTTTCCTTTTTGTTTTTAGAATTCAAATTTGAATTCAGTTTTATCTGTGAACATATACTCATTAAATGTACAAATTGTACATGCAATTATGAGAAGGACTTCATGCTTTTACAAATTTATTTCTCTATTGTAAGAATAATATATTTTTATATACTTATTTTTATCCTCATAATATTTTCTTTCTCCTCATCTTCTCCATTTAATTCTAAAAGGAATAAATGATTATCATAGTTACCTTTATTAAGCTCTTATATATATATTATTTTTCTATTCTTTTCCTCATCATTTATTTATGGAAGGAGTAAATGGCTTCATCAAAAGTTCCCTTTTCATTCTCTATTTTCTATTCCCTTTTGATCTACAAATTAAAATTCAAATCCACGATAAAGTTTAGGAAGTCAAATTTTTAATACTGTCGGCGTTCCGAGACCGGGGGGTCCCTTGGGCCGACGAGTGAGTGTCGTCGTGTGCCCCAGCCCAGATGGGTCGAGCGCGAGGGCAAGCGCGAAGGGGGCAGAAGCGAGGCGGCCGGAGGCCGGCGTGAGAGAAGTGGGAATCCCACGGCCTTCTTGTTCGTCCCGCGCCCAGGTCGGGTGCACTTGCAGTAGGGGGTTACAAGCGTCCACGCGGGAGAGGGAAGCGAGCGGCCCCTAAGAGAGCGCCTGTCTCGTCCTCGTCCCCGCGCGGCCAACCCTCTCTATGAGGGCCCTGGTCCTTCCTTTTATAGGCGTAAGGAGAGGATCCAGGTGTACAATGGGGGGTGTAGCAGAGTGCTACGTGTCTAGCGGGGGAGAGCTAGCGCCCTAAGTACATGCCGATGTGGC
Organism: Zea mays; assembly: GCF_902167145.1. Lineage (NCBI taxonomy): Eukaryota > Viridiplantae > Streptophyta > Magnoliopsida > Poales > Poaceae > Zea > Zea mays. The sequence goes on from NC_050098.1 coordinate 87,728,579, forward strand.
AGCCGGAGAGATTTTGGCACCCAGCTGGTGTGATGTCGTGGCCGTCGGAGGAGCGACGGAGCCTGGTGGAGGGACAGCTGTCGGAGCAGTTGGGTCCTTGCTGACGTCCTCTTGCTTCCGTAAGGGGGCTGAGAGCCGCCGTCGTCACAGAGCATGCGGGGCGCCATCATTGCCTATCTGGCGGAGCTAGCCAGATGGGACACCGGTCTTGTTCCCTGCGGCCCGAGTCAGCTCGGGGTAGGGTGATGATGGCGCCTCCTGTTGACGTGGCTGGCCTGTGCCCTAGGTTGGGCGATATGGAGGCTCCTCCGAAGCCGAGGTCGAGTCTGTCTTCCATGGCCGAGGCCGAGTCCGAGCCCCTGGGTCGGGCGAGGCGGAGGTCGTCGGCAGAGGCCAGGGCGGAGTCTGAGCCCTGGGGTCAGGCGAAGCGGAGTTCGTCGTCTTCTGGGGCTGAGCCCAAGTCCGAGCCCTGGGTCGGGTGGAGCGGAGTTCGCCGTCTTCTGGGACTTAGCCCGAGTCCGAGCCCTGGGTCGGGCGGAGCGGAGTTCGCCGTCTTCCGGGACTTAGCCCGAGTCCGAGCCCTGGGTCGGGCAGAGCGGAGTTCGCCGTCTTCCGGGACTTAGCCCGAGTCCGAGCCCTGGGTCGGGCGGAGCGGAGCTTCCTATGGTGCCTTTGGCTGGGCCTGACTGCCTGCCAGTCTTACTCTGTCAAGTGACACTGCAGTCGGAGTGGCGCAGGCGGCGCTGTCCTTCTGTCAGGCCGGTCAGTGAAGCGGCGAAGTGACGGCGGTCACTTCGACTCTGCCAGGGGGCGCGCGTCAGGATAAAGGTGTCAGGCCACCTTTGCGTTAAATGCTCCTGCGATTTGGTCGGTTGGTGCGGCGACTTAGTCAGGGTTGCTTCTTAGCGAAGGCAGGACCTCGGGCGAGACGGAAATCCTCCGGGGCCGGCTGCCCTTGTCCGAGGCTAGGCTCGGGCGAGGCGTGATCGAGTCGCTCGAATGGACTGATCCCTGACTTAATCGCACCCATCAGGCCTTAGCAGCTTTATGCTGATGGGGGTTACCAGCTGAGAATTAGGAGTCTTGAGGGTACCCCTAATTATGGTCCCCGACAGTAGCCCCCGAGCCTCGAAGGGAGTGTTAGCACTCGCTTGGAGGCTTTCGTCGCACTTTTTTGCAAGGGGACCAGCCTTTCTCGGTTGCATTTTGTTCCGGTGGGTGCGCGCGAGCGCACCCACCGGGTGTAGCCCCTGAGGCCTCGGAGGAGTGGTTTCACTCCTTCGAGGTCTTAATGCCTCGCGTAATGCTTCGGCTGGTCTGGTTGTTCCCTCATGCGAACTGGCCGTAGCCCGGGTGTACGGTCGGGGCCCAAGTTCTCGGGCTGGTATGTTGACGCTGTCAACGGTTCGGCCGGAGCCGGGTTTGCGAGAGCAGCCCCCGAGCCTCTGCACAGGGCGAGAGGGCGATCAGGGACAGACTCGGCTTTTTTACATACGCCCCTGCGTCGCCTTTCCGCAAGGAGGAGGGGGGAAAGCGCCATGTTGCCCTCGATGGGCGTCGAACATGGTGTCTCCGGTGAGCTGCAAGCGGGTAATCCGAGTGGACGTCCGTGCCCCGTTCGTTAGGGGTCGGCTAGGGGCCCAGAGGCACGCCCAAAAGTACCTGCGGGTGATCTGCCGGACCTGGTCCCCTGGCGACGGGGTCCGAGGGCTCGATGCCTCCCTCTGATGGGATTCCGTTACAAGATTGCTCCCGCTGGTCTCGGAAATGTCCTAGGGTACCTCGGGAGCGCAGCCCGAGCCTTGGTTATGTATCGAACGTACCCATGGTCATCCCGCGCTTGGCGTCTGAGGCGGCTGTGAACCCTTCGGGGGCCAGCCTTCGAACCCCTAATCAGTAATGGGCGCGGAGCCCGAGTAGCCTGAGGCGGCCGTGGAACCCTTCGGGGGGCCGGCCTTCGAACCTCTGACCAGTAGTGGGTGTAGGGCCCACGCGATCTGAGGCGGCTGTCGAACCCTTCGGGGGGCCAGCCTTCGAACCTCTGATCAGTAGGGAGGCTCGGAGCCTGGTTCCTTCCTGGGGAAGGATCCTTTTCGGGGTATCCCCCTTTCCCGGTCCCTGTTGCAAGAGAGAGAGAGAAAGAGGGAAAAAGGAAAAGGATACGAAATCGAACGACGCGGCATACCTTTACTGACGCGGTCATTATGGTGAAGGCGAAGCGTCGCCCGCTTCTCCTGCCAGAGGCGCCGCCTGTCCCGCCGCGGAGTTAATGCGACGGAGCGAGTGGTTGGCGGGGCGGCCGTTGCGCGTGCGCGAGCCGTTCGAGGAACGGATCACGGGCGTGTTGTCTTTACGCCGTGAGAGGGGGTTCTCTTGCTGCCCCTGGATGGGACGTGAGCTTGGCTGATGACGTGACCGCTGCTCCCGCCCACCTGCCACCGTCATTACTGCCGGCCCATTTTTGGCCGCATTGACCGCCGCGCCAGGCTGGCGCTGCTGGGTCGTGCGCTGGGTCGCCTCGAGTCGTGGTATTGGTTCCGCAATTGAGGAGGCGCGGTGATGGCGCAAGTGGCGGTGCAGTTGCATGCACGAAGCAGTCGACGCGCCGGTTGCGTGACGCGTGGGCCTGGGCCTCCATGCTGGGCGTGTCGGGAGTCGGAGAAGCGCGTCCACTTGGCGCGGTTGCATGCCGCCTGCATGGCCGCCCGCCCCTTTCGCCCGTTGGTCTGGGCAAAAGTGGAGGGTCACTTGTAACCGCTGGGCGGTCGCGCGCACCGCGCGCGGCGGTTTGGCTTCTTCTGCTCTGAGCCGGCTTGCATGACATGCGGGACCCAGCCCCCCGCGCCGCAGGGGAGGGCCTTGGAGCGTGTTGGAGAAGACTCAGCCTGTGACGGCTGGGGGTGCAAGTAGGGAGAGTCGCCTTTAAAAGGGAGGGTGACCCCCTTCGGAAGGTGACCATGTCTTCGCGCTCCCTTATGCATCGTGTCTTTCCACCTTCCAAGCCCCCGGATGGGGAATACCCGCCGTCTTTTCGCCTCATCGTTGGAGGAACGCAACTCCGTGGGAGTTGGTACCTTTCGACCATCGTTCGGCTTCAAGGATTTTCATCATGCAACCCGGCTGCACCCCTCCGCCGGCGGTCACCCAAGATGGTGACCTCCAGCTTGATGGTGGGGGAAAGCGAGCCGGGCTGCGGCCTCTACCCCTCCCTCAGCCTCAAGGATTTTCATCACCAGGGCTGGGGAGGGGAGTGTGCCGAGTTGGGGTCGGCCCCTGCGTGGGCGGTGGCTCGCTCCTTCACTCAGTGATTGGAGGGAAGGGCGGTCGTCGTCCGTGGCGCCGGCAGCTGCACCGTGCCTGGCTTTCGGACGCGAGTGGCTTCGGAGCCGCTCACGGCGCCGACGTCTGCCACGGCAGCTGGAAGAGGTTCTTCCGCCGGCGAGGTAGCCAGGGCCGGCCACGGACCGACCTCCAACTCTACTGCCTTCTGCCCGTCCTTGCCTCAAGAGTTTGGGCATGGGCGGGGGCCTCTTGGCATCAGCATCCGCCCTGAGGTTAGTGCTGCCGCTGTTCGGCCCCCCGGAGCAGAAGTCGTCGTCGTCGCTGCTGCTGGAGCGGGCGACGGCACGCCGTTCGTCGGTCTTCTGTTGCTCCGCAGGCCCTCCCCCATCGAGTGGGGTTGTTCGTAACTACGGAGGGGGAACCGGAGTTCCGTTTGTAATGGCACTTTGAATGCCAGTGTTTTTGTTCATTATGGCTGTCGAGGCCTGAACATGTATGTAATTTTGGCACGGAGCCGTGTTTCTTCCTCATTTTCGAGCATTAAGACTCGCCTGTTGGTTGTCTGAACCGCTTCACCAAGCATGGGTCGCTCCGTGTCAAGGTGACGAGTGAGGTATCCGTATCCCGGAGGCGTAGGAGTCCCTCGGCTCGGTCGGCCTTGCTGTCCGAGGCTCCTCTAGCTTAGTTAAAGGGACCCCTTGGCCGCTCTTCGACGAGCCGAGGCTAGGGGTAGCGATAGCAACATGAACAGGGGCAGAGTTGGCTCAAAAATGAAACCTGGTTGGCCGGAGCCTAGCCGGGTCGTCCATTGGCGGGACCGATGCCGGAGTTGACCAGCCGAGGCCTCGGGTCGGGCTGGCGCCCTTGGAAGATGGTTGGCCGAGGCCCCAGGGGTGACTGGCCGAGCCGCCTGCTCGGGCCGGATTCCCGTAGAAGTCCCTGGCAGCGATTGCCCGGGCGTGGCGATGACGTCGTCCTTCGGAGCGGAGATCCTCGGACCGCGTCGCCGTCTGAGGCTAGGTCGGACCTCGCCGAAGGTGTCGTCGATGCCGAGGGTGCTGCTACCCCCTTTCAGCGCCAAGACCCGAGCCTGCAGGATTAGAGTGTCTTGTAGCGTGTGCCTTCTGCAGCCGCCGAGGCCAGAACACACACCCTCGCTGTGTTGTAAAGCTGCGTCTCTTTCCCTCTTGTTTCGAGTATCTGGACTTTTTTGTTGGTAACAGGGATGTTTGTGCGAGCGAGAGTTGCTTCTCGCGGAAGGTGATGAGTGAGGTATCCGTATCCCGGAGGCGTGGGAGTCCCTCGGCTCGGTCGGCCTTGCCGCTTACGCGTACTTTCACCCGTCCATGAGGCTCTGTCACCGACTCAGTCGAGAAGGCTCGAAGGATCGCTTCGGCAGAAGAGCTTCCGAACGTGAAGACTTGTTCGGTCCGTGGACTCACTTTATCCGAACGCGAGTTACTTATCGCAGAAGGTGATGAGTTAGGTATCCGTATCCCGGAGGTGTAGGAGTCCCTCGACTCGGTCAGCCTTGGCTGCTTACGTGTACTCCGTCGTTTTCAGGATCCACTTTTCGAAGTAGTCAAAAAGCACGAAAGATATTCTGGCACAAGAGATCTTTTTCCGAGGAAAATTTCAACGCAGAGGGGGTTCCCCCCTTTTAGCCCCCGAGGGAGGGTCGGGCTTTGCCGAGGCGAGGTCGACCCTTCCTTGATGACTAAACTTTGCGTGGGTGCGAGGTATATGAACAACTTGAAAACATCTTAAGGGTAGAAGCGACGTAGCTGTTGGATGTTCCAAGCGTTGCCGTAGACCTCGCCTTGACTGTTGGCCAGCTTGTACGTTCCGGGCTTCAGAACTTTGGCGATGACGAATGGCCCCTCCCAAGGGGCGTGAGCTTGTGCCTTCCTCGGGCATCTTGTCGCAGCCGAAGCACCAGGTCGCCCACCTGGAGGTCTCGGGGCCGGACCCCTCGGGCGTGGTAGCGTCGCAGGGACGGCTGGTACCGCGCCGAGTGTAGTAAGGCCTTGTCCCGAGCCTCTTCCAGCTGGTCCAGCGAGTCTTCTCGGCTAGCTTGGTTGCTTTGATCGCTGTAGGCCCTCGTCCTCGGGGAGCCGTATTCCAGGTCTGTGGGCAAGACGGCCTCGGCCCCGTAGACTAGGAAGAACGGCGTGAAACCTGTGGCTCGGCTCGGCGTTGTCCTCAGGCTCCAGACTACCGAGGGGAGTTCCTTCATCCATCGCTTGCCGAACTTGTTGAGGTCGTTGTAAATCCGAGGCTTGAGCCCTTGTAGAATCATGCCGTTGGCACGCTCTACTTGCCCATTTGACATGGGATGAGCCACGGCGGCCCAGTCCACCCGGATGTGGTGATCTTCGCAGAAGTCCAAGAACTTTCTGCCGGTGAACTGGGTGCCGTTGTCGGTGATGATGGAGTTCGGGACCCCGAAGCGATGGATGATGTTGGAGAAGAACGCCACCGCCTGCTCGGACCTGATGCTGTTCAGAGGTCGGACCTCGATCCACTTGGAGAATTTGTCGATGGCGACCAGCAGGTGCGTGTAGCCCCCGGGCGCCTTCTGCAAAGGGCCGACGAGGTCCAGACCCCACACAGCAAAAGGCCAGGTGATGGGTATCGTCTGCAGAGCCTGAGCGGGCAGGTGGGTCTGCTTCGCATAGAATTGAAACCCTTCGCAGGTGCGGACAATTCTAGTGGCGTCAGCCACCGCCGTTGGCCAGTAGAAGCCTTGTCGGAAAGCATTCCCGACACGGGCTCGAGGCGCTGCGTGATAGCCGCAAGCCCCCGAGTGTATCTCTCGCAGGAGTTCCTGACCCTCGGTGACGGAGATGCATCGCTGGAGGATGCCCGAGGGGCTGCGGTGGTAGAGCTCCTTCTCATCGCCCAGCAAGACAAACGACTTGGCGCGTCGCGCCACCCGCCGAGCCTCGGCTCGGTCGAGGGGTAGCTCTCCTTGGTGGAGATATTGCAGGTACGGGGTCTGCCAGTTTCGATCAGGCGTGGCCCCGCTTCGCTCCCCCTCGATGCGCAGTGCCTCACCCTTGGAGGCCGAGGGTACCTCGGGCTGTGCCGAGGATACCTCGAACGGGGCCGAGGGTACCTCGGACTGGGCTGAGGGCGCCTTAGGCTCGGGCGTGTCGTCGATCTTGACGGAGGGTTGATGCAGATCCCGGGAGAAGACGTCTGGGGGAACCGTTGTTCGCCCCGAGGCTATTTTAGCCAGCTCGTTCGCAGTCTCGTTGTAGCGCCGAGCGATGTGGTTAAGCTCGAGCCCGTGGAACTTGTCTTCTAGGCGCTGAACCTCATCGCAGTAGGCCTCCATCTTCGGGTCGCGGTAGTGGGAGTTTTTCATGACTTGGTCGATGACGAGCTGCGAGTCACCGCGGGCGTCGAGGCGCCGGACCCCTAGCTCGATGGCGATCCGCAACCCGTTGACCAGAGCCTCGTACTCAGCCACATTGTTGGACGCCGGGAAATGGAGGCGTAGCACATAGCATAGGTGTTTCCCGAGGGGCGAGATGAAGAGTCGGCCCACGCCGGCTCCCGTCTTCATCAGCGACCCATCGAAAAACATGGTCCAGAGCTCCGGTTGGATCGGAGCCGTCGGTAGCTGGGTATCGACCCATTCGGCCACAAAGTCCGCCAAGACCTGGGACTTGAGGGCCTTCCGAGGGGCGAACGAGATTGTCTCGCCCATGATTTCCACCGCCCACTTTGCAATCCTGCCCGAGGCCTCTCGGCACTAGATGATCTCCCCCAGGGGGAAGGATGACACCACAGTCACCGGATGAGACTCGAAGTAGTGTTGCAACTTCCGCCGCGTCAGGATCACTGCATACAACAGCTTCTGAACTTGTGGGTAGCGGATCTTGGTTTCGGACAGTACCTCGCTGACGAAGTAAACTGGCCTCTGAACGGGCAATGCATGCCCCTCTTCTTGCCTCTCGACCACAATCGCGGCGCTAACCACCTGAGTGGTAGCGGCGACATAGACCAAGAGGGCTTCTCCGTCAGCTGGAGGCACCAAGATAGGCGCCTTTGTGAGGAGCGCCTTCAAATTCCCGAGAGCTTCCTCGACCTCAGGGGTCCAAGTGAAGCACTCGGCCTTCCTTAACCCGGTACAGAGGCAGACCTCTTTCGCCGAGGCATGAGATGAAGCGGCTCAGAGCCGCGAGACATCCCATGACCCTCTGTACGCCTTTTAAGTCCTTGATGGGCCCCATGCTGGTGATGGTCGCGATCTTCTCCGGGTTGGCTTCGATGCCCCGCTCGGAGACGATGAACCCCAAGAGCATGCCTCGGGGCACCCCGAAGACACACTTCTCGGGATTGAGCTTGACGCCTTTCGCCTTGAGACATCGGAATGTCACTTCAAGGTCGGAAAGGAGGTCGGAAGCTTTCCTCGTCTTGACTACGATGTCATCGACGTAGGCCTCGACCGTGCGACCGATGTGTTCGCCGAACACATGGTTCATGCACCGCTGGTACGTCGCGCCCGCATTCCTCAAGCCGAATGGCATGGTGACATAGCAGTACATGCCGAAGGGAGTGATGAAAGAAGTCGCGAGCTGGTCGGACTCTTTCATCCTGATTTGATGATACCCTGAGTAGGCATCGAGGAAAGACAGGGTTTCGCAGCCAGCGGTGGAATCCACGATTTGATCGATGCGAGGCAGAGGGTAGGGAACCTTCGGACATGCTTTGTTGAGACCAGTGTAGTCTACACACATCCGCCATTTCCCCCCTTTCTTTCTCACAAGCACAGGGTTGGCAAGCCATTCGGGATGGAATACCTCTTTGATGAACCCTGCCGCCATTAGCTTGTGGATCTCCTCGCCTATCGCTCTGCGCTTCTCCTTGTCGAATCGGCGCAGAGGCTGCTTGACCGGTCGGCCTCCGGCCCGAATATCCAGCGAGTGCTCGGCGACATCCCTCGGTATGCCGGGCATGTCCGAGGGACTCCACGCGAACACGTCGGCGTTCGCGCGGAGGAAGTCGACGAGCACTGCTTCATATTTGGGGTCGAGCCCAGAGCCGATCCGGATCTGCTTAGAGGCGTCGCCGCTGGGGTCGAGGGGGACGGCTTTAACTGTCTCCACTGGCTCGAAGTTGCCGGCATGACGCTTCACGTCTGGCACCTCTTTGGAGAGGCTTTCCAGGTCGGCGATGAGGGCCTCGGACTCGGCGAGGGCCTCGGCGTACTCCACGCACTCCACGTCGCATTCATACGCGTGTTTGTACGTGGGGCCGACAGTGATGACCCCGTTGGGGCCCGACATCTTGAGCTTCAGGTAGGTGTAGTTGGGGACGGCCATGAACTTCGCGTAGCATGGCCTTCCCAGAACCGCGTGGTAGGTTTCTCGGAACCCGACCACCTCGAACGTCAGAGTCTCCCTTCGGAAGTTGGAGGGCGTTCTGAAGCAGACGGGAAGGTCGAGTCATCCGAGGGGCTGGACGCGCTTCCCGGGAATGATCCCGTGGAAGGGCGTAGCGCCTGCTCGGACGGAGGACAGATCGACGCGCAGGAGCCCGAGGGTCTCGGCGTAGATGATGTTGAGGCTGCTGCCTCCGTCCATAAGGACCTTGGTGAGCCTGACATCGCCGATGACGGGGTCGACGACGAGCGGGTATTTCCCCAGGCTCGGCACTTGGTCGGGGTGGTCGGCTTGGTCGAAGGTGATGGGCTTGTCGGACCAGTCTAGGTAGACTGGCGCCGCCACCTTCACCGAGCAGACCTCCCGGCGCTCTTGCTTGCGATGCCGAGCCGAGGCATTCGCCGCATGCCCACCGTAGATCATGAAGCAGTCGCAGACCTCGAGGAACTCTCCTGCTTGGTGATCTTCCTTCTTGTCGTCGTCGCGGGCCCTGCCACCCTCCGCGGGTGGCCCGGCCCTATGGAAGTGGCGCTTAAGCATGACGCACTCCTCAAGGGTGTGCTTGACGGGCCCTTGATGATAGGGGCACGGCTCCTTGAGCATCTTGTCGAAGAGGTTGGCACCTCCGGGGGGTTTCCGAGGGTTCTTGTACTCGGCGGCGGCGACAAGGTCAGCGTCGGCGGCGTCGCGTTTCGCTTGCGACTTCTTCCTGCCTTTCTTCTTGGCACCGCTCTGAGTAGACGCCTCGGGAGCATCTTCCGATGGGCGGCCCTGGGGCTGCTTGTCCTTCCGGAAGATAGCCTCGACCGCCTCCTGGCCGGAGGCGAACTTGGTGGCGATGTCCATCAGCTCGCTCGCCCTGGTGGGGGTCTTGCGACCCAACTTGCTCACCAGGTCGCGGCAGGTGGTGCCGGCGAGGAACGCGCCGATGACATCCGAGTCGGTGATGTTGGGCAGCTCGGTGCGCTGCTTCGAAAATCGTCGGATGTAGTCCCGGAGGGACTCTCCCGGCTGCTGCCGGCAGCTTCGGAGATCCCAGGAATTCCCGGGGCGCACGTACGTGCCCTGGAAATTGCCGGCGAAGGCTTGGACTAGGTCGTCCCAGTTGGAGATCTGCCCCGGAGGCAGGTTCTCCAACCAGGCGCGAGCGGTGTCGGAGAGGAACAGGGGGAGGTTGCGGATGATGAGGTTGTCGTCGTCCGTTCCACCCAGTTGGCAGGCCAGACGGTAGTCCGCGAGCCACAGTTCCGGTCTCGTCTCCCCCGAGTACTTTGCGATAGTAGTCGGGGGTCGGAACCGGGTCGGGAAGAGTGCCCGTCGGATGGCCCGGCTGAAGGCCTGCGGACCGGGTGGCTCGGGCGAGGGACTCCGATCCTCCCCGCTGTCACAGCGTCCCCCACGCCTGGGGTGATAGCCTCGGCGCACCCTCTCGTCGAGGTGGGCCCGACGGTCGCGATGATGGTGCTTGTTGCCGAGGCGGCCCGGCGCCGCAGGCGCGGTGTTGCGCGTGCGCCCAGTGTAGACCGAGGCTTCCCGCATGAATCGAGAAGTCGCGGCATGAGGTTCCGAGGGGTATCCCTGCCTTCGGGAGGCAGAGCTCTCGGCCCGTCGGACCGCAGCGCCTTCCAGGAGATTTTTGAGCTCCCCCTGGATTCGCCGACCCTCGGTGGTTGATGGCTCCGGCATCGCGCGGAGAAGCATCGCTGCCGCAGCCAGGTTCTGACCGACCCCACTGGATGCGGGTGGTGGCCTGACCCTGACGTCATCGGCGACGCGGTGCTGGAAGCCCTGGGGCAGGTGACGTATTTCTCCGGCCGGGGGTTGGCCCACCCATGCCTGCCCGACGTCCCGGCGGATCGGCTCAAGCGCTCCTGTTCCCTCATCGAGCCTAGCCCGCACCCCGCGGATTTGCTCGAGCTGTGGGTCGTGGCCCCCCGCCTGAACGGGGACCACAGCTAGCTCCCGTGGGATGTCAACGCGGGGCACCGGCCTAGGGGGATCACCATCCTCCGGCATGCCGAGATGATTGCCTTCGGAGGGACCCCCTAGATCGACGTGGAAACATTCGCGGTTTGGGCCGCAGTCCTCGTCGTCGAGGCTGCGGCTACCGTCGGAACAGTCGGAGAGGCAGTAGTTACACGCGGTCATGAAGTCCCGCATGGCACTGGGGTTGCCAAGTCCAGAGAAATCCCAACAGATGCTGGGCCCGTCGTCTTCCTCGGACCCAGAGGGCCCGTAGGTCGAGACGTCCGTCAGCCGGTCCCAAGGCGACCGCATGCGAAACCCTAGAGGGTTTGAACTCGCCTCTACGAGAGCGTCCGCCAAAGCGAGGTCGCTAGGCGGGTGGAGGCTGAATCCAAATGACGTAGGATGGGAATCGGTCGGTACCTTTTGGTCGACGAGTGGCGATGAAGTCACGTCGGGGACTGACTGCACCGTCGTCTCAGGTACGAGGGCGACGTCCAGCAAGCTCTCCGCGAGCGCGCTGGCGTCGTCCGCTTGCTCGGGATTGGCGTATCGCGGGGAGACGACGCTCGTCTTCGTCTCAGGCGCGAAGTCGATACCCGGTGTGCCCCTCGTTGGGGTGCCGGTGCTGTCGGCTCGCTCGACAGCCGACGAAGCGCTGCCTCCTGCTTGGCCTTGGCTGCCCCGCCTTTTCCTCCGTCGGCAGGGAAGAAAGCGGGACGAGCTCGGAGGTTGTTCTTCCACCACGCGGGGAAGACGTCGTCGATTCCGCCGCCGGCGGGCGGGCTGTCGACCGCCATTGTCGTTGTCGAGCGGCGGTGGAAGGAGCATCATGTCGTAGCTGCCGTCGAGGGACATGAACTCAAGACTCCCGAAACGGAGCACCGTCCCTGGTTGGAGAGGTTGCTGGAGACTGCCCATCTGGAGCTTGACGGGAAGCTGTTCGTCAACACGCAGCAGGCCCCTACCTGGCGCGCCAACTGTCGGCGTTCCGAGACCGGGGGGTCCCTTGGGCCGACGAGTGAGTGTCGCCGCGTGCCCCAGCCCAGATGGGTCAAGCGCGAGGGCGAGCGCGAAGGGGGGAGAAGCGAGGCGGCCGGAGGCCGGCGTGAGAGAGGTGGGAATCCCGCGGCCTTCGTGTTCGTCCCGCGCCCAGGTCGGGTGCGCTTGCAGTAGGGGGTTACAAGCGTCCACGCGGGAGAGGGAAGCGAGCGGCCCTAAGAGAGCGCCTGTCTCGTCCTCGTCCCCGCGCGACCAACCCTCTCTAAGAGGGCCCTGGTCCTTCCTTTTATAGGCGTAAGGAGAGGATCCAGGTGTACAATGGGGGGTGTAGTAGAGTGCTACGTGTCTAGCGGGGGAGAGCTAGCGCCCTAAGTACATGCCGATGAGGCAGCCGGAGAGATTTTGGCACCCAGCTGGTGTGATGTTGTGGCCGTCGGAGGAGCGACGGAGCCTGGTGGAGGGACAGCTGTCGGAGCGGTTGGGTCCTTGCTGACGTCCTCTTGCTTCCGTAAGGGGGCTGAGAGCCGCCGTCGTCACAGAGCATGCGGGGCGCCATCATTGCCTATCTGGCGGAGCTAGCCAGATGGGACACCGGTCTTGTTCCCTGCGGCCCGAGTCAGCTCGGGGTAGGGTGATGATGGCACCTCCTGTTGACGTGGCTGGCCTGTGCCCTAGGTTGGGCGATATGGAGGCTCCTCCGAAGCCGAGGTCGAGTCTGTCTTCCATGGCCGAGGCCGAGTCCGAGCTCCTGGGTCGGGCGAGGCGGAGGTTGTCGGCAGAGGCCAGGGCGGAGTCCGAGCCGTGGGGTCGGGCGAAGCGGAGTTCGTCGTCTTCTGGGGCTGAGCCCGAGTCCGAGCCCTGGGTCGGGCGGAGCAGAGTTCGCCGTCTTCTGGGACTTAGCCCGAGTCCGAGCCCTGGGTCGGGCGGAGCGGAGTTCGCCGTCTTCCGGGACTTAGCCCGAGTCCGAGCCCTGGGTCGGGCGGAGTGGAGTTCGCCGTCTTCCGGGACTTAGCCCGAGTCCGAGCCCTGGGTCGGGCGGAGCGGAGTTCGCCGTCTTCCGGGACTTAGCCCGAGTCCGAGCCCTAGGTCGGGCGGAGCGGAGCTTCCTATGGTGCCTTTGGCAGGGCCTGACTGCCTGTTAGTCTTACTCTGTCAAGTGACACTGCAGTCGGAGTGGCGCAGGCGGCGCTGTCCTTCTGTCAGGCCGGTCAGTGAAGCGGCGAAGTGACGGCGGTCACTTCGGCTCTGCCGGGGCGCGCACGTCAGGATAAAGGTGTCAGGCCACCTTTGCGTTAAATGCTCCTGCGATTTGGTTGGTTGGTGCGGCGACTTAGTCAGGGTTGCTTCTTAGCGAAGGTAGGGCCTCGGGCGAGCCGGAAATATGTACGCCGTCGGAGGGGGGCCTCGGGCGAGACGGAAATCCTCCGGGGCCGGCTGCCCTTGTCCGAGGCTAGGCTCGGGCGAGGCGTGATCGAGTCGCTCGAATGGACTGATCCCTGACTTAATCGCACCCATCAGGCCTTAGCAGCTTTATGCTGATGGGGGTTACCAGCTGAGAATTAGGAGTCTTGAGGGTACCCCTAATTATGGTCCCCGATAAATACATACTAAAAATCAATCATGAAGCAGTAGATATGTATTTATTTTAATTGATTTATTTGTTTGATAGATGTTTGAAATATGAAAAACACTCATATTGTTTTCTTTCTTTTTAGAACAATAGCCTTTTGAATGTGGGATAAGAAGTAAAAGTTACTTCAAAATTAAATATTCATGTAAATAAATACTTATGGTGCATCATTTAATGATATGCATAATCATTTAGTTGAATAGAAAATTTTCAATTACTTCTTTTCTAAATAATTCTTGGTTTTTAAAATTCAGTCCTCAATTTTCAACACTCAAGTATAATTTGAGACATCTGAATTTACTATTTTATTTCTTCATATATTTATTTTATTATTATTATTATTTTCTCATACAAATTTTGGGCCTTACAAATCCTACCCCCTTAACAGAAATCTCGTTCTCGAGATTTGTAAGAAAAGGGGGTGTATAACCATGTTATCTCGAAACATATGCACAAACAAAATCTCAGCATGATGCATAATTTATTAGCAACACATGGGGTCAATTAGACCTTATTATTCCTCCTAAAATGGTATCATACCAACTACTAACTAAATTAACACTTGGATCTTACAAATAGTAGTATATATATATTTATGTAGCTTGGTGGAGCTGATGGTGGTGGTGGAGGTAGTGGGTGTTGTTGTTGTTGTCTTTCCAACCGTGCTTGCCTCATTTCTTGACGTATCTCCAACCAGTCCTGACGTATTTCCTGGCGTTCTTGTCTTATCTGATTTTGCATTTTGGTAACTATGTTTGCCGTTGTATTACCATCATTTGGGCAGCAACCACTTGATCGATTCCAACCGGTGGAGGATCTGGAGGATTCATTTCTGTTTGTTGTTGCCTGATAATCTCCCTTCCTGGTATTGACCATGAGAATTAGAAGCATATGGTAAGATAGTTTCGCAAGGGAAAGTATTTGATAGGTGTTGGGGGCTTCATCTTCCGAAGCTCCTCAAAAACACGACTAACATGTTTCCCAATATAGTATACTGTCACAGGAAGCTTTAGGTTTAAGATGAAGGCGTGCATGGTATGAAAAGCGAAACTTGGAAGAACGTTAGACTAACTCCGAAGTTGTGGCTGGAGAAGCTTCGGCTCAACACAAGGACGATGATGGAGGATGAAACCGACTTAAAAGGAAAAGTTTGCTCAGTCCTCGACAGATTACCTTTTGACTAACAGTAAATGTCAGTGACATGAATGTAATTTTACCCAGACTGCGTCCTGTGCCTATAAATAGATGAACAGTAACACCGAACTGTTCACGCCGACTGGTAATCACTCACTCGTCACTCTTGGATTTTCACCTTCTGCCAAACCGAAGGTACTCATGTAATTTAATACTATTGATGTTTATTCTTGATTATATAATGATGATATGAATAATCTAATGATTCAAAATAATTATTCATGATTTCTGCGTTTCATATGTCTCTGTTTATATCTTTGCATATCGAAATGATGAAGGTACGTCCTTCATGACCTTCATCTGAAGATCATAATATCCTAAGGGAGATAATGTTACGTAGAATGAAGGTCTTTTCCAGTAACATTTGTGTTGCCTTGTTCTTGATTCATAGCTTTTGAGAACAAGAGACCAACATTGGCGCCCACAGTGGGGTGAACTCACTTGACCACCTTCGGCAAGCTTTGACCTTCATCATGCCGCCGAAGAAGTCATCAGGGCCAGGGGCTGCATTGCAGCCACTAGACATGAATCAAGAAACATTACGCGAAGCTAGGAGCTAGAAAAGGAAGGCTACCAGTCCGACACCTCAAGAGGAGGAGTTGGACCAAGAAATTAGGGACCTCAAAGCCATTGATCAACAGGTCTAGAAGAAGAAAGAAAAGATGCTTCGCCTCACCGATCTTGATGAAGACATCCACACTACTGATGCATCTATACCAATACAAGTACCAATTTCTGGTCCCATTACTCGCGCTCGTGCTCGTCAACTCAACCATCAGGTGATTACACTCTTGAGTTCATGTCCATCATATTTAGACCATGGAGACCCGTGCACTCTTGTTTTGCTTAGGAATCAGGGAGAAGACCGAAAGGGAAAAGGATTTGAACATGCTGGATTCGGACTGCAGAAGAACACCAACTTGTGACGGTCACCACGGTCAGATGCGGGCTCGGATTGGAATGTTCAAGCACAACATGGAAAGTTTATCAAGTCTACTTTCATATGGATCCGGAATTATAGTCATATCTGTTCTGAGGCCGCCGTAATCATTGTTTTCTTACCGAGACATTTCCTGCCTTTTCTGCCCATGGTGCTGCGTCACCCTATTTTGGCCCAATGGGTCGTGTATCAAGTTAGGTCCATTAGGGACGCATCCTAGGGTTGCAGCACGACCCCAATACCCTTGTGGTCGTCCTCCCATGTTTATAAACCCCCTAGCCGCCACCAAGAACAGCGGGTTTTGTTTAGATCAAGTTTAGCTCTCGCTACTTGCTTGCAAGCGCGCGTGCTAGTTCAGCCGCCCGTCTTCTTGTCTTCGGAACCCCACCATATTGTAGTTTGATCTTTAAACCTACATTTAGATCTGGTAATTCAGTACTTGTTCTACTTGTTCTTGCTAGTTCTTCGATTGCTTGCAGGACGAGTGCCCTAGTGGCCAGGGTGTCACGCTCCACAAGATCGTGACAGCCATAGGAGGTGGTGTATCGGTTGCTAAGGCGCAGCGTCTTTGGAAGGCTGTAGTCGGGCCGTGAACGTCGTCTCCTCCCCCAATCGAGTTATTCCACACCCTCTCATCGAAAGATCGGGCAATCACCCAACGGGTGCACATCAGTTGGTATCAGAGCAAGGTTTATCGGTGAGAGATTTACTTTTCTTCGCTGTTTTCTTATCTCCTATAGTCCAGAAAAAGCCAAAAAAATAGTAGATTAGTTTTACCGCAATCCTATAAACCATTGAGCATTTACTAGTACTACTTAGTTAGGGCTTGTTGAGTTTTTGGTTGCATCGGTTGTGTCGAGTTGCTGGTCTTAGTTTATTCCTTTAGAGTTTTGAGTTCTACCACGTTTTGGTCACCACGAAATCCACCATCACCAAAAACATCTCTGGTTCGTTTTTGCCACCACGGATACATATCATATCCGATTTGGAAGTTTAAATACAATCTGGAAAGCTTATCTTATCTTCTTTCCAACGGATCTGACCTTATCTCAAAATTCGTTCTGAGCGCTCCGCAATCATCGTAGAGATTTCTGGACTTCCTATATTAACAAGATTTGTTAAATCTGATTTAAAGGGGTTGTTAGCAATATCTTTATTGTTTGGGTTGTCATAGTGAAAAAAAAGGGTTTAGGCCCCTGCAAAAAAAAACAGAAGAAGAAAAAAAAAAGAATAGAAAAGAAAAAAAAAGGAAAAGAAGAAGAAGGGGGCTGAATCTCTAAATCTGTTGTTTCTCTTTGTGCTGTGCTAGTTGTTCTTTTTCAGTGACTACCTTTGTGCCTAGGCTCACGTCTCTAGCCTGGTTTAGCCTAGGACCAGCACAGTACCACCGTTGAACGATTATTCAGCTTGCTTTTGTAACTAACGTGGTACTAGTGTATTCCTTGCTTCAGCCCACCTACAACTCTACATATTTCGACTACAGTTTGACAGGTCGTGTTGCTGCGGCACCGATACACTTATTCCACGGTTGCAGACTTGTTGGTTGCTGACCCCTCCTGTTGTGCAAGGTAAGAATTGGTAAGAGCTTGTGTGGCAGGTTGAGAGTGAGCGCCTTGCAGTAGCTACATCCTAATAGTTGTAGAGTTTTCATTCCTTCACGTTTTTTTTCTTGTTGCCTCTGTTCGTCTAACCATGGCAGGATTGGAGGTTGATGATGCTTCTCGTAATATGCCACACTCTCCTCGCACCAAGGGTATCATACAACACTTTGTAAGGCTAGTGAAGACGCACACGGAAGGTCTTGATAATGACATGCAGGTGACGAATGAAAAGATGGGGCAATTGGAGGCCACACAGATCGACACGAACACCAAACTTGCAAATGTGGAAATGACAGTTGCTCATATTGACAAGAGCCTTGTCGCACTCTTGAGGCGGTTTGATGAGATGCATGCTAATATCAATGGTGGGCGTGATGAGGGCGCCGAAGGTAACTGGGATGACTATGTTGCTGATACTGAACAAGATGACCAAGAAGCACCTAATCGCCGGCGACTACGTACTAACCGTAGAGGTATGGGTGGTTTTCGCCGACGTGAGGTACATGGTAATGATGATGCTTTTAGTAAGGTTAAATTTAAAATACCTCCTTTTGATGGTAAATATGACCCTGATGCTTACATTACTTGGGAGATTGCGGTTGATCAAAAGTTTGCATGCCATGAATTTCCTGAGAATGCGCGGGTTAGAGCTGCTACTAGTGAGTTTACTGAATTTGCTTCTGTTTGGTGGATAGAACATGGTAAGAAGAATCCTAATAACATGCCACAAACTTGGGATGCGTTGAAACGGGTCATGCGGGCTAGATTTGTTCCTTCTTATTATGCACGTGATATGTTAAACAAGTTGCAACAATTGAGACAGGGTACTAAAAGTGTAGAAGAATATTATCAGGAATTACAAATGGGTATGCTGCGTTGTAACATAGAGGAGGGTGAGGAATCTGCTATGGCTAGATTTTTGGGCGGGTTAAATAGGGAAATTCAGGACATCCTTGCTTATAAAGATTATGCTAATGTAACCCGATTGTTTCATCTTGCTTGCAAAGCTGAAAGGGAAGTGCAGGGACGACGTGCTAGTGCAAGGTCTAATGTTTCTGCAGGAAAATCTACACCATGGCAACAGCGCACGACTACATCCATGACCGGCCGTACACTAGCACCAACTCCCTCGCCAAGTCGACCAGCACCCCCGCCTTCCTCCAGCGACAAACCACGTGCATCTTCCACAAATTCAGCAACCAAATCTGCCCAGAAACCCGCAGGTAGTGCCTCTTCAGTAGCTTCCACAGGTAGAACAAGAGATGTTCTGTGTTATCGATGCAAGGGCTATGGACACGTGCAGCGTTATTGTCCTAATCAGCGTGTTTTGGTGGTAAAAGACGATGGTGGGTATTCCTCTGCTAGTGATTTGGATGAAGCTACACTTGCTTTGCTTGCGGCTGATGATGTAGGCACTAAGGAACCACCCGAAGAACAGATTGGTGCAGATGATGCAGAGCATTATGAGAGCCTCATTGTACAGCGTGTGCTTAGTGCACAAATGGAGAAGGCAGAGCAGAATCAGCGACATACGTTGTTTCAAACAAAGTGTGTCATTAAGGAGCGTTCATGTCGTTTGATCATTGATGGAGGTAGCTGCAACAACTTGGCTAGCAGCGACATGGTGGAGAAGCTTGCACTTACGACCAAACCGCACCCGCATCCATATCACATTCAATGGCTCAACAATAGTGGTAAGGTCAAGGTAACCAAGCTGGTACGAATTAATTTTGCTATTGGTTCATATCGTGATGTTGTTGACTGTGATGTTGTGCCTATGGATGCTTGTAATATTCTGCTAGGTAGACCATGGCAATTTGATTCAGATTGTATGCATCATGGTAGATCAAATCAATATTCTCTCATATACCATGATAAGAAAATTATTTTGCTTCCCATGTCCCCTGAGGCTATTGTGCGTGATGATGTTGCTAAAGCTACCAAAGCTAAAACTGAGAACAACAAGAATATTAAAGTTGTTGGTAATAACAAAGATGGGATAAAATTGAAAGGACATTGCTTGCTTGCAACAAAAACTGATGTTAATGAATTATTTGCTTCCACTACTGTTGCCTACGCCTTGGTATGCAAGGATGCTTTGATTTCAATTCAAGATATGCAACATTCTTTGCCTCCTGTTATTACTAACATTTTGCAGGAGTATTCTGATGTATTTCCAAGTGAGATACCAGAGGGGCTGCCACCTATACGAGGGATTGAGCACCAAATTGATCTTATTCCTGGTGCATCTTTGCCGAATCGTGCGCCATATAGGACAAATCCAGAGGAAACAAAAGAAATTCAGCGACAAGTGCAAGAACTACTCGACAAAGGTTACGTGCGTGAGTCCCTTAGTCCGTGTGCTGTTCCGGTTATTTTAGTGCCTAAAAAAGATGGAACATGGCGTATGTGTGTTGATTGTAGGGCTATTAATAATATCACGATACGTTATCGACACCCTATTCCACGTTTAGATGATATGCTTGATGAATTAAGTGGTGCCATTGTCTTTTCTAAAGTTGATTTGCGTAGTGGGTACCACCAGATTCGTATGAAATTGGGAGATGAATGGAAAACTGCTTTCAAAACTAAGTTCGGATTGTATGAGTGGTTAGTCATGCCTTTTGGGTTAACTAATGCACCTAGCACTTTCATGAGATTAATGAACGAGGTTTTGCGTGCCTTCATTGGAAAATTTGTGGTAGTATACTTTGATGACATATTGATCTACAGCAAATCTATGGATGAACATGTTGATCACATGCGTGCTGTTTTTAATGCTTTACGAGATGCACGTTTATTTGGTAACCTTGAGAAGTGCACATTTTGCACCGATCGAGTTTCGTTTCTTGGTTATGTTGTGACTCCACAGGGAATTGAGGTTGATCAAGCCAAGGTAGAAGCGATACATGGATGGCCTATGCCAAAGACAATCACACAGGTGCGGAGTTTCCTAGGACTTGCTGGCTTCTATCGCCGTTTTGTGAAGGACTTTAGCACCATTGCTGCACCTTTGAATGAGCTTACGAAGAAGGGAGTGCATTTTAGTTGGGGCAAAGTACAAGAGCACGCTTTCAACGTGCTGAAAGATAAGTTGACACATGCACCTCTCCTCCAACTTCCTGATTTTAATAAGACTTTTGAGCTTGAATGTGATGCTAGTGGAATTGGATTGGGTGGTGTTTTGTTACAAGAAGGCAAACCTGTTGCATATTTTAGTGAAAAATTGAGTGGGTCTGTTCTAAATTATTCTACTTATGATAAGGAATTATATGCTCTTGTGCGAACATTAGAAACATGGCAGCATTATTTGTGGCCCAAAGAGTTTGTTATTCATTCTGATCATGAATCTTTGAAACATATTCGTAGTCAAGGAAAACTGAACCGTAGACATGCTAAGTGGGTTGAATTTATCGAATCGTTTCCTTATGTTATTAAGCACAAGAAAGGAAAAGAGAATATCATTGCTGACGCTTTGTCTAGGAGATATACTTTGCTGAATCAACTTGACTACAAAATCTTTGGATTAGAGACGATTAAAGACCAATATGTTCATGATGCTGATTTTAAAGATGTGTTGCTGCATTGTAAAGATGGGAAAGGATGGAACAAATATATCGTTAGTGATGGGTTTGTGTTTAGAGCTAACAAGCTATGCATTCCAGCTAGCTCCGTTCGTTTGTTGTTGTTACAGGAAGCACATGGAGGTGGCTTAATGGGACATTTTGGAGCAAAGAAAACGGAGGACATACTTGCTGGTCATTTCTTTTGGCCCAAGATGAGAAGAGATGTGGTGAGATTGGTTGCTCGTTGCACGACATGCCAAAAGGCGAAGTCACGGTTAAATCCACACGGTTTGTATTTGCCTCTACCCGTTCCTAGTGCTCCTTGGGAAGATATTTCTATGGATTTTGTGCTGGGATTGCCTAGGACTAGGAAGGGACGTGATAGTGTGTTTGTGGTTGTTGATAGATTTTCTAAGATGGCACATTTCATACCATGTCATAAAACTGACGATGCTACTCATATTGCTGATTTGTTCTTTCGTGAAATTGTTCGCTTGCATGGTGTGCCCAACACAATCGTTTCTGATCGTGATGCTAAATTTCTTAGTCATTTTTGGAGGACTTTGTGGGCAAAATTGGGGACTAAGCTTTTATTTTCTACTACATGTCATCCTCAAACTGATGGTCAAACTGAAGTTGTGAATAGAACTTTGTCTACTATGTTAAGGGCAGTTCTAAAGAAGAATATTAAGATGTGGGAGGACTGTTTGCCTCATATTGAATTTGCTTATAATCGATCATTGCATTCTACTACAAAGATGTGCCCATTTCAGATTGTATATGGTTTGTTACCTCGTGCTCCTATTGATTTAATGCCTTTGCCATCTTCTGAAAAACTAAATTTTGATGCTACTAGGCGTGCTGAATTGATGTTAAAACTGCACGAAACTACTAAAGAAAACATAGAGCGTATGAATGCTAGATATAAGTTTGCTAGTGATAAAGGTAGAAAGGAAATAAATTTTGAACCTGGAGATTTAGTTTGGTTGCATTTGAGAAAGGAAAGGTTTCCTGAATTACGAAAATCTAAATTGTTGCCTCGAGCCGATGGACCGTTTAAAGTGCTAGAGAAAATTAACGACAATGCATATAGGCTAGATCTGCCTGCAGACTTTGGGGTTAGCCCCACATTTAACATTGCAGATTTAAAGCCCTACTTGGGAGAGGAAGTTGAGCTTGAGTCGAGGACGACTCAAATGCAAGAAGGGGAGAATGATGAAGACATCCACACTACTGATGCATCTATACCAATACAAGTACCAATTTCTGGTCCCATTACTCGCGCTCGTGCTCGTCAACTCAACCATCAGGTGATTACACTCTTGAGTTCATGTCCATCATATTTAGACCATGGAGACCCGTGCACTCTTGTTTTGCTTAGGAATCAGGGAGAAGACCGAAAGGGAAAAGGATTTGAACATGCTGGATTCGGACTGCAGAAGAACACCAACTTGTGACGGTCACCACGGTCAGATGCGGGCTCGGATTGGAATGTTCAAGCACAACATGGAAAGTTTATCAAGTCTACTTTCATATGGATCCGGAATTATAGTCATATCTGTTCTGAGGCCGCCGTAATCATTGTTTTCTTACCGAGACATTTCCTGCCTTTTCTGCCCATGGTGCTGCGTCACCCTATTTTGGCCCAATGGGTCGTGTATCAAGTTAGGTCCATTAGGGACGCATCCTAGGGTTGCAGCACGACCCCAATACCCTTGTGGTCGTCCTCCCATGTTTATAAACCCCCTAGCCGCCACCAAGAACAGCGGGTTTTGTTTAGATCAAGTTTAGCTCTCGCTACTTGCTTGCAAGCGCGCGTGCTAGTTCAGCCGCCCGTCTTCTTGTCTTCGGAACCCCACCATATTGTAGTTTGATCTTTAAACCTACATTTAGATCTGGTAATTCAGTACTTGTTCTACTTGTTCTTGCTAGTTCTTCGATTGCTTGCAGGACGAGTGCCCTAGTGGCCAGGGTGTCACGCTCCACAAGATCGTGACAGCCATAGGAGGTGGTGTATCGGTTGCTAAGGCGCAGCGTCTTTGGAAGGCTGTAGTCGGGCCGTGAACGTCGTCTCCTCCCCCAATCGAGTTATTCCACACCCTCTCATCGAAAGATCGGGCAATCACCCAACGGGTGCACATCAGATCTTCAGAGGAAGATTGATGAGGCCGCCGAGGAAATGTGTCATCTCACCCAAGATGACCAAGACTGAAGGCCTCAACATAGAGAGCTTCATAAAGACAATTCGTACAACGATGTTGAATGGTATGATGATATCCATCATGGTAATTTTGATTTTGATGATGCTTCTCCTCTAGCAGTAGAGTTGCAGGCTATCCCATGCCCCCCATCATACAAGCCACCTCAGCTTCCTATGTATGATGGGCACTCAGACCCAAAGCAGTTGACAATGAGCTACGAGGCAACTATATCTTCATATGGGGGCAATACTGTAGTCATGGTGAAATCCTTCGTCATGGTAGTCAAAAGTGTAGCTCAAACTTGGTAGTCGTCTCTTAGGCCAGGGACAATCACATCATGGAAGAAGCTCAAGGACATGCTAATCACTAGCTTCCAAGGCTTTCAGTCGAAGCCAGTCACTGCCGAGGCTTTATTTCAGTGCACGCAAGACCATGAGGAGTATCTTCAGGCGTATGTCCGGAGGTTCCTACGTCTAAGAGCACAAGTGCCTACAGTGCCCAATGAAATTGTCATTGAGGCCATGATCAAGGGGCTTCAGCCAGGACCTATGGCTCAGTATTTTGCTAGGAAACCCCCACAAACCCTAGAGAAGCTTCTTCAGAAGATGGATGAGTACATCCGGGCTGATAATGATTTCTGCCAAAGAAGGGAAGAAGCATACATGTTTTCTGAGATGACCAGGGGCTTCGGAGGAAGAATTCACCCTAGACACGTCAGATCAATCCATAATTCCAACCTAAGTGATGATAGAGGAAGCTAGCCACAACATAGCTCCGAATCTTCAGGGCAACAACATAGCTCTTTCAGGCCACCAGTCCCAAGGGGCAGAGGCGGCAGGGGCTTCGGAGGGAGATTCAAAGATCAGCCCAGAAGGCTATATTGTTTATTCTATGGTGAAGATAAGTGCCACACCACAAGAACATGCCAAGTCACAATTCAGAAGCAAAAGGAGATTGTTGATGCTGAGGCGAGGCAGAATCAGCCAAAGCAGGTCCTACATACTGCTTCATGCTACTCTCCTTATGTCCCAGAGTATGTAGGTAATCAACAGCCTACAGCCTCAGTCGCTTCGGCAAGTCACTCTCAAGCTTCCTGGGCTCAGCTCCCACTACCACCACCACTACCACCTACTCTGACCTGAAGCCAGCAGCCAGAAGGGCACCAGCACGCACAACAGCAGCGTGATTTTCAGGAAGAGTCTGAAGCTCGCACAGTCAACAGCATTGTGGCTGAATCCAAGCACATCTACTAAAGAATATCCTACCCTTGATGTATCTTTATCCTTTCTGTCATCTTACTTTTCTTGTATAAAAAACAAGTCACGAAGGACTTAATTTTGGTTTCATGTAATAATTGTGCCTGTATCATTAAGTAAAATGCTTCTTCCTAACAGACTTTCGAAGCTACAAAAGCCGTTCTTAAGCGAGCGGAGTATGTTCCGAAGCTAACAAAGTTGTTCCTACTGGACCACAGAGTAAGTTCCGAAGCTACCAAATTCGTTCCTACGGGAGCGCAGAGTAAGTTCTGAAGCTACAAATGTTGTTCCTATGGGACGACAGAGTAAGTTCCGAAGCTACCAAAGTCGTTCCTACGGGAGTGCACAGTAAGTTCCGAAGCTACAAAAGTCGTTCTTACGGGAGCGCAGAGTTAGTTCAGAAGCTCAGAAGTCGTTCCTAAGGGAATGCAGAGCCAAAAATTCCACTGAAATATAAGGTGATAAAGCTCCAAAGTCGTTCCTAAGGGGATGCAGAGCTTAGATACCACCGAAGTAGAAGGTGAAGAAGCTCCAAAGTCGTTCCTAAGGGGATGCAGAGCTTAGATACCACCGAAATATAAGGTGAAGAAGCTCCAAAGTCGTTCCTAAGGGGATGCAGAGCTTAAAGACTCCAAAGACATCCTCAAGGGGATGTAGAGTCTTGGGTGTTCTAGTGTGGGTATGTGTGTGTGTTCGGCATAACCATCATATCGCATCATATCATTGCATCATTCCACATAACATTACATCATACATCATATCGCATCAACAGCAAAGATTAGGTATGAAGCAAGTCTTCGGTAATAACTTGAATGAAAATGTGCTGAGGCACGAAGGCAACCTTCGGAAAATACAATTTTACTAGATTTGCCATAGAAGGCGCTTATTTCTTTACGAAGCATGAAAAGAAGGGAAGGTGTTGTTTCGCCGAAGGCTCAAAAACGGTATGTGCGTAAATTTCATGCATCGCAAAGAAATATATTACAACAATTTACATGTCTGAATAATTGTTTCATACACCAAATGTTACATCGTATCATTACAATAAAAGCCTAATCTTCCTTAAGGATCTTCTCGGTGGCTTCATTCAGTAGCCTATCGACGACTTCGTCGACGATGGAGTTAGCAATGCTCATTACATCCAGCGCTTCTTTCATGACGAGATCAGCCCCGGCAGCGGTGAGAGTTCAGCTATAATAGACAAACTGTTAGTTTGAAGCCAGAAAATAAACACAGAAGCTAAAAATTAAAATCAATACCTATACGCCTTGCGTGCTCGGCAGCTTCTTCGGCTCGCTTAGCTTCTTCTCGGGCATCATGGGTTTATTTTTCATTTTTCTTTATGATTTCGTTGGCCAATTCTCGACCACCGTTCACCCAAACATCGGAGTAAAACTTTCCACCCACTAAAGTAGCTTCGGTCGAAGGGTCTTTCATGTCGTCTGTAGAGAAGGTGGGTTCAGTCTGGGCCGTAGCTCTAACATGGTCACAACCAGCATTCTCCAGAATTGCCGCAATCCCTCGAGCACCAGTGAAAGCACAAATGTCCCCACGATCGCTGAGGATCTCTTCAAAAGCTTCGGCTTCCCCGCTTATCCAATCAATAACACCCTCGGGGTCACCTCGAATAGAATTCTCTTCGGAAGAATAAGCACCTACTTTGGCAAAGCAGTTTTTCAATTTTCTTAGGCAATCCAAGGATCTCTCGAAGCACCTTTCCTTGGATTCGCGAAGCTCCTCAACATTTTTCTCCAGCCTAGTGTTCGACCATTCACTTATTTCTTGACTAGCTTTTGCAAGTGCAAAATTTTCATTAGCTTCGGCAAGTTTTTTCTGAAGGTCTTCAATTTCGGCTTTATAAGCTTCAGATTGAGTGTTAAATTTTTCTTCGTCTTTTTTCACTTTATCCACCAATGAAAGCAGGATTTTATCTTTTTCCATGACTTCTTTTCTCAGCTTAATAACTTCTGACCGAAGGTTGCCGAGGGCAATCATGCAGCTTTCATCTTCAGCATTCTTTTGCGCCCTCAAAGCGTTGCTAAGAATTAAGCCTTTCAAGAAGATAGAATCAGCACGAGAATACTGCGAGGGGCTACTATTGGGGTCCTTCATCTTCCGAAGGTCCTCAAAAACATGACTAACATGTTTCCCAGTATAGTATACTGTCACAGGAAGCTTCGGGTTTAAGACGAAGGCGTGAATGGTATGAAAAGCGTAATCTGGAAGAAGGTTAGACCAACTCCGAAGCTGTGGCTGGAGAAGCTTCGGCTCAGCACAAGGACGATGATGGAGGATGAAACCGACTTAAAAGGAAAAGACTGCTCCATTCTCGATAGATTACCTTTTGACTAATAGTAAATGTCAGGGACATGAATGTAATTTTACCCAGGCTGCGTCCTGTGCCTATAAATAGATGAACAGTAACACCGTACTGTTCACGCTGAATGGAAATCACTCACGCATCACTCTTAGATTTTCACTGTCGGTACCCTGAATCAGGTGTACCCCTTGATACAGTGTGAAGGCACGGTGCCTACGCGACTATCTCTAGTCGCGTCGCAAACAGCGACCGACCCCTCCACGTGGTCGGCCCAGGACCGCCACGTGGTCGGAAGAATGATGATGTAACCCAGGATATCAGCAGTGGGTCTGGACTCCCATGGGAAAGTGTCGGACCCCTGTGTGTACGGACCGGACCCCCTGGTAAGGTCCAGAATCGCCACAAGCATGCCCGGACCCCTAGGACGAGCCCCCGGACACCCCTGGGCAGGGTCCGGGCCACTCGTAGTAAGGTCCCAGGGTTCTGGCGCAAAGGGTACCCAGGTCTTGGTCAAGGTCAGGCACAGGGTCTGGAGCCGACACGTGTCCGGACCATACCGTGTACGCTTCCGTTCCTCGCTCAGGCGGAGACCCGATGCTGCCATGTGGCCTACTGCACGTGACGTAAGCCAGCGGGCGGAGCCTGACGTAAGGCATCTGGGCCATGCTGCCTCTTCATTTATTGCAGAGAAGATGTGCCGCCTGTCTATCCCGTTGACAGACGATGTGCCCCCTCAGCATTTAATGTGACCTATCCATTCCGCTGGCAAGCGGCGTGCCTGTCTAGTCCATTGTCAAATAGTACGCCCGTGCTGCAAGGTGCACTGTGTCCATCATCACTTATACGTTGCCAGGGAAGCTTCCCCTGCATGCCAATGCTACACAGATTACGGATGTCAGGGCACAAGAAGATTGCTCCAGCAACGAACATTAGTTGCTCCAAGTATTACATCCGCTATGTTCATGGGCCCACATGTCAGGGCTCAGTACCCTTGTACGTGCCCCCCTTAGCTATAAAAGGGGAGGCATGCACCGTTACAACAAAGACACAATTGGACCCAGCTCAGGCTCACAAGTTCATACAAGCTCTATACATAGGGTGTTACGCTCCGGTGGCCCGAACCACTATAAATCCTTGTGTGTTCTTGTGCTCATTCATCGCTTAGAAGACAAGCAAAACGCTCAGGCCCCTCCTCGTCATAGGATTTAGGGCGGGTGCATTCTGCCACCCGACCGAAGAATTCCCTCTCCGACATTTGGCGCACCAGGTAGGGGATAGGCTTTAGGTTTTTGCTTGTTTTCTTGCTCAGCATGATGGTGCAAATCGTTGAGCACCGTGCCGACACCTCAGAGGATTTCGTGGTAGAGGAAGATCCTGCATCCTCCGCGCCATGAGAATCCAGCTGCCCGGTGGCTGGGGCTGCTGCTGTGCACGCTGCACGGTAGCACACGCCTGCACAGGCGTCCCGGACTCCGTCAATGGCAGCGCCCGGGGCGTTGTTCGCGGCCAGAGAGTTGCTGCGCCACCCTTCAAGCTCCACAGCCTCATCGGGGGCCATGAAGCATTGGCGTGACGATGTCGACGGGCTGCTCGGCATAGCACATTCTACCTCGACCAGATCGAGGCCACGGTCATACCGGCGCCAACATGAGGCAATGGTGTCTGTGCGCTCACCCTCTGTGAGGGGCGCGCGGACCGATGACCTCCGGGCAGAGCTCAACCGCATGCGTGCGGGAGAGGATGCCGGGGTCTTCCTGGAGAGGGTGTGGGAGCACCGACAAAACTTCGAGGGTCGCGAAAGACGCTCGAGTCTCTCTAGAAAGGGCAAGTGAGCGCCGGCAAAACATCGAGGGTCGCAACCTCGATCAAGACTTTGCTGCGGTAGCACTGCAAACCCCAGTGGGCGCCCGGTTCTAGGCAGGTGTCCCCTTGGCCGGTGTGGGCTGCGCCGCTCTTGCGGATCATCTCCGCACGACGTCCTGGCCATCCAAGTTCTGGCCACACCTACCGGAAAAGTAGACGATACGTCAAATCCGTCGGAATTTCTACAGGTGTATGTCACCGCTATCAAAGCAGCAGGTGGAAACACCACTGTGATGGCGACATATTTTCATGTCGCCTTGTCTGGGCCTGCCCAGACTTGGCTCATGAACCTTGCCCCAGGATCAATCTATTCCTGGGAAGAGCTCTGCATGCGGTTCGCAGCGAACTTCGCCAGCGCTTACCAACAGCACGGCGTGGAGGCCCACCTCCACGCAATGAGGCAGGAGCCTGGGGAGACTCTCTGGACGTTTGTCTCCCACTTCACCAAGGTGCGAGGTACTATACCTTGCATTTCCGATGCATCACGGCCTTCCGTCAGGGAGTACGTGATGAAAAAATGTTGGAGAAGTTGGCCACGCATGACGTGAAGACTGTCTCCACACTCTTCGCTCTGGCCGACAAGTGCGCCAGAGCCGCCGAGGGCCGGGCATGGCACTCGGCCCCACAAACCGGGGTCGCCCAGATGGGGTGGCTCGGGTGCCGTCCCCCGGGACGGTAAAAAGAAAAAGGGTCGCGGCCACGAGAAGCCGTGGTCCACCGCTCTAGTCATCGCAGCTGCGACTGGGGGCCGGGGTGACCACAACAAACGCCCACGGCCGCAGAGGGGTAACAGCGGCTCATGCCCTGTACACCCCAACAGTCGCCACAGCGTCGTGGAGTTATAAAGAGAAGATTTACCCCCTCAAATGCGCTCCTATGACAGTCTTATCCTCCTGCCTCCATGGTTTTATCCTGCAGTTCCCGATATTATTTTTATCTAACCCACCCGTACAGTTGTGACACCCCAGTGTCACCTAGGGTTTCTCTTAAAAAGCCAAACCAAGAACCATCATATTATGTGAACCAAAGTAAGCATGAGCATCAAAACAATTTAAGTGAGAAAGAATTCACCAAGTATATACTTAAAGTGTCATGATCAAAACAATTGAGTCCTTGAAAAGATAAGAATGTGCAACCCTAATTAAGAATTCTAAGTGAACCCCATGAACAAAATTCAAGGAAATATAAAAAAAGAGAATGAAAAGTTTAAAATTTTAAGTTGAGCCAATTATATAAGTTAAAGTATATTTACTAAGTAACAAGAAAGATTAAGAAGGCTTAGCCAAAATAACTCAATTAAATCCCCAAAACAGCCCTTGATCAATGAACCCTTAGGGAAATTCAGATTTCTGAATTTCTGAATTTCAGACCTCTTCTCAAAGATCATCTGTGTTCTCTGCTTTTTCAAACTCAAAGCCAGAAGATCCAAATATCAAAGTCATGCCAAATTACCTTGAACACATTCTGGGAAAATTTGAACTCAAACCAAATCCATTTGACACGGTTTTGGCGCAGCTCAACCTCGGGACCAGGCATTCTGACACTGGCACCTTGGTGACGCTACAACTCCCTGTCCCTAGCCTAAAACCGCACGTCGTCCATACACAAAAGACAAAGCTTGGTCTGGTGAACAAATCCCTTGCAGTGATCTTGCCCAAATTCGCGAAGATTTGCTCCCAATCGGCGCTTGAACAGGGGCAGAGGCAACGGGAACACGTGTTCGACCGCGGCTGACACCCCTGGTTCACGCCCGTTCGCGCACCGCGCCTTCCCAGTGCACGCCCGCGCGCACTCGCCGGTCCACGACCGCCCGTGCACCGCGCCGTGCCTATAAAGCCTCCCCAGGCGCGCCCCACTTCGCCCCGCACTCACCCTCACCGGCCAGCCACCGTTCCTTAGCTCCGGCGAGCGTATTTCCGCCCGCCATTGCCGCCAGAGCTACGGCCGCCGTGGCCAGCCCACCCCAGCCGCCCTCCAGCCCAACCTGTGCTTCGGCTAGCTCCGCCAGTAGCCCGTGAAGCTCGCCAAGCCCTCGGACCCGACCGGACTTCACCGGAGGCCCGAGATCAACCTCACCGGACTTCGGTCTTCCGCCGCCGCGTGTGGACCGAGCTATCCAGTGAGTCTCCGCCCAATTCCTTTCGCTCATGTCTTCTCTGGCATCCCGTGGATCTCTCTGACCCATTTGATTGAACTATCTCGCCGTGACCAGGCCGGTCTCCTCGCCGCCGACGAGCATCCCCGCCTGCGCGCGTGGACCGACCGCCTCCGGCCATCTCCGACGGTGTTCCGCACACCGTTGTGATCCCCGCGACCTCCCCTTCGCCCTCGGCCACTTCACCGGAGCAGTCTCGCCGCCGGTAAGCCCCTCCGCCCTTTTCTTCGCCGCGGCTACTGTTGAGGTAGAAGAAGGACCTCGGGTTAGGTTCTGTAGAACCCGAGGGGTTTTCTGTAATGTCAGCGACTCATGTGAATAGTAACCTAAGGACTGATTCGCGAGGAAAACTTAGAAAAACCGCCAGGGACCCCAGTGCAAAGTGGATTTTCCCTTTTATCAATTCTGTTATTCTTTTAAATAACCAAAGAACTTAGAAAATTCATAACTTGATGAAATCTTAATGAAAAGCTGTCAAACCAATTTTGCTAGCTCTGGAATATTATGATCTATCATTTAAAATTATTGAACCATATGCTTTCTGTTCTAAATTTTAGAGCTTAAAATTAAAAACAGAAACCCCCTAAACCTTGTTTAATTAAGGAAAATTAGTTTTTCTTCTGTACTGAGCTTAAGAAAATTTGTAGATGCTTATACCCTAATTAGGCATTGTTTAAAAATAGTAGAACCCCCAGCAATTGAAGGCAAGCCCCGGTTTTATGCATAACCATGTTATTATATGCTACTTTACTACACTTAATGCTTGTAGGTTTGCAATGTGCACTTAAGTGTAGGAGTTGCTTGAAACCTCTAGTTGCATGAACTTAGGATTCCTTTTTGAGATGAATACTAGTATGCTAGGTCGAGTAGCTGCTTGCTAATCAGGATCTCGGTAGAAGTCGAGTGATTTTTCTAGCACTCGCGCGAGGTCAGGAATTGATTGTATTCATCTTGATAACGGGAATTATGTTGGTCTATGGACTTGGATCCAGGGAGGATGCCTTGTCCATGAGACGGGAAAAATGAATTAAGGATTAATGTGTGGATACCTGAGTCAAGCTTTTGAACGTACTAAACACATGCCGGGAAAAATGGTAACCGGTAAACCTAGTACCTGAGTGAAGCCGGGCGCGGACTTTATCCCTCATGCGACCTGAGACAGGGTCTCCCATGCTAGCTATGGTGGGTACAAGTGTGGTCACTGCACGGCGGCAGCCGGGGTCAGTGGAGCATTGTATGCCAAGGCGGTGAGGCCTGGACGCGAACGGGGAATCGATGGGGACGGTTGTCATGTGTGGGGTCGGAGTACCCTGACATGCCGTGTGTTTAGGTTTACCTTGCAAGGTTAAAACTCGATTCGAATCGTCTGCTTCTCGCAGCTAATGAGACTGCTTGATTCCTTGTACTGCATCGAGTAAGAAGTGAAATGTGGATTACATGAGATAACTTGTTGATTGAGCTAATTGCTTGTTACCATGTATGCTTAGAAGGAGCAAATCTAGCTAAGTTAATGATAGTAGAATCTGAAAAGCTAAAAGTTGATTTTAGAAACAGCTAGTGCTTTTGGCAAACCAAACCCCTCAGCCAAACAGCTGCATAGTCTAGAGGTAGAGGAGTAGACTCCTCACACCGGTTAAGTCTAGCTGAGTATTAGTATACTCAGCCTTGCTTGTGGCACCATTTTTGCAGGTACCATGCAGGATGTAGTTGATGGTGTGACTTGGCCTACCACCCTGCCACCGGGTTGGACGGTCGAGTGGGATGTTGCTCCGGCAGGAGAGGAGCATGAGGAGTAGTGGGCTAGGCCTTGCCCATTTCCTCATTACCGACGACATCGATTATCCGCTGCACTTTAATTTGTGAACTTTATTTGCTACTCCAAAAACTCCGATTTATGTAATAACTCCGTACTTAATTTGAGGTTTCCTGTTTTATTGTATTTCTTCTGTGACTCACCTTCGCGTGAGATTGTGGAATTTGATCCTGGTTAAGTGGCTCTATCAGACTAGATCTGAGGGACTGACGGGTTATTCCGATTTAAGTGTGTTACGGCCCCTGAGGCGTGACTTAGGCACTTAAGCCGGAATAATTCGGGTGGTTCTGCCACAGCTGGTATCGGAGCAAATTCCACCACAGAGAAGGACAATAAACCATGAATACCGATTTTCAAAATCTAAAACTTGCCTAGAAACTACTACGGATCATCAGGACTAGACCGCTAGACCTAGGACGAAAGGCCTTAGGCATAGAGGGAGAAATAGTGGCTAATTAATTAGGCCCTGTGGGCCAATACTTATATTTTAGGATGCCCTAAAAAGGCACCCCATTTCCCTTTTGAGAGGCAACGTTTCTTTCCGCATGCATGCATTATAAAACACAAAGAGGAATTAAAATTTGAGCTAACTCCTTTTCTTTAAAATCATCCGGGCTCTCTTTTTCTTTTTCCTTCCACCATAATCCTTATCTTGATTCCCTTCCGCAGATGAATTCACCTACCCCCGCCAGTGGAGGAGACTCTCGTTTCAGTTCTGACTTCCTTTCTCGCGATGGCTTTCCTTCCATCTTGTGGGAAGTGCTTAACTCCGCCGGTTACCCTACGCCCCCTTTGTACACGGTGCAGTTGTATGAGGAGCATCGGGTACCTCGTTGTCGGGTCTGGCTATCTTTGGAGGCTCATCCCCTTCAGCCGGGTTGGCGTTCTCTTGACTCTGAGACGATTGGACTCAGGACGGACGACACCGTTGAGGCAGCAGCCATGAAGACTCTGACGACTTTCTGTGGCTACCATCCCCTGGAGATGGTGATGCACCCCTTGGGACTCTTCCCTGCTGAGAAGAAGGATGATCCCATGTGGTGTAACCGCGTGAGCCATGTGAAGGATGTGTGGGCAATGTATCCTGACTTGGTTGGGAGGGTCACTGTTCAGTGCATGAGTGCGCTGTACCGCCTCCAGGCCCTTCAGAGCGATGCTATGACACTTCTTGCTAACACCGCTCAGGCTGCCAAGCTCACTCTCGACAATCGGGAAGATTTTGTGGTCGACCTATCCACAGAGTTGGTGGAGAAGGATCTGCAGGTGGAAAGGCTGAGCCAGCATATTACCACCCTGGAGCAGCAAGTGGAGATCCGAGATAACACTATTGATGTCTTGGAGAACCAGCTCCACGACGTGCAGAGGGAACTCGAGGAAGCCAATGACCACTTGGACATGCACCACCTGGAGATGGAGGCCAATGAAGCAGGAAGCGAGGGAGAAGAGGCTCCCGAGGAGCTAGGACCAGCCCCTGGTGCCAATGGGACTACCTCCGCGATGCCTCCTTCACCCGTATCCAGTGTCGCTTCCACCGCTCAGGGTTAAGCAGTCGCGTTGACATTTCTTTAGGCGGATAGAAACCTATGCGAGCTTAGTAGTATCACCTTTTGGACTAGGCTTATGGGTACTTTCCCCTGATTGATGTAACCCTGTAAACTTTTGATATATGTGGGATCCTTGTCACCATGTTATCTTCATTTTCGAACCTAATATTATGATTATGGCCTTTTCCTTCCATATGAGATGATATCTTGTCGTTCGGAAATATGAGTCGGGATAACATTGGCGACAATCTCTGTTTTCAGATGGCAGCGAGGCAGCGTCGCGGGCAGAATGAGCAAGCTCCCCCGCCACCTCCTCCAGCTCCCACAGTGCAGGAGCTGATGGCCCAGCAGAATGAGATTCTGCGACAGCTCTTGCAGCGCCAGCCCCACCAACAGCATCATGGTGGAGGCCAGCATCAGCGACCTACGGCTATGGCAACATACCAGGAGTTTCTGAGCACGCAGCCGCCCTTGTTCACCAAGGCAGAGGATCCGTTGGACGCCGACGTGTGGCTTCGCGTCGTCGAGTCCAAGTTTCCCCTCCTCACAGGAGACTGCCCTGATGAGGCCAAGGCTCGCTTCGCCGCACAGCAGCTTCGCGGCCCACCTCGGACTTGGTGGGACCACTTCCGTGCTATGCTCCCCGCTGATCATGAAGTATCTTGGGAGGAATTCAAGACCGCCTTCAGAGGACACCACATTCCAGCTGGCATTCTTGATCGGAAGTTGAACGAATTCCTGGCCCTCAATCAAGGAACCCGCACGGTACTGCAGTATGCGCAAGCCTTCAACGACTTATGCCAGTATGCAGGGTATCATGCTGATTCTGATGAAAAGAAGAGGGATCGCTTCCGCAGGGGTCTCAATACCAAGCTGCGGGAACGACTCAACACTGTCCGGGCCAATAGCTTCAATGAGTTGGTCAACATGGCCATCTCTCAGGAGGATTGCATTGTTGCTCACCGGGCAGAGAAGAAGAGGAAGGCACCAATGGCAGCACCATCCGCTCAGGCTCAGAGGTTCCGGATTGTTTCTCACAATCAGAGCAGGGGTTTTCAGCAGTAGGCAGGCAGATGGGTGATCAGGCCACCTCAGCAGCAGCAGCAGCCGGCACCCAACCGCTATCCAGCTCCCGCCCCAAGGAACAATCAGCCTCCGCAGCAGCAGCAGTTCCGCCAGGGCAATGGGAACAAGTGTTTCACTTGTGGCAATGTGGGCCACTATGCCAAGAATTGTCCCAGGAACCAGCAGAGGCAGATGCCAGCACCAAATCAAGACAAGGGAAGAAAGCAGAAGGTGCAAGTCAGGCAAGGGAAGCTCAACTTCACTGCTCTAGAGGAAGTGCCAGAAGGAGCTCCTATCATGACCGGTACCTTTTCAGTTTATAATCAACCTGCTTTAATTCTGTTTGATTCTGGTGCATCTCATAGTTTCATTAGCCAAAAGTTCAGTGCTAATTGCAAACTGCCATTCTCTCACTCAAAAGGGTCATTCATGATAGTCACACCTGGGGGTAAAATTGCAACTAATCAATTAAACCAAAGTGTGCCTATTCAACTGGGAAGCCACATTATCAAAACCACTCTTCTTGTATTGGGATTGGAAAATGTGGACATTATTCTAGGAGCAAATTGGATGACCTTGCACCAAGTTGTGCTTGATGTAGCCAGTCGTACCGTGGAAGTTAATTCTCCTTTCTGCGGGAATTTCACTTTGATTCTGCCTAGTCAGGGTTCTTCTCAGTCATGTGCTTTCTCTATGACGGAGTTACCCCTGAAGAAGATCCCAGTGGTCTGCGAGTATGCAGATGTCTTTCCTGATGAATTGCCAGGAATGCCACCGGACCGGGATATTGAATTCGCCATCGAGTTGCAACCGGGAACGGCCCCAATTTCTAAGAGGCCCTACCGAATGCCACCCGCTGAGTTGGCAGAGTTGAAGAAGCAATTGCAAGAGTTGCTGGATAAGGGATTTATTCGCCCAAGCACTTCGCCTTGGGGATGTCCAGCGCTATTTGTGAAGAAGAAGGATGAAAGCTTGAGGCTGTGTATAGATTACCGCCCTCTTAATGCGGTAACTATCAAGAACAAGTATCCTTTGCCTCGTATTGACGTTCTCTTTGACCAGTTGGTCGGGGCCAAGGTGTTTTCCAAGATAGACCTTCGCTCTGGCTACCATCAGATCAAAATACGAGCAAGTGATATTCCGAAGACGGCATTCTCAACCAGATATGGGCTGTATGAATTTTTGGTGATGTCATTCGGGCTGACAAATGCACCAGCATACTTCATGTATCTGATGAATTCTGTTTTCATGCCGGAATTGGACAAGTTCGTGGTGGTTTTTATCGATGATATTCTGGTGTACTCGAAGAACGAAGAAGAACATGCCGGGCATTTGCATGTAGTGCTTCAACGTCTGCGAGAGCACCACCTTTATGCCAAGCTATCCAAGTGTGATTTTTGGCTAAAGGAAATCAAATTCTTGGGTCACACTATCTCTCAGGATGGAATAGCTGTTGATCCTGATAAAGTGCAAGAGGTGATGAACTGGAGGCCACCAATGACTGTTCGCCAGATTCGGAGTTTTCTGGGATTGGCCGATTATTACCGAAGATTTATTCCGGACTTCTCTCGGATTGCGAAGCCTATTACTGAGTTGCTGAAGAAAGAAGTCAAGTTTGTGTGGAGTCAGAAGTGCGAAGATGCCTTCCATGCATTGAGGCAGCATCTGACCACCGCACCAGTTTTGGCGCAACCCGACAGCAGCAAGCCTTTTGATGTGTATTGCGATGCCTCTGGCACCGGGCTAGGTTGTGTCTTGATGCAAGACAACCGAGTCATTGCTTATGCCTCAAGAGCACTCAGGCCTCATGAGCAAAATTATCCCACTCATGACCTTGAGTTAGCAGCAGTGGTTCATGCATTGAAGATGTGGAGGCACTATCTAATGGGAACCCACTGCAACATCTTCACTGATCATAAGAGCCTTAAGTACATTTTTACTCAGGCTGATCTCAACATGAGGCAGAGAAGATGGCTAGAGCTGATCAAGGATTATGACCTGGAGGTACATTATCACCCAGGGAAAGCTAATGTGGTAGCTGATGCCTTGAGTCGGAAGTTGCAATGCAACTGTATTCTGATGGATTCTCGTGTTAACACCTTGTGTGATGAGTTGAGCAAGATGCAAATTGAAGTGATTCCTTCTGGTTCTTTGTCTCACATTTCTGTTGAGCCAGCTTTGCAAGACCAGATCATCATGGCCCAGCTCAGTGACAAGGGAGTGCAGATTATCAAGAAGAATCTCCATCAGAAGGTTGAGAAGTATAATTGTTTCCGCCAGGATGAGAAAGGTGTGTTATGGTTCAAAAGCAGATTGGTAATTCCTAAGGACCGGGATCTCAAGAAGAAAATTTTGGATGAGGCTCATCTCTCCAAATTCTCTATGCATCCGGGAAGCACCAAGATGTACCATGATCTGAAGCTTTTGTACTGGTGGACCAGAATGAAGAGGGAGATAGCCCAGTATGTATCAGAGTGTGACACCTGTCAGAGGGTTAAGGCAAGCCACTTGAAGTCCGCTGGAGCTTTGCGACCACTGTCCGTACCTTCGTGGAAGTGGGATGATATCAGCATGGATTTCATTGTGGGTCTGCCCAACACCTCTCGTCATCATGATTCAATTTGGGTTATTGTGGACCGATTGACGAAAGTGGCACATTTTCTTCCTGTGCACACCACTGATAAGGCTCAGAAGTATGCAGAATTGTATATCGACCGGATCGTATGTTTGCATGGATTACCTCGGACCATTGTTTCTGACCGAGGAGCCCAATTTGTTGCCAGATTTTGGGAACAACTGCAAGAGTCTTTGGGAACCAAGCTAATCAGGAGTTCAGCTTACCACCCACAGACTGATGGTCAGACAGAAAGGGTAAACCAGATTCTGGAAGATATGCTGAGAGCTTGTGCGATCGATTGTGGCAAGAACTGGGATAAGCACCTCTCCTTGGCAGAGTTTGCTTATAACAATAGTTATCAGTCCAGCCTAAAGATGGCACCTTTTGAAGCTCTCTATGGAAGAAGGTGCAGGACACCACTCAATTGGTCTCAGCCTGGTGAAAGAGAAGTTTTTGGACCTGACTTGGTGACTGAAGCCGAAAGGAAGGTCAAGCTGATCAGGAAGAATCTAGAAGCTGCTCAGGCCAGGCAGAAGAGCTATCATGACAGAAGGAGGAAACCTCTCCAGTTCAAGGTGGGAAGTTTTGTATACCTCAAGGTATCACCCACCAAGGGAGTGCAGAGGTTTGGAATCAAAGGCAAGCTAGCCCCTCGTTACATTGGACCTTATGAGATCATTGAAGCATGTGGACCCGTGGCATACAAGCTGAAGTTACCTTCAAAGATGTCTGCCATTCACAGCGTATTCCATGTATCTCAGCTAAAGAAGTGTGTTCGATTGCCGACTGAGATTCTAGCAGAGCCAGAATTGGAGATAGAGCCAGATCTCTCGTACCAAGAGTACCCCTCCAAGATTCTGGATTGCAAGGAAAGATCAACTCGGGCTAAATCGATCAAGATGTTCAAGGTCCAGTGGAGTAATCACTCAGAGGAGGAAGCTACTTGGGAAACCGAGGAATTCTTAAGATCCAACTTCCCCGATTGCCTACCTAAGGAAGCTGGTATGTAATCACCCCCAACCCCTCCTCCTGCCTTTCGAATCTAATTTCCAAAAATATGATCTTAATTCAGAATGAAGTAACTAAGAGATAAAACTTAAAAAGGACTTCCTTCTGAAGTTGCAAAGAGAATGACATTCGAAGAGCAGTTTTGCCCTAATAATAACAATCATCACCCTTTTTCCTATCAGTCTCACCCTTCGCTTCACCCCGGGAGGACTCTGGCCTGAATCTCGGGACGAGATTCCTTTAAGGGGGGAAGGCTGTGACACCCCAGTGTCACCTAGGGTTTCTCTTAAAAAGCCAAACCAAGAACCATCATATTATGTGAACCAAAGTAAGCATGAGCATCAAAACAATTTAAGTGAGAAAGAATTCACCAAGTATATACTTAAAGTGTCATGATCAAAACAATTGAGTCCTTGAAAAGATAAGAATGTGCAACCCTAATTAAGAATTCTAAGTGAACCCCATGAACAAAATTCAAGGAAATATAAAAAAAAGAGAATGAAAAGTTTAAAATTTTAAGTTGAGCCAATTATATAAGTTAAAGTATATTTACTAAGTAACAAGAAAGATTAAGAAGGCTTAGCCAAAATAACTCAATTAAATCCCCAAAACAGCCCTTGATCAATGAACCCTTAGGGAAATTCAGATTTCTGAATTTCTGAATTTCAGACCTCTTCTCAAAGATCATCTGTGTTCTCTGCTTTTCCAAACTCAAAGCCAGAAGATCCAAATATCAAAGTCATGCCAAATTACCTTGAACACATTCTGGGAAAATTTGAACTCAAACCAAATCCATTTGACACGGTTTTGGCGCAGCTCAACCTCGGGACCAGGCATTCTGACACTGGCACCTTGGTGACGCTACAACTCCCTGTCCCTAGCCTAAAACCGCACGTCGTCCATACACAAAAGACAAAGCTTGGTCTGGTGAACAAATCCCTTGCAGTGATCTTGCCCAAATTCGCGAAGATTTGCTCCCAATCGGCGCTTGAACAGGGGCAGAGGCAACGGGAACACGTGTTCGACCGCGGCTGACACCCCTGGTTCACGCCCGTTCGCGCACCGCGCCTTCCCAGTGCACGCCCGCGCGCACTCGCCGGTCCACGACCGCCCGTGCACCGCGCCGTGCCTATAAAGCCTCCCCAGGCGCGCCCCACTTCGCCCCGCACTCACCCTCACCGGCCAGCCACCGTTCCTTAGCTCCGGCGAGCGTATTTCCGCCCGCCATTGCCGCCAGAGCTACGGCCGCCGTGGCCAGCCCACCCCAGCCGCCCTCCAGCCCAACCTGTGCTTCGGCTAGCTCCGCCAGTAGCCCGTGAAGCTCGCCAAGCCCTCGGACCCGACCGGACTTCACCGGAGGCCCGAGATCAACCTCACCGGACTTCGGTCTTCCGCCGCCGCGTGTGGACCGAGCTATCCAGTGAGTCTCCGCCCAATTCCTTTCGCTCATGTCTTCTCTGGCATCCCGTGGATCTCTCTGACCCATTTGATTGAACTATCTCGCCGTGACCAGGCCGGTCTCCTCGCCGCCGACGAGCATCCCCGCCTGCGCGCGTGGACCGACCGACTCCGGCCATCTCCGACGGTGTTCCGCACACCGTTGTGATCCCCGCGACCTCCCCTTCGCCCTCGGCCACTTCACCGGAACAGTCTCGCCGCCGGTAAGCCCCTCCGCCCTTTTCTTCGCCGCGGCTACTGTTGAGGTAGAAGAAGGACCTCGGGTTAGGTTCTGTAGAACCCGAGGGGTTTTCTGTAATGTCAGCGACTCATGTGAATAGTAACCTAAGGACTGATTCGCGAGGAAAACTTAGAAAAACCGCCAGGGACCCCAGTGCAAAGTGGATTTTCCCTTTTATCAATTCTGTTATTCTTTTAAATAACCAAAGAACTTAGAAAATTCATAACTTGATGAAATCTTAATGAAAAGCTCTCAAACCAATTTTGCTAGCTCTGGAATATTATGATCTATCATTTAAAATTATTGAACCATATGCTTTCTGTTCTAAATTTTAGAGCTTAAAATTAAAAACAGAAACCCCCTAAACCTTGTTTAATTAAGGAAAATTAGTTTTTCTTCTGTACTGAGCTTAAGAAAATTTGTAGATGCTTATACCCTAATTAGACATTGTTTAAAAATAGTAGAACCCCCAGCAATTGAAGGCAAGCCCCGGTTTTATGCATAACCATGTTATTATATGCTACTTTACTACACTTAATGCTTGTAGGTTTGCAATGTGCACTTAAGTGTAGGAGTTGCTTGAAACCTCTAGTTGCATGAACTTAGGATTCCTTTTTGAGATGAATACTAGTATGCTAGGTCGAGTAGCTGCTTGCTAATCAGGATCTCGGTAGAAGTCGAGTGATTTTTCTAGCACTCGCGCGAGGTCAGGAATTGATTGTATTCATCTTGATAACGGGAATTATGTTGGTCTATGGACTTGGATCCAGGGAGGATGCCTTGTCCATGAGACGGGAAAAATGAATTAAGGATTAATGTGTGGATACCTGAGTCAAGCTTTTGAACGTACTAAACACATGCCGGGAAAAATGGTAACCGGTAAACCTAGTACCTGAGTGAAGCCGGGCGCGGACTTTATCCCTCATGCGACCTGAGACAGGGTCTCCCATGCTAGCTATGGTGGGTACAAGTGCGGTCACTGCACGGCGGCAGCCGGGGTCAGTGGAGCATTGTATGCCAAGGCGGTGAGGCCTGGACGCGAACGGGGAATCGATGGGGACGGTTGTCATGTGTGGGGTCGGAGTACCCTGACATGCCGTGTG
Source organism: Zea mays (assembly GCF_902167145.1). Classification (NCBI taxonomy): domain Eukaryota; kingdom Viridiplantae; phylum Streptophyta; class Magnoliopsida; order Poales; family Poaceae; genus Zea; species Zea mays. The sequence goes on from NC_050098.1 coordinate 87,769,775, forward strand.
TTTAGGTTTACCTTGCAAGGTTAAAACTCGATTCGAATCGTCTGCTTCTCGCAGCTAATGAGACTGCTTGATTCCTTGTACTGCATCGAGTAAGAAGTGAAATGTGGATTACATGAGATAACTTGTTGATTGAGCTAATTGCTTGTTACCATGTATGCTTAGAAGGAGCAAATCTAGCTAAGTTAATGATAGTAGAATCTGAAAAGCTAAAAGTTGATTTTAGAAACAGCTAGTGCTTTTGGCAAACCAAACCCCTCAGCCAAACAGCTGCATAGTCTAGAGGTAGAGGAGTAGACTCCTCACACCGGTTAAGTCTAGCTGAGTATTAGTATACTCAGCCTTGCTTGTGGCACCATTTTTGCAGGTACCATGCAGGATGTAGTTGATGGTGTGACTTGGCCTACCACCCTGCCACCGGGTTGGACGGTCGAGTGGGATGTTGCTCCGGCAGGAGAGGAGCATGAGGAGTAGTGGGCTAGGCCTTGCCCATTTCCTCATTACCGACGACATCGATTATCCGCTGCACTTTAATTTGTGAACTTTATTTGCTACTCCAAAAACTCCGATTTATGTAATAACTCCGTACTTAATTTGAGGTTTCCTGTTTTATTGTATTTCTTCTGTGACTCACCTTCGCGTGAGATTGTGGAATTTGATCCTGGTTAAGTGGCTCTATCAGACTAGATCTGAGGGACTGACGGGTTATTCCGATTTAAGTGTGTTACGGCCCCTGAGGCGTGACTTAGGCACTTAAGCCGGAATAATTCGGGTGGTTCTGCCACAACAGTTCCTATCTGTCCTGGCATAAAGACATCCGAATTGAGTAGCCAGGCCTGCAGTTTAGGACCCCTCTACGAAAGCAGGGGGTCCGGTAGCCTGGGGACCGGTTCTAAAGAACAGGAGCTCGTTCCATGGGGTGGTCCGGAGCAGTGTGGCCGCTTAGCCTGGTTCCGTACCCAAAAGCCTGCACACTCCACCACTCTGTGACGGGCACTGTAGTATTTGGAGCTATAGTCATGTGCGTTCGACAACCTGGGGTCCAGCTCTAGAGAATGGATACTTGTCCCCTAGGGTGGTCCGGAGCCATGTAGCCGCTTAGCCTGGTCCCGTACCGTAAGCCAGCACGCTCCACCACTCTGCAACGGGTGTCCTAGTATTTGGAACTGTAGTCCAGGGGGTCCGGACACACAACTTGGCTTCCCAAACTAAAACCTACAGGTCTCGTGCATATATCAAAGGATGGCTAATGTCAGTCGATGGGTACTATGGGTGTACTACTAACGCTCCCTAGCAGAAGCTATGTGCAGGTCCGGGTCCCATTCGAGTCTACCTCCTAGGGGCCGTTCCCAACTCTTTTAGGTATGCTGGCATCCAGTCTCGACACATCGAGCCTACATCCCACGGGGGCTAGGTACCAAGGAGGAGTCGGAAACGCCACACGCAGTAGGGACAAATAGTATGCAGATAAGTGCTAATACTGCTCGATAAATAGTACTCAAAAGTACCTTACAAAAGCAAAAGTTATTACATCTGCCTTCAAGTGGGGCCCTAGCCTTATGTCTACAGGTATCACCTACTCTACATAAGTAGGGTCGCGCTGGAAGCACGTGGCTGCCATCTCCACCACGCTGGAAGCGCGTGGCCGCCATCTCCACGGCGTACGACGTCTTGTACGACCTCCCGGGTGGCGTCTTCAGCGCCCGGGCCGGCGGTCACCATTGCATGCGGCACACCATGTCGAGCACCCACTCAGCCTGGGCATGCTCGGGATGAGCTTACAAGGCCATGGCAAACTACGGCAACGCAAAGCAGAGACCTTGAAGGCAAAGGGGTGTAGAGAGCTCGGAGGCGAAAGGGCACTGCGAGTGGGAGAGAAGTGATGAAGACATCCACACTACTGATGCATCTATACCAATACAAGTACCAATTTCTGGTCCCATTACTCGCGCTCGTGCTCGTCAACTCAACCATCAGGTGATTACACTCTTGAGTTCATGTCCATCATATTTAGACCATGGAGACCCGTGCACTCTTGTTTTGCTTAGGAATCAGGGAGAAGACCGAAAGGGAAAAGGATTTGAACATGCTGGATTCGGACTGCAGAAGAACACCAACTTGTGACGGTCACCACGGTCAGATGCGGGCTCGGATTGGAATGTTCAAGCACAACATGGAAAGCTTATCAAGTCTACTTTCATATGGATCCGGAATTATAGTCATATCTGTTCTGAGGCCGCCGTAATCATTGTTTTCTTACCGAGACATTTCCTGCCTTTTCTGCCCATGGTGCTGCGTCACCCTATTTTGGCCCAATGGGTCGTGTATCAAGTTAGGTCCATTAGGGACGCATCCTAGGGTTGCAGCACGACCCCAATACCCTTGTGGTCGTCCTCCCATGTTTATAAACCCCCTAGCCGCCACCAAGAACAGCGGGTTTTGTTTAGATCAAGTTTAGCTCTCGCTACTTGCTTGCAAGCGCGCGTGCTAGTTCAGCCGCCCGTCTTCTTGTCTTCGGAACCCCACCATATTGTAGTTTGATCTTTAAACCTACATTTAGATCTGGTAATTCAGTACTTGTTCTACTTGTTCTTGCTAGTTCTTCGATTGCTTGCAGGACGAGTGCCCTAGTGGCCAGGGTGTCACGCTCCACAAGATCGTGACAGCCATAGGAGGTGGTGTATCGGTTGCTAAGGCGCAGCGTCTTTGGAAGGCTGTAGTCGGGCCGTGAACGTCGTCTCCTCCCCCAATCGAGTTATTCCACACCCTCTCATCGAAAGATCGGGCAATCACCCAACGGGTGCACATCAGTTGGTATCAGAGCAAGGTTTATCGGTGAGAGATTTACTTTTCTTCGCTGTTTTCTTATCTCCTATAGTCCAGAAAAAGCCAAAAAAATAGTAGATTAGTTTTACCGCAATCCTATAAACCATTGAGCATTTACTAGTACTACTTAGTTAGGGCTTGTTGAGTTTTTGGTTGCATCGGTTGTGTCGAGTTGCTGGTCTTAGTTTATTCCTTTAGAGTTTTGAGTTCTACCACGTTTTGGTCACCATGAAATCCACCATCACCAAAAACATCTCTGGTTCGTTTTTGCCACCACGGATACATATCATATCCGATTTGGAAGTTTAAATATAATCTGGAAAGCTTATCTTATCTTCTTTCCAACGGATCTGACCTTATCTCAAAATTCGTTCTGAGCGCTCCGCAATCATCGTAGAGATTTCTGGACTTCCTATATTAACAAGATTTGTTAAATCTGATTTAAAGGGGTTGTTAGCAATATCTTTATTGTTTGGGTTGTCATAGTGAAAAAAAGGGTTTAGGCCCCTGCAAAAAAAAAACAGAAGAAGAAGAAAAAAAAGAATAGAAAAGAAAAAAAAAAGGAAAAGAAGAAGAAGGGGGCTGAATCTCTAAATCTGTTGTTTCTCTTTGTGCTGTGCTAGTTGTTCTTTTTCAGTGACTACCTTTGTGTCTAGGCTCACGTCTCTAGCCTGGTTTAGCCTAGGACCAGCACAGTACCACCGTTGAACGATTATTCAGCTTGCTTTTGTAACTAACGTGGTACTAGTGTATTCCTTGCTTCAGCCCACCTACAACTCTACATATTTCGACTACAGTTTGACAGGTCGTGTTGCTGCGGCACCGATACACTTATTCCACGGTTGCAGACTTGTTGGTTGCTGACCCCTCCTGTTGTGCAAGGTAAGAATTGGTAAGAGCTTGTGTGGCAGGTTGAGAGTGAGCGCCTTGCAGTAGCTACATCCTAATAGTTGTAGAGTTTTCATTCCTTCACGTTTTTTTTCTTGTTGCCTCTGTTCGTCTAACCATGGTAGGATTGGAGGTTGATGATGCTTCTCGTAATATGCCACACTCTCCTCGCACCAAGGGTATCATACAACACTTTGTAAGGCTAGTGAAGACGCACACGGAAGGTCTTGATAATGACATGCAGGTGACGAATGAAAAGATGGGGCAATTGGAGGCCACACAGATCGACACGAACACCAATCTTGCAAATGTGGAAATGACAGTTGCTCATATTGACAAGAGCCTTGTCGCACTCTTGAGGCGGTTTGATGAGATGCATGCTAATATCAATGGTGGGCGTGATGAGGGCGCCGAAGGTAACTGGGATGACTATGTTGCTGATACTGAACAAGATGACCAAGAAGCACCTAATCGCCGGCGACTACGTACTAACCGTAGAGGTATGGGTGGTTTTCACCGACGTGAGGTACATGGTAATGATGATGCTTTTAGTAAGGTTAAATTTAAAATACCTCCTTTTGATGGTAAATATGACCCTGATGCTTACATTACTTGGGAGATTGCGGTTGATCAAAAGTTTGCATGCCATGAATTTCCTGAGAATGCGCGGGTTAGAGCTGCTACTAGTGAGTTTACTGAATTTGCTTCTGTTTGGTGGATAGAACATGGTAAGAAGAATCCTAATAACATGCCACAAACTTGGGATGCGTTGAAACGGGTCATGCGGGCTAGATTTGTTCCTTCTTATTATGCACGTGATATGTTAAACAAGTTGCAACAATTGAGACAGGGTACTAAAAGTGTAGAAGAATATTATCAGGAATTACAAATGGGTATGCTGCGTTGTAACATAGAGGAGGGTGAGGAATCTGCTATGGCTAGATTTTTGGGCGGGTTAAATAGGGAAATTCAGGACATCCTTGCTTATAAAGATTATGCTAATGTAACCCGATTGTTTCATCTTGCTTGCAAAGCTGAAAGGGAAGTGCAGGGACGACGTGCTAGTGCAAGGTCTAATGTTTCTGCAGGAAAATCTACACCATGGCAACAGCGCACGACTACATCCATGACCGGCCGTACACTAGCACCAACTCCCTCGCCAAGTCGACCAGCACCCCCGCCTTCCTCCAGCGACAAACCACGTGCATCTTCCACAAATTCAGCAACCAAATCTGCCCAGAAACCCGCAGGTAGTGCCTCTTCAGTAGCTTCCACAGGTAGAACAAGAGATGTTCTGTGTTATCGATGCAAGGGCTATGGACACGTGCAGCGTGATTGTCCTAATCAGCGTGTTTTGGTGGTAAAAGACGATGGTGGGTATTCCTCTGCTAGTGATTTGGATGAAGCTACACTTGCTTTGCTTGCGGCTGATGATGCAGGCACTAAGGAACCACCCGAAGAACAGATTGGTGCAGATGATGCAGAGCATTATGAGAGCCTCATTGTACAGCGTGTGCTTAGTGCACAAATGGAGAAGGCAGAGCAGAATCAGCGACATACGTTGTTTCAAACAAAGTGTGTCATTAAGGAGCGTTCATGTCGTTTGATCATTGATGGAGGTAGCTGCAACAACTTGGCTAGCAGCGACATGGTGGAGAAGCTTGCACTTACGACCAAACCGCACCCGCATCCATATCACATTCAATGGCTCAACAATAGTGGTAAGGTCAAGGTAACCAAGCTGGTACGAATTAATTTTGCTATTGGTTCATATCGTGATGTTGTTGACTGTGATGTTGTGCCTATGGATGCTTGTAATATTCTGCTAGGTAGACCATGGCAATTTGATTCAGATTGTATGCATCATGGTAGATCAAATCAATATTCTCTCATATACCATGATAAGAAAATTATTTTGCTTCCCATGTCCCCTGAGGCTATTGTGCGTGATGATGTTGCTAAAGCTACCAAAGCTAAAACTGAGAACAACAAGAATATTAAAGTTGTTGGTAATAACAAAGATGGGATAAAATTGAAAGGACATTGCTTGCTTGCAACAAAAACTGATGTTAATGAATTATTTGCTTCCACTACTGTTGCCTACGCCTTGGTATGCAAGGATGCTTTGATTTCAATTCAAGATATGCAGCATTCTTTGCCTCCTGTTATTACTAACATTTTGCAGGAGTATTCTGATGTATTTCCAAGTGAGATACCAGAGGGGCTGCCACCTATACGAGGGATTGAGCACCAAATTGATCTTATTCCTGGTGCATCTTTGCCGAATCGTGCGCCATATAGGACAAATCCAGAGGAAACAAAAGAAATTCAGCGACAAGTGCAAGAACTACTCGACAAAGGTTACGTGCGTGAGTCTCTTAGTCCGTGTGCTGTTCCGGTTATTTTAGTGCCTAAAAAAGATGGAACATGGCGTATGTGTGTTGATTGTAGGGCTATTAATAATATCACGATACGTTATCGACACCCTATTCCACGTTTAGATGATATGCTTGATGAATTGAGTGGTGCCATTGTCTTTTCTAAAGTTGATTTGCGTAGTGGGTACCACCAGATTCGTATGAAATTGGGAGATGAATGGAAAACTGCTTTCAAAACTAAGTTCGGATTGTATGAGTGGTTAGTCATGCCTTTTGGGTTAACTAATGCACCTAGCACTTTCATGAGATTAATGAACGAGGTTTTGCGTGCCTTCATTGGAAAATTTGTGGTAGTATACTTTGATGACATATTAATCTACAGCAAATCTATGGATGAACATGTTGATCACATGCGTGCTGTTTTTAATGCTTTACGAGATGCACGTTTATTTGGTAACCTTGAGAAGTGCACATTTTGCACCGATCGAGTTTCGTTTCTTGGTTATGTTGTGACTCCACAGGGAATTGAGGTTGATCAAGCCAAGGTAGAAGCGATACATGGATGGCCTATGCCAAAGACTATCACACAGGTGCGGAGTTTCCTAGGACTTGCTGGCTTCTATCGCCGTTTTGTGAAGGACTTTAGCACCATTGCTGCACCTTTGAATGAGCTTACGAAGAAGGGAGTGCATTTTAGTTGGGGCAAAGTACAAGAGCACGCTTTCAACGTGCTGAAAGATAAGTTGACACATGCACCTCTCCTCCAACTTCCTGATTTTAATAAGACTTTTGAGCTTGAATGTGATGCTAGTGGAATTGGATTGGGTGGTGTTTTGTTACAAGAAGGCAAACCTGTTGCATATTTTAGTGAAAAATTGAGTGGGTCTGTTCTAAATTATTCTACTTATGATAAGGAATTATATGCTCTTGTGCGAACATTAGAAACATGGCAGCATTATTTGTGGCCCAAAGAGTTTGTTATTCATTCTGATCATGAATCTTTGAAACATATTCGTAGTCAAGGAAAACTGAACCGTAGACATGCTAAGTGGGTTGAATTTATCGAATCGTTTCCTTATGTTATTAAGCACAAGAAAGGAAAAGAGAATATCATTGCTGACGCTTTGTCTAGGAGATATACTTTGCTGAATCAACTTGACTACAAAATCTTTGGATTAGAGACGATTAAAGACCAATATGTTCATGATGCTGATTTTAAAGATGTGTTGCTGCATTGTAAAGATGGGAAAGGATGGAACAAATATATCGTTAGTGATGGGTTTGTGTTTAGAGCTAACAAGCTATGCATTCCAGCTAGCTCCGTTCGTTTGTTGTTGTTACAGGAAGCACATGGAGGTGGCTTAATGGGACATTTTGGAGCAAAGAAAACGGAGGACATACTTGCTGGTCATTTCTTTTGGCCCAAGATGAGAAGAGATGTGGTGAGATTGGTTGCTCGTTGCACGACATGCCAAAAGGCGAAGTCACGGTTAAATCCACACGGTTTGTATTTGCCTCTACCCGTTCCTAGTGCTCCTTGGGAAGATATTTCTATGGATTTTGTGCTGGGATTGCCTAGGACTAGGAAGGGACGTGATAGTGTGTTTGTGGTTGTTGATAGATTTTCTAAGATGGCACATTTCATACCATGTCATAAAACTGACGATGCTACTCATATTGCTGATTTGTTCTTTCGTGAAATTGTTCGCTTGCATGGTGTGCCCAACACAATCGTTTCTGATCGTGATGCTAAATTTCTTAGTCATTTTTGGAGGACTTTGTGGGCAAAATTGGGGACTAAGCTTTTATTTTCTACTACATGTCATCCTCAAACTGATGGTCAAACTGAAGTTGTGAATAGAACTTTGTCTACTATGTTAAGGGCAGTTCTAAAGAAGAATATTAAGATGTGGGAGGACTGTTTGCCTCATATTGAATTTGCTTATAATCGATCATTGCATTCTACTACAAAGATGTGCCCATTTCAGATTGTATATGGTTTGTTACCTCGTGCTCCTATTGATTTAATGCCTTTGCCATCTTCTGAAAAACTAAATTTTGATGCTACTAGGCGTGCTGAATTGATGTTAAAACTGCACGAAACTACTAAAGAAAACATAGAGCGTATGAATGCTAGATATAAGTTTGCTAGTGATAAAGGTAGAAAGGAAATAAATTTTGAACCTGGAGATTTAGTTTGGTTGCATTTGAGAAAGGAAAGGTTTCCTGAATTACGAAAATCTAAATTGTTGCCTCGAGCCGATGGACCGTTTAAAGTGCTAGAGAAAATTAACGACAATGCATATAGGCTAGATCTGCCTGCAGACTTTGGGGTTAGCCCCACATTTAACATTGCAGATTTAAAGCCCTACTTGGGAGAGGAAGTTGAGCTTGAGTCGAGGACGACTCAAATGCAAGAAGGGGAGAATGATGAAGACATCCACACTACTGATGCATCTATACCAATACAAGTACCAATTTCTGGTCCCATTACTCGCGCTCGTGCTCGTCAACTCAACCATCAGGTGATTACACTCTTGAGTTCATGTCCATCATATTTAGACCATGGAGACCCGTGCACTCTTGTTTTGCTTAGGAATCAGGGAGAAGACCGAAAGGGAAAAGGATTTGAACATGCTGGATTCGGACTGCAGAAGAACACCAACTTGTGACGGTCACCACGGTCAGATGCGGGCTCGGATTGGAATGTTCAAGCACAACATGGAAAGCTTATCAAGTCTACTTTCATATGGATCCGGAATTATAGTCATATCTGTTCTGAGGCCGCCGTAATCATTGTTTTCTTACCGAGACATTTCCTGCCTTTTCTGCCCATGGTGCTGCGTCACCCTATTTTGGCCCAATGGGTCGTGTATCAAGTTAGGTCCATTAGGGACGCATCCTAGGGTTGCAGCACGACCCCAATACCCTTGTGGTCGTCCTCCCATGTTTATAAACCCCCTAGCCGCCACCAAGAACAGCGGGTTTTGTTTAGATCAAGTTTAGCTCTCGCTACTTGCTTGCAAGCGCGCGTGCTAGTTCAGCCGCCCGTCTTCTTGTCTTCGGAACCCCACCATATTGTAGTTTGATCTTTAAACCTACATTTAGATCTGGTAATTCAGTACTTGTTCTACTTGTTCTTGCTAGTTCTTCGATTGCTTGCAGGACGAGTGCCCTAGTGGCCAGGGTGTCACGCTCCACAAGATCGTGACAGCCATAGGAGGTGGTGTATCGGTTGCTAAGGCGCAGCGTCTTTGGAAGGCTGTAGTCGGGCCGTGAACGTCGTCTCCTCCCCCAATCGAGTTATTCCACACCCTCTCATCGAAAGATCGGGCAATCACCCAACGGGTGCACATCAAGAAGCAAGGCATGGCTGCTACTCAAGGGATGAACCCCTTTTTAAAGAAGGATTCCCCCACTGACGCCCCGAGACGCCACTAAAGATCTCGCCCGACTCACGCTAGGGTGGCCCAGCCTCTAGCATGGGGCCCCGAGCCCACGAGTCATACTCTTCGGGCGTCAGCCTCCGTGTGCGGAGAAGGCGAACCACCGTGTGAGGAGCAAGCCACCGCCCGCGGTAAATGCGCCTCTTCGTCTCCGCCGAAAGCAGCAGACCAGTCCGCTGCGTGAAGAGCATGCTACCGCCTGCGGTAGTGCGCCTCATCACCTCCGCCGAAACCAACAGCCCAGTCTCTGGCAAGGGGGCCCGGGCCCACGAGTCATCCTCCATGGGCGCCGGTTCCTGGGTGTAGAGAAGTAAAACCACCGCTCGCGCCAGTACCGCGCCACCTCAGGGCCTCCACAGAAGACAGAAAAATTTTCAAAACCGACGCAGCGGTGTCGAGGCACCTCGCGCGTGGCCCAACAAAAGCATCAAGTGTGGAGGTCATGGGTCAGTCAGCCGTGGGGACAGGCGTAGCAGTTGGCGTGACCGAGGGCGGGCTGGCATTAATTATGTCAGCAAGCGCACAGAAGCAACGTGCCAATCAAGCTTTGGCCCCACCTGCAGGCTCGTTTCCTCCCCTGAGGCAGGCCCGGGGGCCACTGTCGGTACCCTGAATCAGGGGTACCCCTTGATACAGTGTGAAGGCACGATGTCTATGCGGCTATCTCTAGTCGCGTCGCAAATAGCGACCGACCCCTCCATGTGGTCGGCCCCAGGACCGCCACGTGGTCAGAAGAAAGATGATGTAACCCAGGATATCAGTAGTGGGTCTGGACTCCCATGGGAAAGTGTCGGACCCCTATGTGTACGGACCGGACCCCCGGCTAAGGTCCAGAATCGCCACAAGCATGCCTGGACCCCTGGACGAGCCCCTGGACCCCCCTGGGCAGGGTCCGAGCCACTCGCAGCAAGGTCCCAGGGTTCTGGCGCAAAGGGTACCCAGGCCTTGGTCAAGGTCAGGCAGGGGTCCGGAGCTGACACGTGTCCGGACCATACCGCGTACGCTTCCGTTCCTCACTCAGGCGGAGACCCGATCCTGCCACGTGGCCTACTGCCCTTGACGTAAGCCAGCAGGCGGAGCCTGACGTAAGGCCTCTGGGCCGTGCTGCCTCTACATTTATTGCGGAGAAGACGCGCCGCCTGTCTATCCCGCTGACAGATGATGTGCCCCTTAGCATTTATTGTGACATGTCCACTCCGCTGGCAGGCGGAGTGTAGGCCATCCTGCAGGCGGTGTGCCTGTCCAGTCCATTGTCAAACAGTACGCCCGTACTGTGAGGTGCATTGTGTCCATCATCACTTATATGTTGCCAGGGAAGCTTCCCCTGCACGCCAATGCTACGCAGATCATGGATGTTAGGGCGCAAGAAGATTGCTCCAGCAACGAACATTAGTTGCTCCAAGTATTACATCCGTTATGTTCCTAGGCCCACATGTCGGGGCTCAGTACCCTTGTTCCCCCTTAGCTATAAAAGCGGAGGTTTCGATACCCTGAATCAGGGGTACCCCTTACTACAGTATGAAGAGGCGGTGCCTGTACGGCGTTCTCTAGCCGCACGGTGAACAACACCCGACCCCACCACGTGGGCGGCTCAAGGGGCACCTCGTGGCGAGAAAGGATGATACATCCCAGGATGCGTCAGTTGAGCCGGACCTCCACAAGGAAACACCGGACCCCTGAACACACAACCCGGACCCCCGATTACGGCCCAGAACTCCTAAGTAAGCATGCCGGGTCCCTCGGATGGGGTCCAGATCCCTCCGAGTAAGGTCCGGGCCACGACAAGGTCCCAGGACAGGGGATACCCTGGCGTAAGCAAGGGTCCGGTGCTGACACGTGTTTGGGCCTTATCTTGTACGCTTGTGCTCCTCGCTCAGGCGGAGACCCGATGCTGCCTCGTGGCTTGTTGCCCGTGACGTAAGCCAGCGGGTGGAGCCTGATGTAAGGTCTCTAGGCCGCACGGTCTCTGCATTTATTGCGGAAAGGACGCGCCGCCTGTCCACCCTGCTGACAGGCGATGTGCCCCCTCAGCATTTATTGCATCCTGTCCACTCCGCTGGCAGGCGGCGCCAGGGCCACCCTGCAAACGGCGCACCTGTCTAGTCCATTGTCGAAACAGTACGCCCGTGCTGTGCGGTGCACTGTGCTCATCGTCCCTTATACGAGAAGCTTCCCCTGCACGCCGATGCTACACAGATCTCGAGTGTCAGGGCGCAAGAAGATTGCTCCAGCAGCAAACATTAGTAGCTCCAAATACTACATCAGTTATGTTACTGGGCCCACATGTCGAGGCTCAGTATTCTTGTACATACCTCCCTTAGCTATAAAAGGGGAGGCATGCGACGTTACTGGACACACTTAGACAGACTCTTGATTCCCAAGCTTCCACAGCAATCCAACACACAATGGAGTAGGGTATTACGCTCCGGCGGCCCGAACCACTCTAAATCCTCGCGTGTTCATGTGCTTGGTGATCGCATAGCAGGACAGGCAAAACGCTTAAGCCCCTTCCTCATCTTAGGATTTAGGGCAGGTGCACTCCGCCACCCGACCGGAGAATTCCCTCTTCGACATTTGGCGCGCCAGGTAGGGGGCTAGGCATTAGATTTTTGCTTGTTTCCTCGCTCAGCATGATGGTGCATATCGTGGAGCACTACACCGAGGCTTCAACGGATTTCCTGGTGGAGGAAGAAGTTGTTTCTTCCACGCCACAGGTTCCCAATTGCCCAGTGTCGGGCACTACTGCTGTTCACGCTGCACGGCAGCATACAGCTGCGCAGACATCCCTGACTCCATCAAGGGCGGCTCCGGGAGCGTTGTCAGCAGCCAGGGAGTTGCTGCGACACCCTCCAAGCTCCACGGCCTCACCAGGGGCCATGAAGCAGTGGCGGGACGACGTCGACCGACTGCTTGGCATGGCACATTCTACCTCGACCAGGCCGAGGCCACGGTCATCCCGGCGCCAACATGAGGCGTCGGCGTCTGTGCGCTCACCCTCAGTGAGGGGTGCATAGACCAACGATGATGTGCACCCGTTGGGTGATTGCCCGATCTTTCGATGAGAGGGTGTGGAATAACTCGATTGGGGGAGGAGACGACGTTCACGGCCCGACTACAGCCTTCCAAAGACGCTGCGCCTTAGCAACCGATACACCACCTCCTATGGCTGTCACGATCTTGTGGAGCGTGACACCCTGGCCACTAGGGCACTCGTCCTGCAAGCAATCGAAGAACTAGCAAGAACAAGTAGAACAAGTACTGAATTACCAGATCTAAATGTAGGTTTAAAGATCAAACTACAATATGGTGGGGTTCCGAAGACAAGAAGACGGGCGGCTGAACTAGCACGCGCGCTTGCAAGCAAGTAGCGAGAGCTAAACTTGATCTAAACAAAACCCGCTGTTCTTGGTGGCGGCTAGGGGGTTTATAAACATGGGAGGACGACCACAAGGGTATTGGGGTCGTGCTGCAACCCTAGGATGCGTCCCTAATGGACCTAACTTGATACACGACCCATTGGGCCAAAATAGGGTGACGCAGCACCATGGGCAGAAAAGGCAGGAAATGTCTCGGTAAGAAAACAATGATTACGGCGGCCTCAGAACAGATATGACTATAATTCCGGATCCATATGAAAGTAGACTTGATAAGCTTTCCATGTTGTGCTTGAACATTCCAATCCGAGCCCGCATCTGACCGTGGTGACCGTCACAAGTTGGTGTTCTTCTGCAGTCCGAATCCAGCATGTTCAAATCCTTTTCCCTTTCGGTCTTCTCCCTGATTCCTAAGCAAAACAAGAGTGCACGGGTCTCCATGGTCTAAATATGATGGACATGAACTCAAGAGTGTAATCACCTGATGGTTGAGTTGACGAGCACGAGCGCGAGTAATGGGACCAGAAATTGGTACTTGTATTGGTATAGATGCATCAGTAGTGTGGATGTCTTCATCATTCTCCCCTTCTTGCATTTGAGTCGTCCTCGACTCAAGCTCAACTTCCTCTCCCAAGTAGGGCTTTAAATCTGCAATGTTAAATGTGGGGCTAACCCCAAAGTCTGCAGGCAGATCTAGCCTATATGCATTGTCGTTAATTTTCTCTAGCACTTTAAACGGTCCATCGGCTCGAGGCAACAATTTAGATTTTCGTAATTCAGGAAACCTTTCCTTTCTCAAATGCAACCAAACTAAATCTCCAGGTTCAAAATTTATTTCCTTTCTACCTTTATCACTAGCAAACTTATATCTAGCATTCATACGCTCTATGTTTTCTTTAGTAGTTTCGTGCAGTTTTAACATCAATTCAGCACGCCTAGTAGCATCAAAATTTAGTTTTTCAGAAGATGGCAAAGGCATTAAATCAATAGGAGCACGAGGTAACAAACCATATACAATCTGAAATGGGCACATCTTTGTAGTAGAATGCAATGATCGATTATAAGCAAATTCAATATGAGGCAAACAGTCCTCCCACATCTTAATATTCTTCTTTAGAACTGCCCTTAACATAGTAGACAAAGTTCTATTCACAACTTCAGTTTGACCATCAGTTTGAGGATGACATGTAGTAGAAAATAAAAGCTTAGTCCCCAATTTTGCCCACAAAGTCCTCCAAAAATGACTAAGAAATTTAGCATCACGATCAGAAACGATTGTGTTGGGCACACCATGCAAGCGAACAATTTCACGAAAGAACAAATCAGCAATATGAGTAGCATCGTCAGTTTTATGACATGGTATGAAATGTGCCATCTTAGAAAATCTATCAACAACCACAAACACACTATCACGTCCCTTCCTAGTCCTAGGCAATCCCAGCACAAAATCCATAGAAATATCTTCCCAAGGAGCACTAGGAACGGGTAGAGGCAAATACAAACCGTGTGGATTTAACCGTGACTTCGCCTTTTGGCATGTCGTGCAACGAGCAACCAATCTCACCACATCTCTTCTCATCTTGGGCCAAAAGAAATGACCAGCAAGTATGTCCTCCGTTTTCTTTGCTCCAAAATGTCCCATTAAGCCACCTCCATGTGCTTCCTGTAACAACAACAAACGAACGGAGCTAGCTGGAATGCATAGCTTGTTAGCTCTAAACACAAACCCATCACTAACGATATATTTGTTCCATCCTTTCCCATCTTTACAATGCAGCAACACATCTTTAAAATCAGCATCATGAACATATTGGTCTTTAATCGTCTCTAATCCAAAGATTTTGTAGTCAAGTTGATTCAGCAAAGTATATCTCCTAGACAAAGCGTCAGCAATGATATTCTCTTTTCCTTTCTTGTGCTTAATAACATAAGGAAACGATTCGATAAATTCAACCCACTTAGCATGTCTACGGTTCAGTTTTCCTTGACTACGAATATGTTTCAAAGATTCATGATCAGAATGAATAACAAACTCTTTGGGCCACAAATAATGCTGCCATGTTTCTAATGTTCGCACAAGAGCATATAATTCCTTATCATAAGTAGAATAATTTAGAACAGACCCACTCAATTTTTCACTAAAATATGCAACAGGTTTGCCTTCTTGTAACAAAACACCACCCAATCCAATTCCACTAGCATCACATTCAAGCTCAAAAGTCTTATTAAAATCAGGAAGTTGGAGGAGAGGTGCATGTGTCAACTTATCTTTCAGCACGTTGAAAGCGTGCTCTTGTACTTTGCCCCAACTAAAATGCACTCCCTTCTTCGTAAGCTCATTCAAAGGTGCAGCAATGGTGCTAAAGTCCTTCACAAAACGGCGATAGAAGCCAGCAAGTCCTAGGAAACTCCGCACCTGTGTGATAGTCTTTGGCATAGGCCATCCATGTATCGCTTCTACCTTGGCTTGATCAACCTCAATTCCCTGTGGAGTCACAACATAACCAAGAAACGAAACTCGATCGGTGCAAAATGTGCACTTCTCAAGGTTACCAAATAAACGTGCATCTCGTAAAGCATTAAAAACAGCACGCATGTGATCAACATGTTCATCCATAGATTTGCTGTAGATCAATATGTCATCAAAGTATACTACCACAAATTTTCCAATGAAGGCACGCAAAACCTCGTTCATTAATCTCATGAAAGTGCTAGGTGCATTAGTTAACCCAAAAGGCATGACTAACCACTCATACAATCCGAACTTAGTTTTGAAAGCAGTTTTCCATTCATCTCCCAATTTCATACGAATCTGGTGGTACCCACTACGCAAATCAACTTTAGAAAAGACAATGGCACCACTCAATTCATCAAGCATATCATCTAAACGTGGAATAGGGTGTCGATAACGTATCGTGATATTATTAATAGCCCTACAATCAACACACATACGCCATGTTCCATCTTTTTTAGGCACTAAAATAACCGGAACAGCACACGGACTAAGAGACTCACGCACGTAACCTTTGTCGAGTAGTTCTTGCACTTGTCGCTGAATTTCTTTTGTTTCCTCTGGATTTGTCCTATATGGCGCACGATTCGGCAAAGATGCACCAGGAATAAGATCAATTTGGTGCTCAATCCCTCGTATAGGTGGCAGCCCCTCTGGTATCTCACTTGGAAATACATCAGAATACTCCTGCAAAATGTTAGTAATAACAGGAGGCAAAGAATGCTGCATATCTTGAATTGAAATCAAAGCATCCTTGCATACCAAGGCGTAGGCAACAGTAGTGGAAGCAAATAATTCATTAACATCAGTTTTTGTTGCAAGCAAGCAATGTCCTTTCAATTTTATCCCATCTTTGTTATTACCAACAGCTTTAATATTCTTGTTGTTCTCAGTTTTAGCTTTGGTAGCTTTAGCAACATCATCACGCACAATAGCCTCAGGGGACATGGGAAGCAAAATAATTTTCTTATCATGGTGTATGAGAGAATATTGATTTGATCTACCATGATGCATACAATCTGAATCAAATTGCCATGGTCTACCTAGCAGAATATTACAAGCATCCATAGGCACAACATCACAGTCAACAACATCACGATATGAACCAATAGCAAAATTAATTCGTACCAACTTGGTTACCTTGACCTTACCACTATTGTTGAGCCATTGAATGTGATATGGATGTGGGTGCGGTTTGGTCGTAAGTGCAAGCTTCTCCACCATGTCGCTGCTAGCCAAGTTGTTGCAGCTACCTCCATCAATGATCAAACGACATGAACGCTCCTTAATGACACACTTTGTTTGAAACAATGTATGTCGCTGATTCTGCTCTGCCTTCTCCATTTGTGCACTAAGCACACGCTGTACAATGAGGCTCTCATAATGCTCTGCATCATCTGCACCAATCTGTTCTTCGGGTGGTTCCTTAGTGCCTGCATCATCAGCCGCAAGCAAAGCAAGTGTAGCTTCATCCAAATCACTAGCAGAAGAATACCCACCATCGTCTTTTACCACCAAAACACGCTGATTAGGACAATCACGCTGCACGTGTCCATAGCCCTTGCATCGATAACACAGAACATCTCTTGTTCTACCCGTGGAGGCTACTGAAGAGGCACTACCTGCTGGTTTCTGGGCAGATTTGGTTGCTGAATTTGTGGAAGATGCACGTGGTTTGTCGCCGGAGGAAGGCGGGGGTGCTGGTCGACTTGGCGAGGGAGTTGGTGCTAGTGTACGACCGGTCATGGACGTAGTCGTGCGCTGTTGCCATGGTGTAGATTTTCCTGCAGAAACATTAGACCTTGCACTAGCACGTCGTCCCTGCACTTCCCTTTCAGCTTTGCAAGCAAGATGAAACAATCGGGTTACATTAGCATAATCTTTATAAGCAAGGATGTCCTGAATTTCCCTATTTAACCCGCCCAAAAATCTAGCCATAGCAGATTCCTCACCCTCCTCTATGTTACAACGCAGCATACCCATTTGTAATTCCTGATAATATTCTTCTACACTTTTAGTACCCTGTCTCAATTGTTGCAACTTGTTTAACATATCACGTGCATAATAAGAAGGAACAAATCTAGCCCGCATGACCCGTTTCAACGCATCCCAAGTTTGTGGCATGTTATTAGGATTCTTCTTACCATGTTCTATCCACCAAACAGAAGCAAATTCAGTAAACTCACTAGTAGCAGCTCTAACCCGCGCATTCTCAGGAAATTCATGGCATGCAAACTTTTGATCAACCGCAATCTCCCAAGTAATGTAAGCATCAGGGTCATATTTACCATCAAAAGGAGGTATTTTAAATTTAACCTTACTAAAAGCATCATCATTACCATGTACCTCACGTCGGTGAAAACCACCCATACCTCTACGGTTAGTACGTAGTCGCCGGCGATTAGGTGCTTCTTGGTCATCTTGTTCAGTATCAGCAACATAGTCATCCCAGTTACCTTCGGCGCCCTCATCACGCCCACCATTGATATTAGCATGCATCTCATCAAACCGCCTCAAGAGTGCGACAAGGCTCTTGTCAATATGAGCAACTGTCATTTCCACATTTGCAAGTTTGGTGTTCGTGTCGATCTGTGTGGCCTCCAATTGCCCCATCTTTTCATTCGTCACCTGCATGTCATTATCAAGACCTTCCGTGTGCGTCTTCACTAGCCTTACAAAGTGTTGTATGATACCCTTGGTGCGAGGAGAGTGTGGCATATTACGAGAAGCATCATCAACCTCCAATCCTGCCATGGTTAGACGAACAGAGGCAACAAAAAAAACGTGAAGGAATAAAAACTCTACAACTATTAGGATGTAGCTACTGCAAGGCGCTCACTCTCAACCTGCCACACAAGCTCTTACCAATTCTTACCTTGCACAACAGGAGGGGTCAGCAACCAACAAGTCTGCAACCGTGGAATAAGTGTATCGGTGCCGCAGCAACACGACCTGTCAAACTGTAGTCGAAATATGTAGAGTTGTAGGTGGGCTGAAGCAAGGAATACACTAGTACCACGTTAGTTACAAAAGCAAGCTGAATAATCGTTCAACGGTGGTACTGTGCTGGTCCTAGGCTAAACCAGGCTAGAGACGTGAGCCTAGGCACAAAGGTAGTCACTGAAAAAGAACAACTAGCACAGCACAAAGAGAAACAACAGATTTAGAGATTCAGCCCCCTTCTTCTTCTTTTCCTTTTTTTTTTCTTTTCTATTCTTTTTTTTTTCTTCTTCTTCTGTTTTTTTTTGCAGGGGCCTAAACCCTTTTTTTTCACTAACCCCTTTAAATCAGATTTAACAAATCTTGTTAATATAGGAAGTCCAGAAATCTCTACGATGATTGCGGAGCGCTCAGAACGAATTTTGAGATAAGGTCAGATCCGTTGGAAAGAAGATAAGATAAGCTTTCCAGATTGTATTTAAACTTCCAAATCGGATATGATATGTATCCGTGGTGGCAAAAACGAACCAGAGATGTTTTTGGTGATGGTGGATTTCGTGGTGACCAAAACGTGGTAGAACTCAAAACTCTAAAGGAATAAACTAAGACCAGCAACTCAACACAACCGATGCAACCAAAAACTCAACAAGCCCTAACTAAGTAGTACTAGTAAATGCTCAATGGTTTATAGGATTGCGGTAAAACTAATCTACTATTTTTTGGCTTTTTCTGGACTATAGGAGATAAGAAAACAGCGAAGAAAAGTAAATCTCTCACCGATAAACCTTGCTCTGATTACCAACTGATGTGCACCCGTTGGGTGATTGCCCGATCTTTCGATGAGAGGGTGTGGAATAACTCGATTGGGGGAGGAGACGACGTTCACGGCCCGACTACAGCCTTCCAAAGACGCTGCGCCTTAGCAACCGATACACCACCTCCTATGGCTGTCACGATCTTGTGGAGCGTGACACCCTGGCCACTAGGGCACTCGTCCTGCAAGCAATCGAAGAACTAGCAAGAACAAGTAGAACAAGTACTGAATTACCAGATCTAAATGTAGGTTTAAAGATCAAACTACAATATGGTGGGGTTCCGAAGACAAGAAGACGGGCGGCTGAACTAGCACGCGCGCTTGCAAGCAAGTAGCGAGAGCTAAACTTGATCTAAACAAAACCCGCTGTTCTTGGTGGCGGCTAGGGGGTTTATAAACATGGGAGGACGACCACAAGGGTATTGGGGTCGTGCTGCAACCCTAGGATGCGTCCCTAATGGACCTAACTTGATACACGACCCATTGGGCCAAAATAGGGTGACGCAGCACCATGGGCAGAAAAGGCAGGAAATGTCTCGGTAAGAAAACAATGATTACGGCGGCCTCAGAACAGATATGACTATAATTCCGGATCCATATGAAAGTAGACTTGATAAGCTTTCCATGTTGTGCTTGAACATTCCAATCCGAGCCCGCATCTGACCGTGGTGACCGTCACAAGTTGGTGTTCTTCTGCAGTCCGAATCCAGCATGTTCAAATCCTTTTCCCTTTCGGTCTTCTCCCTGATTCCTAAGCAAAACAAGAGTGCACGGGTCTCCATGGTCTAAATATGATGGACATGAACTCAAGAGTGTAATCACCTGATGGTTGAGTTGACGAGCACGAGCGCGAGTAATGGGACCAGAAATTGGTACTTGTATTGGTATAGATGCATCAGTAGTGTGGATGTCTTCATCAAACGACCTTCGTGCAGAACTCAACCGCAGGCGTGCGGGAGAGGACGCCCGAGTCTCTTTAGAGAGGGCGCGCGAGCGCCGCCAAAACATCGAGGTTCGCAACCTCGATCAATACTTCGCTGTCATAGCACCGTAGGCCCCAATGGGCACCCGGTCCCAAGCGGGTGTCCCCTTGGCCAGCGTGGGCTGCACCGCCCTCGCGGATCATCTCCACGCTGCATCATGGCCACCCATGTTCCAGCCGCACCTGCCGGAAAAGTACGACGAGACGTCAAATCTGTCGGAATTCCTGCAGGTGTATGGCACCGCTATCACAGCAACAGGTGGAAACACCGCTGTGATGGCAACATACTTTCATGTCGCCTTGTCTGGACCTGCCCGGACTTGGCTCATGAACCACGCCCCAAGGTCAATCTACTCCTGGGAAGAGCTCTGCGCGCGGTTTGTTGCGAACTTTGCCAGCGCTTACCAGCAACACGGTGTGGAGGCCCACCTCCACGTGGTAAGGTAGGAGCCCGGGGAGACTCTCCGGGCGTTCATCTCCCGCTTCACCAAGGTGCGAGGTACTATACCTCGCATTTCCGATGCTTCCATCATCACGGCCTTCTGACAGGGAGTACGTGATGAGAAAATGTTGGAGAAGTTGGCCACGCATGACGTGGAGACTGTCCCCACACTCTTTGCTCTGGCCGACAAATGCGCTAGACTCACCTAGGGCCGTGCATGGCACTCTGCCCCACAAACCGGGGCTGCCCAGTCGGGTGGCTCGGGTGTCGTCCCCCAGGACGGTAAGAAGAAAAAGAAGAAGGACCGCGACTACCAGAGATTGTGGTCCACCTCTCTAGTCGTTGCAGCCGCGACCGGGGGCCGGGGCGACCACAACAAACGCCCACGGCCGCAGAGGGGTAACAGCAGATCATGCCCTATGCACCCCAATGGTCGCCACAACGCCGCAGAGTGTTACGAGATCATTGACCTCGCGAAACGCGTCAGCGAGCAGCGCGAGAAGTCTTCCAAGGACGGCTCCCCACCTCGTCGCCGACCTGGCAAAGAAAAGGTCGACGACGGCGAGGTGGCCGCGGCTGAACGGGACCTCAGGTATCAGTCACCTGAGGGGGACCTGAAGGATGTCTTCGCCGGAGGCTCCTACTCCGGTGGGGACAACTAGATGGACCCCCAGAGGGACCCCGTGCTCCTCGGTCAACGGGGCCGAAGCCTTCCTGCCCTCGGAAACCCTTTTGGACTCCCCACGGGTCCAGGCTTCTGACAAATCCATGTAGAAATGGCTACAGCATGAGGACAAGGACTCCCTCATCAAACGCAGATGGGAACTCAGGATCGGGACCTAGTCCTACGGCATGTACCAAACCAAGAAGGGCTCCACAACTCTCCCCCAGCTGGGAAGGAACCTTCAAGGTGACGGGAATACGTCGACCCGAGGGTGACTATCTTGCTATGACTGAAGGAGTACCTCTTCCTGGTCACTGGAGCATCTCTGTAAGTTCTATCCATAGGAGCAAATCTGAGGGGTCGAATATGTTTCCCTTTTGTAACTAGATAACGCATACGTGTACGCCAACCCGGTGAGGTCCGCCCTCATAAGCCCGGCCTGTTGGTCTGCACCCATGCATGACAGGTTATAAAGGAAAGATTTACCCCCTCAGATGTGCCTATATGATAGTTTTATCCTACTGCTCCATGGTCTTACCTTGCAGTTTTCCAGATGTTATTTTATCTAACCCACCCGAACAGTTCCCTTTCCATCAGACATAATGACATCCGAATTGAACAGCCAGGCTTGCAGTTTAGGACCTCTCTGCGAAAGCAGGAGGGCTCGACAGCCTGGGAGCTGGCTCTAGAGAATGAGATCCTGTTCCATGGGGTGGTCTAGAGCCTGTGTGGCCGCTTAGCCTGGTTCCGTACCCGAAAGTCTGTGCACTCCATCACTCCATGACGGGTACATAGTATTTGGAGCTATAAGTTCTGTGGGTCCGACAACCTGGGGTCCAGAACTAGAGAATGGACACTTGTCTCCTGGGGTGGTTCGGAGCCCGTGTAGCCGCTCAGCCTGGTTCCGTACCATTGGCCTGCACACTCCACCACTCTGCGGCGAGTGTCCTAGTACCTAGAACCACCATCCAGGGGGTCCGGATGCACAACTTGGCCTCCCAGACTAGACCCTGCAGGTCCCGAGCATGTATCAAAGGATGGCTAGTGTCAGATGACGGGTCCTGTGGGTGTACTACTAATGCTCCCTAGTCGAAGCTATGTGCAGGCCCAGGTCCCAGTCGAGGTTACCTCCTGGGGGCCATCGCCAACTCTTCCTTAGGTATGCTGGTCTGCAGCCTCGACAAATCGAGCCTACATCCCAGGGGGCCAGGTACCAAGGAAGAATCAATTACACCACATGCAACAGGGACAAGTTGTACACAGATAAGTGCTAATACTGCTTGATAGTTAGTACTCAAAAGTACCATACAAAAAGCAAAAGTATTACATCCGCTTTGAAGCGGAGTCCTAGCTCCATCTCTACTCTACATGTATGAACTACCTCCACACTAGTAGGGCCGCGTGGTAGCTAGCTCCAAGCGGTTCGCCAGCGGAGGCGACCACCTCAGCACCGACGGCAGCGGCCACCTCTGCACCGACGGTTCGCCAACGACAACGACTACCTCACCTCCAAGCGGCTCACCAGCAGAGGCAACCACCTCTGCAACGGGCAGCCTTACCAGAGGCAGCGACCACCTCTACGCCGGGCAACCCCCTAGCGGTGGCGACCACCTTAGCATGCGCGCCATGGCGAAGAGGTCCTCACCTCCGCCCCCTATGGGGGTGAGGACAAGACCATCCAAGCCATGGAGCTGGGAGCACGATGGAAGGCGGTCCTTGCAGTCTAGCCGCGACCACGTAGCCGAAGTTTGCCTTCTTCACAAGGCTGGTGAACATCCTTTTCCTCCGAATGCTGGAGGAAGAGGCGGGCACCAGCCCATGTGGGAGGCGAAGCCACGGCTCATCTCGCTCCCCACCACCGTGAGGCTGATGAACATCCTTGAAGCCAAGCACCGGTGGAAGAGTGCCGCTCCCACAAGGCCGCGCACCTCCAACAGAGGAAAAACAATACCGGTAGCACCGGCCCGCTAGGGAGGACAAAAGGCACAAACTCTTTAGCGGCAAGCTCATCAGGGCGGATGACGCCGCGCAAATCCTTCCGCCAAGCGCAGGCGCATTCCATCCAAGCGGGCGGTATACCATTTCGAGCACTCACTCAATATGGCAACACAAAGCAGAGAGCTCGAAGGCGAAAGGGCATCGCGAGTGGGAGAGAAGCAAGACATGGCTGCTACTCGAGGGATGACCCCCTTTTTAAAGGCAGATTTCCCCGCTCGCGCCCTGAAGCATCACGGGCAGGGCCTCCCCCGATGCGCACCAAGGTTCCCATCCTATGACACGGGGGCCAGGCCTCACATGTCATACAAGCTGGCCCAAAGTGCGAAGAAGGCGAACCGCCGCACAAGGAGCGTGCAACCGCCCCGCGGTTATACGCCTTTTCATCTTCACCGCAACCAGCAGTCAAGAAGGCGAACCACCGCACAAGAAGCATGCAACCGACCCGCGGTTGTGCTCCCCTTCGTCTTCGCTGCAACCAGCGGTCCAACCTCTGGCATGGGGGCCCAGGCCCACATGTCATGCACCCGGCGCGCCGGTTTCTGGGTGCAGAAAACTCGCACCGCCGCTCGCGCTAATACCGCGCCTCCTCGAGGCCGTCGCAGAAGACTGAGAAGATAAATTTTCAAAACCAATGCAGCGACTCAAGGCACCCCGCGCATGACCCAACAAAAACATTGAATACGGAGGTCACGGGTCAGTCAGCCGTGGGGATAGGCGTGGCAGTCGGCGTGACTATGGACGGACCGGCAGTAATTGCATCTACAGGCGCACAGGGACAGCGAGCCAATCGCAAGTCAAACTTTGTCCCCACCTACAAGCTCGTATCCTCCCTAGAGGCGGGCCCGGGGGCCACTATCGGTACCCTGAATCAGGGGTACCCCTTACTACAGTATGAAGACGCGGTGCCTGTACGATGTTCTCTAGCCGCACGGTGAACAGCACCCGACCCCACCACGTGGGCCACTCAAGGGGCACCGCGTGGCGAGAAAGGATGATACATCCCAGGATGCGTCAATTGAGCCGGACCTCCGCAAGGAAACACCGGACCCGTAAACACACAACCCGGACCCCCGATTACGGCCCGGATCTCCCAAGTAAGCATGCCAGGTCCCTCGGATGGGGTCCAGATCCCTCCGAGTAAGGTCCGGGCCACGACAAGGTCCCGGGACAGGGGATACCCTGGCGTAAGCAAGGGTCCGGTGCTGACACGTGTTTGGGCCTTATCCTGTACGCTTGCGCTCCCCGCTCAGGCGGAGACCCGATGCTTCCACGTGGCTTGTTGCCCGTGAAGTAAGCCAGCGGGCGAAGCCTGACGTAAGGTCTCTAGGTCGCGCGGTCTCTGCATTTATTGCGGAAAGGACGCGCCGCCTGTCCACCCTGCTGACAGGCGATGTGCCCCCTTAGCATTTATTGCGTCCTGTCCACTCCGCTGGTAGGCGGCGCCAGAGCCACCCTGCAAACGACGCACATGTCCAGTCCATTGTCGAAACAGTACGCCCGTGCTGCGCGATGCACTGTGCTCATCATCCCTTATACGAGAAGCTTCCCCTCCACGCCGATGCTATGCAGATCTCGGTTGTCAGAGCGCAAGAAGATTGCTCCAGCAGCAAACATTAGTAGCTCCAAGTACTACATCCATTATGTTCCTGGGCCCACATGTTGGGGCTCAGTATTCTTGTACATACCCCCCTTAGCTATAAAAGGGGAGGTATGCGATGTTACTGGACACACTTAGACATACTCTCGATTCCCAAGCTTCCACAGCAATCCAACACACAGTGGAGTAGGGTATTACGCTCCGGTAGCCCGAACAACTCTAAATCCTCGCGTGTTCATGTGCTCGGTGATCGCCTTGCAGGACAGGCAAAACGCTTAAGCCCCTTCCTCATCTTAGGATTTAGGACGGGTTCACTCAGCCACCCGGCCGGAGAATTCCCTCTCCGACAGGAGGCATGCACCGTTACAACACAGACACACTTGGACCAAACTTAGGCTCACAAGTTCATACAAGCTCTATACATCACACAGTGGAGTAGGGTGTTACGCTCCGGCGGCCCGAACCACTCTAAATCCTTATGTGTTCTTGTGCTCATTCATCGCTTAGCAGACAAGCAAAACGCTTAGGCCCCTCCTCTTCTTAAGATTTAGGGCGGGTGCATTCCGCCACCCGGCCGGAGAATTCCCTCTCCGACATTCACCTTCTGCCAAACCAAAGGTACTCGTGTAATTTAATACTATTGATGTTTATTCTTGATTATATACTGATGATATGAATAATCTAATGATTCAAAATGATTATTCATGATTATTCTGTGTTTCATGTCTCTGTTTATATCTTTGCATATCGAAATGATGAAGGTACGCCCTTCATGACCTCCGTCCAAAGATCACTATATCCTAAGGGAGATAATATTACGTAGGATGAAGGTCTTTTCCAGTAACATTTGTGTTGCCTTGTTCTTGATTCATAGCTTTTGAGAACAAGAGACCAACAATAGGCAGATTGAATAGGCTAGTAGTGGGTTATGAACTGAAGATTCTTTAGCAGGGCTTAATCTTTGTTTTATGTCCAGAGTGGGGTAACTAGTCGTATACGACGAATTTCCAAAGGTAAGATAGAATCTATCGAGATGAGATAGATATGGGTGAGATAGACTACATGATGTAGGTCAAAGTCTAGTTTGATGTTAGGTGGGGGTAGATAGATTATACAATCCATCATGACTCTATTGGTTGGGTTAGATCTCATGCATGTGGCTAAGTTGGTCTAATGTTCTAAGTTAAGTTAATACTTGGCTAGTAGGGTGCAAGTACCACTAATCTGTATAAGCCAACCACAATGGATTAGATCACACTAGATTCCATAATCCAATTTAAGAATATCATTTAGTTAAGCATATCAAGCGGACTTTCTCTTTACGAAGTTCTAGTATTTTTTTATACACCTGAATTATTAGCAGGTGTGGCATAGAAAACAAGGGTACATCATGTTTTAGCTATTTGGTGAGTGTAGAGCAGATTTGGGGTAAAAGAAAGTTAGGTAAGGGAGACTTTTCTTCCGGTGGTGGATCTTGATTCATCTAAAGATCTGTTTCTACTAATATCCTTCCTCGTTGAAGTTAACCTTCTTCTTGGGTCTGATTTAGGGACCATCAGTCATGGTGTTAGATGCTATTAGTTGTTATTAACTATTCATGATAAGATCATTATGTTAATTGGAACATGGAGTGACCACCCGGGAAAACAGTGCTACCACAAGGGTGGTATGGGACACCCTTGGCTGACTAATTAGGAAAGCTAGTGGAGGACTACCTTACCCGAAAGGGGCAAGGGCAGTAGGGGAGTGGTCAGTGTAGGGAGACCCTTGGGTTGATTTTGCTGCGATGGCGGTTAGGCGAGGGGTCCCTGCACTGGAGCTTCCTAGAAATTGTAGTGGTTTTTCTGAAGCTAGTGAAACTTTGTAAAGGCCTCGTAGTGGTACCCTGCCTCGCTTCCTTGGAAGAGGTGTATGGGGTCCGATCAACCCCGTGGCAAATGGGTAACACGACTTGTGGGTAAAGATGCACAACCTCTGCAGATTGTAAAACTGGTATATCAGCCCTGCTCACGGTCATGAGCAGCTCGGACCCTCACATGATCAATTTATGGAACTATATTCAATTTGTCATATGCATTACATTGAGGGTGTTGTTATCACTTTTGTTCTACTACTTAATTGGGTTGGTATTTACATATACTTAGTAATTGCTAATAAAATTTTGACCAACTTTAAAAGCAATGCTCAGCTTTAAACATTCTCTTTGGTAAGCTATACACTTCACGTGAGCTCCCACATTTGGCGAGTTCATGCACATTATTCCCCACAACTTGTTGAGCGATGAACATATGTGAGCTCACTCTTGCTGTCTCAGACCCCCCACAGGTCAAGAATAGGTACCGCAGGATGAGGCGCATGGAGGATGCTGTGATGAGTTCGTGAGAGGTCTAGGTCGTCGTCTCCTAGTCCACTTTGGGTTGCTAGATCGTTGTCTCCTTATGATGTCATTATTTATTTGTTTTGTACAGAAATCCTATTATATAGTAAAGGTGTGACATTCATTTCTGTACCACTATTCATCATATGTGTGAGACTTGATCCCAGCACACCTGGTGATTATTTCGCGCCCGAGTATTGGGTCCCTAAAACCCGAGTGTGACAGAAGTGGCATCAGAGGAATGTTGACTGTAGGACATAACCTAGATAGAAATGGACAACCACTACCGACTTACCTTTGCTACTCTGGTTCTATCTAAACTTTCCTTGATCTTTTCTCATCTACTGCTGCTTTACTCTGATTACTCTTACCTTATCACTTCTAAAAACAAATGTGGATTTCACACTTTGAAATTCTGTACCTAAAGTGACTCTTAGGAATAGGAGACCTAATCTTAGGAACAAAAACAAAATTATTTTTGTAGGTAACTATACGCTTGAATACTTGTTCTTATGAAACCTGCTTGATTTGGTTCTTTGATTGAGTGTGATGGGTTGCGGAGTAATATCCACAATTGCATCTACATACATATAAGCATTAAAATATATTCGGAAAAATAGATTATCCCCCATATAAAAAAACAAATAGATCTATCTTATAGACTCATCTTACCTTAAAAAGATTATATCTTATCCTAACCACTTTGCTTATCTCATCCTAGAGTAACAACCATGATCTAATCCAAATTACTTAAATATTATATATTCTAATCAAGTCATACCAATCTAATCTAGGTCCCATCCAATCTAATGAAAACTAATGTGATCTAATATGTTCTAATAAGACCTAGTTAAATCTAATCTAATCTGGATCTGTTATCTAATGCATTCTCTTGCTCCTATCTAAAGGTTTGAATTGATAAATCTAGATCATTAATACTAGTAAGATAGACTGGTTAGCTAATTTGAACTCTACACCTAAAAAACCTTTTTCACCTAATTCACTAAATCCTAAATTAGTGCCATAGACCAACTCGGCCATTCACTCCTAATAGGTTACATAATCCATCTATTCTAACCTATTGATAAACAAGATTTTGACCTACCCATGTACCCTAACTATCTTAACTACATGTTCCTAACTCGGATGGAGACACCAAGACCCAAGAAGGAAAGAGATTAACCTCATCAGCAAAGGATATAAGAGTCAATTGGATCGCGAAAGTAGTCATGATCCATCCACCAGGATGTAGTCTTTCCTTACCCAGTACTTCTTACCGTCATCTATCCTTGCTCTAACCAAATCTCATATTGCCTAAAAAGTGGCTAGGCATAGAAGATACCCATGCTTTCCTAATCACTTTCTAATTAACATGAAACTTCTTATTCTTAAACTGATTCGAAACTAAAAGCTAAACTATAAATAAGGCTTTTTACATCCCTTTCTTACTAATCTCGAGGACGAGATTATTTTTAAGGGGGTAGAATTTGTAACACTCTAAAATCTTATTGTCGATAAATTAGGAAAACTCATTTCATGATTTAAATAAATGTGTTTCCAAATAATAGATTACGTAAAAGATTCTTATGTGAACTATTCTTTGTGTTAAAGATTTATTCACCAAAAAAAGAATTAAGATAAACTATCTCTTAATATAGATTTTACATAAGAAATTATATCCTTTTAAATAAATATGTGAAGATTATAAATTTATTTTATTGTACTTCTAAAATATGGCTATGTGTTTGAATTATTTTCTTTAATAATTATTATTGTAAAACATCTTACATGAATTATTCCTACTAATTTTCATTTGCTTAAATGGATAAATTAATTAATAAAAATGCTTTGCATTCATGTTGAGTTTTTGTTTGTTGCAATTTATGCTTGAAATATAAAATTTAACTCATCTCTAAATTAGACTTGAATTTAAAATTTAAAATAGAAAGCAAAAATTAGAAATATAAGCTAATATAATGGATCGATGTATGTTTGGTTGGTTTGTTTGTACACGACGTCCTTTAGGTAAAGTTGCTACAAATTATGATCTCGCAATAAGATATTTAAGAAAATACTCTTTTCAGCTCGCGTGTAACACCCAAAAAAATTATTTTAAAAATTTACATAAAAACATATTCTAAGATTTATTTGAAATGAAGGACTAATATGATTAGTACAAATTAACAACAATATTATTGGAATAAAAGAGATAAGTTAGAGTTCCTAATAGATAAGATAGGATTGTAACAAATAAGTACGAGATTAGATCTATCATGTAACAGATTTGGGTTCGAGTTTGTTAAAGTTCCTAATATATAGGATATGGTTGTAACATATAAGTACCAGATTAGATCTATCATGTAATCGCCCACCTCCTAGCATATATAAATTTACATGTCACCATAACACCTCAAGCTATCAATCAAAGACTCATCTCATCCATAGCCTCGTAGCAGCCACCGCTCGCCGGTGGCCCTGCCACCGTGGGCAGGATGCCGCATCCCCGTTCCGGCGTGAAAAGGATCGTGCGGGGGAGAAATGGCCCTAGCCGTCGATCCGGTGATGAGCGCTCACGATTATATCTCAAATACCCCATCGTGATCAAAAAGCATAGTCGTTGATCTCGGATCTATTGGCCGAGATCATATCACGGGATCCTTTAATCTCGAGCATTGGATCGGGATTTGACCGCTGACACTGGATTACGGTTCACGACTTTGTGGATCTAATCCCGGGCATTAAAAACAAATCGAATGACCCCTGGTGATGGATACCCCTTTGACCTCAGTAATTTGCTAAAGAGCCCCTCTGTTTTATCAGAATCAACCCGCCGTCCAGGGGAATGTGATGTGCACCCGTTGGGTGAATGCCCGGTCATTCGATGAGAGTGTGTGGAATAACTCGATTGGTGGAGGAGACGACGTTCACGGCCCGACTACAGCCTTCCAAAGACGCTGCATCTTAGCAACCGATATACCACCTTCTATGGCTGTCACGATCTTGTGGAGCGTGACACCCTAGCCACTAGGGCACTCGTCCTGGAAGCAATCGAAGAACTAGCAAGAACAAGTAGAACAAGTACTGGATTACCCGATGTAAATTGTAGGTTTCAAAATCAAACTCCAATATGGTGGGGTTCCAAAGACAAGAAGACGGGCGGCTGAACCAGCACGCGCGCTTACAAGCAAGTAGCGAGAGCTAAACTTGATCTAAACAAAACCCGCTGTTCTTGGTGGTGGCTAAGGGGTTTATAAACATGGGAGGACGACCACAAGGGTATTGGGGTCGTGCTGCAACCCTAGGATGCGTCCCTAATGGACCCAACTTGATACACGACCCATTGGGCCAAAATAGGGTGACGCAGCACCATGGGCATAAAAGGCAGGAAATGTCTCGGTAAGGAAACAATGATTACGGCGGCCTCAGAACAGATATGACTATAATTCTGGATCCATATGAAAGTACACTTGATAAGCTTTCCATATTGTGCTTGAACATTCCAATCCGAGGCCGCATGTGACTGTGGTGACCGTCACAAGTTGGTGTTCTTCTGCAGTCCGAATCCAGCATGTTCAAATCCTTTTCCCTTTCGGTCTTCTCCCTGGTTCCTAAGCAAAACAAGAGTGCACGGGTCTCCATGGTCTAAGTATGATGGACATGAACTCAAGAGTGTAATCACCTGATGGTTGAGTTGACGAGCACGAGCGCGAGTAATGGGACCAGAAATTGGTACTTGTATTGGCATACATGTATCAGTAGTGTGGATGTCTTCATCATTCTCCCCTTCTTGCATTTGAGTCGTCCTCGACTCAAGCTCAACTTCCTCTCCTAAGTAGGGCTTTAAATCTGCAATGTTAAATGTGGTGCTAACCCCAAAGTCTGTAGGCAGATCTAGCCTATATGCATTGTCGTTAATTTTCTCTAACACTTTAAACGGTCCATCGACTCGAGACAACAATTTAGATTTTCGCAATTTAGGAAACCTTTCCTTTCTCAAATGCAACCAAACTAAATCTCCAGGTTCAAAATTTAATTCCTTTCTACCTTTATCATTAGCAAACTTATATCTAGCATTCATACGCTCTATGTTTTCTTTATTAGTTTCATGCAGTTTTAACAACAATTCAGCACGCCTAGTAGCATCAAAATTTAGTTTTTCAGAAGATGGAAAATGCATTAAATCAATAGGAGCACGAGGCAACAAACCATATACAATCTGAAATGGGCACATCTTTGTAGTAGAATGGAATGATCGATTATAAGCAAATTCATCATGAGGCAAACAGTCCTCCCACATCTTAATATTCTTCTTTAGAACATCCCTTAACATAGTAGACAAAGTTCTATTCACAACTTCAGTTTGACCATCAGTTTGGGGATGACATGTAGTAGAAAATAAAAGCTTAGTCCCCAATTTTGCCCACAAAGTCCTCTAAAAATGACTAAAAAATTTAGCATCACGATAAGAAACGATTGTGTTGGGCACACCATGCAAGCGAACAATTTCACGAAAGAACAAATCAGCAATATGAGTAGCATCGTCAGTTTTATGACATGGTATGAAATGTGGCATCTTAGAAAATCTATCAACAACCACAAACACACTATCACGTCCCATACTCCCATCCTAGTCCTAGGCAATCCCAGCACAAAATCCATAGAAATATCTTCCCAAGGAGCACTAGGAACGGGTAGAGGCAAATACAAACCGTGTGGATTTAACCGTGACTTCACCTTTTGACATGTTGTGCAACGAGCAACCAATCTCGCCACATCTCTTCTCATCTTGGGCCAAAAGAAATGACCAGCAAGTATGTCCTCCGTCTTCTTTGCTCCAAAATGTCCCTTTAAGCCACCTCCATGTGCTTCCTGTAACAACAACAAACGAACGGAGCTAGCTGGAATGCATAGCTTGTTAGCTCTAAACACAAACCCATCACAAACGATATATTTGTTCCATCCTTTCCCATCTTTACAATGCAGCAACACATCTTTAAAATCAGCATCATGAACATATTGGTCTTTAATCGTCTCTAATCCAAAGATTTTGTAGTCAAGTTGATTCAGCAAAGTATATCTCCTAGACAAAGCGTCAGCAATGATATTCTCTTTTCCTTTCTTGTGCTTAATAACATAAGTGATGAGGACATCACTGCCATCAATACAACCACACCAGCGACCCCCTTCACCATTTAATCATGGACTAGTGAAACGAGTCCGTGCACGTAAATTTAATTATCAAGTGAACTCGTTCCTTGTTGTTGAAGTTAATCATTCCTTAATGAGGTATTAATACCTTGTGATTACTTTATTATGCTAAGGTGTTTGGGAGGTGAACCATCTAGAATTTGAGAAGGCAACAAGGCAATAAAAGCTGCTCCACTTGAAGGGATTTCGTAACTGCAGTAGGTGCAAGTTGAAAAGGCCATATCTTTCAACTACCAAGGCCAATGAAGGCAAATAAGCACTTGATGGAAAGCACTCTTCGTCTACTTCTTGGTGGAGAAAGAATCAATTAGAGATACCAAATGAGGCGTCCAGAAACTATCGAGAGAACTTCTTGACTCCACCAGCCCGAGGGAATTCGTAACTGCAGCAAACACCATATTAAATGGAGCATATCTTTCATCTCCCAAGGTTGTTTAGTGCAAATAAGTACTTGTTGGAAAGATCTCTTCGTCTACTTTCTGGCGGATGAAGAATCAATGTGAGAAACCAAACAACACGTCTAGAAACTATCGAGAGAGCTTCGTTCTCCACTAGAACTTCTTTCTATTCCTCTATTTAAGCAACTAGCAGCCACCAAAGAACTTGGGTTTTTGTTTGATGTAAGTTTAGCCTTTGCCACTTCCTTGTAAACGCGTGTGTCGGCTAGACCACCCGGATACTTGAAACAGAACCCCAACTCTATCATATCCGTGAGAGTCTTCTTTTTATCTTGTTCTTTCTTATTCTCGATTGCTTGCAGGTTCAAGGCTGTTCTTGGCACGGCAAGAGCAGCAACAACAGGAGCTGGTGTAACTATCGCTGAGGCGCAGCACCCTTGTGGTTGTTGTAGTCGGATAGCACAACGTCAACCTCCACCCCAAATCGTAGTTATCAGGAGACGGTGTACCTGTTGCTCAAGGCGCCACAACATCTTGGTTGTGGTAGTCGGGCAGCCAACGTCGTTATCCAACAAGTTTTCCACCTCCATCATCTCTCATCGAAAGATCGGGCACCCTTCTACACGTTGGGTTTATCAAGTGGTATCAAATTTCAGGTTGCTCGGTGAGAGATCTCAATCTTCCTTGTTTTATTTACCTACAGTCCACTTTTGCCCAAAGATATATTTAGAGCAGAAATTCACCTAAAAACAGTTTGAACCTTTGCTTTACTATATAGTTTTCGACTTGTTGAATTCACGGTTGCTGCATTTGGGTCGAGTTGTTGGTCTAAAGTTTTCTTACCACTAGAGTTTCGAGTTCGCGCCACCTTGTTACAATCACTAGTTTAGACCTCTTGCTGCAATTCAACCAAAAAGAAGAAAAAGCAAAAGGCGAGTGCATAAAAAAAGCCGCACTAATCAGCAAAACAAAAAAAGACACGTGCAAAAAAAGAGAGAGAAAAAATCTGTTCTGAATTTCGGTAGATAAAATTTGTAAGTGCAACAAACAAAATGCAGTTTGTGTGCCTTCTTTTTATAGTTTCAGAAATCAGATTGCTGTTCTGAGCTTTTGGTGATACTATTTGTGTAACGGCTCGCATCTCTATTACGATTTGGACTAGGACCAGCACAACACCATTGTGGAACATTTATTCAACTTGTTGTAGCTAACGTGGTACTAGCTATTCCTTGGAACTATTGAAATTGCAGCTACCTATAAATCCACAAATTTTTCTACAACACCACCAGGTTGTGCTAGCTGCCACCATTGTTGTTGTTCTTGCTGTTTGCCGGCATCTCCTGTATTGCGTGGTGAGAATTTGTAAGAACTTGCTTAACCAGTTTGAGAATGAGAGATTACAACAATGATTCCTAGTAGTTTATAGGATCAAAGATATTTTTTATTGTTTTCTTGTCTTTACTAAACATGACAGGTGATATGGAGATTTTTGAGCCAACCGAACATTATATTCGAGGCATCATTCGACACTTGCCTTCATATGCCGGTAAATTTGATCCTCATGCATACATTGATTGGGAGCTAAAGGTAGATAAGGAATTTGATAAGCATGATCTATCTCAAAAACAAAAGATTTATATTGCCTCTAATTTGTTAACTGAGCACGCATTGATGGAATGGAAATACATTTGTAGGCACAACAAAGTTCCACAATCTTGGGAAGATTTCAAACATCATTTTAGAGATGCATTCATTCCTGCATACTATGCTGATCATTTGCTTTCTAAATTAGACACCTTAAAGCAGGGTGCTAGGACTGTGAAAGATTATTATTATGATTTTAAAATTTGTACCATGTTTGCTCATTTAGATGAATGCATGGAAGATGTAATGAAAGGACTCAATTCTGAAATTCAGACTATAGTCATGCATGAAGCATACAAACACATTTCTCACTTGTTTTTGCTTGCATGTAAAGCTGAAAATGAGATTCTATTATACAATTATACAAGCACTGAACATGTGAGCCATAGTTCCTCTTTTGCATTTGCTCTACATGCTGATCAAGAACACAAAATAATGAAACTAGCTATTGTTTTTCCATCATCACAAGAAGAATTGATTGTTGACACTTGTGATAGTGAAGATTTGTGGGATAATGATTCATATGTACTAAGGCAACAACTAGTAAATGAACATGTTACATCTGTTATTCATGTAATTTGTATTGCAAACGAAACTGAAGAAATAAATTTGCTCTCTTCTTTAAATACTTGGGGCACTACAAAACAAGCACCCCTTTAGCAATGCATATATGTGTTGCAAAAAGTTCATATACGTGTTGCTAAGGTCTATACCAATGCATAATTATATGTTGCCTATACTGCCGTTGCTAGGATCTAGAACAACACTTATACATACGTTGGTAAAACAAGAGTTAAGCGTTGCCATGCTACAACGGATATCCAAGGACTATAGTAACGATTCCATGTGTAGCAAGAAATGAACCAGGTAATAAATATTATTATTACAATAATTTAATTTCAATACAAATGTAATCAATGTAGCTGAAAATTTATATATTATACCAAACCCATACACAAACTATAAACAAATATATTTATTATTTAGCAATAAATTCTTGAATTACAATAGTATCCACATACAACGTCAATTTTCTTGGTCCGTACAAAGATTGTA
Organism: Zea mays; assembly: GCF_902167145.1. Classification (NCBI taxonomy): domain Eukaryota; kingdom Viridiplantae; phylum Streptophyta; class Magnoliopsida; order Poales; family Poaceae; genus Zea; species Zea mays. The sequence continues at coordinate 87,805,316 of NC_050098.1, forward strand.
AGGGTAAAATAGTATCAAAGTCATATTGAAATCTACCACCTCTCCATCCTCCATCTCTAGTGCAACGAACTCTTCACTGATTTGTGGTCATCCGTTCTTAGTCGACAAATGAACTTGCTTCACATTACTGCTTGGTGATAAGAAGACACCAATGCAAAGGATGTATCTAGCTTCTTTGCCAATCATGGCAGTTTCAAGATGCAGAGTTTCTGTAAGTTTGTCTGCCTTCTTTACTTCCATCAATTCATCCATACATTGCTAGTTGTAGTGCTACCTGAGTTATTATATGTATCCATTCACATAGAGAAACAATTAGATTAAAGGACTGTTTGGTTCGTGGCTAATTGTGCCACACTTTGCCTAAGGTTAGTCGTTCGAATTGAATAACTAACCTTAGGCAGAAAAGTTAGGCAAAGTGTGGCAAATTAGGCAGCGAACCAAACAGCCCTTAAGTATAAACCAGATGTCTACCTCAGTCAATGACAATCTACAATAGTAAAAAAATTCAACTTCAACAGTAGTGAAAGCTTCTATGAAATTCTGGTTGTCCAAAATTTATTTTCAAGGGCTAGTGACCACTACTGTTATCTTTAAGGAATCCAACTGAATAACAGAATAAATCTATTTCAAGCCAGCTAGGGCAATAGAATTAAACAAAGGTTACTGCAGAATTCAACAGCCATCTCATTGCACATATTAAGAACAGATAGATATCAAGCACTCCATTCAAAGTCACAAAATTTTGGAGAAAGATGAACCATAACAACTGTTAGGGTTGAGATTTTTTCTCTTAATGAGTTGAAGCCCACACTTCCACAGAAACCAACTGACAACAAACTTTTATATCATTGTGACAATCAGTGGTGATTAACTCAATGGTTTGTTGAAGAATATTAAGATAAATAGTTGCAGAACAAAACAAAATCACTCATCCATTGTCCTAGACCCTTTTGGTGTTCACATGTCTGCCATGCAACATAACATGGTCATATACTATGGAAACCAACCTGTAGAACTAGACAGCCTCCTACATAATTGGACTAGTAAGAAAGACTGCACACATCCATGTAATATATGTGCCACCCTATATCACACCAAGAGTATTCTTAAGCAGATTAAGGTGAACTAATCCAACAAATCGAAACACAATTCATAGAAATTGGATCTACCACCGTGTACCTCACAAAACTATTAGTAGTCAACAAAACTATTAGTAGTCAAGACATCAACCACAAACAAAAATAAAGTCATCTTTGAAGAGGGTCGGGAAGAAATTTCACCAGATCAACGCCATGGACCTCCAGATCCACATGATGTACCACCTCGAGGTCATCATGTACCACATCATTCACACAGCTACAAAAGCTCATATAAGTACTTAAATAACAAGCTTATATGAATTCCAAAAAATGAGCAGCAATTTGATCCTAAACATTTATGTAGTAGGTTTAATTGATTTTCTAGGACTTTCATCTTGTCCCATGATTTTGAAATAAGTGGTAATGTCATTAGGGAGCGGTTGTTGCCAATACTGACGTGCTTCTTCATAAGAGTTATTTTGTAAAATGTATTTTGGCTTGTCTATGCTAGATACTTTAGATGGCCCTGAGACAACCATAGTTGCATGCACCTAAGCTCTTACAGGAATAATCACTAATAGATCTAAGGGACGAAGAACAAATTCCTCTGCATTTGGATTGAGCGCAGTACTCTTGCCTATCATACTTATCTTCCTCTCTTCTATGGATATTGCTGATGGACAGATGTACCTCTTCTCAAGAATGATAATTGGTAAGATTGTTACAGATAGTAAGATACACGTACACCCAGGAGTACAATTCTTCTATGGAGCGTTTGGATCCCTTCATTTTAGAGGAATTGGAATTCACTCAATAAAGTAACTTATTTAGTTTGGAATTTGATATTCCACCACTTTTCAAAGTTCAGATATAAACCTATCTCAAATTCATAGGGTGGAGAATGGGAAATGATTTTATGCATTAGTAGAATTTGTTTCTAACACTCTTTGTCTCACTTCTCTATAGTAAAAATATAGCACATAAATATCTCTGACATCTTGTTATAAATAGTATACAAATATATTTTGCATAAAACTAGATTAGCTTAATTGAAATTACTATTATTAGAATGGAATTCAATTCCAATGATCCAAACGGGGCGCTAGGGTAATTGTTCGTTGTGCCTATTAGACAGAATTAGGCATGGTAGTAAAATTTAGATTTATGCAAATAGAAATTTAACAGAAGAACAGAATGCTCGTAAGAATGGAGCAACTGGCCTTGATCATGATATAATTAAGCAGAACTAACTTAGAAAAATAATGACAAAGAAAATTCAAAATCATTGGCAATGTTAAAGTACCATAGCTCATAGACATTCTGGTCCTTGTTTGCCGCTACAACTTGGAGCTAGTCACCCTCTCGTTCAGTGGAACATGGTCCAATATATGCATCCTTATCTTTTCAGTGAACCCAGGTCTTGCTGCAATACATTAAAACAGCAATGATGAAGCCAGCATAAAAGTATTTTCGTGCTTTCCTTTTACTTAGCAGGGATTTACACAGTTCTGATTTATTTATCCTCTTCTCTGTATCGCTATATGGGGTAGTATGGACCACTAACTCTACTAAAAGATGTCATTCGTTGGAGGATTATTACAGGGGGAATAAAGCTGTATGTTTGATACTGGTACCCCAATCCACTACATCAGTCCAAAGCACCTTCATAGATATTTTAAAAAATAGAAAACTAGCAGTGTTCTTCTATAAGTAGAACTCTTGCAGTACTCCTGAATTACATGAAATAAATTACACTTGTAATTAATAAATCACAGTTTCACTTAGGCATCCGCATCCTCTGCTAGCATAATC